>NC_137271.1:8823086-11608086 GCF_053477335.1 Acartia tonsa | reverse complement strand
TCCGTACGTCCGTCCGAGACAGATATCATTTTTCCGTTAATTTAGGCCTGTTAGCATTGTCCTATCGATTTCAAACTTTGCATGGTAATTCCAGTAGTAGTTAAGTGGATTTAGAAAGCATATAATTGTGGTAGTCGGCATACGGATAGGCCTTTCCTAGAGTATACTATGCTCTGTGTCTACCGAATAACACCCAGACGTTAATCCCCGGCTTATCACAATTCTAGCCAGTCCATTTTTGGACATTGTTTGATCATCAGAGAAAGCGGTCAACTTATCCACCGGAGCCTACCCCTCTACTATTCACCTGGATGGGGCTTCCCCCCATCTTCTCCACACCCCTTCTCTACCTAACCCATTTGTAATCTGTTTTGTATATAAGCTATTAAATTGTTGTATGTGTATTCAGTTCAAATATATCTTTCAAACAGTAACTACTTGTAGTACTTTATTGATAGAATCCTTAAGGCTACGGGCTCTTTCGAATCGAACTCGCGTTGTAGGGTTGAAACGCTTCACCCTACCACATAATCTTTACCCAAATTTCCATACGTCCATGTTGATTTTTCTACTTTTTTTACAACAAATTTTTAGGTGATCTAATTATTCGATTGATCTGAATTTTGGTATATTGAATCCTGTGACAACAAAGTACAATATTATAAGCAAAGCAACTCTACAATCAAGTCCTAAAAATGTAAGTATGTCCATAAACATTATCCTGTATCAAGCAGTTTTTCAACAAATTTACTTACAATTTTGTTTCGACTCTAATACATTTATGTTCTGATTCTACAAGTGTTAATGTCCGTTTGTCCTACCGTTTCAGTGCCTCGCTTTTATGGATGTTGTCATCCTTGTTACATTAACGTCAAATTCAATATTCTTCCAAAAATTTATATTTATAAAATCCAAATCAGACAATGTCTTTAGGCTCTCCCTTTGTTGCTTTTGATCCCTTCTACGTTATAAATATACTTTACTTTTCTATATAAATTAAGTTTTGTTTTGTTAAATTTTGTTATCCTTGTTTTTATTATTTCTATAAATCATGCTTTGTTTGAATAGCAATGTGAATTTATTATTTGGGCCTGATTTTTTTTTTATTAAGTGCTTACTTAATTATTTTTAAAGGAAATGTCATTTTGATTTATTGCTAACGGTTATATTCTTTTCCAGTGTAGCTTCGAAATCGATTAATATCCTCTGGTTCTCAACCATACTGAAAAATCATGTATATCATCGTATTACAGACAATTTTCCACGGATATTAGATGATTATTTTTTATTTTAATATTATCGAAAAGCTGCCTATGATACGATACAATAAATAAACAAGTCTTATAGAATGTGTTTTTGAATACCTACATATTATGGGCGGTTTCCCTCAAAGTGCATGATCGAGCACAAAAACTATTTCGTTAGTTTGTATTTTACCTTATGCTAGGTTAGGTTTTATTTGATAAAGAGTATCCCCGCAGGGTTAAGGCACCGCAGGTATAGGGCACAAAAGAAAAATAATTATACCCTTAATTTAAAATCTATTAAAAAAAGACGCTGTTTGCTATGGACTTTTAGGGAAAGCAATAATAAATGTAATATGAGCAAGTTTTCCGTTTTAAATGCATTTACTATACACATTGCAATATAAAGTAGAATAGAGACAGGTTGTGCATTTATGTACATATTAATGTACACATTATATATACTAATTTACAGGGTGTCTGTAGAAAAATATGACACATGTTAAAGTAAATAGAATAGAGACAGTTTGTGCATTTATACACATATTAAAGTAACATTACATATACTAATTTACAGGGTGTCCCTAGAAAAATATGACATATGATAAAGGAGAATAGAAATAGGTTGTGCATTTTGTACATAATAATGTACATATTATATATTCTAATTTACAGGGTGTCTCTAGAAAAATATGACATATGATAAAGTAGAATAGAGACAGGTTGTGCATTTATGTACATATTAATGTACACAATATATATACTAATTTACAGGGTGTCTGTAGAAAAATATGACACATGTTAAAGTAAATAGAATAGAGACAGTTTGTGCATTTATGTACATATAAATGTACACATTATTTATTCTAATTTACAGGGTGTCTCTAGAAAAATATGACACATGTTAAAGTAGAATAGAGACAGGTTGTGTATTTATGTACATATTAATGTACACATCATATATTCTAAATTACAGGATGTCCCTAGAAAAATATGACATATGATAAAGAAGAATAGAAATAGGTTGTGCATTTATGTACATATCAATGTACACATTAAATATACTAATTCACAGGGTGTCTCTAGAAAAATATGACATATGATAAAGTAGAATAGAGACATGTTGTGCATTTATGTACATATTAATGTACACATCATATATTCTAAATTACAGGATGTCTCTAGAAATACATGACATATGATAAAGTAGAATAGAGACAGGTTGTGCATTTATGTACATATTAATGTACACATCATATATTCTAAATTACAGGATGTCTCTAGAAATACATGACATATGATAAAGTAGAATAGAGACAGGTTGTGCATTTATGTACATATTATTATACACATCATATATTCTAAATTACAGGATGTCTCTAGAAAAATATGACATATGATAAAGTAGAATAGAGACAGGTTGTGCATTTATGTACATATTAATGTACACATCATATATTCTAAATTACAGGATGTCCCTAGAAAAATATGACACATGTTAAAGTAGAATAGAGACAGTTTGTGCATTTATTTACATATTAATGTACAGTTCACACATTATATATATTGATTTACAGGGTGTCTATAGTTATATGGCATCTGATAAAGTTTAATACAGACTTACTGTGCTTTTATGTACATATTAATGTACAAATTAAATTTATTTTCAACTTTAGTTTTACATTGACATCTGAAGAGTGCAAACATGCACAAAACAATTTGTAATGTCTGAATAAATATGTAAAATTCATATTTTGTTTGTGAGTTAACCTTTTATATGTACACAATATATAGATATATACTCATTTACAAGGTTGAATAAGTTCTTTAAAAAGCTAGTCTAAATTGTTTGTAATGTTCAGGAGAGCTTTAAAATGTTTTGATGTGGTTTTAAGCTATTTTCATTACAATTCCGCTCTCTCTTAGAAGGTAGGGGCAAAGCTATTAACATTTATTTTGCAACTAACCCTTAAATAAGTTAAAAATACATATAGGAAGTTGGCACCCTGTATATGTAAGTGTGACCGGTATGTCCAATATATCTGCATAATCTCAATAGATCCTAAGGCGTAAATGTACATCAACGTAACAGATAATCATATTTAATTTAGCAGAAGAAAATTGTAGTATTTTCTTTTAATTTATAATTGACAAAAATTTTAAAGAACTAAAACATAAAAAAAAAGATCAATAAGTGACGAAGCACAAAATTGTGGATTGACCAACGGATAAGATGAGTTATGGACATGTTGAATCATAGAGCAGCTTCGTTTCTAAGAAAGCTAAACAAGTCATAATTAGTAGTAGCGAAGCTACTCTATAATTCGAAATGTCCGTCCGTCCGTCTGTCCGTCTGAGACAGAAAGGGGGAAACGTGATTTTCTCGGCTCCTATAAAAGATAGAAAGCTGAAATTTTTAGGGATTAATTATATTAACAGTCTTCTAATTTTCACTAAGTTTCATTGAGATTCGTCAGTTGCTTGGGGTGCTAGATCGATTCCTACATTTTTAAGTTTTCGTGATTATCTCAACTCCTATTCAACAAAGACGGCTGAAATTTTCAGAGATTGAATACTTCCAAATTCTGCATACTTTTATTAAGTTTTATCGAGATTTGCTTATTGGTTGAGGTGCTAGTTCGATTCCTAGATTTTTAGGTTTTCATGATTTTCTTTACTCCTATCTGAGATAGACGGCTGATATTTTTAGGGATTAAATAAGTTCACAATTTACTTATCCCCGCAAAATTTCATTAAGATTTGCTAATTTGCTGAGGTGCTAGATCAATTCCTAGATTTTCACGTTAAAAATCGAACAAGGTTTCGTGATTTTTTAGTTTAGTGTATTTTTATGAAACTGCAATAAAGTTAATTTTTTCCGGATATCCATCCATAATTTTTGAGCTTCGCTACTTATGGATGTTGTCATCCTTGTTTTATATTTAGATCACACATTTTATTTTACAATTTATTCCCTTGGTGCTGAAATCAATGAATATTAGGGCCTTCTAACAATGTAGCTTTATATAATTTATCAGCACTTTTTTAAATTCACTTTGTCTGTGTGTCCTTCATTCCGTCCATAACACTTCGAGGAAAATGTGATTTTCTCAGCTATTATTGAAGACACTAAAATTATCAGTAAAAAATTCTATGATATTTATACTTCTATCTTATACATGGACAAATTCTAAAGCGTGAACTAGTCACAGTGCGTATCAAGGTGCTTTGACTTTTGTGCACTATGTCCCAATTTAGGTTCTGACACAAAAGTCAAAGCACCTTCAAATGCACTGTGTAGTCTTACCCCCAATTTTTGTTGGCTGTTTGATAGTGGGCAAAAAGCCTAAAGATTATGTATATACCTTGAACATAAGATTAAATGCATCAAATTTACACAGACATATAACTTGGAATTTTATATTATCTTTCCTAGATAAATTAACATTTTTAATAAAACACCTAACATTACTAACGCTTAATGCATGCATTAGAATTTGAGTTTGCCTATATCGTCAAATCGTTTATTAGAGAGAGAATGTAGATAATTAAAAAGCGATATATGTTGATAAAATATACTAAAGTTAGTAATATGTAATCCAAAAATTAGTTCTAACAAAAAGTATAATTTATATTTCAATTATTATATTTAAGTGCTTTAATAAAGTCAAATTAAAAGTCATTTTTTTGCCAGGACGACAAAGGGGTATTGATTATTAGGCAGTGGCGTACACAGAAATTATCAAGGGTTGTTTGAAAATATAAAGGGGTGGTCTTGACACCCCCCTATCACACGCCACTGCCATTGGGTCAACAAAATTTCTGCCGTTTGCGAGTTTGGATTGCTTCGAATTAGTTGAACCATTTCAAGTACATATATAATAGAACAGATTTTTATTGTTAAATCAATTGTTCATTTGATTTTCTCAAATTATTGTTTTTCTGCCGAGCTGCAATATTTATCCAGAAAGTTTATCCATGTTCACGGTTAAGGAGAGAATGTTGATAATCAAATAGCGATATATGCAGGGATATAGGGATAAGACAATGATAGATAAAATAGTCCTCCTTCTATAATATAATAGATACAATTTAAAATTTTGGTAGGAAACACATGTAGATTTATTTTACTGTTGTTAACCTCTCCCTCCCTGGATATATGTAAATATAAAATTAAATATGTACCCATACAAAATATTATCATTTTTGGCAATGGGAAAATGAATAAATCAATCACTTTTGTACTTAAAATACTTTCATGTGTAGAGTAAAAATATCCTAAAAACAAGGATTATAACATTTATTAGTAGCAAAGTAAACATTTTACTTTCAAAACAAAAACAACCAAACACTGAAAAAGAATTGCTCCTATTAAGGAGAACTTCGCCTGCTTGGACAGGGACATGGTGGCCAGGGTCTGCGGGCGGTTCAGGGGGCGGGTATAGGCGGTTAATGAGGCTGGCAATTTCTAAAAATAATCTAATAGTCATATACCTAGTTTGCTTCCCAGTTTTTAAATTTTAATTAAATCTTTAAAATTAACGATTTTATGTTAGAAATTACAAAAAGTTCGGTAGGGTTTCTGAGCTTGCAAGGCACTTTAAGGAATAGCACTAAAAATAAATTATGAAACAGCCTATGGATCATTATTTCATATATATATTTTTCCATTGATCGCAGAATAAAAGACACAAACCATTAAACTAATGTGAAGAGGTCTCCTCATATAAATTGCCTGAAAGATATAAAGCCAAAAGTAAACAGAAAATATCCAGGAATGTAGTTTTTTTTGCACCCTTCTCAATATAAGTAAATCTAATTTCTACAAAAATCTGCATATTGAATTTTTAGAAAGGAGACATTGTTTTGCACGTGTTTAACAAATTTTTTGGGAGGAAACTGCTTCGTTAGATAACAAAAAAAATGGGTATAGTCCCTTTCGTAACATCGCACCTTATGGGGCGATTCTTCGTATTTTTCACAGTAGCTTTTCTCCTATTTCTAGCCCCTGCGGGGGGCTCTAACCTTGCGAGGCCAATTACCTAACCCTGTGGGGCAATCACCTAACCCAATATAACCTAACCTAACCTAAAATAACACATAAAAAGCCATTTTAAAAATACGACGAATCGCCCCTTATGGGGCGATGTTACGACAGGGACTATTCCCAAAAAAATAAATGGTTTCAGCTATTTAAATAATTGACAGAGACATAAACCTTACTATATTTTGTTTTACTAAATCCAGAAGTGTCTAAAACCGTTTCTAACAATAAGCAAAACAATAGAAAAAATTTTAGAGCCCTGAGCTGGATCTTTAAATCGTTTAGTGGTGCGCTGAATCGGGGAATATCCAGTTCGGCGCACCTAGATATTATCAGATTTCAACCTTTAAATCAAAATGGAATGGGCGAATCAGCGCGTTCAGTTGCGAGGATCGCCAAACCGGGGTGATCTGGATCACCCCAATATGGTGCACCACTAAAACGATTTAAAAATCCAGCTCTGGCGTTTTTTTTTATCCAGTTACGTTATATTCCTTAAACCTTTTGCTTTTGAAATCAATAAAAAAAGCATATACTGGATTTTTCCTTAAGAACAATGATAAACAAGGATTACAACATCCATGCGTAGCAGGGCTCAAAAATTAGGAATGGATATTGGGAGAAATTTACTATAGAGCAGTGTCACATAATTAACATTTAACATGATAAAATAAGTAAAACAGGAAACTTTTAAAATCACTAAAACTTAAAAATCTAGGAATCGATCTAGCAACTTAATTAATAGACAAATCTTAATAAAACTTAATGGAAATATGTATAATATGAGCATATTCAATCTCTAAAATTTCAGCTGTCAATCCTGAATAGGTATCGAGAAAATAAAAAAACCTAAAAATCTAGGAATCGATCTAGCACCCCAATTAATTGACAAATCTTCGTGAAATTAAGTAAAATCTAAAATTAATTGATCCCTGAAAATTTCAGCCCTCAATCTTGAAAAGGAACTAAGAAAATCACTAAAACTTACAATCTAGAAATCGATCTAGCACCCCAAATTAACAGACAAATAGACAAAACAATGTATAGATTAGATTGGTTGGCATATGTCATAGGAATCTTAACTAAAAATTTAAGCTGTTTATCTTGTATAGGAGCCGAGAAAATCACGTTTCCCCCATAGCGTTACTGACTGACAGACGGACTGACGGACAAAGTGAATTATAGAGTGGCTTTGCTATTAATAAATACACAAACCTACTTGTGAATGTGTAAAAAAATGATATTTCCATTACTGAGTACAAAATAGACACTTGTTCTAATGCACACTGGTCTATTAGTGTACAAAATTTTAACCACGTGTGTGTGTGTGTCTAAAAGTAAGATATTTCCTTTATTAATTGTACGCCAAAGCATCTGGGGCTCTGTATTAGAAAGGAAAGGGATGAAAAAGAATATAAGCATAAAACCTTAAAACCTTAAAATACTTATATTTAAAAATTAAATAGCCTTAGACTATCCATGGACCTATGTAAAGCTTCCTTAAAATGAAAAACTTAATCAATATTTCTGCAAATGTATGCTTTGTTTTATTTTTGGACTTAACTTTCATATTGTTAATTATAGCCCATATAGTTTATTGTGAATTTATGAGCAGGGGGGGAGGGGGCACAATTCTCCAAAGTTTTATAATAACATTTTCTTATTCGTAAGCTTAACAACTTTAGGGACTTTTATTAAATTTTAATTGGTTGGTTCATTAAGTTGAGTGTTCACAATTTTCAACCACTAATTGTTGTAATCTACAGAAGAGGTAATTTTGTGAAACATTATGCAGGATGTACATCAATTTATCAGCCATTGTCTTATCCCTGTGTGTGTGAAGTGCAGAGATAAACCAATATAGTTAATCCAATACTTTGAGGGCATGGAATGTCACCGTCAACAGAAGGTTGGAGTAAGAGGAGAGAGAGAGAGAGAGAGAGAGAGAAAGAGAGAGAGAGAGAGAGAGAGAGAGAGAGAGAGAGAGAGAGAGAGAGAAAGAGAGAGAAATAGAGAAAGAAAGAGAGAGAGGGAAGGGGTATATAATAATATATATTAGAGTTAACATAGAGCAAATTTTTAGTCTACAAGAACAAAAAATCTGCAAAGCTAAGCTAAATAAATAAAGCGCATGGCTAATGCAGATTAATTGACCCGCGACAGTGGCTCAACCCATAGCGCATTTGCTCGTAATCGGGGAGGTGATAGGTTCGAATCATGGATTAACATCGCGACTTAACTAAAGACGTTAAAAGAAGTTCTTACTGCTGCTATGTCAGATGCGCGACATTGATAGTTAGAGTAGAAGGAATGCCTTGACCAAAAAAGTAACGCATTACCATCCACAGTTAGGACTTCCAGACAAAGGTCGTGCAATCAAAGAGTTATGGGTGTTACCTAATCTAATGACCCGGGGGTTATCCTAGGTTATTGTACCTGACGTTAGAGGGTCATTGACAGAAAATTTGACCGTATGAGTTAATTGATAGGTAATGGTCTTTAAGAACACTGTCTTTTGTAAGTAAGGATCAAATTATTATTATTTCAAGTAAAAGAGAGAAAGTGAGATGGAAAAAAAGAGAAATAGGGTAGAGATGAAAAGGATAATAATTTTTGGGTATTTCTACAATTCAACGGAAAAATTACATTTTATTTTCATTTTATGTTTGAGACTTAATTTGTCTGATTTGACCACTTTTATTTTTATTAACAAATCTGCCTTTTATTTTAGTTTTTATTAGGGGAAAGAAAAGTTTTATATAAATCAGGGTGGGGGGGGGGGGGATTGAAAAGTAAATTTTAAAACGTTTTTTCTTCAGTTTAATTTATTGCTTGGTTCTAAAATAGCTACGAACAAACTTTTCCACTTATAATTATTGTCTAATTTAAAGGTTGATTTTGTTTATCATCACCGGGGATGAACCCTGATATTAACATCTTATTCCTATCCTCTCCCTTCGTCAAGAACTTCAGGTATAGTCCCTTTCGTGGCAACGCACCTTAAGGGGCGATTCTTCGTATTTTTCACAGTAGCTTTTATCCTTTTTCTAGCCCCTGTGGAAGGCTTTTACCCTGCGGGGCCAATTGCCTAACCCTGTGGGGCAATCCCCTAACCCAATATAACCTTAGCTAATCTAAAATTACCTATAAAAAAGCCGTTTTAAAAATACGACCAATCTCCCCTCAAGGGGCTATGCCACGAAAGGGACTATTCCTAGAACTTCCTCTGCTTCTTAATTAGTCAAATGCTCTGCTAAAGTCGAACTGTTGTAAATTATTTAATGTTGATGTAAGGTATACAATGTGATTGAATCTAAAAGAAAAAAACATAATCTTTTATTCTTAAATTCTATTTATATATCCCCTTCTAAAATTAGAAAACTATTTGCTATGTTTCTATCTATAATACCACTCCGCCAAACTTCAAACAAAGTATCAAAGTTAGAAACAAAAACATAACTAAAAATGGCTTTAATACTAATATTTTACACTATTTTTTATTATTATAGGATATTTTATTTTGATATTTTTTGCTCTGTAACTGGATGACCTAACAAGGTATGCGGGCGGTCTGCTAATAGTTAAATATAAAAGATTACAATTCTTCTGTTAACTTACGAAATTTAAAGGGTGACAATTAATAATATTTTTTTTACACAGAGAAAATTAGACAGGAAAACGTCCAATCTCCCTTATCTATTAACGTTGATATGGTAACAATTCCACTTTAAAAGTTTGAAGGTATAACTATACACCCTTGTTATGAAATAATGCCCTTATGAAAAATTGAACAAATCATTATTAATATGAACTTTTTAACATTATGTAAACACCTCTATTTTCATCAATGTTCAATTATTGCTTTTTTTGCATATTTTCTATTGATATTTATTTACATTATTATACATAAGCTTTTTATACCATAACACATAACACCATTATGATAATGTTATTGAATTAATATATAGTATTTACTATATTTTAAAAACCCGAAACTAATTTATTTACCCACTAGCGGCTTCGACCCTAGCCTCTAGGGGCTTTGCCCCAAGAGGTTTAATCAAACAAATTTTTCGTATTTTAGATTTAAAAGAAAAATTTAAAAAAAGATTTTTTTTGAGGGGGGGGGAATTTTTTTTTTGGGGGGGGGATAGTCGACCCCACTATTTTAATTTTAGTTTTAAAAAAAAAAAATTTTGGCGGGTGGTTTTTTTAGTTTTGGGGGGTTGGGGGTGTCCCACCCCCCAGGAAAATAGCCTAAAACCATCACAGGACCAGTAGGTATAATCCCTGAAAAGTAGAGCCCAATCGGTTCTGCGGTTACTGAAAACACAGTAATTCTGTCTGACTGATTATGACGTAACAAAAAAATAGCCAATGAGAGGCCACTATAAATTTTACCATTGGTCAATAACGGCCTATCATTGGCTAATTTTATTTGTTACGTCATAATCAGTCAGACATTATTACTGTGTTCGTTACTGAGATCTTAAGCTTCAGACGGACAGACAGACGGATAGACAGACATCGTTCTACTTTGTATTATAGATTTCCCAACATAGGCGTGGTCCTTTTTAATTTTAAGGGATAGTTCAAGAACCTTAGATCATCGCTCAGGATATATGTACGTGTTGCTTTATTATCCACTAGTAGCTACGCCTCTAGCATACAGGGGCTGTAAATTATTTTATTAACATAGCTTTAAACTACTCTGGGACCTATGCAAAGTTTCCCTGAATTTAAGAACTTTTGGGCAAAGTAGACAGATCCATAGTGATCTATTCATGGTTACCCGGGCAGAACTGATTAGGATTTAGGTTGTTTATTGTTATAGTAATTTTAATTGTATTTTATATTTATTTTGATTTTATGACTATGTTTAATTTTTATGCCCAAATAAATATGTTTATGTTTAAAAAATATGTTTAACTCAATCGATTCAGTAGTCATTGAAATCATAATTGTCAGACAAAAAAAATTTATATTATAGGTTAGATTTTATGTTAGGTAACATCCAGCAGACTTGTAATAGCTAAGGCGTTCCCCAATATATACTTTCAAGACGTAGCCAGGTACAATTTATGGATACCTATTCTGACACGGTGTGGTCCAGATTCGAACCAGACACCTCCCCTACAGTAAAAAACATTTACCAGTTTTGATAAATTGACTCGGTTCGGTACGCTGCGCTTCTATTGGAGTAGTATTGTTCTTATTAAAGTTATATTCAAATTATATAAGAGAAGCTAATTTATAACCATGTTTGTCGGTATTTCTTATTTTTACACTAAAAAATATTTATATATTTTTTTCACAAATAAGCTATATCTTTTAATCATTAAAAACAATTTGAACTCACATGAATAGTTGATTTTAAAATATTAAATTTACGATAATATTTATCCCTTAATGGATTAAAGATATCTACAAAGGTGCCTAGCTTTGGGTTTCCTTGGAATTTTGAAAGGTTTTTAAACTAGCAAAAATTTTTTGGTCGATTTCTTTTGGTAGACATTTTTTAACTTTCTATCACCAACGATACGTTAAAGGTAAAAGAACCTGTCGATAAATGTGTCATTATTATGTCAACATTAGTTAGTACTTAAATTTAATAGGCAGTCGATATTATGTCAGCCCTGACCACTTTTTATGAAAGCCATACAAGGGGACATATAAAAAGCTAATATAAGTATAACTGATGCTTTTTGGATCAAGAGTACCTATCAGAAACCATGAAAGCTGAGGAACGCTATTCCAGTAATTCTCACCAAAATATGACGTATTAATTTTAAGGTTCATTTTCAAAATTACAACCTAAACCAATCCGGTGGCACCCTAATATATATACTGAGTGCCAAATGAATAAAACTAAGGCTATGCACAAAAACTTTTGTTAAAATAGTTTTTCCATTTAGAGTTGGAAAAAAATCTTTTCATCTGTGAATAAATTTAATTGTATCAGAGCCACTCAGTAATTAGTTTTGTTCATATTACACAGCTTTTTAAACATATCCTTATATAAAAGTAACTGGATTTCTGTTTGTGTGCTTTTCTGTCTGTACCGAAGGATCTCCCCAACCACTATGCCGATATAGTTTTTCTTTACAATAGAGCTTGAAATCAAAATATCAAGTGCCCCTAGATATGCCTCTAGGGGGCGTATTCGCTAGTCTATAAATATAGCATTAATAATTTTATTGTTCTTCAATCAGTCTTCAAAATATTTTGCTATCATTATTTTTTTGAAAGTCAGTGAAATCAGCTGTGACAGTCTATTGCGGTCGGTCAAATATAGCCTAGTCATACATTGAATAACTTTACTACTAATATTGAAATTTTAGTTTTGTTTGTCTAGCACTTCATCCTGATTTGAAATATAAGATTTAAGGAAAATTGAGTAATATTGGAAAGATTTATTCATTGCAGTATGTTTGTATTCAACTATTTCTTGTGTTAATAATTAAGTCTTTACTGTTTTTTCAAGCACTAGCAAAACTAGAGGCTTTTTATTTGAAGGGGTTTAGAAAAACACCTAAAACCATCCTAATATCAAAATCTAAAACCATACAGCTTAAAACCATCGCATTGCCTACCTGAAGCTTCACGGCCCTAAAATGTAGATTTTATTTGTATAGTAAGATATTTTTCCTAAGTGCTTCAATTTATAATATCTATAAAACAGATCTATAGTATAGATATATACACAGACAACTACCTCCCTTCCTTTTTCAGAGACCTCTTTCGTCTGCTTCTAAATAATTTTTCTGCTATTTGGCTGTGTTAATATAAGCGACACCTTTGGTTTATTTTCAATGACCCAATAGAAAGGTTGCACAAGGTGGTTGCAATAGGGAGATACATTTATTTAACCCTTTCTCCCTCTAGTGTTTTACTCTAATATCTATAATACAAATTAAAATGAAGTTTTCCCTCTGTCTGTCTGTGTAGATCGTGGTAACCGCTGAACCGATAGGGCTCTACTCAAACTGGTTAATGGGTTTAAACTGTTTTTCTGGAGGTTGAGTAATTTAAAGAATCTATGGCGTAGCCTAAATTAATCTCAAATAACGACATTATAATGACATTATTGGTAAAATGGTTTCTGTTTTCATACTGTACAATAATAGAGTTTTAAGTTTTTTTTATAAAAAAGAAACAACACATTTTTGCCACTGTCTTTTGTAGAAGCTTTAAGCATATATGGCACATCCTTTGTTAGATATCAGTAAATTAAATGCCCTAAAAATGAGTGTTTGCCGACCCATTTGTAAAAATGTTCTTGATTGAGATCAACATTTTAAGCCATCTAGACAATGTCCGAAAAATTTATGTACATTCCTAATAATGATACATATATAGATGAAACGTTTGCATGCACACTCAACTTAATGAACCAATCAATCAAAATTCTATAAAATTCCCCAAAGTTGCTAAACCAACAAAAAAGAAAACTTTATTATATAGCATCCTTTCGTCCCCGCCTCCTTGAATATTTTAAAGTTTTCTTTTGTACAAAATTGTAACCAGTTGTACCATAACCCCCACACGCAAGAATTAATTCCTCGCTGATAATAAAGTTATTTCCAAAATGAATTTAAGGCCTTCAAGAATATTAAATATGTTAGGTATACATACATGTATAATTTATATTGATACCATCTTAGCTTTTAGCAAATTCTTTGATCAGCACATTGTATTACATTCTACTTATAGCAGTGTTCACAGAAAACCACCAAAACAATTTTAAATTAAGTAGCACAGACAACATGTAACTAATGCATGAACATACATCAAAGTGGCTGAGATACTTGTTACCTATTAAATGATATTTTAATGTTAGAACAATAGATCTATAGTATATTTTTGTATATACAGATAATTACCTCCTCCTTTTTCCCAATGAACTTTTTCGTCTGCTAGCAAATTGTTTTCTGCTACTTGCCTGTGATCATATTCCCGACATATTGGTTGGTTTTCCATTACCGAATTGAGAGTCGGCACAAGGTCATTGTGATAGGGAAATATAATTATTTAACCCCTCCCCCCCCCCCCCCTAGTATTGTACTCTAATGTTAGAACATCCAGACAAAGGTAGTGAAAGTAAAAAGTGAGAATTCTGTAAAATTAGACCTAGGGAATGTATAAATTGACAGCAAATTTAATTTAAAAGTTTTTAAGTACATAATGTTCTTATCCTAAGTAAAGGTTTATCTTATTTAGAGAACACCTTGCTAATGTATTTAGTATTTAGTACATTCTGCAATCCAATGAATACCTTACATAATTATTATAGAAAGGATTAAGGGGCCAGGGCAAAGTATTATGAGAAACACTTAGTAAAAAAGAACAATTTTATAGTTGCAGGTAAAGATCTCAAATTAGTGGCAAAAATCTCATATTCTTATAGAACGCGAAAGACATCACATGACCTTTTAGAACACATTCAATTACATAGTCATTGAAATCTTAGCCAGACATTCAGATAAAGAAAATAAAGAAAAATTAAATTAATATTATATAATTAAGCCTAGGATATAAAAAGGGTCATTATGACATTGTTATCAAAGTTCCAAAAAAAAGTGCAAAAGGGGTCCAAAGAACACTCTGATAATGATCATAGAGTTGATACGCTTTCTAAATCATATTTATATTGCATATGTTAAGGCTGTGTCTGATGTAGCTGTTCATTCTGCTTGCTAGGGGCAAAGCCGTTTGAATAAGATCGCACATGAATAATTAAGTGTTTTAAAAGTTGATTTTCTAATTAGAATACCAGAAACCAGTATCTCACTTATAACCCTTTCCAACATAACCTTGTAAAGTTAAAGTTGAAGTAAAAATTCCTGAAATCTGTGTATAAGTTTAATCTTATTCCTTAGTTTACTAGGAACTGAGCGCCAACTTGAAAATGGACTTTGCTGTAGTTCTACTATACTAACAGAGATACTCTAGAGGCATTTTGTATATACCAGCCAAAAGATAAATACTGAAGCTACCTTCAAGACATCTCATTTGTTAAAACTTTTTACAGATCTTGGTACGTAAGGGCATAATTTCATTTCCTTCTAATTATGAGTCAGCTATAAATTGCCCCATATCTTGGGATGAAGCTTTAAAATAAAAATTTCTTCCCTCGTAAAATGTAAAGCATATGTCAAAACATAATAAGTCAGTTATAAAATTCTTTGAATAAAGTAAAAATTTTTAAAAAAATTATATCATCCTGTATCTTGTATATAACAAAATGTAAACAACTGTTTCTGTCTGCAAAAAATCCTTTTTTAAGTTTGACGAAAAATGCGGTCAGTTGCATTATCTAGATATATTATATCTATTACTACACTATCAGAAACAAAGTTCTCATACAATTCACCAGATTTGCGACAATGACTGTAGCTTCTATAAAGATTTATTACCCTAGATGTGCAGCACAAATAATCCGTCCATCTTATTTTTTTCTCTCCAAGTCCGATACCTCTTGGGAGATACTCTCCCGAGTCCCCATATTAATAAAAAAACTTTCCAGGACCTAAGAGAAGCTTCATTGTGAAGGAGAACCATATCAGTTAATTGGTTAGCAAAAGTCTTAGGTACAGAAAGACAGATAAACATACTTTTAATTTTGTACAAGGATTATTAGCATTTCTAAAAGTTTATAAAAATATTTTTTTCGCCGTTTTGTGGAAACTCATTTATATTAACTCAGTTACATTAACTCTAAGCTTTACTTCCTTTTCGTTTTTTTCTAATTTTATTATAATACTTTTATTAATTTTGTTTTTTATGTTCATTCAAAACTGATTAATATCCGGTGGATTAGAACCGGTTGTCATCCATACGAAAAAACATTGTCTAGCCTCGTATTATATCCAGTTTTCTATGAATATAAAAATGTACACTAATAAGATTAAAACCAGTTTTTTAGTCCGTGCCTTTGGCATCTCCAAACAAAAAAACTTTTATACCCGCGGAAAGCTGTTTATAATAAGATGATAGAAATCATTTATCTTTCAAGATTTTGCTCTTTGACTCATAATTTTTCTAGAAAACGTAATAGTTATTTCTCGCATCGTATTATAAACGGCTTTCCGCGGATATAGAATGTACAATTAAAAGATTAAAACTAGTTTTTTTAGACCCGAGGTGCCGGAGGCACCTGCTAAAAAAACTGGTTTTAATCTTTTGATTGTACATTTATTCATAGGAAGCTGGATATAATACGATGCTAGACATAGTTTTTTCGTATGGATGAGAACCGGTTCCTATCCACCGAATTCGAATGAATACGAGAATAGTTATTTTCTCGCATCGTATTATAAACGGCTTTCCGCGGATATAGAAAGTACAATTTTGAGATTAAAACTAGTTTTTTTAACCCCGAGGTGCCGAAGGCACCGGCTAAAAAGACTGGTTTTAATATTATGATTGTACATTCCTATATTCGTAGAAAGCTTGATATAATACGATGCTAGACATAGTTTTTTCGTATGGATGAGAACCGGTTCCTATCCACCGGATTCGAATGAATACGAGAAATATTATTATAACAAGGTGAGGCTTTCTTGCAGGTCACATTGAAATCAATGTAGCAGTCATATTATTTATTAACTTATTTGAAATTTCTCTCACTAACTTACTAAAGTAGCCATGCTCTTAGAAAAAGTTTTAAGATTTAAAAAAAAAATTATTTTTAAGTTTATTGGATTTTATAAATATTAAACATAGCACAATATCTTAGATATAATTTCATTTCACCAAAAATATACAGAAGTGCCACATATAAATTCACTATAATATAAACAATTATAGTTATTATTAAATGTTAAACAGAAAGATTAAAGATATAAACTATATGATTCATAAAACATTTTGACTTTTCTTTTTACATAACTTAAAATTGCTTCAGATCTTAAAATCCATAAATGTGATACACTGAGCAACATTGAATTAAGAATAACCACCACGATTTTATTAAATATTACCTTAGCAGAAATTAAACTAAAGACTTGGACAATACTTACAACTAACAAAATACCAACAATTATATTTGTCTTGATTTTCATCAGTTTTTGTGATATGTCTGTAAGATTGCTCATTTCAGCTGGTTGGTTTCTTTCAATTGAATCATCTAAAAGTTGCATTTAATTATTTAAATGATATTGATTCAATAAAAAATTTAAAGAGATGTAGTATTAAAACACAAGTAACTTATATAACTATATATAACTAACTAAATTCCTAATGGATTCAACCTATTAATCTGGTTGAGAGCCAAAAATGTAATTAATTTTATACTTTTTCTTTTTAAAACTTCGACTTATTGCCCCTCTAAGGGCCAAGTGCTCCTAGAGGCCTCAAAGGGTGTAGCTGAGAAAAAGATTTCTTGAGAAAATTTTTAAACAGGAAATTAAATAAAGTTCTTCTCAGTAAATTAGGGAAGTGTATAATTGTGCCAATAGAAATGCATTAATAAAACATGCTACCTTTATACTGCTATAAAGTATTTATACTGTAAGGATAAAAGACTTACTAAATATCATCTAATGTATATCAGTTTTTAAGTAAAATCTAATGTGGAATCAATTCAATGTACACTGACTATTATCATACCTTGTTCACCAATGATTCCACTGCTAATTATTGAAATTTCAGGAACAGTAAGACTCTCCTGATTTTCAGTTTGATTAATTATTGGCAAAACAGGTCTTGTCATAGGTACAATTCTAAAAAATACATGAATGAGAGATTTACTAAAGATATCACCTTTGATTTGATGTTTTATGATAATTAAATCAAATCTTATCTACATTTGGATTTGTGCAATAAAAATATGTTCTAACATTTCATATGTTAAAAATAAGATTCTATTACCTCGTAAGGGTGGGATTCTCCTTCGATTTAAGTGATCATCTAGAGAATCCAGAGCATCATCCACGTGTAATAGGATGCGATACTCAAACACCCAAGGATATTAGGTTAAGTAACATCCTTCAGACAACCAACCTGACATAGCAGCAGTAGTAACTATTTTTAACGTCTTTAGTTATGACGCAGTTTCGGCCCCAGATTTGAGCCTATCACCTCCCCGGTGACGAGTGGATGCGCTACATGTTGAGCCAAGATCACGGGTTAAAAATAAGATAGTGAAATGTTCCAATTCCTACATTTATAGTTAGGGATTTACCTATTCCTTTTCAATCTGCTTGATATCATAACTGCTCTATAGATAGATTCAGGAACAGCCAAAAGCATTATATGAAAAACCATTATTGGAGGAAGGACTTTTAAATCTTCTTCAAACTTCAAAGGGTATGTTGAACTTCTTGGTAGATGGATAATTAAGATGATAAAACTGAAAAGCTGATAATTATACCTAGTGTAAGTATTCACAGTAATATGAATACCCTATCATGTATAAAACTTTGTTTTTAATATCATTCCAATGAATCACTTTCTATAAATTTTACTGTTCAATAATCTTAAAATCTCTTCCTTATTGGAATCTGTGAACAAAGAGTTGTTATATAATTATCCATTCATCCCTGATAAATTCAAGTTTATATTTTGTGCAGAAGGTACCATATACAAGATATAGCCCCAATACCTCACAGGAAATCATAACAATCATAACAAGTAACATTTGTTTACATAGTTGGTCATGATCCAGATTCAGATACCTTTAATGATTACAAGTTTTATGATTTAAGAAATTTTTTAATCATTAGGTTACTTTAAAAATATGTTCAATAGCTGGAAAGGATTGATAAAAAAAAGTCTATGCATCATAGATAGTAAAGGTTGTTGTGTTTCATTGCTAAGACACTATAGTGCGAGTTTAAGTTTAAGTCTCCATGTGTTAACTTGCAATACATTAACACAACTTCCCCATGGTTGTATAAGAAGAATATTTTCTCATGTAATTTTAGATAGTTATTTACATAACATTAATAAATAGAAGTCATATCCAAAAGGAAATGAAAAATAATAGGATTAATTAGATTGAGGTCAACAATAAAAGATTTTAAAACTTTCCTTTTTTCAGAATTTATGCCATTTATGTTTCCATATGACTGAGAATCATTTAAAAAGCATACTTGAAACTAATTTTTTTAGGCCACTTAAAGTATTAAGTGAAAAATAGCAATAAACTTTCCTTCAATTGAAAGTTTACATAAACATACTCCTGAACAATACCATATTACAAAAACAAAAAGCTGAAAAACATTTAAATAAAACTTGTAAAACTATTTTCCTCATTGTATGAGTCATCATGTAGCACTTGGTGCACAGAATCAAGAACAGATTAATTGAGACTGTAATACTTGGGATAACTGGAGTGAGAAGTGAACAGGTCATATTGAAATTCATATTGTACCAGTTGTTTACCTGTCAATAGGTTATGTTAGGTAAGTATATTTTGTTCTCAGGGAAAATTCCTTAGCCCAAAATAGCCAAAAGTCATTACGTGCACAATTAGGACATTTATTTTAAGGTCTTTCAATCAAAGAGTTGGTTAACTGGAATTTTTGGGATGTAAGTGCCTTGGGGCCTAGTCTGTTCCTTTATTCTTATCAACCATCCCCAGAGGTATTGAACAGGTATTTAAACATAACCCACACCTGTTCTGGCAATAATATTTCAACAAATCTAACAGTTTTAAAAATAATCAGATAGATGCTTGAAGTCACCATGAAGCATCTCAATAGAAAGGATATCAGTGTTTTCTGAGTCTCCAAGAGAGATCCATAATAGTTGTATATAAATGCAAGGCTTGTTAAAGAAAACAAAGTTAGAGGAAGTTCCACAAGAAAAATGTACAATGGATGAGGCCAAATTTCTGAAATAATCATCATTAACATTTGTGAAAAATAGAGGTAATGAATTATATTTAATACAATAATGAAAGAGTTTTCTGGATTCATTTAGTCTCATATAAGCTATCAGTTGCCATGTACAAAATTTAAGATTAATAAAAACAGTAATTCCAAACTGCAACAAAAAAGTTCTACACTCTCTTTTAATAATTTGTAAATGAAAGAACTACTAAAGATTTTTTAATTGACAAGAAAAGTTTAATCTTTTTCTTTAAAAAAAGTTCTGATTTTAAAAAAGCATTAAACACGGTTCTTGTCTCTCTGCCAGTTTCTGACTATATTACCTATCAGATATCTTAGAGTTAAACAGACACTTTATAATACAATTCCCTGTATATGTTATAGTGATTGTATACCACCCTTTTACTTTATTCACCAAAAAGAGGCACACCAAGTTGAGTAATTTAAAGCAAAGGTGTTTCCATTCCCTTGGATAGAGTGTAGTCAAAGATATGTAAAAAATAATATTATTAGTGGAGTATTCACCTGTAGACAAAATAAAGATAAAGCAAACTAATGTTGATATGTAAGTCAGCATTTTACCACAGATCTGATCAAACTAAATTTTATAATAACCAGTTATCAAACTTCATAAAAGGGCTCAAATATTCCTTAATCATTTCTGTTTAACACTTAAAGGTCTGCAATAAGAGTTTGTTATTTTAATTCTGCGATATGATTTAAATCAGGGATCCAGGGATGGGACAAGGGCAATTAATTCAATATAGGAGTTTTCTGATGTAAAAATGTAAATGTAATTTGGAAAACTCCAAAATGAGAAAAAGTTAAAAGAAAAAATCATTTACTTGAAAATTAGGTTACCAGTATATCACAATGAATTAAACATTTTGTAATTAATCAATAGAAAAATTGCCCTTAGAACTTGTTTACCTCTTATATTTATCTTATAACTGCTACCAAAATTCAAAAAAACAGTAATTTTTAAGATAAAGGTTTTTAGATTGTTTGTTACACAAATATCACAATAGATTCTTTGTCTATAAAATTATATTTTCGTGAAAAAAGATAATTGTTAGAACCAGCCGATATAAGTTTGAGATCCCCAAAATATTAAATATTTGATCCATTGACCCTTCCCTTACTCCCGGGTTTTAAATGGTAAGAGCAGTTACAGTGTAAAACTAATTGAAGAGAATTTATTTTCCAACCAATTTAATTTTATTGTTGCTGTAGGGTATTTGTACATTTGTCCATCCATCTGAAAATCAATTGATAATAGTATTTGTAACTACTGTTATGTAACTAACATTAGAAGTTGAATCGGGAGAATTACTTGGCACAAAACAGGCACAACACATAACCATGCACACTTAGGACTTCTAGACAAGGGTTGTGAAAACAAATAGTTGGTTGGCTGTTCCTCCCTTGCTAAATACTCTACAAGTGTTTATGTTTGTTTGTCCTACAATTTAAGAACTTCGCTTTTATGGATGTTGTCAGCCTTGTTTTAGAATAGTTTTGTGAAAGTATTGCATATGACATAAAGGTTAATGTTGTTAATCTAAAACACACGGGCTGTCCTAATTTTTGCTTAATTAGTTCTCATTAGGCAAAATATGTCGTGAAGATAATACATATATTTCTCAAGTTGATAGTAAGAATTTAAGGGAGGGCAACCAAAAATTTTTTGGAAGGCATTGGGTTACATATATACTATTGACTCATTGGCAGCTGTCATTGAATTAGGCTGACAACTGCCAGGAATTTTCATCAATTAGAAAATAGTTAAAGAAAACTTGTTGAAAATGTTAAATTATTTCATAAGATAAAATCATAATGTTCACTGTCTGTGATGCTTGAATGGTGAATGTATTAATAAAACTAATCATCAAAACTTTCCAAATCTTTTAAAAGAAACCACACTTTCCCTCAATGCAATGAGAAAAAAAATACTTTACAAAAACAATTATGAAAAAAATTTTCAACCAACATCTGAAAAGTTTATATTAAATGCCAATATAAATTGGTCATTTAAATTGACTGCTATATAAATCAATGTATAATTATTTGGAACTTTTTTGGATAATGCTTATATTACTTTGATGAGGTGTGTTCCTGCTGATTTGATATTTAAACTTAGATTTAATTTGGGTTTTTCATAAACATTCAGATAGTTTGTTTGTCGTTAAGGATGGCGTGAAAAGGAGAAGTCAAGAAAAAAATAATCAATACAAATATAAAACAAGGATGAATGAAACACAAAAATATCATGTATGGGAATACTGAGATTTAAAGGGCATTTGTTAAAATCAAGCATGACAGACAGACCTACTCACAAAGTAAATTAAATACTGAATGCCCATTGGTATAGGAAATCGTCATAAAAAAATTAGCCATCTATCGTTAATAACAGCTTAGAAACTCACATTTCCCCCACAGCGTTTGCGACTGACTGACGGACCGATATACAATATAACCGAATTATAGAGAAGCTTTGGTACTGAATTTATTGATTTAATATACATTATCTAGAATTTAGATATGAAAGTCCCTATAAAATTGGTATTTTCAGTCAGAAGTTCAGTTCACACACAAACCATGTTTCTTCTTATGACATTGTGTACCTTATAAAAAACGCACACCCAATCTTTTAAATCAAAAACTGAACTTTTACATATAAATTTTTTCTGAGACTAAATTTATAGATATATGATTATTAGGATAACATGTCTTTATGTTTTTTAATATTAAATGCTTCGCTACTATATGTTACAGCCTTTCTTTTATTTTTTTTTCCATGGAAATTTATTTTTGATCTTAATATATATTTCTTACTAATGTTATTAATTTTATTGAAGTGAATCTTAACAATAGAAAAATTAGAGCAAAAAATCTTTTGTCATAAGGAATGTAAACAATACTTTGCTGATGATTTCAGAAATATTTTTTTTTTATGTCAAGGAATGGTTTTATGCCATTTTCTTGGCACAAAGTAAGATGAATTATCAAAACATTATTATCATATTAAAATTATTTAAAGGATCAACTATTAAACTGAAAAAGGAAATAGTTACAAGAAACAACTTTTCAAAAATTAGAAAAGTTGCCTTTTCGTTTCCTCTGCCTTGCAGGCACTTTTTTCAAGAAGAAGGTAGAAAAAATATAGATGAAAAATATATATTTATCACATCGAAATATAGACAGCTTTCCGTGGATATTAAAATGAAAATCTATAATATCAAATCAATTTTGTTAGTCAAAGGGGCCGAAGTCTTGGGCTTACAAAGCTGGTATTAATTGTATGATTTTCATTTCATTCTTTGTAGAAAATTGTCTACAATACAATACAAGATTTTTCAGTACGGATGAGAACCGTTTCTAATCCAGCGGGTATTTATCGGTTTTGAAGCCATACTGTAATAGTAATTTCTCGCATCATATTATAAACAGCTTTCCGCGGATATAAAATGCACAATTATAAGATTAAAACCATTTTTGTATTCGTAGAAAACTGGATATAATACGATGCTAGTCATATTTTTCTTCGTATGGATGAGAACCGGTTCTAATCCAACGGATATTAATCGGTTTCGAATGCATAGGAGAAATATAACAATTTGTTATTAATGCAGGATATATTTATGTATATTTTTTGAAGATTCAAATTTTTAAGATGTTTAGATAATTAAGCATGATCGCAAAATAGTAAGGAATATTTGACGTAGGACAAACAATCAAAAATTGTAGAGTAGCTCCAATGATAAAATTAATAGTTAAATCTTGTAATGTACTCCCATGCATAAGATAGAACTTGAGAAGGATAGATTTGAAAATGAGAGAAAAAAAGTTTAGTTTCCAAAGAAATTAGCTATTCTAACAGTTATCATAACAAACAGCAAAAATATAAGAATCTATCTTTGTCTAGATAAAACGGGATGAGCGACGGTTTACGATGGACGGATTACTAATGTTTGGACTGTAGAGAAGCTTCACTTTAATCCCCAATAACATAGAGTCTCTTTAGACAATTTTATCTATAGGCAAACAAAACAATACCGATTTAAATATTTACAGAATTAGGATGGGTTAAACAGGATAATAATGATTCCTTTCCTTTATATAGTAAGAGGGAAGGCATGGCAAAAATAAAAAAAAATATTTAATAAAGCATAATTCATTCATGCAAATTATATACAAGAATATTATTATTAGTGGGGGCATAGCTACTTTATAAGCTCCACTACATTTGCACGAAAAGTGGTCTGTTAAGCTTCCCCATGTTTATCAATTTGAAGCAGATTAACTCTAAATCTGTTAGAGCAATTTTTTCTTTTCCATGCAGTGGTGACATAGAATACTTTTTATTGTGTCAACCTACAAGAAGCATTTATAGTGCCTATAAAAAATGACGTCATACAATACAAATGGCTAATGATAGGCCAATACACAGACTAAAATTCCAATGGCAGGCCACAATACATTTTAATACATTTCATGACCAATGGTAGGCCAGTATGACGTTATTTTTCATAAGCCCTAAAGAAGCTTCCACTTTCAATCATTTTGAGATTTATATTTAACTATTCACTTATTAACTGAACTTATTTGGTTGCATTGTGGGGCCATAATTTCAACTACTTAGCTGAGAATGCATTTCACCAGTATTTTATAACGAGTATGCACCACTTTTTTTTCTTAAGCAGCATGGCTACTCTGCAATCTCTATATGACAGTACATCCGTTTTCAATTAGATTATATTATATTGCTTCAACAATAATAAATCACAGCAAGTTTTTTTCAAATCGAATCATTTATGTTAGTGTTTCTTGAAAACCGTAACTCTATCATTGTTTTAGTATACTCTTTTGCTAGCTTTAATAAATCAACGTGCTGAAGTCAATTATAAGATTACATTAATTAACAAATTATTCCAGTATTTTAGAGCAAACTACTATTAAACCTTGAAAAATAAATGGATATTGTACAATTTAACACTATTTCATGAGCCCCATTAACCAAAATACTAAAGTTATAACAAAAATAATATATGTACATTAAGATATATAAGTTTTCCGGAATTTTAATGTTAGGGGGAGATTTGAAATCTGCATCAAATTTTAAGGATTTTTTATAAAATTCGTTTTTTCTATAATTCTTTATCTAAAAGCGGAAATGCAATTTAAGTTAATTATTTTTGGCATCTGTGATTGGTGGGTTTAAAAAATCTGCGCTCTGATTGGATCCTTAAAATTTGATGCAGATTTCAAATCTCCCCCTAACATTAAGATTCCGGAAAACTTATATATCTTACTAGTCAATAAAGGGGGTAATTTTTGTCAAATGCTCTTATTAAGTCAAACTGTTCTAGCCCAAACTTATTTGAGCATTTGACTAAAAGGCATACATCAATATTTTGACTGTAAATTACACTTGTAATCAAAGAATTAATATCATGTGAACTCAATAACTTTGAATTGAATAATGATTGCTTGGTTCTTGACTATCAATGTTTATACTTATTAACAATCAATTTAAATCTATAAGTATTTCGATTATCATAACTTATATCAATTTATTGTTTATTGTCTTATCCCTTTAGATCCCTGAGTTAAAGCAGTCTTCTGAATTTTGACATATTTGGCCAACGTAAATGAATTGTATCCAGGGATAAGGGATGGGAAACCTGACCTAAAATTAGGTCTCAGCCTCCTTTTTAAAGCGTTGGAGCAACTTTTCTTTTTTGCCTATGAAATCAACTAATTGGTGTCTGCTTCTATTGGCTGTAGGCCAATATCCAATAGCCTGAAATAGCTTTTAACATTAACCAATTAATGCTGCCTCCAGTTCCTTATTGGCTGAATTAATTAAAGCAAACTTAAATTTCTGCTATTAGAATGACAACAATGGAAATTTTCTGCTATCAGAATGACAACAATATACATGACGTTCAATCACATCAACTTACTATTAAATCTACACATTAATAAAAGTTCATATAGCAAAACATAAACAAAGAGGTTGTTTTTTGAAGACTGGGTAGGATTCATTTTTTTATACTTTAGAACAATGTGAAAAACTAATGTCTTTAGACAATTTAAAAGTAATATTTCATGTGGAATTGATAACTCACCTAAATGATTAAAAATACAAAACTAGTTCAATATGTAAATAAAAGTGTACTGTGTTTTGTTAAAAAAAATTCATTAATTTTGCTAAAAATTATTCCACACTTGATTGAACTTTTCTGTTTATTTTTAATGTAAAATTAAGTTTTTAAAAATTCTTAATTTACATGTATGCTTGGAACAATTAGTTCACAGAATGTTACCCATGTACTTATTCAATTCTACTTAATTTATTTATTAAAGCTGGAGGGCTAAAGCGGTGTTTATTTCCATATACAAATTTTGGGGTGAAGTAGCCCCCCCCCCTAAAATGTTTGAAAATAAATCAGATTTAACCATATCAAAAGAAAAAACTTTTTATGACTTCATTTCCTTCATATGATTCAACTTTTTTTCAAATGGGGGAGGGGAAGGTTTGCAAAGTAATGACCATCTTAACATGATTCTACTAAAAGCCACTAACATATTGGTTCTTTGAAAATTTTTTTTTATATTTTATGCTAGGTGGAATCAACTACCTGAATTCTATTCTATACTTTATTTCTTTGTATTCATATAATAGCTATTTCATCATTGTTTATAGTTTTCAAATCTAACTACTGCACCATCCCGTAACTGGTTTTTTAGGCCTAGTTGGAAAATAGGCCTGGAATAATATTTTCTTACGTTTCCCATCCCTTTATCACTTTAATTCTACAATACCATTAACAGTATTTTTCTTTTGTTGCTAATATCAAAGTATTTGTTTTGTAGATTGGACGTATAAACATTTTTGTAATTTAAAGGAAAAAGAAAAATATCCAGCCTTGAATTATTATTGGTAAAAAGTGCGTATATTGAGAGTATCCTATTGTTCTAACTTTCATAGACTGATAAGTTTTCTTTAAACAGGGATGTCGGCTTTATGTGCAGCTATGAAGAAAGTTTGGGGAAAAAAGAGAAAAAAAATTGTTTCATTTTTATATAGAATAATTGGATCTACTGCAGTTCACGGTAAAATATTGCTGGTAACGATTATTGCCAAAAATCAATGAATGTTGAAAGCTGCTAGCTGCCAAAAGGCTGAACGTACAGATCATACCCACACACTATTTTAAGCGGTATAAGAAGGCCTACAAATAATCTGGAATAGCCAAGATCCAATGATGCCCAGTAGTGTGGCCCAAATGAAGGTCTAAATCGCTTTTCAATGTGCATTATGTAAAAATTGGTTATGTATTGTTTGTAGATTTTAGCCCTATAATTGATTTTAAGAAAAAATCTATCGCTATCTCGTCAAATGCATATTTATTTTCACCTTTAATTCCCCAAATTATGCTAGACTTACACCAGATATAAAGCAAAACATTAAATTTTCTGTCTGTTTGTTTACAAACATTGAAATAAAATATTAAAATCACCAGGAATAAACATATGAAGATAGAAAGTATAAAAATTTATTTATGTACAATTACAATAATTTGGGAAAGCTAATTCATACTGCAAAATTATTGAAGAAAAATAATTAAAGATAAGCCTTACTCTTTATTCCTGGTTTAATAAAAAACAATCAAATTATTTTTTGCAATATTAATTTTTTTATTAGTATGCTTTTTTTAAGTTGAATATGAGAATAAGTATATTACATATTTTTTTTACCTTCATTTAATTTTTTATTTAAGTAAATTGTCTCTTTATTGGCGACAATGTCTGTTGAGCCATGAAATTTATTAAAAACACTTTTTCCTATTTTATGTCTTTAAAATGTATATTTTTTAGAGTTTTTCATCATTTCTCTTCTCATAAGACTAATAGCTACTGTTTTAGTTCAATTTCTTACACAAATTATCAATTTAAATAAAACAATGTTTTTAGACGTTTTTCGGAATTATTCGGCAGGAATGGCGGTTCTGCCTACTTTTTATGATTGCTTTATATTTGAACTCTTGTTACATTATTTTAGGTTGGTAGTTCTTTAATTATTTCTTGTTAAAATCATGAAAATATGAAGTTTTTGATAAAAAGCTTAAGATTGAAATTTCGAGATCAATTTTCATTGTAGAGAGGTCTAGTTTTCACTAAAAGGTCTACATTTGAGCCGGTAACAACTTCAAGGTATCTGCAAATTGATATAGTAAAGATTTAAAAATTCATGTTTTTTTGGGCCAGTCTAATGCCCAGGGAAAGCTTCACTAAAGAAAAAACGCGTAAAATAGGCCTTTTTCGCGCATTTCTCTGCACTGCGAAATAATTATGTATTATCAATTTATGGCTATTCCAGATTATTTGTAGGCCTTCTTATGCCGCATTAAACAGTGTGCGGGCATGATCTGTACGTTTAATCGTTTGGCAGCTAGCAGCCTTTTAAATTCATAAATTTTTAGCAATATTCGTTACCAGCAATATTTTACCGTGAACTGCAGTAGATCCGAATAATTTCTTTGAAAAGATGTAACAATCCTTCTCCACAATTAAAAAGAAGGAATTGACAGAGTATAAATGCAAGAAGAAAATACACAAAAAATCTTTTTTTAAAGCATATATTCTATTATCTTAATCAGGCATCCATGTTTACGCATTGTATCGCGAAATTGGACACGGTGTTTCTGTAATAATACCAAAACAAATATATTGTTTAACAAAACTACATATGTATTAATATAATTTTGAGTTCGTTTGGAAGGGGTTAAAATCTATTAGATTGGGGAGAGGAGTAATTAAACATTCAACCCCCCCCCCCCCCAACCCCACCTCTAATATTTTTTTTTCTTAGGGAAAAATTTACATGTAATAGAAAATACATAATTTTGGTGTGAAATGGACTTGGTGGAGGGGAGATGATTTGAAATTTTGAAGGTTCTCAACCTTCCTTCCTTGGCTATCCTCGAATTTCAGAAATCATAAGAAAAGAGAAAAAGTAAAAAATTATGTTCTATAGTAAAAAATGACATAAGTAATTTATTGACAAAGGGGGAGGTAGGTTGTGCTAAAATTCTGTACAGCTGTGAGTATTTAAGGCTTAAAAACAGTAGTAGAAAGATAATATTCACTAAATCTAAATGTATAAAAAATTTTGTCTATTGTTCTATTCAATAAGGAATACACATATTTAGTGAATATTATCGTTATAATACTGTTTTTAAGCCTAAAAACTCACACCTTTACGGAATTTTAGCACAGCCTACCTCCCCCTTTATATAACAACATTGTTTTAATTTACCATCAGATAAGCCTATCTTAGAATTTTGTATAACAGTACAAACATCTTTTTGTTAAACAGGACAAAATAGTTTGATAGATTTGGGCCCAAAACTTTGACAACTAACAAGACTTTATAATTAACAGCAAGTATTTCAAAGTTACACTGTCTCAAGTACACTGATGGATGCCAAAGTATGTTGCAAGATTGATACTTTAAATAGTTAAGACAGGGATGTAGACAATTAATTCAATGTGACATTGGATAATTAATTTAATTTAAATGGATACTAGGTATGTGTATGAAAGGATATTGCATAAATAACCATAAGTGTTGATAATAAAATTACTAGCAAAGTCAAAAAAAATCTAAATTTACATTTTGATATGAAAAAATTTATAACCGTAAGATTTTTAAAATGATTTAAAATGTATATTTGAATAAGAGTCAAAGTTTAAATGTGTTTGTAGGTATGTAGGTAAAAGGCTATAAATGTAAACAAGGATGACAACATCCATAAGTAGCATTGCTCAAAAATATGGATGGAAATATAAAAGAGGCAGCGTAAAGTGGCACCATAATAATGACAATCCCTGAAAATTTCTTGAATAGAAATCAAGAAAATCATAAAAACCTAAAAATCTAGGAATCAAGCTAACACCTAAATCTTAATGAAACTTGATAAAATGTGTACTTATTTAATCCCGGAAAATATCAGTCCTCTATCTTGAAAAGGGAGTTGAGAAAATCACAAAAAATTTAAAATCTAAGTATCCATATATAGCACGCAAATTATTGGACAAATCTTAATGAAATATGTAAAATGTGAACAATTTTAACCCCTATATATTTCAGCTGTCTATCTTGAATATGGGCTGGAAAAATCATGTTTTCCCCATAGCGTTACAGGTGGACTGACAGGAGGACTGATAGGCAGACTGTTGGACAGGCAGACAAAGTGAATTAAAGAGTAGCTTTGCTACTAAAAATAACAAGTATGGTTTTTTGGCAAATCTTTTGCAAAATATTGATAATATAAAGACAGGTGGGTATCAATCAATAAATGTTGTATTATTAAAGATATAGTCAGTTGGTATTTTTAAAGTTGAATCTCTAAATGGCTAGATATTTGTTTTGCATTATAATGTAAGTACATAATAAATTTGTAGATAATAATTAATGCATAGATATGTAAGATAGATATTATTTAAGGTTAATAGATAAAGTATCCAAATAATTATGTCACAAATAGATTTCTAAACTCCTCCAATAAAGTATTTAAACAAATACAGAATTATATACATGTATAATGCAACAAAATTTTTGAAATAGTTTCTGAAATGGAATGCTTATTGAAGCACTTAGATAAATATTCTAAATGTATATATTATGCAGAGTGGATTAGATTCTATTAAATATATTTTCATAATAGCTAATACATTTTAATAGGACATTTTGAGAGCATTGACATTTATATTTAAAAAGGTTTTCATATGATTATTTAAATTTAAGTTTTTCAATTATTATTTTTACAACTGTGTAACATAGAAGTTAAAAAAACTATTTTGTTTTTTGTCCAATAGGATCTTGTAACCTGTTAGACTAATGTGTTGACAATTTGAGAAGCTGGAGACTAGTCAGGTTTAGGACAGTTGGTGTTTGGAATAAATATAAGTACTATGCTTAAGCAAAGTAAATTTAGGTGTAATTTCATTTAAAGCCCCAAACAAATAATAAGTGAAAAATTTACTGCTTCTTACCTAATGTATGGGGCCGGGTCAATCAAAGCCAATATTTGTTGAAAAAGTGAGGTACATGCAAATTTTTGGTAGACTAAAGATTTAGATACACAAAAAGTTAATTGTGTTTACATTTAACAAGGGAAAGTTAAGATATTAAGGATTAGTACATACAACAGTAATAACATAGATAATGTGTTTAAATAAATAAAAAAAAAAGAACTTGATTTGGGTCAACTTTAGATAATTCTTGACGAACTTAATGAACTTGATGACAGACGTATTTGTGTTTACTCTTTATTCTTTAAGATTCAACAGTGAAGAAACTTTGCTAAAGAAAGATACCTACATCGTTTGGCACAAATGAATGAACACTTGTAAAATTAATTTTCTTATTTGTGTAAGTTACGGGAAAAAGAATTGTAAGTAATATTTACTGTTTTCTTAAATATACGAGGGGAGAAATTACAGGTATCGTCGTCCGCTAATATTTGGGTTTTCATATTCTTATTTAAAAAGATTAATTTTTTTTATAAACTAACAACCAGCTTTAAATTTTAACACAATTCATTTTGGCTCCCAAAAATACGATTGATAACAAAAAATCTCCAACTTCAGATTCAAGTAAACTTTAATGATATGTATAAGATAAACAATCAAATATAAAATGGCTTTGTGTAATAGAAGGATGAATTTAAATTATAGCAACCAACGACCCTTGAATAAGATTTTTTGGGAGAAAAAGAGGAAAAAGGTAAAAGTTTTACATGTAGCAGTCAAATTAGGTGAAAAATTATAAATAAAAGTTTTATTGGAAATGTGATTAATTTGGCTTTGCACATGAAACAAGAACAAGGTAAACAACATCCATGAGTAGCTAATTTATTCAATACTAAATCAAGTAATCTTCACACAAAAATTCAAACAGCATCTAAGGACAGACATGTTAAACTAAAGAGTAGCTATGATGCTATTATGTTTGACGTAGAAGGAAATCAGAATGCTTTTCTATGTTCTGAAAAAAGAATAGTTACATATACAGAGAGATTTTTAATTTAGATAAAGTTAACCCAAACATTTGTTTTATGTCTAAGGGCAAACATTGAAATTAAGTTTTGCAAAAAAAAGTTATATATACTTATACAAAAAAATATTTCGTAAATATGGTTCTAATGTGTTTGTAATTATTTGATGAAAGGTGTAAATTTTGCATTATTTGCATTATTTTCACATTTCTATAACTAATGCAGATGACCTAAATTACAAAAGACTTAAAAGCATAAGACCTCCAATACAAAAGGCTGAAAAAAAAGACCAAATGGGACAAAAGACCCAATTTTTGATATCACAACATCCAGTATGAGGCAAGAAATCTTTTGATGAGAAAAATTATCCATCATTGCTCAAAGGATAAAAATAAGTAAAATTTATAAATGTGATTGCAAGACATTGTATATTAATATTGGTATATTTCTTGTTGCAAAAGTTGAATCATTAAAAACATTTACATTCCAAACAATCATTTAATTCTATCCACAAAAAAGGAAAAAATATTTATGGTTTTTTATCGCATTGTATCATAGCTTTCCATACATGATTTTTCAGTATGACTGGAAACTGTCGGATATTAATCAGCTCAGAAAAAAGATTGAATAAGCTGCACAACTATTGGACAGTTGTCCTTGTTTTATCTTGAAATAAAAGGTAAAAAGAAATGGTAAAAGTAAAATCTCTTTCCAGCTGTCAACCTATCAAATATTTCTATATCAAAGTATTTCACTTTTACAAATACATATTTCAAGAATGTATATTTATAAATCATATTTTATAATCATAATAGAATAAGAATATGAAAGTAAATATTACTGTTTTATTGGCTTTGAGAAATATTGGACATATCAGAAAGAATTTGTTTATTTTCTTAGCTCCTATATGAGAGAGTCGTCCAAAATTTGATTTCTAGATTCTACTGCCCAAGTATTGCCTCCTAAATTCACTACTTAAATCTGTTTGAGATTCTTATCTTTGTGTTTAATTTTCTTCAAATCTTTAAACTTTCCTGCCAGCGGATGAGAAAATCCTTGTTTTAGTCAGGAAAAAAGAGAGGACTTGGGACTGTAAAACATAATAGTAACCAAAGTCTTTTTTACACTATATCTAATTCTTATTGTCATATCACATAGTCCAGCTAAAAATATCAAATGCTTTCATATTACACAAAATTTTAGATTTTTGACCAAGACGTTTAAGGGCCTAGTTAAATAATCAGATAGTTGGTGATCTTTGTTACTTTAATGCAATGCATAACGCATAAGAAAAATTTTAACAATTTTTTTTAAAATTCCCAAATGCTTCAAATTTTTGGACTATGTTTTGTGTGTAATTATATAGGGCACAATGAACTTTAAATCAGAATATTATATTAAAACATATATTTACTAATAACCACAAGAATACATGTATATAAATTCATGGATATAAAAATATTACATTCAGACTATATCAAGAGAATTAGATAATTCTTTATAAAAATATGTTAAAAATAATGTATCAATTTAGTCTTTCAATGTCTAATCCATCTTAAATGTTTTTTTATTATCTAAATCCTTAAATCTGTGTGTTTGTGTGTGCTAACCGCTGAACTGATCGGATTCTCCTTAACAGGGTAACTTCTCATAGGTCACGGGAAGGCTAATAACTATTTTGGGGGACGGTACCACCACCCTCCTAAGAGAAATCGCCCCCCCCCCCAAAAAAAAAGATTTTTTTTTAACTTTTTTATTTAAAATCTAAAATAATAAATTGAATTATCAAATTCGACTCTCCCCTCCTCAAGTGCCCCTAGAGGCCTCTAGGGGAGTAGCCGCTGGTTTAGAATAAAATAGTAACCCAAAAAAGCCTGGATGAGAGACTATACACAGGAGAAATATCCCTGACCATGATAAAGGTGCATACTGAGAAAGTTGAACTGTGTATGACTATGATGTGTATACTACTCACTTGTACAAAATATTTGGCAACACTACTTTAATAGGTGTTTATAAGTACTATTGTAGCCAACCAATGTTTTTTTTAAAAAAGAACTGGATCAACAAAAGATCTTAATATATTTAGTGTAAAAAATATCAAATATGAAATACTAGCGGCTTCGCCTCTAGCCTCTAGGGGCTTTTTTTTCTGAAGGTTCAGGGGAGAATTTTAAAAATTTTGTTTACATTTTTTAGATATTTTCTGTATTTTATTACATTTTATTACTCTTTATATCATTTTATAACTCTTTATAACATTTATAACTCTTTTTGGGGCTTCGACCCTACAGGAGAAGGAAGTTTTCACAATCTTTTTGAATTTGATAAAACAAAGTTTAAAAGAAGAACAGAAATTTAAAAAGAAGAAAAATAATTGAAAATATAAAGAAAATATAAAAAGGTATAAAAAAAATATAAAAATTTATAAAAATATATAAAAACATTAAAATTAGAAAAAAATATGAAAATTTTTTTTTGGGGGGGGGGGGAAATTTCCATTTTTGGGGGGGTTGGGGGAGTCCCACCCCCCAAGAAAATAGCTTAAAACCACCACAGGACCAATAGGTGTATACCCTGAAGAGTAGAATCCAATCGGTTTAGTGGTTACCGAGATCTTAAGCTTCAGACGGACGGACGGACAGACGGACAGACATCATTCTACTTTCTATTATAGATATACAAAATTATACTATGAAAATTAGTTAATTTCATGTAAAAATTATTATAAGAAATTTAGTTAATGACCATGTACAATGTACATGTATATTCATAAACTAATGACATTTTCAAATGATATATAAAGGGTGTAAAAAAAAACCGATCACTTCAATATAAACCCTTCAGTTTTGGTCAAAAACTAACAAAAAATGACCCAAATCATGTCCAAGCAATGACAATTAGAAAACATTATTAATTTTGATGTCTACTTACCTCTCCTGAGCACTACAGCTCGAGTCCTAGCCCTTGTGGAGAATTTTTCCTTACATGGATTAAAAATCAACAAATCGTCTTAAATACTATAAATAGTGTAGATAGACCCCATAATGCTCAGATTTTTTTATGGGGCATGTAAAGATCTTTCTATAGACACCTTAACCAGGTTTCTAACTCAATCCTAGCCAATTTGGCATAAAAAAAGACAGACCCATCAAACATTGAGACATGATAGGTCTCTCTAGTTCTTGGTGTTTCACAGATCTTTCTTTTTGATGCCAAAATGTCTAAGATTGTGCTAGAAACCTGGTTAAGGTGTCTATAGAAAGATCTTGACATGCCCCATCCATCCCACCCATGCTAAACATTATGGGGTCTACCTACAAGATTTTAAGTACTTAAGACGGTTTGTTCTTTTTTTTAAGACAGAGCCTTCATGTCTCAATGTTTAATGGGTCTGTCTTATTGATGCCAAATTGGCAACGATTGAGTTAGAAATCTGGTTAAGGCGTCCATAGAAAGGTCTTTATAGGCCCCATCAAAAACCCTAAACATTATGGGGTCTATATACAGGATTTCAAGTACTTTAGACAGTTTATTCTTTTTAATTTTATTACAAAACTGTAAAACTTTGTAATAAATTATGCACTCCACATGTAAGGAAAAATTCTCCACAAGGGCTAGGAATCAAGCTGTAGTGCTCAGGAGAGGTGAGTAAAAATCGAAATTCAATAGTGTTTTCTCATTGGTATTGCTTGGACATAAATTGGGTCATTTTTTGTTAGTTTTTGACCAAAACTGTAGGGTTTATATTGAAAAGAGTGAAGCGATCAGTTTTTTTTTAACACCCTTTTATATAAGATAGATAGTAAATTGAGAATATTTTTTTATTTAGATTCCCCCATGTTCCTGATTTTAATGAACTTTCTTTCAAGGGTTAACTTTCTACAACCAGAAGAACAGTTTATTTAGGGAAGAAATATTCTTAATTTCAATATCAGTCAAGAGAATAAATTCATTTAAACAAGGTTTGATAATTAAATTTTAATTTTCTATACAAATATTTTAGTATAAAAAAAATTGTTGTATAAAACTATTTTAATTTATTTCATTTTATTTAAGATTCCTCTCAGATAATAATAAATCTTCTCTGTAAAAAAAACTTAACTGTTTCATTACAAAGCAAATTTTTAACAGACAAATAAAAATTAATACATTAGATAATAGTATTCAAAACAGTTATATAAACTTAGAAGGAGAAAATTATCTTTAATTTTCTTTTTACATAGCTGTAAATCTCCTCTGATCTCAAAATCCACAAATGTGAAATACTTAACAGAGTTACATTAAAAACAATCATTATTATTTTGTTAAGGATATCCTTTGCTTCGACACCAAAAACAAAGCTGGATATTTGTACAATGCCAATACTCACACATACCCCAACTAAAACATTTGTCTTAATTTTCATCCAGGTTTTGGGATTTGTGGATGCATGACTTGTATCCCTATCACCTGAATCAAATAGATTTTCAATAATCTAAACACTTATTTATCAGACTTATCCTAAGTGAAAGTAATCAACTTTTATGACTTTGTTAAGAATTAAAAATGATTTTTTGAGTGTTATGAATTAAAACCAAGCTTTAGCAGTTGAAGAAATGTAAAATAAGGAAATGCACATAAGGCTGATCAATTATCATAATATTCTATCTTTTTTGTCAGTGGAACTAAAAATATTTCAAAATATACTTGAAATTGAAAATGAAACTCCACTATTTCAATGAAAATCACCTATAAAACATTGTACCCCACCCAAAAAACTTTTTATATAAACTAGATTTAATATGGGGGATCAATCTAAGTACAGATAGTTATGATTATAATGACAAAAAGTGTAAAAAAAAATGTATTCAATTTGATTATATGAAGATTTACAAAATTATATTTACCTTCATGTGACAATCTGTTTCTGCTTATGATAAATATTTTAGGCTTTGTTGGATCATCATCTGCTAAAGGCATTTCCTGGTTATTTCTTGAAACAGGTACAGTTCTAAAATATGTTTGATCAAAAGTACTCTGTTTTTTTGTAATTAATTTTATAATATTATACTGCTCTAGGATTTTAATTATATTTAATTTAATTTTTAGTACCTGTTTCTTTTCCAAACTCTTTTTGTCATTATCACTTTATACACAGTTTCTGGGATGGCTAAGAGTAAAAAGTGAAATATAACAATTGGAGGAATAGTTCCTACATTATCATCAACTTGTACCATAAGAGTAGACCTAATAATATCAAGTAATAATGGATAAATGCTACATAATATTAATTTAGAAAATATCTTAAAATAAATAATCATAATTACTTTTCAAAATGCTTTTCTTATCAAAAATAAATTGATTTTACAAAGAAAACAAATGTTTTTTTTCATATTTTAAAATATTTATAGATTTGTAGTTATTTCTAAGAAATTTACAATTTTAATGTCATACTGCAATGTTATGATAGTATATAATGACATTGTAATAAACATCATAAACTGAATATTTTTTATTCCAGCTAAAGAAATATAATTATCTAATTAGCACTATCCAAATATTCCTGATGTGTTCAAGCTTGAATTTTGTACAGAAAGTTCCAAATTTGAAATATAGCCACAAAATCTCAGAAAAATTAACTGTAATAAGAGCCAGAAGTGAAATTTTAGATAATCTGTCATGATCATAACTTAGGTATCTAAGAAAGATGTTATTTTAAAGTAATTGTAATTGTAAACAAGGATGACAACATCCATAAGTAGCGAAGCTCAAAAATTATGATTAAAATCACGCAACCTTATAATCATGAAAACTTAAAAATCTAGGAATCGATCTAGCACCGCAATTAATAGACAAATCTTAATGAGACTTGATGGAAATATGTAGAACATGAGCATACTCAATCCCTGATAATTTCAACCGTCAATCCTGAATAGGAATTGAGAAAACCATTAAGAATTTAAAAATCTAGGAATCGATCTAGCACCCCAATTAATGAAAAGATATTTATAAAACTTGGTGAAAATATGTAGAATATAAAATTAATTAATCCCTGAAAATTTCAGCCCTTTATCTTGAAAACGAGTTGAGAAAATCACGAAAATGTAAAAATCTAGGAATCGATCTAACACCCCAAATAAAAAACAGACGGACAAAACAATGTATATATTAGATGGGCATATATAGTGGGAATCTTCACTAAAAATTTCAGCTGTCTATCTTGAATAGAAGCCGAGAAAATCACGTTTCCCCCAATTCATTAATTACGGACAGACGGACGGACGGACAGACGGACGGACGGACAGACGGACGGACAGACGGACGGACAGACGGAAGGACGGATGGACATTGTGAATTATAGAGTAGCTTTGCTACTACTAAATACCCAACACTTGACCATTTTATACCCTTCCAGGCCCTTGCTATACCTGTCCATATTATTGGATATTAAAGAACAAAATTTAGTTCTGCATTGTTTAGTGGCCTTTGAAGTAACATATTTTTTTAGTAGCGAAGCTACTCTATAATTCACCGTCTGTCCGTCCGTTTGTCCGTAATTAATGAATTGGGGGAAACGTGATTTTCTCGGCTTCTATAAATGGTAGAAAGCTGAAACTTTTTGACAACATTCATTAAGGAGCACAATTAACTATAAGACATCAATTGCAGTCGGACTGCTTTTTAGCAGGTTTTAGACTATTTTTATATTTTCCAAATTTTCCCTATATCTTTGGTGTTTATGGTCCGATTTTCAAATTTTTTCAGTTAAAGATATTAAAATTAAATTTCCCGTCGTTTGAAAAAAACAACGATGACGGTCAGACTGCCTTTTTGCAGGTTTTTGACTATTTTTATATTTTTACATTTTTCTCAATATCTTTGGTGTTTATGGTCCGATTTTCGAAATTTTTTCAGTTAAATATATCAAAATTAAATTTTCTGTCGTTTGAAGAAAACAACAATGGCGGTCAGACTGCCTTTTAACAGGTTTTTGGCTATTTTTATATGTTTTACATATTTCCTCATATCTTTGGTATTTTCGTGTTTATTTTCTCCAATAAATCTATTCTTGATTTAATAAATACACTTTAAACGTACCTATTCCCATCCATAATTTTTTGTGCTTCGCTACTTATGGATGTTGTCATCCTTGTTTTTAAGTTGTAATTAATTAATGCTTCAAATACTTTAACAAATATTCTTCCTAAAAGGATTAATCATCATGTAGCACTTAGTACAAAGTAAGAAGAATAAGTTTGTTTGAAAGACAAGGCTTGGTATGAGTGGTGACAGTAAAGAACAACTGATATTGATGTTGTTGGAGTACCAATACTTCACCTAATACACAGTTAATGTTAAGTATAGAATTATACAATGATTTTTTATGTTTTTTAATGCATCAAACACTTTGTGATAAAAAAAGCCTTTGCACTAGACCTCTTTATTTTGTAGTTTGAATACAGTTTTAGCATTTTAGAAATAATTTAGCCTACAGATGAATGTTCCTAAAAAGCTTCACAAAACAAACTTTCTTGAAAGTTCCAAATATAGCCACTTCTGAGATATCAAAAATTGTTTTTTAAAAGTAACATTGGAACATTAACTAAACTTCATTAAGAATCATTCATAAAGATCTTTTGTATAATGTCTATAAAATCTTAATTTGTTCATCTTACTTATCCTAATTTTGAATAATTATAAGATAAACTGCACCTGAGTAGGTAGTAGAATTTCAATATATGTAATCATTTTATGAACAACAAGGTATACACTTGCAGTCACCATCAGACATCTCATTAAAAAGGTTATCAAAGTTTTCTGAGTCTCCAAGAGTGATCCATAATAGTTGTATATAAATACAAAGCTGGTTAGAGATAACAAAGAAAGAATAAGATCAACAAGAAATGTGTATATTGGAAAATGAAAAAATTCTGAAACAAAATAATATGATCAGTTTTCATGAAAACTTATTATTTTTTAATAATTTCAGCAAAAGATAAAATCTGATGAAAGATTGCAAAGAATTGCAAAATATCAGTCATACATATCCAAACAATTACAGCATAGAACAATTGGGTATTTTATTATAATAAATACAGAATTATTATTTATCAATTAAATTAAAATTGGATAAGATATGCTAAATTGCACTGGTGGAAAAAGTAAAGAATATACAGCATGACCCTCGAAAAAGTATTTTTAAGCATCTGCAGCCCTTATTTCTAAATGAATTATAAAAAAATGCTTATGTCCTTGTTCTCCATAGTATTCCACATAAGTAGATATAAAAATATTTTTTTTACCTCCATTAACAACGGAGATTTTTAGAGCTAAAGTTTTGAAAAAGTGACTGAGAAAAAGAATTTTTTTTTGTTTCTCTTATTTTTTGGATGGTTATATTATGTTTTCTGGCAACTGAATGATGATACACAAAGAAAAACAAGTTCACTAATTATTTCTTTTTTATTCCACCAAAAAATATACATTTTTAATGGCAAAAAAATACTACTGAATGAATTGATTATTTGCAAATTTTAGGTTATTTATTAACCCTTATTTGAGAAAAGGATTAATTATGACAGTTGCTCCGCCTACTTTTCTGACATCTCAATAATTTAATAGGGGGTTAATTAAGCTTTTTAGACAAAAAAATCATTATGTTTTAATTTTATTTTCTTTATAACTTTTTTGTTATTAAAGTTAGGATTGTGAAACAAAAACAATTTTCCTGCTATATTCATAAAGATTTATTTGTTTTTTAAATCTTAAACAATTTTGCCTAATAAGCAAGTTTTTCAAAATATCATTAAACTAAAAAGACTCAAAAAATATGTGTAAAAAAATGCTTTTTACTCAAAAACTAAATTTTTTATTTCATTTTTGTATAAAGTTTCTGCTAGTAACAAAAATAAAAGGATTTCTACCTTAATTTTGCTAAAAAAGTCGTTTCATGTTAAAAGTTACTTTTTCCTCAGTCACTTTTTCAAAACTTTAGCTCTAAAAATCTCCGTTGTTAATGGAGGTAAAAAAAATATTTTTATATCTACTTATGTGGAATACTATGGAGAACAAGGACATATGCATTTTTTTTATAATTCATTGAGAAATAAAGGCTGCAGATGCTTAAAAATACTTTTTCGAGGGTCATGCTGTATCTCATTTTTTCAAAACGGCATAGAAATAAACATTTTTTGAATGGCTTTAAAACAGATTGATATCTGCTTGATTAGATCCAGTTGTGAGCCATACTAAAAATCCTGTATCATATCATATGGTTGACAAGTTTCCATGAAAGATAAAATTAATCAAAAAATTATTACTAGTTTTACCTTTGCCCCCTTTGGGCTTACAAAAATGGTTTTATTCTATAATTTTTTATTGTAAAACTAAGGAAAGCTGTGTGATGAATAAATATTAAAGGTATATTTTAAGGTACATTAATGAAAAGAGAATAGGTTATAAAATGGTCAATTTATCCCTCATATGAAGAGAAAATTCCTAGTAAATTCTACTGATCTAATTCATCTCTATAACATTACTAAACAGGAACTACAGATGAACTAACTGACTAATTATTGTAAAGAAGGATTGCTAATAAAGATATTGTACCTGTTGTTAAAATAAAAATGAGACAAATAACTGATGGAAAATAAGTCCTCATTTCTCTTTAGATGATCACAAACTAGATAGAAATTATAGTTCATTATTAATGTACTTATTTACAACTTTATTTTAGCCCACTCTCTATATATTTGATATTTGATGCATTTTATGCAAATGATTGTACTAAAAGTCATGCTAAAATTACTTTTACTTTTTACGAGATTTTGACAAACAAACTAAAAACTATTTAAATGCTTTGTTGGAGTCAACAACATTTGTTTGTATGAAGTCTAAAGTAAAGAAATTAATTTTAAAATAAAATTTAGAAAGACTTATTTGAGATATTTTTAATTCTAATTCTTCCTAATTATTTATTAACATGAACATGGCACCCTCTTCAGTCTTGTGCAGTTAAGCTGGATGATAAATAAAATATTTACTTTAAATTTTAAAACCGCAGATTTTCTTTGGAATAAATTTTCCAATAAAACACAGAATTCAACCATTTTCTTCTAACTTTTCCATGATACAAAAATTTTATGTTACAGCAGTGTTACAAAAAAAAAGATAGTTTTAGCAGTCTTTGATGTTATTGAATGCAAGTTCAAGGATGTTAAATTTTATTTAAAATATTTTATATCTAACTAAATTAACCCCACAATTTTTTTTACTTTAAGATTTTAACTACAATTTTAAGCTAACCAGAGCAGAATCAACTATTTTTTTTGGATATGCGGAAAGTGTCAAAATATGTGATGACTATTATCTCTTTTTTAGGGGTTTCCTTTCTCACCTCTCCTATCATCCTTCCTTTATTTTTTAAAACATATATGTATACTTTAGCTTGATTGTGGGAGCTTGAAAGTTTAAAGTAAATATTTATTTAATATGTTTGGTTCAAATAATTCTCCTACCTCGCCTTTTAAATTGTAATATATGAGACACTTTACACTATAAGCATTTTATCACTTTTAGTGGCATAGCTTAAATCATTAGCCTTTTCTTTGAGGAACCCCCCCCCCAAAAAAAAAAATGATTTTCAGGACCTATTCGAAGCTTAACTGTAAAGAATAATCATATCTGTTCAGCGGTTTATGAAATTCTTCACTACACACTAGACATTAGCACAAACAGACACATCGACAGATATCCTCTTACTATGTCCGTTTACCTGGTTTGTAATAGACCTTCAATTGTTGGCTACACTACCCATGGATGAAACCATCCCAGTTATGATATTTTTTCAGAACCTAAAATAAGATAAATCATATTCTTTAAAAACAATTATTTAACAAATGATGTAAAATACATTAGAAAATTAAATCTTACAAGAAAAAGTATTTTACTAGGTAAAGGATGAGGATAAATCAAATGGTCAGACATTAAAACACAAATAGAGTAAAACTGATCATCGTGTTAAAATGAACCTATGGACTTTCTATGTATGGTGAAATTAGATATAAAACTATGATTCCAGGTAAAACCAAAATATTTCAGCAGGGTCATTTTGAGAAAATTAGATTTGAAAATTTTAAGTTAAATTTTCATCCCCTAGGAGTTACCGCATTATCAAAACAAGAAAAGCAAAGATTATTTATTTAAAATTTTGAATAACTTTAATTAACTCCCTTCCACACTTATTAAATTTAACCAACCAAAGAATTTTTTATCCAATCTTAACCAGACAAATGCCATCTAGCTAAAAAAGATGCGTAGATTTCATTTCTGGCAACCAGAAAATCCGCAGAAATCGAATTAACGAGATCCAAAAAAGTTTCATTAAAAAAAACCTTACACCAAAAAAAACAAACAATAATTATAACGTCGACTTAGTTTCTTTTTCCTCACCGGTGTCCTGGATAGGAAACAGGTTTTTTTTGACATACGTCTCACAAGACCTATGTAGTCATGACCGGGAGACAATGACAGTTCAGTATATGACTTTCGTTAAATCACAGCTGATCATTTTTGTGGCTTTTTTTGAAAATTACTTTTATACCCAAATTTCATAGTTTTTCCTTCAAAAATCACAATTTTCTCACATTTGCAGCTTAGTTAACTTAAATTTAAACAAGAAAAGTATAATAAATACAGCTGAACTAAGGACTGTGTCATCATTAATAACAAAATCTTTAAGAATCTTGAATAATCTAAGATTTGTAGTCTAGAAATGAAATAAGAGTTATTTGAAGTAAATATTTGAATTGATGTCTAAACAACTCTTGTAATTAACTTTTTTAAAAATATTTCATGTCCCTGTTGCATGCCTCATGACATATTATATTTTCAAAACAAGTTTCCTTGAAATATTAACAAGTTATCCTGCTCAATATTGGTTCCTGGCTGATTTGATGTCTCAACATCACAACAATATCTGCTTGGAGTATAACATATATATCCACAACCACAGTTGCCATGTTTAAAGTCCTATATTACCATATATACCAGGCTACAATTGAATATACAACCAGTCCTTGGTTCAAAAGAGCTTAGTAGAAGGTTAATATTTTTAGCAAGTGGGATTATCACTTGTAAGTGTTTGACATGAACTTGGAATCTGTGTAAAGACCAGTCTATAGCTGGTCTTGATTGAGTCTCTGCCTTTTGTACACACTGCTTGTCTTTACCACTGATTAAATGTCATAGTGAGAACCATGGAAGGTTTTAACATAGGTGAACCTACAGAATGATTATAGATACATATTGGATTCTAAGCTGGATGAATAATTTGCAAGATAGTGTATTCAAGATAGTGTAAGAGCAGCTAACTGACAGGAAAGCACTTGGCTCATAGCTTGAAGAAAATAATAGTAGCTTATTACTAGAGTGAATGTGAATGCTGGTTACATGATCATAACTGGATTTTATACAAGTGTGATTTCCAATGGCGACTTTAAAATCCAATTTGAAAATAAACACAGGCAAGTTTTTTGTCCTAAGCAGATCAATACTACCCTTCCTAAAAGCTACCAGTAGTAAAGGGACCTAGGAAGGTGTTGAACAGGAAGACCAAAATGTAGGATTAGCAAAGCAAAAATAAAGGGCAGTTTGTCTATCAAGTGGTGTTAAATTTGGAATCATAGACCCACCTGACTTTCAATCAGCAGAGTAGGCGGAAACCATGGTAAATTTCTGAGTAATAGAGAATGAGAGGATTTGAGCTCTTAGCTAAAGTAACTAAGGCAAGGGAGTCTTAAAGACCATGTAGCTAGATGCATGGCAGTTTTGGCTTTCATTCATGGAAAGATCTCTCATGACAGTAGTTGGTTCATAGGAAACCAAAGGAAGTAAAAAGTAAGAATACTTGAAAGTTTATTCTGAATCTTGAGGTCATCCCTTTATATGGCAAAAGTCTAGCCACAAGTTCAATAGCAAACAAGTGCCATAAGGAAAGAGTCAAAAGTGTGTGAAATTGTTGATTAACAAACAAGGTCAGAATTCTAAACTGACTTCTATCAAGATTTATAGGCTGGGTGAAACATGTCAGCCGGCTAGAATAGAGGTCTGGCTATACCAGGGTGGAGAGAGGTACCCTGTTTAGTGGAAAGTATTATGAGGCATACTTGTTAAAGTTGAAGGACAGGGACGGTAACTTTAATGTCTTTAAACAAGAAGTTTAACATGTGGATTAATAGGAGATAATGTTTTAGTGAAAGAAATTTGAGGGCAATAACTTTATGTTGTGGAGTCAAAGGCAAAGTCAGTTAGATTGAATCATGTTAAAGCCAGGTGAAAGCCTATGGAGGCTAGAAGCAGTTCTGACGTGCAAATTTATTGTTGAACATTAATTCAAAATAATTAACTCTTACTCAATTTCTAGACTACAAATCTTATTCCATTGATTCTGAAAGATCTTGTTATAGGTGATAGCACAATCTTCAGTACAGCTGTTACTTATTATACTTTTCTTGCGTAAATTTAGGCTAACTAAGCTGCAAATGTGAGAAAATTGAGATTTTTTTGGAAAAAACTATGAAATTTTGGATAAATAAGTAATTTTCAAAAAAATCCACAAAAATGATCAGCTGTGATTTAACGAAAGTCATGTACTGAACCATCATTGTCTCTCGGTCATGACTACATAGGTCTTGTGAGACGTGTGTCAAAAAAAACCTGTTTTCTATCCAGGACACCGGTGTCCTGTTTAATTTGAATATTGAAACTAATTTTCAGGCATGCATGTTTGTTGGTATAGTACTTTTTTTAGAAACCATAATACAGACATATTTAAAACTACGAAATTGTATATTAGTTACTAGAAAGATTATATTTTTTTCTTGCTTTAAAACAACTTTTTGTACATAAAAACCCGTAATGTCTTCATTATTGACACAAACATGCATGCTGTATAGTTTTAAAAAATTTAGTCAAATAAAATACCTGATTAGAATACAAAGCAAGAAATAAAGGTTATCAACTCCCTATGAGCTTTTTGTGTTAAATAGAATTATTAATAAGAATAAAAGAGTTTCAAAAAATAGTAAAATAACAAAATGTTAGGTGAATTGTTAATATTAAATCAATCAAAAAATGTTTTCTTATAATTAATTTCAATAAAACATATATATGCTCAAGAAAGGTTATTTATAATTATGAATTTACCAGACTAAAATATAAAAGGGGAAATAGTTTATGAAGACGACACAAAATGATTTTAAAAATTACTTATTTTTATCTTTTTTTTTTAATCTTTAACAATTTTAATGTTTTTATTATGTAAATATATAAAGTATTATTCAAACTTAAAGGATTTAATCTTTTTCTTTGTAATTTATATGTCTAAACAGTGTAAAAATGAAGTTCTTAATTACGAATTTTCGAATCATTAGATTTTAATACAGTTTATTATAGAAATAAAGAATAATTTCAACAAAAAAAAATTGCTACAAAAAGGCTTACTGTATTATTAAACTGACTTAATTGTATAATTGCATTTATTTTGTTTATTTACCTTGAAAAATGAGTGTTTAAGTGCTGCATTGGTTAAAATCAAACCTAAAAGTGCTCTTTATTCAGTGACAGAGTGAAAAAAAAATATATACCTTGTTTTATAGTTTTTGATCTCTTTTTTTATATATTTTTATCTGATATGTATATCAAAATTTAAAAGTATCTATTTCATTAGATATTCATACTTTGCTAAAACGTCTTGGTTACTTTTTGCACTATATTTGCTCTAAAAAGGATTCTTTATCTGACTTTTACATTTAAAATGAAAGATTTTATGCCAATTTTTGTGTTGACTGTAGAAGAAAAAAAATTATTTTGTTTATATGCAATTTTCTATAATAAAATGTGAGAAATGCCTTTTTTCACATATAGGGCGAAAAAAGTAACACTGAAAATATTTTTTATGTCTTAAGCATGTCCTAAACTCATAGATAATAAACTTTCATAAAAGATTTATTTCAGAATATGTCATTTAGGGCATAAAATTAATTTTGCAAATTAACATTGCAAATGTTTGCCAATAACTTTTAAAAATGATTTCTGCGGATTTTCTAATTTACATAGGTGTTTTCTACACATTTTCCCCTTTCTAAAAATACCTTCCTCATAAAGATTGGCTTCCGGAAAGTATATACTTTCCAAAAATGATATGTGCTTCAGGAGTGGTTTTATGAAAAAACTTTATAAAGCAAACTAGTTCAAAATTTTAAATAAATAATCTTTGCTTTTCTTGTCATGATTATGCGGTAACTCTTAAGGGATGAAAATTGAACTTGAAATTTTCAAAACTAATTTTCTCAAAAAGACCCCGCTGAAATATTTTGGTTTTACCTGGAATCATCATGGTTTTATGTCTAAATTCACCATACAGAGCTCGGCTACTTTTGTCTTGATTCAATTGTAGCCTGGCGTGAATATGCTGTCTCTGCAAGACTTTGAAATTTACCACATAGGATATGAGAAAAGATGTCATGCTTTTGTTTATATTCATGATAGCAATATTCCCCCTTTCTTTCTTTCTCCCTTTTACTTCCTGGGTCATGTTATTGGCCTATCAGGGCTCTCCCACGCGGGACTTCCTCATCTTATTTTATGAAAGGAAATATGTTTCTCCCTTTTGTATCCCCAAAGTCAAAAGCACATATTCATGATTTTTGAACCTAATAGTTTTGGGTGCATATATTTATTTGCATATATGCATTTTAATTCTTATAACTTTACTACGCTTTCTGATTGCTTACTGATAACATCAATATTTAAGTCAAATACCGTGTTTTAAAGAAGAGGTATTTTTTCTTTATTTATAAACTAGCGGCTACGCCCCCCTAGAAGCCTCTAGGGGCACTTCAGGTTGGAGGGGTAAAAGTCTACATCATCCTATTTTAAATTTAAGATAAGAAGCTTCACTGTAAAGGAGAACAATATTGGTTCAGCGGTTGGCGAGATCCTTCAGGACATACAAAAATCGCTTACTACTTTATATAATAGGATAGCAAATGATTCTTTCATTAAGAAGTTCAGAAAAGATTTATTTAATTCTTTTTACATTCGTTAATTGATATAATCCTAAGCCATGACATATTGAGTGATGATATATTTAACAAGGATTACAACATCCATAAGTAGCGAAGTTCAAAAATTATGAATGGAGATCCGGAAAAAAATTAAAACTTCCCGGGACCTATGAGAAGCTACCCTGTAAAGAAGAACCCGATCGGTTCAGCGGTTAGCGAGATTCTACGCTACAAACAAACAAACAGACAAACAAATAGACAGACAGACATCGTTCTACTTTATAAACTGAAAACCAAAAGAATAGGCAAATCTGAATTTGTAGCATAGCAGCTTTAATATTCATTTAGGATGATTTTACTGTAAATATAAAATGTAGATGCAGCTTTTGGTTAAAAGTTTCCACCGTTAATTTTTCATTAATCAGCACCAATGAAGCACAAGATTTCAAAAACAGCATTCTGCTTAAAAACTGGTGAACCAAAAAGATATGCAAATCCAAACAAATCAATGGAAAAAATTATTTTTTTGCACTTTTCTCTTGTTTTAAAGATTGATTCTGATAAATTGACAATTTTTTAAGGAATTTATGCATTAATTATTATGAAATGTAGTATAAGGTAGAAATTAATGATTTTTTAAAAGAAGAAATACTAGAAAAAAAGAAATTCGACCCCTATCACTTTAGAGGACAGCTGCTGACCTCCAGTCTTATGGATGAAGCTAAATACATGTTAAAGATAAAAATTACTCCCAAAATTATACAAAATGATTTTTAATGTGTTAAAAAAATTCATTTTAAAATCTTGATTTTGATGATTATGGCCTTTAAGATGCTCCTACGGGTAGTGTTGGTGAGCCAAATGTTATCAAAGTGCATGACCATGATGACAACTTATATATTGAACTATGGTCCAATTTTTGTATTCATAGCAGCATCCAGCCAAGCAGTATTAAAAAGAAAAAAAATGCAATTTTAATTACTCCAATTCATAAGGTAAATACTGTCATTTTTAGAGGTTTTTATTTCTTGTTGGCAGGCTCCATTGAAGATTGATATGACTAAAAAAAATTTACATAGGTTGTTAGACAAGTTGTTGTAAAGGGCATGTACTTAGGTAACATCAGGGATAAGGGATGGGAAACGTAGGAAAATATTATTTCAGGCCTATTTCAAGCCTAGGCCTATTTCTAGCCTAATAAACCAGTTTTGGGATGGCGCAGTGCTTCGTATAAAACGCTAATAAAAAAGCTGTGTGTGTGTGTGTAGATAAAGTATAGAATCAAATTCAGGTAGCTAGTTTAAAGTAAAAAACATAACTTTTTATAAACCTATATATTAATGGCTTTTGTTAAAATGAAGTTTTTTCTCTCCCAAAATCTTTTTATATTTTACTTTGGTAATTTGAACTGTCAGAAAGCTATCGTTGGGTTTCCCTCAGACAGATTTTAGTTTGTATTATTTGCATTTTTATTAATGAGTAAAAATTTTATTTGAAAATTTCATTGCTAATTAAAATTCAAAATAAATAAATTAATATGCACTTGGGTAACATTCTATCAAGTATTCTTTGGATACTATATGTAGTGATATATTTGTACTGTGTTGTATTGTGTATTGTACATATATTAGGGTTAAAGTGTTGTATCCATTCCGTATTAAATTTTTAAAATTCAAAATACAACATCTAATTTATAAACTACCAAATGAAAATTCGTAGCTACCTCCTTTCCAAAAAATAATCCCGTTATTTTTGTTTTTTCTATATGGCCCTTTTTTAATGTTTAACTCTAAGCAGATTTAATAATTAAGCTAATGTGATCTAACACCATTTATATTTATTTTTTAGTAGCAGACGAAATCATTATTTTTTCTATAATTGTCTGCTTCTAAAATTTTCGCCAATTGGTGATTGGTTGTTAAAAACAGGCCGATTCTTATTGGTTTAGAGCTATAGCTACTTGGGAGCGTCCGCCAGTTTGATAGTAATTTGTAATAGTTGCAATATCCCTTTAGAATCTAGGCCGGGACCTAATGGCCAGGTTTCCTATCCCTTATCCCTGGGTAACATTTGGCTCACTATCATCACCAATAGGAGCATCTGAAAGGTCATCATCCTCAAAATCAAGATTTTAAAATGTTTTTTTTTAAACACATTAAAAAGCATTTTTGTATACTTTTCAGGTTAATTTTTATCTTTAACATGTATTAGGCTACATCCATTAAACTGTAGGCCAGCAGCTGACCTCTAAAGTGATAGGGGTCGAATTTATTTTTTTTCTAGTATTTCTTAATTTAAAAATCATTAATTTCTACCTTATACTATATTTCATAATAATTAATGCATAAATCCCTTTAAAAATTGTTTATTTATCAGAATCAATCTTTAAAACAGGAGAAAAGTGCAAAAATCGTTTTTCCATTGATTTGTTTTGGATTTGCATATCTTTTTGGTTCACCAGTTTTTACCCATAATGCTGTTTTTGAGATCTTGTGCTTCATTGGTGCTGATTAATAAAACATTAACGGTGGAAACTTTTAACCAAAAGCTGCATCTACATTTTATATTTACAGTAAAATTATCCTAAATGAATATTAAAGCTGCTATTCTGCAAATTCAGATTTGCCTATTTTTTTGGTGTGCAGTTTATTATAGATAATTTCTTTTTCAAATAATAATATTAACGATGCCGCTTTTAAATTTGCTTTTTAGCAGACAAATTTTTATTTCTTTGCAAATGTTATTATTTTTTTTATATTGACTTTTTTTATTATTAATTTTGATTTTGGAACACCCCCCTAATTTTTAACCCTTACAGATCTAGTTTTTTCAATCTATTTTTTTTTGTAGGTAAGATGGAGAGCTGTGACTTCATGACTTTTTAAGTTTAGTAATTATACGTCGGCAAGAGTTGATTTTATTAGGATGTCTGGTCTGTGTCGGTCGTGGTGTCTGGTCAAAGTCGGTTGGGTAGCACCAAAATTAGAAAAAATTCTAAATAAATCTTAATTTCTATATTATGACTTTTGCGTATAAGGTAGAGTCCTAAAATTTTTTTTTGGTGAATAATTAGATATCAATGACCTTCTGAGAAAAGTAGTGTTATGACCGTTTGACCGCTCCCTGACTGACTTTATGACCGATTTTTGTCCGGCTTTTACTACAGACATATATCATAAATATCGTGGCTCCTATTTCAGCTAGAGACCTATAAATTTTTTTGGTAAATCCTTGAGCAACAATAAAAAGATAAAAATATTAATTGGCGCCGCCACTCGCCGTTTTACCGCCGTAACCGCCGAAAATGGCGGTTTCCGTTATTTGCCGTTTTTCGGTGATGATCAGAAAAAGTAATTTTTTGTTATGAAAATAAAAGTTTGTCCTAGAATTTGGTCATCCTAGCTGCAAAATTGGCCGCTCTACAGCTGTTTTAAAATTTAGCGGCTGGCCGCTAAAAAGCGGCTAAGGAGCGGCCTGACCGCTATGACTAGAAAAAAGTAATTTTCTGTAAAAATACACATGAACCACCAGAAAAAAAAATTTACTTCTTTATCTGTAACAGGAGCCGAGATAGATGGGGGGCTCTTAGAGCCCCCCCCCCCCCCCCGATCTGATAAGGTGGGAATTGGGGCCCGATTATCTGTAAGGGTTAATTTACTTTTTCTTTTTTAGATCTAAAACTTTAAAAATGAAAGGGTAATTCCAAGTACCTTCTTAAAAACGGACAAAAGGACTTTTAAATAAAGATTATACAATTTTTACGCCTTTTGAAACGTACCTCATTGTTACAGGAATCACCAATCGAAGTTTTAAAAAAATATGAGAACTCTAACATGTCTAAATTAACTATACGAAATAAGGGTTTCCAGGACAACAGCAGGATTCCCAAACGTCGGAGTGGACAAACACAGTAGTGTTAAAATATTAATTTCATTAAGTATTTCTATACAGTTTAGGTTTGGTTAGGGTATGAATATACAAATAAGCTCCCGCAGGGTTTAAGCATTTAAAAACCTATAAATAGTTTAAAATAGGACATTTGTCGACTTTGACGTTTGGGACTCCTGCGTTTGTCCTAGGACCAAAATAAGAATTACTACGGAGTAACGGACCGACCCTCATTATAAATAGAAAAGTTGCGATTTTAAAAACGTATTAAAAACAAATATTTACTTTTTTAATATGTTTAAACTGTACTGAGTGGGGATTTAAGCGAAACTAAGAGAAAAAAATATATTAAAATAATTATTAAAAGAGCATTTATAAACAACAAGTAACATATTGATTAAGAGTGGCGTTGTCTAAAAGTTATATAATTTCTGCGCGTTTAAAGGATAATCATTGATGTGGTGTGGGGAAGGGGGCGGGTAAATAGTTAATATCGATACCTCAAAAATGGGGGCATTATATATTTAAGCCCCTCCCCTGAATTTTTATTTGGAAAAACTGCATACCTAAATGTATTCCAAAATTTCAGGGAGAGATGGGCAGAAGGGGTAATTTTGTATATCAATTCTGTATAATTAACATTTCAATATTTAAGATTTAAAGAATTATATTCAAGCATTGCATTGCAGGAAGAATTATCATAACATCTTTAATCCAACTTATAGGGTAGTATCACCACTAAAATTACAAAAGCCGAAATGTCTTAGCATAAATTCTATATAATCAATAAATTGATCATTTATATAAATATTTATTTTTCAAAGCGAGGATTTTCTATAATTAGGGTCGGTCCGTCCGTACGTCCATCACAGATGGTTAGCTTTTTTTGTTAATTTAGGCATGTAAAGAATTGTCCTATCGATTTATAACTTTGCATGGAGATTCCTTTAGTAGTTAGGTACGATTTAGAAAGCGTAGCAACTCTATTTGAAACATGTTGATTTTTTCACTTTTTTAACAACAAATTTTTAAGTGATCTAATTATCCGATTGATCTGATTTTTGGTATATTGATTCCTGGGACAACAAAGTATAATGTTATAAGTGAAGCAACTCTATGATCAAGTCCTAAAAATGTAAGTATGTCCATAAACATTAGCCTGTTTTAAGCAGTTTTTCAACAAATTTACTTACAATGTTGATTCAGCTCTTATACATTTATAATCTGATTATTCAGTTCTGACACCATATAAGTGTTAATGTCCGTTTGTCCTACTGTTTTAGTGCTTCGCTTTTATGGATGTTGTCATATGTATAACAGATGAAAATCTAATATTATTATATTTTTCACACAAAAAATATATTAGTTTTTTTTTAAATGTCTTTGACTATTTGACATATATAAAAATAATACATTATCTATCACGTAGGCTTTAAAATATCTGCGCAGTATAACCTCTACTTACCTATACCTGTCAAAATATCATGTAGTAGTTATTATAAGGTGATACTGAAATGCTACCATTATTACAACAAGTAAAATAAAGTAGCATTTTTTGACAATAAATGGTTGTGTTTTTGTCAATATCAATTGGCTGCATTGATATATTAGTGAGAATCACGAACGAAGATAAGTGTTCCTAATGGTATTTTCTTATGTCAGGCTTATGTAAGCTTTTAGTTAAGTATCCCTATGAAGTTTCTAAGTTATTGTTAAGTATTCCTAAATGTAGTAATGTTAAGTAAGACTTAGGGAAGCTTTAAGGTACCTTATGAAGTTTACTAGGGGTTCCTATTTTGTTCTTAGTTACATTTAGTTAGGTCAAGAAAAATCAGGTTTGATACACGAGTACCTTTTTGGTTATGTCTAAAAACAGCCAATTGTTTTTCTAACTAAAGATTTTTAAAAAATATTTCTATCTTTTTTAAGTTTTTGAGCACGGTTCCTTGTAAATTCTGCCACATACATCCTATCTGTGTTATACATAATAGCAATTAACCATCTAAGGCCTCTTTAAAGATATTTTTTTATTTTCATAATTATAAAGAATGGTTACTTCAAAATATTTTTTATAGGGTGATTTTTTTAGTAGAAAATATGGTAAATTAACCTCCCCAATATATATAAAAAACACAAATCATATTCAAATATTGGAAATGGGCAGTTTTGCTAAACATTTGCAAATTATTTTTTTTCGTTAAAATGAATGAACAACAAAATAGATGTAATTATTTGATTCTACATTTAAAGAGCTATAATTCAAATTTTATTACAATGAGTACACTTTTAGTTATTTATAATGTTTCTTTTTTTCTATTTATGTAGACGAAAAAAACTTTACTCTAATTAAGACTTATCTTTCATATTTTTTAATTTTATTTTTTAATTTTATTTTTTAATTATTTAATTAGGGTTACATAAAATTACTTAGGTATATAACATATAAAAGGTATCTTATCTAGTTAAGTCAGGTAGAAAGCAAGTACAAATTCTCATTCAATCCAGGGAGGGAGGGATCATTGGGCTTTCTAAAATATTACATTATTCCCCAAATTTGTATTATAACGTTTTCTTATTCAATAGCTTAATAACTTTTGGGACTTTTTTTTCGAAATTTAATTGGTATGTTCATTAATCTTAATATCCAGCCGTTTCAACCACTAATTGTACAGTACAAGGACGTCCAAGCCATTTTTATATGGGGGGGAGGTAGATCAAAATTCAAAAATTTTGCCTAGGCATCCCAAAATTCAATTTGGGCGGGGTATCAATTTATCTACTATTGTCTTATCCCTTTAGATCCCTGATTTCATCTACATTTAACTGATTGATATATTCATTTGTGTTCCTTCAGATGCGCTAAAATCCGTATACTAAAGTAGCAGGATGTTTGTTTGTCTGTGTGTCTGTCTGTGTGTCTGTACCAAAGGATCTCGCTAAACGCTGAACCGATCGGGTTCTCCTTAATATGTAGATTCTAATGGTTTCTGGGAAGGTTTATGACTATTTTGGGAGAGGGTACAACCAACCTCCCAAGAGAAATGACAAAAAATCGAAATATTTAAAATATATGGGAGACTTCATTGTAACATAAAGAGAATTATCGTAAAATAAAGAAGTAATGTAGAGACTTTAACAAATAAAAACATCTAAAAAGCCACTAGAGGCCTCTAGGGGCGTAGCTGCTATTTTAGAAATAAAGTAAAAGTGAAGGTAAATACAATGGTCATAAAAAAAAGAGATATAATCAAGGATGTTTAAAATATCTTGCTAGCTTCTGGAATGAATAGGTTTCTTTTCATGGAAGCTTCTTATATGCCATTAGTTATATTTAAAAAAAAGGAAACTTATTCTTGCTTTAAAAAACTTTTAAAGATACTAAAAACTGTTTTCATGCGTAGTTCTTAGTCCAGTCCTACACACACAGACAGACATACACCATATCTTTTGGCTACCCCTCTAAAGATATTAGATTTATATGAATTGCTTCAAAATGTTTTGTACAGGATGATTTTTAAAAGCGAGGCTTTTCTATAATTAGGGTCGGTTCGTCCAAGATAGATAGCTTTTATTTGTTAATTTAGGCATGTTAGAATTGTCCTATTGATTTCAAACTTTGCATGATGATTCCTGTAGTAGTTAGGTACGATTTAGAAAGCATAGCAACTCTATAATCATCACCAGAATGTCCGTACGTCCATTTTAAACATGTTGATTTTTCTACTTCTTTAACAACAATTTTTTATGTGATCTAATTATCCCTTTGATCTGCTTTTTGGTATATTGATTCCTGGGACAACAAAGAACAATATTATAAGCAAAGCAACTCTATCAAGTCCTTAAAATGTAAGTATGTCCATAAACATTATTCTGTATCAAACAGTTTTTCAACAAATTTACTTACAATTTTGCTTCGACTCGTATACATTTATAGTCTGATTATTCAGTTCTGACACTATACAAGTGTTAATGTTTGTGATTTTTTCAAATTAATTTTGTTATTGGTATAAGCTGGTAATAAATAGCCCATTGTCCCCTCTTTCTCTATTAAAATAAAACATGTGATGTTTTATTAGCAATTTTCTTAGCACAGTAAAAAATGTTTTCAGTGTTCTCTTTTCCCTAAATCAACACTTCATAATAGATAGGCGAAGCATTGCCGTAAAAAAATGTAATCAAAAATAAGTCATTTAAAGCTGTCATTCAAGATTTGAAGAAATAAAGGAACACCAATAAAGAAATTATCAAGTAAGAATTATTAAAAGGTATAATCTAGATACATACTCCCAAATTCAGCCAATAGGAATACAGGGGAGGATCAATCTACCATATATTGGTTAGAAAGTAAACAAAATTTGGTTAGAAAGAGCAATTATCCTTTGATATCATTAGCAAAATGAATCATCTATAAATAGTCTTTCATAGGATAAACCTTTGCTTTGGTCATATGGTTAAAAAATTTCTTCCCTCGCATGATTTAAAGCATATATGACATAACATATATAAGAAGTCATCTTTAAATAGTTAACTTTCTTGGGATAAAGTTACCTCTTTGGATATTTCTTATTAAGTTTCACAACTTATTCAGCCCGATTTACCATCTAGATCTACTATATCTATTGGTTCATTATACTATACTTTTGTACTTTCTTGGTAGAATATTTTTTTAAAGGTTATTATTTAAAACAGCTAACTGTTCTTTTAGCTAAAAAATCATAAAAATTATATAGCTTTCATTAGTTTTTAAGTAGTTTCTATTCAAGTCCTGTCTGTGTTATACTTAATAGCTACAACCCCTCTAAGCTTTAAAGTTGTTAGATTTATAAAGAAAGGTTAAAAAACGTTTTGTAGAGAGTGATTTCTTAGCTTGGTAAAGGCACCATGTAAAATATAGGTAAAACACATGACATATAATCAAATATTAGAAATAGGCAAGTGTTGAACCTATGATACTTTTTTGTTAAAATGTATGAACATCTATATAGATGTTAAAATTAAAATCTACAAAGAGCCACATGTTAACAAATTTTATATGTTTATTACAAAGAGTAGCTTTTAGTTCTATATGATCTATCCTTATAGTTTGTTTTTCTATTATAGTAAAATTAAAAATAATCCACACAAAGTTTTGTTGAAAAAACATCAAATTGTCACCCTAAGAAAGAATTTTATTTCTTATTATTTTTAAAATTAGTTAAGGTACCTTTTTTTTGATAAGATACCCTAGGATTTTTGATGGAGAAGTGGATCAAAAGGGATGATTCATATAAGGTAGGGGCATCGAAAATAGGGAGGGGATTAAGCTACCTTTACATAAATAGTTAGGGATTCCTAAACCTTTCTTTGCAAAGAAAGCAGGTAGAAATTAATAGGGAAGGGTGGTGGTGGTGGGGGGGGGGGGGGGGGTTGATAAAGGTTACTCTCAAATTTATGTAAGCTTTTTTAGTACAACTTTAAGGTAGGCTTACATTAAAGTTAGCGATGCCTAAGGGTTCTTAATTCAAAAGAAAGCAGGTAGAGGTGGGAAGAGCTTTGACATCCAATGAATAGATATATAAGATCTAGATGGTCTATCTGGCACCAAATTCTGTCATACATATAGAGGTGTAAGACAAACCCTTTTGTTTATTTGTAACTGTATAAGTTTCATTTTGATAATTTCAGCAACAAAATGTTTAGATGATATAAATTTCTGAAATGCTTTTGATTATTTAGACGTATTTGTTTAAATTCAATAATTTGGGCAACAAAATTTTTAGATGATATATTTTTTCCTGATTCTTTAGCTTTAAATACTCTAGGAAGTAGTCCTATAGCCAAAAACCTGCTAGAAAGCACTCCAATTACCATGGATGTTTCCCTTAGAGCAATAAGAAATTAACCCTTACAGATTGGGGGGGCTAAATTAGCCGCCCCCCTCTAGTTTTTTCAATGTCACTTGCCTTCATTACATCATGACTTTTTAAGTTTAGTAATTATACATTTTTATATAAGCCGGTGCTTTTATTAAGTAGTAGATGTAAAATTTTTCATAGAATTCAGTTATGCAATTTTTAAAATAATTAAGTTTGTTTTTTTTAAATTAAGGATCTTAAGGTACCAAAACGCAACAAATAAAAGGAAGAAAATGGGCATTATGAACAAAAATAGTAAGATCTCTAATTTGACACCTTACTTTTTGAATTTTGTCAGGTAATTATTGAAAAAATTGATTTTTTTAAACCCACAAGAATAAAAACTTTGAAATTAATTTTATCATTACACAGGTATAAAAAATATGGGTTCATATATACCTTTAGAATCAGAAAAATATTACGAATCCATTATAAGCAAAATTGAAAAAAAGTAAAAAAATAAAAAAAGGCCTAATATATTATTTTGTACAAGCAACACTTTCTTCATCCCCTCTTTACCCCCTCTTTACCCCCTTCCCATTTTTATTCTCAAAATAAGAAATAAGATGGTTGCCTGTATAATATAACATAATATTTTTATATAATTCCTTTTATTGTAGTTTATATACTATAGTGTAAACTTTTTATTTCAATTTTGCTTAGAATGGATTTGTAATATTTTTCTCATTCTAACAGTATATATAACGCCTATTTCTTATGCCTGGGTAATGATAAAATTAAGTTCAAAGTTTTTATTCTTGTGGGTTTAAAAAAATCGATTTTTTCAATAATTACCTGACAGAATTTAAAAAGTAAGGTGTCAAATTAAAGATTTTACCATTTTTGTTCATAATGGCCATTTTCTTTCTTTTTTTTTGTTGCATTTTAGTACCTTAAAATCGACTTAATTTAAAAAAAAAAAACTTACATTACTTTAAAAATAAGAGGTCTACAAAAAAAACGATTGCATATCTGAATTCTATGGAAAAATTTACATCTACTACTTACTAAAAGCACCGGCTAGCTATAAAAATAAAAGTAAATACACCTTCTTTGGTGCCACCTAACCAACTTTGACCGGACGCCATGACCGACACAGACTAGATATCCTTATAAGATCAACTCTTGCCGACATATAATTACTAAACTTAAAAAGTCATGAAGTCACAACTCTCTATCTTACCTACAAAAAAATGACATTGAAAAAAATAGAGGGGGGGGGTTCAATATGACCCCCCCCCCTGATCTGTAAGGGTTAATAGATAATTATACTTCTTAATATGAGAGTGTTGACAAAAAGTTACTGCTGTATATCTTGAATAGGAGATGAGATAATCATATTCTCTACATTTTTGTCTTTGAAGGACAAACTGACCGATAGACAAACATTTGGATCTAAAGAGTAGCTTCACTACTAAAAATTATTTACCCCTTCATCAAATGTTGGTAAAGATTTTATTGTGAGGGTAATAAAAAAATTTTTTTTCAAAGCATTTTTAGGAAGATAAACAACCATCCCTCCCCCCCCCTTCCCCACATATTTTGACGTCCTCACTTTTGTACAAAAATCTGCACAATTTTTAACCAATAATATGGCCGAATTATTGCTACATTGTTTTCCTATTGGCTGCATTAGAAAATGTGTATCTAAATGTCCTATATCTATTCAATTAAGGCAGGTTCCTAAAATCTAAAATTTTAAAAATAACAATACTAATAAGATTGGGAACATAAATGTAATTACATAACAAATTTAATTGAGAGAATGCAACTTTGTACTTCTCTTTTTAAACTGTTTTTAACCTATTTTTTTATCATATATCAAAAATATACTACGACACCAGTAGAATCAGACTGCAGAGCCCAAATTTGAATTAAGTCCCCAATAAACTTTTTTTGGGGGATTTAAAAATTAATTTTATATGTTGCTGTGATCATTTTGATGGAAGCAAAAGCATTTTTTAGTTTTGGGTTAAATTGTTTCTTACAGAACAATTTGATGTGATTCAGATTATATCAATACAATAATAAAAACTCTACTCTGTTCGATGCAAATAATTTTTTTCTAAAACAATAATTTATATAGAAGAAATTTAACATTAAAATAAAACATATTATTCTGAAGTCTGAACCAATTAAAAGTCTTGTTTCTTTTCAGTTTTTTACAATTCAAAAAAGAGTGTTTTCACAAAGTGACTTATTTCCAATGTAGTTAAATAATTTTTATTTAATTAAAATGAAAAGAATGAAAACTATACAAATAAAAGATACATGCTTTTTAAAAATATTAAAAAAAATAAGTTTGAATAATCTTATATTTTATCATATTTGTATATGTGAAGAAAAAAAAATTTGTTGTATTGCATAAACGTTTGTTGACATCTTTCACTATCTAACCCTTTACAGCCAATTTTTTTGTGTTTTAAATAAGTGATGGAAAACAAGCACGATAAAGTTAATTCATTGATATATTGTAAAGAATTAAGTTTTTAATGAATTAATTTAGATGAAATCAAAAGGCCTAATTTTACTCTATACCAGAATACTATATATATGAAGCAAAACACTCTAAAAGCTACGAATTTTACCCAAATAAAAAAAGACCTTTTGCTCTGATCAAAAAAGACCACAGCAACAGTAAAATTAATTTTTAAATCCCCTCAAAAAAGTTTATTGGGGACTTAATTCAAATTTAGGCTCTGCAGTTTAATTCTACTGGTGTCATAGTATATTTTTGATATATGTTTTAAAAATAGTTTAAAAACAGTTTAAAAGCGAAGCTTTTCTATAATAAGGGTAAGTCCGTCCATCTGTAGGGGGGGGAGAGGATGGAGTAATAGGGTGGATAGTGGTATTGTTGTTGAAGCCAGCTGCGATCATTACTATATCAGAGTACATGAAAATCTGGTGTAATATCCAAGTAATAATATATCAATTTTCATCAGTGTCAAAAAGTATGCTGCCCTCATTGTTGTGAAAACAGACACACAATCATATGAACTGACAAACACACTGACAGAAAAAGTGAATCATGCAGTAGCTTTGCTACTTAAATGAGTATTAGGATCTAAATGAGATCAAAATATATATTAATCTTAATATAAAATCTCCTTACAAATTGTAACAAATAATTGAAGTTTTTTCCTAGAATAATTCTAATATTTGAAATTATTAACAATGTTAAAATTGAAAAATTTAACAACCGAAGCAAATATAAAGTTATTTAACTTCATAATTGAGAAGTTTTAAAATAATTTTAAAAAAGGTATAGGCAACTGTCAAAATTGTAGTTTTTGTAACATTTGTGTTTTTCAAGAATGTCTTCAAAACCGATTATTATCCGCTGGATTACAACTGGTTCTGATACATACTAAAAAATCATGTATCCGCATTCATCCGCAATAACAAAACTTATTACTTTTAGCTCATATTATTAATTTAGGCATATAAGAATTATCCTATCAATTTCAAATAATGTTTCCTGTAATAGTTAGATACGATTTAGCAACTCTATAATCGTTATCCAAATGCCCACATGTTCATTTTAAACATACTGATTTTTAAAACTTTTTTTATAAAAACTTTAATTATTTAGTTACCCTATTCATCTTGATCTTATATTTGAAATAATGATTCCTAAAAAATGTGTGTATGTCATTATCCTGCATTTAATCAATTTTACATTATAATTGTTTACAAATTTAGAGCTTCGCTTTTATTGATGTTGTCATTCTTGTTTAGCAACTCTCTAATAAGAAAGGAAAAATGCAAAGAGTACATCCAATAGACAAATTCATGCAAATAGATTGTTATTTTTTTTCTGTTGTAGTAAAGTTAAATTTAATCTACAATATGTTTTGTTAAAAAAATGTATCAAATTGTCTAGCTAAGAAAGAATTTCATTCATTATTATTTAAATAAAATAAGGAAAGCCTTATTTTTTCTTAGGGTATCCTATCTTTTACAGAAAAGATAGGAAGAGTTTTTATAAATCAGCTAAACAAATGTTATCTTTAAAGTATTAAAAACAAGATTAAGGGAGAAAAGAAATAAAATGCTATCTTTAAAGTAGCAAAAACTAGATTAAGATTAATGGGAAAAAAGGAAAAAAAACGTAAGATACAAATGTACAGCCTCAATCATGATAACTTTTAAACCCAAAATGAAGAACACTAAGGGGGGGGAGGTGGGGGGAGGATTGGCCTAGTGAGTGTTAACACAAAATTAAGGTACACTTATTGGGGGGAATCGGTTGAAAAGGGTAGATATAAACAATTGGGGGGAAAAGAGAAGCAGTAAGTAAAGTAAAAGAGAGAGGGGAAAAATACATTGGTGGTGGTGCAGCCTTATAATGTCATGAGGAAAACTAATAAGAGTTAAGACAACATCTTTTCCAATATTATTTTTAAGCATATTTTCATTTAATGTTGAAATTAAAATGAAGATAAAAGATAAAATAAATTGTTTTCAAATCAATCAGAACCTTTTCTATTAAAAGCAATTGAACCAAAATGGCTTTCTAAAATATTAAATTTCCCCTAAATGTTTCAGATGGACAGACATAAATTCATATTATATAGTAACTTTGCTAATAAAAATCTTTTAAATCCACGATATTAGTAGAAAAAGGTTTAAAATATTTTTTTAACAATTTAATATCAAAATTTTATAACAAAAGTTAATTAATCTTCTTTAAATTCTTTTAGTTTGGAAAGAGGTGCAACAACAATATGGTTTAGCACAGCAAAAATGGCCAGGCCTACTGATTTTGTCCATTCTTAAATTCCCTTGATTCCCCTCTTTTACTTTTTTCTCTTTGCCTTTATGAACTTTTAATCATACAAAGAGTTCATTTCTACAATTCTATTCTTACAAATAATGCAAAGATAACTGTAATTTATTTATGAAATACTTTTTTTTTAAATCCACGTTATTTTACATAAACAAATACATAAAGGATAAGTTAAGAAAGATTTTAAAATATTCCTATTTTTTATTGCAAGTTGATGTAATAAAGAAGGTTTAGTACAGGCTTATGTACACTTGTTTATGAGAGGTTTATGTAAGGCTAAAGTATGCCTATCAAAATCTTTACTTAAGCTTGACATTACTAAATTTGAGGTTAGCCTATCTCCCCCAAACTAAAGTAAAGCTTAAGATACCCTTATTTTTAAAGGGTCCCTAATAAACCGTTTGTGATTAGCTCTATTAAGCTTCAGAAAGACGCACATGACAAACATCGTTCTTATTTTTTATAGACTTAATTTCCTTGCTTTATATGTAACTTAAATAATTAATACCAAAACGCTGCAACTTAAATTATAAAGCGTGTAAATAAAAAAAGGGAGCGAGCGACATTCTTTGGATTTGCTTACCAATGTCAGCAGGAAATAGAATTTAATGATTAAAGGTCTTTAAACAAAGGGAGGGAAGATACATTGAGCTGTTTATTACACTGGTCCACAAAGTTTTATGATAACGTTTTCTTGTTCGTTGGCTTAACAACTCTGGAGACTTTTATTGAATTTTGATTGCATATAGTTCAATAAGTTTAGTGTCCAAACGTTTCAACTACGAATTTTCATATACAGAAGGGGTAATTTTGTGTATCATTAATGGGGATATAAATCAATTTATCGTTTATTGTCTTATCCCTTTATACCCTTGCTTTAAACAAGAGGGCAAAGCTTTCGCAGCAAGTCTGCAGCCTAGCTCTAATTATAACCTGAAATAGTCATTATTGAATTAAAAAATATTAATCCTTTTCCTGACTTCTGTTAAATACAATTTTTGAGTATTTATACAAATGAATATAATTCATTGTAGTAAAGTATTCAGACTTTTGGTTAAGCCAAAAAAATTACATTTACACATTAATTTGGAAAACAAGGATGAAATCTAATTTTAAATGGTATAAACAAAGCTTTTCTATCAATCTAAATTCAAGCTGCAACTTTTACAGATATTTTGCCAGATTCAGAAAAGCACACAGCAATTATTTAAAATGATTGTATTATCTAACCTAATTTCTATATGAATATTTGGGTAAAGTATATACCCGAATATTTCTATAAGAACCTTATTAAATCTCTAAATAAATGTTCTATGTTTGTTCTTACAAGGAAGGCTGCACACTGTATGCCCAGGGCGAAAAACAAGTTCAACATTTCAACTTTTTTCTATTTTGCCCTCTTTTTATTCTTTTTATCTCAGTAGTATATTTACACCATTAAAGTTAAATAAATGTAATAGTTATGCAAGGAGGATAAATAAAAGCTAATTTTTAAATATTTGTATTCAGGGATCTAAAGGGATAAGACAATGGCCAATTAATTTATCTACATCCTCAATAATGATAGGCAAAATTATCCCTTCTGCAGCCCAAAATTACTGGTTGAAACGTTTGAACACTTAACTTAATAAACTAACCAATCCAAATTCACCAAGGTCCCAAAGTAAAAACCCTAGCAACTTTGAACATAATCATTCTACATAAGTCCATATGACCATTTTAATGAAGATGAACTTTGTTCAGACTTGTAGATAAAGTTGAATATAAATTGCATCAGTACTCTATATTTGTTAATGTTTGTAAACGAAATAGACCATTTAAAAAAACAACCCCGTTTGTCATTTGGCTAATATAATACTGCTCTTCTATTTACTTTTTCATATAGTTAGTTTATTTTATTTAACAAAAGTAAGTTTAGGTTGTACTGCTAATAAAACAAGATTTCCGATTGTCACACATGTAATTTACTCGACTGCTATTGAAGAAAAAACTTACTTAATTGCTGAAGCCGAATTTTTTTGTCTTCAGTTGTCTAAATGCAAGCGGATGAAAAAAGATGGATTTATTTGTGAAGCATTATTTGCATGACCATTGAGCATCAACTCTATGGTTCAATAAGTCCCTATCTTAGTTCTCTATGCTATGAGGAGAAAATGATGGAGGAAAGGAGGTTTGTTTGTTCGTTTATTACTCCATAGCATGCTAGGTTAGGTAATATTGGGTACTGCGCGTAGCCCAGCAGGGTCAGGCTAATGCAGGTATCAGAACCGCTGGGTTAAGGTCTCCTGAAGGGGGTTGGCATAGAAAATTAGCAACCTCCCACATTTTTCAAATCGTTTAAAAAATAATGGGGGTTTAGTGTACAATTGAGTAAAGTAAAACTAAGCCAATGAGATTCCGGCTAAATTTAACGGTCACAAGGGAAATATGAAGAAAAAGATTTGGTGGGGTTTATTGTTCAAATTGATTTTATTTGTTTGTTTTGTTTTTTGCTAGGGAATAGGACACTTTAGTTGGAGAAAAAAAGTACAAGCGGGAGTGCCCTGAGATATAAAGGCAAGTCCCCCTCCTATTTATAATCATTCTTAAAACTATAGAGATATTATCAAAAAATAATTATCAATTTTACTCTGTTGTAAAATTAATTTCAGGATAAGAATTCTAAGAAGTTTGTTACACAACTTTTATAACAAAATTGGGTGGGGTAATTTTTTCACGGGGCTTAACCCCATGGTGCGGTGAGAATTCCCCAAACACAAGAAGAAAAAAAGAATTAAAAAATTTAGGTGGAAAATTTTTCCTTTTTAGATTGTTGGGGTGACCCACCCCTTTAAGAAAATAGCTTAAAACCTCCACAAGACCACTAGGCATGTTCCGGCCTTGGAGAGTAGAGCCTAATCGGTTCAAATAGCTGAGACTTCAAGCTTGAGAAAGACAGACATTAATATCCTTTTGTATGAATCATGATTAATTTACATTTACATGGCTCACATATTATCCGAATTTTAAATGTTTGCGTATCGTTCAGAAAGATATTATCATATTTTTTAAGCGTAGCTTTTGTATAGGGACGAAACCTAATCTGTACCAATTTTGCAACACTTTTGATTCCTGTGACGTAATAAAAATGAGGAATTCTCCATCTCTTTTTTAGGGGTTTATTTCCCACTTCTCCTCTCATCTCCCTCATTTATGTGACGTCACAGGAATCTAAAATGTCTAAATAATCAAGTCTAAAAGTGTGAGTATCTTTAAATGAAGTATCCTGTATTCAAGTAATTCGAGATTTTGACTGTCAGTGTACAAAATTTTTAACCCATGAACAGAAGGGATGATTTCGTTTATCATCATTAAGGCTGTACATTTTATATCCCCGACTATAAAGCACAACCTTTATCAGACAATATAAATAACATAAACCAATAAACTAAAAACACTAAGCACCTATAAAGCAATATTATTATTATTAATATTTATAAGTTATGATGTGCTATTAGCTTTTTACAGCTTTTTCGTGAATTATTTTTGTCTATTATAGAATACTGCATTTGAAGAAAATTATAAAAAAAAGTTTTAAAAAAGGATTGACTTGATAAAATAAACATTTTTTGCAATATAGATTTAATTCGTATATGCAATAAATTAACATGAAATAGGGTATGTTAATGCTCTAAATGCTGATTTCTAAGACAATAAGACATCATGTAATAAGGGAAGCATGGTAGTGCGAATGGGGCGCTTGTCCAATATTATGGTATGGAGATCGCTCTTCTATGAGTACTACTTAAAAACCTACTTTTACTGCAAAACACATAGACATTCTCATCGTCGGTTCGTCAGTTTAGAATGCTTTTCCTTTTACTCCCACAAGTATAATACGAATTTAGTTGAACCCGTGGTAGCTCAACAAATACCCACGCGAAGTATTATATTGCTTTAATCTAAGAATAAATGGCTGGTTATGGTGTTTGATCTATATCATATAAGTATATTAAGCACTTAAGAAGGAAGATAGTTTTATAAAGTGTATTTACATTACAAGTGAATCAGACAAGTATGAAAATATTTACAGGATAAGTGATAATAAACATAAGTAGTGTAGGACAGAAAATGCCCTAAGTCCAAAGCATTGAATTGTGCATAGTGTTAGATCTCTAACATAAGACCTAAGCACAATTCATGCTAAGTACTGAGGGACCTAAATTTAAACTACAATGCATGCCAAAACAACTAAGTCATTACCTTTAAGCCAGAAGAACTTGATGGTTTGAGAGTCAATGAATAACTGACATATTTTAAGAAGTGCAAGTTATAACAACAACTATTTATCAGGATCTAAGCCCTTGTCTGTTTAATAAAGTGTTTGTATGTTAAACTTGTGACGTAAATGAAGCTATGGTTGTAGGCATACATACTAGTACAGGATGGTTACATGGTTACTTTAACAATAGATATAATGTTTTAATAAGCATATAACAATATTCAATCACATACAGTTTACCATGATTAGGCTAGTATTACCCATATAAGGTATTTTATTGGTAAGAATAGGCTAATAAATTCGTAAAAACATATAAAAAGTGCCTAAGGGCTAGCCAGAGTAATTGTATCTTGTGCCTGAGTTACGTGCAATAATTACCATGGCTTGTCAATCATTTATTTAGATCAGAATTTTATATGGTGTAAAATTTATAGTAAATATAGGTAAGTGGACTAGATGCGAAGCATTTCTGTAAAAGTCGTGTTCATACATTCAAAGAATTTTGAAATTTGGGGATCGCATCTCCAAGCAATTCTATAATCTATTATAAAACACCTTAGTAAAAGCTTATGTTCCCATAAATATTTACTTTTAAAAGCGAAGCTTTTCTATAATTAGGGTCAGTCCGTACGTCCGTCACACACGGAGCTTTTTTTTGTTAATTTTGGCATGTTAGAATTGTCTCTTTGCATGGTGATTCCTTTAGTGGTTAGATACGATTAAGAAATCAACTCTATAATCATTACAAAAATGACCATACGTCCACTTTAAACATGTTGATTTTTTTCACTTTTTTTAACAACAAATTTTTAAATGATCTAATCATCCGATTGATCTCACTTTTGATATATTGATTCCTGGGACAATAAAGTATAATGCTATAAGCAAAGCATTTCTATAATCAAGTCCTAAAAATGTAAGTATGTCCATAAACATTATCCTGTATCAAGCAGTTTTTCAACAAATTTACTCACAATTTTGCTTCGACTCTTATACATTTATATTCCGATGATTCAGTTCTGACACTATTCAAGTGTTAGTGTCTGTTTGTCCTACCGTTTCCGTGCTTCGCTTTTATGGATGTTGTCAACCTTGTTTTATTTGGTTTTGATAAAATAAAATATGTATACAGTAGCTGTACATATTTTTTATAAACTTTACTATTTTTGTATGATTATTAATGCTTTTTTCATTCTTTTATGTTGTTGTTTCCTATTAACCCTTAACAATCTGGCCCCTTGCCGCACCTTAATAGGCCCCCCCTTTCCCCCGACCGTTAAGGGTTAAAGATGTGATTGATAATGAAGATTTTTTCTTTGAAATGCATTTCGTTATAATGTAGTAGTTACCATATGGTTGAGATAGATTTATATTTGTAAAAATATCAAATATCAAAGGTGCAGTAACTTCATGTTTGTCAAAAGAGTTAATTAAACTTTTTAAAGCTAAGCTTTTTATACATAGTAGGGTCGGCCGGTCCGTATGTACGTACATCCGTATCGTATAGCTATTTTTGTTAATTTAGACCTATTAAAATTGATTTCAAACTTTGCATGATGATTTGTGTAGTAGTTAGTTATGATTTAGGAAACATGTTGATTTTTAACGTTTTTAACAACTTTTATTCATGTGATATAATTATCATATTTATCTGATTTTTGAAATACTTACCTGTCACAACAAGGTACAAAATTATGAGCGAACCATCTCATCTCAAGTCCTAAAAATGTCCTTAAACAATATCCTGTATTTAAGCAAATTTACAAACAATTTTGTTTCGACTTTTTGTATCGTTTTAGAGCTCCGCTTTAAGGATGTTGCCATCCTTGTTATTAATGTGTAATGTTCTATAGAGCTTTAAATGTCAAATATTTTAGACAATAATATTTTCTCTGAAAATGGGGGAAATATTTCCTTGAATAAGTTTGGTTTGAATGAAGAATAGAGCAAACAAAATAATATTTAATATCAAGTATTGAAAAAGAAGATTTAGACTAAAGACACACTGAGAATTATTTATTTGATAGTTAACCCACGACCGTGGCTCTACTCATAGCACATCCTACAAAATTTCCTAATGCTACTATGTCAGGTGCGCGACATTCATAGTTAGAGTAGGGGGAATTCCTTTGTCCAAAACAGACGCAACTCATTACCTTGCACAGTTAGGACTTCCAGACAAAGTTCGTGCAATCAAATAGTTAGTTGTCTGTTAGGAGACATTTGGCTCCCATTAGATATCCTGGATTGTTGGACCTGGCGTTTGAGTGTCATGGACAGTAGGATATATAAGTTGAAAGGAATTTTAATGTTAGAGAGATATTTGAAATATGCATAAAATTTTGAGGATTTTTTATTAATTTTTTTTTGTATAATTATTTATCTAAAAGCGGAAATACAATTTAAGTTCATAAATTTTGACCAATAGGATAGGTGGATTGGAAACTACCTGTGCTCTAATTGGTTGAATGATGTGCAACACTTAAGCTTCTCCAATCAGAGCGGAGATAATTTTCAATCCACCGATCACAGAGGTCAAAATTAATTAACTTAAATTGTATTTCCGCTTTTAGATAAATAATTATACAAAAAAACGAATTTTATAAAAAATCCTTAAAATTTGATGCAGATTTCAAATCTTCCTCTAACATCAAGATTCTTTCCAACTTATATATTTTAAAGGACAGTATCCTAGCCCGTATAAGGTAATTAATGCGGTACCCTAACTTATAGGAGCTGCGCCCTTATCAAACGAATGTACCACCATAAATGATCCTAAAATCTTCCAAAATGCTTATAAGAAGCATCACTGACTAATTGGTGCGTTCCTTAAAAATGTATTGAGAACTTTAGAAGTTAATTTCATGAAATTTTTAAATAAATTCAAACAAAAATCTATTTACCAATTATAATTGTCAAAAATGGTAAATATACGTCTATATTGTAATATCTATTGTGCATTGTTGTATAATTGTTGACTTTCGACATAATGTATTGCACTTAAGTGGACGCTTGACGAATTTATATAAAAAAAAAGGCTGCTATAAAATAAATGTTTTTAATGTATCTTTTTTATATTAGGGTATATGTACACTGCTTATAAATTTTGAACCGAGTATTGTATATGTAAAGTTATACCTTCTAAAATAATTAAAGAGGATTCCTGCAATGTTTAGTCAAAGTTTAGAAATTGCATGATTATAACGGCTCAGCAGACTCAGCGGCATTTAGCCGTGCGGATTTTAAATGTCTCACCGTCGGCTGCAAAGCTTTAATAAACATTAGCCGTGCGACTTAGATAATGAATAAGCCATCTCACTTCGAGCATTTAATTGAGCGGCTATAAAGAGTCTGTAGCCGCAGCCGAAATTACCCGCATGAGCACGATGAAGCCTAGCTCGCTGATTAAACCATCGAAGCCACCCTCTGACGCAATAATCATAATCTATTCCCCTCAAACCTCAGCCGCAGACGAAAAATTTAAATCTAGCCACTGTTTACATGATTAGGGATGTTCATCAATTTTACGGCCATTGTCTTAGATCCTTGACTTTTCCTTCATAAAATAAACTAATTAATATAATAAATAAAGTGTATAATGAATATAAATCATTAATTTTATCATTAGTGCGTATTCATGGTCATTTTGAAGATTTAGGCTACTCTATAACTAATTAGATTCAATTTAATTTAAATAATAGATCTGTCATGCATTTTACCTACTTAGTTCTTGGTTATTCATCATCTAAATTGTTTTGTTATATTAAATACAAATGATAATTTTTTAAGTAAAATAAATATTAAATTTATTTTTAAAAGCGAAGCTTTTCTATAATTAGGGTACGTCCGTCCGAGATAGATAGCTTTTATTCGTTAATTTAGGCATGTTAGAATTGTCCTATCGATTTCAAACTTTGCATGATGATTCCTGTAGTAGTTAGGTACGATTTAGAAAGCGTAGCAACTCTATAAACATTACCAGAATGTCCGTATGTCCATTTGAAACATGTTGATTTTTCTACTTTTTTAACAACAAATTTTTATGTGATCTAATTATCCGTTTGATCTGATTTTTGGTATATTGATTCCTGGGACAACAAAGAACAATAGTATGAGCAAAGCAACTCTATAATCAAGTCCTAAAAATGTAAGTATGTCCAAAACATTATTCTGTAACAAGCAGTTTTTCAACAAATTTACTTACAATTTTGATTCGACTCTTTCGATACTTTTATATTCTGATTATTCAGTTTAGACACTAGACAAGTGTTAATGTCCGTTTGTCCTACCGTTTCAGTGCTTCGCTTTTATGGATGTTGTCATCCTTGTTCTTGTTTAAAGCGAAGCTATTCTATAATTAGTGTCTGTCAGTCCGTCCGTATGTCCGTCAGTCAGTCAGTCAGTCCGTGACGGATAACTTTTTTTGTTAATTTGGCATGTTAGAATTATCCTATCGATTTCAAACTTTGCATAGGTACGATTTAGAAAGAAAGCGTAGCAACTCTATTTTCATTACCAGAATATCCGTACGTCCATTTTAAACATGTTATTTTTAAAAAAATTTTAACAACAAATTTTTTTGTGATCTAATTATCCGATTGATCTGATTTTTGGTATATTGACTCCTGGTGGAACAACAAAAAATAATGTTATAAATGAAGCAACTCTATAATCAAGTCCTAAAAATGTAAGTATGTCCATAAACATTATTCTGTATCAAGCAGTTTTTCAACAAATTTACTTATACATTTATATTCTTATTATTCAGTTCTGACACTAAATAAGTCTTATTTGTCCGTTTTTCCTACCGTTTCAGTGCTTCGCTTTTATGAATGTTGTCTTCCTTGTTTTTTTTCTAGATTTATGATTGTTTATATGACCATTAATATGACACTTAATGTCTATAAACAATACATTTAATTTGAATGGTCAAGCATAGGTTTTCGACATAGAGAGAGGAGACAATGGGTTGTTTATTACACTGGTTCCCAATGTTTTATAATTACATTTCTTATTTGTTGGCTTAAAAATATGGTGACTTTAGTAATTTTTGAATGTTTAGTTCATTAAGCTGAGTGTTCAATCATTTCAACCACTTATTTTATTCTACAGAAGGGGTAATTTTGTGTATCATCATTGGAGATGAATATCAATTTATCGGCCATTGTCTTATCCCTAGGTTATTTGATATACTTTTCAAATTATCAATAAGTAAAAATTCAACAATTGAAATACTTGACATTTATTGATTTAATGTTTTAAAGCTGAAATACTTGAAATTTGAAGGTGAAATAAACCATCCAATGTTATATTTTTATAGTTATGAGTAGATTTTTTAACCATACGTTTTTGGTTTGTTTGGCTATTCTATTTTCATGTCCTTATATTTAATGATTTATATTAGGGCGGGTCGATTTTGGAATTTCACATTAGTAGACATTGGCAAGGGTTACTGGGCCAAAATGAAACCCTGTGAAACTTGAAAGAGGTTTTTTAATCCAAAAACAACGGGCGCGCGGGAGGTATAAAATGTGCCCGCCCCTTATAAAACCAAAAATTTTAGGTACTTAATGAGATCTTATTCGAACTAGAAGCAATATTTTTCAATACGGTTTTCAGATTCGTAATCAGCATTTCAATGCAGTCATTTTGATATGCAACATGCCTGTGTTTGAAGGAATTAAAATTTTTGGTTTTATAAGGGGGTGGGCACTTTTTATACCCCCCGCGCGCCGGCAGCCATAAGAGCCAATTCACTTTTGAAACTTGAATGGGGCTTATCATACATATATATGACTTCCACAACTTATGATAACAGTAAAATCTAAAAAAAAGGGAGAAATGGGCCCACTCTAATTTATATGTAAAGTGAAAATTACTGTCTATTTTTATTGTATACATGCATTGGTTTATTTTATATGACTTTTTCGTTCTCTTTGTTTTCTTACTACAAGGTTATTAATTTACAGCAGTTTGACTTTCGTAAAACGTTTGATTAAACCTAGGGTTGGGCTGGATAACCGGCCGGATACCTGATATTGAAACTATCTGGATATCGGATATCCGGCTGATTTCTAAATTGATATCCAGTTTTTCGGTAATTTGCCGGATATTAGGCCATTTTCAATATCCGGTATACAGTATCCGGACTAAAAGTATCCGGCTCTTCCTTAATAAAAACACATGAAAAAATACTCCCTCCCCCTATTTTCAATCTACTTAAGAATAATGGGTCGGGGCGGCTTTTATGCTCAACTAGGCTTTTGAGGAAAACCACCTTACTGTACAAAAAATGCATCTCCAATTTTAAATTTTCTTTTTATTATACACTTATCTAAGTTTGTCAAAATGAATCATTTACAAAATCGAGATTCATGTAATATATTTTATAATGTTAAGTTCGTAATTGTTGTGCTTTGATATAAACAAAGACAAATGAATAACCCTATGATATAAAATAGTAAGCCTGGTTATGGTTTTAGGCTCTTTTTCTGCCCTTCCATATCCTTTCCAATAAAGTGCTCCTAGATACTAGAGGTTCAGCCATTAGTGATAAATAACGAGTAATAACACATTCAATATTCAAAATAATTTTGAAGTCTGCACGAAAAATCCTATTTTAAAATTGCTGAATAAAAATATGCCTAATATGAACATACTTTTATTTTAATACAATTATATGAAGAAGCTTTGCAACAAAATATTACAGAATTATTGTTATTTCTTTCATTGAATTTTTATCTGTTTCTCGTATGATGGCTAAATTTTTGTTGATATCAGCACTATATGAGTTAGAGATGCTACAAATTTAATTAACGCATTACGTCGTCGGCAGGTTAGGTTAAAGATTATATAAATGTTTGGGTTTGTTCTTAGGAAAAAAAGGGGTATTTTAACACAAAAATAAAAAATGGTAATTAAAAGAGTTATCAAAAGCCACACACATTCAGAGGAGTGTAGAAAGGGGGTGATCCACCCCACTGACAAAATCAAGCAAGGTGGATACATCAACCTAGGTGTCGAAACTCCTTTACAACCTGACTACATCCCCCTTAAAGGGCCAAGGGGGATTTCAAGCAAATTAAGTCACCCATGATTTACTTTTTATTATGTAGATTTTGTAGTTGGATGAATATCAAGAGGGTTGTATCCAACAAGGACGTCCGAGGGGGGGGGGGGGGGATAATGGGGTGAATCTATATTCGAAGAGATATTGAAGTGTAGAAAAACAGCCTAAAACCATACCCAGATTTATGTATTAGAATGAAATAGCCTAAAACCATCTCATGACTTATAAGAAAACTCACAATAAAGGAAAATCTTAGCGAGATCCTTTGCTACAGACAAAAAAAAATTTTACTTTTATATAATAGGATATAGATTAACCAAATTAAAAACAACAGAAAAAAGTTTTTTTGATTATTTGACGACACTTTGCCCCTGGCATTTAGGGACTCTTTGGCGGGGGTGGGGGGGGGGGGCGGTTAAGAAGAAAAATAGCCTAAACTTTCTCAAGATTTTAGATATAGATTTAGAATTAAAAAAAGGCCAAAACTATTTCATAAAATGGAGAACTCACTTGTAACGGTTTACGAGATCTTATTGGACAGACGAAAATCTTAATAATTAGCAAATAAAATAATTCTTATAGAGAAGATTCATTTTTTAAAAAGTGTTGAATTATATTTCTCGTATTCATTCGAATCTGGTGGATAGGAACCGGGTCTCATCCATACGAAAAAACTATGTCTAGCATCGTATTATATTCAGCTTTCTACGAATATAAAAATGTACAATCATAAGATTAAAACTAGTTTTTTTTAGCCTGTGCCTTTAGCATCTCGGGGCTATAAAACTGGTTTTAATCTTATAATTGTACATTCTTTTTCCGCGGAAAGCAGAGGTGGAAATCTACAAAAATTAAACAAAATCATATGCTAATAACCCCTCTAGGATTTTGTTTAATTTTTGTAGATTTTTAATGTGATTTTGGTGGATTTTTCACGAAAACAATTTTGCCCCACTAAGCGATTAGTGGGGCAAATTTTTTTTAAGAATCCACCTCTGTTTATAATACGATGCGAGAAATAACTATTGTTGGTGGTGTGCAGTGCATAATCTTGTATATCTGTCTTTATGAATATTAATCAGTCTAAATGTTGTCAACAAGTTTTGGTTTACACCAGGGATATAAAGGGATAAATTGTTCTACATCCCCAATGATGATACACAAATTACCCATATGAAGATTACAAATAGTCGTTGAAACGTTAGGACACTCAACTTCAACCAATCAAAATTCATTGAATGTCCCCACAGTTTTTAGGCCAACGAATACAAAAAAATTGGGAACAAGTGTAATAACCAGCTCATTGATTCCTTCTTTCCTGGGTTTACACAGAATTAGGAAAGTTAGAATATATTTCAGACAAGGATGATATTTCTTAGGTAACGAAGCAAACGATGTAATACAGTATTATCCTAAGTAAAAGAAGAAGGTTGGTTTTTTTTATTTATTTGGGGTGTGCTCTAAATGGGAGAGTGGACGGAAACCAGGGACCTAAAGGGATAAGACAATGGCCAATAAATTTATGTACATCCCCAATGAGTATACATAAATTTTTCCTTTCTGTAGATTGAAATTAGTGGTTAAAATATTTGAACATTCAACTTAATGAATTAACCAATCAAAATTCACTAAAGTTCCCAAAGTTCTTAAGTCATTAAAAAAGAAAACATTATTATGAAAATCTATTTGGGATCGTTAAGAATGAGACAGTCGACGGATACATATCCCAAAACTTCTGAAAGATACATGTAAAAATTCCCTAAAAATTACTGTTCAGTTACTTTTTAAAGGCACATAAACTTACACATTTTTATAGACATTTAAAATTTTTTTAAAAGCAACCAAGAGTTTAATTTTACAACCGTTAAGACCCATTCAAGACTAAACTACAACATATTTAACTAGAGGGTTCCAGGACAAACGCAGGAGTCCCAAACGTCGGAATGGACAAACGCAGGAGTGTTAAAATATTAATTTCATTAAGTATTTCTGTACAGATTAGGTTAGGTTAAGATATGATTGAACAAATAAGCCCTCCGCAGGGGTTAGGCATTTAAAAAACCTATAAGATGGTCTTAAATAGGTTAGATTAGGTGTCCACTAAGACGTTTGTTCACTTCGACGTTTGGGACTCCTGCGTTTGTCGTAGGACCAACTAGAGTCGTTAAAAAGCGTTTACTGCTGGTTTGACTGCCGCGTGGAAATCAAAAGGTTGGTTTTCTGTTGGATGGTATTTATATATCCTTTAGTGGTCGTTAGAGTATCGTGTCCCATTAAGACGTCATGCTTATTCTTTTCAACCCAATTATTATCCGCTGGGTAAGAACCAGTTCTCAGCCATACTGAAATATTGTCTTAATACACCAATTATGAATATCAAATAAAAATCAAAAATCATTACCAGTTTTATAAGCCTCGAGGGGCCAAAGGTTTTAATTTTTCATTTCAATAACTGAGGAAAGATGTCTATAAAAAATTAACTTTTTAAGGTTTCTCTTGTAGTTTTTCTTAATATGTAATCATTTTTTAACTTACATGATATTAGCCTTAGGCCATAGGAAGCTAAGTCTGTCAACTAAACTCAACTAGAAAAGAATTTAATTTCCTGTCCCTCTTGTTTATGTATATTACTTACAGGGTGATCTTCAAAATATTCTAATTACATGGTGCCTTGAAAAAAAATTTAAATTAAGAAAAATTAATTTCACACCCTTCTTGTTATGTATATTACTTTATACAGAGTGATCTTCAATCTCCATCTAAAAAATAAATTTTTTACCCTTCTTGTTTATTTATAACAGGCTGGATCTTCAAAATATTTTGATCAAAGTGTGTCCTACAAAAACTACATCTAAAAAATGATTTACTATTTCATTGTTTATTACTTAGAGGGTGGTCTTTAAAATATTTTAATCAAAGGGTGTCTTGGAAAAAATCTGCATTTAAGAAAAATGAATTCCATGCCCTCCTTGCTGTGTATATTTCTTACAGGGTGATCTTTAAAACATTTTAATCAAATGGAGTCCTTGAAAAAAAATCTACAACTTGAAAATTTAATTTACTGTTCAATTGTTAATACATAATACTTGCAGTGTGATCCATAAAATTTCAAAATAGCTATCTTTAATTGAGCATATTGTATTTTTCCATCACATTGTTTGTAAAATTTTAAACTCTAAGTTTATGAGATTTTTATAACCAATATTTGTGACTCACCCTGTATTGTGTAAGCATGTTCACTATTTAATGGAAAAACTTGTATGAAGAAAGAAAAATGTAATATAAAAAGATTATGTAAGACATTAAATTGGGCTAGTTTACACATTATTACTTGGGATAGGCTAAAGTATCAGGGAAATTAAATATTATATATTGTTTATTTCTTTTTTATTCGGTTTTCTGTTAGTAACTATTGGGAATTTGTTTTTAAAATTGGATGGAAAATTACATTTATTTGATTAAAAACAAGTTGCTTTTGCCACTAGCCCCTAAAGAGGAAGAGGGAGATCAAAATAATAGTCTAAAACCACCCCAAGACATTTATACAGCTTCCTTGTAAAGAAGAGACAATAAGGTTAATAAGGTTCAATATTTTCCGAGATCTTTAGCTCCAGACAAACAAACCTTACTACTTCATATTACTACTAGTTGCATAGGCCCTAGCTTCTAGGTGAAGGCAGAATAGGTCAAAATACCCTAAAACCACCCCCCCATGCATTTAGAACCTTAGTGATTTATATTACAGGATTTAATTAGACTATTCATAAAATATGATTTTCTAAAATGTTTCTTTGTTTTACTGAATTATCATACATGGCCATTTATTACATGTTTGACTCCACCCAACAACATTAGATTATTAATTTTAAAAATATTTTTCCTCTTAGAACAAATATTCTCATATTCATTCGGAACCGATAAGTATCCGTTGGATTAGAACCGGTTTTCGTCCATACTAAAAAAACTATGTCTAGCATCGTATAATATACAGTTTTCTACGAATATAAAAATGACAATCATAATTTTTTAGCCGTGCCTTCGGCATCTCGGAGCTAAAAAACTGGTTTTAATCTTATAGTTGTACATTTTATATCCGCGGAAAGCTGTTTATAATATGAATCGAGAAATAACTATTCTTTCTTTTCAAAATTACAAAAACAAAAATAATTTTGTCCATTGTTAGTAAACTTTTTAGAGTCTAAAAATATATATGATGTTGATGTCTGCTAATGTGTGGGTAAAAGTATCTGTGTGATTCTTTTAGAGTTTCAAAAAAATATCTTGCAAAAGAATATGCTTAAAATTTTAAAAACAACACAATTTATAAAACCTGAAAATTGATTGTTAATTTTTATTTTGATAAGGGATAGCCCAACACACCTTGCCTTCTAATACAGGGAGGGAGGGGACAATGGGCTTTATATTACACTAGTTCTTAAAGTTTTATAATTACATTTTCTTATTAGTTTGCTTAGCAACTTTTGGGTCTCTTATTGAATTTTGATTAAATGTTTCATTAAGTTAAGTATCCAAACAGTTTATCAACTAATTGTAACCTACACAAGGGGTATTTCTGTATATTATCATTAGTGATGTACATTAATTTATCAGCCATTGTCTCACCCTTTAGGTTCTAATATCATTTTTAACAATCTTCTTTTTGAACTGTTGAAAGAATATGTGAAGAATAGGTTGAAGATTTATCTTATTGTCATTATCCTCTCTTTCTCCCTGCATGAAATATTGCACTTTATCAATGAAGGTGAAGGAATTAAAATATAAAGTAAAATAGGATCACGTACCTCTGAAATGTCATATTAAAAACTCCTCATCCAATAGATGTTATGTTATTAGTTGGATGTTGCACCAGATTTTCATGTACTCTGATAAAGTGATACTCACAGCTTGATAAAATAACGATACCCTCTATTATTTGATTTAACCCGTCCCCCACTAGATGAGTAAACTGGCCAATAAATGAGGTCCAAAATATCAAGCTAAGTTAACGACAAATTTTGCATTTGCTTGACAACATTAGTTAGGTAAGGTTATCCTCAAATAAAAAGTTACAGGATGTCTGTCTGAATATCTGTGTCTGTCTAGATTATGATCTCATCAACCACTGAACACATATGGTTCACCTTTACAGTGGAACTTGTAATACTTCTATGGAAGGTTTGCAACTATTTTGTGGAAGGATATGTTAAAACTCCTAAGAAAAATCACTTCAGGAAAAAAAGTACTACCATTCCACACCCCTACACAATATTAAGTTAATTTTTACTTTTAGAAATATAATGGAAAGTGGAGGGTCGACTACCCACCCCTCCCTCCCTATCTTCTCTGATAGATTAACCTTAAGACTTACCAACCTTAATTTCTTTAGATTTTTTAATCATTTTTAAAATTATCTTTCTATAAACATTACTTTACTTTTCAGTGCACTCCAACATAGTTTTGTACAAAGAGCACATGAAAAAGAATTTATGAATTCTTTTTACGGCTCGGCAGCTGCTAGCTAGTCGCCAATATACAGCATAGCAGCTGCTTGCTGGCCGTCAATACAAAGCATGGCAGTAGTTAGCTAGCTGTCAATATACAACATGGCAGTTGCTAGCTGGCTGTCAATATGTGTGTGTGTGTGTGTAGCTATAGTTTTTTAGTGTTTGGATCTCATGGTAGTCATGGAGTAGGACGAGACATTTTTGTGTGCTAGCACCAGGGCCAGTTAAAGGTCCACGCTCAAGTACAAGTACTTGATTCGCTGTCTCAAGGGACCTACTATTTATTACCTCGTCCTCGCCAATATACAGCCGCTTGGCTGCTTCACATTTTAATGTAAGGTTGAATTTACATATTAAGGCATTATGCTGAGTTTTAGTGATGTAAAACTAAGATTAAGTGCCTCTTGTAGTGGCTGCCGAGCCCTGATTCTATTTTTACACAATTCAGCCAGGAGTAGGCAGAAAAAAAGTTTTTTAGAAAAAAAAGATTAAACAGATTTGAAAATGAAGTGTGTATGTGACCAGTGATTAGGATAAAAGTTCTGAAAAAATAATTGATCAAATAAAGACATTACAATTGAAGTTTAAGCATTCTTCAACTTACCTTGCAGGGCAAAATTTTTACAAACCCCTATAACGCCCAAAGTTCCTGCACTGTAGCTCTTTAAAAGAAAGGCATTTAAAATTTTTGAAATCATTTGATTAGAGTAAACACACAAATGGTTAACTTTCATATTTGTGGTGGTAGCCGATAATATGAATACAAAGCTTTCCGAATTAGCATATGCAATTTGAGAAGTGTCATGAAGTTTTGTTGAAAATGAGGAGAGGGGATAGGTTTTTTTATATGCCTTGCCCCCTTTTTTTGGGGAGGGGGGCTTAATCCTCCTGTGAATTAACACAACGGGGCTTCACAGTACATAACATAATCTAACCTAACCCGACCTAAAGTAATAAACGAAGATGATTAAAGTCCCTCCACAGATTATGACGTCATACGATAGCCAATGAGAGGTAAGTATACACTGTAATTGACCAATGGTAAAATTTATGCTGGCCTCTCATTGGTTATTCTATCGTATGACGTCATAATCTGTGGAGGGACTTTAATCATCTTCGTAATAAACAATCAAACGACCCTCCCCCTTCCCTCCCTGTTTCAATTTATTTCAACTATAAGGGGGAAGGAAGGGTATTAAAAGCAAAGCTACTCTACAAATCACTTTGTCTGTCAGTCCGTCAGTCAGTCAGTCAGTCCATAACGCTATGGGGGAAACGTGATTTTCTCGGCTCCCTTTCAAGATAGATGCTAAAATTTTCAGGGAGTAATAAATTTTATATTCTACATATTTTTACCAAGTTTTATTAAAAATTTGTCTATAAATTGGGGTGCTGGATCGATTCCGAGATTTTTAAGTTTTCGTGATTTTCTCTATTCCTTTTCAGGATTGACGGTGAAAATTATTAGGAATTGAATATGCTCATACTCTACTTTTTTCCATCAAGTTTCATTCAGATTTTTCTAATAATTGTTATGCTAGATCAATTCCTAGATTTTTAAGTTTTTATGGTTTTAAAGGTTGTGTTAGTTTTGAAGGTTTTGTGATTTCCTTATTCTATAAAGTTTAATGTTAATTGTATAACACTTTTTCCCGATATCCCTTAATCATTTTTGAGCTTCGCTACTTATGGATGTTGTCATCATTGTTTTTACTCAACACTTTGAACTAGACTATGTGACTATGAACTAGAAATTTGTTACATTAGTTTTTTTATGAAAGCAGAGCCTCATCTCAAAGATTTGTCCAGTAAGGTCAGGATTTACATACTTCAGGGATAAAGGGATAATATGATCTCTTTGTGACGCAGAGGGTACAAGTCCCCTCCATGCCACCTTAAACATACTCTGCTTGTGAATTGCGCTTAATCACCCAGGGTATAACGTAAGGTTTACACCGAACATACAACTAAACCTTGAAGTCCTAACTTTTCATGGTAATGAATAATAAAGACATTTCCCCTACTCTAACTATTTACGTCACACATCTGACATAGCAGCTGTGGGAACGGTAACGATGAATTAATAATGATTTCTGTTATTGTGTGCGATATTCCACTTTAAGTAGATATCCTTTTCCTTTTTTGATATCACAGCTAAGTTCATTTTTCAATAGTTTTCTGTTGGTTTGTTTCCATTTCTGGACAAAATTGTCTTTGTTTAGAATACTAGAATACTGGGTCCTAGGACAAACGCAGAAGTCGGAATGGACACTTACCTGACCTAACTTATTTTAAACCATCTTATATTATTTTAATGCGTCACCCCCGGGGGTGGCTTATTTGTATATTCATATCTTATTCTTAACCTTAACTAACCTGTATATTAGGATATATAAGTTGGAAGGATTTTTAATGTTAGGGGGAGATTTGAAATCTGCAACAAATTTTAAGGATTTTTTATAAAATTAGTTTTTTGTATAATTCTTTATCTAAAAGCGGAAATACAATTTAAGTTAATTAATTTTGACCAATAGGATAGGTGGATTTGAAACTACCTGCGCTCTAATTGGGTGAATGATTTACAAAACTTAAGCTTCTCCAATCAGAGCGCAGATAGTTTTCAATCCACCAATCACAGATGTCAAAATTAATTAGCTTAAATTGTATTTCCGCTTTTAGATAAAGAATTATACAAAAAACATATTTTATAAAAAAAATTCTTAAAATTTGATACAGATTTCAATTCTCCTCCTAACATTAGAATTCCTTCCAACTTATATATCCTACTGTATATCCTACACTTAATAAACTTACTATTTAAGACACTTCTGCGTTTGTCCTAGAACCCAATACTAAAAAAGAGGGATAGTTTAATGATAATTTAAAACTAATTTTCTTCCAAACTTATGCTTTTAGTAAATATTGGGAGAATAAATAGACGTAGATGTATATATTCATCATTGGCCTCTCCTTCCCTGCCTCGTCGCTGTTATAACTGACAAAGTTTTTATATAAATGGATAACAAAGTGAAATGAATCTGAGAGTTGAGATTGCAACATTTTCAATATACCAATTCGGTCAATACTAAAAAACAAACTTATGTATAAATAAGGACTAAAGAAGGTTAATAAGGATTAGATGTAACTTACCGAAATATGTGTGTTTTTCTATGGATAGTCTCTTTTCAATAAAATAGCTTTATATCATGCTTTGTTTAACGTAGAAAGTCTGTTGAAAATTGCGTAAAATGCAAGATATGAACGTAATTATCCCAAGATAATCATAACTAAAATCAAATTTAAGAGTTGAAATAACTAAAAAATGTATGTATTTATCTAATACAATCTAAGTTTTGATAATAATTAAAGAGATGCTACACTTTAAAGTTTACAACTTATGGTCATTAAAAAAGCTTTAAAACAAATAAAAGTTTTAACTTCATAACTATATTATTTGGCATAATTTTGCACCAGATTTTCATGTAATCTTATAAAGTGATACTCATACCTGGCGAAAATAACAATACCCCCCACCCATCCATCCCCTTTAACCCATTACCTCCTTTCCTACTTGATGAACTGGCCAATAAATGAGGTCCAAATCTAAATTGACGACAAATTTTCCTTTGTCAATATATCCAAGTATATATCCATTTATGGCATCTATAGTGCACTAAAAAAGTTCTTTAAATTCTTAAAACGAAGCTTTCCTATAATTAGGGTCCGTCCGTCCGTACGTAACGGATAGCTCTTTTTAAGCATGTTTGAATTGTCCTATCGATTTCAATCTTTGCATGTTGATTCCTATAGAAGTTAGGTACGAGTTAGAAAGCAAAGCAACTCTATAATCGTTACCAGAAAGTCCGTACTTTCATTTTAAACATGTTGATTTTTAACTTTTTTAACATCAAATTTTTATGTGATAAAATTATCCGATTGGTCTGAATTTTGGAACACTGATTCCTAGTACAACAAAGTACATTGTTATAAGCGAATCATCTCTATAATCAGGTACTAAAAATGTATGTATGTCCTTAAACAATATCCTGTATTTAAGCAGTTTTTCATCAGATTTAATTACAATTTTGTTTCGTTCGACTTTTATACATTTATATTCGGATTATTATTCATTTCTGACACTATACAAGTGTTAATATTTGTTTGTCCTACGTTTGTCCAAACGTTTCAGAACTTCGCTTTTATGGGTGTTGTCATACTTGTTTTCTAAAATAAATTGTACGTCCTTGTTAACAAAGGTAAAGTATAAAGCTGTAAGTTCTGCTCTTGTAAATCCTAAGTTAATTCCCAAACTATTTTTTATCATCAACAAAAACTTTGTGCGGCTTTTTAAACAAGGTTATTACTATCCAAAGTAGGTAGGAGTAGTAAGTCTTGGCAAAGGGGTAAAAACTTACCAAAAGACCATCCCTATACCTGTGTGAAGCTTACCCTTAATTGGTTCTGTGCAGGACAGCAAGATTTTAACAGACAACCAAAATCTTACTACTTTTTATAATCTTACATGAGTCTGTCATAATAGCAGTCATGAGATACTATCAAAAACCTATCAAAAGCTACTGTGAAAATACGACGAAACAGCCCTTAAGAGGCTATGTCACGAAAAGGACAATACCAAAATATTTCAACATCTTTAGTTATGACTAGGCTAGGTTGATCAACATAGGGTATATTGTAAACTTAGGGTTAGATATTCTTGTGGAAGCTAAAACAAGTTTTGAGATTTAGACTTAAAAATTACTATTTCCATATCCTTCAAAGTACAATATTTATGTCAGTTGTGTATATATGTAGAGATACAACGCTTTACGAAGAACTCATTCTTTTTTTTGGTTTTATACCTGCTTTTAAATAGTAATTTTATATGATATACGTCTTTCGAAGATAAATAAACAGAAATGTGTTACTTAACGTTTAATTTTTCTATAGCATGAAATAAGTTTTTAATTGTTTTTAAACTTTATAAACTAGACTCCCCTCACCCCTCTTACTTCTGGCTGTTTGACCCTTATCAATGGGGGTAAAGAGAGGTGTAGGAGGGGGGGGTTATATCTCTATACCCCCTTCTGCTTTAATATTTTTGAAAAGAACGTAAATAGATATTATAAAAGAAGATAAAATCTAGTACTCCATAGAAATTAGTAATTTGCAAGCTTCGTTTTCTCCCCTCAATAGGGTTAAATATAATTATAATCAATAGTTACAATAATGATAAAAAACATGAACAAGCTTAACAAAAAAAAATATCATTACAGTTACACATATTTAAATAAATTTATGCATAGTTTGGTGCTTTCTGTCCAGATGATCCTTAGGTTCCTTGAAATGGCCTGCAATTAAAGAATATAATACTGGCCGTATCATGGATTTAGGCTATTTTCTTACCCTAGTTACCCTAAATCTGAAAAGCTGACATTATGTTTACATGCTGTTATAACAAATCAAATATCGACTATCTGGCAATTTTCACAGTAGCTTTTTCCCTATTTCTAGCCCATGCGAGGGGCTCTAACCCTGCGTGGCCAATTGCATAACCTTGCGGGGCAATTATCTAACCTAACCTAAAGTAACCTATGAAAAGGTACTGTAAAAATACGACGAATTTTTTTAATTAATTCAGTATTTACTTGATTTTTAGATCTATTACTGTTTTGTTTTTTGGAATAATTACCTCTGTTAATAATCAGGGAGGGAGGGGACATTAGGCTGTTTATTATTCTAGTCCCCAAAGTCTTATAATCACGTTTTCTTAACAACCTTGGGGACATTTATTGAATTTTGATCGGTTGGTTTATTTATTTGAGTGTCTAAATGTTTCAACCAATAATTGTAATCTACATAAGGAGTAATTTTGTCTATCATGACTTTATGTTCTATTTTGCATTATGATTAATTGTAATTGTTTTTTCTTCTATAAACTTACATAAACGTTGTCATATGTATAATAATTGAATTTGAAATATACATACATACATACATACATTATTGGGAGTCTACACCAATTAATTGGCCATTGTCTTATCCCTCTAGATTCCTGGTTAATAATAGTTATAAGCAAAAAAAGGGTGGAGGAGAAAAAGATAATTTATTATTATAGATGAAAGTAAAACTGATAATTAGAACACAATAATGGTTTATTAGAAACAATAGGGGAAGTAGGATTAATAGATAGATAGATAGATAGATAGATAGATAGATAGATAGATGGATAGATAGATAGATAGATAGATAGATAGATAGATAGATAGATAGATAGATAGATAGATAGATAGATAGATAGATAGGTATATATATTAGACCTGGTTTAGCAGATAAATGGATGGACTATAAAATTATACGTTGAATAAGTATTCAGCTGAGTTAATAGCATCTTAACATAAATTTTGTAACATTTGTTTTCCTCAAACAGAAACGGTTTATATTTCTTCTAAAAATTTAATGCTCTTCAAATGAAACAAGGATGACAACAGCCTTAAAAGCGAAGCTCTGAAATTGTAGAACAAGAGGGCATAAACACTTTTAGAGTGTCAGAACTGAATATCAGAATATATTTATATATAAGAGCTGAAGCAAAGTTGTATGTAAATTTGTTGAAAAATTACTTGATGTTGGATAATGTTTAAGGACATACTTACATTTTTAAGACTTGATTATAGAGTTGCTTCGCTTATAATATTGTAATTTTTTGTCCAAGGAATCAGTATACCAAAAATCAGATCAATCGGATAATTAGACCATTTGTTGTTAAAAAAAGTGAAAAATCAACTTGTTGAAAATGGACGTACGGACGTTCTGGTAACGATTATAGAGTTGCTACGCTTTCTAAATTGTACCTATCTACCACAGGGATCCCCATGCAAAATCGATAGGACAATTCTAACGTGACTAAATTAACTAAAAAAGCTATATGTCACGGGCGGACGGACGGACCGACCCTAATTATAGAAAAGCTTCGCTTTTGAAAATGATTGTAAAAAAAGTATGGTCGTATCTGTTTTATCCATAGATGGTTTTTAGAAGGACGGGGTGGTAAAAGTTACTATTTTAAATATGAAGGATTAACCAATTTGTATAAAACTTCTGACTAAATATTATTCTTCAGATATGAGGAACATTTCAAACTTTGGTGCTTTTCAATGAAGTCGAGGACTGCCCCCCCCCCCTCTATTTAAAACAAAATTTAAAATAAAGGGGGGGGGGTGTTCCTTTAACAAACCACTACGGGATGATCTAACCCTGTAAGGCCTATACCTACAAGGCATTCCAGTACCTAATTAAACCTGACCTAAAGTTGTAAAATTATTTCAAGTAAAGGAGGGGGGGGGGGGGGTTACTTGTGCTCAAAAATAAACTTGATGGAATAACGTCCAAACTTTACACTTACAATTTCATTTTCCGGAAGCAAGCATAGATTGAGTCCAGTATTGTCACAGCAAGAACTTAATTATGATATTTAATTGTGCTAACTTTATATTATTAAAGTAATTTTTATAAGTAATAAATGTTTAATATGAAACATATTGATAATTTTTAAAAGCGAAGCTTTTCTATAACTAGGGAGGGTCCGTCCGCACGTCCGTCCGAGATAGATAGCTTTTTTTCGTTAATTTATGCATGTTAGAATTGTCCATCAATTTCATTTGCATGGTCATTCCTGTAGTAGTTAGGTACGATTTAGAAAACGTAGCAACTCAATAATCATTACCAGAATGTCCGTACGTCTATTTTAAACATGTTGATTTTTCTACTTTTTTAATAACAAATTTTTATGTGTTCTAATTATCCGTTTGATCTGATTTTTGGTATATTGATTTCTGGAACATCAAGCAGTTTTTCAACAAATTTACTTACAATTTTGCTTCGACTCTTATACTTTTATATTCTGATTATTCAGTTCTAACATTAAGTGTTAATGTCCGTTTGTCCTACCGCTTCAGTGCTTTGCTTTTATGGATGTTGTCATCCTTGTTTTAAAGCGGAGGGATAGTTATTATCGTTAATTTAATCTTTTTTAAGAAAGTGTAGCAACTCTATAATCAGAAAGTCAGTAAGTCAATTTAAATCTTGTTTATTTTGCAGATTTTTGGATAAATGATTCTTTGGACAACAAGATATTCTGTATTAATGTTATGCTTATTAAATTCTGACACTCCACAAATGTTATTGTCCGTTTGTCCTTCTTATTTTATTGCTTCTCTTTTATAGATGTTGGCATCCTTGTTTTTATTTATGTAAAGTAGCAATACTTCAAAGCAGCTTGTCTGGTGTTTTAGAATAGGGTGGGATAATCATCTTTATGACAATTTTGGCCTATAAGCAATTTATTATTAAACTGTAATACAGTAAAAAAGAGAAATTTGAGTCTAAGCTTTTGAATTCTTATCTACAGAAGGGATAATTTTGATTTTGGGTATGTATATTAATTTACTGTCTACTGCCTTATCCCTTAAGATCCTGCTTTGTTTGATTTAAAAGTTTTTTGAGAATATTTATTCCCTGTATGACGTATTGTCTTAAATATTCAGAAAATTGAGACTTGTTGAAACATCTAAGGAACATTTTATGTAAATATTTATTGATAAAATTCCTTTAATCTATAGTTTTCATAACAACCCTCCCCCCCCCTCTCTTCCCCTCGTGTTTTTCACTTTATGTATTTATGAAGCTTATACTGAAAGGGCTTAAACAGTTTATCCCCCGCTAGGCCTAGCCATTACCACGTTTACTATTAGAAAAAGGTCGTGTTATAGAATGATTGTTTTCTGAAGGTTGTTATTTCATTTAATACACCTTTACCCCTCAAAATAACTGTAACAAAAATTTGATAGGGGAAGGGGTAAAGTATTGAAAGAAGCCAAAATGAGTGATTCTACCTATTTATATCATAATACCAATATTTCAATATCTTTTCCTTTTAAACCACACAACATCTTTGCATCTATCTATCTATCTATCTATCTATCTATCTATTTATCTATCTATCTATCTATCTATCTATCAATCTATCTATCTATCTATCTATCTATTTATCTATCTATCTATCTATCTATCTATCTATCTATCTATCTATCTATCTATCTATCTATCTATCTATCTATCTATTTATCTATCTATCTATCTATCTATCTATCTATCTATCTATCTATCTATCTATTCATCTATCTATCTATCTATCTATCTATCTATCTATCTATCTATCTATCTATCTATCTATCTATCTATCTATCTATCTATCTATCTATCTATCTATCTATCTATCTATCTATCTATCTATCTATCTATCTATCTATCTATCTATCTATCTATATATCTATCTATCTATCTATCTATCTATCTATCTATCTATCTATCTATCTATCTATCTATCTATTTATCTATCTATCTATCTATCTATCTATCTATCTATCTATCTATCTATCTATCTATCTATCTAACTATCTATCTATCTATCTATCTATCTATCTATCTATCTATCTATCTATCTATTTATCTATCTATCTATCTATCTATCTATCTATCTATCTATCTATCTATCTATCTATCTATCTATCTATCTACCTGTCTATCTATCTATCTATCTATCTATCTATCTATCTATCTATCTATCTATCTATCTATCTATCTATCTAGCTATCTATATATCTATCTATCTATCTATCTATCTATCTATCTATCTATCTATCTATCTATCTATCTATTTATCTATCTATCTATCTATCTATCTATCTATCTATCTATCTATCTATCTATCTATCTATCTATCTATCTATCTATCTATCTATCTATCTATCTATCTATCTATCTATCTATCTATCTATCTATTTATCTATCTATCTATCTATCTATCTATCTATTTATCTATCTATCTATCTATCTATCTATCTATTTATCTATCTATCTATCTATCTATCTATCTATATATATATATATATCTATCTATCTATCTATCTATCTATCTATCTATCTATCTATCTATCTATCTATATATATATCTATCTATCTATCTGTCTATCTATCTATCTATCTATCTATATATCTATCTATCTATCTATCTATCTATCTATCTATCTATCTATCTATCTATCTATCTATGAGTGTATAATGCTAATGACAAACCTAGTTGGCAGTATATCTGTAATAGTAGCCTGTTAATAAACTGCAGACATTCCCACAGAGGGAGGGGGAATTTGGCTGTTTATTACACTAGTCCCCAAAGATTTAAAATAATGTTTTCTTGTCCGTTGGCTTAAAAACTTTGAGGACTTTTACCGAATTCTGATTGTTGTTTTGTTAAATGTTGATTATTCAAACGTTCTAACCACTAATTTTTATCTACAGAAGGGGTAATTTTGTGTGTCATCATTGGGGATGCGCATCAATTAATCGGCCATTGTCTTATCCCTTTATATCCCTGAGACATTCCTATGGTTTTATTTATCAGGCAGATTTGTTTCGCGCAATTCAAATGACATTAGAATTAAAGAGACTAAGGGGATAAGACAATGGATGATAAATTTATGTACATCCCCACTGACAATTTACAATATACATTGCTATTATATGTTATTGGTTTAATCCAACAAATTTAGATTCCATATAATTTCCTAAATTAGAGCGTTTAAATAACTTTGGGTACCATTATAATTAACAGCCCAATTCCCCCCCCCCCCCCCCCCTATGTAGACCCAAGCTGTTTCAGTTATCTTAACTGACATTAACACAAGACACTCATATAATCCTGATTTTACAATAATATGTATTTTTTGGGTTTTCTTTGATTATAGTATTTCTCTACGAAGATTATTTTTTTTCAAACGTTTTCTTTTTACAAATATGGTTTGGTAACTGGTGAATAGTTGACAAAACGCCATTGGACTGTTTATTACGATAGTCCCCAAAGTTTTATAATAACTTTTTCTCAATAGTTATCTCAACATTTAGGGACTTTTATTGCTTGGTTTCTAACGTCTCAACCACTTATTGTAATCTACAGAAGGGGTAATTTTGTCCCCATTAGGGATGTACATCAATATATCGACCATTGTCTTATCCCTTTAGATCCCTGCCCTTCTTTCCAAACAGTAAAATTTCATTAATATTAAATAATCACAATAATGAAGTATTTATCTAATATTATATAAACATCTATTGTTGGCCCCATATTGCCAAGTTTTTGCCATTAATTGCCACTTTTTGGACAAACTTGGTAGGGAAATGGTCACTATATAATAATATTAGGCTAGAGGTGTGCACAACAAACAACTAGTTTTCTTTTTCTTACTGGTACAATATCTAAAAACAAACATAAAAGGGGCAAACAACGAACATTTACAATAATAGTGTAATGAAAAAAGGATAAAATATTTACAATCAAAATTTGTCCAAAATTTATGTCAATCTTTTAAAATTGCTAAAGATGCAGAATCATAGTTTTTGGGATATTCAGGTAATTAAACACTTTCGCTTTAAGCTTAGTAAAAGAAATTAATTTTTGTTTAATTTGACATAAAAAATCAACATGTTTAATAGGACGTACGAACTTTTTTGCGATGATTAAAGAGTTGTTATGCTTTCAATTGTCTACCTTCTTGTTACAGGCATCTAATATTGTATTTTAAATTATCTCTTCCAGAGGCTTTGTACTTTTTAGAAAATAATGACCAATTCTTGCTTAAGTGTATGTACACATTTGTATGTACTAAGTGTACATTATCTTAGGTATGTATTCTTATAAAATAAACAATATAATATCAGAGAGAGAGGGGACAATGTCCCCAAAGTTTTATTATATCGTTTTCTTATTCAATGGCTTAAAAACTTTGGGGACTATAGTGAATTTTAATTTGTTGATTCATTAAGTTGAGTGTTCAAATGTTTCAACAACTAATCTTAAACTATAAAAGGATTAATTTTGTGTATCGTGCTTCGGGATGTATTTCAATTTTACGGCCATGTCTTATCCCTTTAGATCCCTGGTATGATATAATCTTCATAAGGATAGATAGATAAAAGCATACATAAATATTTATATTCTAATATTATTCTATCATTAACAGATAAACAGATTAGTTATGCTTTATTTATGATATTTTTACCACGTTCTCTTCAATATTTTCTTGAAAATATACTTCGCCTGTATTTAAAAGTGACTTCCTTGCTAAGGTATTACGCAGAGAGAAAGGGGACAATGGGCTGTTTATTACCCTAGTCCCCAAAGTTTTATAGTAACGTTTTCTTATTTGTTGGCTTAACAATTATTTGATTGGTTGGTTTATTAAGTTGAGTGTTCAAACGTTTCAACAACTTATTGTAATCTACAGAAGGGGTAATTTTGTCTATTAACATTGGGATGTACATCAATGTATCAGCCAATGTCTTATCCCTTTAGATCCCTGGGTATTATGATATTATGATAGCTTGCAAAGTGATTACTTGTAAGATTAAGACAGCAATTTTTATCAACAATAGGTTACTTTTAACATCACTGGTAGCTTCGCCCCTAGCCAGAGGGCTTGCAAAGATAAAGTTTTAAAAAAAATATTCTCAAGCGTTAACATTTTACAAGAATTAGTGAATAAAAGGATACGCTTTCAATATTAATTTATTGGACCAATAGAACTTTCCTCAACCCCTACCTCGTTATTTAGTTTTTTTAGTGAGCTTTCATCCTGCCCCATTAAAACAGTGGTGTACTATTTTGTTTATTACTTAACCCAACCTAAACAATTAACGTGTCTGTGGTCCATATGTGATACTAGAGTTGGGCTCGATATAATTATCTCGCTATTGACTAGGTTTAATCAATGTTTTATTTACTTTATTTTGGTTATCTGAATTCTGACTATTAACCCTATTCTTCCATTATCTTCTCCCTGACGATTTCTTTCTCTAAACTATTTTAGGATCTTAATATTTTTTATTTCAAATTATCGTCCTGAAAGGGTTAAAATGATTAGTTAACTGTAAAATTTTAGTTCATTATCTGACCACATTAAGCATGTATCGCTAGTATCAAATTATTTTAAAAATAATTTTTCTTTTATTTACTATATTATAAATTTAAATTTTCTGTTTTATGGATAGAAATCTAATACTTCAATATAATTCAAATAGCAACATGAAATAAAAAAATGAATTTATTCTTCATACAGTAAAATAATTTGTTCTGGCCAATGAGAGTTTATTACGGATTATTGGAGCATTATGAGTTTTAAACAATTATCGTTTGGAAAACTTGAGCTCATATATAGACATTTATTTTTTATATAGATATGTCATGGATCTTGGTGCAATAAAGCAGGCTGTTTTGTAAATGTTAAAAATTGGAAGATTTCATTAAATCAAAAGTTTCCGCAAATATAAGTATTAAATAAGGGAAACTATTAAAATATAGCATTAAAAAAATATATATTCTATTTTTCATTTGTCTGAAACGAATGCAATTGATTCCCCTTATCATACATTTCTCCTCACTCAAGCCCCTCCCCCCCCCCCCACTTCCTATCATTTTGAATTTATGCATATCCCTTCTTGTAAATCCCCACCCGAAAAGGGATGCATAAGATTAAGCATATTATCACGAACAAATTGAGAATTTTCAGAATTAAAATAAACACTTAGAATAGGAAAATTCTAAAGCGTCAAGCCTTCATGACAAGCTCACTTTGTTTAGGCATTTCTCCTATTTTTGGGATGATGACTTCTTCGACGATAAGGCATAATTTATGCACAATTTCTCCGTAATCACAAGCCCTAAAATGTAAGTTTGTCATCTTGCAAAATATAACAATATACTTTTGTTCAAATTTCAATACTAGATAATGTTCGTTTGCAGAACCCAGTAATAGTATCGGACTGATTATGACGTAAAAAAATAGCCAATAAGAGGCCATTATTGACCAATGGTAAAATTTATAGTGGCCTCTCATTGGCTCATTATTTTTTTACGTCATAATCAGTCCGACACTTTTACTGGGTTCTCGTTTGTATGATTGTCTAATTTGTTGAGCTTTGCTTTAAAGGATGTTGTCATGCTTGTTCCTGTCCCCGAGTTGTTTGTAACCCATAGTTCCTATTTTCTTAAAAAGAAAATTAAGATATGATTGAGAAGGGGAATAAAACGTCAGAGAAAAATAATACTTACATTTAACAAAAATAGAATTTAAGCAAATTAATTCAAAAACATAATTAAATGTAGATGAAAACAACTTGAAGAATTACCTTTAAAGCAAAAATAAATCTAAATAGCAATTTTCGATGTTGGATTTTTTATTTTTGGTTTAATGAATTTGGCTAAATTACTTATTCATTTTTCCCATAAGGGATAATGTATAATATTATTAGCAATATGAATATTTATTTCTACATTATTATTTTACTTTATCTTAACAAAGCAGTTTTTCTCAGCTATTTACAAGACCACTAGAAGCTGCAGCCCTAGAATCTACGGTAAGAAGCGCAGTAAAATGGACTAATACCATCCCAAAAAATACATTTTAAATATCCTTTAAATATTACGGGACTTATGTGAAGCTTTCCTAAAGTGGAGAATTCAATTGCGTTTTTCAGTGTTAAGCGAGGTCTGAACGGACTGACAAAAACCTTACAGCTTTATGTAATAGATGATTGCTTCACCAATATAAGCTTCTAGGGTGAATATATTTTAATGTTGGATGTTGGTCGGTCAAAAAAAAGTTACTACACTTACTATCTCTTTATGGGAAATTTTTAAACAAAACTATTCCATAAACAATAAATGGAATATAGATAATTTATTTAAAGGAATTTAAACATTTTATCCATAAAAGATTTCCTTGTTTTGCAAGAAATCTGTCAAAAAACTTAAAACCATTGTAAAGACCTTAACTAAAAAGATTTATATTATTTTTAATATTTTTTCAATTTCCCCCAACAAAAAGAAGTACCTTTTTCATTTTTTTATTAAATTCCCTAGCCCCTCCGGGGATGAAGCCCAGAAGGCTAGGGGCTAAACCATTAGAATGTACTCAAATCAATTTATCTGACCCGGAAAGAAGGAAAAATGAATAAATTGTTCGCTATTGTAAGAAATGGGCTCATCTTAACAATATTTAACCATACTGCACAGTGGTGCATGGATGTACAAAATTAAATTTACACTATTGTATATCTAATCATATTGCACAGTGGCACAAGAAAGTACAAAATTCTAATTTGATGGCTATTGTAAGAAATGGGCTCATCTTAACAATATTTAACCATACTGCACAGTGGTGCACGGATGTACAAAATTAAATTTACACTATTGTATATTTAATCATATTGCACAGTGGCACAAGAAAGTAAAAAATTGTAAATTGTTTGCTTTTGTAAGAAATGGGCTCATATTAACAATAATTAACCATACAGTGCAGTGGCACAAGAAAGGACAAAATTATAAATTATTTGCTTTTGTAAGAAATGTGCTAATAACAAAGTTGCACAAGAAAGTACAGAAATATATATTTTGTCCATCCTTGACCCACTGTGAAGTGATGAATATGATATGCAGAGAAACATTTGTTCATAAATTGTGTCATTATTTATGTCCAGAGATACTTAAGAACATACAGGCAGGGAACAGTGTTCTGAGCTGGATCTTTAAATCATTTCAATGGTGCGCCAAATCGGGGTGCGCCGAATTTCAGCAAATCACAGCGCGGCATTTTGTAAAATGCTGTGCTCTCATTGGTGGAAAGTTGGCTCACCCCGATTTGGCGCACCATTGAAATGATTTAAAGATCCATCTCTGAAAACAAAATACAATTATACATGAAGGGAGGGGAAATTCAACTGTAAATCATACTTGAATTCAAAGTTTTATATCTGTGTATTGATCGTTGGCTAAAAAACTGTTGGTACTTTTTATTGAATTTTGATTGGTTGATGTATAAAGTTTTCAACAATTAATTATAATCTGTATAAAAGGAAACTTTGTCTACCTTTTTTGGTAAAAAAAATCGTGTTTCTGTCCGTAGATATTTGAGATATTTCTGTTACATATATCTACATTATAAATAGTAGTTCAGTAAACTTAAACTCAATTTTCATCATACTTAGAAATTATAACAGTTTTTATTCTTTATCGCAAATTGTTATTGATAGCTTTCAACGGATTTTAAAATGAAAAAAAATATAAGATTAAAACCAGTTACTAGTCGGGGTTATTAATATTTTGATTGTTATTTTATTATCTGTAGAAAATTGGATGTAATACGATAGAAAGTTTAGTTACTAATGATTTGTACCAGTTAATATTAAATAAAAGTCCCCAAATTTTATAAGCCAACGAATAAGAGAATAATTATAAAACTTTTTGAAACAGTGTATTTTACAGTATATTGATCCCTATCTCTTAAAAGAATATCCTTGTTAAAGCCTTAACGGTTAAGGGAGTAGCCGCTATTTACATAAACAGGGGTTGAAAGATCATATTATTTATATGTATGATATAACGTGTTAAGCTAAAAATACATATCTAAAGGTCCCTAAGGAATACGCTTATGTATGAGACAACAAGATCAACACATATTTCAATTTACTAATTTTTTTGTTCAACCTTTATTTTTATTAGTAGCGAAGCAAACTAATAAATAATTTGTGTGTTTTAGACTTTACAAAAGCGTTTGATTGCATAAGATCAAAACCTTTTTTATTTTCTTTTAAATAAATCAACATTATGGGATTTTTTTGTTTTTTTATTTGTTTATATTTTAATTTAGTATATTGTTTGTGTGTTTATCGCCATGAAGGAAAATGGGGGAATTTATAAATAGTTGTCTAATGTTACCCTTAACCGTTTGTACCAAAATACATAGATAAGATACTAAGCAAAGGAAGATGATTAAAGTCCCTCCACCGATTATGACGTCATACGATAGAATGGCCAATGAGAAGCCAGTATACACTGTAATTGACCAATGGTAAAATTTATGCTGGCCTCTCATTGGTTATTTTATCATATGACGTCATAATCTGTGGCGGTACTTTAATCATCTTCTAAGCAAATGAATTATAATTCTTACATCCAGAGTTTTTGACGTTTCTTATGATTTTAAAAATACTAGTATGAGCGTATAGCATCTAGGGAAAGGAGACCAATAGAATTGTGTAAAGCCATCCCCAGACTAACTAAGAGGCCTTAAATAGCATTAGACTATCCAAGGCCCATAGTAAGCTTTTTTAAAAATAAAGAATATATATTTTTCACCTTTTTAGTAACTAGCGACTGTAGTCCAAGCTTATAATGGATTTGTAATAGAAGTGGTAGAGAGTGGCTAGTAAAACAGTTTAAATTCATGCTCAGACTTAAATCTAAAAATAACATAATCAAAAAACCAGCCATACATTTATTAAGTTTCAAAACATACAAAATTAAAACCTTTAAAAATATTATAAATATTTTCTCTCTCTTTTTTTTACTTCTGCTTTATAATCAACTGACACCTTTTTTTATATAAGAAAATATCTTGGATTAGTTTATTTTAATATTGTTATAATAACTCTTATAATTAAGATGTAAACTTTTTATGTAAATAATTAAGACAAATAAAGAATCAAATGATAATAATATCTAATAAATTTTTATTAAAATTATATTCTTTTATATAAAATCAATTCAACACAGCATTTTAATAAAGGCAGCTTTGATATTAAACAAAAAGTAAAAGATATTTATTGCATTGCATTATAGACAGCCTTCCGCGGATATTAAAATGTAAAATTATAAGATGAAAACCTTAATATTCATAGAAAATTATCTGTAATACGATGCTGTACATGATTTTTCAGTATGTTTAGGAACCAGTTCTTATCCAGCGGATATTAATCACTTTCGAAGCAATACTGGAAAAGGTTTTTACAGTCAGTGTCTCATAAATTAACCTTAGCCTGTTCCTTAGCCATAGCATACTGAATAATCACCTAAGAATTGTATCCTATATTGTGTTGATACCTTGCTGTGATATAGTTTCTGAATCATTGGTTGTGTAATTGATAGAAAAACATGTGAACTAACTATTTACTTTGTGTAAAAATCACAGATATAGGGAAAAGTATTTTCTATAAAATATATATTTCATATACACTGTTATATTTATTTTCCCTAATATTTTTATTAGGAGGGCGTATTTTTGAGATTAGGGTAAAACAAAATGAAATGAAAAGAATCAGAAAGAAAATTCGGGTATAGTCGTATTTTTAAAGTAGCTTTTCCCCTATTTCTAGCTCCTGTGGAGCAATCACCTAACCCAACCTAATATACCTATAAAAACTAATGTAAAAATACGATGAAAAGCCCCTTAAGAGGCGTTGCCACAAAAGGGACAATATCCGAAAATTCTACAGTATAAGGCAGGAATAAGGTATATTCAACAAGCAAAATAAATCTAAAATAATATTTGGGGGGCAAATGGAGAGGTCGTCAATTTTACCATGTATTACCACCCAACAACAGCTGAAAAACATGTATAGGTTTCGTGATTTATTTCTGAATTAATTTCGTTATTGGTAGAAGCTGAGTATAATGTAAACAAAGTGATACTGACATTTGAATTGCATAAATGCTTATTGCCTAATTAATATCTTCTCCGTACAGGAATATTCACAAAAAAAACATACAAACTGAAATTCTACTAATAAAATGATGCAGTACATCCAACCCAAATAAACAACTGCTCAATAAAATTAAAATATTTGGTACTTTCACAAAAAGTTCCTGTTAATTACTGGTAAACCCTCTTTTTTAAAATCAAATTAAAAATAAGGGGCAGGTATTCTTTTTTTTTATGCCGTAACCCTGAGGGTCCCATACCTGCGGTGCCCTTACCCTGTAGGGCTACCCAATATAACCTAGCCTAACCTGACCTAAATACAAAAACTACCAACCCCCTTAATTTTCTTCTTTTTTTCTAAAATATGGGGGGGGGGGTTCAGTGCTCAAAAAAGGTACTTATCATGAAAGCACCAAACTATTTAATTTTACAAATGTTGAATTACAATTCTGGCCCTATTATCCCTGTCCAAAACTAAAGTAGGGAAGTAGGAAATCTTGTAAAACAAAGTTTCTTTCTTAATTCCATTAGCCCTTTTCTCACATAGTCATTCAGAGCAAAAGTAATATGTATTTGAATTCAAAATTTGTATTTATCAACATGTTGTTTATAGTTTTTAGTTTTACTACACCTACCAGAAAAGAACCTTAAATTAATAAATAAGCTAACCATTGAAAAATATCTATGTCATGATTTTTAAAACTATGAAGATAAAATTTCTTAAAATTTAGATCCTATTCTAAAAGAGATTTCAGTACCTCTGTCTGTTTTTCATGATAGTCTGACTTATTATTGCAGGGAAGCTTCATACAGATGCTGGGCAGGTTTTTGTCTATTTTAGTGAGTTACAGCTTGACACTTTAAGTGAAACAGCCCCTTTAACAATAACACTTTTTAATTTTTAACACTTTGTAATTTTAGAAACATTAACAATTGTTCCTACTACTGCTATGTCAGGTGCGGGACATAAATATTTAGAGTAGGGTAAATTACCTGGCTAATAAACAAGAGCAACTTATTATCATGCATAGTTAGGAATTCTCAGACAAAGGTCGTGCAATCAAAATGTTGGTATTCTGTTGGATGTTACTCAACCTAATATCTAACAAAGGGTGTTCGAGTATTGCATCCCATTACAAGCAGATGATGCCCTTGGGTTCTCTAGATGTTCATTTGAAATCAAAGGATAATACCGCCCCAATTACATTACAGATAATAACCCTCCTTTTATCCATGTTATTAAAAAAGAAGAAGAGTAGGATAAGTTGTTAAAAGTCTTAACTTCTAAAACATTATGTAGACATTGTTTTTTTTCTGTGTGTGCTAGAAAAAAGTAAATCCTAAATATTTGTGCTATGCAATATGTTATGCCCTTAGCCTCTAGGTGTTTTGTGTATTCGGGAAAAATCAGAAAGAGGCTATATTAATATCTTTAAACCATCCTGAGACTTAAATCTAAAAACTAACAGCCTAAAACCATTACCGTAGCTATGTGAAGTTTACTTTAAAGATATAACTCACTTGCCTAGTAGTTTATTGGTGTATGGAGAAATTATTTCTCTAGCCTTTTAACATAGGGGGAGGGGGGAGCTAGCAAATCTACAAAAATAGTTATCAACCTTATTTATAATTATTACAAAGTTTTATAGAAAATCATAATATTTTGATAAAACTACCTAAAGATCTCAATATACAAGAAATTATACTGCTATTTAAATATCTAAAAATATATTTATTTATAATAATGTATATGCTCTTGTAATGCACATGTATGTACAATGTATGTACATGTCTTGTATAAGAACCCCCTAGGGACAGGCTACTTAGTTTCCTATTTATCTAACAATGATCAACACATTTACTTATACAATTATCAGGAATAATAATAAGATATATAAATATGTATAAAGTAAAAGTGGGTAACAGTTACATGAAGAAAAGAATATGAAAACAGGCCTGAAATTTAAATCATTTCCTTCTTGGCATTACATCTTATTCTTTGATGAAAAGCTGTAATTTTTATGGTTTATATATTAAATATTTGACAAACTGTTTTTGTTTTGTTTATTATGATGCTTCCCCCCACAGTGTAAATTGAGCACTAATACTTATACTTATATTTGGTAATTGAAATAAGTGTGACTGTGTGAGAAAAAAATTCTTCGAGCTTCAATAATAAGAAAATTACAGCCATTTAAAATTTAAAATAGCAGAGATTTTTAATGTAATATATAAAAGATTATATTGCCGGATATTCGGCCACACTGGAAATCCGGCCCAACCCTAATTCTACCCCTCCCTTATTTACAATTTATTTCCTAACAAATGATTCTTTGATTTCATCGCCTTTCATTTGATAGGAATGAATACTTTTCACTTTTAACCATTCCCCATTAATTGGTTTGCATATTTACTGTTCCAATTATCCATATATATTAAGTTGAGAATGTTTGAGGATATGAGAAAGATGAGTGATCACCCCACCTACATTGTTACAGACCAACTACAAATAAGCATATGGTTTTACCCGTCATCTAACAACTAACGGCAGTATAGTAATTGGTAACGTTTGGATTTCTGTTGGATATTTATCAAGTTCATCGAGTTCGAGACTGTAATGCACTGAGTCTTACTAGATAAAATAAATTATGATACCGACTGCTTCTATTACAGGCATATGCAAGTAACGGGAGTGCCTTAGTCAACAAACAGGTGGAACTCAATTAAATTCACAGTAAGACAAAGGTTGTTAAAAAGCTGGTTGTCCTTTGGGTGTTACTTCACCAATGCCCTGGGTGTTTTAGCAAAATAAATGACTTTGCTCCACTTGGTTATCATTTATTTAGAAATTCAATTATGTTGGAGGTATTGTTGTGTCTGATTGGCCATCTAGATAAATAAATTCTACATTAGAATCTATTTTTAAAACGAATTATGTCTATATTAAGGACAAGTCTACAAATTTGGTAAGAAATGAAATACTCATTTATAAAGTAGTAAGTGTTGTAAGAACTTAATAAATTCTGAATTAAGGGGCTGTTTTAGGTAATCTTCACAAAGTCCTGTAATGGTTTTAGGCTATTTTATTTTCAGTTTTGATAATTTGTATGGCTTAAAGCAATTGTGTAGCCCTTTCAACTACAGAGCACCTCGATGCTAGGGGCTTAGCGGCTAGTAGATAATAATTTGTTGTCGACATTAGAGTAAAACACTTGAGGGAGAAAGGGTTAAATAACTGTATCTCCCCATTTCAACCGGTTTGTGCAACCTTTCTATTGGGTCATTGAAAATTAACCAATGTTATCGCTTATATTACACAACCAAGTTGCAGAAAATAATTTAGAAGCAGACGAAAGATGTCTTTGAAAAATGAAGGGAGGTAGTGTCTGTATATATATATATATACTATAGATCTGATTTGTGGACTTATTTTTAAAGCTTTTTTGTAGACGTTGATTGTGCTTAACAGGAAACCCATGTACAGGTTTATGCCAAATCTTATCTAATCCTTTATATCTATACATTTATAGTACATGCATGTTTACATTCTATACCAGCAAAGCTTATCTACAAGTTAAGTGTTGGTTGCATTTATTAAACATAAAAACGCAGCTCAAAATAATATAAACTTAAATGTTGTTTTCTTCCTAAAATTGAAATTAGGTCAAGATTAAAAGGTGAATCCATATATTATTACTTGGATGTTGTAACAGATTTTATCACATTTAATGTGAGAATGTTGCTATTATCATATTCAAAATAAATGCTGTAATAAGCTTTAAAATATTTAAACACTAGTCTCTCATTGGACACAAAATGACGTCCAATAAGAAAAAGGAATAAAAATATTGGAAAGAAAATTATTTTATTTCAAAATTAATTCTTGGCATTTTGGAATAAAAAATATAGGGGAAAGAAAATTATTTATTTCAAATTTATTTCTGGTCTTGAAATAATATTCATTATTTTATTTTAAATCGAGTGTCAACCAATAAGAAATAGGCATGCTGTTTTAAAAGTTTGGAATAAAAATTATTATTTTTTGTCAATTCCTTTTTTCAGAGTATAAAATGAGAATAAATTTTCCAACATAATTATTGATTTCTAATTTAACATTTCATACAGTGGGTAATATTTATTTCAACATTTTTTGTCATTCAAAACCAAGTGTCACAAAAATAAAAATATTTAACATAAAAAAGATATTTTTAAAATAATTTTGTTTTCTTTATTTGTTGAAGATTTAAGCCCAAGCTTTTTCTGAGGGGGGAGACCCCCCTCAACCCCCCCTCTCCTGAGGGGGGAAACCCCCCTCGACCCCCCCCCTGACGCTCTCTTCTTTAAATCTTTCATTATTTCTGTAATTTATTCTAACTATCTTATAAATTTCAAAACATGAGATAAAAAGGAAATAATTTGCTGTACATTATTTAAAAATTGTAAAAAAAATTCCAACATGATTTTTAATTTTAAATACAAGAATATTTTTTCCTATATGATATGTTAAATTTAAATACAGGAATAATTTTGTACTGTGGAATTGAAGAAATAAATGCTGTACATTAGAGTGGCTTGATTTTCAATGATTTTCTAATTTTAAATGTGCTACATACACTTTCTGTCTGAACATCATATAAGAGACCAAACAATGAAAAGAAAATATTTTGAATAATGGGGAGGCTCGCCTATGCATGTAAACTTTTAGAAAGACACTTGTGGGGAGAATTTTTTTTTTTTTTTTGGGGGGGGGGCAATTATTTTTCTTTCAAAGTATAGCTTTATGCACCTTCCCAATTTTGTCTTGAAGAGTAGAATAAGAATAAAAAATCTGTTTTTAAAACTATTGATCCTAGCAAGAAAAATCCATAAATAAATTTAAAAACCAAGAGATTTTACATTTAATTTAAGATTTTTCATGCTTGGATGAATATTTTTTAAAACCAATTTGATATTCTTATATTAATCAACAAGACAAATTCAAAAAGATGCATAAAGCAATACTTTGAAAGAAAAAAAGTTGCACCTCCAGAATAAACTTCTAAAATTTTTAATGCATGGAAACACCTTCCCCCCATTTCCCCTCAAGGACAAAATAAATTTTTTATATTTAGGTTTCTTATATGACGTTTAAACTGTAGATGTTGATTACAAATCCAATGTCCAAAATTGATCCACTCTACTGTACATTGTTATAATTTAATATTTGATGTGGGTATAAACATTAGACATAGATGGTCAATCTGACCCCATTTTTTTCTTAAAAAGAAACCTTTGTTCACTTTTTGTTGTATATGAAATACAGCCCTATAGGCAACATTATTTGCAACTAAATTTTGCAATGATATAATTTTTAGAAAGATAACTTTATTATAAGAAATTAGATTATTTATAACTAACTTATTATATGTTGTGTCATACGCTTCACATTATATGATGGAAGAAATATTTTCTTCAAATATTTCACCCAAGGAAAGCTTTAACCTAAGATATTCAACAATTTATAGCTGATACATAATGTAAACAAAATTCCCTTGTGCTGTCTCTAGGTTATCTCTATTGTATAAATGAACGTACAAAAGAGGAGGAGAGAGAGAAGGAAATAGACAGAAAAGTGAGGGAGGGGGGAGGGGGAAGAAATATAGAGAAAAATAGACAGAGATATTTATTGTTCACCCTTAGATGATGTAAATTTTTTGATAGACTTTTTTGAATTTAAGAAAAAGATAGAGAATGAGACAAAACCAAGTATCATATTTTATTAATATTGCTTATACAAGAAAGGTCATTCAAAATTATTTCACCAATATTAAGGTCAAGTGACAAAAATTTAAATTTCCACCTACTTCGCCCCCAGAGGGGGCAATAGTAGAAGGAAAATTCAAATTTTGATCACATGACCAAAATTGTTGAAATAATTTTAATATCCTTTCTAGCATTCACAATATTACGAAAATATGATAAATAACTATTCTCGTATTCATTCGAATCCGGTGGATAGGAACCGGTTCTCATCCATACGAAAAAACTATGTCTAGCATCGTATTATATCCAGCTTTCTACGAATATAAAAATGTACAATCATAATATTTAAACCAGTTTTTTTAGCCGGTGCCTCCGGCACCTCGGGGCTTAAAAAACTAGTTTTAATCTTATAATTGTACATTCTATATCCGCGGAAAGCCGTTTATAATACGATGCGAGAAATAACTATTCTTGTACTCTTGTAAAGGGATGCTCGTAGCTGGCTTAAATATTGATACCCCCATCCAACCTCTTTACCCCATCCCCTTTCCCTATTTGATGAACACAAATACCAATAAATGAGGTCCATATCAACAAGCTAAAATGGTGACAAATTTTCCATCGTCAATACATCCACGTATATCCTATATCCATTAAAAGGAGTGTAGTAAAGTGCAATAATTTTTACAACAAACCATTTTCATTTGTTAGACTAGATATTTAACAAGAGCCAAACATTTGATATTAAACACATTTTACAATTTTTCTATTAATTTATTAAAAGTGGTATTTTTCTGTAAACATTCCTGTATGTTAATACGTTAGATACCAAGGAAATGACAGATATGTGGAGAAAAGGCCTTTCTCCATTAACTTGAATATATACATAAAACCTATTTTTTATTGATATACTTGTGTTAAATTATTGATATTAAATTGTATCGAAGCTACTCTATACTCAGAATCCGGTCTGTCTATACATCCCTTCATACGTCAGATAAGACAGTTTTTGAATTGTTGTTCGATGCAAAACTTTCTAGATTATTTTATTACGATTTTTAACAATAGCATTGCAAATGATTACATGAAAAACATACAAAGATTTTTCTGTATACAATATTTTAGAAAAACAAGGATAAAAAACATCCATAAGTAGCAAAGAATAAAAATATCAAAATATATTTAGAAAGAGTAGATGCTTAATAATAAATATTTATAAAATTTAAATTTAATACTTTTACTACAAAAAAGTGAAGTTGGATCCAAAATAACCGATTTGTAAAATAAATGAAGAATAAAGCTCTTTGTTCTTTCATGTATAGATAAAAAAAAACTTAAAACGACGGGAAATTTAATTTTCACACTTCCCTCAAAAAAATGTGAAAATCGGACCACAAACACCAAAGATATGTGGAAATCAGTTGAAAAGGACAGGAAACGGCTTAAAAGCTGCTTACAAGCAGTCCAACTGCAACGGATGTTTTATAATTGAATAAGCTCCATAATAACATGATTATGGACATGATATTTCAGGCATCCATCTTGAAGAGGAGCCAAGAAAATCACGTTTCCCCACAACACGTTTTAGAAGGACTGGTGGACACTTTGAATTAAAACCTAATAACAACATTATATGTAGATTCTGAGCTGGATCTTTAAATCGTTTAGTGGTGCTCTAAATTAGAGTGATCCAGTTCACCCAGTTTGGCGCGGCAATGACACTCGTTTAGTGCCATTGCCGCGCCAGTACCGCGCCACTGGGCGCGCTGGTTCACCCATTCCATTTTGATTTAAAGATTGAAATCTAATAATATCTAGGTGCGCCGAACTGGACCACCCCGATTTAGCGCACCACTAATCGATTTAAAGATCCAGCTCTGATATTTCTATTTAAAACATAATTAATCATCTTTTTGTTTCACCCATTTTGTTTCCTTTTAGTGGGATGTATTTTCAACATGTTTGTTGTCAAAATCATTTAATTTGTATCATAGAATTCGCCGGGAAGGAGTGGACACTGGACTGTAAATTTAGTTTTGTACCCGAAATTTTATTAATACGCTCTTTTATACGTTGGGTATTCTTATTAAATCTGGATTGTTCAGTTCAAACCAGTAGTATCAAACTTTTGAACCAAAAAGCTTATCTGCATAAAGGGTAGTTTTGATTATCAACATTTTGGGATGAACATAATTTATCGTCTATTGTCTTATATCATAGGATTTTTGTAAAATTCGTTTATTATTTTGTCTGTACATTCAGGGGTAGATTAATTGAATAGAAAATATATTTGTCATAATAGATTAAAAAACACTTTTCAGGCAAAATTTTTTTTACTACATACGATTCACATTATGATTTTTAGGCATGATGGTTTCAAGCTATTTCTAGTTAATGGAATCAGACAAAGGAACATTACATTTACATTTAGATTTTTAACCTTTATCACTTATTAAACTTATCAGACAAACAAACGCCAGTTCTTAACACAAACACAAACACACACACACTCACACACACAAACACTCACAATAAAAGCTTAGGTTTCCGCTTATATCTATGAAGTTGATTTTTAGGAAGGTTTTTATGCATTAAAATCACAGTAAGGACAATTTCGTCTAATAGCATGGTTTCTAGACGTGTATGTCCATTTGTAGGTCCTATGATGTTACAATGTGCGTCTGCAGGTTAATGTTGTTTTGAGCGTCTAAAAGTCAAGGCATCACTACTATAATCATCACGCACCAAAAAGCAGAACAAAATACCCCTAGTAATTATGTGGTTTGGGTCAGGACTCGATCTCATAACAACTAGCTGTAATCAGGAAGAAAGGGGACAATGGGCTGTTTATTACAATTGATAGTCCTTAAAGTTTTTAATGACATTTTTATTCATTGGCTCAGCAACTTTGGGTACTTTTAATTGATTGATTAGCCATAGTTTCTTAGGGTTTGGACCTAAGTAGTCATGGAAACACTTTTGTAAAGCCACTAGGGCTACCAAGCTCCACGTTCAAGCACATTATGACTTGACCCGCTATCTCATGAGAGCTACTTATTATTACCTCACCCTCGCCGAGTATGGCAGGTGTCCCAAATTAAGTCACTGTAATGAATGACGCTCACCGCAGAGGAGCTTGGGATAAGGGTAGTACTGATAATATGTACGTGACTATGGAGTATCCAAACTTACTCATTAATCCCCTTCTTACACAACCAGGGGAAGTTGCGTGAATGTATTCAACTGAGAAATTCGAGTTGCCACATGGGGACTAAAACTCGAACTCTCATCACCGTAACTCAGTGCGTTACCACTTAGCTACGACGCCCTGGGTACTTTTGATAAGCTGTAATGGTATAGTGACAGATATATATTTGTAGAAACCCGTCATTATGTAGCAAATAGAATGTCGGAAATATGATATCCCCATGACTTGTACATCAACAATTTTTATTAGATATGGAGAGGGGATGTATATGAAGTGTGTTTGGGGAGGGGGGAAGAGTTTGCACCTCCAAATAAATGTTAACTCTAAATTCACCTGTGCTAAAAACAAACATGGAGGGAGGGGACATTGGGCTGTTTATTACACTTGTCCCCAAAGTTTTATGATAAAATTGTCTTAATTGTTAACTCAACAACTTTGGGGACTTATATTGAATTTTGATTGATTGGTTTATTAAGTTGAGTGTCCAAGCATTTCAACCACTAATTGTAATCAACTGAAGGGAAACTTTTGTGTGTATTATTTTTGGGGATGTACACTAATTTATCGGCAATTGTCTTATACCTTTAGATCCCTGGAGAACACATATTTCAGTTTTTGTAATATAAGACAGACTGACAAAGTGATTGATAAAGTAGGTCCATAGGTAAAAAAATTTTCAATAAAACAAATCAACCTTCTATCTTAGATACCGAGAGAAAAAAAAAACATTTTTTCGATATATAGAATTTTTTAGAGCATTACAGACAGACAAACGGACTAAGTGATTTATTGAGTAGATGTTTATTGGTCAGAAACATATTAAAAAAACAGATGTCAAACCTTTTGTTTATATTTTATTAATTTGTATTTTATTTTTGTATGATATATTTACCCTTTTCAAATTATTTTTGGAACAGTGATTCCTATTACTAGGAGTTACAATATTTTAAGCAAAGCACCTCTATAATTAAAATGTAAGTGTGTCCTTAATTCCAGCATCATTTGTTTACGCAATTTTGCAATAAGTTTACATACGATTTATGTTTATATTTTTAAATTAATATTCTGCTCATTAAGTTTTGACAATCTACATTTCTCTTTTTTTTTGTAAATGACGGACTATCATGTTGATTTGATGGCAATGACCTTGTCTCCTGTTGGGTGTTACCAACACTTGCCATTTTCTCACATATTCATCATTATAAATCCATAAACCAGGAGTTTTGTTACTTAATGCTGGAAATCTGCTAGGGTGGAGTTACTTTTTACTAGCACATAGCTACTCTATGATTAAGGCATGTATGTAAGTCTATCCAGTGGAGCCTTAGTGACGAGGTAAAATAAATTGCACTAAATATAACAATTTGTCAAATAAATTGGGTAAAATTGGATATTTTGGCAGCTTTCACAGAAAGTGTCTGTTGAGCACTGACCCCCCCCCCCAATTTTAATTTTTTAAAAAAATAATATAAAAGGGTTATGTTTCTTTGCTATACCTAACCCCATTTGGATGTATCTAACCCTGCGGGGCCTATATCTGTCATCCTAATCGGACCTAAAGTAATAACCAAACAAATAAAAACTTGCCCCCCCCCCCCTAGATATACCACACTTTTCTGGGATCTTGCCAGATCAAGTATCAACTGTGGGGAATACCAAAGGATGACTCCATGCAAAATATGAGCCGGATCCGGCCAAAACCGGCCGGGATTTTTATAAAAAAACGGTTTTTTCCGGTTTTTAGGGGGTATCTGTAAATCAAGCCCCCTCCTGGGTACGCCCCAATGATGATTTTTGCTTTAAGGTCTGATCTGAATTCCTCAACACTGGATATGACCCCTAGAGTTGAAAAAATGGTTAAAATCCGGTCTTTTGACCGGTTTCCGGCCATTTCCGGCCCAAAAAAAAATTTTAAAAATCAAAATTTCATCTAAAATTAAAAAAAAAATGCTTTAAATTACATTTTTCATTAATAATTTTTCAAAAACCAAAAACCTTGGGTAATGAAGATAATTTTAGCAACTTAAAATGTGAAAAAAGGTTGAAAATTGACAATCTTGTGTCAATTTGAAAAATGTTGGTAAATCTTAAAAATTTGACGGATTTATACATACATTAGAATTTAGGTTGACTATGGTCTTTAGACACGCCATATCCAATAAAATTGCAATGAGAAGGTCTAAATGTTTTTCTGAACCAAAATTCCACATACCCTGGCGGTTCCAGGGATATATCATTAAGGCCGTACGGCTGGCCAGAAAGCTTTTAACAGGTGGCCGACTAAAAGCCGGATTTGATAGTTATCAACCGTAAAAAGTAGCGATTTTCGTTTTTTTGGCCAAAACTCATGCAGGGAGTTGTTTTTTGGGATTGACACACAAAAGCAAGTTTGTACAACTTTTTGGGGCGGACATTTCTTTACATACGCATTATCCGCCACGGGTGAACCGTTTGGCTGATACGCGCCGCCAAAGGCACGATTTTTGACGATTTTTCAAAAAATCTTGGTTTTTTGCCCCTTTAGGGGATGACGGAGCCGATTTAGCGACTTAGGACACTTCTTCATTAATGTTCAACTTTTTGAGGCGGACATTTCTTTACTTATGTATCATTCACCTCTGACGGACCGTTTGGCCGTTATTTGTCGCCGATATCGCAATTTTTGGCAATTTTGCCGTTCACGAGGTTTCAACGACCATTTTTGAGGGGAAGGAGTCATCTAATCAAGATAGCTCTGAAATACTTTTCATTTGGAAATTAAATTGGCTACATTTCATGTGAAGTAAATTTTTTTGTGCGTCTAACCGTTTTTGTTCCAGTTGAAATTTTAAAAAAAGGAAAACAATTACTAATTACACCAACCCCATGAAATGTATTTCCCCCCCACAAGAAACAAGTTTGGAAGAAATAATTTTTTAAGACGCAGGCTCCAAATTATCTTATTATTGATTATAACACTTTAATTATGAATTATATTATCTTACCATATTTATGCATAATATTATTATTATTCAGTTATAGTATTATAAGTATTAATTATCATATAATATAACCTATTACAAATCAATCAATAAATTATATTACATAACCTATTTTAAATCTATCAATAAACACTCATATTAATTATCATTATCTTTTTATTACTTATTATTTATGATTTTATCATTATTAATCATATAAAATATCCTATTACTAATTGATCAATACTTATTCATATTGTTATAATTTTTTTTTTATATTGTAGTAACTATCACCATTTCTAAATTACTTTATTTGATTATCAATTGAACTACCTAACCTAATACATAGTAATATTATAATAATTTTTATTACTTTTTAGTTTATAAATAATTGCTAGAGATGAATAATAAGTATTCAGATTTACAAAGTAATAATCATTAGAGATTAATCAGATAATTAAAAGATAAATTAAAAATTATTAAGTAGTAAATATCAGTGATTGAAATGTGCAATGAATTATCAAAATTATGATGTACTAACAATTAGTGTTTAATTAGTTTTAAAATTACAAGAAAAAAATAATTATAATCAAAAAGTAATATTTTTTAAATTTCAACTGGAACAAAAACGGTTGGACGCACAAAAAAATTTACTTCAAATGAAATGTAGCCAATTTGATTTGCAAATGAAAAGTATTTCAGAGTTATATTGATTGGATTACTCCTTCCCCTCAAAAATGGTCGTTAAAACCTCGTGAACGGCAAAATCGCTGAAAATCGCGATTTTGGCGGCAAATAACGGCCAAACGGTTCACCTGTGGCGGATAATGCGTAAGTAAAGAAATGTCCGCCCAAAAAAGTTGTACAAACTTGCTTTTGTGTGTCAATCCCAAAAAACAACTCCCTGCATGAGTTTTAGCCAAAAAAACGAAAATCGCTACTTTTTACAGTTGATAACTATCAAATCCGGCTTTTAGTCGGCCACCTGTTAAAAGCTTTCTGGCCAGCCGTACGGCCTTAATGATATATCCCTGGAACCGCCAGGGTATGTAGAATTTTGGTTCAGAAAAACATTTAGACCTTCTCATTGCAATTTTATTGGATATGGCGTGTCTTAAAGACCATAGTCAACCTAAATTCTAATGTATGTATAAATCCGTCAAATTTTTAAGATTTACCAACATTTTTCAAATTGACACAAGATTGTCAATTTTCAACCTTTTTTCACATTTTAAGTTGCTAAAATTATCTTCATTACCCAAGGTTTTTGGTTTTTGAAAAATTATTAATGAAAAATGTAATTTAAAGCATTTTTTTTTAAATTTTAGATGAAATTTTGATTTTTAAAATTTTTTTTTGGGCCGGAAATGGCCGGAAACCGGTCAAAAGACCGGATTTTAACCATTTTTTCAACTCTAGGGGTCATATCCAGTGTTGAGGAATTCAGATCAGACCTTAAAGCAAAAATCATCATTGGGGCGTACCCAGGAGGGGGCTTGATTTACAGATACCCCCTAAAAACCGTAAAAAGCCGTTTTTTTATAAAAATCCCGGCCGGTTTTGGCCGGATCCGGCTCAAATTTTGCATGGAGTCATCCTTTGGTATTCCCCACAGTTGATACTTGATCTGGCAAGATCCCAGAAAAGTGTGGTATATCTACCCCCCCCCCCCCATGAACTCAATATATATTTTTTTTAATTATGGAGGGAGCTGAACAAGGTACTCTGTATGAAAGCAACACAATTCGTTTTAATTTATAAATTATATATTCCTTACATATATTACATACCTAACTAACCTTCAATTTAACCTTAAAACCTTATCATAACTAATATATAGCTTCCCTTAAAATTTTCTATCTATACGATGAAATAGAGATCTTTTTTATAAACCTACAAATTCAAACTAGTGTGTATAATAGTTATTTATATATCGTATTATAGATAGCTTTCTGCGGATGTTAAAATGAAAAATTATGAGATTATAACCAGTTTTGTTAGACCCAAGGGGCTAAAGGCCTGGGCTAACAAGCCTGGTGTATTAGTTTAAGTTTGTAATACGAGGATATACATGATTTTTCAGTATGGCTGAGAACCAGTTCTAACCCAGCGGATAACAATCGGTTTGAAAGCCATACTGGAAAAGTTATTATTTGTGGTGAAAAGTTTATATATGTTTTTATTAATATTAAAGCAAGCTTGAACCAGTTTCCCTTTGCTCACAATATGAAAAAAATATAATCTAAGCCTCTGGCATTTACAAGGGGTGGGTGTTAAATGGGGGGCGGGGGGGGGGGGGTAGCAACCACCCAAAAATGTTACATGGGCTTTTTCAAGCTCCAATCCCCGGAATTTCTCATATTTGAGTGCGAGAATTTCCTTCCCCTTGCTTACTCTCTCTAATTTCTTTTCCCCCAAACCCATATTAAAACCACCACTCGATCTACGTATCTGAATGTGTGTGTGTGTGTGTGTATGTGTGTGAAAGTGTGTGTGTGTTTTCCTGAACTAACCCTGTATAAGCAAAGGCCTATCCATATTCCCCGGCAAACTTGTGTTTATTTGTGTCTTGAAACTCAAGCAATATACTTACATCAGGATTTATTATTAAGTGAATTAAATTAATTATATAAATCATTGTAAAAGTGACAAATGAAAAGGTATTTTTAGTGTAAACAATTTATTTTAAGAAAATATTATCGCATTAATTTGCAGAGAGGGGGCAATTGGCTGTTTATTACACAAGTCCCCAAAGTTTTCTAATAAGGTTTTCTTATTCATTGGCTTAACGACTTTGGGGACTTATGATTCAACAAGTTGAGTGTTTAAACGTTTCAACAACTAATTTTTTTTCTACACAAGCAGTAATTTTGTGTATAATACATCACTTAATCGTTTTCTAATAAGGTTTTCTTCTTCATTGGCTTAACGACTTTGGGGACTTTTGATTCAACAAGTTGAGTGTTTAAACGTTTCAACAACTAATTTTAATCTACACAAGCAGTAATTTTGTGTATGATAATTCATTTTATCGACCAACTAAAAATTTCTCATGTAAATTCGTTATTGTAAAGGTTTAAGTATTTTTTTTCTCCTATTCATTCGAATCCGGTGGATAGGAACCGGTTCTCATCCATACGAAAAAACTATGTCTAGGATCGTATTATATCCAGCTTTCTAATAATATAAAAATGTACAATCATAAGATTAAAACCAGTTTTTTAGCCATTGCCTTCGGCACCTCGAGGCTAAAAAAGCTGGTTTTAATCTTATAATTAAAAGCTGTTTATAATACGATGCGAGAAATATCTATTCCAAAAGTGATTTTTACATTCAATCAATATTAAATGCTATGATAAAGTTAAACCTGCAATAATTATCAAGTTCTACCTTATCTGCTTTAAAAAAGTCTTTCATAAAAATCTTCGATAAACTTTAAATTAAGTGTAATTTTAAACATAGGTTAAAAATATTTATTTCTAAAACATACTTATACTTTTTATTTAATACATCAAATGCTATGTTAAAGTTAAACCTGCAATAATTATCAACTTCTACCTTATCTGCTTTAAAAAAGTCTTTCATAAAAATCTTCGATAAACTTTAAATTAAGTGAAATTTAAAACATAGGTAAAAAATATTTGTTTCTAAAATATACTTATACTTTTTAATTAATACATTAAATGCTATGATAAAGTTAAACCTGCAATAATTATCAACTTCTACCACATCTGCTTTGCTTTCCTACTCTTTCAATAAATGAATTTAAAGTATGTTCTCTTATTTGCCAATTGTAAATTACTTTGATAAAGGTAAAATTATTTTGAATATTACTGTTATTGTTAATTTAAGAGCTTTGTAAGCTTCTATCGGCTCTCTCTGTTTAAGGATGATAACATCTATAAAAGCAGAACTCGGACATACGAACAATAACAATTATTGAGTGCAGTACTATTTGAAGTTTGAAAAAATTTCTTTATAAATCTGCCCCAAAATACTAAAATACAGGATATGTAATATCTTCATACTTATAATTTAAAACTTGTTTATAGAGATGCTTTGCTTGTAACATTCTACCTAATGATCCTAGGAATCCATATTCCAAAGATAAAGTAAATTGGATAATTACATGAGCAATAAAATGTTGTTTTTAAAAATCAAATGGACATACCAATTTTCTGGTATTATTCAAAGAGTTGCTACGTTTTCTAAATAGTACCTAACTATTACAGGAATCATCATGCCAAGTTTGAGAAATAAACTATTGTGTTAACATGCCGTTACGCATGGATGGAAGGACGTACGGACAGACCCTTATTATAGAAAAGCTTAATATTCTTTGGTTTAACCATACTATGACTTGTTACTGTCAAATGCTTTGATAAAGTTGAAGCTCCACTAATTATCAACTTCTACAAATGGATGTAGAATATACGTGGATATTATGACAGCAGCAAAATTGTCGTCAATTAGGGTTGCAATATCTCCTCGCATTTATTGGTCGGGCCGTTTATCCAGTAGTGGGGGAGGGGATGGTGTAAAGGACAAGGATGGGGGAGATCGTTATTTTAGCACTCTACAGAGTTCACTTTATTATGGAACATGAAAATCTGGTGTAAGTTCCAAGTAATAATAAATCCATTCTTCCACAACTTAAGATAACCAAATTTTACTTAGATGAAATAATCAAGGATGAGGAATAATTTTTAAAAATATCCTTATGATATAGTAACAGGATGTCTATCTATCTGTTGGTTTGTTTGTATGGATCTCGCTAACCGCTGGACCGAAAGGGTAGAAAAGAAATCCACAATTGAAAAAAATTTCCCCCCAAAACAATTTTTTTTTACTTTTCCTTTTTGAATCTAAAATAAAAAAGAGTTATCAAATCAACTTCCCCCTCCTCAAGTGCCCCTAGAGGCCTCTAGTGAAATAGTATGAAAGATAAAGATTAATATAAATAAATAGAGTATTTTAAAAGAATGTGTCTGCTATGATAAGTTGTCTTTTTTGTTAATAAATGGTTAAAAAAAATGTTTTAGATAATACTGTCTAGTTCTACTATTTATTCTTCAATGTGATTCTCTATTTTTGAGAATAATTAAATCAAGTTATGATAATTAAATTATAATAATTATATACGAAACAGTATTCATTATAACATTTAAGAACTTTTTTATTCTAATTCTTTGAATATCTATTAATTTTTGTACGTCCGTTTGTAAGGCAATGGGATTGTCTGGATAAAATAAGCTGCTAAATAAGATAGTTAGCTTGATATTTTTTGTATAAATTTACGGCATAATTGAAAAATTATTTCAATTCGAATCGATCATCGAATCCTTTCAACTAGTTAAAAATGTTGTTATCATTTTTATAAACATTTTTATTGTCCGTAAAAGAAAAAAAATCCACAAAATATGAAAATAATTTGCTAAAAAAAAGAAAATGGGATTAATGCATTCCCCCGGCAAACATAAGGATTAGGCTGGGGCGATTAGGAACAGGAATATTACATCTGAAGAAAACTATTTTGCCTTCAAATCGCCAAAACTAACTAATTTTACTGTTTATTGAATAATAGCAGACGTAATTGTTTGCAGCAAAAATTTGTTTTATCGTTGTAAAAAATAGTATTTTATTTTAAATAGCGGCTATGTGCTTAGTGCCTCTAGACAAACTTAATTGATGGGAAATGGCTGATTTATCACCTGCTTAAGATTTCATGACGTTACATGGCTGATTCTTGAGTCACTTTGTCCTCCTTCTAATAAAGATATTAATAAATTTTTCTTAAAAACCTTCCATAAATCTTTACCTACAAATTATGTTTACAAGGATGACAACATCCATAAAAGCGAAGCACTGAAACGGTAGGACAACGGTAGGACAACTGACCAAGCTATACTTGCTTGATTCACTTCACTAAAAGATGCGATTGATAATGAAGATTTTTTTCTTTGAAATATATTTCGTTATGAAGTAGCAGTAGTTACTAATTTATAAATGTTATGGGTGAGATAGATTTATAACTGTTAAAAGTGGTAGGACAAATGGACATTAACACTTGTATAGTGTCAGAACTGAATAATCAGAATATAAATATATAAGAGTTGAAGCAAAATTGTACGTAAATTTGTTTATAAAAAACTGCTTGATACAGGATAATGTTTATGGACATACTTACATTTTTAGGAATTGATTATAGAGTTGCTTCGCTTATAACATTATACTTTGTTGTCCCAGGAATCAATATAGCAAAAATCAGATCAATCGGATAATTAGATAACATAAAAGTTTGTTGTTTAAAAAATCAACATGTTTAAAATAGACGTACGGACATTCTTGTCATGATTATAGAGTTGATACGCTTTCTAAATCTTACCTAACTACTAAAGGAATCACCATGCAAAGTTTGAAATCGATAGGACAATTCTAACATGCCTAAATTAACGAAAAAAGCTATCCGTTACGGACGTAAGGACGGGCCAACCCTAATTATAGAAAAGCTTCGCTTTTAAAAAGTAAACTGCAAATGAATTGTGTGAGATGGCAATGTAGAAAATAGATGCAGCCTAACACCCATATTTAGATTATCTTTGGAATTAAGTATGATCTTTCCAAATTGGTTATACAAATAAATAGATAGATAGATAGTTTGGTAGTATGTAGATAGATAGATATATGGAATTAAGTATATTCTTTCCAAATTGGTTTTACAAATATGTACATAGATAGATAGTTCGTAAATAGAATTAGGAGAAAAGAAGTATAGTGTGAACCCGTTTTTTGTAAATCTGACAAAGGAACTCCTCCAGCTGACATAAAACTTTTAAATTTTTCGAGTATATAATTTCTAGAAAGCTTACTTTATATTAAAGAATTCAACAATTCATAGCTAACTTATAAAAGGATTTTTAATATGCTTTACACTATACTAGAAAATAAGTTTTAACACAATATAATTTACGTGAGAAAAGCTTTATCTTCAGAAATGCGACTATTTACAGCTGACTCTTTATATGAACAAAATGAAAAAAATATGCCCTTTCCTCTTACCCATTTGTGTACAGTGTATACACAGTACAACGCTAGGTCCTGTTGAAAACGTAACGAACGTACTGTTGCATTGCTATTTGTTGTTATTTTATCTTTATATAATTTATTTCGAGGTAAACATAAAAAAACTATGAATTTAGGTATTTTAAATGTTTATAATAGATACGAATTAAAGATTATAAATCATGTACATTTGAAGTCCGAAATATTATTTTTTTGTTTTAATAGAAACTCAAGAAAAAAATATGATTATATAAAATATAATATATAAAATATTAACTTAAATTCATAAAGGGATTTTTATTTTTTTACAACGATTGCAATAGATGAAGCGTATTTATACATAGATGTGAAACAACTATATGAAGGCAGTACTTCATGTGATGGACTTGATTCGAGTAAAAGTTGAAAGAACAGCTCTAATGAAAAAACTAGAAAACTTCAGTTTAATTCAACCAATGAGATTTCATGTATGCTCCGATGCGATTCATTTGTTGGCTCAATCAGACAATACCTCTCTTTCTTAGAACCTTTATTGTTTCGTAGTATGTAGATAGATAGATATATGGAAAAAGATATTTTTTGTAAATTGATTATAAAAAACATAGATATAAAGTTTGCTTATATGTAGATAGACAAATGTAGATGGATATATATCTTCATTAATACGTCGATGGATAGATACTTCTTTGGATAGCTTGCTAGATACATACACATGTATGATAGATGAATAGAAATATGAATAGATAGTTGACTATGTAATAGATAGATAAATTGATAAATGTATAAGTTAGACGGTATAAATAGATTAAAAGGTAAAACACTTTTTTCTCAATTGGTTGTACTACAAATCCACAAATAAATTAGATAGATAAACATATCCTTATGATACAGTATCAGGATTTGTGTGTGTCTGTCTGTACCGAAGAATTTCGCTAACCACTAAACCGATATGTTACTCTTTTACAATCTAGCTTCTCATAGGTTCTGGGAACTTAATAGGTTAATAACTATTTGGGGGTTTATACCACCAGTGGTATGACTTACTGGACTTGCCTTCTTACATGGGTTCCGAAACCTAACACACTGCTTAAAAGTATATTTACCTATATAATAATCTATCCATCTATTAATCCATTTACTAGACTGTGTGTCTGTCATATATCTAAATATTAATCTATCCATCTATCAATCCATCTACTAGACTGTGTGTCCATCATATATCTAAATATTAATCTATCCATCTATCAATCCATCTACTAGACTGTGTGTCTATCATATATCTAAATAATAATCTATCAATCTATCAATCCATCTACTAGACTGTGTGTCTATCATATATCTAAATATTAATCTATCCATCTATCAATCCATCTACTAGACTGTGTTTCCATCATATATCTAAATATTAATCTATCCATCTATCAATCCATCTACTAGACTGTGTGTCCATCATATATCTAAATATTAATCTATCCATCTATCAATCCATCTACTAGACTGTGTGTCCATCATATATCTAAATATTAATCTATCCATCTATCAATCCATCTACTAGACTGTGTGTCCATCATATATCTAAATATTAATCTATCCATCTATCAATCCATCTACTAGACTGTGTGTCCATCATATATCTAAATATTAATCTATCAATTTATCAATCCATCTACTAGACTGTCCGTCAATCATGCTTTAGAGCTTTAAAGTTTGTGTCTGAAACTTGTCAAAACCTACTACAAAATACAGGATAGTGATTCATATACTCTTAAAAACAAGGATAATTATGTCTATAAATAGTGCAGCAACAATTGTTGAATAAAGAAATAAAACACTGTTTGTATAAGGTACAATAAGCTTAGAATTTTATGGTTGTATAAATTTTATTTAAAGATTGTAGTTCTAAATACAATATTTACATTTTTTGTAATATTTATAAAAGGTAGCTATAAGAAATTATTATAGACATTCTGAACCCTAATAAAAGTAAAGATGCCCTTCTAAAAGGGAAATTATTCATTTTGAAAAACTTCATGAGGTAAGATGAATTGTCTTTTAATTTCCAAAATAAAAGTAGTTTATCAAAGATATAAAAAAAGAAAATTATTTACAGTATTTCGCCCCTCAGGGCTAACAAAACTAGTTTTAGTTTTATAGCTTGTCATTTTAATATCCTTGGAAACCCGTCAATAATGCGTTGCAATAAATAACTATTACCGAATTTATTTTGATAATACATCCCCATCCTTCATAGTAGACATTTGAGATGTTAATTTGATTATTTAGAGTTTTCCTCAATGAGTTAATATGAGCTAAAGAAGGCACGCTAAAGTAAATACGGAGCTGGATCTTTAATTCATTTAAGTGGTGAGCCAGATCGGGGTGAGCCGAATTTCAGCCAATCACAGCGCGGCATTTCATAAAATGCTGTGCTCTCATTGGTGGAAAGTTAGCTCACCCCGATCTGGCTCACCACTAAAATGATTGAAAGATCCAGCTCGGGCAAAAAAATGTATAGATGAGAATCCAACTACCTAGATCCAGTGTTGGGGACCTTTTTCGTCAAATTGCTTATTGCTCTTTTATAGCGACTTGACTGTTTGAAAGACCGTGCAGGGTCCACGGTGTGGTGACATGCTATCATTTATCCCCTTTTCCCTCTATTGTTTTACATTAAGTAATTTTCATAATTTAATTATTTTTAAACATTACCCTTAAATCATCAAAAGCAAATTTTTCTATAATAGATATGTCTTTAAAAACTTTTGATTTTATTCAATTTTACAAATAATACCAGCTCAAAAATGAAATTCCTTTTCCGTTGAATAAGTTGTTAGCTTCTTATTGCTGCGCTACAAGCTAAAAAGATTGATTTACATCCTCATTAATGATACACAAAATTATCCCTTTTGTAGATTTAATATTTAACTAAATCAATTAAAATTCATTAAAAGTCCCCAAGATTGTTAAGTCAACAAATAAGAAAACGTTATCATATGACTTTGGGGACTACTGTATTAAATAGCCTACTGTCCTCTCCCTCCCTCCCTGGTCTAAAGATACTCGGCATGTCAACATACATTTGTACCAAATTAGTTTAATTACATAAGAGTCGGGGAAACGGATATAATTGTTGAAAGAAAATCAGGGGCTTTCCTACATAGTACCCTTGTGAGCATTAAACTCCCCCCCACCCCCCTTCCTTATTTTAAAATAATGGAATGGTGGTTTTCGTTTGTTTTGTTAGGTTAGGTAATGTTTATCCACGCTGGATCAGGGCTACGCAGGTTTAATCCCCGAAGGTTAGTGCCCCTTGCATGGTTTAAACATAGAGGAAAATCTCTCCCCCAACATCCCTTTTTTAAAAATTTCAAAAGAGGGGGGAGTATTAGTGATCAACCAGAAATCTGGACAATTACGTCTAATTGAAGAAAACAAAATGTAAGATTAATAATTAATTTTAAGACATTAAACAATGATGTTAGTCCACAAACCTTTTTTTCTCCATCTCCATATAATTGCAATCCTCCCAAAACTGAAATAAGCGAAGAATAATATATTTTAAAAATTATCTAATTTTACGCGAGCATTATTTCTAATTGTTTATGAGGAATTGTCTTCCTTTACAAATTTGAATATTTAACTCTAGTTTAAGATTAATATCAAGAACATATAGTTGAGACAGATAGACTGATTAGATAGAATATAAAGATACTAGCGGCTAATTCCCTAGCCACTGGGGATACTGTATTAAAAGGTACAAAGAAGGGCTAGAAAAATTTGTTAAAACCATCCTAAGACAAAAATCTAAAAAAAATTGCCTGAAACCATCACAGGACCTATGCAGCTTACCTAAAAAAAGATAACCCAATCGGTTTAGTTAGTATTGAGATTTTAAGCTTCAGACAAAAAAATCTTCATACTTTGTAAAATAGGATAAAAATTAAAGCATGGATAATAGTTCCAGAATTGATTTTGGTAAATTAAGAAACCATTCTTAACTTATCATTTAAGTAATTTACAATTTTTACTTTCAATTCTTTCTTAAAACAGAATACCTTGAAAAAAAATAATTTTTTTAACAGTATTTTTTCTAATTGGCAGCAATGCTAGAGGAGACACCTCCCCTTCAAATTACAAGGTGAAAAAGAGATTTAAATGCATATAAGTTTGACATTCTCATTTTTACATAACCTTGGCACTGCAAGGCAGACTAAGACTAAAAGCTCACGTTATTTTGGCTTTGTTCTAACTGCTTTTAGTAAAAACAAGGATGACAATGACAACATCTATAAAAGCGAAGCTGTAAAATTGTATGACAAATGAACATTAACTCGTGGAGCGTCAGAACTGGATTATCAGAATATAAATGTATTAAAGTCGAAACAAAATTGTAAGTAATTTTTTTGAAAAACTGCTTAAATACAGGATACTTTTCATGGATATACTTACATTTTTAGGACTTGATTATATAGAAGCTTCGCTTATAACATTTTTTACTTGAAATATTACAGTACTTCCTTCATGTTAATGTTTTAGATATTTTGAAATTTTCACCAACTTTGTAGATGTGAAAATTTAAATTATCTGGAATTTATAAATGGTAATTCCAGGGATAATAAGTCACAATATTAAAGCAAAGCTAAAGTCTGTGATTGCCAATCAAAAATAAGAACTTCAAGGCAATTCTTGTGTAAAAATATACAAACATAGCTTTACTTTTTTATGTAGATGCAATTTGTCTAATTAAAATCACGCAACCTTTTCTACTTGTGTTTTGACTGCGGTCGCCAATCACTCTATGTGTAAGTTTATATCAGGGCTCGGCAGCCGCGCCTCAGTCATCTTATAGCCTTAGGGAAATCCACCTTTTACAATTTTAAAAATCAGTTGTAAGTCTAAACCTGGACCAAATAAGGCAATCCTTCTTTTTGAAAAAAATTTCAAAGCATCCAAACTTGTTTAAATTTGAGGCTTAGTAGCAGTTGAGGCGCGATTGCCGAGCCCTGGTTTACATTTCTCTATTCTACCTATTTTACCTCCTCTCACAACTTTTTGATATTCTAGAACTTGAGAACTTTTGGCTTCTAGTCTTACATACACTATAAAAAAATATTTCAAAATAAAAAAAGCATCTATTAAAAAAAATATACTACTCTTAAACTGTTTGTGTGTATTTTAGACATACACTAAGGCGCATCTTATATTTTAGTTGCGTAGAATCTCTATAGAATGCATTCTTCAAATAAAGGCAATGAACAATGTTATGAAATGGTAGGACAAACGAACATTAATACTTGAAGAGTGTCAGAACTGAATAAGCAGAATGTATACAATGTATAAGTTTGAAAAAAATATTGTGAGTAAATTTGTTGCAAAACTGCTTAATTAGAGGATTCTGTTAAAGGACATACTTATAGTTTAAGACTTGATTATAGAGATGGTTCGCTTATAACATTATTCCATGTTGTAATAGGAATTAGATTTCAAAAAATCAAATAAATAGGATAATGATATCACATAAAAATTTGTTGTCAAAAAGGTTAAAAATCAACATGTTTTAATTTTATGTACGGACATTCTATTAACGATTAAAAAGTTGCTACGCTTTCTAAATAGTACATAACTACTAAAGTAATCATCACCATGCAAAGTCTAAAATTGATAGAACAATTCTAGAGTTAATAAATTAACGATTCCTGTTAAGGACGGACGGACCATAAAAAAGTTTCGCTTTTAAAAATGACATTCTTCATCCAATGAATGAAAGAAAGTGAAATTTTTGTTTATCAACTTTTCTTTTAATATAATGTGCTATTTCACTTTTAATAGAATAAACTATTTATTGGATTTTCATACACATTTTACTAACCAATTTCATTATAATTTATGAAAATAAACTTGATAACATGAAAAAAAGGCCTCCAATAAACCAATAAAATTCTCATTCATAAATATCTACTCAATACATCCATTAATCAAAATAATGATTAGTACAATTCATAAACAAAATAGAAAATGATAATTTTGAATAATTATTTCATATTCTTTCATCAACAAAAATACTTTTGATGTATACTAATTTGTATAAGCACTGTCAAAATTTTATTTTTTTCAATATTAATAAACTCTCTAATTATTAAAAAAAATTATATAATTAAATTCTCCTATTTTATAAAGTAGTAAGCTTTTTTGTCAGTAGCAGAGGATCTCGCTAACTGCTGAACCGATATTGTTCTCCTTTTTAGTGATTGTTCTTATAGGTCCAGGGAAGGTTTTTAACAATATTTAGGGAGAGTATCTATAATGGGGAAGGTCGGAATTTCTCATCTAACCTTAAGTGTCCCTAGAGGCCTCTAGTATTATATAAAACCAAAAGTTATTTTTGTAAAAGCTAAAGATCTCTGAAGCAGGTCCGATGTGCAATCAAAGGGTTGGTTGTCTGAAATAGTCGGGATGCTAGTGCCTTGGGACCTACTCTAGAGGTCTGATCCTAATTTGTTATCAACCCCCCCCCCCCGCCCCCCTTTTCGCGTATCGCTTCGAAACCGATTAACATCCGGTGGATTAGAACCGGTTTAAAACCAATTTTTAAAGCCTGTGCTTTCGGCATCACAGGGCTAAACAAATTGGTTTTGATCTTATAATTGTACATTTTATATCTGCGGAAAGGTGTTTATAATACGATGCGAGAAATGACTATTAAATTCAGGAAAAACCAAGATTGCAAAAAAAAAGCTGAAACTAAGCAAGAGCTGGTTTTTCCATTTATTTACATTTACATTATATTACAACTTTCATTTTCAAACAGGTGCATCGGTAAGCCAGGGACATGGACAGATAATTTTAGACTTATATTAATTTGTATTCATAAAAAAAACTTCTAAGTAGTAAGTTGTGTGTATGTAAGCTAAGATCTCGTAAACATCTGGATGTTCATATCTGCAATTTTGTTAGGAATATGTGACCTCTTGTTGAAGATATGGCCCTAGAAAACATAGAAAACATACCCCACCCCCTTCCTTTAAAACCTCAAGGAAAGAGTTACCCTTTATCTCCCTGTTTGTTGGAGGCTACTAGTCAATTTTGTTAGACAAAAATTTGGGTTTAATCCTTCCCACCTTTATTGCCTCTTTTTATTTGAAAGAATAAGTAATATTAAATAATTGTAAAATACTATTTATAGAAAGGAAGATTTATCTTGAGTATATTTTTTAAAGCTAAATGCTTATAAGAATAATTGTCTTAAGATGCATTAAATATCTGAGAAATCAAATAGTACAATTAGAATTCTTCTATTTTAAATAACTATGGTTTTGTATCCTCTTTTAATCTAGGCTTTACTAACAAATAAATATAAAATTTTGTGGCAAAAGTTTAAAATTAGCATATTTTATATGGACATACGACTTTCTTGTAAAGATTAAAGAGTTGCTACGCTTTTTAAATTTCCACCATAGTGTTAGAGGAATAATTATGATGCAAAGTTTGAAACCAATAGGACAATTCTAACATTCCCAAATAAACTATAAGAGTAATCCGTTTCTTACAGTCTTTAAAAAAGTTAAACCTACGAAATCTCTATTCGATGCGCTTTTTCTGCAAATAAATATTCTTGTTTTGCTGTTATGAGTTATGTTTATTTAAATTTTTGATAATTTCAATGAAATGAAAATGAATATGGTATTGCTCTCTCTCTCTCTCTTTATGTTATGTAAAAGCTTCATGGAAAAATAAAGAATAGATTATGAATTAAGTTTAACAAAACCCAAGGAAAAATTCATGTCGTAATTGCACCTACCTACCCCCCCCCCCCCTAACTCCAAACCCTTGGTTCAAAGCCCTTGATTTTACAATAAGGTAATAAGGAGTTTATTCTCCTGCCCAGGGGAGTCCAAGATTTTTTATTTAGGGGGGGAGTGTGTGAAAATTGTTTATGGAGGGGTCATTTTTTTTTTTTTTTTTTTGGGGGGGGGGGGGTAAAATGGCGCGCATCGCCTACGGCACCCCCAAATTCGTTTGGGGGGGGGGGGGGTAATCACCACTTTACCGCCCCCCCCCTGGAAGTCCTTGCTCCTTCCATACTATTTTTTTGGACGGGGTTGGGAGTCGTGCAAAGGACCTTGTGACGACTCCCAATTGGGTCTTTGAAAATCAACCAATAGTGTCGGTAATATTAACACAGCCAAGTAGCAGAAAACAATTTGTTAGCAGATAAAAAAAGTCCTTGGGGGCAGGTAGTTATCTGTAAATACATCTAAACTATCGATCTGTTGTTTTTATACTTCTATAATTTTCTATTCAATGTTAATTTCTATATAACAAACAACTACATACATACACATATCATTTGTTGGCATAATTTGAATTTTTAATTATATAACAACATGTTTTTGTAAATTTTGAGTATATAATTTTAATAAATGTATCTTTATTTTAATTTTTTTGCAAATGGGTATAGGATTTATTACGTTTCTAGGACATCAAAAACACCAAGTTTTTAATTATAATTCTCGTAAGTTTGACTTTGGCAAAGAATTTGATAATCACAAGTAATATTTCCATATGAAGTGTTGTTTAAAAGAAATTTTTTTAAGTAATGAAAAAGTTGAAAGCAAAATGAAATCTTTTAAGTTTTAAAATGTGTTTAATGACATTGTTTAAGGTTAAAAAGTTAGAGTACTTCTTTTCTTATGTTGAATATTTAATTAAAGTGAAACAAACACAATTGTATCCTAAAAATACCTTGACTAAAAGAATGAAAAAAGGGCAGAAAACAGTGTATTATAGGGAAAATTTTATTATAGGAAAAAAGTAAACTATGCCTGTCTGTGTTTTTAGCATGTACCAGTCAGAACAGGTGTATGTATGTGTGGGTGTGTTCTCTAGACAGGGAAGGTGTGTGTGTTTTTGTGTGTGCTGTGTGGCAGACTTGTGGACAGACGGACAAAACTTAATGTGGAGTAGCAGCGCAACAAAAAAAAATACAACTCCCCCCCCCCCCTCCCTCGTAGGCACGCCCACGCATCCACTCTACTTTGTCAGTGTGAGAGGGGATAATGAGCTGTTTATTACACTAGTCCCCAAAGTTTTATAATAAAGTTTTCTTATTCGATTGCTAAACAACTTTGGGGACTTTATTGAATTTTGATAGGTTGACTCATTAAGTGGGTGTTCAAAGGCTTCAACAACTAAGTCTAATCTACACGAGGGGTAATTTTGTGTATCATTAATGGGGATTTACATCGGCCATTGTCTTATCCCTGTAGATCCCTGCTTCTGTGTAGTAAATTACTGCCAACAATTTGAGGAATGGAATAAATTCCAGGTGAACATGAAAGAGAATTGTAATGAGCAGACAAACAAACAAACTACAACACCCTCGACGTTTTTTCATCCACATTTGCTTGTTTGTTCAGACAATTGGGAATGTTTCAGACATTTTTATCTGATATTCACTGCAAAAAAATGTAGGCCTAAGTACTATATAGTTGTATATAAAACAATAAAAATATAGTTCAACCAACAGATCTACAGTATAGATGTATATATAGAAAACTACCTCCCTTCTTTATAAAAGACCTCTTTCTTCTGCTTCTAAATTATTTTCTGCTACTTGGCTGTGTTAATATTAGCGACACCAATGGTTGATTTTCAATGGACCAATATAAAGGTTGCACAAGGTGGTTGCGATGGGGAGATACGGTTATTTAACCCTTTCTCCCTCTAGTGTTTTACTGTAATATTCAATCTAAAACAATTTGCGTTTTATTTTAACGTGAACGTAGACAAAATAAGATAGACCTTAAAAAAAATTATTTCCCTCACATATGGAATGTTATCTTTATATACAAAGCAGGATCTGTGTCTTTCTGTGTGTAACGAAAGATATTTCTAACTGCTGAACCTATATGGTTCTCCTTTACAGTGCAGCTTGAAAAAAAATTCTAAAATCATAATGTTGATCATTTTATTCATTCAGAGTTAATTATTTTACTTTTGAATTTTACATTTTTTTTATATTTCTCTCCTTTAGTTTTACTATACATAGACACATATAAAGTTGAAGCAAGTATTTAAAGATTAGGAGACTTGCTTTTAACTGTTTGAGTATTTGAACTCAAAAGCAAAATATGGTTTTAAATTTAAATGTGTGTAAAATCAACAAACTTTCAGGAGATATTCAGACTTAAAAATGTAATGTATACAACTTAGATTTAGATTTTATGAATAAAGTTTTGTCCTTGAATTTTTCTCTCATTTTTTGGCAGACTTTTTTCACGAATAAAACATTATTTAATTAATATTTAATTAGCATTTTTTGTGAATTCGCAATCATAATACATTTTTAAAGCGAAACTTTTCTATAATTAGGGTCGGTCCGTCCGTCCGTTACAGTTACCTCTTTTCGTTAATTTAAACAGGTTAGAATTGTCCTATCGATTTCAAACTTTGCATGCTGATTTCTATAACAGTTAGGTACGACTTAGAAAGCGCAGCAACTCTACAATCGTTACCAGAAAGTCCGTCATTTAAAAGAAGCTGATTTTTACTTATTTTTAGGCGACAAGTTTTTAAATGTTAAAATGATCCTATTCATCTGATTTTTTTAATACTGATTCCTATTACAACATGGTATAGTGTTATAAGCGAATCATCTCTAACAACGTCAGTATGTCCTTAAACAGATACATGTATTTAACAGTTTTGCACCAAATTTACCTAAATTTTCTATAGACATATGCATTAATATTCAGTTTATTTAGTTCTGACACTCAACAAGTGTTAATGTTCTTTGTCCTTCCATGTCAGATCTTCGCTTTTATGGATGTTATCATCCTTGTTTAATTAATAGTTACCTAGAAAATAAAACGCGTCCCTAATTGATAAATTAAGTAATGCAAAAATGATTACAAACAGGCTTCAAAATATATTACCATTTAGCATACCTTTTAGGTCATGGAAAGAAAATGAAGTTGCGGGTTTCATCATATTTTCCCATTAGCTTCTGAAAGGTTATTTTAAGTTAGGTTAGGTTAAGTAAATTTTAATGATTGCCTCGCAGGGCTAGAAATAGGAGGAAAGCTACTGTGAAAATACGACGAAACCCGCAACTTCATTTTCTTTCCATGATCCTACCTTTTAATTAAAGCTTACTTTTTAATAATTTTTTCATGATGTGTTTTCAATAATTTCTTTTTCTGCTTATAATCGAAAAGTTATTGCTTCGATGTTGCAGCAGATTTTCATGTGCTCGGATAGTGATTCTAACAGCTAGCTAAAATGCCCCCTCTCCCGTCCCATGCACTCCCTTTCCCCATCCCTTCTTCTCCTACTCCCCATCCCATCTTCTCCTACTCCCCATCCCTTCTTCTCCTACTTGATGAACAAAGAGACCAATAAATGAGATCAATATTAGCAAGCTAAATTGACGAAAAATTTTCCCTTGTCAACAATATATACAAGTTTTATCTATATCCATTCTGCCTAGAAACTATTGACCTATTTCGTCCAGTGTTTAATATTTTACATAAGTTGTGGACTAAAAAATGATTTGTTAAAGTGAGCAACTACGCCCATTAATCTTACTTTTTCCCAGTCTTCGTTCGTTTAGACCAACCAATAATGTAGATTAAAATAGTAAAATATATTTCTGATCGGTATTTTGCATATGTAGGAGTTGTTTATAGACAGCTAAAAAATGATATCAAAGGATATCAAAATGAAAAATTACAAGATTAAAACCAGTTTTGATAGCCCCGAGGGGCCGAAGATTCGGGCTAACAAAACTGATTGGGAATAGTCCCTTTCGTAACATCGCTCCATAAGGGGCGATTCGTCGTATTTTTAAAATGGTTTTTATAGGTTATTTAAGGTTAGGTTATATTGGGTTAGGTGAATTGCCCCACAGGGTTAGGTAATTAGCCCCGCAGGGTTAGAGCCCCCCGCAGGTGCTAGAAATAGGATAAAAGCTACTGTGAAAAATACAAAGAATCGCCCCATAAGGTGCGATGATACGAATGGGACTATACCCAACTGATTTTAATATTTCTAAAACTTCAACTAAAAAAACACAAATAGAAAAAAAAGTAGAGTCAGTGCAGAAAAACGAGCTGACTTTTTAACTTTTGCCTATCTGGTATTTTTGAATAAACATTCTTTTTCAATATTTGAAAAGGATGGTGAGAAGCGGGAAAAGGAACATGATATATAAAAAGCAATTATGGGTCCCCAAAGTTTTATAATAAGATGTTCTTATTCGTTGCCTTAACAACCTTGGGTACTTCAATTAAATATTATTGATTGTTTCATTAACTTGAGTGTTCAACGTTCCATACAAAAATTATAATCTACAGAAGGGGTAATTATTTTTATCATTATTGGTACATCAATTTATCAGCCATTGTCTTATCCCTTTAGATCCCTGAATATAAGCAGAGTACATATTCATTTTGGAAATAATAAATTTTGGTAAAATTGTTGTATAGAAATTGGCAAAAATTAAAATTGACCTTCTTCATTTTAATAAATCATTTTGTTGTAATAAGATTCCAGAAAAAAAATCATGCATAACACCAAATTACATACAATTTTCCACGAATATTAAAATAAAAGTCATAAAATCAATACCAGCTTTGTTAGCCCCGAGGTGCCGAATTGCAAAGTTTTATTTTAAATTTTTAAAAGGGGTAGTTTCACGAAATGCATTTGAACTTAATTTATTTTTTTTATATTTTTTCCTGTTTAATTTGTTAAACTACATTTATATGGCATATATTTTAAAGAATTTCAATTTTCTACCACGTAGTTTTTAAAATATCAAGACTTGAAAATTGTCTTTTTAAATTGCATATATAATAAAAAGACGATTTTCAAGTCTTGATATTTTCAAAACTACGTGGTAGAAAATTGAAATTCCTTCAAATATATGCCATATAAATATAGCTTAACCCATTAACTAGCAAAAAATATGCGGTTTACTAAATTATGTTCAAATGCATTTCGTGAAACTATCCCTTTAATATACATTAAACTATAATACAATTCATATATTAAATATTACAAAATTTAGTTTTCTTTATCAACTTTACAGAATACCTGTCCTTGCGGTTTGATGGTGCGAAATAAAGTGATGGAATGGGGGAGGGGAGGGAGGGGGGTCTAGAAAAGGCCTGGCTCAATTTATGTTATTATTTTCTTATCGGCTGAATTCCCTAGGGGAGAAAGAAGCAAAGTAGACATATTAAAGTAATATTAGCAGAGTGAGAGGGGACTTTGGGCTGGTTATTACACTAGTCCCCAAACTTTTATAATGACGTTTTCTTAATCGTTGTCTTTACAATTTTGGGGATTTGAGATGAAAAAATTTATTGGTTGGTTCATTAATTTAAGTGTCCAAGCGTTTTATTCAATAATTGTAATCTACAGAAAGGCTAATTTTATTTACCAGCATTGGGGATGTACATCAGTTTATCGGCCATTGTCTTTTCCCTTTAGATCCCTGAGATATTAGAATAGTTGGGCAGACGATGATTTAAATCAATAATGATTTCTATTGAAGAAAGTAGACAAAATATTCTATTTTATATTAGTTCTCCAAGAAATAATAGTTATTTCTCGCATCGTATTATAAACCGGTAAAAAAACTGGTTTTAATCTTATGATTGTACATTCTATATCCGCGGAAAGCTGTTTATAATACGATGCTAGACATAGTTTTTTCGTATGGATGAGAACCGGTTCCTATTCACCGGATTCGAATAAATACGAGAAAGAATTTTCTTTGTACCTTAAAAATATTAAAAGAAATAATTTCATATCAAAATACTTTAATTTTAGATCTATCACTATTTTGTGAAGTTTCTAAGCTTAACGACTGTAATTTCCTTACTTTTACAAACACTCTTTTATCATCTCTTGAGCAGTGTTGAAAAATTGTCAGACAGAAGGGCGGGGACAATTATACAGCAAAAAATACTAGAACAATTTAGGTTGCTATTTCCCCTGTCGTTTATTTGTTCATACAGTAGTAGAAGAGTGGTTGGGGTATAGAGAGGGGAAGAGCTGAATATCTTTTTTAGCCCGCTGTGTATCCCACTTTATTAGAGAACAGGAAAAATTATATAACATCTAAGTAATAAGAAATCCATTAAAAATAACAGACATAGAATTAATAAATGCAAAGATTGTTATATTTAAAACTATTAGAACTGGAATACAGAGCACCTATATGCTAGGGGCGTAGCTGCTAGTTATCATCAGAATAGTCATTGAAGAATTTTTTATAACGTTCTTTTATTTTTTATAATATTGGCTATTGCCACTAACTTCTCTTTTACTTTTCTCACTGTCTTGAATTTTCTTCACATATAACTACCAAAATATAATTTTACTAGTTATTTCCCCCCTATAAGTTAGGGAAGGTTGGCGGTTCAGAAAAACATTTAAAAAGTTCAATCCATTCCCATGAGAAATTTCTGAGATCTTTAGCTTCAGACAAAAATACTATAATACTTTATATTATAGGATTAGGATTATGATAAAGCTTTACATAATTAAAAATCATTTAATTGGCATAGCAAAAAAAACAGCATAATTATGAAAACATGAGAATTATGATGTTAGATTTAGGCATTTGCTTATATTAAGATAAGAAAGAAAAGTTAGATTTAAGTCTATAAAATAATCTCGATTTTAAAGACAGAAAAGGGTAAACGTCATGGTGTAGAAGAGAAATAAGCACATACAGACCAACATAAAAATTCATAAAGTAGCTTCGCTACCCAAAAAAATTGGCATCATTATAATCCCATCTTTCCCGCCGTCCGGAGTGGCATTGAAAACCTCTCCCAAGCATAATGATAAATGATCGGTTTCAATGGTGTGAACACATTTTCTATAAACACAATTTTTAGTTTTAATTCACTTATTGAAGTAAATTTATATTTGTTCAATGTTCATGTGAAATAATTGTAGTGATGGGGATAAGATTAAAATTATTCGGGTATAAATTGCCTAATTTCATGAAATTTTTAATAAAGCCAGGCTTTGTTATCATCAGGGACAAGGGAAAGTGATTCTGAAAAACAATTCTAAGTGAAATTTCCCAACAAACCCCTTTCCTTTTTCTCCCCCTTCTTCTTACTCACTTCCCTTCTGATACATCAGAAACAAATTTTACGCCACCTTAACACCTACAAAATATTAAATTTTTCAATTTCAAATGAAGTTAATTGGCTGAATCACAGCCAATGGCTATCATAATTGGACAACTAAGGATCTGTCTACTTTGGCCTAAAAGAAAAAATATTTATTGCTTGTATAAACAAAGTTACAAAGAAAGAAATGGCTTACATTTTTATTGCCTTTTTAAGACATGTATTGGATATTAAGATTTTTGTTGATTAAATAAATTGTCAACTACTAAAAGAATTAAAAAAATATTAAGCAGTCAACAATATTTTAATAATCACATAATAAATATATATGTTCAATTCTAAAACCAAAAATCTTGTCATAATCACTTGTTTTAATTATTACAATGGATGAAGAATATACATGAGAGGGGAAAAAATTGTGACAATTTAGGTTGCTAACTTGAACATCATTTATTGATCAGTTCGTTTGTCCAGTTTCACTTTTTTAGATTACATAAAATTCTAGTGTTAGTTCCAAGTAATAATAAAATCATTATTATTGGCTTATTACTGTCTTTGCTGTTTTGAAATTTAAAAATAAACTTGTTATGTTTTCAATGTTAACTGAAAAGTAAAATTGTAGTAAATTGTTGTAAAGTTTGAAAATCTGCTTGAAAAACAAATACATGAGACAAGGAAAATAAAATAATTAATCTAGGTGAAACTGCACTACGTCTGACACAAAAAAAGGATTTTTATAAGCGTTTTTACAAGAGGAAAAAAACTCAAAACAACAAATAATAACTTATATCAAGGATATCTAAGCTTTTTTATGGGGGGGAAGTTAATTTTAGATTGAGGGGTTTGTGGTAAATTGTTTTTTTTTTAAATTGGGAGAAGGGCTAATTAGCCTTTGAATGCCTTCAACTGATGAATAACATGTTGCTTGTTGACAGGGTCAAATCTTATATTGTGTAATAACTAAGGTATTTAATGTTAAAGCAGGGGGAATGCCTTGGCCCAATTTAGCTCATACATTAAAATGGTTGGTTATTATTGAAATCTTTACATTAAACGTTATTAAAAAATTTGTATAGCTTGATATTTTGATTGCTTGACAAAATTAATTACTTCAGAATGTTGTAATGCTGTAATATAAAGATATTCTGCTAAGGGTATTAGGTGCAAATATGTCAAGATATTTTTAAGGATTCTAAAGCTCTTCCATAGACACCTTAACATTAAATCTAGCTTATATCTAGCCCTTTCTGGGATGAAATCTTAGAAATGTAGTTACTACCCTTTTTTGAAAACTTTGTCTCCTTTACGTGATCAGGGTATTTATGTAGAAGTAATGGCACACATTATTTCTTTGTCTCTCTACAATGTTTAAATTAGAAAACAAGGGTTTAAGCTTTATTCAATAAAGCTGAACTTTTAAGTACAGAAAATGTGAAATGAATTCAATTATGTAATATTTATTGATGGTTTTCCACAAAGAGCCTGGTAAAACTTGCCCCCGCCCCCCCTTCTTTATCTAAAATATATTGAAAATGGTAGTTTTTCAATTGTTTGTAATTTACTTTAGATCAGTTGGGCGAGGTTAAATTGAGTATAGGGTAGCTCGTAGGATTAGGACACCGCAGTTTAGGGATTGGGTCCCCCGCAGGGATAAGGCAAGAAAAAGATTACCACCTTAGTTTACTTTATTTTAACCCTTACAGATCGGGCCCCTATTCCCACCTTAATAGATTGGGGGGGGGGGTCATATTGACCCCCCCCCATGACCCCCCCCCTCTATCTCGGCTTCTGTTACAAATAAAGACGTAAAAATTTTTTCTGGTGGTTCATGTGTATTTTTAGAGAAAATTACTTTTTCTAGTCATAGCGGCCAGGCCGCTCCTTAGCCGCTTTTTAGCGGCCAGCCGCTAAATTTTAAAACAGCTGTAGAGCGGCCAATTTTGAAGCTAGGGTGACCAAATTTTAGGACGAACTTTTATTTTTCATAACAAAAAAATTACTTTTTCTGATCATCACCAAAAAACGGCAAAAAACGGAAACCGCCATTTTCGGCGGTTACGGCGTTAAAATGGTGGTTGGCGGCGCCAATTAATATTTTTATCTGTTTATTATTTCTCAAGGATTTACCAAAAAAATTTATAGGTCTCTAGCTGTAATAGAAGCCATGATATTCATGATATATGTCTGTAGTAAAAGCCGGACAAAAATCGGTCATAAAGTCGGTCAGGGTGCGGTCAAACGGTCATAACACCACTTTTCTCATAAGGTCATTGATATATAAGTATTCACCAAAAAAATTTTAGGTTTCTACCTTTTATACAAAGTCATAATGTAGAAATTAAGAATTATTTAAATTTTTTTTTAAATTTTGGTGCTACCCAACCGACTTTGACCGGACACCATGACCGACACAGACCAGATATCCTAATAAAATCAACTCTTGCAGACGTATAATTACTAAACTTAAAAAGTCATGAAGTCACAACTCTCTATCTTACCTACCAAAAAAATGACATGATCTGTAAGGGTTAATAAAGAGGAGATTTTCTATGCTCCTGTAGGCAACTTTAGGGAAACCGCAATTTTTATAATATCAAACAAAATTATTTGTACCCTTGATCTGAGATCTAATGTATCAATACCCCGTGAAGAGGGTAAATAATGCTAAGAAAAGGCCCATTGTAAAAGAGTACTATACTAGTAAGGTAAATACTTCAGTATGTGTGAAAGAGAGCGAATAATTTTGAAGATAAATTTAATCTTATCATATAAAGTAGTAAGGTTTTTTTCTGTTGTTAAGATTTCGATGACTACTGAACCAGTTGAGTTTCTTATTTTATTAAAGCTTCTTATAGGTCTGTGGGTGGCTTAGTCTATTTTATTCTTATATTTAACTGTGGTTTTAGGATATTTTTTTCAAATTTCCAACCTCCTTGGAAGACATAACTCCTAGATGATAGGAACGCAGCTGCTAGTTAACAATATAGCACAGAACTTATTTAAATACAAACCTAGTTTGAATTTTTGTTTTCATAATTAAAAATTGAATATATCGATGATTTTTTTTTACTGAAGTTAGAAAATAGATTATAAAAAAAAATACAAATAATAAAAGTATTTCTATAATTTCTTGGTATAAAGGTTACACCACGCTTAAAACACATGTCTAATTATTTCAGGAATGTTCATGGTGTTATTAGAACTTTTTTACACCATAAATGAAAAAAGCTTATTTAAAAATAATGTCCGTGTGTAAAAAAATTATTTTATTTACCCTACTGGATGTATTTGTATATAAGAAAAGGGTTCATTTTTCAATCTATAGTATTTTGACACATTTTTGTAAATCTAGCATATTGACACAGAAAGGGACAAAAATATAGAAAAACAGAGCAGTAAAGATTTGTTAAGATTATGCTAGGAGTAAAACGTTTTTAAAAGCGAAGCTTTTATATAATAAGGGTCGGTCCGTACGTCCGAGACAGATAGCTTTTTTCGTTAATTTAGGCATGTCCTATCGATTTCAAACTTTGCATAATGATTCCTGTAGTAGTTAGGTACGATTTAGACAGCGTAGCAACTCTATAATCATTACCAGAATGTCCGTACGTCTATTTTAAACATGTTTTTTACTTTTTTAACAACAATTTTTATGTGATCTAATTATCCGATTGATCTGATTTTTGGTATGTTGATTCCTGAGACAACAAATATTATAAGCTAAGCAACTCTATAATCAAGTCCTAAAAATGTAAGCATGTCCTTTAGGGTGGGTTCATATCGGAATTAGACAAAGATGGGATGTGCAACAGATAAAACTAACTTAAATAAAATTTCTGACCGAAAAAGAATTTTAAAAAATTGAGATTTAGAATGCGACCACTTTAAAATGTATTTAATAAAAAATATGCAAAGACAACATTCAAGCCCTTTCCACTTATTATCTCAGTTGCTATTAGTGCTAGAGATCTAAATATTTTTGTGCATTTTCCCAATTTAATAATGAATTTCCGACTATAAGTCAGTGAAAGTCATATTTCGCTTCCTAACCCTTTATTTACTAACCTTTTACCAACGACCAGACATACAATTGTAAGCTATTTGTAAATGAGAGTAAAAAATTTATTGAATCAGAACTATGGCTTCATGGTGCTCCCAGGAAAGGCCTTGAGTAGTTTAATCAGGAACTTTTGTCCGTTTTAAAATATCTCTTTCCTAGCCTTAGAAATGACTAAAAAACCATCATTTTTAAATGTTTATTGAGGTTTTCTCAGGCTAATAACAAAATTTTTTAAAACGGTCAAAAGTTCCTTATTCTACTCCTCAATGCCTTTCCTGGGAGCACCATGAAGCCATAGTTCTGATTTAATAAATTTTTGACACCTATTTACAAATAGCTATACAATTGAATGCCTGGTCGTCAGCGGTTTTAAGACTTAGAATAAATTTTAAATCATCTAGACGTGTATTATACTCATAAAAATCATTTGCATATCCCCGCTTTGGTCTCAGAAAAAAAAATGTCTAAAATCGACCCACCCTAATGTTCATAAACATTATCCTGTATCAAGCAGTTTTTCAAAAAAATTTACTTACAATTTTGCTTCGACTCTTATACTTTTATATTCTGATTATTCAGTTCTGACATTAAACCAGTGTTTATGTCCGTTTGTCCTACCGTTTCAGTGCTTCACTTTTATTGATGTTTTATCCTTGTTTTTCATTAATTCAATGGCTCCTTATGTTGTATGATCTCCTAATTTTTTTTAGATTTCTTCTTCTTTGTGTTGAGAAAAATCGTGTAGTCCCATTCGTGACATCGCCTCTTGAGGGGCGTTTCGTTGTTTTTTCACAGAAGCTTATGATAGGTTATTTTAGGTTACGTTAGGTGATTGCAACGCAAGGTTAGTAGAAAAAGTGAAAATACGACAAAACGCCCCTTAAGAGGCGATATCACAAAAGGGACTATACCCAAAAAAACAGTCATCGTCTTAAAAGAGAAGAAAATGGACTAAAAATTGATAAACAAAATTATTTCTTCTGTGTTTTGAAATAATTAGTGGAAACGTTTGAACGCTGCTAATTTGAAGAACAAAAATTTTAAGCCTCTTTGTCCTTTGATTATTAAAGTTTTGAACCGGTCTATGAAAAAAAAATATTTAACTTTCATTGCAATCAAAGCAAGTCTTTAAATCTGACATTATCAATATTGTGAATAAAAAAACTCCTCTTCAATACTAATATTAAAAGTTTGTTATTGCTGCTTTACTTAGTGACATACTTGTTCTTTTTTACATCATTTCAGAAAATCTAAAACAAAATTAGCTTTCCCACTTTTTTCTTTCTTCTAAAATCTCATATGTAAAAATGCCTTGGGCATTTATAAATGGTTTAAATGAAGAGAATTTTATAAATATGGAAACTAGAAATAGTTAGGGGAAAAGGAATAAGTTTAGCATGGCGGGTGATATTTTTAGTTCTTGGTGACGAATGACAATTAGTGCAAAGCAAGCTTTGCTGAATAATAAGCCAATCTTAACTTCCGAAAATGTCTTTATTTTCAAAAGGTGGACAAGTAACTGAATACAATAAATTAAGATAGATAGTAAGATAGCAAAAACATAAAATCAAAAATAAGCTCAAAGTTAATGGTTGGTTAGCTATGCCTCTCCCCAACACAGTGGGATCCAGTGGGACATCCAAAAAATTTAAAATTGACTTTTATCTATCCGAGGAATTAATAATGGCTGTAAGTAGACAGCTAGAAAAGAAATTTTTTAAAAATATTAATTTTTGGCGGATTTATGCCATTTTTAAAAAAGGTAGTGAAAAATTTCTTTTCAGTTTTGATGATTTTCCAGATTTTTTTACACAATTTTTTCAAAGCAACAAAAAATACATTTATGTTCATCTTATGAAAATAATTTTTGATTGAGGTACTTTTCAGATACCTGTACCAATGTCTGATTAAAGAAAAATTTTTAAAAAATACTTTTTTGGTGGTGTAAATTGACATTTTGTGAGAAAATTTCACCAAAAATATTAAGATTTTTAACCCCAAAAAATCAGTTTTCTCCATTTTACCCAAAAACGGCCAGGATGCCCCGGGTTTTGCAATAATAATAATAATATACAACATGTATTGTGTTTAAAACAGTTTTCATAACCTGGGGCCTCCTGGCCGTTTTTGAGTAATTGAGCATTTTACATTGCATGGTTTGAAGAATTTCGTTCTTGTTAATTTGAAATTTTCCCTCGTTAGAGGGGGAAGGAGTCATTTTAGAGCCCAAAGTCATCTCTGCAATGTTTTTAACTTTTTGAGGCGGAACTTTCTTTACTTATGCATTAGTTGCCTCCGACCAACCGTTTCGCCGTTATTTGCCGCCGTAGGTGTGATTTTTAACGATTTTTGCCGTTTTAAGGGACATTTAAGGGAACAAGGAGTCCTTAAAAAAAGATGACTTATAAATACTTTTATTTTAGCAATTAAATTTGCTAAATTTCATGTGTTCTGAAAAAAATTGTATTTTTAACTGGTTTTGGTTCAGCAGAAATTCAAATTCGGTGATTAATTATAATATTGCAAAAACATTATATATGCGTCTGAGAGAGAGAGAGAAATATACGTTTGAGAGAGAATATAATATAAGCAATTATGTTTATATTCTTATACAAACTTTAAATTAAGATAGCTAGACTTAGAATAAAGGTATTAACACAAAATCAAAAGTGTTTTGAAAATTATGTTATTGTTGTTTATATCTGTAAAAAAAAAACATTAGAAAACATGCCTTATTAGTGTCCTATTTTACTTATACTGGACCTACCTAAAAATGCCGGGACTCGAACTGGGTGCACCTGACGCTATATTCATGTTCACAAACATTGTTTGCATTGAAGAAATATTTACATAGACGTTTATTTTGTTAAAATATTCCTATCCTAACTAAAGTTATGAAGGTTTATAGATTTTTTAAAAATAGGGTAGCTTCGCTCCTCCAAAACCGCCAGACGTACTTACCAAATGCACATTAGAAGTTAACAGGAGCAAAATTTATGTTATTTTTGAGTTAAAGCAAAAGAAATTACATCATTTCGTCAAATACAAGCTTTTTTATTGATGTTTACTTTTGTCTACCCTTAATGTCCCGTTTTTTGGCAAAAGATCCCACTGTGCCCAAGTATCAACCATGGGAGGGGACTATAGCTATACCAGGCCCCTTTACAACCTATCCAGGAGCAAGGGGGACATCATAATCAACTCTCTCCCTGGTAAACTTATTGGGAAAGAGTTAAACAAATAAACATTCCTTTGATTAATTTACAGATTTTACGACATTGATGGCTAACATAAATAAGAGCAATGGGAAGAATAAAGAATTATTACTTAAAATACAACACTATAACGTATTGACCATTATCTGAAGACTACGAATATAAAAATGTAAATGTAAAAATGCCAATTTACTTTTCCATGTATTCGTAATGGAGAGCGAAACCCTTTTGAAGTTTGATAAACTTTTGAATAAAATTCTATTCAGGTTGTTTGACCATTATTTCCCATCTCTTAGTATGAATTGTTTTATAGCAAAAGACCCTTGGGTCTAACAAAATAGGAATTAATTCCGCGAATATATTCCCATACCCAGGGGAAAAGGGAAGGTGATTTTGACAAACAATTCTAAGTGAAAATTTCTCCACAACTCCCTTCTCTTATTTCTCCCCCCCCCCACTTTTTACCCACTTCCCTTCAGTTATACACAAAAAAGTTTTTCGCCAACTCTACGCCAACAAACATTTAATTTTCGGCAATTTCAAATAGAATTAATTGTCTGAATGACAGCCCCTGCCCATACCAAATGCTGTGGGCTCGTTATTACTGCGCTACTTGGTTATTTGGGGGCTTAAAAAAGATTATTGTAACATTAACATATCTTACTATTATTAAAAAGAGTCGGGGGGGTCGGGAAAAAAGGGGGATCATTCCTGACAAATTTGTCATTGAGAGGAAATTGTCAACTTCCCTTGTGAAGATAATTAATCTCATAGAAATTGTAGAAACACAAGCTAGAGACGCCAAAATTTCAGCCTATTATACTCTTTTCTGAAGCAAAGCTACTCTTTGTTCTAGTTTGTATGTGCGGTTTCAGATCAGAAATGAGAAAGTTTGTTTTGTTAGCTAGGTAAGCTCACAAACTAAATAAAATTCTTTTTCCATCTATGTGTAGTGGGACAAAGTGACTAAAAAATCAGCCATGTGACATCATACAAATGAGGGATTATCCATCTCCTTCAGTCAAATTCATATTTTCCATCCTTACTGACTGACGTATGGACAAACGAAGTAAATTATAAAGTAGCTTCGCTTGCAAAAACAATATGGGTCAGCAAAAAAATAGGAAAACTTAAAAAGATTTTTGATAGATACAAGGATACCATTTTTAACAAGACAAGACCAAGAACGATTTTGTCCAAAAATACAAGTTTTCTTTAACTTAGAATGTAAAGAATTTTTAATTCAATTTCGTCCCTCAATTTTTCGTTAGTCTAAAGTTGAATGATATCCTTAGTTTTCGAATATATATTTTTCTTCAAATGGTTCGTTTATAATATCGTTCCAAATCGTCAAAGGAATTGAAATGTTATAAATATCAAGTAACAGGTTCATCTCAGCTAAGTCTGAATAGGACTTCCGAATGAGTTAGGTACTACTTATAGAAGTATTTGAATTAAAACAAGGATGACAACATCCATAAAAGCGAAGCACTGAAACGGTAGGACAAACGGACATTAACACTTATATAGTGTCAGAACTGAATAATCAAAATTAAATGTATAAGAGTCGAAGCAAAATTGTAAGTAAATTTGTTGAAAAACTGCTTTATACAGGATAATGTTTATGAACATACTCACATATTTAGGACTTGATTATAGAGTTGCTTCGCTTATAACATTATACTTTGTTGTCCCAGGAATCAATATACCAAAAATCAGATCAATCGGATAATTAGATCACATAAAAATTTGTTGTTAAAAAAGTAAAAAAATCAACATTTTTAGAATGGACGTACGGAAATTTTGGTAATGGTTATAGAGTTGCTACGCTTTCTAAATCGTACCTAACTAATAAAGGAATCACCATGCAAAATTTGAAATCGATAGGACAATTCTAACATGCCTAAATTAACGAAAAAAGCTATCCGTTACGGACGGACGTACGGACGGACGGACCGACCCTAATTATAGAAAAGCTTCGCTTTTTAAAAACACACAGAGACTATATATAGAGTATCTTATAAACTAAAACTAACAAGCAGAAAAATAAAATATTTGGTAACATGAAAAAAATATAATAATGAAATATTTAAGAAAAAACGGAAAACGTTTATTCTTCAGAATATAATATTTTTTTGCAATTTTGCATTTTGAATAAAAATAGTTTACACGGTTAAGGTTTTTAAAGACATTACTTGAAATATTTATCTACCAAAGTTCAAATCATCGCTTCTGCAGATATTTTAATGGAAAATTATAATATTTCTAAAAGTTGTGTTAGCCCAGAGGGGACAAACGCCCGGGCTAACAAAATGGTATTAATTTTGTGGCTTTTTATTTTAATCTTGGTGGAAAATTGTCTGTAAAACGATGTTATACATAGTATTTCAGAATGTCAGAGAAACGGTTCTAATCCAGCGGATATTAATCGGTTTCGAAGCCATTCTAGTAAAAATATTTTAAGCTCTATAATTAAAAGCTCATTATCATTTTAAATTTTTACTGTTTTTTTACGTTGAAGTGTGACTTATTATATTTATCGAAAAAGTGTAAAGTTTAGTCCTAAAAACCTTTAAATCATCCTAAATCTTAACTATCACAAAAAGAAGTTAACTTGTTGAGGTTAAGAGTTGACGGAAATAAACAAATTTACACATATTAAAAAGTTTAATATTGTAATCTTTCTCTTTCTTACTGGGGTAACATAAAACAAATATGAGCGTGTATGTGTTTTATTGAACTTTAATATCTTGTGAACGTCTCTAACTTTTAGAAAAGAATAGCATTCGTTGAAGAAATGTATTATGCTTTTGGGGCGTATATAAGTCAATAATCCAACATAGGTTAAAATTTCCTTAAAAACAGGAATCTAAAGAGATAAGACAATGAACGATAATTTGATGTACATCTTTAACAAAATTATAGGCACCTTCTGTAGATTACAATTAGTGGTTGAAACGTTTGTACACTCACATTAATAAACCATCCAATCAAAATTCCCTAAAAACAGGAATCTAAGGGAATAAGACAATGAACGATAATTTGATGTACATCTTTAACAAAATTATAGGCACCTTCTGTAGATTACAATTAGTGGTTGAAACGTTTGTACATTCACATTAATGAACCATCCAATCAAAATTCCCTAAAAACAGGAATCTAAAGGGATAAGACAATGGCCGATAATTTGATGTACATCCTTAATAATGATTCACAAAATTATAGGCACTTTCTGTAGATTACAATTAGTGGTTGAAATGTTTGTACACTCACATTAATGAACCATTCAATCAAAATTCCCTAAAAACAGGAATCTAAAGAGATAAGAGAATGGCCGATAATTTGATGTACATCCTCAATGATGATACAAAAAATTAACCCTTCTGTAGATTACAATTAGTGGTTGAAATGTTTGTACACTCACATTAATGAACCATCCAATCAAAATTCAATAAAGGTTTCCAAAGTTGTAAGCCAACGAATAAGAAAACGTTATTATATAACTTTAGGGTTTAAAGGAAACAGCCAAATGTCCCCCCCCCCCCCCAACGCCCTCCCTGCTTAAAAATCTTCCAAACCAATCATAAAAAATATTTTTTTTTCAGAAAAAAAATGCTATTAGAACTTGGAATAATCCTGCAACTGCCGCTCATCTACTCTGGAAAATTTCATAAAAAATTGTAAGTATTACATATTGGTTAACCCTCGACCATGGCTCCACACGTCATAATTAAAGATGTTAAAAATGATTCCCACTGCTGCTATGTCAGGTCACGTGCGCGACAAAAATATTTAGAGTAGGGGAATGTCTCTGTGCAAAACAGGCGCAACTCAATACCAAGGACAGTTAGGACTTCCAAGACAAAGTTCGTGCAATCAAAGGGTTGGTTGTCTATAGGGCGAATGGACGGTTTACACCGCTATTGAGACGCGGCGTATGTTTCAAGGTGCGTGGATAGGTCTGAAACCCGAAGCGACACCAAGCCCTAAAGAGGTTAGCATTAAATATTGTTTTGTGTGTTATGGATGTTTACATCCTATTTGATATTTTGACTTTTTATATAGTTTGGTAATTGATATGGGTACTCAGGATATTTAACATCCTATTTTTTCTTTTTTACTATTTAAGAATATCATAAAATTGAGGTTGAGAAAGGAATGTAGATTAATTCAGGAGCCACTTTACTTCTATTACCTAATGCCACAACTCCATAGCTCATTTTTTCTTTATTGTCTTAGAGTAAAATTAGACTATTAATGCAGCAAAAATAATTATTTAAAATTCTTATAAATAGTCATTTAACGCTATATTGAGGTCAAACTGTGGTTAATTATAATCTGAGATTATCTTCCTCATTGATGATTAAAAGATTTTATAGGAAACAGCATGCTTCCAAGGAAAGCTTTTCAGACCATAGACTGTCAAAATATAATCTAAACCTTAGGTTTAGATAAACGATCATGTTTAATATATACTTTAGGTTAGAACAGCGAGGTTTGGTGAATAATGGACCCTCGCTCAATACAACTACTGTTAGGAAAACTTGCTTATACACCCAATATGGTAGCTGTCTATAGTGTCCTAATGGGGATATTTGTTACTGCTTTTGGCCTACCTATTCTAATAACGTCAGGAATTACCCTATACCGCATCTCTTTTCTAGGGTTTTTTCCCCCTTCCCTTTCTTTTTCCCTCTATGATATCAATAGAATAGGTAGGCCAAAAGCGGTGACTTCTATCCCCCTTTTCCTAGGGCACTAAACACAGCTACTTGGTTTAAGCAAGTTATAACTACAGGGATATCAAAATGAACAAATCTGAAAGTAATGTTAGATGTATTATAAGGTAGATATTGTTGTAAATTTGTTGTTTACACTATTGATATATAGCATAAGTATGCCAAAAATTATGCCAAAACTTTTAAATTAATAGAACAATCCTATTGGCCAAAATTTTCTATTCAAATTCAACTGTAACTGTTCCTCAATAATTAAATTTTCCTAAAAACAATAAATCATAGTTTTAATCATAATAGTTATTAATCGCATCGTAATATAGACAGCTTTCCGCGAATAGTAAAAGATTAATTATATGACTAATTTCGGTTTTGTTGGCCCCGAGGGGCCAAGGGCCCAGACCAACAAAACAGGAATTTATTTTATAACTTTTCATTTTACTATTCGTAGAAAATTGTCTATAACTATTAGGATACGATACATAATTTTTTATTAATTGGTTTCGAAGCCTTACTGGAATTATATTGACATCATATGTACTTTTTCAGTATTGAAAATTGGTCGTTGTACACTTTACTTGATGTTGAAGCTAGCCCTGAATGTGGTACAATTAGTACAACTAGAGGTCCAAGGTAGGGTATAATTAGTACAACTAGAGGTCCAAGGTAGGGTACAATTAGTACAACTAGAGATCCAAGGTAGGGTATAATTAGTACAACTAGAGGTCCAAGGTAGGGTACAATAAGTACAACTAGAGGTCCAAGGTAGGGTACAATTAGTAAAACTAGAGGTCCAAGGTAGGGTAAAATTAGTACAACTAGAGGTACAAGGTAGGGTACAATTAGTACAACTAGAGGTCCAATTAGTACAACCATAGGTCCAAGGTATGGTACAATTTGTAAAACTTGAGGTCCAAGGTATGGTACAATTAGTACAACTAGAGGTCCAAGGAAGAGTAAAATTAGTACAACTAGAGGTCCAAGGTATGGTACAATTAGTACAACTAGAGGTCCAAGGAAGAGTATAATCAGTAAAACTAGAGGTCAAATGTAAAGTATAATTAGTAAAACTAGAGGTCCAAGGTAGGGTACAATTAGTACAACTAGAGGTCCAAGGTAGGATACAATTAGTACAACATAGATCCAAGGTAGGGTACAATTAGTACAACTAGAAGTACAAGGTAGGGTACAATTAGTACAACTAGAGGTCCAAGGTAGGATACAATTAGTACAACTAGAGGTCCAAGGTAGGGTACAATTAGTACAACTAGAGGTCCAAGGTAGGGTACAATTAGTACAACTAGAGGTCCAAGGAAGGGTACAATTAGTACAATTGGAGGTCCAAGGTAGGGTACAATTAGTACAACTAAAGGTCCAAGATAGGGTACAATAATTTGGTCCGTTTGCCTGTTGGTCATAATTTTAATACATAAATAAATTTGGCCATTTGGTCCGTTTTTCCATACATGATTTTTTGTGCTTTGCTACTTGTCATCCCTTTTTTTCTATTTAGAAACATTTATCCTGGATATAGAGAGGTTATAGTGGCCCATCAGACTAACCCTCTTATGGGCACCTGTGGCATCCTCTCGTGGAGGCTTATGGATATCAACCTCAGGTTAACATTACCCACAATTTAGTAGAATACGTAGCTGTGTTTAGTACCCTAGGAAAATGGCAATGTATGTCACAGATCTTGGCCTACCAATTCTATTAACGTCATAGTAGAGGGAATTAAAAAGGTGAAGGGGGATATAAACCCTTAGAAAAGAGATGGGTTATAGGGTATTTCCTGTAGTCAATAGAATACGTAGGCCAAAAGCCATTTTGTTAGGGCACTATAGACAGCTTCGTAGAATCAGTATATTATTACTTGGATGTTGCACCAGGTTTTAATATACTCTGATAGAGTGATGCTGGCAGCTGGATAAAATAACGATACCACCATCCACATCCTTTACCCCATCCCCGCCCCTTCTACAGGATGAACGAACTGGCCATTAAATGAGGTCCATATTAGCAAGTTAAATTAACGACAAATTTTACCTTGTCGATATATACACGTATATCCTATATCCATTTGAATTCACCTACAGTTTTGAAATGATACACTTATAGGTTTACCATCCCTGAAATGAAATTATAGTGCTGGAACTTTTTAAATCTATTATCAGAATTAAGCAACTCAAATGTAGATTACACCCATAAGAGTATAATTGTCTAAAATGCAAAGAACAACCAAAGACAACAAATATAGTTGTACATCAGTTTTAGTTAAAGGCTTATAAATTTCACTCTTAATATACCTATTTACTCAAATGTAGAATAGATCCACCTATACCTAATGTAGAAAAGATTTGCTTAAGGAAAAAGTATAAATTTCTATATTCTATACATGTAATCGCTGCGCTACTCCTGAACCTAATCATCCCTGTACTCCATATGATCTAAAGTAGGATTCATGATGCTTTTAAAAAATGCAAAAATCTTGTTTGTTCTATGTCAAGCAACTTTGAACTATAAAATGGTTGAAGGTTAGCTTTACTTTTATGTACAATATAGGGTACCATTGTAAAATAAATTTTGTCTTAATCAGGATTATTTTAGATATGGGAAAATGTTAGATTATATACAGTTTTTTATTTGATTCTAAACCTCCAATATTTTTTTTATAAATTTTGTAACCCTATTATCAAAGCTTTCTTACTCTTTTTTTTTAAATTAAAAGGGCAAAACCATGTTTAGGCAATAGCGGGCTAGGTTAAAAAGAAAAACGGTGTTTTTTCCCAAGGTGCTTAGTCAAGCATAGAACAACAACCCCCCTCTCTATTCTTTTTAATAAATTGAGAAACATTTAATTGTTATTTTAAGGTTAGATTGGGTTAGGTTAGATTGGGTATTGGGTAGTCTCGAAGGCTTGATTCACTGGTTGAGAATTATTTTCAACTTATTTTGCTAATAAAGAGGGGGGGGGGTCAGCAACGAATAATCTGTTTTCACTTGCTGTCATGATTAATGAATGAACCGTATAACCATCAAATTTTTGCACCTATAAATATTCTAAAAAACTTTTTGCATTGTGATCTAGGACAGGAAAAGTATTCTAAAAAATAGGCAGTAACATCCAATAGCTGAACATAATAATAAGTCGGATAAAATGGGTTGATAATTTCTGCATTTATAGTGGGCAAGGAACCGCTACGACTTTGGAGCTAATCTATATATTTATTTATTTAATGAATCTATTATTACTTGGATCTTACACCAGATTATGATGTTCTCTAATAAAGTGAAACTTGTGGCTGGCAAAAAAAACAACCCCTCATCCTCTTTATCCCATCTCCTCCTCTCCTACTGGATGAACAATTTGACCCATAAATGAGGTCTGAATTAGCAACCTAATTGACGACACTTATCCACGTATTTCTTCATTTTTATTGTTATTGGATGGGATGTGGATCTAAATCATAAAAGTTTCTTCCATTTCAAAAGTTTGTAGTCTTTTAACATTTTTCTGGATGCATTAGACATTAATACTTTTTATAAATTCAAGGAAAAGGATTTTTTTAAGCATAACTTTATATAAATCACACAACTTTTCAAATAAGTATTATGATTATAATTACTGGTAGTAATCTAAATAAATAAAATCTAATAAGAAAAGCAAATATTATTTATTTAAAATTTTGAACAACTTTGCTTTTATGAAGTCCTTCTTAAAACCTCTCCATATATGATTTATTTTAGGCTAAATTTTCGTGACCTTTGCAAAGCAAGTGATAAAAATGGCCATTTATTAACTCCCTTCAGGAGTGGTTTTATGAAGAACTTAAAAAAAGCAAAGTTGTTCAAAATTTAAAATAGATAATTTGCGGCAACTCCTAGTGGGTGAAAATTGAACTTGAAATTTTCAAATCTAATTTTCTCAAAAAGCCCCCGCTGAAATATTTTGGTTTTATCTGGAATCACCATGGTTTTATGTCTATTTTCACCATACATAGGTCTCAGGGCTCGGCACTTACTTTTGTCTTGATTCAATTCTAGCCCACAGTGATTCCTTTTTTCCAAACACGCGTGGTATTAGTTCAAGTAACACCCATCTGAAAACCAACTCTTTTTTATTGCACAACTTCTGCCTGGAAATCCTAACTGCCCTAACGCCTGTTTTGTGCTAAGGCATTACCCCTACTCTATCTATTAAAATTGAGCATCTGAAATAGTAACAGTAGGATCCATTTTTAGCGTCTTTAGTATGAAGCAATGTTTAGTCAAGATTCAAGATGGCGATCGGATGCGCAACATGTTAGGCCATGGTCGCGGGTTACCTAGTAAAGTACCTCATACGGGCGGGATTGCAGTCAAGGACCTTATCGACTTGATGTACTGTCCAGGTCCTGGTACAGCAATCCAGGAGAACTAATGTTGACTGTTACGCACCCTTCTCTGTCCAAACACCCAAGGATATTAGGTTAAGTAACATCCAACAGACAACCAACTCTCTGTGATGCACAACCTTTGTCTGAGAAGTCCCAACTGTGCATGGTAACGAGTTACGCCTGTTTTGGGCCAAGGCATTCCCCTTACTCTAACTATTTATGTCGCGCATCTGACATAGCAGCAGTAGGAACTATTTTTAAGGTCTTTAGTTATGACGCGGTGTCGGCCCAAGATTCGAACCTATCACCTTCCCGACGACAAGCGGATGCGCTACGTTTTGAGCCACGGTCGCGGGTTATGTTCGCGGGTTACTTTATTGACATTGTATTTAGAAATTACAATTTTAAAAATGCAATTTTCAGGCATAAATACCATCCCTGTGTTTTTTTTGTAGAATTCAGACTAAATTAGAATGTTTTTTAGGTTAATGGTAATGTGGAGTGTTCCATTTAACTTAAATCTTAGAGATACTTACTACGCTATTGGTATGGTTTTTCAAAAGGTAAGCTTAGTATCTATAAACATTATTACTCTACAATTACTACAAGTTGGTCTAGCCATTTCTGTCTTTACTTTTTTAGCCTCGGATAGACTTTGAGGACGGGATACAAAGTCATTTTCTATTACAGTATATCTATGGAACCAAAGATTGCTCAATGATTACAACCGTCCTTTAGACAACCAATCCTTTGTTTTCACTACCTTTGACTGGAAGTCATAGCTGTGGATTTATCTGAGTTTCGACTGTTTTGGACCAAGGCATTCCTCCTACTCTAACTTCTTTTTGTCGTGAACATGACATAGCAGCATTTTTGACTTCTTAAGTTATGACGCAGTATTAGGCCAAGATCCGAATCGTATCACCTTCTCGATAATGTGTTACGCTGCAATCGCGGGTTTTCTGTCTACATATACTTTTTTATAGGAATCTTAAAGGATAAAGGATAAAGGGCGAAAGATTGATGTCCCCAACCTAATTATGAAAAAACAAACATGACAACATCCATAAAAGCGAAGCACTGAAATGGTAGGACAAACGGACATTAACACTTATATAGTGTCAGAACTAAATAATCAGAATATAAATGTATTTGAATCGGAGCAAAATTGTAAGTATATTTGTTGAAAAACTGCTTGATACAGGATAATGTTTATGGACATAATTACATTTTTAGGACTTGATTATAGAGTGGCATTGTTTATAACATTATACTTAGTTTTTCCAGGATTGTTTTCCATCAACATACCAAAAATCAGATCAATCGGATGATTAGATCACTTAAAATTTGGTGTTAAAAAGTAAAAAAATCAACATGTTTAAAATGGACGTACGGGCATTCTTGTTATGATTATAGAGTTGCTACGCTTTCTAAATCGTTCCTAACTACTAAAGGAAACCACCATGCAAAGTTTGAAATCGATAGGACAACTCTAACATGCCTAAATTAACGAAAAAAGCTATCCGTTTGTGACGGACGTACGGACGGACGGACCAACCCTAATTATAGAAAAGCTTCGCTTTTAAAACCTATACCTTTAGTTGATTAAATTTTTGGGTAAAAAGTTTGAACACTAATAGTTAGGACATTAGAGTAAAACACTAGAAGGAGAAAGGGTTAAATAACTGCATCTCCCCATTGCAATCGTCTTGTGCAACCTTTCTATTGGGTCATTGAAAATCAACCAATGGTGTCGCTTATATTACATAGCTAAGTAGCAGAAAATAATTTAGAAGCAGACGAAAGAAGTCTTTGAAAAATGAGGGGAGATATTTGTCTGTATATATATCTATACTATAGATTTGTTGTTAGGGCCGACCAATCAAAATTCGTTAAATTACCCAAAGTTTTTGAGCCAACGAATAAAAGGTATATTTCTTTGGGTACTAGAGCAATTTATAGCAAATTTTATAAATATTCTATTTCTACCATATTGAGCTATTCTAATAATTACATTATTCAAACTACCAAATAACGCTATTTCCATAATGACATAATGACAAAATAATTTCCTAACTTCACATTTGTTTTTGTTTTCAGGACCGTTTGACTAGTGGAGCCTACTGGTTTAACCAAATGTATTATGGGGAAAGTACTGCTTATACTAGGAGTAAGGTAACCATATCATGTTCATTAATATCTCCTCAACGGCAAGAATATTTAATCGCATTTATTAAATGTTCGATGGGGGAAAGTACTGCTTATACTAGGAGTAAGGTAGGCATAACATGTTCATTAATATCTTATAAACGGCACGAATATTTAATCGCATTTTTTAAATGTTCGATGGGGAAAGTACTGCTTATACTAGGAGTAAGGTAACAATAACATATTCATTAATATCTTATAAACGGCATGACTGAGTAGCACTGGCTATAAACTGAATACTTATTGATCAGAAAAATTTCCATAAAAATCTTAGCCGTTTATCTTTAAAAGCAGTTAATAAATAACATAAATCATATGTTTGACACAAAAAAATTAGGCTCAATTAAGAATCTGCAAAAAAAATCGTCTATTTCAATAGAAGCCAAGTAAATTCATATTCTAAGAGCATTACCGATAAACCGACGGACACAGTAAGTTAATTATTGATGCTCATAACGTTCTTCACAAAAAAAGTAAGCAATCTATCTTGATTAATGGCTGAATAAACAAATTCACCCTTACATTTTCTTTCTGACGGACGAACATATTGAATTATAAAGTAAATTTGCAACTGAAAACTAAAAATTTGAAATCTTCCTAGGGATCTAAAACATTGGCCGATAAATTTATGTGTATCTCTAATGATGATGATACAAAAAATTACCCCCGCTGTAGATTACAATTAGTGGTTGAAACATTTGGAAACTAAACTTAATGAACCAACCAGAGTAACCATTTTCTCTTTCCTTCCAGCAATTATCTAGAACTATTGTCTAGTTTTTTATTTATTATTATGGATGTTGTCATCCTTGTTTTAGTTGAAATAAATTACCCTTATAAAAGTTTGTGATTCATTGTCGTTTAAATGAGAGAGAGAGAGAGAGAGAGAGAGAGAGAGAGAGAGAGAGAGAGAGAGAGAGAGAGAGAGAGAGAGAGAGAGAGAGAGAGAGAGAGAGAGAGAGATAGAGATAGAGATAGAGATAGAGATAGAGATAGAGATAGAGATAGAGATAGAGATAGAGATAGAGATAGAGATAGAGATAGAGATAGAGATAGAGATAGAGATAGAGATAGAGATAGAGATAGAGATAGAGAGAGAGAGAGAGAGAGAGAGAGAGAGAGAGAGAGAGAGAGAGAGAGAGAGAGAGAGAGAGAGAGAGAGAAAGAGAGAGAGAGACCTTTCGTGTTTCATGTGCACATTTTGTCATTACCTGGGGAAAAGGGAGAGGACAATGGAAAATAAATTTATCTTCTCCTAATTCATATAAATTTATGAAAGTTTCAGGCAAAATGTAATTTAAACTTAAAATATGATGGTTCTAATTGTTTGTTTATGTTATCTTCTTCGTTGGCTTCCATGCCTTTTTTAAAATGATTGCTTTGTACAAACTAGCAGTGGCATGAACAAGCATATATGAAAAATAAAATATACATGCATCTAAATAGCTAAACTATAAACCGATAATGTTCTACATTATAAAGAAGTTTTATATAGCACGTAGTATGCTGTCTTTGTCCTGCTCCCCTTACATAGCTCTTGGAATAGGGAGAGTCCCTAGGTGCTAGGGGTACAGCAGGAAATTTCTTTCTATAAAAAAAAAGTTGGTTAATTTTCATATTTACCCATGATTTAATCTCTCTCGTTTGAAATAGACAATAGTTGAAATAATGAGGATGTATTAGGGAGGGGTCATTCAGTTATTTATTACACTGGTATCCAAAGTTTTATGATAACGTTTTTTATTCCATGGGAACTTTGTAGGTTTTTATTGAATTTTGATTGGTTGGTTCATTAAATGGAGTTTCCAAACGTTTGAACTATTAATTGTAATCTACATAAGTGGTAATTTTGTGTAGCATCATTGTTGATGTGTTCAGTTTATCGGTCATTGTCGTATCCCACTAAATCTCTGGTGTTTTGTAGTAGTGCTGCTAATCTATAATTATGATGTTGTCCGTACATCTGTTTGTAAATATATCTTTTGTAATTGGATGTGCATTTTTATTATTAGAGTAAAACACTAGAGGGAGAAAGGGTTAAATAACTGTATCTCCCCATCGCAACCGCCTTGTGCAACCTTTATATTGGGTCATTGATAATCAACCAATGGTGTCGCTTATATTAACACAGCCAATTAGCAGAAAATAATTTAGAAGCAGACGAAAGAGGTCTTTGAAAAAGGAAGGGAGGTAGTTGTCTGTATATTAATCTATACTATAGATCTGTTTTTTTAATTGACAAATTGAAATATTTTTTAAAAATATCCAGAATAAAAAATAACATTATCTGATAATTGCCATGTAAACTGCCCAGCTGTTTACGGGATCTAACTAGACACGCGTATTTTAATACGCATATCCCTATGTAAAAGTAACAGGATGTCTGTATGTCTGTGTGTATTGAAAAATCTCGCAAACCGCTGGACCGATATTGCTCCCCTTTTCAGTGAAGATTCTCAGTGAAAGTCCTGGAAAGTGTAATAACTATTTTTGGGCCAAGGTACCTCTACCCCCCCCCCCCCCCCCCCCAAGAGATATTGCCCAACGAAAACCCTAACCCCCTAAAAATTGTAAAGTGTAAAATGGAGCATATAGTGCCACAAGAGGCCTCTGGAGCGTAATTATACTTTAATTGTTGTAATTATCATTGCGCTTTTTTTGGACATGGATGCCATTGTAATAATTAAAAATTTTGTAATGTGAATTCCATTTCAAAATAGAGGTTAGTTCATTTCATATTCATAATTAAAAGTTATGTAACATTCAAATATTTACTAACAAACTTTTTGAAATAAGTTTAGTAGCTATATATATTATATAATAGCGGCTACGCCCCCTACAGATCTCTAGGGGCACTTGAAGAGAGGTGGGCGACCCTCTACTTTTAATTTTAGCTAAATATTTTTTTGGTGATGGAGCAATTTTTTCTATGGTTAGTTTTATTGGGGAGTGTGGCGGTACCATCCCCTGAAATTGTTATCAACCATTCCAAGACCTATGATAATTTACTGTATAGGAGAAACAAATCGGTTAGGTGTTTGGCGAGATCCTTTGACACATACAGTCAGACAGACACACATCCTGTTACTTTTATATAAGAACGTAAATGTGATGCAAACTAGATTTTATGAAATTGATATTTTAACGATCACAGTTATGTTTCTTTTTTTAGATTTAATAAAGTCCTTATGACAGAAATTTACATTGAATTTACTGACGGTCGAACACACTCATGCTTAAGTGTAGCCGGGATGTTAACAAGGATGAAAAACCAAGAAATAATCAATTTACTTACAATTTTTCCTTGTGGATAACAGTATGAGATATTAATTGTAAGCAAAAAATTTGTAAAATTAATTAGCCACCCTTCTCTTAAAACTAGGAGAAGGAAGGGTGGGGACATATGAAAGTAAATTAACTAGTGCCAAAAGTTTGAATCAATGTAATCTTATGAAGATGATTAAATCCCCTCAACAGATAATGACGTCATACGATAGAATAGCCAATGAGAGGCCAGTATACACTATAATTGACCAATGGTAAAATATATGCTGGCCTCTCATTGGTTATTTTTTATCGTTTGACGCCATAATCTGTTGAGAGACTTTAATCATCTTCTGATCTTATTCGTTAAAAACTTTTTCGATTGAATTTTGATTGATTGGTTTAGACTTGCGGTGTACAAACTTTTCAACCAATAATATAATCCATAAAAGGATATAAATCATTTTTGGGTACTTACAATAATTATCGTTCAATATCTTATCCCTTAAAATAATATAAATATAGTTAAAAAAAATTAATTTACATAATGCACATTGCACTTACAAAATAGCATAAGCTATGAAAGAATAGAGGACCTAATACAACCTTTATTTAAAAGGAGCAGGATGTTTGTCTATCCACCTGTGTTTGTTGGACCGATATGACTTTAAATTTTTAAAGGGGGGTGGGTGTAAAAAAAAATTTCTTCTTTTTTTGAAAACTAAATTTAAAAGGGATTGTCGACATCATTACATTAGATGGGGTGTTGAACCTTTGCTGTCCCAAGATTTATTAATCACTTTTAATGCAACACGTCTGATATGAAATTTTATATACTGTATGGTCATTAAGTTGGGTTCATATCGGAATTAGACAAAGAGGGGATATGCAAGTGATAAAATTAACCTTTAAAACATTTCTGACCGAAAAAGAATTTAAAAAAATTGAGTTTTAGAACGCGACCACTAAAAAATATATTTGATTACTTATTAATATGCAAAGACGACATTCGAAATTTTTTTTGAATCAGAATTATGGCTTCATGGTGCTCCCTGGAAAGGCCTTGAGGAGCTGAATCAGGAACTTTTGTCCGTTTCAAAATATCTCGTTCCTAGCCTTAGAAATCACTAAAGAAACACATTTTTTAAAGGTTTATTGAGAATTGTCCAATTTGTAGAGGTTTTTTAGTTTTTCTCAGGCTAGGAACGAGATTTCTTAAATCATCCAGAGGTGTATTATACTCATACAAGTCATTTGCAGATCCCCGCTTTGGCCTCAGAAAAAAAATGTCCAAAATCAACCCACCCTAATGGTCATAGAGGACATACTATTATTTCATTCGCCATAAAAGTGGGTATTCACCCCTACCTTGCTCCCTTGGTTTTTCCTTTTGGGTTTTGTTACATTGCATTGGATTTATTATTACTGAGATCTTACACCATATTATCTTGTACTCTAATAAGGTGAAACTTGTAGCTGGCTGAAATAACGAACCCCCATCCACACGCTTTACCCCCTCCCCTCCTACTGGGTGAACGACCTGACCAATAAATGATGTTCGTTTTAGCAATCTTAATTGACAATTTTCCCCTGTCATAATATCCACGTAGATTCTATATCCATTGTTTTTAAATAGATTTTTATCTTGGAACTTCTGAACCTAGTAAAAGTGTCTGACTCCTTTTTGTAGAACTTTGAATCTATCCTATAACTTAATTTTCTAAAGTCCATAAACCCTATTATCTCGGATCTCATAAAGAAATGTGTTTAAATTGCTCTAAATTACATTGCAAAATGAGATGGAGAAAAAGTGAGAAGAGGGAAGAGAAAAAGAGAGAAAGAAATTAAATAATTTGTGGGAAAATGCACAGGGTGAAATTGTATAAAAAATATGTTCTGAAACCTAAAAAGTGTAAAACACATAACATGACCTAAAAATGTATAACTCTATATGTAATTTAACATTAAAACACAAAAATAAATGTTTTTCACTGTAGAAATTGTGCTAGTCTTGTATAGATAAAGATTTATGCAGAGAGAGAGAGAGAGAGAGAAAGATAGAGAGAGAGAAAGAGTATTAGAAATATAGATAGATAATTAGATAGAGAGAGAAGAAAAGAATTAGAAAGAGAAATAGGTTTTGCATTTAGATAGAATCTTAGAATTTTATAGAAAAAAGAATTAATCAAAAATAACGAACGTACAGAGCATGTTATACAGTGACTGCGTTACTAAATTTTATATGATATTTAAATATAAATATATAAAATTAACAGGATGTCTTTGTGTCTCTGTATGTGTTCTCCTTTAAAGTGAAGCTTCTCACATATCTAGAAGAAGTCTATTTTCGAAGGGAATACACAACCTTTCCAAGGGAAATCTATCCTGGGAAAAAATTTCTCACAATTTTTTTTAGAAATTTTCAATTTCAAACTAAAATTTTAATAAGTAGAGGGCCGTGCCCTCCTCCACCTTCTCTTGCCCCTAGAGGTCTCTAGGGGTGTAGCCGAAAGTATGCAATAAAACAAAGACAGTTTTCTAAACTGTATAACTACCCCATCTTGCATTAAGCCCTTCTCTATGTTTTAGAGAATTAATTTTGCATGAGTGTTTTGCATCTGGGATAAAGGGTCAGGCGTTGCTAGTTCTAAGCTAATCAGTAACAGCTTAAATTTATTATAGCTTTATTAACAATCAAGGACGTCCAAGGGGATGGGGTGATTACCCCCCCCCCCCACCCACAAAAAAAACGAATCTTGGAGGCAACCCCAAAATATTTTTTATTTTACCCCCCCCCCCCCCCATTACAATTGTACCTATACCGTTGGGGGTACCCCTAACCATTTAGGAAGGGGTATTTACCCCCCCCCCCCCAATTTACTACGCATTTACGACTAAATATTTAAAATATCTGCCTGTGTGTACTAAAGGATCTTGCTAACCGCTATGGTTCCAAAAATCTTCTCAAAATCCCCACATTCCCCCGAAATAATTATTATTTTTTTTTTCAATTATTATAAACGGTTAGGATCTCGCTGACCACTAAATTGATTAAATCTTCCACTTTAGAAAAGGTCAACATATTTCCATGGATAGTTTTAGGCTATTTTAAGTCTTAGGAAGGTTCTAGGCTTTTTGTCTGCACTCTCCTAGCCTTGGATGATAGGAAGGCAGCCGCTAGGGGTTCATAATAATGACCCCTTTATCCGTGTTTTTGCACACTCCATCTCTGGGTTTTATACTTTAATTCAAATTAGAATATAGGATAACAATTTACATTTATATTCATAAAATTTACTAAAAGCTTTCCCAGAGTAGTTTTGAATTTAATATAATAGAGTTTATCGAATTTTGATTGTTTGAGTCATTAAGTTGAGTGTCCAAACTTTTCAACCACTTATTGTTATCTACAGAATGGGTAATTTTGAGTATCATATCATAGGAGATGAACCTTGATTTAACAGCCATTGTCTTGTCCTTTTAATTTTTAATACAGATGCATGTAAAAAATCAGTTATGTGACGTCATAAAAATGAAGGATTATCCATCTTTTTTTAAGGGATTTTCTTTTCTACTTCTCCTCTCATCTCCCTCATTTTTATGACGTAACATTTTTGAGACACTTTGTCCAGTTACTGTACAGAAAAATAAACAGTATGTTTACAAACATTTTACGGTGTGGTTACAATTGAAATAATAAAGTATAACCAATTAGTATTGTTATTTGACTAAGAGTTTTTGGAGTTCTGGCAATAACCCTTTGATATTATGAACCTTATCTGAAGTTCTTATAAGAAATCATGAGCAAAGCAATTCGACTATTTTTGCATTAAATGACACACGCCTAACTTAGCTGCAGTAGTCACAGTTTTTATCATGATTATTATAACGGGGAGAGGAAACTTTATACATTTTAATATCATTCAAAGAATACTTTTTTGTGCCCTTGGGACCTTCAAACCAATTGTCTTTAAAGGTTTGTTATTCTGTCATATAAAGTGACCCTAGTTAAGTACTCTGTTATTTTGGCTCTATCTCAACCGATTTATAGATGATCTATGGGGTTGTATGTCTGTACACGAGAAATTTTTATTTCAATAAAAAAGACAACAGCTTTTTAATATTTATTTATTTTAGGCTGGCAGACAGCTGTCCTTTTCAAACTCATTGCTGGTAGTCAAGGGGTTCATGGAGGCATTCACCTATCATTCTGTGCTCAATATTTCTGTACTACCAAGAAGGAGGTAAATAGATAGATATAGACAGAAAAACACAGACAGAAAGACCAACTGACAGACAGAAGATAGAAAGACAGACAGCCAGAAAAACAAATAGACAGACGGAAAGACAGTTTCATGGAGGCATTCTTAGAATATAAAGATTGACAGATAGATAGATAGATAGTTTCATAGAGACATTCACCAATCATTCTATGCTCAATAGTTTTGTACTTCCAAGAAGAAGGTAAATAGATAGATATTGATAGAAAGACAGACAGACAGACAGACAATATTTATGTACTACCAAGAAGGAGGTAAATAGATAGATAGATAGTTTCATAGAGACATTCACCTATCATTCTGTGCTCAATATTTCTGTACTACCAAGAAGGAGGTAGATAGATAGATAGATAGTTTCATGGAGGCATTCCTAGAATATAAAGATAGATAGTTTCGTAGAGACATTCACCTATCATTCTGTACTCAATATTTCTGTACTCCCTAGAAGAAGGTAAGTCTATAGAATAGATAGTTTCATGGAGGCATTCCTAGAATATAAATATAGATAGTCTCAATGAGGCATTCAACTATCATTCTGTGCTCAATATTTCTGTACTACCAAGAAGAAGGTACATAGATAGGTAGATAGTTTTATGATGGCATTCAACTATCATACATTGCTCAATATAGTGTACTCCATAGAAGGGTGTAAGTAGATAGATAGATAATTTCATGGAGGCATTCACCTATAATTTTGAGCTCAATAGTTCTGTACTCCCCAAGAAGAAGGTAAATAGATAGATAGATAGTTTCATGGAGGTGAATACCTATCATTCTGTGCTCAATATTTCTGTACTCTCAAGAAGGAGGTAAGTTGATAGATATAGATAGACAGAAAGACAGACAGACAGACAATATTTCTCTACTACCAAGAAGGAGGTAAATAGATAGATAGATAGATATAGATAGTCAGAAACAGGCAATCAATATTTCTGTACCCCCAAGATGGAGATAATAAGATAGATAGATAGTTTTATAGAGGTATTCACCTATCATTCTGTGCTCAATATTTCTGTACTACCAAGAAGGAGGTAAATAGATAGGTAGATAGTTTCATAGAAACATTCACCTATCATTCTGTGCTCAATATTTCTGTACTGCCAAGAAGGAGGTAAATAGATAGGTAGATAGTTTCATAGAAACATTCACCTATCATTCTGTGCTCAATATTTCTGTACTACCAAGAAGGAGGTAAATAGATAGATAGTTTCATAAAGACATTCACCTATCATTTTGTGCTCAATAGTTCTGTACTCCCAAGAAGGTTGTAAATAGATAGTTATAGAAATAGACAAACGGATAGACAATCTGTACTCCCACAAAGGAGGTAATTAGATAGGTAGATAGTTTCATATAGGTATTCACCTATCATTCTGTACTCCCAAGAAGGAGGTAAGTTGATAGATATAGATAGACAGAAAGACAGACAGACAGAAAAAAAAGACATACAGACAGACAATATTTATGTACTCTCAAGAAAGAGGTAGATAGATAGATAGACAGTTTCATGGAGGCATTCACCTATCATTCTGTGCTCAATATTTCTGTACTACCAAGAAGGAGGTAAATAGATAGATATTGATAGACAGCAAGACAGACAGACAGACAGACAATATTTCTGTACTATCAAGATGGAGGTAAATAGATAGATAGATAGTTTCATGGAGGCATTCTTAGAATATAAAGATAGATAGTTTCATGGAGGCATTCACCTATCATTCTGTGCTCAATATTTCTGTACTACCAAGAAGGAGGTAAATAGATAGATATAAATATACAGAATGACATACAGACAATATTTCTGTTCTCCAAAGAAGGAGGTAGTATATAGATAGTTTCATTCAGTACCCCCAAGAAAAAAGGTAAGTGGATAGATAGATAATATCATAGAGGTATTCTTAGAATATAAAGATATACAGATAGATATATAGACAGTTTCATAGAGGTATTCACCAATAATTCTGTGCTCAATAGTTCTGTACTCCCAAGAAGGAGGTAAATAGATAGGTAGATAGTTTTATGATGTTATTCAACTATCATGCATTGTTTAATATTAGTGTACTCCGTAGAAGGGTGTAAGTAGATAGATAATTTCATGGAGGCATTCACCTATAATTTTGAACTCAATATTTCTGTACAGACAGAAAGACAGAGAGAAAAAGACAGAAAGACAGACAGACAGAAAGACAGACAAACAAACAGACTTAAGTAAAACAGACAGAAAGACAGACAGATAGAAAGACAGACAGAAAGACAGACAGAAAGACAGACAGAAAGACAGGCAGTAAGACAGATAGAAAGACAGATAGAAAGACAGACAGAAAGACAGACAGAATGGCAGACAAAAAGACAGACAGATAGATCATGACCCTTGAAAAAGATTAGATCTTAGACACCTATTGTCAATATATAAAAGTAATATTTTTTTAGTGAGGGACTGGCTAGATCTGTGCAACAGAAACTCCACTCCAAGCACAAACAGGCAGAGTTTGTTGTCAGCCTAAGCGCGGGAAACTCAAACAATCCAAAACCGGTTCTATATGCTGTACTGCAGATTGTTAGCTGTGTTCTATTACATGCTGTTTTTATGAGTGTTCGTTATTTGTAAATGTATCATAGATTAATATTATATTTAAGAGTTTAATAAAGTTTATTCGTATTGTGTTTGTTTTATGAAAGATTCTTTATATGTCCTTGTTGTAAGTTTGTCTTCATTAATGTTTTTACGTCGACTATATGGCAAAAAATAAAAAAAGTATGAAACTAGAGGGGGAAATGGTAAAATAACTGTATCTCCCCACCCCAATGATCTTGTGCCGACTCTTAAATGGGTCTTTGATAAGACCTAAATAATGTCGGAAATTTTAAAACAGCCAAGTAGCAGAAAACAATTTGCTAGCAGACGAAAAAGGTCATTGGAAAAGTGGGACAGGTAGTTATCTATATTATAAATCTGTTGTTATTGTTAGCATATCATCAACACAATAATATTTTATTGGCCTTATGACTGCATACATTTGTTGAGTAATTATTTGACATTTGACCCATCTTTATTTAATATTTAACAGACATTGATTTACATAATTTCATATTGGATTTAATGTTAATTTTCATTTCAGGAAAACAAGTTTGCTATCCTTGTATAACAGTAACTGGATGTCTTTGAGTCTGTATTTGTACCGAAGGATCTCGCTTAACGCTGAACCGATTCCACTTTGCAATGTAGCTTCTCATAGGTCCTAAAAGGTTTATAGCTATTTTAGGGGAGGATATCCCAATGTTTCAAAAAGAAATCCCCTAGACGAAAAAATATCCCGCTTAAAAATATTTTCTTTTTCTTTTGAAAAACTTATATTTAAAAAAGGGGAGGTGATTTCCCCCCCTTCCCTCCACCTTAAGTGTCTATAGTACGATAAAAGTTCCTGGAATCTGATGGTTTTCTTCGGATGGTTTTCAGGCTACTGTTCTTCAGAAGCAAATCCCAAAAAGGGAAGGGGCTAAGCCTGCAGAGTGATAACTTATATCAGACTGTTTTACATAAAAGAACATCAGTTATTAAGTAGCTGCTCTACTAAAAATATGATAGAATATTTTTCTAATCTATAATAGAATATAGGATATATTTTGTAGATGAAATTATCCTAATCCGAGGGATTTGTGGCCAACACTCATAATTTCATTACAAGCTGAGAAACCAAAGGATCAGTTCAGGAGTAAGGGATAAACCTGCGCTCTCACACAAAGTGCATGTTGAGCATTAATACCCCCCCCCCTCACCCTGATATTTAAAATAATATTAGGGGGGTGGGAGGAATATGTTGTTTTAAAAAAACTAATATTTGTAAAAATCATTTTCCCCAATTTACCATGAAGAAAATTATTGATAATTTGATTACAATCTCAGACTTAATGAGATAACAAGGTAAAAAAGAAGGAAAAGTTCAAAAAAAATGCATCAAATTCTAAATATATATAAAACATTCATAATACTAGTTTATTGTTATTAAATCAAATGTTACTTTAAGCTCAAACTAACTTAATTAAATTGTAAATGAATTTAAATACTAATTGTATTTCAGTACCGGGATGTTTGTCTGTGTGAGTTAAGATCAAAAAACGGCTGTAGAGTTGCCGAGCCCATACTTTTTAAGGCTAGGCCACAATCAAAAAGCTAGGATATTCATGTCAGAGTAAAACACTGGAGGGGGAAGGAGTTAAATAATTGTATGTCTCCTTCCAGAAGGGCCCTGTTCCAAATTTCAATTAGGTGTTTGAAAATCAACGAATAGCGTCGGGAATATTATCACAGCCAAGTCGCTACAAAAGATTAGAAAGCAATTTGCTAGCAGACGAAGAAAACTATCCATTATGCCTGGAGATTGAGAACTTTTTATTCTCCTTCCACACCACAATTCAAGGTAATTAATTATAAAGGTGGCAAATCAAAGTTTCTAACTTTCAAACAGTGATCTTAAGGGACAAGACAATGATCGATAAATAATTAAAAATAATATTATCCTTCCTTTAGATTTTAATTACTGGTTGTTAAGTTTAAAAACTTCTAGTTTGAAATAACCAATAAAAATTTATGTACTAACCAATGAGAAAGATTTCGTTAACCCCTGGAACGATATGCCTATATATTTGCCTTTTCAGCGAAGCTTCTTATAGGCCCTGTGAAAATTTTTGAACTTTTTTGTGGGGACAGTTAACACCATCCTTCTCAGAGAAATCATCCCTAGAAAAAAGTACTTTCCCCCAGCCCCCCCCCCCCTGCTGCATAAAAGTCTCCAATTTATAACCTTTAATATAAATATTTAGTATTGTATAAGAGGATGAAACTAATATTTAATTTGGATAGACTGCGTACTTTTGATATTGTTTTAAGCCCAAAGCGTTTCTAAAAATAGTTTCAATACGTTCCATACAAAGTCATATGAAAAAGTTAAATAATAGTTATTTATCGCATCGTTTTATAGTCAGCTCATCGCAAATGTTAAATGAAAAACAAAAAGTATTGAAAATATTTTATAGCCCCTTTGGGCCCAAGGCCTTTGCTATCAGAACTGGTATTAATTTTATAATTTTTCATTTTAATATTCGTAAAAAATGGTCTGTAATACGATGCTAAACATGATTTTTCAGTATGGCTGATAACCGGTTCTAATCTAGCGATTAATAATCGCCATACTGAAAATTTTATTTTTTTATTTGCAGCTTTTTACAAAAACGTAAAAATATACAGGATGATGTAATAAGTTTTTGCATACATTATCCGTTTCAACAAATTTTAGTGCTTTTAATGTCGTTAAATTAAGACCTTTTAATCATTGTAATAGGAATCAGTACTCCATAAAATCAGATCAATCGGATGATTATTACACATAAAAATGATTGTTAAAAGTTTTAAAATCAAATAAATGGACGTACGGACATTCTAGTAACGATTATAGAGTTGCTACGCTTTCTAAGTCGAACCTAACTTCTACAGGAATCATCATGCAAAGTTTGAAATTGATGGGACAATTCTAGCATGCATAAATTAACGAAATAGCTATCCGTTACAGACGGACGGACGTATGGACCGACCCTAATTATAGAAAAGCTTCGCTTTCCAAAAAACTAGTTTTCATACATCGATATATTAAATCCCGACTATAAATTTGAAGCTAAACAATTAATAAAATATACTATAATAACATATATACATAACAAATCAAATTTAATAACAATTATTGCACAATAATTTTTACTAAGTATTATTTAAAAGCTACAAAATATAAGCATTTGGTTAGGGAAAAGGCACCAGAAAACTAAATTTTCATGCTTAAAGTTGCCATCCTGCTTTAAATTATTTATCATTAAGGAAGGATTTATAGTATTTTTAAGATAAAATTTAATTTTTAAAGGAAACTTTTTTCATTCTACTGTTGAAAAATTATTTAATTTCAAAATTTCTAGACCTTTTACAATTTTGTTTTGCTAGGTAGGAATAGTTTAATTGCAAAAAAAATTCAACTCAAAGGTTATCATTTTTCATTGAATAAGGGACATGATAAAAAAAAGTAATAGTAACAATTAATGCGACTTAATTAAGCTTTGGTAATACATTTTATTATCCTAATATAAGTCATTATCAAATTCTATCTAAACTAACTTTTTCTCATTTAAAACTAGAGATTTTTGCCTCAAAAATAATCTTTTACCACTTGACTTTAATTTTCTTCCTAAGCCTCCAAGGTGTAAATTACTGCGCGTGGCATTCACGCCTTTGGCGCGCGAAACTCTTATTGATTGATTGATATTAATTGACGGATTTTTTTCACAACAAAAATGCATGCTTATGACGTCACCGGAGGTACTACAGTCTTTGGTTGCTTGTTGAAATGGTACATTATGCGGTTCTATGGATTTATAATCACCAGATTGCTGGAAAGGTAACTTCTGCTGATTTGTGCCGTTAAGGTGGCATTCTGAGATAGTAGGATATGTTCTTTGGTCACTAGTTATTTTACAGTTCTCTGAGTGCTAAAATAGAATAAAGTTATCTACAAAATAATAATAATCTAGGAAAAGAAATATATATCCAAAAAATAGTTTGACTTTGATATTTTAGTCCTCTCAAAAAGAAAATAATTTGTTTTTATTGTACTATTTTTATATCTTATCATACAAAATTATGCACATTGTAATTGAAATTTAGGTCCTAGGACAAACGCAGCAGTCTCAAACGTCGGAGTGGACAAACGCAGGAGTGGACACTGACCTTTTTTAGACCATCTTTTAGGTTTAATAAATGCCTAACCCCTGCAGGGGGATTATTTGTACATTCTTATCTTAACCTAACATAATCTGTATAGAAATACTGTATAATCTGTATACGATTAAAAATAATATTAAAACAAATTCACAAGAAATACCAGGTTGATAAAATAATAAAATCGACAATTTATGTACGTGTCTTTGACTTTAGCAAAGAATTTGTCAATAAAAATATGGAGGAAAAAAATTTTTACCAGACAAAGTAAATAAATGAGTAGTTTTGCAAAAATGACTTACTTATCTTGCAAGAGCCGGGCACTTTTCACATACCAGCTTACAGTCAGTTTGTCCTTCGCTATCTTGGATAATAGGGGCAGACAATCTGCCGTGCCCGTCGCCATTGTCCATATCACCGCCACAGGTGGGCGGACACGATCGCTTTAGTCTGATGCTGCCGTTGGAGGAAAATCCGTTGTCACGCTGAAGATTTGATTGGTCTTTTGAATCTTTACTGTAATTTTTTTGGGAGGGGGGGGGCGGGGGGGGTGCACGCATTAGTCGTATAGCATAAAACTTAGCTTGGATAGATCAATAATAATTATCCTTGAAAATTGTTGACTGTGCTCTTAGCCAGGGATCTGTGACAATTGCCGATAAATTGATGTGCATCATCAATGATGATACACAAAATAACCCCTTCTGAAGATTACAATTAGCGGTTGAAATATTAGGACACTCAACTAAATGAACAGAACAATAAAAATTTAATTAAAGTCCTCAGGTTTAATAAGCTATTGACTAATAAAACGTTATCATAACTCTCTGGGGACTAATGTAATAAAAAGCTAAATGTCTTCTTCCTCCCTGGCTCTTTGCGGACAAACACACATACACACAACTTATTACTTTGCATTAAAGTTTAGTATAGGAATGTTCGAACCATAGAAAGAAAACAAAGTAACATATTTCGTCAATTTTTCACAATAGCTTTTCTCATTTTTTAGCCCCTACGGACGGAGGGCTCTAACCCTGCGGGACAATCATTAACAATTACCTAACCTAAAATAATCTATTAAAAGCTACTATGAAAATACTTTGAACCTGCTACTTTATTTTCTTTCCATGATCCGAATGTTCGAATGTTAAATTGGAAACTAAAAAATTGACTTTTAAATAGGAAGTAGGTGGTAAAAATTGCATCAAATCTTTTTCCAAATATTTTCTTATGAAAATTGGAAAAGTAAAATCCACATTCACACAAAATCTTTATAAAAACATTCTATTTTAAACCATGGTCAAATAGGATAGAGTTTTCTAAAAAGCATTAATCAAAAACGACAGAAAATAGGCTTATGTTTTGGATTTAATTTTTGGATGCTGTATTTCTTACTTTTCTTTTGGTGTGGTTTAAATGTTATTGTATAAAAAATATTATTTTAAAAATTATTACAGTAGATAGGGAGGGAGGGAGGGGACACTGGTACCTAAGGTTTTATTAACATATTATGTTAAGGGTTGGCTCATAAACTTTGGGTACTTTTATTAAATCTTGATTGGCGGGTTCAAATCAAAAATGTCCAAACTTTTCAACCAATAATTTTAATCTTCCGAAGTTTTGTTTTTCATCATTCGAGACATAAATTTAACACCTGTTGTCTTTACATTATTCATTATCCTAATGCGAGCTAGATTAAATTAACATAAAACAAGGATGACAACATCCATAAAAGCGAAGCACTGAAACGGTAGGACAAACGGACATTAATACTTGTATAGTGTCTGAACTGAATAATCAGAATATAAAAGTATAAGATTCGAAGCAAAATTGTAAGTAAATTTGTTAAAAAACTGCTTGATACAGGATAATGTTTATGGACATACTTACATCTTTAGGGCTTGATTATAGAGTTGCTTTGCTTAAAATATTGTTCTTTGTTGTCCCAGGAATCAATATACCAAATATCAGATCAAACGGATAATTAGATCATATAAAAATTTGTTGTTAAAAAAGTAGAAAAATCAACATGTTTAAAATGGACGTACGGACATTCTGGTAATGATTATAGAGTTGCTACGCTTTCTAAATTGTATCTAACTATTACAGGAATTACCATGCAAAATTTGAAATCGATAGGACAATTCTAACATGCTTAAATTAACGAATAAAAGCTATTTAAAAAAGTAAAAAAATCAACATGTTTAAAATGGACGTACGGACATTTGGGTAATGATTATAGAGTTGCTACGCTTTCTAAATCGTACCTAACTACTACAGAAATCACCATGCAAAGTTTGAAATCGATAGGACAATTCTAACATGCTTAAATTAACGAATAAAAGCTAACTATCTCGGACGGACGGACGGACGGACGTACGGACGGACGTACGGACGGACGGACCGACCCTAATTATAGAAAAGCTTCGCTTTTAAAAACACTACATTCTAAATAAAAGTTTAAACAAAATTGTGGTGTTTCATTAAAAAGTGCTAACTCAACAATATCAAAAAGCAACTAAAAAGCATTAAATAGAGCTGGATCTTTAAATCATTTCAATGGTGCGCCAAATCGGGGTGCGCTGAATTTCAGCCAATCACAGCGCGGCATTTCGTAAAATGCTGTGCTCTCATTGGTGGAAAGTTGGATCACCTCGATTTGGCGCACCATTGAAATGATTTAAAGATCCATCTTAGAATAGAACGGATATGGCCACTGAACAAAAAAAAATATGTTGCAAAAAATTGTTTTGGAATATAATACATAATTTAATTCGGATAATAAATTTACAAAAATATTGATCCAGATGATATATCCCTTCCATTAAGGTTTCTAAAAAAATAAACAAAAAAAAGCTTTTTTAAAAACATTTATTACACAAAGTGTATGGTATAAATATACATAATAATATAGGTATCATGATACGATATTTACTATATGTAAAATAAATAAATAGCTTGGATATGTTTGAATCTACTTTAGCGAAGCTACGCTTATCTACTAAATACGTTATAGAACGCCTTTCTATCTCTTTTTAAAAGTGAAGCTTTTCTATAATTAGGGTCCGTCCGTCCGAGATAGTTAGCTTTTATTCATTAATTTAGGCATGTTAGAATTGTCCTATCGATTTTAAACTTTGCATGGTGATTCCTGTAGTAGTTAGGTATGACTTAGAAAGCGTAGCAACTCTATAATCGTTACAAGAATGTCCGTACGTCCATTTTAAACATGTTGATTTTTTTACTTTAATAACAAATTTTTATGTGATGAAATAATCCGATCGATCTGACTTTTTGGTTACTTATTCCTATTACAATAAGGTACAATATTATGAGCGAAGCATCTGTATAATAAAGTATTGAAAATGTCAGTATGTCCTTAAACATAATTCTGTACTTAAAGGGACTGTGAACGTAAATTTTTCTCATCTTAATATCAAATCTTAACATTATCTCATTCATAATATCTCACAGATAGAGCAAAACGCGCTTTTGTTTGCTTAAAAAACGGCTTTTTCCGACGATTTTTATAAGGTACAGGGAAAGGAAGAAATTTTCCGTATTATATAAAATGTCCATTAAATTGATTTTTTCTCCCATTATAGCTAAAATTGAACTTTTTCAAATAGTTCTAGATTTTTCCTAACAGTTAAGCTGACTTTTAACATAATCCTTGCTTTAAACTAATGTATAGTTACTTAGAAATTGATAAAATAAGCAATATTTTTTTATTGAAAACCAAATACAATAACAAAGCCAGAAACAGGTTTTTTATTATTATCCAATTAACTTTAGATGGCCCATCTCTCGCCCACCTTTAATTACAAATTTGTAAATAATAAAGACGCAATATTTTTTTATAAACATTCTGATAAAAGTGTAAACTAATTCTCCAAAGTGGGTTATTTATTGTCCAACACAATAAAAAAGGATATTATTATTTTAAATAACCTATGAGATTCAACCCTTTGTAGACAGTGAGGTATTTTTTTTTTGTCAATAATACGAATTTAAAATATGTCTTTATTACCTAACTACTACGTTATAAAAAAACTAATTGGCAATTTTATAGCATAAAATAAATCCTTAACAGTAAGTAAATTGTTTCAACTATATATGACAAGTTAAATATCCCTACAAACATTATAAGAATCAAAAACGTTCAGATTTTCCCTGTTTTTTCCTTTTTCCCTCTCAAAATACCATAAAATCAAGGCATTATTCCTGGATATTTTTGTTAATAGGACGTTTTTGGTTGATCAGTGTAGTGAAATGTGCTTAGTAAATTTTAAGATTTGATAATCAGATGAGAAATTTTTACGTTCACACTCCCTTTAAGAAGTTTTGCAACAAAGTTGCGTATAATTTTGTCAAACCTTATATTTTCATATTTTGTATGTTCAGTTCTGACACTTAACAAAAGTTAATGTTCGTCTGCCATATCGTTTCAGAGCTTCGCTTTTATGGATGTTGCCATCCTTGTTAAGGCACAATTTCATGAAATTTTTAATTTCTTCATACATTAAGATACTATACAAATGTATTGTAAATAATTGTTTCAACTTATATTGATATTTGAGTTGTCCTTTATTTAAATATTTATATACAAAGCTTTGCAATAATTAACAAAATTGTTGTTAAAATAAAATGATCTTTGAGCATTTTTAAAAGTTAAAAATTATTGCATTTTGTTAAGTGTAGCCACTCTATATATCTAAATAGTCTCAAAAATTTTTTTTTTTAATGTAAGAAAATTTTAACTTGGGTTGTCCGCAGGGTTAGGTCCCACATAGGTTAATCATAAAAAAAACTCCCCCCCCCCTTCACGCTTATTTATACTTTATTAATAAGCTTTATTTCATTATTTATGAATGTTTCATCCTTGTTTAAAGAATATTATAAAACTAATAAATACATTATTAAATAAGCTTAGAAACAGTAACAAGTATTCTGATAAACAAATAGTAGAACAAGACCGTCAATTAAAATATTAACTTGGTTAAAGAAGAAAACAGTATACAATAGTAGGTTGTTAAAGAATATATTTTGTTTTTATAGTGAATACTTGACTCCTACATAATACAAAACCAATTTGCATTATATCTGCATGTCCTACTATTTGATTTCAATGCGTTTGTCCTGAAGTCCTTTAATGTTTACTTATATTCTAATGGTGAAGAATTGCTACAGTTTGAATGTCATTATCGTCTAGGCCGCTTGTGTCTTGAGCCCTACGAGTAAAAACACATAATTACTAGAAGAAATATTGGCTTGTAATTTTAAAATCTAAGCTTTTCTACATTTAGGGTTGGTCCATCAGCCCTTAATGGATAGCTCTTATCGTAGATTTGTTCATGTTAGAATTATCTAGTCATTTAAGTAATTTCAGGTGTTTTTCTAACTTCTCAATAATGTTAAATATTAAATGCGTTGATACTCTGTGTTTGTTAATGTTCGTTTTTATGCCTTTCTGATTTTATAAACTTCGCTATTATAGATGCTCTCATTCTTGTTAATAAGATTATATATAAAAATGTAATTTAAAATCTAAAGATAACAGGACAAATTCCCTATGTAATTTACCCCGAAACTATGTATGATAGTATGTTAGTATGAAATGTGACGCGCATTTTTATCAAAGTGTGTTCAATTTATATATAACGCGTAATTTGTTAATTAAGCGTCACTTACGAATGAATAACAAAAATGACAAAATATCTAGAGAATAGTGTTTTGTAAATTAAATATGCAAGTCTTATTTCATCATTTTTATTGATTAACAAAATTACACCTGCCAAAGTTTTTAAGTCCAAGAATGAGATATAATGTTTATAAAACTTTGGGAAACAGTGTAAGGGGGGGGGGGCGAAAGTGACACTTTTTGAAACCAAAACTAAAAGTCAAAGGAACTCAACTAAAAAAAAAGAGTTACAGGTCTGACATTTTGCATGGCAGTTGCGTTGTAGGGGTACAATATGGAACTGTGAAGAAACGGCGTCGCAACCGCCGAAAACCGCCGAGAAAAGGCAAACAAAATTTCGGCGGGAAACGGCGATTTTCGGCTGTTGCGCCGCCGTTTCTTCACAGTTCCATATTTTACCCCTATAAAGCAACTGCCATGCAAAATCTCAGACCTGTAACTCTTTTTTTAGTCGAGTTCCTTTGTTGACATTTAGTTTTGGTTTCAAAAAGTGTCACTTTCGCCCCCCCCCCTTTATAGTCAATGTCTGTCCCTTATTCTTTAATCTACAATCTAAAGATTTAGAATTCAAAATAATAAATTAATAAGGCAATTGATAGCTGATTGATGCACTTCTTATAAATGTGATTAAACTTTTTATACCCTTTTGTGAATACTGTAAAATAATATAAAGGATAGATATAGGAAACTACAAATATATTAAAACTTAAAAATATCCAATATATTTTATTCTATGTACAAATCTAGGTATATAATATACAATTAAAATCAATATCATGTATATGAAATTTTATAAAAAATAAAATCAAAGCATGCATCATTTCTAAATATAAAAACAAAACAAAAAAATCATAGCAATACTACATATATAAAAATTATTAAAATAAAAAGGATAGGCATCAGCAATATTCTTAACAAGAAAACAAAACAGAAAAATGGAGTTTTGAAGCCATAGATTATCAATCAATATAAAAACTTTTTTGATTTTATAAAAATAAATTAAAGAAGTTATCTTTTTTTTAAAAAAAGTAAGCAATAATATTCTATATTTTTACTTAGTATTCTAAGTAAAGGTCTAAAATAGAAAACAAGGACTCTCTTAATCTAAGGTCTCTTATTCCCTTTCCATTATACTATTTTTAGCTGAAAAAAATTAATTAAATAGAGAAGTAAAACATCAGCAAAAATCCTTTTTATTTTAAAAAGCTCGCAAGAAAAACTAATTTACATCAAAAAGGTTTCCTTGCTACCTTTAATTCTGAATGGGGAAAAGCATTCTGCAAACAAAATTGTAGAACAGAATGATTGAATATTTGATTTAAGTTAAGATTTATTAACCCCTTATCAACTTCGTATTGACCCTCCGCAAGTTTTTAACTATCTCTGAATAAAAGATAGATGGCTATAACTGATTAATTTTACGAATAAAGTATTGAGACATGAAATATTAAATCCCCCCCCCCCCCCCCCCACGAACCCAAACGATCTGTAAGTGGGCCTGACTGTTACGGGTTGGACTTTTGAATTTGCAAAAGTATTTTGGCAGCAGATATGACTTTTGTTTAGTCGCATTAAGACTTTAAACAATCCAGAATGGGGTATTCCTATCCAGTTTTTTGTTTAGGAATGAATATTTTTCATTATATTCATTCCTAAACAAAAAACTGGTTAGGAATATCATTCTCATTTAAACAAAAACTCATTTTTATGCTAAAATGTGGTTTAATTTTGGTTTTTAATTTGCATTTTTTTCCCCCGAGGTAGTCATTTTTTCCCCCAAGGTAAACTTTAAAATTTAAAACAAAAAAAATCTTCCAAATTTAATAGCAAAAATCTTTGAATTATTGGTCAATTTAAGTTCAAAGATTTTTTTTCATTGTAAAAATTTTTTATTTTTTATTTTGTAAAAAAAATCTTCAAACAAAAAAATTATCATAATCCAAGATGGCGTCAATACATGTAAATTAATATTTTCAAAACAAAAAATTCAAACTGGAATATCTTTTTTCACAGATTGAATTTCAAAAATCGGTCTGACAGTTTTACCAAAGTAGGGAAGATCTATCGAATGGAAAAGGTTTGAAACCGATAGAAGATTTCTTTTTAAAAAACATATTTTTTCTCGCATTTTTTCCCGGGGGAAAAAAATGACTACCTCAGGGAGAAAAAAGAATATTTACATCCACTATTTAAGGGGTCGTTTATGTGAGAATGCATTTTTAAAGGGGGTATTTAATACTTTTTTGTATCAGAAAGACATTTTTTTAAATGAAATTCAAATGTGTAGGTAGTATTATAGGTATGAGAGACAAAAAAAAACTTTATAAATCCAAAATTAACATTTCTATCCATAGTCGAGCTGCCCCTTGCAACAATCAACCTGATCTAGTATGAACCTAATTGTTCAATAATCTCACCTGTTCTATTGTTTATTTTTTTTCAGAATATTTTTCCCCAATCCTTGACATAAAAGCTTATTCTTTATGCATTGCAAAGCAAAAGAGAGAAAAAAACATATGTACAGAGTGGTCGACAAAAACCCATTTCTAATGTTTATACTGCTCCAAATAAGTACTTTGAAAGGTTTGCTAATTCTTTTAATCAAATATCACTACTGTTTACTTTTGTATTTGAATTAAATTTCTATAAGATAAATGGCTGTATAAAAACATGAATTGAGTTTAAGCACCTAAAAAATGTCTTAAAAAGTAACCTATTTTCTCTTAATAAAATCTAAGGATTTGGAATTAAAAAAAAGTCTTAAAATAAAAATCTTAAAATATTATTAAATCTTTTAAGTTTATGAGGACATGAGGACAAATAAGTTACTTTTTATGCAAAAAAAAAATACTAAAAACTAAAAACAATCACAAAAAAATGTAAAAAAAAAAATATTGCACTTTTTGTTTATTCTTTTGTGACAATATTAAATGCCCGAGTTAAAAATTTTAAGGAATCTAAGACGACGTTTAAATACCTAGAGAACTTATTTGATTCAAATAAATCGTTTTTTTTTAAGACACAATAATAAATAACGTAATTTTTTGTATACAGGCAAAATAAACTTTCAATTTGGCACATTTTGCATTTCATAAAGGGAGAGGGCATTTTAAAAAATCAATCATTTTTTAAAACCAATAATAAGAAACATTATTCTGCCTTTATATTTGTTGTACAAGTTCTAAATCTTAATTATTTACCCAAGAAATAATTTAATTTCTCGTATTTATTCGAAACTTATTAATATCCGGAGGATTAGAACCGGTTCTCATCCATACGAAAAAACTATGGATAGCATCGTATTTTATCCAGTTTTCTACAAATATAAAAATGCACAATCATAAGATTAAAACCAGTTATTTTAGCCCGTGCCTTTGGCATCTCAGGGCTAAAATACTGGTTTTAATCTTATGATTGTACATTTTATATCCGCGGAAAGCTGTTTATAATACGATGCAAGAGAAAACTTATTATATACTTTAGTTAACGACACTAAATAAACTCCCCCAAAAAAGAAAGTTAAATAAACTCAACTAAATACTTCCCTTCAAAAAAAAATAGACAATTATAACCTTTTATGTTCAGGGTTCATAACATCAAATCATTTCAATCTTAAACATTATATGCAAATTAAATTCTTTTCAATGTATAAAAATATCCCAAATATAAAACTTCCTTACAATAATAAAATAAAGTTTAAATAATGATGTATTCAAATTTTCCTTAAAAAGTTATGATCAAATTCATAAAAATATCAAAAAAAATACATTTAAAGAGACAATCAAATTAAGATGCTATCATAAGCTTAAAAATGAAAGCCAGACTTTTCACATGGGAAAGTAAAAGAAGACGCAACTTTAAGATAATAAGATTTTGGTGGAAGAGCGCAACTTTGATCAATAACCCTTATTCAAATGGTCCCCTGGGCTTACCTTCAACGCAAAAGCAACGGTTTTCAAAACTTTTTTGTTGCTCGGGTTCTGTAGGCTTTTTCCTTAACATTGCAATATTTTTTCGTCATAAAGTGAGGGTATAACAATATTTTGCGATGTTTTCTTTCTAAAATATTGTTACATGATATCCTAACATTTAAGGAATAAAAAAAAGAACATAGTGTCAAAAAAGCAAATAACTAAATCTAGTGCAAAAAAACAAGTGCAAGAAAATAATACAATCCACAAAAAAATCTTCTAAAGTTTTCTGTTTTTAGTTTATATCTTTAGAGATATCTTTTTTATAAATATCAGTAATATTCAATACTGGGGTTTTAAAACTTTTTAAATATTAGCTTATATCTTAAGTTTTTTATATCCTTTGGATGAACTAAATAACTTTGTCAAAAAAAATCTTTTAAAATCCCTGTATTCTAAATTATAACTGTTTGTATACTTTTAATGGAAAGCATCTAAAAAAAAAACGGAATGCAAATTTAAATATTTAAAATCTAATGAAAGCACTACAACTGTACAGTTAAAGTATTTAACTTTGTAACAAGTACAAAATTAGTTACTTTTTAATCTTTTTAACTTAAAAGAATAACCCATAAAAATAATCACATTTAAAATTATAATGATTAATAATACTAGGTAGGGGTAGTATCATTGCATTGAAAAATCAAAAGAAATCTTTTAAACTTTATGGGTTATAAAAAAAACAGGAAAGACATTCTTAACATTTAAAATATTTGATTATTTTAAAAATATCTTTCCAAATCAAATAAAACTTGGTGTATACAAATGCTGGATGAAAAAGAAATCATTAAAAAAGTTTTACGTAGGTATATCTAATCAATCAATAAGTATGGAATGATTTTAAAGTCAATTGAATTTGGGTCGTTTTAAAATCCAACTTCAATGTAATTTGGGAAAGAAAATAATACTAAAACACAAGTGTTAGAACATTGCAGTAAGAATTTTTCCGGATCTACTGCAGTTCACGGTAAAATATTGCTGGTAACGAATATTGCTAAAAATCTATGAATTTTAAAAGCTGCTAGCTGCCAAACGGCTGAACGTACAGATCATACCTGCACACCATTTTATGCGATATAAGAAGACCTACAAATAATCTGGAATAGCCAAGATGCAATGATGCACAGGGAAAGCTTCACTGAAGAAAAAACGCGTAAAATAGGCCTTTTTCGCGCATTTCTCTGCACTGCGAGATAATTATGCATTATTGATTTATGGCTATTCCAGATTATTTGTAGGCCTTCTTATGCCACTTAAAACAGTGTGCGGGAATGATCTGTACGTTGAGCCGTTTGGGAGCTACCAGCCTTTTAAATTCACAGATTTTTAGTAATATTCGTTGCCAGCAATATTTTACCGTGAACTGCAGTAGATCCATTTTTTCATAATCGAATTAAATCCAAAAATCTGTAAATTAAATGTTATCTGCAATGTCTTACTGGATGTATTTCAGACTGTCTTTTTCATAAGATGGAATAATCCTATTAAAATGAAAGGTTCCTACATGTGAGAGGAATCAGAGCCCTGAGAATGATTCGCTTGACCAATAACCTGAAGAAAAAAAAATTAAATTAGATACATTATATTAACACTTTGATACTAACTATTGTTTTTATAAAGGTAAATTATATTGATAGACATTAGGTGGAGTTAGGGAGAGAGATCTAAAGGGATATGACAAAGGACGATTAATAAAGTGATGAAAAACAAAATTATTGGTTAAAAATTTTGAACACAACTAGTTAGGAACTAATCAATAAAAATTCAATTAAAGTAACCAATATTTTTCAGCCAAAAAATAAGAAAATTTGATTATAAATCTTTTTGTACAAGTGTAATTACAGTCCAACGTTTTTTTCCCTCCCTGGGGTAGGGAAGATTAAGTATTCCTCCCTTTGCTGAAACATGCCAAACGTTGTACCTAGATATGAAAAAAAAACGAGAACAATCATTTACCTGTGATGCACAGCAAGGGTCTACACTTTCACCAACCTAGAAAAAAAAATATTTATCATTCTGAATAAAAGTTATAATGTGTCCATATATGTCTGAACATTAAGATCTCTTACTCACCTCAAATAGAATAACTTAAACTAATTTTAAAAAGTATTTTTATAGGGTTATAGAGTAGCTCCATAAAATACTAATTAAATGGATATAGAATAGAATACACGTGGATATTATGAGAGCAAAAATAGGTTACTAACATGGACATCACGTATTGGTCAGTTCGTTCATCCAGGAAGAGAGGAGAAAGGGGATTGTTATTTTATCCAGCTATAAGTTTCACTTAATTGTGGGACTTGATAATTTGGTGTAAGATCCAGGTAATAATAAATCTTTTGCTACTTACCGGGGCAGATGTATTGAAAATTGCATGGCCTAAAACCAGGCCAATAACCATACAGATAAAAAGTTCTACGGAATATGTCATGGCAACCTAAAAATAAAATTGAATAAATATTCTTAAGGAAATGACAAGTAGTTGAACAAAAAAATATAAAGCAGTTTTTAATATAAGGAAAAACCTAAGCATCTGTCTCTATTTTTTAATTTATTAAACTCCATTGTAAAACAAAATCAATAAAATCTACTTAAATCCGTACGTAATTAAGTAATCATAGTACAATCTTTAAATTCATTAACGATAAGGGTAAGAATTACGTTGTAAAAACTATTTTCATTTCTTACATACCTAATCAATTTGTAAGAAATATTCTATTTTTCGCCAATAAAAGTTTGTTTGTGTGTTAGTGATTACATCTGTTTTAAATTGCGTGAATATTTAACAGCCAGCAAACAATGAAAATTGATGAATAGATTTGCTATTAAAGTCAAATACTAGAGGGAGAAAGGGTTAAATAACTGTATCTCCCCATCGCAATTACCTTGTGCAACCTTTCTATTCGGTCATTGACAATCAACTAATGGTGTAGCTTAAATTAACACAGCCAAGTAGCAGACAATAATTTAAAAGCAAGCGAAATAGGTCTTTAAAAAAGAAAGGGAGGTAGGTAGTTGTCTGTGTATTCATCTATACTATTTATTTGTTGATTTGCTACTTAATTTTTACTTACCAGCATAGCTAGATATCCAAAAGCAATGTTGAATCCGAACAAACCAATAATACATCCTGAAATAATAAAATAATTTTCTCTGTAAATTTCCAGGTATAAGGTATAACCAACAAGTGAAATAAATCTTAAATAATATTTGGAATTGTAATACTAATTATCGACATAGGTAATTATCTAGTTTCTATCCTTTTCATCTATCTATATATACCTCTTCTTACAGGACTTGACATAATTCTTTCTGAGTATCTTTCTACTTTGAGTGGATAGTAAAACTAACTATCTACCTAGGTAATAGGTATCTACTTTCTATCCATATATATATATACCTCTTCTAACAGGACTTGACATAATTCTGAGTATCTTTCTACTTTGAATGAGCCTTCTGAAGCAAAGAAGCCCTTCCACGAAGATTCCTAAAATATAATTAGGTATAAAAATTGACTACTGAGGATTAGTGAAACATAAAAATAATTAATTTGATATGCAATCTGAGCATTAGAACAAGGGGGGGGGGGGGGAGTTCTGACACATTTGCGTAAACCTGGTATATAGGCTTTATCTTTGGACTGAGAGGATAGAATGATTTTATCCCTAATAACCTATCCTCTCAGTTCAAAGATAAAGCCTATATACCAGGTTTACGCAAATGTGTCAGAACTCCACCCCCCCTTGATCGTAGTTTTCTTCAAGACATATACAATAATAAAAGTTACTTCTTTCTTCATAGCTTTTAAGGTTTTTTATGTTAAATAGGCATTCTTAACTTAATGTGTAAGTTTTGAATGTATATTAAAAATGGGACAAGGGTATAACTAGGAAATTGGAGCATAATTCATTTTCTTTCCCTTCATTCTAACATGTTATTTTCTGCCTTTTGGTATCTAGCTTGTTATCAAATTGAATTAACCCGCGACCGTGGCTCAACACGTAGCGCATTCGCTCGTCGTCGGGAAGGTGATAGGTTCGAATCTCGGTCCGACACCGCGTCAAAACTAAAGACGTTAAAAATGGTTCCCACTGCTACTATGTCAAATGCGCGACGTAAATAGTTAGAGTGGGGGGAATGCCTTGGCCCAAAACAGGCGCAACTCGTTACCATGCACAGTTAGGACTTCTCAGACAAAGGTCGTGCATCACAGAGAGTTGGTTGTCTGTAATGTACTGTACTACGGGTATGAGGTGAAGGACCAAGGGTCTGGCCTTGAGTTGACAAGTTGACTGTTCAGTCCAGGTGCAACTCACCCAAACGACATTAGCATTAGCATATCAAATTGAATTAACTGAACAAAACATACCTAGAACAATACAGCCGAGACAACCAAAGAGAAACTTGACTCTGGTATCCAAAGTCCAGGCTTTTATAAATAGAATGACACAGGCATTATCCGGCTGCCCACTGATCTCAAATCCTGCCATATACATGTCCGTTCCAGAGCCGGGAATACAAAACCTACAAAAAATGCAATTAAAAATATTGAGAATCAATACCTAGGTACCTAGTGCTTTTACAACTTTCACAAGAATTAGCTGTTATGTATTGAAAACAGCTTCCCTTATTTTATGAATGAATTCGAGATAGTGGGTGGGGGGGGGGGGGGTAACTTTCTCCAATGCTTACCATTCGTGGTCCTTAACAATTTAACCAAACAAAGCTGATCAAACGTAAAGTCAGCAAACCAGGTGAGTTCACAAAAGACAAATTCAAGAAAACTAAAAGACACGATTTTTTCTGACATTAAACCTGGTGGACAGTAACGGACAGAAAGTAAAAAAAAAACAGAGTCTAACAATAATCTTAAGTCGACGGACCAATGACCCGAAACAAATTATAAGACGAAAATCGGAGCAAGGTTAAACATATTAGATCCCAATTCTGTAAGTTTATAAGGCTAAATTCATAGCCAAAGAGCGTTTATCGACTAAAGTTTCTTTCTTAGACAGAAAAAATTATCCTGAACCTCTCTTCCCTCCTCTACCATTTTTGAAAAAAATAAGGGGGAAGGGGTAGTTAAACTACCGTAGTTTTTACTTTTTCTATATATAAGATATTTTGAACTTTTAACAATAATTTTCGCTTTAAATGAGAATACATTTATGGGCTCTCCAGATGACATTATCAAATTTTTTCACCTTTCTTTTGGAGGATCGGTTGTAATTGGTTGCTGATGGGACGTTGTTGAATGTTGAGCACTAGTTTGGTAAGAAATAGGATTCAAACGCATTCAATGGGGGATATGAGATAGAAAATCCGAAGGAAAACTACTTTGCCTACTACTTACTAATTGTCCTCTGCTTAAGAAATATTCTAAAATAATGTACTATTCTATTTAAATAACAATCTTTGTTTTATTATTAAAACTTTTAATGAAAAAAAATGAAGGCTGAATGTTTTTTTTTTTTTTTTTTTTATGCCTTATACAATTCTCTTTATATCTAATGGAAGTTTATGACAATATTGGTAAACTTTCAAAGAAGAAACGCATAATTTTAATTATTATTTTGCAATAATACCAAATAAATCTTGGTATTAGTTACGATTAATAAAAGTTTATAGAAAAAAATCATAAACATTTTTCTCTTTTTGTTTTGAACAACCAAGGGTAGAGGATTAAGGTAGAGATGGCGAAACAAACGATGTTTTGCACGATTTATAAATATACATTATACAAAGAAGCTACAATTAATTGGTTTATATACAGCTTCTCACATTTATTAAGCAAGGCCAATTGAAATTAACCCAAAAACGTGTAATATCGTCAAATATTTTAAAATTGTCTGGATCAAAAAGTACTTTTTTTAACCTTTCAAAGAGTGGGTTTAGTCCCTTTCATGACAACGCCTCTTAAGGGGCGCTTCGTCATATTTTCAGAGTAGCTTTTGATAGGTTATTTTATGTTATGTTAATTTATATTAGATTAGGAAATTGCCCCACAGGGTAAGGCAATTGGTCCCGCAGGGTTAGAGCCGCACGCAGGGGCTAGACATTATAAGAAAAGCTACTGTGAAAATACGAATAAACGCCCCTTAAGAGGCGTTGTCACGAAAGGGACTATATCCCAAAGAGTTTATATCAATAACTTTTTTAAAATTTCACAAACTATGGTATTTTGAAAGGTTAAAAATTAGATTTTAATACATATTCCAATTGCGCTTCCAAGTCAGGCAACTAAGGGGTTAAGACAATGGTCGATAAATTGATGCACATCCTTAATGATGATACACAAATTAACCCCTTCTGTAGCTTACAATTAGTGAAAGAAACGCTTAGACACTCAGCTTAATAAACCAACATATCAAAATTCAATAAAAGTCTCAAGGTTGCTTAGCTAACGAATAAGAAAACGTTATATGACTTTGGGGACTGGTGTAATGACAGCCCAAAGTCCCTCCCCGATTCCAAATACCTATTTAATAATGATATGTTAGCGTTCCAGGATGTTTCTAAATGTTAAAAAAACACTTAGTTAATAAAATCTCTACATTAACCCTTTAAATCGTCTGAAAAAAGGGAGAAAAAGAAAATAACATAAAACGCTATAATATTCAAACAAAATAATATATAAAAATCAAAATAAAATAAAATATAAAAATCAAAATAGAATAACAAAAGGACAAATAAAAACAAAAAAGAGATTAAATTTGCATTACGTTTATTTACAATAAAAAAATCAACAAATAAAATTACAAAAATATATGAAATCTAACTACTAAAAATATATTGAAATTTGTCTTTTTTATTTTTTGAATGCCATCTTGTTTCAAAAATACAAAATAAATAAAATGTAGGGAGAAATATTTTTAAAACAGTGTGGGGGGGGGGCGGGGGAGTTCTGACACTTTTGCTTTGTCTTTGGAGTGAGAGGATAGGTTATTTCACAATAAAGTTTTCTTTTCGGATGTAGTTTCCCTACTTTAAAAATAATATTGGATTTGGCTTTCAAGTTCAGGTGCTGCAGGCCTCCAGGTTGTCTCTGGACAGGTAAAGATGAAAAAATACTTTTTTTAAGAGTTAGAGTTCAACCTGGAGGCCGATTCCAATTTTTTTAAATAGGGAAACTACATCACAAAAGGAAACTTTTTTGGGAAATAACCTATCCTCTCACTCTAAAGAGTAAAGACAAAGCCTATAATAAATGTTTACGCAAGTGTCAGAACCCCCCCTTAATAAATTCTTTGTTATAACATTTGCCTATAGTGTTCTTTTATTAGATTGTTTCAAAAAAATTTTCTCCATATAATCATTTTTAAAAATAAGTCATGAATAAATATGTTTGTTTTTTTGGTGAATTTTTCAAATTATTTTTATTATTTTTTTTGTGTTTTTTTGGAATGCAATGATTAAATAAAATGCCGTTACATGAATTAAAGATTAAATGTGATTATATTTTTCCAAAAAATCTAATCGTCTGGCTGAACCTTTACCATTTGAATTTTACCAAGTATAAGCCAACTATAAAAAAAAACAGTCAACAAACAAAGAAATTTTTTAAGTATAACATAAAAAAACTACAAATTTACAGTCTAAACAATTTTTTTTTCTAATACCTATTTTTTTTTAATTGAACCATACTTAAGGCACATCTATTCAAGCTCCTAACATGGGGGGAAAATGCGCGTATGAATCCTGTTTCTACCTGGAAGATACATCCGGTTTGTCAGAACATTTCCAAGTACAGGTCGGGTCCATATCAGCACATTTACCTGAAAAAAAATTAATCTTAGTTTTGTTATTGTTTATTTTATTAAAATCACTTTATTGTGACAAAACATTGGGTACCTACTTATTTGTAGGCAGAGGGTTTATTTTGTTTAACATCATTAGGAGTGTACAATGTACATCAATGTATCATCCATTGTCTTATCCCTTAATATCCCTACAAAGGCCAATTTTTCTTGTGAAAAAATGTATTTACCAGTTCCTTCATCAGCAGGGTCAGTACAACAGTTTTTATCAGCTGAATTTGTACACACGTACTGGTCCTACAAATAGACAGAAAATAAAGTATTAAGATGTCTATCTGTATGTTATCATGATAGTTTCTATCAGCTGAATTTGTACACACGTACTGGTCCTACAAATAGATAACTAAGTAATGGGATATCTTTCTGTATGTTATTGTATTGGATGTCTGTCTGTATGTCAGCTAGTTAGACATTGGTGTACTGACATTTCAAGCAGAACAAAGTACCTGGAATCTCTATTATTTTGTAGTTTACATTCAATGTAACTTGTACACTGAAGTATGTACAAGCTTTTAATATGTTTTGGCTTTGCTTCCGGCAATAATGTAAACCTTAGTCAGCACAAGAATTACATAGTGCAAAAGAACTAAATATATTGTAACAGCGTTTTTCATAAAAATATATACCGGATTAGGACAGGAATCAGGAAGTGCGAGGCAACCCATCCAACAATAGGCAGTTGTAGGATCTGAACACTCGTCATCTTTCAGGTCTTTGTAAGCCTTCTCAGTCCTGGGAAAAAAGTTTTCTGTATTAATAGAAAAATAACATCATGGAAAATCTATTTCTAAACATTAAAATTATCAGATGATATATAGATAGTTTTAATTTAAGTAACAAGATTATTTTTTTTTTTTTATTATGATATTTTAACATCTTATGTTTGTATTTAAATTACACGCCAAAAATAGCACCGAAACATTTTATTAAAAACAATGCTTTTCCATCAAACCTTTTGAAACTTGATAAAGATTAAATTTTCTCACATACGAGATTAACTTCATTATTGACTTTATAGATACCTACTCCATAGTATAAACAAGTATTCATCACATTTTATTATATTAGTATTGTGTTTAAATTGGTCCATTTTCATGGTGGCATGACCTGCGTGACCCTCACCTGTTATTATTATGTTTAGAGAGGTCCATTTTCATGGCATGACCTGCATGACCCTCACCTGTTATTGTGTTTAGAGTGGTCCATTTTCATGGCATGACCTGCATGACCCTCACCTGTTATTATTATGTTGAGAGTGGTCCATTTTCATAGCATGACCTGCATGACCCTCACCTGTTATTATTATGTTTAGAGTGGTCCATTTTCATAGCATGAACTGCATGACTCTCACCTGTTATTATTGAGTTTAGAGTGGTCGATTTTCATGGCATGACCTGCATGACCCTCACCTGTTATTATTGTGTTTAGAGTGGTCCATTTTCATGGCATGACCTGCATGACTCTCACCTGTTATTATTGAGTTTAGAGTGGTCCATTTTCATGGCATGACCTGCATGACTCTCACCTGTTATTACTTTGCTTAAAGTGGTCCATTTTCATAGCATGACCTGCATGACCCTCACCTGTTATTATTGAGTTTAGAGTGGTCCATTTTCATGGCATGACCTGCATGACTCTCACCTGTTATTACTATGCTTAAAGTGGTCCATTTTCATAGCATGACCTGCATGTCCCTCACCTGTTATTATTGTGTTTAGAGTGGTCCATTTTCATGGCATGACCTGCATGACCCTCCATAGTCTCCCTGGGAACTCTGGAGTTCTGGACAAGGTCAAGGTGTTCCTCACCTGTCAAGCACAGGTCACCCTGATTTTGGCAATTGTTTAACATAATAACATTTGTACTTTTTGGTCGGTTAGGCCGTTTTTTTAGTGTTATTGTTATTTGGATGAAATACGATTATAAAATGCGAAGAATACTTCAAGTTTAGATATCAGATGGATAATTTAATATCTGATGTTGGACCACAAGTCCACTAGTCATTATTACCAAGAAAATGCAGGTGTCCAACCCTTAATAAAAATTTACTCTTCAGTTTAAACTGAAACCTAATAACAGGTTATTTCTTTTTATGGTAAGTGGCCTCTGCCTTTGTGTGATGTAGCAGCTAAACTTTAATATAAAGGGTCCTAGGACAAACGAAGGAGTCCCAAACGTCGGAGTGGACAAACGCAGGAGTGAAAACTTAACCTAACCTAACCTATTTTAAACCATTTTTAGGTTTTTTTTAATTCCTAACCCCTGCGGGGGGCTTATTTGTATATTCATATCTTAACCTCCTGCGTTTGTCCACTCCGACGTTTGGGACTCCTGCGTTTGTCGTGTAACCATATAAAGTAATAGGATTTTTGTCTGTAAATTAAAAAATCAATCATCATCGAGCAGATTTATTTTTCAAGTAACTAAAAATTTAGATCTAAGGCAGGTTTTTATCTATTTTTCACTTGTTAAACAATCCTGTGATGTAGGTTGGTTGAAGAAAATCTTTCTGAATGGCACGGGGGCGGCGTAACTAGAGGCTGGTACGGCATCCAGTGGCGCAACCTACACAAAAAAAAAGTTTTATCAGTGGAGAAGTTTAATCTATTTAGTACCTCTTTATGTATACATTATGCATAGGATCAGTGTTATAAAGTTGTTCCACTACAAAAAGAAATATTAGCTTCTACTACAGCTATATTTTTCTTACTTTATACTTTAGATGGATAAAGAGACAAGACAATGAATCTAAAATTCATTATTAAGACTATCTTTTTCTTAACCAAATTCTTGTAATTTTCTTGATAAATCTTGTTTTGAAGACTATTGTGCTTCTAGCTTTAACTAATACTGTAAAACTCTAATTTTAGCCCATTGTACAATACCTCTATGTTGTTCCCTGAGAAAAATGTAGCTGTAACTGACTAACTAACTAACTGAACAATAAACTTTTAAAGTAGCTTTGCTACTTAAAAAAAAGGCGTACCATCATTCTTGCAAAGACAGTCCTGTCCTTGATATTAGTGGCCAAGGATTGAACAGCATGGGGAGCTGGCCGGAACTCCTTACTCTCCCGGGTACCTCGCAACAGCCATTCAGGGAGTGCCCTAGAAATACATTGATTAAGAGATGTGTGTGTGTGTGAAGAGACTTGAGTAGGTAAACAAAAAGTTTGTTAAATATTTCAAGTATGAATTCCAATCCGATTAATATCCGCTGGATTTGAAACAGTTTTCAGCAAACTAAAAATCATGTATAGCATCGTATTACAGGCAACTTTATCCGCGGAAAGCTGTTTATAAAATTATAATAATTTGTGATTTACTAAAGACTTGTAAAACTTTTTTCAGTCATATAATAAACTATATTTTCTTGGTAACTAGAACTTAATCGGTCCGGCGATTTGCGATATTATTAAACTATATCCCGAAAGACTGACAGACAGACACACATTGTTCTACTATATATTATAGATTATTTCTATTTTTGTAATCTTACCTTGCGAGTAGAATAAGCACAGAAGAATCGTCCAAACTAGATGTATCAATAATCTTTCCTCCAACACTTTTAATCTAAAATGTATTTAAAATATTAATAACTAAAATTAAATAACAATATGCGAACAAAGAAATGAAGAGGTTCTTCTTATATAATAGTGATGATGTGTGTAATTATTATAGCCATTGTTTCTTAGTGTTTGGACCTAAGTTAGAAGTCATGGATCGGAGTAGGACAAGACACTTTTGTATAGCAACTAGGGCTATCAAGCTCAACGATCACGTACATTACGACTTGGCCCAAACAGAATAGACCCTAGTACCAGAGGCTCTTTTAAAGAAAAAAAGTGACAGTGCAGAATAATAGCCTAAAACCATCCCAAGATTTCAGAAGTAAAGCTCCAAGAAGATATGTGAAGCTTCCCCAAAACTGAGAAATCATTCGGATCTATTCTTAAGCGATGTATTAAAGGACAAACTAACAAAAAATCTTGGGGATTAGGTATTGCAGTGAACAATACCGGATCTATTTTTTTAAGGATTGGCAATCCGTCCAATTTTTGGACCGGATTCGGATTTCTTACCCTTACTCAACCTAACCTAACCTAAAATAAGCATGAAAAGCTACTGTGAAATATTCGGACCAAAAAAACTCAAGATTCTAATTTTAGCCTACCAATTAAGAATCCGAATCCGCTATAAAATAACGGATTCCGGATTCGGATTCTAAATTTTAAAATTGTCCAAAAATTTGAAGATTCCAGAATCGGATTGCCAATCTTAATCTTTTTATTAATTACATAAAATTATTACCTATGAATTGTAATTTACATGAAATAATTGTAAAATTTATGGCAATAAATTACGTCTTAACAAAATATATTTTACATTTAATTTCAAACATTGTAATATTTAGGTAGGGAGGAGACAATGGACAATAAATTACAATTACTCCAAAGTTTCTTAACATGTTCGGTCATTTGTTAGATTAAAACTTTAAAAGTGTATATTGAATAGTGATTTATCTGTACAAACATTTCAATCAAGGAGGGGGGGGGGGGGGGTCGGATCTGACACTTTTGCGTAAACATTTTAATCAATTATTTTAATCTAAATAAGGGTATTTTGTTTATGATAATTTGGGTGTACAATGTGAATTAATTTATCATTCATTGTGTCATCCCTTAAGATTCCTGAATTTTATGACTAAAAAAATTATTATAAATATGATAAGGAAAAAAGATTAGAAATCTACGAATTATTCACATTTATCATACAGGTAATACAAAGATCTAGTGACAATAAGGCAGAATAAGACAATGGCCGATAAATTGATGTACATCACCAATGTTGATACACAAAATTACCCATTCTTAGATAACAATTAATGCTTGAAACGTTTGGACACTCAACTTAATAAAACAACCAACCGAATAAATAAGTCAACGAATAAGGACACTTTATTATAAAACTTTGGGGACTAGTATATTGTGTAATAAACAGCACAATGTCCCCTTCCTCCCTGCATCCAACAACCTAATACTTACTTGTAGGGGATGTTGTTGAAAAGGGGTGATGAGAAGCAGAATTCCATTGTCAGTGTGGAAGGGGGTGGCAAAACCCTCCTCACTCTTGACACCACCATGGTACACGTGGATATGCTCCTGAAATAAACAGTCAAAGGGATAAAAAGGGTAATTTCTATCCACATCCAAGCGAGAAAAAAAATGGAGGATAGGTTTTCTCGTATTCATTCGAATCCGGTGGATTAAAACCGGTTCTAATCAATACGAAAAAAATGTCTAGCATCGTATTATATCTAGTTTTCTATAAATATAAAAATATTCAATCATAAGGTTAAAACTAGTTTTTGCCCGTGCCTTAACCAAATTAATCGAAATAATGTTAAACGCTATAGTTTTTATAACTCATATTTCTATGAATTAAAGGATATTGGCATCCTTGATGTTATTATACCTTGATAGGGAGGTCACTAAATGGTTGGGCCGATTCACCATTGGCAGATTTCCATCTTAAGCTCTCCTGAAATTATAAGATGTGTAAGTAAATTGAAAACTCAGTTATTTTGGGAGATTTTTTTATACTAGGTAGGTAACTACCTATGTGTTTGATAATTTTAGGAGTAATTACCTACCTTTTACTTACTGATTCAAATAGAAATTTCTTTTACAATACCTATATTTAATTTTTTATACCTTTTCAGTCAAATTTTCAAGCAGGTTTGCCACTGAAGCAAAAACAGAATCAAAATGGCGGCTGATGACATCACTAGTTTCAGACAAACATGGCGGATAGACAGCTGTTGGTTGTTCAACTGATTCCCGCGCAAATGTTGTACGCAGAGACCCATCGGGTAATACAAACTCAGGATACCTAAAAGGAGGATGATACAGAAAAAGTCAATGGTCGTTTTAAAACTAGTGTGTTAAAATTATAATAGCTTTTAAAGAAGTTATAAGAAAAAACTTTAGTGGTGTCTTAAAAGGATACGTATTTCCATGAAATGTTTACATAATAAAATATAATATTTTATTAGGTAAATATCATAAACAAATCTTAAAATTTATTTTTTTACAATAAGAAAATATTGCATAATTCTAAACCACCTAAATGGCTTATATACATTATACAACCTATTTTATTTTAATATTCGTGGGAAATTGTCTGTAATTCGATGCTACACATGTGATTTTTTCGGTATAGCTCATAGCCAGTTCTTATCCACCGCATAGACGTCCAAGGGGGGGGGGGGTAATGGGGCGATTACCCCCCCCCCAAACGAATTTGGGGCCCAAAATTTTTTTCATTTTACCCCCCCCCCCCCCATTTAAAATTTACCCCTACCCTGGGGGTGCCTACGGCACCCTCAATCATTTAGGAGGGGGTATTTACCCCCCCCCCCCAAAATAGAAAATCTCTAACAAAAAAAATTTTTGCGCGCATTTTTAATATTAAATTTTGGATAAAATTTAAATTACCCCCCCAAAAATTTTACCCCGGGGGTAAATTTTGGGGGGGCTTAACAAAGGGGGATGTGGAAAATAACCATTTGGGCAGGGGGGGGGGGTTTACTCGAGAACCCTTAGAGCTAGAGGGAGCTAATTTTGGATATAAGCTTCTATGGGGCCAAAGTTACTTTTAAAATTATCGTCGACCCCCCACCCCCCCCCCAAATTTTTTTTTTGGGGGGGGGGGGGCGGGTGGATTATACTATGGGATGTTTCTCATAAACAACTTGAGATAAATGGAGCAAACCTTGGGATACAAATTTTGTAGGCCTATATTTGATATTAGAATTATCGTTGACCACCCACCCACCCCAAAACCCCTAATTTGGGGGGGGGGGGAGGGGCGGGTGAATTATACTATAGGGTGTTTCTCATAAACGACTTGAGATAAATGGAGCAAACCTTAGGATACAAGTTTTGTAGGCCTATATTTGATTTTAGAATTATCGTTGACCACCCACCCACCCCAAAACCCCTAATTTGGGGGGGGGGGGGGGGGCGGGTGAATTATACTATAGGGTGTTTCTCATAAACGACTTGAGATAAATGGAGCAAACCTTAGGACACAAGTTTTGTAGGCCTATATTTGATTTTATAATTATCGTTGACCACCCACTCACCCCCAAACCCCTAATTTTTTTTTTTGGGGGGGGGGCGGGTGGATTATACTATAGGGTGTTTCTCATAAACGACTTGCAGCAATTTTATTTTGGGTGCTACTCCCTTAGTTTTAGAGATAATTGGATGAAATCTTTTGGGCTGGGTCACTAATTACCCCAACTATTGGTATCTTTCAAAAAACGGCTGCGAGACCGCCGCTCCCGCCGCCCGCCACCATTTACCGCCGCCACTAAAAAAAAATTTTTTATTGCATTTCTCGCCGAATTAGGCAATTTGGAATCATTTGAGACCATGTTATTTTTTTCAAAAATTTTTCACCTTACAAGCAACCCTGCGGGGGATTTAGTCATTTTTTTCAAATTCTCAAAAAAAAATAACATGGTCTCAAATGATTCCAAATTGCCTAATTCGGCGAGAAATGCAATAAAAAAATTTTTTTGATGGCGGCTGTAAACGGCGGGTGGCGGCGGGAGCGGCGGTCCCGCCGCCGTTTTTTTAAAAAGATACCAATAGTTGGGGTAATTAGTGACCCAGCCCAAAAGATTTCATCCAATTATCTCTAAAACTAAGGGAGTAGCACCCAAAATAAAATTGCTGGTATGTCGTGTGATAAGTCACCACATTTCCCCCCCCCCCCTTTACTTACAATTTTGTTTCGACTTTTATTTTGGGTGCCACTCCCTTAGTTTTAGAGATAATTGGATGAAATCTTTTGGGCTGGGTCACTAATTACCCCAACTATTGGTATCTTTAAAAAAAACGGCAGCAGGACCGCCGCTCCCGCCGCCCATCGCCATTTACCGCCGCCACCAAAAAATTTTTTTATTGCATTTCTCGCCGAATTAGGCAATTTGGAATCATTTGAGACCATGTTATTTTTTTCAAAAATTTTTCGCCTTACAAGCAACCCTGCGGGGGATTTAGTCATTTTTTTCAAATTCTCAAAAAAAAAACATGGTCTCAAATGATTCCAAATTGCCTAATTCGGCGAGAAATGCAATAACAAAAATTTTTTTGATGGCGGCTGTAAACGGCGGCGGGCGGCGGGAGCGGCGGTCCCGCCGCCGTTTTTTTTAAAGATACCAATAGTTGGGGTAATTAGTGACCCAGCCCAAAAGATTTCATCCAATTATCTCTAAAACTAAGGGAGCAGCACCCAAAATAAAAGTCGAAACAAAATTGTAAGTAAATTGGGGGGGGGGGGGGGAAATGTGGTGACTCGTCACACAACATACCAGCAATTTTATTTTGGGTGCTACTCCCTTAGTTTTAGAGATAATTGGATGAAATCTTTTGGGCTGGGTCACTAATTACCCCAACTATTGGTATCTTTAAAAAAAACGGCAGCAGGACCGCCGCTCCCGCCGCCCGCCGCCATTTACCGCCGCCACAAAAAAAAAAAAAAATTTTATTGCATTTCTCGCCGAATTAGGCAATTTGGAATCATTTGAGACCATGTTATTTTTAAAAAAAATTTTTCACCTTACAAGCAACCCTGCGGTCCCGCCGCCGTTTTTTTTAAAAGATACCAATAGTTGGGGTAATTAGTGACCCAGCCCAAAAGATTTCATCCAATTATCTCAAGGGGGGGCCTAATTCGGCGAGAAATGCAATAAAAAAATTTTTTTTGATGGCGGCTGTAAACGGCGGCGGGCGGCGGGAGCGGCGGTCCCGCCGCCGTTTTTTTTAAAGATACCAATAGTTGGGGTAATTAGTGACCCAGCCCAAAATATTTCATCCAATTATCTCTAAAACTAAGGGAGTAGCACCCAAAATAAAAGTCGAAACAAAATTGTAAGTAAATTGGGGGGGGAAATGTGGTGACTCGTCACACGACACACCAGCAATTTTATTTTGGGTGCTACTCCCTTAGTTTTAGAGATAATTGGATGAAATCTTTTGGGCTGGGTCACTAATTACCCCAACTATTGGTATCTTTCAAAAAACGGCTGCGAGACCGCCGCTCCCGCCGCCCGCCACCATTTACCGCCGCCACTAAAAAAAAATTTTTTATTGCATTTCTCGCCGAATTAGGCAATTTGGAATCATTTGAGACCATGTTATTTTTTTCAAAAATTTTTCACCTTACAAGCAACCCTGCGGGGGATTTAGTCATTTTTTTCAAATTCTCAAAAAAAAATAACATGGTCTCAAATGATTCCAAATTGCCTAATTCGGCGAGAAATGCAATAAAAAATTTTTTTTGATGGCGGCTGTAAACGGCGGGTGGCGGCGGGAGCGGCGGTCCCGCCGCCGTTTTTTTAAAAAGATACCAATAGTTGGGGTAATTAGTGACCCAGCCCAAAAGATTTCATCCAATTATCTCTAAAACTAAGGGAGTAGCACCCAAAATAAAATTGCTGGTATGTCGTGTGATAAGTCACCACATTTCCCCCCCCCCCTTTACTTACAATTTTGTTTCGACTTTTATTTTGGGTGCCACTCCCTTAGTTTTAGAGATAATTGGATGAAATCTTTTGGGCTGGGTCACTAATTACCCCAACTATTGGTATCTTTAAAAAAAACGGCAGCAGGACCGCCGCTCCCGCCGCCCATCGCCATTTACCGCCGCCACCAAAAAATTTTTTTATTGCATTTCTCGCCGAATTAGGCAATTTGGAATCATTTGAGACCATGTTATTTTTTTCAAAAATTTTTCGCCTTACAAGCAACCCTGCGGGGGATTTAGTCATTTTTTTCAAATTCTCAAAAAAAAAACATGGTCTCAAATGATTCCAAATTGCCTAATTCGGCGAGAAATGCAATAACAAAAATTTTTTTGATGGCGGCTGTAAACGGCGGCGGGCGGCGGGAGCGGCGGTCCCGCCGCCGTTTTTTTTAAAGATACCAATAGTTGGGGTAATTAGTGACCCAGCCCAAAAGATTTCATCCAATTATCTCTAAAACTAAGGGAGCAGCACCCAAAATAAAAGTCGAAACAAAATTGTAAGTAAATTGGGGGGGGGGGGGGAAATGTGGTGACTCGTCACACAACATACCAGCAATTTTATTTTGGGTGCTACTCCCTTAGTTTTAGAGATAATTGGATGAAATCTTTTGGGCTGGGTCACTAATTACCCCAACTATTGGTATCTTTAAAAAAAACGGCAGCAGGACCGCCGCTCCCGCCGCCCGCCGCCATTTACCGCCGCCACAAAAAAAAAAAAAAATTTTATTGCATTTCTCGCCGAATTAGGCAATTTGGAATCATTTGAGACCATGTTATTTTTAAAAAAAAATTTTCACCTTACAAGCAACCCTGCGGTCCCGCCGCCGTTTTTTTTAAAAGATACCAATAGTTGGGGTAATTAGTGACCCAGCCCAAAAGATTTCATCCAATTATCTCAAGGGGGGGCCTAATTCGGCGAGAAATGCAATAAAAAAAATTTTTTTGATGGCGGCTGTAAACGGCGGCGGGCGGCGGGAGCGGCGGTCCCGCCGCCGTTTTTTTTAAAGATACCAATAGTTGGGGTAATTAGTGACCCAGCCCAAAATATTTCATCCAATTATCTCTAAAACTAAGGGAGTAGCACCCAAAATAAAAGTCGAAACAAAATTGTAAGTAAATTGGGGGGGGAAATGTGGTGACTCGTCACACGACACACCAGCAATTTTATTTTGGGTGCTACTCCCTTAGTTTTAGAGATAATTGGATGAAATCTTTTGGGCTGGGTCACTAATTACCCCAACTATTGGTATCTTTAAAAAAAACGGCAGCAGGACCGCCGCCCGCCGCCATTTACCGCCGCCACCATTTTTTATTGCATTTCTCGCCGAATTAGGCAATTTGGAATCATTTGAGACCATGTTATTTTTTTCAAAATTTTTCACCTTACAAGCAACCCTGCGGTCCCGCCGCCGTTTTTTTTAAGAGATACAAATAGTTGGGGTAATTAGTGACCCAGCCCAAAAGATTTCATCCAATTATCTCTAAAACTAAGGGAGTGGCACCCAAAATAAAAGTCGAAACAAAATTGTAAGTAAATTGGGGGGGGAAATGTGGTGACTCATCACACGACATACCAGCAATTTTATTTTGGGTGCTACTCCCTTAGTTTTAGAGATAATTGGATGAAATCTTTTGGGCTGGGTCACTAATTACCCCAACTATTGGTATCTTTAAAAAAACGGCTGCGAGACCGCCGCTCCCGCTGCCCGCCGCCATTTACCGCCGCCACCAAAAAATTTTTTTTTATTGCATTTCTCGCCGAATTAGGCAATTAGGAATCATTTGAGACCATGTTATTGTTTTCAAAAATTTTTCACCTTACAAGCAACCCTGCGGGGGATTTAGTCATTTTTTTCAAATTCTCAAAAAAAATAACATGGTCTCAAATGATTCCAAATTGCCTAATTCGGCGAGAAATGCAATAAAATTTTTTTTTTTAATGGCAGCTGTAAACGGCGGCGGGCGGCAGGAGCGGCGGTCCAGCCGCCGTTTTTTTTTAAAGATACCAATAGTTGGGGTAATTAGTGACCCAGCCCAAAAGATTTCATCTAATTATCTCTAAAACTAAGGGAGTGGCACCCAAAATAAAAGTCGAAACAAAATTGTAAGTAAATTGGGGGGGGAAATGTGGTGACTCATCACACGACATACCAGCAATTTTATTTTGGGTGCTACTCCCTTAGTTTTAGAGATAATTGGATGAAATCTTTTGGGCTGGGTCACTAATTACCCCAACTATTGGTATCTTTAAAAAAAACGGCGGTGGGACCGCCGCTCCCGCCGCCGTTTACAGCCGCCATCAAAAAAATTTTGTTATTGCATTTCTCGCAGAATTAGGCAATTTGGAATCATTTGAGACCATGTTTTTTTTTTGAGAATTTGAAAAAAATGACTAAATCCCCCACAGGGTTGCTTGTAAGGCGAAAAATTTTTGAAAAAAATAACATGGTCTCAAATGATTCCAAATTGCCTAATTCGGCGAGAAATGCAATAAAAAAATTTTTTTGGTGGCGGCGGTAAATGGCGACGGGCGGCGGGAGTGGCGGTCCTGCTGCCGTTTTTTTTAAAGATACCAATAGTTGGGGTAATTAGTGACCCAGCCCAAAAGATTTCATCCAATTATCTCTAAAACTAAGGGAGTAGCACCCAAAATAAAATTGCTGGTATGTCGTGTGACGAGTCACCACATTTTCCCCCCCAATTTACTTACAATTTTGTTTCCACTTTTATTTTGGGTGCTACTCCCTTAGTTTTAGAGATAATTGGATGAAATCTTTTGGGCTGGGTCACTAATTACCCCAACTATTGGTATCTTTTAAAAAAAACGGCGGCGGGACCGCCGCTCCCGCCGCCCGCCGCCGTTTACAGCCGCCATCAAAAAAAAAAATTTTTATTGCATTTCTCGCCGAATTAGGCCCCCCCTTGAGATAATTGGATGAAATCTTTTGGGCTGGGTCACTAATTACCCCAACTATTGGTATCTTTTAAAAAAAACGGCGGCGGGACCGCAGGGTTGCTTGTAAGGTGAAAAATTTTTTAAAAAAATAACATGGTCTCAATTGATTCCAAATTGCCTAATTCGGCGAGAAATGCAATAAAAAAAAAAATTTTTTGGTGGCGGCGGTAAATGGCGGCGGGCGGCTGGAGCGGCGGTCCTGCTGCCGTTTTTTTAAAGATACCAATAGTTGGGGTAATTAGTGACCCAGCCCAAAAGATTTCATCCAATTATCTCTAAAACTAAGGGAGTAGCACCCAAAATAAAATTGCTGGTATGTTGAGTGACGAGTCACCACATTTCCCCCCCCCCCCCAATTTACTTACAATTTTGTTTTGACTTTTATTTTGGGTGCTGCTCCCTTAGTTTTAGAGATAATTGGATGAAATCTTTTGGGCTGGGTCACTAATTACCCCAACTATTGGTATCTTTAAAAAAAACGGCGGTGGGACCGCTGCTCCCGCCGCCGTTTACAGCTGCCATCAAAAAAATTTTGTTATTGCATTTCTCGCCGAATTAGGCAATTTGGAATCATTTGAGACCATGTTTTTTTTTGAGAATTTGAAAAAAATGACTAAATCCCCCGCAGGGTTGCCTGTAAGGCGAAAAATTTTTGAAAAAAATAACATGGTCTCAAATGATTCCAAATTGCCTAATTCGGCGAGAAATGCAATAAAAAAATTTTTTTGGTGGCGGCGGTAAATGGCGACGGGCGGCGGGAGCGGCGGTCCTGCTGCCGTTTTTTTTAAAGATACCAATAGTTGGGGTGATTAGTGACCCAGCCCAAAAGATTTCATCCAATTATCTCTAAAACTAAGGGAGTGGCACCCAAAATAAAAGTCGAAACAAAATTGTAAGTAAAGGGGGGGGGGGGGAAATGTGGTGACTTATCACACGACATACCAGCAATTTTATTTTGGGTGCTACTCCCTTAGTTTTAGAGATAATTGGATGAAATCTTTTGGGCTGGGTCACTAATTACCCCAACTATTGGTATCTTTTAAAAAAAACGGCGGCGGGACCGCCGCTCCCGCTTCCCGCCGCCGTTTACTGCCGCCATCAAAAAAAAAATTTTTATTGCATTTCTCGCCGAATTAGGCAATTTGGAATCATTTGAGACCATGTTTTTTTTGAGAATTTGAAAAAAATGACTAAATCTCCCGCAGGGTTGCTTGGAAGGCGAAAATTTTTTGAAAAAAATAACATGGTCTCAAATGATTCCAAATTGCCTAATTCGGCGAGAAATGCAAAAAAAAAATTTTTTGGTGGCGGCGGTAAATGGCGACGGGCGGCGGGAGCGGCGGTCCTGCTGCCGTTTTTTTTAAAGATACCAATACTTGGGGTAATTAGTGACCCAGCCCAAAAGATTTCATCCAATTATCTCTAAAACTAAGGGAGTGGCACCCAAAATAAAAGTCGAAACAAAATTGTAAGTAAAGGGGGGGGGGGGGAAATGTGGTGACTTATCACACGACATACCAGCAATTTTATTTTGGGTGCTACTCCCTTAGTTTTAGAGATAATTGGATGAAATCTTTTGGGCTGGGTCACTAATTACCCCAACTATTGGTATCTTTTTAAAAAAACGGCGGCGGGACCGCCGCTCCCGCCGCCCGCCGCCGTTTACAGCCGCCATCAAAAAAAAAATTTTTATTGCATTTCTCGCCGAATTAGGCAATTTGGAATCATTTGAGACCATGTTATTTTTTTTTTGAGAATTTGAAAAAAATGACTAAATCCCCCGCAGGGTTGCTTGTAAGGTGAAAAATTTTTGAAAAAAATAACATGGTCTCAAATGATTCCAAATTGCCTAATTCGGCGAGAAATGCAATAAAAGTTTTTTTTTTAGTGGCGGCGGTAAATGGCGGCGGGCGGCGGGAGTGGCGGTCTCGCAGCCGTTTTTTGAAAGATACCAATAGTTGGGGTAATTAGTGACCCAGCCCAAAAGATTTCATCCAATTATCTCTAAAACTAAGGGAGTAGCACCCAAAATAAAATTGCTGCAAGTCGTTTATGAGAAACTCCCTATAGTATAATCCACCCGCCCCCCCCCCCCAAAAAAAAATTAGGGGTTTGGGGGTGAGTGGGTGGTCATCGATAATTATAAAATCAAATATAGGCCTACAAAACTTGTATCCTAAGGTTTGCTCCATTTATCTCAAGTCATTTATGAGAAACACCCTATAGTATATTTCACCCGCCCCCCCCCCAAATTAGGGGTTTTGGGGTGGGTGGGTTGTCAACGATAATTCTAAAATCAAATATAGGCCTACAAAACTTGTATCCTAAGGTTTGCTCCATATATCTCAAGTCGTTTATGAGAAACACCCTATAGTATAATTCACCCGCCCCTCCCCCCCCCCCCCCAAATTAGGGGTTTTGTGGTGGGTGGGTGGTCAACGATAATTCTAATATCAAATATAGGCCTACAAAACTTGTATCCCAAGGTTTGCTCCATTTATCTCAAGTCGTTTATGAGAAACATCCCATAGTATAATCCACCCGCCCCCCCCCCAAAAAAAAAATTTGGGGGGGGGTGGGGGGTCGACGATAATTTTAAAAGTAACTTTGGCCCCATAGAAGCTTATATCCAAAATTAGCTCCCTCTAGCTCTAAGGGTTCTCGAGTAAACCCCCCCCCCCTGCCCAAATGGTTATTTTCCACATCCCCCTTTTACCCCTGCCAACAGATTTCAGGGGGGGTAATTACCCCCTCCCAAGCAAATTTTACCCCCGGGGTAAAAATTTTGGGGGGGTTAAAAAAAATTTGCGGCGCGCTTCGCGCGCCATTTTACCCCCCCCTTAAAAAATTTTTACCCCCCCCCAAAATAAAAAGCTTGGACGCCCCTGATCCACCGTATATTAATTTTTTTAAAAGGAATTACCTGAGTTGCTGCAAACAGGACGGCGCAGACAGTTTAAGATCAGCTACAGCTTGGCTGTAATCAGAACCCAAATCTGGTTAAATTTTAAAAATACAAAGAAAATTCATAAAAATGTGCAAAAAGAAACTGTACTTCTCTAATATGCCTGCCTGTTAAACCTTATAAGAAAAGCATATGAATCAACAAAAAAAGTTATTTTCCCAGGACGTGATTGCTTCAAGTCCCATGAAAATACCATGAAACCATGATTGAACCTCTTGGAAGATTCCCTGAAAACTGAAACCAAATTTGTTTAGTAAATGCCGAGTTTTTTTCTCTAGACAGAAGGACGAACATTTTTCTACTCTGATAATTTATGTTTTCTCTGTATTTTTAAGAAACCTGTAACGGCTAAAGCTCCTTCATATTTCAAAACATTACGAATTCTATAGATTTTAATGTTAGCTCTTAGACTTACAATTTGTTTGAATATAATAATAGTTTTAAGATTTTACTAAGGTTGTTCATTGTTAAAGTAATTTTAATTGTATTTTATATTTTTTTTTGATTTTATGACTATATTTAATTTTTATGCCCAAATAAATATGTTTTTTTTTGTTTATGTTTAATAGTATTGATAGGTACTAAAAATTTCATCAGCATTAATGTTTTTTGCAAAGCGATTTTTTACTGCTTAATAACTGTATAGGTCACAAATATAATAGTAATCCAATTTAACATTGTGCTTAGGCTGGAACAGAAAATATCTACATGACCCTTAAACTTTTTTTTAAGTGTAAAGCTAACATCCCTGTGAAAATCTTTACTATCTATGAGTGTTGTCAGTTCTTGTTGAGTAATTGTGTAAATTGATTGGTCACTACCTGTATATTACATTTAGAGTCATATTTACTTTTCAATCATACTTTACAGTAAGTAAACACTTAAAGTCAAAAAGGATTTAAAGTCTAAACTTTAATAAAGGGGGGGTGGGGGGTAATGCAACCATCTCGTAATCAGTGAGCAAATGGCACTTAGAATTCGAATTTCCATCTGAAATTTTGCATGAGTAGGTCTATTTTCCCTAAATCGAACAAAAAGTTTTGCCATTTTTTGGATATCTATATTGCAAATTAGTCACGAAACCTATCTCCACATAATACTCTTTTCCACTCCAAAACGCTATCAAACGGTTCTAGACGGTAGCTGTTGGTACTAGAAGTTTTGAAAATGGTTATTGCTATCATACAACATGAATTAAACCAAAAATATGTTTTAAAAAGTTTATTCCTACATAATTGATGATAATTGATTGATAAAAGACTTACAATATGACATTTGGAACTATTGAGTCCTTGCGCTACTTAAAAAAGGGGATTTGTTTAATGCTGCGCTTGCATAAAAATGCTATCAAAGCATAAATGACTCATTCCTATAGCGCCACTCAGTATGGCAAATATCACAGCTAGAGCCAGGTGTGCACAGGATTTCCAACCCATCCTTCCCACATCTCCCCCTCCTCCGCCTCCAAGCAACATTATTGTTCTTTGGAGGGGTTGTTATCTAAACTTCTGAAGAAAAAAATGTTTATGAAAATATAACTATGTATGTAAAGTACCTATTAAGTTTTTATATTAATTTGTCTGTCAAGATGACGCTTAATCACTCAACTGATTGAGTTAACCATTATAGGGAGGCTTTATATAGGTCCAATGTATGTGTCTTGGCTTTTTTATTGATGAATTTGAGTCTTGGGGTGGTTTTAAGCTATTTCCTACTGCGTGAAAAAATGTACTTATATTCTAAGGGCACAGTCAATACAACAGATCTATAGTATAGATGTATATACAGACAACTACCTCTCTTCATTTTTCAAACACCTCTTTCATTTGCTTCTAAATAATTTTCTGCTACTTAGTTGTGTTAATATAAGCGATACCATTGGTTGATTTTCAATAACCCAATAGGAAGGTTGCACAAGACGATTGCGATGAGTAAATACAGTTATTTAACCCTTTTCTCTCTAGTGTTTTACTTTAATGTTAATACTAATGTAAACATTTAAAAAACTTATATACTAGGAAGCAGAAAGAAAAACAATACTAAAAAGATGAAAAAAATAAAAGTAAATACTGGACATTTGCTAAACCCTCGAATAGTTTCAAGACTTTAGTACAAATATAAATTACAAATATTTTATATTTTAAAATTAACAAGCAATAGGATAGAACAAACTTAGCTAGGTAAAATATGTAGGTAGAACACTTTTATAGTTTAAAATATATTTAATCATCTATAATACAAAGTAGAAGGATGTCTGTCTGTCTGTTTGCATGTTTGTTTGTAACAAAGTATCTCGCTAACCACTGAATCGATCGGGTTCTCCTTAACAGGGTAGCTTCTCATAGGTCCCGGGAAGGTTTATAACTTACTATTTTGGGGGAGGGTAACACCACCCTCACCAGAGAAATCGAAATAAAAATATAAAAAAAATTAAAACGCCGTAATGTGGACATTTTATGCAATTAGTTAAAAAAAATACCTACCTAACTAACACCATCTATCGGCGAAAAATATATTTTTGGTAATTAGCTGATTTTAAAATAGATTTAAAAGTAACAATTTTACGTATCCCTAGAGGCCTCTAGGGGCGTAACCGCTATTTATATAAATAGAACAAGGCTAGCAACTCCATAAAATGGAACAGAGCATTATTAACATAAACATTGAATTTTAGCAACGTATTAAGTTTTAAAAATGTATATAAATACGATGGCCCTATTTAAGTGTTGATAAAAAGTAGCTGTTGATACATGTGTCATTCTCTTCATTTAAAAGGGGGGGGGCGAAAGTGACACTTTTTGAAACCAAAACTAAGAGTCAACAAAGGAACTCAACTAAAAAAAGGGTTACAGGTCTGAGATTTTGCATGGCAGTTGCTTTATAGGGGTACAATATGGAACTGTGAAGAAACGGCGGCGCAACCGCCGAAAACCGCCGTTTCCCGCCGTAATTTTTGTTGCCTTTTCTCGGCGGTTTTCGGCGGTTGCGCCGCCTTTCTTCACAGTTCCATATTGTACCCCTATAAAGCAACTGCTTTATTAAGAATCTAATAGGCTATCCATTTCCATTTAAAACTTTAAAAAAGCTTGCATAGTTTTTTCTTAAATCGACTTAAAGTGAAGCGGGGCGAATTCGGTTTTTTCACTTTTTATACTAACTTTTTCAATTTTATATAAAAAAGTGAAATTTTCGAGAGAAAAAAGTCAAATTTCTCGTACTTAGAAAATTTTTTTTTGTAGAAAAAATTGTCCGATCTTCATATTTTTTTTGTGAATGCTCTTTATTACATTTAGCAACTTTAACCTTTAGGGCATGCTGTTATTAAATCAATATGTCATAGGTTTTTTGAAGCTGGAAAATCGACCACAGGTTTTGCCAAACTTTTCTCTTTTTTTCAACTTGATTTTTTTAGGAAATTTTGCTAATAGAACTAATTTTTTTTGGCCAAATCTATTCAAAATTGCCTGAATTTTAAGGATCAGGCCTTTAAAGTCATAAAAAGTTATTTTTTCTAGTAGTATTTTTATGTTTTTTATCAAAAAAATTTTCGAAAAAAAAGTCAAATTTCGCGTACTTCGGAAAAATTATTTTTTTGGTAGAAAAAATTGTCCTAACTTAATAAAAAATTTTGTGCATACTCTTTATTACATTTAGCAACTTTTACCTTTTGGGCATGCTGTAATAAAATCAATACGTCATCGATTTTTCGAAGCTTGAAAATGCCCTACCGACTTCGCCTCAAGGCGGGGCGAAGTCGGTGCCGTTTTAGAGATCAATTTTGACAAACTTCCCAATGTCCTAGGTTTACGTCCTTTTAGGACCTGATCGACTTTTCCGAGATCTTTCTACTGGTCTTGGTTCCATTTTAAAAAAATAATTTTTACGATTTGCAGGTTCAAAAAACCGAAAAAAAGACCGAGTTCGCCCCGCTTTACCCTAGAGTTCTTTCATTCACTTTGTCGGTTGATTTAGTGAAAATAAGCGTTCTCTCCTACTTTATAAAGATGGAAGGGAGGGGATGTCAAATTTCAGTGCTGTATCTAATTTTTGGTTTAGTTCCTTTGGGTTTTAGGTTTAGTTTTAAAAAGTGTCTCATCCGCCTCCCCCCAATTAAAAATAAACATAGAAACATAACCTGTACAGTTTACTCATTAAAAAAATAGGAAAATCCGTGAAAATACACTATTTGATGGAAGTAGGCGATGACACAGCTACGAGAATATTTGTTTCTGTTTTGTTTATAAAAAAAAATAATTCAATTAACAGCCCATTCATCAGTTTATTTTAAAATACAATAAAACAAAATTCGGTTCCAATGCATAAGATTACATTTGGCCAATAACATAGATAATCTTGTTGTATCTAGCGGTAAGATTTTTTGTCAGTCCTTTAAGATCTCGCCAACCCTAGAAGAACCGATTAAATTTTATTTTAGGGAAGCTTTGCATAAGTTAAGGGATGGTTTTAGGCTACTTTAAAAAATACTTAACTGTCCCTTCATATTTTAACGACAGAAAATTGAATTTGATTAGTTGAAGCCAAGTATTTTGGAAGATTTTTTTATACTTAGGACAGAATAATACAAAAAAGACGTAAGGAATGAGCGTCACCTTTAATCCTAATTTTTGTCAATCTGACATGAGTAACCCAAAATAAGGAAATTACAGGAATAATAACTTTTTTTATTTTGTTTATGCATTTTTTAAACAATTTGTTAACATAAACAAACTTATTTACACATGTTTAATATTTCATTTTTATACACTTATATACCCTAGACAAAAAGATTATAAACAGAAAAATTATAAGTAGGTATTTTTAAAAAAAATTTAAGCTAAAAATATAAAAAACATAAGTAGATGATTCTATAAAATAAAGGGAGAGGTCATTTTCTAGTAAATCCCGTAAACGTGTGTGTTATAAGGCCTAAAAATAGTAGTAGAACGATAAGGTGCTCTAGATATATGTATTCCCTATTGAATAGAACAATAGGGAAATTTTTTTTTTTTTGATAACCATACCTGGATTATCTAAAAAAAATACGAAATTTCTATCAAACGCTTTGTTTGGCTCAAACTGACAAAAATTAAAAAAAAATATAATTATAATAATAATGTTTTCTATAGGTACAAGGTAAAGGTTAAGAACAATCTATACCATTAAACAAAGGAAGAAGTCATTCTTTACAGGTTGATTTATTATAATTATATTTTTTTTTATTTGTGTCAGTTTGAGCCAAACAAAGCGTTTGATAGAAATTTCAGATATTCCAGGTACGGTTATCAAAAAAAAAAAAAAAATGTCTTCCCTATTGTTCTATTCAATAGGAAATACAAATATATAGAGCACCTTATCGTTCTACTACTATTTTTAGGCCTTATAACACACACCTTTACGGGATTTACTAGAAAATGACCTCTCCCTTTATTATTTTTAAAAAATAAAAGAAAAGGTACCTACCTAATAAAGAGAAAGGTTATGTAAGCTAGAGCAAAATTTGAAGTTGTAAGTCCAAATGATTAAAGTTGACTAAAATCTTAATTATAAATTACAAAAGATAAAAGTTAAGAAATTAAAAATTTGAGGTATTAATCACAAGGGTAAAAAATGCATAGTTAGCGGAGCTAAATACTTTTAATTTAAGGAAATTTTAAACAATAAAAAAAACCATCATCAGCATTAATAATTTCCTATTTAATTTTTGTTTATTTCAAAGGGAAAATAGTGAATAAAATATAATATATGCTTGAACTCTTTAAACTTGTTTAATGTTAACCACAGTTCATAGCAAAACATAATCGAAAGCAATAAGGATTAAGCAATGATAAAGATAAGTTTTTAATAATACAAATTAACACATTTTCTAGTTTTATTACTAACTCACTTTGTTATCAAAAATCTATGATACAAAGTAGAACGATGTCTGTCTGTTTGTTTTTAACGAAGGATCTCGATAACCGCTAAAACAATAAGGTTCTCCTAGGCTCCATCTACATTTCAAGAGAAATCACTTCTAGAAAAGAAATACCTACCAAAGAATATAGTGCCTTGTCTTCCCTTAGAAGAGGTATGCTGAAACTTTTTCTATTTAAAACTACAATTAAAAATGGTGGGGCCGACTACTTCCCCCCACTTCAAGGGCCCCTAATGACCACTAGGGGCGTTTCCGCTTGTAGGTAATAAAAAACAAAAGCGACATCTCTTAAATTAGTGAATATTCCCTAGACTAACGAGCATTTCCTCAAAACCACTGTTCATCCGTGCTGTGAATTAAATTAAAGGAAAATGTGATTATCTTGGCTTTTAAATAAAACAGAGCAATTCACAAGAAGCATTTATATTAAAACTCAATGTGTCCGTTAGACTGTATTACACAGGGACCTCAAAAGATAAATCAATTGACAATAAATACTTAGTATGTGCATCCCCATTAAGACAAAAAAAAATTAGGCCTCCTGTAAAATAAAATTATTAGTTGAATAGATAAGACATTGCTATTTTAACAAAAATCAAGATTTAATAATAGAACTCAAAGTTTTAATATTATACACAATAATTAGGTATCTAGTTCTAATTTAATCATTCTACCTGCCATATTACCTTTTAGAAAGGGGGTGTGGGATTAACGTAATTTCTATAAATAGAGAATAATCCATTTCTTGTGAAAACTAATAAGAATTTTAAAATCTTATTATATCCTAAATGAGGCCTTAAAAAACGTTGCATAAATTAAACTCAAATATCTGTTAAAGAAGGGGGAAATTCTACTATTTTAATCCATAAAATAAAGGGGGTGCATAAATACACCTTTTATCTTAAAGTTATGTGCTCACTCAAAGACTTCAACCGACAAGTTAAAAATTAAAGGTAATTTTAATGGCTTTTATAATAAATAATATACCCCAAAAAAACAAAAAAGTTTTAGATAAAATAACACTTAAATTAAGAATATAAATGAATTCTTGGTGTCTGAGGGGGGGGGGGGGGTATAGTTTCTAAGCGTTTAAGTTTGACAAAAAATATTAGGTATTTTACAAAATAGGATCTAATTTGCTAACTTAAGGCACTCGTAACTTAACAATAAAATCTAGAAAATTAAAATCCATCTTTACAATATCTTAAGAATGAAAAAATACTATATAATCACTTGTCAAAATCCAGGAAATTCCGAGTCGACTTTAAACAGAGGTCTCAAAAAAGGCTATTTCATAGATGAGTAAAAACGGCTAAATTTCACAAATAAATAATTAAAGACTAATATAAAATTGTAAATCAGTAAATGTCAAAGATAAAAAGTTTTTCGACAAAATGCTGAAAATGTCATCCTAATAATAAATGCTTTTGGGAAGTAAAAATAAACATTTCATATTTCGTTTTTATACGTTATACGAGAAAACATATGTTTTAGACTTTATTAGGAATAATCGTAAATTTTACGATAAATTTGACATATAAAGTTAAAATAACATTCTTTTAATGACACAATGCAAAATTAATAAAAAATTAACATAATCTTATTATGACGTAACTATGTCTAACTTTATAACTTGTTAAAATTCATGTTTGTTGCCTAAACTCACTCTCTCTCTCTCACTCACATTGTTGCTTGGTTGCTGTCTCGTCTGCTTTTACGGGGAGAGCTCTCTCAATGTCCTACCTCATGGTTGCCGGAAATTTTGCATGACAAAACAACAACAAAAATTTGGATCATAAACGAAGAAGCACGGGTTTCGTCGTATTTTCGCAGTAGCTTTTCTCCTTTTTCTAGCCCCTGTGGGTCTAAAATTTTAACACTTTGGGTCAGTTACTTGACCTAAAATAACCTATCAAAAGGTATATATTGTGTAAATATGGAAACCCGCTACTTCGTTTTCTTTCCATGATCCAACTATTTTTTACAATGATTTACCATTTATTAATTGCAAAAATAACCATTTCCATTTACATCCCAAATCTTACACAAAATATGCCTTTTGTAGAATAAAAATATTGTTTCAAACTATTTATACTAAAATAAGTCGCAAACTTTAAGTCAATAAATTAGAGAATTTTTGGGTACCGGTATAATTTACAGTTTATTTACAATGACCCCTTCCATACTTATTTAATTTCACTTCAAAATGAATAAAAAAAACTTAAAAAATTAATTTGAAAATGCGCGAAAAATATTTTGTTAAGTTTTGGGAACCACGAAATTTGCCATCGAAGGGATCAGCTGATCAACAATAACAAAAGCTTTCTCAAGGTCGCAATTTGGATAAGGAAATAAGGGTCATGGGATTACTAGGAAGTTTTGATATAAAATATTTGTTTATGAGTAAGGAAATTGATAAAACCCGAGAAATTAATGTATTTAACAACATATATATTTATTATTATTATTACTCCATAATAATGATTTTACAAAGAAAAGTGAATCAAGAAAAGTAGAATATCCTAATATTTATATATAACTAAAAGTAACATGATGTTTCTTTGTAGCTAACTGTAATGGTTCTCCTTTACAGTGAAGCTTTTTATTTATCCAGGGAAGGTTTCTGCGTAAGTTACATCACCATTCTGCAAGAAATACCCCCCATGAAAAAAACGTTTTCTTTTAAATACCAATATTTATAAGGTAGATGGTCAACTTATCCGTTCTTAAATGTCCCTAGAGAGACTTATATATTCCTAAGTCAAGGGGGGCCAAGAGGGGGTGGGAAGCAACACACTCTCTCTGACAAAAGCAAAATTTAACCCAATGAAGCACAAATGTACTGTTTTATTATATATCTGTTGCCCTATCCTTTACCTACTGAACTTATTTAATCAAATCTGATTCTAAAAAAATAAAGAGTAGCTCTGCTCCTTTAACTGGACCAGAATCTGTGTATGGAGTTTAATGATCTTTTCTTTGTATAAGATTTACTTAAAGGTTGAAAATAAAACAAAATCTAAATGGCAAAGCACAAAAATAATTTAATGGTTAAATGGACAAAGTAAGTTATAGAGCAGATTTTCAGTTTTCATTACAAAGAAAAGAGAGAGAGAGAATATGCAAAAACTCGAAGAAAATCACGAAAACTTTAAAGAATAAATGACAGATAGAGACGGACAAAACATTGTACAGCTTATTTGTGCAGCATATGTCTTGAATTTTTCTCTGAAATTACAGCTGTATATCCTAAATAAGAACTGAGAAAATAACATTTTCTCCACAGTTGTGCGGACTGATTGATGGATAGGCAAAGTGAATTACAGAGCAGCTTCGCTACTAAAAATATCAATGGCGAAACTGCCAAAAAAAGATAGAAAGCTGAAATTTTTAGTGAAGATTCCTATGACATATGCCCATATAATCTATACATTGTTTTGTCCATCTGTCTGTTATTTCTAGATTTTCATATTTTCTCTTTTCTTACAAAAAATTACAACTAACGTAATTATATTTCATAAATCATTGGCAGACATACAGTTTTATCTCAATTATAGAGCAAATGCAATTAATCAATTTATTTATACCTTTTAAATTTCCTAAACTTAAAGTTACAAAACCTTGTTATAAAATTGTTATGTTGTAGTTCAATTAAAGTAACCTTTAGGCCATAATGATTACACATAAAACCAAGTTTATAATGGCAGGGATGTGTCAACATGATATATCAAACTATCCATTTGTTTCAATTAAACAGAAAAATTATGTCCATTAAGAAGCAAAGCAATAACAAGGAAAAAAATATTTCACATTTTAGATAGGAATAAAAATTTAAGTAAAATCCAACAGACAATCAACGCTTTGATTGCACGACCTTTGTTTGATAAGTCCTAACTGTGCATGGTAATTAATTGGGCCTGTTTATGGACCAAGGCTTTCCCCTTCTCTAACTATTTATGTCGCGGGGCTGATATAGCAGCGGTAGGAACCATTTTTAACGTCTGTAGTTAATATACAGCGTATGGCCTAGATTCGAACATATCACCTCCCCGACAAACTTCCCTCATTACTCTGACATAGAGATGTAGTGACAAATTAACAAATCTTATTTACGGACCCCAGAGTAAAATGTACAATTATATTTAAACAATTGAAAGCATTATCTAATTTTTATTCTAGACATAGTACATAAAAACGGAGACATTGTACGTTGTTCTTTTAAAATTTTCGAAGCTTTTTTTAGTGCCTATAAAAAATGACGTCATACTGGTCTACCATTGGTCAATTAAAATATATACTGGCCTGTCATTAAAATTTAGTCTGTGTATTTGCCTATTATTGGTCATTGCTATTGTATGACGTCATTTTTTGTAGGCACTATAATGAGCTTCAAAATTTTAACGCCTATGATTTGAATGTGAGCAACGGATTGTATGTACCATTGTACATAATGTAACATAATTTTATAAAGAATTTTTGCTGATACAACCAATTTTAAATTTGTTTAAAAACGTTGATAAATCTTTAAAAACAAATAGAACAAATATTGTTATTTGAAAATTTAAAGAATTTTTTTTTAGGGGGGGGAAGTTTAATTTTTTCAATGGGTGTCAATGGATTTTTGGGGAACTCCCCTCCCCCTCGTCAAAGCTTCAAAGTTTAACATGGAAGTTTAATTTTTATTGGGAGGTGGGGGTAGGATATTCCAATTTTTTGGTGGGGGGGGGGGAGGTAATCAATCACCCATTGGACGTTACCTCTGAATTTGCAAACAAAGCAATATATATTTGCAATTAAACAGTTAAACAATTTTAGCATATCCTTAGTATATAAAGTACATTGGTAAAGTTTTTAGATCAAGGATGACAACATCCATAAAAGTTAAACTCTAATTGAGAAGGAAGGACAAACGAACAACAACTCTTTGTAGATTGTCAGAACTGAATAAGCAGAACATTAATTTCTAAGTCTAAACGAAACTGTACATTTCAAAATTGTGCAGTAAAAGGACATACTTTCATTTTTAGAATTTCATTATAGAGTTGCCTCGCTTCTTGTTTTAAATGGAACTACGGATTTTCTGGTAGATTTGCTACGCTTTCTAGATTGTACCTAACATTTATAGGAATCATCATGCAAAGTTTGAAATCGTTAGGACAATTCTAACATGCCTAAAATTAATAAAAGGGCTAACCGTTACGGACGGACGTACGGACCGACCCTAGACAAGATTCATCAAGAGGTTGATAACATCATGAAAAAGCAAACATTTATTAATAGATAATCATCATTATAATTAAAAGCCTAAAGGCTTGATAACAGGGATGATTTGCTTAAAAAATTGTGCCTTAACGTCATGGAAATCACTATTCCAAGATCAAGAAAATCTTTTTATTAAGATAAGATAATATATTTTCAAATAAATCAAACCATAAACACAATTAAATAGAAAACAATGGAACAATATTTTCTTTTAAAAGTAAAAATATTTATGTTCTAATTTAAAGAACAAGGATGGCATCATCCATAAAAGCGAAGCTCTGGAACGGTAAGACAAACGGACATCAACACTAGTAGAGTGACAGAACTGAATAATCACAACATAAATCAATAAAAGTTGAAGATTGTAAGTAAAATTGTTAAAAAACTGCTTAAATACAGGATAGATATAGGACTTGATTATAGAGATGTTTCGCTTATGATATTGTATTTTTTGTTATAGGAATATGTATTCTAAACATCAGAATAATCGGATAATTTTATCACATAAAAGTTAGTTGTTAAAAAGGTTAAAAATCAACATTTTAAAAATGGACGTACGGACATTCTAGTAACAATTATAGAGTTACTTTCTAAATAGTACCTACTACAGGAATCATCATGCAAAGTTTGGAATCGATAGGACAATTCTAACCTGTTTGAATTAACGAAAAGCACTAAGAGACGGACGGACCGACCCTAATTATAAAGAAGCTTTGCTTTTATTAAAGATACCCATAGATAATAACCGTCTAAGTAATATTTGTTGAATAAGAATTGATATTAAAAATAGCCAATGACTGATATTGAAGCAGATTTGAAAGTACCGCAAGGTGATTACACTTTCCAACCTCTTAAAAAAAACAGACAGACTGACAGACTAAGTCAGATAATTGGAATAGCCTTACTTTTTAAAGACAATTAAAAGCTCATATTACACTTAAAGTTAAAAGTATTGTTATATTAAAATCACTCTTTGATAATACATGTATAAAAGTAATAGGTTGTCTAATAGTATGTCTTTCTGTCTGTTTGTCTGTACTAAAAGATCTCGCTCACCACTGTTCTATATGGCTCTCCATGATAGTAAAGGTTCCTAGGTCGGGAAGATTCTTTATATCTATAATTTAGAGGTTAAAAAAGGCTGTTTAGATATTTCTGTGCTATTAAGGAATGTCTTGTTTGGTCCTATTTTGTGTCTTATTACCCCCCCCCCCCCGCTTATTATTTAATATATTATGATAAACAATAGATGAACGAACAACCTTAAAAGTTGTTTCAAATTGTTGTGTCTATTAGGGCTAGACTGCCACTAAATTTGTAGCAGCTAAGATGCTGAAGCTGCAAATAATGTAGTCTGGCTGCTGAATGTTAAAATAGAGCAGTTCTGCTGTGGTACCTGTTTAAAAGGGGGAGTTATTATTTCATAGTTATTATTTTAGCATAAACAAAATTTGCGACCGGCTATAAATTGATAAAAAAAACTGCTATCTTTTTAACTAAATGCATTGCAAAATAAGTGCATAATCATCATTATTAAAAAACATATTTTTGTTTGTTCACCTACTTTCTTCTTATATAAGGAACCTAGTAAAAGTGTCTGACTCTGATTATGACGTAAAAAAAATCAGCCAATATATAAGAGGCTAGTATACACTGTAATTGACCAATGGTAAAATTTATAGTGGCCTCTCATTGGCTAATTTTTTTTACGTCATAATCAGAGTCAGACACTTTTACTAGGTTCATTTAATTTATTTAGTCACTTATCATAATCAATGATTATACACAAAATTACCCCTTCTGTAGATTACAATTAGTGGTTGAAACGATTGGACATTCAACTTTATGTACCAACCAATCAAAATTAAATGAAAGTTCTAAGGCTTTAATGCGAATAAGAAGCCGTTGTCATAAGACTTTGGGGGTTAGTGTAAAAACAGCCAAATGTCCCCTCCCTCCACGGAATAACCCAGAAAATAACAAACATTTGACATACCTTACTTTGGCGTAAAGGAAGACGGATGGAAGACATAGGAAGTCCCTCAATGACGTCATAAAAATGAGGGATGAGGAGAGGAGGAGTCGGAAAGAAAACCCCTAAATAAGAGATGGATAATCCCTCATTTTTATGACGTAACATGCTGATTTTTGAGATACTTTTGCTAGCTTCGACGGATGTTTTGAAATACAGTTATAGGAAAGCTGCGATTCTTACAACGTGAAGTTTAATTCATAAACAGACACATCTGATCACCATACTAAGGACTTGCAGACAAAGGTTGTGTATTCATAATCAAGGTAGGTATTTAAGGACTGGAAATGTGTAATGTAGAGTAGCGACGCTACTACAGACATGTCAGGCGCCGCACTGACAAAGTACGTGTTGAAATAAAATTTTAATTCTAATGAATCACTGTGGGCTACAATTGAATCAAGACAAAAGTAAGTGCCGAGCCCTGGGACCTATGTAGGGTGAAAATAGACATAAATCCTTGATGATTCCAGGTGGAGACAAAATATTTTAGCGGGGTCTTTTGGTTTTTTTTCAATTTAAAGTTCTGAAAAAAAATTGAAAAAAATATAAAAACCTTTAATAAAAAACAAACAAAAAATAATTTTCAATATTTTTTTTTACTAAAAGATACAAACAACTTATATAAATACTATAAGCTTTAAAAAAATCACAATTTTCAAATTTAAACTTTCAATATAAAGATTTGTAGAAAAAACCTAACAACAAATTCTAACATATTTCTGATCAACATAGCAATAAAACGTCTTTTGCAAAATCTTTATCATCAAAAATAAAGAGCACTTACTAAAGACTTTTTTTCATTTAAACTTATACTTTTCACATTAATTAACTTTAAAGATTGATTTTTTCTAAAAGAAAGGTTGCGTGATTTTTTTTATTCATAATTAATTGTCTAATTTTGAGATTCAGATAAAAAACCTTACTGCTTTATATCATTGGATACTCTACTAGCAGCGGCTACGCCTCTAGAGGCATATAGGGACCCTTAGGTTGGGGGGGAAGACGAACCCCCCCTTACAATTACAGTTTTTTTTAATGAAAAAGTTAAAAACATTTATTTTGGAGAGTTAATTCTCTTGGGATAGTGATGGTACCCTTCCCCAAAATAGTTATAAACCTTACTAGGACATATAAGAAGCTACCATGTAAAGGAGAACCATATTGGTTCAGTGGTTAGTGAGATCCCTTGGTGCACAAAGACTCACATAAAACGTGTTACTTTATTATAAAGATACATATGTATATACACAGAAACTCTACAATCAGAGTATGTCTGTTTGTTCATCTGTCTGTATAAAAACATTACAGAATATATTTATTTGGTACTAGCGGCTACGCCCCTAGAGGCCTTTAGGGGCACTTGAGAGGGGAAGAAGTGGTTGAATTCTACAACTAGATTTTTATTTTAGACTTAAAAAGAAAAAGTTATTTTTTGTGTGTGAAATGGGGTCCTTTTTAGGGGTTGATTTCTCCTAGGATGGTGGAGGTACCCTCCCAAAATAAGTTATAAACCTTCCAAGAACCAATGAGAAGCTACATAGAAAAAAAGAACCATTGATCATTTTTAATTACTATTCAGGGATCTAAAGGGATAAGACAATGACCGCTAAATTGATTTACATTCCCAAATATGATACATGGATCTCCCTTCTGTATATTTCAGTTAATGGTTGAAATGTTGGGCACTTAATTTAATAATCCAACCAAACAAAAATCGCAACAGGTCCCCTAAGTAGTTAAGCCAACGAATAACAAATTCCTATATTAAACTATGGGGACTAGTCTAATAAACAGCCCATTGTCCCATCTCGCTCTGATTAATATATTTTTGTATCTGTATGTTACACTTGCTATTGTCTTTATTTGTATTCTTTTAAACATAAGAGCTTCACTAATTATGGATGTTGTCTTTTTCCCTTGTTAAATCCAATTACCTAATTCTGGATATTCTTTGAGGTTGATAATTACAATTATATTTTATTAAATGGAAAAAGAACAATTTAATTATAATTCAAGATAAAAATAATTTTATCCCTAGCGGTTTTGCCCCTAGAGGCATCTAGGGGCCCTTGACAAGTGGGGGGAAGTTGACCCCTCCCCTACTTTCAGTTTTAGTATGTAAAAGAAAAAGTTTTTTTTAAATGTTGGGTAGGTACTAATTTTTTCTAAACTCAAAACTTCTCAGGACCATGAAAAACTTGAACCAAGAAGAACTATATCAGTTAAGTGGTTACAAAGAATCTTCGGTACCGACAGACACCCTCACACACACACACACACACACATACACACAAACAGACAGACACAGAAACTGTTACTTTTATAAAAGGATTAATAGACACTAAACTACTCCTTAATATGTTGATCCTATCATCAGTCTAAAAGATAGGTCAATAAAGAAGAACCAAATTGGTCCAGCGGTTAGCAAGAACTTTAGGCACAGACAGAAAAAACACACGGACATTCTATCTTTTTTATACAGGGATATAACTTTTAAACGATAGGAAAATTTTTTTTTCCAGATGATATTTCTTTCCCTGCTTTAAAGCACTATTTATGATACAAAATAGATTGATGTCTGTTTGTCCATCTTTCTGATGCTTAAGAACTGATATGGTTCTTTTTTTACTTTACTATGTAGCTTCTCATTGGTCCTTGGAAGGTTTATAACTTCTTTTAAGAAAAAAAGAGAAATCGCCCCTTAAAAAAGGACCACAACACACAAAAAAAAACTTTATCTTTTTAAGCCTAAAATAAAAATATAGTTGTTGAATTCAACCCCTTCTTCACCTCTTAAGTGCCCTTAAAGGCCTCTAAGGGCGAAGCCGCTATAGCAAAATAAATATGTTCTGTATTGTTTTTATACAGACGGATGAACAAACAGACATACTCTGATTGTAGAGTTTCTGTTTATATATCCTCCTAATATATAAAGTAGTAAGCGTTTTTTGTCTGTCACGAAGGATCTCGCTAACCGCCGAACCGATATTGTTCTCCTTTACAGTGAAGCTTCTTTTAGGTCCTAGGAAGGTTTTAAACCCTTTTTGGGGAGGATGTCTTCACACCCCTCCCCCCCCAAAAAAATTTTTTTTACTCTTTTGAAACTCAATTTTAAAATGGGATGAGGTCGACTTTTCCCCCTCCTACCTTAAGTGCCCCTAGAGGCTTCTAGGGGCGATTAAATAAAGTAGTAAGCGTTTTTGTCTGTCCCGATATTGTTCTCCTTTATGGTGAAGCTTCTCATAGGTCCTGGGAAGGTTTTAAACTTTTTTGGGTAGGGTGTCTTCAAATGGGATTAGGTCGACTTTTCCTCTTCCTACCTCTAGAGGCTTCTAGAGGCGTAGCCGCTAGTGTATCTTTATAATAAAGTAACAGGTTCTATGTGAGTCTTTGTGAACTATGGTTCTCCTTTACATGGTAGCTTTTCATATGTCCTGGTAAGGTTTATAACTATTTTAGGAAAGGGTACCACCACTATCCCAAGAGAATTAACTCTCCAAAATAAAAAAAAACTGTAATTGTAAGGGGGGTTCGACTTCCCCCCCAACCCAAGGGCCTCATATGCCTCTAGAGGCGTAGCCGCTGGTAGAAGATTATCCATTAATATAAAGTAGTAAAGTTTTTTATCTGAATCTCAAAATTAGACAATTAATTATGAATAAAAAAATCACGCAACCTTTCTTTTAGAAAACACCAATCTTTAAAGTTAATTAATGTGAAAAGTATAAGTTTAAATGAAAAAAAGTCTTTAGTAAGTGCTATTTATTTTTGATGATAAAGATTTTGCAAAAGACGTTTTATTGCTATGTTGATCAGAAATATGTTAGAATTTGTTGTTAGGTTTTTTCTACAAATCTTTATATTGAAAGTCTAAATTTGAAAATTGTGATTTTTTTAAAGCTTATAGTGTTTATATAAGTTGTTTGTATCTTTTAGTAAAAAAAAATATTGAAAATTATTTTTTGTTTGTTTTTTATTAAAGATTTTCATATTTTTTTAAATTTTTTTTCTGAACTTTAAATTGAAAAAAAACAAAAAGACCCCGCTAAAATATTTTGTCTCCACCTGGAATCATCAAGGATTTATGTCTATTTTCACCCTACATAGGTCCCAGGGCTCGGCACTTACTTTTGTCTTGATTCAATTGTAGCCCACAGTGGAATATAAAGAGATAAGACAGCCAGAACCTCTCACCTGTTCGAGTTACTGGGATGTTACAAAACAAGGATGACAACATCCATAAAACAGAAGCATAAAATCGGCTGAATTTTGTTCAAAACAAGGCAGAATGTAAACTCCATCTCAATTTAGAAATGATGGAGGGTACATTGGGCTGTTTATTACACTTGTCCCCAAAGTTTTATAATAACGTTTTTTATTCGTTGATTGAATTTTGATTGGGTGGATCATTAAATTAAGTGTCCAAACGTTTCAACCACTTATTGTAATCTACATAAGGGGTAATTTTGTGTATAATCAATGGGAATGTATATCATTTTACTTGCCATTGTCTTAGCTATTTAGATCCCTTCTGTGTAGTGACGTCTCTAGCCTCTAAGGTGTGTTACCTTCCACCACAATACATGTTTGTGTCAGTGTCAGATGTATTTTTTACATAGTATAAAAATATTGGATGTATTTTTGCCAGTGTTGGATGTATTTATGGCATGAGAATCGATTTTACTGTCATTTATACAGTAAAAATTCAGTTTGTCATAAATACATCCATTTCACTGGCGAAAACACATCCACTGTAAATTTGCTGGATATGGCAGTCCCCCGTTTGTCTACTTGATGTAGCATTGACTTTTCTTTTGTAAGGGGTGGGGCAATTTTTAGAAGGAGGGTGTGGTAACCTCTTGGATAATAGTCAAAAACCACAAATAAAATCTCTTTATCCTAAAAAGAATAACTTCATGGATCCAGCGATGTTATGCTTAAGACAGACGTACAGACAGCCATACGTAGCCCAATTATTTATAAAGATTATTAATGAGCAATAAGATAAATGCTAATTGAGGTTCCCATTTTGTACAGTACATAAAAGGTACATAAGGCCATTTTAGAGTTTATCAAATATTATTAAAAAAAGGGTTTAATTAATTAAAAAGGATGACAACATCCATGAAAGAGAAGCTCTAAAATCAGAAGGAAGGTTAAACTAACAATAAATCTTGTTGTGTGTCAGAACTTTATAAGCAGAACATAATTTTGTAATTATAAACATAAACATAAATTGAAGACGAAGAAAGTCCTTAAATGACGTTATAAAAATGAATATGAGGAGAGGAGGAGTGGGGAAAAAAACCCTAAAAAAGAGATGGATAATTCCTCGTTTTTATAACGTAACATGCTGATTTTTTGAGGGACTTTCTTCGTCTTCCATAGATTTGCTGCAATATTGCATAATTACAGGGTACAGTTGAAGGATATCGCTTTTAAAAAGTACATCTTACAAAACAAGGAGAATTGAGACCAATTCATTGGTTTGTTTGTACATTCTCGGACTACTGGGTATCTTTCACTGAAAATAAAGGTATACCACTGAAGAATGTATTTACTTAGAGTATACGTGGGAATTATGTGACAAGGGTAAATTTTCTTATTGGTTAGTTCGTTCATCCAATAGGGGTAGAGGGGAAGTCGTTATTTTAGCCAGCTGCAAGTTTCACTTTATTAGAGTAATATCCAATTAATAAAAATCCATTCACTAAAAGTTCAATATAGAGTTTATTGATTTAATTATGCAAAATATTTATTAATATTTCTATGGATTTTATCAAAACATTGATTATAGAGTAGCTGCGCTGATACTACAAAGTAAAATCACGCTATACATATATTAATAAATTTGTCACGTGACACGTATTTAAATTGTTGTGTATTTATGCACAGGGATCTAAAGGTATAAGGCATTGGTTGATAAATTAATGTAATCCCCTATAAAGTTACACAAAATTACAACTAGAGGATGAAACGCTTGGACACTTAACTTAATGAACCTTCAATTAAAATTCAATTAAAGTACACAAAGTAGTTAAGACAAATAATAAGAAAACATTATTATAAAACTTTGGAGACTATCAATAATACAAAGTAGTACGATGTCTGTCTGTCCGTCTGTCCGTCCGTCCGTCTGAAGCTTAAGATCTCGGTAACCACTGAACCGATTGGATTCTACTCTTCAGGGTATATTTCTATTGGTCCTGTGGTGGTTTTAAACTATTTTCTTGGGGGGTGGGACCCAACCCCCAACCCCCCCAAAAACAAAAAATCCCCCCCCCATTTTTTTTTTTTGCTGAAGATTTCCTAGGTTCTTTAGATTTTGTAGAAGATTTCCTAGGTTCTTTAGGTTTTGTAGAAGATTTCCTTGGTCTTGTAACGAATTTCGCCTTATTTTTTTAATCACCTCTTGGGGCAAAGCCCCTAGAGGCTAGGGGCGAAGCCGCTAGTTGTAATAAAAAGCCCAATGTTCATTCTATCCCTGGTTTATGAATGATGATATATGTCAATCATAGAGTAATAATGAAGGTTTATTAAAGATCCTTGCTTTTCAACAATTTTGGGCCTGTCTGTCCGTCATTCAGTAACGGATAACCCTGATCGTTAATTTAGTCATGTTAGAACTTTCCTATCAATTTTAAATTTTGCATGATGATTCCTGTAACAGTGAAGTACATTTTAGAAAGCTATTTTATATTTTGATATAAATTTTTGCGTGATTTACTTGCTATTTTACCTTGATGTTTAAAATGGTAATTTCTAAGGCGATAAGACACCATGTTATAACGAAACATCTCAACAATCAAGTTTTACTAGGCTTTACTTTTGTTGTCATCCATGTTTTAATATAACACTAATTAAGATAAATTAAATTTTTATTAAATAAACTAATATTTTTGTTTGTTTCTATAATACTAGTGGCTGTGCCCAGTATCAAGTTTTCCTTTTAAGTAGGAAAAAATCGTCAAATAAGCTTTAAACGGACTGTAAGATATCGTTTTACATTATGAATTGACGATTTTAGAATTTCCATTATGGCTTCAAAACCCATTAACATCCGCTTGATTAGAACCGGTTCTCAGCCATACTGAAAAATAATGTAAAACATCGTATTGCAAATATGTTAAAATAAAAATCAGAAGACTGGTTTTAATCTTATATTTTTTATTTCAATATCCGCGGGAAGCTGTCTATGGTACTATGCGATAAATAACTACGATATAATATTTCTACTTTAATGTTTCATAAATTACATCACTTTTTAATATATTACATAACAGCACCTTTACACTTGAAAAGTTAACTTGTTACTGTGCCTTCACACATTTTAATCTCTCCCTTAAACGTTCCTGCAAAATAACAACAAATAAACATGTGTAAGTCAGCAAAAAAATCGCCAATCAAAATTATGAAAGTCAAACTTATAGCAGTTTAGTTACTCTTTAGCTAGGGTATGCAGGGAACTAAAGGGATAAGATAATGTCCGATAAATTATGATGATGTTTGAATTAATATACACCCCTTTCTTCTTCCAAATTTTTACTAAATGCTGAATTTTACTAATAATAAGGATAATTTTTGTCTCTTAAGGTCTCACTAATCACTGAACCTATTGAGCCTAAAAATCATACCCAGATTTTTTTTCCAAAAATAGCTTAAAACCATTCCAGTATCTATAAGAAGCTTCACTATAAAGGAGAACCATAATGGTTCAGTGGATAGCAACGTCCTTCGCTACAGACAAAAAAAACTTACTTCTTTATATTATAGGATATAAAATAAAATATATAATGTTGATTCGTTCATTTTAGCTATAATAAATTATTTTACTGTAATGCATGATACAAAAATGTTGTAACACGCGAGTTCTAAAGGCTTTTTGTTACATAAAAAATCATTTTAACATATTAATTTCGTGAGAAATTATACTGTAATTAAATATTTTTAGAAATCTACTTATGTCAGATGATTTAGTAAAGAGTAATAGAAACATAAGGCCTACTAACATTACCATTAACATTTTTTTGTCTGTATCGAAGGATCTCGATAGCCGCTAAACTGAAATGGTTCTCTTGTACAGTGAAGCTCCTTATTGTTTCAGGGAAGGGTTTAAACTATTTTGGGAGGGTATCTTCACACTACAAATAAAAATTTATCTTCCCCCCCCCCACAAAAAAAAAAAAAATATTTATTTTTCTTTATAAATTTAAATTTAAAAATAGGGGCGGTTGACTTCTCCCCCCCCCCCTTTTTCTTTAGTGCCCCTAGAGTCTGCTACTTATTCATTTCATTTACACACCTTAGAATGGTGTTATCAAATTCTCTGGCGTTTAAACCAAACTTAGTTGATAATCGTTATTACTAGACAATTTAAATTTCCTTATTTTTATGTATGTAAAAAAAAACTTTTTCTAATGTTACAATATGCAGTACAATCAATCTTTACTTTAAAGCCATGAAAATTTAATCATATTTTGTTATGAAATGAAATGTATCAGCTCCGAAAATGATTTTATCTTGTCCAAAAGGTGACGAAACTAAACGGTAGATTCACATTATGTCCATACAATGTAGAGAAACAAGGATGACAACATCCGAAAAGGGAAGCTCCACAAATCATTGGTCAGTACAAGAAATTTATTGTTTTTACTAACATCCAATGATAAACAAAATTACCCTCGCTGAAGATTGAAATTATACATTATAATTGAAGAAGATTGGATATATAACAGATCTATAGTATAGATGTATATTGTATATACAGACAACTACCTCTCTTCATTTTTCAAAGACCTCTTTCGTTTGCTTCTAAATAATTTTCTGCTACTTAGCTGTGTTAATATAAGCGATACCATTAGTTGATTTTCAATGACCCAATAGAAAGGTAGCACAAGACGATTGCGATGGGGAGATACAGTTATTTAACCCTTCTCCCTCTAGTGTTTTACCCTAATGGATATATCTCTTTTTACCAACCAATCAAGATGTAATAATTAAATTCCCCAAAGTTTTCAACAACAGAGGGAACGTCTTAATAAAACTTTAGGGGTCAAATTAATATACAGACCACGATCTCCTCTCTCCATGTGAAAAATAAAACATTTTCTCGTATTCATTCGAATCCGGTGGATAGGAACCGGTTCTTATCCATACGAAAAAACTATGTCTAGCATCGTATTAAATCCAGCTTTCTACGAATATAAAAATGTACAATCATAAGATTAAAACCAGTTTTTTTAGCCCGTGCCTTCAGCACCTCGGTGCAAAAAAAAACTGGTTTTAATCTTATATTTGTACATTCTATATCCGCGGAAAGCTGTTTATGATATGATGAAAGAAATAACTATTATATGAGAAATTTACTAAATAAAAATATTCGTTGTTTAGCACGAACACCCTATGAGCCCATGACAAACAAGAAATGATATAGGATATACGTGGATATTATGACAGGGAGAAATTGGTCGTCAACTTAGGTTGCTAACATGGACCTTATTTATAGGTCATTTCATTCATCCAGTAGAAGGGGACGGAGTAAAGGGGATGGATATGGGGGGAAGGGTCATCGTTTTTTTAGCCCGTTGCGAGTAACACTTTATTATAGTACATGAAAATCTAGAGCAATATCCAAGTAATAATATATCTATCCAAAAAGACTTATTAAAAAGACGCTTTTTTCTTTCCCTGTGCATCATTTGATCTTGGCTATTCCAGATTATTTATAGCCTTCTTTTGAGTGGGCATTCTGTGTATATTTAGCCGTTTAGCAGCTAGCAGCCATTAAAAATCACAGATTTTTGGAGAAAATAGTTACCATGAACATTTTACCGTGAACTGCACTAGATGCCAAATAGTTAATATTATATAACATTACATAAAGCATATATATTATATAATTGTATGAATATTAAAAAAGAACAATTTAGTACTTTTGACACGCACTACTCGCATGGACCACCTGAAAATTAAATACAAAGTTGGTTTTTTGCCTTAATACATACATTTTGACATTGGAAATGAGTACTTTTTAGTGACAACAGTGTGTTTCAAATTATTCTGAGTGTAGGGATAAGACAATGGCTGATAAATTGATATACATTAGGGCGAGTTCATATCGGTATTAGACAAAGAGGAGGTGTGCAACAGATAAAACCAACTTAAATAAAATTTCTGACCGAAAAAGAATGCGACCACTTAAAAATGTATTTTATTAATAAAAAATATGCAAAGACGACATTCAAGTTCTCACCACTTATCATCTCAGTTCTTATTAGTGCTAGATGGCTAGGAGTAAAATTAGGAACTTTTGTCCTTTTCAAAATATCTCGTTCCTAGCCTAAGAAATGACTAAAAAACCACCATTTTTAAAGGTTTATTGAGAATTGTCCAATTTTTAGAGGTTTTTAAAAAAATTTCTCAGGCAAGGAACGAGATTTTTTGAAACGGTCAAAAGTTCCTGATTCTACTCCCCAATGCCTTTCCTGGAAGCACCATGAAGCCATAGTTCTGATTCAATAAATTTTTGACACCCATTTACAACTGGCTATACAATTAAATGTCTGGTCGTCAGCGGTTTTAAGACTTAGGATAAATTTTAAATCATCCAGAGGTGTATTATACTCATAAAAGTCAGTTGCAGATCCCCGCTTTGGTCTCAGAAAAAAATGTCCAAAATCGACCCACCCTAATATACATCCCAATTATGATACACAAAATTACCATTTCTGTAGATTATAATTAATGGTTAAAACGTTTGGACACTGAACTTAATGAAACAACCAATCAAAAATCAATAAAAGTCCAATGTATTGTATAAGAAAACGTTAGAATAAAACTTTGGGAACTAGTGTAATAAACAGCCCAATGTACCCTCCCTCCCTGCTTTATATATAGTTTGTCCGTCCATCCCATTTATGATCCAATACGTACTAATAGACTACTAATATTGCAATATGACATGAAAGTATACAATACATATCCTATTCTATATAGTTGGAAGCTTTTTTTGTCTCTAGCTAAAGATCTTGCTAACTGCTGAACCGAAATGGTTCTCCTTTACAGTGAAGCTTTTAGGTTCTAAGATGGTTTTAGGATATTTTTATGAATAAGTCTGGGTATGGTTCGGGCTATTTTTCTGCCCTTTCATATACCTTTAAATATAGAGCCCCTAGAGCCTAAGGGAGCGGTGGCTAGTATTAAAATACAAGGATGACACCCTCCATAAAAGCGAGGCTATGAAATGGTAGGACAAACGAACATAAACACTTGTAGAGTGTCAGAACTGAATAAACTTGATATTAAATCTATAAAAATTTGTAAGTAAATTTGTTGCACAACTGATTAAAAACACACTACTGCTTAAGGACATACTGACGTTTTTAGGACTTGATTAAAAAGATTCTTCGCCTATAACATTTACCTTGTTGTAATAGGAATCAGTATTTAAAAATTAGATGAATAGAATAATTTCAACATACAAAAATTTGTTATCAAAAAAGTAAAGGCTGTTATAGGAATCAGCATGCAAAGTTTGAAATCGATAGGACAATTCTAACCAATTAGACCAAAAGAGCTAACCGTTACGGACCTACGGACGGACGGACTGGCCCTAATAATAGAAAAGCTTCACTTTTATTAAATGTATCGGGACGGAAGTGATCTGTGGAAATGTTCGGTGGGACAAGGTTAATTGCAGAAAAGCTTTGCTTCAAAAGTAGCAGGTTAATATATAGTTGCTACGCCACAGAATAAACACAGGTGGATAGAATAAATTATATCTTTATTGCACAGGCTTCCAATTTGTCTACGGGGTGGTGACTCCTTCCCCCCTGTTGTGGTGGCTCGGTACCTTTCCATTCAGGTGTTGCTGTTACCGCCTCATCGACGCATTAGGTGTTTGGACAGAGGAGCAAAGCTACTCTGGCTTGGAGCTGCATCCCACTTCATATAAACACAATTGCCAAACTAATTAATCCGTAAGTCAATTAGTCTATATTATAACATTAAACATATTATAACCTATGACTACCCCAAAGCTTCCCTGGAAAGTACAACCAATTTTTGGGGGAAAAATGAGATCTTCAGCATTAAACAAAAAATCTTACTATTTTATATTACTTACTAGTGGCTATGCTCCTAGCTTCTAGGGACACTATATTCAAAGGAGCTAGAAAAAAAGAATAAAACTATCCAAAGACTTAAAAAAGAATAGCCTGAAACCATCATAGGACCTATGTGAAGCTTAGGTTCAGTAGTTATTAAGATATTAAGCTTCCGACAAAAAAAAACCTTACTACTTTATATTATTTAGAAGACAAAAACTGGCCCAGGGAGACATGTTTATAAATATTGAAAGATAAGTAAAATTGCAAATACCAAAAAAAAATATTTAGATAAAGATTATCACGTTGTTTTAACAAGGATGACAACATCCATAAAAGTGAAGCTCTGAAACGGTAGAACAAACGACCATTATCACTTGAAGAGTGTCAGAACTGAATAATCAGAATATCCTTATACTAAAGTAACAGGATGTTTGTCTGTGTGTCTGTCTATGTGTCTGTCTGTGTGTCTGTCTGTGTGTCTGTCTGTGTGTCTGTACCGAAGGATCTCGCTAACCGCTGAACCGATCGGGTTCTCCTTAACAGGGTAGCTTCTCATAGGTCCCGGAAAGGTTTATAACTATTTTCTTGTGGGGTGGGACACCCCCAACCCCCCCAAAAACTGAAAAATCCCCCCCCCAATTTTTTTTTTTAACTAAAATTAAAAATGAGGGGGGGCAACCCCTCCCAAAAAAAAAAAATTTTGTTTCGCCCCCCCAAAAATTTTTATTTTATTTTTCTTTTAAAATCTAAAATAAGAAATTGAATTATTAAATTCGACTCTCTCCTCCTTAAGTGCCCCTAGAGGCCTCTGGGGCGTAGCCGCTAGTAATTGTATAAAAGACCTAACAAAATTTTAAATAAATTTGTTAAAAACTGCTTAAATACAGGATACTGTTGACCTACTTACGTTTTTAGGACTTAATTATAGAGATGCTAAGCTTATAACATTGTACTTTGTAGTCCTAGGAATCAGTATTCCAAAAATCAGAATCAATCGAATAATTTTATCACATAAAAGATATAAAAAAGTTAAAAAATAACGTGTTTAAAACGGACGTAAGGACATTATGGAGACAATTCTAACATGCTTAAATTAACGAAAAGACCTAACTGATCCGGAAGGACAAACGTACGGATCATCCCTCATTATCGAAAAGCTTCGCTTTTAAAAAGTCAAATTTACTAATTGTCAGCCAGTATTTCATACAGAGGCGTGCAGAAGGGGTTTGTAGGAGGTGTATACAGCCCCTGGCAAAATTAAGTAAGGGGGGGGGGGATGTTGGTGTATACTACCCCCTGCACCCCAAGGAACGCTTTTAGACTTGTTTCATATTCCACTTTTTCAGTTCTGACACTCTACATGTGTTAATGTTCGTATTTCCTACCATTTCATTAAGGATGTAAAATATAAATTTAGTATTAATGAACGAATAATTCTATGAATATTTTTTAAAAGCGAAGCTTTTCTATAAATAGGATCGGTCCGTCCGTATTTCCGTCACAGACGGATAGCTTTTATTCGTTAATTTAGGCATGTTAGAATTGTCCTACCGATTTCAAACTTTGCACGATGATTCCTGTAGTAGTTAGGTACGATTTAGAAAGCGTAGCAACTCTATAATCATTACCAGAATGTCCGTATGTACATTTTAAACATGTTGATTTTTCTACTTTTTTTTAACAACAAATTTTTATGTGATCTAATTATCCGTTTGATCTGATTTTTGTATATTGATTCCTGGGACAGCAAAGAACAATAATATAAGCGAAGCAACTCTATAATCAAGTCCTAAAAATATAAGTGTGTCCATACACATTATCCTGTATCAAGCAGTTTTTCAACAAATTTACTTACAATTTTGCGTCGACTATTACACTTTTATATTCTGATTATTCAGTTCAGACACTATACAAGTGTTAATAATAATTACATTTATGTTCGTTAGTCCTACGTCGGTTGAAAGCTTTTATGGATGTTATCATTACATTAAGCTAATAATTGCTTAAATTGGTTTATCCTATCATATAAAGTAGAAAGCTTTTTGTCTGTAGCTAAGGATCTCGCTTGCCGCTTAACCAATATGGTTCTACTTTACAGTGAAGCTTCTTATACGTCCAAGGAAGGTTTACAACTATTTTTGGACGGGTATCACCAAAGAGAAATCGCACCCAGAAAAAATTCACCCCTCCTTCCAATTTTTTTTAAATTTTACTTTTTAAAACTTAAATTGAAAATTGTGGGCGGGTCGAGTGAATTGATAAGTTTCATTAGAGGCTTCTAGGGGCGTAGCCGCTACTAATTGTTTAATTATTTATGCTTTACCTTATTGATATTTTCATCCTTGTTAAGTGTTGATATACATATTTGTACTGCTAAATAATGAAATATAATTAAATTTTGACATACACGACATTTTAATATCAACTTTACAAAATAAATAATTGCGAATTTCAACAAGGACAATTCTGTCAAACGTTTGGAAAGTTACTATTTAGGTGATTTTATTGTTATGGGAATATTTAATTATTTCTAAAAGCGAAGATTTACTATAATTAGGGTAGATCTGTCCGTTTGTAACATATAGTTAACATTATATATAGTTGATTTAGCATGATGAATTGTATATTGCCTTCCTATGACCTAGGTGGTCTAACCCCTAACAGACAATCAACCTTAGCTTTTCAGGGTTTTGGGGGGTTTTTAATACAGACAAGCTTGTGTTTTTGTATAATAGCAGTGCAAATATAAAGAAAACCCGTATATCATTATCATTTTACTGAAAATACCAATTTAATGCATCAATTTTGTTAAAAACCATTTCAATCATCAAATAAAATTAATATTTAATGTAAAATTTACTTTAATTTAATGAACTTATTTTCCTTTATACAAGAATGATGACATCAGAAAATGAGTTGGTCAGACAAACAAATGTAGTGGCACCTCACCTTTTCAGTAAGACTTGTAGAGTAGCTTCGCTCCCGTTTCAAGTAAAAGATTGTTTACCTGTTTACCATCCATTCATAAGGGTAGGACCCAACTTGTATTTTATTTATTATTCTATTTTGTTGTTTGAAATAACGGTTCTGATCTTTACTACCAACTGTTGTTATTCATCTTGTTTATGAGGGTGTTATTCTATTTCCCACCCTGTCCCTAGGACAGGGATGGACATCCATTTAATCACTGTAATTCCTTATGTTTTGCTTATATGATTTAACTTGCTTATTGTTATACTTGTACATATGATCTATAATGTATTGGATGTAGTAGTTAGTTATCTGCCCACCGTTGATCAATAAATGTATGTACATTTAACCTGAACTTACTTGGTTTAAGATTCCAGCGTAGCTGATCTATAATTGGTGACTGTACGTCCGTCTGCCGTGCTTGTTATTTAAAGAACCGAGGCGCCTGTCCACAGGGACACAGGGACAATTGTTGAGTGTCAGAACTTCTAACTTATTCTAAACGATATTATAAGTAAATACAGGGTACGTTTATGGCCATACTTACATTTTTAGGACTTGAATATAAAGACGCTTATTTTATGATATTTTACCTTGTTATCCTATGAATCGTTATTTTAAAAATAATATAAATAGGATAATTAGATCATACAATTAATTGTTGTCAAACTAATTTTAAATCAACTCTTACGGGAATCACCATGTAAAGTTTGAAATCGATAGAACATAGTCAATATTCCTTTGCCTTAAGTATATGATACGGGGGGACGTATGGACAAACCATGAGTATAATTATAGAAAAGCTATCTTTTAAAAAGTACACACAAATAAATATTATGACCATCATATTTTTAAAGCTTTCTAATTTATAACAAGGAAAATTATGTTCATAAGTAGTAATACAATTAAATCCTTATAATAAAGTAACAGAATGTTTTTCTATATGTAAGTCTGTTTGTACAGAAGGATTTCGATAACCGCGGAACCGATATGGTTCTCCTTTACATGATAGCTTCTCATAGGTTCTGGGAAGGTTTTTAGCTATTTTAGGGGCTACTATTCTTTTAGACGAGACCAGGTATATTAAGAGATAGGACAATGATCGATGAATTATTACACATTCCCGATGTTGTTAAACAAAAATACCCCTTCTGTAGCTACACGTTGTTAGTTAAAAAGTTTTAATATTACTATTTTGGACAAAATACAATCTTTCCCGATTTTGTATAATTTTTGAGGAACACGATTCCAGTGACGTCATATTTTTCTTTCCCGAAAAAGGGAGGGGGGGAAGAAAATCTCTTCAAAAGAGATGGGGAAAACCCCCTTTTATCCCATCTCTTTTTTTCTTCCCCCTTCCCTTTTTCGGGAAAGAAAAATATGACGTCACTGGAATCGTGTTCCTCAAAAATTATACAAAATCGGGAAAGATTGGATTGTGTCCTATTTTGATACCAACTAATCAAAATTCAATAAAAGCACCCAAAGTTTTAAAGATCATGAGTAAAATAACATGCTTATACGACTTTGGGTACTTATGTAATTTAATCAAATGTCCTCCGATTCTTGGACGAGACAAATAGATTAGATACCTGTTTTACATACCAACATACGGACAATGTAAACCCCATTTATAGAGTAGCCGCTCATTATTAACATTAGAGTACAACACTAGAGGGGGAAGGGGTTAAATATTTGTATTTCCCTACCCCAATGACCTTGTGCTGACTCACAATTGGGTCTCTTAAAATCAACTAAGAGTGTCGGGAATATTAAAGTAGCAGAAAACAATTTGCTAGCAGACAAAAAAGGTCATTGGAAAAGGGGTGAGGTAGTTATCCGTATACACATATACTATAGATCTGTTTTATTAACTACCATGCTTAAATTTGAACCTAGCCACAGTAAAGTACCAGTCTAGTAATTAAACAAAATTTACTGTGAAACAGCATTAAACTTTTTAATTGAAATTACTGTAGCATGAACACTGAACAGGTAAAATTTTGTGTATTTCATTCTGACAAACCCCAAACTGTCCCAGTTTTGAGCAAGACGATTCCAGTTACGTCATATACGTTTCGGGAAAGAAAAAGGGAAGGGGGGAAGAAAATCTCTTCAAAAGAGATGGGAGAAAAGGGAAGAGATTTTCTTCCCCCCTTCCCTTTTTATATGACGTCACAGGAATCGTCTTGCTCTAAACTGGGACAGTTTGGGGTTTGTCTTTCATTCTATTTGGTTATGGAGATTTGACTACGAAAATATTAAAACGATCGGTCCAGCCGTCTATTGGATCTTACTGAACATAGACACAGGCAAACATATTTATTTACTTTATAATTTTAAATATTCAAAAGCACAGACGGTATTAAAATACTTTCAAGTATGGCTTCGAAACCAATAATTATCCGCTGGAGTAGAACCAGTTCTCAGCAATACTGAAAAATCATGTATAGCATTGTATTCCAGATAATTGTGTATAAATATTAAGGTAAATATTAAAGTTTTGTATTTGTTAGACCGTGCCTTTGGTCTAACAAACCTGGTTTTTATCTTATATTTTTCACGTTATTATCCGCTGAAAGCTGTCTATGACACGATGCGATATATAACAATTATATATATCCTTTTATCCCTGGTTAAAGCCGATGGCCAACCTAAATTTTAATTGTTTTAACTAAAAATAACTCAAACCATACATGTATGTATATGAGTACCTCAGTACTGGGTCTTGTTGGAATATAAAAACCTGCCCAATGAAAATATAATTCCAAACTATTAGTAATTATATGTCTTGTATAATAATTATAGCGACTTCGCCCCTAGAGGCATCTTTGAGAGAACAGGTGAAGGGTTGAGTTGGTATACCCCATACTTTCAATTATAGAAAATAAATAAAAAAATTGGAGTTAATTTTCAAATAGCGATTTCTCTTGCAAGGGTTGAGGAACCCTCCCCTAAATTGTTATAAACCTTCACCGGACCCTATAGGTTCAGTGGTTAGCTAGATCTTTCACTACACATAGATAAAATTCCTTTTTCATAAAAGGATTATGTATAATGTCTCCGAAAAGCATTGATACCTTCGATTAAAACTGTTTAAGTTTCCGAAAACAATACTCTCATGTCAGTTAAGAGTCATTATTTTATAATCAGGTTTCTGTACTCCAACAAGACCCATATCCGAAGTTCCTCTAAAGTGTATATTTGTATGTTTAAAAGTTTAATAGGTTGTGTTTAGTTTACAAACAGCCTCTGACAATGTAGGGTGGAATAAGTTAAAAAGTTAATTTTACATAGTAGCGGAGCTACTTTTTAATGAACCTATTTTTTTACCCAGTGAGGTTTAGGTCCCTGGTAATTTCAGGTGATTGTTTAACCCTTAACGGTCGGGGGGGGGGGGGGCGTTGAACGCCCCCCCCCATCCGGTTTTTTCTATCTCATTTTCTGTGTGTGAAAGATAAAGAGCCCAAACTGCTTGACTTTTTAAGTATGGGTATAACACATAACTGAGAGTTGGAATTTTTTGAATATCTCCATCCTGGCGGGCACAGGATGCCAGCAAACCTGGCAGGGTCATCCAGGTAAAGAGCAAAAATATTTTTTGGACTAAAACAAAGCATTTTATCATACCAAAATACTAAAACATCCTCTAGTAGTACATCCTTATATGAAATACAGGTGTTCAAGTCACTTTCAGGTTCCAGGTATGATCCTGCAGGTCCTGATCCTCCAGGTCTCCAGAAATCTTTAAAAGGCTCCTGTGGCCGCAATTTTTGACTTAGAGGCTTCAAATTTTAAACTTAAGCTTTTCTTACATGTCTACATAACGTATTAAAATTTCATGAAGATCCGCCGCCGTTTTCCCGCCGACCGCCGACTTCGGCGGCTGGCAGCCGCCAAGTACAGCTGCGGCCGCTGAAATTTATATTTTGATATTTCTAATGTAAAATTTACATAAAAATAAACATTTTCTGGGAAAAAAATTTTCTTCTAGCTTCAAAAATAAGAAAATTACAGCCGTTTGAAATTTTTAAATAAAAAAGACCTAAAAACAAAGGTTGTTAAATAAAAGGGTGAAGGAAGCGAAAATTGACTTAGACTTATAAAAGGTCGGAAATTCATTATCAAACAGGGGACTTGCACAAAAAAATTTAGCCCTCTAGCTCTAATAGGAACTGAGATAATTAGGGGGGGCGTTGAACGCCCCCCCCCCCCCGACCGATTAAGGTGCGGCAAGGGGCCCGACTGTAAAGGGTTAAGGACCTTAGCGCTTAAACTGTTTTTAACCTATTTTTGAATGGGGGGTCAAAAATATACTAGGACACCTATAGAATCAGACTGCAGAGCCCAAATTTGAATTAAGTCCCCAATAAACCTTTTTTGGGGGATTTAAAAATTAATTTTTAGTGTTGCTGTAATCATTTTGACCGAAGCAAAAGCTCTTTTTTTACTTCAGGTAATATTGTGGCTTACAGAACATTTTTATATAATTCACTTTATATTGATACAATAAAAAAAAACATTACTCTGTTCATTGGAAATAATTTTTTTATCCAAAACAATTAATTTCATTGAAAAATCTAACATTTACAATAAAACAAATAATTCTGAAATCTCACATATAAGAAGTCTTGTTTTATATAATTCTTTACAATTCAAAAAAAGAGTGTTTTCACAAAGTGACGTATTTCCAATGTAGTTAAATATTTTTTATTTAATTAAAATGAAAAGAATGAAAACCATACACATAAAAGATTAAAATTATTTTAAAAGATAAGTTTGAATAATCTTATTTTATAACACATTTGTATATGTGACAAAAATAAATTTGTTGTATTGCATAAACATTTGTTGTTATTTAACCCTTTACAGCCATTTTTTATGTTTTTAAAATAAGTGAGAGAACACAAACATGTTAATGTTAATTCGTTGATATATTATAAAGAATTAACTTTTTAGTGAATTTTTATAGTAAAATCATAAGGCCTAATTTTACTCAATACCAGAATACAATATTTATGAAGCAAAACACTCTAAAAGCTACGAATTTTACCCAAATAAAAAAAAGACCTTTTGCTTCGGTCAAAATGATCACGGCAACAGTAAAAATTAATATTTAAATCCCCCCAAAAAAGTTTATTGGGGACTTAATTCAAATTTAGGCTCTGCAGTCTCATTCTACTGGTGTCATAGTATATTTTTTATAAACGTTTTAAAAATAGGTTAAAAACAGTTTAATCATTTCTAACATAAAGTGTTGCACTATACCCTTCAAACAACCAATCCTTTGATTGTATGACCTTTGTCTTAAAGTCCTATTTGTGCATTGTTGTGAGTTGCGCCTGTTACTGGAAAAAGACATTCTCCTCATTCTTTAGTTTGAATTTTTAATAAAGATAAAAATTACGATAAAAAAGTTTTCCCATTTATACTTAATAGGTAGTTTATTAGTGTTTAAAAAGATCTTTGAAACCATCGGACCAATTGGTCTACAATTTTCATGAAACCCTAGAATATTAGTCAGGTTTAAGGCTATTAATAAAGTAAGAAAGGGAGGGGGGTCCACCCTTCACAAGATATATTGACATAGGAATCAAAGTTTAAAGAAAAAACCTACAAAATTAAATATTAGACAACTTCTTTCTATTTTTTTTAAGGGGAGGAGGGGGCGTTTTAAGGGAATTAAGTTAGCTGTTTCAGATTTTTTTAACAACAACTTCTTTCAGATTCGTCAAATGTAATAACTTAAATTGTTATGTATGCTCAATATAAAGTGAAAGAGATGATTTGTTATATTAATGGATGATTTGATAGATGGATAGATGATATGTAATATTAATGGATGATTTGATAGATGGATAGATGATATGTAATATTGATGGATGATTTGATAGATGGAAAACAGGGCGTTCTTTACGTATTCTCATTTGTGATCTTTCTAGGCAACAAAAACATACACATTAACGTAATGAACTAACATCCTTTTAGCTCTATTAACAGTTTAGTTTAGTTCTAATCAAAATGTTGCAACTAACAGAAGCGGCTGAATAGCAGTTCAGAAAAAAATTTGCTGCCAACTTTAGTTAAAAATAAAATTGCTATATATATTTTGGCTGAATTGTAAAAGCATTATAATTTTAAATAAAACGGTTTAACCCAATTTTTTACTCAAAATTGAATGTCTAGTAAAAAATTATATTTTTAATCCGAATGGCTATGTGTCTGTTCTTAAAAGTATTTCAAATGTTATTTTACCTTTTATAAAAGCTTTCCAGTTTGTCCTCAGTTTTTGGGAGGGATGATCAAGTTCCATGGAGAAAAAAAGCCCCACAATAAACAAAATACTTTACTTCTTACTTTGTTTAACAATTTTCTAGTAAAAGGGGGTGGGGTTACTACATCAACCATTATTGGACTACGCCCCTAGAGGCTAGAGGCGCAACTGCTATTAATGAAATAAATATAAACACAACAAAGCTATTTTAAACTTGTTACTTAAATAATGCGCAATTTTCTTATTTTAATGAGTTTAAATTATCATGAAATTATGTGATTTAAAAAGCCTTGACCCAATAACTTTTTTTACATAAACTTTTTGTAAAAGTTAATATTAATCAATATAAAAACAATTACGTTGTTCTTGTTGTTGATAACTATATAAAACATTGCCTTATGATTTTAACCTACAGATCCTAAGAAAAGGCTAAAATTTAATTTTTATATGTTATGCATATTTTTTAATAAACGCACCATATGGAAATAAATGCCATAAATAGAGGAAATTGCGTTGTTTTTTCTCCAACCCCTCTACCCTTCCTTTTTTCAGAAAGGGTTGGGTGCTCGACAAGGCAATTTGAAGAAAATTGCCATAAATTGCTTCATAATTAATGTGTATGTTTATTTAATAGTTATTCTTACTGGGTTAATATTATTACTTTGTGGACTCTGCTATCTCTTCCAAAGGAATAGAAAAATTATCTTTTATTTATGAAAACAGAGAATAAATGAAAATAGGAAAAATTTTTTATGAAAACTCAGAGATCGTAAAAGATAAGACAATGCCCAATCATGGTTGAAAAAAAGGGGACGTTGCCGTTCCTGCAACTGGCAGAAATACAGCTTGATATTAAAGGGATAGTTGCATGAAGTGCATTTCAGAATAAAATATTTCAAGCAAAAGTTACAAATATACCAACAAACATTTTTAATTTTATATTACAATAAATTACCAGCAATTAGACAACACTAAATTAATCGTTATGCTGATTTTGTGTAAATAAGCTAGCTATATAAATTGCATATATCACAAAAATACGATTTTTAAGTCTTGATATTTTAAAAACTACGTGGTAGAAAATTTAAATTCTTTCAAATATATGCCCTATGGATATAGTTTAAACCACTGACTAGGAAAAAATATGCGGTTCACTAAATTAAGTTCAAATGCATTTCGTGCAACTACCCCTTTATCAATTTTTATAAATCTAAAACTTCTTTTACAAAAAACGTCAAAGTTCTTAAGTAAAAGTTAAAATACAATGAAAAAAATTAACTCTTACCAATAAGAATAAAACAAGGATGGAAACATAAAAACATGAAAATATAAATGTATAAAAGTAAATAAATTTGTTGATAAACTATTGTTCAATGACATACTTACATTTTTAGAACTTGATTATAGATAGAGATGCTTCGCTTATAACATTGTACTTTGTTTTCCTAGGAATCAGTATTCCAAAAAATCAGACCAATCGGATAATTATATGGACGAGGTATCACATAGCCCGGGCCTGAGAAACCCAGCAATAGGGTATTTTAATTTCCCGCCTAATTTTATAGGTCTCAATGTTAATTATTGGGGTTGAACACCCTGAACAGCGCTAATAAGCATTATAGATAGAATTTTTAAACTGCTTTGTTATTTTGTGCCAAAATATTCAAATAATTTTGGGTGCTTGCTTACATGTGAAGACCGGAGCACCGAAAACCCCCCCCCCCGCTTAGTTTTGACAAAAATCAAAAATAAGGGGGGGGTAGTTTTTTAACCCCCCGCTTAATTGTGACAAAAATCAAAAATAAGGGGGGGGTAGTTTTTAACCCCCCCCTTAATTTTGAAGAAAATCAAAAATAAGGGGGGGGTAGTTTTTTCACTGTACAACACGCCAGAAAGTTGAGTGAGGTAAATCAAGTAAATCCAGTATACCAGAGGGGAAACCTTATTACAGGGATATTCATGTTTTGGGGCATAATTTCCTTATTTATTGACTTTGGCCAGTAAAAGGTTTTAATTTTGCGCAAAATTAAAACCTTTTACTGGCCAAAGTCAATAAATAAGGAAATTATGCCCCAAAACATGAATATCCCTGTAATAAGGTTTCCCCTCTGGTATACTGGATTTACTTGATTTACCTCACTCAACTTTCTGGCGTGTGTACAGTGAAAAAACTACCCCCCCCTTATTTTTGATTTTCTTCAAAATTAAGGGGGGGGTTAAGTCTTTGCCTTGCTGAGCTTTTTTCCTCCTTGCCGTTGTCCAGACATTAAAAAACTACCCCCCCCTTATTTTTGATTTTTGTCAAAACTAAGCGGGGGGGGGGGTTTTCGGTGCTCCAGTCTACCACATGTAAGCAAGTACCTAATTTTGAAAAAAATATGTTGAGTTTTTAAAAAAACTGATTGAAATGCTCAAAAATGGTAATTTATAAAAAAAATTACTAAAATAGACATTTTATTATTGTAGGTATTACTGAAGCATAAGTGATAATGATATTTACCCACCCTCATTAAGAGAATTTATTATACATGCCATATAATTCCCTTTCCTAATGTATCCCCTCCCCTCTCCCCAAAATTCCAAATGTGTCACTTCTTCTTCGCCCCCCCCCCCCCTTCATGGCAATAAATACATCATGCATGGTGTTCATACATTACTATTAAATAAAATAGGAAATGATCATAGATAGAGTTATGTGAAAAAGAGCCTTAACTATCTTAAAATATTCAATAATACTGTTATTCTTCTAATATTTGATTTAACAATATTGTAGGGTCCCCAATGTAATTTAAAAACTTATCTTTGCTGAAATGAATTGACACTAATTATCAAGCATTAGTAGTATGATTAGGATTGCATACAGGTCAGCAAATTAAAATGCTAGCAAAAATTCATCTACCATTGTTAAACATAATCATGAAACTAAATTAATTTAAAGTAATTAAATTAATTCTTATTCTTCAATTAAAACATATAAATAATACATAACATATAAAACATAAACATGTACAAGATTTTTAAAAGTTTTACAATTCCAAGTAAAGAGAGGGGCTACTCCATAATTTTCTTTGAATTCCAAATTACCCTTCTGTAGATTACAATTAGTGGATGAAATGTATGAACACTCAACTTAACTAGTGTAATAAACAGATCAACCCATCCTCTCACTGCATTATATAGCCTTTTACCTCTTTCCTCTACCCCCCCCCCCCTCTCATGGCATATATATAACTAACAAACTAACAACCCCTGCACTCATTGTTTTGTTCTATAGAAACTCAACCCCCTCCACTTAACACTTAAGTCAGGGTTGTATATTCTGCACAAGAATAATTTTTTTTACCACTGCTGCAAAATGTTTTTTTTCTTCCCCCTACTAGTTTTTTACATCAAGAAAGGTGAAAAAATAGAAAAAAACATTCAGAATTCTTAATTTTATTCATATTATTATATTATCCCACATATTCTTTTAGATTTTTTTTCAACAAGGAAGAGAAAAATGGAAAAAAATGTTTTCATTTCTCTTAATTTTTTTACATTTTTCCCCCAACTTTATATTTATAATTCTTCCCCCCACTTTAGCAGGGTCAACCATGCAGAATATATACCCCTGGTTTAAGTTTAAACCTGAATAATTTACCTTGAATTTGATGGGAAGTCCAAAATATTAACTTTAAATTCTATTACTGGCTTTTTGAGGCGGGGCATTTGAATGTTTACCCAATTTTATCACATAAACCGTACATAAATCGTACCTAACTAATACAGGAATCACCATGCAAAGTTTTGAATTGATAGGAAAATTCTAATCTGTTTAAATTAACGAAAAGAGCTAACTGTCTGTGACATACGGACCGACCCTAAATATAGAAAAGCTTTGCTTTTAAAAATAATTTTTGTATTGAACGAAAGGTGTAAACAGTGTATTACCGGAGATAAGAAGGAAAAAAGCAAAAATTTGGTAAGTTTTTTTTTTATTTCTTGCTGTTTTAGAGACTCAAAGGAACAAATATCAATATGTTTTGCCACTTTTTAGATATTTGTAGACCTAAAAAAACCTAATTATCTGTAAAAACTTTCTCAATCTATAGTAAAAAATAAACTTTAAAATCCCCCACAAAAGTTATTTGGGGGCCTATTCGTATTTTTAGCTCTGCAGTATGATTCTACAGGTGTCAGAGTATATTTTTAATAAACCCTTCATAAATAAGTTAATAACAGTTTACCATCCATATTGAGACACAAACAGGCAGCTAGGGAATGCTATTCTGACAAACAATTAGAAGTGAAAATTTCCCCACCACCCTCTTCCCTTATTTCTCCCCTTCTTATTCACTTCCCTTCAGTTACATCAAAAAACAAGTTTTACGCCAACTCTACGCCAACAAAATATGTAATTTTTGGCAATTTCAAATTGAATTAATTGGCTGGATCACAGCCCCTGCGAGTTCATAAAGAACGTAAATGCATTTGCCAGGATTAAACGGATGATTGATTTGATAAACAAAATAAATCTGTTTATGGCGCAGCGACAACTAATAGTAAAATAAGGGGAATGGGTAGTTTTCCCAATATAACCTAACCTAATGTATACACACGAAATCTACCCCCCACCCCCATACCTTTCATTTTTATTGAGGGTTTCTGTGCTCGCTGGGCACTTAGAGGGAAACCGTCGATTTTTTGGAATTTTGTCGACTTTTTAGATTAAAAGGGATGCGTATTTTTTTAAACGATATGCAAAACTTAGGTAAAATTTTGGATTAAAATACAGTAGAATATGACTATAGTAAATATTTTCCCCTTATTTCTGAATTTCATAAAATATTAAAAGAAGTTGAACTGAAAGAGCAATTATTTGGTAAAACTATATCTTTTTTTACGCTGTATAAATGTTTTACTTTAATAATTGATGAACAGAATGTTGGAATTTTGATGACTTAGAATAAAAAAAAACATGGAAATTATTATGATGAATCCTTTTATCGAGTGCAAAGCTACTCAACAATTTTTTTTTATATGATTTTTACCTTTCAATTTTGAAAACAGTAAAAGTGTCGAACTATGACGTCAGAAAAAATTTACAATTAACCAATGAGAGGCCGCTATGTATTTTAGCACAGTGAATACTGGCTTCTTATTGGTTAATTGTTAATTTTTTCTGACGTCATAGTTCGACACTTTTACTGTTTTCTTCAATTTTCCTCACTGCTGTCCATGACACTTTAACTCTTTGATCGCACGACCTATGTCTGGAAATGTTAAGCGTGTATTGTATGTTAATGAGTTGCGCCTGTTTTGGCCCATCACATTGGGTAGGGGGTACTTTTTAATGTCTTTTAATGTTGCGCATCTGACATACCAGCTGTAGGATCCATTTTTAACGTCTTTATTTATGATGCAGAGTTGAGCCAGATTCGAACTTATCACCTCCCCGACGTGTCTATTAGTTGCAAACACACACACACAGCCATTCGCAGCCGCAGTCACTCTCACCGTAAACCACAGCCATCATAAGCCGCAGCCGCTGCTTCCGACACCTATTATACAGGGTGTCTCAAGAGAAATGATTTTTTTAAAACTCATTTATGCATAGAAAAAAAAACAATTATATGTAATATTTGGAAAACTTGTTATGGTTTATGCTTCAAAAATTTAAAACTGATTATTTCAACAAAATATGCCTTAAAACCATAGCCTTATTTTTAAAGATTAATGGATTATGACCAATTTAAAATTTTGTAAAAAAAAATGCGTACATTTTTAAAATCCAAAATGCACAGCTTGTGTTATTAGTAGAAAATGATTTGCACACCGTTAGAATCGTGTTTGGATATATAAGAACCATTCCTGTTCTACGTATTTTATATTATTGTTTTTCTTCTATGCATAATTCAATTTTTTTAATCTCAATTCTCTTTAAAGACCCTGTATTTTTGTTTATTTTATGAAGTTATCAAATACTTTGTTAATGGATATAATTGGTCTTGTTTCAATTGTGGTAAATGCAATTTAATTTAATTTAATTAAATTAAAAGTCATTTTAACAATTGGTCCTGTTAGGGAAAATCCTTGAAAACCAAAATAAAAATATTTTATCAACTTGTTGATTGACAGAACAGTCTTGACACTATACCTATATTTTGCCCCCAGCCATAATATAGTTGATTTATGCAAAATATTGACCCATGCAAAATATTTTTTCTGTAATGCAAAAATTGCGATGGTACAAGCACTGCAAAGTTTTTGAAATTTGCAAAAAAGACCTGTTTTTAAAGCTCTTGTACCATCTCAATTTTAAAGATTTTTACAAAATTTCAATTCTAGTGTGTCTATACTCTATATAAACCTGAAATTTACCAAAAAAAATGGGGGCAGTCTCAATTCTAACATATAATGGAAGAAGGTGTAGCAAGTAATTTTCCAAAGTAAAAATTGCCAGATTTCATACATAAATAATGGGGTTGGGCTGGAATCGATAGATACAGATATCCGGCTGATTCATAATTCTGGATATCAAGTATTTAGGGTTATATTGACACACTAGAATTGAAATTTCGTAAAAATCTTTAAAATTGAGATGGTACAAACTTTTTAAAATCTGCAAAAAGACCGTTTTTAAAGCTTTTGTTTCATCTCAATTTTAAAGATTTTTATGAAATTTCAATTCTAGTGTGTCAATATAAACCTAAATACTTGATATCCAGAATTATAGATCAGCCGGATATCTGTATCCATCCAATCCGGCCTAACCCTATTATTTGTGTATGAAATCTGGCAATTTTTACTTTGAAAGATTACTTGCTACACCTTTGTCCTTCATATGTTAGAATTGAGACTGCCCCCATTTTTTTTTTTGTAAATTTCAGGTTTATTTTGACACACTAGAATTGAAATTTTTAAAAAATCTTTAAAATTAAGATAGTACAAGAGCTTTAAAAACAGGTCTTTTTGCAAATTTTAAAAATTTTGCAGTGCTTGTACCATCGCAATTTTTGCATTATAGAAAAAATATTTTGCATGGGTCATTATTTTGCATAAATCAACCATATTATGGCTGGGGGCAAAAATTTTAACAAAATTTTTCTAAAACGGGACAGGGTAATATACATATATGTCTACCTCTGTCTATTTGTTTGAATGTCTGTCCATCTGTTGATCTGTCTGTTTGTCTGTCAATTTGTCTGTCTATCTGTCAATTTGTATGTCTATCTGTCAATTTGTATGTATATATGTCTATCTATCTATATATCTATCTATCTATATATCTATCTACCTATCTATCTATCTATCTATCTATCTTTCTATCTATCTATCTATCTATCTATCTATCTATCTATTTATCTATCTATCTATCTATCTATCTATATATCTATCTATCTATCTATCTATCTATCTATCTATCTATCTATCTATCTATCTATCTATCTATCTATCTATCTATCTATCTATCTATCTATCTATCTATCTATCTATCTATCTATCTATCTATCTATCTATCTATCTATCTATCTATCTATCTATCTATCTATCTATCTATCTATCTATCTATATATCTATCTATCTATCTATCTATCTATCTATCTATCTATCTATCTATCTATCTATCTATCTATCTATCTATCTATCTATCTATCTATCTATCTATCTATCTATCTATCTATCTATCTATCTATCTATCTATCTATCTATCTATCTATCTATATATCTATCTATCTATCTATCTATCTATCTATCTATCTATCTATCTATCTATCTATCTATCTATCTATCTATCTATCTATCTATCTATCTATCTATCTATTTATCTATCTACCTATTTATCTATCTATCTATCTATCTATCTATCTATTTATCTATCTATTTATCTATCTATCTATCTATCTATCTATCTATCTATCTATCTATTTATCTATCTATCTATCTATCTATCTATCTATATATCTATCTACCTACCTACCTATCTATCTATCTTTCTATCTATCTATCTATCTATCTATCTATTTATCTATCTATCTATCTATCTATCTATCTATCTATCTATCTATCTATCTATCTATCTATCTATCTATCTATCTATCTATCTATCTATATATCTATCTACCTACCTACCTATCTATCTATCTATCTATCTATCTATCTATCTATATATCTATCTACCTACCTACCTATCTATCTATCTATCTTTCTATCTATCTATCTATCTATTTATCTATCTATTTATCTATCTATCTATCTATCTATTTATCTATCTATCTATCTATCTATCTATATATATATCTATCTACCTACCTACCTATCTATCTATCTATCTATTCTATCTATCTATCTATTTATCTATCTATTTATCTATCAATCTATCTTTCCATACATCTATCTATCATTCTATCTATTTATCTATCTATCTATCTATCTATTTATCTATCTATCTATTTATCTATCTATCTATCTATCAATCTATCTTTCCATACATCTATCTATCATTCTATCTATTTATCTATCTGTCTAGGTTGTAGAAGAAGCAGAAAAGTCGTCAAGACTAGGATATAAAGAACTTTCAAAAAAGAAGGAACAATCAAAAGACCCGAGAGTCATACATATTAATCTGTCAAATAGGTATGAACATTTCTATACGATCATGGTAAGAAAACGAAGTAGCGGGTTTCGTCTTTTTTTCACAGTAGCTTTTGTTTTTTTTTAGTTTAGGTTAGGTAAATATTAATGATTGTCCCAAAAAGTTAGGAAATTGGCCCCGCAGGGTTAGAGTCCCCCCCCCCCTCCCCAAGAGGCTAGAAATAGGAGAAAAGTGAATCCCGTTACTTCGTTTTCTTTTCATGATCCAAACAGTTTGTTTGTTTGTATGTCTGTTTGTGTTTATTCTTTTATTGAATAAATAGTGCAGAAAAAATACTTTAATTAAAGTTAAGAGTTTTTTTAAAATCTAGTTGCATTTGACAATTCAGTTTGAATTCAAAACAAGAAAGACTTTTGGGATAATTTCTTCATTTGTCGTTTCCAAATACCCTTGAAAAAAAAAACATTTGTAATGTTAGTTTGACTAAATCAAAGCAATTAATATATGATATTTTTAGAAGACAGGAGGACGACATAATGGATAAAGAAGCCGCATATCAAAACAATTACAAGAAAAATAACAACCATAGAACAAACTATATGGATCATAGATCCCATCATAATCAACACAATTCTCAAAAAGATTTCAGGTAAAATATTATCTATGATAAAAGTTTTTCTGTGCAATTAAGTTGATGAGATTTTTAAACGCATTAAAACCATAAAACCTTGAGATTATGGAAGAAAAAAAACAATTAATATTTTTTAAGTTTTAAATTGTAACCGTTAAATATCTTGCTCCATTCAATATTATTATCATGAACCCAATTATAGCTTTTTTCATGAACATTTTTCGACTAAAACACAGCCATTTAAATTTTTTTTCTTCCTTATATAATTTGGGACCAATTACTACATTTAAAATTTCAATTGCTTATTGCCTTCTATCTTTTACGTGGGGGGGAGGGGGGGGGGGAATAATTTCCCCCAATTTGACTTCTTTATTCCAACCTTATGATTTTTATGATATTAACATTAAAGCATTAAGCTAAAATAACACATCCCTAACTAATTCAAACTTTTTTTTTATTTTAGGTTATATGACCGTCAGCTAGAGCATAATATTGTACAAGGAGGTCACAGCTCTGTGCTGAGCAACCATTCCCGCCATCATGACCACAGAAGTCAGGCTCATGGACACACAGGAATAGATTTCTTTGGTAAAGACTGAAAAAATTCTTATTGGAATTTAGGATATTTTTACTTTTTATTTTTCAAAAACAGTAACGACTACGTCCAATAGGAGATACAAACGCTAATGTAGAAAGATTTGCATTCTCATATATGATTTGTCACTAAGTTAAAAATGAAGCACCACTGTATATTGATCAAGACTCAGAATAATGGAAGGTCCTTAAACATTCTGCACATAAATATATAGGAGATATATTTTGTGAAAAATTTATATAGAATTTTTGTACAGACTTCTTAATGATTTTAAATGTCAATTGAGTTTTTATTTACATCTGATCATTTACAATGTTGAGTTTCACTTTTTTGGATGTTGTTATCCTAAATAAAAAAAATTCATCTATAAAAGCAGGGCTAACCATCCATGGGCCGGAGACGGAAAAATATTTCATCGCCATCCGGGAGCGTGACACCCCGCCGCCCCCCGCCAGAATATTTCTGGATGATCTGGAGGATCCTCCAGGTAGAGTTCATCATCACCATAGTGATACAGACATGGATCATAAGAGACATCGTAGTAGAAGACATTGAAACATAAATATTAATTGATTATTTCAAAGTTCACTTTATCATTTTCAAAGGTACCATAACAAACTCAGGAGTGACACAAGTCAGAGCTGACAAACCAAGAAGTGTTTAAGATATTAAGTTTTATACAGGTTAGGTTAAGTTAAGATATGAATATACGGGAGGCATTTAAAAACTTTAAAAAGTGTCAACTCCGACGTTTGTCACTCCTGTGTTTCTCAAAAGATCATTTTAAAGGGAAGGAAAAGGGAAAGGGAGGGAAAAGACTTTGGATTGTAAATTAGACTGGTACTCAAAGTTTTATAAACACGTTCTTACATGTGTACTTTATTAAATATTGATTGGTTGGTTCAAGCTAGCCTTGTCAAAACTTTTCAGCAATCAAATTCAATTCAAAGCAGGGGTTATTTGTTTTTAATTAACAGTCCATTGTCTTATCCCTTAAGATCCCCGAAAAAAAAAGATCTTTTTGTCTAAATAAACTTCAAATTATGAACGTTTGAATAGGACTATCCGGGATATTACAGTAAAAAAATAGTTTTAAGCAACTGTTATTCGAATTTATTATACCATTTATAATAGAATACTTTCTTTAGGAAACAAGCTTTGATTTCCTAAAAGTAAAACACAATTATTTAATGTTTACTACAAATACAGTTTTATTTTGTATATTTAAATTGGATTTAAATTCAATTTAAATCGTAAAAATACATTACTATGTAATGTAAGAAGGATGACAACATCCATAAAAGCATAGCTCAATAAAACAGACAGACTACTTATTACCTAAACAATCAACATGATTAAAATGGACTTTATTTTAATGATTTTAGAAGTACTACTTTTTTAAATTGTATCTTATTTTTACAAGAATCAGAATTCAAATCGATAAAAGGATTCTGTTACAAACATATGTACTAGCTCTAAAGGTAGAAAAGCTTCGCTTTTAAAACTTATCATATGAATCTAGTTATTATACAGATATATACAGTGCCTATAAAAAAAAGGGGGAAAAATTAAAAACTTTTGGCAGAGTAACTGAAATGACGAAATATAAAAATAGTCTATTATTCTAAAATGACATCATTCTGGATTTTTCGTCCAAAAGTTTTAAAATGTATCCCCTTTTTTATAGGCACTATGAATAGCTTTAAATATTAAAACTATGAAAAAAAGTTAAACGCCTGAAGAATTTAGAAATCACTTGATTCAAATGATGGGATCATTGAAAGAAAACGAAGTAACGGGTTTCATCGTATTTTCACAGTAGCTTTTGATAGTTTTTTTAGGTTAGGTTAGGTAAATGTTTTCTTTCCATGATCCAAATGATGTACTATTTGTTTATTGAAATAAATGCATATTTAATTAGTTTACAATCATTAAAACTTGTAAAAATAGATATTTCTCCGGAATAAACCAGAATAAATATGTGTACATTAAATTTGCCGTTTTTAATATGACTTTTATTATTTATTATTCAAACTATAATTATTTTTTTTTGTTCCTCAAAAATAAAGACGATTTTGTTCGTTTCGAATAGATAAATTAATATATCTTACCAAAAATGTATGAGGTCTATCTCATTTTGCAGCTGAGTAAATTCCATTACTTTGGTATTTTTCTGAGCCTTTTCATGCCCAATGAAGTCCCATAAACAACCACGCCTTACTTTTTTTGCCTATTTTGGGCCAAGGTATTGCCCATACTCTTACTATTAACTTCGGAAGCTCTTTATAGTTCCTATAAAAAATCACGTCATATCAGAAAAGTCTATTATAATTCTATTATGACGTAATTCGGAATTTTTTAGTTAAAAGTTTTTAAATTTAGTGCCTATATAGTGGATAAATTCAAAAACTTGTGGCCGAATTCATGTTAGAATAACGGACTATTCTAATAATTTTTATAGGCACTATAACAGCTTCTTAAATTCATGCCTTTGATAAAATAGAAAATTTTAAAGTTCTTAAGGTTAGACGAATATTTATTTGGGGGGGGGGGGGTAATCATTTGAGGGGGTAATCACCCCTTTACCACCCCCCCCCCTCCCTTGGACGTCCCAAAGATCAAAGATTTAAATCAACCGATTTTGGGATTTTTAGAAATCTAAAATTTAGTCTCTAATTAAAACATTAGAATAATAAATAAGGAGATTATCCGTCCATTGGCCTATCCCCACTGTTGTCCAAGGTTGATGAAATCAATTATCTATAATGGATAGTAATTGATTGACTCATATGTCAAATAAACAAAATGTTCATTGAAAATGGTTGAAAAATGTGTTTACTGTTTAAATTCTAACGGATATGCGAAAAGTGTCATGTGTGACGTTATAAAAAATACGTCTAAAGAGAAAGGATAAGAGAAATTAAAAAATTATTTATTTGAGTACTAATAAAGATTTTTAACATGTTAAGGTGTTATCTAAGCCTACACTTCCAAATTTAGTTTAAAGAGAAAAATAGTAAATGTTTTTTTCGGTAGGAGATTTTTTTTCAGGTTGGTGGTACTTTCCCCTTACTAGTTAGAAACCTTCCCTTGACCTATGAGAAGATTCTGGTAAAGGAAAACTATATCAGTTCAGCGGTCAGCGAGATCACTTAGAACAGATAGACAGATAGATAGACAAACATGCAGTTACTTTTAAGAAAGGATATTTTGTTTTTTAAATTGGTTGTTTTGCATTGTACCTAGTACATTCATATATGTCTACAATGAAGAGTTGTACAATGTACATAATTTCATTTTTATAGTTTGACGTATTTTTTAATCAAAAGACGTCAAGGATTCTTGTGTGAAATGTTTTATTAAGGTCATTTTGCAAGGCTAATAACGGCGCTAGAATTTAATGTGCTTTTTGTTACTATTTCATTAATCCTACTAGCGGCTTCGACCCTAGCCTCTAAGGGCTATGCCCCAAGAGGTAATTTTAATTTTTTTTCAAATTAAGTACCGATGGTGCTGCTACCACTAATTTCAAATTAATTTTAAAACAAAATTGAGGGTTTTTTTTTGGGGGGGGGGGTTGAGGTTGTACTACCCCTCAAGAAAATAGCCTAAAACCACCACAAGACCAGTAGATATATTCCCTGAAGAGTAGAATCCAATCGTTTCAGTGGTTACCGAGATTTTAAGGGACAGACGGAAATCAAGCTACTTTGTATTATAGATAGTAAATCATTAAGTGTAATTTAAATGAAACTACTATATAAAGTAGGTTTTTTTATGTCTATTAAGATTCGCTAACCACTGAACCTTTTGTGTTCTTTAAATTAGGGAGCATCGCGTAGCTCTTGGGGTGATTTTAGGCTTTTTTTTCCAAATGAAAGTCTTGGGTCGGTTTTAGACTATTTTTCTGTTTCTTTGTACCAGTACAGAACACTAAGGTGATGTGTGTTTTTTCATGTGCTTCGCTTTTAAAATGTTGTCATCCTTGTATTTAATAAAATTAAACAAAACCTTATATTTCAAAGGATAAAATAATATAAAAAATATTTTTTGTATTTTTATTGAAAGATTTGAAAAACTATATTCATAAAATTTACAATAATACATGCGTACACAAAGTTTAGATTCAGTAAAATACAAAATTGAACATATTTATTTAGCATCGTATTATAGACAGCTTTCCGAGGATAGTAATTAAATAATAACGGTAATTCGACAAAAGTAGCATTAATTATATGATTTTAACTTTAACATCCATAGAAAAGTGTATAATACGATACATAATTTTTCAGTATAGCTCATAACAAGTTATAATCTAGCGGATATTAATCGGTTTCGAAGCCACATTGGAAAACAAATGTATTTTTGCAAATCAAAATTATCAAATGCTTGGTTAAAGTCAAACTGTCTAAAAATAATAAATTTTAAAAAAAGATGAGAAATTTGACTGAAAATGACACTATTCCCAAAACAGATCTAAAGTATAGATGTATATACAGGACAACTACCTCCCTTTATTTTTCAAAGACCTCTTTCGTCTGCTTCTAAATTATTTTCTACTACTTGGATGTGTAATATAAGTGATACCATTGGTTGATTTTCAATGACCCAATAGAAAGGTTGCACAAGGAGGTTACGATGGGGAGATACAGTTATTTAACTTTTTCTCCCTCTGGTGTTTTACTCTAATATTCCCAATGTTCTAAGGGGATAAGATTATGAGATATAAATTAATGTAGATCCCAAATAATAGTATACAAAATTATTAGTAAAATTGACACAGCTAGATTTGATAAACATTTGATAAAAGTACCCAGACTTAAAAGCCAGCGAATGAGAGATCATAATTATAAATTTTGGGCATAAAAGTAATTTACAGTTAAATGTCCATTCCCTCTCTCCACCACTCTCCCCGTTCTGACACATGTTAGCTTAAAAACTTTTTGTAAATTTAAACAGGGATCATTTTGCTTAGATAAAATAATTTAGGTGTAAATTTTTATCGTACATTGTACTTTACCTGGTGTGACATATAACTTAAATTAAGTATAAAAGTTTAATGAATTAAATGGTTTAACTAAATTATTAGCGATTTGATAAAGCTTTGAAAATATTAGAAAGCTGTGAAATGCATAGAGAGCTTAATTTGGACATTTAAAACATGGATTTAACAAAAACGTGGATCATGGAAAGAAAACGCAGTAGCGGGTTTCGTCGTATTTTCACAGTAGCTTTTGATTGGTTATTTTGGTTAGGCTAGGTTAGGTAAATGTGAATGATTGCACCGCAGGGTTAGAGCTCCCTCAGGGGCTAGATATAGTAGAAATGCTACTGTGTATATATGACTAAAAACCTGCTACTTCGTCTTCTTTCCATGGTCCAATAATATTTTAAAATAATTTTATAAATTAATTATTGTTCTCATTTTAAATTTTTACACAATTACTTTTGAAAATTTAACAATAAGTAATACAGAATTAAGTAATAAATACTTTAAAATGAAATACTTTTTTCTCTTTCAAAGTACATTAAAAACAAATAAACTGTGTACATCAAATTGTATAGAGATAATATTCAGGCACATACATTTAGTTTTTAAACAATTATTTCAGAGATTTTAAACTCGTTATTAAATGGTGGATTTTTTAGCAGCAAAGATACATAAGCAAGAAAAAAATTAAAAACTCACTACGAAAAAGGACAAAAAGAAGTACACACATTTAGCTGCTTTGCAGATTTGCCCCTAGCCTCTAGGGGCATCGCATTGGAAGTTTGATCTCCTGTACATTAGAAATATTATCAAAAGATGCTCCTTTTAAAGTTACTTTTAACTGTTTGCACACTCTAAAACTCAAACTAAAAAAGATCGGGTTGGAGGGGTTCCTCTTTAAATTTTTTGAGGGGTTAAGTGTGCCTCCCCCACTCTAAATAAAAATCTTAAAATCACCGCATGACCAGTATGTATATGTATGTATATATGAGTAGAGCCCAATCGATTCAGCGGTTACGGAGATCTAAAGCTTCAAACAGACAGACAGACTGACTCAACTTCTACTTTGTATTATAGATACATACGTTTATAAAAATCATATTTTTAATAAATTACTGTAACAAATAATTAACATATATTAATAACGTAAAAGTTACTACATTAATATAGGTAAGAAAAAGTATTTCCAATTTCAAAATTATATCAAAATAACTAAATTATGCAGATGCTTACATTTGTATAAGTATATAATACATAAATTTTTTTGTATGTATATCACGAAACCTTACTGTAGAATATTAAAAGCATAATTTTACAATAGTGAACTTTACTTACATATTTGAATTGTCATATTTTTTCCATTTCTGACTTATAAAGTAGATTTATTTTTATGATATTTAGGGGGTTTCACACAAAATTCCTCTTGAACACTGATAACCCTTTTCCCCTCCAACTTATTTTTCTTTAAAAATAGTGGAAGTTTACAAGGATCTAAAGGTATAAGATGATGGCCGATAAAAAAATGTATACACCCAATGATGATACACTTGATTACCTCTTCTGTAGATTTCAATCAGTGGTTGAACCGTTTGGACACTCGACTAAATGAACCAACCAATATCAAGATTGTTAAGCCAACGAATAAGAAAACGTTGTTATAAAACTTTGGCTACTATTAAAATAAACAGCCCAATGCCCCTCTCACCCTGGGAAGTGTGTATGTAATAATACAAACGAAAACCTAATCTCCCCCTTATTTTCAATCTATTTTAAAAATTAGGCCGAAGGGAAAGTTTTTCAGTGCTTAACTAGTTACTTTTTGTGGAAGCACAATTTAGCATGGTATGGCCGGATATCCGGTATGGCCGGATATCCGGCCATTTTCTATCCGGCCGCATACCGTATATTAAAAATATCCGAATACCGGATATTCGGCTGATTTCTAATGCCGGATATCCGTTTCTCTGGCCGGATATACGGTTATCCGGCAGGATATACGGTTATCCGGCAGGATATCCGGTAATTTGCCGGATTTCAGCCCATATTCAATATCCGGTATCCGGCCAAAAAAGTATCCGACCCAACTCAACAATTTAGTGTTTAAAGGCTAAAGTTGAATAAATGTTATGTTATTTTATTAATTCGTCGATTAGAGTATGAAATTGTAAAAAATGCATTTTTTGTAATACAATTTTTTTAGGGCTTATCTGCCGCGCAAAACAACCGGGAACATTAAGAAAAATCAAGTTTTTAAAATGACTCGGTCGTTCTATTTTTTACAGCACCCAAACGGACTTAAATTAGCGGCTTGTGCACGGCTGCCGAGACACAATACAATCTGTCCCGATTTTGTATTACTTTTGCGGAACATTTTTCCAGTTACGTCATATTTTTCTTTCCCGAAAAAGGGAAGGGGGAAAGAAAAAAAGGGAAGGGGGAAGAAAAAAGAGATGGGAGAAAAGGGGGTTTTCCCCATCTCTTTTGAAGAGATTTTCTTCCCCCTTCCCTTTTTCGGGAAAGAAAAATATGACGTAACTGGAAAAATGTTCCGCAAAAGTAATACAAAATCGGGACAGATTGTATTGTGTCGGCTGCCGAGCCCTGTTATATGTTCAAATACTGATTGTTTGGCAAAACGATAGGAAACACAGAGCAATAAAAATTCTAAAAATGACAATAGTAAAACAAAACATCTAAAGATTTAATTATAAGTTAGAGATGTTTTTGAATTATTCCATTAATTTTAGAGACAATTTAATGATTATATTCCATGAATTTTCTAAATCTTAGAATGACTTATTTCCCTATTTTTTTAGAATTATTGTATTTTATAAACGCATTATAAAATGAGTGGGATATCAAATACCCCGGTCTTCAACTGCCCAGTAATACGGGATTTAAAATTTCACACCTCATTTTAAAGGTCTCAAATACAATACATATTATAGCCACCAAAGCAAGCCACAAAAAAAAACTACTAAAATTTTAACTAATTTTCATAAAACCTTGATTTTTTAATTGTTTGCATTTGAATTGAAATAAAAGTTTAAGATGTTTATTTTTTAATCACATCTGTAACTTCCATTTTAAAGCATTTATGCGGCTTGTTGGCTGCTAATATGGCGGCTGGCTCTCCATTTTTTCTGTGATATTTGTAAAAGTTTAGCTGAACTGCGCAGCCGCCGTCTCTACATCAATTCTGCACACTGGACAACATCTAAAATAAGTTTTTTATTTTATTTTTTTAGTTTATCTATCTATCTACTTGCTTAACTATCTCTTATTGACTAAACTGGCTTCAAGCGTACGTATCTACCTACTTACAACTTGTATTGTATTATAAGCATAAATACATATCTATCTAACTATAGGTATTTAAATATAGGTTTATCTAACTATAGGTATAACTATTATTATAAATACCTATCTATAAAACTATAGGTATACCTATTTTCAATAAGCCTAGCATCTACATAAGAAACTTGAAATAAATGTAAACATAGATTTATTATCTATCTATCTATCTAACTATAGGTATACCTATTTTTAATAAGCAAAGCATCTACACAAGAAACATGAAATAAATGTAAACAAAGATTTATTATCTATCTTTCTATCTAACTATAGGTATACCTATTCTTAATAAGCCAAGCATCTACACAAGATACATGAAATAAATGTAAACAAAGATTTATTATCTATCTATCTATCTAACTATAGGTATACCTATTTTTAATAAGCAAAGCATCTACAAAAGATACATGAAATTAATATAAACATAGATTTATTATCTATCTATCTATCTAACTATAGGTATACCTATTCTTAATAAGTCAAACATCTAATTCTAAATACAATTCATGAAATAATTTTAACATGAGATTCTACGTTGGCTGCATCTACGCTGCGAATCTACCACCAACAACATCAGTGCCAAGAGCCAACACCTACAACAGGGAACTACGCCCTATTCTCCAAAGTATCACCGTCATCCACCACCAGCACCAGAGGCCCAGGTTTTTCAGTAAAATCGACAATGAAGTTCTTCACTCAGCTCCATCTTTTTAACTAGTCTGACAAAGGATCAACCCCTTCCAGCCTGTTTGATCCGGCTACTACTCATCAAGGCTGGCATTGAGCAAAATCCAGGTCCTACCTGGATTTGTCCAGTATGCAGTAAACAAGTCCTTGAAAACAGACCATCCGTTGAATGTACAAAATGCAATCTTTGGCTCCAAGTGAAATGTTCTCAACTGAAAAATGCAAATGCTTGGAAAAAACTACCCAACTGGATTGGACCATGCTGCCCCCCCTCCGTCCCCCCCACCCCCAAACCCTTCCCCCCCTCCCCCTTGCTTACATTCTATCCCCACACCACAACTTCCATACAACAAATTAAACATCCTTCAATACAACATCAATGGTTTATCCAGCAAAGTAGATCAACTACTATACTTTATAAGGAAACATAAAGTACACATTGCAGCAATTCAAGAAACAAAATTCACCATCAACACAAAACCCGCTGATATTAAAGACTATACACTAGTCAGGAAAGATCAACAAACCAACAAAGGAGGAGGACTTGCCTTCCTCATCCACAGATCCATCCAGTTCCAGATTGAAATAACATCACCAGCACTCATCAACGATCAACACATTGAAATCATGACCATTACCATCCCGGGCAGGATAGATTCATTACAAATTAATAATGTATACATCCCGCCAATCAGCAGCTGCCAACAAGATTATGTTCCAGATATCAACAGCATTTTTGAACAGGCCACCCCAAACTCCTTAATCTTAGGTGACTTTAACGGCCACCATTCCTTATGGTATAGTGAATCTACCGAAAACATCAGAGGTAGACAAATTGCTGACCTTATTAGCGAAGTCCCTTTTGGCATCCTGAACGAAGACATCCCTACTCGAGTCACAACCAACAGCTCATCATCTCCAGATATATCCATAACATCATCAAACCTACTACCCACATGTGACTGGAAAGTGCTACCTGCTTTAAACTCAGACCATCTTCCAATAATTATCTCCCTTAATACAACTACACAGAGAATTAGAGCAGAAAATAAAACATTCATTAATGTTTCTAAAGCCAATTGGGAGGGCTTTAAAGATTTCACTGAAGAAATCTTTGCACGGATTCCACAAAACAACAATGTTCATAGGTCTGAAAAATCATTTAGAAACATCCTAAATAAAGCTGCTAAAAAGTTCATACCAGCCGGCAGGATACCTAATGTCATACATGAAGTTCCTACTGAAGCAGCCAGACTTATAGATGAACGAGACAGTCTCCGCGCCAACAATCCTGCAGACCCCAGAATACCTGACTTAAACAAAGAGATTAATAGTAAAATAAACGAACATCGAAAATCCAAGTGGAAAGAACACCTTGACACATGTGATCCTGGCTCAAAAAAGCTGTGGAATACTATTAAATCTCTGTCAGGCAAGCCAAACCAGCCAGACAACCAGGCAATTTATTTTGGTAATAAACCATTCTGTGACAGGAAAAAGCTTGCCAATAAGTTCAACAGCCAATATACACCAGGACCAACAACCAAACCAACTAAGCAATTCAGGAAAACACTAAGAAATCTTCAAAAATCGTCCAAGGACCAAAAAATTACCATCACCACCCAGCAAACATTTGACGCCATCAAGAAATGTAAAGCCTCAAAAGCTTTAGGTCCGGACAACATTTCACCTGTGATGCTTAAACACCTCGGTCCACATGGCATAAGTTACCTGACCAACATCTTTAACAACTGTGTACACCAAGCCATCATACCATCACTCTGGAAGACCGCTCGCATCATACCTCTACTCAAGCCAGGTAAACCATCAGACCAAGGCAAGAGCTACAGACCAATATCTCTTCTGTCCCCGGCTGCCAAAATTCTGGAAAGTATTCTCCTGCCCCAGATTACAGAATCCATCCCCTTTGCCTCCCATCAACATGGATTCAGAAAAGGTCATTCAACTTCAACTGCCCTCCAAGAAATCAAAGCCTATATTGAAAAAGGTCTCAATAAACCAAGGCCAGTGGAGAGAACTGTTTCAGTTGCTATTGACCTTACCCAGGCATTTGATACCGTAAACCACGAGATTCTTCTACAAGACATCTATGAACTTAATCTTAACCATCATCTTAAAAGATTCCTGGCTGCTTATCTACGTGGCAGGCAGACCTTTGTAGAGTTTCGTGGCCGCAGATCCAGGTACAGGAAGATGAGACAGGGCGGGCCACAAGGTGGTGTTCTTTCACCTCTTCTATTCAACTTGTACATGAGCAAGATGCCAAATCCACCAGGCAACATCAAATTAGTCACATATGCAGATGACTCAAATGTCCTGAATTCTGGCGTTAACCTGGAACCTGTTTGTGCAGAGATTAATGTTTACCTGGACACCTTGGACAACTGGTTCAAAGAAAGAAATTTATTCATTTCTCCGGCTAAATCTACAGCTACAGTTTTCACCACTTGGTCAAATGAATGCAGTGAACAGCTCAACATCTCCATCAACAACACCCCTGTTCCTACTGTAAAACACCCTAAATTTCTGGGTGTAACATTTGACAACTTGTTGACTTTTAATCACCATGCTACTAAAGCATCTACATAAGAAATATGAAATAAATGTAAACATAGGTTTATTATCTACCTATCTATTTAACTTTAGGTATACCTATTCTTAATAAGCCAAGCATCTACACAATAAATATAAAATATATGTAAAGAATATTTATTATATATCTATCTATCTAACTATAGGTATATATATTCTTAATAAGCCAAGCATCTACACAAGATACATGAAATAAATGTAAACATAGGTTTATTATCAACCTATCTATCTAACTTTAGGTATACCTATTCTTGATAAGCCAAGCATCTACACAAGCTACATGAAATGAATATAAACATAGGTTTATTATCTACCTATCTATCTAACTATAGGTATACTTATTCTTAATAAGCCAAGCATCTACATAAGATACATGAAATAAATGTAAACAATTGTTATTATCAACCTATCTATCTAACTATAGATATACCTATTCTTAATAAGCCAAGCATCTACACAAGATACATGAAATAAATGTAAACAATTGTTATTATCAACCTATCTATCTAACTATAGATATACCTATTCTTAATAAGCCAAGCATCTACACAAGATACATGAAATAAATGTAAACAATTGTTATTATCTACCTATCTATCTAACTATAGGTATACTTATTCTTAATAAGCCAAGCATCTACACAAGAAACATGAAATAAATGTAAACAATTTTTATTATCTACCTATCTATCTAACTATAGGTATACCTATTCTTCTTAATAAGCCAAGCATCTACACAAGAAACATGAAATAAATGTAAACAATTGTTATTATCTACCTATCTATCTAACTATAGGTATACCTATTCTTAATAAGCCAAGCATCTACACAAGAAACATGAAATAAATGTAAACATCCAAGTCTTCGCACAAATGATACACCTTCTTCAAAATCTAAACAAAGTTGACATTTAATGGATGAAAGAATCATCCTATTTATTTAAAATTAAAGCTTGTTGTCCTTTTTCCTTACACCCTTTTATTAAATAAGATTATTTTTATTCTATGAGAAAAATAGACGTATAATGAGACATACAGCTAGACATACAAACATTAGAAAAACAGGCATACTATCAGAAATAGAGACAGACTAATTTGCAGAATTTTAACAAAAAAATGACGTTTGTTGATGTTTAAAATTTACAAAAAGGGAAATTGAACCTAAAAATAAACTTTGTAATCCTATCGATCTTCACCCCCCCCCCCCATCCCACTATTAATCAAAAGTATTTTTAGCTCATGATGGGACCTCTAACTCTATAAAGCCCTTTACCAGTTAGGCCTTTTCTAACCCTAACTTCAACCAATTCAACGTACAAGTAGATTTAAAGTGTATTTATTTTCTTCAAACGACGGGAAATATAATTTTGATATCTTTAACTGAAAAAATTTTGAAAATCGGACCATAAATACCAAAGATATGGGAAAAAATGTGGAAAATATGAAAATAGCCTAAAACCTGCTAAAAAGCCGTCCGACCGACATAGATGTTTTTTAGTTAATTGTGCTCCTTAATGAAGGGAATGTTGTCAAAAAGTTTCAGAATTCTTTATAGGAGCTGAGTAAATCCCATTTCCCCCATAGTGTTACAGACGGACAGACTGACGGACAGAAAAAGTGAATTATAGAGTAGCTTCGCTACTAATAAAGATAGGGGGGGGGGGGGCCTATAATTACCTTGAAGACATATAACACAAGTTCTGGCGTCCTTTTCCTCCCCGGTCTCATCCACCCCCACCACTTTTCTGTACCGGTGCGTGAAGGTTATCATATCTAGTCTAAATAAAATGTGATTGGTTACATTTTTACAGGTTTTAAGCGTCTAAAGTTAAGGTACAAACTGTGCTTATAAATATATTTTTAGATAATTTAACCCCATAACAGTCGGGCTACCTTACATGAACTTTAAAAGGTAGCGTCAAACGCCTTCCCCTATTATCACTTCTTCTGTAGAAATTTATGTGTAGTTCCCCGTTTGATAAAGAGTTTACGGCTATAAAATTGTAAAAATTAAATTTTGTTTCCTTACCCCTTTATCTAGCAACCTTTGTTATTACTTAAACTCAAAAGAACTATAAATTTTAATGTTTTTTTGTGCTAGAAGAACCACTTCAGAGAATCAGGGAATCAGAGAATACAAATTTTCAGGTAATCCTTTTTATTCTTAAATTTTTTTACGGCGGTTGCGGCCCTATATATGACAAATTATTGACCAACTATAGAAATTTTTTTATTTATTAAGAAATGATAATAAAAGCTTCTCTGACAAGCTACTTTTAATTTTACCTCGCCGGAGAAATACCAAGATTCACAGAATCTGCAGAAAGTCTTCTTTGTTGCCTACGTATACGAACATATTTATTTACAAAAAAGAACAAACGGACTTAAGAGTGATTTAAGATCAGATGAAAAAGTATATAAAAATCATCTATAATACAAAGTAGAACGATGTCTGTCCGTCTGTCCGTCTGTCCGTCTGTCTGTCCCTTAAGATCTCGGTAACCACTGAACCGATCGGATTCTACTCTTCAGGGTATCTACCTATTGGTCCTGTGGTGGTTTTAAGCTATTTTCTTGGGGGTTGGGACACCCCCGACCCCCCCAAAAACAAAAAAAAATCCCCCCCCATTTTTTTTTTTTTTTTTTTTTTTTTTTTTTTTTTTTTACAAATTTTACGAATTTTACGAATTTTATGAATTTTACGAATTTTACGAATTTTACGAAATTTACGAATTTTACGAATTTTGCGAATTTAATCGCAAAATGTTTTCCTGCTGGGTAGGTGCGAAAATTTGTGATCCGTTCTGCTGGGTAAGTAATAGAAGATGTAATTATACCTCTTGGGGCAAAGCCCCTAGAGGCTAGGGGCGAAGCCACTAGTATTATATAAAGTAGTAAGGTTTTTTTGTCTGTAGTTTAAGATCTCAATAACTACTGAACCGATTGGATAAACTTCGCATAGGTCATGTGATGGTTTAAGCTATTTTATTTTCAGATTTAAGTCTTGAAATGGTTTTAAGCTATTTTCTCTGCCCCTATGAATGTAGAACCTCTAGATGCTAGGGGCAATACCGTTAGTAAATTATAAAGTAGTAAGATTTTTTGTCTGCCGCTAAAGATAATGATAGTAAAATTTACCTTCTTAGGCTAGGTCTAACTAGGTCAGGTCTATCTGTACTATGACTTCTTCCTTCTGGTTGTAATCTAAACATATCTATATTATTAGCACAGTAATAATAAGCTAGGTCTAACTAGGTCAGGTCTATCTGTACTATGACTCCTTCCTTCTGGTTGTAATCTAAACATACATATCTATATAAGTAGCACAGTAATAATAAGCTAGGTCTAACTAGATCAGGTCTATCTGTACTATGACTCCTTCCTTCTGGTTGTAATCTAAAAGAATAATGTCAATAATATCAATAAGTAGCGCAGCATTAGCAGCCTCAAAACAAATGGTACTTTCCCTTTTCTTAATGTCTACCTACTGCAGGGGACTCCAACCCTGCGGGATCTACTCTACATATATATGCTGTGTCCTAACCCAACGTGCCAAATGATTAATGATAAAAGTAAAACCACATGTTTAAAGTCTTTGCGTTTTAATTAGCGCACCAGGTGCAGTACCTCCTCACTTTACAAATAAAATTTACGGACGAACATTCCCTAATCATATATAGTAGCTTTGCTACTAAAAATGTTATACCTTGGAGGTCGTCTTCTAGCGGGTCGAACTTGTGCTAAAGGGGCGTCAGGATACATCCATCTGAAATAAGAGAACAAGGATGACAACACCCATAAAGCAAAGTTCTAAAATCAGAAGGTAGGAAACGAACATTGACACTTATAGAGTGTCAGAACTTAATACTCAGCAAATAAATTTATAATTCTTCACAAAATTTTAGAAAATTATTTGGATTCAGGATACTGTTTAAGGACATACTAACATTTTTGAACTTGGTAATAGAGATGTTTCGCTTATAACATAGTACCTAGATGTTATTTTAGTTCATCTCTGTACAAAATTGCTACTGAAGTTCATGATTACGCGGTCAAACCTTTGATTGAACGACCTTTGTCCGAGAAGTCCTGACTGTGCAGTGTAATTCGTTAAGCCTGTTTTTTGGCCAAGGCATTCCCCTCTACTCTAACTATTTATGTCGCACACCTGACATAACAGCAGTAGGAACCATGTTGTACGTCTTTTGTAATGGTTATGATGCGGTGTCAGGACCAGATTCGAACCTATCACCTTGCCGACAATGAGCGCTACGTGTTACGCCACAGTCGCTGGAATTACTGACCTTAAACATGGGGGTGTTCGACCACAGACATCACAGATACCTGCAAAAAAAGGAAAACCTAATCAGTTCAGTGGTTAGTAAGATCTTAATGACAAATAAACAAGGATAATAACATCCAAATGTATAAGTCTAAACAAAATTGCATTAAATTTGTTGCAAAACTACGTAAATACAGAATACAGTTTGAGGATAGACTTACATTTTAGTACCTGATTTTAGAGATGAAAATCAGATGAATAGGATAATTGTAGCACATTAAAAACTTGTTTTGAATGGAGGTATGGACTTTCTGGTAACGATTATAGAGTTGCTACCCTCCCTAGTTTTTATAGGAATAATCATGAAAATTTTGAAATTAATCAGACAATTCTTATATGCCTAAATTAACGAAAATAGATAACCATTACGGTCGTACGGACGGACCGACCCTTATTAAGAAATGCTATGCATACATACATTAGAAATAGAAAGGAAACATTAAACTTGAGAGCTGTTATTGTAATATTATCAGACAGAAGTTTTAACAAAGAGCTTGGTCTGGTGCTGTCTGGTATGCAATTATTGGACTATTACAAGATTCCTTTGTCTAACAAATTGATTCTACTTTCTAAATATACAATGTACAATAATGCACATATCAAGTAAAATACAACAAATATTAAGTACGTTTACGGCCAATAGTAGCGTAGCCTATTTAGATAGATAGTGATAGATATGCATTTCAACATAAGCATACAAAATAATAATAATAAAATTATTACACATATTCACATATTTTATGCATAGTTTGGTACTTTCATAACCTGGGTTGGCCGTTGCATAAGCTGAGAAAATACCAGTTTAGGACAAACATATTCAAATAAATTTTAAAAGGTTTCAAGCTATATCGAATTTAATAAGATAATTATATTGGATATATACATATAACATATAAATAGATAAATAAATAGTATGGTATTAGCAATGCTATTTACACTATGATACAATGGGGTTAGATAATTGTTAAAAGAAGGTGTATCAACTTTTTTTATAGCTAGCCGGTTCTTTTAGTAAGTAGTAGATGTAAAATTTTTCATAGAATTCAGATATGCAATCGGTTTTTTTTTGTAGACCTCTTATTTTTTAAGTAATTTAAGTTTTTTTAAAAAAGATTAAGTCGATTTTAAGGTACTAAAACGCAACATAAAAAAGGAAGAAAATGTCCATTATGTACAAAAATAGATCTTTAATTTGACACCTTACTTTTTGAATTTTGTCAGGTAATTATTGAAAAAATTGATTTTTTTAAACCCACGAGAATAAAAACTTTGAACTTAATTTTATCATTTCACAGGTAAAAAAATATGGGTTTATATATACCTTTAGAATCAGAAAAATATTACGAATCCATTGTAAGCAAAATTGAAAAAAAGTAAAAAAATAAAAAATAAAGAAATGGCCAATTATATTTTTTGTTCAGGCAACACTTTTGTCTTCCCTTTTTTACCCCCTCTTTACCCCCTTCCCATTTTTATACTCAATTCAAGAATTAAGACGTTGCCTGTATAATATAATATGATATTTTCATATAATTCCTTTTATTGTAGTTTATATACTATATTGTAAACTTTTTATTTCAATTTTGCTTAGAATGGATTTGTAATACTTTTCTCATTCTAACAGTATATATAATGCCTATTTCTTATGCCTGGGGAATGAAAAAAATAAGTTCAAAGTTTTTATTCTTGTGGGTTAAAAAATCGATTTTTTCAATAATTACCTGACCGAATTAAAAAAGTAAGGTGTCAAATTAAAGATCTTACTATTTTTGTTCATAATGGCCATTTTCTTTCTTTTTTTTTGTTGCATTTTAGTACTTTAAAATCGACTTAATTTTTTTTTTAAACTTAAATTACTTAAAAAATAAGAGGTCTACAAAAAAACCGATTGCATATCTGAATTCTATGAAAAATTTTACATCTAATACTTACTAAAAGAACCGGCGAGCTATAAAAAAAAAGTTGATACACCTTCTTTTGAAACAAATTTAGGCAGATTTTAATTATTTTTACAGACAAAGCATTTTTGCTTATTACAATTAAAACTATTATACTTATCTAATGATTTCTTTTTAATGAGATTTTTAGAGGAATTTTTAGTTTCAGAACACCTTATAGCAGTGTCTAGGTTGTTCCATATTTTAACAAAGCAAACAATTAGGAAAAGTTTCTAGAGCTTTATGTTTAGGTAAAGGTACTTTTAATTTCATTACTCTGTTTGATAACATTGGTTCAAAAATATTATTGAATGATTCTGGCATTTGTCCTGCAAGGAAACTTTTTACAAAGCTACCTAAATTCACTATCATAATATCTTCAAGTTTAAGTATATCAAGCTTTTCAAGTAATGGATCTACATGAGCATTGTACTTTGCATTAGCGACATATCTCACATCTTGCTTTTGTTTTAATAATAATCTATTCATTCCCTCACAATTAGCATTACCCCATGTTATGATAGAAAATTCCAAGTGCGATTTTACAAGGGAATTATACCTATATAGATTTAAGAATTTTATTTGGAGTGATAATGATTTACGGCATTTTCCTCATGTGTTTTATCGAGCACAGAAGACCCTACCCCCCTATTCTATTTTGGAAATAAACTGAAAATAAGGGGGACGTTTTTTTTATAATTTTAGGTTAGGTTATATTGGGTATTGGCTAGCCCCGAAGTATTAGACCTCCCACAGGGGTTAGTCATAGTAGAGAAAAAAAACAACCACTTTATTTTCATCTATTTAAAAATAGGGATGAGGATCTCAAGTGCTTGATAGGCGTATAGTGGGAAAGCTCAGAATATACATTGAAATAAATAGAGATATATAGAGAAATAACAGATAGATCGACACAAAAAGATTTTGAATGTCTTTTTGCAAATACAAAAATATGAGAATGTGGAAGTATTTAAAATTGTACAGTAATTTCTCTATAGAAAAATATTTATTAATATTTTAAAAGAGTAGCTTCTTTATAGACAGGATATGTCCGTATGTCGGTCCGTTCATTATTTGTTACCTGTATAACAGGCTCGCTCTCCCATCTCTACTCTGAGACAGTTCATGCATGGCAGCTCGTCCACTCCAACTTCATCACTGAATAACCGGTTTGACACCGCCAACTTAAATATTACATTGCATTACAACCGACAGACCAATCAAGTGTTATTAAATCAGGGAAAACTTTGAGGAATATTACTTGTAATCTATCTTTCTCTTGGACTTAGAATCTGTTTATTCTCAGTGATCTAAAGGGATAAGACAATGGCCGATAGATTAATGTACATCCCCAATGATGATACACAAAATAACACTCAACTTAATGAACGAACCAATTACAATTCACTGAAGTCCCCTAAATTGTTAAGCCAACGAATAAGAAAAAGTTATTGTAAAACTTTGGTGACTATTGTAATAAATAGCCCATTGTCCCCTATCTTTCGGGACAACAAAAATATTTTTTTTAATTGAAAACACGAAATCAACTAAAAAAATTAACCAAATTCTTCTTATAGTATTATCCTATAATATAAATTGTAAATGTTTTCATTTATCTGCACCTTAAGATTTCGAAAACTACTAAACAGATTGAGTACTCCATATAATGAAGCTTTACAGTTATTTCAGGATGGTTTTAGGTTTTTTTTTAGATTTAAGTCTTACAACGGATTATTTAGGCTATTTATGGATTTCCTCCCCTTACAATACAGAGTTCCTAGATACTAGGGCGCAGCCGCTAGCACAATATTTTATTATCGTACACGATTTTTGTCAGTATACTTCTTTATCAAGCAATACAATGGAAAGTTTCCAAACTATTACTCATAACAGAAACTTAAATAATGAAAGCTGAAAAAGAGATAGATATTCAGCTAAAAAACATCATAATTTTTATCTAAATTATAGAGTAGCTATTCACCAAATATTATGATTAAAAACATTAACAATAACATGAAAAAAAAACCAAGAAAATCTAACTAGATATGTTCTATTCATAATAAACTCATTTTTTATTGGTAGCGGAGCTACTCTACAAGTGCTTGTGTCCGTGTCCCTGTCCTTTTATCTGCCTGACTTTCTGTAAGAGAAAGACTAAACTACATACATAACTTTTGTGTCACTTTGGAGGAAGACGATTTCCTTTACTCCCATCTCTTTTGAAGAGATTTTCTTCCCCCTTTTACTTTTTCTTTCTGAAATGTATATGACGTCACAGGTATTGTCTTCCTCAAAAGTGACACAAAAGTTATGTAGTTTAGTCTTTCTCCTTCTGTACTACTTCCTAACCCTTCAATATATGTATAAACATTATTTTTAAAAATGAGAAAATGGCAATTTCATTTCCATACGGTCATAGCGTACCCTTTCTCTCTATTTCATTTCATTTCCTATCCTTTTTCTACACTTGTGGCTGCGCCCCTAGCATCTAGGGGCTCCGTATTCGAAAGGGAAGGATGGACAAAAACAGCCTAAAACCATAAAAAGACATCAATCTAAAAATGAAATAGGTCAAAACCATCCTCTGACCTGTGTTAAGCTTCTCCAAAAAAAGAGAACTCAATCTGTTCAGTATTTTTTTTATGATAGAATTAATATACAAATGTTTAAAGTCCCTTTTATGATCTAAAGTTAGACCTAGAAATATAAAAAAAAAACTTGGTAAAGTTGAATAATGACCCGATTCAAAGAATTTGATTAAAAACCATAATTAAATAAAAGCATGATTAAAATTTATAAAAATCAATGAATATTTGTCTATTTTCTAAGGGAAAGATGTTCAATAATAGAGGAAAAACCAGAAATTCTAAGGTTTCATCAATTCTTATTCAGGGATGGAGGGGACATTGGGTTGTTTATTACCCTAGTTCCCAAAGTTTTATAAGAACGTATTCTTGTTCGTTGGCCTAACAACGTTGGGGAGTATATTTAATTTTGATTGGTTGGTTTATTAAGTTGAGTGTCCAAACGATTCAACCAGTAATTATAATCTTAGAAGGGGTATTTTCGTGTATCATCTTTGGGGATATACATAAATTTATCTGCTATTGTCTTATCCCTTTAGATCCCTGATTCTTATTACTAAACATCAATTCCTACCAATTTCATAACAAAATACAATTCAATAATTTAAATTATTAAGTATGTAGATATTTAAATAAAAGAAAGGAGAAATCACTTAAAGTATTTTTAAAAGCGAAGCTTTTCTATAATTAGGGTCGGTCCGTCCGTCCGAGACAGATAGCTTTTTTCGTTAATTTAGGCAGGTTATAAATGTCCTATCGATTTCAAACTTTGCATGGTGATTCCTGTAGTAGTTGGGTACGATTTAGAAAGCGTAGCAACTCTATAATTATTACCAGAATGTCCGTACGTCCATTTTAAACATGTTGTTTTTTTCTACATTTTTAACAAAAGATTTTTATGTGATCTAATTATTCGATTGATCTGATTTTTGGTATATTGATTCCTGGGACAACAAAGTACAATAGTATAAGCGAAGCAACTCTATAATCAAGTCCTAAAAATGTAAGTATGTACATAAACATTATCCTGTATAAAGCAGTTTTTTCAACAAATTTACTTACAATTTTGCTTCGACTCTTATACATTTATATTCTGGTTAATCAGTTCTGACACTATATTTAATATCCGTTTTTCCTACTGTTTCAGTGCTTCGCTTTTATGGATGTTGTCATCCTTGTTTTAAAAAAAAATAGATCAATTAGTTTTAAATGATTCATGTTTTAAATGTTTATTTCCTTCATTAAACAAATATAGTTATACATCTTTTATCTGTGATATTAAAGTAGTAAGGTTTTTTGTCTGAAGCTTAATGTTTAGATATCTAATTGAGTTTTCCCTGTAGATAAGCTTCAAATAGGTTTCGAGATGGTGTTAGGCTACTTCATTTTTAAATTTTAGTAATTGTATGGTTTTAAGCTATTTGTTACATCTTCGAATACAGAACCCTATAGATGGAAGGGACACAACTGCTAGTATATTTATATCTATAGCTGTGCTACTATAATCTAGTGATTTTACTTAAACCCATTCTTCTCCTCCCTCCCACCTTTATTTCAAAATTTTGAAAAGAAACCCTGGGCCCCTTTTTATCAGTGTTTTACTTCTGCGGGCATAGACGTCAAAGCTTTTTTTGGGGGGGGGGTAAAAATTTTTAAAGGGGGGGGGGGGGGTAATTCGTTTTTTTTTTTGGGGGGGGGGTAATCGCCCCATTACCCCCCCCCCCCCTTGGACGTCTATGTCTGCGGGACTATTTTAACCTTAACTTAACCTAACCTAACTTACACAAACCATACAAAAACGTTTTTCTTCTAAAAACATTCGCTTATGGTCCAAATCCTTTTGTGAGAAAATGCCACAAGTCAAATAGCGCAACAACTTCAAAATTAATACTTGTCCGCCGTACGTATTTACCTGATAATCTGAGTTTCTTATCAGTCTGGGGTCGTTTATATCATGGGACATTGAGGATCCCATCTTTAGGATTTGAAAGTTTGATGATTTTTATTTACCTCACATTTTTACTCTGAAAGGATTGATGAATAACTAGTTTTATAGAAAATTAACGATTTATTTCCGCCGGATTAATCTGGTTCTATGCCTTACTGAAAAGTCATGTCTCGTATATATAGTATTGTAGATAATTTTCAATGTAAAATAATAGTTATTTCTCGCATCGTATAATAAACGGCTTTCCGCGGATATAGAATGTACAATTATAAGATTAAAACCATTTTTTTAGCCCCGAGGTGCCGAAGGCACTGGCTAAAAAAACTGGTTTTACTCTTATGATTGTACATTTTTATATTCGTAGAAAACTGGATATAATACGATGCTAGACATAGTTTTTTCGTATGGATGAGAACCGGTTCCTATCCACCGGACTCGAATGAATACGTGAAATTATATGATTGATTAACCCCTGTTTTGTTGCCCTGACCTTCGGACAACCTAAACTAGAATTTATAAAATAAATTTGACTTTACTATCCGCGGAAATATGTTTATAATACTATGCGATAATAATTATTTCTTTCATCGTATTATAAACGGCTTTCCGCGGATATAGAATGTACAATTATAAGATTAAAACCAGTTTTTAAACCGTTTTTAATTTTATAATTGTACATTTTTATATTCGTAGAAAGCCGTTTATAATACGATGCTAGACATAGTTTTTTCGTATTAAAGAGAACCGGTTCCTATCCACCGGATTCGAATGAATACGAGAAAAACTATACTAGGCAGCGTAGCAGTAACACACAAAAAAAAGATTTTTATCGTCTTACTCCTAGAGGCTATATCATCGAAAGTAGATGGGGAAGGGGTCAGATAATTGTCTGAAAAAATCTAAAAACTTAATTTTCAAATAAAAAATCTACTCGAGACCTATGTGAATCTTCTCAAATATGGAGAACTCGATCAGTTTAGTGGTTAGAGAAATCTTAGCGGACAAAAAAATAAACGTATGCCAATTAATGTTTAATATTTATTAAAGGATTGTTAGAAAAAAAGCATGTATGTAAAAATATTTTTTTTTAGATAAGATCTAAATGCAGAATATATCAATTTATACAACCATAGATACAAATCAAATTAAGGAATTGGTTCATTTTGGTTTAGGATTAGTTCAAGGCTAGATAGCCGCAAATTTACTGCTATATGACGGCTTAACCCGCGACATTGACGTATTTTGTAGAGTGCCTGCTTACTTAACCTAACCTATCAGAAGATCAAAAATACATTTTTTCTCAAAAAACTTGATCATGGTCCGTATTTGATATAAAAGGAAATCACCAAAAAAAAAAGAGCAAACAAAAATATAATCATTCAGGTTTAATTATATTAAGACAGGAACAAAGTAGGGTAATCAAAAATAGCCTACTTAAATTAATCAGGGATCTAAAGGGATAAGACAATGACTGATTACTTGATGTAAATCCCCCATGATGAAACACAAGATTACCACTTCTGTAGATTACAATTAGGGGGGGGGGGACTCATCTAAATGAACCAACCAATTAAAATAAATAAAGTCCCCAAAACCAACGAATATGAAAACGTTATGTAAAACTTTGGGGACCAGTGTAATATCCCCTGCCTCCCTGAAAATTAATGCATAAATGCAACCATAGAATACAGGGAAGGAAAGCTTTTTAAAACAAGGATTACATATATACATAAGTAGCGAAACACAAATTATCAAAATATATCAAGAAAACAAAGTAACATATAGAGTAGATGCTCAATCTTAGAAGAAATTGTCTTACCCCTTGGAAAGGCCCCTTATCACATGGATCTACAGGGATAAGGGAATAGCCAATAAATTGAAGTTCATCCCGAATGATAATAAGCAAAATTACCCCTTCTGTAGATTAAAATTAATTGTTGAAACATTTGATTACTCATCTTAATTAATCAACCAATCAAAATTCCCTAAAGTCTCCAAAGTTGTATAGCCAACGCATCATAAAACGTTATTATAAAACTTTGAGGACTACAGTAATAAACAGCCCATTGTCCCCGCTCTCTCTGCCCTTATACTGTCTAAAACAAACTGGTTCGTGAGTTCGTGAAAAAAAACTTTATTTTGCATAAGGAAAATAATTATTCATTGGGCATTCTTGCAAATGAGTAATGGTATAATTTACTGGAAAATCCACCATTTGGATAAAAATTGCACAAAAAAGTATTATAGCGGTTTTTGTGGAGAAATGAGTCCAAGTCACCGCCTGTTATTTTAAAAAGTAGTAATGTTTTGTTTGTTTATTACTTTAGACAAGGTTAGGTAAGGTTAAATTGGGTAATGGGTAGCCCCATAGGTTTAGGGCACCACAGGTATTGGGCCCTTTGCAAAAATTATGCATAAAAAAACTTCCCCCCCCCCCTTAATTTTCAATAATTTTAAAACAATAAATCAAGAACCAAAACAACATTTAGGTACTTATACGAAGCTTCCCTAAATAAGGATAGATAAATAATCATTAGAATGTTTTTTTTTCATTTAACTTGGTATGGAGGATTTTAAAAGGTTTAAATAATTTATTCCAACCAAAGTTTATTTTCCAAATTTTACCAAATTGTGATATATCTGTTACATAGTTTAGAACAGGGACAATCAATCTAAAAACTAACATAGCAGGACAACGAGATGTAATATTTTAAGGAAAGCATCTTTATAATCAAGTCCTAAAAATGTAAGTATATCCCTAAACATCATCTTGTATTTTGCAACAAGTTAATATACAATTATGTTTAGACTTACATAAGTTCTGACACTATACAAGAGTTAATGTTCGTTTGTCCAACCATTTGACTTTAGAGCTTTGCTTTTATAGGTGTTGTCATCCTTGTTTATGATATAATTTTCCCAATTTTAGGAACAATGTTTCCTGGACAACAATGTACAATATTTTAAGCGAAACAACTCTGTGATCAAGCACAAAAAATGTAAGAAGTCCTTAAACAGTATCCTGTATTTAAGCAATTTTTCCTAGTATTACAAGGTACAATATTTTAAGCGAAACAACTTTATAATCAAGTCCAAAAAATGTAGGATTTTCTTAAACAGTATCCTGTATTTTTCCTAGTATTACAAGGTACAATATTTTAAGCGAAACAACTCTATAATCAAGTCCAAAAAATGTAGGATTTTCTTAAACAGTATCCTGTATTTTTCCTAGTATTACAAGGTACAATATTTTAAGCGAAACAACTCTATAATCAAGTCCATAAAATGTAGGTTGTCCTTAAACAGTATCCTGTATTAATGCAATTTTGCAACACGTTTTTAAACAATTCTGTTTAGACTTATATAATTTCTGACACTCTACAAGAGTTAATGTTCGTTTGTCCAACCATCTGACTTTAGAGCTTTGCTTTTATAGATGTTGTCATCCTTGTTTATGATATAATTTTCCCAATTATCTGATTTAAGGAACAATGTTTCCTGGACAACAAGGTACAATATTTTAAGCGAAACAACTCTATAATCAAGTCCAAAAAATGTAGGGTGTCCTTAAACAGTATCCTGTATTTACGCAATTTTTACTAATATTACAAGGTACAATATTTTAAGCGAAACAACTCTATAATCAAGTCCATAAAATGTAGAATTACCTTAAACAGTATCCTGTATTAATGGAAATTTGCATCAAGTTTTTATACAATTCTGTTTAGACTTATATAAGTTCTGACACTTTACAAGTGTTAGTGTTCCTTTGTCCCACCATCTTAGAAATTGGCCTTTATGTATGTTTTATCACTATTTTCAGTTATCAGGTTATCAGAATATAGCAGGCCTCAGGGCGGCTTCGCCATCTTGTCCAAGGCAGGGACCAAACTCATGCTACGCACTTGTCCACAGACCCTTCTGCTTTGTTTTATTTTTTTGTAAAATTAGTCTCTGTTTGTGAACAGATGCAGACTTTAAGTGGATTTGCAAAATGCAAAATTTTGGCCCAGAAAAAAAACTGGACTATACCTGTCCTCAGTTCTCAACAAATATAGATTAATTAATACCTACTTAGATATTATATCCTAATGTTAAGGATGTCTTGATGTCTGTGTGTACCAATATATTTCTTACCAACAACCATTTATAACTTTAAAGACTTTTTTTGGATCTAATTTATTGATAAAATAAAGTCAGTTGGGAAAAAATTCATTATTTATAACTAAACGAAAAGTTTAGGGGGCAGGGGGACCCTAACCTTTGCTTGAAGAGACGCTAAAACAATTGCCTTAAAAAGTTAATTTAGAAAATAATGGAGAAAAAAAATTTATACTACATAAAGCTTCCCCAGAAAAAGAAATTTTTATGTTGAAAAATTCATACGAAGTTTTTCTTGTTGGTTCGAATTCTCAAAGTTCAAAAAGGCATACTTAAATCCAATTAAAACGCTTGATTTAAAATGCTTAGATTTAATTTTAACATACACTGAAATCAATTCAGGACCAATGTAAAGATTCTCTGAAATTGAATTAGCGAGATCTTAATAGGCAAACAAACAAAACGCTTTTCTACTTTATCCTATTATATAAAGTAGTAAGCGTTTTTTGTCTGTCCCGAAGGATCTCGCTAACCGCTGAACCGATATTGTTCTCCTCTACAGTGAAGCTTCTTATAGGTCCTATGAAGGTTTTAAACTATTTTTGGAGAGGGTGTCTTCACCCCCTCCCCCCCAAAAATATTTTTTTAACTCTTTTGAAACTCAAATTTAAAATGGGATAGGTCGACTTTTCTCCCTCCTACCAATGCCCCTAGAGGCTTCTAGGGGCGTAGCCGCTAGTATATAATATAATAGTATATTTAGCAATATATATTATATAATGTATATTTCTTTAGAAAAATATTGCACAAAGAACTATACAAAAAGTTAAAAGGCTTATATTGAAAATCTAATTTACAATGCTTTCTTTCTTCCTTAAATAAACAAAAAAAGATGAGTATATCGTTTCATAGTAATTTTGCTGCGTAAGGGGTAATATTGTTTTTAAAGAAAGTAAAAAAAATTCGAAGGCAGTCTAAATTATTTTTCTAAAATAATTCTGCGCCCCTTTTGTCTAAGAAATGTAGAGAACAGTGTAATACTCAAAAAATTCCCACCTTAAAAAAAAGAGTATCCTAAAACCATACTTGGAGCTTTGTGAAGAATCTCTAAAATGTTGGAGAACTCAATCGGTAAAGCGGTTAACTAGATATTAACGGACAAATAATACATAAAAGCAGATTTAATAAAAGTTAAATAGACCAAAAATATTTTATAATTCCACGTTTTCTTATTCGTAGGCTAAATAACTTAGGGGACTATTATTGAATTTTGATTGGTTAGTTCATTAATTGATTGTCCAAACTTTCTAACCAATAAACAATCTAAATAAGGGTTAATTTTGTGTATAATCATTGGGCATTGATTTATCGGCTATTGTCTTATCCCTTTAGATCCCTGAGATGAAAGATACAGTTATGTAGAGGAATCAAACGTTTTACTAAAGTCAAGGTGTTACAAATAATACATTTTTATTTCCATTTGATTTTTAAAAATTGATTAACAAACAAGAATGATTTAGAATATACATCGTTTAGACAATTGTATGCGAAAAAAAATTGAAATGGATTATACTTTTGGTTTTCTAAGACTAAAGCCAAAAATTTTATCATATTATTCGTAAAAGACAAATATATAGAAAATCACGAAACCTTTATATATAATGATACAATATGTCTTTTGTAGCTTGACCAACAGACATAAAGATTAAGTCAATTATATACAGAATCCTCAAAGTTCATAAGTGAAGGGAATCTTCACCAAAAACTGACACCATGGAAACTGTCCCAATTTTGTATAACTTTTGCGGAACATGTTCCAGTTACGTCATATTTTTCTTTCCCGAACAAGGGAAGGGGGAAAGAAAAAAAAGGGAAGGGGGGAAGAAAAAAGAGATGGGAGAAAAGGGGGTTTTCCCCATTTCTTTTGAAGAGATTTTCTTCCCCCCTTCCCTTTTTTGGGAAAGAAAAATATGACGTAACTGGAACATGTTCCGCAAAAGTTATACAAAATTGGGACAGTTTCCATGGTGTCCCAAAAACTTTCAGATGTCTATCTTGATTAGCAGCCAAGAAATTCACGTGTCCCAATGTCGACGTTTTGTACAGACATATTGTAAATTATAGAGTAGCTTCAGCACTAAAAATACACATTTACAAAAAAAATTTTAAATTTTCTTTACATAAAATATGGATTATATGAACAAAGAAATAATATTTCAATAATTAATAAACAAAAAACGTTGTTAATATTAAAAAATCTTAATTAAAATCACTAAAAATCACAAATTATCAATAACTAAGCTAAGAATAGATAATCACAAACAAATATAAAAGTTTTGTCGTTATAAGTTTGTTTCTTTTGTACGTGTGTATGTTGTATTATAAAGTTGTACTAGAGAGAGAATAATAATATAAGATTATTCTAGACCTCAGCTGATACAATCCACCTCTTTTTTTTTGTCTCCCCCTCGCCAATTCACAGTGGAATCAGGAAGGAAGGGAGGGGACAATGTATCGAATATTCAATATTTTAGGGGTCTCACACTTTGGGGACCTGCTTAAAGTGTTCGTGAAGGGTTTAGCAAGTTCTGACTGACTTTGGGTACTAACGCACAATTGCCGCGGAATTTGTTATGATCATAGCAGACATAAAACATGTGTATGCTGTATTATAAAGTTGTACTAGAGAGAGAATAATAATATAAGATTATTCTAGACCTCAGCTGATACAATCCGCTCCTTTTTTTTTGTCTCCCCCTTCGCCAATTCACAGTGGAATCAGGAAGGAAGGGAGGGGACAATGTATCGAATATTCAATATTTTAGGGGTCTCACACTTTGGGGACTAACGCACAATTGCCGCGGAATTTGTTATGACCATAGCAGACATAAAACATGTGTATGCTGTATTATAAAAGTTGTACTAGAGAGAGAATAATAATATAAGATTATTCTAGACCTCAGCTGATACAATCCGCCCCTTTTTTTTTTGTCTCCCCCTCGCCAATTCACAGTGGAATCAGGGAGGAATGGAGGGGACCATAGATCGAATATTTAATATTTTAGGGGTCTCACACTTTGGGGACCTGCTTAAAGTGTTCGTGAAGGGTTTAGCAAGTTCTGACAGACTTTGGGGACTAACGAACAATTGCCGCGGAATTTGTTATGATCATAGCAGACATAAAACATGTGTATGCTGTATTATAAAAGTTGTACTAGAGAGAGTATAATAATATAAGATTATTCTAGACCTCAGCTGATACAATCCGCCCCTTTTTTTGTCTCCCCCATTCGCCAATTCACAGTGGAATCAGGGAGGAATGGAGGGGACCATAGATCGAATATTTAATATTTTAGGGGTCTCACACTTTGGGGACCTGCTTAAAGTGTTCGTGAAGGGTTTAGCAAGTTCTGACAGACTTTGGGGACTAACGAACAATTGCCGCGGAATTTGTTATGATCATAGCAGACATAAAACATGTGTATGCTGTATTATAAAAGTTGTACTAGAGAGAGTATAATAATATAAGATTATTCTAGACCTCAGCTGATACAATCCGCCCCTTTTTTTGTCCCCCCCCCCCCTTCGCCAATTCACAGTGGAATCAGGAAGGAAGGGAGGGGACAATGGATCGAATATTTAATATTTTAGGGGTCTCACACTTTGGGGACCTGCTTAAAGTGTTCGTGAAGGGTTTAGCAAGTTCTGACAGACTTTGGGGACTAACGCACAATTGCCGCGGAATTTGTTATGATCATAGCAGACATAAAACATGTGTATGCTGTATTATAAAGTTGTACTAGAGAGAGAATAATAATATAAGATTATTCTAGACCTCAGCTGATACAATCCGCCTCTTTTTTTGTCTCCCCCTCGCCAATTCACAGTGGAATCAGGAAGGAAGGGAGGGGACAATGGATCGAATATTCAATATTTTAGGGGTCTCACACTTTGGGGACCTGCTTAAAGTGTTTGTGAAGGGTTTAGCAAGTTCTGACAGACTTTGGGGACTAACGCACAATTGCCGCGGAATTTATTATGACCATAGCAGACATAAAACATGTGTATGCTGTATTATAAAAGTTGTACTAGAGAGAGTATAATAATATAAGATTATTCTAGACCTCAGCTGATACAGTCCGCCTCTTTTTTTTTGTCTCCCCCTTCGCCAATTCACAGTGGAATAGATTTTCCAGTATGGCTTTGAAACTGATTAATATCCGCTGGATTAGAACCGGTTCTCAGCCATACTGAAAAATCATGTATAGCATCGTTTTACAGACATTTTTATACGAATTAGAAAATAATATCAATTTTGTTAGATTGGGCCTAAGGCTCCTCGGGGCAAATAAAACTGATTGTAGTCACATAATTTTTCATTTTAATATCCGAGGAAAGCTGTCTATAATACAATGCAATAAATAACTAATCCAAGTAAAATTTTTTATATTAAAAAAAATTTAACCTAAAGGGGAGTAGGTTTTACGTTTGTTTAATTTTTTCTTATATTGCTACATGGATGTTGCACCAGATTTTTATGTACTCTGATAAAGTGAAAAACTGGCTTAATTAATGATACCCTATTCCCTCCTTCTGGATGAACGAACTTACCAATGAATGAGGTCAATATTAGCAATCTAAATCAAAGACAAATTTTCCCCTGTTTATATACCCCCGGAAAACCTATATCCATTGTCAGGTTAGTTTAGGTTATATTGGGTACTGAGCAGCCTCGCAGGGGTTAGCCATAAGTTCACAAATCTTAAATAATAATCTTAAAGACTTAATTAAAGAGATGCTTCGCTTATACCAATATGCCAAACCGTACTAGGAATCAATATTCTGAAGTAAATAGATAATCCAAAAGTTAAAAAAAAAGTTTAAGATTGAATATAGTCTTTCTGGTACAGATTAAAGAGTTGCTACGCTCTCTCAATTGTACCTAACTGTTATAGGAATCATTATTCATTATGCCTGTAAAAAATTAAATGTCAACACTTCTTACAGATTAACAGGGGTAGAGAGAAAATGCTATGTAAAGCATGGCTCGGCAGCCGTTATACATCGTTTTCAGCCGCCTTATTGCCTAACCTTAGCTATACTATTGCATTACATCCATTCAGTAACTTTTTCAGGTAGTAACTTGGTGAATTGATCGCTGCCGAGCCCTTGATTTTTATTAAATTTCCTACTCAAGCTTATTTATGGCAATACATCTATAGTAAATTGGTGAATTAACCGCTAAATTTTATAGAATCTCCAGAAAATTTCTTTAGTGTTCCGATTCCATTCACTTTACTAGAACTTGTAGTTTTACACGGAGGCCTTTGGGTTCTCTCTCTCTCTTTCTCTCTCTCTCTCTCTCTCTCTTTCTCTCTCTCTCTCTCTCTCTCTCTCTCTCTCTCTCTCTCTCTCTCTTTCCATCTCCCTTTCTCTCTTCAAGGCCCTTTTTTTGCTGTTAATATCTTTTTATTCCCTTTCCTTTCTCTGTCATATGTTATGAAGGCCCCTTTTTCTAGTGGTTTTTCTCTCAAAAGGAAAACTTTTCTCCTATTCTTTCTCAATTTTCTTTTTCTCCATTGATAGAAAATATAATGTAATTCTTTTCTCCAACATTTACTTATTCCCCCGCCCCCCTCACCTTCTTGTTGAGAAATATAAACACAGACAGACACACTCTTATACGTACAGTGAAGCTTCTTAAATGTCCAGGGAAGTTCTTTTTGGGGAGGTTAAATTTTTCAACAATTGTAATAAATTACAATTGTCTCCAATTTCCTTAAGTTTTTTCCCTATGCCGAACCCCTGCGGAGCCCTAACCCTACAGGGCTCCCCAGTACCCAATATGACCTAACCTGCACATCAATAAAAAAACTCACGAAAAACTTACCTCTCTCAATTTTGATTTATTCAAAATCAAGGGGAGTGGGGCGAGTATTTGTGGTTGGCAAGCACTCTGAGTTTAAACTGTACAATGTACATATGTATATCAATATCAAGATCTGTATGTATTTTCTTTTGAACCACTACAGTTCTTTTTATTTGTTTTGAGTCAGCATTCTCTCATTAGTAGAGCCGGAAGTCGAAACTGATCATTTGGTTGGGAAAATCGATTTTTTCTTAATCTATTATAAAACTACTAGCGGCTTCGCCCCTAGCCTCTAGGGGCTTTGCCCCAAGAGCTATAAGTATATCTTTTATTACCTAGAGATGCCCCCACTCCACCACTATTTTAAATAATTTTTAAAAATTTAAAAATTAAGGGATTTTTTGGGTTTTTTTTAGGGGGGGGGGGGGTTTTCCCATCCCCCAGGAAAATAGCCTAAAACCACCAAAGGACCAGTAGGTATATTCCCTGAAGAGTATAATCCGATCAGTTCAGTGGTTACCGAGATCTTAAGGTACAGATGGACAGACTGACGGACAGACATCATTTGTATACTAGATAGATACTTTGTATTATAGATAATCATATAAGCGTATGGAAGGGGGTTTGTCAACACCCCCTTAGATTTAAGAAAAGGCTTTAAACTTTTTTCATCCCCTCAAGAAATACACCCCCATGGACAGAAACCTGTGCACGCCACTGTCTAAGGTGCGTGTTCAACATTTTATTAGGGAACTGCGCGAAGCGTACCAATTATTATTTATTTAGGGGAAGTGCTTCAGTGGGGTTGGGAAATAGAAAATGAATATAGGATGTTGTAGGAGTCAACCCCTTAGTATTCGTCAAGGGGTTAAACACGTCTCTATATATGAGATATCTTTATCTAAAATTTACACACAAAAACCAACATAAACATACACAAACACACATACTAATAGGAGACTAACACAAACTCACTCACACATACTAACAGGAGACTAATACACACACACACATACTAACAGGAGACTAACACAAACACACACATACACATACTTACAGGAGATTAACACACACACACTCACATACTAACAGGAGACTAACACACACACACACACACACACACACACACACACACACACACACACACACACATACTAACAGGAGACTAACACACACACACACACGCACACATACTAACAGGAGACTAACACACACTCACTGACACATACTAACAGGAGACTAACACACACACACACACATACTTACAGGAGACTAACGCACACACACACACCTACTAACAGGAGACTAGCACACACACATACTAACAGGAGACTAACACACATACAAATACTAACAGGAGACAAACACACACACACACACACACATACTAAAAGGAAACTAACACACACAAACACATACTAACATGAGACTAACACACACACACAAATACTAACAGGAGACTAACACACAAGAAAGCCAGACAGACAGTCAGACGGATCAACACACACACATATACACCCACACAAACACACTCACAACTTCACACACAAACACATCTACACACACACACTCACACCTTCACGCACACACATAAAAAAGGACACATGTATAACAAGGTCTAGGACAAGATAGACACAAGGACAAAATATTCCAAATAACCAAAGAAACATATAATTTAATTTCGTCTAATTTAGAAAAAAACTTGTGCGTCTGTACGCAGAGGGAGAGAGAGAGAGGGAGAGAGAGAGAGAGAGAGAGAGAGAGAGAGAGAGAGATAGAGAGTTAATTTTGTGTATCATCATTGGGGATGTACATCAATTTAACGGCAATTGTCTTATCAATTTAGATTCCTGGTCTGTATATTGTTAGTGTGATAAAAAGTATGGAGCGATGTACAATGTAAACGGGGAGGATTCATTCAAACTCATTTTTAAAGTAGCTAAAACGTTTTATGAGCAGTTTCTAATTAATGTCACATTTATCGGAAATCAAACGATACTTTTGGAAGACAAGGATGACTAATTCATAAAAGCTCTAAAACGGTAGGACAAACAAACATTAATTCTTGCAGACAGAACTGATTAAACATAATGTAAATGTATAAGTTTTAACAAAATTGTTAAATACAGGATACTATTTAAAGGACATACTTACATTTTAGGAATTAATTTTAGAGATGCTCCGCTTTTAATACTGTACTTTGTTGTCCCAGGAATCAGTATTCCAAAAATTTCAAATTATTTCATGTCTAAATTGACGAAGAGAGCTAACCGTTACGGACGAACCGACCCTAAATATACAAAACCTGTGCTATGTATAGAATACGAGGACATTAGGACAGTATGGAAAAGTTTTCATGAATGACTTTCAACTTTTTCCCCTCAGACTTTGTATCTACAATACAATGTAAAATGTTGTCTGTCTGTCTGTTTGTACCGTAGGATCTCGCTAACTGCTGAACCTATCGGATTCTACATAAGAGGTAGCTTCGCATAGGTCTTAGGAAGGTTTAAACCTATTTTAGGGGAGGGTACCATCACCATTTCCAAGAGAAATCGCGGGTATAATCCCTTTCGGTGCAACGCCCCTTAAGGGGCGATACGTCGTATTTTGATAGGTAATTTTAGGTTAAGTTGTATTGGGTTAGGTAATTGCCCCGCAGGGTATATAAATAGTACAAAAGCTAAAATGGGTTTTGGAATTAAACTCCCTCCTCCTCAAGAGCCATTACAGTAAAAGAATAAATTCCTCTATGACAGGGGTTTAATATTTGTTTATTTACGGAGTGGAAACCCTCTGCCAACTTTCAATTGGGTCTTTAAATAACATGCAATAGCGACGGAAATATTAAAACAGTCAAGTCGCTGCAAAAGAGCAGAAAGCAATTTAATAGCAGACTAAAAAGGACACTATTACTGAAACCCTGTGTTTTTACTTTTACATTTATAATTATTCATTATATAGGGATTCGTCATTTTTTCACAGTAGATTTTCTCCTATTTCTAGCCCCTACGGGGGGCTCTAACCCTGCGGGGCAATCACCTAGCCTAACCTCTCAAAAGCTACTGTGAAAATAAAACTAGACCCGCAACTTTGTGTCCTTCACGTGACCCTAACATTTAGGTCTGTTCCGTTCTCCTTAAAGGGAAGCTTTACATCTGTTTCAGTATGGTTTTCGGCTATTTATCAGATTTAAATCTTCAAAAGATTTCTCAGGGAAGTTTAACTTTCGTCTATGTCATCAACTGAATATCAAGTCCGTTAGAACCCTACAGAAAATATAACCTCTAACGGGTCTACGCCCGAGGTATTAGGTTAAGTAACGTAAATTCACTACAAAACATTTATTCTATGATTATATCTTTTAAAAACTTTGTAATTACTTAATTATAGAAAAATCCAACGGGAATAATTATTTGAGCTTAAGTTGAAGCTGATAATATTTTTAGTTTGTCTTACATTTCATTGTGCACAATCTTTAGTTTACAGGAGAAAACAAGGGTAATATAACAGAGAATAGGATACCTAGCGGCAAAACTGTAAACTATACATATAATATAGGAAAGAGCGAGGTTTCGTGATTTTTATTTTAGCCAGGTATTGTACTTCGGTCCGTAGCCTCTAGGGGAGATCAGGAAAATAACCTAAAATTCTTTTATAGAGAAAACCTGAAAAACAACCCCGAATCGATTTCCGAGATTCTAATTTTAGAAAAATATCATAACAAAATAACATTTACTAGTAATTATTTTATACTAAATTGCTTTCCTTTTGTGATTGTAAAGGTGATTTGATTGTAAAAATAATTTAAAAGTATACAAATAACAAAAATACTTCAAATTAAAAGTGGAATGTTGGCAATGACTCTAGTTAAATTAGTTTACATACCTTTACAGTAGGATTAATTAGGGCCAAGGCATGTCTCGTAACATGTCATGCATGTAACTAGCAGCAAAAGGTACAATTGAAGAAATCAATCAAAGAAGAAAAGAATGTTTCGTTAACGGCTAAAGATCTTAGTAACAGCTGTACTACACTGTAACCTCCGTTTAAGCGAATATCACTTCTAGTCATCTCCATTGCAGGGATCTAAAGGGATAAGACAATGGCTCAAAGATAATACACAAAAGTACAACTTCTGTAGCGCAAAATAAGTGGCGCGCTGAAACGTTAGGAAACTCAACTTAGTAAACCAACCAATCACAATCTCCAAAGTTGTTAAGTTAACAAATAAGATAACGTTTGTTTAAACTTAGGAGAATAGTGTAATTAACATTGTCCCTTCTAATTAAGATTAAGATTATTGGGAGGTTTTAGTCCCTCAAGAAATCAATAAGCTTTTTGCTACTATTGAACGCTGTCGCGTTATAATAATAAGCAAAGCTACTCTACAAGTCTTACGTGTCGGTTAGTCTGTGTAACGAAAAATTGCTATTTTCATGAATATTTTGATGGATAAAAGAATTAAGCATTACCCGATAATTTTAATAAAAAATATTAACTAAATCTTAAATTTCTAACATATTCGAAATGAAAACTATATAAATTTATATTATTTTTACGCAAAAATCGTATTCAATACAATATAACACAAATATGAAAGTTAATTAGAGATATCTAGCGGAGAAATTATGAACTACATATAATAGAAGTTTGGTGATTTTGAACTAATTTTAGGAAAATTTTCTATTTATGTAAGATTTATGTAGTGATGTATTTGATTTAATATGTCATTTTAAATATACTTTCAACATGAAGCTTCGCCCCTAGACTCTAGGAACCTTATTAATGGAAAATGTTTATTTTTGAGAGGGGGGGAATTTATTACGACCTATTTTTTACAAAGACATATCTTAAAACAAAAACAAAAATCAACTCATCAATGCGACGCCTCTATAGACTCAAGCGGCACTTGAGAAAAGGGGGGGGGGGCGATTGTCGATCCTCCACTTACAATTTTACTTATAAAAAGATTTTTTTTGGAGGGGAGGGGGGGAAGGAAATTTTCCAGGGTCGATTTTCCTTGGAAGGATGGAGGTAATCACCTCCAACTTTTTATACAGCTTCCCTGTATTTACAAGACGCTTCACTGTAAAGGAGAACCATATCGGTCCAGCAGTTAGACAGACAGACATCCTGTTACTTTAACAAGCGGTTACGCCCCTAGAGGCACATGTGGGAAGTGTACCACCCACTTTGCAATTAAGTTTTGATAGAAAATGTAGAATTTTTTTGGGAGGGGGGCATTTTCTGTTGCAAGGGTGGAGATAACCTCCCCCAAAATAGTTATAATCCTGGACCTATAAAAAGCTTGAATGTAAAAGAGAACCATGCTGGTCAAGCGTTTATAGCGAGATCCTGAAAAGGGTACTTACTTTTATATAAAGATACTAGGATTAGCGTCTTCATCCTAGGGTGGTGGAGAGTTCTCAAAGATTTAAATATTCAGATAATAAAGTAATAGAGGATGTCTGTCTGTGTGTTTGTATGTTTGTACCAAAGGATCTCTGTAACCGCTAAACCGATCAGGTTCTTCTTTACAGGGTAGCTTCTCATAGTCCTAAGAAGGTTTATAACTATTTTGAGGGAGGGTGCCACCAACCTTCCAAAAGTGATCACTCCTAAAAAAAAATACCCCCCCTCTAGAGCATTATGTTAAGACTGACGGGCCAATTAGATATAGAGCAATGCTTACTGAACAGAAAATTATTCACCAATCCTTATACTAAAGTTTGTCTGTGTATCTGTGTGTCTGTACCAAAGGATCTCGCTAACCGCTGAACCGATCAGGTTCTCCTTAACAGGGTAGCTTCTCAGGTCCCGGAAAGGTTTATACTATTTTCTTGGGGGGGGGGTGGGACACCCCCAACCCCCCAAAAAATGAAAAATAACCCCCCCCCCCCCCAATAATTTTATTTTTTTAACTAAAATTCAAAATGAGTGGGGGGGGGGGGATTCCACCCCCCCGCAAAAAAATTTTTTTTTTACTTTTACTTTTAAAATCTAAAATAGGAAATTGGGTTATTAAATTCGACTCTCTCCTCCTCAAGTGCCCCTAGAGGCCTAGTCTATAAAACAAAGTAGAACGATGTTTGTTTGTCTGTCTGTTTGTTTATAGCGAAGGATCTCGCTAACCGCTGGACCGATCGGGTTCTCCTTTACAGGGTAGCTTCTCATAGGTCCCGGGAAGGTTTATAACTATTTTCTTAGGTGGTGGGACACCCCTAACCCCCCCAAAAAATGAAAAATCCCCCCCCCCTTTTAAAATCTAAAACACGAAAAATTAGTTTAATAAAACCTCTTGGGGCAAAGCCCCTATATAGAGGCTAGGGGGCGAATCCGCTAGTTCACCAATAAAACAATAGTCTTTCTAGAAAAACAGCAGGTAAAACAAATATTTCTAATATATAAAACAAATTACCATCAGAGCATTACCAAAAGACTAACCGACAAAGTATATTATATACTTGATGCTCATTAGTAAAGGGAATATTTGCCGAAAAGTCGAGAGATTCACGTTTCTTTAAGATATTTAGACGGACATACATCGTCCTACTTATTCACATTTTTGTGTAGATAATAGAACTATTGGGTACAACTTTTAGACTTTTTTTAGGAAGCAAACTAATTTTTTTTATGGGGTTTCTTTTTCTTGAGGTGATTTCTCACCACGCCCAAAATAGTTACACACTTTATCTTTCACTGAAAAGAAGATTTGGATTGGTTCAGCTAGTAACGAGATACTTCGTGTAAGAAACACGCAGACAGACATGCGGTTACTTTTATATAAGGCTTTTCTGAGTTATTGTTGTATTCCCAGAACCACCCTCCATCCCCTATGCAAAATTCAGTTGATTTATAGATACCGTATAAAGTTCAATTATTCCAGGACATCATTCCCTCTATAAAAATTCCAATTTCATATCATTTTGGCTTGCTTCAAAAGTACACTAATTTTAAATTAAATATGAAAAAGTTGTTATTTAGTATTAAATAATTATATTAAAAGATTAGCATAAAAACAATTTTTAAATAGGTATACAACAATAGCAATGATCTTTTTCTCTTTTTATTTTAACTTGTCTGTGACATAACAAACAGGTTTGTTATCTGGTGATATTTTTAGAGTTTACAAGTTTGGACAATAACATAAGCCGTTCATGATCAGCCTTCTACTTATGTAGTCTTCGTGTAAAAGCTTCAGCACTCTTTTGCTGTTTCTTGGCTTTAAACTTGCAGTCACTGCATAACTTTCTTTCTTTAACAAATCTTCTATCTTGTTCGTTTCTTTTTCTGCTATTTCAGCTTTCTCTTTGTTAGGTATCTAAAACCTGTTCTTTAATTCTAACTCTATAATCTCGCTGATGTTTGATTGAATGATTAGCCATAGTTTCTAAGACTCCTGGAGTAGTACGAGACACTTTTGTATGACTATTATAGCCAGTTCATTCTCCAATGTTCAAATATATTATGACTTGACATGCTGTTTCATGAGGGCTCTTTGTTATTACCTCACCCTCGCCAGTTTGGATAGGGTTTTATTACTAAATGTGTTTTCATATGTTTGTTTATCAGACATATCTCTTGAATCAAGTTTCTTCCTTAAGTGAATTCTCATGTGAATATCTCTATATTGAGTTGTACTGAATGTTTTATCACACAAATCGCATGATTTATTGTTCTCTTTAGAATGATCCCTTACTCTTTCTTATTTGTTATTATATATTGCATCAGTTACAAACCTGAAATGAAAAAATATTTAATATTACTAGCGGCTCTATATTCGATGGTTTAGGTCGGGGATAGAAAAATACCCTAAAACCATCCCAGAACCTATGTAAAACTTTCCTTAACAGCAATTGAAGTTAAACTTAAAAGCCACATTTATATCAAATCCTAAAACCTACAGTTATACCTCTGATTGGTTCCTTAAAGGATGATTAAATTACTTTTATAGTAGCTCCCACAAAACCTACATCCTAAATATTGCAGTCATCCAACCTTTTATAATAGCACAACCTTTATTTTAGGCAAAGACATTCCTCTATTACTAATACTTAATTAAGTACTTACTTATTAAATGAGAAAGTATATCTATCCAATTAAAACAATTAAATGTCTGCTGTTTAGGCTGTCTGCTATGTTATCATCTGTATCTGAAAATATTTCAACAGTTTAAATAAGCTGATTTAAATATTGGATTCTCGGAAAGAAAACAAAGTAGTGGGTTTCGTCGTATTTTCACAGAAGGTTATTTTAGGTTAGGTAAATAGTCATAATGATTGCCCCGCAGGATTAGTAAATTGGCTCGATCCGCAGGGTTTGAGACGCCCGCAAGGGCTAGAAATGGGAGAAAAGCTAGTGTGAAAATACGATGAAACCGGCTACTTCGTTTAATTTCCATGTTCTAAATACTCATAGTAGATTAGGTACCTATATACAATTTTACATCATTACGAAAAATACAATACACTTCTCATAATACTACATTTACAGATTTTTACCAGATTTAAGAAAATATCAGCATTTTCAGTATCTTCATCGTATCATAGCTAAACAGATTTCCACGGGTAGTAAAATAAAAAATTATAAGACTAAGTCCAGTATTAGCTCCGCCGCGGAGGGTTCTAAAATATAAGGAAGCTCTTAAAAGGTCTATGGATGGTTTTATGCTACTTTTTTAAATATTAAAGTAAGATAAAAATATTTACAAAGTGCGAATGCCGCACAAAAATTTTTTATAATTAATTTCGTTTTTGACCAACTCTAATTTTTTCTATTATTCCTGGTTATAATATTTTTTCAATAACATTTAGAATATTAAATTACATTTCTTTCACTGCTATTTTTGATATAAGTTAGGAAATAATGGAATTTGCTTCCTATTCTTGTTTTTATTGTATGGGAAAAATTGTCCGTGAAGGGGGGGTGCCAAAATATTTTTAGGCTTTTAGTAAGTTGAAATTATGGCAAGAATAAACAAATGCAAAGGCTAAACAAGAAATACTTAGTTCGAGTTGTTCCATTGGAATATTATCCTATTGAAGAGGTTGCATGATTATATGATCACGTGATTATTCTAGGTTAGGTTATGTTGGTTATTGTAATCCTACAACCCAGCTGTTTAAAAATCCGCATGTAAACTAAAGGAACGACGCATGCATACGTCGCAATACTATTATTTTCCTCGATGTAAAAAAACAACATATATGCACGCACTTGAGCTCATACGATGCTTTTTTAATATTTTTCTCGATATGCTCTTACGACGTACGTGTTTTTAAATGCATCGCGATTTGGACCACTTTTGCGATGGAATAATGAAAAATGCGTCGGTTTTATTTATTTGTGGAAAAAATAAAATGACGCCGTTTGCATCATGTGGGTGCGGGTTAGACGTTACTAATTATTAATACGTACTTATAAATAAAAGTACTTAAAATCAAAGGATATACTCCTCTTATACTTTTAAATTTTAATATGGAAATTGAGTGAAGAGATTTCATGATATTTCTCTTGACTTAGCTAGATTATAATACTTTCCATGCTATACTGAAAATGATTAAATTTGTTATACTGTTGTCTATAGTTTAGATTTTGTAATGATTTAAATAAAATATTTCAAAGTACCAAAACACAATGAAATGGGAAACCAATTTACATAAGATTTATAAGATATCATTTAAAAAAACCATACTTACATTTAAAAAAAATAAAAAATTACAGTTTTTTCTAAAAAGTAAGAGACACCTGACAGCAAAAATTTGAACTATATATAGACACAAATTAATTACCATCCCTATTTAAATAAAATTTCATCATTTCAAGGTCACATTTATTTCAATTTAACAACATTCATATACGACGTAGAAGTTGTTATTTTTTAAAATTAAACTACACAATCAATTAGCTACATTTTAAAAAATTTGTCAACCTTTCTGTGCGTCGTGTGTGTTGTAATTTTTATGAAAGAAAATGGAAAGGTTTAACAAGTAACAATTTAAACAAATTCTCGACGCATTAATAAGGCAATAGCGTTACCTTTTCTTATAAACTGACGCATTTCTTATAATGTAACGTATGAATGTGTCGTTCAGCCATCCTCTATGCGGCTTTTTGAAAAGCTGGGAACTGATGTAGATGTGAACAAGCTTTAGTTGTGTATGGTTAAAACAGACCAAGCATTTGTAAATCTTAACTCTCTGAGGTGGATACTTAAAAACTTGATGACTTGATGAAAAATTTAAATATTATTCATCCATGTACACTTAAACTGTTTTTAACCTATTTTTAAAACGTATATAAAAAATATACTATGACACTAGTAAAATCAGACTGCAGAGCCTATTTGAATTAAGTCCCCAATAAACTTTTTTGGGGGGATTTGAATATTTATTTTTACTGTTGCTGTGGTCATTTTGACCAAAGCAAAAGGTCTTTTTTTTATTTGGGTAAAATTCGTAGCGTTTAGAGTGTTTTGCTTCATAAATATTGTATTCTGGTATAGAGTAAAATTAGGCCTTATGATTTTACTATAAAAATTCACTAAAAAGTTAAATCTTTACAATATACCAATGAATTAACATTAACATGTTTGTGTTCGTTCACCTATTTTAAACACATAAAAATTGGCTGTAAAGGGTTAAATTTGATGACAAGATGACATGATGTCAACAAATGTTTATGCAATACAACAAAATTATTTTTGACACATATACAAATATGATATAAAATAAGATTATTCAAACTTATTTTTTAAAAATATTTTTAAAAAGTATGTATCTTTTACGTGTATAGTTTTCATTCTTTTCATTTTAATTAAATAAAAATTATTTAACTACATTGTAAATAAGTCACTTTGTGAAAACACTCTTTCGGAAATTATAAATATTTGAAATGAAACAAGAAATCTTATTGGTTTAACTTTAGCATTATGTGTTTTATGTATTATGTTAAATTTTTTACTGAAATTGATTGTTTTAGAAAAAAAATTATTTCCATCGAACAGAGTAGAGTTTTTTATTATTGTATTGATATAAACTGAATCATATAAAATTTTTCTGTAAGAAACAATTTAACCCCAAACTAAAAGTTGCTTTTGCTCCCGTCAAAATGATCACAGCAACATATAAAATTAATTTTTAAATCCCCCCAAAAAAGTTTATTGGGGACTTAATTCAAATTTGGGCTCTGCAGTCTGATTCTACTGGTGTCATAGTATATTTTTGATATATGATTAAAAAATAGGTTTAAAACAGTTTAATAGGTGTTTGATTAGAGTCTTAGCCCAATTCGTGTCTTAACTATAGACATTAAGTTCATGGCTACTTTATGCTATATCATGCTATTTCTACGATTATTAAAAGTAAAAATTATAAGTTTATTATTAATTGTTATTTCAGAGGGACCGAAGCTTTATTTTATTATTTGTTGAAAATTGTATATTATACAATACAATATTCTATTATATAAATGTTTTAGGTTATTTCTGCCCTTTGAATATATAAATGCAAGGTGCAAAATCGATTGTGTTACATAATTAATTTCCCAGATTTTCATATTGAAAAAAATGTAAATAAAACATTGTAGAAAGAAAGTTGTTAACTCTTGTTAAAGAGATGTTGGGAGTAGGGAAAGCAAGAGGGTTTTTTAATGCAAAACAACACAAAACTTGATATGTCTTCAAGAGCAATTGAATTTTTTTAAGAACTTGATTCTCCGAAGAGAGAGTCGTCGAATGAGTCTTCAAGTGTTTTTAAAGTTTTTGAGTATCCACCTCTGCTGCCTAGCTGACAAGTTCAACATTAACAATTGTGTCTTTGAATTATCCCTTCATCCCTGTGACTGTACAGTTACTCAACACACATATCGCTACATTTGTCTAGTGAGAGAATTGTGTTGTTTTAAGCTTTGTTGTGTTGTATACTGGTGCCGACAGAGACAGTTTTTTTGATAAGCATTATTTTGAAGGATGCAAGGTAAGGAGATCCTTGTGTAGCTATATCAACATTTAGCCAGATGCATATTGCTCGGCCATAACCTGCAACCCTTTTTCAAGACCCCAACTGGCACATGTCTTCATTAATCTTCCAAAATAATTCTAATTCACCCAATTTCAAGATTTGCTGTTAAAGACTGCTCTATAGAGCTCCTTGTTTATGCTGGTCACCTCTCTGACTGATAATTTATCATAAACCTTTTATAATCATGGAAAACGTTGTTAAATCTTATATAGAAACAGAAGTACAAAATGAGGATCATGGAAAGAAAAAAAAGTTGCAGGTTTCATCATATTTTCACAGTAGCTTTTGATAGGTTAATTTAGTTTAGATAAATGCTAATGATTGCTCCACAGGGGCTAAAAATAGGAAAAAACTTCTGTGAGAATGCAATAAAACCCGCTAATTTATTATCTTTTCATGATCCCAGAGTGACTATACTGAAAGGACTGCAGGACCCTGATACAAATACTTCTGATCTAATTTTATTTCAATGAAAATTGAATTGCTTAGTCTTATTCATCCACTCTTTTTGTGATGCTTTGGTTTCCTAGTAGTTATTTAATCTGACTAATCTTAGATTTGTCAAGGTTTTATTACTACTTTTCAGATTTGGTCAGGTTTTAATCTGAAACTTAAATCCCGCCCCTTATCTATAAACTCTGACTTTTGTTTACATTTTGTCAGATTATAATCTGCTGATCCTGAGTTTGGGTTCATTTTTTGCCACCAAATTTTAATCTGACAATGGGGATTTCCGATAATAATCTGACTCTATGTCACTAAATGTCACATATGACTTTTGGTAACAATGTGTCAGATTAGGTAATTTTCTCCACTCTGACTCTATGTCTCTACATGTCATACATGACTTTGGTAACAATTTGTCAGATTAGGTAATTTTCTCAACTCTGACTGTAACTACATGTCATATATGACTTTTGGTGATATTGTGTCAGACTTCATTGTGTGATGTAAAGTACCTTTCTCCCTGCCTTGAGAGCATTGTATGTATTTTATATATTAACTTTTAGTTCTTGTGTCACCATTCTCGGAGCAAGTCTTTGCTCTGCGATTCGGCACGAACCTAAAAGTGTTAACAGTGTAATATTGTTAATATCTATTTTATATGTTTTATATGTCTTTGAATTAATACACATTATTAGAATATTTAGCTGTTTATTCCTATTATTACTACACGTCATTTTTGGCGCAGTAGTGTAGTACGAACCTACGGCTCAGATTTTCTTTTAATTGTATTATTTCTTTTCTTTTTAGTTTTGTTCAGGCATATTTGCAGTGGCCAGGATGGACATTGCTGAGTGGAGGAAGATGTCTCAGGATGAAAGGGATGTGTATATGGTTAATGCGATTAATGCTCTTAGGACTAAAATTGATAATGTGGCGGCGAAGCTGGGTGGGCATGTAGCGCCCCTGGTGAAGGAGAGATATGTGATGGTTAAGAACACCATGTCACCATCCTGTCCATTGAAGGACACCACGACACCATCCTGTCTAGTGAAGGACAACATGTGGGTGGAGGACACCAACATAATGTCCAGGGAAAGATATGTGCCGCCCTGGACATGTACTTTGTTGGTGGAGGACACCATGAAAGGGGAAAAGGTGCCGCCCTGGACATTGAAGGACACCACGACACCATCCTGTCTAGTGAAGGACAACATGTGGGTGGAGGACACCAACATAATGTCCAGGGAAAGATATGTGCCGCCCTGGACATGTACTATGTTGGTGGAGGACACCATGAAATGGGAAAAGGTGCCGCCCTGGACATGTATCAGCAGGGAGAGAAGGATAGACATGTGTTGTTAAAAATATATCCTTTTACAGTTTGTTTCTACAGGAAGATGAGGACAGTCGAGTATTGTTAAATATGTATTCTCTCTACAGTTTATTTCAGGGAGATGAGGACAGTCGAGTATTGTTAAATATGTATTCTCTCTACAGTTTATTTCAGGGAGACGAGGAAAGACGAGTATTGTTAAATATGTATTCTCTCTACAGTTTATTTCTTTCTATACTTTGCAGGGAAGCAAGGATTACATGTATAGTAAACAAGGACAGACGTATATTGTTAGACATGTATTTCTTTCTATAGTTTATTCAGGACAGACGTGTATTGATTAAACGAGTATTTCTTTCTACAATTTGCAGGGAAGAAGGATTTTCTCTACAGATCTGGATTGTATCAGCAGGATATACATGTACTACGGCGGTGTGGCGGCGATCGATTTTTGGTAGTTTTGAAATTAAGATATCTATAATTGAATAAGTTTTGTATCTGATAGATTTGACATGACGGCTTATAAAAAATGTATAGAAGTTGTGCCTCTGGAAGTATTTTTATTCAGGATGAAAAACTCGGAGATGTTATGTTGACATACAAATCATATCAATTATTTGTGGAGTAACTTTTTCTAGAATGAACGAAAATTTATCTGCTATTGTTATATCCATGTATATTATTGATCTTACTCGATTTTTTGGGAATGAACGTCAATTTATTTGCCATTGTCGTATCCATTGCTAATCAATGTAGATCTCTGATATTATTCGAATTAGTGGGATAAATGTTAATTTATCTGCCATTGTTGTGTCCATGCATAAGGTTAGAAGTTATAATATGTATAAATTGAGAAGCGCTGACATTGTTTAAATAATAAAGAGAGAAATGAAGCAACTCTATAAAGTTTGTGATGGAAAATATTTTGATTTATGATAATTATTTGAATTCTGAATATATAACATTTTTTGGATATTGAATACGGGTCTATGAGATTATGTTATTATGAAAATCAAGATATACGAATTTATTTTTTTTTGTTTTGTTTTACAAGAATTGGATATATTCATTGTTGTTTCAGACTATTGATGTGTCTGACAGGGATAGGAATAATAAAAGTTAGAAAATGGTTCAATTTCAGTGACAATAGGAATACAATTTTGTAAAATTGTTAATGGAAAGAAAATTGATTTTATTAAATGTTAATATTGCGATTTGATGAAATAATTGGATAAATTTGAAATTAGATATTTTAAAAGTATTGGAATTTTGATGAAAGGCTGTAAATTGTTTTAAATGTTGAGTCAGTTATTATTGTTTTAAGTATTTAATTTTAAACAATTATAGTGCGATTTAGTGATGTCGATTCAGCAAAAATTCTTATGAAGCTTAGAATTTCATGAAGCAAAATTGTTATAATGCATTAGATATTTGTGTGGAGCTGTCTCTCTTCGTGGAGAAGGGGGGTGAGCGAAAATTTGCAAGGAAAGTTTGCGCTGTCTCTCGGAGTTGGTATGCGCAAGATGGGTTGGTGCAGGGAGGTAGCTGCAATGATGAGCAGGAGTTGGGCGTTGCATGCGCAAAAATACAGAGAAGTTGAAATGCGCAAGAAAGTGCTCTCAGGTATAGAGAAAAATAGTTAGTTGTGTTTCAACTTTCAAGATTCTAATACATAAAAATATAAATAGTTGTGGATGATATAAGTTATTATTCTGATATTCTATAGAATAATTAGGTAAATTTTTACTGTATTAGACTGATTTATTGTATTAAGAATTATTTTTATGTTGCTCGATAACTGACAAACATTTGATTAATATTATATTTCTTAATACATATTTACTTAGACATGTTGAAAATTTATTTGTTAAGTCGTATCCATTGCTAATCAATGCAAATCTCTGATATTATTCGAATTAGTGGGATAAATGTTAATTTATCTGCCATTGATGTATCCATGCACAGAGTTTATAACATGTATAATTTGAAAAGCGCTGACATTGTTTAAATAATAAGGAGAGAAACGAAGCAACTCTATAAAGTGTGATGGAAAATATTTTGATTTATGATAGTTATTTGAATTCTGAGTATATAACATTTTTTGGATATTGAATACGGGTCTATGAGATATTTGGATATATTCATTGTTGTTTCAGACTATTGATGTGTCTGACAGGGATAAGAATAATAAAAGTTAGAAGATGGTTCAATTTCAATGACAACAGGAATACGATTTTGTAAAATTGTTAGAAAGATGGATTTATAAAATATTAATATTGCGATTTGATAAAGTAATTGGAGAATATTTGAAATTATATATTGAAAAAATGGAATTTTGATGAAAAGCTGTAAATTGTTTTAAGTTTGAGTCAGATATTATAGTTTTAAATATTTAGTTTTAAAAAAAACAATTATATTGCGGTTTATGTAGAGCTACTCTTAAGTTTATATGTATGGAAACAAAATATTTTGAATATGGAATACTATGAATAATAACGATAGTATTTGCGTAAATATAGATATGTGATTTTTGATCTGTGACATATTATTCATAGTACGAAATTTCTATTATAGATAGAACAGAAACAAAATATTTTGAATATGGAATACTATGAATAATAACGATAGTATTTGCGTAAATATAGATATGTGATTTTTGATCTGTGACATATTATTCATAGTACGAAATTTTTATTATAGATAGAACAGAAATTTTGTTTGTTTTATTTTTGAATTTACGTTGATTTTGATTGATACATACTTGTTATCATGATCAGTTGAATGTGATATTTGATTGGTGGGCGGAATTTTTGTGGATTTAACTAGATTTATTTTAAACAATTAAATGGCGATTTAAGATTGGAATGCATAACTCAGCAAAAATTTTTAATGAAGCAAAAATTGTTATTCAGTATTTGATTATGATGTGAGAAAGAGAGAGAGAGAGAGAGAGAGATAGGTGTGTAGAATTGGATTGTACAATGGACATATTATATGTGGATGAATTATGATATGTGTGCAGAATTGGATTGTATAATGGACATATTATATATATATGGATGAATTATGATATGTGTGCAGAATTGAAATGTATAATGGACATATTATATTTATATGGATGAATTATGATATGTGTGCAGAATTGAAATGTATAATGGACATATTATATATATATGGATGAATTATCGAAAATATTTGTATGGTACGGAAATGAATGTTATTGGAAATACTTGTATGGAGAGAAGAGAACACTTGTTGATGTGTGTACAATGGATATATTATATATGGATGCTTGTTGAAAATAAAACTTTGTGCAAGTTTTGACAATAGATCTATTATATATAAACGATTGAGTAGGGAACTTGTTGATGTGTATACAATGGATATATTATATATGGATGCTTGTTGAAAATAAAACTTTGTGCAAGTTTTGACAATAGATCTATTATGACTTCTATTGTATATGAAACGTTTTCGAATATGACGTATAAACCAAGGATGATAATATTCATAAAAATGGAGCATTAACACTCGTATAGTAAATGTTGATATATGATTTTTATTGTAATGAGAATATGATGTATAAAAACAAAGATGACAGCATCCGTAAAAACGAAGCAATGGAATGGCAGGACAAACGGACATCAACACTTGTATAGTGTCAAAACTTAAATAATCAGAATATACGCATATAAGATTCAAGGCAAAATTGTAAGTAAATTTGTTTGTAAAAAACAAGGAAGACAACATTAATAAAAGCGAAGTATTGAAATTGTAGGACAAACGAACATCAACACTTGTATAGTGTCAGAACTGAATAATCTTTGTAAAAAACAAGGAAGACAACATTAACAAAAGCGAAGCATTGAATGGTAGGACAAACGAACATCAACACTTGTATAGTGTCAAAATTGAATAATCAGAAAATAAGTGCATAAGAGTCGATGTAAAATTGTAAGTAAATTTGTTAAAAAAGAACTGATTGATACAGATTGATGTTTAACTTACATTTTATGAACTTGATTATAGAGTGGCTTTGCTTGTAAACCGCTTAACACGTAGCACATCTATTTGTCGTTGGGTAGGTGATAGGTTTGAATCTCGGTCTGACACTGAGTCATAACTAACAAAGTTAAAAATGGTTCCTACTGCTACTATGTGAGATGTGTGACGTAACAGTTAGAGTGGGGGAAATGTTTTGGCCAAAACAGGTGAAACTCGTTACCATGCACAGACGTTAAAAATGGTTCTCACTGCTACTATGTCAGATACTCAAAGTAAATGAAGTAAATAGTTAGAAGTAAATAGTTAGAGTGGGGGAATACCTTGGGCCAAAACATATCATTATTATGCATAGACGTTAAAGTTGGTTCACTGCTACTGTGTCAGATGACTAGTTAGAGTGGGGGAATGCCTTGGGCCAAAACAGGCGCAACTCAATACCATGCACAGTTAAGATTTCTCGAAAAAGGTTGTGCATCTCAGAGTGTTGGTTGTCTGAAGGGTGATTGGATGCTTGACACTGCAATCATAAAGTATTGTACTTTGTTGTCCCAGGAATCAATATACATCGAATCAATTGGATAATTAGATCATATAAAATTATTGGATAATTAGATATTTTAACTGTTTCGATTATAATGTTGAATTTTGTTGTTCCCGGAATTGGTATACAATCGGATAATTAGATCATATAGAAATTTGTGGTCAAATCAACATGTTTAAAAATGGAAGTACGGACGTCATAGAAATGATTATAGTGTTGCTACGTTTTCTAAATCGTACCTACCTGCTGCAGAAATCACCATGTAAAGTTCGAAATACAAAAAGTAGATAGATGTAAAGTGTGGAAGCGATAGGACAATGCTGACATGTATTAATTAACGAAAAAGCTAAAAGGATTGACGTATAGAGTGACGGAAGGACGAACGGTCGTATGGACGGGCGGACCGAACCTAATTATAGAAAAAAACAAATATATCGATAACACAGGGTGGTAAATCAAAATTGCACGCAAACTTGAAATTGAAACATTATGTGTTGCGAAATTTTGGATGGATCAAAATAAAGTGAATAGATGTGGGCGGATTTCAATCTATTAAAAAACTTGGAATTATAATGGATGTGTTAAGAAAAATGTTCAGAAACGTATTTTAAGTTTTTGTTTAAGCTTAAATTTTATTAAGGACACTCGATATTGAATAGTATATATTGCGATTTAGTGATGTTGATTCAGCAAAATTATTTATGAAGCTTAGAATTTCATGAAGCAAAATTGTTATAATGCATTAGATATTTGTGTGGAGCTGTCTCTCTTCATGGAGAAGGGGGGTGGGCAAAAATTTGCAAGGAAAGTTGGCACTGTCTCTCGGAGTTGGTATGCGCAAGATGGGGTGGTGCAGAGAGGTAGCTGCAATGATGAGCAGGAGTTGGGCGTTGCATGCGCAAAAGTTGAGCTGCGCAAGAAAGTGCTCTCAGGTATAGAGAAGAATAGTTAGTTGTGCTTCAACTTTCAAGATTCTAATACATAAAAATAGTTGTGGATGATATAAGTTATTATTCTGATATTTCATAGAATAATTAGGTAAATTTTTTACTGTATTAGACTAATATATTGTATTAAGAATTATTTTATGTTGCTCGATAACTGACAAACATTTGATTAATATTATATTTCTTAATACATTTTTAAGTAGACATGTTGAAATTTTATTTGTTAAGTGATAACATTTAAGTATGGCATCTAAAATAATTGTATTATGTTTTAGATTGGTCGAAAAGAGGAGTAGTTGTGGTGGTTGAGATACAGTATTACCTGTTGGTGAGTTTTAGTTTGTTAAGATTTTATTTTTATGATGTTCAATATTGATATACATTTGATTAATGTTATATATACTAATACATGTTAAAGAAATTATTTTATTTTGTTGAGTGAAAATAAAATATGTATTAAATAAATTTTGGCATCTAAAATGTTTGTATTATGTTTTAGATCGGCCGCAAGAGAAGTAGTTGGTGGTGACTGAAATCTAGTTTTGAATTTGGCCATTGTTTTGTGTTGACATTGATATTATTTGTCGGTGAGTGATTTGTTTTGTTTTATGATATAGTTAAAGGAGCGTTCTTTATGACTGGTTATTGGTGGAGAGAGAGTGGAGGCTGGTACATGATACACTTTACTCTGACCGATTAAATGGTTGTTGGTGGAGAGAGAGTGGAGGCTGGTACATGATACACTTTGCTCTGACCGATTAAATGGTTGTTGGTGGAGAGAGAGTGGAGGCTGGTACATGATACACTTTGCTCTGACCGATTACATGGTATATGGTATATTTATGATTGTTTAGTAATTGGATCTATTACTATTATTGCTATTGCTGTTGGTAAGAGAGAATCTGTTTATAGATTTAAATGTGAAGTCTGTTGAAGTTCAGAATGCTAAACAGGATGCTAAAACTGCTCTCAAGAATGCAGTCAAGAAGCTTGGAGTATCACCAGGAAGGCAGATATCAAGTTCAAGGTTTCTGTATTCTCTGGCAACTATAGGGAGATTGATTGTCAAGGAGATTTAGTGATTATGAAAAGTATCTGAAGCTAACAACTTAGTGCTTGCACAAAACTCCAAAGGAAGCCTGTGCTAGGTTGACAACATATTTGGAATGTATGGAGCTGCTGGAGTTTATGGATGTTTATGGAGTTACTGATATTCTGTCTATTGTGCAACAGAATATGTTTCCTCATGATTTACTAGAGCTGAAGAAGAGAGTTGAAAGTAAAAGGAGAGCTGATGATGTTACAGATTAAATACTTGCAAACAATGATTGATGAAGCTATCTTTGAGCTTGAATATGATATATATGGAAAGACTATTACTGATCTTGGCAAGAAGAGTCTTAAATCAACAAGTAGTTGCAAATCATATGCAGCTAATGATAGTACTGGTGATAGTGATGATCATAATCCTACTGAAGCAAGTCAATCTGTTGGTACTGTTGTTGCAACCCTTCCTCAACCTGTTACAAGTACTTCAATCAACAGTCCAACTGCTGCCAAGGAGAAGAAAAGTAATTTAGATTGCTAGATTTATAATAACTGTTGAAAAGTTTTGAAGACTTGGAGGTGTTAGATCAACAGTCCAACTGCTGGCAAGGAAAAGAAAATTAATTTAGATTGCTTGATTTATAATAACTGTTGAAAAGTTTTGAAGACTTGGAGGTGTTAAATTTAAGCAACAGTTGTGGATGTGTAAGACGTCGGAGAGTAGTTTTGAAGCTTAATTTGAAAATTGAGGATTCGTATGTCAAGGATAATGAAATAACATTGAGTTAAATGAAATATGTTGATATTGTAACATTTTGAACAGATGTGCACAGTGTGCCAGAATAACGTAAATAAATGCACAGTGAGTCAGGTAGATACAAAGAGCTAAACGAATTATGTTGATATTTATTTTGAACAGATGTGCACAGTGTGTCAGGATGATGCAAATAAATGCACAGTGAGTCAGGTAGCTACAAAGAGATGTATTTACAGTTGTCAAAATGAGAAGTATTTAGTTGATAGATAATGATATACAGAGATATACACCATGGGCTAGAAGCTATTGTGAAATTGTGCAGAATTTTCAATAGCATGCATTGTATCTTAAATATATTTATGACTGATAAAACGGATATTTGTAAGTTGTTAATACAGTGGGCAGTTAAAGTAAAATGCTGGTTAGTGAAGTTTTAGCTGTTCTAAAGAAGGCGGGGCTTAAAGATGATGTGGCTGTTGTAGATTTGACTGCCAGGTTGGATATCTTACTTGTTAATAGTTGGTGTTTTTGTCGATAGTTAGTATTGAAAAAAGAAATGGATCAGATTTCGATCAATCTATGGCGAAGGTTTTGGTTGCTTTTGTTCGGCTGCAGTTTTCTCTGTGTTGGTTGCTTCTGTTCATTGTTTTCAACGTTATCATTGGTTGGAGTGTCGACAGTAGCATCATTGATATAACGAAAATCATTTACAGTTTCTGTATTTTGAATGACATGTCGATTTTTGGATTCTAACAAAGATGTTATTAGCAGTTATTGTGGTTGTCATTATTAGGCTTAAGTCATGCCTGACTTTGCAATAGATATAATCTCCTGGATGATAAATGTGAACAGCAGTTCTGATTTTGACCTGAGACCTCAAACATTTGGCAGGTGATTAACTTACTGGTCTGGCAGGGCTCTTTTGACAGGATAAATGTTGGGGAGTTTACGAAGTTGTCGATGGTCGATAAGATGATTTTTATTTTTAATAGCAAGTAGATGAAATGAGAGCTAATGGTAACGCTAACATTGATTCTGTTGCAGGTTTGGCTACTAGAATGGTTGAGTTAGATGCTTGGTTGGCTAACCTGCAGGATCAGCAACGTATTTTGAATCAGGAAAGGGTGAATTTTGGGAAGTAGCTAGAGTCGATGCTAGAAAGGATTTGATCCCAATTTTTTGAAGATGTTGGAGGCTTCTTGTGGTGGAGGTGAATGGCTGTTGTGTTGTTTGAGAAAATCACAGTTGCTAAGTGGAAATCAGTTTATAAATAAGTTTATAAATGGTGAATGGCTGTTGTGTTGTTTGAGAAAATCACTAAGTTTATAACTAAGCTAAGGTCAACTGGCTGGTATGGTTATATCGTTTGTGGTGTTGTAGCATTGGTATGGTTATATCATTTGTGAGATGTTGATGGATTGATGGTTAATGATGGATTGATGGATATGAATGATACTACTATGGTTGGTATGGTTATATCATTTGTGAGATGTTGATGGATTGATGGATAATGATGGATTGATGGATATGAATGATACTACTATTATCAAGAAAAATCTGGCAAAAGAAAATGAATATTATGATCAAGAATAATTATAGTTTTATGTGTGTTAATTCATAGTTTTATTTTTATGTATTAATGTTTAAGTATTTGTCGAGGCAGTAGTAGTCTCTGAAGGTTATATGTTAACCAATGTTTTTTATATCAATGCATCTCTGATGATTATATGTTAATCAATGTTTTTATAAAAATATATATAAAAAAAAACAAAAAAACACATAAAGAGTAAAAAAAGGAACATAGAAAAAAAAACATAAAAGAGTTTTTAAAAAACCAAATAAAAAAAAATATATATGAAGTGTTAAAAGATCTGAAAAGAAAATTAAAAAAGAAAAAAAATCTATGACAGGTGTCATAACAGATCAATCATTATTTAGTTGATAAGCATTTAATGCTACCTATACAATATTTGATAAAATAAAATGTAATAAACATATTGTTATATTCAACATGTAATGTTACAGTTTCGAAATTTATGTTCATATTAAAGCCGGGGAGAAATGTGATGTAAAGTACCTTTCTCCCTGCCTTGAGAGCATTGTATGTATTTTATATATTAACTTTTAGTTCTTGTGTCACCATTCTCGGAGCAAGTCTTTGCTCTGCGATTCGGCACGAACCTAAAAGTGTTAACAGTGTAATATTGTTAATATCTATTTTATATGTTTTATATGTCTTTGAATTAATACACATTATTAGAATATTTAGCTGTTTATTCCTATTATTACTACACGTCAATTGTATCGCCAAAAATGAGAAAATAACCTGACATAATGTTACTGAATTTCAGAGTGAAATCTGAATTTTAGTGACATTATGCCATATTCGGATTTTGGTAACAAAGAGTCATATTGTGACAGATTTAAATCTGAAAACTAATGACAGTGAATTTCTAATATGACTGAAAAGTGTCAGAAACTACTTGGGGTTAATTAGTCCATTGGTCAGCAAGATCTTTTGGTATTGATAGAATGACATCCTACTTTTGTTATATAATAATGATTTATTAACTTTATCTAAATTTTCTAAATAGACAAGTTAGCAACCTAAACACTTTTCTGATACTGCATTAGTATACACAGACATAACACCTTTCTTAAACACCAGCAACTATACCCCTAGAGGCCTCTAGTAGCACTTTAAATATTTAAAAAAAAATAATATTTAACCTTTCTATGTTGCATTCAAGTCTCTGCGTAAAAAAAAAAATTTCTGTGATTTCTCTTGGGAGGGTGGTGGTACCAGCCCCAAAATTAGTTATAAACCTTCCTGGGACCTATGAGAAGCTACCCAGTTAAGGAGAACCCAATTGGTTCAGCAGTTAGCGGGATCCTTTGGTACAAACACATAGACAAACAGACATCGTGTTACTTTAGTATAAGGAATGAATAATGCCTACGACCATGAATGCCTTGTAATATGTAGGGAATCTTTACAAAAAAATACTTTAGTCATCCATCTTAAATGGAACCGAAAGAATAATGTTTGCCCCCAATTATTTTAAAGTAATTTAGACATACAGACGGTCATTTCCAATCAAAGAGTAGTTTCGCTGCCAAAAAACCTTACTCAATTATTTAAAAGGCCAAAATTCAAATTATACTAAAAGCCGTGAAAAGAAAAGAATTGATCGCGGCATTCAAAAAGAAACCAGTGCGCACCAACCACCAAAAACGGTCCTATGAGGGAAGGGAGAGGACAAATGTAGAGAAATTTTGTTGAAAATTGCGGCAAATTGTCAAATTTTGCCTTGTGAAAAGTGAAATTGTTGAAATAAAGTTAAAAAACATTCTTTTATACAGTGAATTTGTCAATTTATAGTGATTTTAATCTATTTGAATGACTCATTTTGGATGAAAAATTGAGTGGGCGGGAAAAATATTCTGGTCTGTTTTTATGCTCAGCAAGTACAAAAAAGTTTCAAAGAAAAACCTTTTTGGTAGTGAAGCTGCTCTATATTTCACATATTCTAATTGTGTGTCTGTTACGCTTTTAGGAAGATGATTATCTCAGCTTGTACTTAAGATATAGACTGCTGCATGATCAGTCATGATAAAAAAAGTATACATTTTAAGACTTTTTAACGTACATTTTTGAATATTATTCTCTTCCTTTCTTATTCATTTATACTAAACACCTGCTTTATATTTCACTTTGTCCATACGTCTGTCCATATATGACTTTTAGTGCTACGCCACTTTAAAAGATTTTTGCCTAGTTACTTTAAACATTTGTGCCTTATGAATTAGTTGATTAAAAAGTTAAATCTAGGTACTAAGAATAGAATCTACGATACTTTTATAGCCTGATATATGGCCGGGAAAGGGAAGTAAAATAATTGAAAAACATACCAGGAGTTATATTTAAAATTTATCAGCCGGCCTACTTTTTAATGTTTTTTTTTCAATAAGCCTGTTTAAATTTTTTCTTTATATTAATATTGTAGGGATTGGTCGATGGACGATAAGTTTCTCTTCTTTTCACTTAATTGTGTGCAACTGATTATCTATCGAGTAGGTTTTTATTATTAAGCTTAAGGGTTGTAGAACAAATCTAACCATTTTCACTTTGTACCTCACACAGTGTTTCTTTGTTTGTTTGATGAAGATAACTTTTACCAAGTAGTTTTTGAAATTTCTGTTATTTGTAGGTTTTTAAATATTGGAAAATAGATGGATTTGGATTTATGTATTAGATTTTTCCTCTCCTACACCTTTGCCCATTATTCATTAAAGGGATAGATGCATGAAATGCATTTTAATAAGTTGGATTGCAAGCATAAGTTACAAGAATACCATCAAACATATATAATTTTGTATTGCTGTTTTTGTGAAAACAGGACAGCCATTTATGTAGCATATACCTAACCTAAAAATTTGATTTTTAAGTCATGATATTTTTAAAACTACCTGGAAGAAAATTGAAATTCTTTCAAATATATTTCGTATAGATGTAGTGTAAACTATTGAACACAAAAAAAGGATCTACTGCAGTTCACGGTAAAATATTGCTGGTAACGAATATTGCCAAAAATCTATGAATTTTAAAGGCTGCTAGCTGCCAAACGGCTTAACGTACAGATCATGCCTGCACACTGTTTTAAGCGGCATAAGAAGGCCTACAAATAATCTGGAATAGCCATTTAAAATTCATAGATTTTTGGCAATATTCGTTACCAGCAATATTTTACCGTGAACTGCAGTAGATCCTAAAAAAACATGCAGTTTACTAAATACAAGTTTAAATGCAAATCGTGCAAATACTCCTTTAACAACTACTCATAGGTAGAATTTCTCACAGAAGAATCTGGGTAAAATGTCATCTATCATCAAATTTCCTTTCCCTGATTCGAATACCTGGAATAATATAAATTATGTTTTTGATACCAAGTATTCAATTTATCTATCTATATCTTTTTTTTCAGATTAAAAATTACGGGACCTTAACTATTAGGTCAAACCCCCCACCCGTTATAAAACAGCGTTTGGGGTGTCGAGTCTGAATCTCTTAAATAAAATAACGCCTTGTCGCAACAAACAAACAAATGACCATGACGACAGACGAAAACGATGGGGCGGGAATGGGCGGCATCCGCATGGGGGTCAATGTGGATATTAAGAGGACGGACGGGCGGATTCACAGCGCCGTGGTATCTGGGATCAACATGGAGACTAAGAGTGTCACTGTCGAGTGGTTTGAGCGGGGAGAAACAAAGGTAGAAATATTTTTATTAGTGATGGCAATCCGGCGAATTTTTGAGCCGGATTAAGATTCCGGATTCTTAAAGAATTCGTCAAAAAATGTGGCGGATTCCGGATTCTTATTTTTTGCGGATTCTGGATTCGGATTCCTGATTCTAGCAGTATTTTAATAGGATTTTTTTTTAAATTTAAAAATTAAGTGCTACATATGTCCTAAAAATCAATGTTCTTGGTGTTCTCTATAATTCACTTCCGAGAATCGAACCAGATTTTAAAAGATATTATATATAATGATGAAAATCTTTGCCTTCAAAGAGGAGGAGTTGAAAGAAAAACTCAAGACGCTAATTTTAGCCTACCAAATAAGAATCCGGAATCCGCTATTAAAAAACGGATTCCGGAATCGGATTCCAAAATTGGCCAAAAATTGGGCGGATTCCGGATCCGGATTGCCAACCCAATTTTTATTGTAGCTACAAATTACCTAGGTAGGACCCTATTCGCCATTCGTCGTACAGTCCTGTTTTTATCCTCGTTATTTTCTTATTTAACAACGATATTAAAAATAAGTTACGTATTAAAAAGCACAGCTTTTAATTTTAAATCAGTTTAAGTATTTTTAATAAAAATGTTTAGATTATAAGATAATATTGACTCCATGGTTTCAAAGTTATGTCACTGATCGCCATATCGTCATAGTAATCACTTTCAAAAAATAACTAAGTACCTATGTTAACGGGCAAAAAAATACATGCCTTATTGTGGTTCTCACTTTGGCTTAAATTGAGCACTTAAGCTTAATAATGACTAGATATAGTGATACTACCCTGTGTTATCGTTACAGGAATCTTAACACAAACTTTCTGTGTCGCTTACGGACGCACTAACATACTCCATAAATGAAGAAAAGCTTCTCTTTTTTAAATATAATTGTTATTTGTATTCCTCAGGGCAAAGAAATCGAGCTAGAGCAAATTCTGGACCTGAACCCTGACCTGGCCCCGCAGGACGCTCCTGCAGCCCCTCCAAACAAAGTGCAGAAGTATGCACCCAGACCATCCGTTCCGGCCGCAGGTACGTCTGAAATGTTTTTTTTCTCCAGGAATTAAGATTTTATTTATTGTAAGTAGTCAATTTCTTTGGACTTAATCCATTATTTATAAATCCTATTTTCCCGCTGGACCAAATGAGATTTTTTAAAACTATGGGAGAGGTAAAAAATGCTAAGTATCCGTAAAGGTATGTGTTATAGGATTTTAGGAATACTTTGTATGCGATCTCAACCCCTGCCTCCAGTTTTTTTAGCAGTCTAGCCAGGGGTGTATATTCTGCACAAGATTCATTTTTTTCCCCTGCTGTAAATTTTTTTATTTTTTCCCCTCCTAGTTTTTTCCAGCAAGGAAGGAAATAAAATGGAAAAATATTTAAAACTCTTTATTCTATTCATATTATCTTTTATTTTTTTTTCACCAAAAAGGTGTGAAAAATGGGATAAATTGCTTTCAGTTCTCTTAATTTTACATTTTTTTCCCCCAACCACATATTTTTTATTTTTTTTAACCCCCCCCCTCTCAGCCGGGTCAAATTTGAAAACATACACCCCTGAGTCTAGCCTCATTAGCAGCCGAGAAATTCGATCTTGTCATCATTGTTCCATAATGCAAGGGCAAATGAACATTTATTATGGTAGAATATCGTCGCGTCGTTACTAACTTACTAGGAACATATATACCTATAGGAATTTAATTTTATCTAATTTAAAACTAGATTTTAATGGCGTTAAAGTTGAAAGCAAAGCTAGGGATTAGTCATAATTTGTAACGTGTGCAGAAATGAGAAATTATGAGATATGTAAAAAAGCTTAGGAATAGAATCTTCGAATTTTCATGCAATGCGACGTTTTTTGACTCTTATTTCTCGCCCGATTTTAAGGAATCAATTTTAGTTTAATATACCTAGTTATTTTATACATTTTTGATAACTTTAAATGTTATCTTGTAAATTATTATTGTGGTCATCCAAATTACCATTACACTAAAATGATAAAAGAGCATTTATTAAAATAGTTTTTAATAGAAGCTGTTTTTCATTGAGAAAAATTCTAGAAAATCAATTTTTCCCAATATAATAACTGGAACTATTTTAAAAAAAACCACTTAACTATTCACCCTGAATGAAATCAAAAGTTTGGCTACAAATGTTGCATAAGTTAATTACAAATTTTGATGCACAATGATGCATGGAGGGAGGGGACAATGGCATTAAAATTCATCTAAAACTCAAGTCACCTTCAAAATGTTTTAGCTTTTATAGCTGGAGTTTTACACATAAGAATTTCGGAAGGGGGAGAAATCAATTTATAATTTATATAATCCCCTATTCCTGATAAAGTTATGTATTCTGAATTTTAATGAGTCAAGAATAAAGAGTTTGTATTTACTTATTAATAATGGAAAGATATTTTCTTTCAAGAAAAACTATATAGTTCCAATTATTGCTTTGTTTTATGTGGGAAGTTGTTATCCCGTTCAAAACTGTTCTTGACCGTCCATCAAACAAATGTATAAATATAGATGTATAATAATCCAGATAACTACAGGGATCGCTCTGTTGCGGACCTTTTTTGTCTGCTAGCAAATTGCTTTATACTCTATGTAGCGACTTGGCTGTGTTAATATTCCCAACGCTATTGGCTGATTTTCAAAGACCGAAATTGAGATCAGCACATGTCCTCGGGGTGGGGACATACAGCTATTTAACCCCTTAACCCCTCTATTGTTTTGCTCTAATGTTCAACATGACCGGTTTTGACTATCTTCAATTTTTCAGGAGGTGGTCGTTCCAAACTGAAGAATCCGACCCGCAGGTCTGAACTGATCCAACCTGCCTCCAATGGCTACAGCAAAGAGGAGGCCCCTGAACCCGCTATGCCTCCGCCCAAACAGGTACTTCCTTATTAGAATAGCGTTACATTAATGGAATTTTTAATCAGCTGCCGGTTGTTTATATCTTATCAATGCAGGGATTCTCACTTAGGTAGGTACTTGGTCTGTTAATCTCTAGAGTAGTTACCTCGATTAGTTAAGTTTTTTCACATCAATATTATATATCTGATATTGTTTCGTTTATAGGGCAAAGACGTTACTTTACTCAATAATACAATAATTAGGATGTGTTTGTCTTGCCGACGCAGCAAAATGAAATGATCTCGTCTAATACAAACATTAATAAATGGTCTCCCTATTATTTATAAATATTATCATTTTTAACGTTTTTAACTTTTTTTTTTGTGTTTTATAGATGCCTCCGCCACCAAACGATAACGTCAGTAAAACTGTTGCTGGCACTGGAGCCAATACGACCGCCAAAGGCGGAACTGCCGCTCAAACGGCGGCCGAGAGAAGGCGCAGCAATGTTGTCAAAGAAGTGGAGCGGTTGAAAGAGAATAGGAATGTTGTTCATTTTAATTCAATAATAATTTGAAGTCGACAAATTAATAAAATTGCGATTGAAGCGTACATAGTGATCTAAATAATATGGTATAAAAATTAACGATGGTACGTTAATATAAAAAAATATGTGAAAAATCAGTGACAATAAAAATTAAAAATAGAAAGTAATTTATTTAGAGGTGATAATTTCATATTTTAAAAAGGTACCTATCATCGGAATGATGAAGTAGACTATTCCTTTTAAATTGGGTTGAGAAAGATTTTTAACTGAATAGCTACCTAAGAAAATGATTTGCTTCTTGTAGGCAATCAGTATGAGTATCATAATATTGTTTTGCATAAAAAGTATGTCAGTCTACGAAGCTAAGGTAAGGCTTTTTTTGTACGGCGATCTACCCTATACCAACACTCGTTGCCTAAAGCTGCTCAATATGAAAATTGTTTTGGTAATTTCGGCTACTCTATAACTTGTGCATGTCTGATCGTCCGTTATAACTGTCATTACGTCTGAGAAAGTTGAGTAAACGTAGTAAATCTTGCAGCTTAGAGACATAACAGCTTATTATCCTTTATAAAATTAACAGGATGTCTGTGTTTACCAAAGGATTTCGCTAACTTCTAGACCGATATTGTTCTCCTTTACATTAAAGCTTCTCATAGGTCTAGGGAAGGTACCTACATCCTCCCCAGAAAAATCACATCGGCCCCAGTAAACTCCCCCTCCAAAAAAAAAAATTTTAAGACTAAAATGGAAAGTAGAGGTCTTTTGGGGCTTAGCCGCTAGTATCATCTTTTTTTAAAGTTTAATTTGTTTTTATACTTATAATTGCTACTAGTGATGGCAATCCGTCGAATTTTTGGGCCGGATTCGGATTCCGGATTCTTAAAAGAATCCGTCAAAAAAAGTGGCGGATTCCTTGCGGATTCCGGATTCTTAATTTTGGCGGATTCCGGATTCTAGCAGTATTTTTAAAGGCTTTTTTAAAAAAATTTAAAATTAAGTGCTACATATGTCCTAAAAATTAATGTTCTTGGTGTTCTCTATAATTCACTTCCGAGAATCGAACCAGATTTTAAAAAATTTTATATGTAATGATGATAATCTTTGACTTCAAAAAGCGAGAGTTGAAAGAAAAAACTCAAGACGCTAATTTTAGCATTCCAATTAAGAATCCTGAATCCGCTATTAAAAAACGGATTCCGGATCCGGATTCGGATTCCAAAATTTGCCCAAAAATTGGGCGGATTCCGTATCCCGGATTCTGGATCCGGATTCCGGATTGCCAACCCTAATTGCTACGCTATTTATTAACACACTTGTCCTTTTTTTCTGCATTTATTTTGGAAGGGGACAAAATTAATTTGCCGAGGTAAAATGATTGAATATAAAAGTTTCCCCTAATTCTTTTTCTCAGAGTGCCAAACTTTATGTTTGTGTTTTCATGGGGTTTCTACATTTCAGTAAAAATGCAAATTATAGCGCTTGCATTCATTATGTAAATATGTTAAATCCTTACTTACGGTTACGACAATTCTTAGTTCTTTTAAAGAAACAAAACTAAAATTTACGCTTAAAACTTTTGTATTATTAAGGTCGGTCAGTCCATACGTACGATCGATTTATTTGGCTGCACTGCTCATTTGTTCTACTATTTTGTGGGAACTCTGTTTTTAAGAGAAATTATGGGTGCGTGAGGATAAAATAAATGGAATAGAGAAAAAAAGAAATAGAGAAAGATTGAGTAAAATATGAGAATATCCAATAGTAGCGAATCATAGAAATTTAAAAAAAAAGGGGGGGGGGAAAATGTGGTGACTCGTCACACGACATACCAGCAATTTTATTTTGGATGCTACTCCCTTAGTTTTAGAGATAATTGGATGAAATCTTTTGGGCTGGGTCACTAATTACCCCAACTAGTGGTATCTTTAAAAAAAAACGGCGGCGGGACCGCCGCTCCCGCCGTCCGCCGCCGTTTTCCGCCGCCACCAAAAAAAAATTTTTTATTGCATTTCTCGCCGAATTAGGCAATTTGGAATCATTTGAGACCATGTTATTTTTTTCAAAAATTTTCCCCTTACAAGCAACCCTGCGGGGGGACTTTTTTTTTTCATAGTCATTTTTTATGAAGGTATATCTTAAATACAGTATGCTATTCCTTTAGTTTTAGAGATAATTGGATGAAATCTTTTTGATTGTGTCACTAATTACCCCAAGTTTTGGTATCTTTAAAAAAAAACCAGCGGCGGGACCGCCGCTCCCGCCGTTTTCCGCCGCCACCATAAAAAAAAATTTATTGCATTTCTCGCCGAATTAGGCAATTTGGAATCATTTGAGACCATGTTATTTTTTTCAAAAATTTTTCCCCTTACAAGCAACCCTGCGGGGGGACTTAGTCATTTTTTCAAATTCTCGTTTATGAAGGTATATCTTAAATACAGTATGCTACACAACGGTCTAAGGGTGGAAATTTGGCAAAAAAGTCATGATTAAATTTTCTTATTTTAACTTGATATTATTGATTTACATACCCCAGCCCATGCATAATGGACAAGGAAAAGAAAAAATAACGTTTAGAACGAAGTTTTTTTTTACTTCAAAGTCGGGTCAAATCAATATTTTTTGAAGGTCAAAAATCTACTTTTTATTTTCTACCTAGATATGAAAAATAATTTTTTTTTGCATAAATATCTATTAAAAACTAATTTCGTTCATATTCTTTACAAATATATATACCAAATCAATAAATAAAAACATTTTTATTATATATTTTACCTTAAAAGTGTTAATTTTATGCTTTGAAAGTAAATTTATGAAAAAATTTTCGTCATTTTTTTACTGAAAAATTTAGCAAAAAAAATTAGTTTTCCTCATATTACTCCTAGTTGCGCTACCGACCCCATACCAAACCATATATGATTCTAAATTTTGAGAATATAATACAACTTTAAGTGAAGTTTCCAGAGTGGGGTCGGTAGCGCAACTTTAAAAAATTTTAATCTGAAAATTGCCTGTAAAACCTAAATTTGAGGGGGGGGGGGGGAATTACAAACCATAACAGCAATCTTAATTTCTCTGTTATTTCATTACTATTAAAGATAATTGAGTAAAACTTTTTAAAATTAATCAGTAATTACTAGAGGAACAATAATTTTTAAGGAAAACCGCGACTTACCCGCAGTTCCCGCAAAAAAAAGCCGCCGCCCGCAGATTTTAAAAAACAAAACATTTATTGCATATAGGTCATTTCTTTTTTGATTTTAGTGTTTAGGGAAGGTGTTTGCAACTCTAGTCCTTAGAAGGAAAGTACAAAAATGAATTTTGTAGTAGCGTAGCTACTTTCAAATTCGCTAAGTCCGTCAGTCTGTATGAATCGATATGTAAACATCGTGAATTTCTTTGCTACGACTCAAGACGGTTGAAAGAAAATCTTTTTATGAACATTATCTGTACAAACAACCATCTACTGTAAGATTTATTTGGTCCGTCGGACTGTTGTTAATTCTCTTACAGACATAAGATATCTGTAGGGAAAATTTGATCTACTACGCAGTTTTATTTTGTAAGAAAGCTGATTTTTTGGTGATGGTTAAGCTCACCAACAAGCATCTACTCTTTAGTTCACTTGGTCCCCTCATCTGTCTGTAAAACTCTAAGAACATTAAGATTTCAAAGAGTAAATGTGTTCGTTTCTTCTGTCTTTTTTTTGTAAGATATGTTATGATTTAGCTGGCAAATACTGTTTTAGTCTATTACTTGGTCTACCGGTTTTTCATTACTGTTCTAAAATGAATTAAATTTTGTTTGATATCAATTTTATGATGTTTATCTTATTTTTGGTTAGATAGGAGGGGGGGGGGGTGAGGGGGGCATAGATACAAAAAAATATTTTGGTCAGTTATGAGAATACTTTTTTCCTTTTAAACTCAGTATAATACCTTTAAAAACAGTAAAATTTTAACTTCTGGTTTGGTAGTAGAAAGGGGGGGGGGGGGTGGCGGTGTTGGCCCCTGTAGGCCCTTGAGGGACAGTACTAAATTTAAATAGATACTTCTAATGGTAAACTATACAAGTAGAAAAAATAGACATAAGGTACTTTACAAAAAAAATAATCAATATCTTTAATGGGAAGCTCGATTATCCAGTCTCAATATTCATTTTCTTTAAGTTTAAAACGACCTAACCTCTCTTAAATAAATTATAAATATTAAAAAGCAGTTGTAAGTGGATAGTAAAAGGTGTATTATAATTCTTTTATTTAAATATATCACTTTTTTTATTGACTCCAAACAGCCAAATGAGGTAGCAAATAACACGGCGGAATTCGGCGGTAGACGGCGGTTTCGGCGGGAAATCCCTATTATTTATTAATATTCGTTTATCTAGGGTAGTAATTGAATCAGGTTAAAAATTTGGTTCAATTATCTTTAAAAATAACAGAGTAGTAACATAAATTATATTTTAAAAATCACCCCTTTTTGGTTACCCCCCAATCACATTCCTGTGCACGCACCTATACATGACCAACTTTAAAAAGTTGCCTAATGTAATATAGTACTCATAACTTTTTATTTTAATGAATTCGGACTGGTAGAAGTGTAAATATTTAAATTTGATTAAAGCTATACCAAATTTCCACTAAACCCCTTAAATAGACCATAGTGTGCTATTCCTTTAGTTTTAGAGATAATTGGATGAAATCTTTTTGATTGTGTCACTAATTACCCCAAGTTTTAGTATCTTTCAAAAAAAAACAGCGGCAGGACCGCCGCTCCCGCCGGCCGCCGCCGTTTTCCGCCGCCACCATAAAAAATTTTTTTATTGCATTTCTCGCCGAATTAGGCAATTTGGAATCATTTGAGACCATGTTATTTTTTTCAAAATTTTTTCACCTTACAAGCAACCCTGCGGGGGGACTTAGTCATTTTTTTTTCAAATTCTCGTTTATGAAGGTATATCTTAAATACAGTATGCTATTCCTTTAGTTTTAGAGATAATTGGATGAAATCTTTTTGATTGTGTCACTAATTACCCCAAGTTTTGGTATCTTTAAAAAAAAAACGGCAGCAGCACCGCCGCTCCCGCCGTCCGCCGCCGTTTTCCGCCGCCACGAAATTTTTTTTTTATTGCATTTCTCGCTGAATTAGGCAATTTTGAATCATATGAGACCATGTTATTTTTTCAAATTTTTTGGGGGCGGTGGCGGAAAACGGCGGCGGCGGATGGCGGGAGCAAGGTTGCTTGTAAGGGGAAATTTTTGAAAAAAATAACTTGGTCTCATATAATTCCAAATTGCCTAATTCGGCGAGAAATGCAATAAAAATTTTTTTTGGTGGCGGCGGAAAACGGCGGCGGACGGCGGGAGCGGCGGTCCCGCCGCCATTTTTTATTTAAATATTTTCAAAAAAATTTTTACTGACCTACCTAAAAAGATTTTGTTTCAATATTTTTAAAAGCACAGGAGTAGCACTGAATTTAAGATATACCTTGATAAACGAGAATTTGAAAAAAATGACTAAGTCCCCCCGCAGGGGTGCTTGTAAGGGAAAAATTTTTTGAAAAAAATAACATGGTCTCAAATGATTCCAAATTGCCTAATTCGGCGAGAAATGCAATAAAAAAATTTTTATGGTTGCGGCGGAAAACGGCGGCGGCCGGCGGGAGCGGCGGTCCCGCCGCCGTTTTTTTTTAAAGATACCAATAGTTGGGGTAATTAGTGACCCAGCCCAAAAGATTTCATCCAATTATCTCTAAAACTAAGGGAGTAGCATACTGTATATAAGATATACCTTCATAAACGAGAATTTGAAAAAAATGACTAAGTCCCCCCGCAGGGTTGCTTGTAAGGGGAAAATTTTTGAAAAAAATAACATGGTCTCAAATGATTCCAAATTGCCTAATTCGGCGAGAAATGCAATAAAAAAAATTTTTTTGGTGGCGGCGGAAAACGGCGGCGGACGGCGGGAGCGGCGGTCCCGCCGCCGTTTTTTTTTAAAGATACCACTAGTTGGGGTAATTAGTGACCCAGCCCAAAAGATTTCATCCAATTATCTCTAAAACTAAGGGAGTAGCATCCAAAATAAAATTGCTGGTATGTCGTGTGACGAGTCACCACATTTTCCCCCCCCCCTTTACTCTAAACAATAAGAATAATCATCGAATAAAGTAAGTCAAAGTGTTGGTGACGTTTAGCACGAATAGCAGCTGAATATTTCTTCGAAATTCCCTTTAAACCTACACGGTTAAAGTTATATAAAAAGTAGATTGGCACTTGCAGGCAATTGGAATTGTCCTAAAAATCATTCATCTATCTTTAAAACCAGCTTAGAAAGTCACATTTCCCCTTTAATGAAGCGTACGTACAGACAAATGTACAGTACAATTGTAAATATAAAGTAGCTTCGCTACTAAAGAGAGAGAAAAGCAAGAAGATATAAATAATCCTTTGGGCTTATATGATTTTCATATATATACGTGTGTGTGTTTGTGTGGATTTTATGGGATAAAGGCTTGAACAAATATACCATAAAATATCTCAGTGAGAGATAGAGTGGATACTGGATAATCAATGAAAAAGGGGGGGGGGGGGGGGGCGAAAGTGACACTTTTTGAAACAAAAACTAAAAGTCAAAGGAACTCAACTAAAAAAAGTGTTACAGGTCTGACATTTTGCATGGCAGTTGCTTTATAGGGGTACAATATGGAACTGTGAAAAAACGGCGGCGCAACCGCCGAAAACCGCCGGGAAAAGGCAACAAAAATTACGGCGGGAAACGGCGGTTTTCGGCGGTTGCGCCGCCGTTTCTTCACAGTTCCATATTGTACCCCTATAAAGCAACTGCCATGCAAAATCTCATACCTGTAACCCTTTTTTTTAGTTCAGTTCCTTTGTTGACTCTTAGTTTTGGTTTCAAAAAGTGTCACTTTCGCCCCCCCCCCCCCCTTTAAAAACTTAAGATTTTAGGGAGAAGATTTAAAAATATCTCACATTGGCCTAGTTCTTTAAAAATGTTATTAAAAGCTATCAAGTGAGGAACTTGACATTATTAATATAAGTAGATTGTAATGGCTGGAATATTATATTGACACCAGAAATGTATAATTAAATTGTTAGAACTTACAAAAAGGACCGGACAATTAAAGAATATGGATTTTAATTAGGTATGTAAGTGAATGTAATAATTCGTACTTTTTACCAGTTCTTGTAACTCTGCTTTCTTTGTTAGTGTATATGTGTGTGTGTGTGTGTGAGTTTGGCATTATAAAGAATACCGAGTCAAATTCTAAGGCCTACTGAAGATTTTATATTTAAACTAGAATAAACAAATCCATAGAAGTTTGATTTGTCGGATTATTGTTACTTGTTTTCTCTAAAATTTTTGATTTACTGAAATTCAAATTTTTATCAATAGTTACCCCTGAGCCCTATGATTAAAGAACACTTTTTTTTCCATGGGGGGGGGGGGGTAGGTATATTAAATTTCATTTGTGTGTCCCCCCCCCCAAAAAAAATAAAAGAATAAATAGTTTTAAAAAATTTGAATATTTTAAACAGAGGAAAATTGTCATAGATAAGAATTGAAATGGCAGAGACCAAAAATATGAATGCGTCATATGTATATATACAAAAGAGCAGAATTACTAGAAAGCAAACAACCCTAAATTGTACCATACATGATCATGGAAAGGGGGGAAATTGAACTGTAAATTATACTGGTAACCAAAGTTAATTAGTACGTTTTCTCATTCGTTGGTTTATATAATATGTTAGGTAGTTACTTTTACTTAAGTAATCTTTATTGGTTGGTTTTAGCTAGCAGTGTTCATACTTTTCCACCAATAAGGGGGGGGGAAGTTTGTACACTTATAGGAAATGAAATTCAGTACCAAAGTTTGGGAGGGTACTGTGGGCTTGTTTTTAAAGTTATCAACCTAATTCTTTTTGTAGGCTCTCTTATATGACTGGATATACACGTATTTCTTTGAAAATTGAATTTCGGCACTTTCCTTCTAGTGGCTTGTGGAGCAATAGACCCCCCAAAACACTAAAAATATGAGTTCTGAACTTATTTTTAAAGATATCAACCTGATTTTTTTTTATAATACTTTTTTAACATAACCGAATCAACGAACCATTACAGATTTCATTTTGGGACTTTCCTTTTAGGGCCTAGTGGAGCAATAGACCCCCCAAAACACTAAAAATATGAGTTCTGACCTTATTTTTAAAGATATCAACCTGATTTTTTTTAATAATACTTTTTTAACATAACCGAATCAACGAACCATTACAGATTTCATTTTGGGACTTTCCTTCTAGGGCCTTGTGGAGCAAAAGACCCCAAAAAACACTAAAAATATGAGTTCTGACCTTATTTTTAAAGATATCTACCTGATTTTTTAAAAATAATACTGTTTCAACATAACCGATTGAAGAAACCATTACGGATTTCATTTTGGGACTTTCCTTCTAGGGGCTTGTGGAGCAATAGACCCCCCAAAACACTAAAAATATGAGTTCTGACCTTATTTTTAAAGATATCAACCTGATTTTTTTTTATAATACTTTTTTAACATAACCGAATCAACAAACCATTACAGATTTCATTTTGGGACTTTCCTTCTAGGGGCTTGTGGAGCAAAAGACCCCCCAAAACACTAAAAATATGAGTTCTTACCTTATTTTTAAAGATATCAACCTGATTTTTTTCAATAATACTTTTTTAACATAACCGAATCAACGAACCATTACAGATTTCATTTTGGGACTTTCCTTCTAGAGCTAGTGGAGCAAAAGACTCCAAAAAAACACTAAAAGAAAATTGAAGAAACCATTACGGATTTCATTTTGGTACTTTCCTTCTAGGGGCTTCTGGAGCAAGACCCCCAAAATCTACGTACTATTACAGATTTCATTTTAGGACTCTCTTTCTAGGGGCTTGTGGAGCAAAAGACCCCAACACTAAAAATATGAGTTTTGAGCTTATTTTTAAATATATCAAACTGTTTTTTTAAAAATAATACTTTTTTAACATAACCGAACTAAGAAACCATTACGGATTTCATTTTGGGACTTTCCTTCTAGGGGCTAGTGGAGCAAAGATCCCAAAAACACTAAAAATATGAGTTCTGAGCTTATTTTTAAAGATATTAACCCGATTTTTTTATAATACTTTTTTAACATAACCAAATCTACGAAACAATACAGATTTCATTTTGGGACTTTCCTTCTAGAGCTAGTGGAGCAAAAGACCCCCCAAAACACTAAACATATGAGTTCTGACCTTATTTTTAAAGATATCAACCTGATTTTTTTAAAACACTTTTTTAACACTGAACTTGGTAACTTTTAAAGAAAACTTTTTTAAGAACTGACTTAATGAACCATTACAGATTTCATTTTGGGACTTTACTTCTAGGGACTAGTGGAGCAAAAGACCCCCCAAAACACTAAACATATGAGTTTTGACCTTATTTTTAAAGATATCAACCTGATTTTTTTAAAACACTTTTTTAACACTGAACTTGGTAACTTTTACAGATTTAATTTTGGGACTTTCCTTCTAGAAGCTAGTGAAGCAAAACACTAAAAATATTTTTTTAATGTGAAATTTTTTCACATAAATGAACTATGTAATCATTACAGATTTTGATTTCCTTCTAGGGTCCAATGAAAATGCGCTTGAATCAATTCACAGTCATATTCAAATATTATGTAGTATTCTTAAAAAAATTACATTAAGACAACTAGATTAAGGTTTCATAATACTTGGTATAGAAATACTGTACAAAGACTAAAAATGATGATGTATCCTAACAAATTTTAAAAAATTTAAAAAAGTCAAAAACTATCTACATAAAGGGTGAGCAAAAAAAAATGCGTAGATTTTTAAAATTCAAATTGCGCGGCTTGTGTTAATAGTAGAAAAATGTTACGCATACCATTAGAACCGATAAGAAGTCTATTTTTTGGAAATTTAAGAATGATTCCTCTGCTACGTATAGTTAAGGAGCTACATGTTAAAATGTCCCAACTGACCTAAAACTTGACTTGCGAGTAAATTTTGGGACATTTTACCACCTAGCTCCTAGATTATTTGTAGCACAGGAACCGTTCTTATATTTCCAAAAAATACAGTTCATAGCGGTTCTAACGGTATGCTTAATATTTTTCTACCTTTAACACAAGCCGCGCAATATAAATTTTAAAAATGTACGCACATCTTTTTGCAAGAATTATTGTCTAATATTTACTAATATACTCGCAAGTCAAGTTTTAAGTCAGTTGGGACATTTTAACACGTAGCTCCCTAACTATACGTAGCAGAGGAATCGTTCTTATATTTCCAAAAAATAGACTTCTTGTCGGTTCTAATGATATGTGTAACATTTTTCTACTATTAACACAAGCCGCGCAATTTGAATTTTAAAAATCTACGCATTTTTTTTGCTCACCCTTTAATTGAAAAAAATTAAGTATTCAGTGTAAAAAAAGAAAACTAGTTATTGATTGGTTTTTCAATTGCAACAAATACAGCATGTCTTTTGCCCCACTAGCTTCTAGAAGGAAAGTCCCAAATGAAATCTGTAAAAGTTACCAAGTTCGGTTATGTTAAAAAAGTGTTAAAAAAATCAGGTTGATATCTTTAAAAATAAGGTCAGAACTCATATTTTTAGTGTTTTAGGGGTCTTTTGCTCCACTACACCCTAGAAGGATAGTCCGAAAATGAAATCTGTAATGGTTCTTTGATTCGGTTATGTTAAAAAAGTATTATAAAAAAATCAGGTTGATATCTTTAAAAATAAGGTCAGAACTCATATTTTTAGTGTTTTTGGGGGTCTTTTGCTCCACAAGCCCTAGAAGGAAAGTCCCCAAATGAAATCTGTAATGGTTTGTTGATTCGGTTATGTTAAAAAAGTATTATAAAAAAAATCAGGTTGATATCCTTTAAAATAAGGTCAGAACTCATATTTTTAGTGTTTTGGGGGGTTTATTGCTCCACAAGCCCCTAGAAGGAAAGTCCCAAAATGAAATCTGTAATGGTTCGTTGATTCGGTTATGTTAAAAAAGTATTATTAAAAAAAAAATCAGGTTGATATCTTTAAAAATAAGGTCAGAACTCATATTTTTAGTGTTTTGGGGGGTCTATTGCTCCACAAGCCCCTAGAAGGAAAGTCCCAAAATGAAATCTGTAATGGTTCGTTGATTCGGTTATGTTAAAAAAGTATTATAAAAAAAATCAGGTTGATATCTTTAAAAATAAGGTCAGAACTCATATTTTTAGTGTTTTGAGGGGTCTATTGCTCCACAAGCCCCTAGAAGGAAAGTCCCAAAATGAAATCTGTAATGGTTCGGTGATTCGGTTATGTTAAAAAAAGTATTATAAAAAAAATCAGGTTGATATCTTTAAAAATAAGTTCAGAACTCATATTTTTAGTGTTTTGGGGGGTCTATTGCTCCACAAGCCCCTAGAAGGAAAGTGCCGAAATTCAATTTTCAAAGAAATACGTGTATATCCAGTCATATAAGAGAGCCTACAAAAAGAATTAGGTTGATAACTTTAAAAACAAGCCCACAGTACCCTCCCAAACTTTGGTACTGAATTTCATTTCCTATAAGTGTACAAACTTCCCCCCCCCCCCCCTTTTTATCTACAGAATATGTAGTTTTGTTTATTATTATTGGAGATTTAACCAAATTATCTTTGTTTCATAGATTCATACCTAGGTAGTTTTTCTTTATATGATACATCTTTTATTGATTGGATTCATTTGACCTTTTTTATCATCAATCTATGTTTATAGATTTTGTTGAACAAACACATTTAAAGCCATTTACTGCAAACAGACAGACATTTCAACAGGGATATAGGATAGGTACGTTAACTTTATTTCAAGGTAAAAATACACACACAAGAATTAATTTTCCTTTTCCTTTGTTTTCATGGAATTACATTGGACAATTCCAAATGATGATAAACAAAATTACCCCTTTTATAGATTACGATCAGTGGTTAAAACGATTGGACACTAAACCTAATAATTTAAACAATCAAAATTCACTTAAAAGTCCCCAAAGTTGTCAAGCCAACAAATAAGATAACGTTATTATAAATGTTTGGGGACTAGTGTGATAAATTGCCCAATGTCCCCTCCATCCCTGTGATTTTCAAACATTCAAATTAAAAGTTTTAATCTATGTTAGGGCCTAGGGGTAATTTTGTTTATAATCATTTTAAATGTACCTAAATTTATCGTCCATTGTCTTATCTCTTAAAGTCCCTGCTTTTTATAGTACTTAAATGTCTCTCTTTCTCTGAGAATAACAAAGGAGTGGGTGTGTAAAATGTAAAGTATCATCATATGACATAATCCTAACATTGCTTAACCCATTCAAATATGAATTTGGAGGATTTTTCATTCATTTTCCGCATTTTTTGTATCAAACTAAAGAAAAGTTTCGTTCTCAAATCCTATAATAAGTATAATATAAAGTAATAAGGTTTTTATTATTTAACTAAAGATTTTGATAACTATAGAACTGTTTGAGTTACACAGTTCCCGGGATGGTTTTAGGCTAGATTTTGCTTTTTCCTATCCTTTTAATACATAGCCCCTTGATGTTAAGGGGAACAGCCGTTAGTATGTCTATAACTATAGGATGACGAAAAAATGTTTTTACTTCATACTTTCGGTTTTTCAATTAGTTATTGGAACGCATTTATAACCATAGCTTATTAGGGATTATTTTATTAGGTATTTTACCAAAATAATGAGACCTTACATCAAAGAGAAGTTGAGAATCTTTTGATTCTTCAACAAAATTTCGCTATATTTTTTGAGGTTGAATAAAACCGGTAGTAAAATCATATATGCTCAAGGTTTGGTCTACGGAATTTGTCCACAGAAATGTAAATAAAACAAACCAATATATATATATATTATATATGTATGAATATACATACCTTTATTAATACCCTTGTGAGACATGAGAAATTTTCTTTCTCATTTTACGATTGTGTGTTACCCCTAATCTGAATCTAATATGATTAGAGCGGACACGAGCTATATATAACTCTACCCATGTTGTGGGGACCCTGTGCTGACTTTCAATTGGGTCCTTGAATATCAGCCAATAGCGTCGGAAATATAAACACATTATATACGAGTCGAATAAAAAGGAATTTGCTAGCAGACTAAGTAGGTCCCAATCATAAGTGTCTGGATTATATATCCATACTTGTACTATCTAAAACATGGATGACAACATCCATAAAAGCGAAGCACTGAAACGGTAGGACAAACGGACATTAACACTTGTATAGTGTCAGAACTGAATAATCAGAATATAAATGTATAAGAGTCGAAGCAAAATTGTAAGTAAATTTGTTGAAAAAATGCTTGATTCAGGATAATGTTTATGGACATACTTACATTTTTAGGACTTGATTATATACAGTTGCTTCGCTTATTACATAATACTTTGTTGTCCCAGGAATCAATATACCTACCAAAAATCAGATCAATCGATGATTAGATCACATAAAAATTTGTTGTTAAAAAAGTAAAAAATCAACATGATTAAAATGGACGTACGGACATTTTGGTGATGATTATAGAGTTGTATGCTAAAGAAATCTACTAAAGGAATCACCATGCAAAATTTGAAATCGATAGGACAATTCTAACATGCCTAAATTATCGAAAAAAACTATCTGTTAATTATAGAAAAGCTTTGCTTTTAAAAAGGATGAAATATTTAAATGAACACAATTTGTCTGCAGAGAAAAGCGCCGCGCCCAGCAAGCACAGATCTTGGAAGAGAAAGAGGCCATGAAAAATATTGATCCTGGCAATCCTAACTGGGAATTTTTACAGGTAGAATTATAGTAGCGAAGCAATTCTTTATTGGATATGTCTGTACATCCTTCCGTAAGCAAACGATTTTTGGGGATTCAATTTTTGATCGAGGAATGATAGAAAGAAAGAAAAAAAACTTTTTATGTATTGTTAAACTTATACAGGGAGGGAGGGCACATTGGGCTGTTTATTACACTAGTCCCCAAAGTCATAAAACAACGTTTTCTTATTTGTTGGTTTAACAACTTTGGAGACTGTTATTAGGTTGAGTGTCTAAACGTTCCAACCACTAGTTGTAATCAACAAAATGGGTAATTTTGTGTATCATCATTGGGGACATACATCAATTTATCGGCCATAGTCTTATCCCTTTAGATCCCTGGTTGTTTTGTTTGTTTTATTTTTAGATTTTTATTATTGTATGAAGTGAACTATATAAGAACTAATCTTTCATAAACACTTCATATTACAATCGTTATGATGATAACTTTGCTTGATAAGTATATAAGAAAAACAGCAATAATAAGTTAACTACATTGTTAAATAATTCGACTTCCCTTTAGCCCCCTAATTATTTTTATATTGAAGAATAAAGAACTAGGTATTAGAAGGGTGCGTGGGTATTTTTTTTTCTTCAAAAGAACGTTATAAAACTTTTTAAAAAATTGTATAATATCTATAGGTCCAGCCCTTTTAAAGATCTTTTAGGACGTAAATAAACACACTCATGAATTTATTAGATTGTCTATATATTTACTTATTATTAACTGGAATAAAGCAGAATTTGTATTTGGTCAAAAATTTCCCCTGTTTTTTTTTGTCCAAAGAGAAAGTAATACGTATCATTTCATAAGTTTATTTTTAAAGTAAGGGGGGGGGGGGAGTCTAATTATTTACGCGATCTCATAATCTTAGTACACAGGGACGTTAAAGCTTTTAATTTTGAGGGGGGTAAAAAGCGGGGTTTGAGGGGGTAATCTAATGTCTCTTATGCAATGTTGAGGGGGGTAAAATTAGAAATTTCGAAGTTTGAGGGGGGGGGGGAGATTTACTCCTATGCCGGTACATTTAGTTACATCTTGGAAAGCTAAAAATCATGTTTTAGCTTATTATACGAAACATAATTTTCTACCTAGGTTTTAATTTTCAACAAATCTTGTTTCAGATGATTTGTGAGTACAAAGAGCAATTAGATTTTAACCCGCTGCAGGATGGAGACCCATTGACAGATCATCAGATAACAGTTTGTGTCAGGTAGGGGTTGAGATAGATAGATATATGAGGGAGACACTTTGACAGATCATCAAATAACAGTTTGTGTCAGGTAGGGTTTGAGATAGATAGAGGAGGGAGACCCATTGACAGATCATCAAATAACAGTTTGTGTCAGGTAGGGGTTGAGATAGATAGAGGAGGGAGACCCATTGACAGATCATCAAATTACAGTTTGTGTCAGGTAGGGGTTGAGATAGATAGAGGATGGAGACACTTTGACAGATCATCAGATAACAGTTTGTGTCAGGTAGGGGTTGAGATAGATAGATATATGCAGGGCGACCACTGCATACTATATATACTATAAATACTATATAGGATGGATTTGGATACTATATCATACTATATGACCAAAATTTACTATATCCTATTATATAAAGTAGTAAGCTTTTTTTGTCTGTACCGAAGGATCTCGCTAACCGCTAAACCAATATTGTTCTCCTTTACAGTAAAGCTTCTTATAGGTCCTGGGAAGGTTTTAAACTATCTTTGGGGAGGTTGTCTTAACCCCCTCCCCCCAAAATATTTTTTACTTTTGAAACTAAAATTTAAAATGTGATGAGGTCAACTTTTCCCTCTCCTAACTTAAGTGCCCTTAGAGGCTTCTAGGGGCGTAGCCGCTAGTATACTATATATTATTACCTTTATTTGACCAAAATTTACTATATATACTATATAATATTATATTTATATAACAATAATATTATATTTATATAACAAAAAACGGATTTTGTGACAATACCTCTGAAGGAGTGTTTTGTCTTATTTTTACAGTAGGTTTTCTCCTATTTCTAGCCGCTGCGGGGCAATCATTAACCTTTATCTTACCTAACCTAACCTATCAAAAGCTACTGTAATATGATGAAACGCCCCTTAAGAAGCTTCCATGAATCTTACCATATTACGAAATTGCCAATTTTGTCCAATAGGGGGGTGGGGGTTAGTGCAACCATCTCGTAATCAATGATTAAATGGTACTTAGACTCCGCATTTCGTTACGAAATTTGGCATGAGTAATCCTTGATAGGTCTATATTCCCTAAATTGAACAAAGAGTTGGAAAAGTAACGGCGAACGGTTGGTGGCTTAGCCGTTTAGCCATTTTTTAGTTATTTTCAGGGCAAATCCATCACAAAACCTATCTCCACATAATACTCTTTGCTGCTCGAAAACGTTATTAAACGGTTCTAGCCGGTAGTTGCTGGTACTAGAAATTAAAAAAGTAGATTTTGGTATCATCTCACATGATTTAAAGCAAAAATATGTTGATTGCTACGTGACTTATGACAGATTTGCCAGGGAGTAAGGGAGGGGACAATGGATCGAATATTCAATCTTTAGGAGTCTCAGACTTTGGGGACTGGCTTAAAGGGAATGTGCAAGAATTTTGCAGTTTCTGACTGAGTTTGGGGACTTGCGCAAGAAATGCCGTTACTCGCTATGTTGGTTTTGAATATATATAGTTTTGCAGACAGAGAGTAGTTCAAATATAAATACACGGCCCCCCTCCCATACTATATTTCACTCCCTTCATCCCCACCTCCTTTTTAAAAGTAGACGAGAAAGGGAAATGGAGAAGGGAGGTGGGGGAAATAAACAGGATAAAAAGGTGTAGGAAGGCATGCGGGTCATTATACTTGCCCATCCAGCTACATGCCTGCCTTTTTTTTGTGTTCACATCACTTGCCCCCAAATCTCTTTCCCTGTCATCTAAAGAGATCCAGGGAGATATTTCTAGTAATTAATTACAGAATGGTTATGTCAGTCTGTAATACTGGTAATCTTATTTTCAAATGATTGCTTTTTTTTCTTGGAACTTTTTTCTTAGTTTATGGTTTTCTAGATTTAATCAACAATCACTTTACAATTTCCACCATATTTTCGGGATTATTCTGGTTTTCATAGCCTTTCTTCAAAAACTCTTAAATTGAATTAATTGCCCATTGTCCCCTCCCTTACTCCCTGCAGATTTGCCCTAATAATAGCCTAAAAACGGCTAAACGGCTGAGCCGTTACTTTTTCAACTTTTTGTACAATTTAGGGAAAACAGACCTACCAAGGATTACCAATTTAAACTTTTTTTTTTGTGTAACCCTCAATTATTTAGGAGTGGGTATTTACCCCCCCCCCCCCCCCCCTCCTCAGAACAATTTTTTGGGGGTAAATACCCCCCTCCCCCCCCAAAAAAAACCCATTTTTACTACTAAATATTTCATAATTAGGTAGTTACCTTTTTACATAATTACATTACCCCCCAAAAAATTTACCCGGTGTAAATTTGGGGGGGGGGGGATTTACCCCTGCCAACAGATTTCAGGGGGGGGGTAATTACCCCCCCCCCCCAAGCAAATTTAACTCCAGGGTTAGGAGTTAACTTAGGACCACCCTAGCAAATCCTTGCAAACACCACTTTAAAAAAGTGACAAATTTTTAAAGTGCCATTTAAAAGGGTGGGTGGGAGATAGTGATATAAATTTTGGCATTATCCTCTTGGTTTTTTTTTCACTTTTGAAAATTTTTATCCCCCCCCTGCTCGGCCCCCTTGCCTATAACCTAACCTAACCTAAAAAAGAAGCTTTTCATAGGTCCCGGGAAGGTTTATAACTATTTTTTTTAGGGAAGGTACCACCACCTTCCCAAGAGAAATCACAAAAAAATCATATTATTTAAGGAATTAAAGGCCCATCAAGTAATCCCACCCCCTTAAAATGCCCTTATTTAAAATTGGTATATATGATCAAAATGACCCCTAAAGTGCCTCCGAGGGGCTCTTTGATTAAGAGGGGGGGCAATTTGTTCAAAATGCATCCCCCCCCCCCTCAAGACAAAGTGCTTCCCACGCCACTGCTACAGTAAGAAAGAGATGGAGAACATCCCTTAAAATAAATTATTGTTTTTGATTATGATTTAAATATCAGTTATTTTTCATAGAATTAACTTAATTATATGTGGGATTGCTTTGATTACAACATTGCTTTGAGGTATTATAATTATTGATGAAGTATATACTATGATTTACTAAATAATTCAAAGTCCGATACTATATCATACTATATGAGTAAAAAAAAATATACTATATATACTATATGGGAGAAAAAAATATACTATAAATATACTATATTTTTTTGGTTTTGGAGTGGTCGCCCTGTATATGAGGGAGACACTTTGACAGATCATCAAATAACAGTTTGTGTCAGGTAGGGGTTGAGATAGATAGAGGAGGGAGACCCATTGACAGATCATCAAATAACAGTTTGTGTCAGGTAGGGGTTGAGATAGATAGAGGAGGGAGACCCATTGACAGATCATCAAATAACAGTTTGTGTCAGGTAGGGGTTGAGATAGATAGAGGAGGGAGACCCATTGACAGATCATCAAATAACAGTTTGTGTCAGGTAGGGGTTGAGATAGATAGATAGAGGAGGGAGACACTTTGACAGATCATCAAATAACAGTTTGTGTCAGGTAGGGCTTGAGATAGATAGAGGATGGAGACCCCTTGACAGATCATCAAATTACAGTTTGTGTAAGTTACGGTTTAAGATCGATAGTTTGATAGAAAGATATTTTATTAAATAGGAAGATAGATAGATAGGAATATGGTTATATAGATAGGAAGATGGTTAGATAGATAGAAAAATAGTTAGATAGATAGGAAGATAGTCAGATAGATAGGAAGATAGTCAGATAGATTGGAAGATAGTTATATTGCTATGAAGATGGTTAGATGGATAGATAGGATAGACGGAATGATAGACAGCTGTACAATATAGCTATTAAAAAAGCAAAGTTTTGTGCAGTTTGCTTCTTTTATTAATTGAATTTAATATTTTCTCCAATAGCAATTACTGTTCTTGCACTTTATGAAATAGTAACAGAGTTACTTAGAATGCGTTACAACCAAGCACAATCATACCAAATACCCACGCAACTTCCCCTGGTTGTGTAAGAAGGGGATTATTGAGTAAGCTTGGATACTTAATAGTCAAGTACATAATATCAGTACTACCCTTATCCCAAGCTCCTCTGCGGAGAGCGTCATTCATTACGGTGACTTAATTTGGGACACCTGCCATACTCGGCGAGGGTGAGGTAATAATGAGTAGCTCTCATGAGATAGCGGGTCAAGTCATAATGTGCTTGAACGTGGAGCTTGATAGCCCTAGTGGCTATACAAAAAGTGTCTCAACCTACTCCATGACTACTTAGGTCCAAGCCCTAAGAGACTATGGCTTATCAATCAATCAATCAATACCAAATACCCAATAACAAAAAGTTCTAGAAAGTACATTAGTTCTTAAACCTTACCACTTTTTATTGGCCGACAAAAATGATAGCGTTCATTAGTAGAGAAATTAAAACTGTAGAAATATTAATCTGCTGAAAAATATCTTAACGTATGTGAGTTAGATACGTTTATACAATTAAGAATTCATTCATGTCAATATGCTTGTATGATCTTAACGATCTAGTGTTATTGTCTCTCTACTTTGATAGTATGCAATAATTTAGTTTGGAAAAACAAGGATGACAAACTTCAAAAAGAGAGGAGGCGGTTGTAACACTTTTTGAAACCAAAACTAAAAGTCAAAGGAACTCAACTAAAAAATAGAGTTACAGCACTGAAATTTGGTATGGCAGTTGGTTTAAAGAGGTACAATGTGGAAGGAACTGACAAGAAATGGCGGATTTTTGGCGGGAATCGGCGGTAGCGACTGTTTCACCAACTTTTCTTCACAGTTCCAAATTGTACCTCTTTAAAGCGACTGTCATACCAAATTTCAGTGCTGTAAGTCTTTTTTTTTAAGTTGAATTACTGTAGTTTTGGTTTCGAAAAGTGTCACAACCGCCACCTCCCTTTTACAATACAGATATTTTAAAGAAGCTGGATTTATTTGAATATAATGAGATCTTAAAATCTGTTCAAAAGTTTCATAACTTTCGTTTTGGCTCTGGTCAGGTTTTATGCTATAAGGGGGGGGGGGGGGGGGTTGCAATCTTCTTTAAAATATTAACCACAACCTTATGTTGAAACCCCTAGAGGCTACGGACTATTAAGCCACTAGGTTAAGTGAAAGCAAATAATGAATATTTAAATTAACTTTTTTTCAAATATGTCTTAGAACCAAAGCAAACTAAAGAGAATCTTTCCTTTAATAAAAGAGTTGCACTAAGGTCAAATGGATGCACTTATTAATAGACAAATAAGGATTAGGATGACAACATCCATTAACGCGAAGCTCAACAGTTTATAATTTCTGAAGTTCAAAAATATCCCAAAACTACCCCATGGCAAAGTTATTTATCGCTTCGTACTATAGCTTCCCTTGAATATTAAAATTAAAAATTATGAGATTAAAATCACTTTTAAGGCCGAGTTAACCAAACTGGTATTGATTTTATTCTTTTAATATTCTAGGGGGAAAAATGTCTGTAATTCTATGCTATACAGGATTTTTCAGTATAGTTGAGAACCCTTTCTAATCAACTGGATATTTCGAAGCCAGAATGTACTTTATTTTCAATTAAAGGGGAAAAAACAAGGAAAATGTTTTTTTACAATATTCAATGAAGGAATATAATATTTGTATTCTTTGATACTAAATGTATGAAAATGCTGATATTCATATCATGGCCAATATCTATGCATAATATGTCAGGAATCTAAAGGGATAAGACAATGGCCGATAAATTGATGTACATACCCAATGATGACACACAAAATACCCTTTCTGTAGATGTAAATTAGTGGTTGAATCGTTTGAACACTCAACTTAATAAACCAACCAATTAAAATTCTGTACAAGTCCCCAAAGTTGTTGAGCCAACGTTATTGTAAATCTTTTGGGACTATTTTAATTAACAGCTCATTGTTCCCTCTCTCTCTGATAATATGTAGTAGAGTTTCTTAGACAATCATTCATAATATTGTTTTATATCAGGGAGGGGGGAGGAAACATTGGACTGTTTATAACACTAGACCTCAAAGTTTTATAATTCAATTAAGTGTTTTCTTGTTCGTTGTCTTGGCAACTTTTGGGACTTGAGTTGAATTTTGATAGGTTGGTTCATTAAATTTAGTGTCCAAGCTTTTTTTTTACCACTAATTGTAAACTAAAAAAGTGGTAATTTTGTTTATCATCATTGGGGATGTACATCAATTAATCGACCATTGTCTTATATTTTTATATCCCTGGTATTATATTCATTAATAGCGGCTATGCCTCTTCAGAGCCCTCGTGGTTAAAGTGGAAGAAAAATAGCCTAAAACTATCCCGTTACCTTTGTAAGATTTGACCTAAAATGGACTCGATTTAATTTGGCCGATGTTATAATTTGGTTTTAAGCTATTTACTCCTGAAGTGTTTATCTAGTTATGAAGGATCTATTATAGGACATAACAACCCAATTCTTGGCTATTCAAATATAAACCATTTGTTCAGTTAAGTTTTGTTTTGTGGATTTTCCTCTTAGTTTTTAGAGTTCTCCCCTGAGAGAAAATACTTAGATCCAAAGAAAAATGTACACATATAATGCTGCATAAGTTTGTCTTTAACGTTTTCTTTTATTTCTACAGTATATTGTACAAATACATTTTATTTCAAACAAGGACGACAAAGTCAACATCTTTGAAAGCAAAGCGAAAAAAAACCAAAAAATCACTAGCTAACTTGGATTATTGTAGAACCGGTTATATTTACAACTATAATTTAATAATCATATGTTGTCCAATTATATGACTGCTTAACTGGGCAAAAAATGGTTTCTAAGAAAAGCTGAATTTGACGTATTGACATTTTAGTACTGAATTTTTTTAAAGTTGTGTAAAAAGTTGCTACGCTTTCTAGAATATACTTTTTTTATAGGAACAGTTTGAAATCGGCAAAACAATTCTATCATTAACTATAGAAATTTGCCACTGATTAACAGATGGACTAAATTTGAATGTGAAAAGCTTCGTTTTTCGAAAACACATGCATTTTACATTTCTGAAAAATATAACTGAAAAAATTCTGTAATCTTGAAACAATGGGAGGGGTAGATTGTGTGTTAGATAAGGGCTTTCCTCAAAACAACAATAAGTGTATACAGCAAAATTAAAATTTTCCTTATATTGGTGTTTTTTTTAAATAATAAATTTTATTGTTTTACTTTTCACAAGGATGACAACATCCATAAAAGGTCTGAAACGAACATTATCACTTGTTGAGTGTCATAACTGAATGATAAGAATATTAGAATAAAAGTCGAAACAAAATTGTAAGTAAATTCGTTGAAGAACTACTTAAATACAGTATAATGTTTAAGGACATACTTACATTTTTAGGTCTTGATTATTGAGATGCTTCGCTTATTGCATTATACTTTGTAATCCTAGGAATCAGTATTCCAAAAATCAGATTAATTGGATAATTGCATCACATACAATTTTTTTTTAAAGTTATAAATTAATATGTTTAAAATAGACGTATGGACATTCTGTTTACGATTTTAGAGTTGCTACGCTTTCTAAATCATACCTAACTAGTAATTATTACAGGAATCGACATGCAAAGTTTGAAATCGATAGAACATGCCTAAATTAATGTAAAAAGCTATCCGTTCCTGACGGACGGACGTACGGACCGACCCTAATTATAGAAAAGTTTCGCTTTTAAAAATATGATTTTTTATGGGGATATGAAAACAAATCTTATTTCTAAATACAATTTTTGTTATAACTTTGCTAGAATTGAATTTTTGTTGTTTTTGAAAAATGCCTCTAGATAAGAAAAGTGCATGATTATGCCAAAACAGACACATGGCAGTAACCAAGTAGTATTTAGACAAGGTTGCAAATTACATGTTTTAGCGTTTAGGTTAATATGTTTTCTAGTTGTCAAGGAAGTGACTGGGTTGGGACTAAACCAAATACAATATCAACTTGACTCAATTTAGGTAAAATCAGCCAAAATTTTGGAACATAATTTAATCTGATTTCTAAATGGATATGGAATTTCGGCTAGGATTCATTTAGAATTAGAATCAGGTTTGGATAACTTAATCTTAGTTTTTTTTAAATTTTCCTGTTAATTTTCCAACCCAAATTAGAATATCCTTGTATGGTAGAATGGCAGCTAACAGGCCAATACACAACTTTTCAAGCCTTCAATTCATATGTCCATGAAAATCCACGAATATTTTGTTATTGAAAGCATGTGTCTTTTTTTAGGGTCATTTCTTTTAGAATGTTTGAATTTATAGGATTTTAATATAAAACATCTAATATTCATGCTAAGCTTACCTAAAAAATTATCATTTCAGTTGTTTTTGAAAGATTTATACAGGGCAATAAAAAATATCCAGTATGGCTTTGAACCGATTAATATCTACTGGATCAGAACCGGTTAAAGCCATAATGAAAATCAGGTATCGTATCGTATTACATCCAGTTTTCTACGAAAATAAAAATCATAATATTAAGACCAGTTTTGTTTGTCCGTGCCTTCGGTATCTAGGGACTAACAAAACTGGTTTTAATCTTAAAATTATTCATTGTTACATCCGTGGAAAGCTGTTAATAATACGCAGCGATGATTTGATGACCAACTATTTATTAGCCTAGGATAAACGTTCAAATGGTACTATCCCCCTTTTTTTGAAGACTAATATTTGCTAATTTTAAAATTTACAAATATTGTATGCCCAATTTATTTTATTCAAGATCAGTGAAAGGGAGTGATCATAGCCCCCGGGGGGTTGGACAGAGGGGCCTGGAGGCGAAAGGATTGACATTGGGGTTTTAGGGATAGGTAAATGTCATTGAATTTTATTTTGGTTTTATTATACCGCTAGTCAAACATAACATTTTCGTCTCATTAAGATTTTGTTTGGCAGAAAAGTAAGAGACAACATATTTTTCTTTCGTTGAATTATCACTCCCTGACAAACATTATTATTTTCTCTCTAACTACATTAAATATCTCTAACAAATTGTAAATGGCGGATTTTTTCTCAGTGATTTAGTGCCGTTTCATTTCTTGTGGTTTTAAACTATAAAGCTATGAGGGACAAAGATTTTTAGTAAGATAGATAGATCCATTATCACGATATTGGACCCCCCGGCTCCCCCCCCCCCATATCCTATAATATAAAGTACTAAGGTTTTTTGTCACTAACTTAAGATTTCGATAACTAATGAACCCATTGAGTTATCTTTTTTAGGGGAGCTTTACACAGGTCTTGGATAGTTTTAGGCTATTTTGTTTTTTAGATTTTAGTCTTAGAATGGTTTAGGCTAATGTTCTGCCCGTCCCGAATCCCAACCCCTTCGAATATAAAGCCCCTATAGATTGTAGGACCAACTAGAAAAATATGGGATATTAACAGATTTTTACACCGTTTTATTGCTTTTGTAATTCATTTAGAAATTGTAAAAATTCAGAACAAAAAGATTCAGAAATCAAAGGACGTTTTTACTTATAAATACAAAAGGGCTTTCAAGATTAATTGGCTTAATAAAAGTAACAAAAAAGATAATGATTGCTTTTTAATGGTAAATAAAAAAAAGATTATTTTGATAAAATTACATTGAAAACAAAATTGCAATAATAATTCTATTTAATAAATTAAAAGGATGTTTTCTGTCTGTCTGTGTTTCAGCTATGTTCTCCTAAACAGCACTGATATGTCCAAAATTTTCATGTTCTATATTGGTCTAAGGAAAGTTTAAGGAAACTTAAAGGGGACAAAGCCACAATGAAAATAATATTTAAAAGTTTCAATAATATTCATTTTATGAACTGCCATATTAAAAAAAAAGATAATCATAGAGTGGCTGTGCTTTTATATAATATGTTTTTAAAGTGCCTTTTAAAGCAACAGGTGTGTCATAAATAAAGAATAACAATCTATATCTATATGTGGGGTAACAAGGAAACTCTTATTTTCTAATGTCTATTATTTACTCAGACAGAGAGAGAGAGGTGACATTGGGCTGTTTATTACACTAGTCCCCAAAGTTTTATAATAATGTTTTGTTATTCGTTGGCTTAATAACTTTGAGGATTTGAATTTTGGTTGAATAGGGCCCCAATAATGGAATACCACAATTAAAATTCTGAAGTGGCAAAAGGTCCATCCTATGATATAAAATAGTGGTCCAAATTGAATGTACTTTTCTGGGAAGCTTTATAAATAAGGTTTTAGACTATTTTCCTGACATTCCCGTCCTTCCTTAGATGCTAGGGGAGAAGCAACTTGTTTATTATAAGAAAAAAATTTAAAACTTTAAGCGTCCCTTTGTTGCGTCAAATAAAATGCAACTCGGTGACACAGTTAACTTTTATTTACTCCTTTATTTGCAAAAAATCAACCAGGGAAATTAAAATTCAAAGTAGCGAAGCTAACACTCACTTTGTCTGTATGTCCATGACCGTCAGTATATGTGCGATATACTAGACTCCTTTTTAAATAGGATGCAGAACGATAAAACAATCTTACAATTTAAGTGATGAATCATGCCTGTGGTAGCTTGTAAATAGTGGGTGGAAGAAAGTAGATAAGATTAATTTAAATTCCATTGTCCTTTCCCTCCCTGAGTAGTAAACATACAAGCTAGAATTATATTTTTAGTTTTAATTTACAGATATCCAATGATATAAAGTAGTAAGGATTTTTTTAAGATTGGAAATTACTAGTCTAAATGTATTTTACTTTACAGAGAGACTTTATATATATTTTGAAATGGTTTTAGGCTATTTTTCTGACCTAAAGGCTAGGGGTTAAGAAACTAATAAACCAAAAAGGAATATGGGCATTCTCATTAATAAAGTATGTGTGTCAGCCCTTATAATTTTGTTGTGATGTTGCCAAATAGGAAATCCCCCATAATATATCTTTCATTCAACAACATAATTGTATAAGAAGCATGCATGGTTTTTTATTATATATATATTTCATGTGTGGTTTTATCAATTTCCCGCCTAATAAGTAAACATATCCAGGGATCTAAAGTTATAAGACATTGACCGATAAATTGATGTATATCCCCATGATGATAAACAAAATTATCTCTTCCGTAGATTTAAATTAGTAGATGAAATGCTTAAACACTCATCTTAAACAACTAATCGGAATTTACTAGAGCCCCTAAACTTGTTAAGCCAACTAATAAGAAAAGATTATTATAGGACTTTGGGGACTTGTGTAATAAACATCCCAGTATCCCCTATCTCTGAAACATATCACTATTTCTGAACTAGATGCTTTGTATTTGATTGTGGAGGAAGGGGTAAGAAAAATAGCCTGAAACCAACCCAAGCCTTTTATTTATAATTTAAATGTCTAAAACAGTTCTGGAAACTATTTGGTACTTCCCTAAAATGAAGAACTTATACTTAAAATATTAGGATTTAATATAAATGGAAATTAATAAGGGGGAGGGTAGGTTGTGCTAAAATTCCGTAAAGGTGTGAGTTTTAAGGCTTAAAACAGTAGTAGAACGATACTATTCACTAAATATAAATATATAAAAATTTTGTCCATGGTTCTATTCAATAAAGAATACACATATTTAGTGAATAATATCGTTCTACTACTGTTTCTAAGCCTTAAAACTCACACCTTTACGGAATTTTAGCTCAACCTACCTCCCAATTTACATTGTCCAATAACCTTTGAAGTACTAGAATTTCCAGTTGCTTTTTATATGATTTAAATGGTCAATTAAAGGATCACACCACTTTTTTCAATTTAAAAGACGTAAGTTTTTATCGAAATTTATCTCAAAAGTTTATGAAAGGAAGAATATGCTGTTAAACCTCTATTTTACCAATAATATAATATAGTTGTGTAAGCAACTAATACTGTACATATATCATAGAAATACATATACAATAGATCATTTGTTTACATAGAGTGGTCCAATAAGGGTTTATGGCGGTCCAAATATCCTTGTAAGGGAGAAATATTTTGTAGGATATAAATTTAAATATTTTGAAATAATTTTAGTTATGAGAAACATAAAAATTTATTTTCCTATGAAATGGCAGAAATTGTATTCTAAGCCTTCTTCTTATTGTAATTTTATACATATGTACATTCATAAAAGGGTACCTACGGATTGAATCATATTGGAATTTTGTAAAGGGATGCTAAAGGTTTGAGAAATCTGTATGTTGTCAAAGACACTTAAAGTTTCTTAGACAACTGGGAAAAAAATTATAACATGAAGTTTCAATGGCTTGTTTCAATATTTGCAAATGAGTGCACTCATTTAAAGTACCGTTTTCAAAAACCAACATTGACCAAGCATGGGTACCTCAACACATACATATAGCCCATAAATAATGCTAAACCCATGCCAACAAACAATTCATCCTAGGCATTTCCCACAATACAATTTCTTTACCCTAGGGCATTCTCTGTTTTGTTTCTAGTGGCAAAGCAACTCTAAAAGTTATGTTTAGCTGTTATTCTGTCTCTATATTATAACAGGATGATTAATTCATTCAAGATATTTCCTTTAATACAATTTCTTTACCCTAGGGCTTTTTTTTGGCAAGGCCACTCTGCAAGTCATGTTTGTTGGTTATCCTGTTTGTATGGCTCACTAGTAGCCAGAACAGGATAGTCAATTCATTCAAGATAATTCCCTAAATACTAGTTCTTTACCAATTAACCTTTGTATTTTTGTTTTTATTTTCAGAAGTAAAGCAACTCTTAATATAATGTTTGTCAGTTATTCTGTCTGTTCTACTCACTTACTAGAACAAGACGGTCAACTTGTGTCAAACATTTTCTCAATACAATTTACACTGTAGGGCTTTTTTTGTTCTGTTTCTTGTTGCAAAGCAACTCTAAAAATTATGTTTGTCAGTCCTTCTGTTTGTAAAACTTACTTACTGGAAAAGATCGGTCAATTTATGTTATGCAATTTCTCAATACAATTTCTTTACCCCTTCTAGTGGCAAAAGCACTATACAAATTATGTCTGTCTGTTATTCTGTGTGTATAGCTCACTTGCAAAAACATTATGGACAATTTTATTCATTTCCCTAATACAAATTCTTTACCCTAGGGCTTTCTCAGTTTTCTTTCTAGAAGCAAAGCCACTCTATAAATTATGTCTGTCTGTTATTCTGTATACTTACTAGATTAGGATGGTCAATTTATGGTATGCATTTTCCCAATACAACCTCTGTACCCTTGGGTTTTCTTGTGTTTATTTTTCAATAGAAGTAAAGCAATTCTATAAATTATCTATGAGTAAGTTTTTATTTGCTCTGAATGCTTACAAAAACCCTCTCTTCATCTTTACCAACATTTATATACTGGTACATGAAAAGGATGAAGTTAGGAGATACATTTTCCTTGATATAATTTTGCTTTACCGTTGGGGTTTCTTTGTCTTTATTCTTTTAGGATAATATTCTGATAAACAAAACATATTCTGGATACATACAGAAAAGGGTTAATAACAAATAAATCAAACTTTTTTTTTGCTCTCTTACACCTCCTTAATCCCTGAAGTAAGCAAAGAAAAGAAAAAATCTAAGGGAGCTTGAATATATTATAATATTGTGTGTCCAGGGATATAGGATATTAAATCTGTACGCTTTAAGAAATCACAGATATTTTTTATTTTTGCAATAGCAAAATACTGAAAAATGTTTCAGGAATATTATATTTTTTTGACAAAAAATAGGCGTAGAAATTTTCTGTAGATGCATTTTCCATTATTACTGTGTGTGCCCTTCTTGCATTGAATCCTTAGATTCTAGGCCTAGGCAAATAGTGTTAAGTTTAAACAGCAAGAAATATATTTGTATTATCGCGCGAAGAGTTTCTGTCTTTCACTGCGTATGTTTGTTAGCTAGTCTAGAATAGCCTTTCATACGCGTTATTTTAATTTTTATTTAATACCTATATTTACGACAACTTTACTACACAAAGACTTCCAATTTTCAACATTTACAAAATGCCCTGCTACATTGCTTCAAGATTCATGTCACTCGTCTTTTGATGTTGCTTAATATTTAGGAATTAATGCATGAGTCTATAAACAAGTAAACTCTACTAAACTTCTCTAGAAATTAGAGACGATTAAAGGGTTAGCTACAGATGTATTCTTATCAATAATGATTTACTATCGTTTCTAATTCTTCAAAAAATCCAATAAAAATATATTTAAAAGACTGTTTTCTCTTTAAATTTCATGTTATTCTAACCATACTTTCTTAAAAATTATCTAAGTAAATTTTTGTGCAAGAACTCTTTTTTGCATAATCATGTGTAATTCAAGATTTTTGCACAGTTTCAACTAACATACAATTAGAAAGCTTGAAAGAGATTTAAAGGTTTTAAATATTAATGTACTTACATTTGGATTTGAAGTAGCTGATTGATTGAAATTGTGTGTATTATTGTTCAGTAAAATCTCAAAAACTACCAGATCATTCGGTTTATATTTTGGCTTTATAAAATTTTAGACTAACGGCTGTGTATTTTGCATCTCTTGGGGAGTTGAAAATTCTCCTCCCCCCCCCGAATATAAATTACCTAATACATTTGATTTCCGACCCTTCCAACTAAACAGAAATACACCCTTTTTATTTTAGCAGATAGTAGACAGCTGAAAAAAGAATCTAACCATTTTAGTTACTTTACTCTAATTTAAACTTTTTGTTCCGTCTTTACTTGTTAACTAAAAACTTGCCGTGTAATCTTTACTTAATTAACATTTTAGAATTTATTTTGATTAAGATATTATTTATTGTCCGGATTTGGTCCATTTTTTAAGAAGCATCTAGAAGCTATGGTAAACAAAAAAGTTGTACTGTTATGGTCCTTTCTAAAAGTTTACATAATTCCATAATTTGAATTTGACTATCTCAAATAGTAACTGATTTATTCTGTCTACAAAAGGCCCTAAGATCGAAGTAAGAAAGATCATGAAATAAAAATCAAACACGAAAAAATCCTTATTATAAAGTAACAGGATGTCTGTATGTGTGTACCGCAGGATCTCGCCATTCGCTGAACTGATATTTTTAGTTCACCTTTACAGGGTAGCTTCTCATTGGTTTATAACAAGTAGCCAAAAGATGCTGAAAAAAATAAATATTCCCGCAGGGCGGCGCCAGTAACGTATAAACATAAAATCTAGGTATTAAAAATTTAAGAAAAACACTTACAAGTGCCACTAGAGGCCTCTAGGGGCGTAACCGATACTAAATACCTATAATAATAGAAATGAAATTCTACAAAATATTTTTTTTTAGGAAGCGTCCCATGAGTCAGAAGGAGAACAAGAAGAAGGAGGTAGACGTGGTGACGTGTCCCAACAAGGACCAGGTCATCATACACGAGCCCAAGACAAAGGTCGACCTCACCAAGTTTCTGGACAACCAACATTTCAGGTTAGTCACAAAATTTTGTCTTGTGCAGATCGAATATTAAGGGAGGGAGGGGATATTGGACTGTAATTTACACTGGTACCTCAAGTATTTATTGGGTACTTTTATTGAAATTTGGTTGGTTGGTTTAATCTACAAAAAGGGTGACTTTTTTTAACATCATTTTGGATGTATATCAAATTATTGTCCGTTGCCTTTTCCCTTTAGATTCCTGAAAATATTAGAGGATCAATTTAATTGTCTGATTTTCTTTGCTGCTATTTAAGATAACGGCTTAATGTTTTTTTTGATGATTCTAATCTAGAATATAACTCACTTTGCTCGTCCGTATTTCTATGGTGAAAAATGCTTAACATTTCAAAGTTTTGTTGATAGAAAACCATGGTGAAACTTTTTTTTTTTTAGTCGATATAACGACATTAATATCCCTAGTAAATTCACCAAAAAAACACTTAGAATCACTGCTGGAAGGTGCTTAGAATCACTTGCTCTTGTTCGTGGATAGTCTCCTTTAGAGTTTTAGCACTAAATCTTAAATTTGGTAAAATCCTAAATTGTTGAACGTTTAAAACCCAAATTTCTTCCAATATTCGCAGAATATAAATTCAGTTCAAGTCCTTTCATCGAATATAGGGGCTGAATTTTTAAACAAAATTGATGTTAAAATTTCTGCTTACAGGAACTTAATTTTTCTTTTATTGTATTTTACTTAATACAAATAACTCGTTGAGATGTAATTTTTTATTATATTGATGTACATCCCCACTGATGGATCACAAAATGACGCCTTCTATAGATTAAAATTAGTGGTTCAAAAGTTTGGACACTCAACTTAAATAATCAACCAATCAAAATTCAATATAAGTCCTCAAAGTTTATGATCCAACGATAAAAAAAAAAACTGGGGACATGCATGATAAACATGCATGGCTTATCTTTACACCTATCCCTAAAACTTGCCTAGTGTGCTTAACATGAAATTGAATTTTAATGGAAGATTTCCTCTGCCTGGAATTGACTTGGGATGTTATTGATTGACTCAAGAACCTTTAAAGGTGTTCATGCAATTAAGTATAAAAAAATAAAGTAAAAATGTGGAAGAGTGCTAAAGGGATAAGACAATATGTAAATCCCAAATGATGATTCACAGAACTTCAAAATGTAGATTATGATTAGTGGTTGAAATGTTTGGACGACACTTAACTTAATTAACCGTTTAATCAAAATTCAAAGTTATTAAACCAACAAATAAGAAAAGGTTATTATAAAAATTTGGGGATTTGTGTAATAAACAGGCCAATGCCCCCTACCTATCTGGTTCAAAGAGAAGTGTTAATAGAAAGAATAATAAGAAAACCGACATGTTTAAATTGTAGATTATCTTCAATAAAAAATATAAATCCACTGTTTAACGTGAACGCTATCTATATTACAAGTGTCAGAATCTATAATTTGAAGAAGAAAAAAAAAATCTGCTATCAAAAATTGTTAATTATAAAATCAATTTTCTCGGAAACATCATTTTTATATTGCTATAAATAGAGTGGTAGAGAATCGTTGTAGAATTTACGTAATCATGGAATTTGATGTATTTTTAAAATACAGCAACTTTGCAGGGAGGGAGGGGACATTGGGTTGTTTATTACATTAGTCCCTAAAGTTTTATAAAACCGTCTTCTTCCTTGGCTCAACAATTTTAAGGACTTAAATGATTTTTGATTGATTGGTTCATTAAGTTATGGTTTAAACGTTTCAGAAACAAAATGTAATCCACAGAAGAGGTGATTTGGTGTGAAGGGCGGATTAGTAATTAGCTTTAAAAAATACTTTTAGCCTATACGAAGCTTTTCTACAATGTATAACTTAGCTTGTGTAGTAAAGTAACTTCAGAGATCCTTAGCTTCAAATGAAATAAGTTCTACTATATTTAAAAGATTAGGTTCACTTTTAGTCATACCCAATTTTTTCAAGATATCGACATTGTCGACTAATGATCCCTTTACCCTGATTTCAAATTCTTCACTATTAACTTCCCCCTCCTTTCTTTATTATTAGTTATTAAACTTTCCGTTGACAAAGGGCATTAATTGACTTTTAATAATAAAGGCTTTTTTGTCGAAACTAAATGCATTCTTGGTGGAAAGGGATAAATTAAAGGTTTATTTCATTGAAATAATTTCTTAGGCGTTAAAAAGGTCATATTTAACAGCATTATAATGTTAAAAGTTGTTATGCCGTGGCTTATAAACAATAAACATGCTTAACTTACTAGCACTAGAAATGTCGTACAATTAAATAATTGTTTCTTGTTTGTCTAAGAGATAATGCGTTGAATTAGAATTACATATAAAATACCGTAACTTACTTAGTGAATTTATTTTATGAATGTTAAATGATATTTTAATATTCTATTTTGTTAGAAAAGGTGTGTTAGTTTGTTATTGCTGCACTAATTATGGACATAATTGTCCTTGTTTTTTTGTGAATCTTCAAAGAATGCACTTTTGTTTTTATTAAACAGTAATATTTATCAATGAGAAGTCATGAATTATACTTAACAAAGAAATGTCCTTGTAATCCAACATAAAAGTATTAGCAACGAAGTATCGGGTTTCGTCGTATTTTCACAGTAGCTTTTCTCTAGTTTCTAGCCCCTGTGTGGGGCTATAACCCTGTGGGGCAATTACTAACATTTACCTAACCTTAAATAACCTATTATAAGCTACTGTGAAAATACGACGAAACCCGCTACTTCGTTTTCTTTCCATGATCCTAATTTTCTCTTTTTCTAAGAGAGTAAATAGTTAGTTGCAGGGATAAAACAATGGACGATGAAATAATCTTCCTCTGAAAGTGTGAGATTCTACCTTGCTGGGAAATGTTGAAGGGAAGAAAGGGTTGTAAATTAATTTTCTCCTGGAGAAAGGGAAATTGGACCTTAAATTAAACAGTAAAACTTTGGCTAATTCTATTAAATTTTGAATGTATGGACATAACTAACAGTGACCAATTTTTCAACCATTAATTTTGTTCTATATAAGGGATAATTTTGTTTATCATCATAGGGGATGAATATCAATTTGTCCCCTTAAAGGAAAGCAATGATGGTAAGCCGTATTTTAAACAAAAAGTTCCCAATTTGTTACAGACTTAAGAAAACGCTTGACTTGAATAGTTGCTTTGCTACAAAAAATATTGGTTATAAATATCGTTTAGGTAGTAATTGAAAATAAATTGCGCTAAATATAAAGTTTTTATCTATCATAAAATTAGAATTATGTTATAAATATTTTACCGCATAAAACTAATAAAACAAAGAAGGGGATGTGAAAGAATAGTTATTTCTCGCATCGTATTATAAACGGCTTTCCGCGGATATAATCTTATGATTGTACATTTCTATATTCGTAGAAAGCTGGATATAATACGAGGCTAGACATAGTTTTTTCATATGGATGAGAACCGGTTCCTATCCACCGGATTCGAATGAATACGAGAAAACACTTTTCCCCACAACTGTTTTATTTGATATTCTTTTTAGTAAGAAAAAGTGTATTGTTTTTTTACTCAATTTATCGTACATTGTCTTATCCCTCATGCTCCCTGCGTTTTTAGAAAACCAACGAAAATATCACTTGAACTTTTTGCTTTGGTGTAATTTGTTTCTTTTCTGATCTAGATTAGTTTTTACTTTTTATTATTATTATATTTATTGAATCATGTCGCAAAGACGAAACAAGTTATTTTCAATCACTTTTGAAGCTTTAAACAGCTAAACAATTTCTGTAGATTAAATTATTGGTTGATAAGTTTGAACATTACTAGTTCGCAACCAATCAATCGAAATTCAATAAAAGTACCCAACGTATATAGCCAACGAATGAGTAAACATGGTTATAAAACTTATGGGATATCAGTGTTATTTACAATCTAATCCCTCTCTGTCTATCTTAGTATACAAAAGCATGTTGTAAGCCTGATTATAAACTATGTACATCCAGCCGGTTAGCCGCTAGCCGCCACTAAAGCTGCCAAAGAAAGACTTATCATCTTCTTTTTCTCAGCCCAAAATGAGAAGTTATGCAGCTCATCTATATTTTTTATCCTTGTTGTTAAATGTCAAAGGACAATAAACAAAGTTCTTTGTTATTTATTAATATATTTATGTCATTGTTATTTTTCTGTCTTTCCTTTTCCCAAATAAATTGATATGGTAGATTGGTTTGAAAATTTAAAGCAAGAATAATCTAGTTTGGCAGTGAAAGCAAATAATAATAGTTATTTATCGTATCATAGACAGCTTTCCGCGGTCATTAAAATGAAAATTTATAGGATTAAAACTAGATTTTTGTCCTGAGGGACCAAAGGCTATAATTCGAAGCTATACCTAAAAAAAATTCAGTATGGATGAGAACCGGTTCTAATACACCGGATATTAATCAGTTTCGAAGCCATACTGAAATTCTGATATTATGATGATTTTTAAATAAGAATGATAATTAAACGATCATGTTTTTGAGTAGCGCAAAAAATCATTTTTTAACCAGTATTAACATTATAAAAAAATTACCTAAGCATGTCCAAGTCAAGTCTTTGCTTTTTAGAAATGCTTTAGGCTAATTTATGTCTTTTATATGTAAAATATATAAAATATCTTCGAAATTGATGCTTTGAAGGGGCTGTACCTTTCTGTTAGATTGTATAAATGTCTTGAGTTGTTTTCAGGCTATTTTCTTTACCTCTCTCGCTTTCCCCTAGAGGCTAGTAGGGAAGCAACAAATCATTAAATAAAATAGAGAAAAATAGTGGAAAAAATAAATTAGAAAATTCTTATGTTAACTCTTTAACACATTCTTCCCAAAGAATTTTCAATTAACTTTGGAATGGGTTAAACACAGGAAAAATTTTTGTTAGTAGAAGATTTAGAATTGGTTGTTTGTCGAGTGTCATAAAGCACTTTATTCAAAGTAAAATTTTTTATTATATCATAAATTCACAGTTCTGTTAATGTGACTTGGATTAATAATTATTATGTTTTCAGGTTCGATTACGCCTTCGATGAGAATTCCTCGAACGAGTTGGTATACAAATACACAGCCAGGCCCCTCGTACAGTCAATCTTTGAAGGAAAGCATTGTTGCTGAAAAGTTGGTTTCAGGATTTATTTTTGTAGTAGCGGGGCTACTCTTAACTTATTCGTTTGTCAGTCTGATTTTAAATGTTTTTATTTTATATCAAATCTTACATTCTCAATTTTCCTTTTAAATGAAAGCAGATTTGAATTCATTCAAAAATATAGCAGAATATTTCTAAATGGAGAGAGAGATATATTCTACGTGACAAGCTCAGGACTAAAACGAAGCTTCTATGGAAATAGGTCAAAACTTTGAAGTATATATGAACACAAAAGCATCCAACTACTTTTGTATTAGAATTCTTCAATATTTTTTCCCTAAACCAGTTTAATGATGAGCTTATCATGTGTTTAGGTGCAGTGCATAAACAATATTTTTATAGGCATGAGTCGAAGCCTTAAATTTTTTAGTACATTCTAGAAAATTTTTTAAATCTAAGAAATATTTACAAGAATTATAATGGGTTGTGGGATGGTTTACAAAGAAAGTTGTGGGGAGGGAAAAGGTACATTCGAAAATTATATAGAAATATTTTAAGGGCTGTTGGACACTGCACACCCCTGAAAATGTTTTATTAGGGTAGTGCTTAGACCCTCCTAGTAGCCCTTGTATCACGCCCCTAGATGCCTTGCATAAAAATTTGCCAATTTAAAAGTTTTCCTTGGCTAGTACTACTCACATCCAGTCATCTCGTGCAAAAGCCTCCTCCATAGAAAAAATAGAAGAATTTTTCCCTAGAATTTTCGGTTGTAATCTGTGAGAATATACTCGACAACAAATGCTGTCTGTCTATTGTCGGTTTATTAGTATGGATAATAGAATAAACGAGATTTTAGGGGGTAAAAAAAGTTTGATTCTTTGTAAATAAATAAGTAGTTTACATACATCATCGATTATAATAGAACTTGAAATAATATAAGTTTCCAGTATCGCTTCGAAACCGATTAATATCCGATGGATATGTTGTATAACTATGTTGTATAACATCGTATTAAATGCAGTTTTCTACAAATATAAAAAGGTACACTCAAAAGATTAAAACCAGTTTTTTTAGCCCGTTCCTTTTGCATCTCGGGGCTAAAAAACTGGTTTTGATCTTATAATTGTACATTTTTATACCGTCAGAAAGCTGTTTATAATACGATGCGAAAAATAACTATTCCCAAATTTCCTATGTTAAAACCTGCCTTTGGTAGTTAGAATTGTTTGGGATAGATAAATGTTTTAAGATTAATTAATGCTACATACTCCTGTAAATAGAAATAGAGAGAATATACATATTCACATAAATAAGAGAAAATATACGAGAAAGAGAGAGACAGAGAGACAAATAAATAAATATATTCTTATACATCTAGTGGACAGAGGGATTTAGTGAAAGAAAGATGTTGTTCAGTGATATTTTAGGGACAATTAAGCACATAGGTAGTGCATCAACAACACACACAAAAAAGGGTTATTTTATGATAAAAACAGTACCTAATTCATTATACTTTAAGTTAGTGATAAAAAAAGTTATTTGTTGAAAAATAGAGACATTTTGCCTATAACATTGAGCCTTATTATCCTAGGAATCCATATCACATAAATTATTGCTTTTAAAAGAGCTCTGAATCATACCTAACTATTACAGGAATCAACATTCCAAGTGTTAAATTAAGATAACAATTTTAATATGTCTAAATTAACGATTATAGCTATACGTTACGGACAGATGGAGCTACCTTAATCATTGAAAATCTTCGCCTTTAAAAATGCATTTATCTTATCTAATTATAGGCTTTTTATTTTTATAGAAGCAGTGAGAGCTATTTAGTTTTATTACTGTTGCGGTTTTTTTCTTTTACTGTGAAAGATTATTGAATCAATTAAAAAAAGTCAAAATACAATAATATTAACATACAGAAAAACTCTACTTCATTTATCGGCAAAAAACAATTGGGTACGTGGTTGGTAATATTGTTTATCGTAATTGGGGATATTCGTTTATTTATCGTCCATTGTCTTATCCCCCAAGATCCATGATATTTATAAATTAGCACAATTTTCGCACAACTTCATGAACTGAACACCATACTAAAATGGATTTATTATTACTTGGATCTTGCACCAGATTATCATGTACTCTAATAAAGGGAAACTTGTAGTTGGCTGATATAACGATCCCTCTATCCACCCCCTATACCCAATCCCATCCCCTCCTACTGGACGAATAAACTGACTAATACGTGATGTCCATGTTAGCAACCTTAACTTAAGACAATTTTCCCCTGTCATAATATCCACGTATATTTTATATCCATTATCCTAAGCTTCGATGCGGAAGAAATTTTGCACAAGTTTTGGACTTTGAATTGGAAATTCGCATGACACATAATCAATATTTTGTAATGTATGGCAAGGAGAGAGAATAGGAATAGAGTGTCCAAAAGTTTCAACCGCTTATTGTAATCTACAGACGGGGTAATTTAATTTGTGTTTCATCATTGGGGATAAATATCAATTTATCGGCCATTCTCTTATCCATTTAGATCCTTTAATATTGATAATGTTTAACGTTTATTTACAGCAAAAGACATAATAATATATTTAAAGGCTTTATCATCTAAAGTATTTTTCTGCTTCTAAATCTAAAAGAAGTTAGCCATAGAAATTGTTACAAAGTATTTTATTCTGTTTACTTATCCCTGTATCTCTGCTCCATAAAAGGCAATATTCGCTGGACCGTGAAATATGAACACTGACAGGATGGGTTACAAACAAGGGAAGGGATATTACTTCTCATGAAAAATAATTGCCTTAACTTTTCTGCCATTTAGAATTATAGTTTCCACAAACTGCTAAAGTAATTTTTAAGAAAACTGAAGTTTTTAGTTGCTTATCATTCGATTACATAATAGGACCGCCCTTTTGTACACATTTTCTAACAAATGATTTGGTCAGATTGTTCCTACTATGTCCTAATTGATCATCTAGACTTTCTATATTTATTCCGTTCCTGGTTAGAAACTAATAACAACATATTTGTCAAAAACTTTCTTCCAAAAAACAAACAAAATTGTATTGTATGTACTTATGGCTCTTAGCAGCCGTGCTACTACTCTGTAATAAGTTTATGTCTGTTCGTCTGTTCGTGTGTAAATGTAAGTTACTTATGAAAGTTTTATCATAAATATACCTTGATTTTTTATCAGAGAAATATTTAATAACTCAGACAAAAAAAACCCATCTATTTAGGCACCTAAAAATAGTTTTAATTATTTGTTTTCATATTTTTGGGCAATTTTCCTCAAGTGCCAATTCGAGAACGGACCCCTGCCCCTTGCTAAATTTTGAAATTTCTTTACGTTAGGTTAGGTTGGTTAGCCCTGCAGTGGTTAGGCATAGGAACCCCAAACAACCTCCTATTTCATTATTTTTTTTAAAAAATTAGCCAGGGGGGTTTCGGTGCTCGATAGACACTTTGAAGAAAGCACCTATGTTTCCAAGTCTGTAGGTTTCAAAGTGTGGGCTGTAGTGGGGTCATTTGTATGTTGCAATGGTAAGCAAGAAATTAAAAACTAAGACAAATAGGTTTATGCGTAGCGCAGCTAACAACATTTAATGGATAAGAAGAGTAGTATGATTTCATACAGGGATCTAGAGGGAATTGGACAATGGCCTATAAATTTATGTACCTTCTAAATGTTATTACACAACATTACCCCTTGTGTAGATTACAATTCATAGTTGAAACTTTAGGACACTCAACTTAATCAAACATCCAATCAAAATTTATTAAAAGTCCTAAAAGTTTTTGTGCCAACGAACAAGAAAACATTATTATAAACCTTGGGGACTAATGTAATAAACATTGTCCTCCTCTCTATCTTTGGATTTCATAACTTAAGAATTTCATTAAAATTATGTTAGTTTTGTGTGACTTACTGACGATCCTAATCATAGAGTAGCTGCGCTTTAAAAACTGTATTTTGTTGAAATAAAAAGCAATGTACATTTTGTATTCATATAAACAAATTGAACAAATGTGTGCTTTTCAGGGAAGCAGGCATAAAAAATTGACAGAAATCCTTGTATGTATCATTGTTAGTTCCTATTTCTGTAAGTCAAAATAATCTTAATATAAAAGTAACAAGATGTCTATCTGTCTCTCATTTGTGTAAATCTCATTTTGCTAACTGATATGGTTTTTCTTATAGGTCCCATTAAGTTATTATTTAATTGGGAAGGGTACCTCAACCCTCCAAAAATAAAGGCCCCTTATTGTAATGTTCTCTAAGTGAAATTTGCAGCGGGCTAAAAGACGCTACACTATCTCCACCCCCTTGGGCTCAAATCCTTCTTTCCTACTTGATAAACGAACTGACCAATAAATCACAGGGGAATTAGCAACTTAGATTGACGATAATTTTCCCCCTGTCATAATATTCAGGTATATTCTACATCCATTGCCATATCCATGTCCCTGACTTTTTACTAATAGTCAGAAGCTTCAAAAATCTACCTACACATCATTTTTTACTTTTTACACAATCACACATACACACACACATACACACACAAAATCACACACAAACACACACATTTACATTACAGATAATACATATAGATAGTTTAGATACTCAATATCTTTATCAGACTAATAGGAAGTTAACAGTTAAGTGACATCCGACTACAATATTGATGAGAAAATGTATACATTTTGGTTCAAAATGGCACTTTTTTCTTCATATTATCTAAAAGTCAGCCTTAAATAGTTGACTTTTTTTTAAATTAAGCTTTTCTTTTGTGAAATTTAATCTTTTTAGGAATTCCAGTTTAGGATGGACAAAATATTTTGTCTGATTGGCTATCTAGGGAAATAAAAATATTTTTCAGATACACACACATGCACCAGGGGAGGGAACATTGGGCTGTCTATTACACAAGTACCCAAAGTTTTATATTAACGTGTTCACATTAGTTGGCTTAACAACAGTTGGGACTGTTAGTGAATTTAGATTGGCTGATTTATTAAGTTGAGTGTTCAAACGTTTCTACCACTAATATTAATCTACAGAATGGGTAATTTTGTGTATTATCATTAGAGATATACATCAATTAATTGGCCATTGTCTTATCCCTTTAGATCCCTGCATATGCACACACAAAAGATTGATGATTAGACCACACTAAATGCACAAAAATCATGCACATACACACACACAAACAACTTATGCACACACTCACACATCCATTGATGCATCAATTTATAGAAAAAGGACAAAAAAGGTAAAATCCTGCTTCTTTAAACCTTTCTTTATCACTCACACATATTTATCTAGGTACATAACAGAAGAAAAAAATGGAAGATTTTTTTCATTGGAAAGTTAATTGCAAGTGAAATTGTTTACCAATAACTTATCCGACTGTTTTTAAAAAATATTAGTAATATCTTTAAAATTTTCTTCATTGGCAAAATAATAATATCTTTTTTTTATGGAAGGCATTGAGTAAAACAAATCTTCTTTAGATGTCTTAAAAAGAATCAAAATAATATGCCTTCGATTACATTTATTTTCATTGCAAAATGGTTAATCTCATGTCTTATGAAAACAATTTCACCTCCGACTTTTCCACCAGCAAATTAGACTCAAAATTTATATTAAAAGAGCATCTAACAATAATTTTTTTTGCGCAGCTACTATATAACTAGGTTATATTTATACATCACTAGATCATTGTAAGTTAAGAATTTATGACAGTAACTTACATGCTTATTAACTGATTTAAAAGGTAAATCAATAGCTCCATAAAATATAATTTTATGTAACTTTCTTGTTGTTTTCTTGCTACTATTGCTTTAAAATTGTAGAGTAGGTTTGCTCCATGCACATTTTTATGAATATTTGGTATAGGAATTAATGTAAACAAATATTTATGATAGCTTAACATAAACTCGAGCATAAACATAGTGGGGAATTTAAATATACTACCGGTAATTAGTGCGAATTATCTAAGATTTAAAAAAATAGAAAACTGCTCAAAAATGTACAGTACGAGTACGGGGACTTTAGACTGTAACTTTTGCTGGTACCCAAAGTTTTATTAACACGATATCTCATTCGTTGGCTTATAAAGTTTGCGGACGTTGTACAAACATCCAATGTTCAAACTTATTGACCAACAATATGATCTACAGAAGGGGTAATTTTATTAATCTTAATCGAGGAGGTGTTTATCAATTTATCATCCATGCTCTTATTAAGATCTCTGATTAAAAGAAAAAGCTCCACAAGAAAATTGCAATTATTTCAAATTCCTCACTGTTACATCCATTAATTTGGTTAATGGCTGCAGAATGTGGAAAATGACAACCTATTACTTCTTTTTTAGCAGCAAGACTATTTAAAGATTTGCCTTGGGTCGTCCGTTCGTCCTCCTTCCCCTTTTTTAATAGATGCAATTAAATGATATGTTTCATTCCATTATCATAGTAAATCAAGGATCTAAAGGGATAAGACAATTGCAATGGCCAAAAAATTAATGTGCATCTCCAATGATTATAAACAAAATTACCCTTATTGAAGATTAAAAGTTTGGAACTCACCTATTTTTAGTTCAATAAAAGTACCCAAAGAAGGTTTTGATACATCGAATAAGATAACGTCATTATGAAACTTTTGGTACAAGTGTAATTTACAGTCCAATGTCCCCGACAATGAAATACGCTTGCTGCATAAAAAAATCTACATCACTGTATTTTGGATTACCCTAATTGTTATTGCTGAGATACTTATAAGACAAAATTGACAAGTTATGCTATGCTGCTTATGGATCATATCATTCCTTTTTTATTCCCTTCTCTTCCTTATAGTATTTTATAAATGTACTTTTCTCAAGGAGGGAGGGGACATGGAGATGTTTATTTTATTAGTCCCCAAAGTTTTATAATAAGGCTTTCTTATTCGTTGGCAAAACAACTTTGGGGACTTATATTTCATTTTGATTGGTTGGATTATTAAGTTGATTGTCCAAACGATTCACCACAAATTGTAATCTACAGAAAGAGTACCTAATTTTGTATATCATCATTGGGGATGTACATCAATTTATCGGCCATTGTCTTATCCCTTTAGATTCCTGATTTCCCCCATGTATTTACCTCACACTTACAGTGTTCCTTCACTTCCGTTAAATGTATCAAACTAGCTAAAACATTCAAGTAAAATAATAGTGGAGGCAGGGCTTAATTAACTGTAAGTTCACGGGGTAGAATCCTGTATATTGGGTCTTTGAATATCATCCAATAGCGTTGGAGACACCAACACAGCAAAGTCTCTAAAAAAAAAAGCAGAAAGCAATTTGCTAGCAGATGAAAAAGGTAGTTCAGGTAGTTGTTTAGATTATACTTCTATACTTTAACATTTATTGCACAAACTGACCCTGCTATAATTTACTAAAAATAAAATTTGCTAATTGTTTGCTAATTTGTCTTATTTCAAATATGAAATACTTTGCAGATATAATAAAAGGCGGAAATCATATCACCATAATTCTAAAACAGTATATTAGCGGTTTTAAATTTTTTTACAATAGTTTTATTTTAATCCACTATCGCGATATTTTGATAGTATTCGATTCCTTCATTTCAGGGTTTTAAAGGATAAGAAAGTGGACGATAAATTAATGTTTACCTATACCAAAAACAAAATTAACCATTCTTTAGGTTAAAATTGTTGGTTGAAATGTTTGGACACTTATAAGTAAGTTTGAATCAATAAATTTTTATTCAATACGAGTACCCATAGTTTTAAGCCAACCAAAGGGAAAATGTGTATATAAAACTTTGGGTACAAGTGTATTTTCCAGTAAATATCATCTCACTCTGATTTAATTTATAAAAAATATAAACATGTGAGAAACAAGGTTTTTTTTGCGTAAATGCTAGACGACCATATTAGCTTGATATTTTAGCAAATTCTTCATAACTAGTAATTTCCCGTTTAAGAGGCTAAGATTAAGTATTATTATTTCTATAGAATATAGCATTACTAGAGTATTTATACTGCATACGCGGATTTGAGGCTTCGTCTGTAGCCTCACTGGTTTTGGTAGAGCATAGAATAGAGTATTTTTATATATAACTTTTTTATTATTTATTCCCAGGGATGGGGGAGACAATGGTCTTCAAATTATTCTTGCAATCGTTCACATATCAACTTTTGATACTTTAATTACAAAGAGATTGGTCGATTCAAACTAATCATTTAATCTGCATTAGATTAATTTTCGTCTATTGTCTTATCCCTAAGATCCATGCTTATTCTTCTTAAAAACTGCTGTAAGAAACGTTTGCAGGATAAATAGAAAGCTTATTATAAGAAATGATGAATTTGGCCGTTGCCAGGATCGTAAGCTTTATACGGACGGACAACAGACACACTTCATACTTCAATCTATTTAAATAAGAAAAAATTAGGGATGGCAATCCGTCAAATTTTTGGACCGGATTCGGAAAAATTCGTCCAAAAAAGGCGGTTTCCCGCGGATTCCGGATTCTTATTTTTGGCGGATTTGGATTCCGGATTTTAGCAATATTTTAAAAGGCTTTTTTTATTTTAAAAATTTAAGTGCTACATATGTCCTATAAATTAACGTTCTTGGTGTTCTCTATAATTCACTTCCGAGAGTCGAACCAGATTTTAAAAGATTTTATATATAATGATGATAATCTTTGCCTTCAAAAAGGGGGAGTTGAAAGAAAAAACTCTAGACGCTAATGTTAGCCTACCAATTAAGAATCCGAATCCGTTATTAAAAAACGGATTCCGGATTCGGATTTCAAAATTAGGCGGATTCCGGATTCAGATACGGATTGCCAACCCTAATTAAAATATTTTTTTGTCATGAAACTGTCTAAACAATAATAATTATTTTCTTTATTGTTTCCTAATTATAATTTTATAATACTAAGAAAGGGTGGTTTTGTGATTTTTTTTTCAAAACACAAGAAGAAAATAAACCATCCATGAAACCAATTAATTTAAAATGATTTAAACAAAATGATAAGATTTCTAAAACAAACACTTTGTAATGTTTTAGAAATAGTATATAAACCGTTATAAGCTTAAGGTTTCAATAATCACTGAATCATTTGAGTTCTCCTTATAGGGAAACTTCATGGGCTGATATTAGGCTATAATATTTTTAGATTTAATCCTCGGGATGGCTTTATGCTATTTTTTACCCTCTTCTTGATCGTTTGAATACAGAACATGTAGATGCTAGGGGCCCAGTCGCAAGTTGATTGAAATGTGTTTAAATATTAATTATAACATCTTGTGTGCATATTACTTTTGAAAACTCCGCTATAAACAAAAAAATATGTTTTATATTTTTTCTTATTCCTTAAAAAAAAGCTTCAGGTATCAAATACACTATCCCCAAAAATGGACTCAATCCAGTTTGGTCAAAATTGATAGTACTCCTGTAGCTCATGATGCAGTTAATATAAAATTAGTGGTTGCAGCATCAGAGGTACTGAATTTTTTTAATTACCTCTTTGGGCAAAGCCCCCTAGAGACTAGGGGCGAAACCGCTAGTATACTAGAAGGTGTAATTGTTGTCCTTGTTTTACTGATAATATCCTAAATGGTTAATCTCTTAAATTAGTGTAGGAAAAAAGGTAAGATGGAATCATTAACTTGGCTAGAAGAGAAATGTTTATCCCAAACAGTTAAACAATCTTTTCCTTCCAATTAAAAAGCAAGAAATTGATAGCTGTTGGTTAAAACTCCTTATTCCACCTCCTTTTTGGGGGAATCATAGAGGTGGCTTTTTGAGTCCTACTATAGGTTAACATACACTCCCAAACGTCCCTACCCTCCCAAAAAAACAGTTTAAGACCTACCCTGGACAAAAAATACTTTCCTAAAAATTGTAGAATGATTGTATGATTGCGGATTTTTGTTACTTTGTATATACACTTGGATAAGAGATTAGCAGGACTATATTATCTCATCAGTATCCCTATACCAGGAGTAGAGGGATATCACAATTAATACAGCCCTTTTGTCCAGAGTTTCGGATCCGGATCCGCAAGGATCCGCATAATTTCGAGTCCAAGAATCCTGATCCGGATCCTTGGACTCAAAAAAAATGCGGGAAAAAATGGAAAAATCTACCTAAATTTATATAAAATCTCAGACATTCTCTTGATGAGAGCCAATCTTTAAGGTTTAGGGTCAGACTTGAAAATTAAAAGTATTTTTGACTTCGAATTAAAGAATAATTATTTTTGAAAAGTTTGGTGATATTATTTTTATTGTCAAGGATCCGGATCCGCACTGACCAAATTTGGAGGATCCGGATCCGCAAAAAATCAATGCGGATCCGAAACCCTGCTTTTGTCCCCCAATTAGGATAGGGTTATTTGGTTATTCAATGTCTTATCCCTTTATCCATGAAATGTTGTCCTAAGAGAAAATTAATTTATCGTCCATTGCCTTAACCTTGACACATTGTCCATTTAATCATACCAACTTTTGAGAGAATTAATTTATCTTCCATTATGCTATCTCTGTTTTCTTGACATATTATCCACTCAATCATACCTCTTTCAACAACATAAATAAGATACTTTTCAGGAAGGGAGCGGACATTTGGCTGTTTATTACCCAAAGTTTTCTAATAACATTTTCTTATTTGTTGGCTCAATAACTTTTGGGTTTTGAATTTTGAATGATTGTTTCATTAAGTAGTGTGTCCAAACGTTTCAACCACTAATTGTAATCTATAGAATGGATAATTTTGTGTATCATCAAAGGGGATGTAAAACAATTTATCGGTCTTGGTCTTATCCCTTTAGATCCCTTGATACTTTGGCTGGCTTTAAATAAGGAGGACATTTTTTATAAGCAAAGCTTTAATCCTATAATATAAAGTAGTAAGGGTTTTTTGTCTGAAGCCTAAGATTTCAATAACTACTGAACTGCTTGAGTTCTCCTTAAAGAAGCTTTAAATAGGCCCTGGGATGGTTTTAGGCTGTTGTTTTACTTTTTATTAAGGCTTTGAGATGGTTTTATGCTACTTTTATGTCGTTTTTTTCACTTCGAATGCACAATTTTTATACGCTAGAGACTCAGCCTCTAATATACTATAAATAGGTTCCATTTAAATAAGTCTATACTATTACTTTTTAATAAGATCAAAATAAAAGATTTAAAATTCTTATGTTGTTTAAATATTGATGATTTATCAAATTTGTAGATTTCTTATTTTGCAAGTAAAAGCAATATTTATTTTCTTTAAAATCCTATAGAGACCAAAATAATATGTAATTCTTTGAATGATTTAAAGTTTTGTAAAAAAAATCTTCAAATGCTTTCAAGAAAATTCTCAATTTAAAGGATTTTTGGAAAAGTTTGATGGAGTAAATAATATTATATAAATAGGGTAATTCCATCTGATAGTTCAAAGGTTTGACATTATTGTCATTTTTAAGTTAAGTTAAGTTTTTTTTTATAGTTTTTTTTACACTATTGACTTATATTATCTTAAAACCATCCCATGACTTTAGTTAAGTAATAAAATTTTCTCGGCCGTTATATGGGGTTAGTTAATTATGTTTTTTGTGTAATTTATTTTGGGAGGTTGGTGTTACCCTTACCCAAAATTGTAAATTGTTAAAATCCTTCCCAGGACCTGTGACAAGCTAAAATGTAAAGGAGAACGTTATCGATTCAGCGGTTAGCGATATTCTTCGGTACAGACATATACACTCATAATGCTACTTTATTATAAGTAATACACACGGATTTCTTTTTCTTGTTTGTACATCATTTTGTATAAATACTCCTTAAGGAATTATCGGTAATTGCATTATATTGGAAACGAACAAATAACATGTACTATATCCATTTTATCAGAGAATCGATATGTAATTAATTGGATGTTGCACTAGATTTTTATGTACTCTTGTAAAGTGATGCTCACAGCTGGCTAAAATGACGATACCTTCCATATGCCCTCTTTACCCTAGCCCATTCCCTTCTAAGGTGTGTGTTATACAAAAATTTAGAGTTTAGTTTTTTGTTTAGGAGGGGTAAAAAATATTCATTCCTAAACAAAAAACTGGATAGGAATATCATTCTCATTTAAACATAAACTCATTTTTATGCTAAAATGTGGTTTAATTTTGGTTTTTAAATTTCATTTATTTCCCTGGTATCATTTTTCTTTCTTTTAGTAATTAATAAAAATTCTAAAATCTTCCAAAAAAAATTTAAAATCTTCTAAAAATGATACCAGGGATATAAATGATGATACCGGGGAAATAAATGGGGTATTCCTGTCCAGTTTTTTGTTTAGGAATGAATATTTCTTACCCGAGGGAATAAATGATGGACCGATAGGTCATCATTTATTCACGAGGGTAAGAAATATTCATTCCTAAACAAAAAACTGGACAGGAATATCATTCTCATTTAAACAAAAACTCATTTTTATGCTAGTAAAATGTGGTTTAATTTGGTTTTTAAATTTCATTTATTACCCTGGTATAATTTTTCTTTCTTTTAGTAATTAATAAAAATTATAAAATCTTCCAAAAAAAATTAAAAATCTTCTAAAATCATACCAGGGATATAAATGAGATACCAGGGAAATAAATGAATATTTACATCCACTATTTAAGGGGTTGTTTATATGGGAATGAATATTTACATCCACTATTTAATGGGTCGTTTATATGGGAATGAATGAATATTTATTGACCATTTTAGTTTTCCTGATTTTTTATTTGTAGACATATGTAATCATGATAAATTAGACCTAACATTATATCTCTGGTATGTTCTAATATTAGTTGGTTCTAGATGAAATTAGAAATGCAACTTATTTGCCAAAAAGCTTCGATCCAAAATGGGGTTAATAATAAAACAGCCTAAAACTATCCAAGAGTATAAAAAGCTTCTCTGAAGATCAAAACATAGGATGTATCATTTATTTTCAACAACAAAAATCTAAATTTTAGGTTATATTTGTGGATCCGCCCCTAGTTATAATAGAGAGTGTAACCCATTACATTTGATAATTTAATATCAACATCATTGTCCTTATTTTATTTTCGCAGTTCACCGAATAGTGCAACAATAAGCTGCAGACGGACAGATAGACAGCAATCGTTTTACTTGCCATACGAGACAATACATGTGTTCTTATGTTACCTAGACATACTAAAAATGAAAAATTCACGTATAAAAATTCCAACTTTCCACAACTGTGCCGCTGTCCGCCAGGTGGCATGGCTACCTGCTTTGCTTACGGTCAGACTGGTTCCGGTAAAACCCACACCATGGGTGGAGAATTTCAGGTGAGAAACAATTTTTCTAATTGCTGTTAATCGACAATTTGTCTTTAAATTTTCTGAAGTTTCTTTGGTGGTCTCCCTTAAAGTGCCTAGCGAATACAAAAAAAAACCTTGCAGTCCCCTTTTATAAAAAATGAATAAAAATAAGAGAGAGAGAGAGAGAGAGAGGGGGGGGGGGGTCAGTTTATGGGTTTATCTTAGGTTGAGTTTTATTGGGTAGCAATGGAGCGGTTATGCTAGAGAAATCCCCCCCCCCCCCCTCCCCCACAGTTGTATATTGCATATTATAATGCAATAGACTTTGAGTAAAAGTAACGTATATTTTTCTATATTTTTTTTGACTGCTGGCAGAGTTGGAGGCACCATTTTAAATGGAACTATCTAATCTGTAAGTATTAAGGAAAAAAATAAATATTTCTGACATGAATCATTTTAATTTTTAATGCATTTATGATGTCATCATAGAATGATATTTAAATATAATTTTAAAGTTATGAATTAAAATGGTTTCACGATATAACATGCATTAAATAATCATTACGGCTAGCTTTTATATTTTCAGTATAAATCGATTTATGTCCGCTGTATTAGAACCAGTTTCCAGCCATACTTTAAAATCATGTATAGCATCGTATTACAGACAATTTTCCATGAATTTTTAAAAAAAATCAGAAAATCAATACTAGTTTTGTTAGCCCGGGCCTTAGGTCCCTCGGCTATGACAAAACTTGTTTTAATCTTATAATTTTTCATTTTAATACCCGCGGAAAGCTGTCTTTAATACGATGCGATAAAAAAAATATTCTTTGTAGGGAAAAACCCAAGATTCGAAGGGAGGTATTTACGCCTATGCAACCAGAGATGTTTTCAAACTACTCAACTCAGCTAAATATAAACATTTGGATGTCAGCATATGCTGCAGGTTTGTTCTTGTTTCTAGCATCGAACCTGCTTTATAACTTGTTTGTTTTTAAACAGGAATTCTACCTCCTTTGTTTGAAGCTAAATACAGTTTTCTTTATTGAATAGAATACTCCGGATAGAAAAAAGGAAAACTAACCTTACTATGAATAAAAGTGGACTGGTACCCAAGGTTTTATAACTACTTTATCTTACTCGTTGGCTACTTAAAAAACTTTGGATACTTATTAGTAATGAGTAAATATAAATGTCCAAACTTTTAATCAGCAATTTTCTTCTTTAGAAGGGGAAATTATCTTAGAGGATGGTTATCAATTTATAGTCCATTGTCCTATTTAATTTCCCTGCATTAACTATACCTAGGTAGTAAAATAATATTTATTTTCAGTTACTTTGAAATCTATTCTGGCAAAGTGTTCGACCTTTTATCTGGTAAAAGCAAATTAAGAGTTTTGGAGGATGGCAAACAACAGGTAGGGATATTTCCCCCTTATTTATCCTTCTTCAGGATAGGTACGTACTTGCTAGGACGTCCAAGCTTTTTAAAGGGTGGGGGGGGGGGGGAGGTGCCAAAATCTGAACAGGGGGTAAAAGTATATTTTATTGAATTTTTATTCTGGGGAGTTTAGGAGGGGTAGAGACATTTCCCCCTTATTTATCTTTCTTTAGGGTAGGTACGTACTTGCTAGGACGTCTAGGCCTGTTTAGGGCTAGGGGGATAGGGGACAAAATCTGATTATGGGGGTAATTTAAGTTTTGAGGGGGTTAATGTTTTTTACACCCCTCAAGAAATTTTATTATGGGGCTAAAATTACAGGGTTAGTTTGGAGGTTGTAATTACTCCCCATCAATTTTTTTCGGGATTATAAACCAATTTTGTTGTAAAATATCCTAAATTTACGTGATTTATAAAAGTTAGTGGGGTTTGATTTTTAAGAGATTTGAGGGTGGGGGCCCGGGGGGTGCATACTCCCAAGAAAGAATCATACAAATTCTTCAATTGCTATATCCCTGTTTTCTGTCAATAGGTTCATCCATTCATATGATTCATATGTAAATATTATCTATAATACAAAGTAGAACGATGTCTGTCTGTCCGTCTGTCCGTCTGTCTGTCCGTCTGAAGCTTAAGATCTCGGTAACCACTGAACCGAATGGGCTCTACTCTTCAGGGAATATACCTACTGGTCCTGTGGTGGTTTTAAGATATTTTCTTGAGGGGTGGGACACCCCTAACCCCCCCAAAAACAAAAAAATCCCCCCCTTAGAGGAGACTTCAACGTCAAATAAGGTGGTATCGTACATAAAAAATTAAATTTAACAAACAAAAACATTTAAAGTGCCACTAGAGGCCTCTAGGGGCGTAGCCGCTAGTACAGAAATAAAACATATATATATTGTTCTTTTTATTTTGAGACACTTCAGAATAGGTAATATAGGACTTTTTTTTGTACATAAAACAAGGATAATAACATCTAGGTATATGAAGCGAAGCTTATTAAAGTAGAACAATTTACTAACATAAGAAGAAGACCTTAAGTACGGAAAAAGGAGATTTTTTGCCGAGCGAGAAGAAAACCCCTTCTATTATTTTTTAAAAATGTTAATAAAGGGTAGAGAGATTAAGGTGGGATACCCTAACCTTATCCTGTACTCAATATGAACTAACCCAACCAGTCTTAAAGTAAAACTCACCATCCACATTTATTTCAAATTAAGGGTGGGGCCGGGTTTTTTTTTGCTCGAAAAGACACTATAAGGAAAACCGCTGATCGTATGAATTTTTTAGGTGGTTATAGTCGGCTTAACAGAGAGACAGGTAGAATGTGTGGACGATGTATTGAAGCTTATTACCCATGGAAACAATATTAGGACCAGCGGTCAGACAAGTGCTAACGCTCACTCATCCAGAAGTCATGCAGTTTTTCAGGTAAGTTTCCTCTTTAAAATTTCTTAAGGCATCTACCAAGTTATTTAGTGGTACTGTTTAAACATTTACTATAACTAATAACATCTATGATCTAACTGTACCAAACTTATAAGGAAATCTTAACTGACTGTTGTCAGACGGACAAACTCACGTACATGTCAATGTAAAAGATTGGCTAAACTATACGTCTCCTCACGCGAAAGCCATGGGGACATACCTAATTAATAATTATGGAGTAGCTTCTACTCTAAAATTAAAGTAAGTTTATGTCGTGGCTTGGATGTCTCACTCAGTATGACGGACAGGCATACTGCTTTGCCCTAATTATAATATATCTTTACCGCTAACATACTTAGTTGGTTGGTCAGGCTCCATTTTCTTGTGCTGACCGATTGTCTAAAAGATAGACGTACGAATAAGCACTTACTACAGAAAAGTAATTAATGAAAACCTGCTTTTTGATTACATTAAATCGAATTGGTTTATTATTACTTGGATGTTGCACTAGATTACTCAGATAAAGTAATACTCACAGCTGGCTAAAATAACGATACATCCCCCCTTCTACAGGATGAGCGAACTGACCAATAAAATAAGGTCCATACTAGCAAGCTAAATTGACGAGAAATTTTCCCTGGTCATATATATCCACAAATATCTTATATCCATTATCGCTAGTGTATATTTTAATATTTTCAGATTCTCCTTCGTCACAACAACACAAGAAAAACGTTGTACGGCAAGTTTTCTCTAATTGATTTGGCTGGTAACGAGAGAGGGGCTGACACCAGCTCAGCTAACAGACAGACAAGGTAAGAATAGTATTAAAACGCTATCTTTTATTTCACTTTAGAAAATATTTTGAAATTTTTTTGGGAAAGTTTTTTTATTAACTCGTTTTGGGCTTCATCCAAAAGTGGGCCATAAACAAATGCGTTTTTAACATAATGATCTTTTTAGGTCAGGTTATGTTAATCAAATTATTTATATAGAAAAAAAATAAATATGGAGGGGGGGGGGGAGGTCTCTTCCAAAGAAGCTTTTTACGTGTCTTGTGCTTTTTGAGCATATTTTATTAATTTCAATATTCCTTAAAAGATAAAGCCCTTTAAATACTGTGGGCGAAGCAGTTATTTTATGTAACTTCAGACTGGCCAGAGTGTACGTTTTGTACGTAACGTATCGAATCTTAGTACGTTCTGGACGTTATATTGAGATGTGTACGTAACGTATTTTGTATTTTTGTATGTTTTACGTTTTTTTTAAGAATAAGAATGAAATATAAGTAGAAAAGTAATTTGTATGTTTTGTACGAAAATTTCAAATAAATTCAATAATATCTTCAATTTTCATAGAACAAAAATATGTAGGTAAATTATGCATATATGTTATTAGAACTTACAGTTTAAATTTATGGATTTGAAATATATGTCCTATAGATTTAGTTTAAACTATTGAACAGAAAGAGATATGCAGTTAACTAAATTCAAGTTTAAATGCATTTCATGCAACTACCCCTTTAATAGATTTTACGATAATTTTTTTCAAATTCTTTATATACTTGGGAAAATTTTCCGAGATATCATATGGTGCTCAGTTTAGGATTAAGAAGTCTTATTTTTTGGTATCTTCAGTTTTTAAAGAAAGAGAATTAAATATCTATAATACAAAGTAGCTTGATGTCTGTCTGTCTGTCCGTCTGACCGTCTGTCTGTCCGTCCGTCCCTTAAGATCTCGGTAACCACTGAACCGATCGGATTCTACTCTTCAGGGAATATACCTACTGGTCCTGTGGTGGTTTTAGGCTATTTTCTTGGGGGGTGGACACCCCCCCCCCCAAAAAAAAACAAAAAAACCACCCCCCAAAGATTTTTTTTTTTACATTTTTTGTAAAATTTCCGTAACTGTTGATCAAATTGGGCTCAACCCTTCTGGGAATATACCTACTGGTCCTCTGGTGGTTTTAAGCTATTTTCTTGGGGGGTGGGACACCCCAACCCCCCAAAAAATAAAAAATCCCCACTTCCAAAATTTTTAATTTTTAAAATTTTTGTGAACAAAAACCAGTAATTGGGGTGGGGGAACCCCACTGCAACATGGGGCGAAGCCCCCACGAATCCCCCCCCCAAAAAAAAAAATTAAATAATTTTTCTTTTAATTTTAATTTTTGTGTATGCGAACAACCTAGGTTTAATTTTTACGAATTGAAATTTTTGTGTATATGGCAAACAACCTGGGTTTAATTTGTACAAATTATAATTTTTGTGCATAAAACGCACAAGCTGGGTTTAATTTTACCACAGAGTAATTAAACAAAGAATAATTTTTTTTTGAATATTTCTATTTAGGAGGGTTGACTTCCCATTACTTCATAGGGCGAAGCCCCTAGAGGCTAGGGGCGAAGCCGCTAGTAAGTATAAAAGTATTTGTATATTTATTTGTATTTGTACAAAAAGTATTACAAAAATAGTATATTATCTATAATACAAAGTAGAATGATGTCTGTCCGTCTGCTTGTCCGTCTGTATATCAGAAGCTTAATATCTAAGTAACCACTGAACCTATTGGGCTCTACTCTTCATGGAATATACCTAATAGTCCTGTGATGGTTTTTTGCTATATTTGGGGGAGGGACACTTAAAGCTTTTTACTTTCTACTAGGATTAGAGGCTTCGCCCCCTCTTTTATAGAATCGTTTGTTGGAAGTTTGTCAAAAAAAAATATAAAAAAAGATTGTGATTATTTTTTTCATTTAGGATTCGCCCCAGGGTGCGGTGGGGGTTCCCCCACCCCGCTGATTTGCATTAATTTACAACAATAAATTGAGGGGTGGTTGATTTTTTTTTTGGGGGGGGGGTGGGTTTCCCACACTCTAAGAAAATAGCTTAAAACTACCACAGGACCAGTAGATATATTCCCTGAAGATTAGAACCCAATCTGTTCAGCGGTTACCAAGATCTTAAGCTTTAGACAGACAGGCATTGATTTACTTTGTATTAAAGACTAGTATTTTCTGAGATCTTTAGCAATAGACAAAATAACCCTATATCCTATTATATGTTTATCCTATAAATCCTTTTTTTCTGTAACGAAGAATCTCGGTAACTGCTGAACCGACATGATCTTTGTGAGGTTGTAGGCTATTTTCTCTGTCCTTCCATAATGATATTCCTTCAAGAACCTGTATTCAAAATGGTAGAAAAATAGCCTAAAACCATCTCGGTAACTGTGTGAATTAGTTATGAAAATCTTAAGCATCAGTCAAAAAACTTACTACTTTATTTAATAGAATATACTTAGTACGTTATAACAGGATGTATGTCTCTCTGTCAGTTTATTTGACCGATATGGTTCTCCTTTACAGGGTAGCTTCTTTTAGGTCCTGGGAGAGGGTACAACCACCCTCCCAAGAGTAATTACTCTTAGATAAAAATCACCACCCTTCCCCTATTTTTTCTTTCCTTTTAAAATTGAAATCAGAAATGGGGGTGGTCTACTCCCCCCACCCTCACTAAAAAATTTATTAGCGAAGCTACTCTATAATCACTTTGTCAGTCCGTTATGCTATCGGAGAAACGCGATTTTCTCGGCTCCTGTTTTTTGATTGAATAAGTTCACATTCTACATATTTTCATTGAGATTTGCCTTTTGGTTGGGGTGCTAGATCTATTCCTAGATTTTCTTTTTTTCATGGTTTTCTCGACTTCTATTCAAGATAGACGGCTGAAATTTTCAGGGAATAAATAAATTCACATTCTACATATTTTCAAAAAGTTTCTTTAAGGTTTGTCTATTTGTTGCAGTGCTAGATCGATTCCTAGATGTATAGGTTTTTGTAATTTTCCCTACTCATATTCCTGATAGACGGTTGTAATTTTCAGGGATTGTATTAGTTTTCATTCTTAATACTTTCACTAAATTTCATTGAGATTTGCTTATTGGTTGGGGTGCTGAATTTATTCCTAGATTTTCACGTTATTATATATTTTTAAAAGGTTTTGTGATTTATTTAAATAAGTTAAATGCTTATTTTTTACGACACTACTCTATAGTTTATATAGTTCCCAGATTTCCATCCATAACTTTTGAGCTTCGCTACTTAAGGATATTGTCATCCTTGTTTTTCACTTTTTATTTTTAAATAAAAAAATGGGTTTTTGAATTCAACTCCTCCCCCCCTAATCAAGTTCCTCTAGAGGCCTCTAAGGGCGTAGTAGCTGGTCCTTATAATAGGATATACTTTGTACATAATAACAGGATGTCTGTTTGTTTGAACCAAAGAATCTCGCTAACCACGGAACCGATATGGCTCTCCTTAACAGGATAGCTTCTCATAGGTTTTTGGAAGTTTTATAACTATTTTGGGGAAGAGTATCACCATCCACCCTCCCAAGAGAAATTGAATTTAGAAAAAAAACTACCTTCTCCCCCAAAAAATGAATTTTAATTGCTCACTGATTTAAGTTATTTTTTTCCAGATGTCTATAAATAACTTTTGAGCTTCGCTACTTATGTATGTTGTCATCCATGTTTTTTTATTGAATTCAACTCTCCCCTCCTCAAGTGCCCCTAGAGGCATTTAGGAGCGTAGACGCTAGTTCTTTTAAATAGAGTAATAGGATATCTTGTGTCTGTCAGTTCGCTATGGTTCTCCTTTACAGGTAGCTGCTAGTAGACTTAAATGTATTGATAATAGGTAACTAGGAAATTATTTAACTTATTTTTATTAGGAATGTACGTTTTTGTACTTTTTTTTCTTTTTTTTATGTACGTAACGTATTTTTTTTGTTTACGTTATGTACGTTTTTTTTTTTCAAAATTGGCTGGCCAGTCTGTAACTTGATTATTTATTTTAGGATGGAAGGAGCAGAAATTAACAAGTCCTTGCTTGCCTTAAAAGAATGTATCAGAGCTTTAGGCAGAAAAGGAGCACATTTACCCTTCAGGGCTAGCAAGCTAACACAGGTACACAGCAGCGAACTAAAGGGATAAGACAATGGCTAATGAATTGATTTACATCCCTAATGATAATACACAAAAAATACTCTTCTGTAGATTACAAATGGTGATTGAAACGTTAGAACACTAAACCTAATGAAACAACCAATCTAAAGTCAATAAAATCCCCGAAGTTGTTATGCCAACGAATAAAAAAACATTTTGATAAAACTTTGAGTGCTAGTTTATTGAACAGCCCAAGGTCCTCTCCCTCCCTGGGTACAAAGATATATTTTATAAGCCCACCATAACTATAAAGAAATAACAATGTACGATGCATTGATGTGCATATTCCCGAAATTCAATAACGTTAAACAAAAATAACCCCTCTGTACAGTAAAACTGTTGGTGAAAAAGTTTGAACACTTAAGGTTTGAATAATCCAATTGAGAAATATTTAAAGTACCTAGAGTTTTAAGGCAGCCAATGAAATACTGTTCGCAAAACTTTGGAAACCATTGTAATTTACAGTTCAATATCCCTTTCGTCCCTGAGAATTTAGATTCTATATCTTAACTTTTATAATAGAAAATTGATTATTTTAGGTTTTGCGAGACTCATTTATCGGTGAGAACGCCCGAACCTGTATGATTGCTATGATCAGTCCCAGCCTTTCTTCTTGCGAACATACACTTAACACGTTGAGGTAAGGAAATTGTAGCACTGCTACTTTAATAAACCACTATAGTCAATTAAACAGTTATCCGTTGGGAGAATTTGAATCATCTCATCGATATAAACCGTATATTGTATGCTGAGAAATATAATAGAATTTCCCAACCACCAATGAATTGAACTTCCAAATCTATAATACCCTTATCTATAATACAAAGTAGAATGATGTTTGTCCGTCTGTCCGTCCCTTAAGATCTCGGTAACCACTGAACTGATCGGATTCAACTCTTCAGGGAATATACCTACTCGTCCTGTGGTGGTTTTAGGCTATTTTCTTGAGGCGTGGGATACCTTCAACCCCCCAAAGCATAAAACTCCTTGTTTTTAGACAGTTAATTTAAAATTAGTGGTGGCAGCCCCTAGGGGCTAGGGGCGAAGCAGCTAGTACCTTATTTTGTATTCTAAAAATTCAATTTTACAGGTATGCAGACAGAGTGAAGGAGCTAGGGGCTGCGGATCCAGCTAACAATGAACCACAACAAAAACAAGGTCAGTATATTTCACAATAGCGCAGCATTTACATTTACAATTTATTTATCTTTTTTTTATCAACATTGTGTTTTATTGATAATATTTTTAGTATGTTACCATTTATATTAAGCAGAAAACAACAAATCATAATTTTAACAATGTATATTAGTAGAGGCGGAAAGAGGCAGAGACAGTTTTTTATACTTTGGCAGTTCGCGTCAACTCAGTAAAGACATTAGATCACTTTTCTGTATTAACCAATCTAGTCTTAATAGTTCTTCTAATTAATCATTACCTTGATTAAAAACTTCTTAATTAGTCTGATTGTCTTTGTTCTTCTTCATATAACTCTATTCGTTTATTGATGTACAACAAATATACTATTGATCTTATGACCCGAATCCCTTTTAACCTATCGTCATTTTTTTGGTCAAAAACCCGTGTTTAGCCATATAAAGTTCATATTTTAAACAAGGAAAAATTCCTAATGAATAAGACAAAAGATAAATTCCCTCACATCCCTGGAAAATGAGGAACTTAAATATAGTCGACTAGTGAACCAAAACACTTAAATACTTCAAATGTCGATTAAAATTTCATCAATATTATAATTTCAGGTCGAGATCCTAACGCCGATTTTGATGATTTGGAGGAAGACAATCGCCAGGACGGGGTTATGTCTCCTGAGGACAGTGATTTAGCTCAGCTCAGGTAAAGTTTTAATCATCTTGGGTTTAAAATATTTTGTTTCTATGGACCAAAAAAATACTGTCTCCCAAAAGTTGGTCTATGTGCAACACTATATATCTTAGTTAATTTCAAGCTGTTTTTGGTAAAATATTATTTTTTTGCATGTTGTAAAATAAAGTTATTTTCAGTGCAGTAAGTTCTATGCAGTAATTAGATGTCTTTTTGTCTGTATAAATAAATTTGGTTTATCTTTTGGCAGTTTTATTAAATGGTCAAGCTTCACATAAGTCCTGTGCTGGTTTTAAGCTATTTTATTTTCAGATGTTTTATTTTTGTAGGCCATCTCTGACCCTAGATACTAAAGCGTAGCCGCTAGTTTATTCCAAAGGAGCTAGTGATTATTAAAACCAATTTTATTTAATTTTGTTCTAGATCCTTGAATGATGGTGAGTGCAGTGCAGACTGGTATAATTTCCAGGAGAGCATAGCCCACCTACAACTTCTGGAGGATGAAGTTATTGAACAGCACAGAAATATTGTAGAAAATTGGATGGAACAGGTATTCAAAAAATCTTTTTTTTAAATTACAATCAAAGAGAAATTGTCAAATGCCTTTTTATGTCATAAAATACTTTTTTCAAAGAATGTTTTATTGCAATTCAGTTACAAGTTTTTTGTGCTTTCATTTAGGTGTTAATAAGGGAATAGTTTTTTTTCTATGCCTTGCACCTTCTTGGGCACTAACACTTTGAGGTTATACCTGTGGGGTTACACTGTAACTATTATAACCTAACCTGACCTAAAGTCATAAGCAAACAAATGAAAAATCCCCCGTATTTTCAATTTTATTACTAAAAAAAGGGGAAGAGAGGTTTCCGTGCTCAACAAGGCACTTTGAGTAATACCGCCGTTTTCTTTATCAAGCTTTTCTTTATTCTCAGGACACCCAATTGCTGGCGATGACGAACGAGGTTGACTACGACCAGGACACGTACGCCCAACAGCTGGAGGTTGTCATTGCTGAGAAAATGGAGGCGCTGGCAGCTCTCAGGGACAAGACAAGAGCATTTAGAGAGTCACTGGCAGAGGAGGAAGAAAAGAGCAAGAATCTGGTTGGCAGACGAAATTATTAAAATAACTAAAGAGTAGCTGCGCTACTATCAAAACAGAAATCTAAAAAATACATTTTTTTGAGAGAATCTTAAGTCTAAACTAACTTTAGGTGGAATTACATCAAAGTAAGATATATCTATCTTCTAGGGTTGGTAGTATACCTTGCCTTTTTTAGATAAAACTTTTGAGATAGGTATACTTAAATATTTTTTGATAATTCCAGCTATACCTAATGAATCTTGGGTAAAAAATAAATTAAGCTTTAGAAAGTTGAAATTTTAAAGATGAAACAATAAAATTAGCACAAATATATCTAAATAAATAAAAAAATATTTCAACTTTCTTAAGTTTTTGAAATACTAGACGAATATTATATATTATAATTGTGATGCATTTTTAGTAAAGTATTTTTTCATTTTGAGATTTAGTTCACATACAGGATTTTTAAGACTAGATATTATATTTTGATTACAAAATAGGAACTAAATAAAGGGTAAATATTTTCAAAACCAACTAACTGAATGGTTATAGTTTTTTTAGAGTTAATTGACGAAGGTACGGATTTTTAAAACAACGATTTTATTATGAACTAACAATAAAATTTTATTTTATGCAATTTTTTAAAGTTCTATTTATGTTGTTGACACTCATTTAAAAGCACATTCTACTGTAAAATTTAGTTTTAGTATGTTTTGTGCTTTTTTTGCACGCTTATCATAATTGGGTTTAGAAAATGACATTGCCTTTTTTTACTGGATTAAAAATTGGACAAAACCTGGTGCGTTTTTAAGTTTTTACCTAATATAATCTTTAAATCCCCCGAAAAAAATCAACTATAAAGAGTTTAGATTTATATTAAAAAGCTATTTTCAATCATACTGAAATAAATATGTATATTTAATTAACAATCAAGGGATCAAACATTAATTTGATGCTAAAATTCTTATGGTGTTTTCAAACTCTCTAGTTTTTTGGTCTTAAAAATAGAAAAGTTAAAAGCAAAAGAATATTTTTTAAACTTTGCTATTATTATAAAAGTAGTATAGTAGTTTTAATATAAAATTCATATTATATTAATATTATTATTAACTTATATATCTTTATAAATCTTTCATTACTAAAAAATCAAACTAGTTAATGCTATATGAGCTGGTGTGTAGTTAGAAAGTTGCGCACACTGTAAAAAAATTGTTCCCTTTGAAAGATTCTTTAATTACAGTTTAACATTTCATGCAGAATTTTTTAAGCTAAAATGTTTGATATAAAGGCTTTTCGGTATTATTAACGAAAGTTTTTATAGCGGACTTCTTACCTAGTTTATTGGAAATGTAATAAAGTACCCTTCATGGGAAATTTCTTTTACAGTGGAGTTATTTTTAATATATTTCTGTATTAATTAGATGAAAAATAGTTACAAAGAATATATTATCTAGCATAGAAAACTAAAGCACAATGATAAATATTTATCTTATTAATCTAAAATCATTAAAAGAAATTAATTTTATATTTGATTGATAAAATAGTTACCTACCTTTTATCAAAGAATATTCAATATATTTAACAGTTGAAATAGTTTTGACTAACTTGACTCATATTAAAAAGAATAATAGATAGATCATACCAAATTTAAGTTAAGTTCCTAATTGTAGGTTAAAACATTTTTATATTTATAAAACCTACCTACTCTTAAAATTTTAAAAGTTCTTAAGAAATTTCCCCGATTATATGCATTTCTTATTAAATTAGATGGGTAAATCATTTATTTTGAGAGTGGAATTAGTGGAACCCCCAGAGTCTTTATGCCTAAAAGAAGCCACTTGATTAACTCTGGATCAAAATTATAGAGGAAGGGTTAAGGAAAGTCCACAAACAAAATTAGTGATTTTATCATTAGCTTTCTAAAATTCTATATTCAAATTAGCATTTTAATATTAAAAAACAAATATGATATTTTATTATTTATTCAGCTACAAAAGAGCTTTTTAAAATTACTGTAAACTAGATGCCTAACTATTTTAATTTAATCTGTATGAAAAATGCAAAGAGCACACAAATGACGAGAAAGTTTTGTTTTGAAGCTACTTGCTCACTCACTTACATATCTGCTGTCACACATCTTGCCTTGCATTTTATTTACTTTCTTAGCTGTGTATATTCTTTGCGCATTTATTGTTCTTATTTTTTAGATTTTTTCTTCAATTGTTTGTTTGCCTGCTCTTTGCCTTAACATACTGACTAGAATTATTGAGAGAAAACATGCTTGTTCTTGTGTTCGTTGTAAGAAGGTGATATTAAAATCAAATGTAAAATATTATAAAAATGTTTTTTGGCTTATTGGAAAATTATGCTTAATTAATGTATTTCTTATACCTACAGTTCCTCTCTACATGGCAGAAAAAAACAAGCTCAACATGCTGTAAAATAAACCTTTTAAAATTAATGTAATTTTTAAAAAAATGTTATACATTTGATTTTAATTCTGTAACTAATCTATAAACTGTGATTTTTTAACGTCTTTATACATAAATGATAAGAGATGAAGGATTATTACATTTGTGTATTTGTATTGTAAATATTCAGCTATTTATAAACAAACTAAAGGACCGTACATTTGTAATTTTTTACTTGGATATCCATCCAAGCGCTGCACCCTTTCTCTTCTTAACTTCATATTATCACACTTTTCAAAGTTGATTTAATTTTATCTGAACAGAATTTGAAAATTAATTTTAAATAAAATCTTGGGCAAAAAGGGGTTATTGAAGAGTGTAGGTAATTATGGGCTTGTTTTTGGGGTGTACAGAGTCACAGCACAAACATGGGGTACAGCTCGTAAGAAAATCTAATATTTTTTCGTACAAGCTGTACCTTAAAATTCAGTCTTATCTATTATTTCTCAATATATTAATATATTTATATTATATGTTATATCATACAGTAATCATGTGCTTGTCAGGCATGTGTGTGTGTGTCACGTGTGCTTTACCTGAAAATGGTGTATTTTTTGTTTTGGCGCCATCTTTGATATATGTATATGGAAAAAAGCCCGCGAAACACTGAATTGAAAAACCCGCCAAAAACTTCACACGCACGTGCACACGTGTCTGCAGCACACCACCAAACACTAACCAAAGTATTACTACTCACTACTGCAACAAAAATCGTACCAATTCACTACAGAAAAAAATCTTTAATCATTAATTGTGTAATTGAATTACAAAATATAATTATTTTAAGTTTAATTAATATTGTTGTAATAAATTACAGTATTTTATGTGTAGCCTTATAAACCACATTTTAGATTTTCACAATGACGGTTGCAGTAGTATATTGAGAGGAAGGAGAAAATTAAGACATCATGGTTGCGAAATATCACAATCTTCCACAAAGTAAGTATTTAGCTTTATATGAAGATTTAATTGAAAAAAATAACCCTAACTTCACCCTATTTTTAATCCTAAAAGGGCGAAACACTGTGTCTATGGATATTTTATCAAGTAGTAATGTTTTTGTCTGTAGCTCAAGCTTTCGATAACCATTGAATTGAGAGTTCTCTACTTTGAATTGATCGAGTTCTCGACTTTAGGAAACCTAGGTACACATAGGTCCCAGACTTTTTCAATTTTTTGTATGGGTTTAGGCTATTTTTCTGTCATTCCTTCAAATACGAATCATCTAGATACTAGGGGTGCAGCCGCTAATAGCCTAATAAAGGTAGATATTCTTTTTCATGAATGAGATATTTTCTTATTTGTTTAGATGAGCGGGACTATGATCTTGAGTGTGGGTATGAGGAGGGGGAACAAACCCCAGGATTCCTTCTTAGAATGCTCTCTCATGTCTGTACTTTTCTTAGCTATACAGGTATATAATAGTTAGACATTCAGATGAACAGGTATACCCAGATATAGATTCTTTCTTAGAATGCTTTCTCATGTCTGTACTTTTCCTAGCTATACAGGTATGAAAATAAATGGATACATAGATGGAACTAGATACTCCGATAGAGATTCCATTTAGTATGCTTTCTCATGTCTGTACTTTTCCTAGCTATACAGGTATGAAGAAAGGTTTTACCAACAGATCTATAGTATAGATGTATACAGACAACTACCTCCCTTCCTTTTTCAACGACCTTCTTCGTTTCGTCTGCTTCTAAAGGGGTAGTTTCACGAAATGCATTTTAACTTAATTTAGTGAACCGCATATTTTTTGTTAGTTAATGGGTTAAGCTAGATTTATATGGCATATATTTGAAAGAATTTCAATTTTCTATTACGTAGTTTTGAAAATATCAAGACTTGAAAATCGTCTTTTTATGATATATGCAATTAAAAAAGACGATTTTCAAGTCTTGATATTTTAAAAACTACGTGGTAGAAAATTGAAATTCTTTCAATTTTGTGCCATATAAATGCAGTTCAACCAATTAACCAGGAAAAAATATGCGGTTCACTAAATTAAGTTCAAATGCATTTCGTGAAACTACCCCTTTAATTATTTTCTGCTAGATGGCTGTGTTAATATAAGCGACACCACTGCATTGGTTGATTTTCAATGACCCAATTGAAAGGTTGCAAAAGGTGGTTGCGATGAGGAGATACAGTTATTTCTCTCTCTAGTGTTTTACTCTAATGTTTTACCTATCATTAAAATCTGATTTTTAAAGCTCTTAATTTGTTTCAGCATTCTTCCTGTTCCTGCCTATAACCTACTGGATTTGTATCAGAAAAGTTGATGCCTCCCACAGAATTATTATATTCAGGTATTTTAGTCAGTTCAATGATGGGTAGGAGGGGACATTGTATTGTAAATAACTTATAGTGGTCCATACAGTCCGCTCATTGCTTGGCTTGAAAACTTATTTTTATTAAATCTTAATAGGTTTGTTCAAACTAGCAGTTTCTAAATCAATAAAATAAATTTAATCTTAAGAACAGGCAATTATCATGTTCATCATCAATGGATATGATCACCAAATTATCGTCCATTGTCTTATATATCGTTAAATGTTGTTTTAGTTTTTATGTAACTTACAGTGATAATTAACATGATGTGTCTTTGCGATGCAGTTTGTAAATATTTAGGGATCTTAAGGAATAAGACATTGTACAATAATTGCACTCTAAGTTTGTTATGAAAATAGAAATTACACCTTCTGTAAAATTTTGAATTATTAGGGGATTAAGTGTTTAAACACTGCTAGTCTGTAACATCCAATCAAGATGTATCATGATTTAACAGCTTTGTTAAAGACAATGAATGGAAATAACATGGTTCCAAAACTTTGGCCACATTTACTGAACAATATCCCTTAACTACCTGCCTGGTAGGATGTATAACTATGCAAGCCTTTTAAAATCTCAACTCTCCCCTGAACAATATCTTTAAATTTTAGGTTGGGAACCCTGATCGGATCTCGTGGTCCCGGAAGGGTCCTGGTGTTTCCCTGGATTGATAGAACTCTGACTGTTGATGTTTCTAACTCGGCCTTTAGGAATATTATTCATTGTAATTAAGATCAGGGATCTAAAGGGATAAAACAATGGTCAATAAATTAATGTACATTCCCAATGATGATGCACAAAATTCCCCCATCTGTAGATTAAAATTATTTTTTTAGACGTTTGAACACTCAACTTAATGAATAAACCAATCGAAATTCAGTATAGTTCCCAAATTTTTTTAGCTAGGTAGATAACGAATGAGAAAACATTTCTATTAAACTTTGGGGACTAGTGTAATAAACAGCCCATTGTCCCCACTCCCTCTGGAATTAATATTTAGAAGATTAAACAGAACCCAAAATTACTTTAAAACAGGATGCTTACAGGACATAATCACGTTTTTAGACTTCAATATAGAGAGGCTTAGCTTATAAAATTACACCTAATGGCCTAAACGATGAAATGGACATACAGACTTTTTGGTAATGATTACAGAGTTTCCATGCTTCCTTAGTTGTACCCAGTAACCCAACTATTAAAGGAATCATCATGCCATTTTTATTTATTAATGAAAAATATTTATGATCAGTGTTCCGCCTCAACAGATAATCACTCATGATGGTGGAATCATTGAAATAGGTAGCTTCAATTTAATTTCTTTAGCGATGCTGCTGTTTAGTTCCATTTGTTCGCCCTCCCATTGATTCTGTGATGATTTTCCCAACCAAATATCATCTACAAAAGCTTTTTTGTATGTTGATACTTCAAAACGCTAAATATATTGTGAAATAATAAACATATTTTCTCAATTTTTAATGATAAAGTTTATATACCTATTTGTTAAAGTATTTCAGTGAATTTCTCACTTTCTTTCGCATGCCCTTGTAGTAAACAAACCTTAAAGTACCTACTCCATTTTTGTTTGAAGGTGCCGAGGTTCATTATGCTGTGACTGACTGTGTTGCCCTTGTTAGCCAGGTCGCGGATTACCAGGTATACACATGTTTGCCTGAAATGGGGATGATTATTTTTAATAGCGAAGCTTTTCTATAATTAGGGTCGTTCTGTCCGTCTGAAACGGATAACACTCATGTTTAATATACTTAGGCATATTTGAATTGTCCTATCAATTTCAAACGTGACGGGATGATTCTTGTAACAGATAGGTACGATAGACAAAGCGTTTCAACTATGCAATTGTTACCAGAAGTTCCGTAGGTCCTTATAAGATACGTCCATTTTGATAACTAACTTTCTGACAACATTGTTTTTTTTCCTTATATTGATCTGAATTTTGAATAAAATTAAGTTCAACAAGGTTCAATGTTATAGGCAAAGCATCTTAAATTCAATGTGTTCAATTGTCTGGAACAAACTTACATACAATTTTGTTGACTTTAAAACTGATATTTTGAATCAATAACATATATTGATTGATACAATTTAAAAAATTGTTAGGTATTTTGTTATACATTGATGTTAAAAAATTTTATTTTTCAGGAAATGCTCAGATCTTTGGCCAAAACTGTTCTTGTTAGGAAAGATTTTTTAAATATCATATGAAACATAAAGTATTTACATAATAAAAATTAGTTTTATGGCAGAATACTTATGAACACTAATAAAAGTAAGTGTTGTTAAAAGTTAACAAATCCTATTATTTTTTATTTATGTTTAATGCAGACCACTTACTATGACCCTACTTGGGTTCTTAAGAGTAAAATAACAATAAACAATAAGTTTGAAAAATGTTCTAAAAACAGAATGACTGTTAAACAGACCATAATTCAGCTCAATAAAGAAAAACATAAATGTGAAAACGTAAGTTTTATTTGATTGCTAAAATATTATTATAGTCTAATTGAACCGATGGATTTTGTCTATAAGTAATAAGTATTTAAGTAAAAAACTTAGAGATCATTTCAATAGATCATCCAAGTTTTATTTTTAGTCTGTGAAGGACGAAATCAATGGACAAGTGAGAAAATGGGGCCTTGATATCAGGTATTTGATTTGTTTCTGACTTAGGTGACCTCATCTAACATTTGAAAATAAAAAAAACTACCTAATGATAGTTTTAAGCAAAAGCTCCTAAGATTTTATTTGTTATCTTGTTTTAAGTTTTGCCTGCCTAATAACATTGAAGAAAAGCTCTTCAGACAACTATCTCTTTGATTGCAAGACCTTTGTCTGAAATTCGTAGTTGTCCAATTACATATGAGTGAGTTGTGCCTTTGTTTGGCCAAAGCACCCCCCCTATATTTATGTCTTGTTCAGACATAGTATCAGTCGGAACTGTTTTTAAACATATCTAGTTATGCCTTGGTGCTTTGTCGAGATTTGAAGTATCACCTCAACAACAATTTGCCATCAACAAAATTTATTGTTATTACTCACGAAGCAAAAATAATTTTAGATTGGTGGAGTATTGTGAGATAAAAGTTCTGAAGGCGCCAGAGAAAGAAGGGGGAATACCACCCCTCCTTGCTACTCTTAGTAAAGTTTCGGGGGTAAGTCACTTTATCATATTCAAAGTGGGAGGGGGATGTTACTATCATTTAAAATAGCCTAAAACCTTGACTGGTCCAGTCCGTTACGAGAACTTAACATACATATCAACAGACATTTGTTCTTATTCATATAGGAAAGAATAAATTATTTTCTTAATGTTTTCCATTTTTCTTGTTAATAAGAACTATCTTTTCATCAAAGTGTAGTATGGAGTATTTTTTTTTAAAGAAAAGGTATTTTAGAATTCTTTTCTTTGATAAATGGATGTACCCCTAATTATGAGAAAAATACTCAATAAGTAGATATAAACTTACAGTTTTTGACACTATTAGTTTGTACTAATCAATCGAGAATTAAAATTAAAATAAATTCTTAATTTTCAGCGCTTTATTGGCCCCTCCCTCCATGGATTGTTACGGTAACATTAATTCTTTATTTTAGAGTATTTCCCCAGCTGAATTTGCAAAGTACATTTACTCCACAGAACTACAAAACAAGGAAGAGAAGATCCCAGACGATTTAAAGGTAAGGTTTTCCTGGTGGATTCCTTCTATGTTCAAACAGATCAGAAAGTTTAAGGCAAATCCAATATTTACCATGAAGATTGAGTTTTTAAAATCTTTCAATCTTTTGGAGATAGATTTAATAAATCTTCAATAAAAACATATAAAATAGTAAATAACCTACATCTTACTTTGTTGGTTGAATCTTTAATTTTACCTGGGTGGTCAAAAAGACACAATCATTCTTCCAACTTAAAATGAATTTCTAGTTGACGTTTTTTATATTAATAAAGTCACATATGTATGGATGTATTAAAATGTGTATTATACTTTATAGCCAAAGCCATTAATGTGGCCGTATTGTTCCTATGCTTTATTGCCAATGGTCCAGCACAAGGATTGGTCATCGATCTGGACTTTCTAATTCTAATTATTTATAAATTTCAGTCTCTAGTTGAAGCAGCAGAAAATGGAAAGATCACCTGGCTTAGATGTTTTCAGGAATGCAATGTGTTTAAAAATTTATTTAGTCAATTTAGAAATTGTATAAATAATAGCAAACTAATGTTAGGTTTTCAAAAAATATACCTACTAATATTTAAAATTTCATGAAATTTGGGCTTTTAATTTGATCATTAAAGCTTCCTCGGGGTGGAGACCCTGTACCGTTTTTCAATTGGGTCTTTGAATATCAGCCAATAGCATCGAAAAAATGAAGAATGAAAGTCGCTACAAAAAAGCAGTAAGCAATTTGGGCCAGATAGTTGTTAGGGTTACGTATACGTATAGATTTACTATTGGGGCAGTGGGTCAATTGAAAAGAAAATTTTGACGCAAAATTGTAGAAAAGCTTCGTTGGATTCTTTGCACTTTTTTCCATGATTTGAAGAACCGGTAATTAACCTGCGACTTTGAATAGGAAATGGAGCCGTTATGTAAATAGTTTAAAACATTGCATATTTTGTGTAGAAAATGCTGCAACTTGAGAAATTCGACGCCGACCTTTATGGACGTTATCTGTTCATCCTGACTGATATCTGCAAGAGAATCCTGGTCGAAGTTTCAGACAGGCAGGGTTATACGGATAAGTATAAATCATGTGATTGGCTCAAAGTGTTAGTTGTAAAAGATGTGAAAGGCTCGAGTATCGGACTAAATATTGTCATGTGTAAAACACAATTAAGATTTAAAAGTTAGACTAGGAAATATTATTTTATTTTTTCGTAGAAAATTGTATTTAATTCGCTGCTTTATATGACTTTTTAATATGACTGAAAACCGGTTCTAATCCAGTGGATATTAATCGGTTTCAATGCCACAATAGAAAAATATTTTTCGTTCTTTGAACTATATCCTATTGGTATTCATACTTTTGGTCTATTTACTTATCCCTATATCCCTGTAATCAGACCTACAGCTGTCGATATAGATGACCCTACTGTAACCGACAATGATAAAGCTACTACTGCTCTTGCTAATGAGAAGAATATAAATGGTATGACTGTGGAGAATGAACGTGGTAGCACCCCTAGGAAAAGTGGGAACAATACAAGTGCCAATCAAGCAGGAATGTTGAATTTTAAAATAGTTTATTGACACGATGGCTGTTTATGTTCTTTACAGCTTATCTTGCCTTCATCTGTTACTTGTAAATTACGCTAGTTTCATTCAAATATCGCTATTTCTTTATTGATTTTTTTGTGTTCCTAGGCTTTTTAGGTTCTAAACCATGCAAATATTGAAATTGCTTTTAATAAATATAAAAAGTTAGGTATTCTTTTTTTGTATTTAAAGTTACTACTACATACCCTTATTTACAATTATTTGTGAGCTATGCTATTTTGGTTTGTTATTATCCTTGTATTTAAGAACGTAATTACATTTAAACCATTTTATTTATGGGTTGATTATTTATGTGTATACTATTTCTACCTTCCATCCCCCTGTTTAAATTCAACAATAATTGATACAGAAGATACTGCCGAACCAATATTAAACGAGGCAGACGAAAGTGCCATTAAAAACTTGCTCGAAAACATTGACAACAATCATCCAATGAACAATGGAGCTGGAGGGATCAACCTACTAGAACTTGACCAAGCCGAGGCCAGTATTAGTCGCGGCAACATAATCATCAATGACATGGCTGAGAATGTAGATATAATGGAAAGAAAGAACCAGTTGTGCGCACTGAGCAAGAATCTGCCTTCAGCACATATCACTATTTCATTGACCAGCTTTGACCTGGCGGGTGTTTTGAAGGTGGGTAGATTTAGAAGACATTTTTCATAATTTTTTGATTAGCGTAGCTACTGTATTATATATCTAGGGCCGGGTTAGCTTGTGTGGTTTTCCATTTCTATTATTACATATTCCCCTTTTTCTTTATACTTTGGTTACTCCCTCAGATTTTAAAGTATTAGTGGAGGTCAGTGCTACCAAGTAAGGGAGGGGACATTGGGCTATATATTTTACTGGTACCTTTATTCGTCAGTTGCCTTAAAATCTTACGTTACTATTATTTCAATTTGTTTTTAATTGGTTGGATTAAAATGCCAGTGTTTCAAACTTTTCAACCAATAATTAAAATCTACAGAGTTATCATAATTTGGGGTTTACATCTTTATATATATATCTTTAGGACTTCATCCTAAAATTTTTCAAAATTTTAATGGCTAAAAATATTTGCAACTTAACGCTTATGGCAGTATTTACTGGACATAACAAAATTTTTATTCTGGACAATTTTTAGTAGGGTTGGCAATCCGGAATCGGAATCCGGAATCCGCCCCATTTTTAGGCAAATTTTGGAATCCAGATCCGGAATCCGTTTTTTATAGAGTGGATTCAGGATTCTTAATTGGTATGCTAAAATTAGCGTCTTGAGTTTTTTTCTTTCAACTCTCGCTTTTTGAAGGCAAAGATTATCATCATTATATATAAAATCTTTTAAAATCTGGTTCGATTCTCGGAAATGAATTATAGAGAACACCAAGAACATTGATTTTTAGGACATAAATGGAGCACCTAATTTTTTAATTTTTTTTTAAAGCTTTTTAAAATACTGCTAGAATCCGGAATCCTCAAGGAATCCGCCACTTTTTTTTACGGATTCTTTTAAGAATCTGGAATCCGAATCCGGGCCATAAATTCGACGGATTGCCATCACTAATTTTTATACCTATTGTTATTGACTTTTTTATTTTCAGGGAAGCCTGCCTTCTCTGCAAGCTTATCTTACCAACAGGATTAATATATCAGGTTAGTTTGTAGCAACAATTCATTGTAGCAACTGTGTTAACCTTCCTCTGTTATTATTCATATACAGCCCTGAACAATAACATATTGGGCACTCTCAAAGTTTACAAAAAAAACATGTTTAATAAAAAGACCCAAAACGGTCATACGCATTACAGATAGTATGGGGAATTCTAAGCTTTATAGAACTCGCTTTGCGTGTTAAAAACAAAACAATTTTTAAAGAATGAAAAGTCGTAAGCAGTATTTACCTACCTACCTTCAATTAAATGCAAAATTTTAAATTAATAAAATAAAACACATTAAATTAATGATTATTTTTAGGAGATGTGAGAAAGTTAATGCTACTAGAAAAGTTTGGTGCAAAAATGCACAAGCCTGGCCAACCATTCAGTGTATAATCAGCTGTTTGCAAAATTGGCGCGAAATATAAGCGCGCCAAAATGAAAGTTTGCCGTCATATTTGAAAGCTTAACTAAACAAGTGCAATAATAAAGAGTTTTCGTATTATACATAATTACTATGCAATAATTGACTATGGTTGTATTTAATTAATTTTTAAAAATTAAATATTTACACTTGAATTTACTTTTCAATGTTAACTTTTTCAGCTGTTTTAATGTATAAGGGGGAGACGGAAGTGCCACTTTTCGTAATCAATTTGAAATTAATTTCGGCGCTCTAAAAATTTTGTATTTTTTTAGAACTTTCACCGAGAAATGACGGTTCTCTCGTTTACTGCTCCGTTTTTTAGAATTTATTGTTTAACTACGTTCAAATAACTGCTACACTTAGTCAAGAATCCATTTGTTTTGATTTTTGGAAAGTGACACTTACTTACACCCTCCCCCTGTAGAATAGAGTATATATTTTAGAATTTTCTAAAAACAAGTTTAGTGTTAAAACGTTGAATTTAAATTGTAGCTTGTAATTGAAATGTTTACCAAAGAGTTTTTCTAGAAGTTTTTAGCAATTTTTAAGCATATCATTTATAGTATTAAAAAATCGTAGTTTATGAATTTTGATTAAGTTTTTTAACTCTTCAGATAATAACAGCAAATCTACTCGATAACTAAAGAAAATCCGCATAAACGAATTAAAGTTTTTCCATTAATCCAATTGTTAAAATGCCTTGGTCTATTCACGAATATTGTTTCTGTACAACAGTTTACTGTTGCTTTTTGTATAATTCACTTTGAATTTTATTGCTACGCTACTTAAAACTCGCCATAGATAAACTATTGATCTCATTTAATTCAGCAACAAGAAACGAATTCTAGTCTTTTCATTTAATTATAAAATCATTAACTCATTAATTTGTCAGATGAAATTAATAAGAAACTAGTCAGAAAGCTATAAAAATATAAATAATGGGATCTAGTGCAGTTCACGGTAAAATGTTCCTGGCAAAATCTATGAATTTAAAAGGCTGCTAACGGCTAAACGTACATATCATGCTCGTACTCCTTTTGAAGCTGCATAAGAAGGCCTACAAATAATCTTTAATAGCCAAGATCCAATAATACAAAGAGAAAGCTTCACTGAAGAAAAGTCGCGTAAATTTTTTTTGCACATTTATGTGCACTGCGAGATAATTGTGCTTTATTTATTTATGACTTCTCCATATTATTTATAGGCCTTCTTATAATCTATAAGCTCCTCCGTTTGGCAGCTAGCAACCTTAAAAGTTTATAGATTTTTGGAGATATTCGTAACCAGAAACATTTTGCCTCGAACTGCACTTGACCCAAATAATGTTATGTTTTATATTAGTTGTTTGATTTTTAATTATCTTGATATAACCTTTGAAATCATGAAAAAAAGATAAAAGATATAAGATATCTTCTTAAATGGATTTATTATTACATGGATCTTACACCAGATTATCATGTACACTAATTGTGAGCAGGCTAAATTAACGATCCTCCCATTAGCCTTTTTACCCCATCCTCCCATCAACAAACTGACCAAAGATTGACAGTGGAACTAGCAACCTAAATTTACAACAATTTTTTCTATGTCATATTATACACTAATATCCTAAATCCATTTCTTTTCGTGTTTTAAATCCAGGCATACAATTTTACCATGAGAATTGAGATGCGATTTATTCATCTTTCATTGAACTGTCCCTGTTATACTCTATAGGAGTTATTAAAAAGTCAGACAGATGACTACTATCTCCCTATTCCTTGTAAATGTCTCTTATCTAAAATATCAGCCGAGGAAATCTTTTTTTGCCTAAGCTTTCTCATGTTATTTGGACTTTATTTATATAGCAGATTCGCTTCTAGAAAATCTATCCAGAAAAAAAATCTAGTAAAGTAAAATGCCACCTGCCTACTTTGATTGTTCTTAATATAAGGATGAATTGAATATATTGTACTTTACTAGAATTTATTTGACAGGGATTCTCTCCTCCCTCCCCCCCCCCCGCCCCCCCCCCTTATTCATTATGTAGTAAAATCAGTCTTGTATTGACTTTTAAGTTTAAGAAAAATAATAAGTGCTGAATTAGTTTAAAACGCCATTGTCCTATCCCCCCCCCCCTGACATTTGACATCATCAATATTAATAATATCTATTGTTAAATTCAATCATCTATCATTTTTGTAAGGGTGCTTTTAAAAAATATATTTTTTATTTTTAAAAATCTTCCAAAATTCCTAAATGACACTTTCTTTGATTATATTTTCATGGATTTTTTTTATTACTCACTAATGTTTTTTTTTGAACACCCTAATCTGAATTTAAACTCTTTTAAACAGATGTTTCTTCACTTTTACAATAGAGTTATAAGACAGCATGGCGTCCCTTCACTTTTTTTTATATCAAAAACATCATTCATGTCAATGGATATAGGATATACGTGGATATATTGACTGGGTTAAATTTTTCGTCAACTTAGCATACTATTATGGACCTCATTTATTTGTCAGTTCGATTTTCCTGTTTTCTCAAATATCAAAATTTATTCTTAAAGTTGTGCCATAGTATTTAAACCTTTAGGTTTAAAAAAATCAACAATTTTACAAGAACTAGGAAGGTTTTAGCGTTTCCCATTAAGATAAGTGTTTAAATTTCTTTTCAATGTATTTTTTTCCATGTTTTCAAAGTTCTTCTAGGTTTTTCAATTAAAACGCCCAATAATGTTAACGCTAATCTTTTTAGTGCTCCATGTAAAAATGTCACATGCTTTGTGGCTTGTTATTGTATTGCCCAGTCCATAATTTTTGTGCATAGGGCAAATGATTACTGAAATCAGTTTACCACCACTCTAGTTATCAAAATCTATTATTACAACACACACATACACACACACACACTTGATATAAAATAATAATGATACTTAGTGCTTAGGTTGACGTTCATCATTTATATAATTTAATTGATAGTGCGGAATTATTAGTTTAAACATTTTTATTGTCCTAATGAATAAAAACTTTGGTGAATTTTTAATGGGAGAGTTGGGGGTTATTACTGATAATTTAAAGAACCAAATAAACATGCAATCAATTAATGATTCATTTGGAAAATTATATTAATATCTTTTTTGCCTAGATTTGTAGGCTTTATCAAGTTTAAGGGAGGTTTTTCCCATCTGTCGTAATTCATTTTCTCGTATTCATTTGAATCCGGTGGATAGGAACCGGTTCTCATGAATACGAAAAAAACTATGTCTAGCATCGTATTATATCCAGTTTTCTACGAATATAGAAATGTACAATCATAAGATTAAAACTAGTTTTTTTAGCCGGTGCCTTCGGCACCACGGGGCTAAAACTAGTTTTAATCTTAAATTGTACATTCTATATCCGCGGAAAGCCGTTTATAATACGATACGAGAAATAACTATTAAAGCACCTTAATTTACTAATAGGCATTTTTATTACATCTGAGTCACAAGTCAATGAAGTTGCAGCTTTGAACATTTTCTAGGTCAAAATTTAATCCCAACAAATTAATTACGACAAATCGGTAAAACAACTCCTTTCTTTTAAAGTTTTTGCTTTAATGTTAAAAATGTGTTTGACAGTTATATTAAAGTTTAATCATAAAGTTTTGCCTTATTTGAAATAGAAACAAGTTTTGCCTTTGATATCTTGATGTTTTTATATTAGAATAGTAATATTGTAATGATCAGTATTAAAACTTAATATTTTCATGATTTTAATTAAATCTTACGGTAACATATCACAAACTAAAAATGGAGAATTACTTATTTTGGTAAAGAACCACTCAAACTCCCTTCATCATTGAATAGTGTTTTCTAGTCGAGTCTCCGTAGGGAGGTTTAACCCCTCTCTCCTAAATGGACCATACATAATCTAATCTTTTGAAAGAAGGATAAAGGTTTGATATTTTAGTAGGATTAATATCAATATAAAAAAATAATTTCAAACGTCTACTTTACATTTATACTTTAACTTAAGGTGCTTAAATACTCAAATTTTACAAAGGGGGAGGTAGGTTGTGCTAAAATTCCGTAAAAGTGTGTGTTTTAAGGCTTAAAAACAGTAGTAGAATGATAATATTCACTAAATATGTGTATTTCTTATTTTTTGTCAAAACCTACCCCCCCCCCCCCCCCCCTCTTTTTATAATATTGGAGAGCGGGGCTTAAAGTGGTCCTTTTATCTTAAGTAATTCTACCAAAATTCCTAACTTTTTGAAGGCCATTAAAAACTTTTGTAAAAATTAACCAAAGATAAAAAATTACATTCATTTTCATGTTTTTATTTCATTTTCATCAAAATTGTATTATTAATGTGTTGAATTAAACTGTTATGAAAAAGGGGTAGATAGGTTGTGCTAAAATTCCGTAAAGGTGCGAGTTTTAAGGCTTAAAAACAGTAGAAGAACCATAATATTCATTAAATATGTGTATTCCTTTTTTTTGTCTATAGTTCTTCTCAATAAGGAATACACATATTTAGTAAATATTATCATTCTACTACTGTTTTAAGCCCTAAAACTTACTTTTACGGAATTTTAGCACAACCTACCTCCCCCTTTGTAATATTGGAGAGCGGGGCTTAAAGTGGTCCTTTTACCATTATAAGTGATTCTACCAAAATTCCTTACTTTTTAGAGGCCATTAAAAACTTTTGTAAAAAGTAACCAAATTAAAAAAATTACATTCATTTTCATGTTTTTATTTCATTTTCATCAAAATTGTACTATTAATGTGTTGAATTAAACTGTTAAGAAAAATTAATGAATAAAAATGTAAAAGAAATAAATTTGCCTAAAATAAATGCTTTAAAAAAATAAAAATGCAGTTTTGTCTATTTACAATCAAGCTTTGACTTTTTTTATTTTTGCATGTCAATAATATACTCTATTTCTCTTTTTTTTATAATTGTTAATTTTATTATTTTCTGTTTTGTGTTGCATGTAATTTTATTTTTTGTTTTGTGTTTAACGTGTTTTTTTATTATTTTTTGTTTTTCCACTAATTATTTCTTAAACATTAAAAAACCTTTTTAGCTTATTTTATTTAGGTAGAATTTTTTTATTCTTACTCATAAAGAATTAGAAATACTCCTATTTTATGTCGTAGAAACCTTAATTCCTTCGAGAAATATGATTTTCTATATTCTATGTTATTATTTTTTAAATTTTTTGTTATATCTTTTTTAAATTTTGATAACTCTGTTTTTATGTTTTGTTATTTTTGGCATCCTTGTTAATCTTGTTTACTTAATATCAACACTTCTTAGTTAAATATCTAGTCATTCACTTACAGAGGTTGGATTCTAAGGTCTTATTGCTACTTTAAGATCACAGAACATCTTAAAATAATTTTGCCTACAAATCAAGTTAGAAAGTCAGCTTTCCGCGGATATAATAATGTACAATGGTATCTCAGGGCTAAAAAAAAGCTGGTTTTAACCTTACATTTTATATTCGTAGAAAATTTGATGTAATACTTTTTCAGTATGGCTGAGAACCGGTTCTAATCCACTTGATATTAGTCGGTTTCGAAGCGATACGGGAAAATACATTCTACCTACAAGCAAGTTTAAAATAAGAAAATCGAGCCATAACCTTTTTTAGCTTAGTTTAATTTAAGAAGCAAAATATTTCTTTTTTATTGTGACCGAAGCCCTGAAAAATTAGTTGAAACCTGTAGCTTGCGTTAGAGGGCTGTATTGTATAAGGGTGTCAACACCCCCCTTAAATTGAGGTTAGGAATAGTTATTTCTCGCATCGTATTATAAACGGCTTTCCGCGGATATAGAATGTACAATTATAAAATTAAAACCAGTTTTTTTTAGCCCCGAGGTGCCAAAGGCGTGGAATAAAAAAAACTGGTTTTAATCCTATGATTGTACATTTTTATATTCGTAGAAAGCTGGATATAATACGATGCTAGAATTAGTTTTTTCGTATGGATGAGAAGTAGAACCGGTTCCTATCCACCGGATTCGAATGAATACGAGAAAATTTCTTTCCTTTTTCACCCCCAAATGGTTTTACACACCCCTAGTGAATCGCTGTGCACGCCACTATTTAAAAACATTTAGACTAGTATATTTTTGTTTTGTTTCAGTTTAAGATGTTTAGTTTCAAATAGGGGTAGGTTTGAATTTAAAAGAGGTATCTTAAATACACTATTGAACTTACTCTTTAAAAAGGCATCTTTAAACTTGAAATTCATTTGAGGGCAGACTCAACTATGGAAGTATCTCTTTAAAAGGCATCTTTGAACTTGGAATTCATTTGAGGGTAGACTCAACTTTGGGTAGTTCTGTGATCTTCATGTACAAAAAAAAACTTTGGAATCCGCCCTTTCTTCATTCATAGTTAGTCGCTCATCATCACTTTTTAAGTTGTTCAATTCTATTTCAGAAAATACATAAAATGTTACAGTGTAGACAAATCAGCTGTTTTAGTGAATACAAATATTATAAAGTTAAAAGTTTAATTTTAAGTTAAAATGTAATATAAATTTGTGTATATTATAGTGAAACAAAAATCAAAACTTGTATAGAATTATAAAGTAATCTATCTACCTTATTAGAATAGAATCAAAAAGTGTAACTGAATAGTATAAATATAGAGTAGACATGTCGGCAAAGGATAAATCAAAGAAAGGCATGGTAAGGAAATATGATTTATAGTAGCGCAGCTATTTTATAATTAGGCTATGACCAACCGTCAACCAAGGTTAAATAAAAATAACGGATCATTGAAGGAAAACGAAGTAGCGGGGTTCGTTGTATTTTCACAGTAGCTTTTGATAGGTTAGGTAAATGACAGGGTTAGGAAATTGGGACCGTGTTGCTAAAAATAAGAGAAAATCTATTGTGAAAATACACGAAACCCGTTACTTAGTTTTCTTTCCATGATAAAAAAAAATTATTTACCACTAGTTGTAATCGACATAAAGGAGTAATTTTGTGTATCATAATTGGGGAAATGCGTAAATTTATCTGCCATTGTCTAAGTCTTATCCCTTTAGATCTGTGGTATAAAACACACTACTTTAGATCCCTGGTATAAATGACTCTACTTTAGATCCCTGGTATAAAACACACTACTTTAGATCCCTGGTATAAATGACACTATTATCAATTTAATTTAGAAATATTTTGTCCTATGTACAAAATACATACATATGCTATGACAAATTAGGTATGTTTCAAATGTCATATTTTTAAGAACTTAGCAGTAAGGATTTGTTAGAAAAAATTTATCTCCCAAACCTGTACCTAGTTCAATTATGATGTGTTTTTCAGAGCTCACAAGTGTCTTTGCAATGCTTTAAGCTATTTTCTGTAGTTTTAATATTTATTTCTCTTACCTATTTCTAGGAAGCTATATTCAAATATTAGCCTCTTTTTATATATAGTAATCTTTTTTTGTCTGTCGCGAAGGATCTCGCTAACCAAAGAACCTTTACAGAGTAGCTTTTCATAGGTCCTTGAAAGTTTTATAACTGTTTTGGGAGAGGATACCACCACATTCCTAATAAAAATCGCCCCAGAAAAAATAATCCCCATCAAAAAAAAAAATTTAAAATAAAATAAGGGCGATACCACTAGTGTTTCTAAATGTACTAGACATCTGGACAGGGACAACGAGATAGACATAATAATAATCCTACCTTCCTTATAGAGTATCTTTGCTGCAAGCGTGTTTGCATATTTGTTATCATCCATCTAATTCTTGATTTGTAGCTGAATGCTATGAAGAATTGAATATGTACACACAGAGAAAAGTTTAGTTTACATAGAATGATCAAATGGGGGTATAGGGGTTCGATACAGGGAGGAAGTGGATATTGGACTGTTTATTACACTAGTCCACAAAATTTTATTACATCGTTGTCATTTTCGTTAGCTTAACAACTTTGGGGACATTCAATTTTGATTGGTTAATTCATTAAGTTGAGCCTCCTAACGTTTCAACCACTAATTGTAACCTACTGTAGGTATAAATTTTGTGTATCATCATTAGGGATGTACTATTTATTGGTCATTGTCTTATCCCACTAGATCCCTGGGTTCGATATCTTTATATGTTTGGACGATTTTTTGTTGTTAAGAGTGTAGGTAGTGTTCTGTAGTGCTAGGGGTTGAACTTGAATATCTGTAAATAACTGTAAGATCTTTTAGACAGCTGAATTGATTGATGTTCCTTTCTTGCTTGTTCTTGGCAGGTTTTTAGCTATTTTCTCGGTGATATTCTCTAATCAAATTACCACGAAAATTTAAATATTCTCAAAATTCACATAAGTTTTGGAATCTACTTGTCTTTTACATCCTATAGAAAGTAAAAATTAGAATATCCTTGCTTTAAAAATATTCTTTTACCTTCGGGTTTTACTTATTCTATATAATCCAATCTCTTGTATGTGCAATTCTTAAAACAAGGTTTTATTCAATTTTGTGTGTGTGGGCGTCCTTTTTTTATAGGGTGCCTTAAACATCAATTTGTTAGGTTGCTTGGTTTTTTCCCCCATTACAACTAAGGTCTAAAACAAAGCCTCCTTACAAAGCATGGATTTAAAAATGATTATATGAGTATATCTTTCCTATTTAATTGCCTACCGGCAACTACGCCCCAAGTGGTCACTAGGGGTATTTGAGAGAAGGGGAAAGTTGTCTCTCCACCACTTTCGAGTTTAGTCCTAAAAAGAAAATGAAAAAAATGTTATTGAGGGGGGTATTTTTTTAGATGTGAATTCTATTGGAAGGATCCGTTAGAAGCTTCACTGTAAAATAGATTCGCATATGTTCAGCGGTAAGCTAGATCCTTCGATACACACTGGCAGACAGACAGACATTCTGCCAAAATAGTTAGATTTCTGTGTGTGTGCACAAAAATATTTCAAACAACCATTGACTCGTACAAGATTTAAGGGGTAAAATCTTCAAGTTTTATTGAAACCATCATCCGCCAGACTCTTTGATAACATTACATTTGTCTAGAAGTCTTAACTTTGCATGCTAATAAGTTATTTATTCCTCTTTTCTAACTTTCAATCACATGCACATTTCAATGTCTGTATGAGTATGTAAGACGCCTCGTGAATTTTATCCTGTCCTGTTTTGCCTATTTCATTCAAAGGAAAGAAATCCACAAAGGGTTAAAAAATTCCCATACATAAAGGGTTATGTTTGCCGCCCTCTTATTTTACGGCTGATGCCAAAAAGAATTACCATCGCTCAAAAAAACGTTTACACCTTCTTCAAAAGTTTGAGAGCGCAGCTACTCCTTGATTCTAGTCTTTTTCATTTTTAAAGACAATAAACATCTTTTTTGTCACAATTCACTTTAAAAGGATTAAGGGCATTTTGGGGGAACTAGACTTTAGCCTGCCTTAGAATAGTTCTTGACTTTCATTTTATTTTCTATTCGATTTTTACGGATTTTATCAGTATTAAATTAAACGTACATTTCTTTCAATATATCAATTTTAGAACTCCTCAACCACATCTTATTATCCTAAAAAAAAGTTATATGATGTTAAAATGATTTCATATTTATTACCCTTAAATTAAAGTAACAGGTACAATTATATCCTTAAGAACTATAGCAGTAGCTGTAACAGATAACTATTTAAATACAAGTTACGTATTTAAGATTGCAAATCCAACAATAAACAAGAATGTCTACAATTTTTATTCTGAATATTAGCTGGTTTTAAGCAATTAACATGCCTAATAGCCTAAAACCTTCCTGGACTCATGTAAAACTATCCTTATAATTATTGAACCAGTCATACGTTTATGAGGTCTTACCATGCATTTATAGAGAAATACTTTATTATATAGAATTTTTAATACTGTACATACCTGTCTATTAATTCCTGTAGGTATAAAGTGATTATTCCATTTATTTAATGACACTAGCCACTTTTTAGATTGTTATAATTACACGTTTGACATTTAGATTATAAGATTAATAAAACGCTAGTTGTCTGGGTGTTTTAAAACATCTAAAATGTGTAGGTATAACAAAACAAGTACATTCCCAATGATGATACACAAAATTACATTAAAACCAAAAGTCCCCAGGATTGTTAAGCCTATGACTAAGACTTTATATTAAGACTTTGGGGACTAGTGTAATAAACACTAAAACAACTTGCAGCGGGCTAAAATAACGTTTCCCCTCTACCCCAATTCCTCCCCTCCTACTGGAGGACAAACTGACCAATAAACGAGTTCCTTGTTAGTAAGCTAAATTGTTCCCCTGTCATAATATCCACGTATATTCTAAATCCATTGCCATGTCCGTATCCCTGAATATTAGGTATACTAATCCTATTATATAAAGTAGTAAGTGTTTTTTGTCTGTCCCGAAGGATCTCGCTAACCGCTGAACCGATATTGGTTTCCTTTACAGTGAAGCTTCTTATAGGTCCTGGGAAGTTTTAAAACTATTTTAGGGGAGGATGTTTTCACCCCCCCCCCTTCAATTATTTTTTTACTCTTTTGAAACTCAAATTTAAAATGGGATGATGTCATTTTTTCTCCTCTCCAACCTTAAATGCCCCTAGAATCTTCTAGGGGCGTAGCCGCTAGTTCATATTAAAAGTGTTAGTTATAGCTGTTAACATTATGTAAGTTGTCAAGTTAACAAGGGTTACAACATCCATAATTGGACAACCAAATTTTTCAAACAATAGAGCTTTAAATCTTTTAGATTTGATACATAACTTGGTATCAGAAATCTAAAGGGATAAGACAATAGCCGATAAGTTGATGTACATCCTCAATGATGATACATAAAGTTACTTATGTAGATTACAATTAGTGGTTGAAACGATTAGACACTCATCCTATTAAACCAACCAATAGAAATTAAATTATTGTACACAAAGAAAAAGAAAACGCTTTTACAAAACTTTGGGGACTAATGTAATAAACAGCCAAATGTCCCCTTATATCAAGTTATCATAATATAAAAAGGCATGGTTATTTTTGATCTTCAAAAAAGTTTTTTTTATATAAAATATCCATTTCTTTGCCTAATTTAGATCTGAAACTGTTATTTTGATAATTTAATTTTTGCCATATTGAATATTTCAATTTTCAACACCCCATATGTAAAAACTAAACAAGAATAATTTTGTCCATTAGATCGCAGCAACAACAACAAGGGCGTCCAATGGGGGGGATAAAGGGGTGATTACCCCGCCCCCCCCGAAAAAAATGAAAAAGCTTGGACGTCCTTGAACAACAAGTTAATGATATAAAAACAAAATAAAAAATTTTAACTTAAAACTTGTGAGTAAAAGACATAACTCTACGTTCTTTTGCACATTTAATATTATGTTTTTCTTTGTTTATGGCTAGTGCGTCATTAAAGTGAGATAATATGACTGTCAGACAGACGCACGGACATTACTTAGCATAGCCATTCAGTAGCTGTGCTAGTTAAAAAAACAGAGCACATTATATTCCAATTAAAGGCCTTTTTTTGCATGTCTAATTAACAGTATTTTATTACACATGTTTTCATATTTCAAAGTGTGTATATTTAAGTTGATAAATTAGCGCCGCATTTTTAAAGAAATGTTTTGAAGATTTTAAAAAATTACGTTTTAACTTTTTCGTATGTTTTCCATGTTTAACTTCGATCGCTCCTAATGACGTAGGTTTGGCGTAGATTCGAACCCAACACCTTTAAGACAACCTATCATTTCAATGCTACTACACGATCTGTTGTTTGGTAATGCCCTAGATCATTGATTTAGTGGTGTTACTGCCCCTAGAAGTATTAACAAACCTAAAAGTCACTAAGAAGAAAGGTATATGGCTAAAGGTAGTAGGATATGTTGATTCCCAGAAGTGAACAGTAAAAAGAATTTATTATTAATCAATTTCAATTTTAGGTAAGTTTTAAAAAGCAGAAGTTACAATGAATACCTAACGGAGTTCAATTTTTAATATGGGCATAAAAATTCAATCAAATCAGTGATTCAGCGATAAGTTATTTGAAAATAAATAAATCCCTCACACATAAATTATCTTAGCGCAGCTACTCGATGACTTAAGGGAAAAGTGGCATATATTGCTAAAAGACTACTTGCTTATTTATTGGTTGAAAGTACTTCAAGGATGTCTAAGCTTTTTATTGGGGGTAAAATGATACAACCTTAAATTCGTTTGAGGTGGTCAAATAACCCTCCCCTCCCCCCCTTTAGACAACCCTGAGTTACTAATTTACTATTTTCTCATCCTTTTTTCCCTGATTAATATGGGGCCGAATGTGTAATTTGCGTAAAACTAGTAGTTCAGCAATCTGCCATAGCAACACTGAACTGTGTGTGTGTGTCTTAAATGTGACCATAATACAAACATTTGGTAGATAGGTGGTAGCTTTGGTCATGCGTCGGTTTAGTGGTTTGTGCGATCTTTCAGGACATTCATACACTTTGTCGGAGAAAATGTGATTTTTTAGCTGATATTCAAGATTGACGGCTTATTGTTTGTGTTAAAATTCATTATACGTCTAATCATCCCTATGTAATTTACTATGTTCGTCGGTCTATCAGTCGTGCTATTTTTTAAGGTTCGTGATTTTTCTCCAATAAATCTTTTTTTGGTAACAAACGCTCCAATTTCCATTCATGACTTTGCTACTTATGGATGTTGCAATCCTTGCTTTTTCATTAGATACTAATTGATGAGTTCTGAATGAATCAGCGAGCATTCTTGTCTAATAGCTAGTGTCATATATTTATGTTGTGATGTCATATATTTAAGTTTACTCTTGATTACTCTTTAATTGCTCTCAGAAAGAATAAAGAGAAAATATATTTAAGTCAGTTGATATTGAGAGTCCTAACACAGAACATTATCTGGTTTGGGGTCGAGTCTTTATTAAGACCAATACAGCTATTTACAGACATCCTACTACTTTATATAGTTTGCATAGGCAGATATTCTACCCCTTCAAAGTGCATAGTTAATTAATACATTGTATTAATTAAACAGACAGTCATCCTGTTGTTTGGTGTCCTGATATACAGACAGACATCCTGCTACTTCAGAACTATCCAGCTTTGAATAATCAGTAGTTTTGACTTATTAACATATTTAATCATTTCTAAATATAGTATCAATATATAATCTTATTTACTCAAAAACTGCATTTAATCCAATATAATAAATACTTAAAAATCTGTTTGCATTTTGAATTGAACATTAAGTCTACTCTATCATTAACTTATGTAAGTCTGTCTATATCACACTAGGGAATCAGAGAGAGATTGGACAATGGGCTGTTTATTACACTAGTCCCCAAAAATTTTTAATAGCGTTTTCTTATTCGTTGGCTTAATAACTTTGGGAACTTTAATTTAATTTTGATTGGTTGGTTTATTAAGTTGTGTGTTTAAACGTTTCAACCACTAATTTTAACTTACAGAAAGGGTAATTTAGTGTATTACTTTTAACATTGGGGACGTACATTAACTTATCGGCCATTGTCTTATTCCTCTCGATACCTGCTAAATTTTAAAATATGGCATGTGATCCATGTCGTACATGTATTAAGTTTTATTAAAACGTTCTCTTAATAGTTTAAAACAACGAGACCAATATAAGGAGTGTGTGAGGGGGTAAATCGACCCTCCAAATTCAATCTTAGTTTTTTTTGAGTGGGGGGTGGGATTTTTGCCAGGGGAGATTTCTCTCAGGATGTCAATAAAATAGTTGAAAACCTTCCCTGGACCTAAGCTATAAGAAGCTAAATTTGAAAGTAGAACCAGCGGTTAGCGAGATCTTAAGCTACACACACACACAGACAGATAGACATTCTGTTACTATTTTATAAGGATTTAAAATACTGCATTCCTTTGATTGGTTTCTCTCTTGTTAAAGCTTCTGTTATTTTCAAATAGAAGAACAGATAGATATTCTACGTCTGTTAGAGACAAAATTGGGAAAACGTGATTTTCTCAGTTCCTATAAAAGATAGAAGGCTGAAACTTCTTGTCAAATTTCCCATCAATATGGAGCATGGTTCCTTTAAGCTAGCTTTAACTTAAAAAATACAACTCTTTATAGCTGACTTTATAGCTGTTTTGTAATGTGCTTTACATTATACGAGCAAAACGGTATTAGGTATTATTTACCCTAAGAAATTCAACTATTTATAGCTGATTTATAATGTAAATTAAATTTTAAAAATAACTTTCCTTTTGTACTAAAATAAGTACACTTTCTAACCTATAATATGGCCGGATTGTTCTTCCACTGTTTTCCTATTGGATGATTAAGAGTGTATGCATCCAGCTCTAGTATATTTATTGCATGTTTAGTTGCATGCAGGGAGAGAGGGGACAATGGGTTGTTTATTATTCTAGTCTCCAAAGTTTTATGATAACGTTTTCTTATTCGTTGGCTTAACAACTTTGGGGACTTAAGTGAATTTGATTGGTTGATTCATTAAGTGCATATTCAAATTTTTTCAACCACTAATTTCAACTACAGAAGAGATAATTTTGTGTATCATTATTAGGGATGTATATCAATTTATCGGCGATTGTCTTATCCCTTTAGACCTTTGAATTGCATGGTATTGTATAGTTTTTACTTTGCTTGTAATTTGAATAATTGGCTCTGTGTGAACATGGGCATACTAAACACAGAGATAGGACAATGGATGATAATTTAAACCTGAAAGCATTGTGTAGACATGCGTTTTCAATGATTGTATTTCAACTGATAAGAGATAATTATTTTCTTAGATGTTTTAACTAACAACTAAATTATCTTATATTATCATGAATATTGGAGGTTGCCATATAAAAAAAACCTTACTACTTTTTTATTGTAGTGTAGACTAGTTCCATCATCCCTAGCCTTTAGGGGAAAATTTTGGATGTTAGAAAAATAGCCTAATACCACTCCAAGATATTTCTAATGAAAAACGCAACTAATTAGGACTAGCATTTTCCGAGATCTTTAAAATTATGGAAAACCTTTTGATATGCTAATAAGTGGGACTGTATGTTGAAACACACACACATACCAACCAAGAAAACATTTCTTTTATCTTACCAATTACTAGAATTTCTGCACATAAAAGCGCATCATTAAAGCATTTTGAATTTTAATTTGAATTCTTTTTGCGCTTACTAGTAGCTTTAAAATTCCCTGTCAAAAATTTGTGAAATAATTTTATCAACATAATATATACATAACAGTTATTGCTATGTGTCAGTTCTGGCCACTTTATTGAGTGATCATAATTTCATTACAAAAAAAGTAATCCTGATAATATTTCAGACTTTTTATTAACATATATTGTTTTTACCCCCCCCCCCTACTCCCATTTAAATATTCTTCCTGCTCAAAAAAAAAGAGTTTAAAAAAAGTTTTAAGTCAAAAAGAAAATATTTGTTAAACAGGAGAACCACACAAAAATTTAAAGACCTCTAGCTATATTAGTTATGATATTTATTGAGGTCGATAAAGGTCTTGTAGAGAGACCGACTGTTAAGGGAAGCTTTGTTTTTGTCTTCCTATTATATAAAGTAATAATCTTGTTTTGGCTGTAGCGAAGGATCTCGCTAACTGCTTAACCAATATGGTTCTCCTTTGTGGTGAAGCTTCTTATAGGTCAGATGATGGTTATTTTATTTTTGTAAATAAGCCTGTGTATGGTTTTAGGCTAATTTTCTGCCCTTCCGTATCCCTTCGAATATAGACCCCCTAGATGCTAGGGGCACAACCACTAGTTTTTTAGAAAATCTTAAGTAGGTACACTAGGCAATAAGCTTATGATTCTAGTTTAGTGTTTTTAAAGCGAAGCTTTTCTATAATTAGGGTCGGTCCGTCCGTCCGTCCGTCCGTAACGGATAGCTTTTTTCGTTAATTTAGGCATGTTACAATTGTCCTATCGATTTCAAACTTTGCATGGTCATTCTTGTAGTAGTTAGGTACGATTTAGAAAGCGTAGCAACTCTATAATCATTACCAAAATGTCCGTACGTCTATTTTAAACATGTTGATTTTTTACTTTTTTAACAACAGATTTTGATATAATCTAATCATCCTATTGATCTGATTTTTTGTATACTGATTCTTGGGACAACAAAATAAATATTATAAGCGAAGCAACTCTATGATTAAGTCCAAAAAATGTCAGTATGTCCATAAACATTATTCTGTATCAAGCATTTTTTTAACAAATTTACTTACAATTTTGCATCGACTCTTATGCATTTATATTCTGATTATTCAGTTCTGACACTATACAAGTGTTAATGTCCGTTTGTCCTACCGTTTCAGCGCTTCGCTTTCATGGATGTTGTCATCCTTGTTACAATTGTAATCTTAGATTGATTTATATTATGTTATATGTGTTTTATTTCCAATTGATTGTGAGTTATGGGTGTAAAGATGTGTGTGTTTGTGTGTAAGTGGGTGTGTGATTGTGTGTAAGTGTGTGTGTGTGTGTGTGTATGTGTGTGTGATTGTTTGTGTGTCTAAATGTGCAAGGAAGTATGCCTATATTCATTTATTTAAACAGAGTTTCATAGAATGTTTCAGGACACCTTAATGTACAGTAACAATGCTACCCGATAACTCACATTGTCTGGCTGTCCTTCTGTCTCCGTCTTAAGGGAAAAATGTAATTTACTTGGCTGTTATAAGAGATTGATAGTTGTATTTTGTTTCTTATTATTTTAATGTATCTACTCCAAAACACTCATGGTCTGTATGTCTATTTGTAATGTTATTGGAGACTAAATTTCTGTAAGGGAAATGTGTGTTTCTCAGCTGATATTAAAGATAGATAGCGATTAATGTTTTAAATATGCATCTATTCTATAAATAGTAGGGTGGGTCGATTTTGGACATTTTTTTTCTGAGGCCAAAGCGGGGATCTGCACTCAATTTATATAGATATAATACACCTCTGGATGATTTAAAATTTATCCTAAGTCTTAAAACCGCTGACGACCAGACATTCAATTGTATAGCTATTTGTAAATGGGAGTCAAAAATTTATTGAATCAAAACTATGGCTTCATGGTGCTCCCTGGAAATGCCTTGAGGAGCTGAGTCAGGAACTTTTGTCCGTTTCAAAAAATCTCGTTCCTAGCCTGAGAAAATCTAAAATACCTCTACAAATTGGACAATTCTCAATAAACCTTAAAAAATTTTGGTTTTTTAGTGATTTCTAAGGCTAGGAACGAGATATTTTGAAACGGACAAAAGTTCCTGATTCAGCTCCTCAAGGCCTTTCCAGGGAGCACCATGAAGCCATAGTTCTGGTTCAAAAAATTTTTTGAATGTCGTCTTTGCATACTAATAAGTAATGAATTATATTTTTAAGTGGTCGTGTTCTAAAACTCAATTTTTTAAAATTCTTTTTCGGTCAGAAATGTTTTTAAGGTTAATTTTATCTGTTGCATATCCCCGCTTTGTCTAATTCCGATATGAACCCACCCTAATAAATAGCTTGGTCCGTTGGCCTGTTTGTACTAACTTTGGGGCGAATAAATTCTTCCGTCCGTAACGCTACGGGGGAAATGTGTTACTCGGCTGCTATTGGAGATGGACAGCTGAAATTTTTAGCTTAGATTCCAATTATATGTGAGCATCAACTCTAAACATTATTTTGTGCATCTGTCTGTCGGTCATGCTTAAAAAGACAAAAAACTTATTGTTTGGGAAATGTGCTTTTCTCAGCTGCTATTTTAGATAGACAGCTGCAATTTTTAGTCAAGATTTTTAGTATTTTGCGCTTTTTGTCCGTCTGTCTTGATTAAAAAGACAAAAAAAAACTTATTATTTCAGTTCAAAAAGGCAACGGTTTTCGAGAAAACTATTCTTTTTAAAACGCGTGTTTACTTCAACCTTTTTACACTATTATCAACAATCTAATCATATAGAATCTATTAATGTTAGTGTGACTGATTACTCTTAGAATTGTAATTCAATCCAAATGTGCATAAAACCTTTACATCTTTCATTATATAGAGTATTGGAATATACATCTTTTTTTCACATATCCAATATTGATTTTCATTCTAATGACCCTTAGTAATGAAAAACGTATGGAACCTATCAGGGATCTAAAGGGATAAGACATTGGCCGATAAATTGATGTACATCTTTAATGATGATACAAAAAATTAACCCTTCTGTAGATTAAAATTCGTGGTTGAATCGTTTGAACTTAATGAAGCATCCAATGAAAAGTCCCCCAAAGTTGTTAAGCTAACGAATAAAAAAAATGTTATTATAAAACTTTGGGGATTAGTGTAAAACAGTCCCATGTCCCCTCCCTCCCTGAATAGATTATGAAGATTAAATAGATGGACTTAAATAATATCCATTCTGGGCCAATAAAACGAAAACAAGTTTTTTTTAAAATGGATGAATTCTCTATTATAAAGAATCTAATACTAATTCATTCACTCCCCTTCAAAGCATAAGATTTAACACTGTGTACAATGTACATTTATTGGTTTGATATCAAGGTTAGATCAAAAGTGTCACATTTAGGTATTTATGTTATACTTTTAAGTCCAGTAAGACCGCGATAACGGCCTGTTTGAACCTCTTAAAGATATTATTGAGAAAATATCAACCCCGGGCTAAAACCTAGTATATTAGTTAAGTTTAAGATTAACATAATCACTCTTTTTCACCGCATTGTTCTTTTTTTTTGTCTTCTGTAAATTGTAAGCATAACAATTTTTATTCAGAAGTTATATCCCTCCTGGCCTGTTGCCACAATATCGAATGGTCGTGAAGATCGATCAATGAATGTTTTTACATTCAAGGAATAAAATATTTTTACTAGCGGTTTTGCCCCTAGAGGCCTCTAGGGGCATTTGAGGAGGGGTGAGTTAAATTCGATATTTTATTTTATTTTATTTTATATTTAAAAAGAATAAAGTATACAAAGAATTTTTTTTCTAGGGCCGATTTCTCTTTTGAGGGTGGTGGTCCCCTCCCAAAAATATGTATTAACCTTCCCTATGAGAATCTCTCCTGTAAAGGAGAACCATACTGGTTCAGCGGTTAGGTAGACCCTTCGGTACAGACAAACGGACAAACATCCTGTTACTTTATTATAAGGATTTTCATGTCACTTTTAAAAAAAAATATTTGTGTGATTGCTTTGGTTCTGTGCAGGATTTAGGTTATTTTATGTTGAAGAAATATCTTCCTTTTATAATTAAAATTCAGAAGTAGTTAGCTTTAAAAAATCTTAAAAGCTAGAGGCGTAGCTGGCATTAAGATTATTAGATAAAATATTATAAATAAGGGCAGTTTTGGTAGTTTTACATGACCATAGCTTAGATCATAGATGCAATCCCTACGACCTTTTGGCAGATATCTTATGCCAATTTTGTGTGAGAGAGGTGAATTTGTCATGATCATTATATGTATATTTTCACAATCTATAAATAAAAGTCATCACTATAAATATGGAGTTATTGTACAATCCTATTATTGTACTGTAAAATATAATACATTTCAGTATTTTTAACAATGAATCTAAAGGGATCAGACAATGGACGGTAAATTAATGTACATTCCCAATGACTATACACTAAATTACCTATTCTGTAGATTACAATTAGTGGTTGAAACATTTGGGCATCCAACTTAATGAACCAACCAATCAAAATTCAATTAAAGTTCCTAAAATTGTAGAGCTAACAAATAACAAAACGTTATTGATAAGACAATTTAAAAAACAGCCCACAGACAAAGTGAAAGTATCTTATTTTGCGCAATTTCAATTTGACTCAAATTGCTGTAACTCAACTGCCAAAATCACCTTTGGTTCAATCAAATTAGCCAGACCAAGATGTATTGATTGTGATGAATTTAATCAATCAACGATTTTCATCATTCATTTCTTTGCTTATGGAAAGGAGTTCCGGTGAAAAATGGACTTTTAATGTGTAATTTTTAAGCAAAATGTTAGGTCTCTATATAAAAGTAACAAGAAGTCTGTATCTATGTGTATGTATTAAAATATCTCGTTAACCGCTGAATTAAAATGGTTCTCCTTAACAGTCAAGTTGATGTTTAGGCTTTTATGGGCGTAGCCACTGGTAATAGTAATGGCATGTTGGTGTGTTTGTCTGTAACAAAAGATCTCAATAATCGCTGGACTTGTTTGAATTTTCTTAACAGTGAAGCTTCTAATAGGTTCTGTAAAGGGTTTTACTTGTTTGAAGTCGAGTCCATTTACCTTTTATATTCATGTACCCACCCCTCCATTATTTGCCCCCCCCCCCTTTTTTACCCTCCTAGTAAATAGCGGAAAGTGGGAAGTTTGACATAGGAATTTTTGGTTTTTGTACACCTCATAAAGCCACAACCCTTAGAATGGCCCTATTTAAAGATCTATTTTGTAGTCAGTTATGTTAAGGAATAGAACAATGAACGATAAATTGATATACATCACCAATGATGATACTAAACAAAATTGTTGGTGGAAATTAGGGTTGGGCCGGATACTTTTTTGGCCGGATACCGGTTATCCGGCCAAATCACCGGATATCCGGCCGGATAACCGGCCAAATTACCAGATACTAAAGTAGCAAAAAAAATTTCTGTAGAAATCTTATGCAAATTTACATAAAGTTAAACTTGTTCAGAAAAAATGTTCTTCTAGCTTTAATAATAAGAAAATTATAGCCATTTAAAATTTTAAAAAGCAGAGATTTTTGGTGTAAAGTATAAAAAATTAAAGAGCCGGATATCCGGCCGGATAATTTCAATATCCGGTATCCGGCCGGATATTGAAAATGGCCGGATATCCGGCCACACCGGATATCCGGCCCAACCCTAGTGGAAATGTTTGATCAATAATTTTAAACCAACCTTTACAATTAAATAAAAGTACCACAAGTTTGTAAAACTTAGTATACCAGTGTCATTTGCAGTCTAATGTCCCCTCCCTATCTATTTGAAGTGAAGAATACCACACCGCCCCCTAGGCTCAAGTTTCCAAAGGGCACATTGTATTTAGGGGGTTAGGATGTTCAAATTGCCCCTCCCTCCCTAAGCAAACGGCTTTGAGTCCAAATTGACTCTCAAACACGACATCCTAGTTATTTGGCAATATAGATTTTTAGCATTTACATTTTTATTGGACATACATACATCAAAACTTTAATGAAAGAGTAGCTACGCTCATGAAATCCTTGATGTTGAATGCAATTATAGACTTTTAATTGGTGAAATTGTAATGTTTTTTTTTGTGGAAAATTACATTTTGTTCAGAATTTGTATTATATGTAGTTCAAATTTTGGCCGCTAGTCGTCTCAAATTTGTTTTTGATATTTCATGTTTACACTTTTGTAAGATTCTACCAAAGTTTTATTTAATTTACTGCTTTTGTTATTGTTATAATTAAAATTTTTTTTTGCTAGATTTTTATTAGAATTTATATTATTAGGCATGGCAGTATATATTTGGATTTTAAAATAATTAGGGTGCCAAATCATCAATTATAAGGTACACGAGATGAAGATCTTAACTTCAGACAAAAAACCTACTACTTTAAATAATTTTAATAATTATACTAGCGGCTTCGCCCTACATAAGTAGTATTTTTTGGAGTCCTGTTAACGCAGGATACTTTTGGCAAAATAAAACACAAAATTTTATTCCTGAAACATTGAATTAGTGTAGGTAAGGTTGTTAACAAATAAATATGCAATCTATAATACAAAGTAGAATGATGTCTGTCCTTCCGTCCGTCCGTCTGTCTGTCCGTCTGAAGCTTAAGTTCTCGGTAACCACTGAACCGATTGGATTCTACTCTTCAGGGTATATACCTATTGGTCCTGCGGTGGTTTTAAGCTATTTTCTTGGGGGGTGGGACACCCCCAACCCCCCCTAAAAACAAAAAAAAAAACATTTTTTTTTACAAATTTTACGAATTTTATGAATTTTACGAATTTTACGAAATTTACGAATTTTACGAATTTTGCGAATTTAATCGCAAAATGTTTTCCTGCTGGGTAGGTGCGAAAATTTGTGATTCGTTCTGCTGGGTAAGTAATAGAAGATGTAATTATACCTCTTGGGGCAAAGCCCCTAGAGGCTAGGGGCGAAGCCACTAGTTTATAAATATTTCAGTAGATTCTAATAATGGATTTATTATTACTTAAGTCTTACACCAGATTATCATGTTCTTTAAAAATGTTAAGCTTGTAGCAGACTAAAATCCTCTACCCCACCCCCTCCTACTGGATAAAAGAACTGAGTAATAAATGACAGTGGAAGTAGCAATTTAACGTCAATTTTTCTACTGTCATAATATATTCTATTGTCACGTATATTCTACATCTATTATTCTATGAGATCAATTAAAATAGGTTTAAAAGGGTTTATTGTCCATGATAATAACTTATATAAAATTAGCTTTTGAACTCGCTAACCACTGAACCGATATGATTCTCCTAGACTGTTTGAGTTCTTATAAATCTCGAAATGGTTTATAACTGTTTTTGGGGAGGGTACCTCTAATTCTCAAGATAACTCGCCCCTAGAAAAAATACCAAACTAAAACAATTTTATTACCTTTTCGTGCCTCTAGGAGCGTAACCGCTATTTTTATAAGGTGGAAAAATAATCAAATTAATATTTTTGTGTTTTCTATGTCATTTTGATCGCAAAGTACTGAAAATCTAAAGTAAATCAAATTAATTTTCCGCTCCAAAAAAAACGACAAAATGAACACACAAAAAAATGTTGGTCTAGCAGCATCCACCCAAAAATTATGTTTTTACAATCGTGTAATTTTAGCCTTATGGATTGTGTTTTTTTTTGTCAATAAAGATCCCCTGAACTAGTCGACCGAAGATTTTAAAGGTTTTGTAGTCAAATGGAGGCGTTCAGGGCAGGGTTGCATGGATTTTAAGAAATAGGACAATCGATGACAAATTGTTATATATCCTCAGAAAAGCTTAGAAACTAATAGTTTGGAACCAACCAATCAAAAAACAATTTAAGTACCCAAAGTTTTTAAGCTAACGAACAAGATAATTTAGTCATAAAACTGTAATTGAAAGTCAATATAAGTGCCCAAATTTTTGGAGATCGCGAATATGATAACGTAGTTATGAAACTTCGGTTACCAGTAATTTATAGTTTAATGTCCCACTCATCCCTGTTTTCTTGCCAATAGTTTATCAAATACTAAAAATGCTGATTAATATCCGCTGGATTAGAACCGGTTCTCAGTTATACTGAAAAATCATATATAGCATCGTATTACAGACAATTTCCCTCGAAAGCTATGCAATGGTATTAAAAACCTAAATTGCTATGCTGTTGTTATGTTTTCACACCCTGACTCTTAAAAATTACCCTTTCATCATATTTGAACATATAAAGTAAGATATATAACCTATGTCTACAATATTTAGTCACAAAGTTATGACAGACACCCAGTTGACTGAAAGTGTACGCACGTTTAGATAGTACAAGGTCAAATAACCTTTTAAATTATATTTTCACTGCAGCGTTGCGGAGTCGCCTCTGAAAATAACGGCTCTGGCTCCTACCTAAAATCAAGGATATTTTTTTAAATAGTCTATTTTTGACTTTTGAAGGTTTTAAAAGTTCAATTTTCGAGAAAAATGGACTTATAACACTTAAAAGGGTTTCCAAATTGTATAATTTAAACATTAAGTTTAATCAAGGTAAAAATTTCCCCCCAATTTTTTAGCTATCCCCGGAGCCGGAGCCGCTCTGACATTAACAGCTCCGACTCTGGCTCCATAACAATAGTTTTCAGAATGGCTTCTAAACCGATTATAAATATGCTAGATTAGAACCTGTTTTCAGCCATACTGAAAAATCATGTATGGCATCGTTTATATACAATTTTCCACATTTTAAAATAAAAACCAGTGTCAATAGTCCAGGCCTTTTGGCCCCCTGGGCTAATATAACTGGTTTTAATCTTATAATTTTTCATGGCTATACTCAAAAAACGCCTATCTCAGAAAACGCCTATCTCAAAAAACGCCCATCTCAGAAAACGCCTATCTCAAAAAACGCCCATCTCAGAAAACGCCTATCTCAAAAAACGCCTTTTTCATAAAATGCCTACTACATTTTAAAAAATTGTCTTGTAGTAAAACATGTCAGTTTAAGAAGGTATTGTGAATATTGTACAATATGTAGATTATAAATCTTCTTATTGAAATATCTATCCCTGAAGTATAATGTCACTCTTGTACATTCCTTAGGCACTTTTTATTTTTTTAAGCATTTTGAGCAACAACATACTAAAGGTTTGCTTTTTGAAAATTGATCACAATTAAATAACAAAAACTTTTACCTAGTTAATTCATGTTTGAAGTTTCTTTATTTTTTATATCTACTGCAAACAACCAAGTTTTATACAATAATATGAACAACTATTAGCTGTATAAAGCATACTTCTTATTTATCTTCTTTATCATTTGACCTTATATCATGAATTAACAGAACATCAAGTTGAAATATTGTAAACATGACTAAACCTAGTAAATTTGTTAAGAGATATTCATAAAGATAATGTGGAATTTGGGTTGGGTGAATTTCAAAATAGGGTTGTGAAATTTGGGTAGGGTGTAAGGAAAGGATAAATAGTTTGGAAAACACAAAAATTTGTTCTAGTTTTTATTATGCTTAAAAGAAATTTTAGATTCATGTTATATAATTATTAACATACACAAATAATATACAAATTATTTATTGAGTATGATATGCTTTAATATTATCAGAATTATATAGCTGTTCCTCAAAAAAAAAGATTTGTTTAGAATAATTATTATAAATTATAAAGCAATTTAACATTTTTTTTTAGATTTTACTTTCCATAGTTGATGAATTTTCCCTATATTCCATCATATTTTTATTAGATTCAAAAATGATGTACTTTTGAATTACCTTTAATAATCAAACCCTTTCCTCTAATAAGTTCTCCCTCCAATAATTTTCTCCTATCCCCCATTTTCCATTTATTTAAACCTTCCCTATTCTCCTAATATAGCAGCTACTCTTTAGTTTACCATTTCATCTTTCTTTTTACATAGTATATTGACTGGTTGATTTGGTAACTGTTTATTTGTGTTTTAAATAAGAGATCATGAATGACAAGTATTTTATTATTCTATTAAATGCTAGTTATAAATTAGGCTTTATTTTTTTTTTAAATGTAGTGGGCATTTTATGAAAAAGGCGTATTTTGAGATAGGCGTTTTCTGAGATGGGCGTTTTTTGAGATAGGCGTTTTTTGAGATGGGCGTTTTTTGAGATAGGCGTTTTCTGAGATAGGCGTTTTTTGAGATGACCCTTTTTCATTAAATGTTTATCAATACAATGCGATAAATACCTATTCTAAAATTTTAGGCACCTCTTTGGTTTGTATAACTCAGTACATAAACCGTTTTTAAAATATTAACAAAAAACGGACCCTGAATAACTACCCATCCACAAAATAACTTGATTGATAGATGCAATTAAAACTGGTGGCATTTCTCAAGGGATCTAAAGGGATAAGATAATGGCCGATAAAATGTTAAGTATCTCAACTTATGAGCCAACCAATCAAAATTCACTAAAGTCCCCAAAGTTGTTGAGCTAACGAATAAGAAAACGTTAATATTAAACTTTGAGGACTAATGTAATAAACAGTCCAATGTCTTCTCCCTCCATGGGTTACAGCTGTGTTTTAGTACTTGGGTAAATAGAATAAAATAAATGCCTAAATAAAAATATATTAAGTAGTTGTTTAAATGTTTATTAAGATGACAAGAGTGAAATACTGGATGTTTACTTCAAAATGTTTATTCAAAACTACACAAAAACTAAATTTTATTAATTCTAAGAAGAATAAAATTTCTAGTTTCAAAACTGAATAATATCCAGTGGATTAGAACCGGTTCCCATTTATACTGAAAAACTATGTAAAGCATCATGTTATATCCAGTTCTCTACGAATATAAAAATATTAAATTTTACTATTAAAACCATTTTTTAGCCCGAGCTTTCAGCATCTCGGGGCTAAAAAATAGTTTAATCTTATATTTGCACATTTTTTTATCTGCAGAAAGCTGTTTATAATACAATGCAATCAATAACTACCAACTCTTTAAGACTTTTTTAAAATTCAAACGGATTTTAATTCCTGCCGAAAAATCATGTCTTGATATTTTGACGGCTGTGCCGACAGTAAAATTCTTTTTAATTTATTTATCCTGGGAAGAGTTAAGATAAGTTCCTTAAAAATACTAAATAATTGTACCTTTTAGTTTAAGGATTATATAGCGATAAATCTTGTTTGTACAGTATATTAGTGTAGCAGCGAAGCTGATATATATTTAGGTCTGTCTGTTTCTTATTTAAATAGAGTATCTTACGAAGTGTATTATAGCAGTTAGATTAAATTTATTAGGGTGGATTAAAGCAGGACAACTGTCATACTTAGACCATGGATGATAGGTATAAGTCATATGCTTTCTAAGCTTTTATGTTAATTGCATCCCTAAAACATGAGAACACTAAAGTCAACACAACAATTATATATTTTGATTTAAAAAGAAGTTTGATATTGCCGCGCTACATATATAATTGTTCTTGATTAAAAGCATTTAGTCAAATGCATTAAAAGAAAACAATAGAAAATAATAATTAGATTGATCCAAATGGTCCCCAAAGTTTTATTAAATCGTTTCCTCTTTTGTATCCTTAAAATTTTCTTATTTAGTTAAACAAAGCAGCAGTGTTCAAACTACTCAACAGATAATTTTAATCTGCAGAGGGGTTATTTTATTTATCACAATTGGGGGCATACATTAATTTATTGTCCATTACCTTATTACTTAAGATTCATAATTATATCTACATATCTTAAACTTTCTATTAGTAGACAATGGAAAGTTAATATTTTAAACCCTGCTACTGATATCAGCCTTCTTATTTAGTGTTATTATTTTGTTTGTATAAAAAATCGTGCAATCTACCCTAAGTAATCAAAATAGACCAAGACTGGTATTATTATAAACAAAAAAAGAAGGAATTTTATACTTTTACAGTAATTTTGTTTGTAAGTCCTTGGGTTTGTAATGATTAGCTCTAATTCTTAATTTAGACAAGTTAGAATAGTCCTATAGATTTAAAATTTTTGTGGATTATTCATTTAAGAATAAATTACAATTTAGAAAGTGTAGCTACTCTATAATCTATACTTGAAAGTCTTTACATCAGTTAAACGCTTGTTGGTTTAAAGCTCATAGGCACCTTTTTATGGCTATAAGTACCAGTTTTCTATTTTACTAATTTTTTAAGCTTCTCCTTGTTCTATTTTCTTTTATTTTAGTTTTAAAATAACACTTAAAAACTTAAATAAGTTCAAAATTAAAGATGTTTGGTTTAGTTAACTTTCAAGGATATCAAAAGAGTTAACAAGAATCTGAAGGGATAAGACAATGATGTGTTTACCGAAATTTTACTGTATAACAACATATTGTTCCTTTATATAATTTTTTTTATCTTTTAGCGCTACTTATGAGTATAGTGGTCCTTGTTTAAGCTTCTTTTAAAAATAAATGAATATTCAGTTAAAAATTCTTAACACTACTATTAATAATACAATAGAGTTATCATTCAATTAGAATAATGATATAGGCAGGGTAAGAATACCAATATAAAGATTATTGAGACAATATTATATCATATTAACTACAAATTACTGCAGTTGAGCATGTAACTCACGGAGGGAGATACTGTTGGGCTTTTTATTACACTAGTCCCTAGAGTTTTATAATAACTTTTTCTTATTCGTTGGCTTAACAACTTTTGGAACTTTTTATTAATCTTGATTGGTTGGTTCATTAAGTTGAGTGTTAAAACGTTTCAACTACTTATAATCTACAGAAGAGGTAACTTTGTGTTTCATTATTGGAGATGTACACCAAGTTATCGCCCATTGAAACGGAGAAAAAATTAATTCAAAATAATACCTACGATAATGTAAAACAACTAGTACTGTGAAAAAAAAAAGAAATAGTTTTTCTTTACTTAAGATCAAATAATCGACTGTTTTAGTGCTTTCTAATTCTCTGGGAAGTTTAATACTTGTCATATATCTATATAAAAAATCCATGAAGTGAATAGGTGTATGTATTTTAAAGGGCTTTTACTCAATCGTGTGATTGTACTCCTAACAACCCTAATATTCAAAAGTGTTTATTCAAGGCTTCATACCTGTATTTGATTGATTCTGCTGATCCAAGTAAAGGGGGGGGGGGGGGTTTTAATGCAACCATCTCGTAATCAATGTATAAATGGCACTTAGAATTCGAATTTTGATCTGAAATTTTGCATGAGTAATCCTTGGTAGGTCTATTTTCCCTAAATCGAAAAAAAAGTTGAATAAGTAACGGCTAACGGCTCAGCCGTTTAGCCGTTTTTTGGCCATTTTTAGAGCAAATCTGTCATAAATTACGTAGAAATCAACTTTTTGAAACATATTTTTGCTTTAAATCACGTGAAATGATTCAAAAAAACAACATTTTTTAGATTTCTAGTACCAGCAACTACCGGCTAGAACCGTTTGAAAACGTTTTGGATCGGAAAAGAGCATTATGTGGAGAGAGGTTTCGTGATGGATTTCGCTTGAAAATACCCAACAAATGGCTAAACGGATGAGCCGCCAGCCGTTAGCCGCTACTTTTCCAACTTTTTGTTCGATTTAGGGAAAATAGACCTACCAAGGATTACTCATGTAAAATTTCAGATCAAAATTCGAATTCTAAGTGCCATTTATACATTGATTACGAGATGGTTGCATTAACCCCCCCCCCTTAGTTTGTACTTGCTATGTAATAAAAAGTTATATAAACGTTCTCTCATTCGTTGGCTTAAAAACTGTTAATACTTTTATCAAATCTAGTTGGTCATGACTATATTATCTATACAACCATGTCATAATGACATTATTTCTGAATTATTTTGTTGAAAAAAGTCAAACTTTGAAATGTCAATTTTAAAAGCAAGTCCTTTAGGTAGCAAAAGAGATGGATTATTAATATTCATAAAATTCAGTTCATATATTTTGACGTGCACCAACTTCCGCAAATGTATCAAATTCTCAGATTCCCCAAACTGCATATTATTACAACAGAACAAACATAAGAGTAAGACACTAGAGGGGGAAGGAGTTCAATAATTGTATGTCCCCTTCCATAGGACCCTGTGCCGGCTTTAAAATGGGTGCTTGAGAACCAACCAATAGCTTCGGGATTAATATCCTAGTCAAGTCGTTACAAAAGAGTAGAAAGCAATTTGCTAGCAAACGAAAAAGGTCCCCAACAGTGGGATCCAGGTAGTTGTCTGGAATTAGTGTATTTTTGCGTATATAAAAACTATGTGTGTTGTGTATGTTGATACAGGGAGGGGACATTAGGTTCTTTATTACATTTGTCCCTAAAGTTATATAATAACGTTTTCTTATTCGTTGGCTTAACAACTTTGGGGACTTTTTCTAAATTTTGATAGATCGGTTCATTAAGTTGAGTGTACTCACGTTTCAACCACTAATTGTATTCTACAGAAGGGGTTATTTTGCATATCATTGGGGTTGTACATAAATTTTTCGACCATTGTCTTATCCCTGGTGATTATTTGTACGTATGTTGAGGTACACCATATATTTTTGCATAATAACTTCATTACTTTGATGACTAAAGTTTAGGATCTCATCCAAAACCTTAAAAGTTAACATTACATTATAGGTTGTTATAAACAAAGAAATTAATTTACTAACAAGTTCCGCCATTCTTGACTGCCTGAAAAGAGAAAGGATTTTTACTTTAAAGGGGGGAGGCGGATGTGCCACTTTTTGAAACCAAAACTAAAAGTCAAAGGAACTCAACTAAAAAAAGAGTTACAGGTCGGAGATTTTGCATGGCAGTTGCTTAATAGGGGTACAATATGGAACTGTGAAGAAACGGCGGCGCAACCGCCGAAAACCGCCGAGAGAAGGCAAAAAAAATTCGGCGGGAAACGCCGGTTTTCGGCGGTTGCGCCGCCGTTTCTTCACAGTTCCATATTGTACCCCTATAAAGCAACGGCCATGCAAAATCTCAGACCTGTAACTATTTTTTTAGATGAGTTCCTTTGTTGACTTTTGGTTTTGGTTTCAAAAAGTGGCACATCCGCCTCCCCCCTTTAAAAATATTTTGTATGAATGTTTTTGTGTACTGCGAGATTTAAAAATCAGATATTGAAAAAACAGGTGGTTGCGTTTTGGATATGAGTACCAATACAAAAGTAGGTTATTGTTTTGACTTTATACTAGAGATGTTCATATCAATATTTTTGAAGTTTTAATTTAAAGGTTTTTTTTCTTTGAATAGATTTGCTAATGTATAACTTATTAGTATTTAAAAATTTTTCTTAAAATTTCGAAACAATGAAACTTTTAAGATGAAAAGAATTAAAACTGTAAAATATAAAGTATTATGTATGTATTTTACTTATCGTATTTTATAATAGACACTAGCGGCTTAAAAAAAAAATAAAGTACTACTGGTGCTGCTCATAGTCGTAATGTGTTTTAATTTTTTTGGGTTGGTTGGGGGTGTTCCACCCCCCAAGAAAATAGCTTAAAACCACTACAGGACCAATAGGTATATACCCTGAAGAGTAGAATCAAATCGGTTCAGTGGTTACCGAGATCTTAAGGGACAGACGGACGTTCTACTTTGTATTATAGATATACACGCGGATAGGAAAATCGTGGCCAACATATCAGGACTTATATTATGATTTGTATTAACTATTCCTATATCCTATGCGATACATGTTTTTTTAAGTGTTTCAAAATCGGTCCTAATCCAGTGGAAGCCATAAATAAAATGGATTTATAAGCTATTTTCATATCCCCAAACTCCTGATACAAATGATATATCTGGTAAAAATGAATAGCTCCCATTAAAATGAATATGGAGCAAAGATCAAAGTGGTATATTCTGTTTTAAATTCATTCAATACCACCAAAAATAGCTATTTAGCTAATTTAAGTAGCGCAGCTATTCTGTATTAAATTAATGTATTTCTACTGTCACTCCTAAACCAGAAACGCTCAAGCCAAAATTGTATAAAGGCGCTTTTATATGTTAAAAAGGCTTTGAAACTTCTTGAGTAATTAAAGTTTGAACTTTCAGTTTAAACTAATCAATCAACATTTGATACTAGTCTTGAAGTCAACGAATAAGAGATTGTTGTAATAAAACTTTGGGTACCAGGATAATTTACTCTATGTGTATAATGGTATAAGGTTTTAATTTCATCTATTGTATATAATAGTAGCTATGTTCCTTTTGGGCATAATTTTCCATGGTTAGGTTATATATGTTAGCTATTAATTCTTCAGATTTCAAAAAACATTGTATAAACATCTAATCTACTCTGTTAAACAAACATTTAATCATTCTTTTAGTTGCATCAAAATAATTTTTTTACAGCATCATTTAGCAGTTAGATAAAGCTTAATTTATATTGTGTTATTATTGTAAGAATTAACCATAGGAACGTGCCTTTTTAATGTATATTTGGTTAGCTAAATGTAGCACAGTTATCATGATGCAAGTCTGTTATTAAAATAAATATCGAATGATGTGGCTGCGCCCATGGCCGACATGTTAGATCTTTCAGGTTTGTTGGAAAGATGAGGGAAATGCCTTTGCTTGAAGTAAAAAATCGTCTCGCCATGTAAATTTTGGGTAAAATATGAACAGGAAAAAAATCATGCAATTTTTTTGTGGTTTCATTTTAGACAACATTTTAAAAATTTTTTGTTGAGCTATTACTTTTAGTCCTATAAATCCAGGTCCTCTCGAATCACCTAACGATTTCCAGTTTTAAATATATCATTTATTTTTTTAGGTAAGTTGGAGATTATCATGGTTAAACAAAATTACTCCTTCAGCAGATTGATTTTATTAGTTAAAATATATTGACACTGCGAATAAGAGAGCGTGATTTTAACTCTTTGGGAATTAATAGTTATTTCTCGCATCGTATTATAAACAGCTTTCCGCGGATATAGAATTTACAATTATAAGATTAAAACCAGTTTTTTAGCCCCGAGGTGCCGAAGGCATTTCGTATGGATGAGAACCGGTTCCTATTTACCGGATTCGAATGAATACGAGAAAAATATTTACAATTCATTGTCCACTCCCCCCCCCATTTGAGATTTTAGTGGAAAAGATTCATAAATATGAATTTTAAGAGACAATGTTTCAAATCTTATTTCTTTTCCCAACAGTTCTTATATTACCTACTTATTTTAGATTATTACTTTGTTTGTTGGTTATGGACGTAATTGTCTTAGATTTTATATATTTTAAATATTAATAAATATGTGTTATTATTAATCAGAGGAAGTGTAAATCAATTTTGGTTTGATAATAGAAAAGCTCATGAAAATAATTTTTATTTTGTTCAAAAATTTGAAGAATGGTAGGTATCTGCGCCTTTAGCATTTAGGGGATCAAAATAGCCTAAAACCTTACAAGGCTTAAATTCACTTTATATTAGGCATACAGTTAAGGAGATATAAACGGACAATAGGTAACGTAACACAATAGCATCAATTTATATTTCATTTCATAATTTTAATCAAAAATAAATTGAAGACTGATTTTTTTCAAACTTTAACAAAACATACCTACCTACAATTGTTTATAGTCACCATACCAACTTAGACACTTTGATAGAAATACATTTCTTCCATTATAATGTAACATACTTTTTCCCTTTTATATCGTTTTGTTAGAAGTTAGAAAAATCTTATTCAGTTTAGGATAGGACAAAAGACGACATCTTCAAAGTGCAAGTTTCTGTTTTTGGAAGCTTGAATGTAATAGACAGAAGATTGGGTCGTAGATTAATTTATCGCTCATTTTATTATCTCTGTATTCCTCATAAAAATGGATATATTATTACTTGGATCTTACACCAGATTTTCATGTACTCTAATAAAGTTAAAATCCGCAGCGAACTAAATTATCGGTTCCTCCCTTCCAATCCCTTTACCCTGTTCCCTCCACTCCTATTGGATGAAAAAAACTGACCAATAAGGTCCATGTTAGCATGCTAAATTGGCGAAAATTTATTCCCTGTCATAATATCCAAGTATATTCTACATCCATTCTCATAAATAATAATGATAGTCATAAAGGGGGGGGGGGTAATGCAACCATCTTGTAATTAATGTATAAATGGCACTTAGAATTCGAATTTTGATCTAAAATTCTGCATGAGTAATCCTTGATAGGTCTATTTTCCCTAAATCGAACAAAAAGTTGAAAAAATAACAGCTATAACAGCTGGGGGCTCAGCAGTTTAGCCATTTTTTGGGCTATTTCGAATGCAAATCATCACGAAACCTATCTCCACATAATACTTTTTTCTGCTCCCAAATGTTTTCAAACGGTTCTAGCCGGTAGTTGCTGGTACTAGAAATCTGAAAATGTTGTTTTTGTATCATTTCACATGATTTAAAACAAAAATATGTTTCAAAAAGTTGATTCCTTAAGATATAATTCATGACAGATTTGCCCTAAAAATAGCCAAAAAAACGGCTGAGCCGTTAGCCGTTAATTTTTCAAATTTTTTTTTTAATTTAGGGAAAATATACCTACCAAGGATTACTCATGCAGAATTTTAGATTAAAATTCGAATTGCCATTTATACATTGATTACAAGATGGTTGCATTAAACCCCCCCCCCCCTCCCCCCCCCCTTAACAATAAAATGCAGTTGGTACAAAACATTTCCTCCAATTGAATCCAGGGATAAGTCACTTAGTGGAAAATATTAATAGTTATATATCTTCGTATTATAGACAGCTTTCTTCGAATATCAAAATGAAAAACTACAAAAAGATTAAAACCAGTTTTATCAGTTTCATTTTAATATTCGTGGAAAATTGTCTGTATTACCATGCTATACATAATTTTTCAGTATGGCTGAGAACCAGTTTGAATCCTGCGGATATTAATCGGTTTTAAAGTCTTACTGGAAAGAATATTGCCTCTATTACAGCCATTGAATGTTTTGCCTTTATATAACTTAATATACTTGTAATTAAATGGAGAGAAAAGTTACAGGGAAATATTTTTTTTTAGTGTTTCCCTTTTTAAATTTTGAAACCTGATTTCTTACATTTAAAAGATATATAGGAGAACTTCATACTTATCATGCACTACTGTATGAGGTGTTATAGAGCGGCTGCGCCTTTAGAGGCGCTTGAAAGAAAGGAGGGTTGGGAAAGTCGACCCCCTTCTTTTAATTTTTATTTAAAAAATAAAAATGAGAACTTTCTTGGGATGGTGTTAATACCCTCCCCCCAAAATAGTTATGGTTATACCTTCCACAGACTATATCGGTTCAGCGGTTGGTCCGTCACACACACAGACAGACGGACATCTTATTATTTTTGGATAAGAACGAGAAAGAAGTAAACCATTTTAAAGTATTTTTAGGTGACGGGAATTAAAGTTTTCTAAATCCAATCCTTAGATTACATGAAAATTCCAAAATTCCTATAAATGGTTTTATGTAATATTTATATATAATATCACATAAATATTTACTTACTTTTCAGAAAAGAAAGGTCTAATACGATGAAATAACGATAAGTAATCGAGTTGAGTTACAAAGATTTAAGAGTTACATACTTATTTACAAAATAAGGGAAGCTACACTTTAACTAACATACATCGCGTGTTATAAATTAAAGGATTTATATAACAGTTTTTGTGATATATATCCTAGATATGTCGCAATCAAAATGATCTAAAAGTCATCATATCCTAAAACGAATATCTAACCCATTATTACAGCTTATAAGTAATAGAGTTAAGCCACATAGAGTTACTTACCCTACAATTTTACACTAGCGGATTTGCCCCTAACCTCCAAGGGCTTTGCCACAAGAGAAATTTTTTTAAAAATTACGTGAGTATAGAAATCATTACATCTTCTCTTACCTACCCAGCTGAAAAAATTGCGAATGAATCGCCAATCCCAGCTGAAAAGTTACGAATAAGTCGCCAATTTTCACGAATAAATGGCGAATTTGCAAAATATATGCAAAAAAAATTCTAAAAAAAATTGGTGGGGTATTTTTTTGCTTTTGGGTTGGTTGGGGGTGAAAATAGCCTATAACCACCCACATGACCAGTAGGTATATTCACTGAAGAGTATAATCCAATCGGTTCTGTGGTTACCGAGACTTAAGGGACGGACGGATAGACAGACAGACGGACAGGCATCATTCTTCTTTGTATTATAGATAATGGTTTACTATAATCTAATTATATTTTGGTTTTTTCTCTATGTGTGTGTACAGCCATAGTAATAACTTATGAGCTAATCATCCTACTAATTCTAAAAGAAATGATTTCTGTATTACGAAGCTCTTAGATATTAGGGGAGAAAAAAAGCTTTTTTATAATTCACCCTGTAAATAATTTGTTTTTAAACGTTTTTTTGTGTTACGTGCCAAAAGATACCTATATTTTTTTATATTTTAAGAAAATGAATTTTATGATTAGTCTAAATTTAGGTTTAGTCAGTCTAATGCTTAGGAAATCAGTAGTCGCGACAATAGAGGATTTCTTCAACTGATCAACGACAGTGTTGTGATACATATTATCGTTTTAACTCTAAGAATCAAATAGGCCTAGCTGTATGTATTCAATTCCATAAAAAAATCAAATATATATAGAACCGCATATAATTTAAACATATCAAACTGCAATCACCTTTTTGTTCCCATTTTATAATTTAATGCTTCCTATTGATTATTTTCCATGTGTCTTTTTGTGAATATAAAACTTTATGGTGATATTACAATATGCGGTAGTGAATGCACACCAAGTCTAGTTTCTCAACAAAATGGAGACAAATGTAATGATAGTGGACAAAATAATGCCACGGTCGTAGCGGTTATGCGTCTTGCGTCAGGTTGGATGGGTGACGCAAAATTTAAACCCCAGGTTTGGCGATTTGAGAAAATTTTATCTTTATATTATAGCGAATTAGATGATCTAGCAAACATCGCTTTTATCTTATAGAGAATAATAGTAAATCAAATAGCGAAAACGAGATCTGAAATTTGCGTCACCCTTCCAATATGACGCAAGACACATGACCGCTACGACCGTGGCAATATTTTGTCCACTATCAATGTAATAGGCATAATTATTGGGGGGTTATTCCTTCTTCAAATATAACCAAGTTTATGACCTAACCTAAGATATAAAGTAGTAAGGTTTTTGTCTGAAGCTTAAGATTTTCATTAATGGACATCACATTGTTCCTGGAATGGTTTTAGGGTATTTAATTTTAAGCCTTGGACGGTTTTAAGCTATTTTGTGTAAAATAGGTAATACTTTGAAGATGGGGAAAATCTGCCTTTTGTAACTGGTAAATTATTGTGGATAGAAATGGTTGTAGATTAATTTAACTCCCTAGAATATAATTTTTTTTTCTGTTAAAACTTACAAACTATAAAAGGCATATTTTTACATATATTAGAAGTTGATTAAATATTACTTATTGTTCTATTTCTCTATCCCTCTCTTAAATAAATCGCTATAATTAATATCCTTTCTCGTTATTTTGTTAAAACAGCATAATATCATAAACTCAAGGTAAAACCAATCATGTAAGGTGTGTACACAAAGTAGATAACTAGTTTAGTTTTCATAATAGCAAAAGCTTTTTAAAACAAGGATGACAACATCCATAAAAGCGAAGCAATGAAACGATAGGACAAACGGACATTAACACTTGTATAGTATCTGAACTGAAAAATCGGAACATAAATGTATAAATGTCGAATCAAAATTGTAAGTAAATTTGTTGAAAAACTGCTTTAAAACAGGATAATGTTTATGGACATACTTACATTTTTGGACTTGATTATAGAGTTTCTTCGCTTATAATATTGTTCTTTGTTGTCCCAGGAATTAATATACCAAAAATCAGATCAAACGGATAATTAGAACACTTGAAAATTTGTTGTTAAAAAAGTAGAAAAATCAACATGTTTAAAATGGACGTACGGACATTCTGGTAATGATTATAGAGTTGCTACGCTTTCTAAATCGTACCCAACTACTACAGGAATCATCATGCAAAGTTTGAAATCGATAGGACAATTCTAACATGCCTAAATTAACGAATAAAAGCTATCTATCTCGGACGGACGGACGTACGGACCGACCCTAATTATAGAAAAGCTTCGCTTTTAAAAATTAATTAATACATAAGGTAGATAATGCACTCATAAAAAATGTATTGCCTTAAATATTTTCATACAAAAAGAGATGCATAGTGTGCTGGAATGGTAGGAGTAGAATATGATTTTATTTATTTTGATGAGAGTAAATATTATTTTTTATTTTATTACTTCGAAAAACATACATAAACAAGGATGACAACATCCATAAAAGCGAAGCACTGAAACGGTAGGACAAACGGACATTAATACTCTTATAGTGTAAGAACTGAATAATCAGAATATAAATGTACAAGAGTCGAAGCAAAGTTGTAAGTAAAATTGTTGAAAAACTGCTTAATACAGAATAATGTTTATGGACATACTTACATTTTTAGGACTTGATTATAGAGTTGCTGCGCTTATAACATTATACTTTGATGTCCCAGGAATCAATATACCAAAAATCAGGTAAATCGGATGATTAGATAACATAAAAATTTGTTCTTAAAAAAGTAAGGGTATAGTCCTTTCCATGACATCGCTCCATATGGGGCGATGATTTTAATTGATCGCCTCTTATGACAAGGGGCGATGTATTGGCTCCTTGAAAGGAGCGATTTAATAGCCCCTTATAACAAGAGGCGATGTTATGACTCCTTGAAAGGAGCGATTTAATAGCCCCTTGCCCTAAGAGGCGATTAAATGATCCTTTATCGCTCCTTTATCGCCCCTTCTAAAGAGGAGATGATATGTCCTCTTATCCCAAGGGGCTATTTAATTAAATATCGCCTCTTCATGGCCCCTTCACTATTATATATATCTTAGTCCCTTGATGGCCCCTACATCGCTCCTACATCGCCCCTTCATCGCTCCTCCATCGCTCCTTCTCCAAATTTATATTACATTGTACTTTGATGGCCCCTACATCGCCCCTCCATCGCTCCTACATCACCCCTTCATCGCTCCTTCTTCAAATTTATATTACATTGTACTTTGATGGCCCCTACATCGCCCCTCCATCGCTCCTACATCGCCCCTTCATCGCTCCTTCTTCAAATTTATATTACATTGTACTGTGATGGCCCCTACATCGCTCCTACATCGCTCCTTCATCGCTCCTACATCGCCCCTTCATCGCTCCTTCTCCAAATTTATATTACATTGCAACTTGATGGCCCCTACATCGCTCCTACATCGCTCCTCCATCGCCCCTTCATCGCTCCTTCTCCAAATTTATATAACATTGCAACTTGATGGCCCCTACATCGCTGCTACATCGCTCCTCCATCGCTCCTCCATCGCTCCTACATCGCCCCTTCATCGCTCCTTCCACAAATTTATATTACATTGTACTTTGATGGCCCCTACATCTCTCCTCCATCGCTCCTCCATCGCCCCATCGCCCCTTAATAGCCCCTTACCTTAATTTATATAAAAAAGCCCCTACATAGCCTCTCCATCGCCCCTTAATAGCTCCTTACCTTAATTTTTATAACATAGCCCCTACATAGCCTCTCCATCGCCCCTTAATAGCCCCTTATCTTAATTTATATAACAAAGCCCCTACATAGCCTCTCCATCGCCCCTAATAGCCCCTTACCTTTATTTATATAACAAAGCTCCTACATAGCCTCTCCATTGCCCCTTAATAGTCCCTTACCTTAATTTATATAACATAGCTCCTACATAGCCTCTCCATCGCCCCTTAAAAGCCCATTACCTTAATTTATATAACATAGCCCCTACATAGCCTCTCCATCGCCCCTTACCTTAATTTATATAACATAGCCCCTACATAGCCTCTCCATCGCCCCTTAATAGCTCCTTACCTTAATTTATATAACATAGCCCCTACATAGCCTCTCCATCGCCCCTTAATAGCCCCTTACCTTAATTTATATAACATAGCCTCTACATAGCCTCTCCATCGCCCCTTAATAGCCCCTTACCTTAATTTATATAACATAGCCCTACATAGCCTCTCCATCGCCCCTTAATAGCCCCTTACCTTAATTTATATAGCATAGCCCCTACATAGCCTCTCCATCGCCCCTTAATAGCCTCTTACCTTAATTTATATAATCCTTACCTTAATATATATAACATAGCCCCTACATAGCCTCTCCATCGCCCCTAAATAGCCCCTTACCCTAATTTATATAACATAGCCCCTACATAGCCTCTCCATCGCCCCTTAATAGCTCCTTACCTTAATTTATATAACATAGCCCCTACATAGCCTCTCCATCGCCCCTTAATAGCCCCTTACCTTAATTTATATAACATAGCCCTACATAGCCTCTCCATCGCCCCTTAATAGCCCCTTACCTTAATTTATATAGCATAGCCCCTACATAGCCTCTCCATCGCCCCTTAATAGCCTCTTACCTTAATTTATATAATCCTTACCTTAATATATATAACATAGCCCCTACATAGCCTCTCCATCGCCCCTAAATAGCCCCTTACCCTAATTTATATAACATAGCCCCTACATAGCCTCTCCATCGCCCCTTAATAGCCCCTTACCTTAATTTATATAACATAGCCTCTACATAGCCTCTCCATCGCCCCTTAATAGCCCCTTACCTTAATTTATATAACATAGCCCTACATAGCCTCTCCATCGCCCCTTAATAGCCCCTTACCCTAATTTATATAACATAGCCCCTACATAGCCTCTCCATCGCCCCTTAATAGCTCCTTACCTTAATTTATATAACATAGCCCCTACATAGCCTCTCCATCGCCCCTTAATAGCCCCTTACCTTAATTTATATAACATAGCCCTACATAGCCTCTCCATCGCCCCTTAATAGCCCCTTACCTTAATTTATATAGCATAGCCCCTACATAGCCTCTCCATCGCCCCTTAATAGCCTCTTACCTTAATTTATATAATCCTTACCTTAATATATATAACATAGCCCCTACATAGCCTCTCCATCGCCCCTAAATAGCCCCTTACCCTAATTTATATAACATAGCCCCTACATAGCCTCTCCATCGCCCCTTAATAGCCCCTTACCTTAATTTATATAACATAGCCTCTACATAGCCTCTCCATCGCCCCTTAATAGCCCCTTACCTTAATTTATATAACATAGCCCTACATAGCCTCTCCATCGCCCCTTAATAGCCCCTTACCTTAATTTATATAGCATAGCCCCTACATAGCCTCTCCATCGCCCCTTAATAGCCTCTTACCTTAATTTATATAATCCTTACCTTAATATATATAACATAGCCCCTACATAGCCTCTCCATCGCCCCTTACCTTAATTTATATAACATAGCCCCTACATAGCCTCTCCATCGCCCCTTAATAGCTCCTTACCTTAATTTATATAATATAGCCACTACATAGCCTCTCCATCGCCCCTTAATAGCCCCTTACCTTAATTTATATAACATAGCCTCTACATAGCCTCTCCATCGCCCCTTAATAGCCCCTTACCTTAATTTATATAACATAGCCCTACATAGCCTCTCCATCGCCCCTTAATAGCCCCTTACCTTAATTTATATAGCATAGCCCCTACATAGCCTCTCCATCGCCCCTTAATAGCCTCTTACCTTAATTTATATAATCCTTACCTTAATATATATAACATAGCCCCTACATAGCCTCTCCATCGCCCCTAAATAGCCCCTTACCCTAATTTATATAACATAGCCCCTACATAGCCTCTCCATCGCCCCTTAATAGCCCCTTACCTTAATTTATATAACATAGCCTCTACATAGCCTCTCCATCGCCCCTTAATAGCCCCTTACCTTAATTTATATAACATAGCCCTACATAGCCTCTCCATCGCCCCTTAATAGCCCCTTACCTTAATTTATATAGCATAGCCCCTACATAGCCTCTCCATCGCCCCTTAATAGCCTCTTACCTTAATTTATATAATCCTTACCTTAATATATATAACATAGCCCCTACATAGCCTCTCCATCGCCCCTTACCTTAATTTATATAACATAGCCCCTACATAGCCTCTCCATCGCCCCTTAATAGCTCCTTACCTTAATTTATATAATATAGCCACTACATAGCCTCTCCATCGCCCCTTAATAGCCCCTTACCTTAATTTATATAACATAGCCTCTACATAGCCTCTCCATCGCCCCTTAATAGCCCCTTACCTTAATTTATATAACATAGCCCTACATAGCCTCTCCATCGCCCCTTAATAGCCCCTTACCTTAATTTATATAGCATAGCCCCTACATAGCCTCTCCATCGCCCCTTAATAGCCTCTTACCTTAATTTATATAATCCTTACCTTAATATATATAACATAGCCACTACATAGCCTCTCCATCGCCCCTAAATAGCCTTTACCCTAATTTATATAACATAGCCCCTACATAGCCTCTCCATCGCCCCTTAATAGCTCCTTACCTTAATTTATATAACATAGCCCCTACATAGCCTCTCCATCGCCCCTTTATAGCCCCTTACCTTAATTTATATAACATAGCCCTACATAGCCTCTCCATCGCCCCTTAATAGCCCCTTACCTTAATTTATATAGCATAGCCCCTACATAGCCTCTCCATCACCCCTTAATAGCCTCTTACCTTAATTTATATAATCCTTACCTTAATATATATAACATAGCCCCTACATAGCCTCTCCATCGCCTCTAAATAGCCCCTTACCCTAATTTATATAACATAGCCCCTACATAGCCTCTCCATCGCCCCTTAATAGCCCCTTACCTTAATTTATATAACATAGCCTCTACATAGCCTCTCCATCGCCCCTTAATAGCCCCTTACCTTAATTTATATAACATAGCCCTACATAGCCTCTCCATCGCCCCTTAATAGCCCCTTACCTTAATTTATATAGCATAGCCCCTACATAGCCTCTCCATCGCCCCTTAATAGCCTCTTACCTTAATTTATATAATCCTTACCTTAATATATATAACATAGCCCCTACATAGCCTCTCCATCGCCCCTTACCTTAATTTATATAACATAGCCCCTACATAGCCTCTCCATCGCCCCTTAATAGCTCCTTACCTTAATTTATATAACATAGCCCCTACATAGCCTCTCCATCGCCCCTTAATAGCCCCTTACCTTAATTTATATAACATAGCCTCTACATAGCCTCTCCATCGCCCCTTAATAGCCCCTTACCTTAATTTATATAACATAGCCCTACATAGCCTCTCCATCGCCCCTTAATAGCCCCTTACCTTAATTTATATAGCATAGCCCCTACATAGCCTCTCCATCGCCCCTTAATAGCCTCTTACCTTAATTTATATAATCCTTACCTTAATATATATAACATAGCCCCTACATAGCCTCTCCATCGCCCCTAAATAGCCCCTTACCCTAATTTATATAACATAGCCCCTACATAGCCTCTCCATCGCCCCTTAATAGCTCCTTACCTTAATTTATATAACATAGCCCCTACATAGCCTCTCCATCGCCCCTTAATAGCCCCTTACCTTAATTTATATAACATAGCCTCTACATAGCCTCTCCATCGCCCCTTAATAGCCCCTTACCTTAATTTATATAGCATAGCCCCTACATAGCCTCTCCATCGCCCCTTAATAGCCTCTTACCTTAATTTATATAATCCTTACCTTAATATATATAACATAGCCCCTACATAGCCTCTCCATCGCCCCTAAATAGCCCCTTACCCTAATTTATATAACATAGCCCCTACATAGCCTCTCCATCGCCCCTTAATAGCCCCTTACCTTAATTTATATAACATAGCCTCTACATAGCCTCTCCATCGCCCCTTAATAGCCCCTTACCTTAATTTATATAACATAGCCCTACATAGCCTCTCCATCGCCCCTTAATAGCCCCTTACCTTAATTTATATAGCATAGCCCCTACATAGCCTCTCCATCGCCCCTTAATAGCCTCTTACCTTAATTTATATAATCCTTACCTTAATATATATAACATAGCCCCTACATAGCCTCTCCATCGCCCCTGAATAGCCCCTTACCCTAATTTATATAACATAGCCCCTACATAGCCTCTCCATCGCCCCTTAATAGCTCCTTACCTTAATTTATATAACATAGCCCCTACATAGCCTCTCCATCGCCCCTTAATAGCCCCTTACCTTAATTTATATAACATAGCCTCTACATAGCCTCTCCATCGCCCCTTAATAGCCCCTTACCTTAATTTATATAACATAGCCCTACATAGCCTCTCCATCGCCCCTTAATAGCCCCTTACCTTAATTTATATAACATAGCCCTACATAGCCTCTCCATCGCCCCTTAATAGCCCCTTACCTTAATTTATATAGCATAGCCCCTACATAGCCTCTCCATCGCCCCTTAATAGCCTCTTACCTTAATTTATATAATCCTTACCTTAATATATATAACATAGCCCCTACATAGCCTCTCCATCGCCCCTAAATAGCCCCTTACCCTAATTTATATAACATAGCCCCTACATAGCCTCTCCATCGCCCCTTAATAGCTCCTTACCTTAATTTATATAACATAGCCCCTACATAGCCTCTCCATCGCCCCTTAATAGCCCCTTACCTTAATTTATATAACATAGCCTCTACATAGCCTCTCCATCGCCCCTTAATAGCCCCTTACCTTAATTTATATAGCATAGCCCCTACATAGCCTCTCCATCGCCCCTTAATAGCCTCTTACCTTAATTTATATAATCCTTACCTTAATATATATAACATAGCCCCTACATAGCCTCTCCATCGCCCCTAAATAGCCCCTTACCCTAATTTATATAACATAGCCCCTACATAGCCTCTCCATCGCCCCTTAATAGCCCCTTACCTTAATTTATATAACATAGCCTCTACATAGCCTCTCCATCGCCCCTTAATAGCCCCTTACCTTAATTTATATAACATAGCCCTACATAGCCTCTCCATCGCCCCTTAATAGCCCCTTACCTTAATTTATATAGCATAGCCCCTACATAGCCTCTCCATCGCCCCTTAATAGCCTCTTACCTTAATTTATATAATCCTTACCTTAATATATATAACATAGCCCCTACATAGCCTCTCCATCGCCCCTGAATAGCCCCTTACCCTAATTTATATAACATAGCCCCTACATAGCCTCTCCATCGCCCCTTAATAGCTCCTTACCTTAATTTATATAACATAGCCCCTACATAGCCTCTCCATCGCCCCTTAATAGCCCCTTACCTTAATTTATATAACATAGCCTCTACATAGCCTCTCCATCGCCCCTTAATAGCCCCTTACCTTAATTTATATAGCATAGCCCCTACATAGCCTCTCCATCGCCCCTTAATAGCCTCTTACCTTAATTTATATAATCCTTACCTTAATATATATAACATAGCCCCTACATAGCCTCTCCATCGCCCCTAAATAGCCCCTTACCCTAATTTATATAACATAGCCCCTACATAGCCTCTCCATCGCCCCTTAATAGCTCCTTACCTTAATTTATATAACATAGCCCCTACATAGCCTCTCCATCGCCCCTTAATAGCCCCTTACCTTAATTTATATAACATAGCCCTACATAGCCTCTCCATCGCCCCTTAATAGCCCCTTACCTTAATTTATATAGCATAGCCCCTACATAGCCTCTCCATCGCCCCTTAATAGCCTCTTACCTTAATTTATATAATCCTTACCTTAATATATATAACACTAGCGGCTTCGCCCCTAGCCTCTAGGGGCTTCGCCCTATATAGTTTTGGGAAGTCAACCCTCCTTAATAGAAATATTCAAAAAAAATATTCTTTGTTTAATTACTCTGTGATAAAATTAAACCCAGGTTGTGCGCTTTATGCAGAAAAATTTTAATTTGTACAAATTAAACCCAGGTTGTTTGCCATATACAAAAAATTTCAATTCGTAAAAATTTGACCTAGGTTGTTCGCATACACAAAAATTAAAATAATATATTTTGATTTTTTTTGGGGGGGCGGGATTCATGGGGGCTTTGCCCCATGTTGCAGTGGGGTTCCCCCACCCCAATTACTGGTTTTTGTTTAAAAAAATTAAACAAAAAAAAAAAAAATTTTGGAAGTGGGGATTTTTTTATTTTTGGGGGGGTTGGAGTGTCCCACCTCCCAAGAAAATAGCTTAAAACCACCAGAGGACCAGTAGGTATATTCCCAGAAGGGTAGAGCCCAATTTGATCAGCAGTTACTGAGATTTTACATAAAATGTAAAAAAAAAATTTTGGGGGTAGGATTTTTTTTATTTTTGGGGGGGTTGGGGGTGTCCCACCCCCCAAGAAAATAGCCTAAAACCACCACAGGACCAGTAGGTATATTCCCTGAAGAGTAGAATCCGATCGGTTCAGTGGTTACCGAGATCTTAAGGGACAGACAGACAGACGGACAGACGGTCAGACGGACAGACGGACAGACATCGTTCTACTTTGTATTATAGATAGCCCCTACAAAGCCTCTCCATCGCCCCTAAATAGCCCCTTACCCTAATTTATATAACATAGCCCCTACATAGCCTCTCCATCGCCCCTTAATAGCCCCTTACCTTAATTTATATAACATAGCCTCTACATAGCCTCTCCATCGCCCCTTAATAGCCCCTTACCTTAATTTATATAACATAGCCCTACATAGCCTCTCCATCGCCCCTTAATAGCCCCTTACCTTAATTTATATAGCATAGCCCCTACATAGCCTCTCCATCGCCCCTTAATAGTCTCTTACCTTAATTTATATAATCCTTACCTTAATATATATAACATAGCCCCTACATAGCCTCTCCATCGCCCCTGAATAGCCCCTTACCCTAATTTATATAACATAGCCCCTACATAGCCTCTCCATCGCCCCTTAATAGCTCCTTACCTTAATTTATATAACATAGCCTCTACATAGCCTCTCCATCGCCCCTTAATAGCCCCTTACCTTAATTTATATAACATAGCCCTACATAGCCTCTCCATCGCCCCTTAATAGCCCCTTACCTTAATTTATATAGCATAGCCCCTACATAGCCTCTCCATCGCCCCTTAATAGCCTCTTACCTTAATTTATATAATCCTTACCTTAATATATATAACATAGCCCCTACATAGCCTCTCCATCGCCCCTAAATAGCCCCTTACCCTAATTTATATAACATAGCCCCTACATAGCCTCTCCATCGCCCCTTAATAGCCTCTTACCTTAATTTATATAACATAGGCCCTACAAAGCATCTCCATCGCCCCTTAATAGCCCCTTACCTTAATTATATAACATAGCCCCTACATAGCCTCTCCATCGCCCCTTAATAGCCTCTTACCTTAATTTATATAACATAGCCCCTTCATAGCCTCTTCATCGCCCCTTACCTTAATTTATATAACATAGGCCCTTTATGGCTCCTGTACAGCCTCTGTAATTGTATTGCCCCTTCATTATAGAAGGTAGGGCATTAAGGTAAGGAAGGAATGTGACCCTCTACAGTTTTAAATTTAAGTTTTAAAAGGATGACAAGGATGACAACATTTATAAAAGCAAAGCTCTGAAACGGTAGAAAAAAGTTTAAAGGAAGCCTGCAAGAAATACCACGCTTTAACTGCTGAAAGACTGCCACAAGTAGACCAAATACCCCAAATTTGAAGCCTTCAGCTTCTATAACAAAAAAGTTCTAGGCATTTTAAAATGACATTTTATGTACAATGGAAATTTTGAAAGAATTGCAATGCTCATGTTGAAAACTTTAAAATTAAACTACGTGGCCTAGAAACAAAATTATAAGCATATTTTTTTTGTCATAAATTTAGGTTTCCAGTAACTAATTATATTTTTACAATAAAAATACCCATTTTTATAGTCAAAATCATTAAAAAAAAATAAGTTTTACTTGCGTTGTACCGAATGTACTGTAGCCAATCAGAAGGCTGAATCAGCTTAACAACCAATCACAGCTAAGCTTGTATTAGTTTACCCCTTTGTTTCCGCTATGATTTTCGTTTAAAAATGCAATTTAAATCGATTTTTTTTCATAGATTTTGACTATGAAATGTGGTGTTTTTATTGTAAAAATGTAATCAGTTACAGGCAATCTAAGTTTCTGACAAAGATAAGGTTATAATTTTATGTCTAGGCAACGTAATTTAATATTGTTTTTTCTTTTATGAGCATTGGAAATCTTTCAAAAATTCCATTGTACATAAAATGCTATTTTGAAATGCCTAGAACTTTTTTGTTATTGAAGCTGAAGGCTTATAATTTGGGGTATTGGGTCTTCTTGTGGCAGTCTTTTAGCAGTTAAAGCGTGTTATTTCTTGCAGGCGTCCTTTAATGAACATTAATAATGTAGAGTGTCAGAACTGAATAGTCAGAACATAAATTTAAAATTCGAAACAAAATTGTAAGTAAATTTATTGAGAAATTGCTTACATGCAGGAAAATGCTTAAGGACGTACTCACATTTTTTGGACTTGATTATAGATATGATTCGCTTATAACATTCTATTTTGTTGTCCTAGGAATCAGTATCCCAGAAATCAGATTAATCGGATAATTTTGATACATAAAAATTTGTTGTAAGTTAATAATTAGTATGCTTAAAATGGACGTATGGATATTCTGATAATGATTATAGACTTTCTAAATCGTACCTTTCTACTACAGGAATCACATGCCTAAATTAACGAAAATAGCTAACCGTTACGGACGTACGGACTGATCCTTAATATAGAAAAGCTTTGCTTTTAAAAAGTTAAAAAGATTTTTTGAGGGGATGGGGTAATATTTTTCTTGGGGTGAATTTTCTGGGAGGGTGGAGATACCCTCCCTCGAAATAATTATAAACCCTCTATGAACTTAAAAGAAGCTTCACTGTAAAGGAGAACCATATAGGTTCAGCGGTTAGCTTTTCTACAGACAAAAAAAAGATTACTACTTTATATAATAGGTTATGAAAAAGGAAAAAAAAGCAAGATAACTAGGATAACAACATTCACAAAAGCAAAGCTCTAAAATCAGGAGGTCAAACATAAATTTTGTTAAAATTAGCGTAAATCTATAATACAAAGTAGAATGATGTCTGTCCATCCGTCTGTCTGTCTGTCCGTCTGTCTGTCCGTCTGTCTGTCCGTCTGTCAGTCCCTTAAGATCTCGGTAACCACTGGACCGATTATATTCTACTATTCAGGGAATATACCTACTGGTCCTGTGGTGGTTTTAGGCTATTTTCTTGGGGGGTGGGATACCCCCAACCCCCCCAAAAACAAAAAAATCCCCCCCCAAACAAAGGGGTAAACTAATACAAGCTTAGCTGTGATTGGTTGTTAAGCTGATTCAGCCTTCTGATTGGCTACAGTACATTCGGTACAACGCAAGTAAAACTTATTTTTTTTTAATGATTTTGACTATAAAAATGGGTATTTTTATTGTAAAAATATAATTAGTTACTGGAAACCTAAATTTATGACAAAAAAAAATAAGCTTATAATTTTGTTTCTAGGCCACGTAGTTTAATTTTAAAGTTTTCAACATGAGCATTGCAATTCTTTCAAAATTTCCATTGTACATAAAATGTCATTTTAAAATGCCTAGAACTTTTTTGTTATAGAAGCTGAAGGCTTCAAATTTGGGGTATTTGGTCTACTTGTGGCAGTCTTTCAGCAGTTAAAGCGTGGTATTTCTTGCAGGCTTCCTTTAAACTTTTTTCTACCGTTTCAGAGCTTTGCTTTTATAAATGTTGTCATCCTTGTCATCCTTTTAAAACTTAAATTTAAAACTGTAGAGGGTCACATTCCTTCCTTACCTTAATGCCCTACCTTCTATAATGAAGGGGCAATACAATTACAGAGGCTGTACAGGAGCCATAAAGGGCCTATGTTATATAAATTAAGGTAAGGGGCGATGAAGAGGCTATGAAGGGGCTATGTTATATAAATTAAGGTAAGAGGCTATTAAGGGGCGATGGAGAGGCTATGTAGGGGCTATGTTATATAATTAAGGTAAGGGGCTATTAAGGGGCGATGGAGATGCTTTGTAGGGCCTATGTTATATAAATTAAGGTAAGAGGCTATTAAGGGGCGATGGAGAGGCTATGTAGGGGCTATGTTATATAAATTAGGGTAAGGGGCTATTTAGGGGCGATGGAGAGGCTATGTAGGGGCTATGTTATATATATTAAGGTAAGGATTATATAAATTAAGGTAAGAGGCTATTAAGGGGCGATGGAGAGGCTATGTAGGGGCTATGCTATATAAATTAAGGTAAGGGGCTATTAAGGGGCGATGGAGAGGCTATGTAGGGCTATGTTATATAAATTAAGGTAAGGGGCTATTAAGGGGCGATGGAGAGGCTATGTAGAGGCTATGTTATATAAATTAAGGTAAGGAGCTATTAAGGGGCGATGGAGAGGCTATGTAGGGGCTATGTTATATAAATTAGGGTAAGGGGCTATTCAGGGGCGATGGAGAGGCTATGTAGGGGCTATGTTATATATATTAAGGTAAGGATTATATAAATTAAGGTAAGAGGCTATTAAGGGGCGATGGAGAGGCTATGTAGGGGCTATGCTATATAAATTAAGGTAAGGGGCTATTAAGGGGCGATGGAGAGGCTATGTAGGGCTATGTTATATAAATTAAGGTAAGGGGCTATTAAGGGGCGATGGAGAGGCTATGTAGAGGCTATGTTATATAAATTAAGGTAAGGGGCTATTAAGGGGCGATGGAGAGGCTATGTAGGGGCTATGTTATATAAATTAGGGTAAGGGGCTATTTAGGGGCGATGGAGAGGCTATGTAGGGGCTATGTTATATATATTAAGGTAAGGATTATATAAATTAAGGTAAGAGGCTATTAAGGGGCGATGGAGAGGCTATGTAGGGGCTATGCTATATAAATTAAGGTAAGGGGCTATTAAGGGGCGATGGAGAGGCTATGTAGGGCTATGTTATATAAATTAAGGTAAGGGGCTATTAAGGGGCGATGGAGAGGCTATGTAGGGGCTATGTTATATAAATTAAGGTAAGGAGCTATTAAGGGGCGATGGAGAGGCTATGTAGGGGCTATGTTATATAAATTAGGGTAAGGGGCTATTTAGGGGCGATGGAGAGGCTATGTAGGGGCTATGTTATATATATTAAGGTAAGGATTATATAAATTAAGGTAAGAGGCTATTAAGGGGCGATGGAGAGGCTATGTAGGGGCTATGCTATATAAATTAAGGTAAGGGGCTATTAAGGGGCGATGGAGAGGCTATGTAGGGCTATGTTATATAAATTAAGGTAAGGGGCTATTAAGGGGCGATGGAGAGGCTATGTAGAGGCTATGTTATATAAATTAAGGTAAGGGGCTATTAAGGGGCGATGGAGAGGCTATGTAGGGGCTATGTTATATAAATTAAGGTAAGGAGCTATTAAGGGGCGATGGAGAGGCTATGTAGGGGCTATGTTATATAAATTAGGGTAAGGGGCTATTCAGGGGCGATGGAGAGGCTATGTAGGGGCTATGTTATATATATTAAGGTAAGGATTATATAAATTAAGGTAAGAGGCTATTAAGGGGCGATGGAGAGGCTATGTAGGGGCTATGCTATATAAATTAAGGTAAGGGGCTATTAAGGGGCGATGTTGTAGGGCTATGTTATATAAATTAAGGTAAGGGGCTATTAAGGGGCGATGGAGAGGCTATGTAGAGGCTATGTTATATAAATTAAGGTAAGGGGCTATTAAGGGGCGATGGAGAGGCTATGTAGGGGCTATGTTATATAAATTAGGGTAAGGGGCTATTTAGGGGCGATGGAGAGGCTATGTAGGGGCTATGTTATATATATTAAGGTAAGGATTATATAAATTAAGGTAAGAGGCTATTAAGGGGCGATGGAGAGGCTATGTAGGGGCTATGCTATATAAATTAAGGTAAGGGGCTATTAAGGGGCGATGGAGAGGCTATGTAGAGGCTATGTTATATAAATTAAGGTAAGGGGCTATTAAGGGGCGATGGAGAGGCTATGTAGGGGCTATGTTATATAAATTAAGGTAAGGAGCTATTAAGGGGCGATGGAGAGGCTATGTAGGGGCTATGTTATATAAATTAGGGTAAGGGGCTATTTAGGGGCGATGGAGAGGCTATGTAGGGGCTATGTTATATATATTAAGGTAAGGATTATATAAATTAAGGTAAGAGGCTATTAAGGGGCGATGGAGAGGCTATGTAGGGGCTATGCTATATAAATTAAGGTAAGGGGCTATTAAGGGGCGATGGAGAGGCTATGTAGGGCTATGTTATATAAATTAAGGTAAGGGGCTATTAAGGGGCGATGGAGAGGCTATGTAGAGGCTATGTTATATAAATTAAGGTAAGGGGCTATTAAGGGGCGATGGAGAGGCTATGTAGGGGCTATGTTATATAAATTAAGGTAAGGAGCTATTAAGGGGCGATGGAGAGGCTATGTAGGGGCTATGTTATATAAATTAAGGTAAGGGGCGATGGAGAGGCTATGTAGGGGCTATGTTTTATATATTAAGGTAAGGATTATATAAATTAAGGTAAGAGGCTATTAAGGGGCGATGGAGAGGCTATGTAGGGGCTATGCTATATAAATTAAGGTAAGGGGCTATTAAGGGGCGATGGAGAGGCTATGTAGGGCTATGTTATATAAATTAAGGTAAGGGGCTATTAAGGGGCGATGGAGAGGCTATGTAGAGGCTATGTTATATAAATTAAGGTAAGGGGCTATTAAGGGGCGATGGAGAGGCTATGTAGGGGCTATGTTATATAAATTAGGGTAAGGGGCTATTTAGGGGCGATGGAGAGGCTATGTAGGGGCTATGTTATATATATTAAGGTAAGGATTATATAAATTAAGGTAAGAGGCTATTAAGGGGCGATGGAGAGGCTATGTAGGGGCTATGCTATATAAATTAAGGTAAGGGGCTATTAAGGGGCGATGGAGAGGCTATGTAGGGCTATGTTATATAAATTAAGGTAAGGGGCTATTAAGGGGCGATGGAGAGGCTATGTAGGGGCTATGTTATATAAATTAAGGTAAGGAGCTATTAAGGGGCGATGGAGAGGCTATGTAGGGGCTATGTTATATAAATTAGGGTAAGGGGCTATTTAGGGGCGATGGAGAGGCTATGTAGGGGCTATGTTATATATATTAAGGTAAGGATTATATAAATTAAGGTAAGAGGCTATTAAGGGGCGATGGAGAGGCTATGTAGGGGCTATGCTATATAAATTAAGGTAAGGGGCTATTAAGGGGCGATGGAGAGGCTATGTAGGGCTATGTTATATAAATTAAGGTAAGGGGCTATTAAGGGGCGATGGAGAGGCTATGTAGAGGCTATGTTATATAAATTAAGGTAAGGGGCTATTAAGGGGCGATGGAGAGGCTATGTAGGGGCTATGTTATATAAATTAAGGTAAGGAGCTATTAAGGGGCGATGGAGAGGCTATGTAGGGGCTATGTTATATAAATTAAGGTAAGGGGCGATGGAGAGGCTATGTAGGGGCTATGTTATATATATTAAGGTAAGGATTATATAAATTAAGGTAAGAGGCTATTAAGGGGCGATGGAGAGGCTATGTAGGGGCTATGCTATATAAATTAAGGTAAGGGGCTATTAAGGGGCGATGGAGAGGCTATGTAGGGCTATGTTATATAAATTAAGGTAAGGGGCTATTAAGGGGCGATGGAGAGGCTATGTAGAGGCTATGTTATATAAATTAAGGTAAGGGGCTATTAAGGGGCGATGGAGAGGCTATGTAGGGGCTATGTAGGGGCTATGTTATATAAATTAGGGTAAGGGGCTATTTAGGGGCGATGGAGAGGCTATGTAGGGGCTATGTTATATATATTAAGGTAAGGATTATATAAATTAAGGTAAGAGGCTATTAAGGGGCGATGGAGAGGCTATGTAGGGGCTATGCTATATAAATTAAGGTAAGGGGCTATTAAGGGGCGATGGAGAGGCTATGTAGGGCTATGTTATATAAATTAAGGTAAGGGGCTATTAAGGGGCGATGGAGAGGCTATGTAGGGGCTATGTTATATAAATTAAGGTAAGGAGCTATTAAGGGGCGATGGAGAGGCTATGTAGGGGCTATGTTATATAAATTAGGGTAAGGGGCTATTAAGGGGCGATGGAGAGGCTATGTAGGGCTATGTTATATAAATTAAGGTAAGGGGCTATTAAGGGGCGATGGAGAGGCTATGTAGAGGCTATGTTATATAAATTAAGGTAAGGGGCTATTAAGGGGCGATGGAGAGGCTATGTAGGGGCTATGTTATATAAATTAGGGTAAGGGGCTATTTAGGGGCGATGGAGAGGCTATGTAGGGGCTATGTTATATATATTAAGGTAAGGATTATATAAATTAAGGTAAGAGGCTATTAAGGGGCGATGGAGAGGCTATGTAGGGGCTATGCTATATAAATTAAGGTAAGGGGCTATTAAGGGGCGATGGAGAGGCTATGTAGGGCTATGTTATATAAATTAAGGTAAGGGGCTATTAAGGGGCGATGGAGAGGCTATGTAGGGGCTATGTTATATAAATTAAGGTAAGGAGCTATTAAGGGGCGATGGAGAGGCTATGTAGGGGCTATGTTATATAAATTAGGGTAAGGGGCTATTTAGGGGCGATGGAGAGGCTATGTAGGGGCTATGTTATATATATTAAGGTAAGGATTATATAAATTAAGGTAAGAGGCTATTAAGGGGCGATGGAGAGGCTATGTAGGGGCTATGCTATATAAATTAAGGTAAGGGGCTATTAAGGGGCGATGGAGAGGCTATGTAGGGCTATGTTATATAAATTAAGGTAAGGGGCTATTAAGGGGCGATGGAGAGGCTATGTAGAGGCTATGTTATATAAATTAAGGTAAGGGGCTATTAAGGGGCGATGGAGAGGCTATGTAGGGGCTATGTTATATAAATTAAGGTAAGGAGCTATTAAGGGGCGATGGAGAGGCTATGTAGGGGCTATGTTATATAAATTAAGGTAAGGGGCGATGGAGAGGCTATGTAGGGGCTATGTTATATAAATTAAGGTAATGGGCTTTTAAGGGGCGATGGAGAGGCTATGTAGGAGCTATGTTATATAAATTAAGGTAAGGGACTATTAAGGGGCAATGGAGAGGCTATGTAGGAGCTTTGTTATATAAATAAAGGTAAGGGGCTATTAGGGGCGATGGAGAGGCTATGTAGGGGCTTTGTTATATAAATTAAGATAAGGGGCTATTAAGGGGCGATGGAGAGGCTATGTAGGGGCTATGTTATAAAAATTAAGGTAAGGAGCTATTAAGGGGCGATGGAGAGGCTATGTAGGGGCTTTTTTATATAAATTAAGGTAAGGGGCTATTAAGGGGCGATGGGGCGATGGAGGAGCGATGGAGGAGAGATGTAGGGGCCATCAAAGTACAATGTAATATAAATTTGTGGAAGGAGCGATGAAGGGGCGATGTAGGAGCGATGGAGGAGCGATGGAGGAGCGATGTAGCAGCGATGTAGGGGCCATCAAGTTGCAATGTTATATAAATTTGGAGAAGGAGCGATGAAGGGGCGATGGAGGAGCGATGTAGGAGCGATGTAGGGGCCATCAAGTTGCAATGTAATATAAATTTGGAGAAGGAGCGATGAAGGGGCGATGTAGGAGCGATGAAGGAGCGATGTAGGAGCGATGTAGGGGCCATCAAAGTACAATGTAATATAAATTTCAAGAAGGAGAGATGAAGGAGCGATGTAGGGGCGATGTAGGAGCGATGGAGGAGCGATGTAGGGGCGATGGAGGAGCAATGAAGGGGCGATGGAGGAGCGATGTAGGGGCCATCAAAGTACAATGTAATATAAATTTCAAGAAGGAGAGATGAAGGAGCGATGTAGGGGCGATGTAGGAGCGATATAGGGGCAATGGAGGAGCGATGTAGGGGCCATCAAAGTACAATGTAATATAAATTTCAAGAAGGAGAGATGAAGGAGCGATGTAGGGGCGATGGAGGAGCGATGAAGGGGCGATGGAGGAGCGATGTAGGGGCCATCAAAGTACAATGTAATATAAATTTCAAGAAGGAGAGATGAAGGAGCGATGTAGGGGCGATGGAGGAGCGATGAAGGGGCGATGGAGGAGCGATGTAGGGGCCATCAAAGTACAATGTAATATAAAATTCAAGAATTAGAGATGAAGGAGCGATGTAGGGGCGATGTAGGGGCCATCAAAGTACAATTTAATATAAATTTCAAGAAGGAGAGATGAAGGAGCGATGTAGGGGCGATGAAGGAGCGATGAAGGGGCACTGGAGGTAAAGGACTATGGAGGGGCGATGGAGAGGCTATGAAGGAGCCATCATGGGGCTATAGTATAGCCTCTTATCATAAGAGGCGATATTAACGCCCCTTCAAAGGAGCTATTAAGAGGCCATGAAGGAGCTATAGCATAGCCTCTTATCATAAGAGGCGATATGAACGCTCCTTAAAAGGGGCTATCACATCGCTCCATATGATAAGAGGCTATGCTGAAGGAGCTATAGAAAATCATCGCCCCATATGGAGCGATGTCATGGAAAGGACTATACCCAAAAGTAAAAAAATCATCATGTTTAAAATGGACGTACGGACATTCTGGTAATGATTATAGAGTTGCTACGCTTTCTAAATCGTACCTAACTACTACAGGAATCATCATGCAAAGTTTGAAATCGATAGGACAATTCTAACATGCCTAAATTAACGAATAAAAGCTATCTATCTCGGACGGACGGACGTACGGACGGACGGACGGACGTACGGACGGACGGACGGACCGACCCTAATTATAGAAAAGCTTCGCTTTTAATAATGTTAAATAGCTTCGCTATTCTAAAATTATAGTTTTTCCGTATTTACACTACTCCTGCTATGCGTAAGTATTGTAATCACAACAAATCAAACCCTAAATGAGCTCAGCATCTAAATAACTAAGACAATCATTACCGTAAGTAAAATAAAAACTAACAGAATACTGCCATATAGTAATAATGCTTTAATGAGTTCAGCATTAAATGAATAGTACGTTAAATGAAAATCAAAACTCATAGTCAACCAACCCTTACCTTCTATTGCTTGACCTTTAAAAACCAACTATGTGCATGTTTTTGTACCTGGTGATAAAGTTGCATCTGATTATGGGCTAATACATTCCTCCTATTATTAACTAAATTGTGACTGTTTATGAGCCAAGGTATTCTGCCTAACATAGCAGCCTTAGGTTCCCTTTTAAAGACATAAATAGTGAGCTAGATATATGAAATTGGGTTTAAGTTTTGGTGGGCGCTTTATGCAACTCTGGTTTACCAAACAAAGATAGTTATTATCAAATATAGTATTTTTTATTCTTATTGGATTGCTGATTAAATCTAGAGGTTCATAAATTAATAGAAGCAAGGCAGCGTTTCAGAGCCGTTTAATTTTGATGCGGCTCCGGCTCCGCGAAGCCGTATCTGGTAATACGGCTCCTGCTCCGGCTCCTACCTTGAAATTAATATATCAATTTTTCATCATTATTGAATTTGATAAAATAAATAAATAATATAAAATATTTTGCATTTATTTGATAAAAGCTATATTAAAGTAGAGGGATGTGTGTCTATTTGTTAAGTAACAATGGTTTTTCAGTTTATTAATATGGAAATAGACCGTTGCCAAATTATGATATTACTTAAAAAATCATTTTTAGCTAATCTGGAGCCGGAGCCATTTTTAACGAAAAATACGGCTCCGGATCCGGCTCCAGCTCCACCAAAAATGTTGCTGCTCCGGCTCCGAAACGCTGAAGCAAGGAAAAATCTTTTCAAATCAAATATAACGGTATTTTATATGGATATATTTAAGATTCTATGTGGATAAAATAATGCCTCATTGTCCTAGAAATCAACAACAATAATAATAGGATGATTCTGCTTTGACAAAATAATAAATTCAATTTTATAGTATTAGTAAGGCGTTAGATATTGCCTATTGTTACATTAATCTTTTGAAATCGAATTTTAACATGCCTTAATTAACAATCCATTTGTAATTACGGATATTCACTAAATGTATAAAATCTTTGCTTATAAAATACTATGTAGGAATTTAAATTGAATTTGACAACAATAAAAAAATCTATACACATCTATAATTAGTAATAAAATTAAATTGTTTGTCATATTTCATAACAAAAAGAATGAAAAAGGTGCATTTAAATTCTAAAGTAGCGCAGCTACATTTATAGTATTAAAAAAGTATTATAGAGTAAGAAATTGACAATTATACAGTATGTATAAAAATAAGAAAGTCAATAACTCACTTGACTATCTTTTTCTAACATTCGGACGGAAGAGTAATGCCTTAGATAAAAAGATGCTTCGCTCCTCTAAAAAGGTGAAGTCATTCCACTCTGTAGTTTTACCGTATTTATTTATTTCTATGTGAATACCTACCAAGGATCTAAAGGGATAAGATAATGGCTGATAAATTAATATACATCCATATAGATTATAAAAAAATTACCGGGCTTCTTTAGAATACAATTAGTGTTTGAAACGTTTGGACACTCAACTTAATGAACAAAAGAATTAAAATTAAATGATAATCCCCACAGTTGTTGTGCCAATTAATAAGATCAGTTGATATAAAACTCTGGGGACTAGTGTAATAAACATTCCAATTTCCTCTCCTCCCTGGTGAATTCACTGTTTTATTGCTGGGTGCTAGTGTGGCTTACAAATTGTAATATTTATTTATTTTTGTAACTTGGCAATTATTCAATGTTTTTTTCTTATATTGACCAACCATAATTACAGAATACTATTTAACAATAGAATAAAGAAATTAAATACACTGTGTTATGGAAATATCCGCTTTTAAAATTACAAAATAATATGTAGATTACATATGCTCATTGGTAGGTTGTACCTTTACTTTTCAGAAATCTTAGACAACCATCTTACTAGTAGCTAAGAATAGTTATTTCTCGCATCGTATTATAAACGGCTTTCCGCGGATATAGAAAGTACAAGTATGAGATTAAAACTAGTTTTTTTAGCCCCGTGGTGCCGAAGGCACCGGCTAAAAAAACTGGTTTTAATCTTATGATTGTACATTTCTATATTCGTAGAAAGCTGGATATAATACGATGCTAGACATAGTTTTTTCGTATGGATGAGAACCGGTTCCTATCCACCGGATTCGAATGAATACGAGAAAATAATTTCTACAAACCGACAGACAGTACATTAGAGCTAAAGAAAATACAGATTTTTATTTTTTTAAATTATAATTTAACTTTCTTATTTCCTCATGCACAAGTGAACGGTGTGGGTTATAGTGTAGTTTTGCTGCTAAGAAAAATAAAAATAAACCAAATATATTTTCTTGCTATTTTGTTGCCACGTTTAATATTGTTCCTGTAAGTAAGGTATGTAAGTACGTGTTATCACGTAGTCTTACGATCATATGTTTTGCTGGGTTCATAACAGCTTAATATAATTACAGCTAATTCAAACGCCTTTTATTTGTTTATAGTTTTTTTTCATAACAAAGCTTCTTTATAATTCACATTGTCTGTCCGTCCATAACGCTATTGGGTAAACATCCATTTAAGATAGACAGCTGAAATTTTTGGTATGAATGAGCAACCAGTATTTAATTTTACTAATACAACATTACATATTCTTCATAATTAAATGTACATTATGTAGTAAGGAGTAATATTACTTTATTTATTTAGTGTTTGGCTGCAGGGATCCAAAGTGATAAGACAATGGCCGATAAACTGATGTAAATCCCCAATGAATAAATCCAAAATTACCCAATCTGTAGATTTCCATTATTGGTTGAAACGTTTGGACATTCTACATAATGAATGAAATAATCAGAATTTTTAAGTCCCAAAAGTTTTGAGCCATTTAACAAGTAAACGTTAACTTAATAGGTAACTTATTAAAGCTTTGGGGACTAGTGTAATAAACAGTCCAATGTCCCCTCCCTCCCTGGTTTTGCTGTTTTTAGTTGAATGATTGCCACACCAAGTATGGCGCTGTGAGGGCTATTATTTCTTCATTGTAATGTTTATCTAGGGTTTTGCTAAGTAATTCACTGCTTCGTTGTTAGGCTCTCAAATCAGGACTTATTTTTTCAGCAGAATATTTTATCTTTTGGCCTCTAGGGGCACATAAAATATTTCTATGTTAAGATCAGCTATAAACCTCCAAAATAGCTATTATCCTTCTCAGGACCTATGATTTGCTACCCTGTAAAGGAGAAGCATATGGATTCAGCGGTCAGCTAAATCCTTCGGTACAGACAGACAGATAGACATTCTGTTACTTTATTTTATAAGGATTGTAAAGGATTTAATATAAATGAATTTGTATTTTTTAAACTGCAATTTTTTTTGTACCTTCTCTATTTAATTTATTAAAAATTGTCATAAAAAGTGGGATCCGATTTATAATAATAAAACTCGCTTGGTAAAAACTGTACTAATATACAAAACACTTAGAAAATCCGTTTGTCCATAACGTGAAAATTAGGAATATTAGAATGGTCATAAAGATATTAAACTTTGAATGGAGATTCCTTTAATTGTTATCAAATTTAGGAAGCTTAGCAATTCCATTTATAATTAATTTCATTTAGTTTAACCATCGTAGAAATAGATAAATTTATGGCGTGGTTTTAGGCTATGTAAGACGTGGCCTTATAAAGAATGCAAAGAAGTGCCATTGCACTAAAAATGCATAACTTTTTAGCTGAAGTAAATAGTTAATTGAATTGAATTAAAAAGACCAATTTCAACTTCGTGATATTTAATCAGAATAACTTTAAGGACTTTCTACCAGGGGTAAAGGGTTACTCCATATTGATTTCCTTATAACAAATTAACAGGATGTATGTATGTGTGTCTGTAGAGATGGATCTCGGTAACCGCTGAACCGATATCGATCTCCTTTATAGTGAAGCTTCGTATAGGTCCAGAGAAGGTTTACAATCGTCCACCCCTAGAGGGTTATACGTATGTAAAACAAGAACAATAATTGCTAAATGGTAGCATAGCAAAAGCACACATGTTCATTAATTAAATTTAAAACTTAAATGGTTAAATTAATGCCAAGTATGTAAAGAAAATAAGATTTCTCTTAAACGGCCCAAACTAAAGGAAAAGAATTGGTCTGACAGAAAATTTATTTTCATGGTTTAATATTTACTTTGTTTATAGGAACAGACATTTCACGTTTTTAAAGAATTGCTACGATACTAGAAATCATTCAAATTAATTTTCAGCAAAGTTAAAGTTCTCTAAAATCCACTTGTCCTTAATTTTGCAAGGAGGAAAAATGTGCATAAAAAAATAAGTTCGCAAAGCACAGAGCACGAATTTCATTACACACCATTATTCTCAATAATTGCTTCTATTTGCCAGCGTACCTACTCAACAATAGTTTCTTGAATTATCCAAATAAAATACAGACCCAGTTATGATAAGCATAATTTCCCCCCACGTTGATTAAATTAGTTGTGGAAAAGTTTGAAATGTTACTTAGGAATAACAAAATTAAGATTCATTCTTACCCACTAAAGTTTTTTTTTAATCCAATGGATAAGAGAACGTATTCAGAATTCTTTGGGTACTAGTTAAATTTTGTTTACTTTTCAATAAACCCTCTCTCCATTCCATAACAAGGATGACAACATCCATAAAAGCGAAGCTCTGAAACGATATGACAGACATTAACTTTTGTTGAGTGTCAGAACTGAATACACAAAATATGAAAATCTAAGGTTTGACAAAATTATACGTAAATTTGTTGCAAAACTTCTTAAATACAGAATTCTGTTTAAGGACATATTGACATTTTAATACTTGATTATAGAGATGCTTCGCTCATAATATTGTACCTTGTTGTAAAAGGAATCAGTAATCAAAAAATCAGACTAATCGGATGATTTTATCACATAAAAAATTGTTATTAAAAAAGTAAAAAAATCAACATGTTTAAAATGGACATACGGACATTCTGGTAACGATTATAGAGTTGCTACGCTTTCTAAATCGTACCTAACTACTACAGGAATCACCATGCAAAGTTTGAAATCGATAGGACAATTCTAACATGCCTAAATTAACGAATAAAAGCTAACTATCTCGGACGGACGGACGGACGGACCGACCCTAATTATAGAAAAGCTTCGCTTTTAACAAGAAAAGCAAAGCTGTAAATTGTTACAGACCTAGTGTAAAATATGAGCACACATAAGTATGAAACAAAAATGGATTTATTATTGAATCTTACACCAAATTATCATTACTTTTATAAGGTGAAACTTGTAGTTAACTAAAACTAAGATCAATCACTATTAACCACCTCTCCTCCCCTCCTACTGGATGAACGAACTGACCAATAAATAATGTCCGTTTTAGCAACCTATTAGAAAACAATTTTTTCCCTGTCATAATATCCACAAATATATTCTTAATCCATTAAAACAATAGAAGACTATACCTATAATCATTTAAAAATCATCATATATCAAACAACACATAGTTAATTCACATTTGTGTGTCATCACGTCCGCGAAATCCTATTAAAAAAACACTAGAATAGCAAATTATTTCTACAGCACAGAATATCCATTAGCTTGTTTCCCTCCTAATATCCTAATATCAAACCCTTCCTCTGATTTATTTACTAATGTGTCTTGAAGGAAAAATAAGAATAATAAATTAGTTTCTAAAATGTAAGATTTTAATAAGATAATTTTTAAAAATGTCTTTTTTATGAAACTTTTATGAATAGATTAGGTATGTTTTGTCCTTTCACCTTTGCTCCTATTTTGAATGCCAAAAGTTGACTTATTTTGGGGGCTTATAGAGGAAAGCTCTTCGTTAGCTCATTAAACAAGGATGGTCATACACTCTCAATGAATCTTGTTTTTTTAGGGTTGGCAATCCGAATCCGGGATCCGGAATCCGCCCAATTTTTGGTCTTTATCTTTCACACACAAAAAATGTGATAAAAAAAACTGGAGGGGAGGGGGGGGGGGCTTTTATTAAAAAAAAATAATATCAAAATAGTAATTTAGGAAAACTTTGGGGTATATTTGTGATAAACTAGCAAAATAATGGCTGTAGCTCTATTTTGTTAAAAATGAAATGAAAGGAAGTTATTTAGTTTTTGTTTTACACTTGGTTTTAAGGGCTCGGCAGGCATAAGTTATTTTTAGTACGCCTTTCAAATCAGGAGGAAAAACGAACAGTAACATATGATGAAATAGTTTAATCTTATATAGAAAACAAAGCAAAAAGTTGATATTAATATGACGTTAAACAGCTTAAAACTGGTTTTAGAATCACCATGCGAAGTTTAAAATCGATAGAACAATACTATCAGACAGATGGACCGATTGTGTTCCTAAGTAAAGAAAAGCTCGCTTTAAAAAATGCGCCAGAACTTGAATGTTACTGCCGAGCCCTTAAAGTTTTTATAACCATTAAAACTAATGAATAAAAAGCTAAATTCTTTAGATAAAGAAATATTAAGCTCTTTTATCATAATATTTCTTACATTTTAAGTAGCACAGCTGCTCTAAAATTATAATACTACATCTGTCCGTCTGTCACTACGTAATTATAATTTTATCCTTTTTGATAGATAAAGTGTGTCTTCTTTCAAATGGACCAGGACTTGGCCTATTTCATTAAAAGAAGCCGTTAAAGTGATCAATGCAAAAGCTTACAGATCCTACATAGGATAATAATTAGATTATTTTAGGACATGCCCTTGCTTTTGAAAAGCCCATTAAGAATTTAAAATTAAGCATTAAATAAAAACATTGCTCTCTATAGACCTATATATTTTCTTATAATATTAATACTTAATAGTGTTTCAAAATTAATTTTGTTTTCTTTTTTAGTAACTATTTAATCTTTTGTAATGGTCCTAGGACAAACGTCGGAGTGGACACTTAGCCTAACCTAACCTAACCTATTTTAGACCATTTTATAGGTTTTTTAAATGCCTAACCACTGTACATTCATAACTTAACCTAACCTAATCTGTATAGAAATACTTAATTAAATTAATATATTAACACTCCTGCGTTTGTCCACTCCGACGTTTGGGACGCCTGCGTTTGTCCTGGAACCTATAATATATACCTTTCTTTCTTATCTTCGTAAATTTGGATTTTTTTCTTTCTTTTTCCCTTCCCTTTCTCTTTTTCTCAATCTTTTTCAGGGAGGGTGAGGACATTGGGCTTTTTATTACACTAGTCCCCAAAACTTTATAATAACGTTGTCTTATTCGTTGGCTTTACAACTTTGAGGACTTTAGTGAATTTTGATTGGTTGTTTCATTAAGTTGAGTGTTCAAATGTCTCAACGACTAATTTAGATATACAAAGGGGTAATTTTATTTATCATCATTAATTTATTGGCCATTGTCTTATCCCTTTAGATCCCTGGTTGTTGCTCAATGAAGTATATTTAGTTGCTCAATGAACAGTAGGTGCTCAAATTATGCCAACTAGTAAATATTTTTTATAAGCGGGTTAGCTCAATTATAATTGAAATTTTCAATGGTCGTTGTTATTTTTTTAGATAGGTTCAAAGGTTGTTAAGATATTTTGAACAGGCTGCTATAACAAAAAGGTAGAACTAAGTCTGTATGCTCGTCCACTAGTCTATGAACCGAATAGGCTGTGCTTTTTAGCGATAAACCCACTGGTCCTGTGATAAGTTTAGACTATTTTCCTTGGGCTTGGCACATCCCCTTTTCTTCAAATTCCCCTTTTACAAAATTTTCCAACCTTATTTCATCTTAATCTCTAACTCCGTTTTGGGGCTAAGCTTGGAGTGAAACCACTAGCTTATTTTAAAGTAGTTAGAGGTATGAATCATAATCTTGTAAATCTTTGGATTGTTTCAGGCTATTTTGCAACTAATTTAAACATTGTTTTATCTGTGCATTTAATAGAGCCTATATTGCCCTTTTATTAACACTAAACATTAGTTTTGGATGACTCAGACTTATAAACAGAGTCAAATAGTAGCTACTACAGTCTACTGAACAGTAGGGACTCTACACAGCTATCCTCAACAGTTTAGCGGATTTATAAACAACACGCTCCAAGCGGTCAATGGATCCTAAAAATAGACATACTTGCTGAATCATACCTGGTTTTACCTAAATTATACCTGCTCCTTCTTCGGGACTATAGGCTTTTAAAGATTTTTACTTAAATTACCCTATTATTTGACTTAAAAATAGCGTTCGACAAGACATCCTGTCGCTGTTTATAAGTTTTATTACAAAAAAGGAGTCAGATTAACATATCTATTGCCTTTAAATTGATATTCAGATTTATAATTCCGTGTTAATCCTAGAAGACCTGCACACAGCTATCCTCAACAGTTTAGCGGATTTATAAACAACACGCTCCAAGCGGTCAATGGATCCTAAAAATAGACATACTTGCTGAATCATACCTGGTTTTACCTAAATTATACCTGCTCCTTCTTCGGGACTATAGGCTTTTAAAGATTTTCACTTAAATTACCCTATTATTTGACTTAAAAATAGCGTTCGACAAGACATCCTGTCGCTGTTTATAAGTTTTATTACAAAAAAGGAGTCATTTGTATTTAATATATTGATAAAATTGTTAACAGCGTTTGCTTATACCATTATTTACAGTGTTTGTTTTTATACAAAATTACCATTCAAATATCAGAATGTTAATTCATACATTCACAAAACTTACTACTTAACATTATAAGATTACTAATTGGTCAACCTGATCCTCTAGGGAAGGCGGGGGAGGAGGAAAATAGCCTAAAATAACTAAAAAAATTTATTGTGCTTTCTTGAAAAGTACAACCTAACAACTTTTCAGATCTTAAGCTTTATAAAAAAAAAACTGGCTAATGTGAAGGAAACAAAGTTGCGGTTTTCGTTATATTTTCACATTAGCTTTTATCCTATTTCTAGCTCCTGCTGGTGCTCTAACCCCGCGGGGCCAATTGCCTAACCTTGCGGGGCAATCGCCTAACCTAACCTAATATAACCTTTCAAAAGCTACTGTTAAAATACGACGAAACCCGCAACTTTGTTTCCTTCACATGACCCAAAAAACTTACTACTTTTTAAAGTAGGATTGGTGACATTATGGCTACAGTTTTAAGCTGAAATAGATATCAAAACAAAATATGAAATGTAATTAGTAAATTACAGGGCAGTAAGAAAAAAATATTATCAGAAAATGATCTAGTGTGCGTTTAAATCTCCAGCTAGTCAAGAATAGCGGTTTCTAAAAAATAATTATATTGCCTAAGATTACAGTATGATATACTAACATGAATTTAGGATCAAATTTTTTTATTGGCACAAATAAAAAATGTATTTTATACTTATTCTATTTTTCAAAGTTTTAAGGGGTTTTTTGTTTGTAGCTAGCTTAAGATTTCAATAACTAATGAATTGATTGAATTCTCGAAATAATGGAAAATTTAAATCGGTCTCAGAATGGTTTTAGGCTATTTTTCTGCCTTTTCCTTCCATTTTGAATACAAATCCCCTGGATGTTAAAGGGCAACCATATGTTTATTTATAGTAATAAAAGACATGTAACAATTTATGGAAAACAAAAGTAGCAGCATGTTTATCACTGGGTGATTTTTATTTTTTTGAGGAATAAAAGTAGTGCTTAGTTTAACCCACTAACCTCTGTTCGCGCGTTTTTTTGTGCTGTGAACTACCATCTAATACATATTTAATATTATTTCATAAATCTGAAGACTGTTGACCTGCTGTTTATATACTTACTGATAACTGCATCAAATATTTTTGGTATATAACGCCCAACACCAATGATAAAAATAGAAAATTAAATTATGCATTACTTTTTTATCATATCAAAAGATAAAAATGATAATTGTGAAACTTGACAAGAAATTTATCTTTTGCATACCGATTTTTAATGGTATGCTATAATTAATAGCAAAGAAATGTACAATCATCTAAAAGATTAACTGTATTTTTATCTTGAGGAAAAGTTATAGGCTAGAGTACAAACCTATATAATTGAAGTTTTACTCCAGGCATAATATAAGAAAGTGGATGGTAGAAATATGATCAGCTTATTTGACTTCAAATTAAGTTAGCAGAGTATACTTAACATAAATACATCTATGTGTTTTAAGTTTTTAATAGCGAAAATATTACCTAATTGTGGTGGGTTTATCCTTCGATTTCAAAATCCGCGCGCTTGTCATGGGAGCTCTACCGCCCATTGTTGGATATTCATTTAAGTAACATTCAACAGACAACCAACACTTTGTCTGAGAAGGGAAAGGGGACATTGGGCTGTAGCAAAAGTTTTATAATAGTGTTTTCTTATTTGTTGGCTTACAACTTTGGAGACTTTAATTAAGTTTTGATTGATTGGTATTTAAGTTTAGTTTCCAAGCTTTTCAACCACTAAGTGTAAGCTAAATAAGGGGTAAATTTGTATATCATCATCGGGGATTTACATCACTTTATTAGTCATTGTCTTATCCCTTTAGATCCCTGTCTCTCTACTCTAACTGTTTATGCCGCGCACCTAATATAGTAACAGTAGGAACAATTTTTAACTTCTTTAATTGTACCGCGAACCTATCACATCCCCAACGAAGAGCGGATGCGCTACATGACGAGCCATAGTTGCGGGTTAGTAGTAGAACTACTTTATAATTCATCTTGTCTGTCAGTCCATAACAATATGGTAAAGTTTAATTTTAACCAATACTATTTCAGATAGATAAGTCAATTTTTGTGAAGATATCCCTTAAAAAAAAGTAACAGCATACAACTTACTTTGTCTGTCAGTCTGTTGGTCATGCTACATTTTTTATATTGATATTTAAGGGTTTCTCGGTTTTCTTATATATTCTCCTATCATTCTTTTCTTTTATTTCTATTCCTCTATTTCCTTATTTATTATGACAACTTAACTGATCATTTACTTTATAATTTACTTTGTCCCACCATTATATTTACGTTTTTCTTGAGGTTAACCTTGTTAAACCTTATATTAGATAAAATTACTTTAGTCTTAATACTATACCTCTATCATTAACTTAGTTTTTACTTATCCTCTCAACACTTTTCTTATTTTCTCGTCAACTCTTTCTCATGGTTTTAATTTCATGAAATATGGATATAAACGGCAGAAGATACCAATAACAATTATATCGGTTAAATTTAAATCTAATAAAAGACATTTGGATGGCCTTAAAAGAAAATAATAACATCTTTTTTGTAATAAAACTTATAAACAGCGACAGGATGTCTTGTTGAACGCTATTTTTAAGTCAAATAATAGGGTAATTTAAGTGAAAATCTTTAAAAGCTTATAGTCCCGAAGAAGGAGCAGGTATAATTTAGGTAAAACCAGGTATGATTCAGCAAGTATGTCTATTTTTAGGATCCATTGACCGCTTGGAGCGTGTTGTTTATAAATCCGCTAAACTGTTGAGGATAGCTGTGTCTAATTATATACTTATTTCAATCATTCAGTACTTCCTTAAAAGTAATCCCTCTTGTTAAAAAGGTTTAGCGTTCATTTAAATTAAGAATTAGGATCCAATTCAATAAATATTTTATTTATAAATAGTGGCTTCGCCCCTAGCCTCTAGGGGCTTTGTCACAAGAGGTTTGATCAAACTAATTTTTCGTTTTTTTAGATTTAAAGGAAAATTTAAAAAAAGTTTTGGGGGGAGAAATTTTTTTTTTTTTGGGGGGGGGGTGGGTTATCGACACCATTGTTTTAATTTTAGTTTTAAAAAGAAAATTTTATATTTTTTTTTGGGGGGGGGGTTGGGGTTTCCCACCCCCCAAGAAAATAGTTATAAACCTTCATGGGACCTATGAGAAGCTACCCTGTAAAGGAGAACCCGATCGGTTCAGCGGTTAGCGAGATCCTTCGCTACAAACAATTAGACAGACAGACAAACAGACAGACATCGTTCTACTTTGTATTTTTAATCGAAGAAAAAAGTGTGCTTTGATTTATATAACATGCACTATCAGCTGTGCCCTTATTATCTATTTCAATGATTTTATTTTTTAGGTATGTGTTTTGTTTCTTGTTATTTTGGTATTGTATTAGGTTCCGGCGGCTTCACCCTTAAAAGGCGCACTTTTTTGGGAGGGAGGGGGTAAATTAGTTAAAACCCTTCCCAGGACCTATAAGAATTTCATTGTACAGGACAACCATATCGGTTAATGGGATCCTTCGCTGCAGACAAAAAAAAGCTGACAGGTTGTTTCTACAACTGGTGAAAAAAATTCACTCGTCTGTTGTTTTTTATTGGGTTTATTATTTTATGTATGCTTCAAATAGGTCCTGTAATGCTTTTAGGCTATTTTATTTTCAGATGTAGTTTTGGGACGGTTTTAGGCTATTTAATAGCCTCTCTCTGTCTGTTAGAATACAGAGACACTAGATGCTAGGGGCGTATCCAGAAATGAATTTAAGAACAATAGTTTAAACAATTTTCGTCGATCAGGAAATAACATATACTTTATTTTCTTTTGTATGAAATAATAGAAAAAACATTGGAATTTGTTATTATAAAGATATACCTAATGCATTTCAAAATTGTATATACAGGTTTCTTCATTGATAACAATTAAGCCAAGCTTTAAAAACACTCCTTTTTACTACAGTAGTTCCAGCTTTGGGAAAAGGTTGATTTCACGTTTATTAGTTTTCTATCTACTGTTATTGCTCCTTAACTCTAAACCCAAGGAGGGAAAAGACAATGGCTAAATTAATCTACATATCTTTCTTTCCCCATTTTTAATTTATTACAACTTTTCCATCTACCCATTTAAACAAGCCTGTAATCTTTTTTTAGTGGTGTAAGAGATTATTTAGTTAATTCTTTAGTGACGATAATAGAATATAATTTAAGTAGATAGTGTAAGATTTGTAAAAAGGGATTAAAATTCCATGTTGTGTGCCTTTTGCAAAAAGTCGTTTAGCTTGTTTTCCATTTTTTCAAATACTTTTGATATTCTTTTCTATATCCTCTAAAACAGTGGTTTCATAAAATTAGTTGGTATATTCTACTTCTCTAAAAACAATAAGCGATTCAAGTTTATAGGGGCTCTATATTCGTATAATAAAAAAAATTGAAGCAAAAACCTAATAAAACAACCATGAAGCTTTTCTGAAATTGAGACTTTAATCGTTTAAGTTGGTTGCAAGATCTTAAGAGACAGACAAAAAACATAGAGCTTGATATTTAGTTATTTAGTCATTACAGGGTTTTTTATTGTCTATTACACAGCTTTAACTAAAAAGGACATCGGGAAGTGTATATTATCAGGGATTTAAAGGGATGAGACAATGGCTGTTAAAATGATGTACATCTCCAATGATGATTTACTAAATTACCCCTTTGAGATTAAAATTTATGGTTGAAACTTTTGAACACTCAACATAATGAAACAACCAATCCTAAAGTTGTTAAGCCAACGAATAAGAAAACGTTCTTTATAAAATTTGGGGACTAGTGTAATAAACTGCTCATTGTCCCCTCTCTCTCTGGGTTGTATATTATATTGTTTGGGCTCTCTATGTAACTCTACTGTGTGACAAGGATTACAAAAGAAAGATAAATTTAGCTCATTAAACTCAATTTTTAGATCATCACTTTTATTTCCTCACTTCATTTAACTTCAACTAGGGATACAGGGATTGGATTGGACTCTGGAGGGCAAATTGAATCCCCCTCCCTTCCCAAAAAAAAGATTTAAGACAGACAGCTTTCCGTGGAAAAATATAAAAAAATTTAAGATTAAAACCAGTTTTGTAAGACCTGGGGGACCGAAGGCCCCGGAAAAAACAGGTATTGATTTTATGATTTTATTTTTATATTCCTGGGAAATTGTCTGTAATTTGATGCTATACATGATTTTTCAGTATGGCTGCGCACCTGTTCTAACCCACCGTATATTGATACATAAAACTATGTAGCTAGATTAATATAATAATACAATCTCTCATTAATTATCATTTTTTTATAGGCTGAAAAGTCAGAAATGTATTTTTTTGTTCTTGTATTTAAAGAAGAAATTATGTAAAAAATCCAATTTTTGGGTGTTATAGAGTAGCTTTACTGCTTATAATTCATATAAAAACCATTATAAAAGATTCGCTCTACACTAAATACACACACACACACACACCATGATTACACACACATCAAGTACCCGCCCAAATTTATGTTGGGAGGGGTGGAGTTTTGTGTGTGTGTCTGGTGGTGTGTTTTTCAGTGTTTTCATTCTAAGGGATTAGGGGTAAGTATAATACCCGAATCTATTTTTGCATCCATTTTATTTTGTCCCTGTAAACGCATTTAATTGTAAATTAATCTTCTTCCCATATATAAATATCGAAATTCTATCTTAGATAGCTTGAAATTTTGTAGGGGGAAATGACATAGAAGACAAAATAACAATAATTAATGCCCCCAAATTACTTTTAACATGATCATCCATAAATTGAAATTATTGGTGGAAAAGTTGAGACACTATAGGTTTGTAATAACAGAAGTACTCAATGTTTCTATGCCAGTAATGAAAGATTGTGTTTAAAACTTTGGGTATAGGTATAATTTTTGGTTCAAATATCCTCTTCCTTTTAGAATATTTTATCTTTTCATTATTTTATATAAGTTGAAATATTAATTGTGATGATTTTGTTTTTATCTCACGTATTTTTTTGTCCATTGATCTGTCCCTGCATTCCTGATATTCTTGGTTTTATTCGTCTCATGATAATATTTTTTTTGCATCCCTTTGATTTTTATCTAGATGAAATATTGGGGTGGGGTTTTGATTCGCGGATTCAGGGATATGTTAATAGATTTTCAATTATTTTTTATCATCTATAATACAATGTAGAACGATGTTTGTGTGTCTGTTTGTTTGTAGCGAAGGATCTTGCTAACCGCTGAACCGATCGGGTTCTTCTTTTCAGCGTAGCTTCTCATAGGTCCCGGGAAGGTTTATAACTATTTTCTTGGGGGGTGGGACCCCCCAAAAAATAAAAAATACCCCCCCCCCAAAAAAAAAATTACTTTTTAAAACTAAAATCAAATTAGTGGGGTCGACTACCCCCCCCAAAAAAAAATTTTTTTTAAATTTTTCTTTTAAATCTAAAATACGAAAAATTGGTTTGATTAAACCTCTTGGGGCAAAGCCGCTAGTAAAACATAAATCAACATGAGCATCAAACTTTTATTACCTTTAATGTGAAAATTTAAAATATACCCCTATTGAAAATAAAAAAATAAAAACACTAATTTTATGATTAGGATTAGATCTGGTTCTCAGTTATACTGAAAAAATCCTGCATGATATTGTACTAAAGATAATTTTCCACGAATATTAAAATAAAAATCCTGAAATTAATGCATAAAATCATTATTTTTTATTTTAATATCCGCCGAAGGCTGTCTATAATACGATTCATAATTCAACTATTCTTTATTCCATGTTCCTCTGTCTATCTTAATCTTTCTTAGATCTCAATGATGTTTTATTTTATTATTTTTATTTCAAACTTATTTGTTTGTGAATGAAAATATAAATGGAATATTATTTTGATAGCATCAAGTAAAAAGACATACCTACTTAACTCAAAAACATATTAAAATACATTTATAAAAAAATACATATCTATTTTCAAATGTCCTATTCATGTAAAACCAGAATTTAAGACGGGAAAAATAATTCTTAGAAATACATTAACAATCGATTTTTGTTTATTTTTTTATAATTCTGTTCTTTTGACACAATCGACATGTCGTTTTTAAATACTTTTCCTTATACTTAATTATGAGAATCAATTTTAAAATTTGAGCAAATGTGCTCTAGATTTTGGTAATTAGCCAGTAGAGTGCTTCCCTTGTTCCAAATTAAGGATAAGGTCCGATGTTTAAAATATTCCATATAATTATTGGTTGACAAATTCATAAATTGTGTCTAAATAATAAATATCCTATCCTTTCATATGATACGAAGTAGTAAGGTTTTTATGTCTGAAGCTTAAGATTTCAATAACCACTAAACTGATTTTTTCCCTCTTTATAAGGAATCTTCACACAAGACAAGAGATGGTTTTAGGCTATTTTCTGTCCCCTTACTATACCCTAGATTTTTAACCAAATGATTTTAAATCCCAAGATTAGAGGCAAAATATTTTATTATATCATATATGAATCATCTCTTAATTGTCACTTGTTATAGTTTTTAAGGATTGGTCCTAGAGCTATTTTCAAAAAACGATGAAAAATGAAATAGGTATATAATGAGTACTAATAGAGCAATTAGCTAAAATATATGACTATACTGTAAAAAATCTCATTTATAAACTCTAGAATCTTGAAATTGAGCTTTAATATTTCCAAAACTTTTTAGCTTTTTGTAGTATAAACAATGAACATACTCATAAGATTTTCAAGATAAGCTAATTGCTGATATGACTCTCCTTTACAGGGAAGTTTCTTGTGGTTCCCCGGGGGAGGTTATCTTTTATTTTGTTTTTGAGGAGGGTAACTTCATTCTCTTAAGATAAATCATCTGTGGAAATAAATTACCCCCACTCCCCCAAAAAATATTTTAAGTATGTTTTTTTTTCCAGTTTTGTATGATGAATATATTGTATATTGATTATTAATGAAACCTATCCTATATCATTATGAACTATTATATCTTTAATTTATGACTATTTTCGATGTATATGTTTTTTTAAAATTATTGACAATATGTAAAATTGGATATCCAATATATGATAGGAACAATTAGAATCAATTGCCCACAGGGCTTTAAGCTTAACAACCTCCCCTACCCCCACAATAATTATTTTTTTTATATTTATTGAATATTTACAGAGAGGGAGGGGACATAGGGCTGTTTATTACACTAGTCCCCAAAGTCTGATGATTACGTTTTCTTATTCGTAGGCTTAACAACCTTGGGGAATTCTATCGAATTTTGATTGGTTGTTTTATTTAGTTGAGTGTCCAAACATTTCAACCACCAAATATAATCTATTGAAGGGGTAGTTTTGTGTATCATCATTTGGCATGTTATTTATCGGCCATTGTCTTATCCCTTTAGATCCCAGGGATATTTAAGTGATAATACAGAGCGTACAAAATTATGTAATTGTAAAGCTACTTTATAGTAAACAAATGGTAGATTATTATTTAATGATTTTTATAGGGCATATATGCGATGTAACCCTATTTTAAAAAATTGCTTTTATTATTTTTGTATAAAACATATGTCCAATGGACAAATTTTGAAATAACAGGTTCAGGGTATAATTTTAGTTTTCAAAAATATACAAAATAAAGTATTTTTTCTCTTCTCTTATAATTTTAGTTTTCAAAAATATACAAAATAAAGTATTTTTTCTCTTCTCTTATACCTATATACTTATTTAGGTATTATTTATTTATTTTTTATTTTTCCTTTAGACTTTTATATTTTTATATCTTTATAAAAAAAGATGTCTAAGCTTTTTTTAAAGGGGTAAAATGAGGGATTTCAAAGGTTTATGAAGTGTACTCTTATCATCTAATGTATGTTTTAAACTTTTGAGTTAAATTGAAGGGTTTTAAAGTTTTCAAATAAACACCCCTCTATGGACGTCTATTTTTATGGCGTCATAGATAATTATTGATAAATAATATTCTCTTTTTCCCTTATTGTCGGACGGATATCTAAGTACTATAGATATTATTATAACTTATTTTAATAATACAGTCTTTGTACATCTCGCTTTTAATTAGTTTCGGCAAATAGATTCTGTTTTGTAGTTAGCCACCGAAATGGGTCGTTTTGAGGCATATTTATGGCCTATTCTATTTTCAAATCATTTTTTGTCATGCTACTTCAGAAGCCCCTTTTTCATTTCCCCTCCTCCCTTTTTCGTTCCCGCGTTTTTTGCACAAAATTGGCGCGCACAGGAAATGCGCTAAATTATTATTGCGGCATCCCGCACGCACAAATGTCGTGCCGTTTTTACCTTTTGTGTCCTTAATTTTTGCCCCTTTTTTCAACACTACATCATACCCGCTATAAATATGCAATATTTTGAAGGCATTAGTTTAAAAACAAGGATGATTTTGTCCATCAATAGGGCAAACACCATTTTTGGGAAATGCATCAAACTGAATACATTAACATGACATAAAATGACATACATTGTCTGTTGAATTTATGTGCTGTGACAGTAAACTGCGTAGACACTGTATTATTATACAAGTGACGTAGAAACGAATCACCCTAGTTATATAGCTTCTGCGTTACAAAAAATATTTATTAAACGGATAGCTTAAGGTTATTTAGTTTTGCATAATTAATACATTAAAAATACTAAAAAAGGGCATCTTTTATATGCAGATTCTAATCTCTTGAATTAATTCTTCATAAAATCCATAAGCATTATATTTCAGTGTATCTATTACCTTTAGGTTGCACTAGCCCCCAATTTTATAAAATAACTAAATAAGAACAAAATTTCCAATTGACAACAATTAAAAATAGCGATATTTTTTCCCTAAGTTGCGAAGCAATGTCATGCAAATATAACAATGAATTTAAAAATTAAAAATGATGATGTTTTTAGGCAGAAAAAACAATAACAATAAATATGTTAAACTGTTGTCTGCTGTTCCCCTAGCCTAAACACGGTTAGACCCTCAGATGTCAAAACTTTATTTTAGTGTTTGGCCAAAATGACTTAGCAATTGTATCTGTAAGTACGTCTAATAACACCCTTTGCTATTTTTAAAATCCTAGAAAATTTTTTTTGCAAGAAAATTGCATAAATTCGCAACCTTTTTTAGAGCCACTACATAACTCGAGTTTTAAAACTTTTTATATAAAATCCTTTTTACAAAAAATATCAATAATTACTTAAAATTAAACCTGAAAGAAAAAAAATCTTATTACACGTGTTAATTTGCATGTTTTAGGTCTTTTTTTGAGGAAAGTATAACTTCCACATTTTTGACAATAATATATTTTTTTAACATTTCAAAGTAAAATATAATAAAACTTAAACGATTTTTCTTGAATTATCAGTTGAAAATTTCATCAAACATGCAATTTAAGTGATGAAAATTTAATAAAATCATTTTTTGAATGTTTAGATTTACCAATTTTCTACATTTAAAACAAAATGTTAACAAAATTTAAAAACATTCTAATATATAACTTTAAAAATCAATAACATTTTATAAAATGATGTTTTAAAAAATAAATCATTAAAAGGTATTAAAATGCATTTTAAGTTGCTTAAAATTAAAACGAGAATATCTTTTTACACTTTATTCTTTGTAATAGAGATTAATCGTCATTTGCTGAAAATGAAACATTTAATAAACTAATTGAATCTTTTTGTGACCATGTTTAAACTTTTTAATTTTTACACTAAGGTGTTTTTTAATGAAAATCTTTGTTGAATTCTCTTTTGCGACAAAAAAAGAAAGGGATTTTTTTACTATTTCTAGGTTATCTTATGTAATTTAAACTATATAATATGAAATAATTTTTAATTGTCTTTCTTTTGAGCAACAAAACACTGTAAAATGTAACATATATGCAAAAATAACAATTTTTTTAATGAATATTATAATATCCTTATATGACATTGCGTCAGAGCTTATTCTTTAGATCATATGTTCATGAAAAGTAGTCATAAACTTGGAGGGTTGCGCTATTTATTAGAATATTAAATAAACTTGAATGGTAAAAATATTAGCATAGCCTTTGTCAATTCAAATGCTTTAGGTATATTATTCGGAAAGTTAGTTAAAAAAGAGAGAATTTGCTGTGTATACTGTTGAAAGACTTTCAAAAATGTAAATTACAAAGCAATCCTAAAAGATCGGGTCGTAGGCGAGTCTTAGTCGGGGGTTTTCTGATAGCAAATATTGCGTTATTGGTATACAATGTAAAAAAAAAACATTTTAAAGAAATTCTTTAAATAAAACCCAACGTGTATTGACAGTACAAACATCTTAATGCTAGCAGACATATGTTTATCAACATTTGCAGAAAACTATTTCCACAAGAAAAATTATTCAGGTTTCTACTTCACAATTTTAAATATTTCTTTCTGATAAAATGTTTGACATATATCGTATAATCATTTACCAAAAAAAATATTTTGATAATTTAGATTTCAGAGAAGATTTATCCTTTCAAAAAACTAAGACGACATTTTGCATCTTCTGTCATGACATTTTAGAAAAAATATAAAAAACCAAAATTTAGTATGAAAACTATTTTCATCGATTTTTCTGAAGGTATTATCGTATTCTGTGGCTTTGTTATTATCATTTACTTATATCGAAAGTGCCAAACATTGTACCCTAACTTATTCATTTAATAAAAAACCAAGCGTGTAAAGCTTATATGAAATAGCTTAAAACCATGAAAGGACTAATAAGTATATTCTTAAATCTTACTTTGCTTTTAGTCAACCTTTTGATTTCTAAATATCTTATTTTAATATCTTACAATTCAGTCTATATTTTTCAACTGTATTGGTGTTCATTTGATCCCTATTATTATCAAAATTATCAAAAAATCACGAAACCTTTGAAAGTAAGGTGGGAGTATATCTTGTTTTTTTATGTAACTGAAGATGTGGGTAAAAAGGGGAGGAAAAGAGGAAGGGGATTGTGGGGAAATTTTACTTTAAGATTGTTTGTCAGAATCACATTCCCTTTTCCCTGTACAGTAGTCAATTTTAGGTTAGAAAAGAAGCCACTCTGTGGTAGTTTATTTATTCTTAATTAGGTTATTCAGAACTTTATCGTCCATTGTCTTTTCCCTTAAGGCTCCTGGTTATAGCTTTTTAGCTTTTTTTAAAGCACACCATTTTCTGTTATCCCTCTTTAATAATGATAGAGAAGAGAGGGGTTAGCCAAGAATAAAGGAATATTTTAAATAAATAAAATTTCATTTAAAGTTAGAACAACCTTTTAATTTAACTAAAGACTCTTTGTACATACTTAAATCTATTTTGCCTCTTCTGTATTACTATTTTTATGTCTATCAGATCTTTTTCCTTTGCCTCTTCAGGATTTACATTTTTATATCCCTTTAAACATGGGAGGAGGAAGAGGACATTGAATAGTAAATTATAATAGTACCCAAAGTTTTACTCATCTCTCATTTGTTTGGGTACTTTTATTAATTCTTGGTTGGGTTTTACAGACCCTTAGCTGCTTAATTTAATTGTAGGGGTAATTTTGTTTATTGTAATTGGGAAGTTTTCATGAATTTATCGTTCATTTTCTTATCCTTTGAAACCTGGGGGGGTTATGTCAAAGGTTATGTCGTTGAAAAGAGGAATCATTAAAAAATAGTCGAGATCTTAAACACACAATCAGGGTGGGAAAGGGCAATGGCGGTTAAAATAATCAACAACACTTTCTTTTCCGAAATGGTGAATTTTTTTGATAAAAATTTGGAATATAAAGAGAGGGGTAGGTTTCTGGTAAAAATATTTAAGTAAAAAACAGTAGTAGAACAATAAAAACTATGTTAACTTTAAAAAAAAAAAAATTGTCTATAGTTCTTTTCAATAAGAAATGCACATATTTATTGAATATTATCGTTCTACTACTATTTTTAAGCCTTATAGCACACACCTTTACGGATTCTACCAGAAACCTACCCTTCTCTTTCTCGTATTCATTCGAATCCGGTGGATAGGAACCGGTTTTCATCCATACAAAAAAACTATGTCTAGCATCGTATTATATCCAGATTTCTACTAATATAAAAATGTACAATCATAAGATTAAAACCAGTTTTTTTTAGCACGTGCCTTCGGCACCTCGGGTCTAAAAAAACTGGTTTTAATCATATAATTGTACATTCTATATCCGCGGAAAGCTGTTTATAATACGAAGCGAGAAATAAATATTATTTATCGTCCATTGTCTTGTCTATCCTTAATACCCTGATTTAAACATATCTTAAGTTCATAACACATAATTTTACCCTATTTTATAGTGATACATCAATGCAAAATAAAATGATGTTCAGAAAGATATATTTTATCTGAAAAAGAATATTTTGCCTCACATCTATAATACAAAGTAGTACGATGTCTGTCTGTCCGTCCGTCTCTGTCTGTCTGTCCGTCCGTCCCTTAAGATCTCGGTAACCACTGAACCGATCGGATTCTACTCTTCAGGGTATCTACCTATTGGTCCTGTGGTTGTTTTAAGTTATTTTCTTGGGGGATGGGACACCCCCAACCCCCCCAAAAACCTAAAAATCCCCCCCCCCATTTTTTTTTGCTGAAGATTTCCTTGGTCCTTTATTTTTTTGTAGAAGATTTCCTTGGTCCTTTTTTTGAAGGAGATTTCCATGGTCCTTGATGTTCGCCTTGATGTTTCGAAATCGAAAAATGTTTTTTTCTGCCGTATTTTTGAACAAAAAAAAGATAGGAATACCTAGTTATTTATCGCATCGTATTATAGACAGCTTTTCGCGGATATAAAAATGAAAAATTGTTATATTAAAACCACTTTTGGTAAACAAAACGAGTATTTATTTTATGATTTTTATTTTAATGCCTGTGGAAAATTGTCTGTAATACTAGGTATGCTTTACATAATGTTCAGGTCTAATGCAGCGGATATTAATCAGTTTCGAAGCCATAATGAAAATATTTTTTTCATAATAGGTAAACAAAACAATATATTTTCTTCGATTTAAAAGATTGGGTCTAAAATATGGTATGGCATGTCTCTTTATATTTATTTAAATATATTTTAAAGTAATTTAGAACAGACCAACCCGATAAAAAGTTGTATTAAAAAGAAAAAATATTTATTACAAGACTAAAACTCAAAAGATCATTAGATTGTTCGACTGTTGACCTTCTTGTGAATGATTCACTTTTATTTTAGTTAAATTTTTTCTTCATAATATTAACATCTCACACCTGTCATAGTGGCAGATTTGGGTGGGTAGATCTATAAAATAGAACATAGAACTTCTGTACTAATATCTAGTAAGCCAGTACTTTCGTTTTTCCGTAATGGATAGATGTTTTTGTTAATTTTGAAGGCGTAGCATTAACAAAAAGTCTGTACGTTCATTTTTAAATATTGGACATATAATTTTTTACAAAACATGATTACCATATTACCTTTATTTTTAAAATAATGATTCCCAGGAAGGTAAGACACCAACAAAGTTTTGGATTTAGATGAAAATGTTCGTCTGTCTGTCCGATATGTTGAACTTTGCTTGTATAGATCATGTCATATTTATAATGTATATTTACCCCTTTCTTATGAATAATGATGTTACATTTAATGCATTGAAGAATATAAAAATAAATACAAGGCAAATCCCTTGCAGCATTATTGGACCTCTAAGAACCTCCTGTCCGTCTAATATTTTTTGATCTACCTACATTGATAGCAATATTAAAGATTGATTCATAGGACGATATTTAATTTTTAATCGAAAGGGGTAGCCGCACAAAGTGCATTTTAACTTGAATTTAAAAGTATTAAAATTTTTTACCAGGCAGATTTAAAAATATCAAAACTTGAAAATTATATTTTTTTGATATATGCAACATAAACTGTCCTGTTTTCACAAAAACAGCATAATGACTATTATGTTGGTGCCTAATTGATTGCTATTTATTGTTGCACAAAATTATATATGTTAGATGGTATTCTTGTAACTTATTCTTGTAATCAAACTTTTTAAATGCACTTCATGCAACTATCCCTTTTGTTTATGCCTCGGAAAAATAATTTAAATTAGAATCCGTCTTTCTGATTTGTTAAGCTTTATGACTTACTAGCGGCTACGCCCTAGAGGCCTTTAGTGGCACTTTAAATGTTTTTGTTTGTTAAAGTCTCTACGATAATTTTTTACGTACGATACCTCTTTATATGACGTTAAAGTAATTTTTCTTGGGAGGGTGGTGATACCCTCCCCAAAAATAGTTATAAACCTTCCCGGGACCCATGAGAATCTACCCTGTTAAGGAGAACCCGATCGGTTCAGCGGTTAGCGAGATCCTTCGGTACAGATAGACACACAAACAAACATCCTGTTACTTTAGTATAAGAATGTCATACTTGTTTTTAATACAGGGGATGAAGTGATTAGAGTAAAACACTAGAGGGGGAAAGGGTTAAATAACTGTATCTCCCCATCGCACTGTCCTTGTGCCGACTCTCAATTGGGTCATTGAAAATCAACCAGTGGTATGTTGTGTAATAACACAACCAGGTAGCAGAAAACAATTTGGTAGCAGACAAATAAGATCATTGAATAATGGAGGGAGGTAGTTTTCTGAAATATACATCTATACTATAGATCTGTTATGAAGGGGGTTTATTAATGTTCCAATGGATGTATACAGAGAAAGTGCCACATATAAAATTTTAACAAGCTCATTACTAAATGCAATAATGCATATCAAACTAGGGGTAAAGGGAAAAATAGATAGACAAAATTTTATCCCATTAATATTAGAAGTTCAGGATGTCATGTAAAATAAAGTCATAAGAGAATAATTGTCGGTTCAGGTTCTTACGACTTTCAGCGATATTAAGGATAAGACAATGGATGATAAATTGATATACATCCCAAATGATAAAAAAAACAAAGCTATCCCTTCTGTCAATTAAGATTATAGGTTGAAAAGTTTGGAGACAACGAGTAAGATAAAATAGTTATAAAACTTTAGGTACTAGTATAATTTACAGTCCAATGTCCCCTCCCTTTCTGAGATCCATTGATTGTTGGATTATTATCTTTATTATAAAGCAGTGCACGCCACTGGTTGCTGTACATTTATTTGTACCGATTAAAGTATTAAAAATGGCCAAATGGCAATAATTTTCAATAAGAAATACTGATGGGACCGAAAGAATTAGTCTGGAGAACATTTTCTTATCATTTGATTCTTGGAATGAGATATTGTTTTGTTTTTGTTTGTATATCATCAACCTATCCATATTTAGATTTGTCCTTAATTTTGTGTGAGTGTGTTTGTGTGTGTGTGTGTGTGTGTACAGTACAGTAGGTAATTATTATGTGTCTGTGTGTTTGTGCCTTTCAATAAATAAATCTACTATTCTTAAATATATCGCAGCAATAATATTCTAATAATAAATATAGAATATACGTGGATATTATGTCGTCAATTTAGATTGCTAACATGGACATCATTTATTGAGCAGTAGGAGGGGATGGAAGGGGTAAGGGCTGGATGGAGGTAATCGTTTTTATAGCCAGCTACGAGTTTCCCTTAATTGGAGTAAATGAAAATCTGGTGTAAGATCCAAGTGTTAAAAAAAACATTATTCAAATGTAATTATTGATTTAAACAAAAACAGTAGAATATAATACAGACTACAGTAATAATGGGAAATGTTAATTGATTCTTTTGCAAAATTTGACTGATGGAAGGGATTAGTTTTGGACGAACGAACACTTACAGATAGTTTTAGATAGCTGCGCTATTTCAATAATCAAAATGTTTTGTTTTTAATTGCTTTTATTAATATTTATTTACTTTTAGGTAAGTCATTTAAATACTTAGGTAGTATGTATTTACAAGCTACCCAAATATAATTAAAGATAGGTTGAGGTAAGTATTTTTTTATTTTTTGAAACACAGAAGTTTATTTTCTGTTATTTAATTTACTGGCGGCTGCCCTGCCGCCCTTTAGCCTCTATTGGAGGGGGGCTGGAAAATAGCCTAAACTACCCAAGAAGTAAATTTAAAAAAATGGTATAAAAACATCTCGTGACCTACGGAAAGCTTACCTGAAATGGAAAAGTGGTTAGCTATAAACTAACAGACCATAAAAGCGTCACTATAATTGAGTCTCAAAATATAAGTATGTCCATATTAAAAATAATGTATTTTAGTAATTTTTGGATCGAAATAAACGGAATCTTCGTCCTTGGCCTATAAACAAAGTTTTAAATGCTTGTTTACTTCATATTTGTAAAATTTTGTTCTCTTGACTTATTTCTTATTTGTTGTGATTGGCTTTTATGGATGTTATTATCCTTGTTCATTTGAAGTTTTGGGGGACAACTACTCTGTTTATTACGATGGGAAAACTTTTTAAGGGCCAATGTTTTTGCTTGTAAAAATGTCTTGCACTAACTTTTATGCCTTTTCTACGCGTGTTTTCGTGACAGTTTGAAAGCAGGGGTGTGGAGCCAGCTTTTTAAAGCTACTGTTATTAATAATGAACTTCCAAGAAAGGGAGGGGGTCTATAGTGTTTACCATCCCATCTTTAAAAAAAAGGATGCAGTTAGTTAAAAAAGCTTTAAAACATTTTATTTTAAATCCTTTATTTCAAAGAATGGATCTACTGCAGTTCACGGTAAAATATTGCTGGTAACGAATATTGCAAAAAATCTATGAATTTTAAAGACTGCTAGCTGCCAAACGGCTGAACGTACAGATCATGCCAGCACACTGTTTTAAGCGGCATAAAAAGGCCTACAAATAATCTGGAATAGCCATAAACCAATAATGCATAATTATCTCACAGTGCAGAGAAATGCGCGAAAAAGGCCTATTTTACGCGTTTTTTCTTCACTGAAGCTTTCCCTGTGCATCATTGGATCTTGGCTATTCCAGATTATCTGTAGACCTTCTTATACCGCTTAAAATGGTGTGCGGGTATGATCTGTACGTTCAGCCGTTTGGCAGCTAGCATCCTTTAAAATTCATAGATTTTTGGCAATATTCGTTACCAGCAATATTTTACCGTGAACTGCAGTAGATCCCAAAGAATTTTATTTTGAGAGAGGGTACTTCCAAGATTAAAGTAAAACACTAGAGGGAAAAAGGGTTAAATAACTGTATATCCCCATCGCATCAACCTTGTGCAACCTTTCTATTGGGTCATTGAAAATCAACCAATGGTGTCGCTTATATTAACACAGCCAAGTAGCAGAAATTAATTTAGAAGCAGACGAAAGAGGTCTTTGAAAAAGGAAGGGAGGTAGTTGTTAATACACACTATTTTATAGGATCCTCACATCTGGCTTTAAACTAAATATTTATATATGTGAGGATAGTTTTACTCCTCGTAAACGTTAATTAGATATGATAAATGAATATGTAAGTTTCAACATATTTTAGTTTTGGGTTCAAAGTATAAGAATAGAGGGGGCAGTGGTTAAATAACTGTATGTTCACGGCTGGGAACTTTGTGCCGGCTTTCAATTGGGTCTTTGAATATCAGCCAATGGCGTCGGAAATATCAACACTACAAAGACGCTACTTAAAAACAGAAAGCAATTTGCTAGCAGAAAAAAGGTCCCCACTACTAGAACCAGGTAGTTGTCTGTGTTATACATCTATACCTATACATTTATTGTATTAGGTTTACTAAAGTTTAATTAATGGCAAAAGCACATGTAAATATTTTAACCTGATATTGTCATCTTTGTTTAATCAATAAGTTAAGCCGTTTGCAAGCTCTTATTAAGCACACACACACACCTAGTTAAAATTACTTATAGTCATAACAAACTAAAACTATAGGTTCAGCCGTTTAAGAGATATTACTAGACAGACGCACGTACATTCAACTACTGCTGTATATTGAAATAAAAAGTTACGATACCTTTTTTCTGTAGTTAAAGTTTCTTTGAGTTATACTAAATCAAAACAATTGGCTTAGCCGTTTACGATTTATTGATGAACGGACATAAAATATATTCATCTACTGTACTTATGTATATAAGAATCATATTTTTCTCTAGTTAAGCTTTCTATTAGTCGTGCTAAAGTAAAACAATAACAAGTTAATATTTTTTATAGAATTTAAAAGATCATCATTAATATTAGTTATTTCTTGCATTGTATTATAAACGGCTTTCCGCGGATATAGAATGTACAATTATAATCGTAGAAAGCTGGATATATTTAATACGATGCTAGACATAGTTTTTTCATATGGATGAGAAACCGGTTCCTATCTACCGGATTCGAATGAATACGAGAAAAAATATTATTTATATTAGTGGACAATATTTATTTATTGTTACAAATCCTTTTAATAAAGGAACAGGATGTATATTTTACAGGGTTGCTTCTCATAGGTCCTGGGAAGGTTTATAACTATTTTGAGAGAGGATACTTCCAAGATTAGAGTAAAACACTAGAGGGAGAAAGGGTTAAATAACTGTATATCCCCATCGCATCAACCTTGTGCAACCTTTCTATTGGGTCATTGAAAATCAACCAATGGTGTCGCTTATATTAACACAGCCAAGTAGCAGAAATTAATTTAGAAGCAGACGAAAGAGGTCTTTGAAAAGGAAGGGAGGAGGTAGTTGTCTGTACTATACTAAAGATCTGTTATTCCAAGATAAATTGGCAAAACTGAAATAAATAAAATAAAAAATGGCGGGGGGCGGGGGGGGGGGGGGGATTTCCAACCCCCAACCAAATTTTTTCTCAATTTTTCTTTTAAAATCTGAAATAATAAATTGGGTTATATTTATGACTGCCGGAAAATTGAACGGCAGGCATGGGTATGCGAAAGACAAATTAATCCTCCTCCAATTTCTGTCCAGAATTTGTATCAAGATTTACTTTTAATTTGAGTTGCATTAAAACTTATTTTTAATATATTTAATATTATGGCAGCTTAACGCTATTTGCTTCGTCCCTGGCCTCTAGGGAAGGGCGTGTGAGGATAGAAAAATAGCCTAAAACCACCACATGACAGTTATAGCTACCTAGATTAGTGCAGTCCATTCGAATCATTATTTTTAGGGATTGTTAGCTTCAGACACCTTACTACTTTAAATTATAGGATGTCAGAATTCAAACTTTTGCCCTTTTTTGTTTAGACTATTATTCCTAATTTCTGAAATGCTTTGTTCATGGGAAGTAAGTTTTTCAGATCCTGTTCGCATATACATTATGCACGTTAGGGTATACCAAAATTGTAGAGTTTCTATGGGTTTAGATGTCTGTACACGAAAGGACGGTAATCTTTTTGTTCATTTCTTAAAGGCACATGTTTACATTAAATAAAAAGTGAAAATATTTTGTTTACTTTTTCTCCAGAGTAATTATGTTTGGGAGGGTTAACTATATCGGTCCAGAGTTTAACAGACACAAACAAACATCCAACCACTTTATAAAACCCATACTTTAGTTATTAAGTTTTTTAGTAGCGAAGCTACTCTATAATTCACTTTGTCCGTCCGTCCGTCAGTCCGTAACGCTATGGGGGAAATGGGATTTACTCAGCTCCTATATAAGATAGAATGCTGAAATTTTTTGACAACATTCCCATCATTAAGGAGCACAATTTACTATAAAACATCATTGGCGTTCGGACCGATTTTTAGCAGGTTTTAGGCTATTTTTATATTTTTCACATTTTTCTCCATATCTTCAGTGTTTATGGTCCGATTTTCAAAATTTTTTCAGTTACAGATATCAAAATTAAATTTCCCGCCGTTTAAAGGAACAACCATAAAGGACAGACTGCCTTTTTAGTAGGTTTTAGGCTATTTTTATATTTTTCACATTTTTCTACATATCTTTAGTGTTTATGGTCCGATTTTCAAAAGTTATAGATATCAAAATTAAATTTCCGTCTTTTAAAGAAAACAGCCATGACGGCCAGACTGCCTTTTTAGCAGGTTTTAGGCTGTTTTTTATATATTTAACATTTTTCTCCATATCTTCAGTGTTTATAGTCCGATTTTCAAAATTTTTCAGCTATATATATCAAAATTAAATTTCACGTCTTTTAAACAAAATAACCATGACGGCCAGACTGCCTTTTTAGCAGGTTTTAGGCTATTTTTATATATTTAACCCTTTTTTCCATATCTTCAGTGTATATGGTCCGATTTTCCAATTTTTTTAAGTTAAGGATTTAAAAATTAAATTTTTTGTCGTTTTAATAAAACAACCATGACGGCCAGACTGCCTTTTATCAGGTTTTTGGCTATTTTTATATGTTTTACATATTTCCCCATATCTTTGTATATTTTGATGCAATTTTCAAACTTTTATGGGATATCTGTATCAAAATAATTTTTCCCATTGTTATGAGCATCTTTAATATAATTTACTTTGACCATCGTCATCATGCAAAATAAAACAAGGTTTCATGTTTATTTTATCCAATAAATCTATTCTTGATTTTAGTAAAAACCTTTTAAATCTACGTATTCCAATCGACGATTTTTTGTGCTTCACTACTTATGGATGTTGTCATCCTTGTTTTATTTCTGATTAGCCATTTTGAAATTACAAGGGACCAGCACATACAAACAAACACATTCTACTTTAGTTAATAGGATCGCGATTTCATAGAATTTTTTGTACAACATGAATTTGACATTCAATGAATTCATACTTAATCAAAACATTTAGTATTAACCATTTTAGAAATTTTATTAGACACACTTATTAGGGTGGGTCGATTTTGGACATTTTTTTTCTGAGGCCAAAGCGGGGATCTGCAAATGATTTGTATGAGTATAATACACCTCTGGATGATTTAAAATTTATCCTTAAACCGCTGACGACAAGACATTCAATTGTATAGCTATTTATAAATGGGAGTCAAATTTTTTTAAAATCAGAACTATGGCTTCATTGTGCTCCCAGGAAAGGCATTGAGGAGTAGTCAGGAACTTTTGACCGTTTCAAAAAATCTCGTTCCTAGACTGAGAAAATCTAAAAAAACCTCTACAAATTAGACAATTCTCAATAAACCTTAAAAAATTGTGTTTTTTTAGTGATTTCTAAGGCTAGGAACAAGATATTTTAAAACGGCCTTTCCAGGGAGCACCATGAAGCCATAGTTCTGATTCAAAAAAAATTTTGAATGTCGTCTTTGCATATTAATAAGTAATGAAATATATTTTTTAGTGGTCGCGTTCTAAAACTCAATTTTTTAAAATTCTTTTTCGGTCAGAAATGTTTTTAAGGTTAATTTTATCTGTTGCATATCCCCTCTTTGTCTAATTCCGATATGAACCCGCCCTAACACTTATTCTACTGATTTTGAACATTCCTAATTTGCCCTTTTCTAAATACATACTTTTTCTAAAGCTAGGTGAAAATCAATGACTTTTACCTTCTTTTATCTTCACTAAATACTATTCAAAGTTAGAAGGAAAACGTTGGGAAAAGATTTAATTACAATAAGGAATGATTTTTAATTAATTTCTATAATTAGGGTCGGTCCGTCCGTACGTCCGAGACGGATAGCTTTTTTGTCATTTAGGCATGTTAGAATTGTCCTATCGATTTCAAACTTTGCGTGGTGATTCCTGTAATAGTTAGATTTAGAAAGCGTAGCAACTCTAGTATAATTACCAGAATGTCCGTACGTCCATTTTAAACATATTGATTTTTAATTTTTTAACAACAAATTTTTATGTGATCTAATTATCTGATTGGTCTGATTTTTGGTATACTGATTCATGGGACAACAAAGTACAATATTATAAGCAAAGCAACTCTATGATCAAGTCCTAAAAATGCAAGTATGTCCATAAATTTTATCCTGTATCAAAAAGTTTTTCAACAAATTTACGATAAGACAATGGACGAGAAATCGATGTATATTCCCAATGTTAATACACAAAATTACCCCTATCTGTAGATTACAATTAGTGGTTAAAACGTATGAAAATTCACAAACGATCAAAAGTCAGTAAGGGTCTCCAAAGTTGTTAAGCTAACGAATAAGAAAATGTTATTGAAAAATTTTGCGGACTAAAACAGCTCATTGTCTCCTCTCTATCTTACAGGAAAATATTAATGGTATGGTAATAGAAAGTTGTCCGCGGAGAGGTTAATAAAAAATAGTATGATTAATTAGCTTTATTTAATTTGATGGGATGATTTTAAAATACATTAGATCTATCCGTTAAACGTGCTCTGAATGTAGAAAGCTTCGCTTAAAAAAAAGAAGTACATATCCAAGCCATAAAAAAAAAATATTTTCTCATTTTCAACCATTAAAGTTGTTTCATTTTTATGTTAGTTTCAAAGTTTATGAGCAAAAGGACATGAAAAGGGGGGAGAGTAGGTGAAATAAGGACATCCTTTGTTGTGTGTGGGGGGGGGGGGGGGAGAGGGGAAAATTCCCCCACACTGCACTGCTTCCTTTTTACTCGTCTTTTGACATTAATTTCGCATCGCTCAAGTTCAAGTTCTGTGTAGTTTTTTTTTATTTGTGTGTGTGTGTGTGTATGTGTGTTCTAAAACATATCAGTTAATGGGTACACAGGGGGGTGGAGGATGGTTAGGGGGGTGGGTATACCCTCCGGGTAGGGTGGTTTATCCCCACCCCATCCCCCTTAACTCGCATACTCCGTAATTTCCTATTCTAAATGAAGTATATGTACGTTCAGGGAGGAAGGGATGGGCCAATAGATGGTAAATTAATTTGTCAACAATTTTTAGAAGTAAAATTATGTTTTTAGCCGCTATGAGTTTTAAGGGAAAATAATGGGATGTAGATTTATTTTCAAGCGCCTTCCCCATTTATCCCTGGTTTGTGTATGTGTGTTAGAGGGGGTGAAAAGAGCTCGGGTGGGGTGGGGGGACTCTGATATACTTTGTGTTTAAGACTTAGTTTGATTTTAGTTATCAACAATTAGATATTTTGAATAGTGTATATAAATATAGAAATAAAAGTGAATCTTACATAAATGTATATAAAAATAGTTAAATAAAATATTCATTCTTTCTAAATTTAAGTGACTAATATAAAGTGATATTGATTAAAAGATGCCCAATATTTTTTTTTATAAATGATAATGGTTTTGATATCTAATGTTTTTTTTACAAAGCAAATCTCTTCATCAACAGTCTTACGTACGTCAAAATATTCAATACGTCCCTATTTATCAGAAAGATATGTCTTTTTTGACTTGTTAGAAGATAAGATGTCTTAAATAAAGGTTTTTATGCTTTTTGATCAAAAAAGCTTGATATTTATCGGATTTTAGAGAATTATATTTTATAATTGTTAAGAAATTACCTACTCTGAAGTCGATTTTTTATAATATAAAAACTCTTTATCTTGGTTAAATTTAAATGAATATGTTTATCTAACAAGGATGACAGCATCCTTAAGTGGCCAAGCACAAACATATTAAAAGATATCACGAAAGAAACATAAAGAGTAGGTAGATGCTTATTAATCTTAAATGCTTAAATAGTTTCAAAAGCAAATTAAATATAGCATCAAATTATCAGACAGATTTATGGAGCGAATTATGGAGTAGCTTCGCTCCTAAAATTTAAAAAGTATTTAACCAAAAAGTAGAAAAATTTAAACCTTAAAATAGTTTTTTAATTAGGAGAAGATTTAAGGGGGGGTTTTTTAATGCAACCATCTCGTAATCAATGATTAAATGGCACTTAGAATTCGAATTTCGATCAGAAATTTTGCATGAACAATCCTTGGTAGGTCAATTTTCCCTAAATCGAACAAAAAGTTGGAAAAGTAACGGCTAACGGCTGGCGGCTTAGCTGTTTTGCCATTTTATTACTATCTTAAGAGCCAAAAAGTCACGAAACCTATTTTCACATAATACTTTTTCTCACTCAAAAACCTTATCAAACGGTTCTAGCCGGTAGCTGTTGGTACTAGAAATTTAAAAATTGGTTATTGCTATCATTTAACATGAATTAAACCAAAAATATGTTTTAAAAAGTTGATTCCTACGTAATTAATGATGAATTTGCCCTGAAAATAGGCAAAAAACGGCTAAACGGCTGAGCCGCCAGCCGTTACTTTTCCAACTTTTTGTTCGATTTAGGGAAAATAGACCTACTAAGGATTATTCATGCAAAATTTCTGATCGAAATTCGAATTCTAAGTGCCATTTAATCACTGATTACGAGATGGTTGCATTAAAACCCCCCCCCCCCCTTTATCTTCTATTGTTCTATCCCAGTCTCCCTTATCTCACCTCTTATTGATTCTTGAATAAAGAAACAAATTAAATGGTTTATTAATTGAACTATAAATAAATTTAAGTTTTTTAAACCGTAAATTTGATAATAAACTCTTTTCTCGTATTCATTCGAATCTGGTGGATAGGAACCGGTTCTCATCCATACGAAAAAACTATGTCTAGCATCATATTATATCCAGCTTTCTACGAATATAAAAATGTACAATCATAAGAATAAAACCAGTTTTTTTAGCCGGTGCCTTCGGCACCTCGGGGCTAAAAAAACTAGTTTTAATCTTATAATTGTACATTCTATATCCGCGGAAAGCCGTTTATAATACGATGCGAGAAATAACTATTAATATATTTTTTTGTAGCGCATCTACTAGATGATTAAATTTCCGTCTTTGTATGATTTTCATGGCAGCTTAGTTTTTGTGAAGATTCTCCAAACTTATAAACGGTGTTATCTATTGGAGGGAGGGGACTTAAGTCTGGAAATTAACATGGTACGAATTTTTTTTTATAAATTCTGGCTTAAAACTTTAGGATCTACTGCAGTTTACGGTAAAATATCGCTGGTAACGAATATTTCCAAAAATCTATGAATTTTTAAGGCTGCTAGCTGCCAAACGGCTGAACGTACAGCTCATGCCCGCACACTGTTTTAAGCGGCATAAGAAGGCCTACAAATAATCTGGAATAGCCATAAATCAATAATGCATAAGGGGGGGGGGAAGTTTGTACACTTATAGGAAATGAAATTCAGTACCAAAGTTTGGGAGGGTCGTATGGGCTTGTTTTTAAAGTTATCAACCTAATTCTTTTTGTAGGCTCTCTTATATGACTTGATATACACGTATTTCTTTGAAAATTTAATTTCGGTACTTTCCTTCTAGGGGCTTGTGGAGCAAAAGACCCCCAAAACACTAAAAATATGAGTTCTGACCTTATTTTTAAAGATATCGACCTGATTTTTTCTTTATAATACTTTTTTAACATACCCGAATTAACGAACCATTACAGATTTCATTTTGGGACTTTCCTTCTAGGGGCTTGTGGAGCAAGAGACCCCCAAAACACAAAAATAAGAGTACTGGGCTTATTTTTGAAGATATCGACCTGATTTTTTTTTATAATACTTTTTTAACTTAACCGAATTAACGAACCATTACAGATTTTATTTTGGGACTTTCCTCTTAGGGGCTTTTGGAGCAAGAGACCCCCAAAACACAAAAATATGAGTACTGGGCTTATTTTTGAAGATATCAACCTGCTTTTTTTATATAAAAATAATATTTAAACATAACCGAATCTACGAACCATTACAGATTTCATTTTGGGACTTTCCTTCTAGGGGCTTGTGGAGCAAGAGACCCCCAAAAATCATAAAAATATGAGTTGTGGGCTTCTTTTTTAAGATATCAACCTGATTTTTTATATAAAAATACTATTTTAACATAACCGAATCTATGAACCATTACAGATTTCATTTTGGGACTTTCCTTCTACGGGCTTGTGGAGCAAAAGACCCCAAAAACACTAAAAATATGAGTTCTGAGCTTATTTTTTAAGATTTCAACCTGATTTTAAAAAAATAATACTGTTTTAACATAACCAAATTAAGAAAACATTACAGATTTCATTTTGGGACTTTCCTTCTAGGGGCTAGTGGAGCAATGATTCCAAAACCACTAAAAATATGAGTTCTGAGCTTATTTTTAAAGATATCAACCTGATTCTTTTAAAATAATACTTTTTTAACATAACCGAACCATTAAGGATTTCATTTTGGGACTTTCCTTCTAGGGGCTTGTGGAGCAAAAGACCCCCAAAACACTAAAAATATGAGTTCTGAGAACTCAATTTATTTTGTTTTGGAGGTGTTTTACCCTACTTTCCCCTAAAAGGAAAATGCCAAAATAAAATTATTAGTGGCTACCTAGTTCAAACATGTGAAAAAAGTTTTCATGAAAAAAATCAGCTCAATATCTCTAAAAATATTTTTGGGGGTCTTTTTCCCTACTAGCTTCTAGAAGGAAAGTCCCAAAATGAAATCTGTAATGGTTTCTTAGTTCTGTTATGTTAAAAAAAGTGTTCCTAAAAAAATCAGGTTGATATATTTAAAAATAAGCTCAGAACTCATATTTTTAGTGTTTTTGGGGTCTTTTGCTCCACAAGCCCGTAGAAGAAAAGTCCCAAAATGAAATCTGTAATGGTTCGTAGATTCGGTTATGTTAAAATAGTATTTTTTTATTATATAAAAAAATAAGGTTGATATCTTAAAAGAGAAGCCCACAACTCATATTTTTATGATTTTTGGGGGTCTCTTGCTCCACAAGCCCCTAGAAGGAAAGTCCCAAAATGAAATCTGTAATGGTTCGTAGATTCGGTTATGTTTAAATATTAATTTTATATAAAAAAAAGCAGGTTGATATCTTCAAAAATAAGCCCAGTACTCATATTTTGGTGTTTTGGGGGTCTCTTGCTCCAAAAGCCCCTAAGAGGAAAGTCCCAAAATAAAATCTGTAATGGTTCGTTAATTCGGTTAAGTTAAAAAGGTATTATAAAAAAAAATCAGGTCGATATCTTCAAAAATAAGCCCAGTACTCATATTTTTGTGTTTTGGGGGTCTCTTGCTCCACAAGCCCCTAGAAGGAAAGTCCCAAAATGAAATCTGTAATGGTTCGTTGATTCGGGTATGTTAAAAAAGTATTATAAAGAAAAAATCAGGTCGATATCTTTAAAAATAAGGTCAGAACTCATATTTTTAGTGTTTTGGGGGGTCTTTTGCTCCACAAGCCCCTAGAAGGAAAGTACCGAAATTCAATTTTCAAAGAAATACGTGTATATCAAGTCATATAAGAGAGCCTACAAAAAGAATTAGGTTGATAACTTTAAAAACAAGCCCATACGACCCTCCCAAACTTTGGTACTGAATTTCATTTCCTATAAGTGTACAAACTTCCCCCCCCCCCTTATCTAGCAGTGCAGAGAAATGCGCGAAAAAGACCTATTTTACGCGTTTTTTCTTCAGTGAAGTTTTCCCTTTGCATCATTGGATCTTGGCTATTTCAGATTATTTGTAGGCCTTCTTATGCCGCTTAAAATAGTGTGCGGGTATGATCTGTACGTTCAGCAGTTTAGCAGCTAGCAGCCTTTAAAATTCATAGATTTTTGGAAATATTCGTTACCAGCAATATTTTACCGTGAACTGCAGTAGATCCAAACTTTAGTTACTTTAATTAAATCCTGATTGGTTGGGTCAATCAATAAGTTAGTAAACTGTATATTTCACTTTATATACTAAAGGGGAAATGTTGTTTATCATTATTGGAGATTAAGTTATTAAAGGAATAGACATTGTGAGTTTTAGAATAAATTGTTATTTGTCATATGAATCTTCAAGAGATATAGCAGATAACTATCTCTAATAGCAACTAGAATATACTTATTTCTTTATAAATAAGTATTAATTGCCATTATATAGCCCTGTTGATATAGAAACCTTGTATTAATTGCCATTATATAGCCCTGTTGATATAGAAACCTTGTATTAATTGCCATTATATAGCCCTGTTGATATAGAAACCTTGTATTAATTGCCATTATATAGCCCTGTTGATATAGAAACCTTGTATTAATTGCCATTATATAGCCCTGTTGATATAGAAACCTTGTATTAATTGCCAGTATATAGCCCTGTTGATATAGAAACCTTGTATTAATTGCCAGTATATAGCCCTGTTGATATAGAAACCTTGTATTAATTGCCAGTATATAGCCCTGTTGATATAGAAACCTTGTATTAATTGCCAGTATATAGCCCTGTTGATATAGAAACCTTGTATTAATTGCCAGTATATAGCCCTGTTGATATAGAAACCTTGTATTAATTGCCAGTATATAGCCCTGTTGATATAGAAACCTTGTATTAATTGCCAGTATATAGCCCTGTTGATATAGAAACCTTGTATAAATTGCCAGTATATAGCCCTGTTGATATAGAAACCTTGTATTAATTGCCATTATATAGCCCTGTTGATATAGAAACCTTGTATAAATTGCCAGTATAAAGCCCTGTTGATATAGAAAATTTGTATAAATTGCCAATATATAGCCCTGTTGATATAGAAAATTTGTATAAATTGCCAATATATAGCCCTGTTGATATAGAAACCTTGTATTAATTGCCAGTATATAGCCCTGTTGATATAGAAACCTTGTATTGATTGCCAGTATATAGCCATGTTGATATAGAAACCTTGTATTAATTGTCAGTATATAGCCCTGTTGATATAGAAACCTTGTATAAATTGCCAGTATATAGCCCTGTTGATATAGAAACCTTGTATTAATTGCCAGTATATAGCCCTGTTGATATAGAAACCTTGTATTAATTGCCAGTATGTAGCCCTGTTGATATAGAAACCTTGTATTAATTGCCAGCATGTAGCCCTGTTGATATAGAAACCTTGTATAAATTGCCAGTATATAGCCCTGTTGATATAGAAACCTTGTATTAATTGCCAGTATATAGCCCTGTTGATATAGAAACCTTGTATTAATTGCCAGCATGTAGCCCTGTTGATATAGAAACCTTGTATAAATTGCCAGTATATAGCCCTGTTGATATAGAAACCTTGTATTAATTGACAGTATATAGTTCTGTTGATATAGAAACCTTGTATTAATTGCCAGTATATAGCCCTGTTGATATAGAAACCTTGTATTAATTGCCAGTATATAGCCCTGTTGATATAGAAACCTTGTATTAATTGACAGTATATAGTTCTGTTGATATAGAAACCTTGTATTAATTGCCAGTATTAGCCCTGTTGGTATAGAAACCTTGTATTAATTGCCAGTATATAGCCTTGTTGATATAGAAACCGCATTTTGGTTAACCAAGATCAACCAATAATGGAGCTAAGAATTGACAATGCATTACAATAGATTGCGATATATTAGATGGCTAAATCGTTCAAATATACTATACCCTTTTTAAAAGAATTCATTGATGCAGAATGGTGGGGGTCCCATCCTTCACTTCCCCCATTGTCATATATCTGTAACTATGACCATAATAAACTTTTACTTTATCTTGTAGCTCACTTTGACTGTTATCATCTACTATTTTAAATTTACATATGCATATTTATATTTTTGTGTGGTTTTAAACCTTTTAAGAAACTCTATTTGCATTATATCGGTCTGTTAATAAAAGCAGCTAATTTAACTATAAGATATAAGAATAAACAAACTATTTACTCAATAAGTAATATTTCAATACTATAATAACTATTTTGCCTCAAACGTTTCTATGAGTCAAAATCGTGATTTCTATAGAATATACTTTCTTAATTATTTATAAATATTAAAAAGTATTTGATGATATTACAAAAATTCGTTTTTTTCCAAACAATATTCTTGTAACATTGAAGAAACGCTCTAAATGCTATTTGTAAAATAATAATTCATTTCGTCAACCCTTGCAGGGTTTATTAAGCTTTAGGGGATAATTCATTGAAATTAATTTATCCGCCAGTCAAAAATTCATAAAAATTTTTTTTTGCTGTAAGTTGTATCAGAATAAAAAGATACATGCTGATTTTTTTTGTATATTTACAATTTATCCTTAACTCTCAGGAAGCTTTGTATCCGTTCAGGGCAGGTTTTGGGCTATTTAGCGAAGGGGTATATTATACCTATATCTTCAATGTTTCAAAATGACTTCATCCCTCCCCCCAAAAAATAGATGAACCCCAAAATTGTAATCTATAAAATAATTCAGATAAAATCATATATTAAACTTTTCTAGTATTTTTGCTTGTATTTTGATATAAGCTCAAACTATTGATTAGAAGTATATAATTGAGCCAGTTATAAATACCAAGGATTTTTTATTGTAAGGTTAGAAAATTTAAAGTCTTAATGCTAACATCTGATAACATACAATGTCAAAAAATGAAATGTAGATAATAGTTTAAGAAGCTTTAAGACAAGACTATTTAATTTCTTGTTATTCCATTGGGTTTGTGTGTCTATACATTAAAAGACTGTTAGCTTTTTTTTTCATAAGTAGCAAGCTTTCATGAAAAACAATCTTGTTATATTTATTGACTTGTGTATAATATCTATTGGTTGGATGCCCAATTACAGCCATTATAATAAATCATGGATGCAGGTATAATACAATGGACGATAAATTTCATTTCCTGAAAGATTATGTGTGAAATTCTGCATATAGTAAATTCAAATTGTATAATTTTTTTAGGAGTAAGGATATATTTTAATCAAATAGACATTATCCTAATTTTCCTATTATCCTAACCTATTTATAGTTTGTATTGGTCATAGCTAAGTAGATTTAAAGCAATTTTTGGTTACTTTTTCATTATTTTGAGCTTCCTATGTCATATTTTTCATATAAATAAATTGAAGGGAAGATTTAGGGGGGGGGGGGTGTCTTAATCTTACTATATCAAAACACTAGCGGCTTCGCCCCTTGCCTCTAGGGGCTTTGCCCCAAGATGTTTGATCAAACCAAAATTTCGTATTTTAGATTTAAAAGAAAAATTTTTTAAATTTTCTTTGGGGGTAGGGAAATTTTTTTTTGTGGGGGGGATATTTATCATTTTTTGGGGGGTTGGGGGTGTCCCACCCCCCAAGAAAATAGTTATAAACCTTCCCGGGACCTATGAGAAGCTACCCTGTAAAGGAGAACCCGATCGGTTCAGCGGTTAGCGAGATCCTTCGCTACAAACAAACAGACAGACAAACAAACAGACAGACAGACAAACAAACATCGTTCTACTTTGTATTATAGATTGTATCCATAACATGAAGCTAAAACTTCATTTATATTTAATTTCCTACAGATATTGGGAAGTACCATTTGAACCAAAAATCTTGTTTATTGATGTTAAAATATCGAATTTTATCAATAAATTAATATTTTTTATCCAAATATTTTTGACAAAAAAAATTCGTATGTTTGCTGTCTAGAACCCATAACTTTAAAGCCACTGCTATTGAGTATATTTCTAGCATTGTCATCAAACTATTTCGAGTTTTGGATCTATAGTGCATTTATCAAAAATGACTTTACAGGGGTGTGTATTTTCTATCAAATTAATCTTTAGGGATAATACTTTAAAGGATAAATTGATGTACATCTTCAACTACGATTCTAAAAATTATCCCTTCTGCATGTTAAAATTTTGGTTTTAATTTTTCACTTTTACTTTGTATTAAAATATCCAAGGTTCGTAATCCAACGTATTATAGAACTTGTTTAAAAACTTTGGGGTCCAGTTACTTGTTTAAATTAAAATATCAAGGTTTTAGCATCAAAGTTATAGCACTTGTCTTAAAACTTTGGGAACCAGTTTCTTGTTTAAAATCAAAAAAATATTAAGGGTTTTAGCATCAAAAAATTATAGATCTTGTCTTAAAACTTTGGGGACCAGTTACTTGTTTAAAATCAAAAAAATATCAAGGTTTTAGCATCAAAATGTTATAGAACTTGCCTTAAAATCAAAATATGAAAATTTTAGTATCAAAATATTATAGAACTTGTCTTTAAAGATTAGGGACCAGTTACTTGTTTAAAATCAAAATATCAAGATTTTAGCATCAATATTATAAAAATTGTCTTAAAACTTTGGGAACCAGTTATATTTAAAATCAAAAAATAAGATTTTAGCATCAAAATTATAGAACTTGTTTTAAAACTTTGGGGACCAGTTACTTGTTGAAAATCAAAATATCAAGGTTTTAGCATCAAAATTATAAAACTTGTCTTAAAACTTTGGGGACCAGTTACTTGTTGAAAATCAAAATATCAAGGTTTTAGCATCAAAATTATAAAACTTGTCTTAAAACTTTGGGGACCAGTTTCTTGTTTAAAATCAAAAAAATATTAAGGGTCTTAGCATCAAAGTTATAGAACTTGTCTTAAAACTTTAGGGACCAGTTATATTTAAAATCAAAATATCAAGATTTTAGCATCAAAAAAGTATAGAACTTGTCTTAAAACTTTGGGAACCAGTTATTTGTTTAAAATCAAAATATCAAGATTTTAGCATAAAAAAATTATAGAACTTGTCTTAAAACTTTGGGGACTAGTTACTTGTTTAAAAACAAACTATCAAGATTTTAGCATCAAATTCATAGAACATGTTTCAAAACTTTGGGGTCCAGTTACTTGTTTAAAATCAAAATATTAAGATTTTAGCATCAAAATTATAAAACTTGTCTTAAAACTTTGGGGACCAGTTATTTGTTTGAATTCTAAATGTTTTTATTTTTAAAACTATATATACCCCTGTTCCAATGTGAAATATATAATTTAGAACATTAAAAGCTGCTATACAACCAATTTACAATCCAAAATCAAAAAGTTAGAAAATGAAATTATAGATAAGTTGAAAATCTAACCTAGAAAAAGATATTTTGAAATAAAAGAGCTTTTTAACTGTACATATGTACATAAAATGTGTATAGGTCTTTCCCCTTCTATTATAAAAAAGGTTGCTTGTTTATATACACTTATTGAAGGGGAGAGGATATTTGACTGGTGCCCAAAGTTTTATAACAACGTTATTTTATTCGTTGGCTTATACACTTTGGGTACTTTTATAGAATTATGATTGGTTGATTCGAAACTACTCGAGTTTAAACTTTTAGCCAATAATTTCAATGAACCAAAAGGGTTAACTTTGTTTATAATCATTGGCGATGTTTATCAATTTAACGACCATTGTCTCATCTCTTATTATCCCTATGTACATCGTTTTAGCTTATTGTTTAAAAAATCTTTACAACTTTCCGACTTTGTCTTTTTATTATAAAATTGATAGAGAATAGGGGGAGGGGGATGGATGTTTAACTTTTCATTTAAGGGATATTACCATATATTGTTGTAAAGACCAAATTACACCATTGTTACTTTAAAGCCTTTTATATAAATGTTATTATTACTTTTTTACGTGAAAACATTTCATAATACTCTATAGCTTGAGTATGTTTGTCTGTCTGTCTGTCATAAAATGAAGTTAGTTTGTTCTTTTTTGCCTTCTGATATCAAATTAGCTTATTTTAGCCATTTTTATAATAATAACTGCATAAAAACTAATTTCATACCTTCGTATCAAGATTAGAGTAAAACACTAGAGGGAGAAAGTGTTAAATGAATGTATCTTCCCATCGCAACCACCGTGTGCAACTCTTCTGTTGGGTCATTCAACCAATGACGCGCTGATATTAACACAGCCAATTAGCAGAAAATAGTTTAGAAGCAGACGAAAAGGTCTTTGAAAAAGAAAGGGAGGTAGTTGTCTGTATACACATCGTTTCTGTAGATCTGTTGTATCAAGAAGTATGATGCGTTTAAGTATTAGGCTGTCTTTTTGTCTGTCTGCATGATATTAAATTTACCTATTTTCGCTACTAAAAAGATATGAAATGTTCTAAATTTTATAGCTTAGCGTTTGTTGGATTTAGTATCATAAAATAAGAAGTGTTATTTTACTCTAAAACAACCCAAAAAGTGTTTTTATTTTCAAACATAAAAATTAACATGCTCAAAATGGCAAATAACATAGAAAATTAAAGATTTGGCTTTTATCTTTTCTGCCATTCAATATTAACACTTTATATATTTTATTATTTACTTTCTTGATTTTTATATGCTTTAAAATTAATTGAAGTTCAACCATCCTTCTTCCAGCTACAAAATACAGAATTATACATTTAAGATTTTGGGGGAGATTATTTATAGGCCTTTGTTCTAACAAAAACCATTTTTAGACTTTTTGAAACGATGTTTGTTCTTTCCTCTTTGTGTAAACACTCGTCTCGTAATTGCCATTGCAATGTTGTAAACCTAAAAACACAACACCTATCCACGTATAGGGGTGTTTTTAAAATGTTACAAATAATTATTTTATTACATGAAATTACCCCCCTAGCATCTAATGTAATTCTATTCGAAGGGGCTGAAAAATAGCTAAATAACATCCAAAGACTTAAATGTAAAAATTCCAAAACACTGGTTTAGCTCAGAAGTAAATCTTAATAGACAACTAACAAAAAAACGACTAGTTTATATTATTTGATTAATATTTTTCTCGCATATGTCCGTAGACTGTTGTCTGCGGATACAAAGATAAATTCATTGTTTTTTTTGTAAAGTGTAAATATCAACATACCTTTAAAAATGTAAAGCATAGATTTCACTGACTAGTATAACTGGCTAGGTAAAGGATCTTATTTCGTCTCCTTAATCTTTAAAAAAATCTCCAAAATACCTAAAATAAATGACATTAATTAAAATGCTTTTCGTCCTTTTTTTTTCTTAGGATAATTTTAAAAAAGTTTCATAAATTAAAACAAAAAACTGCTTATTTTGTAAAAACATTTATTTCCATAATAAAAAGCCCTTTAAAAGCTTTCATACATGATATACATACACTTCCGCATTTTTTCACAACTGCAATTTATATTTCATATTCGCAATTAGAATCACATTAACAAGTAATGGAAAAGTTCGATTTTTTCATTTGTAGCGAGGGATCTCGCTAACCTCTGAATCGAAATGATTCTCTTGTACAGTGTAGCTTCTTATAGGTCCATTGAAGGTTTATAAATATTTTGGAAGGGTATGTCCACCCTCCTAAGAGAAATTGCATCTAAAAAAAATGTTCCACCTCTTTAAAAAAAAACAAAAAACCTCATTTTTTCCCATTTAAAACTAATATTTAAAGTGAAGGATATACTTTTCCCATTCTCTCGAGTGTCCCTAGAGGCCTCTAGGGGCGTAGCCGCTAGTATAATATAAGTTATTGATATTTGAATAGATTTAATTCTCTAGATGGACACAATAATTCGTCTAACTTAAAAAAGTAATACCTAGCAGACGAACGTTTTTGTTTATATTTTATTCACATATTACAAGCAATGCAATTTAAAGACGACATAATTTCCTGAAAGCTAGCTTTATCCTAAGAATTTTGAATCTAGATTTTCTAAATTTAATGATATATGAATAATTTGATACATTTGCGTAAGTCAAGGTATACCCCCCATACACACCCGACCCCCCTATTCTAATGTCAAATTAAATATTTCAATTTTATTTTGGGTTTTGCACTTTTAGGACATTTACATACTTTTTCAAGGACCTTCAAGTAGTGTAGCAGTCGAATGGATTTATTACAACTAGAATCTTTCATCAGATTATAATGTACTGTAACAAAGTAAAACTTGTAGCGGGCTAAACGCCCCCCCCCCCCATCAACGCCCTTCATCCCATCACATCCTCTTCTAATGGATGAAAAAGAACTGACCAATGAATGACTAAATTGAAAAGAATTTTTTTCCCGTCATAATATTCACGTATATTTTACATCCATTAACAGTCGCAATGTTTTTTTTGTTGTCTGTATAAAATGATGAGCTTTGCTCGAATTTTATCAACTTATTTTGATTTAATTTAACCTGAAAAGCTTTTTATTAGTAATGTTAGTAAGGCTTGTTTTAGCCATGTATTGTATTGAATTATAGACAGCTTTCCGCGGATATTAAAATAAAAAATTTAAGATGAAAACTAGGTTGTTTAGCCCCGAGGGGCTGAAGAAACTTTCTAACAAAACTGGTAATAATTTGATGAGTTTTATTTTAATATTCGTGGAAATTTGTCTGTAATACGATGCTATACATGATTTTTCAGCAAGTCTCAGAACCGTTTCTAATACAGCAGCTATCCATACTGGCAAAGTTCTTTTTGACTCGCCTCATTTTCATACCATAAGGCAAGTGTCCATAAATAGGGTTAAAATACAGCGAAGCTTTTTTAAAAAATAGGCGAAACATGAAGAAACACATTAATAGTTATTTATCGCATCGTATTATAAACGGCTTTCCGCGGATATAGAATGTACAATTATAAGATTAAAACTGGTTTAAATCTTATGATTGTACATTTTTATATTTGTAGTAAGCTGGATATAATACGATGCTAGACATTGTTTTTTCGTAGGGATGAGAACCGGTTCCTATCAACCGGATTCGAATGAATACGAGAAATTGATTTAAATCAAGATAACCTGATGATATCTAATAAAAGTCATTGTAGAAATGGCTAATCGCAGGGCTGTTTAACACTCACATTCGAGAGTTGTGAATATAAATTATGGACAGATATACAGACAAACAGTCATGAGTGACTTGTATATTAGTATTGCTATTAAAATGGATTTAGAACAATAGCCAGGATCACGTATAAAAACAAATCCTTTTTCTCTTAAAAAGAAAAACATAACAAGAGTGACAATATCCATTATAATTCAATTCTTAAATGCTCCTTTAATAATTAGTATTAAGACTATTTTTTGTCTAAAGCATCCCCCCCCCCCCTAAGTCTGCTGATCAAAGCCTCTTGTAAGTTCTATCCTAATTATATATTGAATATTTAGAATTTATTCCTTGTTTGTTGATTTATTTATAGACAAATCCCTTTTCCTTTTATTCAGAATGGATATATCATTACTTGGATGTCGAACCAGATTTTCATGTACTAAATTCACCCACTTTACTTTATCCCCTACTTCTACTGGATGAATGAAATGACCAATAAATGAGGTCCATTTTAGCAACCTAATTTTCGCCTGTCAAAATATCCACGTATTTTACAAATATCCATTACATTAACGTGATTCTAGGGTAGCTTCGCTCCTACAAGAAAAAATTGAAACGTGTAGGGTAGGGGGGAAGGTCAACAGGGCATGAAAAAAGTGTCTTTGATATGAACAAAAACATTCCTGTACTGTTTCAATTCCAAATTAGGATGTCATTTTTAGGCGTGACTTCACTTCTGCAGATGTAACACATTATTAAATAGCTTGAACCCGGGGAGGAAAGGGACTTTGGGCTGTAATTGGTACCCAAAGTTTTAAGTAAAACGTTCTTGGATTCGTTGTCCTAAAAAACTAGTGTATTGTAAAATCTAAATTGATTGATTGGTATTGATTATTAATTTCCATTGTATTATCCATTTAGCTTCCTGCTAGTATTATTACGACAGCACTAACCGCATGTCCCTTGTTTTATGTTTTATCAGGGACAGGGGTTGCTACTCTAACAATCAATTCTCCAAAAAAAAAAAATCACGAAACCTTTTAAAGTTCTTAAGGTGGAAGTATATTTTGTTTTTTCATGTAATTGAACAGGGGTGGGTAAGAAGGGGGAGGAAAAGGGGAAGGGGGTTGTGGGGAAATTTTCCTTTACAATTGTTTGTAAGAATATCATTCCCTTTTCTCTGATCATCAGGGAGGGAGGGGAGGGACATAGAGCTATTTATTACACTAGTCTCTATGGTTTTATTATAACGTTTTCTTATTCGTTGGCTTAACAACTTTGGAGACTTCATTGAATTTTGATCAGTTATTTTATAAAAATGTGTGTTTAAACGGTTCAACCACTAACTGTAATCTTCTTTGATCTTCATTGGGGATGTACATCAATTTATCGGCCATTGTCTTATCCCTTTAGATCTCTGATGTTTCCTCCTCTTTAGTTTATTTGCCTTTAAGTCTTTGTGCGAATCTGGAACACTATGCAGATCTTATAATATGCGGAAGTGAATGCCCAACTCCGTAAATTTATTAGGGATAGGACAGCGTGCGATAAATAGATACCCCTCACCCCATCTAAAAATAGAGGTTTTTAACACTTTTGACTACATTAAATCCGTCATTAGATCAAAGAAAGTTATCAAAAATAGTTCTTGTTTGTTGCCAGATTTTGAAATAATTAAACATAATTGTTTTAAAATCTAACGAGTTAAAATCAGTGTAGTAATGATTTTATTACAATGCCAGTCGAAACTGTCTTCTAAGCTTTTCCTAATCAAGTTATTGTTAGTAAGGGCGTCCTAGCTTTTTTATTTGGGAGAGGGATAATCACCCTTTTACCTTCCCCCTTCCCTTGGACGTCTTTCTGCATTAAAACTATAATATTTCTCAAATTAAAGCTTCTACATTATTAAGTGGAATATGTCTAGAATTAATTTTACTAAGCATAATATGAATATTTTTGTTTAAAAGTGAAAACACCATACAATATAAGTTGACTTCAGAGAATACGGATTTGCTACCAAAAATATAAAATTTTATTACAACAAATGCACTATTTTTTGTTTCTTTTTAGCTGAAGAAAGTAATTCCCAGTATGGCCTCGATACCGATTGATGTCTGCTGGATTATAACCGATTTATAGCCATAATGAAAAATAGTGTTTGTATCGTATTACTGACAATTTTCCTCGAATGTTGAAATACAAATCATAAGATAAATACCAGTTAGCGTGGGCCCTGGGTTTTTATCCTATATTTTTTATTTTGATATCCGTGGAAAGCTGTCTGTATTATAAAGTAGTAAGATCTCAAAATTGCTTGAATAAATTAGGCAATTTGCACAAAACTTCATACTTTTTTTTATATATATTGTCATTTTATACTTGCAATAGTTTAAATCTGTTTTTACCTAAATTTTAGTCCCTTAAATTCAAATTAACAAATTTTTACTTAGTAAAACTGCCAAAAAATAGTATACAGAATTATGTAGTAAAAACCTTGACTTTGAACCATTCTAATTCCAACACTTTTGAGCCTGCCTATTGAATAAATAATGTGCCAAAAGCTCAGTGAAACATAAAGATTTTTATCTGTTTGGCCTAAAAAATGCATACAATGGCTTAATTCGGTGTTCACTTATTACCGAAGAAACTTAATACAAGATAAAAAAATCTATATTTAGCATTTACGACGCTTGATGCCTCTAGGGGCACTTGCAGGGGGGGGGGACATTTTTTCTAGGGGCGTTTTTGGTTCCCTATAATAGTTATAATATAAGCCTTTACAGGACCTATGAGATGATACACTGTAAAGGAGAACCATATCGGTTCAGCGGTTACCGAGATCTTTCGGTGCAGACATACACAGATCAAGTTACTTTTATATGAATATCCTTTTCATTTGGGTAAAGTGCTTTAGTGTAGTTATGTAAAATTTTGTATATGTGGTACTTGCAGAAGCATTTGTTTAAAGAACCGATTGAACAATCAAAACAAGCGAATTTTAAGAACACCTATAGTAGTTTTATAACTTATCATTTATGACTTAACACGTACAGATTTATTTCTGTATTATTGAGATATTAAATAACATTTAAAGCCACTTTAAAGGGTTGCAACATTTAAAGACCTAAACCCCGAACAAACATATTATGCAAATCTGAATTTTCAAAATAGCAGCTTTATTATTCATTTAGGATGATTTTACAATAAATATGAAATGTAGATGCCTCTTTTGGTTACAAAATTCCACTGTTATTTTTTGATTAATCAGCACCAATAAAGCACAAGATCTCAAAAACAGCATTTGGGGGTAATACTGGTGAACAAATATATTATGCAAATCCAAAACAAAGCAACAAAAAAAAGGTTTTTTGGCACTTTTCTCCTCTTTTAAAGATTGATTATGATAAAATAATATTTTTTAAAGGGATTTATGCATTAATTATTATGAAATATAGTATAAGGTAGAAATTAATGATTTTTCTAAATAAGAAATGATTGAAAAAAATAAATTCGATCCCTATCACTTTAGAGGACAGCTGCTGACCCCCAGTCTTATGGATGAACCTAAATACATGTTAAAGATAAAAATTACCCTGAAAATTATACAAAAATGTTTTTTTATGTGTTAAAAAAATTCATTTTAAAATCTTGATTTTGAGGATGATGACCTTTCAGATGCTCCTGTTGGTGGTGATGGTGAGCCAAATGTTATCTAAGTACATGCCCATTACAACAACTTGTCAATTAACCTATGTACCATTTTTTGTAGTCATAGCAGCCTCCAATGGAGCCTTCCGACAAGAAATATAACCATCTTCTAAAAACTACAGTATTCACCTTATGAATTGAAGTAAATAAAATAACAATTCTTTTCTTTTTTAATAATGCTGGGCTGGAGGATGCTATAACTACAAAAATTGGATTATAGTTTAATATATAAGTTGTCATCATGGACATGCACTTTGATAACATTTGGCTCACCATCACCACCAATAGGGGCATCTTAAAGGTCATCATCCTCAAAATCAAGATTTTAAAATAGATTTTTTCAACACACCAAAAAACATTTTTGTATAATTTTCAGGGTAATTTTTATCTTTAACATGTATTTAGGTTCATCCATAAGACTGGGGGTCAGCAGCTGTCCTTTAAAGTGATAGGGATCGAATTTATTTTTTTCATACATTTATTATTTAGAAAAATCATTAATTTCTACCTTATACTGTATTTCATAATAATTAATGCATAAATCCCTTAAAAAAATATTATTTTATCATAATCAATCTTTAAAAGAGGAGAAAAGTGCCAAAAAACCTGTTTTTTGTTGCTTTGTTTTGGATTTGCATAATATATTTGTTCACCAGTATTACCCCTAAATGCTGTTTTTGAGATCTTGTGCTTTATTGGTGCTGACTAATTAAAAAATAACAGTGGAATTTTGTAACCAAAAGAGGCATCTACATTTCATATTTATTGTAAAATCATCCTAAATGAATAATAAAGCTGCTATTTTGAAAATTCAGTATTGCATAATATGTTTGTTCGGGGTTTATTTTTTATTCCAAAAAAGGACTAAACTTAGCATTTTATGTGAGCTAATAGACAAAAGATATTATACCTTTTAGATTTTCATGAGAAATGCTGTATTTTATTTTAGCTCCTACAGGAAGACGAAACCATTTATAGATCTCCAATTTAATAGATTGACAGTTGTAGAAAAGCTTTGGTTTTAAATACATCTCTGAAGAATTTAAATTATTGTTAACACTCATTGAGTTAAAATCTGAATAGAAAGAGGGCCTTACAAATCTTTTTATTGTCATCATAAAGTCTTTGGCACTATCTCATCCACTTATTTAATACCTTAAGGTAACCCTACCTCTCTTATTTGCGTTTTCTCATGTACCCAAAGTTTTATTCATATTGGCTAAAAAACTTTAAATACTTTTACTGAATTGTGATTGGAAAGTTCAAAACTAGACATGTACAAACGCTTCAACTAACAGATTTTATTTTGTTTATTATAATTGGGTATGTATATCAAATTATCGTTCATTGTCTTATCCATTTAGTTTATGTTATTAAAATTGTAATAATCTTCAGGGAGAGAGGGGACATTGGGCTGTTCATTACACTAGTCCCCAAAGTATTATAATAGTATTAAATTTTGATTGGTTGGTTCATTAAGTTAAGTGAACAAACTTTTCAACTTCTAATTGTAATCTACAGAATGGTTGGTTTATTTAGTTAAGTGAACAAACATTTCAACTTCTAATTGTAATCTACAGAAGGGGTAATTTCGTGTATCATCATTTGCATGTACATCAAGTTATCGGCCATTGTCTGATCCCTTTAGATCCCTGAATAATCTTTATTGAAACAATATGTTTTGCCTTTTTATTATCAAAAGGAAATATACTATGTAATTTTAGTTTTAAATGTTGAAAAATTATTGAAAAAAGGGGTGGGGGGTTGAAGGTTCAGATTAAATCGCAATGAAAACTATCTTATCTGATATGTATAAAATGTATAATTGACTTTTTATGTCCTATAAAATTGCACATCTTAAAAAGTTAAGCAAAAAATTAAGAAAATACAAAGGTTTAAAGTGATTAATATGTTTTCATAAGGAATTCGCCTTAGGGATCTAAAGTGATAAGACAATGGCCGGTAAATTCATGTAACTACCCAATGATGATACTCAAAATTATCCCTTCTTTAGATTACAAGTTAAAACGGTTGGACATTCAACTTAATGAACAAACCTTAAAAAATCTATGTAAGTCCCCAAAGTTGTAAAGCCAACGAATAAGAAAACGTTGTTATAAGACTTTGGGAACTAGTGTAATAAACAGTCCAATGGTCCCTCCCTCCTTGCTTTTGTTTTATATCAAGAAATTACTCTGTTAAACTATTGAGCTGTTATTATATCAACATAATATCTATATAATGCTACATAGTCAATTAAAAAATGTACCCTTTGATAGAAAAACTTGAATTCATGCCCCATAAATTTTTAAATATTAAATTGGCCTTTAACTTCTCATGTGAATCAATGCGATGCGACAAGCCGTTTTACTGATTTTAAGTAACAGAGTTGAGTACACAAACATCCTACTACTTTGGTAAAAATTTGTATGAATTAAAATTATCTCTAAAGAAAAAGACGAAAGAAAAAATGACTTAACTGTTTTATTTTGAAAGAATAAACAGACTCCTAATTATGTCATTCCAAAATTGTGCCTTTCATATATATTTTGTATGTATCTACAACTGTATATCTACACGTGTTAGGGGTTTTATGGGATTGAGGTAAAATTGTAAACTTAGCTTTCACAGAGAGTGATTTACTCGGCAATTTTTAAAGATAGATGGCTGATTTTTTTATGAAGATTCTGTTGACTGTTAAGCATATATTCTATATCTCTATCTATCCGTCTGTCTGTCAATAATGCTACGGGGAAAACCTGTTAAATACAATTTTCTCAGCTTATTTAGGTAATTTTAAATACTAAAGAAATTCCATTTGATTAATGAGCATCTACTGTATAACTTACTTTGCGTGTCCGTTTGTTTAGTATTTCTCTTTTTTTTGTTTTGTTTCTAACATCTGATACTGTGCTATTTATAGACAATATTATCCTTGTTTTTCTTATAAATAAAAGTGATACAATCACAAAAACACTAAAAGACAAAAAAAACTTTAAATATCCAAACCATTTTAAAAACTCCTAAAATACCTATTTTTAGTAATATGAGAAGAATAATTATAAGGGTTTTTTATGTTTCTAGATGACATTAATGATGGTAGACTAAAACGTCTAAAAAAATGACAAGGTCTTGTCAAGCAGATAAGACATGAAAAAGTGTTGAGTCTTGATAATATATGTAGACAGAGGTGATCATTAAAAAGCCATTAAGGACGCGTTTATGTGATAATAAGTGATTAAGGGATGTTTATACCTTTTAAAGGTTATAGTTATATTTATACCCTTGTTAAATGTAAAAAAAAATAATGTAAAAACTAACCCTGTTTAAATGTAACAAAACAAAGGAAAATACAGTGTAAAACCGGAAGAAATTGTGGATTTTTAATCCCCAAAATATGTAAGGGAAACAGGAAAAAATCCCTGAAAACTCCGGGAAAATGTAACGAAAATATTGAGCCCTGTTTTAAGAAAATGTGCTAAGATACTGAAGGTGGCGGAAGGAAAAAAAAGTATGCATACAACCATGCATTCACCAAAGGTGTGCCAACGATACAACAAATAAAAAAGATAACTTTTTTTCTGTCATTGAAAAATAACTACTGCATTGAAAAGTTGAAAAAGAAACTTGATAAGTTTTACTATTAATATTTTATTATTTATAACACTTTTGACTTTTTTTGTCCCTAGCCTCTATTTAATTTAAAACCTATCAGTGTATAGTTAGATTTTTAAATACTAGTCATGACCACTTTTTTCCCCCTTAAATCCAATCGAATAATAGTTTAACCATGGAGGGAGGGAACATTGGGCTTTTAATTACAACAGTCCCCAAAGCTTTATAATACCGCTTTCTTATTCATTAGCTCAACAACTTTGGGGACTTTTATTGTATTTTGATTGGTTGGTTCATTAGGTTGACAGTCCATAAATTTCATCCCCTAATTGTAATATAGTAGGGGTGATTTTGTGAAGCATCATTAGGTATATACATAAAGAGAGGGGTAGGTTTCTGGTATAATCCGTAAAGGTGTGTGTTTTAAGGCTTAAAAATAGTAGTAGAACGATAATATTCACTAAATATGTGTATTTCTTATTAAAAAGAACTATAGACAAAAAAAAATTTAAAAAGTTAAAAAATTTTGACGTTCTACTACTGTTTTAACCTTCAACACATAACCTTTACGGATTTTACCAGAAACCAACCCCTCTCTTTATTGGCCATTTATCTCTGATTTTAAATTGATTTTCATATTTTTGGATATAATTTTCCTCTTTTGTTTTTATAAAAATGGTTGTTGTATAGTTGCCACACCTTCTGTATTCCCCCTCCCCGAAGATGACCATGAACCTGCAGCACATCAGTTCTAAGGCAAGCTTCAGGATGCTCTGAATCAACAAAGGTGTATATGGAGAAAGGGGCTATGGGCTTTTATTAATCTAGTCCCCAAAGTTTTATACTAAGCTTGTTCGCTGGCTTAACAACTTCAGGGAATTGTGATTGGTTGGTTTATTCAGTTTAGTGTTCAAACGTTCCAACCATTAATTGTAATCTATAGAAGGGATAATTTGGTGTATCATCATTGGGGATGTTTATCCATGTATATCTCTTGTATAGGGTGCTTTCTCTCAAGTTCCAATCAAGCAATGAATCCGTCCCCTTTCCTTATTTTTGAAATAAAATTGAAAGTAAGGAGGTGGTGACCCAATATAACAATAAACAAACAAACGAAACTTAACGCCAGAGAAAAATTACCTCTTACAATTATAAAAGAATTGCTAACGTTTAGTGAATTTTGAAGATTTGCATATCCCTCTTATTCTGCAGAGTTTACCATCATAGCGTTTTTTGCACATAATTGCGATACGAACAAAAACCTAGCAAAATTGTTGTCTTCAAGTGTTTTATGAGCGTTAAGTTGAGAGTTTCGTGTTTAAAATGAACTATCAACAATTTGTATGTTTGTGGATGTGTGTGTGTGTTTTCATATAGAATAAAAACAGTGTATAGAGCAATGTCCTTTGTAAGCAAGTAAGATAAATAAAGTTTATTTGGGTTTCGTGATAACACCTCTCAATGGCCGTTTCGTCGTAGTTTCACCGTAGATTTTCTTCTATTTCTAGCTCCTGCGGGGGAGTCACCTAACATAACCTAACCTTGAATAACATTAAATAACCTATCAAAAGCTACTGTGAAAATAGGACAAATGCCCCTTAAGAGGCGTTGTAACGAAAAGTACTATCTCTGTTTGTTTTGTTATAGAGTATTAAATATTAAACTTTATATTTTTATTTGAATATTAGGAGACCTTTTTAATTACCCTAAAATGCACAATCATTAGCATTTTTGCATGGATTTAGCCACCTAAACATCATTAAATTCCTGCACTACTATCAGTGCATTTTTGGCCAAAAAAATGCACAAAAATAGTATATGGCAAATAAGCCACTAACAAAAAAGAGCTTGTTTTATTTTAGTGTACTAGCGGCTGTTACCTTGTCATCTATCTAGGTGCTCTGTATTAAAAGGGGTAAGGAAGGTCAGTAAAATAGCCTAAAACCAAAACCAAGGCTTTAAAAAAAAGTAAAATAGCTTAAAATCATAATAGATCATGATACTATATTACACAATATTTTTATCTAGGGAGGGAATGGACAACAGAAATTAAATTAATCTGCATTGCATTCACCTTCTAAGATGTGTACAGGCTATACATTAAGGTAGATGTTTACACATGGGAGAAAGGTTATAAAATTCTTTAAATAGGCCAAAAATACCTAAAATAATTTTTGTTTACATTTTGTAAGTTGTTAAATGGCCATCTGTTTGCGTGTTTTGGGGTAATTTGTTTTATCTGTTGATATTGATAATATTCAAGGATAAAAAATTTAAAGAATGAATAGACTGTAAATTATTCTAGTACCCAAAGTTTTATAATTGCGCCCTCTCATTAGCTAGTTTAATACCTAATTAAAGTTTGATTGGTTGGTTCAAACTAGCAGTGTCCAAACTTTTCAGTCAAAAGAGGTCAACCACACAAAAATACTATTAATAAGATAATATGAGCATTCTGAATGTTGCAACAGTTTGGAGGAAGTCTGCCTTCAATGCACAAGATTTCTGGCAGCAAGCTGCACATAGCTGATAAGCTGCAAATTGTCAGCAATAAGGTAAGCTATCAAACAAATGGCACAATCTCGTATTAAAAAATACCTCTAAACGTTGATTATACTTTTTTAAAATTTGCAGCCCTCGAATAACTTATTGACCTCTTTTTATTGATATTCTGGTATCTTTATTCGAAGATTACGGAATATCGATCTTGTATTTAATTTATTTATTAAGTTCGTTCAGAGACATCATAAAAAATATATAGCTTGCCAAATTGAAATAGTAAATGACATAAAATCATAAAAATTCTTGTTTTGTCAACTGTGAAGTAACATGTTTAATTATTTTTAGGTATGTACATTTTCTTTATAACCATATAAGAAGAGACAGTTAGCTTATTCTGTACTGGTAAGTCTGAACATAAAAGGGCACATTTGAAATATATATAAATTAATAATAGGTTAGTTTTTTTTTAACCTTTTTTAAATGATCCATCGGCTGTTTTCATAGCTTTATAGCTTAAATCCATCCAAATACTTAAAGGGATAGTTGCATGAAGTGCACTTTAGAAAAATTATTTCAAACATAAGTTACATATATACCATCAAACATATATAATTTTGTATTACAATAAATAACAAATAATTAGACATCGCGAAATCAGTCGTCATGCTTTTTTTGTCAAGTCAAAATATCTCAGCTATATAAATGGCATATTTCACAAAATACAATTTTCAAGTTTTATATTTAAAACTATATGGTGGAAAATTGAAATTCTTTAAAAATATGCCCTATAAATGTAGTTTAAACTGTTGAACAGGAAAATAAACCAGTTTATTAAGTTTTATTTAAGTTTAAATGCATTTCGTGCAACCACCCCTTTAAGATTAAACAACCTAAACCCAACCTGGGAACTATTTGAAACTACCCTATCAGATTAGTGATAAGCGAGATCTTAATGGACAACCAAAATCCTGACTGTTTTATAAGATAGAATGGGTGGAATTCAAATATAACCAATTTCCATCAAATAAATTTCTTGGAAAATATAACAACGTTTTTGGACTGCTGAAAAGCTATTTTGCCTTTGAATCATATTAGCACATGATATTGAGCTTTATTATTAGGAGCAAAGACTCTCTTAAACATTTCAAAACACCCATGCATGGAAAAGGGAAAGCGATACAGACAAACAATTCTAAGTGAAAATTTCACCACATCTCTCTTTTATTATTTATCCCAACTTCCTACCCACTTCCCTTCAGTTATATCAATAAACAAGTTTTACGCCAACTGTACGCCAAAAAATATCTAATTTTAAACAAATATAAAAATCCATGTAAAAATATAAAATAACTATTCAGTTAGATTCGTCGTTCTAAGTAGGTACCATTTATAAATTGTACTTAAATTAAATTTTTCATGAGCAGGATTAATGATATCACCAGTTTATTACTGCTGCGCCCCTTGTGAAAATGAATATTCTTGTTAATTCTCTACTTACAAATATGCGTAATTTTTGCGTATATAATTGAGATAAAATTTCTGAAAGATTTGAGCCTTAAATATGTTTTTATGATTTTATTTACCCAACCCTGCTTGCTTCGAATACAGAGCCCCTAGATGCTAGTGGCACAGCAACTAGTTTTAAAACCAATTAATGTTTCATTTAATAATTGTAGTTTATTGGTATTTACTTATGGATGTTGTTGTTCTTGGACCGAGGATGCAAGCTTTTCCGGAGTGGTCCTATCCGGGGAGATGGAGAAGAAGTCCCCGGGCAAACCTGCATCAAACACACCTGCTTGACCATTCACCCTGTCCGGGTTTCCACCAAGGGGCTGGCCTAATAGGCTTTTAAGTCAGCCCCTGTCAGCTCTGGAGGCCTTGGAGGCCTTTCAACTCCAACCCTCCATAACCACATCCAACATCCCTCCCCCTCCTCCCCTCATCCTCTCTGGCGACATCCACCCGAATCCTGGCCCCAAATACCCCTGTTCTACCTGCTCCCGCAATATTACCCGCTCCACTGGTGCCTTCCTCTGCAACTCCTGCCAACTTTGGGTTCATCCTAAATGTTCCCTCCTTCCATCCAAATCCGATTACAATTCCAACTGGTCCTGCCCACCCTGCATTTCTGCCTCAACAACTCCCTTTTCACCTTCCCCCCAACCACCAACACCCCCATCCAAACCCCGCGGTCCTAAATTCCCATGTACAGTCTGTTCCTTAGGTGTTACAAAATCCACTGGCTCCTTCCAATGTAACTCCTGCCTCCAATGGATCCACCCTAAATGCTCCCTCCTCCCATCTGCCACCCACTACTCCCCTTTCTGGTTCTGCCCTTCCTGCTCCCCCCCAACCTCACCCCCTCCCTCTCCTAACTTATCTCCCCCTACACCCCTCCCATCACCTAGCTCCCCGTCTACCCCTCCTTCCCCTGCAGCTCCTCCTTCACCCCCGCCCCCTCCTCCACCCACCCCTGCCCCCCGAAAACCTCCTGGTAAACCTTTTGTCCTTCAATTCAATTGTAATGGCCTCCTTACCACCCAAGATGAACTCCACAACCTTATTTCTACCCATAACATCCCCATCACCTGCCTCCAAGAAACCAAACTCTCCAGCAAATCCAATCCCAAACCCCTCCCTGGCTATAACTTTCTCAGGAAGGATCGTCAAGACCGACCTGGTGGAGGAATAGCCTTCCTTATTGCCGATGACATCCCCTTCACCCACCTTGACCTCAATCACCTTTCCAATGGCCCCCTTGAGATCGATGGTATCCAAATTTCCCGCAATGGCTCTCCTACACAAATCATCAACCTTTACCTTCCTCCACATTCTTCCTGTCCCCCCCAATACACCCCTGACTTTAACCTCCTCTTTGACAACCCAAATGACCTTATCCTAGTCGGTGATTTCAATGCCCACAACCCTGCCTGGAACTCCATCACCCTTGACCAATCTGCCATGAATCGTGGGGAGGCTCTGCTGGAAGCTCTCAATGAGAGCAGCCTCTGCCTCCTCAACGAGGACTCCCCCACCCGCCTCCCCCCCAACGGCCAACCCACCTCCCCCGACCTTTCCCTTTGCTCTGCCCACCTTGCCCTTGACTTTTCCTGGCACACCCTCACCACCCTCCGTTCTGATCATCTCCCCATCCTCCTCTCCCTTCCTGAAATCAACAGAAACCCCCGCCCTGTCAAAACTTTCCACAACTTCCGTAAAGCAGATTGGGACACCTTCACCCTTGAAACTGAAACCCTCTTTGAAGATCTTCCTGAACCCTCCTCCTGCTCCCAAGGTGAAGCCACCTTCCGCCAAATCCTCCAAACTGCCTCCAAACACACAGTCCCTGCTGGCTTCATCAAAAACTCCAATCCCTCCCTCCCCCAGTCTGCTAAGCCCCTTATCCAGCAAAGAGACTCCTTAAGAGAAATTAACCCCCATGATCCTCAAATCCAAATCCTCAATGAACAAATTTCCTCAATAGTAAACCAACACTCCAACAAAAAATGGCAAGAAACCCTTTCCAAATCCGACCATAGAACCAACCCTTCCAAATTCTGGTCCCTCCTCAAATCCCTTTCTGGCAAAAACAATTCCCCTCCTTCCAACCAACCCATTTCCTTCAACAACAAAGTTCACACCTCCCACGCCCACATTGCTGAATCCTTCACCAAACAATTCACCTCTGTCTCCCGCCACACCTCCAACCCTTTCTCCAGAAAAATTATCCGCAAAATTAGACACCGCCACCGCCTCAACAGAGATTTCCAACCTTTCACACCTGCCCTTGTCCTTGAAGCTATTAAAAATTCCTCAAATTCATCTGCACTTGGCCCTGATCACCTCAACATCCTCCACCTCAAACACCTTGGCCCAAATGGCATCTCCTACCTTACCAAACTCTTCAACCTCTCCATTTCCGCTGCTAATATCCCTGCCATTTGGAAGCTCTCCAAAATTATTGCCCTCCTCAAACCTGGTAAACCCCCTGACCTTTCCACCTCCTACCGCCCAATCTCCCTCCTCTGTCCTGCAGCTAAAGTCCTTGAACGCCTCCTTCTCCCATACCTTAAACAATCCCTCTCCACCCACCCCTCTCAACATGGCTTCAAACCCCTCCACTCCACCACATCCTCACTCCTTAATCTTTCCACCTCCATTGCTAACGGTTTCAACCAAAACCTCCCCCCCAGCCGCACAACCGTAGCCTCCATTGACCTTTCCAAAGCCTTCGACTGCATCCCAATCCATCTCCTTCTCCAAAAAATCTCCTCTTCAAACCTCCATCCAAACATCATCAGATGGCTGTCCTGCTACCTGCGTGGCAGAATGGCCTTCTGCTCCTACCAAAATACCAACTCCTCCCCCAGAATTGTCCACACTGGTGTCCCCCAAGGCTCTGTTATTTCCCCCGTCCTTTTCAACTTCTACATAGCAGATGCCCCCCACATCCCCCCTGCCACCACCTCCTCCTATGCCGACGACCTCAACTCCTTCCACTCCTCTCCTGACATCCCCCAGTCAGTTGAATCCATCAACTCCCACCTCTCCTCAATCGCTGACTGGGCCTCCACCAATGGCCTCTCCATCGCCCCCAACAAATCCACTGTCACCCTTTTCACTCCTGACCGTAAGCACCAATCCAACCTCCATCCTCAAGTCCAAATTAACGGCTCCATCCTCCCCCTTGAGAAAACCCCTAAGATCCTTGGAGTTACCTTTGACACCTTTTTCAATTTCAGTTCCCATGTCTCCACCATTTCCTCAAAAATTTCCTCCCGCCTCAGAATCCTTAAATGTCTGGCTGGCACCAAATGGGGCCACCAGAAGGAGACCCTCCTCACCACTTACAACACCCTCCTCCGCCCCATCACCACCTATGCCTGTCCTGTCTGGTTTCCTAACACCTCCAAAAACAACATTGACAAACTCCAAGTCCTCCAAAACCAAGCCCTCCGCATCTGTACTGGTTCCACCAAAAAATCCCCCATTAGCCACCTCCACCAAGAAACTAAAATCCTACCAGTACGGAACCACCTCTCCCTTTTATGCTCCCAGTACCTGGCCTCCTCCCTCCGTCCTTCCCACCCATCCTTCCCCAATGTCACAACCCCTCCTGGTCCTAGATCCAAGAAATCCACCCTCCAATCCATGTTCCTCCCGAATCTCCAACCTTTTCTCACCCCTGACAACACTCTCCTCCCTGCAAATTACAAATCCACCATCTCCCGACTCCACACCTCTGCAGTTACCCAAGCCATCAACTCCTACCCCCCTAATCCTGTCCTTAATCATGCCCCTCCCAACATCAACCCCTCTGAGATCCAACTTCCTAGGCACTACAGAACCATCCTCTCCCAATTAAGATCCAATTATTGTCCTAAGCTCCAAAGTTACCTGCATTCCATCAACGCTTCTCTTTCACCCAACTGCCCATCCTGCCCCAACAATCCTACCCCTGAAACAGTCCAACACCTCTTTTCCTGCCCTAATAACCCCACCAACCTAAATCCCATTGACCTCTGGCAAAATCCCACCCTCGTAGCTGCCTTCCTATCATCACACCCCAGTTTCACCAGCCTCCCTCCTCTTCAACGCCCCCCTCCAGAGCCCCCTCCATAAGCCTCCCCTCCCCCACCTACTGATGACAACCTGGACACGAATATGGACTATGAACAGCCAATACAACAACAACACAAATAAGACTTTGTTTTACACATATGGAAGGAGGGAGGGGACAATGGGCTGTAAATTGCGCTGATACCCAAACCTCTCATTGGTTGGCTGAACAACTTTTATTAAATCCTGATTGGCTTATGCAAAATTTCCAACCAATAATTTTAATTTACAGAATTAATAAACTTGTTAATCTTAATTTGGAATGAACTCGCAATGTATCGTCCATTGTCTTATCCCTTAAGATCCCTGGTATATATGACATATAATATTCAATGTATCCCCCAAAATTTTGAATAAGATCTTTGCAAAAACTAGGATAAAAATTCTTATAAGCGCGTACTCTAGAAAAATACATAGTTGTGCATAGCTGCTTTCTATGATTTCAGAGAAACATAATTTCGAGAAGGTTTTAGGCTATTCTTGATGGGTGATATTGTTTTAAATCGTCTATTAACTTTATTCCTTGGATAACGTTTTTTCATTGTAAAACATTTATACGTCTATGATAAAATACACATCTAACAATTCGTACTAGCGATTTCTCCCCTAGCATCTAGGGGCTCTGTTTCTAAAGATGTGCAGAAAAATAGTCATTAAAAATATAATAGCCTATGAGAAGCTTCCCTGAATTAAAGAACTCATTGGTCCAGTACTTATCGAAATCATAAACTACAGACAACAATCTTACTACTTAACAGGATTACCTATCTAAAGATATTTAAATTGCAACAAAAAATTATTTGAATAAATATAGAGTAGCTGCACTTCCTTAAATGTATATCTCCAAAAGTTGTAAAAAATGCAAACCTCAGTCTTTTCTATGATAAAATGACTAAATCAAAATATTCACAATGCATACCACTACAGGGCCGGGAGGGAGGAGACATTGGGCTGATATTATACTAGTTCCCAAAGTTTTTTTAACAAACATTTATAAAATAAACATTGGGGACTTTGATTAAATTTTGATTGGTTGTTTCCTTAACATTCGAACGTTGCAACCTAAAATTGTAATCTACAGAAGGGTTAATTTTATGTATAATCATTGCGGATGTACATCAATTTATCGGCCATTGTCTTATCCTTTTGGATTCCTGATACCACCAGCTTTGCAAGGGAGTATTTGGAAGATCTAGTTAAACATATTTTTTTGTAGATACACAGACATCCTGCTTTTTTTTTTTTTTTTTTTTTTTTTTTTGAGGGGGTCAGGTAAGATTACTTTAGGGGGAGTTGTTTCACACTTCCATGTGCAAAAATAGATTTTTCTTGGGCCTTCTAATAACTATGAATAATATAACGTTATCGATCTAGAAGCGGTTTTTTTGTTTGAACAGACAAACACAATTGAAGTATGTGGAGAAGAAAAATGATGAGTTAAAAGTACAATTATCAAAAAGTTAAAATTAAATTAAAACTATAAATCTATTATATCCATTTTATTCATATTTTGTTTGCATTTTTATCTGATAAGAACCAATTTTTCCTAAAAATAGATAAAACAGAACAAAAGGTTCAAATTCAAAACAGATTTTTTTTGATAGAATTTAGTTGATTTACATAGATAGTTGAATTTTGATTACCACGCCAAAATATCCATGTAACAATACTTACCTAATAGTGTTTTAGATATGTATTGATATTTGATTTGATATTAGAGAATTATCTAAAGGGATAAGACAATGGCCGATAAATTGATGCACATCCCCAATGATGTTATAAAAATTACTCTTTCTGTAGATTACAATTATTGATTGAAACCTTTGGACACTCAATTTAATAAACCAACCATTAGAGACAAAATACTAGAGGGAGAAAGGGTTAAATCTCCCCATCGCAACCACCTTGTGCAACCTTAATAGTGGGTAAATGAAAATCAACCAATTGTGTCGCTGATTTTAACACAGCCAAGTAGCAGAAAATAAGTTAGAAGCAGACGAAGAAGGTCGTTCAAAAAGGAAGGGAGGTAGTTGTCTGTAAATACATCTATACTATAGATCTGAGGTGGATTCTTAAAAAAAATTTACCCCACAAATTGCATAGTGGGGCAAAATTGTTTTCGTAAATAATCCACCAAAATCACATTAAAAATCTACAAAAAATAAACAAAATCATAGAAAACCCTTCTAATATTTTTTATAAGATTTTATTTAATTTTTGTAGATTTTTCACGAAAACAATTTTGCCCCACTAAGCGACTAGTGGGGCAAATTTTTTCTTGTGTTTGATATCAGAAAATAAACCAAAGTAATAGAAAAATCAGACAATGCAAACAAAATACTTTAGCGTAGCCTCCTCTAAGAAACTCTACAGTCATCCCAATAGTATAATTTTTGCAACGGTTTGAATATCAGAAAACAATCTAAAGTAATAGAACCATATATAGGCAAAAATTAACAACTACAGTGTTATATATTTCTGCTCTTTCATAGCAAAGATTTTTACATATAGAGCAATGGATAGCTTTTATTGTTCGAATCGCCCTATTGTTTTCAAACCTTATAAAGTTAGATCTTCAAGTCAAAGGTTAGAAAAAGTAAAACTCATTAGCACAAAGTACGTACAACAATTGAGCTAATCGAGGGTGGTTTGTCGTTAGTATTCTACATATAACTCATTTTGTCTGTCTGTCCATAAATAAGTTCGTCAGTAACATCTTAACATCCCTTACATCTATTAAACGTAAAAGGTCTGTGTGTAAAATACTCTAATTAAATAATAAGGGAGAGGTCATTTTCTAGTAAATCCCGTAAAGGTGTGTGTTATAAGGCCTAAAAATAGTAGTAGAACGATAAGGTGCTCTAGATATATGTATTCCCTATTGAATAGAACAATAGGGAAATTTTTTTTTTTTTTTTGATAACCGTACCTGGATTATCTAAAAAAATACGAAATTTCTATCAAACGCTTTTTTTGGCTCAAACTGACAAAAATTAAAAAAAAATATAATTATAATAATAATGTTTTCTATAGGTACAAGGTAAAGGTTAAGAACAATCTATACCATTAAACAAAGGAAGAAGTCATTCTTTACAGGTTGATTTATTATAATTATATTTTTTTTTATTTGTGTCAGTTTGAGCCAAACAAAGCGTTTGATAGAAATTTCAGATATTCCAGGTACGGTTATCAAAAAAAAAAAAAAAAAAATTTCTTCCCTATTGTTCTATTCAATAGGAAATACAAATATATAGAGCACCTTATCGTTCTACTACTATTTTTAGGCCTTATAACACACACCTTTACGGGATTTACTAGAAAATGACCTCTCCCTTTGTTTCATATTTATGAGCTTCGCTAATTTTGTATGTTTTCACCCTTGATTATATATTTATCCCTGTTTTTTTAAGTTTTCAATCAGGCACTCTGGCTTCAGGGGAAGGGTAAAGGAAGATTACCTAATATTGCCAAAATTGAATATTATAAAGTGTCTATGGCGTGCACAGGATTTTGTCAAGTGGGTGAGTGAAGAACAACTGAAAATATTGACACCTTACAAGAAAGAGTGTATATTTATTGTCAGTGGGTGGAGACACCCCCTTTTGCACGCCTCTGGTTTTCAGGATATCTTATCACACAGAGTTATTAGGTTAAGTAAAATCAAACAGACAACCAATTTGCCCAGAAGTTTTAACTGTACATGATTAAGACCTTTTTAGGGGCCAAAGCATAAATGTTTCTCCTAGGACATAGCTGCAGTAGGCACCAGATACTTTAATGTTGTGATTAAAGCCCCCGTCTAATAGTAGGTTGAAAACAATTGGGGAAGATTAATTTATCTTCCATATACCTATCCTCACATACCTGACTAAACATGCACAGAATATGGGATGAATTTAAATTAAATCAAGTCGTTGGCATGCCAAAAAAAACTAATAATACAGAAATCATTTCAAAACTATGTATTTGTTGAAGAAATAGTCATTATGTGCACTAAAAACTGTTAGCTTGAGATTTATATTACTTGTTAAATTCTTTTATAAAAAGTGTAGGTACCTAAGGATTTTTTTCAATTGAGCTACTGAACTGATTTAATTCTCTGTTTTTGAGAAGCTTTACATGTGTTCCAGGATGGTTTTAGGCTATTTTTCTGCCCCCTTTTTACCCTTTGAATAGAGAACCTTTAGATGCTAGGGGTGCAAACGCCACCATAGGTGGTAATTAAATGGAGAGAAGTTTTAACTTTTTTTCTCCGCTGTGATAAAAGTTAGGCATCTGAAATTAGCCTGTGATGATTCTTTCTGATAATTAAATTTTTTAAAGAACCAATATTTTAAAGAATGTAAAATATACTAAAAGTTATATTAATTAAGATGAGATAAAAATCATGAAAAGCTATAATACAATCTAAAATTTATTTATTATACAGCCAATAAAGACAATTAAATGGTAAAGTTAATAAGTTAATTTAAAGACATCATTAACTGCTTTTTATGTCGTATTGTATTACGAGGGGTTATATTTGCAGGGATAAAGATATATAAATAGGATGAATAAAAGGACAAATATGTCCATAAGCAGCGCAGGATGATTGGCTAGTTGTATTTTAATCAAGTAATTCTATCATATTTTAGTCGATCCATTTTAGAATGTAATATTCAAAGAATTAAATTAAGTACCTAGTAGTTAAGTTTAAAGAATGGTCTTTCCTTAGCTGCAAAGTAGATGCGCTATCAAAAATGATGATTACTATTTTAGTTTGACAACTGAAGGAAAACTAAAATGCCTCCAAGTTTACTGCAGGACAATAAAAGCTTGTTGTTTTTTGTCATCAACACATTTCACTAAAATAACGATACCCTAATCCACCCCATTTACCCCATCCCATCCCCTCCTACTGCACTAACGAACTGATCAATGAATGAGGTCCCTTTTAGCAACCTAAATTTTTCCCTGCCAATATATCTAAGTATATTATACATCCATTACTTTTTGCATGTTTATTTAGTTTTCCTTTCAACCCTGAATATATCTTTTAAGAATAGGCATTCTAAAAGTAATCTTTCTCTCATCTTTAACCTCTTATGAATGACTTACAACAATCACCCCCCCCCCACACACACACACATACAAACACACATAAATACAATAACAAGGATAAAATTATTCAAAATTGATTAATTTTTGGATAAGTATTCCTTACATATTTGAATTTATTATTAATTATTATTTAAAATTTTGATCTTAGCCAAAGACAGATAAAATAAAAGGGGAGGGGGGAGGGTTATGAAAGAAATAAAATTAATTTGACCTTTAATGATAATACTCAGCGTAAGATTTTCGTTTAATTATGTTACCATGGCATTGCATTAACAAAATAGCCTAAAACATGCTTACAACCGTTGTAAAGCTTATTGTGTATCTACTCTACCTAAATCACATACAAATAAACATAAAAGCACATTATATGCATTAACTTTCTGAGAACATCATATCTTCAAATGTTGCTCAACCCACACATTGCTTGAAAACAATTTTGGATGCTTAACCCTTGAATATCCCCAAATGATGATAAATAAAATAATCCTTTTGTAGATTATAATTATTGGTTGAAAAGTTTGGACAATAAAAGCCTAGAACCTACCAATTAAAATTCATTAAAAGTACCCATAGTTATTGAGCTAATGAATCAGTTGATGTGGTTATAAAACTTTGGGTACCAGTGAAATTTACATTCCAATGTCACCTCCCTTCCTTCATATAATCTAACTTGAATGAATAACCTCTAGAGGACAGGATATATCACATTTATGCTAAAAATAATCTAATAAATTGCATGGTCAAACGTTTTAGTAATTAAGTGATTTTTGTTCTATTTATTATTTTAAAAACCCAACAACAAGCGGATATGCCATTTTTCATATTACTTCAAATATACAAATGTATCAAGATGAAAACGGCATGTCGTTAATCATCATGCTAATATGGACCTCATTTGTTAGTCAGTTCGTTCATACAGTATAAGGGGAGGGAATGGAGTAAATGGGTGGATGTGAGGTATCGTTATTTTAGCTCACTGCGAGTTTCACTTGAACAGAGATCATGAACATCTGGTGCAACATCCAAGTAATTATATATCGATTATTTAAACACTTTAAACCTAATTTAGTTTAGTCTAAGTGTGTCTTCCCTATGTAAAATGACTCGGTACTGTAAATGTCAAAAAAAACCTACGATCCGCCCCTTGTACATTAATCAATTTTCTATGACTTGGATGTTGCACCAGATTTTCATCTACTCTAATAACGATACCCCCCAACCACTCCATTTTCCCCATCCCCTCCCCTCCTATTGAATGAACGAACTGACCAATAAATGAGGTTCATGTTAGAAACGACGACATATTTTCAGCTATCAATATATCCACGTATACTATATCCATTTGTACATGTGGATTTGTATTTTCTTTGCTTGAACTAGTAAAGCAATTCTTAAGCAGGATAGATATTTACTCTTTTTTATCTATAATACATAGTAGAACGATTTTTGTTTGTCTGCCTGTCTGTCTGTCTGTTTGTTTGTAGCGAAGGATCTCGCTAACCGCTGGACCGATCGGGTTATCCTTTACAGGGTAGCTTCTCATAGGTTTTTTAAAAAATCTAAAACACGAAAAATTAGTTTGGTAAAACCTCTTGGGGCAAAGCCCCTAGAGGCTAGGGGCGAAGCCGCTAGTTCTTATTTAAAAGTAGCATGTGAGTCTCTCTATTTTTGTACAAAAGGATAATTCTTACAGTTGAACTGATACGTTTTTCCTTTACAGTGAAGATAAAAATATTTTTTTAAAAGCATTTAATTAAGATAGGAACCTCATCAACAGTTAGAAAGCTAAAGGTAATTGGAAACCAGTGTTGCGGATCCGGATCTGCAAGGATCCGCATTTTTTGGAGTCCAAGGATCCGGATTCGGATCCTGGGGTATAAATTTATGGAAAAAATCTACCTCTTCTCTCTCACATTGTATATAATCTCCCCTTCCCTTTTCGTATTCTTACTTAATAAATATTTTTTGAAAAATTTGGTGATTTTATTTTTATTGTCAAGGATCCGGAGCCGGATCCAGATCCGCATACAACCAATGCGGATCCGCAACACTGTTGGGAACTCAGACTGTTCAAAAATGTTCAAAGATATACAAGAAACGTACATTCTAATCACAGAAAAGTTTTGCTTCCCAAAATATTTAGGTCTATTTTGTGAAAACTGTTTATAATTGACTGTCTTATTTTAACCAATTTGCTCTATAATTAAGAACAAACTCAATAAAGGGTTTTTATTCGGCCGTTTAAGCCCATTTCAGGGGTCGAATATTATTTGTAGACCAAGGATAACAACATCCATTAGAGCAAGGCTCAACTTACAAATATTAGACACACGAACATTAATAAAGGGGGGGGGGGGGGGGTTTAATGCAACCATCTCGTAATCAGTGAGCAAATGGCACTTAGAATTCGAATTTCCATCTATAATTTTGCATGAGTAATCCTTGGTAGATCTATTTTCCCTAAATCGAACAAAAAGTTGGAAAAGTAACGGCTAACGGCTGGCGGCTCATCTGTTTTGCCATTTGTTTGATATCTATATTGCAAATTAGTCACGAAACCTCTCTCAACATAATACTTTTTTCTACTCCAAAACGCTATCAAACGGTTCTAGACGGTAGCTGTTGGTACTAGAAGTTTTAAAATTGGTTATTGCTATCATTTAACATGAATTAAACCAAAAATATGTTTTAAAAAGTTGATTCCTACGTAATTGATGATGGATTTACCCTGAAAATAGGCAAAAAAAAAACGGCTGAACGGCTGAGCCGCTAGCCGTTACTTTTCCAACTTTTTGTTCGATTTAGGGATAATAGACCTACCAAGGATTAATCATGCAAAAGTTCAGATCGAAATTCGAATTCTAAGTGTCATTTGCTCACTGATTACGAGATGGTTGCATTAACCCCCCCCCCCCCTTATTTTAATATTGTAATCAACTCAAATACAGGATGCTTGAAATCCGTATTTACATTAAGACTTGAGTAATGGCGTTGCCTATAACATTACAACTTGCTCCTCCTAGGAATCAATATTCTAAAACTTGCGAGACGTGGACATACGGACTTACTATCCATAATTGTAGAGTTGCTACGATTTTACCAAAAAAATACAAGTTTTCTACTATTTTGTAAAAACTCCATTATAATGAAGTTAGAATTTTTGTTGGGTTTTTGTTATGAGTTTTTTAGCAACTAGTGTTTGTGGCAGGTTAAGTTTTAATTTATTTTCATTATCTCAAATTAGATTTACATTAGATTTTTGCTTAAAGTAATTAAGCCAAGTTTTTCTCCGTAAAAAAAGTGTAATAGTTATTTCTTTCATCGTATTATAAACGGCTTTCCGCGGATATAGAATTTACAATTATAAGATTAAAAACAGTTTTTTTAGCCCCAAGGTGCCGAAGGCACGGGCTAAAAAAACTGGTTTTAATATTATGATTGTACATTTTTTTATTCGTAGAAAGCTGGATATAATACGATGCTAGACATAGTTTTTTCGTATGGATGAGAACCGGTTCCTATCCACCGGATTCGAATGAATACGAGAAAAATATTTCCCTCAAAGTGCCTTTATTTTGTTTTTAAATAAATGAAAAAAAAGATCGAGGGAGGTATTTTTTCCTATACCAAATCCCTACCGGAGTCCAGAACTATGTGGGGCTTATGGCTGCTGGGCTACATAGTTCCCAATGTAACCTAATCCTATTATATAAAGTAGTAAGCGTTTTTTGTCTGTCCCGAAGGATCTCTTTAACTGATGAACCGATATTTTTCTCCTTTACAGTGAAGCTACCTGTAGGTCCTGGGAAGTCTTAACCCATCTCCCCCAAAAAAATATTTTTTTTATTCTTTTGAAACTCAAATTTAATATGGGATGAGGTCGACTTTTCCCCCTCCTAACTAAAGTGCCCCTAGAGGCTTCTAGGGGCGTAGCCGCTAGTATTATCTAAAGTAATAAAGAAACCAACGAAATACTATTCCTCTCCTCTAATTTTCAATTTATTTAGGTTCTTTGAGGGGAAAACTATTGCATTATTATTGGACGTAGTTGTCCTTGTTTTATCCTTTAACAAACTGCTCAAAATCTTTTCTTTGCAATAGCTTAATTTTGCTCGCATATGGCAGACAAATCATCTCACTGTCTGTAGCAAAATCATAGATTATTTGGTTGTAGAAAACAGTTAGGTACTCCATTTATTTATACTTTATTCATAAACTAGCGGCTGCGCCCCTAGCATCTAGGGGCTCTGTATTTCATGTGCTAGGAAATGGCAAAAAATGGCCTAAAACCATCCTGGGTCATATTTGAAGATTCTTTGAAAAGGAGAACTAAATCGGTTCAGCGGTTAGTGAGATCCTTCGTGACAGAGAAAAAAAAGCTTATTACTTTATATAATAGGATAAATTGAAAATTAAGGGGGCAGGTTTTTGTTTATTACTGAAAGTTAGGTCATGTTTTAATGAGTACTGAGTAGCAATGCAGTGTAAGCCCTTTCCAGCAGTGGCTATGCAAAGGATAAAACTATCTCCACCCCTGATTTCCTATTTATTTTTCAATAAGGGGATATCAAGGCTCAATATGCACTATGTGTGATAGCACCTAAATTTGTTTTGAGTAGTTCGAATTTGAAATAAATCGAATGATCAAGAAGTCTTAAATATATGTAAAAAAAAACAGTAACAAGCCCTTTTCACTCCACAGGGGGGAGCATAGGCCGCTGACAATTGTTTCTGTAACAATGTGACTTTTTATGGATATGGGATAGGGTTGTCAGCCCTAAGCCCTATGATTGCGGTGTAAAGCGTCCATTTGCCCATCAGACAACCAACCCTTTGATTGCACGACCTTTGTCTGAGAAGTCCTAACTGTGCATGGTAGTGAGTTGCGCCTGTTTTGGGCCAAGGCATTCCCCCTACTCTAACTATTTATGTCGCGCACCTGACATAGCAGCAGTAGGAACCATTTTTAACGTCTTTAGTTATGACGCGGTGTCGGACCGAGATTCGAACCTATCACCTTTCCGACGACGAGCGGATGCGCTACGTGTAGAGCCAAGGTCGCGGGTATATATGTAATTCTAACAATTTTATTATTCTATGGATTTGATGATGTTAAGATACTTGAAGTCATGTTACTTGGCGTGTTTATTATAAACAACTTGGAGATTTTGAGCGCAAGATACTTCTAGATTAGTCATTAGACTATAAAAGTTTTAAAGATTTTTAATCAATATAATAGCTTTGAAATCTGCATAAAATTTTAAGGATTTTTTATAAAATTCGTTTTTGATATAATTCTTTATTTAAAGGCGCAAATACGATTTAAGTTAATAAATTTTGACCAATAGGATAGCTGGATTGGAAACTACCTACGCTCTAATTAGTTGAATGATGTACGTCACTTAAGCTTCTCCAATCAGAGCGCAGATAGTTTTCAATCCACCAATCACAGATCTCAAAATTATTTAACTTAATTTGTATTTGCGCCTTTAAATAAAGAATTATATAAAAACTAATTTTATAAAAAATCCTTAAAATTTTATGCAGATTTCAAATCTATTATATTGATTAAAAATCTTTAAAACTTTTATAGTCTATTAGTCAATAGTCATATTGGGTTAAAACATTGCATCTATGTACCATCTTTTTCCTTTTTTGTACTGTTTCTTAATTTACTGTAAATTTAACTTTTATTAGGATTTGATTGGTTGGTATAAACTATTAGTCTCTTTAAGCTATTCCATTAATGATTTTAATCAACAGATGGGGTAATTTTGTTTGTAATCATCGGGAATGTACATTAATATATCGTTTATTGTCTATTTATTTTTCTAGAACACAGTTTTATTTTTTTTTTTTTTCGAAATTTATTTGGGGCCTAACAGTTCTTGAGATATTACAGTAAAAAAACACATATTAATATACACTTGGATAAAAACTTCGTGGATTTCGATCCTTTTAATAAAATCTGTGTTCTAATCCATGATATTGCACAATTTAAAGGGTTGCTATCAAATTATCATATTCTTTAATCTTTCCAGAACCTTTGTATAGTCAAATTCACTGACAGGGTTATGGGATCTAAAAAAGAGTGTTTGTTCGTAAAATCAGACGGGATGTATTCAGCATGTTAAAATCGTTCTATCGATTTCAAACTTAGTATGATGTGTCTATATTGATTTTTTTAATGAAAGAATTATCTCTTAATTTGAAACTTGTAATTATTATTAAAAGCATAACTACTGTTTTACTATTTGTTTTTTCTTTGTCTGATTTGTTTAGCTTTCATGGATGTTGTCATCCTTGTTTTCTTATTTTTACTTTTAAAAAGCATGCTGTGATTGTTCATAATCAAGAAAACTAATTTTTTTCCTTATGTCCTATCCCTTAGTTGAAAGTAATTTGCTCTATATTCAGAAAAAAATAACTGTATTTTTCTTAGGTTTTAAATACAAAGTATTGTTCATAGTTTTAAAGTAAGTCAAATGGGTTTTTAGTTGCTTGTAGCAGGGATGTTCGGACTTATTTTTTATGTCCACTAGCTTAAAACCTGTCAGGGGCAAAAACAAATCTTCTCTTAAGCTTTTACCTTCGAATACAGAGTTTTATGGTGCTAAGAAGGACGAGGTAGTGAAATACTATTGGGGTTAATTTTTGATTTTGGCAAATGAGAACACAGTAATAGTGTCTGACTGATTATGACGTAACAAAAAAAATTAGCCAATGAGAGGCCGTTATTGACCAATGGTAAAATTTATAGTGGCCTCTCATTGGCTGATTTTTTTTGTTACGTCATAATCAGTCAGACACTATTACGGTGTTCGGCAAATGAAATCTGACCAATAAAACTTTTTGTATAAAGGAAATACCGTGTATTAGTTGTATAGTTTAGACGTTATTTACTAAAATATGAGTGTAGCAAGCTAAAGCAGAACTACTACATTCGTTTTTGTATTGGTCTGACAGTCGCGAGTTATAGAGTATCTGCGTTGCTATTGCTATAGGTTTTTATTCTATCTAAAAGTCCAAAAAACAAGCATAAAACTCCCTTTTCCTTGAAAGTAAAGGATTGTATAATAGTTTTAATTGCCCTCAAACGGGAATGAAAACAACCATAACTAGCGAAGCTTAGATTAAAAGATCAAATATAGAGAACTAGAAATGTAGAGACGTTAGTTAAAGATAAATTTACTGGGTAAAACCTAAATCCTAAAGGGACAGACGGACAAGTAAGTCATAAAATATTCATGTATTGGTCAGGGGAATCTTTACATTAAATCAACTGTTCTATCTTAAAGAGCTTATCTTATTTTACCTCATGTAAACAAAGTTTCTCCTTAGCATTATGAACGGACAGGCGGAGAAAGTAAACTAAGGATTAGATATTCAGTGGCCATGCAAATATTAAACAAAATTTAAGCTTTCTATCTCTAATAGCAGCCGTTTGTAAGATTTTATATCGGACATACCTAACGGATGAATGAGGAATGACATAGAGTAGCTTCGCCAGTTAAAAAAATGCACATATTTCACGAAATTGTAAGCGTTCTGGTAAAGGCATTTTTACTGCCCCAAATGGTCATTTTGTAATCTGCGTATGCTGTTTTAATTGTTTGCTAGAGTTTTATGCAAAAATTGTAATTTAGTAAATGAGTTATATATTCGCTGGAAGGGAAAGGACATTTCGACAGTGAATTATACTGGTGCCCAATGTTTTACTAACACTATCTCTCATTATTTGGCCGAAAAACTTTTATTAAAGCTAAATAGGTTATTTCAAACTTTTTCAGCAATAATTTAATAATAGGAGGTATTTTGATTATTAAAAATCAATTTATCGTCCATTGTCTTATCCTAGAAGATCCAAGGATATTCGCTGCTTTAACAGATAATTTTCAAAAGTTATGACCTCTTATAATTAGAGAAAAAGTTAAAAAAAGTTATTTTTATGTGTTACACAATGTTTTTTCGTTGGTTTTAAATAATTTTGTTTCTTTTTTCAGGTATGTGTATTTTTATGTTTATACAACATTTTAAAGACAGAAATTTTAATAATTTAGAAAATATTAGTTTTTTAGCCATTGAGGGTAAATTCAATTCATTAAGAAGTAAGGATTTTTGTGTGTCCGTTAAGATCTCTGCAATTACTTATTTTTTATTTTTTTAGGGTAGCTTCACATAGCTTCTGTTATTTTATTGTTGTAGAAAATTTTATTTCTACTTAAAAGTCTTTTCAGGGGAATTACCTAATATTTCAGGAAAGATAAATGATGATAAAATAAACCATTTCTTTGTTTACTACATAAATTAAATATTTACACTAATATTGGGGAAAGATTGAATAATAAGTCATTGACATCTCCCTGAAAAAAAATATTTTCCTTCCCCAATTTAATCTACTTCCTATATTTTCAAGTTCAACACACTTTCACATTCCAAACATCCATAGATTAATTACATTCCAGATTCGTGGAGGTTTAATAACAAAGTTTTCTATCCATGTCAGAATTATTTCTCGATTCTAAATTTAACAAGATGATTCCTGTAATAGTAAGTAACAATATAGAAAGCGTGTCGACTTTATAATTATGTCCGTATGTCCATTTAAGACATGTTGATTTTTTGGTTATTTTGACAACCCTTCTTCCCCAGCTATTAATATGACGGAGGGAATCAATCATACATGGTTGTATCCCCGTGTCACTGATTTGAACCTTTTGAAATACATAATAATACTTCATCCTTCTTTAGCATTTACATGGTACAAGTGGGTGGCTCTAACGGGGGTTGTTCACGCAATCCCGTAAATCTGTGGTTCTAACAGGGTGTTCAACTAATCCTGTGAGTTGGTGGTTCTAAGAGGTTGTTCACCGAATTTTGTAAAGGATTGGTTGTTTCTAACGCAGGGTGTTCACGCCTTCCAGTAAATTTGTTGTTTGAATGGGGTGTTCACGCAATATAGTAACGAATTATGTGAAGGGTTGTTTCTAACGGGGGGGGGGGGGGTGTTCACGCAATCCCGTAAGTCGGTTGTTCAAAATGGGTGTTCACGCAATCCCGTAATGCAATAGGGATGGTCCCGTAAATTTGTTGTTCGAATGGGGTGTTCACGCAACATAGTAAATGGTTTCAACAGGGTGTTAAACGAATTCTGTGAAGGATTGATTGTTTCTAACTCGGGATGTTAACGCATTACTGTAAGTAGGTGTTTCTAACGGGGGTTGTTCACGCATTACCGTAAGTAGGTGTTTCAAACGGGGGTTGTTCACACAATACTGTAAGTGGATGGTAGTAACAGGGTGTTTTTGCAATCTTGAAGTGGGTGGTTCTTAAAGGGTGTTAACGCAATCCCGTAGGTTTAGGCTGTATGGAACGGCCGAATTATTTGCCATTCTAAAATATACTTTCTACTTTTTTTGAAGCTATAAAAGAAAAATAATTATTTCAGTTGCTGTATGTTAAAGCTCTAATGTTAGAATTAAGGTTAGCAATCCGGATCCAAATCCGAAATCCGCCCAATTTTTGGCCAATTTTGGAATCAGAATCCGGAATCTGTTTTTTAATAGCGGATTCGGATTCTTAATTGTTAGGCTAAAATTATCGTCTTGAGTTTTTTTGGTCCGAATATATATTTTAATTTTTAACAGTCATTTTGGCCGCTGTAGGGTCTAGAAATAGAAGAAAAGCTACTGTGAATATATGAAAAAACGCAGCTTTTGATTCTGCCCAGTACCCGGTAAAATTGAATCCCTTAATTTTTTTAAAAAAACCTTTTAAAATATTGCTAGAATCCGTCAAAAATAAGAATCCGGAATCTGCGGGAAGGGAATCTGTTTTATTTTTCACGGATTCTTGTAAGAATCCGAATCCGGTCCAAAAAATCGACGGATTGCCATCCTTATGACCAAACTTATTGCAATATTCAGTAGGGTTATTTTTGTGTATCATCATTTGGGATGGCCTTCAATTCATCGGCCATTGTCTTACTTTTATGATGCCTGCTATTACGAATATGAATTAGAATGAGTAGTACAAATAATCCTTATCTAAGTCATTTCAAATGCAAAAAAAGGCATATTAGTGTATTTAGCCACTAGAGTTAACTCTAACGTTACAATGACCATTTAGTACAGACAGACTTCAAAAAGTTTTAAACCAGCGTGTTTTAAATGGACGCACAGACTTTCTGGGAACGATTATAGAGTTGCTACGCTTCCTAATTCGTACCAAACTGTTACATGAATCATCATGAAAAGTTTGATATCGGTAAGACATTAATAAAATGTCTAAATTAATGTAAAGAGATAGCCGTTACTGATGGACGGACGAACGTCTAACAACCCTAATTGCAGAATAGCTTCGCCTTTAAAACATGTGTTATTTTCTCATAAAATGGCAGTTTAAAAGAAGATAAGAACAATTTTCATATCCTAATTCCTATTACACGTATACAGGGACGTCCAAGCTTTTAATTTTGTGGGAGGTAAAATGAGGAGATTTAAAGTTTTAGGAGGGGAGGGGGTAAACTAAACAACCCCTTTACCCGCACCCTTGGACGCCTATGTACATAAATAACTTTTGTAAAAAAAATTTCTTTGTAGGTATATAGTGAAATTTGCTGTTCTAGAGATCTTATTGGCCTTTCTTAAGAAATTTCTTACTATTTTGTAATTATTAAATTGGAATTAGATTATGCACAGATGAAAAGAAAATTTGTCTGATTTTATATTTACAACTTTTGACCCCCTCCCCCCCCCCCCCCTATAAATATTTTCCAGATTCCTAAGGCATGAATTTGTTTAGGTATAACTTTTTTGTATCAGCCATTGGCACATCCATGAGCATATATGTAGTATGTCATGGGAACTTTTTAAAATTTTGATTGGTTGGTTCATTAAGTTAAGAGTCCAAACTTTTCATCCACTAATAGAAATCTACAAAAGGGGTAATTTTTGCATCTTCATTGGGGATGTACATAAATTTTTTCGGCCATTGTCTTATCCCTTTAGATCCCTGATGTTATGAAAAGAATATTTATTATTCTTTATCTTGAATTAAGCTGCGTCCATTACAGAAGAATTATTACTAGTCAGGAGCTAATAGTCTCTAATTCAATATGTGAGTCTACTTAACACAAGGATTGGTCAGTTGATGATAAATAAATCTTCCCCAAATTCTTATATGGGAAAATAAGAGACAGTTATTTTATATTTTTGGAAAAGTTGGGGATCTTAAGGGATAAGACATTGGGTGATATATTGTTATAAATCCACAGTATGAAGCAAAATTACTCTTTTTTAGATTTAAATTATTTGTTGTTTAATTCGAAAAAATCATTCAAGATTTCATGAAAGTATCTAAAGAGATCCAAAGAATGATAATGTTTTTAAAACTTTTGGCACAAGTTAAATTTTCAGTCCTATGTTCCCTCCCCACCCAAAAAAGTCTCACTGCTTTTTAAGGATTTTTATATTATCCACATGTTATTTTATTCCAGAATATGCCTCTTTGAATAGGTGAAAAGTGATTCATTTATGTATACAATGCAATTAAATCGGGTAAATTATTTGGTTTTTTTCAGCGTAGTGTACTCTACAAATCTACGATATACGTCTGTATTGTTCGTTTAGAATTAGCCAGTGCCATACTTAGACTTTCTTTTCATTTATGATACAAAGTGGTACAATGTCTGTCTGTCCGAAGCTTAATATCTAAGAAACCACGAAACCGATTATGTGGACCTTCTCATGATGTTTACCTACTAGTCCTGGGTGGTTTTAAGCTAATTTGCATAACCCTCACCCCCCCTCTCCCAAACAAAAAATTTAACTTAAAAAAAGTACATGTTTCAATATAAAAAATATAGAAGCCTATAAGATCTTACTGCCAACTTAACCGATAGAGATTTCCATTTTATTGAAGCTTCACATTAGTCCCAGAATGGATTTAGGCTAGTGTTTGTAAAAATTTGTGTTAGTTTCAGAAAATTATCATTAACCTTTTGAAAAGTATACTAAAACATATATATTTTTTTCAAATAATATATTGTGTAAAGGTTATTAATATGAATGTCTTATGCTTTTATACTAATGTTTTTTTTTTACAAGAAAAACGAATTTTCTAAGGAGTCCAGCTTAAATACTGTTAAGATTTGTCGGAAATTTTTTAATGATAATTTAATGGAGGCTGGATGTACCCTTCTCTAACATAAAATATAAAAAAAACCATACCAGGACCTATACGATGCTTTACTGAATTGAAGAGCTAGCGGTGAGCAAGACCTTTCAGTACAGACAAACACAAAGACATCTTATTACTTCACGGATGATTGAAAATGTTGCCTTTGTTTTAAATGAAAGTATTTTTTTAATTGAAAAGGGGTAGAACATTTATAATGCAATTGATTATTTACTTGCAATTGAACCAACTTTTGATCAATTATAGAGTATCTTTGCTCCTATAAAATGGGGGAGGGGGGAGGGGATAAAGTTTCGGGCGTGATATGCCTATAAATCAAAACTTAGGTTTGTAGATTTTTCACGGTAAATTCAACCATTTGACATTTAGCTACCACACGCGCAGTAAGGGGATGGTACACTCGTGTATTTTATTTTAAAATTTGGGATTAGGAAGGGATCCAGAGGGATAAGACAATGGCCGATAAATTGATAAAAAATTACCCCTTCTGTAGAATACAATTAGTGGTTGAAACAGTTGGACACTCAACTTAATGAACGAAGTCCCCATAGTTGTAGTGTCAACTAATAAGAAAACGATATTATAAAACTATGGGGACTATTGTAATAAACAGCCCTATGTCCCCTCCTTTCCTGGGTTTTGAGAAAAACTAACTTCAAAAATGTTTTTTTTTTACTTTTGAGGTAACGTCATTTCTTTTAAGTAAAATTGTCACTGCAAACATTTTTCTCTTGGGGGAAAAAGCAAAGCTACTAGCTTTTTTCTACGTGAAGTTTTTAGTAGTTTTAATTTATAACTTTGACATACAAGTGAAAGTTAAGTAGTGTCCTCTTAAAATCAGCACCATATAATTCAGTTACATTTGCTAGGGGTTTATCATATATATGTAAGTTGTAATATATAAGAAAGAAATAATCAGGGACGGAACAATAGCTGGCAAATTAATCTTCCACTATAATCTTGTAACTAGTAAACATTTTTTTTAGGGGGGGGAGGTGGGGTTGTAGATTAATGAAACTAGGATTTTCAGCACTCTCCCTGAGAAATAATTCAATTGGATGCTGGATTTTTAATATCTAGCCTAGCTACTCTATACGAGTATGTCCGTACATTTGTATTACATCATAATATTTGTGTATTAAGAGAAAAGTAACAAATGAAATATCATTTACAATTTTATTATAAGGTAAGCAAGTATGCTGTAACCATTATAACTAGTGGTAAAATAGCTAGGGTAGGGGGCCGTGACTGTAAAAACCTTGGGTACTTTTATTTAAATCTTAATTGGTTGATTAAACGAACAGTGTCCCATTTTTTTAAAAAGGGTAATTTTGTTTATCATAATTGTCTTATCTCTTAAGATCCCTCTTTAATTATTGACGCGTATTAAACTTTTTAAAAATTCCAAAGAACTAACTATATACCTACATAATGAAACTGAAATTTTTTCTTCAAAAAACTATTTGACATGAGCTGATTAAAACGTAAAACGACCTTGGCCCAAAAAAGCACACACATTCTTTTGTGTTACCAACGACTTTTTGGCAAAAATTTTGCATACCGTAAACCCTAGACTTTGCTTGGATATAGACAAGCATTTAAAAAATAATTTTAGTACCTAGGAAAAAGTTATACTAAAAACGATAATAAATTTAAACTTCTATTATATCAACTAAAGAAAAACTTTTCTGTTAGACAATTTACCAGTTTATTTTATATTCTCCTTTATACCTTCAGCTTGAGAATAGTAATTTTTAATCGAAAAGTATGAGGATGAATATCTACCTTTGCTCTATAAGGCCACTGTGTGTATCATTTATATGCATGACCTTTGTCTGGAAGTTCTAGCTGAGCATATTTTTAAAATATTAAGTCTTTTTCTTAGCTTTTAATGTAATCACGAGTTTAACATAACAGCAGTAAAGTTTAAATCCTATTTTATTCTTAAGATTTATTTATTGTGTTTTTTTCTAAATAATTGTTACTGTCCTATTTCGCTACCACGTTGATGTCTTACTCATGGTGTGCAGTCATTTCCGCATTTTATCACATTTACTTTTTTCTGAACTTGCGGATCAACCCTCTAGAGGTTCTTGGGGCACTAAAGGCTGGGTGGTGGCGGTTGAATTATACCAACCCATTATTTATTTAACTTACAAAAAAATAAGTAAACCACCGCCTTTAAAGAAATAGTAATTAACCTTTCCATGATCTATGGAAAGCTACACTGTAAAGAAGAACTTTATCGGTTCATCGGTTAGCGAGATCCTTTGGTAGAGACAGAAAGAGATCCTGTTATTTTTATATAAGGAAAACTGTTTTATAAGTCAACATAAACTATAAAAATTGTTTGTCTTTTTGTCTATTTGGATAGGAATAACATAAATGTGTTTAATGATATTTTTCCTTATTTTTTGGCTAGAACGTACAAACACTCTTTATTACCCACAAGAATGTCAAAACTGAAAAAGGTTAAAAGACTAAATTGGTTTTTACTGTCTACACAAAGAATTAAAAAGTAGTATATTAATCTTTACTACATCCTATATTTAAATAGTAAAGGTTTTTTTGTTAATCTGTTAAGACATCGCTACCTCTAAACTGATTGAGTTCTCCATTTCAGGGAAGCTTCACATTTTGTAAGTATTTTAAGTAACCCAGGAAAAGTTTATTAAATTCGAATTTAAAATGTTATAATATTAAGAAGTGCAGCTTAGAAGTTGAATTGGGCAGAAAAATAAATAGACTATGGAGTCATTTCTCAAAATTGTGAGGAAAGTAAAAAAGCATTCTAATGAAGTCAACTCAAATTTAAGAATAAAAAACCTAGCATAAAACCAAACCTCAACCTATGTGAAGCTTCCCTTAAATGCTTATCCCTTCCATGGACCGCGATCTAATCACGGATCTTAAGGGATAAGACAATGGATGATAAATTTATTTTCATCATAACTATGATACGATTGAACAAGTTTGTATCAAGATTTAATAAAAATTTGAAGCCAATAAAGAAAACATATTTATAAAACTTTGGGGACTGGTATGATTTACAGTCTAATGTCCTCTCTCACCCTGAACTAATAGTAAATACGCACACTTTTTATTTATAAAACTTTGGGAACTGGTATGATTTAAAAGTCCTCTTTCACCCTGAATTAATAGTAAATACGCACACTTTTATCGATAAAGCTTTGGGGACTGGTATGATTTACAGTCTAATGTCCCCTCTCACCCTGGAACTAATAGTAAATACGCACACTTTTTGCCTTAATATTACAAACTTTTTGCGTCAAAAAGCATAGTGAGGGCTTTTTTGGTTGGTAAAATTTTATATACCGCGAGAGGACCACTTACGACCCTTACATATGAACATTTTTATTTTTATTTTTAAAGCGAAGCTTTTCTATAATTAGGGTCGGTCCGTCCGTCCGTCCGAGATAGATAGCTTTTATTCGTTAATTTAGACATGTTAGAATTGTCCTATCGATTTCAAACTTTGCATGATTATTCCTGTAGTAGTTAAGTACGATTTAGAAAGCGCAGCAACTCTATAATCATTACCAGAATGTCCGTACGTCCATTTTAAACATGTTGATTTTTCTAATTTTTTAACAGCAAATTTTTATGTGATCTAATTATCCGTTTGATCTGATTTTTGGTATATTGATTCCTGGGACATCAAAGAACAATATTTTAAGCGAAGCAACTCTGTAATCAAATCCTAAAAATGTAAGTATGTCCATACACTCAATAAACATTATCCTGTATCAAGAAGTTTTTCAACAAATTTACTTACAATTTTGCTTCGACTTTTATACTTTTATATTCTGATAATTCAGTTTAGACACTATACAAGTGTTAATGTCCGTTTGTCCTAACGTTTCAGTGCTTCGCTTTTATGGATGTTGTCATCCTTGTTAAAAATATATTTTTGATTTCTACAAGACACCTAATTAACAGTCATTTTTCTAACCTAACCTAAAATAGTAAAGTTATGTGTTTCGAATATTTTCAAGTATAATTACGCCCAGAACTTTAAGAAAAGGTAATTCTCTGTAAAAATTGCTAAAAATCGTTGGAAAAAATTTTTAGTTAGAATTTATCAAAAATATTTTTAGATTTTATTACTTTACATTCTTCATTGCTGAGGGGTACACGTGCAAAAATATGGATTTTTCCATTTTTTCTGGCCTGTACGTACGGCCAACAAAACGTGGTGTGTTGTGACCGTAATTAACCCCTCCCCAAGTAGCCCTGCGGATTTTTGTGGCCCACCCCTAAAATTTTAATGTAGAATATTTTTTCTGAAGAATAGACATTTACTTCAAGACATAAATGATCTGTTTAAAGTTTTTTGGACTGATTTTTTCTTATTCTTTATGGTCAGGTTTTAGATTTTTTTGTAACTTGGTAGATTTATGAATCTTATCTAGGAGGGGTGGGACATTAGACTGTAAATTACACTGGTATCAAAAGTTTTATGACTTATTTATATTATTAGTTGGATCAAAAACTTTTATTAAACTTTGGTTGGTTGTTTCCAAATTAGCCTAGTCAAATTTTTTCGAACATTAACTTTTACCTATATAGAAGGGGGCAACTTTGTTATCATCTCATTGGGATATACTTAAATTTATTGTCCATTGTCTTATCCCTAAAGGTACCTTTCATCTTGGAAGCAATATTGGGCTGGTTATTAAACTAGACCCCAAAGTTTTATACCAACTTTGGGGACTTTTATTGGTTGTAATTAAAAGGGTAATTTTGTGTATAATAATTGGGATGTACATCAATTGAATTTATTGGTCATCGTCTTATCCCTTTAGATCTCTGGCAATTACTAATACATAAAAAGTCAATTCTTTTGAAGTTACTCTTTGACTAAGGGGTTAAATATTATTGTATAATATAAGAGGGTAGTTCTTTGCATAATAATTTTGATACAATATCATTAGAATGCCCATGAAAGAGTAATCGAATTTAAATACCTATGTACTCCAATATGTTGAAAGTAATTCTTTAGAAAAACTTGTCATTTTGTTTCATCTGTTTCAAAACCGGTTCTCAGCCATACTGAAAAATCATGTATAGCATCGTATTACAGACAATTTTCCACAAATATGAAAATAAATCCTAAGATTAATACCAGTTTTGTTATTTTGTGATTTCGGCCCCTCAGGACTAATTAAACTGGTTTTAATCTTATAAATTTTCATTTTAATATCCGCGTAAAGCTGACTAAAATACGATGTGTTAAATAGGGTTAATTGTCAGTGGAGACATGTAATTGATAGTTCTCAGCTTTCTATTAACTCTACTGTTTCATGGATAAGTATAATAATAAAGGGGTTTCTTTTTTGCCTTCAATTTTTGGTACCCGCTATTTGTTAAACATTAATTTGCCGGAAAGTCCAATGCGATTTTTTATCGTTTACGGCCCGGAGTTATTTTTTTACCATTTGAAAAGCTTTCAAACCGGGATGAAAAACTATGTCTTGTAGAGTTTCATAGGTAGACAAATGATATAGTTCAACCTTTTTTCTACTTGGTAACAAGACTAATACCAAGCTTAAGGGATAAGGCAATTGATATATTGATGACCACACCCCAATTATGAAATACAAAATTGTTCCTTATGTAGAAGGCAATTATCGGTGGAAAAGTTTGTACATAATTAAAGTTTGCTGTCCAATCACCCATCAAAACGTAACCATACAAAGTTGAGACTTGCAGACAAAGGTTGTGCAATTAAAAGAATGTCAATCAATACTATATTTAATAATAATTCTTTTTCTTTTAGGTAAGTTCTTATGGTATATTATACATGCAAGAAGATTTTAATAGTAAGAGAAACACATTTTTATTAGTTATGTAAGTTAAAGAAAGTTATTGAGTGCTGTTGCTTTTGTAAAATTAAGCATAAGTGGCTTTTATTTATACAAAATAATATGTACAATATTTTTTTTTATAGTAAACAAAAACTATCGCCTTTGCTCCTAGCTTTACTGTGGCCCTGTGATATTAGAGGGGGTGGCTGAGGCAGTATAGAAATAGCATAAAACCACCCCGGAAGCTCTGTGAATCCTTCATAAATTGGTGGTTAGGGAAATCATAACTTAGTCAAACCAAAAAGAAATTGATATTCTACATAATAATAGGATTAAGTTTTTTTTTATCAGTCTATAATTATGTTGTGGTATCCGCCTAGGTTAAATGGCAGACACCCGAGTTCAAATGACTACGGCAGTGCGAACAGACGTGGACACATATATTATAGAGAAGCTACGCTTCTCTAGCAATCACTAAGTAACAAACAGAGTCTATTCAGATGTTCCTTTATTCAGGGTCTAAGGTTTACTAAAGTTATATACAACAAACAATAAATACACAGATTGGAATAAGTAATCATAAACAGAATCAATATAAATACATATACAATAATCAGTTTGGGCAATAATGATCCCCCATCCCTGGAAAGGGTGGGGGGAATTAACAATACAGCTTAACCATAATAAGGCTGTCAAAATCTATCATTAATTTTAGGCATAGGGAGGGGGTCGGCTGACCCCTTCCCCAGTACTCGGGGGAGGGCCCTCGGCCCTTCTCCGAACCAAGGTCAGGGTTGCCATAGAACATGGCTCACGGCTGCCGAATACCACAATGTAACTCCCTTGCTTTATAGCATTATTACACTTAATAAAATGGGAGTTCATATAAAGATTTTGGGATAAGTAATTGCTTGAATTCTTTTTGCTAATGGCAACTAAGATTCCCCTTTAACTTTAGCTTTTATGTACTTTTAACAATAACAAGTATGAACATAAGTAGCGCAGAAAACTATGTATGAAATATGCAAAAGAATTGTTAAGTTAGGGTTAAATTTAATCCTTAATAACTAAGAACTTTTTAGTAGTGACGCTTCACTTATTCAGTCCATAAACCTGTAGGGGAAATGTGCTCGGCTGCTATTTGATATAGATTTCTGTTTTTTATCCTAACATGTCTAACGATATAGATATACGGACGTTCGAAAGGACTAACCCTAATTATAGAAAAGTTTCGCTTTTAAAAATACAACATCTAAAACATTATTTATTGCCCCAAAATTGAATATAATTCAATATACTTAAAAGCATAAATCATAAAAGAAACAAAAATTGTTGGGTTGGATGCTTTAGTTACAAGGAGAAATAATATGAGAAAGGGTGAAGACCCCCCCCCCCCCATTAAAGATATTATCTTGCTTTTTATAACCCAAAGGCTCACAACACTGGCGCTTGCGCCCCTAGCATACGATCAGAAAATAGCAAAAACCATTCCAATACTTCAATCTAAAAATAAATTAGCCTAAAATCATCCTGGGACCTATGACAAGATTCCATACAATAAAGATCTCAATTGGTTCAGACTCTACAATATTGTGTTTTTTTTATAGTGAAAAAGCCTTTGTCCTTTGCTTTTGGGGGGCATGTATTATTAGATGGTGGGACGGAGAAGCAAAAAAATAGCTTCAAACCTACATTTTTAACTTGTTAAGATTTGATTTGCTTATAAGAAAATGCCCAATAGTCCTAGAAATCCATATTTCAAATATCTGACTGATACTGTAATCATCATGCCAAATTTGAAATCGCTAAAACAATTCTAACATGCCTTCGCCGCTTTTTAAAAGAGGGTACGTTAGGTTTTTGTGCTTGAAAAAAAAAGGATTTTGTCAATATTATTTTAAAAAAGTGAATACGAAATCAATATGCAACACGGTAAAGGTTTTTTATTCAAGCTTTCCTTTTATGGAGATGCCTTTTTCTTGTTCCATTTATGTAAAGGATCGCTGTTTTTTATATAGCAAAGATCTTCTACATGTTTAGGGGTTGGTCGATTTGTTAAAAATAGCGCTGATCGTTAATTTAAGGTATGTTAAAACATTCCAATTTATTTCAAACTAAGCATGATGATCCAAATAACAGAAAGTAGAAAGCGAAGCAACTCTGTATAATTTATCATTTTTTAGCATGTTATTCTTTAGAATTTATTGAAATGATGATTTTAAAACGATTTAGTACGATGTTATATAAGTGCAACACCTATTATAAGAATTCTAATAATAATGAATCATAAACAGTGTAAACCAACATCGAATTTTTAGTTTATAGCTCCAAATTGTTCGTTTGTCTGACTGTTTGAACTAAGATTCTGAACTTTGCTTTTATAGATGTTGTCCTTCTTGTTAAGTCAACGAATTAGAGAAATTTTGAGTATCATCATTATAAATATTTCTACCTCCCAAAAACGTATTACGCAATTTTGTTAGTTGCCGAGATCTTTTTAGACATCTGGCGTAAATGGGTATTCTCCCTCTCAATCTACCAATTTTGCGTAAAATTGCGCCAAAGAGTTTCTACTGTAATAACCGATGCGTAAACATAACAAAAACACTACAGAGTTCTTTTTCTTAACGGGGCCGTGGTAGGGCGTACGCAAAATTTGCGTACATTAAAGTATGCAAATGACAACAAAAAGCAACGAATATTGTGTGTGTGAGTGTATGTGTGCTACTATAGATCCTTTAAATTTTGTATTGGATCAAAAATTAAATATTTAATATTATACAGTTTTAAAGCAGTTGGATGTATGTTCTTGTTTATGTCATTTCAGATATCTTAAATGGCTAAACCTTCAAATTTTGTGCTTTTCAGAGAAGCTTTGTTGTCATGCCGAGAAGTTTACATGCGTATTTAACATTTTGGCGATTTTTAAATAAAATTTGGAAGATTTTTCATTGTAACCACACCAAATTCCACACACTATGGCATTGGTTCTATTTACAATTGGACACAGATACGCATTTTAAGGGCCTTTAAAAGGCAGCTTTGAATGCGTCAATAATGCGTATTATATATTCATTAGATTGGCGAATAAATCCAATGAGGTTGAAAGTTTACACATATACAAAAAGACGAATTTTATTACCATACACAAGGACTTACAGATAAGGGTAATGCGATCAACTGGTTTGTTGTCTGCTTTAGTTAGAAGACATTTCCACAAGTTGAAATATATGCCAATTAACGTGTTTCTAAAATAAATATACTACAAAAATATAGTATGTACTTAAAATATTTGTAAAACTACGTGGTAGAAGTTAATTTTATAAAAACAAATATAGCCCAATTGGTTCTGTGGTTACTGAGATCTTAAGCTTCAGACATACACCATTCTACATGTATTATAATTGAAACCAATTTGAATATATAATTAACAAATTGAATTTTACTTGTTGTTGCTTTCTATGTAACTGTACTTTGTCGATCATATGGAATTTTACTGGGGTTCTTAGTATGGAGGGTTTCAAATTAAACAAAAATTAAGTCAATGGTTTCACACAAAGTGCTTAGCCGAGCACAGAACCCCTTCCCACTTATTTATATGGTTAAAAAAAATTTGCAGTTTAGTTGGTTTTTAGTGTACTTGATCGTCTAAGAATTTGTCATTTGAATAAATAGGGACGAAAGGCTTTTCTTACTTTCTAAATTAGGTAGGTATAGCTTATAATCATTGGAATTCTCACATGGTTTGAAAACTATAGGACAATTCTAATATTTCATATTTTAGTATTCCTCCTAACATTTAGCATTTGGTACATACGTTCTGATTTCAATTATATTGCGAATTAGTTGCACAGATATGTGATTGCAAAAATTAATAGCATTGGTTATTCTGGTAGAATTCTTGTAATAGGGGGGTTGAAATGTCTGTTATTTCCTTTTACGGGCAGTCTAGGACACTGTAACTGTTTCAATTTTTATCTTTATCCTGGCAATGTAATTACATTTATTCCATTAGTCCCCAAAGTTTTATAATAAGGTTTTCTTATTCGTTGGCCTAAATATTTTGTGGTCTTTTATTGTTTTTGAATTGGTAGGTTCATTTAGTTTAGTGTACCAACGTTTCAACCACTAACTGTAATCTGTAGAAGGGGTAAATTTGTGTATCATCATTGGCGATGAACATCAATTTATCAACCATTGTCTTATCCCTTTAGATCCCTGCACTGTAACACTGTTACAGACAACCAACTCTTTGCCTACGTTACCTTTTTCTAATAGTCCTAACTTTGCATGGTAATGATTTAAGTCTGTTCATTGCTCAATTCATTTTTACTTTTCTTACCAGGCTTAGGCTGTTGACCTGCCACCTCGTGAAATAGCCTAAATCGGTCCATGACAAAAACAAGCTTCTTGTCTGTAAGGACAGCTGTTTTGGAGATCTTAATTAACCCAAGACACACACACACACACACACACACACAAACATTCAACTAATATAGTATATAGGATGTCAAGTAACAGATCCAAGTAGACTTGTAACTTGTAGGGTTTAAATTAATCTGACTATTCTATTTGATATTATTAATCCGCCTATCAATATATGAAAAGGTTATGCGCGGATTATACCAGATTATTATCATTTTAAAAGGAAGGGATTTAGCATGTGAAGAAAAAAAGTAATTTAACGAGCCAAAAATCAAGCAGTTATAAAAAGCTTGATTTTAATCTGCTTCAGTAGAACGTACTTATTATAGACATACAAACAGACCTTATATCAAACTATTTTTTTGCTTAAAATACCATATTCCCGGGGAGGAATGGGACATTGAACTGTAAATTATACTAGTACCAAAAGTTTTAGAAACACACTCCATTGGTTTCCAAAGACTTACGGTATTCTTAATCTTGATTGGTTGGTTCAAACTAGAATTTCATCTAGAAGTGTCCAATAATTTGAATTTATAATTTTTTCTTATTTTAAATTTGTAAAGGGGGGGGGGGGGGCGAAAGTGACACTTTTTGAAACCAAAACTACAGGAATTCAACTTCAAAATAGAGTTACAGCACTAAAATTTGGAATGACATTCGCTTTAAAGAGGCACAATGTGGAACTGTGAAGAAAAGTTGGTGAAACCGCCAGTACCGAAATTTCCCGCCAAAAAACAAAAAAAATTGGCGATAGCGGCGGTTTCGCCGCCGTTTCTTCAAAGTTCCACATTGTACCTCTTAAAAGCAACTGCAATACCAAATTTTAGTGCTGTAACTTTTTTTTTTAGTTGAGATCCTTTAACATATAGTTTTGGTTTCAAAAACTGTCACAACCGCCTCCCCCCTTTGTAAATTACATAAAAGCAACCTTCAATTATTAAGAAATCATGCTTATGATTAATCAACATAATTTGACGTTTACTAATAAGTAACAGTTTTCTTATGTTTTTCATTAATTCTAAAGAACAGGGTTATGACAATAGGAGAAAAACTATATCCACTATCTTTATAACTTTATATAAATTTTGCTTTAGACGTAAAGAAAACAAGGATGACAACATCCATTAAAGCAAAGCTCAATAAATCAAAATGTAGTTTTAATATTGGAGAAAATTAATTTTGGAAAAAAATTAATATTATTTACAATATTATAAACTAATCATATGTGTAAATAGAGAAATTGCTTGATTATAGAAATGCTTTGCTTTTAACGTGACAACATCCATAAGTAGCGAAGCTCAAAATAATGATGGAATGGACAAAGTTAGTTATAAAGAATATGTTCAGTTGTGATAACAAAATTAGAAAGATAGAAAATATGCAAAACTCAAATCACGAAACCTGTAAAATAAGGAATATTTCTTTTGAACTATTTCCGACATACAGACGGACAAAACAATGTAAAGACTAGATGCGGGTATGTCAGAGGAATCTTCACCGAAAATTTTAATTGTCTATCTTCATTAGCAACTGTAAAAATGACATTCTCCATAGCGTTACGGACTGACAAAGTAAATTATAGAGCAGCATCGCTACTAAAAAACTACAAGCCACAAAGTTTTTGTCTACAAATATAGTTTGTTATCTTTCAATTCTCTATCAAGGAGGGAGATATATCTTGAGGAAAATTAATAGTAGGACTCTCAGCAGACAATCCAAAACTAGCCAGGAAGGATAAGCCAATGGACGACAAATTAATGTACATCACTAGTTACGGTAAACAAAATTACCCTTTCTGTAGATTAAAATTATTGGTGGTCCAATTTGGATACTGCTAGTTCAAATTAATAAAAAAAGATACTTCTGGCATTTTAATAAAAATTATAGTTCTGTTTCGCTTAATATAAATACTTAGGTTAGGATGTTTTTATTTGATTTTTACTTTTAAATTATTATTAAATTTTTCTGAAAATATATCCGGAAGTGTTTTGTACTTGTGATGTCTCATATATGTACATTTAATAAATGTATTATATTAGTTATTATTGTTAGTTACACTTTTGTTATCAAAAGTTATATTATTATTCATTTTGTTTGCCATAAAAATATTTTTTATAAAAAGTGATTCAATAGTTAGTTGAATAGATGCTTCATAGTAAATTGAATCTTCAAATAAAAATTCTTCAATCTTTTTTTAAAAAGCAGCCGAAAAAAATATAAAAAATCCTTTGTCAAATTTGTTAAGGCATATGTTTTCAGTAGCGAGGCTACTCTATAGTTAACTATCTGTCCCTCAGTCCGTAACGCTTTGTGGGAATTATGAATTTCTCGACTGCCATTAAAGATAAACCTCTGAAATTTTATTTAAGATTCATATGACATATGCATATCTAAGCTAAACATTGATATGTCTGTCTGGCTGTCCGTCATGCTTTAAAATCTGCTCTGAAACTCACGTTGTCCTTTCCATGATTTTTTATGCTTCGCTACTTTTGGATGTTGTCATCCTTGTTTTGAAATTTAATCCTGTTTCAAAAAAACCTATAACCGATTTTCTCTTTTTCAAAACCCAGCTCGTTATTTTAGCCAGCTACAAGTTTCACTTTATTAGAGTACATGATAATCTGGTGTAAGATCCAAATAATGTTAAATTTATTCTAGAATCACACCTATAAACTTTCAATACATATAGGATAATGTTTTGTTGTTATGTCCTTGAGTGTTGCAATCCTATTCAGTTGATTGGTACCCCTCTTTCTAAAAAAAAACACAATAATATTTAATTTGGTTTAATGTATTGGAACTGTTAAAAACGGCAACTTAACCGCCGAAAATCTCCATTTCTAGATGGTTTTTGTACAAATTTTTAAGGCAATAAATGGCAGCTTTTTTCAGCATTTAAAAATTAAAGCAACAGCCACGCAGAATCGCAGTGCTGTAACTCTTCTTTTTAGCTGTGTTCCATTGTGTTGGATTCAAATGACATCTGTCAAACGACGACAGAGAAATTTTAAGGGATAACACTATGGCCGATAAACTGATGTACATCCTCAATGATGATTCACAAAATACCCCTAATTACGTAGATCAAACGTTTGAACACTCAACCTAATGTAAAAACCAATCAAAATTCAATATAAGTCCTCAAAAATGTTAAGCCAACGAATTAGAAAATCTTATTATAAAACTTTGGGGACTAGTGTAATAAACAGCCCAAAGTCCCCAAGTATATAGATTGAGTTTATAAGGGAGTGGTGATTATTTTATAAGGGGTCGAATTCAGTTTTGAAGGAAACTGCTTCCCCCATCCTTTGAATTAGATATCATGAATCATATGATTGCTTAGTTTGTCAAATGATTTATTGAGATACTTTTATTTTTTCTCTGTCGTGACTTTTAAAGTTAGCTCTTCTCCAGGATACAGAATAGGGCATTGGATGATAAATTCATGTTTCTATTAATTGTTATGAGTTATGATTATCTCTTTGGTAGAACATAGATATAATTTAATCACCAGTAGCGGCTACGCCTCTAATGGCCTCTAGGGGCACGTAAAATATTTTTTTTTATTAATTTAAATATAGATTATCTGTTTACGAAAAATATCTAAACGGCCGCTATTTCTCTTGGGAGGATGGTGAAACCCTCCGTCAAAATAGTTATAAACCTTCCCTAGGACATATGAGATGCTACACTTTAAAGAAGAACCATATCGGTTCAGCGGTACAGACCGATAGACAGAGATTCTTTTAATTTATCCTGTATGTTTATTGGTACTACATATTAAGCTAACTAAAATAAAGATTTAAAAGAAAAAAATCGTGGAACGATTATTTCACCTTTAGCAAGAAGTAAATTGATTTTCAGTTTCAAACAGAGTTATATACATCATCTTGCTTTATGTAGCAATACACTCTAAAAAATGCTTTGATAGAATCGTCCTTTCGAGTTGTAACCTTTCATGAAGATTTCTGGTACAATCTTGCAAATGTAGTTCAATACAGGGATTTAAAAAGGGATAAGACAATGGCCGATAAATCGATATACATCCCCAATGATGATATAAAAAATTACCCGTAGATTACAATAAGTGGTTGGAACGTTTGGAAACTAAACTCAAGTCCTCATAGATGTTAAGCCAACGAATAAGAAAACACTAATATAAAACTTTGGGGACTAGTGTATTAAAAACCAAAAGTCCCCTCCCTCCTTGATTTCAATAACAGAAAGTCTGTAGGTCCATTTTGAACATGTTTACATTTTGAAATTCAAATTTTTAATTGTAATATTTAAATGGTAAATCCTATGACGATTGGGAATATTTGTTGGCCTTCACTTACCTCACACCTTACAGCAAGAGTATTCATTAAGATATATAAGTTTTCCGGAATTTTAATGTTAGGGGGAGATTTGAAATCTGCATCAAATTTAAGGATTTTTTTATAAAATTCGTTTTTTGTATAATTCTTTATCTAAAAGCGGAAATGCATTTTAAGATAATTCATTTTGACCAATAGAATAGGTGGATTTTAAACTACCTGCGCTCTAATTGGTTGAATGATGTACGCCATTCAATCAGAGCGCAGATTTTTTAAATCCACCAATCACAGATGTCAAAATTAATTAACTTAAATTGCATTTCCGCTTATAGATAAAGAATTATACAAAAAACGAATTTTATAAAAAATCCTCAAAATTTGATGCAGATTTCAAATCTCCCCCTAACTTTAAAATTCCGGAAAACTTATATATCTTAGTATTCATCTAGAGTTTGAAACCGATAGATTGATTCAATCATGCTTAATTTTAATTCAATATTGAAAAGTTTCTAAGAGTGTTACTGTTCATATCTTAAAACAATTCAACACTTTAATTTTTAATTCAATGTATATTTATATTATGAGAATATCAACTAGAATGGAAATATCTTTAAACCAAAACAAAGACATTTTAAAAGTTGAAATCAATATGACAATTCTAACATGTATATATTAACGAAAAGAGCTAACCGTTACGGATTGACGGACTGACTTTTGTTTAATCTTAGACATCTTTCTTTTATGACAGACGAGAAGTCACATTTATCTTAATTTTTCACTTTTCTCATTTGACGTACAGACACTGGTAATTATAGAGGAGCTGCGGTACTAACGAAAAGAAAAATGAAATGGTTGAAAATAAATATGTGGTATGGTATGGCTTTGCCAACTTAATATCAGTTTCAGTCTTTTTGACATTTTTGATAGCAAAGCTATTCTACAATTTTAATTGTCCGTCCGTTTTTTTCCGAGGAAACGTCTGTCATTTCAGTTGTCATTTACGGTGAGAAGATAGTATTGTGGCTATTAAAGATAAATGTATTCAAAATTGTTATGAAGATTCCCATGACAATCTACTATATGTCTAACTTTGTCAGTTAATCTGTTTGGTTATTCTTATTATTCTGGCCGAAAAAATGAAGTACATCCCCAATAATGATACACAAAATAACCCCTTCTCTAGATTTCAATGAAAGGTTGAAACGCCTAGTGAACCAAACAATCAAAATTTAAGAAGTCCTCAAAGTTGTTCAGCTAATGAATAAGAAAACTAAAAACTTTGGGGACTAGTGTAATAAAAAAACCTAGTTGACCCCTCTTACCTCACATTTTTCGCTCCAAATTCTTAGTCCTTGTTTTTTTTGTAAAGGTTAAGTGTTTCATATTGATTTATGTTTTGAATTGGAAGAAAAACAATATTGTAAAATGCTTTTCAAGGATGGGGATATTGCAAGAAAATTTAACTTGTCTCCACTTGACTTTTCGGTATTTTATAAAATTTGGTCCTGCATTTATGGCATCTGTAGAGATAGAATATTAGCAGGCTAAAACCATCACAAACTTATGAATATTAAGAAGTTAATTGCAATATCATCACAGGGTATATATGAAGCTTCTCTAAAATGGGGAAATCAATCGTTTTAGTGGACAAAAAATCTTTACTACTTAATATGTATAATAGGATGGTTTTCTAATATAACTATCTTATCTATAATACAAAGTAGAACGATGTCTTTCTGTCTGTTTGTTTTTCTGTTTGTAGCGAAGGATCTCGCTAACCGCTGAACCGATCGGGTTCTTCTTTACAGGGTAGCTTCTTATAGGTCCCGGGAAGGTTTATAACTATTTTCTTGGAGGGTGGGACACCCCCAACCCCCCGAAACCCCCCCCCCTCCCAAAGAAAAATTATTTTTATAAAATTTTTCTTTTAAATCTAAATTACGAAAAATTGGTTTGATCAAACCTCTTGGGGCAAAGCCCCTAGTTCTTGATATAATAACAGGTTTTTTTAAAATTGCTTTCCTTTTTCTTATTCACAATGGCATGCTGCAAGTGTTGGCAATTAAGTTTTCGTGGTGCATTCTTATGTGAAATTTTCTTGTATATATTTTTTGGAGGATTGGCTGTAAACTTGTTATTGTCGATATAAATTTTTACTTACAAAGCATAATTTTAAAGTTGACGGATGTTATTGGTATTAATTGATCTTTTTGTATAGAAACTTCTTAAAACTCAAGTAATGTCGACGTAAATACTATAAAACAAGGATGACAACTTCTATAAAAGCAAAGCTCTCAAATCAGACAAACGAACATTAACACTTATTAGTGTAAGAACTTATTAAGTAGAATATATGTATATTTACAAGTCTGAACAAAATTGTATATATTTTGTTGCAAAATTGCGTTAAGCCGTACTGGATACTGTTTATGGAAATGCTTTTATTTTTGGACTTGAATATGAATATAGAGATGCTTTGCTTAATACAGGGTGGGCCAGATAAATCCGGACTTTTTCTTATTTTTAAACAAATGAACATAAAATCGTCAATTTTAAAGATTTTATTGAATTTTAAAAACTGGGAAGTAAACTAGGTATATGACTATTAGATTATTCAATAAAATCGCCGCCAGCCTCAATCACCACCTTTACCCGCCCCCTAAACCGCCCCCCGACCCTGGTCACCATGTCCCTGTCCAAGATGGCGAAGTTCATCTTGATAGTGGCAATGAGGGAGGTCTTTGTGTTATAGGCGCGTCTATTGGTTCGTGCTTTAATGGCGCTCCAGGCCCATAATTCAATTATATGAAGATCGGGGCTGCTGGGAGGCCACATCTCCTTAGGGACGTGAGTAACCGCAGGATCCAAATATACCCATCTTTCAAGCTACCATTTGACACGGCGGCTCTCATTTTGGCCACAATTAAGCTAGAACAACGTTTTATACCTTTTTGGAAATGGCATAAAGATTAAGCTATGGTTATCATCGCAATACATAGTCTAATAAGATTTTTAAGGTTCCAAATAGGCCCATGTAGTCGAGAACCGAGAAATTTTCAAGATTTTTGACATTTTTGACACCTTAAAATCTGCCACGTTTCACTTTGCCGGAGTACTACGGCCAAACCAGATGTGATAGAGAGCTCTAGTTTTTTTCTAGTGTCTTCATTAAGTATCTTACAGTATCTCCAGCAAGTTTCATAAGTCTATCTCAGCTACAGATGGGCTGAGATCAGATTTAGTGGGCCCATATTGAGAATCTAGGGTAAACTAGCGCTCATTTCGAATCTGCCATGTTGAACATAAGCGCTGCCAGCTCGGAGTGCACATCCTCCATCCTCCAAAAAATTTTATTGGCGAAAAGGTAATTACCTAAGCTTTTTATAGTGTGGTCAAATGTCTTGTTTGGTCAAGTAGTTTTGGTGCTATGGCCGTTTGAAAAAAGTCCGGATTTATGTGGCCCACCCTGTATATAGGACCTTATTGTCTTAATAAATCTTTGTTCCAAAAAATGTTGTTAAACTGATTTTTAAGAAAAAAAATTATTTTTTTTATCATTCATTGTCTTATCCCTAGGTACCTGTAGACTAACCCAAATGCATATGTTGCTATTGTAAACCCTTATTAAGCCCTTTCATCGGGTTTACACCCCCCCCCCACATATTCAGTTTTTCTTGCTGTTTAACTGAATAGAGTTTATACAATGTAGTGATTAATTTCACCTTAATTGTAGAAAAATAAATGATAAACAAAAATTTGATCTTTACGATAGCGCAGCTTCTGCATAATTAAGATATGTCCGTACGTCATTCTCTTGTTAATGTTATTGCTGCGCAAGTTATTTACAAATTTTTAAGTAATAAAGGACCTAAAAAGAAGCGAAAAATGACTTTGACTCACTTAAATTCTGAAATTTATTATCACACTTTTTTAGCCCTCTAGATCAAATAGGAGCCGAGATAATAAGGGGGGGGGGGATGGGCCCGACCGTTAAGGGTTAAGTGGCTATTTTAGCTAAAGATATATTAAGCAGCTTTAAATGAACGCCACTTTCAAGTTTCCCTTTTGCAAAAATTCCTCCCAACCCCCTTTCCTTTTCTAATCTACATACGCCCTTAAACCATTCCTTTTTCTGCCTTTCGGGTGTTTATGCATTCTCTTATAATTTGTATAATTATAGCACTTTTCCCTTGTAATGATAACCTCTTTATTGATAAATAACATGCTAAATAAAAATTTGAGAAAATAATATTTTGGGGATTTTTTGGCTTCCATTTGTCATAATAAGAGTATGCGTTGATTAACTGCAATTGCCCTCTCCCTCTTTGAATATCTTAGAATTCTTACAGAAAAAAGGTTAGGATATCTTCTTTAGTGTTTTTGCTTAAAGATTTCGCTAACCACTGAACCTATTTAGTATTTATTGATAGGCTAAACTACAGACAACAAATCCTTATTACTTTATAAAATAGGATATATGTTGAAAGGCAGAAACATCAGCGCCGTGCTTTTGCCTTCTTTGTAAAGCTAGAGTAGAGCCCTAAGGCCCCGGTTATGGTGTTTCTCCAATATAGGCAAAGATTTTGCAATAGCGAATTTAATGTTACTTCCCTTGTTTGTAAAGCAAGTTATTCTAAGATAATTAGTCAATTATCTCTCACTTTTAATAAGCCAAATTTCCTGTAACCCACTTTATTTAAAGAAAACTATTTTGCCTAACATAAAATCATTATTAAAACTAAAGACATTGTTTTCCATATGTTAGTGTACATTAGATTGCTTGAATCAAAGTCTTTTTTTTGCGCTATTAATATGATGGTTATTATTGGTAGCTTTGTGGATTATTTCCCGGCATATACATATATACTTGTATTTATATGATCAGCTGTTTTCTAAAAGGGGTTATCAAGCAAGGGGTTCTGGAAGTAAAGAAGTGGGGGGGGGGGGTGTCTTCCCTATACCTGCCTACATATGCCATTCCATGTAGGATTTATTTAGCATAGATCGGCTAAATTCAAAAAAAAATATTAAGATATTTTATCATGTATTTTTTGATTATGTCAATAAATGAAAAAATTTAAAATATTTAACCTGAGGTGAATCCTTAAAAAACTTTTGCCTCACTAAAATCAGTTTGCCCCACTAAAATTTTCCTCTCAAAATTTTTAGAGAGCCTATGAATTTAAAAAGTTCTTGTTAAGAGCTTCATTTGTTGTGGATAGCATAGAACCAGACCAGCCAGGGTTAATATAAATATTTCCTAAAAAACATAGACTAATCAAGGGGGGGGGGGAGGTTCTGACACATTTGCGTTATTAGGAATAAAATCATTCTTAAATGATGAATTTCCCCCAGATTTAAGATTTTTTGGATAGGCCTCCAGGTTCCGGAGCTCCAGGCCTTCAGGTGGTCTCTGTACAGGTAAAAATGAAAAAAAAAAATTTTTTTTAAGAGTTAGATGTCAGCTTATGAGACAAAATATGTATGTTTTTTCTTCAAATATGTGAATAACAATCAAAAAGAAGCATATTTTGTTTTATAAGTTAACCTCTAACTCTTCAAAAAAAATCTTATTTTTAATTTTTACCTGTACAGAGACCACCTGGAGGCCTGGAGCTCCGGAACCTGGAGGCCTATCCAAAAAGTCTTAAATCTGGGGGAAATTCATCATATAAGAATGATTTTATCCCTAATAACCTATCTTCTCAGTCCAAAGATAAAGCCTATACACCAGGTTTACGCAAATGTGTCAGAATCAAATAGGGAGAGGGCATTGGGGCATTAATTATATAGGTTCTCAAACTTTTACTTGTACAAACTAGAGGTTATCAAACTTATTTTACCTATAACTTTAATCTACAGAGGAATACATTTTGTCAATCGTAATTGGGGTTTACATCAATGTAAAATCCATTGTCTTATCCTTTAAAATCCCTGCTCAAATTGCAAACATCTATGAATTTACCTATACATAATAAATTTTCTATAAAATATTTCATCTATGAATCTATGCATACAGACAAGAATTGAAGTTTTAAATTCTGAATTTTTTCATTAAATAATATATTTGCATTTTTATTTATTTAAAAGAAATTTTAATTCTGAAAAGTTATTATATCGAAATAAGTTTTAAATTCTGTTATAATAAGCTGACTTTAAAAAATAGTAAGAAGTAAAAAAATTAAGGCTAACTTTTGCTTGGTTTAAATCCACAATACGTTCACACACACACACACAAACACACACACACACATACAAAGAAACACACACACTTGAAATGTCTTGAGAAATCTAAATCAGTTTTCTCCATGTATAACTATGTATAAGTATAACTGTGAACATAATTCTGTTACCTACTCCAGTTATTATTTAAGTTGTTAAAACTTAAATTTAGAATAACAAGGATGACAACATCCATAAAAGCGAAGCACTGAAACGGTAGGACAAACGGACATTAACACTTGTATAGTGTTAGAACTTAATTATCATAATATAAATTTATAAGAGTCAAAGCAAAATTGTAAGTAAATTTGTTGAAAAACTGCTTGATACAGGAAAATATTTATGGACATACTTACATTTTTAGGACTTGATTATAGAGTTGCTTCGCTTAATACATTATACTTTGTTGTCCCAGGAATCAATATACCAAAAATCAGACCAATCCGATGATTAGATCACATAAAAATTTGTTGTTAAAAAAGTAAAAAAATCAACATGTTTAAAATGGACGTACGGACATTTTGGTAATGATTATAGAGTTGCTACGCTTTCTAAATCGTACCTAATTACTAAAGGAATCACCATGCAAAATTTGAAATCGATAGGACAATTCTAACATGCCTAAATTAACGGAAAAAGCTATCCGTTACGGACGTACGGACGTACGGACGGACGGACGGACGTACGGACGGACCGACCCTAATTATAGAAAAGCTTTGCTTTTAAAAATATGTAAAATTCATGTTGTGACAGTTAATGTTAATAAAAAATAGTGATTGTTAGAGTTAAATTTTTGAATTAATTAATTGAAATAGATTTTAGTGTTTTTTATGAGCGAAGCCTTTCTATGACTTATCTTATTCGTCTGTTTGTCCTAAGTCTGTATCATCATAGAGAAAAATGTAACAAATCATAATTCTATTTCGTTTTAATCAATTAAATGACATATTATTATAGTATATATGGTTGACATATTATTGACAGCTTAGATTACATTAAATATAATGCTATTCTAATAATGACATGAAGGCCAATCTTAGGTTGCAATAAGAAGCATGTGGAAGGGGGGTAGATTTACCCTACTGACAAATAAATAACTGATAATCTGTATTACACCCTCTCGATTTTGAATTAAGGGGATTGTCAATATATCAGAGTAAAACACTAGAGGGGAAAGGGGTTAAATAACTGTATGTCCCCATCCCAATTGATTTGTGCCGAATCTCAAATGGGCCTTTGGAAATAAACCACTAGTGTTGGGAATATTAACATAGCCAAGTAGCAGGAAATAATTTGCTAGCAGACGAAAAAGGTCCTTAACAGGGGGATTCAGGTAGTTGTCTGGTTATACGTCTATACTATAAATTTATTGTTAATATTACCTTTTACTCTTGGTGCTCACCTCCCCCCCCCCCCTTGGCAACACCCTGTGTACACCAGTGGTTGCAATGTTAACAGAATAAAACTTTAATCAAATTAATCTACATCCCTTCATCCCCCCACATTTATTAGCTAACAAAGAATGAATAGGACAATAGAAATAGTAAACTTTAGCGCTAATGATGGGTTTTTAATTAGATAAACAGGCTTTGACTCCTCCCTCCTTGATCAATATCACTCCTAAAAATAAAGGGAAAGATTGAATTATTATTCATTGTCCTATCACTGTATCCCCTAGTTATTACTGTGAACAGACGGCTCATAATGATTAAACCGAATATCCTTTGATAATTAAATGTTCTATAATATATACTCTAATAGTTTCGCCCCTGGTCTCCACCCCCCCCCCCCCCTTACATACTTATTTTTGTTATATTAACATGATTGATTCTTTCGCAATTGTCCTATCTTTCTTTAATGGTATGCATTTACTTCCGCACATGTAATACACTATCAAATCAATAGAACAGCATATTATTACATCTCGGGCCTCTATTTTTCGTCCATTGTCTTATCCCTTAAGATCTCTTATGTGATGGGGTTAAATAATGGTTTTCTAATGGGTTATATAGAAAAAAAGAAAACATTAAAGGGGGGGGATACACATCCTATTTAAACATTGGATTAGGATAGGTTTTGTTACATTTTAACTATGTTATAAATTAATGTGTTAGTTTCCTGATAAAATACCATGGATTGTCCATAAGAAAAAAAAACTTCTTAACTTTGATTGCACGAGATTAGCCTATTAAGTCTTCATTTTGCATAGTGGTGAGATGCGCCTGTTTCGGGGCAATGCATTTCCCCTTCTCTAATTATTCAGGACGTGCACCTAACATAGCAGTTGTAGGTTTAAACGTCTTTCGTTATGACGTAGTTTGGGTCTGGATCTGGACCTATTACCTTCTGTGTTTTGCGCCAATAGAACTAAAAATTGACACAGAAATCATATGAATTTAGGATTATTTTTCCATGTCCCCAAATGTAGTCGGCTTTTGCGGTTTGACCTCCCCTAGTTACATTGTAAGATGCTATAGTTAAGATAGAGATTTTATATTATTTTTTAGTGTTTCGGAGCCGGGAGCAGCAACTTTTTTGGTGGAGCCGGATCCGGAGCCGTATTTTTATTTAAAACGGCTCCGGCTCCAGATTACCCAAAAATGATTTTTTAAAGTAATATTATAATTTGGCAACGGTCTATTTCCATAGAATAAACTTAAAAACTATTGTTACCTAACAAATGGACACACATCCTTCTACTTTTATATAGCTTTAATCAAATAAAAGCAAAATATTTTATATTATTTATTTTATTTTATCAAATTCAATAATGAACAAAAATTGATATATTCATTTTAAGGTAGGAGCCGGAACAGGAGCCGGAGCCGCATCAAAATTAAACGGCTCCGACACCTTGTTATTTTTCTATAGTAGCTACTTCTTAACTCCGTGCCCAAGAGAAAATATATATACAAGGCTTTAAGCTTCTGAAATTTTATTTGAAGGATTTCCTTGGATAAGTCCGAACTTTGTAACTCTTTTTCTCGTATTCATTCGAATCCGGTGGATAGGAACCGGTTCTCATCCATACGAAAAAACTATGTCTAGCATCATATTATATCCAGCTTTCTACGAATATAAAGATGTACAATCATAAAATAAAAACCAGGTTTTTTTTGCCCGTGCCTTCGGCACCTCGGGGCTAAAAAAACTGGTTTTAATCTTATAATTGTACATTATATATCCGCGGAAAGCTGTTTATAATACGATGCGAGAAATAACTATTAATCTTTCTCATTATGGGCGTATTTCCAGGGATCTAAAGGGATTAGACTATGGCCTTTAAATTGATTTACATCCCCAATGATTGTACACAAGAATACCCCTTCTCTAGATTACAATAAGTAGTTAGAAAATATAGACTAACAAATCAGGCTTCAAAAAAAGTCCCCAAAGTTGTTAAGCCTAGGTATAAATAACAAAACGTTATTATAAAACTTTGGGAACTAGTATAATAAATAGCCCATTGTCTCCTTCCTCCATTTTTAGCTTACGTGCATTGACAGACAGACGGACGGACGGACTAGACTATAGAGTAGCTGCGCTGCTGACAAGGAAAATAATTAAAGTTAAAATTAATGTAAATTCTCATCTGCTTACTGATTATTTTAGAACATGAAACCTAATTATAATTAATCATTCTATTTAACAAGGAAGCCCTACCAAAACATCTCAGAATTTTAAGTTGATCTAATTTTAGTAATTTTTATGCTAGCAAAAGTTTTAAATAGAAGTTAAAACTTAAGTGCAAATGTAAATTTAAAGGAGATATTTGTCAAATGAAATATGACTATTCCGGAAGGGATTTTAAATTTAGTAGTTTTAACATTAGTTCGTATTTAATTGATATTTTAGTCTTTTGTTCGTACTTGGTGCACGGTTTTTCATGTACTTTCCTTTACTTATATTGTTGGTGTTTTGTTTGTTTAATTCTTTCTAATATGATATTTGATTTTAAAGTGAAATCTTTTAATATAAGTTTATTAGGGCTCCGTTTCGTTAAAAAAGTTCTCAGAGTAATGGATATATTATTACTTGGAACTTACACCACATTTTTATATTCTCTAATAAAGTGAACTCTGTAGCAGGCTAAAATAACGATCTTCCCCATACCCCTGCTTTACCCCATTCCTTCCCCCTACTGGATAAACGGCCCGTCCAATAAAAGCAAGGGGATATTGCAACCTATATTGGTGACAATTTTTCTCCTGTCATAATATCCACGTATATTCTACATCCATTCTGAGAGTTTATTCTGCACAGAAAACATATGGTGTTCATTCAATAATACAAAACTTAAGAAAATGTTTTAAGGGACTCCTTAAGAAGAAATGGTATAGTTGGGGTGTCTACCCGTCAACTTAAATTTTAGTCATATAAATATAAAAAGGGATGGGGTTGAATATTTTTTTTAGAAAACTGTAGCTATTTTCCTTTAGATGGTATTAACCCTCCCCTAAAATAGATATAAACAAGGATGACAACATCCATAAGTAGCGAAGCATAAACAATTAAATAAGAATTTAGATATTATTTGACAAAAGCATGTATATTAGGAAAAAGTCACGAAACCTTTTCAACATTTGTTTTTAATTTCTTAATATTTATTTATATTTCAGTACTATGACTAACAGACTGACGGTCAAAGTAAATTACATACTGGATGCTTAGAACAACGGGAAATTTAATTTTGATATTTTTAACTACAAAAATTAAAAAAAAAACGGACCATAAACACCAAAGATATGAAGAAAAATGTGAAAAATATAAAAATAGCCAAAAACCTGCAAAAAGGCAGTCTGACCGCCATTGATGTGTTCTTGAAACGAAAGGAAGTTTAATTTTGATATCTATAACTGAAAAACTTTGGAAATTGGGCCATAAACACCAAAGGTATGGAGAAAAATGTGAAAAATACAAAAATAGCCTAAAACCTGCTTAAAGGCAGTCTGATCGTCATAGTTGTTTTCTTGAAACGATAGGAAATTTAATTTTGATTCTATAACTGAAAAAATTTTGGAAATCGGACCATAAACACCAAAGATATGGAGAAAAATGTGAAAAATACAAAAATAGCCTAAAACCGGCTAAAAAGCGGTCCTATCGCCATTGATGTTTTATAGTTAATTGTGCTCCTTGATAATGGGAATGTTGTCAAAAAATTTCAGCCTTTTATCTTTTATAGGAGCCGAGAAAATCACGTTTCCCCCAAACTAAGACGGACATACGGACAGACGGACATACGGACAGACGGACAGACGGACAGACGGACATTTCAAATTATAGAGTAGCTTCGCTACTAAAAACTTTTACTGGATACCAATAAGAAACAGAACTGTTAGGGAGAACCAAATCGGAATAAAACCCTGCCAGTTTTTTTTTCTTAAGTCTTCAAATTTAATTAAGTTCGCGAAAACGCCAAGCGATTATACAAAAAATCATTTTTCATAATGAAATTAGAATATTTTGACGTTTAGCTGTTCTAAATCAATTTAGAACATTTATTAATAAAAATGTAAATCTTGAGAAATGTTTCCTTTACATGGGTAGTTCAGTATCTAGGCTCCTAGCATTCAGGGGTTCTGTATTCAGGTTAGAAATATAGCCTAAAAACAATATATTATAGCCTAAAACCAGCCCAGAACCCAAGTAAAGCTTCCCTACCTAAAAAGGAAAACCAATCAGTTCCGTATTTATTAAAATCTTAAGCAACAAACAAAAGAAAACCTTAATTTTTAGATTTAACTAAAAAAAATAACTGCTCCAAAGTTTGAATATGGTATTTATTTTGCTTGGTCGAACTTAGCAGGCGATTTCAAAGGATTTGAAGAAAACTAGTAGTTCTTAAATAAATAGGTAGATGTTCTCTAAAACCAAATAATTTTGTGTAATCAAATATTAGCCATAGCCATTTTTTTTAGAATATTAGCCACATTTTTTACAACTTCGAGAGTTATAGTGACCACATTTTGAACTAATTTCTTTTAAATATGTCAGACAGCAAAAATTTGGGGATAACTGCTAAAAATGTGTCCAAAGAGTGGTTTTCGCCATAAGTATTACCTTGTTGTCTGTAGATTATAATTTGAATTGAATGAGATCTCTACTTTAGGGAAGTTTCATAGAAGCTCTAGGATGCTTTTTGGACGTTTTGGTTTTGATTTAAGTCTAGCGATGGTTTTAGGCTTTTTCCCCATACCTTTCCCTCTGAAAACGGAGCACCTGGGTGCTAGGGGTGCCACCGTTTGTTCTTTAAATATTACACTATGCCTTCAACTTATGTCATTAAAATCTTATCATGTTTTCAAGAACTTTAGGTAGATACTTTTTGCTGTATTTTTTTTTTGTAAAAATATAAAATGAAATACCAAATGGCAAATACTTTTAAAACTTCTTGTCACACTACCTTATTCAACCATATACCAATGGATGTATAATTACTTGGATCTTGCACCAGATTTTCATATTCTATAATAAAGTGAACTTTGAAACGAGCTATGTTTGACAATCTTTCTTTTACCCCATCCTCTTTCCTCCTACTGGATACACGGCCCGACCAATAAATGCGGGAGGAAATTGCAACCTAATTGACAACAATTTTTCTGGTGTTAATTCATCCACTTATATTCTACATCTATACCTTATTGAATAGCCAGAAGTTCAAAATCATTGTTTTATTTCATTATATCACAATTTTTAAAAATATCAATCTGTTTTCTAATTGGATTTTATACGGTTTATCCACCATTTAAGTGGTTACTGTGAAATTTTAGACCATTGAAAAACTAATTTAACTCAAAGCCAACTTTTCCCCCGCCCTTTTGGGCATGCCTTGACTGTCATCAATAAAGAATGGCTGTTTCAACTAGGTATCGCTCGTTGGTTAGATTTTTTCCAGTGTGGCTTCGAAACTGATTAATATCCGCTTGATTAGAATCGGTCCTAAGCCATAATGAATAATCATGTATGTCATAATATTACAGACAATTTTCCACGAACAATTAAATAAAAATTATAAAATCAATACCAGTGTTTGTTTCAATTGAATATCTGTGAAGATCTGTCTATAATACGATGCCATAAAGAACTCAAACTTTAGGTTTTGAAAAACTCTTTTAGAGTCCCTCTAACGAATAATATGATTCAGAGAAGTAAGAACTATTAATTTTAATGATATAAATGTTAATCTTTAGAAACATGGCAAACTGCTCAAAAAGTAACGTTTTAATCTGGATTTTACACGGGTAAAATGATAAATAAATAGACATGACAAATCTTTAAAACATATATCATTAACATTTCATTGTTTTTCATTTGTAGTGGAGTTATATCATGTTACTTAAAAAGGTTGCTTTGTTATCTTTATTTTTAACAACTACAGCATTTTAGTGTAAAATAAAATTCAGATAAACAGAGCATTTTTCCAAATAATGTATATCATTGACGATTGTAAAAGTTACTGGCGGAATTTTTTTCTTTACAGTAATGAATGTAGAATATACGTGGATATTGTAATAGGGGGAAAATTGTACTAAACATTTAGGTTGCTATTTTCTCTGTAATTTAATGGTCAGCTCGTTTATTCAGTTTCAGGGGAGGGGATGGGTAAAGGTTTTTTTTAGCCCGCTACAAGTTTAACTTTATTATAAACATCAAAATCTAAGATCCAAGTAATAATAAATCTATTAGTAGAGTATTGATTTTTAAACCTATTTTCCTCTGCCTTTAGTTTTGGGTTGTAGAAATGTTATTATTTTAATTCCAGGGTATTAGCTGTGTAACGTCAGGGGTTGTATCCACTAAAATATTATGAGCTTTGTATTCAAGTATGGCAATCAGAATCAGTTCGGATTAATCCACATATTTTTAACCAAATATCATAATCCGAAATTCAAAATTTGTGTTTGTATTGATGAATGGATTGATGATTTACTAGGATTTTAATATTCTGATTATGATTTGACATATATAGCTCCTTGACTGGTTTTAGACTAGATATTCCTTTCTTAGGATAAATTAAAAAATATCTCTTTCTTTACCCCCCCCCCCCACTTTGTTTAAAGAGTCATTAAATGCTAGGGACGTTACCACTACTGGATATTTGAAAAACCCAAAATTTGTATGAATACGTGCCCCGTAAAATATAAAACTACAAGTGGGCCAAAATTAAGACAGACTACAAATATTAATGACTGCCAAGATATATTTTATGCTTCCAAATATATTACATGGGGCTCTGTGTTGAAAGGAGTAGAGCTGCTCTTTAAATGACTTTAAAATTACACTGGTATTCAAAGTTTTAATTACTACGTTATCTTATTCGTTAGTTTAAAACTTAGTGTACTTTAATTGAATCTTTATTACTTCTTTTAGACAAATAATTTTATTTACCAACATATCCCAAATCAATTTAAAATATAATACACTGGTTCCCAAATTTTTATAACTATATTATTCTCTGGTTAAAAAAAATTGTAAACCTCAATTGATTTGTTCAATCTACTAGTGCATATATTTTTCAACCAATAATTTTAATCTACAGAAAGGATAAATATAGATTGTATAAGGATCCCTGTGTTTGGGAATAGGATAAATTCATGTGAAACATTTGCACCTAGGTATGATGGTCCATGAAATGTTTTTCCTGAATTAATAAGTAAACTTAAAATAAAATGATCAAATCCCCATGGGTATTTCTTATAGAATCATCATATTAAATTGAAGCTTTACAAAAAAAAATATTGATAGCCTCAAGAATTGTATGATACCTAAGTTACTTGACTTTTAAAAGAATTTGAATTTTTTACTTGAAAAAGTGATAGTTCATATATTTATGCATTTTTGTGATTGCTTTATAAGAACAATAAGAAATACAACAGATCTAAAATAATTCGATGGCTGGCAGCGGGTATGGGTAATACAGTAAAGCCGACAACAAAATAAAAATTAATCAAAATCCAACAATGCACTCGGCTAGAGTAAACGCGCTAAGAAATGGGCCTTTTTGTACCTTTACTTGCGCTGCTTGCTAAGCTGTTTGGCTGTTTTAAACAAAGTAGTGGTCTTTTTGTTTTGATTTTAATTTTTTAATTTAGCAGCCTTTACAATAAGTGAAAAAACCTAGGACTACTAAGGTTTTAAGCTATTTTCTTGGTAGTGTGGAACACCTCGCATCCTCTGTTAAAAACTTATATTTCAAAACTAAAATCAATAGGGGGGGGGGGGGGTAAACACACCCTTTTTCGTTAAATTAAATTGGCAAAGTCCAAGAATATAAGATTCCATCTAAATGGAAGTGGTTATTTCAGATAGAAGTTTGAAGCCCTCTTTTGTACTGCAATTCAGATATGAAGACATAAATTTGAAGTATAAATGTCATTGCTACAAATAAAGTTCTTTTTAAAAAAATATCTTTTGTGAGGGGATAACTTGTCCAAAGATATTTGCATTACAGGGCGTCTAAAATTAATTTTCATCAAAATTATTGAGATTCAATGAAAATAAATATGAATAGTTATTTCTCGCATCGTATTATAAACGGCTTTCCGCGGATATAGAATGTACAATCATAAGATTAAAACCAGTTTTTTTAGCCCCGAGGTGCCGAAGGCACGGGCTAAAAAAACTGGTTTTAATCTTATGATTGTACATTTTTATATTCGTAAAAAACTGGATATAATTCGATGCTAGACATAGTTTTTTCGTATGGATGAGAACCGGTTCCTATCCACCGGATTCGAATGAATACGAGAAAAACAATTAGGTTTAAACTAAAGACAACAAGATCTTAATGGAGAAATAAAAGAAACCACACTACTTAAATGTAGATCTTTAATATTTTTTCAACAAATGGATGGAAGGCTTTCATTCTTTTTATAAAAAAAATTACTTGCCTTTCGTTTTATTGTATGTTAGTCTGTATATCTGGCATGAATATTAAGTATATATTTGTTGAAAATTAATTTTGCGGGCACCCAGTATTTCTTATTGTGTGTGTGTGTGTGTGTGTGTGTGTGTGTGTGTGTGTGTCTGTCATAATTATTGTCAGATATTTTGACAGATTTTTGTCAAGTAAGACAATGCATAATAAAAGCATATCTTGCCCGCAGCTAGGGTCATTTTGGTACAGTTGCCAACTAGGCTTTAGATATGCCATAATATTTATTCCAGTATGGCTTTAAAACCGACTAATATCCTCTGCATTAAAACTGGATTTAAGCCATACTGAAAAATCATGTATCGTATCGCATTATATCCATTTACCTACGAATATTAAAATGTACAATCACAATATTAAAACCTTATAATTTTACAATTTTATATCCGCGAAAAATAATACGATGCGATAGATAACTATTCATGTTTGTTTATATTTCGGTCTACAAAGAAAGTTGATGTGCAAGAGGCCAGGGACTTTAAGGGATAAGACAATGGATGATAAATTGATGTTCACTTCCAATAATAATAAATTAAGACTATTTCTTAATTAGACTAAAATTGTTGGCGGAAACGTTTAAACACTGCAAGTTTGGTCAACCAAAACAAAATTTGATAATAGTTGCAGAGATTATGTATACCAATGTTTCCTTCTTTCTGAAGGAGGCATAAAATATTTAAATAAATGAATTGGAGAAAGATTAAACTTTTTAACATTTATGTTTGTTTGATAAAAATAAAAATTATATATTGTTCTTACTACTGACAACTGACCAAGTAGTGGGGGCCTTTTCGCTTCTAGCAAATATTGCTTTCTGCTCTTTTGTAGCGTCTTGGCTGTGTTTATAGTTCCGACTCTATTGGCTGATATTCAAAGACCCAATTGATACAGTTTTTATTTTCCCGGTTATTTTTGTTATAGCTTGAGTTGGTAACTTTGTTAAAATTTAGATTTAAATTCAAAGATCATGTAATACGGCGGTTGTCCTACAAAGCCACAAAAAATCACGTCGAAATTTCTATTACACTTTAAAACTTTATCATATCATTGCTGTTTTCTATCTGACGTTCATTAAGGCTAATGCGTCTTTAAATTAATGAACAGTTTATTTAAAACTAGCAACTACGCCCCTAGCACCTAGGGGCTCTGTATTCAAATGGACAGAGAGGGGCTATAAAGAACCTTTTAACAATCTCAAAACTTGAATCTAAAAGTAAATAGCCTAAAACACACAGGACCTAGGATGTGATATTAACTTAAACTTATTTACTTTTGGATTATATTGTTGTTCGCTAATCATGGACATAGAAAAACTTGCAGGTTTGAAAAGACACCAATACTGCAAGGCAATAGCATATAAAATTAGAATTAGATACAACTCTTATCAACCACTATTCTAGAGGATTGAAGGATAAGTTAATCCGAGAGAGAGGGGACATTGTGCTGTTTGTTGCACTAGTCCCCATAATTTTGAAATAACTTATTCGCAAGCTAAACAACTATAGTGACTTTTGTTTAATTTTGATTAGTTGGTTCATTAAGTTAATTCCAAACGTTTTAACCACTAATATTAATCTACAGAAATGGTAACTCTGTATATTACCATTGGGGATGTACGTCAATTTATCAGTCATTTATCCCTGTACGTTAATAATGATCAGTAATAAGACAAAATGACAATTTTTCTGCATTTATTTTAAAAGTGTAAAACAAATATCAAAAAGTTGTATAAAATTAAATAAAAGTTTTAACTTAATACTAGATGCTACTCCCCTAACATCTACTTGTATTTTGAGACAGAATAATGACTTGATTTTTATAAAACGAAAAAAAATCTAAAATATTTGTCAAAGAACTCATTCCTTTATCTTTGTAATTATGTCATAAATCTAGACCACTAAAGTAACTTAATTACTTTATTTGTATACTTCAAATAAAATTCTAACTGTCAACATCTTCTAAATATAAAAGGATAAAAGATACTTTGATATTAAGCACATTTAATGTTAAAATGTTCAAAAAAAAAGTTTATTTATTTTATAAAGAGAGGGGTAGGTTTCTGGTAGAATCCGTAAAGGTTATGTGTTATAAGTTAAAAACAGTAGTAGAACGATAAAAATTTATGTTAACTTTTTTAAGCCTTAAAACACACACCTTTACGGATTCTACCAGAAACCTACCCCTCTCTTAAAATCAAAAAGGTTATGAAAGAAAATTATTTCATTTTATAATTGCTTTCAAATTTCAGTCTCATTCTTCACAGTTTTTACTTTTTATCAGCTACGCCACTACACATTGTTTAATCCTTGTTGTTTTTGCAAATTGCGAGTGAAATTGTATACATTAATGGAATGCTATATGAAATTCTAGAAATTTTTTCCTTGCTTTAATTATGTCTAGAATTTGTATTAACAAGGATATCAACATACATAAAAGCGAAGCTCTGAAACGGTAGGACAAACGAACATCAATACTTGGACTGAAAAAGCATAATATAAATGTATAAGTCTAAAGAAAGTTGTCTGAAAATTTGTTGCGAAAGGGCTTAAATATGGGATACTTTTGAAGGAAATTCTTACCTTTTTTGGACTTGATTATAGAAAAGCTTCGCTTTTAACAAGGATGGCAACATTCCCAATCAGCAAAGTACAGAAACCAAGTCTTCGCTTGTAAGAACACAATGTTCTTTACAGCATTACCAACGGATAAGATTAACTTTATGTTCATGGACAAGAGAAATGTTCAAACAAAAATAGCGCTCTATCTTTAATAAAATCGCGTATATCCAATAATTTTTCCTTTAAAAATCAAATGCTACGCATGGCCATACCAAAATACTTACAGACAAAATGATTTATAGACCTAAAATTATTTGGTAAGAGGAATCACTACAAAAAATCAACAGACTATCTTTAATAGAAGCTGGGAAAATCACGTTACCCCATAGCTTTACAGACAAAGTTAGTTAAAGTAGCTTCACTTCTAAAAGCAAGGAGACCTTAATAAAAGCAAAGTTTAACAAAACGAAAGCTTTACTTAAAAATGTTTCATTTAAATCTTGTATTAAATTGAGATTTTTTTCACTTTTTTAGCATTTGTATTTAGAAACTTAATTTGATATTAGAAATATGGCAAAATTATGTGAATTTTCTCACAGAGAGGTATTAAGATTAATGGTTTCTAGGGATTAATCCCACTTTTTTAAAGTAGCGAATCTTCTCCATAATCTAAAGTGACGCCTATGTGTAATACTTAGGTAAGAATTGCATCATTTTACTGTAATTTAGCTGAAATTTGTCGTGAAGATTCCGTTTACCAATGGGCATCTAATCAATAAGACTCTAGATGTGTTTTATTGTCAAAGTTTTTTAGTAAATTAATTTTATGATTTTCATCACTTATGGTCCGTTGATGTTGTCAACTTGTCATCCTTGTTTTATCAGTATTTTATTATTTACTAAGTTTATTTGCGATAACTTTTATTTAATGAAATCTTCCAATTTTTAACATGTACAAAACGGCCTGCTTAATTGCTTCAAGATCCATGTCAGATCTATATAGGAAATAAATGTCTATAAACGAGCTCAAGTTTTCCAAGGAATATTTGTTTAAAACTCATAGTGCTCCAATAATCCATAATAAACTCTCATTTCCCAGAACGATAAGACCCATTATTTTACTTTATTAAAAAGAAATTCCTTTTTCTAATTTCATGTTGCTATTTACCTTATATCAATGTATTTAATTTCTAATCATAAAAAAGAAAATTTAAATTTATAAAATAATAAATGTAAGAAAACTCTGTTTTAAAAGAATTCGATTGTGGCGACACTTTGTGTGTTCAAATATTAAACTAAAATTGTAATCATCATCATTAACCCTTTGTTGATGGTAATGTAAAGAAAAAATATAATTTAAAAAATCTTTTTAAAATCATTTAGATTATTAAATATTTACTTTCTTTTAGATAGTAATGCCGGGTGAGGAAAATAGATTTATTGAGAAATAGATATGCATATAGAAAACTAGCCAATAGGGAGATAATTATATCGAGCCAACTCTAGTACTTATTATATTTCTAAACCAAAGTGTTATGATCAACCTGGTTACATAAGAAACCAGGGCTATTTCATAACTTGATGATATTAAAGAAATCATATCAAATTAGAAACTTTATAATAGGAAGGGAGGAAAGAATAAAGAGAAAAAAAGGGAATTCTCTCATCCTGTCAGACCATTAGAGTTTAAAGAAAAAATAAGTAAAAGTTAAAGGCTACAATAAAAGCTGCTGACATACTTTCAAAACTTAGTATAGCTGTAAGAGTAGTTGCGCTACTTAAAAAAATAAATCAACCTTTTTTTCTGAAATTAAATTCTATGGTAATTTAGATTAAAATGGCGTAGTACAAAATGTCTAATTTAAATCGGAAACATAGTTTCGTAAGTATTTTTGATAGTTTCTTAGATTATTTTCAGACTTGTGTTTCTCTTACTATTTAGTAATTAATTTGTATTTGTAATACATACATCTAGTTTTTACATCTGATTAAATTATAATTTTAATTGACACATGTGACCTACGTCTTTATTGAAACTTTACTTTCATATTTGGGTGCCACATGTTCCCAATAAACCTATAAAAACTTTCATGGATCATGGTTCAAAACTATTAATTAAGTTTTCTAGATAATTTTCTTACATTTCACACATCAAAGTTAAGTTTTAAATCCCCCCCCCTCCTCCAAAAATGCTTTGACGCCCTTGTTGATAACCCTACAGGTTTTCTAAATGCGCAACTTTTAATATTATTTTTTTTGTTTAGCTGGACAAGATGGTGGGTGGCCTTGGCGGAGGCAAGGGAAAAGGCCGCCCTGGATTTGGACCACCTGTAAACATTGCCAGACCAAATTCCCTCGGAGATTTCAATGAGGTAATTGTTATTTATTGCATCGTATTATGGACAGCTTTCAGCGACTATTGAAATAAAAAAAATGTAAGATTTAAACCTGTTTTGTTAGCCTCGAGGGGCCGAAGGCCCGAGGTAAAAAAATTGGTATTAATATTATGATTTTAATTTTGTCTAGGTATAATACGATGCTATACATGATTTTTCAGTATAGCTGAGAAACGTTTCTCATCCACCGGATATTAATCGGCTTCGAAGCCATACTAAAAAAGATATACGGTTCAAATTTATCCATTCCAAATAGTAATACTAATGTGCATCTATTCTATAACTTACTATGTCTGTCTGTCCGTCTGTTATGCTATGACTGGGATGGAAATTCCTATTTCCTTCACAATTTAAGTACTTTCTACTAATTGAGGTTTTCATTTCTGTTTAGTACTAGTTCTTGGGGGTAGAAACTCTCTTGAGAGGTTGTATATACTCTCCCCAAAAATAGATGAAAACCTTATTTGTACCTATAAGAAGCTTCACTTCAAAGATGAACCCTTTAGATCCCGTAATTAAAATACATAGACAGAAAGACAGACAACGTATCTTTTTTATATTAGGATAAATAATGATTTGAAATTTTCTAATTTTTTTTTTCATGTTTTTCAGCAAGGAGATGAAGAGGGGTGGAGTATAGACAAAATGAGTGATAATGACATTATGGATGTAAGTATTTTTATTATTTTTTATTTCAAGCGACTACGCCACTAGAGGCCACTAGGGGCACTTGAGGGAGTGGGGGGGGGGGGATAAGTCAACCAACCTTTTTTTTCTAGAGGCGATTTCTCTAGAGGAGGAGGGTTAAAATAGTTTCTGAACCTACATTAAGCTTCAATGTAAAGGCGAACCAATTTAGTCCAGCGGTTAGCAAGATCTTGAGCTACAGACATAAACAGACAAGACATTCTATTACTTTCATGAAAGTGTAACAAGGACGATACGTATAAAATAGTAGCGAAATCACATGCGGTTTCAGATCATGTGCAATCGTGGGGAGTGATGGGGAAGGTAATGGAAATGAAATGAATGTGGAAGAGAAGGGGATGGTATGGGAAAGGGAAGTTTATGCGTGTAAAGTAATTGTTATTTATCGTATCGTATTATAGACAGCTTTCCGCGAATATTAAAATATGAAATTACACGATTAAAACTAGTTTTGTTAGTCCCAAGGGCCCGAAGGCCCGGTTCTAACAAAACTGGCATGATTTAATGATTTTTATTGTAATATTCCTAGAAAATTGTTTGTAATACCATGCTTTACTTTTCAGTAAACCGGTTCTAATCCATCGGATATCAATCGGGTTCGAAGCCATTCTGGAATATCAATTCTTCTACAATACAGCATTAAAATTATACGATAACAATATATTATTAAGGAATTTGAGAAAATGTTGGAGAATATGAATTTAAATGAAGAGAAGAAGGAACCACTAAGATTACTTCCTCTAAGGTAAACTAACTTTTAAAAGCGAAGCTTTTCTAAAATTTGGATGAGTCGGTCCGTACATAACGGATAGCTCTTTTTGTTAATTTAGGCATGTTAGAATTATCCTATCGATTTCAAACTTTGTATGATGATTCCTATAGGAGTTAGGTATGATTTAATAAGCGAAGCAACTTTATAATCGGTACCAGAAAGTTCGTAAGTCCATTTTAAACGTTTTGCCATTTAGCAATAAATTTTTATGTGATAAAATTATCCTATTGGTCTGATACATGAAATACTAATTCCTAGGACAACAAAGTAAATGTTATTAGCTAAGCATCTCTATTAATCAAGTCCTAAAAATGTAAGTATGTCCATAAAAATTATCCTGTATTTAGGTAGTTTTTCAACAAAATTACTTAAAAATTTGTTTCGAAATTGTAATTTATAATTCTGATTATTCAGTTCTTACACTCTACAAGTGTTAATGTTCATTTGTCTTACCGTTTCAGAGCTTCGCTTTTATAGTTGTTATCATCCTTGTTTTCTTGAAAATAAATATTTAATAATATAATGAGGGAGGGAGGGGAGATTGGGCTGTTTATTACACTAGACCCCCAAAGTTTTATAATAACGTCTTCTTATTCGTTGGCTCAACAACCTTTTATTGAATTAGATTGGTTGGTTGTTTACTTGAGTGCCTAAACGTTTCAGCCACTAGTTGTAATCTACAGAAGGGGTATTTTTGTATATTATCATTAAGAATTGTCTTGTTTACAATGTTAATTTTTACTTGGCTAGCTTATCCTCTTCCAAATTACTTAGAATTTTAGAACCCAGATGAAACTTATTTTAAATATTACAATAATTGAAAAAAATCAAAAATATAATACCTATTGCAATCTTTATCTAATTTTTTGTTTTAATTTCAGTAAAAAGAGAGATATGTTACAAATGAACCTCAAACAAACGAACAGAAACAGGTATATTTTGATTTCCAGTGTGGCTTTGAAACTGATTAATATCCGCTGGTTTAGAACCGGTTCTTAGCCATACTAAATTGCCATAGCAGCGTATTATAGACAATTTGAAATATTAAAATAAAATTAATGCCAGTTTTGTTAGTCTGGGATTTCGAAACCTCGAGGTTAACAAAATGGGTTTTGATCTCTTAATTTTTATTTTAATATTCGCGGAAAGCTGACTCTAATACGAAGCGATAAATAACTATTATTAAATTTCAAATATTAGGACATCTGGAATACTCTGTTTCTACGGGGAGGATAGGAACATTGGGCTGGCTTGGTGTCAAAAATATTAAAAAATTTTATTGGCTGGTTCCAAGCTAGTTGTCTCAAAACTTTTACACTAATAATTTTTATCTACAGAATGGGTAATTTTGTTTACAATTATTGGGGATGTGTATCAATTTATTTTACGACATAAATTCTCCTGTCATAATATCCACATATTCTAAATCCATTGTAAGAAGATTGTAAATATTTCAGATTGGACTCGCCCACAGATTATATCCAGTACTTATCAAGTCCGGAGTTATCCTTGCAGAAAAAGTATAGCTGTGTCGAGTCATTAAGGTAATTTTTTTTTAAATTGGCAGGTATTTTAATAGATATCAGAGCTCGGCAGCCAGCCGCGCGCTTAAACTTAAACCCTTTTAAATGAGTTGAAGAAAAAAAATTGAAAAAGGTATTGTCATATTTGAACAAGGTTTAGACTTCCAGCTTATAGCCGGCTGCCGAGCTCTAATAAAATTTTTATAATTCTTAGGTTGCTTAGTAAAATTTTTTTAATTCTTAGGTTGCTTAGTAAATTTTTTTTAATTCTTAGGTTGCTTAGTAAATTTTTTTAAATTCTTAGGTTGCTTAGTAAAAAAAATTTTAACACTTATTACTATTCAATTACTTTTGAAAATAGTGGAAGTTTTGTATGGTATTATATAAGATCTTTTAAATATTAAAAACAAAATTTATAATTAGTTCAGACTATGTATATTACACTTTTCTGTTTTTTTTTAACTATTAGCTAAACATTAACTGGTAATGCGGTTACCAAGATCTTACACTTCAGACAGACAAACATCTTTCTACTTTGTATGATCGTTTATAAGTAAGATTATCATAAAACTGTATTTTCAGAGTGGCATTAACCAACAACAGTCTGGAATGGGTCCAGGATTTCGGACAGAAAGGGTTAAAACAGGTTCTCTCTGTACTGCAAGAGTGCTTCAGAAAGTAAGTTTATAATGTCGTCGTTAATAAGCGTAGCTCCTCTATATTAAAGGAGTCTTTTTGTCTGTACGACCGGTTAACGACAATTTCAAATTTTAGACTATATTAAATGTTTCAAGATATTTTTATAAATATTGAATTTACACTTAAGTTGTTTTCTTTTATAAATTCCACTAGTGGCTGCGCCCCAGGCATTTGAATAGCTAGGAAAGTATAAAATAGCCTAAAACCATCCAATGACATACGTGAAGCTTCCAGTAAATGGAGAACTCAATCGGTACAGTAGTTATTGAAATCTTGAGCTACAGACAAAAAAAACTTACTACATATATAATAGGATTATTATTTTACTGTTAGGTTTAGTACCTACTGAAATGATTCAGTATATATAAAAGTAAGAAATGGAATGTTTAGAAATAGATGTTTTGTATTTCCTTTTTAACGTTTCAATTTTAAAAGCATGTTTTATGTTGTTTAAAACTTAAAAATTATCAAGACAGAATTTTTGAGAAACCCTCTTTGTTTAATTTTCAATGTTGTTACTTTTAAACAAATAGGTACTCTTTAATTATGATTAATTTATCTTAAAAAAAATTAAATAATGTTTTCGGTTTTCATAGATATATCCTTAATTATACAAAATTATAATTGGTGTTATATAAATTATAGTTATTTTTTTCTTGTGTGTTTGCTTGTTTTTTTTACCATATTCCTAAGTTTATCAAGTTTGCCTGAATTTTAACCTTTTTTTTTTGTTGCGTTCAAGTTTCAAGCTTTTCATAGAATTTTGATGACTATTCTTCTATTCTATTTGAAGGGGTTAGTTATAGAAAGTGCAATTTTTTGGTATTTCTTTTCTAGGGGTGATTTCTCTTAAGAGAGTAGTATTACACCCACCCCAAAAATAGTCACAAATATGCCCTTGTAATAAGAGAAGCTACACTGTAAAGGAGAACAATATCGGTTCAGCGGTTAGCAAGAACCTTAATTACAGACAAACACACATCTTGTTACTTTATTACAAGGATAAAGAAGGATAAAGATACTGGATCACTAATTTAAGTTTAAATGCATTTCATGGAACTTTGATCATAATTTTGACAGATAAATGGACAATTTCATTGTAAACAATTTAAATTCAATTTGTCGCTCAAACTGCAGTGGATAGAGAAGAATATTGGACAAAATATTTGGTACCCAAAGTTACACTCATTTGTTGGCTTAAAAACTTTGGTTTCTTTTTGGTACCAACAATATTTATCTAAGTACATAAAGGGCAATTTTGTTGATCATTATTGGATGTCTTATTCCTAAAGATCCTAAAAATCTTTGTCTTTTGTCGCTGAGAACCTTCAACAGTCCCCTTTAGACTGAATCTTGGCTTTTGGGTAAATTTTGTTTATCATAATTGGTGATATAGAATATTAATTGCCTATTGTCTTATCCCTTAAGATCTCTTAAGATCCCTGATAAAATATTCATTTGTCTTTTTGTTGCTCAGAACCTTTGTCCCTGTCCTTTAAACTGTAGCTGGGCAAGTTCTATGTAAACCATTTTAAATCTTAGCAGAGCAAACATTCTTTTTTCACAATTGGAACACTTTCATCCCCCCCCCCCCCTCTAGATATACCACACTTTTCTGGGATCTTGCCAGATCAAGTATCAACTGTGGGGAATACCAAAGGATGACTCCATGCAAAATTTGAGCCGGATCCGGCCAAAACCGGCCGGGATTTTTATAAAAAAAACGGTTTTTTCCGGTTTTTAGGGGGTATCTGTAAATCAAGCCCCCTCCTGGGTACGCCCCAATGATGATTTTTGTTTTAAGGTCTGATCTGAATTCCTCAACACTGGATATGACCCCTAGAGTTGAAAAAATGGTTAAAATCCGGTCTTTTGACCGGTTTCCGGCCATTTCCGGCCCAAAAAAAAAATTTTAAAAATCAAAATTTTATCTAAAATTTAAAAAAAAATGCTTTAAATTACATTTTTCATTAATAATTTTTCAAAAACCAAAAACCTTAGGTAATGAAGATAATTTTAGCAACTTAAAATGTGAAAAAAGGTTGAAAATTGACAATCTTGTGTCAATTTGAAAAATGTTGGTAAATCTTAAAAATTTGACGGATTTATACATACATTAGAATTTAGGTTGACTATGGTCTTTAAGACACGCCATATCCAATAAAATTGCAATGAGAAGGTCTAAATGTTTTTCTGAACCAAAATTCTACATACCCTGGCGGTTCCAGGGATATATCATTAAGGCCGTACGGCTGGCCAGAAAGCTTTTAACAGGTGGCCGACTAAAAGCCGGATTTGATAGTTATCAACCGTAAAAGTAGCGAATTTAGTTTTTTTGGCCAAAACTCATGCAGGGAGTTGTTTTTTGGGATTGACACACAAAAGCAAATTTGTACAACTTTTTGGGGCGGACATTTCTTTACTTACGCATTATCCGCCACAGGTGAACCGTTTGGCCGTTATTTGCCGCCAAAATCGCGATTTTCGGCGATTTTGCCGTTCACGAGGTTTTAACGACCATTTTTGAGGGGAAGGAGTCATCCAATCAACATAACTCTGAAATACTTTTCATTTGCAAATTAAATTGGCTACATTTCATGTGAAGTAAATTTTTTTGTGCGTCCAACCATTTTTGTTCTAGTTGAAATTTGAAAATTATTACTTTTTAATTATAATTATTTTTTTCTTGTAATTTCAAAACTAATTAAACACTAATTGTTAGTACAACATAATTTTGATAATTAATTGCACATTTCAATCACTGATATTTACTACTTTGTAAATTTTAATTTATCTTTTAATTATCTGATTAATCTATAATGATTATTACTTTGTAAATCTGAATACTTATTATTCATCTATAGCAATTATTTATAAACTAAAAAGTAATAAAAATTACTATAATATATGTATTAGGTTAGGTAGTTCAATTGATAATCAAATAAAGTAATTTAGAAATGGTGATAGTTACTACATTATAAAAAAAAATTGTAACAATATGAATAAGTATTGATCAATTAGTAATAGGATATTTTATATGATTAATAATGATAAAATCATAAATAATAAGTAATAAAAAGATAATGATAATTAATATGAGTTATTATTGATAGATTTAAAATAGGTTATGTAATATAATTTATTGATTGATTTGTAATAGGCTATATTATATGATAATTAATACTTATAATTCTAGAACTGAATAATAATAATAAGATAATCATAATTATTATGCATAAATATGGTAAGATAATATAATATATAATAATAAGATAATTTGGAGCCTGCGTCTTAAAAAATTATTTTACCCAAACTTGTTTCTTGTGGGGGGGAAATACGTACATTTCATGGGGTTGATGTAATTAGTAATTGTTTTCCTTTTTTTAAAATTTCAACTGGAACAAAAACGGTTGGACGCACAAAAAAATTTACTTCACATGAAATGTAGCCAATTTAATTTGCAAATGAAAAGTATTTCAGAGCTATCTTGATTGAATGACTCCTTCCCCTCAAAAATGGTCGTTAAAACCTTGTGAACGGCAAAATCGCCGAAAATTGCGATTTTGGCGACGAATAACGGCCAAACGGTCCGCCAGAGGTGAATGATACATATGTAAAGGAATGTCCGCCTCAAAAAGTTGAACATTAATAAAGAAGTGTCCTAAGTCGCTAAATCGGCTCCGTCATCTCCTAAAGGGGCAAAAAACCAAGATTTTTTGAAAAATCGTCAAAAATCGTGCCTTTGGCGGCGCGTATCGGCCAAACGGTTCACCCGTGGCGGATAATGCGTATGACAAAAAAAGTCCGCCCCAAAAAGTTGTACAAACTTGCTTTTGTGTGTCAATCCCAAAAAACAACTCCCTGCATGAGTTTTGGCCAAAAAAACGAAATTCGCTACTTTTTACGGTTGATAACTATCAAATCCGGCTTTTAGTCGGCCACCTGTTAAAAGCTTTCTGGCCAGCCGTGATGATATATCCCTGGAACCGCCAGGGTATGTAGAATTTTGGTTCAGAAAAACATTTAGACCTTCTCATTGCAATTTTATTGGATATGGAGTGTCTTAAAGACCATAGTCAACCTAAATTCTAATGTATGTATAAATCCGTCAAATTTTTAAGATTTACCAACATTTTTCAAATTGACACAAGATTGTCAATTTTCAACCTTTTTTCACATTTTAAGTTGCTAAAATTATCTTCATTACCTAAGGTTTTTGGTTTTTGAAAAATTATTAATGAAAAATGTAATTTAAAGCATTTTTTTTTAAATTTTAGATGAAATTTTGATTTTTAAAATTTTTTTTTGGGCCGGAAATGGCCGGAAACCGGTCAAAAGACCGGATTTTAACCATTTTTTCAACTCTAGGGGTCATATCCAGTGTTGAGGAATTCAGATCAGACCTTAAAACAAAAATCATCATTGGGGCGTACCCAGGAGGGGGCTTGATTTACAGATACCCCCTAAAAACCGGAAAAAACGGTTTTTTATAAAAATCCCGGCCAGTTTTGGCCGGATCCGGCTCAAATTTTGCATGGAGTCATCCTTTGGTATTCCCCACAGTTGATACTTGATCTGGCAAGATCCCAGAAAAGTGTGGTATATCTACCCCCCTCCCCTTAAACCAAAAATACTAAAATTGCCTCTATTTAGGAAATGTTCCTTGTAAACATGGAGGGTTAGGGCACCTCCATAAACAAAGAAATAAGGAAAGATAGATTACATTATTTGGGTATAGTCCTTTCCACGACATCCCTCCATAAGGGGCGATTCTTCGTATTTTTCACAGTAGCTTTTCTCCTATTTCTAGCCCCTGCGGGGCCAATTACCTAACCCTGTGGGGCAATCACCTAACACAATATAACCTAACCTAACCTAAAATAACATATAAAAAGCCATTTTAAAAATACGACTAATCGCCCCTTATGGAGGGATGTCGTTGAAAGGACTATACCCCATTATTTGGTTCAATAGATAGAATTACAATTCGACCATGTTATTGGTTATAAAATGTAAACATTTTTGTTTCTTAAAGGCAGTTAATTTTCTATTTCATGCAAGTTATAAGTCAAGTATCAAAGGCTTTTGGGAGGAAATTATATCGTCTAAAATTACAACTAAGGGGGGGGTTTTTAATGCAACCATCTCGTAATCAGTGAGCAAATGGCACTTAGAATTCGAATTTCCATCTATAATTTTGCATGAGTAATCCTTGGTAGGTCTATTTTCCCTAAATCGAACAAAAAGTTGGAAAAGTAACTGCTAACGGCTGGCGGCTCAGCTATTTTGTCATTTTTTTTATATTTATACTGCAAATTAGTCACGAAACCTCTCTCAACATAAGACTCTTTTCTACTCCAAAACGCTATCAAACGGTTCTAGACGGTACCTGATGGTACTAGAAGTTTTAAAATTGGTTATTGCTATCATTTAACATGAATTAAACCAAAAATATGTTTTAAAAAGTCGATCCTACGTAATTGATGATGGATTTACCCTGAAAATAGGCAAAAAACGGCTGAACGGCTGAGCCGCTAGCCGTTACTTTTCCAACTTTTTGTTCGATTTAGGGAAAATAGACCTACCAAGGATTACTCATGCAAAAGTTCAGATCGAAATTCGAATTTTAAGTGTCATTTGCTCACTGATTACGAGATGGTTGCATTAAAAACCCCCCCCTTATAAAAATCTTCGTCTGCTAGAATATTCCTTTTAGTTGGACGGATTATTATGTCTGATTGACCATCTAGGGGAGTAAAAATATGGGGTCTTCGGTATTATAGTAGGGCCCAGTCACAAGATTAATAAAAAATGTTGATGGGTGGGGAGGGGGGAGTTAAAGTATTGAATTGGCAAATAATGAACTTATACCGAAAAGAGCGCCCACACGTTTTTTTTTCAAATCCAAGTCATTCATATGCAGAAAAGTTGCATTTGATAATTTGCAAGGATTTAAAGGGATAAGACAATGGAGGATTAATGAATATTCATTCTCTTTTATGAACCTTTTCTGTGGAATAGATAATAGTTCGAACCAACCAATCAAAATTTTTACCCAAAAATTTAGCGCCAAGCCAACGAATGAGAGACCATGTGATAATAAAACTTTGGGTACCAGTGAATTTAAAGTGCAATGTCCCCTCTCTCCCTGATATTTGTAGGTTTAAACTACCTTCCCTATTACAATTTATGGGAATAGTCCCTTTAGTGGCAACGCCCCTTAAATGGCGATTCGTTGTATTTTTAATTCGGCTTTTTATAGGTTAGGTTATATTGGGTTAGGTGATTGTCCCACAGGGTTAGACCCCCCCCCCCCCCCACAGGGGCTAGAAATAGGAGAAAAGCTACTGTGAAAAATACGAAGAATTGCCCCTTAAGGTGCGTTGCTACGAAAGGGACTATACCCCAATTTATTTATATTGTTCATAGAAAAAAATCCTTAAATAATCTTATGTCTTAAAACTCAAAATGAAATAACATTAAACCATCCTGGGACCTATGTAAAGCTTCCAAAAAATGAGAACTTAATGGGTTAAGTTTTTTAAGAACTTAAGCTTCTGACAAAAAAACCTTACTTTATATATATGGATTAAAAAAAACATTTTATATATTAAAATAAGAATATTTCATTCCATTTCAGCGACTCGTCATGGGACAAAGTACAGCACGAGTGTATCAAATGTTTGAAGGCCATCATGAACAACAAGGTATGTATGTATATATTTTGGAAAGATTGGGGGTAGTGGGGGGGGGGGGGCTTTTTGATATTATGACATTTTATAGATAAACAAGGATTTGTAAATTTGGTATTAAGAGTCTAACAAATTGAAAGGCTTTATGCCTCTCTTTCTTTTGCTGTTTTGTTAAACCCATTATTGACCACCGAATACCCCTCCCATCTCTTTTTTAATAAAACTTTTTCTATTTCCAGCGGGTGCTTTCTACTGAGAGACCTTCTTATGTGTAATACGGAATACCACCTCTGATTTTTCGACATACTTAATGAAAAATCCTTCTCATTCTGATTTTAAACTTAATTTGCTTTCATTATTATTTTCTGTTTTAAGGTTGGCTTGAAAGCCATGTTCGAACACAAAGATGCCCTCATCCTATTAGCAAGGTAATTTTGCACTTTTTTTTTGTTGAAAACGAATCTTTAACTTTGATGGTAATCGATTTTCATGTCCCATAAAAGTGCTCGTCACATATTAAGATACATATCTCATCTTTAAAATTGCAGTTAAGCCTATGACTTACCTCTATACATGAAGAGACAGTTAGATTTTTAAAAAATTAGTGTGTTATAAATCTTTTAGCAAATGTAAAACCAATTAAGTTAATTAAATTTTAGATCAATAACCCCCACACTTCCTCATGTTATGTTGGAGTCTGTCAAACTTATGGCTGCTGTGTGTTTAGTCCCTCCAGACGGCCATGATAAGGTAAGAGACACCTAGTAACATAATATTGAACTAAACTTATGGCTGCTGTTTGTCTACTCCCTCCAGATGGTCATGATAAGGTAAGAGACACCAAGTAACATAATATTGAACTAAACTTATGGTTGCTGTGTGTCTAGTCCCTCCAGACGGCCATGATAAGGTAAGAGACACCTAGTAACATAATATTGAACTAAACTTATGGCTGCTGTAGTAACATAATATTGAACTAAACTTATGGCTGCTGTGTGTCTAGTCCCTCCAGATGGTCATGATAAGGTAAGAGACACCTAGTAACATAATATTGAACTAAACTTATGGCTGCTGTGTGTCAAGTCCCTCCAGATGGTCATGATAAGGTAAGAGACACCTAGTAACATAATATTGAACTAAACTTATGGTTGCTGTGTGTCTAGTCCCTCCAGACGGCCATGATAAGGTAAGAGACACCTAGTAACATAATATTGAACTAAACTTATGGCTGCTGTTTGTCTAGTCACCCCAGATGGTCATGATAAGGTAAGAGACACCAAGTAACATAATATTGAACTAAACTTATGGTTGCTGTGTGTCTAGTCCCTCCAGACGGCCATGATAAGGTAAGAGACACCTAGTAACATAATATTGAACTAAACTTATGGCTGCTGTTTGTCTAGTCACCCCAGATGGTCATGATAAGGTAAGAGACACCAAGTAACATAATATTGAACTAAACTTATGGTTGCTGTGTGTCTACTCCCTCCAGATGGTCATGATAAGGTAAGAGACACCAAGTAACATAATATTGAACTAAACTTATGGTTGCTGTGTGTCTACTCCCTCCAGATGGTCATGATAAGGTAAGAGACACCTAGTAACATAATATTGAACTAAACTTATGGCTGCTGTGTGTCTACTCCCTCCAGACGGCCATGATAAGGTAAGAGACACCTAGTAACATAATATTGAACTAAACTTATGGCTGCTGTGTGTCTAGTCACCCCAGATAGCCATGACTTACCTAGTAACATAATATTGAACTAAACTTATGGTTGCTGTGTGTCTAGTCCCTCCAGACGGCCATAATAAGGTAAGAGACACCTAGTAACATAATATTGAACTAAACTTATTATTATTGTAGACATTGGAAGCAATCACAATAGCTGGAGAGGTAAAGGGAAGAGAAAGATTCCAGCCCATAGTACAGGGTTTATTAATAAGGTAATCATTTTATCTATTGATATCAAACTGGTTTTCATTGCATATAAATTAGTATTAGATATACCTACATATGTTCCAAGAAATATTGGAAAAAATCTGTTGCCCCAAAAAATCCATTAAAAAAGGACTAAATCTGCTGTCAGTTTTATCTATAACTATAACATGTAGTATAAGGTTAAGTAGGACTTAAGTTCGAATTTAGGACTATATTATAGATTTTTAGTTTAATGATAATCGTTTAATATTTGAAAGCTTCGAAAATAGAAAAAAATCCATGTTATTATTATATTTTAGAAACAACGAGCAGTTGCGAGTTGCGTGTCTGACCTTAATCAATGCCATCATCTCAAGTCCTGATGATTTGGATTTCAGGTTTAATAATTTTAAATAACCAACTTAAAAAATTTCTATTTTATTGCAGATCTTTATAAAATTCTATTCCTCTATTTTTTCTGCCAGTCAAAGATTATGGATCTTTGGAATCACTGTATTATAACAAAAGACGTTCAAGCTTTTTATTTTGAAGGGGGTAAAATGAGAAGCTTGAAAGATTTAGATTCTAGGGGGAAAATTTAATGAATTTTTATAATCTAAGGGGGTTGAACACCCCATTATCTCCACCCATTATTCCTATTTAAACAAAAATAGATGTCATGTACTATAAGAAGGAGGAAACAAAATTTAAGGAAAAATAGTTTTTTTTTAATGTATCATATTTGTTCTAGCATACTTCATTTTTGTTATTCTTTATTTTTTGTAACCTTCCCATAAAATCTTAGAAAATCAAATGATTTTTAAAATTATTAGGTAGTATATTATGATTTACTTTATTTTTTAGATTGCATCTCCGAAATGAATTCATGCGGATTGGTCTTATGGATGTTATTGATGTAAGTATTGTAAATTGTTTTCTTTAGATTTTTTAATTGATAATTAATAGTGTGCAAAAATATCCACACATGTATATTAATATTGTCATTTTCGCAAAACTAAATATTTCATAATATCACACACGAAAAAAATATGCAATTGTAAATGAATATGAAAATGTTTTTTTTTTCATTGGGCAATGGCTTACCCTGTATGGTTGTTATTAACCGACCCAGCCTTAAGATGCTTTTTTATCTAGTTTTGATACCTAAATTTTGATTTTTTACTTTTTCTTAGACCTTGGAGGACTCGAATCAAGAGGAGTTAATCACACAACTGAAAGTTTTCAACGATCATAAAGATGAAGATTTTGATGAATTTGCACAGAGGTAACATTTACAAGAAGGGAAATTTCATCTCCCAAAAAATCATTTTGCTTCCAATCAATCATTCTTAAATGTTAATTTGCTAATGACATCACATTTACATCATAATATATAAAAGTGATTATAAAAACATATTTCATAAATGAATATTTAGATAGGTGAAAAAATTTAAGCTGAGTTGTATTAGCCCTTTTTTAATTTATCTTACTAAATATTTTTTCAATTCCTATTTATAAAAAAAGTCATAACATTAATTTAGAGATGCCCTTAAAAAAAGGTGGCCTTTAACTTTTCTGCTATTAAAAATATGACCAAAATTTCGTCGTAATTTCACAGTATCTGTTGATGGGTTATCTTAGGTTTTAATAGGTTATTTTAGGTTAGGTAAATGTTAATGATTGCCCCGTAGGGTTAGGCAATTGGCCACTCAGCTACCTTGAAAATACGACGAAACGCCCATTAATAGGCGATGTCACGACACCGACAATACCCAATTATTTAAGACTTTTTAAAAATAATATTTTATTTAGATTTGACAATATCCGATTAGAACTTGATGATGTAAACGAATGCTTTGAACTGGTCAAGAATATGGTTATGGACTCTCCTGCAGAACCTTACTTTCTCTCCATTCTACAGCATTTAGTCACCATTAGGGATGATGCTCAGATTAGGTAGGACATACTTACTAAAGCGTTCACAAGAACCGTAGCTGCTAAATCTAACATAGTTCGTCGTTTTGCATACACAAAAGTTACAAGATGTGTGTGTAAACCGTAGGACCTCTCTAAGCCCTGTTCCGATATGGTACTCAATATAACTTGGGTCTTGGCAGGCCTAGCTATTCTAACAATCAATTCTACAAAAAAAAATCACGAAACCTTTGGAAATAAGGTTGGAGTATATCTTGTTTTTTTTTATGTAACTGAAGAGGGTTGGGTAAGAAGGGAAGAAAGGAGAAGGGGGTTATAGGGAAATTTTCCTTTAGAATTGTTTGTCAGAATCACATTCCCATTTTCCTGGGTCTTAGGAAGATTTAAAATGATTTTGGCCCTTTGGGAGATTACCACATTACCCTCCCAAGAGAAATATTGACCTACTTATGTGTAATGCAATTCAATATTATACATATGTATTCTATAATATAATCAACTTCATTTTTAATGAAATTTACTAAATTTTAGGCCTGCCTACTACAAATTAATAGAAGAGTGCGTAGCTCAGATTATTCTCCATAAGTCAGGCTGCGATCCAGATTTTAGGTTAGTGTGTTACTCTATCACAACAATGTGACGCAATTTCATATGATACGTTTTTCAGTATAGCTTCGAAACCGATTACAAATGGTTCTACGCTATAATGAAATCATGTATAACATCGTATTTTAGACAACTTTCTATGAATAATAAAATAAAAATGCTAAAATTAATTCCAGTTTTGTTAACCCAGGCCTTCGGTCCCTCGGATCTGACAAAGCTGTTATTAATCTTACATACAGTTTTTCATTTTAATATCCGCAGAAAGCTGTCTATAATACGGTCGACAAATAACTTTTATTGTATGATAGAACACTAAAACCCTCCAATCAATTTTTGCTATTAAAAAATAATCATTATTGCGACAACATTTATTTTATTCTGCTTATTTTATATAAGTATCAAAGAAAATCCCAGTTTGATGATCATTATTGAGATAAAATATATTATATTTGTATAATATACCTTTTTGTATAATTGAATGCTTAATAGGTACCTAATTAATATTAAAACTTAAAAGACTCAAACTTCATCATAATGTGAAAATATTGTTTGGCTTAAAAAAATCCACTAAAAATTATTGTTTTCTAGAGCTACTCAGAGATTCAATATTGACGTGGAGCCCCTTATAGAACAGCTAATAGAGAGAGGACGCGACGATGGTTCAGGTATTAGGTTTTGTCTGCTGTTATTAATAGCGGAGCTACTTTATTATTAACTTTGTCTGTCCGTCAGTCTATCTGTATCGCTTTGTTGGAAAAATGATTTTCTCGACTGCTATTAAAGATAGACGACGGACAATTTTTGTGAAGATTCCCTGTATCAATGAGCATCAAGTGCATAGTTTACTTTGTCCGTCAGTCTGTCGTGTCGGTCATGCAAAAAAAAGACATTTAAAAAAAAATTATTACCTATTCCAGAGAGTTTTCGTGATTTCTATGATTTCTTGTATTTATATCAACTGAGCATCTTCTCTATAAATCATTTTGTCTGTTAGTCCTTCAATGAATTTTTACTACTGTGCTACTTATGGATGTTGTCATCCTTGTTATTATTTACAAATTTAAGAATATTTTTACACGATCCTATTGAGATAGAAAAAAATCTAGGCCATGATTTTTATAAGTCTGCTTTGCACATAAGTATTTGTTTTGGTAAAATAAAAATGTTTTTTTATTGTTGTCTTATTACTAGGTCTATAACCTAACTAAATGGTTTTTAACTACATCAACTCTCATTGGAAAACCTTTTTAAAAAAATCAAAAGGATATATGAATTTTCTTGTAAAACACACTGTATGCCTTTTAAACTGTTTTTCATAATGATTTTCATAATTCAGGTAGTGGCAGTTTTGGTATGAACGCTGGGTTGGAGGCTGCCCTAACAGAAAAACAGGAAACAGAGGCCAAACTTCTACAGGCACAACAAAGAATACAACAGCTAGAAGATACGATAAGGTACAACTTTTCTGATTTTTACTATATAATAAAATATTTTTTTTTTAAATATCTAGGTAACAATTCCTTAATCCTGATTTTTATTTCATTGTTAATATATTGAAATAATAGGAGATTTTATTTCTAGTAAGGGTGGAGTGATGCCTGGAGGCAAACTGCCCACCCTTCCCCCCGGACCCGGCATGTACAACCCACCCCCTCCCCCGGGGGGTGGTGGTCCTCCCCCACCACCTCCGCCCCCAGGAAGTGCTGGACCACCACCACCTCCCCCTCCACCTGGCTCGGGTTTTGTACCACCCCCACCGCCCCCACCTGGCATGGGTGGTGGGCCACCTCCTCCACCCCCACCACCTGGAATGGGTGGGGCACCAAGACCGCCCCCTCCTCCATTTATGGGGGGTGGTGGACCTCCACCCCCGCCTCCACTTGGCGGCCTCAGACCTCCAGGTCCTCCAGGTAAATAATAATAAATTGAGTTTATGGTGTGGTAATTTATATTTGTCATGTTTACCTCTAATGAAAATATTTAAAACTTAATAAGATGAACTTCTTCAATTTAATAAGAATTAGTTGCCTCGCCACTAGCATCTAAGAGAATACGGGGGAGGTCATGAAAATAGCATTAACCAATCCCAAAATATATATAGTGCTTCCCTATACCAGAGATTTTAAACTTCAGAGAAAGAACCTTATTTTTTATAGTATGACTAGCGATAATACCCCTAGAGGCTACTAGGATACTTGAGGGAAAGGGGGTCGGTGGTGAAGTCGACCCTTTACTTTCAAAATTAGTTTTAAAAAGGGAAAGAAAAAATCGGTTCACCGGTTAGCAAGATCCTTCGCTACAGACAAAAATGCTAACTTTAATTAGACAAAAGACAAAAAAATAATATTCACTTTCTATCTTTAGGAGCGCCTGCAGCCCCAACCATGGCGGTTGATATCCTGCAGAGGTTGGGCATGAAGAGAAAAAAGAAATGGGAGGTTGAAGGTAAATTATATTAGCTTTTTCATATGCTCTCTGCTCTTTAAAAGCAAAATGTTTCTTTAATTATGGTGAGTTTGTCCATAACGGGTAGGTACCTATTATCATTAATTTAGTCATGTTAGAATTGTCTTACCGATTTCATATTTTACATGTTGATTCCTGTAACAGTTGCATACGCTTTAGAAAGCTCTTTATAATCGTTATCAAAAAGACCGTAACGTCCATTTAAATTATGCTTATGGTAAACTTTCTTGACAACAATTTTTATATTTTTTGTAAATCCTATTTTTTCTTATTTTTGAAACAAGAAGGTACAATATTATAAGTAAAACATCTCTATAGACAAGAACAAAAAAAGGAAAGTATGCCCTGAAATAAACAGTATCCTGTATTAAACTATTTTGCAACAAATATTCTAATTATTAAGTTCTGACACTCTTTGTAACATTGCTACTTTAGGGCAAATTAAGAGAACGAACTGGAAGGCAGTTCCTGTAAATAAGCTGACGGAGAATGCTTTCTGGACCAAGGTGGATGAAGAGAGGCTGGCATCACAGACTCTTATTGAAAACCTACAGGTATTATCAGATATCTTTAGTTGGATAATACAATGGGCGATAAATTGATGTATATCCTTAATCATGATAAACAAAATTACCCCGTCATTAGAAAAAAAATAATGAAAATAAATTGATGTACATTGTATAATTATATCCCCAATGATGATAAACAAAATTCCTCCTTCTGTAAATTAGAATAATTGACAAAGAAGGATTGATTTTAGAGTAAAATTTTTGATTGAAAAGTTTGTACACAGTTTAATTAGTTAAATAAGGGGGATTGCATTTGTGCATTAACAGGCAAAACTCAATTAATCTCAAAATAATCTCATAGAAATGGGATCCAATAGGTTGCCAACTCAAAGAGTTGGTAATCATAGGGGTGTTATTTTAATTCAGAAATAGTTTGTAATGATTTTTTTTATATTTATAGAACCGTTTCTCTTCTAAGCCCGCTGGTAAATCCCTCTCAAACGAAGCCAAAAATTCTACAGTAAAGAAGAAAACAAAAGTAAGCAACTTAATGTAATTTTATTTTTAGTAGCTTTAAAAGAGTCATCTCATAAAACGCCTTATTTTATAAAATGTCTACTACATTTTGAAAAATAATGCTAAATTTTATATTTAGCAATTAAGTGGTAGAATAATTAGAATTTATTTTTTTATCATGAATGTCACAATTTTATTCATTTTGTATAAAGATATGTCATTCGTGATTTTTTTTATTTAAAACACATATAAGCAAAAGCATATACCAAATCAACCAGTAAATGAACTATGTATTGTACAATACATATATGGATGAACTTGTGAACTAAATAGTAGCTGGTATTTTTAAAAGCGAAGCTTTTCTATAATTAGGGTCGGTCCGTTCGTACGTCCGTCCGTCCGTAACGGATAGCTTTTTTCACTAATTTAGGAATGTTAGAATTGTCCTATTGATTTCAAATTTTGCATGGTGATTCCTTTAGTAGTTTGGTACAATTTAGAAAGCGTAGCAACTCTATAATCATTACCAAAATGTCCGTACGTCCATTTTAAACATGTTAATTTTTTTACTTTTTTAACAACAAATTTTTATGTGAACTAATCATCTGATTGATCTGATTTTTGGTATATTGATTCCTGGGACAACAAAGTATAATGTAATAAGCGAAGCAACTCTATAATTAAGTCCTAAAAATGTAAGTATGTCCATAAACATTATCCTGAATCAAGCAGTTTTTTAACAAATTTACTCACAATTTTGCTTTGACCCTTATGAATTTATATTATGATTATTCAGTTCTGACACTATTCAAGTGTTAATGTCCGTTTGTCCTACCGTTTCAGTGCTTCGCTTTTATGGATGTTGTCATCCTTGTTAGAGAATATTGACAAACATGCCTTTTCAAGCATGAAATGTCCATATGTTATGTTACTTAGTATTCACATGTTAGACCATAATGGACCGATGGACGTAAAGACAGAACTAAATTAAAGAGTAGCAACGCCACTAATATAATATTATTACTTTCTAGGAGCTAAAGGTGCTTGACGGGAAGGCTGCCCAAAATCTTTCAGTTGTTTTAGGTAAATAATTTATTATTTGTTTGTTTATTAACAGGGAGGGGAAAAATTACTATAATCATTATTTTGTAGCCTAAAATATAATATTTGACGGCGCCATTTATACAACCAGCAAAAATATATCTAAATGGATGTTATTTTGACAAAATATATTTAAACATAAAACAAAAATACCCTCTTTCTAAAAATGGCAGGATAAAGCTAAAGTTCTTCTTAAATTAAGCTTCATATAGGTCCAGTAAAGGTTAACAACTACTTGTTTGAGGGAAGGATACCTTAACCCTCCCAATAGAAGGGGGGGGGGGGGGAAGTGACACTTTTTGAAACCAAAACTTAGTCAAAGGAACTCAACTAAAAAAGAGTTACAGGTCTGACATTTTGCATGGCAGTTGCTTTATAGGGGTACAATATGGAACTGTGAAGAAACGGCGGCGCAACCGCCGAAAACCGCCGAGAAAAGGCTCAAAAAAATTGGCGGGAAACGGCGGTTGCGCCGCCGTTTCTTCACAGTTCCATATTGTACCCCTATAAAGCAACTGCCATGCAAAATCTCAGACCTGTAACTCTATTTTTAGTTGAGTTCCTTTGTTGACTTTTAGTTTTGGTTTCAAAAAGTGTCACTTTCGCCCCCCCCCCCCCCTTTTGAAAGTCTAGGGTCGACTTTCTACCCCTATCCACAAGTGTCTCTAATAGCGTAACTATTAGTATTTAATCCAATAATTTATTTACAACCGTCAAAACTAAATCCATTATTGTCAAAAATACATTTTTTTACGTGGATTTTTAATTTTAGGAGGAGCTCTAAAGCATATGCCCTATGCAGAGCTTCGTAAATGCATACTGCGCTGTGATACTTCGGTTCTTACGGAAAATCTACTTCAGTCACTTATTCAGGTAAGCAAACAATATAATTGATGGCTATTTTCAAAGAGCATCCAATATACAACTCGCTCTGTCCGTCTATCGTTGCAGGATATGTAAAAAAAGATACATAAATATATATTAGCTATTATTCATCATTTTCCCCTCTCTTTTATGAACACTAACATTTGCTTTATAAGTCTAGTCACTATAAAGTTTTCATACCTTGATAAAGGGAGAGGTCATTTTCTAGTAAATCCCGTAAAGGTGTGTGTTATAAGGCCTAAAACTAGTAGTAGAACGATAAGGTGCTCTATATATTTGTATTTCCTATTGAATAGAACAATAGGGAAGAAATTTTTTTTTTTTTTTTTGATAACCGTACCTGGAATATCTGAAATTTCTATCAAACGCTTTGTTTGGCTCAAACTGACACAAATAAAAAAAAATATAATTATAATAAATCAACCTGTAAAGAATGACTTCTTCCTTTGTTTAATGGTATAGATTGTTCTTAACCTTTACCTTGTACCTATAGAAAACATTATTATTATAATTATATTTTTTTTTAATTTTTGTCAGTTTGAGCCAAACAAAGCGTTTGATAGAAATTTCGTATTTTTTTTAGATAATCCAGGTACGGTTATCAAAAAAAAAAAAAAAAATTCCCTATTGTTCTATTCAATAGGGAATACATATATCTAGAGCACCTTATCGTTCTACTACTATTTTTAGGCCTTATAACACACACCTTTACGGGATTTACTAGAAAATGACCTCTCCCTTAATGAAGAAAAAAATATCTTCAATAAGCAATAGAAAACATTATAAGAAAATTTGACAAAACAAACTTTTGACGTAATTTATTTATTTTTAGTACCTGCCCACTCCAGACCAGTTGAATAGATTGCTAGAATATCAAAAAGAGTAAGTTATAAACTATTATTTAACATTTATTATAAAGGGATAGTTTTACAAAGTTCATTTAACGAGTTGGGGATATTTGTAAAAGTGAACCTTTAAATGTTTTTGTAGAATATGAGATAGATATAGGTTAGTTATTAAGATAATTAAAATAAAAGTCACTATTTCAGTCTTGATATTTTCATAACTACATGGTAGAAAATTCTTCCAAATATATGCCCTATAAGTGTAGTTTAAACCAGTGTTGCGGAGCCGGGAGCCGTGGAGCCGCCATATTTTGCCGGAGCTGGAGCCGTAATTTTCGATAAAAAAAACGGCTACGGCTCTGGACTAGATAAACAAGAGATTTTTTTTATATAAATTATAATTTGGTGACTCTGTTTTGTCATGTGCAAATGCCCCTTTTTAAGTTTTTCAAATCCATTTTTATCAAAAATTTAACATTTAAAACCTACTTCAAAATTCAAAAATAGACGTGGGAAAAAATATGTCGAGTTTTTCTTGATTTTAGGCCGGAGCTGGAGCCAGAGCCGGAACCGCCATAATCACAGACGGCTCCGCGGAGCCGGAACCGGAGCCGCACCAAAATCCAACGGCTCCGCAACGCTGGTTTAAACCATTGAACAAAAAAAAAATGCAGTTCACTAAATTCAAGTTCAACTGCATTACGTGCAACTACCACTTTAAGTACTAACACCATAATGATTAGAATTACAATTACATAATAATTAATTTTATTTTCAGTTATGATAATCTTGCAGAAGCTGAGCAGTTCGCCCTTAGTCTGGCTGACATCAAGCGTTTAGTCCCAAGACTTAAATCATTAAAGTAAGTTCGTCTTGTCGCAGCGTAGCTACTGAATAACTATAAGGGGGGGGGGGGGGTTTAATGCAACCATCTCGTAATCAGTGAGCAAAAGGCACTTTGAATTCGAATTTCCATCTATAATTTTGCATGAGTAATCCTTGGTAGGTCTATTTTCCCTAAATCGAACAAAAAGTTGGAAAAGTAACGGCTAACGGCTGGCGGCTCATCTATTTTGCCATTTTTTTTATATTTATACTGCAAATTAGTCACGAAACCTCTCTCAACATAATACTCTTTTCTACTCCAAAACGCTATCAAACGGTTCTAGACGGTAGCTGTTGGTACTAGAAGTTTTAAAATTGGTTATTGCTATCATTTAAAATGAATTAAACCAAAAATATGTTTTAAAAAGTCGATTCCTACGTAATTGATGATGGATTTACCCTGAAAATAGGCAAAAAACGGCTGAACGGCTGAGCCGCTAGCCGTTACTTTTCCAACTTTTTGTTCGATTTAGGGAAAATAGACCTACCTAGGATTACTCATGCAAAAGTTCAGATCGAAATTCGAATTCTAAGTGTCATTTGCTCACTGATTACGAGATGGTTGCATTAAACCCCCCCCCCCCTTATTGTATTAGTATGTCAATAGATTTAGATTTGTCAATGAGGCACCAAAGAAATATCTAACAGACTAGGTACAATATTTGTTTACTAGCGGCTACGCTCCTAGAGGCCTCTAGTGACACTTTAAATGTTTTTTTTTATATTTAAAATATGTCTGTTGCGTTTGACGTTAAGGAGAACCCGATCGGTTCAGCGATTAGCGAGATCCTTCGGTACAGACACACAGACAAACAAACAGATAAACATCCTGTTAGTTTAGTATAAGGATATTTTGTCACATATGATTCAAGCTAATCAATAATCTAATGGCCCTAACGGAAAATTGTCTATACTAATATTCAATACATGATTTTTCAGTATGGCTTAGAACCGTTGTTTTTCCAGCGGAAATTAATTAGAAAGTAAAAAATACTTTATGGTTCTCTTAATCTGGTTGTACTTTTAATTTTCATAATATTTGGTTGCAGGTTCAAATTACACTATCCTGAGCTGGTACAAGACTGCAAGCCTGACATAGTAGCAGCCACAGCAGCATGCGAAGAGGTAAATATTACTAAGATTAATTACTTTAGTTAAGTTTTAAACAAACATAAACCTTGGGTATAGAGAAGCTTCGCTACTAAAAATATTTTAAATTAAGTAAATTTAACAAATGGTATATTTGAAATCAATTTTTAAGTAAAATTAAAATATAAATATCAATAGAAGTTTATTTTCCAATTCTTCCAATATAAACACATCTTGTATTCCTAAAAAATAATAGAATTCATAATTTATGATTGTCTATCTATGTTTCTAAATCCTCCTAGTATATAAAGTAGTAAGATTTTCTTGTCTGTTGCGTAGAATCTCACTAACCATTGAACCGTTATGGTTCTTCTTTACAGTGAAGCTCAGCATATCCTCGGATTCTAGGGGCGCAGTCGCAAAGATAAAAAGGAAGAAAAGAAAAGGCTCAAGATAATATACAACTATCTATAATACAAAGTAGCTTGATGTCTGTCCGTCTGTCTGTCCCTTAAGATCTCGGTAACCACTGAACCGATTGGATTCTACTCTTCAGGGTATATACCTATTGGTCCTGTGGTGGTTTTAAGCTATTTTCTTGGGGGGTGGGACACCCCCAACCCCCCCAAAAACAAAAAAAATTCCCCCCATTTTTTTTTTTTTTTTTTTTTTTTTTTTTTTTGTAGAAGAATTCTTATGTAGAAATTTTTTTTGTAGAAGAATTCTTATGTAGAAATTTTCTTTTTTAGAAGATTTCTTTTGTAGAAAAATTCTTTAGTTCTTCTTATTTTTTTTGAATTTTTTTTGTTGTCATCTCTTGGGGCAAAGCCCCTAGAGGCTAGGGGCGAAGCCGCTAGTTGAATTATAATGAAATAAAAAGCCTATTTAGTGTGCGTGTAGAATTATGATCAGACAGACGAACATTCCCTTAGTTATGAGTGGTTTAGACGTACAGACGGACCTACTCTCGTCCGTTACTCCGTGCTTTACCTGTTGTCAATGGATTGGCAAATATACCCGGGCGTGCATTCGCTGTCACTATTACACTGGTAGAAATCATCTGAATAGTAATTTAGTATTATAAAAAAAAACAAGGATAATTGTTTCTAATAGCAGAGTAAATAGCTTTCTTAGGAATCTTTAGAGATAAAAGAATGGTCGATGAATTGATGTATATTTCAAATTAGTGATGAGAATCCGGATCCGGAATCCGCCCAATTTTCGGCCAATTTTGGAATCCGAATCCGTATCCGGAATCCGTTTTTTATAGCGGATTCCGGATTCTAAATTGGTAGGCTAAAAATACCGTCTTGAATTTTTTCTTACAACTCCCTCTTGGCAAAGATCACCCCCCCCCCCCCCAACACACCACCTTCCCCCCCACCACCCCCCCCCCCATTTCTTCCCACATAAACCACGAAGTTGATATACCAGCTGATAACACAGAGCTCTCATTGTCAGGCCAGCGATCACGTGATGAGCTATTCAATTTCTGCATAACAAATTTTAATAATTACTAATGTGATGTAAATGTTTTAGTTATGCTGGAAGTCAACACTTTAAACAAATCAAGGCTTCAACCAAGTAACATAGTGATAAATTAACAAAAAAAGCTATCCCTCTCTGACGGACGGCCTTTAAAATACTGCTAGAATCCGGAATCCGAAACCGGAATCCACCAAAAATAAGAATCCGGAATCCGCAAGAATCCGTCACTTTTTTTTGACGGATTCCTTCAGAATCCGGAATCCGAATCCGGCCCAAAAATTCGACGGATTCCCATCCCTATTTCAAATGCTGATAAACAAAATTAACCCTTCTCTAGGACTAAATTATTTATTAAAAAGTTTAGACTGCTAGCTTTACAACAAAATTGAGATTATGAGCTATTAAAAAACTTAAGTGGTCAGTAATGATTCCTGAAAAAACAAGGATGACAACATCCATGAAAGCGAATCTTTGAAACGATAGGACAAATGAACATAACCACTTGTTTAGTGTCAGAACTTAATAATCAGAATATAAATGTATAAAAGTCGAAAAAAAAACAAAGTAAATCGGCTGAAAAAACTGCTTACATACAGGATTGTGTTTAAGAACATACATACATTTTTAGGACTTGGTTATAGAGATGCTTCGCTTATAACAATGTACTTTGTTGTCCTAGGAATCAGTATTTCAAAAATCCGACCAATTGGATAAATTTATTACATAACAAGGATGACAACATCCATAAAAGCGAAGCTCTGAAACGGTAGGACAAACGGACATTAACACTTGTGTAATGTCAGAACTGAATAATCAGAATGCGAATGTATAAGAGTCAAAGCAAAATTGTAAGTAAATTTGTTGAATAACTGCTTGATACAGGATAATGATTATGGACATACTTACATTTTTAGGACTTGATTATAGAGTTGCTTCGCTTATAATATTGTACTTCGATGTCCCAGGAATCAGTATACCAAAAATCAGACCAATCAAATAATTAGGTCACATACAAATTTGTTGTTAAAAATGTAAAAAAAATCAACATGTTTAAAATGGACGTACGGACATTCTGGTAATGATTATAGAGTTGCTACGCTTTCTAACTCGTACCTAACTATTACAGGAATCACCATGCAAAATTTGAAATCGATAGGACAATTCTGACATGCCTAAATTAGCGAAAAAAAACTATTAAAAAAGTAAAAAAATCAACGTGTTTAAAATGGACGTACGGGCTTTCTGTTAACGATTATAGAGTTGCTTCGCTTTCTAACTCGTACCTAACTGTTATAGGAATCATCATGCAAAGTTTGAAATTGATAGGACAATTCTAACATGCCTAAATTAACGAAAAGAGTTATCCGTTACGGACGGACCTACCCTAATTATAGAAAAGCTTCGCTTTTAAAAATGTAAAAACTAACTTGAAAGACATCCTTCTGAAGTTAAAATGAAAAGGCACAAAACAATTATCATCATGAATAAAAAGAAACTCAGTTTTGGAAAGTTCATTATAATCTGAAATGTATTCTTTAATTTTGATACAATGATTTCTTGTCTAAAATAAGTATTGTCATGTCATTGTTTAAAGTTTAACTTTCATAATCATTTTAAATTTTTACAATTTTAAATGCAAGATTTTTATACTAAAACTAAAGTAATAATATATTTAAATGAATACTTTTTATATGAAATAAAGTATTATGTTTTTTGTTATTTTCATCGGTCTTTAAAGACTTTTTTTTATTAATAATTTTCTATAATAACCATTATTAAAAGTTACAGGATGTCTATCTGTGTGTGGGTGTATGTGTGTGTGGATGTAGCGAAGGATCTCACTACACACGTAACCGATATGGTTCTTCTAGTTAATTTCCTTATATGTCAAGGGAATATTTATAACAATAATTGGGTAGGCTACCTTCACTTTCCAAAAAATATCACCCCTAGAAAAAAGTGTCCTCTCTATTTTTTCTTTTCTTTTTAAAACTTAAATTGAAAGTTGAGGATTGAATTCCTCCCTCCATTGCCTCAAGTGCCCCTAGATGCCTCTAGGGGCGTAACCGGTAGTAATATGAAAAGGGAAACAGTCAATAAGGAAGGTTATTTATTTGTTACAAGATGGTTACAAATCTTCTCACACAAAAACAGACGCCTATCTTACACAGAAACTAAGTTAATGTATTATGCAAACACATTTTTAATGAGTTGACATCCATACCTATACTTATACAGCATCCAAAAATGCTAAGGTTTTAAATACTTGGTTGGCTGTTTATTTACAACTGAGGTAGAACTCTGAATGTACACATTTTGAACCAAAATCAATTTACAAATAGTCTCTATACATTGGCGTCAAATAAATAATTTTACAATAGCCAAAATGCATTAAGCATAGTAAAAAACAAGGATGACAACATCCATATAAGTGAAGCACTAAAATCAGAAAGATGGACACGATAAGCAGAAAATTAATTTGTAAGTCTGAACAAAAATGTACATAATTTTTTTTGCAAAATTGCTTAAAACAGGATACAGTAAAGGAAATACTTTCATTTTAGGATTATTTGAATATGATAATTATATCGATACTGTTTTAAAAGTTAAAACTCAGCATATTTTAAAGACAAAATTTGTTAATATGGATTAAGATTAAGTTTCTTTCCCTTTTCCCATTCCTATACGCTAAACTGATAGAATTTACCCTTTTCATAAGAACATCTTTACTAACACATACACAAGAATAGTTGACGTAATGTCATTCAGTGGTTATTCAAAATAGCAGAACATACTTTTAAAAAATAGCAAATACAAAGATTATTTTATTTAATTAATTACAAAATGAAAAGCTTCTGAAAGATCAACATTTTTTAGCGTATAATTACTTTTTGAACTGAAGTCCTAATATTTTATTTAATTAAAAATGTTTTATATATTTAATTTTTTCCACTGTCTGCAGAATATTACTTCTTTGCTTAGTGACGAATTTTTAATGTTTGATAAAATAATAAATATAAAATAGACGTGGAAGTTATGAAAGGGGGAAAAATCTACTATTTATGTTGCTGACATGGAAATCATTTATTGGTCAGCTCGTTTATCCAGTAGGAAAGGGGCTGGGGCGTAATTTCAGCCAGCTTCAAGTTTCACTTTATTAAATTCCAGGATAATGTGGTTCAATATTCAAGTAACAATTAATCCGTTGATACGTATGAACACTAATGTCATGCCTTACGATTACCAAAAAGGGGTGTGTAATAGTGTTATTCGGGTTGGTGGGCCTTCATTCCCGCATGTTATTACATACTTAATTGTATGCAATAGCAATAAATAGGAAGGGGATGTTGAAATGATACCTATTCGGTTCTGTATTAATAAATTGATATAAACCCTTAACAATGAAAAACAAAATTACCTCTTTTGTAGGTTTAAACTATTGATTGAAACTTTATTACACTCTTAGTTTTGAACCAAAAAATAAAAATTAAATATTAAAGTTTTTATCCAATAAAGATAAGTTTGTTTTAAAACTTTGGGTACTACTACAATTGTCATTCCTATGTTCCATCCCTCCCTGGGGGAATTGATGGTACACCATGAGTATTTCTGAATAGGATGGGGAAAGGCCATCAACCTTTACTGTTTATACAAAACAGCAATTGAAACTCACAAAAATAGCACAAACTTAACATGACTATAACTGAAAAAATTAGTTTAGATATAGTTATTTATCGCCTCGTAATATAAACACTAAACAGCTTTCTGCGGATATAAAATGTACAATTATAATATTAATACCAGTACAGTACAGTTTTATAGTCGTATAAAACTGGATATAACACGATACATGAATTTCAGTATGCCTTACCTGTTCTTATTCAGCGTTTATCAATCGGTTTCGAAGCCATACTGGAAAATAAATTACCTTTAATTGAAATTTAAAAGTTAGTGTCATTTAGACTGACAGAAATATATATTGAATTTCGCTTTTTAGTTTTACAGCAATTGAATATTTGAAAATAAATGGTTGTATATTGATTTATTCGCTGGCTTAAATTTCCTTAAATTATTTCGCTGTTTTGTTGGGAAACTCTGAACCTTTGACTTCCCTATTTGTTAGTTGACTGCATATTATTAATATTTACTAAATTACTACGCTACGGTGCATAAATGGATGTAGAATATACGTGGATATTATAACTTGTGAAAAATTGTCGCCAATTTTGGTTGCTATTTTCCCTGCCATTTCACTCATCCATTAGAATGAAAGGGGATGTGTTAAAGAGAGGACATGGGAGGATCGTTATTTTTGCCCGCTATAAGTTTCATTTTATTAAAGTACATGATAATCTGGTTTAACATCCACGTAATAATAAATCCATTGGCGTAGATGCGTTCTCTATGCGTACCGTAAAAAGTAGCGAAGCTTCTCTTTTGATCACTTTAAATGTGAGTTACCTTTACAGAGTAGCTTCTCAAAGGTCCTGGAAAGGCCGTTGTAACTATTTTGAGTAAGGGTTACGGGTACCACAACCCTCCTTGAAGCTTCTAGGGGCGTAGCCGCTTGTTAGAACTAACGGGGGATTTGATTATCAAATGTATTTAGCAGCTGTGAATCAGATTTATTTGTGATAGTTCCCCTGAACATTGTGTCTATCCTATTTATAAAGTAGTAAGGTTTTTGTTTGTTTGAAGCTTAAGATCTCAAAAATTGCTGGTTCGAATGGGTTGTACTATTTAGGGAATCTTTATATATATATATGTTTTTGGATGGTTTTAGGGTATTTTTTTATCCAAACCAATCCCTATGGGCTAGGGTCAATGCTTCTCTTATATAAATCACCTTTTCAGTCTGTCCTTCTGTCTTTAACTCAAATGACGAGATTTTTCAATTGAAATATAATTAGCTCGACAGCTTTTTAAATAAGTATCCGAAATTTCGGGTATAGTCCCTTTCGTGACATCACCTCTTAAGGGGCGTTTCGTCGTATTTTCACAGTACCTTTTCTGATATTTCTAGCCCTTGCGGGGGGCTCTAACCCTTCGGGACAATCATTAATATTTACCTAACCTAACATAACCTATCAAAAGCTACTGTGAAAATACGACAAAACCCACTACTTCGTTTTCTTTCCATGATACGAGATTTTTCTTATTGGGCAAAATGTCATTTGCTCGACAGCTTCATAAATAAGCATCTGAAATTTATTTTGGAGATTCTCTTGACTGAAATAATTTTCTTAGGTAAAGAAATCTAAGAAGTTTGCAAAACTGTTGGAAATAATTCTTTTGATTGGTAACATCATGAACACTGGCAGGTAAGGCTTCCAGGAAAAGTTAAACCCAGGTATATGAAAGGATAGGACAATGGCCGAAAATTGATGTACTGTCCCCAATGGTGAAAGACAAAATTACAATTTATGTAGATTAAATTCAGTAGATTGAACACTCAACTTAATGAAGCAACCAATTGAAATTTAAGTAAAGTCTCCAAAGTTTTTGAGCCAACGAATAAGAAAACGTTGTTATTAAACTTTGGGGACTAATTTAATGTCTCCTCCCTCCACCCTGGTAAAAACATTATAAAATATGTAAAATTACATTTTTTTCTTAAAATTCATACAAAGACAAAATATACTAAGCTGGATCTTTAAATCATTCTAGTGGTGTGCCAGATCGGGGTGAGCCAACCTTCCACCAATGAGAGCACAGCATTTTATGAAATGCCGCGCTGTAATTGGCTGAAATTGGGCGCACCCCGATCTGGCTCACCACTAAAATGATTTAAAGATCCAGCTCTGGTAAGGGAAAATTTTCTATTATTTTCAATTTATCTTAAGACGGTTAATTGTTTGGCGTAAATTTCAAAATTAAATTCTCCAACCCTTAAAAATAGCCAAATCTGACCCCTGGACACAGTATTTTAGTGAATTAGACCCTTCTTAACCTAGCCTATTTTGATTAATATTTTATTTTTAGCAAAAACGAGCAGAGTGTTGGATTTGATATCTCCTACCTTCCAAAGCTTAGCAATACAAAAGACAGGTTAATTCAATTCATCGTTAGAACCTTTTAAAAAATGCATATAGTTTTCACTTCTTTGCCGCCCGTCCATTTTAATGTCTGTCCGTTTGTATATCCGTTTTTCCATCCAAATGAATTAACAACAAACTTTATTTAGCTTTAAAAGTCATCATTTTTCATAAAAGCTAATCTTGTTTTAAATAGGATCTCTTTAATATTTTAAATGATCTCTTGCTACTTCTAGTTTTCCTAACATTTGTAACTAACCAGTGATAGATCAATATAAGATAATTCATTATTCTTGTGTTCAGGGAAAACAAGACGTTGTTACATTTTCTTGTTGAGACCTGTGAGAAAGATTATCCCGACCTGCTGCAGTTTTATGTAAGTTTTAATAGTTATTTACAGCATTGTGTTATAAACAGATTTCCGCGGATATTTAAATGTAAATTTATAAGATTAAAACCAGTATTGTAAGCCCCGAACGGCAAAAGGCCCGGGCTAACAAAACTGGTATTAATTTTATGATTTTTATTTTAATATTCGTGGAAAATTGTCTGTAATACGATGCTTTACATGAATTTAATATGAATAGGGTATTAATCGGTTTCGAAGCTATACAAAGTTTATCATATTTGTTCACTCAAGAACTTTTCAAGCAATAATTTTAATCTACAGCCTAGAAAAGGGTTAATTATGTTTACCATAATATGGAATGTGAATGAATTGATCTTCGAATTTTCGAATACTCATGTATAACAGATATAAGGCAGGGAATCTGGGACTACTAATAGATCTCGTAAAGCAATATTTTGTAAAAATCGATTATATAATCATAACAACAGATCTATAGTATAGATGTATAATTATATACAGATTGCTACCTCTCTTTTTCAATGACCTTACAAGCAAATTATATTCTGTTACTTGGCTATTGTAATATTCCCGACACCATTGCATTAGTTGATTTTCAAAGACCCAATTGAGAGTCGGCACAATTCAATGGGATAGAGAAATATAGTTATTTAATCCCTTCCCCCTCTAGTGTTTTACTGTAATATCATAACAGATAGTTTAATTTCTTCCTGCGTTTTCAGGAGGAGCTTCCATATGTGGACAAGGCCGCCAGAGTTTCTATGGATGGTGTCATGAAGGTAAAATATTTCCTCAACAGACTTTCAATTAGATCAAAATTATCGCTACTATAGACAGCTTTCTGCAGTTATTAAAATTAAAAATCATAAGATTATATCCAGTTTTGTTAGCCTGGTATTAATTTTATGATTTTAATTTTAACCTTCGTGGGTAATTGTCTGTAATACGGTGCTATGCATATTTTTTCAGGATGATTAGGAACCGGTTCTGATCCATCGGATATCAATCGGTTTCGAAGCCATACTGGAAAAGTATATATAATGTATCTTTTCCAACAAATAATGTCTTCCGTCAATGGCATGACTCTAAAAGACTTTTAAATAACATGCTTGTCTGTGTCTTTCTGTCAGTCAAAGAACAATTTACATTTGTCTAGTTTTTATCTTATTTTCATACTTATATTGTTTATTTGTAGGCTTTAAAGCAGATGGACAATTCCATCAAGAACCTGGAGATGGACCTGCAGAATGCGGCCAGAGGCGCCTTGGATCCGGATGACAGGTTCGAGGAGTCTATGGGACAATTTTCTAAAGGTAAAATTTGAATGATTGAGTGATTGTTCATGGTTTTGATTACAATATCATTTAAAGCAAACTAAAGCTCTCCACATTTAAGCTCAAAATGACTTTGACCAACTATCTCAAAAGAGCTCCATTTTATAGCGAGATTTGATTTTAGCAGTTGTCATAAATTAGTTTATGTATCTTTTGCTTTTCCATAATCCATTTGAACATTTCTAAAAATAGCTATGTAACACTTATTATTGATCAATGTACCTAAAAAGTATAATTAATTTAAGAGTTAAATCTAAGATGTATATGCTATTTTTTGGGGGGTTATGACCAATCCATTACACTATATAAGATCAAAAGAATTTTAATGTAACAGAGATTTTTTTTTATAAAATTCGTTGTTTGTATAATTCTTTATTTAAAATCACAAATACAATTTAATTTAATTAATTTTGTTAGGTGGATTGAAAACTACCTGCGCTCAAATTGGTTGAATGATGTATGACATTTAAGCTTTTTCAATCACAGATGTCAGAGTTAATTACCTAAATCTACATTTGCGCTATTAATTAAAAGAATTTCATGAAATTAAAAAAAAATATTAGATTTAATGTTGATTTCAAAGCTACCTGCTTCATTATCATTCTTTATTTACTTATATAGACTAATGACCATCCTATAATATAAAGAAGTAAGGTACCTTTTGTCGGAAGCTGAAGATCTCAATAGCTACTAAACCGATTAAGATCTACATTTTAGAAGAGCTTCACATGTGTCCGAGAATGGGTTACGGCTACTTTAAGATTTAAGTCTTGGGATGGTATTATGCTATTTTTATCTTCAAATACGCTAGGGGCATAGGTAGTCGCTTGTAGTTTTATTATTTAGTAAATAATATTAATATTTTTAATATTTTTTTTTAGAAACTCGGCAACAGTGTAATGTGCTACAAACAATGTGTCAAAATATGGACACTCTGTACGGAGGTAAATATAAATTTTATAATTTTTTTCTGTCGACTATAATGCTCTTAAACCCAGAAATCCCAAGTTATAAGACAATGAATTATAAATAAATATAATTATACACCTCCCTTAGGGCATAAAATCATTATTTCCTTCAAAAATTTAAGGGGGGGAGGGATGGGAGTTATAGCACTGATTCAACGTTCTCTTCTTACAAAGATAAAAATGTTAACGGTTTGATAAAGGGAGGGGTAGGTTTCGCTAAAAATCCGTAAAGGTTGTGAGTTTTAAGTCAAAAATAGTAGTAGAACGGTAAAAATTTAAGTTAACTTTAAAAAAAAATTGTCTGTAGTTCTCTTCAATAAGAAATACAAATTTAGTGTATATTACCGTTCTACTACTATTTTTAAGCCTTAAAACTCACACCTTTACGAAGTTTTAGCGCAACCTACTCCTCCCTTTTAAAAAGATAAACTTTATAACTCTTGTCTAACAATTTATTAATGTATTTTTTATAATTTCAGCACTGGCAGAATATTTTGTGTTTGACAAACAGAAATACACTTTAGAAGAATTCTTTACAGATGTTAAGACATTTAAGGTAAATTTTAAAAATCCAGAAATCTAAAGGGATAATACAATGGCCGGTAAATTGATGTACTCTATGATGATGCACAAAATTATCTCTTCTGTAGAATACAATTATTGGTTGAAACGTTTTGACAGTCAACCGAATGAACCAACCAATCAAAATTCCAAAAATACCGCAAAGTTGTCAAGCCAACAAATAAAAACTATACTCTAAAACTTTTGGGTCAACTTTAATAGCAGCCCAATGTCGCCTTCCTCCCTGTTGAAAATCGATTAAACAGAAAAAATAAAATTTCTTTAAAAGGGTTCAAAATAAATGGACAGTTAGGGCGGGGGAGGGGGGAAATGTCTTTTTTCTTTTATCTTAGGAGGGTGCAGAACCCTTCGACTAGACGCATAGCCTAAAACCTGTCTTAAGCCATTGTGGACCGGTCAGTTTAGCCGTATACGAGATCACAGCGGGCAATCACACACCACAAAATTATTGAATATTCCCTATTTTCTATTAGCTGCTACGCGCCTAGGGGCCTCTAGGGTCAATGGAGGTGAGGGAGGGGGGCTAGACCTCAACTTTAAATTGTAGTTTTAAATAGAAAAAGTTTAGGCACTCTACAGAGGCGCCGCCTAGCGGGACTTATTATTGAAATTTCTTTTCTATGGGTAATTTCTCTTGGGAGGGTGATAGTAACCTCCCACAATACCTATAAACCATACAATGATATAATTTTGTGTTTTTGTATATAGGATCAGTTTAAGAGCGCGCATGAGAGCATGCTGAAAGAAAGAGAGAATGAGGCCAAATTGGCGCGGGCTAGAGAGGCCAGGGAGAAGGCGGATAAGGTAACAATATTTTATTAATCAGATTCAGGGATTAGTGAATTTTTTAGTTGTTAGCAGCTACGCCCCTAGAGACCTCTTAGGGCACTTAAAGTAGGAGGTGTGTTGATTTCGACAACCCAAAAAATAAAAATAGAAACTACCCTGTGAAGGAGAACCGTATCGGTTCAGCGGTTAGCGGTTAGCAGTTAGAGATTCTAATTTTATATAAGGATTATATTCTTTCTGATGCGATTTTTGATGTTTGGTTTTAAACCTTTTACACAGAGTTTCGGTTACTTAAATTACTGCCAGAATTAATAGTGTTTTATAAATCATTCAATTTTCTCCTGTGGCTACACCCCTAGATGCATCTAGGGACACTTAGGGTAAGGGGGTAAGTCCACTATAAATTTTAGTTTTTACACGTAAAATAAAAATAGCTATTAACCTTCCAGGGAACTATAATAAACTTCACTGTAAAGGAGAACCATATCGGTTCAGTGGTTAGTGAAATCCTGCGCTAAATACATACAGACAGACATGCTGCTACTTTAACCGTCGGATTAATGCAGGAACGTCCTTTTCATTGAGGGGGATAAGATAGGGGGTTTCAAAGTTCGAGGAGGGTAAAATTTACCCCACCCTTGGACATCTATGGATTAATAATTTATTAAATCTTTAGGAGAGATCCGAGCGTGCTGCTAAGAAACGTGCTCTGGTGGATTTCAATGCACCTGACGACCAAGAAGGTGTCATGGACAGGTAAACAATATTTAGAAAAGCTTTCCTGAAAATCTTTGCTATAACTTAACACTAAATAAACATTAATAAAGCATCAATTATTTGTTCTAAAGCTTTCCTAATTCAAGAAATTTAGTAGTTTAATATTACTTCTACTAAATAGGAGTTTCCCTACTTAATTTCTGTATTACAAGTTACTGTTCTATTTTCAAAAAATTTACTGGTAATATCCTCTTAGAATTTTTTTTTTAATTTTGAAAATTTGAGTAATCCCCCCCCCCCCCTCCCGACAGCGAACTATGAACTCTGGCCGCAGCGCTCGGCTTCCTAGCCTGCCTAGCCGGAGCGCTCGGCCCCTTTACATGCCTAGCCGCAGCGCTCGGATCCCTAGCCCATAACCTAACGTAACCTAAAATAGTTGTTGGCCCTCGGGGGGGGGGGGGGGGTGGAGGAAAAGGGGTGGGGTTCTAAGAGGATAACGCCATTTTCTTTGATTTTAAAAGTGAAAACATAAAGTAATAATAATGAATATTATTTTAGTTTGTTGGAGGCATTGAAAACCGGTTCTGCCTTCTCACGTGACCAAAAGCGCAAGCGCGCACCACGTGCTGCTGGAGGTAAGCATTTTCGCGGGCTTTTTTATAATTTGTACAAAATTGTAAATATTCATTGTAGCTCCTCCTAAATACAAAAACTCTTTCCTATTGTAACTTTTTTGATGTACTTGTTCTATCATTTTAAAAGCTAAATCACATGTATAAAGCTTATTATATATTATTAGATACCGCTATTCTGTCGCGTCTTGATCAAATGATTGCCAATATTGATCGGTAGGGTCGGTTGTGATCTTTGTTTGCTTGTGTGTGGCGTGTTTGACTTTAGGATTGGATTATGGGAGAAACAATTTTAAAATCCAATTTATTCTTCCCTTAATTTTATTCAATTTAATTAAATTTTGGGTAATTATAGCATACTTATTATTATGATTTAAATTGCCAGCAAAGGTGGTTGAAGGTAGCACAAAAAATGTACTTAAACTTAACTAAGATATTTGTTTTTTAAATATCCACCTTGATGAAAATTATTTTTTACGGAAAATATTGCTTTAAGTCACTATTTTCTTGATAAATACTTTACTTCAATTTTAACTCAATTTATGGTAAAAGGTGGGATATTTCATTTGACTTTAAATTATTATGCTTCTAACATTTATGTGCGTTATTTTTTGTTTTTATATGGCCATTTTTTATTTTAAAAAAAGTTGGAGGCGATAGAATATTTCTCAAGATGAAAAATCATTTCTTACAGATTGCTTATCTATAGATTGTCCACGGAAATGTCAATAATATATTTAATTTTCAGCGGAAAGACGAGCGCAGCTGAACCGAAGCCGGTCACGCGGTCCAAACTCAAACTTTAACAAAGATCTAGTGTAAGTATTTTTTTAAATTGTACCGGCAAAGCTACCCTATTCTTTGTAACGTCTGTCCGTCCGTCCCCCTTTTAATTATAAAGATTTTATGACCTTTTTTAACATCACATTATTTGGCTAAGATGAACTTTTTATGAGTTAAAATTTGTACTCTTGATTGTTACATTGAGTAGTAGGATATCTGTTTGTTTGGCTGCTAAAATCTTATCTTCTGTTCGTATTATTGAGTCTGTACGCCAAGTACAAGAAAGAACATCCATCTTATAAGATCAAAAAGATTGAAAGCATGATTTGACCCAACGAAACATTTGACATAGACAATTAGATTGACATTATGACGTCCTTTATACACATATGTAGATTATCTTTGACTTTGTATATGACTATATGCAGTCAGTAGTTGAACAGATACCTTAAATTTTTGGTTTGTTGCAATGTCTTCTTTATTTTCAGAGAAATCCTGATGGAGGCAGAGGAAAATCAGCCTCCGCCCCCCGTTTCTTCCTCCCAGTCTATGCCCCAGTCCCTGGGGGGTAACGGCGGATCTGCGGCGGGAATGGACCCCGCCTTGGTGGCCCAGCGGCGCGAGCGGCGGAATCAAAGACAAGCGGCGCATATCAATCAGAATATTGGCGGTAGGGAGAGAGAAGTATCTGCTACAGGTAAAAAAAAAGTTACATGAAATTTACAAATACAAATTTTTTTAATAGAACAAAAGTTATTGCTTAATTTAACCCATTTACCAATGACAAAAATTAATGATCAATATCTTATTTTCTTCATTGGGTTGAGAAGTTCTGTTTAAGAAAAATTATTTAGCGATTTTCAACAAATTATGCCCCTAAAACCTGTTTTTTTTTCATAGCATATGATATTGGAAATATTAATTCATTTCGTGTTCTCATGATATATGTAAAGGTACCAGGTTGTCAGCCGTTTGGGAGCTAGCTGCAATTAAAGCTTTTTAGTCAGAATAATAACCTTGGAATTTGGTGGGGGTTCTAAAATCATATCCAAGGGAAAAAAAATTTATAATTAGCAGCCTTATGTCCCCTCACTAAATAAAAATATTATTTTTTTAGGAATTATAGAAAGTTCTCAAGAGAACGGATCCACTGAAGATGCCTTGATGAGAAAATTACGAGCATTGTGATCAATTTTAAATGGACATTTTGACCACAATTTTCATCATTTAGGACTTTCTTATTAAATTGTTATTTTTAAAGGAAAGGAAGGTTGCGGGTAAAATCCGTAAAAGTGTGTGTTTTAAGGCTTAAAAATAGTAGAACGATAATATTTACTAAATATGTGTATTTCTTATTGAAAAGAACTATAGACAACAAATCATTCTACTACTGTTTTTGACTTAAAACACACAACCTTTAATGATTTTACCCGCAACCTTCCTTTCCTTTCAGTAATCTATAATAAAAGGTATGCAAACATTAATATCTTAAGATTTTTACTGGCAGTACCAAATATGTATATATAATTTTTAAAAAATTCATTATTTTTCAAAATTAATGAATACTAAAGGTTAAAAACAAATATGAAAAATTATTTAAAAGGCATTTATTATTATCATATTATAATAATTATTGTAATTAATGTTATTTCATTATATTTAATGTTAAAAATACCTGATTTTTAAAAACTAATGCATTTAATGTAATTGTATTTAATATGAACTTAAAGAGTTGATAAGTATAATAGCGGCTAAACGGCTGACTGCTGGGCATCAATAGACTAATAAACCAAGCCCACAAGGACGCGCGTAGTACATGTAAACGCGCGAAAAATATTTATTTTTTGCCCTTTAGCTATTTCTATTAAATTTTCTTTTTGGCTTTTTTTGATCTATGGATGTGTATGAACTGCCGTTTGACCGTTAGGCCTTGCCGTTTACCAAGTAACTGAAATAGATTTCCAGGCTTAAATTGTTATACCTAAGCAATGAATTTAAATATTTTTTTCGTTAGTAAATTTTTTTTATAATTGTTTAGAAATATGGGAAATAGTATTTATAGAAAATCTATTTAGTCTTAATAACGATCACTTGTAACGGATAATATAATTTTTAAAAGCGAAGCTTTTCTATGATTAGGGTCGGTCCGTCCGTCCGTACGTCCGTAACGGATAGCTTTTTTCGTTAATTTAGACATGTTAGAATTGTCCTATCGATTTCAAATTTTGCATGATGATTCCTTTAGTAGTTAGGTACGATTTAGAAAGCGTAGCAACTCTATAATCATTACCAAAATGTCCGTACGTCCATTTTAAACATGTTTTTAACAACAAATTTGTATGTGACCTATTTATCCGATTGGTCTGATTTTTGGTATACTGATTCCTGGGACAACAAAGTACAATATTATAAGCGAAGCAACTCTATAATCAAGTCCTAAAAATGTAAGTATGTCCATAATCATTATCCTGTATCAAGCAGTTTTTCAACAAATTTACTTTTAATTTTGCTTTGACTCTTATACATTCGCATTCTGATTATTCAGTTCTGACATTATACAAGTGTTAATGTCCGTTTGTCCTACAGTTTCAGAGCTTCGCTTTTATGGATGTTGTCATCCTTGTTTTAATGAATTTATCAGTTTAAATTTAACTTTTCTACTTATTTGATAATTTTCCATTTCTTTTTATTTTAAAAAGCTTTAAACATCACTGCTTTGCTCAAAAAATACTTAAAATTTGTTTGACTTTTATAACCTTTTTATATTTAAAAAATATATTAAATGTAATTAATATTATATAGTGAACTATAATAAATTGGAAATAGAATAATTATAACTAATGTTAATTAAATAATTATATAATTATAATTATGTAAAGTTTGGTTGATAATAAAAAATACATGTATTATAATGACATTGATAATTTCTTTTTTTAGAAAGGTGTATCATAAATAATCAGGTTATCTCTTTTACCCCTCAATATTATTTACTAAGTATATTTGCGATAACTTTTATTTAATGAAATCTTCCAATTTTTAACATGTACAAAACGGCCTGCTTAATTGCTTCAAGATCCATGTCAGATCTATATGGGAAATAAATGTCTATAAACGAGCTCAAATTTTCCAAGGAATATTTGTTTAAAACTCATAGTGCTCCAATAATCCATAGTAAACTCTCATTACCCAGAACGATAAGACCCATTATTTTACTTTATTAAAAATAAATTCCTTTTTTTAATTTCATGTTGCTATTTACCTTATATTGATGTATTTAATTTCTAATAATAAAAAAGAAAATTTTAACTTATAATATAATAAATTTAAGAAAACTCTGTTTTAAAAGAATTCGATTGTGGCGACATTTTGTGTGTTCAAATATTAAACTAAAATTGTAATCATCATTATTAACCCTTTGGTGATGGTAATGTAAAGAAAAAATATAATTTAAAAAATCTTTTTAAAATCATTTAAATTATTAAATATTTACTTTCTTTTAGATAGTAATGCCGGGTGAGGAAAATAGATTTATTGAGAAATATATATGCATATAGAAAACTAGCCAATAGGGAGATAATTATATCGAGCCAACTCTAGTTAATATAGACAAGTTGCTTTATAAGAGTTAAGACTCTAGGGGGATTGGTGTCGCTTCGGGTACAAGACTTTAACAAACACACCTTGAAACATACTCCGCTTATGATTGCGGTGTGAAGCGTCTATTCGCTCATCAGAGAACCAACTCTCAGATAAACGACCTTTGTCTGAGAAGTCCCAACTGGTATGGTAACGAGTTGCGCCTGTTTTTGGCCAATGCATTCCCCCCACTCTTACTATTTACGTCGCACACCTGACATAGCAGAGTGGGAACCATTTTTAACGTCTTTAGTTATACGCGGTATCGAACAGAGATTCGAACCTATCACCTTCCCGACGATGCTCTCTGTGTTAAGCCACTGTCGTGGGTTTGATCATTTACTTGATGACGTCTTGCATGCTAGGTGACGCCCCGTATATAAGTCCTACCTACTGCACATTGAACATACTCTGCGTGTGAGTTGCAGTGTAACGCGCTCAGTCGCCAGCCACAGGTATTAAAGTAGGTAAAACACAACCAACACGACTTTTGTCTGAAAGTCCTAACTGTGTTTGGTAATGAGTTGCACCTGGTTTGGGCCATGGCATTCCCCCCCCACTCATAACTATTAAAATCGCCCATCTGACATAGTAGTAGGAACTATTTTAAGTCTTTAGTTTTAACGCGGCGTGGAGCCGATCACCTCTCTGACGAAAGAGGATGCGCTTCGTGTTAAGCCACTTTCGCGTGTTTGTTAACTGCGCTTATTAAAAAAAGAAACACATTGTCAATGTCTTAGTTTAAGACAATTTGATAAAAAACAACGCATTTGATAGTTTTATCAAGATTAATTAAGAGTTAAGACTCTAGGGGGCTAGATGTCGCTTCGGGTACTAGACCTCTCTCCACGAACCTTGGAACATACATGCAATACTTAATCAAGATTAATTATCCTAACATTGATTGATGAAACCAGTCAAAATACGACGACATTTATTCTATTTATGTTTAGAACTATTAATGCGAAGCTACGTTTTATAAGCAAATGTCTTCTGTCCGCCACGCTAAATGTTTACTCTCATTCAGCGTGTCGGAGCCGTTTAATTTTGATGCGGCTCCACGGAGCCGTATCTGGAAATACGGCTCCGGCACCTACCTTAAAGGGAGTGTGAACGTAAAAATTTCTCATCTGATTATCAAATCTTAACATTTACTAAGCACATTTCACTACACTGATCAACCAAAAATGTCCTATTCACAAAAATATCCAGAAATAATGCCTTGATTTTATGGTATTTTGAGAGGGAAAAAGGAAAAAACAGGGAAAATCTGAACTTTTTTGTTTCTTATAATGTTTGTAGGGATATTTAACTTGTCATATATAGTTGAAACAATTTACTTACTGTTAATGATTTATTTTATGCTATAAAATTGCCAATTCGTTTTTTATAACGTAGTAATTAGGTAATAAAGACATATTTTAAATTTGTATTATTGACAAAAAAAATACCTCACTGTCTACAAAGGGTTGAATCTCATAGGTTATATAAAATAATAATATCCTTTTTTATTGTGTTGAACAATAAATAACCCACTTTGGAGAATTAGTTTACACTTTTATCAGACTGTTTATAAAGAAATATTGCGTCTTTATTATTTACAAATTTGTAATTAAAGGTGGGCGAGAGATGGGCCATTTAAAGTTAATTGGATACTAATAAAAAACCTGTTTCTGGCTTTGTTATTGTATTTGGTTTTCAATAAAAAAATATTGCTTATTTTATCAATTTCTAAGTAACTATACATTGGATTAAAGCAAGGATTATGTTAAAAGTCAGCTTAACTGTTAGGAAAAATCTAGAACTATGTGAAAAAGTTTAATTTTAGCTATAATGGGAGAAAAAAGCAATTTAATGCACATTTTATATAATACGGAAAATTTCTTCCTTTCCCCGTACCTTATAAAAATCGTCGGAAAAAGCCGTTTTTTAAGCAAACAAAAGCGCGTTTTGCTCTATCTGTGAGATATTATGAATGAGATAATGTTAAGATTTGATATTAAGATGAGAAAAATTTACGTTCACAGTCCCTTTAAAATTATTATATCAATTTTTGTTCATTATTGAATTTGATAAAATAAAATAAATATTATAAATAATATAAAATATTTAGCTTTTATTTGATTAAAGCTTTATAAAAGTAGAAGAAAATGTGTCTATTTGTTAAGTAACAATAGTTTTTCAGTTTATTATATGGAAATAGACCGTTGCCAAATTATAATATTACTTTTAAAAAAATCATTTTTAGCTAATCTGGAGCCGGAGCCGTTTTAAACGAAAAATTGGTTGGTTTATCAAGTTTAGTGTACAAACGTTTAAACCAATAAATTTAATCTAGAGAAGATATAATTTTGATTATTATCATTGAGGATGTGCATCAATTTATCGGCAATTGTCTTATCCCTGGTTACTAAAGTATAAAGATTGTCATTTCTAATGTCGATTTTCCTATAAAATTTATAAGGAATGGTTTAGTCTTATATAAGGTAAATATATTCATCGACCTCATTTGGGGTTCATAGTCCTTAGTTCGAAGGTTTCACAGTTAAAAACAGTCAAAATTAAGTCAATATAAACTGTTATTTTGCATAGGAAAAAACTTGTGAAACAGCTTTAACCTCCCCCTAACTCACCTGGCTATATGATGAATGTAAATACATTAGAATTACACTGTGTAGACTGTGTTTTACTCTGTCGAAATTTGATGCATATTCAAGATTAGAGTAAAACACTAGAGGGGGAAGGGGTTAAATAACTGTGTATCCCCTTCCCAAGGAAAAAGGATACAGTTAGTTGTCTGATACATCTATACTATAAGTTAATTTATTCAAGGGTTTTAGGCTATTTTTTTGTACTTATCTTTTTTGCCAAATACTAATCCCCTAGCTGCTTGGGGCGTAGCCACTAATATATTTATATTTTAAGGTTTTAAAGAAGGTTATTTACTGAAACAGAAATTCAAATAATTGATTGATCATGTCACGATGTGTTGCCCCCCAACGACAGCTGAAAATAACGTATAGGTTTCGTGATTTTCCCCCCGAATCAATTTCGTTATTAGTATTAGCTGTATTTGAATGCCCTTAAATATTAAATAAAACAACCCTTTTCATTTTGATTGTCCAATATTTTAATATTTCCCATTGACAGAATAATTTAATATAAAATCAAACAGAATAAATACCCAGCGAGACATTTCTCCGTAGAGTCGCCTACGAGCTCGTGCAATATATGTACGGAGTCCTATGCTACCTCGAATCCCATTCGCCATGAATTAACACCTAATTTTTTGGCGAACAACGTTGGAAAATCGTCCTTTCAAGCAAAAGGTAGCATGCGAGTTCGCCATCGATATCGTAGCAGAGTATGAAGCGAAGTCGCACAATAGTAGCACAAATCAAAATGCGTCAAAGGAGATATCGACGGCGAATCGAAACATTTCTTATACGAATTCTTAAATGCTTGAATCAAAGCACATATAGGAAGGGGCAAGTTAAGCGGAGAAATTAATGTTTTCATAATATTGTTTGTGGAGTGAGAGAGGGGAAGAGAGATTTAGAGAGGGGGAGAGAGAAAAGGGAGTGAGAGAAAGAGAGAGGGGAAGAGAGATATATAGAGAGAAGGGGGTAGGAGACAGAGAGTGGGGAATAGAGATATATAGAGAGAGTATACCATATTTGTCTTTCCTTCGTCACCCATTTACAACTCTTTACATTTTAAGTAAGTTACTTTTAACATTGTAGTGTAATGATCATGCGGGGATTGGCTAAATTTAACCATCACTAAGATAATCTTATATATTTGCCGTGATTTCAAAAAAAGAATGCCTTTTTAAAAATAATTTTTTTACCAGAGACTATCAACACTATAAAATTTTATGTCTTATCATTTTTTATTGTTTTCAGTTGGAAAACAGATGAACTAAAAGAATCTTCACAAATTATTTGAGTCCCTAGTGGCAAAATTATAAACTATATTTCTCTCCTATCAATTTTGATCATTGGTTGATTGTGTGTTTGTTTGTAAATGTTTGTTAACTATATAAAATGCTACATTTAAGAGACATCGCGTTTTTTCTTCAGCTAGTATTTACGAGATCGCCAAAGTTAGCAGAAAAGCTAATAAATTATGAGGTATTAAGCTACTAGTGTAGGAGCTCGCAAATACTAGCTAGCTACCATCATACTAGCTCACAAAAGTTCGCCAAAATGCTACTCTTATAGAAATCGAAAAAGGTAGCATGCTACCTTTTTTTCTTAAAGTTTCGCTGGGTATAGATTATAATTTTATGCCACAATGACCCTTTATGGTCTTGCACTAGTACATTCATGGGCGTCTAAGTAAGGAAGGGGTGTATAGGGATGCTTACCATCCCCACTCAATATTTAAAGGTTTATTGGATTACCCTTAAAAAACCTTTATTTTATTCCCCCATCAGAAAAAAAGCTTTGACGTCTTTCAGTACAACTATACCAATATGGTTGGGAACTGGTTTTTATCTAGCTTAAAAATAAATCGACCTCAGCGCTTTAATTAAAGGGAAAGCATTTTTTATCTCGACTAAGTCTAATGGATCGGCAGTTTTAGGAAAGCCACTACTCTCTATCTGTTCGTCGGCCACCGGGGGAATAATATCCTTACCGGGAGAGGGTGTAGTAGTACACATACACTTCGGAGGGGGAGGGGAGGGGGATTATTGCATCATGCAGGTAAAACGGGGAAGGGAATAGGAAAGGAGGGGGTGGTCAGCTGGGAAAAAGGGAAGAATAGTACACGAAAAACAGAGATTTGCTTTCTTATAAAAAATTTGATGTAAAAAATCTTTTCTGTTACTGATGAAAAATAAAGTTTTTCCAATATGGCTATGGTTTTAGGCCATACTGAAAAATCATGTAACGTATCATATTATATCCAGTTTTCTATGAATATAAAAATTTATAAAATCATAATATTAAAACCAGTTTTGTTAGACTGTGGCTTCTGCATCTCGGGGCTAACAAAACTAGTTTTAATCTTACAATTGTACATTTTTGTGTCTACAGAAAGCTGTTTATAATACGATACGATAAATAACTATTATATGATTACATGCAGATTCTATTTATAAACTTGTATACATTCATTTAATGGTTTTCTGTATATAAAACCATGATTTGAATATGTTTTAATCCTTTCGCAAAAAGTGGTAAGGTTTTTGTTTGCAATTATCGAGTTCTATATTTTAGAGAAGCTTTTAAATCATTTTTCAGGCCATTTTGCTTCTAAATAATCTTTGCTGCTAATAATCTTATTATATGTATTTGATCTTGCTTAAGTTCAATAAATGTTATGTTATGTGAAGATCGTAAAAAGTTACTTTTTGTCCCCTTTCCCAAATAATGCAACGAACGAGCCCCTAGAAGCTAGCAAGGAAGCAAAATGTAATCTTAATATAGGGTCAGTTCAATGCTGTTAAGAAAATTTAATATGAGTTAGGGTTTTGAAAGGAAAGTATAAGACTTAGGAAACCCTGACTATTAGGCTAGCCTAACTTTTTTAGTATTTGGTCCAATCTACCATTTTAAATAAATTTGTATGAACTTTCAATAAAAGTTTTGCTTTTTATGAATACTTTTCTCCCTCCCAGAGAGAGAGAGAGAGAGAGAGAGAGAGAGAGAGAGAGAGAGAGAGAGAGAGAGAGAGAGAGAGAAACAGGAAAGGAACTCTCTTTTGACAAACAGAGCGAGAATGAGAGAGAGAGGGAGAGAGAAAGTGGTTTTTAGAGTCTTTTAGACAGCCAAAATACAAATCAGAAGGTTATTTTTCAGCCCTAAAATTAACTGTAATTTGTTGCTTTTAAACAGCTATGGAAACCGACTTAAAAGAGAGCCGTATTCACCCTCTCTCAGCCGTTTCAGAAGCAGAAAAGTTTAACTTCAGTTAGTAGATTCTCTTTTGCAGAACCATAAAGTTTGCAGCTCTATTTCATACATTTTCAAATCAAATCATTTTAGTTTATACAAGTTTAATTTCATATAAATCTAAGTTCATATAAATTTCGAACATTTAAAAATTTTTTTTTGAAGATTTTTATTTTAATTCAAAATGCATTTGATCTGAAACTTATATTAAATCAAATTTTTATTATATAAAATCATATAAACTGAAATTATATTAAATAGAACTATTAAGAAGTTTTTTTTAAAGTTTGCAAATACCTAGTGATAAAGTTTGAAAAGTGTATTTTTCTTTAATTATAAAAAAAAACGTGGTTTGTCTTGTATTTTTACTTTATTTTATGATTAATTATTTACATTATACAATATACATATTTTGTAATGAAAACCTCTAATTCTTTTTTACCAGTTCAATAACCACTGAACCAATATGGTTCTCTTTTACAATATAGCTTCTTATAGGTTCAGAAAAGGTTACTATTTACACCCCCCCCCCGGCCCCGCTAATGAAAAACGCCCCTGAAAATACCCTCACATTCATTCCTCAAGTGCCAAGCTTAAAAATCGTGTATAGCATTGTATTACATTCAATTTTCTACGAATATTAAGTAAAAATCTAAAATTAACTCAGTTTTTTTAACCCGGGCCTTAGGATTTCTGGGGAAAACTGGTTTTAATAGATAATAAAAATGATGGTATCAATAAATCTATAATACTGTATATATTGACAGGGCAAAATTTCATAGGTCAGTTCCTTCTAACAGTAGGAGGGGAGGGGATAGGGGTATCGATATTTTAGCCAGCTGCGAGTATCTCTTTTGCAATATCCAAGTAATTATATATCGAATACTGCATATTTTTCAAATATACTTTAGAAAAAAAAGTAAAACAAAAAATTGTCATATGAATGAACTCAGTATGAATTTACCAAAAAGATAAAAGAATTTAAGCTAATCCTCTTACATTAGCTTAAAAATGACAAATATGTAAATTAATAATCAATAATAATTTTACAACACCGTTAAATAAATATTAAATATTTGTTTATAGACGAACGGACGGACATTAGAGTAAAACACTAGATGGAGAAAGGGTTAAATAACTGTATCTCCTCATCGCAACCACCTTGTGCAACCTTTCTATTGGATCATTAAAAATCAACCAATGGTGTCGCTTATATTAATACAGTCAAGTAGCAGAAAATAATTTAGAAACAGACGAAGAAGGTCGTTAAAGAAGGAAGGGAGGTAGTTGTCTTTATATACATCTATACTATAGATCTGTTGGACGGACGTATGAATGTGCGGACAACTACCTAATTTAAGAATATCTTCACTGTTTATATATAAAACTTCCACCTTAGTAATTATGGATTGGTTAATCGACAGTGGTAGTTCACGGTCATTAGGATAATTAGTCGGGCTCGGCAGCTGCGCGTCAGCCGCGACCAAGCCTCAAATATTAACCATTATGGATACTATCAGTGATTGCCATACTTGGGTAAGGTTTAGACTTCCAGCTGATTTTTAAAATTTTAAAAGGTTGATTTCCTTGCGACTTACATGCGGCTACCGAACCCTCATAATTAGATGGTGAATATTTAGTCTGAATTGGGGAATATTTTTGCCAACATTCTTTTATTTTTTTCCTTATTCGTTGGCATTCATTGTTAGTGGTGTAGCTTTGGGACGGAGGGGACATTGGGATCGTTTTTTATACTAGTCCCCAAAGTCTCATTATACTGTTTTTTTATTAGTTAGCTTTACAACCTTGTGTACTTTTATTTATTTTTGATTGGTTGATTTATTAAGTTGAGTGTCGAACGTTTAAACCATTAATTGTGTAATCTACAGAAAGGATAATTTTGTGTATCATTATTTGTGATGTACATCAATTTATAGGCCATTGCTAATCCCTTTAGATAAAAAAGGGTGGAGCTACTCTTTACATAATAATACCAAGCAAGCATTTGTCAGGAAAATGTTGTGTATGCATTTTGAAAATTAGCAGATTGATATTATGTCAGTTACTACGACTTTTTGTTAAAGCCCTAACTTCGACCTAAATCTATTTTTTTAATAGATTTTAAATGAGGATATTGCTTTTTTTGTCACTAGAGGTCTCTAGGAGCACTTGAGGGTAAGTCGACCCTCCGCTTTAAATTTTAGTTTTATAAAGAAAAAGTGAGAACATTTTTCTTTCCCTTGGCGGAGGAAGGGTGGAGGTGCCCTCCCCCGAAATCGTTATAAACTTTCCTTGGACCCAAAGGAAGCTTCAATGTGAAGGAAAACCATATTGGTCCAGTGGTTTGTAAGATCTTGAGCTACAGATAGACATCCTGTTACTTTTATATAAAAAAATTAGTTTTGGCAAAAGAAAATATATTTGGCTAAAAAAGACATGATTGACTGACAGGCAACTCAATGTTATAGGCTGCCTTCACTTCCGTGTGTGTAATCATATTTGCATAGTATTTTATATTCGCAAAAAGACGCAATAGCAAAAAAAATATGCAAAGAGTACGCCAACCTCATTAGCGTTTGGCTTGCGATTTCGGGAGGTGTTGGGTTCGAGCCTGGAACACAATGTGTCATACTAAAGAAATTAAAAATGTCACCTACTGTTGCTATATCAGACACTTTACATCAATAGCCAGAGCAGGTGGGATGCTTTAGCCCTTAAACAGGAACAACTCATGCAAAGCTAGGACTTCTAGAAAAAGTGTTGGTTGTCTGTTGGGTGTTTATTTACCTTATATTGCGGGTGAGGTCGAATTAAATGGGGACGATGTGCTGGGATAATCAAGTAATAGGATGTGTGTGTCTGTCTGTCTATCTGTACATAAGGATCTCCGCTGAACCGACATGGATTCTTTACAGTGTGGCTTCACATAGGTCCTTGGAAGGTTATAACTATTGTGGGGGGGGGGGGGCGTACCAGCACCAACCAAATAATTCCCCCCCCCCCTCTATATCTTAAATAGGCCTCTTGGGGCATAGCCGCTAGTTGACTTAGAATGTGATACACGTGAAGTACGTGAAAGTACACCAAAAATTCCATATCAGAGAAATCAGCATAAAATTTTTTTTTTTATATTTTGACAATAAAAAAAATATTGTTTAATATTTAATACTTTTCACATTAGTGCACAATAAACTGCATTCTTATGGATTTTAAATTAAACAAGAATAAATATTTCCATTACCTAATGTTTGCCGGATTTTTTTTGAAAATTTTTCTGTTGATTTACTTATTTAGTTTTGTTTAGTAGCTGAGCTATTCTATAACTCATAATTTCTGTTTATCCGTTAGAAACGGCATGCTATTCATAATAGATAGACGGCTGATTTTTTGTGAATATTTCCTGTACCAATGAATATTCGGCTTAAAATATACTCAGTCCGTCGGTCTGACTGTCGTTCATGCTTTAAAAGATATGTTTATATTTTATTACAATGGTTTCCAGATTTTCTACATAATCTTTTTTTTACGACAACTATACATCTGCCTTATAGCTAACTTTAAGATTCGCCATTTGTAGATGTTGTCATCCTTGTTCAGTTTTATTTCAAATACCCTAATTAAATTTCTGCTTATTCGCTTATATTATGATAAACAAAAAATCAATTCTTAAAATAAAATATTTTTTTTTAGTAGCGAAGCTAATCTATAAGTCTAAATGATTTTATGTCCGTCCAAAACATATAAAAGTATATTTAGTGCTTATTTTGCTCGGCCATCAATACACTGCACTAGGCGTTATTGATTTTCTCATCTACTATTTAAGATAATTGTCAGAAACTACTTGTATTTTACAAATTAATCTAAATGTTACAATTTATTTTAAAGCAGGGAAGGGTTAATGGAGCTGAAACTATTATGTCATTCCTCAAATAATTTAAGCTGTTAAATATAGAACTGTAAACACAAACAAAGGGGAAACATTGACTTTTTTGTTTTAGCGGCCTATCCCTGTAACCCTGGTATTTCTTGTAAAATACCCTTAAATTTTAATAAAAGTCTCCAACGTTGAGATTTAAAAACTTTGGGGACTAGTGTGTAATAACCAGCCGAATGTCTCCTCCCTCCTTGAGAAGGAGTAGGTCATTACCAGGGAGGAATGAGACATTACAAGATAGATTACCCAGTACCCAATGTTTTACAAGCCAGTTATCTCATTTGTTAACTTAAAATTATTGGGTACTTTAATTGAATTGGTTTGGTCTGTCCAATTTATTAAGTCCCAAACTTTTTAACCAACAACTTTAATCTTCGGAGGAGGAATTGAGTTTTTAATCATTGTCTTGTCCATTAAGATCTTTGGTCATTAGGACATTAATATGGATCACTTTTAATTTCTTTGCTTCTGTTTAAGATAGTAGTCTTAAATATTCTTTGAAGATTCCATGACCTGTCCATTCCTATTATATAAGATAGTCTTCTGAAATTTCTTGTGAATATTTCTATGACAATTAAGAATACAGCTTACTATCTATTTTTTTCTGTTAATTAAATTTATTGTTATGGATTTTGTGCTCCTTGTTTTTGTTGTTGTTGAGAAGTTGGATTCTAAATTGAAAAACCATGTAACAAACATTTATACTTTATTTTTGTTAGTAGCGAAGCTACTCTATAATTCACAATGTCCGTCCGTCCGTCCGTCCGTCTGTCCGTCCGTCCGTCTGTCCGTCCGTCCGTAATTAATGAATTGCTGGAAACGTGATTTTCTCGGCTCCTATAAAAGATAGAGAGCTGAAATTTTTTGACAACATTCTCATCATTAAGGAGCACAATTAACTATAAAACATCAATGGTGGTCGGACTGCTTTTTAGCAGGTTTTAGGCTATTTTTTATATTTTCCAAATTTTCCCCATATCTTTGGTGTTTATGGTCCGATTTTTAAAATTTTCCGGTTAAAGATATCAAAATTAAATTTCCCGTCATTTGAAGAAAACAACAATGACGGTCAGACTGCCTTTTTGCAGGTTTTTGGCTATTTTTATATTTTTCACATTTTTCTCCATATCTTTGGTGTTTATGGTCCGATTTTCGAAAGTTTTTAGTTAAAGATATCAAAATTAAATTTCCTGTCGTTTGAAGAAAACAACAATGACAGTCAGACTGCCTTTTTGCAGGTTTTTGGCTATTTTTATATTTTTCACATTTTTACCCATATCTTTGGTGTTTATGGTCCAATTTTCATAAATTTTTCAGTTAAAGATATTAAAATTAAATTTCTGGCGTTTTATGAAACAATGGTGGCCAAACTGCCTTTAGCAGGTTTTTGGCTATTTTTATATGTTGATATATTTCCCCATATCTTTTGGCATTTTTAGTTTTTTGCATTAACAGTTTCAAAATATTTTTTCCCATTGTTATGTGCATCTAGTATGTAATTTACTTTAACCATCTTCATCATACAAAATAAAACAAGGTTTCATGTTTATTTTCTCCAATAAATCTATTATTGATTTTAAATCTACTTTTACGTATTCCCATCCACAATTTTTGTGTTTCGCTACTTATGGATGTTGTCATCCTTGTTTTATTCTTTTTCTTAAAAATGTTTTTCTTACTTTTATATAAATATCAATAAAAAATCATTATCCTTATAATAAAGTAACAGGATGTTTGTGTGTTTGTATGTTTGTACCGAAGAATCTCGCTAACCGCTAATTGATCGGGTTCTCCTTAACAGGGTAGCTTTTCATAGGTCCCGGGAAGGTTTATAACTATTTTCTTGGGGGGTGGGACACCCCCAACCCCCCCCAATTTTTTTTGGTGAATTTTTTTTAACTTAAAATTAAAAATCTAAAATAAGAAATTGAATTATTAAATTCGACTCTCTCCTCGTCAAGTGCCCCCTAGAGGCCTCTAGGGGCTTAGCCGCTAGTTCAAATAAAAGGAATATATTAGATTTTAAAATAGTTGCTGAATCTACAAGATAGATTTATAGCAGCCGAGAAATTAAAAATAAAAAAAAATTTACGAATCATTTAACTAATCTATCTTTATTAGAAACTATTTCAAGAAAATATTTTCTATAATTAGGGTAAGTCCGTCCGTCCACAGGAGATAACTATTATCGTTAATTTTAGAATGTTAGATTTTTCTATTGATTCTTAACTTGGCATGGTGATTCCTGTAGTAGTTAGGTACGATTTAGAAAGCGTAACAACTCTATAATCCTTCCATTTAAAACATGTTCTTATACTCTATAAGTATTGATGTCCGTTCGTCCTAACGGTTCTGATCTTCGCTTTTATGGATGTTGTCATCCTTGTTTTATATGATTTATTAAAAACTCATAATGTTTAGAGTTAATGTTTTGATTTAAAGTTTCTAAACTTTTTAACTATATAAAATGATATGTTTAATCATATTACTGAATTTTAAACTGTAGTAAAAATCATTTGAAAATTTAACTTTTAATTATGAGGAAATTTTTTTTTGGGGGGGGGGGTGGTCTTCCATGGATGACATATAATCGACATGCCATTTTTAAATAAAAGATTGGGGGGGGGGAGGTAATATTTCAGTTTTAAGAAGAGAAATTCGAAATTATTTTTAACCCCCATTTTTTTACATAAGGGTTGGGGTCTATATTTATTCCACCCAAACCACTATTTGGGAGGGATATATTTTAGGCGTGGGGAATATAATTTCCAGTATGGTTGAGAACCAGTTCTATTCCAGCGGATGTTAATTGTATAGCATCGTATTACAGACAATTTTCCTCCGATTTTTAATTTTATAATTTTTCATTTTAATATCCGCGGAAAGCTGTTTAAAATACGATGCGATAACAAAGAAAATAAAGTGCGATAAATAGCTATTAATACATTCTTAATGTAGAAAAGTTTTGCTTTTAACAATTAATCGGATGTAGCTACTCTAAAAATCAATTCTACAAAAAATCACGAAATCTCTTAAAGTAACGTTGAAGTATATTTTTTTCTCATGCAATTGAAGAGAGGTGGGTAAGAAGGGGAAGAAAAGGGGAAGGGGGTTGTGGGGAAATTTTCCTTTACAATTGTTTGTCAGAATCACATTCCCTTTTCCCTGCAATTAATGTTCTCAGCCATACTGAAATAATCATGTATAGCATCGTATTATTGACAACTTTCCACTAATTCTAAACTAAAAATTATAATACGAATAACAGTTTTGTCTGCCCAAACATTCAACCCTTCAGGGTTAACAGATCTGGTTATAATGTTATAATTTTTATTTTAATATCTGCGGAAAGCTGTTTATTATACGATGGGATAAATTATCTACATCTATATGTAAAAACGTCTGTTAATCCGTATTCGATATTATGTCTGCTATTGCAAATAAAAAAATATTTTATTGTGCAACCTTTGCCAGAAAGTCCTTACTGTGAAATTACTGACTAACTATTAACAGACTTATATACTTAATCTAAAATTAGACATAAAATCTTATATAAAAGTATACTAAAAGTAGAATTGAATCACATATAAAAGTACATATTTCAAGAATGTTAAAAACTGCAGTCCAAACTAGGAAATTTTAACTGTGCCTTTGATTAGGACAAAATTTGCCAAGAAAAAAGAAATATAAAAAATGGCCGGAAATATAAAAACAAAAAGTCTTTTTCCAGTATGGCTTCGAAACCGATTAATAACCGCTGAATTAGAACCTTTTTAAAGCCATACTGAAAAATCATGCATAGCATCTTTTTACAAGCAATTTTCTACAAATATAAAAATAAAAGTCATAAAATTAAACCAATTTTGTTAGCCCCGTTGGGCCGAAGGCCCTGGTCGACAAAACTGGACTACATCTTTTAATTTTTTTTATTTTAATAGCCGTGGTAAGATGTTATAATACGATACGATAATAACTATTTCAACTATTTTTCAAAAATAAGTTAAAATATGGTAATGTTATCTTTGGTCTATTTATCTTAAGAATAGCATTAAACCTACTCTTGACCAATTCAAGGCTTTTAGAGACCTTTGAGTTTTTTGTAGACTAATTGTCCAAGTGCTGTTTAAAAAATGCAGTTCTTTAATTACACAAAATCGACAAAATACTGTTTATAAACATAACTTTCTTTTTTAATCTAAAATAAATTACATACATAACTATTCAATATATCATTTAAAGAACGTGTCCTAACGTTTGTGATTATTTTTAAAAATAGATAGTCTGTGTTTTTGGTAAGAAGTAGATATAAAATGATCCATATAATTAAGATATGCAATCGCTTTTTTTGTAGACCTCTTTTGAAGTAATTTAAGTTTTTTTTAATTAAGTTGGTTTTAAGGTACTAAAACGCAACAAAAAAAGAAGAAATTGCCATTATGAACAATAAGATCTTTGATTTGACACCTTACTTTTTGAATTCTGTTGAGTAATAATTGAAAAAATCTATTTTATTGAACCCCGTTGAATCAAAACTTTGAACTTTGGGAGCTCGTCACGAATGGGTTAAAAAATCACAAAAGTTAGGACACGTTCTTTGTGAATATGACTGACAAACAGACAAACAGACAAGTGAACGGACAACATAGAGAAACTGTCTAACATTTTTGTTGCTTATGAGCTAAAGTCAATGCAGGCACTATTATTATTTGTTCCCCTCCCACATCTATTTGTTTTTTTTAGAAATAAAGTCCGTGTTTCAAACATTTTGTTAATAATGTTTGTTAGGCAATTTCATTTTAACTTCAAGTGGACCACAAAGCCCCAATTTTACAATTTTAAGTTTATGTTATGCAAGGATCTTAAGGGATAAGACATTGGGCCTCCAATTAAGATAAACAAAAGTACCATTTGTGTGGATTATAATAATAGTGGGGAAATAGTTATAACAGCTAGTTTGTACTATCCAATCATGATGATAAAGTCTTTTAAGTTTAAAAGCCAACGAAAGAGAGAACCTATTTATTGATGCTGTGAGTATTGGTTTAAAAAATATGACGTAACAAAAAAAATTTGCCAATGAGAGTCCACTACCATTGCTGCCATCGGTCAATAACGGCCTCTCATTGGCTAATTTTTTTTGTTACGTCATATTTTTTAAACCAATACTCACAGCATCCTATTTATTAAACTTTTAGGGTCAGTATTTTTTTACAGTCTAATATCCCCTTCCTTCCTGAAAAGTAATTGCAAGAAGATTCCCTTGCAGGGTTAGAACTTTATGAAGGTGCCAATAACATGTTCTCTTTATTAGAGGAGGAAGTTGGGGGGGGGGGCATAGGTCAACTTTTAAGTTTGAGGAATATAACCATTTGTTGAAATTAAACAAAGTACAAATGGATATAAAATATAAATGGATATTATGACAGAGGATAAATTGTCGTCAATTTAGGTTGCTATCATGGACATCACTTATTCGTCAGTTCGTTCAGCTAGTAGGAGGGGAGGTGATGGGGTAAAGGGGGTACTTGGGGGCATCGTTAATTTAAACAGCTACAATTTTCACTTGATTAAGGTACATGATAATCTAGTGTAATATCCAAGTAATAATAAATCCATTAATACAATTGAATTGATATATTTTAACCTTAACAAAGCATTTGACAGCTTCTATTATGGTTTAACAATTTCAAACAAAAATTAATTCGTGGCTTGATAGATGCAATACCATCATCCAATATGACAATCGGCATTCGCAGCCGCCAAATACGATAGCTTATCGCCGCTAAAAGCAGTAGCCGCCGCAGATCCAGCTTCCCATTTTCCAAAAAAATATCATAACTGGACTAAGTGTCTAAAAAATCAGCAATGTGTCGTCATAAAAATGAGGGATTATTCATCTCTTTTTTTAGGGGTTTTCTTTCCCACTTCTCCTCTCATCTTCCTCATTTTTATGACGTCACATGGCTGATTTTTGAGACACTTTGTTCAGTTACAAAATATCATTAAGCCGTTGCCTTTTTTTACAATCCCCAAAAGCAGTCAAGCCGCTCTTTAAAAAATGAGGTTCTTAACCTTTTATCATTGTAAAAATGTTTTATTTAAAGAAATGTAGCAAAAAATGAAACATTATACTTAGCATATCATATTACAATATCAATTTGGGATATTTCTCTTCTTGTATTCATTCGAATCCGGTGGATAGGAACCGGTTCTCATCCATACAAAAAAACTATGTCTAGCATCGTATCATATCCAGCTTTCTACGAATATAAAAATGTACAATCATAAGATTAAAACCAGTTTTTTTAGCCGGTGCCTTCGGCACCTCGGGGCTAAAAATACTAGTTTTAATCTTATAAATGTACATTCTATATCCACGGAAAGCCGTTTATAATACGATGCGAGAAATAACTATTATTTGTTGCTAATATTTTAATAATTAACAAGTTTACTTAGGGTCATAACACGCAAATAAATCCGATATTGTTCTCCTTTACAGTGAAGCTTCTTATAGGTCCTCGGAAGGTTTTAAACTATTTTTGGGGAGGGTGTCTTCACCCCCCCCCTAAAATATTTTTTTACTCTTTCTAACCCAAATTCAAAATGAGATGAGGTCGACTTTTCCAACTCCTACCTTAAGTGCCCCTAGAGGCTTCTAGGGGGCGTAGCCGCTAGTAGTAAATAAAGGAAACAAAACTAAAAAAACACAACTTCAATAATAAAGTTCTCGGGAACTCTGTCTGTGTGTGTGTGTCTGTTTACAACGAACGATCTCGCTAACCGCTAAACTGATAAGTTCTACTTTACAGTGTAGCTTCTCATAGGTCCTGGGAAGGTTAATAACTATTATGGGGGAGTGTTCCACCACCCTCCAAAGATAAATCGCTCCTAGAAACAAATGCCCCCCCTCCGAAAAAAAAAAATATGAATTAATAAATCAAGAATTTTAAAGAACCCCATTTTTCAACCCCAAGGTACAAAATTTTGTCTGCTGATATTACACTGAATTATAAAATTTTGATATTTCGTCCATGTACTAAAATACACAAAACATAAGACTTTGGGGGAAGCTATTAATTATCCAGAAACCTTTCCCTACCTCCCAGGTTTGAAATGATATTAATATTCCTACTAAATTCAATACCAAGACAAAATTCAAATATTTACTTTTCACAGGCAGAAAAGGTTAAATAAGTTAAATCATTTTATTTTAATTTTTTTAATTAACTATAACCCAGGGTGGGAGGGGACATTCGGCTGTTTATTACACTAGTCTCCAATGTTTTATATTAATGCTTTCTTATTCGTTAGCTTAACAGCTTTGGGGACTGTATAGAATTTTAATTGGTTGGTTAAATAAGTTGAATGTCCCAAAGTTTCAATCACTAATTGTAATCTACAGAAGGGGTAATTGTGTGTATCATAATTAGAGATGTACATCAATTTGTCGTCCATGGTCTTATCCCTTTAGATTCCATATTATACAAAATTGTGTCAAAAATGATCTAAGTAATGTCATAAAAATAATAGTTTATCCATCTCTTTTTTAGGGGTTGTCTTTCCCACTTCTCCTCTCATCTCCCTCATTTTTATAACGTCACGTGGATAATTTTTGACACAATTTGGTCTTTGTCCTATTCGCAGCTCACAACATTGATGACGTAAGAAAATTGAATGCTTTGACAGTAAGTCTTTTCATACAAAGGTTGGGCAATCAAAGTGCTGGTTGTCAGAATATTTATTTATTGCATCATAATATCGACAGCTTTCCACGGATATTGAAATAGAGAAAAAAAGATTCAAACAAGTTTTGTGATTTTTATTTTACTATTCGTGGAAAACTTCTGTAATACATAAATACGATACGATACATAATTTTTTCAGTATGGCTGAGAACCAGTTCTAATCCAGCGGATATAAATCAATTTCGGAGCCATACTGGAAAGTCGTTGCCTAAGTTTAATGTACATTTGTTTGACCACATTTTTAAATTCCTATCCCTGCGGGAATCTGTTTCATCTAACTCAACCGGTGCTTTCACCCAAACTACCTTATTAAGCACTGAAAACCTCTCCCCCTTGAAAACAAATTGAGAAAAATGGTTGAGAGTAGTTTTTTTTTATTTTTCTTTAGATTATGTTATATTGGGTACTATGTCAAAGGAAAAATGCAATTAGCTAAAAACGTAACTAACACCATCTAAAAAAGTATTTTTGGTAAATAGTAGATTTTAAAATAGAATGAAAAGAATAGTTATTTCTCGCATCGTATTATAAACAGCTTTCCGCGGATATAGAATGTACAATTATAAGATTAAAACCAGTTTTTTTAGACCCGAGGTGCCGAAGGCACCGGCTAAAAAAAACTAGTTTTAATCTTATGATTGTACATTTTCATATTCGTAGAAAGTTGGATATAATACGATGCTAGACATAGTTTTTTCGAGAACCGGTTCCTATCCACCGGATTCGAATTAATACGAGAAACAATTTTACGTGTACCTAGAGGCCTCTAAGGGCGTAGCCGCTAGTTTCAAAATAAGGGATGAAGGGTTATTAAAGCTCAAGAGTCATTTTGTGTGAAAACACCACTGAACCCAACAATATAGCCAAAATTGCAACTTATCTATATGTAATTGTAGTTAAATTAAATGTTATTTTACCTACTACTTTAACCTTTTATGCTTATTTTATTGCAAACTTTTTTTCTGATTTTCCTCCACTCAAAGCCCCCACCCCAGGGGCGTCCAAGCTTTTTTTTTTTGGGGGGGGGTAAAAAATTTTAGGGGGGGGGGTAATTCGTGTTTGGGGGGGGTAAAATGGCGCGCGAAGCGCGCCGAAATTTTTTTTTACCCCCCCCAAAATTTTTACCCCGGGGGTAAAATTTGATTGGGGGGGGTAATTACCCCCCCTAAAGTCTGTTGGGGGGGGTAAATACTCCCCCCAAATCTGTTGGGGGGGGTAATTACCCCCCCCAAACTAATTTACCCCGGGGGTAAAATTTTTGGGGGGGGTAATTTAATTATGTAAAAAAAGCACCTACCTAATCTATTAACCCTTAACGGTCGGGGGGGGGAGGCGTTGAACGCCCCCCCATCCGGTTTTTTCTATCTCATTTTCTGTGTGTGAAAGATAAAGAGCCCAAACTGCTTGACTTTTTAAGTATGGGTATGACACATAACTGAGAGTTGGAATTTTTTGAAAATCTCCATCCTGGCGGGCACAGGATGCCAGCGGGCCAAAATCCTCATCTTAAATACAGGTGTTCAAGTCAATTTCAGGTTCCAGGTATGATCCTGCAGGTCCTGATCCTCCAGGTCTCCAGAAATCTTTAAATGGCTCCTGTGGCCGCAATTTTTGACTTAGAGACTTCAAATTTTAAACTTAAGCTTTTCTTATATGTCTAGATAATGTATTAAAATTTCATAAAGATCCGCCGCCGTTTTCCCGCCGACCGCCGACTGCGGCGGCCGGCAGCTGCCAAGTACAGCTGCGGCCGCTGAAATTTATATTTTGATATTTCAAATATAAAATTTACATAAAAATAAACATTTCCTGCAAAAAAATTGTTCTTCTAGCTTTAAAAATAAAAAAATTACAGCCGTTTGAAATTTTTAAGTAAAAAAGGACCTAAAAACAAAGGTTGTTAAATAAAAGGGTGAAGGAAGCGAAAATTGACTTAGACTTATAAAAGGTCGGAAATTCATCATAACACAGGGGACTTGCCCTCTAGCTCTAATAGGAACTGAGATAATAAGGGGGGGGCGTTGAACTCACTAACCAATGAACTAATATGATTATACTTTAAAGTGAAGCGTCTTATAGGTCCTGGTAAGTTTTATAACTAGTTTTGAGACACCCTGACATCCTCCCAAAAGAAATCGCCTATAGAAATTCTTTTTCATTATTTAATGAAATATTTAATTTAGTTAGGTATCTATTTTATGGAATCTTCAGTGCTTTACAATTACATCATAGATCCCCGGGATGGTTTTAGCCCTTATAAAGGCCCAAGCAAATAAAACATGATCAAACTATTAATTTTTTTGTTATCATGGTTAAGAACTGTTTTAACTGGTTGGACTTTATTGGGGTATAGTCCCTTTTGTGGCAACGCTCTTTAAGGGGCGTTTCTTCATTTTTTTCACACAAGCTTCTCTCCTATTTCTATCCCCTGCGGGGGGCCAATTGCTTAACCATGTGGGGCAATCACCTAAACCAATATAACCTATCCTAAAATAAACTATCAAAAGCCATTTAGGATATACTTTTCATTAACTATTAGGAGACCAAACGAGGAACATAAAATATATTACACCTCAAGGCTCGAGTCACACTATGACTTTTTTTAGGGGGGGGGCGGGCGGGGATTACTCCCTCCCCCCCCAAAAAAAAAAATTTTCAGTAAAATTTTTTTTTAAGAACATTCAATTTGGGGGGGGTAAATACCCCCCCCCAAAATTTTTTTTAAAGAACATTTTTTTGGGGGGGGTAATTACCCCCCCCAAAATGGTTTGGGGGGGGTAAATACCCCCCCCAAAATCGTTGGGGGTGCCTACGGCACCCCCAAGGTAGGGGTAATTTTTTTTTGGGGGGGGTATTGTTCACAAAATTTTGGGGGTGCCAAATGGCCCATTACCCCCCCCCCTTGGACGCCTATGCCCCACCCCCTCCCCCGATCTATCATAAAAGCCGGAAAAATCCGCCGTAAACTGGTTTACGGAACTATTTTCTTGGTTTAGGGTAGGGTTTGGTATTCAGAAAATGATTTGTCAAAATTCGGATTCTCCATACTCCTAATAATTGAATTATGTACATTTTTTAACGTTTCTAGTATGCTAGACAAGGAAATATATTTTTTTTCCGGAATACATATTCCTGACCTCAGTCCTAACCAGCCAGCGGACTTTTTTCTGACTTGGGGAAATATTGTTTAACAGAAGTTATATAATACAAGTTTCATCTGCATAGAATGATGAAAACAGAGAAGTTTAAATAAATAGGACTGTACATAGGTGTTCAAGGAGAGGGGGGGGGGGGTTGTGAGGGTCACTGAAATCTTCTTCATGAGTGTAGGGAGTCAAAACACATCCCATTATCATTAAACTAGCGCCTTCGCCCCTAGCCTCTAGGGGCTTTAACTAAAGAGGTAATTTTAAAAAAATTAAGTACCTCTGAAGCTACCATCACTAATTTCAAATAAGAAAAAAAATGGGGGAGGGAATTATTTTTTTTTTTTTTTGGGGGGGGGGTTTAGCGTAGGTATATTCCCTGAAGAGTAGAATCCAATCGGTTCAGTGGTTACCAACATCTTAGGGACGGAGAGAAAGACGGACAGACATCAAGCTATTCCATTATCATTAAATAATAATTAAACTTCCAAAAACATTATTTAAAGGGTCTTATTTCAAACAAGTATGTTTAAAGGGACTGTGAACGTAAATTTTTCTCTTCTTAATATCAAATCTTAACATTATCTCATTCATAATATCTCAAAGATAGAGCAAAAGGCGCTTTTGTTTGCTTAAAAAACGGCTTTTTCCGACAATTTTTATAAGGTAAAGGGAAAGGAAGAAATTTTCCGTATTATATAAAATGTGCATTAAATTGCCTTTTTCTCCCTTTATAGCTAAAATTAAACTTTTTCACATAGTTCATGATTTTTCCTAACGGTTAAGCTGACTTTTAACATAATCCTTGCTTTAAACTAATGTATAGTTACTTAGAAATTGATAAAATAAGCAATATTTTTTATTGAAAACCAAATACAATAACAAAGCTAGAAACCTGTTTTTTTTATTAGTATCCAATTAACTTAAGATGGTCCATCTCTTGCCCACCTTTAATTACAAATTTGTAAATAATAAAGACGCAATATTTCTTTATAAACAGTCTAATAAAAGTGTAAACAAATTCTCCAAAGTGGGTTATTTATTGTCCAACACAAAAAAAGGATATTATCATTTTAAATAACCTATGAGATTCAACCCTTTGAAGACAGTGAGGTATTTTTTTGTCAATAATACGAATTTAAAATAGGTCTTTATTATCTAATTACTACGTTATAAAAAAACTAATTGGCAATTTTATATCATAAAATAAATCCTTAACAGTAAGTAAATTGTTTCAACTATATATGACAAGTTAAATATCCCTACAAACATTATAAGAAACAAAAACGTTCAGGTTTTCCCTGTTTTTTCCTTTTTCCCTCCCAAAATACCATAAAATCAAGGCACTATTCCTGGATATTTTTGTTAATAGGACGTTTTTGGTTGATCAGTGTAGTGAAATGTGCCTAGAAAATGTTAAGATTTGATAATCAGATGAGAAATTTTTACGTTCACACTCCCTTTAAGGCATTTTATGCCCCATAAAATTATTTTTATAAAAAATTAACCCTAGTTTAAATTCATTAAAAATTAGGTATAGGGGAAATTATCAAAAAAAATCGCGTGTCAAAGAAATTTTGACTTTCCTCCCTCCACCAAAAAGACTCTAAAACTTCTATAATAGTCAACAATGTTATAAGTCTCTGTTATAATAATACTGAGAGAGAGAGAGAGAGAGAAAGAGAGAGAGAGAGAGAGAGAGAGAGAGAGAGAGAGAGAGAGAGAGAGAGAGAAGAGACAAAGAGACAGACGGAGAAAAGGTGAAATAGTAGAGAGAGAGAAAGAGAGAATTCTTAGTCAAGAAATGCAATAGAAAATGAAAGTATTGTACTTTGGGGCATAATCAAGAAACAAGGATAATTTTGTACATAAGTTGTGCAACAATAACTTTCATATGAAATAGCAAAATAATGGCAATAATTCTTCATTTTTAAGTAAGGTTCAATAAAGGTTTTAAATTGGGGCTCGGTGAAGGTTTGAAAATTAGGGAGGGGGGGGGGGGTTCTGTGGTTAGCTAATGGGTTTAGAGATTAAGATAAAATAGCTTGGTATCTAAAGGGATAAGACAATTGACAATAAGACACACAAAAAATACTCCTTCTGTAGATTAAAACTAGTGGTAGAATACTAGAAACGTTTGAATACTCAACTTAATAAACCATCCAATCAAAATTCACTGAAGTCCCCAAAGTTGTTAAGCCAACGAACCAAAAACATTTTTATAAAACTTTGGGGACTAATAAACATCCAATTGTCCCCTCTCTCTCTGTAAAATAGCAGCAAACTATAAAGAAACCTATAGAGTAGCTTTGCTGTTTGTAAACAAGATACAATTTTATGCTCTCTTTAAAACGTCTCAAAGAAACAAATTGAATTAAGTTTAGGAAAGCTTTTCCTTAAAGAATTGAGTTAGATATCACATTATTATCAAATGAATAGGAAAATTATAGACTTGACTTATTTATTAAACAGGAGAATCTTCAGGAAAAACTATCTATCATAATGAAAAGCTTGTGTTGTTATTATGTCAACTAAAGTGTGTAGTTATAATATCATCTCTTAAGTTAAACCTCTTAATTTTCTTTAATTAAATCTTCCAAATTTGATTTTAAAATGTTCTACAATAAGAGGAAATATATATTTTTTTAATTAAAAAAATGAAAGGTCTATTCTTGATACATGGTTGTAATGGGTTTGAAACCATTCTGTTTGATAGTTAACAGAGACTTTGGGAAAACTGTCGGACAGATTTTTAAAATTTAGCCTATGGTTAAAGTTATTCAAAAAATAAATTTCAGTTAAAAAATATTTCCCTGTGTTTATCGCCATTTTGATTTTTTATATTGTTAGATATTTTAAAAATAAGAGGATTTTGTCCTTAAATTTGGAAGATTTCTTTATTTCATAATTTTTGAAAAGAAGGTGTATCAACTATTTTTTTTATAGCTAGCCGGTTCTTTTAGTAAGTAGTAGATGTAAAATTTTTCATAGAATTCAGATATGCAATCGGTTTTTTTGTAGACCTCTTATTTTTTAAGTAATTTAAGTTTAAAAAAAAAAAAATTAAGTCGATTTTAAGGTACTAAAATGCAACAAAAAAAAGAAAGAAAATGGTCATTATGAACAAAAATAGTAAGATCTTTAATTTGACACCTTACTTTTTCAATTCTGTCAGGTAATTATTGAAAAAATCGATTTTTTTAAACCCACGAGAATAAAAACTTTGAACTTAATTTTATTATTTCACAAATAAAAAAATATGGGTTCATATATACCATTAGAATCAGAAAAATATTACGAATCCATTGTAAGCAAAATTGAAAAAAAAAGTTTACAATATAGTATATAAACTACAATAAAAGGAATTATATGAAAATATCATATTATGTTGTACAGGCAACGTCTTAATTCTTCAATTGAGTATAAAAATGGGAAGGGGGTAAAGAGGGGGTAAAGAGGGGGTAAAAAAGGGAAGACAATAGTGTTGTCTGAACAAAAAAAATAATTGGCCATTTCTGTAATTTTTTAATTTTTTAATTTTTTTCAATTTTGCTTACAATGGATTCGTAATATTTTTCTGATTCTAATGGTATATATGAACCCATGTTTTTTATGTCTGTTTGAGAAAATATTTAGGTCTAAAGTTTTTATTATACCGAGGTTAAAAAAATAGATTTTTTCAATAATTACTCAACAGAATTTTAAAAGTAAGGTGTCAAATTAAAGATCCTACTATTTTTGTTCTTACTGACCATTTTCTTCTTTTATTTTGTTGCGTTTTAGTACCTTAAAACCGACTTAATTATTTTTTTAAAAAACTTAAATTACTTAAAAAATAAGAGGTCTACAAAAAAACCGATTGCATATTTGAATTCTATGAAAAATTTTACATCTACTACTTACTAAAAGAACCGGCTAGCTATAAAAAAAAAGTTGATACAACTTCTTTTTAGGACGTTTTACTAAAGAGATTTCGCATTAGGACATTTGTCTCTTTAGGAGTTTTGTCGCATTAGAATGTTTGTCACAGTAGGAGGTTTGTTGTTGTACCTATCATTCGAATTTTTATATTAAGTCAGCCACGAACACATTTTATTAAAACCATATATGGAAGACATAAATCCTTGAAATTGCAAATGGATAGAATGTTTTGGCAGGATAGAAGCCTTATCTTAAATAGTAGCCGTGAAAATGTTAAGATATTTATTTAAAAATCTAAAAGAGTTATTATAAAATAAAAATCACTTTATAGAACACACTTTTACATTTACAATTTTTATACATGAAATGCATTTAAAATTAAATTATTGAGTCGCTTTGAGCAATAACATGCGAAATAAATTATGGGGCTTTTGGCATCTAGGTGTTAAAAACGCATACGGGTTAGAATTGGATTGTTGAAGAAAAAGAGAGAAAGGTAGACAGAAAATTAATGATAGAAAAAAAATAATTAATATTAGGGCAAGAAAAAGTTTATCCGAAGGAAAACTTTTTTACACCATCTTTATGCATTTTTTTCAGTTTCTTTTAAATGTTTGATATTTGTGCTTTCTCTCAAAATGCCTAGCGAGCAGAGAACCCCCCTTCCCTACTTATGAATTAAATTAACCACTATACTCAATATAACCTAACATAAATTACTAAAAAACACGAAAACCCACCTCACCACCATATTTTCAATATATTTGAAAATAATGCTGACTAACAATCATTCTTGTCTTAACTATTTACAATACTGACTGACGAAAATTTAAAATACTAAATGGGAGCCGAAGGCACCGGCTAAAAAAACTGGTTTTAATCTTATGATTGTATATTTTTATATTCGTAGAAAGCTGGATATATTACGATGCTAGACATAGTTTTTTCGTATGGATAAGAACCGGTTCCTATCCACCGGATTCGAATGAATACGAGAAAATGATTAAGAGAAAAAAGAGATAAATAACATACAAAAATTGATAGATAGATAGAATAATAAAAAAAGCTTAAAGTTTAAAAGTACAATTTCGAGGGGTAATAACCTGGTTATGCCTAATTTATTAAATCTTGCAAATGTTAACACCCAGACTTTACTAACTTAACAAGGTGCGTTCATAGGAATTATTTTTTTTTTTTTGGGGGGGGGGGAGGAGGGGGGAAGGTGCGGCATTTTTTTCCCTCTCCACGGACAACTGTTTAAAATACAATGCAATATAATAGACAGTTTCCGCGAATGATAAATGAAAAACTATAAGATCAACTTCTGTTTTATTGGCCCCGAGGCGCTAACGTCTAAACAGATACTTTTTTCTATAGCATAGTATATATTTTGAAATCTAATGTATATCCATAATAACATTTTTGCATATATTTTCGCTCTCTTGCGATAGTACATGCCCGGGGTTATAGGTTAAAATATTGAAATAAAGAGAAAATTAAATAATTTTAAAAATATAAATATCTTTTTATTAAGGTATAATAATAATTAATTATCACATAGTATAATATTAGACAGTTTTCCGCATAAAGTAAAATTAAAAATTTCATAATATGTAAAATACAATACGATACGTGGTTTTTTTTCAACACGACTCAGAATCTTTTTGAGTCCAACGGAAACGAAATTTATAGCCGCTTAAGAAATGCTTTTACCCTTGATGTTACCTCTAGTTTTCGGCGTTAGAAGCTTTTACTTGATTAACTTTGTCTGTCTGTTTGCATAAAATTATCAATCAATTTTAACTGCTGCCCTATCTGTTTTTTAACGTGCACCCAAAAAAAATCCTTTTAACTTATCCGCAAGTTAAAACAACTACAACTTGTTGTATTTCCACAATATGTATTTGTTTTTTAATTGGCATTAAATAATAATGGTCATGGCTGCCATATTATCTCCGTATAAATTTTCTAATTATACCTTTTTTTAACATTATTTATCTCGACTATGGGCTACGCTCCTAACATCTAGGTTCTCTTGCTTGAAATGGGTAGCATTGAAAATGCTTAAAACCAACGCAAGCATTAAATTTAAAATAGCCAAAAACTATCCTAACAATCTATAAGAGGTTTCTCTTAAATGGAGCATTAAATCGGTTCAGTGGTTAGCGAGATCTCAACGGACACTAAAACATTTTTTACTTTCTTTCTTTTCATCCTTGTTTATTTATTTTTTGCTCACGTAAAACATAAATTGCCTAAAAAATCCAGATTCCAAGATTGTAAAACAAATTATGCTTTTATAAGTAGATAACAGATTTATTTAAATAGAAGGTTTAAAAGCCCCTCTAATCACCCACTACTTCACATATTCTTTTTCTACATTATTATTTTGATTAATATCTGCTGGATTAGAACATGTTCTTCGACATACCGAAAACTCATGTATCGTATAGTGTCAAAGACAATTTTCCACAAATAATGAATAAAAATCATAATATCAATACCAAAAACTAAACTGGGATTGATCTGGTGATTTTTCATTTTCTATTCGTGGATAGCTGTATATAATACGAAGAGATAATAGTTATTTATCGCATCGTATTATACCCGAGTTAACAAAACTTGTTTTATTTTTATGATTTTATCTTGATATTCGTGGAAAATTATAATGTAATAGATACATGATTTTTCAGTACCGGTTCTAATCCAGTGGGTATAAATTGGTTTGGAAGCCATACTAGAAATATTTATTCCCGGATTCATAAGAAGGTTCAGAATTAAAGAGAACATGTGCAGCGTGTTGCAAAATTCTTAAAAAACAGACAGACATCTCACCTCGTCTATTCCTTCATTCTAAGAATATTGCTTTTTAAATTATTTTTCATATGTTAACTGTAAAATGGTCTGAACTTTAGGCCTGGGGTAATATCCAAGGAGGAAGGGGCCATTGGGCTGTTTATTAACAAAGTCCCAAAAACTTTTATAATAACACGTTTTCTTATTCTTTGATTAATCAACTATGGGCACTTTTATGGAATTTTGATTGGTTGGTTTTATTAATTGAGTGTCCAAACATTTAAACCGCTAATTGTAAACTACAATTGGTTGATGTCTATATCATCATTTGGAAAAGAAAAACTAACTTTTCTTCGAAATATTTTAGGCTAAGTCACCAGTTAAAGCACTCAGCTAATCAATAATTATTTTATTTTCAGACTTTTAAAATGTATAATGTTTATGATAGAAATAGGACTCCTGACTTTGATCCTTGATATTTAATTCTGTTATTGGGGCACCCTGTATTCAGTGTAGAAATATCGGAGCACCCTGTATTCAGTTAATTCAGTCTTCAGTTTATACTAGGAAAAAAGAAAAAGTTACCTAATACAAGCAAGAGTGCTGTCCATTAGACTATATAAGATGGAAAGAATTTTAATGTTAGAGGTAGATTTGAAATATGCATAAAATTTTAAGGATTTTGTATAAAATTCGTTTTTTGTATAATTCTTTATTTAATAGCGCAAACACAATTTAAGTTAATTAATTTTGACATCTGTGATTGGTAGATTGAAAACTACCAGCGCTCTGATTGGTTGAATGATGTACGACACTTAAGCTCTCCAATCACAGATGTAAGAGTTAATTCCCTAAAACTGCATTTGCGCTATACTATTAAATAAAGAATCATACAAAAACGAATTTTATACAAAATCCTTAAAATTTGATGCAGATTTCAAATCTACCTCTAACATGAAAATTCTTTCCATCTTATATAGTCTGTCCATGACACATTAACGTCAGGTCCACAATCCCTTTTCTGTCCAAACACCTGTGTTATTATGTTAACCAAGATATGCACCATCTTTGGAGAAAGACTAAAATGTCACGTGTGACGTCATAAAAATCCATTTCTTTTTGGGGGGTTTCCTTTCCCACTTCTCCTCTCATCCTTCCTTTTTAGACGCATTTTTATGACGTCACACATGATATTTTAGGCTTGCACTATTTTTGTCTTGAAGTCCTAACTGAGTTGCGCGTGTTTTAGGCCGAACCATTCTCCCTACTTTATCTGTTAATGTCGCGGATCTGACATAGTAGCTCAGTTAGGTAACCTCTCAGATATAAGCCCCGCAGGGTTGAGACAGGGTTAAGCAGCAATATTTCTTTAAATGATAATATATACAGGTAGAAATCCAATCTCTATTAAAATCCAAAGAAGAATATTAAAGAAGCTAATATACCATCAATATGACTATCTCATACACAAGAGAGGTAAGAAAACATTTGTTTATTTGTGTATCCGTGGTCAACTTTGTTTAAAGCCATACAAAAATATATAAAGGGTTAACTTGATGATGTATTCTCTATATAAGGCATTATTTCTTTGCCCCTAGCATCTTGGGACTTAGTCTTTGAGAGTATTAAATAACAACTTTTATTCAGAAACAATATTGCTTAAAACAATTTACGGAGCTATAAATCTTCCATGAAATGTAAAATCGGTTTTAAGAACTAATATAAACTTACATACTACTTAATATAGTAAGTGAGATTTTGATTTATTGGGATCAAGTCAAGCAGAGTGTGCCAAACACAACAAGTAAAACAGGGTTTGCAAATATTTTGTCAAGTAAAGCATAGTATGCCAATATTTCATCAAGTAAAGCAGAGAATGCCAATATTTAATTTATTGCATTTAATAGTTGTTCTCCTATTTCTAAACACTATTTTATTAAACAATTTTAGGTAGCCACGAGTAAGGGATTCGGAGTATTTTGGAAAATCTTATTCAGGAAATTAAAAGATTGTTGTTTTTGTGGCAAAATTTTCTTATATAGAAATAAGATTTTTATTGAAAAAATTTGTATAAAAGTGTATACAGAAGTGAAATTAAAGAAAGGAATTATACATAATTTTCAATGAGAAAACCATGTAGTATATAACTTCAATTGTAAAATATTTTAGGAACTGCAAAAACGCATGATTAAAGATGCAATGAGAGATCTTTTTTAAACCCTAAACGAAAAGTTACAAAATGAAAAGAGAGAAATAGAGAATGTACAGTGAGCGTTACAGACAGACATACAGACAGATGGAGTATTGTACGACCGACTGTGACTCCTAGAGTAGCTTTGCTGATAAATAATAGTTATTTATCGCACCATATTATAGACAGCTTTCCGCCGAAATTAAAATGAAGTATTTAATATCCCGAAGGATCGAAGGCCCGGTCTAACAACGCTGGTATTCATTTTTTGATTTTTATTGTAACAATCGTGGATAATTGTCTGTAATACAATGATATAAATAATCTTAGTATGTCTGAGAACCGGTTCTAATCCAGCGGATATCAATCGGTTTCGAAGCTATACTGTAAAATATTAATATTGAGCAAGTTAATCACTGTATTTTACAGAAGCAACGCATTTAAAATGCTAAATTTGTTTACAAAGGCCAGCAAATTAAGTTACAAATTTGTTTTTGCATTATCTTTGAGATATTTCTTTTTTTTTCTTTTTCTTAGTTTCTTTGTTTGTATGTAAGTGTATTTGTGAAAACTTTGAGTGAATAATTTAAATCTTTTTCTGGCGTGGCTCCGAAACCGATTGATATCCGCAGGATTAGAACTGTTCTCAGACATACTGAAAAATCATGTATTTCATAGTATTAAAAACAATTTTCCCCGAATATTAAGATAAGAATTATAAGAATAATACAAGTTTTGTTAAATTGGATCTTCAGCCCCTAGAGGTTGAAGGGAACTGGTTTATATATTTATTTTTTCATTTCAATAACCGCGAAAAGCTGTCTATTATGTGATAAATAACTATTAATGTTATATTAATAATAAATATTTATTTCATGGTATTTGAGTCCATTTTACAGATTATTTTTAGTTATTGAATAAAGACAAATAACAATCTTTTAATTCTAATTAGGTGGCGTGGTAGTATCTATAAGGTAATTACATATAATTAATTATTAGTATTTTCATGAAAACATATTTTTTTCTTTTCATAAGATATAACCTATTTGTATAAAATAGAAAGATTTTTTTGAATGTCCATTAAAACCTCGCTATAAAACTAAAAACCCTTTCTATTTCTGGGAAGCTTTAGCGAGGTCTCGGACAGGACTTCATCTATTTTTTATGTAAATATAGACCCTAGAGGCTAGGGTCGCATTTATATTTTCATTGATAAATTGGTGTAAAATGCAGAAAATGAAACATTTGATCCTAATAATAATGATTTTTCATTGGCATTTCAAATAAAATAGTTTTCTTATGGTTTATAAAACTCACCTCAAGTATGCCAAGGACAGGACAAACTTATCAATAAACTGAACAATAAATTAACAATCATAAGAATGAAATTATTTTAGATTTTTTTTTTAAAAATGGCTGTAAGATATAAATTATAATAACTTATACATGACTGACTATGATAAATATGATATATTGAATGCACTGAGAGCAATGTACTTTGTAATTAAGTAATGCATAGTAATTTTAAAAGACGTAGTGACGTGTGGACAGACAAAAGTTATAGAGTAGTTGTGCTTATAAAAGTGTATTAATGCGTCAATATGTACTTACAGTCAAATCTTAGACATAAAAGTATGTGTAAGAACACTGTCAAACGCTTTTATTAAGTCTAATTAACAGAAAATCTGAAAAAAATATCTTTAAACTAGTGAAAGATAGGATTAGGAAACCCCCGCTGGTATTAGAAACCTATTTTAAAATAGAAAAAAAGGGGGAGGGGTCGCACTTCAGTCATTAATAAAGAATTAAAATTATTCATATCTCATTATTAGATTTTATGCTTTTAGAATTCCCCATTGTTTTTTCAATTCATTAAAACAGAATTACAACTTAAGCTTTAATTTAATTCATTTTAATTGTTTGAATTTAAATAAAACCCGTCTAATTGTGTTAATTATTCTTCTATTTTTGTCAAAATTGTAAGTTTAAATAGCTAAAATTAAAATGATTTTCATTTAGGAATGAAATTTAGTCTAAAATGGAGGGATCTAAAGGGATAAGGCAAGTTTATGTAAATCATCGATGATACATAAAATTACCCCTTCTGAAGATTTTATTTAGTGGTTGAAACGTTTGAACACTCAACTTAATAAACCTATCAATCCAAATCTTCTAAAGTCCCTCAAAATTGTTAAGCCAACGAATAAGAAAATGTTGTTTTAAAACTTTGGGGACTAGTGTAATAAACAGCTCATTGTCCCCTCTCTGTCAGTCTTAAATGCCTAAATTTACTATAAGTTCTCTAACTCACACGGTACGGACGTACTGACGTATGGATATTCCTTAGATGTAGGACAGCTTCACTGAAAAGCATAATACATTTAACATAGTGCAAATATAGAAACGTGTGTATCGATTCATTTAATAGTTTCAGCGTAGATTTGAAGCCCTATAGGTGAATTAATTATCCTTTTTTATCTTTCTAATTTAAAAATATGAAACATAGATATGGATAGGTATTAAAACATTACAAGAACGATTACGTCCAACAGTTGCAATATATACAAGCTATATAATCGGTATTTTATACAGGGTGAGTCAGAAAAAAACTGAGTTTTTCGATTTTCAGAAACAACCAAAAGGAATACAGAAAAAATAATTATATGTCCTTGTTCTCTGTACAAAAGCACATCAAACTTGTAAAAGGTGTTTTTCATTATCTCTAAAAATGCGGCCTCTATGATAGTTGTATGGTGTCAAAAAATGCCTTGTGTGAAAAATGTTGATCAAGAAAAATTGAAATAACTCATCTATTTTGTATAAAAAAATCTTAAAATTTCAATATTTATTTAGAAAAAAGGTCTAAGAAAAGTACTTTAATGAGTTTTAAAGGTGAAATGCTTTTTGGCTCCTCATACAAGCATTTTTAGAATACTGCAATTTGTAATTTTTTCATATTTCTTGATTGTGATGCATGTGGTTTAAAAGAATCTTCTATAATAACGTAGCTTATAGTAAAAAGAAAAAAAACCTTTTTATTTGACAAAAATTAAGATAAAAAAGTTATCAAGGTTTGAATTTTTAAAATAAAAATGCCTTTTAGAAACCCCACCCTATTTAAATGAAGTTATTATGTTGGATTATAACACACAAGTATAATTTGTCAAAAGGGGGCGGAGATGTTGGAGATTAAATCCAGTCTTGCACCAAATATAGAGGAAATTCAGGGGGAGGGGGAGAGGACTTTAGGTAACAAAATGAAATATTTCCGGTCATGAGCTGGTTTTCCGGTCATGGGGTATTAAATCTTAACAATGGATTACAACAAAACGTTTGATTTATAATGTGATAATTTAATTTAAATAAATTGTATTTTTAAGATGTTAAATATTTACAATTTGTTAAATAAAAATTCTAATAATCAAAAAATATGTTTGTTTATCTTTTTAGAATGGTAGACATTTTTTATCATAAATAAATCTACCTAAAAAGTACAAAATAATGGCCGAAAAAGTCATCACACACACTTTTTGAAATCTTTATGCTCTAAAAAGCGCCGTTGTTTTCAGAGATATTCAAAAACACCTTTTCTAAGTTTAATGCATATTTTTATAGAGAACAAGAACCTATAATTGTTTTTTCCATATTACTACTGGTTGTATCAGAAAATCGGAAAACTCAGTTTTTTCTGACTCATCCTGTAGATATATTATTACTTGGATGTTGTGTACCATATTTCATGTACTCTATTAAAGTAATACTTGCAGCTTGCTAAAATAACGATACTCTCAATCCACTCCGTTTAACCCATCCCCTATCCTTCTACTTGGTGAACGAACTGATCAATAAATCAGCAAGTTAAATTGACGACAAATTTTCCCTGTCCTGTTGCAATGTATATAGAATACTTGGATATATTGACAGGGGAAAATTTTTGGTCTATTTAGATTGCTGATATGGACCTCATTTATTGGCCAGTTTGTTCATCCAGTAGGAGGGGAGAGATGTAACAAAGGGGATGGATTGGTGGTATTATTATTTTAGACAGCTGCGAGTATCACTTTATTAGAGTACATGAAAATCTTGTGTAAGTTCTAAGTAATGATATATCGAATTCTGTTGCATATTTTGACATTCTATCATCTATGTATGAAAACTTTTCATTTAGGGAAAAAAGTAAAGATATGAATTAGAATTTTTCATTAGTGTTAAGATAGGTTGTAACTTTACAATGTGTCTCAAAAATCAGCCTTTTGACTTCATAAAAATGAGGGAGATGAGAGGAGAAGTGGGAAAACGTCATGACGTTATAACGTCATAATATGGGTAATTTTTGGGACACTTTGTAAAGTTACGGATAGGTTTTTTTAGGTCTGATTCTATATATTTAATTTTTGAATGCCTTTAGTCTAACTTTTAAGAGGAGACAAACTCTTAGCTGCATTACATACATACAAGGAGAGAAGAGACATTAGACTAGTTACTGTTTAATGACTTACTGCCGTTTTTAGAACTTGGTCATAGAGTTACTTCGCTTATAACACTAAACCTTGTTTTAAATGGACGTACGGACTTTCTGGTAATGATTATAGAGTTGCTGCGCTTTCTAAGTTGTACCTAATTGTTATAGGTATAAGCATGCAAAGTTTGAAATCGATAGGACAATTCTAACCTGTTTAAAACAACGAAAAGAGCTATCTGTAACAAACGGACGGGCGTACGGATTGACCCTGTTTATAGAAAAGCTTCGCTTTTAAAAATACTCCAATTTATAAGATTGTTAATGTTAATTTTAAAGTAAAAGTATACTTTGTGAAAATATTACCCAGCAGGGCCCTGCAGGGGAATAATTAAATCCAGTCTAATTTAATTATTTCAAAATTATATACCTATTAGGTTTTGCTTTCACTAAAAAGGATGACAACATCCAAAAATATATAACTTATTCCAGAACAACTTCGAAACCGATTAATATATCCGGTGGATTAGAACCGGTTCTCAGCCATACTGAAAAATCATGTATAGTATCATAATATATCCAGTTTTCTACAAATATACAAATGTACAATCATAAGATTATAACTAGATTCTTTAGCCCGTGGCTTTGGCATCTCGGGGCTAAAAAAACTGGTTTTAATCATATAATTGTACATGTTTACATCCGCGGAAAGCTGTTTATGATACGATGCGATAAATAACTATTACCTAATAATAGAAACGTCAAAAAAAATGGGCAGACAAAGTGCTAAAGAACATTTCGCCCCAAGAGAGAAATTATGGGTTATTAACCCTTACCTTTTTTGTGTCCTCGCAATGGCCTAAAACCATCTTTGAAACAATACTCGATCGGTCCAGTCGTTGACAAGATCATCATACATACAGCCATCCCATTACTTTAGGATTCTCCTGGTTGCATTTGATATAGTTTTGTCACAATAAACGATATACATATAGTGTTAAGGAATCTCTTTTATATCAGGGAGGGAGGGGACATTGGACACTGGACAGTAAACTTCTATAGCACCCAAAGTTTTATTACAATTGTGATTGGTATGTTCCAAAATAGTAGACAACAAGCTTTACAACAACAAAGACCAAACATTTTTATTCACAAAAGGGATAATTTTGTTCATAATCATTTGGATGTAAATCAATTTATCGCCCGTTGCCTTCTCCCTTAAGATTCCTGATTTCTTCATATTGAATAAATCAATTCTGGCACTGAAAATGGTGGTTGCCAACCATTTCTGCAAAATTTATTTAAATTTATTACCATAGCACAGACTGCCTCTTACCTGTTAAAATTTGTTTCATATTAGCTTACGCCTTTAAGGTTTCAATGTTAATGTATTTATTATTACTTGGATCTTATACCAGATTATCATGTACTTTAGTGAAACTTGTAGTTGGCTAAAAAAACGACACTCCCCCCCACCCCTTATTCTTATTCCCTCCCCTTCTACTGGATGCACAAAATGACCAATACTTGATGTCCATGTCAGCAACCTAAATTGACGACAATTTTCCCATACCATAATTTCCACGTATATTTTATATCCATTCATATAACAGCTTAATTTTAATTTCTAATTTGAAGCATACCCATGACCTATTCCGTGTTCAACGGTATTCAAAGATAGACAGACACAGATCCTGTTACTTTTATAAAATATACGGAATTAATAGCACATGTGTTTGTTGGAGCATGTGGTGTTTTATTAAATCTGAACAATTTTCGTTAAGTGAACGCTTTTGCAAATATCGCATTAGTAAAATTGTTAAAATTCTATAAAAATTGATTGCTGTATATCCTAATATAAAAGTAATAGAATATGTGTCTGTCTGTTTGTGTGTCTTTAGCTTAAGTTTTCCATTAAGGGGAAGGGTTTGTATATCCAAGAAGGTTTTATAACTATTTGTGGGAATGGTAAATCGACCCTCCCAAGAGAAATCGTCCCTAAAAAATATCAGTGTGGAATATATTTTACGAAACGATACAAATGTGATCTGATTTTGAGGTTTTAATGTAGTTTTGATGCATTGTTGCTTTTGATAATTTAATCCATTCCCATTATAAAATTAAAAGAAACAAGTTCTTTTGCGGATTTTTTCGACATAAAAGTTTGGCACCAAAGATAAGGAATATTACATAGATATAAGGATTGGACAATGGGCATTCAATTCAAGTTTAGAGTTTTAATGTAATATCTTAATAACTACATTTATGTAGAAAGATTCCAACAATTTAGATGCTGCAATCTTTATTAGATTTTTATTAATTAAATGTTGAAAGAAAAATATTTAACATTGTTATCCTTCCCTAACCTACAAAAAAAAATATTTTGTTTACAAACCAAAATAAACTTTTCAAAAAATTTTATTCAAATAGTCTGCTAGTATTTTTATTGGTTAGTATTCTTTGCGCTGGTTCCCAACGTTTTTTAAATTATCCAAAATTAGAAAAGTTGGTATGAAAGACAGCCAGAATTATTCATTTTAGATACATTGTTCCATTCCTTTCTCCCCTGAAAATTTTATATAACGACAAAAAAAATTTTGTATGGCATTTATAGATTTAAGATTTTATCATATTTAATTTACCTGTTGAATTAGACAACCCATATTTTTTTTTATTTTAGATTTAAAAAGAAAAAAGTAAATTTGTGGTAATTTTTTACTAGGGAGGTTGGTGGTACCCTCCCCCGAAATAGTTATAAACCTTTTCATGACCTATATTAAACTACTTTGTAAAGGACAAGCATATCTGTTTAGCGGTTAGCAAGATCAGTTGGTAAATATAGACAGACATAGAGACACAGATTCTGTTACTTTATTCAATACTAGCGGCTTCGCCCCTAGCCTCTAGGGGCTTTGCCCCAAGAGGTTATCAAAAAAAAATTAAGGTGAAATTCGTAAAAGGACCAAGGAAATCTCCTGCAAAAAAAAAAAAAAAAAAAAAAAAAAAATGGGGGGGGGATTTTTTTGTTTTTGGGGGGGTTGGGGGTGTCCCACCCCCCAAGAAAATATCTTAAAACCACCACAGGACCAGTAGGTATATTCCCTGAAGAGTAGAGCCCATTCGGTTCAGCGGTTACCGAGATCTTAAGCTTCAGACGGACAGACAGACGGACAGACATCGTTCTACTTTGTATTATAGATATTCATTGTTCATTGTCTTATCCCTCAAGATCCCTGCCAAAGTGTTCAGCCATTTATTTAAACATTTATTGATCAAAGAGTTATTTCGACATTTTTAGTTGGTAAATTCTTCTGTGTTTTGAATACTGTCAAATATTTTTGAAATATGTGTTTTTAAGTTTGGAAAAAGTTGTGTAACATTATATCAAAGAGTAAAAATGAAAAGAGTGGGAAAATTCTTGTGTAATTCCCTCCTTCAGTTGTTAAGTGTTGTGTACAATTACGACTCAAACTACGTCATAACTAGAAAATTGCGTATGAAAAACATTTCACATTAATAGAAAAATATTTGGGAATAGTACCTTTTGTGGCAACGCCCCTTAAGAGGAGATTCGTCGTATTTTTAAAATGGCTTTTGATAGGTTATCTTAGGTTAGGTTAGGTTAGGATATGTTGGGTTAGGTGATTGCCCCACAGGGTTAGGCAATTGGCCCCGCAGGGTTAGAGCCCCCCGCAGAGGCTAGAAATAGGAGAAAAGCTACTGTGAAAATAACAAAGATTTGCACCTTAAGGAGAGTTGCCACCAAAGGGACTATACCGAAATATTTATGATGCATAATGTATATTGTAATGGCTTTTATAACATATTTTTTTATCCTTTTCTTATAATGTTTGTGAAATAAAATTATATAATCTCCAGAAGAAATGAATAAAAGAGAAAATAAATTTTTATTTTCTCAAAGGCTTTGTTAAACTCAAACTGCTTTATAAATGCTAGTAGCTTTGCCCATAGCCTGATGTTAATTTATGTCATTAACTCTGATTTTTATCCAAATATCCTAAAGCCTGGCCTAAACAAGTACTAAACATTACCGATGGAATAATCAGTTGAGCAGTTTGTAAGATATTATTAGAATAACATACAGAAACACAGAAAAAACTTTGTGTTACTTTAGTTCTTAGTATATAGCAGTTTTATACTATGGTTGATTATGGTTAGGCAAAATAAAATAGAAAGATAACAAAGAATGTTTTTCATTTTTTTCTTTCATAGTACAAATTGTTGTAATAATATAATTTTCCTGACAATGTAATATATTATTCATACTTTTATATGCATAGCATATTTATAAATTTAAAAAACTTATGAATCTTAAACAAAACTTCAGTTTTATACCAAAGAATAGTTCAAAATGAACCATTCTATTATCTGAATTATTTAATTACAGAAAATTTGACAAATAAAAATTATTTCAATGTTTTATCACCTTAATTGTTATTCATATTCAATTTTATTGTTTGTATATGAATATTTAATACCTGTATTATAATACTGTTATTATTATTATTTATTCTGTGTGTCATAAAATAATATCTAGGGATCAATTTCACTTTTAAGTTTTTCTTATGAAATATATTTATCCTTGTTATGTTAATATATTTAATAGAATTCCTAATATATCTCTGTAATACATACATTAGAATAAAAGATATTAGAATAGAAGTTATTCTTATTCTTACCAGAGACTACAGCAAAATATAGTTCATATGCTTGTCAAAGAGGAGATTAATGGTATGAATCTTGGCAAAAACTACTTAATAAATGAACATAGTTACATAACTTAACATCTAGTTAACTTTAGTATGGTTAAATATATGTAATTAAAAATAATAATCATTAATTGTAACACAAAAGTAAGGAATCACAAAGTCAACTAGTACCATACAAATGATAACTGAAGACACATCTTAATTGTTCAAAATTGTTAAAACAATATTTTTAATTAAGTTCTTTTAATTTCATGTATGTTCACTATATAGTGTTAGATAATGGCCATTGCTAGCATGTTATCAAAATCATAAACTTTTAATGACATTTTTTCTCTATTATTGTATTAATATAAACAAGGATGACAACATCCATAAAAGCGAAGCTCTGAAACAGTAGGACAAACGGACATTAACACTTGTATAATGTCAGAACTGAATAATGTATATAAGAGTCAAAGCAAAATTGTAAGTAAATTTGTTGAAAAACTGCTTGATACAGGATAATGATTATGGACATACTTACATTTTTAGGACTTGATTATAGAGTTGCTTCGCTTATAATATTGTACTTTATTGTCCCAGGAATCAGTATACTAAAAATCAGACCAATCGGATAATTTGTTGTTAAAAATGTAAAAAAAATCAACATGTTTAAAATGGACGTACGGACATTCTGGTAATGATTATTGCTTTCTAACTCGTACCTAACTATTACAGGAATCACCATGCAAAATTTGAAATCGATAGGACAATTCTAACATGCCTAAATTAACGAAAAAAGCTATTTAAAAAAGTAAAAAAATCAACATGTTTCAAATGAACGTACGGACATTTTGGTAATGATTATAGAGTTGCGACGCTTTCTAAATCGTACCTAACTACTAAAGGAATCACCATGCAAAATTTGAAATCGATAGGACAATTCTAACATGTCTAAATTAACGAAAAAAGCTATCTGTTACGGACGGACGGACGGACGTATGGACGGACCGACCCTAATTATAGAAAAGCTTCGCTTTTAAAAACATAATTAATACTTGTCCAATGTTGGGTTAGACAGTTGTTTAACCCCCTCAAACTTAAAAAAAAATCCTCATATTATTGTAAAATTGTCTGTAATATGATTCTTTAAATGATTTTTCAGTATGTTTGAGGACCTGTTCTAATTCAGCGGATATCAATTGGTTTCGAAGCCATACTAAAGACTATTTTATTTTTTCCTGGACACTTTCTTTGTATGTTATTTATCTTTTCCTATTTACTCTTTGAATATGCGTCTGCGTAAAAGGAATTTTAAAATATTTCAATTAGATTGATCACATAGGGTGTAAAGGGTTACAACATATACAGACAAAAACTAAATTTTTTTCAATAACCTGGAAGTTACAGAAGTAATCTGTAGTAAAGTAATACAAGGTTATTTATTGCATCGTTTTTATAAACAGCTTTCCACGGATATTTAAATGATTAATTAAACCCAGTTTTGTGAGCCCCAAAATGCTGAAGATCCAAGCTAACAAAACTCATGTTAAGTTTAAGATTTTAATTTTTCAATTCGTGAAAATTTGTCAGTAATATGATGCTATATATGATTTTTCAGTAAAGCCAAGAACCGGTTCTAATCCATGGTTATGTCATACTGGAAAATAGTTTATACAAAAAAGTTTTTTTTATATTAGTACATCTGATGATTTAATGAAAAAACAGTCAAATTTTAGCCCAAAAAAAACTTACATTTTATCTTAAATACTATTTTTTTCCTTGCGAGAAACTTATTCTAAATACTAATCTCTGGTATAAAAACAAATTATGTCAGCAGACTTATAATCAGGAATATAGTCATAGGACAATGGTCCATAAATTTGTCTGTTTCAAAAATTTCTTTGGTATTCTAAAAATCCGCTAAAAATAAAAAGGTAATGACAACTTTTATGAAATAATTTATAGTTGCGCCTATGTAAAGCATAGACATGTTGAAAAAATTAAACCAATTTTAAAGGGAATATTGAATTATCTGTCATTGTCCTTTCCCTTCCTGATACTCAAAGCATGGATAATTGAAAAGTTAAGCTGTTTTAAAAGAAATGATAACAATATAGATAAATACAAAGTTAAAAATTTGCTATCATATTTATGCCACTAGGGGCACTTATGGGAAATAAGCAGGGATAAGGGATGGGAAACGTAGGAAAATATTATTTCAGGCCTATTTCAAGCCTAGGCCTATTTCTAGCATAATAAACCAGTTTTGGGATGGCGCAGTGGTTCGTATAAAACGCTAATAAAAAAGCTGTGTGTGTGTGTGTAGATAAAGTATAGAATCAAATTCAGGTAGCTAGTTTAAAGTCAAAAACATAACTTTTTATAAACCTATATATTAATGGCTTTTGTTAAAATGAAGTTTTTTTCTCTCCCAAAATTTTTTTATCTTTTACTTTGGTAATTTGAACTGTCAGAAAGCTATCGTTGGGTTTCCCTCAGACAGATTTTAGTTTGTATTATTTGCATTTTTATTAATGAGTAAAAATTTTATTTGAAAATTTTATTGCTAATTAAAATTCAAAATAAATAAATTAATATGCACTTGGGTAACATTCTATCAAGTTCTTTGGATACTATTATGTAGTGATAGATTTGTACTGTGTTGTATTGTACATATATTAGGGTTAAGGTGTTGTATCAATTCCGTATTAAATTTTTAAAATTCAAAATACAACATCTAATTTATAAACTACCAAATGAAAATTTGTAGCTACCTTCTTTCCAAAAAATAATCCCGTTATTTTTGTTTTTTCTATATGGCCCTTTTTTAATGTTTAACTCTAAGCAGATTTAATAATTAAGCTAATGTGATCTAACACCATTTATATTTATTTTTTAGTAGCAGACAAAATCATTATTTTTTCTAGAATTGTCTGCTTTTAAAATTTCCGCCAATTGGTGATTGGTTGTTTAAAAACAGGCCGATTCTTATTGGTTTAGAGCGATAGCTACTTGGGAGCGTCCGCCAGTTTAATAGGAATTTGTAATAGTTGCAATATCCCTTTAGAATCTAGGCCAGGACCTAATTAATGGCCAGGTTTCCTATCCCTTATCCCTGGAAATAAGTAGTTGGGGTTGGCGAATTTTCTTTATAGGCTGGATGTACCCTCTCGAAAAACAGGTAGAGACCTTTTCTGGAAGTTTCCTTGTAAAAAAGAAGAACCATATCGGTTCAGTATCTAGCAAGATATATTTTCAAACACAGAAAGATATCCTGTTACTTCTATATAAAATAATATTATAATATTAAATAGTTTGTAACAAAAATCAAATGATAAGTTCTAATTTATGTTATACAATTAGTCCATTGATCATTTTATCAATATTGAACATAAAACACTCGAGTAATTTTAATAATATTAACAGAAAAATACTATATTTTGTTTACTTATTGTTATAGTTTTAAAGCCAAATGAATTAAATTAGAGGCTAGGGGCGAAGTAATAAATACTTTACCATATTATATTTTTAAAGTACAACTAATTCGGACAAGTATACTTTATATTATCCTCATCCTTATAATACAGTAACAGGATCTTGCTAACCGCTGAACCGATATGGTTCTTCTTTATATGGTAGTTTCTCATAGGTCCTGGGAAGGTTTATTACTGTTTTTGGGGAGGGTACCGCCACGCTCCAAGAGAAATAAGAAAAAAATAAACCCTTCCCCCCCCCTTCAAAAAAAAATATTTCTTAAAATAGGGGATGGTCGAATTCAACCCCCACACACCCATCAAGGGGCGTATCCGCTAGTATGTTCAGATTTTGAGAAGCGTAGCAACTGTATAATTACCCATATTATAATTTTAGTTGGTGCTACCGAACCTGATAGTGTACACTTAATTATATATTATTATTTAGAAAATTAGCAACTCTATAATTACCCATATAATAATTTTAGTTGGTGCTACCGAACCTGATAGTGTACACTTAATTATATATGATGATTTAGAAGAGTAGCAACTGTATAATTACCCATATTATAATGTTAGTTGGTGCTACCAAACCTGATAGTGTATACTTAATTATAAATGATTATTTAGAAGAGTAGCAACTTTATAATTACCCATATTAATATTTTAGTTGGTGCTACCGAACCTGATAGTGTATACTTAATTATATTTGATTATTTAGAAGAGTAGCAACTTTATAATTACCCATATTATAATGTTAGTTGGTGCTACCGAACCTGATAGTGTATACTTAATTATATTTGATTATTTAGAAGAGTAGCAACTTTATAATTACCCATATTATAATTTTAGTTGGTGCTACCGAACCTGATAGTGTACACTTAATTATATATGATGATTTAGAAGAGTAGCAACTCTATAATTACCCATATTATAATTTTAGTTGGTGCTACCGAACCTGATAGTGTACACTGTTCTGTATTTCGCTCTCTCCTGCATTTACAGATTTTGTATCAATGAAAAACAAAAGGTTAGTAGTTTTTAAATACCGCAGTTTACCAAGCACTTTCACGTTCTTTTTTAAGAGGGGGGGGGGGGGATTTCATTAGAGAATAAATCCCATGTCTAAAATAAAAATTAAGGGGGGGAAGGGGGGTAAATTTTTAGTGGATAAAAATCACATTTTTTGTAATAAATGTCAAAAAGGGGGAGGGGATGAAATTTTTTAAATCAAAATTTTTAAGGTTTCACCCCCATCAACCTTTGATGTTATTAAAAGCGAAGCTTTTCTATAATTAGGGTCGGTCCGTCCGTACGTCCGTCCGTAACGGATAGCTCTTTTCGTTAATTTAGGCATGTTAGAATTGTCCTATCGATTTCAAATTTTGCATGGTGATTCCTTTGATAGTTGGGTACGATTTAGAAAGCGTAGCAACTCTATAATCAGCACAAAAATGTCCGTACGTCCATTTTAAACATGTTGATTTTTTTACTTTTTTAACAACAAATTTTTATGTGATCTATTGATTCATGGGACAACAAAGTATATGTAATAAGTGATGCAACTCTATATTCAAGTCCTGAAAATGTAAGTATGTCCAAAAACATTATCCTGTATCAAGCAGTTTTGCAACAAATTTACTTACAATTTTGCTTTGACTCTTATACATTTATATTATGATTATTCAGTCCTGACACTATACAAGTGTTAATGTCCGTTTGTCCTTCCGTTTCAGTGCTCTCGCTTTTATAGATGTTGTCATCCTTGTTGATTATAAAAAGGGAGAGTAGGGATAGAACAATAAAAATTATAATAATATTCTTCAATTCTTATGAATCTAGTCACACATAGATATTAGAGGGAAGATAGGGATACGGATTTAATTATCTATCATTGTACTCTCCCTCAATAAAAATAAAGAATAAAGATACCGTATTTATGGATATAAAATTACTTGGATCTTACACCAGATTTCATGTTCTCTACTGAAGTTAATCTTGTAGTGTAAAATAACAATACCCCCATTCACCCCCTTTATCCCTCCCCTTCTACTGGATGAACGAAATGACCAAAAAGTGATGTCAATTTTAGCAACAATTTTTCCCCTGTCATGATATCCACATTTATTCTATATCCAATAGATAGAATAACAAGGATGATAACATCCATAAAAGCGAAGAACTGAAACGGTAGGACAAACGGACATTAACACTTGTATAGTGTCAGAACTGAATAATCATAATATAAATGTATAAGAGTCAAAGCAAAATTGTAAGTAAATTTGTTGAAAAACTGCTTGATACAGGATAATGTTTATGGACATACTTACATTTTCAGGACTTGATTATAGAGTTGCTTCGCTTATTACATTATACTTTGTTGTCCCAGGAATCAATATACCAAAATTCAGATCAATCCGATGATTAGATCACATAAAAATTTGTTGTTAAAAAAGTTTTAAAAAATCGACATGTTTAAAATGGACGTACGGACATTTTGGTAATGATTATAGAGTTGCTACGCTTTCTAAATCGTACCTAACTACCAAAGGAATCACCATACAAAATTTGAAATCGCAAGGACAATTCTAACCTGTTTAAATTAACGAAAAGAGCTAACTCTCTGTGACGGACGGACGTACGGACGGACCGACCCTAATTATAGAAAAGCTTCGCTTTTAAAAATGTATATGTATATTATATTTCCAGGAATGCTTACTTAGATGTTTAATGTTAGATTAAATAACTATAGAATGCTGATATATTCAATAAAAAAGTTTAAATATCAATGTACTTTCATGCATACTACACATTAAGAGATATAAGTTTTCCGGAATTTTAATGTAGGGAGTAGATTTGAAATCTGCATCAAATTTTAAGGATTTTTTTTTATAAAATTCGTTTTTTGTAAAATTCTTTATCTAAAAGCGAAAATACATTTTAAGTTAATTAATTTTGACCAATAGGATAGGTGGATTTTAAACTACCTGTGCTCTAATTGGTTGAATGATGTACGACATCCAATCAGAGCGCAGATTTTTTAAATCCACCAATCACAGATGCCAAAATTAATTAACTTAATTTGTATTTCCGCTTTTAGATAAAGAATTATACAAAAAACGAATTTTATAAAAAATCCTTAAAATTTGATGCAGATTTCAAATCTACTCCCTACATTAAAATTCCGGAAAACTTATATCTCTTACTACACATTGAGGATACAGTAGCTAATTAATTCGAAGGTATTCTACAACTAGGGTAATTCTTAATGTGAGTCCGTACGTTACTATGGCACTCCGTTACAGTAAATTAAGAAAAAGAACTATATCTTTTATGTTTGTTAATAAATTTTAAAATTAAATTCCTAGATTATCAAAATTTTACTTAAAATTTAATATTCTTTAGTTTGATAACATTACCTGCCAACTGTTTCTTCTTTTTTTATAGGGGGGTGGGAGTTTTCACTCAGAGCTATATCTCCAAAATAGCCTAAAAAACTTCACCTACCCAGTGAATAGTTTTCCTAAAAATTGTGGAAATATCGCTTCAGCCCTTGTAGACATAAAGACAGACAGAAGACATCATGTTACTTAGGTATAAGGGAACTCTAATTTTGTCAAGAAGAAAAAAATTCTCGTTCCAAGATTTAATAGTTTGTAGTCACTCTAAAAAATTTTATTTTTTACATGGAATGTATTAATGTTATTATTATATGATAAGATAAAAATAGGTTTTCTAAAAAATATCTGCAATTATTTAAAAAGGAAAGATTTTCTTTATTTTGTGTTAGTCCGTATCAATATTTTACAGTATGTGGTCGAAACCGATTAAGATCCGCTGGATTAGAACCAATTCTCAGCCATACTGAAAAATCATTTATATCATCGTATTACAGACAATTTTCTACGAATATTAAAATAAAAATCATAAAATTTTACCAGGCTAACAAAACTGGTTTTAACCTTATAATTATTCATTTTAATTTCCGCGAGAGCTGTATAATACAATGCAATAAATAACTATTAAACATGGTATTAAGATGTTGATTTTATCTATCTTTACATTAAATTTTCATACGGTAGAATTATCCTTTGAACTTTGAAGATGGTTATTCCTAGTACGTTTAGGTTAAATTTTATTACAACGTTTTGTAAATTTTTGTACTATTTTATTTCAGATTAAATATCACTACTAAATAAGCCTTACTAGACAAATTTTTCCACAACATTTTAGATATAATAAGTGGATTTTTGTCACAAAATTTAAATAATTGTTTTAATAGTACATGTTTTAATCCCTGCAAGAAAAGAAAACCGGAATTTCTTTCATTGTCTTATCCCTATTGACTCACTGTTGCATGGCCAGATGAAAAAAGTTTATTTTAGTGTTAGGCAAAAATGACTTTGCAATTGTATAAGTAAGTAGGTCTAGTAACACCCTTTGCTAATTTTAAAATCCAACTAAATCTAATTTTTGAGAAAATTAGGTTTGAAATTTTGACACAACCCAATCTTTCCCGATTTTGTATAATTTTTGAGGAACACGATTCCAGTGACGTCATATTTTTCTTACCCGAAAAAGGGAAGGGGGGAAGAAAATCTCTTCAAAAGAGATGGGGAAAACCCCCTTTTCTCCCATCTCTTTTTTCTTCCCCCCTTCCCTTTTTTGGGAAAGAAAAATATGACGTCACTGGAATCGTGTTCCTCAAAAATTATACAAAATCGGGAAAGATTGGGTTGTGTCGAAAATTTTAAGTTCAATTTTCATCCCCCAGGAGTTACCGAACAATCATGACAAGAAAAGCAAATATTCATAATTTTTAATTCTTTACAACTTTGCTTTAATGAAGTCTTTCATAAAACCACTCTATATAAGATTTATTTAAGGCTGACATTAGCAAAGCAACTGATAAAAATGCCCATTGATTAACTCCCTTTTATGGTTTTTTGGTTTTATGAAGAACTTTATAAATGCAAACTTGTTCAAAATTTTCAATCAATAATATTTGCTTTTCTTGTCATGATTGTTCGGTAAATCCTAGGGGATAAAAATTGAACTTAAAATTAGCAAAGGGTGTTACTAGACCTAATTACTGATACAATTGCAAAGTCATTTTTGCCTAACACTAAAATAAACTTTTTTTATCTGGCCACGCAACAGTGGACTATTTATTGCCTTAGGAACTTTGGGTACTTTTTATTAAATCTTGATTGGTTGGTACAAAATAGGAGTGTCAAAACTTTTCCACCAATAATATTAATTGTAGGAGATTAAGTTTCTTATAGTATTAATATCCGCTGGCCGATTCTTAAACATACTGAAAAATCATATATAGAATCGTGTTCCAGACAGTTTTCAACGGTTTAAAAAAAAAATTTAAAATTAAATTAATACCAGCTTTGTTAGCCCGTGACTTCGGCCCCACTGGCTAACAAAACTGGTTTAAATCTTATAATTTTTCATTTTAATATCCTTGGAAAGCTGTCTAAAATACGATGTTATTTCATATTCTTTATTTATCTGCTATCCCTTAGGTTTCAGAAAGAAATCTATATCCTCAAAAAATGCGTCCCTGTCCTGTTGCAATGGATATAGAATACGTGGATATATTGACAGGGGAAAATTTCTAGTCAATTTTGATTGCTAATATGAACCTTATTTATTGGCAAGTTCGTTCATCTAGTAGGGGGGGGGGGGAGAGGATGATGTAAAGGAGGTGGATGGAGGGTATCGTTATTTTAGCCAGTTGCGAGCATCACTTTATCAGAGTAACTGAAAATATGGTACAACATCCAATTATTTTTATATCGATTGCTAAATTTGGAAATATTTCTTGTTATTTTTAAAATTACTAATTTTATTATTTATATTTAGGAAATATTTGAAGACATTGCCATTTATTGTCAAAGGTATTAATATTTTATCATTATATTTGCAATTTGTTGAAATATTTTATTAATTTAGTGCATTTCTGCACATTTTAACGTACTTTGAAGTATTTAGTTATTTTAGTTTAGTTTAATAAAAATGCATATATGTACATATATTTTTCCCCTTATGCTCTCTCGTAGAGATATAATTTAAAGATCTAAAAAATTTGCCAACAACCACCAATGACTTTAATTTTGAAACAAAATAGCCTAAAACCTACCCATACCTACCCTAACGGTTCAGTGGATGGCGATATCCTGACAGACAAACAAAACAAACCTTACTAGTTTTTATTATATAATATAACATAGAGTGATCAACACAAGTTTAATAAAAGATGTTATTTTAATTTGATAAGTCCAATACACAGTGTTTCATTGTTTTATTTTAACAAATATTCAGTTTGTTACAAATAAAAAAAGACATGATATTTCGATTAGTACAAAATCTATAGTATAATTATATTTTTTACAGGTTTTCTGATCTAATCCCGGTGACTTTTGTGCTTGGTTTCTATGTTTCTATTGTTATCAACAGGTCAGCTTTATATCATAACAAGGATGACAACATCAATAAAAGCGAAGCTCTCAAACGTAAGGACAAACGAAAATTAACAAGTAGATCGTCAGAACTGAAAATTTAGTTTATAAATGTTTAAGTCCAAACAAAATTATAAAAAAAATTGTCGCAAAACTGCTGAAATTCACAATTTTTGTGGCCAGTATAATTTTAAGTCGTTCTATTGAGTGTAACTATTTGATATGATAAAGCCTTATTGGAAAAAGACATCTAGTTTTCACATCTTCCATTAATTCAAAAAAATGTTCAATGTTTTTTTCGTCATTAGTATGGTCTTTGGGACATCTAGAACGATGGTCCCCCAAAACTTTGTCTGTAAATTTGGGAGAACCACAGCTCTAGATGGTGGGGTCAGTACAAGACCATGGCCAGATTCTACCTGTCTATATATCCATACCTGTATTATAATATTTCTAGACGGTGGGGTCAGTACAAGACTATACCATGTCCAGATTCTACCTGTCTATATATCTATACCTGTATTATAATATTTCTAGATGGTGGGGTCAGTACAAGACTATACCATGGCCAGATTCTACCTGTCTATATATCTATACCTGTATTATAATATTTCTAGATGGTGGGGTCAGTACAAGACTATACCATGGCCAGATTCTACTTGTATATATATCTATACCTGTATTATAATATTTCTAGATGGTGGGGTCAGTACAAGACTATACCATGGCCAGATTCTACTTGTATATATATCTATACCTGTATTATAATATTTCTAGATGGTGGGGTCAGTACAAGACTATACCATGTCCAGATTCTACCTGTCTATATATCTATACCTGTATTATAATATTTCTAGATGGTGGGGTCAGTACAAGACTATACCATGGCCAGATTCTACTTGTATATATATCTATACCTGTATTATAATATTTCTAGATGGTGGGGTCAGTACAAGACTATACCATGTCCAGATTCTACCTGTCTATATATCTATACCTGTATTATAATATTTCTAGATGGTGGGGTCAGTACAAGACTATACCATGTCCAGATTCTACCTGTATATATATCTATACCTGTATTATAATATTTCTAGATGGTGGGGTCAGTACAAGACTATACCATGGCCAGATTCTACCTGTCTATATATCTATACCTGTATTATAATATTTCTAGATGGTGGGGTCAGTACAAGACTATACCATGTCCAGATTCTACCTGTCTATATATCTATACCTGTATTATAATATTTCTAGATGGTGGGGTCAGTACAAGACTATACCATGGCCTGATTCAGCCTGCCTATTCATTTCTACATGTCTCCATGGACAAGATGAAAGGTAAACGATTTACTTTTATATGTTTTTTTTTTAATTTAAACGAAGCTTTCTGCAATTATTGAAGGTCAATCCGTCTTAATGTTACGGAAAGCTTTAGTCGTCGTTATAATTACATTAGAATTGTCCTATCAGTTTCAAACTTTACATGATGACTAATTTAATATCTTTGTTATATGATACATAAAAGGTTTGAATTAGCTGGGACTACTCTAATATTATTAATTTTCTATCTGAGCTATTTATAAAGCGTTACAGACACACCCTAAAATCACGAAAGCTTCGCCATTGAATGTTTAAAAATCACTAGTTAAATACAATTGTAAAGACTAAGTAATAAATAAAGTCTACCATTATATATAGTTTTGTAATGCTATAACCTTTTTTCTCGTATTCATTCGAATCCGGTGGATAGGAAACGGTTCTCATCCATACGAAAAAACTATGTCTAGCATCGTATTATATCCAGTTTTCTACGAATATAGAAATGTACAATCATAAGATTAAAACCAGTTTTTTTAGCCGGTGCCTCCGGCACCTCGGGGCTAAAAAAACTAGTTTTAATCTTATAATTGTACACTCTATATCCGCGGAAAGCCGTTTATAATACGATACGAGAAATAACTATTCTTATTTGCTTTAAAAGTTTTATACAATCATACTACTTTAATCTCATGAAAATTTAACAAATATTTGAGTAAATTGTCGAATTGTTTCATAAATTAAAACTATGTAATTAATGAAAAAAAAGTTTTTTTTATACTTTCTGGATAGTAGTTAATTTTTAATTAAATGTCAAAACAGGATCAAATCGTCAAATTTTAGATTAGTTGGAAAAGAAAGGATTTTTTTTGTTAGGCAGAACCATCTCTATATGTTTAAACATTAGAGTCAGGGAAACACTCCACAAATATATTATATGTACTCCCCATAACCTATTATAAAAGAACATGTCCTAACTTTTGTGATTTTGTTTTAACCCATTCGTGATGAGCAAACAAAATTCAAAGTTTTAATTCACCGGGCTTCAACAAAATAGATTTTTTCAATAATTACTCAACAGAATTTAAAAAAATAGCGTGTCAAATTAAAGATTTTACTATTTTTGTTCATAATGGCAATTTTTCTTTTTTTGTTGCGTTTTAGTACCTTAAAACCAACTTAAATTATTTCAAAAAAATATGAGGTCTACAAAAAAAACGATTGCATATCTAAATTCTATAGATCATTTTACTTTTACTACTTACTAAAAACTCCGACTAGCTAATTTTTTAAAATCACAAAAGTTACGACATGTTCTTTTAAAAAGTATAAAACAAATTTGGAAGAAAGGGGGGATCTTTTGGAAATATTTAATCTTGGGGATGTCACCCACTGCCCCTAAAATATTGTATTAAACACTTCCCCACCCCCACCTACTTCCCCAGCGCAAAATAGCCTAAAACATACTATAGACCAAAACTAAACTTCTCTGACATTACGTGATATTACTACTTCATACATACACCCCCACACACACACACACACACACACACACACACACACACACCTATATCACGCACAAAGACACCCACTTACATGAACATACTTTGTTGCACAGGATTGTTTGTGAAAATAGTTTCTGGTTATATATACAGGGTGAGTAAGAAAAAAATCTCAAATAATAAACAATATTCATGATCTCTGTTAGAAAAAACATCAATATATTTATTTTACTATATCTAACTAGCTGTAACCTCCCCCAAAATATTTATAAACATTTCCAGGACTTATGAGAAGCTACATTGTAAAGGAGAACCATATCGGTTCAGCGATTATCTAGACCCTTTGGTACAGACAGACACACACATAGCCATAGGTCCTGTAACTTTTATAAAGATAAACAAATGCTCATTTTAGAATTAAAAAATTAATAAGTGTTTGTGACGAATATTATTGGTAAGTAGGTTTATTTTATACTTTTTAGAGATATTAAAAAACACTTGAAATAAATTAGAGGTATTTTTTAACGTAGAAGAAGAATTTATATTTATTAAAATTATGTATAGCATTGTATTATATCCAGTTTTCTACGAATATACAAATGTACAATCATAAAATTAAAACCAGTTTTGTAGCACGTGCATCTCAGGGCTAAAAAACTGGTTTTAATCTTATAATTGAACATTTTATATCCGCGGACAGCTGTTTATAATACGATGCGAGAAATGATTATTATTCTTTTGCTCACACAGCATGTATATAACAATAATTACTTGAAATCCCCAGAGCCAACATATGTACATACTATGTAACAAATAAGACGCAACACGGTCATAACCCTCAAAGATTGAATTAGGTTAATAAACATTAAAAACAATGAACAATTAATAGCTTTTAGTGACAATATTTATATTTTTATTGGTTTTGGGATATTTTATGATAAAAATACATTTTTGTAGTCATTGTAGTCATGTAGTCAACAATAGATTTAAAAGAAACCCTATTTAAACGGTTAGATCTAGCGTTTTTGCCGCCGTTTCTTCACTGTTACATATTGTACCCCATATAAAAGCAACTGCCATGCCAAATTTTTGAATGTTTTACTCCTGTTTTAAAGTCTTTCTTTTAGGGAAAAAAACAATCAAAATTGCTGTTATCCATAAAAAAATCTCTTATGTAAAGAAATGAATTGTATTTTTGTGTTGACTAAGTTCAAACACATAATATATAACAAGCTGACTCTCTTGAGATTTGGTGAGGATTGTGAGTAATCAATTCCGTACAAATGTATCACTATATGTTATGACTATCGGCTTTGCCCAATAGCCTCTAGGGGCTTTGCCCCAAGAGGTAATTTTAAAACAAAATTAAGTACCTCTGGTGCTGCAACCACAACATTTTGAATTAACTGCCTAAAAAGAAAAAAATGAGGGGGATTTTTGTTTTTTTTGGGGGGTTGGGGGTGTCCCATCCCCCAAGAAAATAGCTTAAAAACACCACAGCTACTTTGTATTATAGATTACGACAGTGCAAATCCCCCCCCCCCTTCCTTTTGATATATAATCTTACAATTACATAACCCTTCAGGGCTCCAACAGTTTGGACAATACTAGTTGTCAATTAAACAATCAAGATTTAGTACCCAAAGTTTTGGAGTACTAATGAGAGAACTTTGGGTACCAGACTACCAGTATCATTTACAGTCCAATGTCTCCTCCCTCCCTAGAAATACTCCACTTTATAATTATGTGCCGAATTTAACACTCACTGGTTTAGATTTGAGGATACTTTAGTAAAATGTTAGATTGTATTCCAATTCAAGAAGGGAGGCGACATTGGACTTTAAATTGTACTCGTACCCAAAGTTTTATAACCACGTTATCTTATGCGTTGGATAAAAAACTTTGAAACCATTCACAGTGAGGACTTTAAGACAAAGATCGTGCAATCAAATGGTTATCTACTAAACGATTATTAACTTTAATATTATTATATTTTAGAGGACGGTTAATGAGACGGACAGTGGCCAGATACCTTATAGTCGCGCTGGTACAGACACTCAGGATGACAAGCATTCAGGTAGATATATAGATAGACAAACTTACAGACAGACAGACAGTGGCCAGATACCTTATAGTTGCGCTGGTACAGACACTCAGGAAGACAAGCATCCAGGTAGATAGATAGATTTTTAAAAATTATTTGTATTTATAATTTTTAGATAATCCTCTAAATTCTATTGAAAAAATCTGTAAACGCTTTTGCTATTTTGTTAGTATTAAAAGATAATTGTAACTGAAGATTGGTATAATGCATGAAACATGCTGTTTTACAAATAATCTTTTGATATTCATTCTATGTGGACTTTAGATAGACAGATAGAAAGACAGACAGACAGACGCACCGAGAGACAGACACACATACAGTGAGAAAGACACAAAACATACAAACAGAAACACCGACTCACAGACAGACTAATAGATAGATTGTAATTATATTCGTTATTCAAATAAACGTATCAAAATATGTAAAGATAAACTTTGTACTCTATATTAGGCTATAAAAGTTTTCCGGAATTTTAATAAATATAATAGATTTGAAATCTGCATAAAATTTTAAGGAATTTTTATAAAATTCGTTTTTTGTATAATTCTTTATCTATAAGCGCAAATACAAATTAAGTTAAATAATTTTGACATCTGTGATTGGTGGATTGAAAACTATCTGCGCTCTGATTGGAGAAGCTTAAGTGACGTACATCATTCAACCAATTAGAGCGCAGGTAGTTTCCAATCCACCTATCCTATTGGTCAAAATTTATTAACTAAAATTGGATTTGCGCTTTTAAATAATGAATTATATAAAAAACGAATTTTATAAAAAATCCTTAAAATTTTATGCAGATTTCAAATCTATTATATGCATTAAAATTCCGGAAAACTTTTATAGCCTACTCTATATGACATTTTATAATGTATGTAGTGCATGATTAATGTATGTACTATGGTAATACAGGATGTGTATTGTAATTTTACTAGTTAAAATCGTTTTCAGAAAATTTTGATTATATTTTAAAATCTTGCAATATCCTATTATATAAAGTAATATGGTTTATCTGTTAGTCAGTTAGGATCTCGTCAACCGCTGAACCGATTGAATTCGCAGAAATTAACCTGTGATTAGGGAATATTGGAATGTAAACTAAACTGGTCCCCAAAGTTTTATAATCTTGAATATGATAATTTTTTATTAGAATGTGTTAGAAATATTAGAAGTTTTATTAATTTTACTCAGCAGACATAAAGAATAACTTAACTTCTGAAAATCTAAACCTATAGAATCGTTAATTTATGAGACACACTTTATAATTATATTATGGTATGTTTGTCTAACCTAATGCCATATATTATAATATTTACAGAGAAAAACAGAATGACTTACAACATACATAATAAATAGCTAAGCAAAGTCAAACAGACATATATAAAGGGATAAGACAATCGCCGTTAATTTGATGTACATCCCCAATAATGATACACAGAATTATCCCTTCTAAGTTCTATAGATTAAAATTAGTGATTAAAACGTTTGGAAACTGAACTAAATGAACCAACCAATAAAAATTCAACAAAAGTCCCGAAGTTTGTAAGCCAAAGAATAAGAAAACGTTATTATAAGACATTAGGGATCAGTGTTATTAACAGCCCAATGTCCCCTCTCTCCTGTAAACAGACGGACAATTCAAATTACGGAGTAGATGTTAAGAAATCAAAGCTTTATTAAAGAACTTCTGTAGAAAATAAAATTTTTCCATATAAATTCAATATTTTTCCTAGAATAACCGACAGGCTGACGGACTTAGTTTTTTGTGACAACATAATCTGATCAAGAAATCTCACATTTTATCTTAAATACTAGTGGACGAACGGACACACAGATATTTGTAATTATAGAATAGCTTCGCTCCAAGTGAAAGTATTTTTTTTTTAACAAGAAAGTGACGTCGATATAAATTATTGATAACTCAATAACACCAGAAATATATAGGAATAGCTAAATTTGTTTCAACTAAAAAACATTAGTGTTGATTTATCTATTCACAAAAAAAACATAGTAATTACATATTTTTGGGAGGTCTATGAAATAAGATGCGCCTGTTTTTGGGCAAAAGCATTCCATCCACGTTTACAATACTATTCCATTGCGCAAATCAAGCGAGCAAGTTAAATAAGAGTGTTCTAACTTTGCAACAAAAAAATTATAATCTTCAGAAGTGATAATTTTATTAATTATATCTGGGGATGAGCATCAATTTATCTTCCTTTTTCTTATCCTTTAAGATCCCTGACTTTTATTAATATATTATATGATATTAGTACTTACACTATTTTTATTTTAGGTTAAGAAAAGATTTCCCACTCTTCAACATCTAACAGAGGCTGGTATGTACATTTATTTTTGCAGCACAGCTGCTCAAATTCTAGTCTCGTTCTTAGTTTCAAAAAGTGAAAGTTAAGTAACATTGAATTGGACAATTATTTCCTTAAGAAGTGCAGCATTTTGAGTAAATAATTGCTTTGGTGGAAATATAACAGTTATCCCTAATTTAAATAGTAATATTAAGAAAAAGGCAGCACTTTGTTTTAAATCACTCTTGACAGACAAACAGGTTGAATCTAATTACTACTAAAAAATGTAATTTGTGTAACTTTGACTTAAGGATCGCATTTGATAACTGGTTATAAGAATTATTATTTTAGAATTATAAATTTATAATTTCATTTACTTACTTATCTTATTGGGTATTAATTTTATGTTGGAATTAGATATACCAGCGGTCTTAGAGTAAAATAAAGCTCATGCGCCAGCAATATTTCTGTCAAACAAGAGACACTAAAAATAAATAAACCTTGGCTTCTAAAAAAGCAAATCTTATTAAACAGCACAATTAGGACTTATAAACAAGGACGTGGTTGTTTGCCTGTAGTCTTTTAGGCCATGCACAATATTACGTCTGGTAAATACTGTGTATTTTTATTCAGAGAGGAAGGGGACATTCCCCACTAGTCCCCAAAGTTTTATAATAATATTTTTAATTCGTTGCTTCAATAACTTTGATGACTAATATTGAATTTTGATTAATTGGTTCATTAGGTTTAGTGTCCAAACATTTCAACTACTAATGGCTATTTATATAAGAAATAATTTTGTGTATCATCATTCGGGAAATTATCAATTTTATTGTCCCTTTAGATCTCTGGTTTTTTTAAATATTTTTTTTTATAATTTAGGTATAATAACAGAGAATGAACAAAAGATCATTGATGCTCTTGATGAGAAGTGTATTCAGGTACTGGCTTTTGAATAACAGGATGATTGTTTGTCTGGTTGTTCGTTTTTTTTATATATTTTTCTTATTAGTTTGCTTTACAACTTTGGGGACTTTAGTGACTTTTAAATGGTTTGCTCATTAAGTTGAGTGATAAAAGTTTTAATCTAATTTTGTTTATCATTATTGAGGGTGTACACTGTACATCAATTTATTAACCTTTGTCTTATCCATTGAGATCCCTTTGATTTACCTCATTAAAAAGGGTCAAACTAAGAGGGGTGGGAAAGAAAATTAAATGTACCAATTTATGTAAATGAATTTAAGTATGCAAAATTTTTAAAATAAATTTTTTATCAAGGAACTTCTCTAAAATTAAGAACCTGTTCGGTTCAGTGGTTAACAAGATCTTAACAAACTTAGAAAAATCTTATCAATTCATATAAAATGAATTTTCTACGATGTTAAAGTTCCAATTATTTTGTTTTGGTTAGCCGACTATTTTTCTTTTCTTTTTCTAGATAGATAGATAGATTAGATTTTCTTTCTAATATCAAAATATCTTAGAGCTATCTTAAACACTTTTTGTAGCGAAGCTACTCTTTAAGTCATTCTGTTGGTTTGTCTGTCGGAATATATAGTTTACGTAAACTAGAGCGTGATTCATATGTCGTATTTAAAAGATGTGAATATTCTTAGAGGGGGGGGGGGGGGGGGAGATAAATTTTTCTGTAACTATATATCAAAAGATTAAACCCTGAAAAAATATCTAAATCTGCCATAAACTAATGAAAAACAAGTAAGCAAATTCAACTTTAGTTTAGAAAATCATTTTTAAAAGCGAAGCTTTTCTATAATTAGGGTCGGTCCGTCCGTACGTCCGTCCGTCCGCTTTTATTCGTTAATTTAGGCAGGTTAGAATTGTCCTATCGATTTCAAATTTTGCATGATTATTCCTGTAGTAGTTAGGTACGATTTAGAAAGCGTAGCAACTCTATAATCATTACCAGAATGTCCGTACGTCCATTTTAAACATGTTGATTTTTCTACTTTTTTAAAAGCAAATTTTTATGTGAACTAATTATCCGTTTGATCTGATTTTTGGTATATTGATTCCTGTGACAACAAAGAACAATAGTATAAGCGAAGCAACTCTATAATCAAGTCCTAAAAATGTAAGTATGTCCAGAAACATTATCCCGTATCAAACAGTTTTTGAGCAAATTTACATACAATTTTGCGTCGACTCTTATACTTTTATATTCTGATTATTCAGTTCAGACACTATACAGGTGTTAATGTCCGTTTGTCCTACCGTTTCAGTGCTTCGCTTTTATGGATGTTGTCATCCTTGTTGTTGGATATACAATTAAAACCAATATATATAAATACGACTTTTTGTTGTAAGTTTTACCTTTACTGTTATAAAAAAAACTTTAATATTGGACAAAACTGTCCTTGTTTTTTTATACATGTATTATAGTATATGAAACAGAATTAACTAAGTGTAAATTAATAAAAAAAATAACCTTTCCAAATAAAATATTTCAAAATAATTTTATCAGTAAGCTATCAAATTTGAATTCCTATAATCAGAATTTAATCAAATTTTTGACAGATATATTTCCTAATTCATAAAAATTAGCTTTAAAACGTTCAAGATTTTTAATTCAACAATGGGAATTTTGAGCCTATTTAGCGAAGCACTAACAAACTAAGAACTATTTAAATGAAAAAAAAGATCCAGTAATACAATTATAGGAAAAGAAATAAAAAATTGTGATTAATTAGTTTTCAAATTTATTACACACAGACGACCTTCTAAAAATGTTTTTTAGCCTCCCAAATTATTAATTCTTATCCTATTATATAAATAGTAATGTCTTTTGTCTAAAGCTTAAGATCTCAATAACTACTGATCCGATTGAATTATCTATTTTAGGTAAGCTTCTCATAGGTCTTGTCACTCTTGTGGAGCTTTTGTTCTATTTTATTTTCAGATTTAAGTCTTAGAATGGTTTTAAGATATTTGTCAAGTCCCTCTATGGGATTTCTCTTGGGAGTATGGGGATTACCCTTCCCCAGAATAACTATAAACCTTTCCAGACCTATGAGAAGCTACACTGTAAAGGAGAACCATAACAGTTCAGCGGTTAGCGAGATCTTTCGGTACAGAAAGACATACTGCTATTTTGTTATAAGGATTTTTCAATGTTTCAGCACCCAAAATACTGGATGAGCCTGGTATGGGCTGGCGCTATCCTCACCAGAGCTAAGAAGGAGGGGCGGATAAAGGTAAGCAACTACAATGGATATGGAATGACAGGGCAAAATTTGTCGTCAATTTAGAATGCTAATATTGACCTTATTTATTGGTCAGTTTTAGCCATCTGCGAACATAACTTTATAAAGTACATAAAAACTAGTTGTATTAGTCCCGTAATATGATTTAATATTCGTGGAATTCGATGCTATTAACGATTTTTCAGTATGGCTGAGAACTGGTTATGATCCTGTGAATATTAATTGGTTTCGAAGCTATACTGGAAAAACCACTAAAGCATGAACAAAAATGTTTTCATATGTCTTATAAATAACGCTTATAAGCCTTCTATCAACATTATCGATAATTTTATTAATAAAGCAATATTATTTTGGAAAAGATTTCTATTTATAGAAAATAAACTTGTTTTTACAAAAAAAATAATTGAAAAAGTCTTGGATTTTTCCTATCAGTATAAAAATCTGAGAGAGTTTATTACACAAGTCCCCAGAGTTTTATAATAACGTTTTCTTATTCGTCTGATTAATCAATTAATTTTAATTTGTTGGCTTTAATATGTTCATTTTCATAAAATTGAGTAATCTATAGAAGGGGTAATTTTGTGTATTAACATTGGGGATGTCGATTTGTCAAATAATAGGCCATTGTCTTATCCCTTTAGATTCCTGGTAAATATATGTAGTATATTTTATTCCAGTAGTTTTAGAAGCAAAATGTAATCCTATTATATAAAGTAGTTAACGTTTTTTGTTTGTCCCGAAGGATCTCGCTAACTGCTGAAAAGATATTGTTCTCCTATACAGTGAAGCTTCTTATAAGTCCTGGGAAGGTTTTAAACTATTTTTTGAGAGGGTGTCTTTACCCCCTCCCCCTAAAAAAAATATTTTTTTTACTCTTTTGAAACTCAAATATAAAATTTGGATGAGGTCGACTTATCCCCCTTCTAACTTAAGTGCCCCTAGAGGCTTCTAGGGGCGTAGCCACTAGTTAATAATTTAAAGGAGTAATATTATTTTTCATGTTTGGGGAAGGCTTATTTTATCGTTTATTGTTATATCCCTGTCCAGTGTTTTTCCTCAAATGGCCTACTTAAGCACAGAACTCTCCCCCCCCCCCCTATTCTGGAATAATTGAAATAGTTTTTTGAATACTTTAAGTCTAGTTAGGTTAGGTTACATTGGGTAGCCCTGCAGGTAAAGTTCGCAGTAAGGTTAGGCCCAAAAACATGAGTTGGGCACAAGAGAAAAAAATTACTCCAACCCTTATTTCGAATTATTTTTTTAAAAAGTAGAGTAATTATTGCTCGATGGACATTTTGGGGGAAAGGACCAATAAATGATAATTTTTAGGATGATTTTGCTTTTAATTCGATGATTCAAGAAATTAGCAAATTTCGAGCTGGGTGTGGTGGACTTCTGGATTATGATTGGATCTCTGTACCCCTGGTCTATACCCAGGTAAACTTCTGGATTATGATTGGATCTCTGTACCCCTGGTCTATACCCAGGTAAACTTCTGGATTATGATTGGATCTCTGTACCCCTGGTCTATACCCAGGTAAACTTCTGGATTATGATTGGATCTCTGTACCCCTGGTCTATACCCAGGTAAACTTCTGGATTATGATTGGATCTCTGTACCCCTGGTCTATACCCAGGTAAACTTCTGGATTATGATTGGATCTCTGTACCCCTGGTCTATACCCAGGTAAACTTCTGGATTATGATTGGATCTCTGTACCCCTGGTCTATACCCAGGTAAAGTTTCTCGAGTCTGGTTAAATCTTAGAGACGACAAATAACCTAAGAATTTGATATACTTGCGGCTGCACCCCTAGCATTTATAGGCTTTGTATTCATGGGGTAAGAATGGAGCAGAAAAATAGCCACAAACCATCCTAATGCTTAAATCCAAAAAATAAAATAGCTTTAAGCGTAGTGAGACAAAGTTACTCGAAAATCCGCCATGTAACGTAATAAGAATTATGGAAAAAAGAAGATAAGTGGGAAAGAAAACCCCTAGGACCTATGAGAAGCTACACTGTAAAAGAGAACCGCAACGGTTCAGCGGTTAGCGAGATCCTTCGAAACAGACACCTACAAAGATTCTGTTACCTTTATATAATTATTTACTATTTAGGTGGTAACATTGGCTGTGTATATATTTTTTGTCTCCTCTCTCATGGGAAGACAATTTCTTAATCCTGAAAAGAAACTTCCCGGACATGAGGTAGGATTTATTAAGAGTTTATTATTCGCGGAAAACTGTCTATTATACGATGCGATAAATTACTATAATTATATGGTATTATAGCCAGTTGTATGTCTTTGGATATTAAATTCAACGGTTGTTAAACCTATAATGTTTTTTTTTCTCTTTAAAACCATATATTCAATACATGTTTTTTCACTAAGGCTATGAAGTTAGAACCACGAAACAAGTGCACATTATTAAATGGAATCTTCACCAAATATTAAGCCGTCTATTTTTAACAGCAGCCGAGTTATTCACATTTCCCTTTATCACTTCTAACGGACAGTTGGACGAACTGACATTGTGAATAAAGAGTAGCTTCGCTACAAAAAATGTAAAATAAAATGTTTGAAGAAGAAAAAGTCAATACGGGTAATGGATTAATCTAATTTCGTGTAATACTCAAGTTAAATATATATCATGTAGTGTATACTTTTCTTTTATATCAAGTTTTTTTTTGTATATATTATGTATTATAAAGAAATACAAACATAATAAAAATAATACCTAGTTTTCCTATTTTTGAAATACCAATGACTTCGCCCTTAGCCTGGAGAGGTCATGGGGAAAAATTTTATTGAGATTGGTTGACCTAATATCTCTAAAATATAGCCTAAAATATGCTATTAAACTACACTACACTAAGCTTAACTGTCTAACTGCTTGTAAGATCTTAATGGACATAGAGAAAGAAATTTGTACGTTACTTCAGCAAAAAAAACTTTTAACTGATTATCTAGTTATAAATCTTATATGGTAATATTAAATGTCCAAAACATTACCTTTTTTTAGACTTATTTTCGGTTAAACATAAATTTTACAGAATAAGCCATAAGATTTATCAGGGAGAAGGGAATGTGATTCTGACAAACAATTCTAAATTTCCCCTCAACCCCCTTCCCTTCCCCCCCCCCCCCTTCTTACACACTTCCCTTGCAGTTACACCAAAAAAAAACAAGTTTTACTCCAACTTTACTCCAAAAAATATTAAATTTTTCGCAATTTCAAATGGAATTAATAGGCTGAATAGGAGCCCCTGTAAATTATCAGCTTGTAATAGAGCAGGTACTCTATAATAAGTTATACCCATCCGTAGTGAAAGTAAAAGTACATAATCGTACAAATTTTCATGATATTTTTAATATAGTCTATTTGTTCAATCCTGCCAAATTCTAGTTATATATTTATTTATAACAATTTACTGTTCTTTTCTCATCTAAGCTATTGTTAACTTGCTATGCTGCGCTTTATAAATAAAATTGTTCTTGTTTTAGGTTGATTTAATAGTACCTGTTTTTACCTTCCTACAGTTCTTTTTCTACATGGGCTGGTTGAAGGTAAACATTTTCATTTCCAGTATGGCTTCCAAACCGATAGATTTCCGTTGGATTAAAACCAGTTTTCAGCCATACTGAAAAATCATGTATAGCATTTTTCTCATATTAATGTTTGTCTCTTTTTCTGAAGTAATGTTATCTTACTCAAAGGAAATTTATACCAGTAACCAAGGAAAAGGTATATGATATCAAAATAAAAACTATTTAGCCTTCAACTTTTCTGTCAGTATTTAATAAGGTTATCCTATTAATATTAGGCTCAATTAAATTAAATTTCCTAGGATAGTCTAGAAACTAATGTTCCATAAAGATACATTAGATATCATTATACAAAAGTAACAGGATGTCTGTGTTTTTTTTGTGTTTGTACCGAAGGATCTCGCTAACTGCTGAACCGATCGGGTTTTCTTTAACAGGGTAGCTTCTCATATGTTCTGGGAAGGTTTATAGCTATTTTGGGGGAAGGTACTACCACCCTCCCAAGAGAAATCGCCGCTAAAAGAAAATTACCCCCCCCAAAAAAAAAAAATTTAATTTTTATAACTAAAATAAAAAATGGAGGGGGGGGGGGCAACCATCCCCCCTCCAAAAAATTCAAATCTAAATTAATAAATTAGGTTATCAAATTCGACTCTTCCCTCCTCAAGTGCCCTTAGAGGCCTCTAGGGGCGTAGCCACTAGTAAATAGATATAAAGGAATTAGTAAGACTTGAAAAACTATAATTCATAGGCTAGTTTAAGAAATGCCAAAGGATTTTTAAAAACTAAAGAAATTGCCTCAAAAAAGGATTATTTTTAACTCGCAAAATATTCTTTGATTGCCAAATCCCTGCTCCCATGAAAACCATTAATTTCTTATTTTATAAAGTTTTTTCTTCACCAACGATAAAGCACTGCTACGTTGCAGTTTTATAAATTAATTAAACCTTTTTTCCTCATTAAAAAAAATGTGTATCATATAGGGAGGGAGGGGACAATGTACTTAAATATGTTTTCTTCGTTCATTGATTAAAAAACTTTGGATACTTTTATTAAAGTTTGATTGGTTAGTTCAGCGTAATAGTGTTCAAACTTTTCAACCAACAATTTAAATCCTTAGAAACAATAACTTAATTTTGGATGAGAAAATTATGAATAGATTTATGTGTATCACCAATGATTTAATTTAATTTAATTTAATTTAATCAGGATAATGTTCAGCTCCACTGTGGTAGAATTTTGAACATGTCAGCATTTTCATCTTCTTTCTGGTTCGGGTTGTATTTCTCGCCATATCCAACGGTCATACAGATTTTTAAACAGATTCAGGTTACTAGCAGACTTTATATTGTGGGGAAGAGAGTTCCATTTGTCAATAACTCTAATTGAAAAAAAGTTTTTGCGAAAATCTGAATTAAATCTGGGCTTCTTCAGATTCAAATTGTCAGCTCCAAGTCTTGTTTGGTGGGCAGGTTGTTGAAACTTGTGGAAAAACATTTCTGCATTGACATTGTCATAGTTTGATAATATTTTCCACACTTGGATCATGTCTCCACGCTCACGTCTGTCTTCTAGTGACTGTAACTTTAGTTCTTTAAGCCTAGCTTCATAAGAGTTACCTTGAAGTCCAGAGACCATTTTAACGGCTTTTTCTTGTACTTTTTCTAGTATTTTTTTGTCTTGTTCAAGCCAGGGTGACCATGCTTGAACACAGTATTCAAGGTGAGGACGCACATATTGCTTGTAAAGCTTGATCCAGGTAACTCTGTCTCTATATGAAACTGCTCTAGACATCTGTCCTAAAACTGAACTGGCTTTGTTGGCAGCTTTTTGACACTGAACTGATGGTTTCAGAGAGTTTGAAATCCAAACACCAACATCTTTTTCTTCGTTGACATTTTCAAGGACAGTACCAGAGGGTGCATAGCCATTCATGGTATAATGTGTTTTATTGTTACTTCTACCAAAATGAAGAACTTTACACTTGTCAGGATTAAACTGCATTTGCCATGTATCAGCCCAAATTAGTAAATTGTTTAGATCTTTTTGAAGTTGAGCAGTTGATTCTTCATTCACAATTATTTTTCCACACTTTGTATCATCTGCAAACTTGTACAAAATGGAATTGGTTTCATCTAATGACTGATCAAGATCATTAATAAAAATAATGAATAGGAGAGGGCCAAGTACCGAGCCCTGTGGAACTCCAGAGATCACCAGGATCCATTCTGACATTTCACCATTTAGTACAACTCTTTGCATACGTTTATTCAGCCAATTTTTTATCCAGTTAACAGTTTTTTCATTTATTCCTGCAGCTTTAATCTTCAACAAAAGTCGTTTTATTGGTACCTTATCAAACGCTTTAGAAAAGTCAAGGTACACCATATCTATATTTTGCCCAGAGTCAACAGCTTTTGTTAGATTCTCGAGATATTCAAGTAGATTTGTCAAGCAGGATCTTTTCTTTCTGAAGCCATGTTGAGAATTTTTTATTATTTTGTTGCTTTCCAAATATTCTGTCATGTCATCTTTAATAATTGATTCCATCAGCTTGCATACAATAGAAGTTAGGGAAACTGGACGATAATTAGATGCTTTGCATTTTTTCCCTTTTTTAAAAATAGGAGTAACATTGGCATTCTTCCAATCAGAGGGTGTTTCTCCAGTGTTGTAAGATTTTTGAAATAGCAAGCTAAGTGGAAGTGAAAGTTCATCAACAAATGTAATTAATGTTTTTGCAGTTATGCCATCCGGTCCAGGAGCAGAAAAGGGTTTAAAATTTTTTATTTTCACTTTGACCTTTTCTGGTGTAAAAGTAACATCTGCCATTTGAACTCCAACTTGAACAGGTTCTGGATTTGGTATATTTTCAGAATTTTCTTCGGTGAAAACAGACCCAAAGAAACTGTTTAATGTTTTAGCCATGTCAATATCTTCAGTAATTTCCTTTCCAGAATCATCCTTAAGTGGGCCAACAGTTTCTTTGTTCGAAGTTTTAGTTTTCATGTAGGAATAAAACTTCTTAGGATTTTTGGTGGATTCTCCAGCCAGTCTTCTTTCAAAGTTTTTTTTTGAATTCCTAATTTTATTTTTCAGTTTCTTTTCTGCTTCTTCATATCTGGCATAGTCATTCAAGTTCTTAGAAGCTTTGTATTTTTTCCATAGCCGCTGTTTCCTTTTATAAAAAGCAGCAGTTTCTTTGTCAAACCATTGAGGGTTTCTCGTATTTTTAAGCTGTTTTGTAGGAACATACTTTTCTTTTAGGTTTGATAAAACATTTTTAAATTTATTCCAGGCTTCTTCAGTAGAAACTTGACTAAAATTCTCGTTCCAATCATAATTTCTAAGCTCAGTCTTCATTGTTATAAGATCAGCTTTACTCCAGTCATCCACATATCTTTGTTTATCTTTTTGTTTAACACCTGTCATAACTTCAACTTTAATGGCTTTGTGGTCACTTTTTCCAATAAATCCGCAGTCTTCAATATCAGCTATAAGGTTGGCATTGGATGTTAAAACTAAATCCAGAGTAGAGCCAGATGAATGTGTCGGAAAATTGACCATTTGAGTAAAAAAATTATCATTTGCAGCATCTAGGAATAATTTTGCTTGATCCCCTTTGGCTGATAAATTCTTCCAGTCAATATCTCTGTAATTGAAATCACCAATAAAAATTGAGTGACCATTTGCTGAGCTTAATAGATTAATCAAACTATCATTATTTAACTTTACATTATCACAGTTATAGAGTTTATGTGGTCTGTAAACTAGGTATAAATTAGTATCACAAACATTTTTTTCATTTTTCACTTTTACATGAATGTACTGATTGAAATTGCAAGAGTTTTGAACTTCACATACTGTAAGACTAGTTTTAGCATATACAAGTAGTCCTCCACCAATTCCAGCACTGGTGTCAGCTCTGTCATATCTTGATAAAATTTGGTAGTTGTCAATAACAATTTCATTGTTTGAAATGGCATCATTTATCCAAGTTTCAGTTATCATAATAAAATCTGGTTTGTCACATGAAGCAATAACTCTTATATCATTTACTTTGCTCAATAATCCTCTAACATTACTGTAGAAAATCTGAAGCCTCCCCATTGTCCTTTTCTGTTGTTTATCAGCGCTGAGTTTTGGGCCTGCTTTCTTGGCTTGAATGTTTTGGCCGCTCGAACCCACTGATTCAAATTTGGAGGACTTGGGGTAGAAGCTGTTTCCTGACATTTTATTATTTTTTTGCTTCCCTTCCTGCCAACAGCTCGAAATATAAAGTTTAAAGATTCCTCAGCAGTTCTTTCACCATTCAGTTTCTCCACTTCTTCATGTATATTCTGATCATGTTTCCTCTGATTAGCTGTTAAATCAGGTGAGATTTTAACTTCCTGCCAATAGTCCATTCTATCAGCCAACTGTTTGCTGTTTGCAAGAACTCTATCTCGAAGGTTGGGGTTTTTAAAAACAACTAATAATGGTCTGGTTTTATCTTTTCTGCCCAATCTTTTAATAGCTGCAAAACTTTCCTCTCCAACTTTAACACCAATTGTGTTAAATAGTTCGATAGATATGTCAAGATCATCCTTTTTTCTGTTTTCAGCATTCAAATTACAGGACTCAGGAATATTGTGACAGATAACATTGCAACGTCTAGCTTCTTGATCACTCAACTCTTTCATCATGTTTTGAACATTTGAAGATTCTGAATCATCAGTTACAGCTACAGGATCTTTCACATTATTTTTGAAGGATTCAAACTGAGTTTGGAGATCAGACACATCCTTTTGAAGTTTCAAAATCTCCTCGTCTTTCTTCTTCAGTTTCTTTTCAAGGCCATCAATTTTGTTATCCATTATTTTCATATTTTTGCTCATCTTCACAGAAAATGCGCGACATGGTTCACACACCCAAAAAGCTGATTGCATTTCCTTTTTCTGTAACTCACAGAACTTGAATATTTCTTCAGTTATTCCACAACCTTTGTGTGCCCATAGTTCGCAAAGAATGCACTGCAGAGCATGCGAGTTATTTGTTGACTTTCTACAAAGCATGCATGGATAAGCAGGGGGTGCCATTTTAAATTTGACCTTGAACAATGTTTAAGTTATGCTATAATATTTGCTCTACCCTCCTCCAAGACGAAGACTTTAAAAGTCTTATAGGAGAGGCTCATCCAGAAAACCGTGAGGGAGAACAATTTATTAATACTAATGGAATGCTATTTTACTTTACTTTACTTAGGTACAACTTTTTATATTTTGTTTTTTTTGGTTCTTTTTTTTATCTTTTTTTTTTGTTCTTTTTTTTTCTTTTTTTTTTGTTCTTTTTTTTTCTTTTTTTTGTTCTTTCTTTAGGTATATCTTTTTTTGTTCTTTTTTTTTATCTTTTTTTTGTTCTTTTTTTTTGTTTTTTTTTATCTTTTTTGTTTTAGCTTTTTTTTCAATTATTTTTCTTTGTTTGTACCAATAATAGCATACCAATAGTTTACAATAGTTAAAATTATCAATAAAATTTGGTTATCATGGGATAGGTTCCCAAGGGACCGATTATTAGGTGATTCAAAAAAAGGGGGATATCAGAGCTTCCCAAAACGCTCCCGGGATATTAGCTTCCCAGACGCTTCACTTGAATCACAAATAAAATTTTTTAAAGTCTTTTAAAGTCTTTATCCAGGCTGTGTAGCCTCCTGGAACGCATCACAAAATTGTAGCAATCAATTTTGTGTATCAGGTTTCATCTGCTCTGTCATTTTTTTGCCTAGCCAATACATTTTATTCACAATTTAAAAGATAACTATTCTCTGGAACAAGGCTTTCGGCTTCTGAAACATGAGAGGCTTGATCCACCTCTCTTTTAGTGAAGTGAATCAAGCAAGTATAGCTTGGTCAGTTTAGATAAACATTTACCCTTCAGACGATTATAAATAATTGGTTTTAAGTTTGGACACTGCTTGTAGTTTAAACCAGTCAATTTAGATTTATTTACGGTACCTAAAGTTTTTAATCTAGCAAATTAGAGTACTTGTTTATAAATCATTTGGTCCCAATGTCCCCTCCCTACCTAGTTTATGTATTATATCCAAAGGGGAAGGGAACAATGGTCTGTTTATTACACTAGTCCCCAAAGTCTCATAAAAACGTTTTCTTATTCTTCGGCTTACAAAATTTTAGAAATTTTAATGAATTTTGATTGGTTGGTTCATTAAGTTGAGTGTTGAAACCTTTCAACTACTAATTTTGATCAACAGAAGTGGTAATCTTAATTTTTTATATCATCATTGAGGTTATACATCAATTTATCAGCCATTGTCTTATCCCTTAAAAATGTAATTAATTTGAACAATTTACTTGAATATTTATTTAATTATAGGTTGCTGAGGTTTTCATAAATCCGTTTGGAGAGGATGATGATGACTTTGAAATGAACTGGCTTATTGACAGGTAAAGTATACAGTAGCTACGCTAATAAATGTATATGTATAGATCATGGACGTCCAAGCTTTTTATGACGTGGGTAAAATAAGGGGTTTTGAAGGTTTGAGGTGGTTAATTTAATCAAGTTATAAGGTATAAAATGAGGGGTTCACAAATTTGTGGGAGGTAAACACCCCTTTACCCCACACCTTGGACTTCTATCATAAAGGTGTATATACCAGTCAATTGTAACTCCATCAAATAGCAAGGAAGGACCCTTTGGCTAACAGACGAAAATGAATTTCATTGAACTTTGCTTTTTCAATTGATATGTGCAATTTTCATTATTTTGGTTAGTTTTTCACTGAAGAATAAAAGCGGCGGCAAATTTATCTATGTCTTATTTGGATTATTGACAGTTCAATAAGTAATTTTCAAAACATATTAGTTCATATTTAGCCTGTTGTTCTCTTGTATGCACCTGGACCTGACATTGTTATGTTTCTAGAAACTTTACTTTGCCAGCTGTCAGCTGATTGTCAAAGGCCCAATACGAAATCAGGACAAGGTCTTTGCCGTGTAAGGAAAGTTACAAATAGCCTTTGCCTCCTCTATTCTTTTACTTTATGGTGAAACCATAATCCGAATATAAACCAAACAAAAGTACAAAACTTCTACTATGATTCTTAAAATTGTTATAAACTTACAAGAACATGCAAAGTTAGAAGGAAGGAAAGAGAGAGAGAAAATATTAAATTAAAAAAGAAAAAGAGAGAAAACAAGAACGAGATAAATAGATAAGTTGATGGATATGGAGAGAGAGAGAAAAAAAGAAAAAATGGAACATAATATATTTTTTGTGTTTATAAGTAAATTTATACACTTTTAAAGTAGCATTTCTAAAAAAAATGCTAAAGCTCAACTTCTTGTGAATTGCAATGCAAAATTATCATGAAGAGGGATGGATATCCTGAAAATAATTATTAAGCTATAGATTGAATTACAATAATTGCTAGCAGCACACCTCTTTGCATCTAGTGGCTCTATATTAGAGGGGGCTGAAATATGGCTAAAAGCCACAATTTTTAATAAAATGGCCTAAAACTATTCGGGACCTATGTAAAGCATTCTGTAGATCTTATTTGAAAGCTTAACCTTCATTCCAAAAACCTTAGCACTTCAGTAGCTGTCTATAGTGCCCTAGCAAAATGGGGATAAATGTCATTGCTTTTGGCCTACCTATTCTATTGACGTCATGAAATACCCTAAACTTCTTCTCTTTTCTAGGGGATTCTTTCCCCCTTCCCTTTCTCTTTCCATCTACTATGACGTCAATAGAATAATTAGGCCAAACCCTGTGACATCTATCCCCATTTTCCTAGGACACTAAACACAGCTACAATACTTCATATATTTGATAAGTCCATTGCAATTTTATTATCAGAACAGCTAGCATACTTTTAGTTTGTTTATATACAGTTGTAAATATGACGTTATTTTGTTCTAAGAACACCATGTCGATAAGAGATCATGCATTATAATGTGCAGGATTATATAATAAAACGCCCTTCAGACTACCACCCTTTGATTGTACGCGAGCTTTGTCTGAAAGTCCTAACTGTGCATGGTAATTAGTTACGCCTGTTCTTTTTGTTTTAATGCATTCTAACCACTCTAGCTATTTAACTGACATTGCAGCAGTAGGACCATTTTAACGTTTTGATAGTTAGACAGAGATTCGAACCTATCGCGACATAAACTTTGAAAATTGTAAACCATATTTAACAATAAAAACAAGTATTCCATTTCTTATTAAGTTTTCTCAACTTGAATGCAACTCTCTGTAACAATTCTGGCAAAATTGTTATGGTAACCTGTTTCAGCGGTAGAAATGCAAAAATCTGGTTTCAACTGGAACGTTAGACAGTTGAATTCACATTGGAAAACAATAGAGCTGTAATAAACTAACTAACACTCAAAAATGCATAAATGGAAACAGGGACGTTCAAGCTTTTATTTAGACGTCTATGCAAAATTGGATAACTTATTTCTTACCTTTTATGTTATTTGAATCAGCATACAAATATAAAAAAAATGTGTGTAAAAAAGTGTAGATATTTTGGAAGCTAATTAACTATCTTTCATTGATGTCGTTTATAATAATTTCAATATATGGCAAAAATTTGATTTTTGTGTCCTACCTGTAAAATGTTAAAACACAGTAATCTAAAAGGATTCTATGGATAAATTGATGTACATCCTCAGTGATGATACACAAAATTACCCCTTCTATAGATTACAATTAGTGGGAGAAACGTTTGGACACTCAACTAAATGAGCCAACCAATCAAAATTCAATAAAAGTCCCCAAGGTTGTTAAGCCAACCAATAAAAAAAAACGTTATTAAATATAAGACTATGGGGACTAGTGTAATAAACAACAGCCTAATGCCCCCTCCCTACCTGTTACAAAATACTTTCTGGTAACAATAATTTTAAAAAATTCCCTGATTTGCATAAAATAACAAGAGAACAAACAATGTAAAAAGTATGAAGAAAATAATGTTGAATATTGATTATATATCCAACTAAATCCAGTTTTGCTTTGGTCTGCATCTAATTTGTCTGGTAACAGAGAGAAATCAGGGATCTAATGGGATAAGATAATGGCCGATAAATTGATGTACATCCTCAATAATGATACACAAAATACCACACTCAACTTAATGAGCCAACCACTCAAAATTCCCTTAAGTCCCCAAAGTTGTTAAGCCAACGAATAAGTAAATGTTATAATAGAACTTTGGGGACTAGTGTAATAAATAGCCCATTGTTCCCTCTCTCTTTTGAGAGAAATACTTGGATATGCAGGGATAAGACAATATATTAACAATACTTCCATCTCCCATTTTTGTATGTAAGTAACAGAAAGTATGTGTTTTTGTTTGTCTGTATATATAAAGGTTCTCGCTAAATGCTGAACTGATATTATTCCCCACAACTATAAAGCTTCTAATTGGTCCAGACAAGGTTTATAACTATTTTTCTTGGTAGGTTACCACCAACCTCCCAAGAGAAATAAACCCTATAAAAAATGCCCTCCCCCCAAAAAAAATTTTTTTGACTTTTCTTTTCAAATTGAAATTTAAAAGGGGTGAGCGACTTCCCCCATCCTTCAACCCGCTAGTATTTAGAAGATATTAAAGTAAGAAATTAAGGCACATTATCCTTTGCTTCCCTGGGTATTTACTAACTTTACTATTCAAGGGTTTCTCTAATTTATTGTTCTTTTACACCTTTCTGCATTCATTTTATTTTCTCTTTTTAGCAGTTATTTATCGCATCGTATTATAGACAGCTTTGCGCGCATATCATAATAAAAATTATATGATCAAAACCAATTTTGCTAGACTCCTTATTGATTTCATAAATTTTATTTTAATATTCGTAGAAAATTGTCTGTAATTTAATGCTTTACATGGTTTTTCAGTATGGCGGAGAACCGGTTCTAATCCAGCGGATATTAATTGTTTATAAAGCCATACCGTAAGAAATAAGAACAGAAAAATAAAACAACATAAGATTTTCAAAATAACAGCCAATTAATATACGTTGAAAATCCGCAAAGTATATAAGTATAATCTTGATGAAGAAGGATTTGTCTATCTTAACTAGCGGCAGAGTAAATCTGAGTTTTCAATTTCTACCTTGGGGCGTTTCATTGAATTTTCATTTAGTTGAGTGTCCAAACGTTTCAACCACTAATTGTAATCTACAGATGTGGTAATTATGTGTATAACCATTTGGAATGTAAATCAATTTATCGGCAATATTTCTCATCCCTTTATATCCCTGAGAGATCGTATATTTGGTACTTATAATAATAATAAAGTTTCAGAGATGGGGTTTTAAAAAATGCCGCGTTTTTTTCGACAATTTTTTCGACACTGATTGATTGAACGAAGACGATGGGATTTCAACACAGAGTATACAACTTAAGAATTCAAAATTTTAAAATTATTATTTTAGCCATTTGTATAATGTCTAATACAACTTAAATCCATTTTCGCTGCATATTTATTAATGCATCTTTTTGAGCTGTGTTAGACATTATACAAATGGCTAAAATAATAATTTAAAATTTTGAATTCTCAAATTGTATGCTCTGTTAAAATCGTACGGGGCATTGATCTTCAAGATGAAATAAGGTTTTTAACAGAGTATACAACTTAAGAATTCAAAATTTTAAAATTATTATTTTGGCCATTTGTATAATGTCTAATACAGATCTAAAAAGATGCATTAATAAATATGCAGCGAAAATGGATTTAAGTTGTTTTAGACATTATACAAATGGCTAAAATAATAATTTTAAAATTTTGAATTCTTATGTTGTATACTCTGAGTTGAAATCCCATCGTCTTCGTTCAATCAATCAATGTCTTAAAATTGTCAAAAAAACGCGGCATTTTTAAAAACCCCATCTCAGGTCATTGAAAAAGTTTGTCATGTAGCAATCTGTTTATACATCTGCACTATAAATCTATTCTTATAATATATTTTTTTTAACTTTATTCATATCATTACTTAGGAAAAATTATGGAAAATGTATTGGATAATCTAAAATGATTTAATAGAATAAACCAATTCATTTTTTTATAGACATGTCTAGAATTAAAAGTTTAAAAGAAAGATAATCTTTTATAAAAATTTAATCACTGGAAATTAATTTCTAAAGATTAAAAATACTTTTAAATAATTAATAATGCTTTAAAAATTTAAGTGAATAAATGTGATAAATTAAAATTAAATATTAAATTAAGTTCTGGATGGTTCAAATTTTAATTTTAGTTTAAATATTAATATTTCAGTATGATCAAAATACGATAAATTACTGTAAGACAGAATGAAAAATCATGAATTGAACCAATAGAAACAAAATTAAGCACAATCCAAACATATTATTGGTTATTCGGGTACACATTTTGGTGCGAAAGGGTAGTTTTTTTTTCTCGTATTCATTCAAATCCGCGGAAAGCCGTTTATAATACGATGAAAGAAGTAACTATTCTTTCATCCATAAAATAAAACTTTTATAGTTTAGGAATAACCCCATGCTTTTTCGAATTTTCTTAGTTTAATTTGCTTTCAAATATTATTTTTGGGAATTTTCTACATTAAAGTAAAACAATAGAGGGTGAAGGGGTTAAATAATGTCTTCACCCCATAAACACTGTGCCGACTTTATATCAATTTGTTTTTTTTTATATCAGCCAATAGTGTAGGAAATATTAACACAGCCAAGTCGCTGCAAATAAGCAAAAAATCAATTTGCAAGCAGACGAAAAAGGTCCCCAACACTGGATCCAGGAAGTTGTCTGGTTTATACATCTACATATACTTGTACATTTATTTTTCCTGCATCAACCTATTCTTTGTAGGGATATTCAAGTTGCCTATCTTATTGTTGACGAGATGCACGCTGAACATCCAGAGCTTGTGAGAGATCAGTATTGGGAGGAGGGTGTGCCTGATGAACTACCCTATACAGTGGCTTCAGAACAGTTTAGGTAAGTTTTTATCATTTGAATAGCCGTGGAAAATTGTTTGTAATACGATGTTAAACATGATTTTTCATTTTGGCTGAGAACCGGTTCTAATCCAGTGGATATTAATCGGTTCCCAGATGAATTACCCTACACAGTCGCTTCAGAACAATTTAGGTAAAGTTTTTGATGATTAAACCAACCAGACATTTTACTTTTCATTGTGCGTTATTTAAAGTTGAAATAAACTGAAAAAGGTGTGATAGTTATCTATTACATCATACATTATAGACAGCTTTTCGCAGATATTAAAATAAAATATGATAAGATTAAAATCAATTTTTTTAGACCGGGCCTTCGAAACTAGTTTTGATATTATCATTTTATTTTAGTTTTCGTGGAAATTGTCTGTAATGCAATGTTAAACATTATTTTTCATTATGGCTGAGATTTTATTCTAATCCAACGGACATTATTGATATCGAAGACTTACTGGATAAAAGTTTATTATTATTTTTTTCTAATAATTGGACATTCAAAAGGGCTAATAAGGAAGTAAAACAACCACTTAAAGCTGTAAAACTAATTTATCCCCCCTTCAACTAACAAGTCTTGGAAATTTTCGGGTAGTAATTCTCTTTAAAAATATAAAGTGAAATCCATATTTTACAATATTGCAACTTGTCATTTTTTGTTTAACTACACTTTAATCTTTTGCTATACAAATATTTGCTTTTGCTTGTCTTTGTTTGAGGATAGAATTTTTAAAATGAGTTTCAATTTTTGTACTTTATTTATTTTCTTAAGTTTTTTTTTTAATATATGAATTATAAATGGGTTTTAAAAATGAACTAGTAAAACTAAAAATGTTTGAATAATTTGAACAATTTCATGAAGTAGATAGTAAAATAGAAAATTATTGTTTCTAGCCACAAGGGACCGAAAGAAAAAATACAAATCCATACGGTAAATGTTGCTTTAACACTGCTTATGACCGTTTTGAGTTCAGCGGAAACAAATATAAGTTGCTATGGATTATTTTTTTCCAGTATGGCTTCGAAACCGACTAATATCCGCTTGATTAGAACCCGTTCTCAGACATACTGAAAAATCATGTATAGCATCGTATTACAGACAATTTTTCACGTACATAAAAAAATATCATAAAATTAATACTAGTTTTGTAAGCCACCAGGCCTTCGGCCCTTCAGAGATAACAAAACTGGTCTTAATCTTATAATAAAGCTGTCTATAATACGACGCGTTAAATAAATATGGTAATTTCAGGACCGATCCTTTCCTTGGTTCCACAGTTGATGTGGAGGTTTCTCCTGAAGATCAAGAAATAGTTTTTATGGACAGGTACAAATATAGAAAGATGATTAGATGGATAGATAGATGATTATAGATGGATAGATAGATGATTAGATGGATAGATAGATGATTAGATAGATGATTAGATAGATGATTAGATAGATGATTAGATGGATAGATAGATGATTAGATGGATAGTTAGATGATTAGATGGATAGATAGATGATTAGATGGATAGATAGATGATTAGATGGATAGATAGATGATTAGATGGATAGATAGATGATTAGATGGATAGATAGATGATTAGATAGATAGATAGATGATTAGATGGATAGATAGATGATTAGATGGATAGATAGATGATTAGAAGGATAGATAGATGATTATATAAATGGATATTTCCGAAAAAAACTCCTCCCTCCCCTACCCAACGATTTTTTATATCCCCCTGAAACCAAAATCGATGGGGGTGTCATCTTTAGAGAGATTTATTAGTGACAACAAGGGATATGTAAATTTATCTTTTTTTTTGGGGGGGGGGGATGAAGGGGTGTTAAGCAGAAGACATGTCTTTTGGTTTTTTTTATGGGGGGGGGGGGGAGACTGACTTTTTTACTAGAATCACTCCTTGGCTGCTTTAGGGGTTGTATCAGAGGAGTGTATACGCCTGTCAGGGGGGGGGGGGGGTGGTGGTATGGGAAGGTAGAAAATCCGCAGGAGAGCCTCACTGATTGGCAAATGATGGTTAAAAATAGGAAGATACACAGATAACAAGGATGACAACATCCATAAAAGCGAAACACTGAAACGGTAGGACAAACGGACATAAACACTTATATGGTGTCAGAACTGAATAATCAGAATATAAATGTATAAGAGTCGAAGCAAAATTGTAAGTAAATTTGTTGAAAAACTGCTTAATACAGGATAATGTATATGGACATACTTACATTTTTAGAATTTGATTATAGAGTTGCTTCGCTTATAACACTATACTTTGTTGTCCCAGGAATCAACATACCAAAATTCGGATCAATCGGATGATTAGATCACATAAAAATTGGTTGGTAAAAAAATCAAAAAAATCAACATGTTTAAAATGGACGTACGGACATTCTTGTAATGATAATAGAGTTGCTACGCTTTCTAAATCGTACCTAACTACTAAAGGAGTCACTATGCAAAGTTTGAAATCTATAGGACAATTCTAACATGCCTAAATTAACGGACGGACCCTAATTATAGAAAAGCTTCGCTTTTAAAAATGATATTCAATAAAATAGTAAAATGTCAGTATATACAATATACATTATGTATGTAGAAACAAAGAGACGCGTGGACACATTCTTATTATGTAGGGAAGCTTTGCTTTTATAAAGTATACATTCTATGGGAATAGTCCCTTTCGTGGCAACGCCCCTTAAGGGGCGATTCGTCATATTTTTAAAATAGCTTTTTATAGCTTATTTTAGGTTACGTTAGGTTATATTGGGTTAGGTGATTGCCCCACAGGGTTAGGTTATCGGCCCCGCAGGGTTAGAGCCCCCCGCAAGGGCTAGAAATATGAGAAAAGCTACTCTAAAAAATACGAAGAATCGCCCCATAAGGTGTGTTGTCACGAAAAGGACTATACTCCATTCTTTATGTTTGAATGTACTAATTGATTTGTACTTTATAATTGAGGAAAGCCCCCAATTACATTTACAAAGATAAAAGAAAAAAACCATTAATACATTAATGTTACCTAATTATTATTCATTTATTCTGTAATTTCATGCCTCATGTAATATATTTTATGTACTAGTGGCTTCGCTCAAGCACGTCTAAGCTTCTTATTTTGAGGGGGGTAAAATGAGGTGTTTCAAAGGTTTTTTTTGGGGTGGGGGGTAATATAATGTTTTTTTTTCCTTCATATTTTGAGGTGGGTATAATTTGGTTTTCAAAGTTTGAGGGGAGTAAACACACCCTTGCCCCATCCCTCTCCTACAGCCAAGTCCCTACAATAGAACAGAAAGCAATTTGCTTGCAGACGAAAAGGATCTGAACCACTTGGGCCAGGTATTTTTCTGGATTTTACATTAAGAGATATAAGTTTTCCGGAATTTTAATGTAGGGAGTATATTTGAAATCTGCATCAAATTTTAAGGATTTTTTATAAAATTCGTTTTTTGTATAATTCTTTATCTAAAAGCGGAAATACATTTTAAGTTAATTAATTTTGACCAATAGGATAGGTTGATTTTAAACTACCTGCGCTCTAATTGGTTGAATGATGTACGACATCCAATCAGAGCGCAGATTTTTTAAATCCACCAATCACGGATGCCAAAATTAATTAACTTAATTTGCATTTCCGCTTTTAGATAAAGAATTATACAAAAAATGAATTTTATAAAAAATCCTTAATATTTGATGCAGATTTCAAATCTACTCCCTACATTAAAATTCCGGAAAACTTATATCTCTTATTATACATCTATGATTATACATTTATTGTAGGATCGATGAAGATGAGGAAGGGGACCAAAATGAGAGTTGTCTGGAACTTAATCAAATCAGGTTATTTTTCTTCTCATCTTTCACTTTTTGACTTATTCTATATATACTAGCGGCTACGCCCATAGAGTCCTTTAGGGGCACTTGAGGAGGTGGGAATGAATTGGATAACCCAATTTCTTATTTTAGATTTTAAAAGAAAAAGTAAAAAAAAATTTCGGGGGAAAATTTTTTTATTTTGGGGACGGGATGCCCCCCTCCATTTTTTTAGTTAAAAAATTAAATTGAAATTTTTTTTTAGGGGGTGGGAATTTTTTTTTAGGGGTGATTTCTCTTGGGAGAGTGGTGGTACCCTCCCCAAAAATAGTATAAACCTTCCCGGGACCTATGAGAAGCTACCCTGTTAAGGAGAACCCGATCGGTTCAGCGGTTAGCAAGATCGTTACGAACAGACAAACAAACAGACAGACTGATAGACATCGTTCTACTTTGTATTATAGATATGTATATATAATAAGGGAGGGAGGAAACATTGGGCTGTTTATTACACTAGTCCTCAAAGTTTTATAATAACGTTTTCTTATTCGTTACAACTTTGGGGACTTTTGTCGAATTTTGATTGGTTGCTTAATTAAGTCGAGTGTCCAATCGTTTCAACCACTAATTGTAATCTACAGAAATTGTAATTTTGTGTATCATTGAGGATTGGCATCAATTCATCGGATTGTCTTATCCCTTTAGATCCCTGCATTTTAATATACTTCAAACCCTAATGAATGGATAGAACAGTGGACGATAAATTGTTCTTATACTTATACTTACAAGTTCTTAATTTCTGTTCTTATAATGTTTTGATGTTGATAGTTGATTTAAACATTACCTAAACTCTACGAATTTCATTAAAAATCTAAATAGAATAATATTTTGTACTTTAGACTTTCACGTAGCATTTAACTGTATAATCTGACTGCAGTGAAATAACAATCTATATATAACTACTTGGATGTTGCATCAGATTTTCATATATTCTAATAAAGTGATTCTTAGAGCTGGCTAAAATAACGATAACCCCTCCCATCCACCGACCTTTACTCCATCCTCTCCCCTTCTTCTGAATGAACAAACTGACCAATGAATATGGTCCATATCAGCAGCCTAAATTGATGACAAATTTTCCTTTGTTAATATATCCACGTATACTATATCTATTGAAGTAACCATTAACTCCGTATGCTTTGTTTTTGTGAAACTCATTCTGTACTTTACATATTCTATTTACCAGGGATCTTAAGGGATATGACAATGGATAATTTATAGATGTATATTGTACACCCCCAATTATATGATAAACAAATTTATCCCTAGTATAGAATAAAATTATTGGTACACGAGGTTGGACACTTGTAGAATGCAAAATCCAAAGTCGACAGACAGACAAACACGTTGATACTTTTATATAAAAATCAAGAACAAATTTCTACTAAATATTTATCTAGGATTGGTGATGCTAAGAATACAGAACCCGTGACAATTCAAAATAGAACTAAGAGGGGAAGCACCAGGTAAGGCCACTTCTGCTAGTTGTCAGAATGCTTTGGCCATTAAAAAGGCATTAACATGCATAGCTCGAACTTATAGATAATGATTGTGCGATCAAAGCGTTGAGTTATGTATATTAAGCCTAAGCAAAATAAAATAGCCAATTATGAACGATTCTTATCTTAGAAAATACCCGGTACCATACATATAAAAATCTACACCCGAATTAGAATTTTTTTGTATTTTAATTAGTTTTTCATGAAATAGATCGAAAAAGGTCTGTTTTGTAAGCAGAGTTATGGCCAAATACATGTAATCTAATGATCAAATATATAAAGAACTAATAGACTTTTTAGTTATTGTGCATAGATTTTAAACTACTTTTTTTACAGGAATCTTCTATAACTTTGCGTAATTAAGCATTTTTTAGGACTTCTGATGGCACGATACGTGGATCGATTCCTAGCACTCTACAGGCAAATTCCAATAATGGTTCCGCCAGGTAATATCTTAGTTAGTTTAGGGAAGCTGCTTTATAAGTATTCATGTCTTTCCTGTACACTGATTTCTATTCGGTTCTCTCTGCTAAACTACTCTGACAAAAATATTTCACCTCAATATAGTTCTCTGGTGACCCCCCCCCCCCCAACAAAAAAAATGATTTGAACTATGTTGAATATAATTGAGACGGATAGAGAAAGGTTTGTTTATTACTTGGATCAAATTAGGTTAGGGTATTGGATACAAGGAAGTCTCACAGGTTTGGGACACCGCAGGTATAGGCAATTCAATTCAAAAATAAGAGGAAGGGATTATAAGAGCTCAAAAGGTATTTTGTGCGAAAGCACCAGTTCACCTTTTTTATATTTCTCAACGTATAAAAGTGATGAATTAACATAAAAAATGCTTATTTTGCTATACCACAATTAGAAATAAAAATATATAAACACATTTTCTTGCTTCTTTAATAATTCTTTTTTTTTATATATCAATTTATACTCTTATGATTATCATTTTAAACTTAGCTACTGAACGCTCTTGTTTTCGATAAAAAGCTACTCTAAAGAAAGGGTATTTTTAAAAAAAATCTCAACATGACTTTAGGGGGGGGGGGGTTCTTTTACCTTGTGGGTAAAATTTACTTTGGTACCCTCTTCCCCCCTCCTATAACACTTTTTGGGGGTAAAGGGGGTAAAACCAACACTTTAGGTAAAAAATCTTTAAAATGCTTCACCATGGAAGTCCTTGAATTTAATGCATATATTTTTGTATTTCTTATAATTCTTATTTTTATAGATCAATGCTTGGTGTCTTGTCCAAAATGTTACAAAGATCCTCGTCCAATCTAATGAATAGCAAGCTTGGAAGTATGTACAGTGTAGCTTCTAAGGTAAGGATGATTAGTTATAGAGTAGCTGTGGATTTACAAGAAAATAATAAACATGGAAATATGTATAATTAATGGCCTGCACAGGGTTAAGCCAGGGGAATGCGCGAAGCGCATTTGAAAATTATACATGTTCTTTAGGGGGTGTAAACCAATCAACGAGATGAATGTTATTATAATGTTGGATATAATTAATATACTCAAAAGACCCCCTTCCATTGGTAAATTAACGCAGGATGCAATTTTTAAAAATCCCCTTTATATTCCAGAAGTGTGTGCATAGACGTCCAAGGAGGGGGGGTAAAGTGGGGATTTCCCCTCCCGCCCCCCCAAAAAAAAAGCTTGGACGCCCCTGAGTGTGTGACTTTTTAACTTCACACAATAAATTTATGTTTATTCTTGAAACCCCCCCCCCCTTGGCTGTTTTATATGGTTATATCACGGGGTGTAGACCCTTGTCAAGAGGGATGTAGAGTTTTAATCCACCCCCCTTCTTAACAAAACAGAGGTGGATTCTTAAAAAAACTTTTGCCTCACTAAAAATTCTTTGCCTCTCTAAAATTAGTGAGGCTCGCTTAAAACTTAAAGCGGATAATTTTGCCTCACTATTTTAGTGAGGCAAAATGCCCAAAAAGTTTTTTAAGAATTTACCTCAGATTAAGATTTTAAACAAAATACATAGTATAGTAGTTTTTATGTTTTGCCGGAAGGTCTAATTAAATATGGCAGCTGATTTGCAATAAAGAACGAGCGGCTGAATACAGCTGCCGCTGATTTGATTAAAGTATTATAAAAAATGTGATATAAAGCAGAAAAAAGTATAGAAGTAAGAGAAAAAATTAATAATACATAGTGTTATAAATTATTATGTATATTCTAGGCTACAAAAGGCGGACAAAGAAGGAGAAGGCGAAAAATTTCACGAAACTTTTCCAGGTATATTTTAGTTTTTGAAGTTGGAAATTCTTTTTTTAGTAACTTCAAAAGAATTATACGCGCGAAATTTATTGATTTTAAGCGCATTTTCCCTTGTTTACGTGTTTTTTTTAAAGAAATAAGTGCTTGTTGCATTGTACTTGTAAAAGCCGCTGCGCTCTTAGCATCTTGGGGTTCTGTATTTGAAGGGTATTGAAAAAATAGCCAAAATCCATCTGCAAAATTAAATCTTGATATAAAATAACCAGAAGCTAACCGTGGACATATGAGAAGCTTCCCTAAAATGCAGAACTCTATCGGGTCAGAAGTTATCCAAATCTTAAGCTACAAAAAAAACCTTACTACTTATATAACAGAATTATTTGTACTTTACTCTGTGGAAAAAGCCATATTTTATAGAAGAGAGAAAATAATAATTTATATTTTGTGTCAACGGAAAAATACACCAATAGGTTTGTTATTAGAAAAATATATTTTTCCAATATCAGCTTTTTTGGTATTTTTTTATTCTATTAAGAAAAAATCTTTTTGAAAATTGTATTTTTAAAATTTAGCAAGTTTATCTTTCTTTTTATCTTAGTACACAATTTGTTTGTCGATATTGTACCTAAAGAAAAACTATTTCGCCTATTTTCTGACAATAAAAAAAAGATAAAAAAAAGTACATTTTGTAATGATCATTGGTTTTGAATAGCGGTAAATTTAAAGACAAAATATGTTTTCAAGGCGTTGCTACAAGAGACCTGATTACAAAAGACCCATTCCAACTAAAGGCCTTATTACAAAAGACCTAAACGTCATAAGACCTAATCCTACAAAGTTATAGTTAAGTTAAGCTAGGTTAGGTTATATCCAATCATGTAAACCTAACCTAATCTTTTGTAGAAATTGGTCTTATGTGGGAGAGGTCTTTTGTAGAATTAGGTCTTCTGTACCTAATAAGGTCTTTTGTAGCAACGCCGTTTTTTAGGTTCCATATCTCATTTTTTTCTTATATTAAGGAGACTTTAATATTATGAACTAATTTACTAGAGCTTCCCAACTGTCGAGTCAACATTCTCCCCCGGTGCTTTCACGAATTCAGACCAAGGTACACTTTTCACTTTTATAATAGTTATTATCGCATCGTAGTATAGACAGCTTTCCGCGGATATCAAAAAAAAATATAAAAGGTTTGGCAACTCCGAGGGGCCGAGGCTAACAAAATTTGTATTTATTTTATAATTTTTATTTTAATATTCGTGGCAAATAGTCTCTTATAAGATGCTATACATGATTTTTAAGTATGGCCGAGAACCTGTTCTAAGGAATTTTTTTATTATCCGATGCGTTTTACATTTTATGTCGGTCTTTACTTACGTAACGGATAGCCATAATCGTTAAATTAGACATTTTATTAGAAAAATGTACAACTTTATAATAATTTTTGTAGTAATTGTTTATTTTCTAATCATGACTATTGGAGGGAAGATATTTTGTGCAAATTGTTTGGTTTTAAGATTTCAGTCTTACATTTTTTTATATAAAACTAATGTACGTAACGAATAATTGTAATGTAAAAATGTAAAGCTGAAGAAAGAGTCATGGGTGACGTCATAAAAATACGTCTATTGTCCATCTCTTTTTCAGGGGTTTCCTTTCCAACTTTTCCTCACATCCCTCTTTTTAGACGTATTTTTATGACGTCACTCATGGCACTTTCCAGCGCTTCTAAAAATGTCCAAAAATCTTTTTGAAAAACCATAAAAACACATCTTTAGATAATTTCAAAAATCATTAATTTAGGAAAATGAAGTATTTAAGATGTCAAGTAACTCTAGTGTTAATTCTTATCATACAGAATCAGGTAACAGGGAATTAAAGGAATAAGACAATGGCCGGTAAATTGATGTACAGCCCTAATGATGACACACAAAATTACCCCTTCTGTAGATTACAATAAGTGGTAGATAAACCAACTCAACTCAACAAACCAACAAATCAAAAATTCGTAAAACCAAAGATGTTAAGCCTACGAATAAGAAAACGTTATTGTAAATCTTTGGGGACTAGTGTAATAAACAGCCCATTGTCCCCTCTCTCTCTCTGATCCGGTAATATGTTATTAGGACAAAAATTTAAAGATAAAACCTTTGATAGCAATAGAAAATTTGTCATTGCAAATAATATTTATAAATCTGCAGTTAGGAAAGCCAAAAAAGAGTATTATTTTTCTAAATTCAATAAATTTTCGTCTAACATGAAAAAAACTTGGTCTACAATTAATCAACTTATTAACAAGAATAAAAAAACGCATTCTATCCCAAATCTTTTTACTGATAATAACAGATCTTATGAAAACTTTCAAGATATTTGTGAAGGTTTTAACAATTTTTTTATTAATGTTGGTCCCAGTCCAGCAGATGAAATTCCATTTTGCAAAAATGATTTTAATGACTACCTTGGGGTTCCAGTCAATGAAAATTTTGTCATTCAAAAAATCACCCCTCAAATAATTTGTTCTACTCTCAATAAACTAAAACCTAAACTAAGTTGTGGACCTGACAATATTTCTACTAAACTTTTAAAAGAAATTATGCCAAGTATTATAGATCCTGTTGTTCACCTATTTAATCTTTCATTTAAACAGGGCTTTGTTCTAAACAATTAGTAGATTGATTTAACTATTATTAATAGTTATAAGTTTTAACAACTTGGTCAAAATATTTATAATTAATATTAATTTAAAAGTAGGTGTATTTTTGTCATCAAAACTGTGAATTTGACAGCATACTTGAATTTCATGGGTGTGAACTTGACAGTAAAACTGTGTTTATGACAGCGGAAAGGTGTAATTTTGACAGTGGATAAAAAAATATTGCCAAAAACACAGCTAAAAATGAAATTGACAAAAACACACCCAATATTTGTCAAAAACACAGTGGCTGTACTTTTGCTAGTGGTAAAAGTGGCAGCACCCCAAATAAGATGGTGATTGTAGGCCCCTTTACAAGCCTCTGTGGGCGTTGGGTATTGGGTTATCCAACAGACAACCAATCCTTTGTTTGCACGACCTTTGTCTAAAGTCCTAACTGTGCATGGTAATGAGTTTCACTAAGGCATTCCCTCTACTCTAAGTATGCATGTCACGCGCCTATCATAGTAGCAGTAGGTACTATTTTAACGTCGCCAGTGTCAGGGAGGTGTTGGGTTCGTTTCTGGACCACACCTCGTCATAATAACTATTGCAGTGGTAGGAACAGTTTTGGCATAGAATGTAAATCATGAGGGGGTGAAAAAGGAGGAAGGCAGAGATGAATATTAATTTTAAGGGGTTGGTGACACCCATTAGACCCCTCGTCCAAACAGTATAACCACAAAGAATCCTTGGATATTAATACATTTTTTTTAAATTTACTATTATCAAACACTTTGAAAATGTCAAACTAACATTAATTTATTCAAAATATTTAATTTTATATATTTGACTATTTTTTGAGAATTCAAAATGGACCGCCAAACAGATCTCGTATTCTCGTATGAAGAAATAGTTGCTTTCTAGCTGTAATCCCCCCCCCCCCCCCCCAAACAAAATATATATTTATGTTTAATCATAGCTTTAAGTGGTATCAATACCCTATGTACGCATTGTCCCTTGCATTGCATTTCAAACCTCCTTTTATTTATATTTTTGTATTAAGGAGTGGAGCATCCCAGTAATTTCCACAGCAGAAGTAATTCTGATGCCCATGCACTAAGGGTTGTTAGGGACCTACTCAAACAAGATCTTAATAAGGTAACAATTCTGATGCCCATGCACTGAGGGTTGTCAGGGACCTACTTAAACAAGATCTTAATAAGGTAACAATTCTGATGCCCATGCACTAAGGGTTGTTAGGGACCTACTCAAACAAGATCTTAATAAGGTAACAATTCTGATGCACATGCACTAAGGGTTGTTAGGGACCTACTCAAACAAGATCTTAATAAGGTAACAATTCTGATGCCCATGCACTGAGGGTTGTTAGGGACCTACTCAAACAAGATCTTGATAAGGTAACAAACATTGTAAATTAATTGTAGCCTGTTGTTTACTCTCAATACAGCAAAGTAAGGATCTTGGACAAAATAACCTCACGAGAAAAAAAAGCTTCTTAAGGAAAATAACCTTAACTGTAAATAATGATCATGTCTGGAAGATGATGAAAGTCCCTCAATAATGTCATAAAAATGAGGGATGAGGAGAGGAGGAGTGGGAAAGAAAACCCCTAAAAAAGAGATGAAAAATTCCTCGTTTTTTTATGACGTAACATGCTGATTTTTTGAGGGACTTTTTTCATCTTCAGCATGTCTGCAGCGCTCGGTCCCCTGGCCTACCTAAACGAGGGAGCTCGGCCCCCTAACCCTAAAACCTAACCTATCCTAAAAATTAAAAAAAATATATAATTGTAAAAAATCTCCCAACCACTCTTTATAAAATCCTCAAAATTCAGTTCTCTATCTTAAATATAAGTTATAAATTCACTTTTTCCTTATATCGCTACGGACTGGTGGAGGTTAGAGAAGTGAGTTATGGTGTAGCTTCTCAATTATTTTGGACAAAAAAATAGACCAACGTATGATATTTTTTTAGTATAATGGAAGCATTGCAACTGATATGGGCAACATTGATTCCAGGTAAATTTTAATTACTTTTTAGATGTATTTGTAACCCAATAAGTTTTTTTTAAAGAAAACCAGAAGTTTTTTATAAGGAAGTTAGATTTGTATATAAGTAGAAAGAAAGGAAAAGAAAATAGCCTGTAAAAATGATTAAAAAAAATTTCTTGGTATATCTTCCCTCCTACTGGAGAAAATATGCCGTTTTCCCTAAAAGTGCCTTGTTGATCACATATATCCCCCCCCTCCCATTATTTAAAAAAATATAAGAATGTATTTTTCTTTATATTTAGGTTAGGTTAGATTATATTGGGTACTGGGCAGCCCTGCAAGGTTGGGGCACTGCGGGTATACGCCCCTTTTTCAAGGGTTGGGCATATAAAAATATTAACCCTTCTCTTATTTTAAAACTAATTTCAAAATAATGGGAGTGAACTTCAGTGCGCTGTATAAGAAAAAAATCTTTCATTTTTTATCCTAATTTAAACTTTTTAACAGAAATTTTACAAGGAGGGGGACTAATAAAAAAATAACAATAAATATTACCTCCTATTTTTCAAAATGACAAATTTTTTCTTAATCTAGCTACTTTTTAATATTTATAAAGTCCCTTTCGTGACATCGCCTCTAAGGGGCGCTTCGTCGTATTTTCACAAAAACTTTTGATAGGTTATTTTAGGTTAGTCAGGGTTTGGCAATTGGCCCCGCAGAATTAGAGCTCCACGCATGGGCTAGAAATAGGAGAAAAGCTTCTGTGAAAATACGACGAAACGCCCCGTATGAGGCGATGTCGCGAAAGGGACTATATCCCTTTTTCCTACCCTTAATTTAATGTTCAGGCTCATGACAAAATTTCTTTTTTCTTCGTCAGTCTCATGGTAAAACCACAATCTATGCCCTGTTAAACCTAGGCGCTGTTATTGTATTAATATTGCACTAGAATAAAGAAATTACATGCATTTATCGGTGGAAATTAGGGCTCGGCAGTCGCGTCAGTCGGGTGTAAGCCTTAGTGAAATCGTCATATTATAACATTAAAATTCAGGTGGATGTAAGAACCTTTTCCTTAAAAAATCCATCTTTTCGGATTTCTTCTTTGACACAAGCGGGTTTAGATTTGAGGCTAATGCGCGGCTGCCGAGCCCTGGGTGTGATACCAAAAAATGTCAACTTAGTGTGCTAGGTTTAACAGGGATATCCATTCGATCACCTTCATTAGATGTGGTTTTGCAATCTATGTAAAAAGACAAATGAAATGATACATATTAATACAGGGATAAGTAATTTCAAGATTTAATTTTGAACCCCCAGTCCTATTTTTGTCGCATTTCACATCAACTGGAAAAATTAAACAATTTGAATTTCTTATCCCATTAATTATATACATATATATATGTATATATGTATATATATATATATTGTATGTCCAAACTGTCATTTGTTTCACATACCATGCATGATATTTTATTTCAAGAGAGAAAAAGAGTGGGATTTTTCACAATTTTTGTCAAATTATTCATGTAATCAAATGGCAATTAAAATAAAAACAATCTTTTAGAATTATTTTAAGCGTGCTAAAGGTGGTTGTTTAAATCCCCTTTAGAATTGGGCATGTCTGCCTAACCCTTTTTCACTTCCTCAACAAAAAATAACCCCCCCCCCTTTGACAAAACACTGTGCACGCTACTACTTTTATCACAAACCTAAATGTGAATTGATCATATGGATAAATTGACTAAAACTGTGAGATAACCCCTTTCCCTTCTTTAATTTGCACTTTGTTATTTGATTTATGAGAAAGGCAAAATTTTATTTTAAATTGAAAAGAGAGGGGTAGGTTTCTGGTAGAATCCGTAAAGTTGTGTGTTTTAAGGCTTAAAAATAGTAGTAGAACGATAATATTCACTAAATATGTGTATTTCTTACTGAAAAGAACTATAGACAAATTTTTTTTTAAAAAAGGTAACATACATTTTTATCGTTCTACTACTGTTTTTTACTTATAACACATAACCTACCCCTTTCTTTGTCAATTTAATGCTCAAAATATGTTGAGAAATTTTTAATTAAAATCTTATTTTAATCAAAATTTTTATTAAATTGCCCTGAATATGAGCAATATTATTTATATACAAGTGAATGTATTTCATCTGTATTAAAGGACCTTAATTTTTGTTTTTAAAAAAATACTAAATAAATGATGTCATTAATATATCCTTTTTTCTAACAGGGAAGGTGGATCACAGCACAGCGTTATGACCCAGGATCAACCCTTTAGGAACAGAAGACAATCTAGGTTTGCTGATTTTAAATTAATTACCATTGACCTCATTATCATGAATAGTAACTTGTTGAAGCTCTTAGCTCTTTATTGTTTCCACTAGCGGCTTCGCCCCTAGCCTCTAGGGGCTTTGCTCCAAGAGGTTTGATCAAACCAATTTTCGTATTTTAGATTTAAAATATTAAATAAAAAAGAAAAATTTTTTTTTTGGGGGGGGGGAAATTATTTTATTTTTAGTTTTAAAAAGAAATTTTTTTTTGGGGGGGGGGGAATTTTTCATTTTTGGGGTGGTTGGGGGTGTCCTACCCCCCCAGAATATAGTTATAAACCTTCCCGGGAACTATGAGAAGCTACCTTGTAAAGGAGAACCCGATCGGTTCAGCGGTTAGCGAGATCATTCGCAACAAACAAACACACAAACACACAATCAAACAGACAGACATCGTTCTACTTTGTATTATAGATAAAAAAGATGAATTAAAAAAAACTTTATCCCTAATGACGTCATATCAAAATATGAACCATTCTATTATGACGTCATTCGGGAGACTTCAGACATAAGTTTTTAAATTTATTACCTTATTAATAGGCACTATAGAGAGCTTCTAACTTGTTTTCAAAAATCTCTACTCTTATACAATATACATTTAACCAGTTTAGCCTTTAGAAAAAAAATAAATTATCCTCCCATCCAATTAGCCATTTTCATTTGATAATATTTAAATTGCTTCTTTTAGATTAAATTTTGCCCTAGTATAAGTAATAATGGGCTAATTCTCCCTCCCCCTCTAGGTGCAACTAGGGGCTGTGCCGCTAGTTTAATAATAAAATAAAAATATTAATTTAAATTTTTTATACTAAACCTATTGAAGATAATAAATACGGGTTAGCTATAAATGCCGTCAAATATATCAGTTAATCTAATTTACTACAGCTCACATTTATCATTACCTGTTATTATGTTTTATCCTTATCATAAAAAGTAACAAAATGTCTTTTGTAGCTCATGATCGCTTTAACCAATGGACCGAAATCTTTCACCTTTTTAGTGAAGCTCCATATATGTCCAGGGAAGTTTTATAACTATGTTGGGGGAGGGTATCTTTACTCTTCCATGAGAAATCGCTCCTGAAAAATACCCCCCACCATTTTTATACTTTTTCTGCTGAAAGCTAAATTGAAAGTGGAAGGTCGACTTCCCCCCATCTTCCCTCAAGTGCCCCCTGGTGGCCTCTAGGGGAGTATCCGCTAGTTGCAGCCGATATGACAATAGGCAAAAGTGATGGCTCGCCTTTAAACGGATGCAAATATTCATAGAAAAAAATTCTTTGATGTTAACAGCTAAAATATTAAATTTTGCATAAAATTTTATAGTTCTGTACATATTGTATCATATTGAAAGGAGAAGTTCAATAGATTTATAGTATAAATGTTTATACAGATAAATAACTGCCCCCCTTTTCCAAGAACTTTTTTCGTCTAGTAGCAAATTTATCATGATTCTTGGCTGTGTTAATATTCTCGGCACTATTGGTTGATTTTCAAGTACCCAATTGAGATTCGGCACTAAATTTTTGGGATAGGGACATACAGTTAACTAACCCCTTTTCCCTCTAGTGTTTTACTCTAATATTATTTCTATAAAAAGTGTTTCAACGAGTTTTAAACCTAAAAACCTCCTTTAAATTAATATTTTCTTTTTAGATCCAAATCTGATTCCAAGGTGTTAAAGAAGAAATTGGAAAAGGTATTTTATCATTTCATTCATATTATTAATACTTCTGGTAGGGACAAAAAACAGTATACTCCTAGCTGGCTAAACTGTCTATACCCCCCATCAACCCTCTACTGGATGAGCAAACTGACCTATAAATGAGGTCCTTATTAGCAACCTACATTGAATACAAAATTTCCCATGTCAATATCACGTATTTTATATACAAAAGTATACAAAAAGGAAGAAATTGGAAAATTGTAAATAAGACAGAATTTTAATTACTTAAGTAATTTTACAAGCGTGTTAAACTAAGAGACATGTCTTTTAGTTTTTTTTTATTTATATGTTCGATTATGTCTTTGGCCAAAATGAGAGAAAAGTTATAAAAAGAAATTTTTAAAATGATTTTATTAAAAAAAAAATTAAAATTCGCCTATTTTTTAGTGTTTTAGTTAATTTTGACATAGAAAGATAATTTAAAACTAATTATTTAGGCTTGTAAAGAAACTGTTTCTGTATTTTAGGTCTTATTTGTAAGCATTTTTGACAGAGTAAATGATGCCAAATACATAATCGAACATATAAAAACTAACGGATTAATAAGTAAACAATTGACTTACAAAGTGAACTAAATTAGAACAAGGATGACAACATCCATGAAAGCGAATCTCTGAAACGATATGACAGACGAACATTAACTTTTGTTGAGTGTCAGAACTGAATATACAAAATATGAAAATAAAAGGTTTGACAAAATTATACGTAAATTTGTTGCAAAATACAGAATTCTGATTAAGGACATACTGACATATTTCATACTTGATTATATAGATGCTTCGCTCATAATATTGTACCTTATTGTAATAGGAATCAGTAATCAAAAAATCAGATCGATCGGATGATTTAATCACATAAAAAATTGTTATTAAAAAAGTACAAAAATCAACATGTTTAAAATGGACGTACGGACATTCTGGTAACGATTATAGAGTTGCTACGCTTTCTAAGTCGTACCTAACTACTACAGGAATCACCATGCAAAGTTTGAAATCGATAGGACAATTCTAACATGCCTAAATTAACGAATAAAAGCTAACTATCTCGGACGTACGGACGGACGGACGGACCGACCCTAATTATAGAAAAGCTTCGCTTTGAAAAAGAGCAAATATTATATTTTTTATTTAGGTGCAAGGTCTTCAAAAAGAAATCATGAAGGATTTAGAGGCAGAAATTTCTTTTGAAAGGGTAAGAAAGGAATTTTTCCAGCATGGCTTAAAAACTGATTAATATCTTCTGGATTTGAACTAAGCCATACTGAAAAATCATGTACCATAACGTATTGTAGACAATTTTCCACGAATTATAAAATAAAAAATCATGTTCTCAATACCAGTTTTGTTAGCCCGTGCCTTTGAATCTGACAAAACCATAATTAATTTTAATTTTTTTTAATGTACTATCCGGAAAAGGGTCTATAAGACAATGCGATAAATAAACATTCTTTACAATTTAGAAACCTTATAAAACCTTCACGTACGGATACAAACAGGTTTTTTTTGCTGTAAGGATAAATCTTTTGATTAACCAATTTGGCAGTTTACCTTTCGAGCACAGAACCACCCACCACCCCCTTAATTTAAAAATTAGAGGGGGGGAGGGGGAATAGTTTGTCCTATGTTACTTTAGGTTAGGTTATTTTGGGTACATAGTAACCACGGTTGGTTAGAGCCCATCCCCATTAATTGGTTCCTCAGGGATGTTAAAGGTTGGGGCAAAGAAACAGCATGTCTGTGTGTTTGTACCGTAGGATCTCGCTAACTGCTGAACCGATCAGGTTCTCCTTAACAGAGCAGCTTCTCATAGGTCCCTGGAAGGTTTATAATTATTTAATGGGAGGGTACCACCAACCTCCCAAGAGAAATCACAAAAATCGATTTTTTTTACGCAGAGAGACTTGAACGCAATATAGATAAGTATCATAGAGACTTGAACCAAAAAAACAAACATTTAAAATGCCACTAGAGGCCTCTAAGGGTGTACCCGCTAGTTACAAATAAATAACGAACCTCTATCTATAGGAGATTATAACATTTATAGTCCTTTAATCTCTCCCTAGCTGATCTCTCCATTTTTCAAAGGATGAAAATGACCGAGCTGTTGACTATGCACAAAACTTCTCAAGAACTTCCTCAGATGTCATGAACATTCTTGAACAAAAGGTAATATCCTTATACTAAAGTAACAGGATGTCTGTCTGTTTGTCTGTGTGTGTGTGTTTGTATGTTTGTACCGAAGGATCTCGCTAACCAGTAAACCGATCGGGTCCTCCTTAACAGGGTAGCTTCTCATATGTCCCGGGAAGGCATATAACTATTTTAGGAATTTTTTTACGCTGAGATGTTTAATATTCATAGATTTTTGGAGATATTCGTAACCAGGAACATTTTACCGTGAACTGCAGTTGACCCTATTTATTAACCTTGACAATCAGAACCAATAATACGACCGACGAAATTTTTGGAAGATACAAAGCTTTTAAAATCTGACTTTTATGTATAAAACGATCGATGTATTTTGTGTTTTTATACAGACTAGCGGCTGTGCCCCTAGCATCTAATACTAGGGGCTCTATCGAAGGAAAGGGTAAAAAAACCTAAAAACATCTCAGGTTCTGTAGGAAGCTTCTCCGTAAAGGAGAACCATATCGGTTCAGCGGTTAGCGAGATCCTTCGCTACAGACCAAACAAAATACTACTGTATATATTAGAATTATTTTAGCAAGAAATTTTTTCTAATGTTTTTTTTCTAATTTCAGACAATGGAATTACGACATGCAGTCGACGAAAAACGAAAACAACGTGAAAGAGTTGGTGAGTATTAATCCTGAATATTTTATGTCTATTCTTGTGTATCCTGAAATTAACGGTCGGTTTAGTCTTAGCTTTCCAAGAAAGCTTTGCTTTTAGAAAAGGCAGGGCACGGCAGTTGCGCGTCACTGTGGGCTACAATTGAATCAAGACAAAAGTAAGTGCCGAGCCCTGGGACCTATGTAGGGTGAAAATAGACATCAATCCTTGATGATTCCAGGTGGAGACAAAATATTTCAGCGGGGTCTTTTGGTTTTTTTTCAATTTTAAGTTCTGAAAAAAAATTGAAAAAAATATGAAAATCTTTAATAAAAAACAAACAAAAAATAATTTTCAATATTTTTTTTCACAAAAAGATTCAAACAACTTATATAAATACTATAAGCTTTAAAAAAATCACAATTTTCAAATTTAGACTTTCAATAAAAAGATTTGTAGAAAAAACCTAACAACAAATTCTAACATATTTCTGATCAACATAGCAATAAAACATCTTTTGCAAAATCTTTATCATCAAAAATAAATAGCACTTACTAAAGACTTTTTTTCATTTAAACTTATACTTTTCACATTAATTAACTTTAAAGATTGAATTTTTTAAAAAGAAAGGTTGCGTGATTTTTTTATTCATAATTAATTGCCTAATTTTGAGATTCAGATAAAAAACTTTACTACTTTATATTAATTGATAATCTACTAGCAGCGGCTACGCCTCTAGAGGCATATGAGGCCATTGGGTTGGGGGGGAAGTCGAACCCCCCTTACAATTACAGTTTTTTTTTAATGAAAAAGTTAAAAACATTTTATTTGAGAGTTAATTCTCTTGGGATAGTGATGGTACCCTTCCCCAAAATAGTAATAAACCTTACCAGGACATATAAGAAGCTACCATGTAAAGGAGAACCATATTGGTTCAGTGGTTAGTGAGATCCCTTGGTGCACAAAGACTCACATAGAACCTGTTACTTTATTATAAAGATACATATATACACAGAAACTCTACAATCAGAGTATGTTTGTTTGTTCATCCGTCTGTATAAAAACAATACAGAATATATTTTTTTTGCTAAAGCGGCTACGCCATTAGAGGCCTTTAGGGGCACTTAAGAGGGAAATAAGGGGTTTAATTCTACAACTATATTTTTATTTTAGGCTTAAAAAGGAAAAGTTTTGTTTGTGTGTTGTGGTCCTTTTTTAAGGGGCGATTTCTCTTCTATTTCTCAAAAAAAGTTATGAACCTTCCAAGGACCAATGAGAAGCTACATAGTAAAGTAAAAAAAGAACCATATTAGTTCTTAAGCATCAGAAAGATGGACAAACAGACATCAATCTATTTTGTATCATTAATAGTGCTTTAAATTAAGCAGTGAGAGAAATATCATCTGGAAAAAAAAATTTTCCTATCGTTTAAAAGTTATATCCCTGTATAAAAAAGATAGGATGTCTGTGTGTTTTTTCTGTCTGTGCCTAAAGTTCTTGCTAACCACTTGACCAATTTAGTTCTTCTTTATTGACCTATCTTTTAGACTGATAGGATCAACATATTAAGGAGTAGTTTAGTGTCTATTAATCCTTATATAAAAGTAACAGTTTCTGTGTCTGTCTGTTTGTGTGTGTGTGTGTGTGTGAGGGTGTCTGTCGGTACCGAAGATTCTTTGTAACCGCTTAACTGATGTAGTTCTCCTTTTGGTTCTAGCTTTTCATGGTCCTGAGAAGTTTTGAGTTTAGAAAAAAATGAGTTCCTACCCAACATTTAAAAAAAAACTTTTTCTTTTACATACTATAACTGAAAGTAGGGGAGGGGTCAACTTCCCCCCACTTATCAAGGGCCCCTAGATGCCTCTAGGGGCAAAACCGCTAGTGATAAAATAATTTTTATCTTGAATTTTGATTAAATTGTTCTTTTTCCATTTAATAAAATATAATTGTAATTATCAACCTCAAAGAATATCCAGAATTAGGTAATTGGATTTAACAAGGGAAAAAGACAACATCCATAATTAGTAAAGCTGTTAAGTTTAAAAGAATACAAATAAAGAAAATAGCAAGTGTAATATACAGATGCAAAGATATATTAATCAGAGCAAGATGGGACAATGGGCTGTTTATTACACTAGTCCCCATAGTTTAATATAGCAATTTGTTATTCGTTGCCTTAACTACTTAGGGGACTTGTTGCGATTTTTGTTTGGTTGGATTATTAAATTAAGTGCCCAACGTTTCAACCATTAACTGAAACATACAGAAGGGTTATCCATGTATCATATTTGGGAATGTAAATCAATTTAGCGGTCATTGTCTTATCCCTTTAGATCCCTGAATAGTAATTAACAATGATCAATGGTTCTTTTTTTTCTATGTAGCTTCTCATTGGTTCTTGGAAGTTTTATAACATTTTTTGGGAGGGTACCTCCACCATCCTAGGAGAAATCAACCCCTAAAAAAGGACCCCATTTCACACACAAAAAATAACTTTTTCTTTTTAAGTCTAAAATAAAAATGTAGTTGTAGAATTCAACCACTTCTTCCCCTCTCAAGTGCCCCTAAAGGCCTCTAGGGGCGTAGCCGCTAGTACCAAATAAATATATTCTGTAATATTTTTATACAGACGGATGAACAAACAGACATACTCTGATTGTAGAGTTTCTGTGTATATATGTATCTTTATAATAAAGTAACAGGTTCTATGTGAGTCTTTGTGCACCAAGGGATCTCACTAACCACTGAACCAATATGGTTCTCCTTTACATGGTAGCTTCTTATATGTCCTGGTAAGGTTTATTACTATTTTGGGGAAGGGTACCATCACTATCCCAAGAGAATTAACTCTCAAAAATAAATGTTTTTAACTTTTTCATTAAAAAAACTGTAATTATAAGGGAGGGTTCGTCTTCCCCCCCAACCTAAGGGCCTCATATGCCTCTAGAGGCGTAGCCGCTGCTAGTAGAGTATCCCATGATATAAAGCAGTAAAGTTTTTTATCTGAATCTCAAAATTAGGCAATTAATTATGAATAAAAAAATCACGCAACCTTTCTTTTTAAAAAAATCAATCTTTAAAGTTAATTAATGTGAAAAGTATAAGTTTAAATGAAAAAAAGTCTTTAGTAAGTGCTATTTATTTTTGATGATAAAGATTTTGCAAAAGATGTTTTATTGCTATGTTGATCAGAAATATGTTAGAATTTGTTGTTAGGTTTTTTCTACAAATCTTTTTATTGAAAGTCTAAATTTGAAAATTGTGATTTTTTTAAAGCTTATAGTATTTATATAAGTTGTTTGTATCTTTTTGTGAAAAAAAATATTGAAAATTATTTTTTGTTTGTTTTTTATTAAAGATTTTCATATTTTTTTCAATTTTTTTTCAGATCTTAAAATTGAAAAAAAACCAAAAGACCCCGCTGAAATATTTTGTCTCCACCTGGAATCATCAAGGATTGATGTCTATTTTCACCCTACATAGGTCCCAGGGCTCGGCACTTACTTTTGTCTTGATTCAATTGTAGCCCACAGTGGCGTCAATAACCTGTAAGCCTTAGGAAATTAACTTTGTACAATTTTGATAATCAGCCTAATCTAACCCAAGTATGACATTCCCTACTTTCAAACAAATTTGCAAAACAACCAAACGGTGAAATTGAGGTTTTGTCGCGGCTGCCGAGCCCTGGGGGAAATTGAGAGATACATTTATAAAGCAAAGATACTTTTTCTTCCAACAGTACGTTTTTTTTGAAATTTTTTTTTATAAAATTATGCATTTTTATTTTGTAACAATTTTTAATTTTTCAGATTCTACGCCCAACAGTCCAACTGAACAATATTCCGCCGCGCTTTCCTCTCCCTATGGCCAGTCGCCGCCCGTCTCGTTTGTGGCGAAGCCCACCTCTTCTCACTACTATAGCCACTCACCCGCCCAGCCGCCGGACAAGCTAAAGATCGGCGAGAATACCAGGTAGGATGTATCAGGGATCGAAAGGGATAAGACAATTGCCGATACATTGTTGTATATCCCCAATGATGACAAACAAAATTTACCCCTTCAGTAGATTAAATTATTAAGCAAACGAATAAGAAAACGTTATTATAAGACTGTGGGGACTAGTGTAATAGACAGCCTATTGTCACTTCTCTCTCTGAGGATTTATGTAACAAGTAAGAGAAAGTTCAAAAAAAGCGAATATCAAGGGAAAGAGGAGACTTTGTTTTCCCATTTGATGTCTTGAAAACTTTGCGGACTTTTATATCTTCATTAGGTCAAACAAACTATTAGTGTGTATACTATTCAACCAATAATCTACCTATAGAAGGGAACGGGTAATTTTGTTTATCATAATTATTAATGTAGATAAGTAAAATTTGGACACTATGCATCAGAAACAAACCTCTCAAAATCTAAATAGTGCCTAAAAAGAATTAAAGCCATCAAATAAGATTCTTTGGTTATAAAACTTGTGGGTACCAGAATGTGTAATTTACAGCGTTATGTCCCCTCCAGGGGGGAGGGGGTACTTAATAAAATTTTTCTCAGAAACAAAATAAGGGGAGGGGGGAGTGATAAAGAGTAGCTGTTTACTGAAATAGTGAAAATGTGTTGCTATCAGACAAACCGACAATAAATGTTAAAAAGCGGGTGCACTACTGAAAACAAGGACACATACTTCCACAACACTGAACTTACATTATTTCTGTTTTAGTGGAAGCAAGAGTTGCACTGCGCCAGCCTCCCCAATGCCCAGTATTTCATCCAGTAATCAATTCCTGCCATCGGGCAGCGGTCACCCCTTCCCGAGCTCGTCTGCGCCCCCACAAGCATTCGCCCTGCCTGGTGGTGGCGTCATTGGGGGCTCTTCTTACCCCCATCTGGTACCCATGCCTGCTGTGGGAGAGGGAGATCTGTTGTCACCCCTTAGGAAAATTTGTGTTTATATTCTTATTGAAACTTAGATTTCAGTTTTTTTTCGAGAAAAGAAGCATTTGCAAAATTATGAGAAATGGCCAAAAAGGGACTATAAACTAAACTGACAATCACAAAACTTTTCTTACAATAATTTTTAACAACCATAAAGTATTAATAATACCATAAAGTATTAATTATGCATTTCCTACATAAAAGTATTCGTTTTACTTTCTCATAAAATGTTTTTTTTACCCCTAATCTCAATTAGGTACAGAACCTTTAAATTTTATTTGAATAACCTATTACACAAGTTTTGATTGTAGTCCATCCTTACAACCGCTGGGAGGTATTGCGCCGCTGAGATCAAGCAGCTGTGATAATAGTGGCGGCAATCTCCTGGCCTCGCCGGGTAGATCACAGGTAAGCATTTTTGGTTTTGACATCAAGTGTTCTCGTGCATGAAGGGAGGGGACATTGAGTTGTTTATTACAACACAATAGTCCCTAAAGTCTTAAAATAACGTTTTCTTATTCGTTGGCTGAACAACCTTGGGGACTTTTATTGAATTTAGATTGTTTGGTTGGTTTAGTTGAGTGTCCAAACGTATCAACCACTAATTGTAATCTACAAATCATTTATCGTAAATTATCTTATCCCTTTAGATTTCTAGTTCTCTTGTGTAGGGATTAGGTATAACAGTAGAGTGTAAAAATATTTGGTTTGAACTCCACTTCCTTTAGTCATTTATGAATGCTTTAGTAGCATAAGATATTATAAACACAAATACTTGAGCTTTTTCATCATTACCTTACAATTGTACTACAAAGGCAACCCTTACTTAATACAGTTGTATTAAGTTTCCTTGATGAGTTTCAGTTTTGAATTATTATTACTTGGATGTTACTGCACATTTTCATGTATTCATGTTCCCCCCATCCACCTCTTTTCCCTTTCTATCGGAGGAACAAATTGACCAATTAATGAAATCCATATAAGCAAGCTAAATGATGACAAATTTAACCTTATTAATATATCTACTGACCATTTTTATCAAACTTTTAACTTTAACTATTAACAATCTTATTTTCTTTAGGATATCTTGTTTAATCTGGAACACAGCATGCCAAGGTCACCCACTGACAAAGAAAGGTAATCTATAATACAAAGTAGCTTGATGTCTGTCCGTCTGTCCGTCTGTCTGTCCCTTAAGATCTCGGTAACCGCTGAACCGATTGGATTCTACTCTTCAGGGTATATACCTATTGGTCCTGTGGTGGTTTTAAGCTATTTTCTTCGGGGGTGGGACACCCCCAACCCCCCTAAAAACAAAAAAAATACCTCCCATTTTTTTTTTTTTTTTTTTTTTTTTTTTGTAGAGGAATTCTTTTGTAGAAATATTCTTTTGTAGAAGAATTCTTTTGTAGAAGATTTCTTTTGTAGAAAATTTCTTTTGTAGAAGATTTCTTTTGTAGAAAATTTCTTTTGTAGAAGATTTTTTTTTTTGAATTTTTTTGTTGTCATCTCTTGGGGCAAAGCCCCTAGAGGCTAGGGGCGAAGCCGCTAGTTTACATTATAGTTGTTAAATAGGTAAGGGGTTCGAATCCTCTCTCATTATGGCCTTACAAGTTCCTATTGCTGCAGCTCTAATGTACGTGATAGAATTAAAGGAAGGAGGTAATGAAGTTGCCCATTAACAGGACCAACCTTTATTATGGTACGGATGAATAGAGGAGGTAAAGTTGTCTGTTGGGTGTCATTAGCTTAAAGTTCTGACGTATAAGCATTTCCTCAGTTCAAAACAACAGCAACTAAGGACAGTCAAATAAAAATGGAAATTGCCTTAAACCTTCTTAAAAGGACTCTCCACAGAAAAATCAACTTTAGATTTTTGAAAATCTAACCTGAAATTATTATTCTCTGTTCAATTTTAGGCATTTTTTGTTTTTGTGGCATCGCGATCGAAGCCCTTTGAAATTTTTTACCTCCTTTAAGTGAATCCTCCCGCCATTTAATTTGTGCTGCTTTAGTGATTTTTAGCTTCTATTTTTGCCGCCGTTGCCGCATTCATCGCCCTTCTCCGCCGCTACTCCGCTGTACGTCGCTTTTTAATACATGCTCCCCTCTCCCTTGTTCAGAAATTAAATGGAGGCTGGGGGTGTTGTGTATAGCTACGTACGCAATGTATAGCGGAGTAGCGGCGGAGAAGGGCGATGAATGCGGCAACTGCGCAAAAGATGGTTATATTTGACTCTTAGGCTTTAAAAGGACTCTCCACAGAAAAATCAACTTTGGATTTTTGAAAATCTAACCTGAAACTATTATTCTCTGTTCAATTTTAGGCATTTTTTGTTTTTGTGGCATCGCGATCGAAGCCCTTTGAAAATTTTGTCCGCCGCCTATTTGTACTGCCGCTATAACAATATATACTACACTTTCCTCCACTTAATATGTGTTCGCCGCTAAAGAACATTTGCTCCATTGCAACCGGCCGCTCTACGATTTATCCTCTTCCTTGACTGGACAATCCTGCCGCCTCCATTTTGTGTTCGCCTCCGCGAAATATAACCATCTTTTGCCGCAGTTGCCGCATTCATCGCCCTTCTCCGCCGCTACTCCGCTATACATTGCGTACGTAGCTATACACAACACCCCCAGCCTCCATTTAATTTCTGAACAAGGGAGAGGGGAGCATGTATTAAAAAGCGACGTACAGCGGAGTAGCGGCGGAGAAGGGCGATGAATGCGGCAACGGCGGCAAAAATAGAAGCTAAAAATCACTAAAGCAGCACAAATTAAATGGCGGGAGGATTCACTTAAAGGAGGTAAAAAATTTCAAAGGGCTTCGATCGCGATGCCACAAAAACAAAAAATGCCTAAAATTGAACAGAGAATAATAATTTCAGGTTAGATTTTCAAAAATCTAAAGTTGATTTTTCTGTGGAGAGTCCTTTTAAGAACAATTTTTATTATTATCGGGTATGCCCTTACAGACACTTGGGAGGGGCAGGGGAGAAGTAGACTTTATTTTTACTAAGAAAAAACTCTGTTGTAGGGTGGTGTTACCCTCCCTCAAAATAATTATAAACTTTCCCTCTACCTGTGAGACGATTCATTTTAAAGAAGAACTATATATGTTCAGTGGTTAAGCCACAAACACACAGACAAAAATCCTGTTATTTTTTGTATAAGGAAACCCATCTGTCAAGTCGTTTTAGAGATCCTAATATAATTTAATATTGTAATTGTAGGGAAGGCGAAGATTGGGAATTAATGGATCAAGGCAGCCATGAATCCTCCAGGTAATTACTTTGCCTGGATACCATCTACTCTATGATTAATTTTCTAATCAAAAGACTATTCATCGCTAAATAAGATTTGTTTACTATGACAACCCAAGAAAAGTTAAAATTTAAATATTCAATGATTTAGTTTTTCAATTTCATTAGTCTATTATTAGCAGTTTCTCTTACATTACATTTTTATGCTTTCATTGTAGGTTAAGTCAAGTAAAAGTTAAAAGAGTCCTACAGGGATACTTCCCCCTGTGGGGAGAGGGACCTTTTGGTAAAAATCCTCCCAAAGGACTAGAAATATGTACTTTTATAAAAATGACTTTTAATGGGTGGGGGGTGGGTTTGGCAAGCCAAAATACAGGTTTGAATGTAAGCACCATATTCTCCTGTAAATATGTAACCTATATAAAAAAACAATAAAATAACCTAACCCTATTTAAGCAGCACCCGCTACGAGCAAGAGGAAGAGAAGAAGCCCGCCTCAGATGAATGGGAATGGGACCAGTCAAATCTCGGAACTATTCAGGTACACCAGAATCTTGTTGAATTCAATAACTAGCGGCTACGTCCCCTAGAGGCCTCTAGGGGGCACTTGGAAAGGAGGAATTGAATTCAATAACACAATTTCCCAAAATGGTTATTATCCTTCCCAGGATCTATGAGAAGCAAGGAGAACAATATCGGTTCAGCAGTTTTAGAGATTCTTCAGTAAAAAACTGATAGACACCCTGTTACTTTATTATAAGAATAATTCAACATTAAAAATAAGACCAACCTTCCTAACCGGAGCTTACATGTTATTACCCATTCTCGCTAGAGCTAAAGATTTTTTAAAAATTGAGAGGGAGATGACGTTTACCACAATTAAATCTGCCCTGGAATAACACAGAAGTTTCCTAAAATTTGTGGAACGATCGAGTCAGCCGTCTCTTACAGTCTTATAAATGAATCCTATATTTATTTTTAGGAGTTACCAGAACTTGGATACCAATCCGACAGTTCAGACACGGATAGTCTTATCCCGAAGCACAGGAAAAAGTCACCGCCTTCAGAGGAAGCTGACAATAATGGGTAACTTATACGGTTTCACTAATTGGGTGTGGCTGCTGAGCCATGAAACCAAGTGCACTACTATTTTGAATACTAGCAGCTGCGCCCCTAGAATCTAGGGGTTCTGTATTTAAATGAGTAGGGAAGATCTAATATATAGCCTATGTATAAAAATTGTATAGCTTAAAACCATCAAAGGGCATATGTAAAGTTTTCCTAAGATGGAGAACTTCATCGGTTTAGTTTTTACTGAAATATTTAGCTTCATACAAAAAATCCTTACAATATTATATAATAATCATAAACAACATGCTATTAGCAGCAAAACTTATAAAAAGGCATGCACAATTCTTTTTATTGTTCATAAACATATTTAAAATTTTAAAACATTTGTATATATTTTAAATAGAAAGGCTAACTGGCATCAAATGCTCTTATAAAGTCTAAAGTACAAATTTTCTCGTTAATTTGAACCACAAGAACCTGCTTCTCATAAATACAAACAAATGTTAAACAATAATACTTTTTATGCAAACTAGCGGCTATGCCCCTAGAATTTGTGTGATTTTTTATTCAAATGGACATGGAAAAGTAGAAAATAGCATAAAACTATCCCAATACTTAAATCTAATATAGAATAGCCTAAAACCTAACCCTTTGAAAAGCTAACCAAAATATGGGGGAAATGGTAGTTTTTCTTGTTATAAATTGTTACGTTAGGCTTGGTTAGGGCATCCCCCCTCCCCCCAAATAAGTGGGGGGATTCTATGCTCGCTATACACTTATTTATTTAAGAAATCATCTTAATATGATTTATTTTCAGAGATGAGACTCTGTTCCCCGCGCTACCGCCAGTTCCAGAAGACAAACCTTTGTAATCTTATAGTTGTTAATCAACAATTTTATTTTCTCATCCTCATATATCATTATCATCATTGCGTCATTATAATTTCTTAATTCTATATAAATAAGAGCATAGTTTAGAAAATTAAGAGATATAGGATCCATTGAATAAGAAGCAAAATGAATGAGAAAATAATCAAGAAGGGAGAAATTGCAAGGGCTAAATTTAAATTGGTCCCTTTTAATATGGAGAGACTATATAAAATGTTACAGAAAAAATTAGCCATATGACATAAAAGGACCAATAAAACATACATAATTGGACATAATTCCTGTGTTTGGAGAACAAAAAGTGAGAAGCAAATACAAGGATAATTTTAAAAGGTGTTTAAACTAAAGACTTTTGAGTTTTAGCAGATTTTACCTCTAATTAACGACCTAAAACCCATTTTCAGTAATTTTAGGTACTTAGTGACATTTTTCAATTATTTATTTTTGGATTGATCTTAATAACAATTTGTAATATTCAGTGATTAAAAAAATTCTTATTAAGGGGGGGGGGGGTGAGTTTTGACACATTTGCGTAAACCTAGTACCTAGGCTTTATCTTTGGTCTGAGAGGATAGGTTATTAATGATAAAATCATTCTTATATGATGAATTTCACGAAGTTTTAAGATTTTTGGGTAGACCTCCAGGTTCCGGAGCTGCAGGCCTCCAGGTGTTCTATGTACAGGTAAAAATGAAAAAAATTTTTTTTTATAAAGTTACAAATCAACTTATAAAACAAAATATGCATCTTTTTTCTTCAAATGTGTAAATAATATTAAAAAAGATGCATATTTTGTTTTATAAGTTGACCTGTAACTTTAAATTTTTTTTTCATTTTTACCTGTACAGAGACCACCTGGAGGCCTGCAGCTCCGGAACCTGGAGGTCTATCTAAAAAATCTTAAAACTTCGTGAAATTCATCATATAAGAATGATTTTATCTCTAATAGTAATAACCTATCCTCTCAGTCCAAAGATAAAGCCTAGGTACCAGGTTTACGCAAATGTGTCAAAACTCCCCCCCCCCCTTAACAGTACTTTTCTATTATTTTTCTTCAACTAAATTGTTTAAAACTTGTTATTGCTGTGCAACATATAAACTTATTTGTATAATTTATCAACCTTCAACCGAAGCCATGTAAATTAATGCAATCAATAAGTGTAGTCATACAAGTAATTGTTGCTTATTGTTAACAATCAACATATAATCACTGGGGCTCAAAATGGAAGTGCGAACAAAAAGTGCAATATGGATGTTTAAATGTCAGTGTTAGATGTATATTTGTCAGCATATCTACTAAATTTAGCAAATTACTGTCGAATTTACATCAATACAAACAATTTTGACAAAAAAAATCTACTGTATTTCGGCCAATTGCACAATAGACAGCTTCCCAGTATGTCAATACTTAATCATTTCTAATGTGACAATTTAGCACAGTTTTGTTTAGTAAAATTGTAGGTACTTCTAAAAACAATTAACTTCAGTGAAAATTCATGCAATGGAACTATAAAAATGGAACCATCAACGAGCCTAGGCCAAATTTTAAAGTTACCTAATATTTTCAATTTGTACCTTATTATTTCATTTTAAAGGTATTTTATTTTTTATTAACCCATTAATTTATGCTTTTTCTGAAAGCAGCTTAAGGTGCCTAATAAAAAATGACATCATTTAATACAAATGACCAATGATAAGCCAGTACGTATTTTACCATTGGTCAATAAAAATGTATAATGGCCTATAATTGGTCATTTGTATAATTTTTTAGGCACTTAAAGCTGCTTCTTTTTGTTCTGTACATATTTAATCAGTAAAACATAGGGAGGGAAATTACAATGGCGATTAAACACTATTGTCCTATATCCCTATTCTAAATCTAGTTTGAATGCCGTAATATTAATGGAAATACAAACTACCAAGCTTTTTATTACTATGCCAAAATGGAAAACTATGTTCAAATAGAAATAACAAACAAACAAACCTTCTTGTTTTCTTTACAAATTTCAAAACTTAATATATTCCTCTTAATTTATCAATAATAAATCATTTCATTTTCAAAATCTCATAAATCATCAATCGTGTTCACTTTTCATAATCATATTTATCATTAAATATGAAACTTTATAAAAAAAAATGTAAAATATTTGTTTTTCCTTAGCTGGCATATACAACCAATTAAATAAAATGTATACAATACCTACAAAATATAAACACAACGCTGTTTCATTTAATGTATAACAAAGATTTAGAACTTTTTACATGAAAAATATTAACAAACTTTTGTAGCCAATGTGTAAAAATATGTTAATGATGTCCAAATGCAGCGAAGCTTCTAGAAGTGTTAATACTAGAATATTACTTGAATGAAAGGGAAGGGATCACAACAGTTGAGTACTGAACAGTGAAGGGTAAAGATTCTAAGGAAAGGGGAACAAAGTATTGAAGCATTGAACAGTGAAGGTTAAAGATTCAAAGGAAAGGGGAACAAAGTAGTGGTGTACTGAACATAAAACGATAAAGATTCAAAGGGAAGGGGGGAACAAAGTGGTTCGCACTGAACAGTGAAGGGTAAAGAATAAAAGGGAAGAGGAACAAAGTAGTTGTGTACAGGGCAGTGAAGGGTAAAGATTCAAAGGAAAGGGAACAAGTAAGTGGTATACTGAACTGTGAAGGGTAACGGTTCAAAAGAAAGGGAAACAAAGTAGTGGTACACAGAACAGAAAAGGGTAAAGATTCAAAAGAATATCTTATCAATTGAACAGACCTGGATTAATTGTAGAGATGCTTCGTCATTTTAAAATTCTATCTTTCTTGTTAATAACATATGTATTATATTATTTCATTTTTAAATTACTTGAAAGTATTAATAAAATTATCTGAATTTAATTAATAGTTCAAGTAAATATATTATTATGAAAAGTCATTTAAAATTGAAACACTTTTTCATTGTACCCATTTATAGGAAATAAGCAATAATAAAAATAGTTATATTTCAATGATTAAAAGTTAGACTGTTTACAATTTCATAAATCATACCATAAACATAATGTAATTTTTGCATATTTAGCTTTTAGGCTTTTTAAAATTTTCATACACATTTTCACTTTACATAATCATATAGAATTTTAATATTAACAAAACTTGAAAAATGAAATAAAAGCCTAACACATTCTTGATTAATTTTATCTTAAAAGATCTGTATGTGCTTTTACATCTAAATATATAGGGATGGCAATCCTAATCTGCTAAAGGGAACTATGCACGAAAGATAGGGATTAAAGCACTTTTCAGCAGTGTATATATATGAGTACTTTTTGGTTGAATATACTAGGTTTCTGTTTAATACAGTTAAATCAATTAAAAAGCTTTCACCATGCTTTGAAAAAACTTTGATATGTTAAGCAACTTTTTAAAAAAATATCATCAAATGTTTTGTTGTATTCAACGTGCAAAATAAATTTCAGGTTGCCATCCCTGATTATTTCTAATTTACTTAATTTAGAAATATTGATTTTTATATTGAAATATGTATAATTAGATCTTCTTTTAGATATTTTTGTTAATTGTGTTAAAAATAAAATTTTTAAAGCAAAAGTTTATTTATCTACCTATGAATTCAAGGGTTGGAATTGCTCATCAATAAATAACCAACTATTTCATTGCACGACCTTTGTCTGGAAATCCTTATTGAGCAGGCTCTTAGGTTGGTTATAACAATTGACCCTAATTTTTTCTTATAATGTAATCAATCTTTTTTTCAGTAAGTATGTACATATAATTTCAGCGTCTTTATTATGACGCAGTCAAGAATTAAGATCCTTATTAACGTGCATTTTTCAATTCAAGCTACAGTTGCCAGGCAGTAAGTAAAATCTTCAAATCCTTTTGTAAACTTAGATTTACAAAGCGGCCAAGGCTATATCAGGAAAGAACTCTATAGAGGAAGCAGCCCATTTATCGTATGCATATCGTAGGATATTCTTACGACGTTTCTGGCAGGGCTGGAATCAGCATATATATATTTAAAGGTAGGGAAAATAACCCAGGAGCAGGACTGTGTATATCATGTACCTAAGGGACATACAGGTAGAGGAAACAATCAAAGTTGTATATTTGAGGTAGCTCACACTTATTAAATTTAACCAACCAAAGAATTTTTTATCCAATCTTAACCAGACAAAAGTCATCTAGCTAAAAAAGATGCGTAGATTTCATTTCTGGCAACCAGAAAATCCGCAGAAATCGAATTCATGAGATCCAAAAAAGTTTCATTAAAAAAAACCTTACACCAAAAATAACAAACGATAATTATAACGACGACTTAGTTTCTTTTTCCTGTTTAATACGAATATTGAAACTAATTTTCAGGCATGCATGTTTGTTGGTATAGTACTTTTTTTAGAAACCAACACAGACATATATAAAACTACGAAATTGTATATTAGTCACTAGAAAGATTATATTTTTTTTCTTGCTTTAAAACAACTTTTTGTACATAAAAACCCGTAATGTCTTCATTATTGACACAAACATGCATGCTGTATAGTTTTAAAAAATTTAGTCAAATAAAATACCAGAGATCGGTTTTTAATAAATGCCGCGTTTTTTCGACAATTTTTTTGACATTGATTGATTGAACGAAGACGATGGGAGAGTATACAACATAAGAATTTAAAATTTTAAAATTGTTATTTTAGCCATACAACTTAAATCCATTTTCGCTGCATATTTATCAATGCATCTTTTTAGATCTGTATTAGACATTATACAAATGGCCAAAATAATAATTTTAAAATTTTGAATACTTTAGTTGTATACTCTGCTAAAAACCTTATTCCTTCTTGAAGATCAATGCCCCGTACGATTTTAACAGAGTATACAAAACTTGAAAATTCAAAATTTTAAATTATTATTTTAGCCATTTGTATAATTTCTAACACAGCTCTAGAATGACGCATTAATAAATATGCAGCGAAAATGGATTTAAGTTGTATTAGATATTATACAAATGGCTAAAATAATAATTTTAAAATTTTGAATTCTTATGTTGTATACTCTCCCATCGTCTTCGTTCAATCAATCAATGTCTAAAAAATTGTCGAAAAAACGCGGCATTTATTAAAAACCGATCTCTGATTAGAATACAAAGCAAGAAATAAAGGTTATCAACTCCCTATGAGCTTTTTGTGTTAAATAGAATTATTAATAAGAATAAAAGGGTTTCAAAAAAAAGTAAAATAACAAAATGTTAGGTGAATTGTTAATATTAAATCAATCAAAAAATGTTTTACATTCTTATAATTAATTTCAATAAAACATATATATGCTCAATAAAGGTTATTTATAATTATGAATTCTACCAGACTAAAATATAAAAGGGGAAATAGTTTATGAAGACGACACAAAATGATTTTTTTTTTATCTTTAACAATTTTAATGTTTTTATTATGTAAATATATAAAGTATTATTCAAACTTAAAGGATTTAATCTTTTTCTTTGTAATTTATATGTCAAAACAGTGTAAAAATGAAGATCTTAATTACGAGTTTTCAAATCATTAGATTTTAATACAATTTATTATAGAAATAAAGAATAATGTCAACAAAAAAAAATTGCTACAAAAAGGCTTACTGTATTATTAAACTGACTTAATTGTATAATTGCATTTATTTTGTTTATTTACCTTGAAAAATGAGTGTTTAAGTGCTGCATTGGTTAAAATCAAACCTAAAAGTGCTCTTTATTCAGTGATAGAGTGAAAAAAATATATACCTTGTTTTATAGTTTTTGATCTCTTTTTTTATATATTTTTATCTGATATGTATATCAAACTTTAAAAGTATCTATTTCATTAGATATTCATACTTTGCTAAGACGTCTTTGTTACTTTTTGCACTATATTTGCTCTAAAAAGGATTCTTTATCTGACTTTTACATTTAAAATGAAAGATTTTATGCCAATTTTTGTGTTGACTGTAGAAAAAAATAATTATTTTGTTTATATGCAATTTTCTATAATAAAATGTGAGAAATGCCTTTTTTCACATGTAGGGTGAAAAAAGTAACACTGAAAATATTTTTTACGTCTTAAGCATGTCCTAAACTCAAAGATAATAAACTTTCATAAAAGATTTATTTCAGAATATGTCATTTAGGGCATAAAATTAATTTTGCAAATTAACATTGCAAATGTTTGCCAATAACTTTTAAAAATGATTTCTGCGGATTTTCTAATTTACATGGGTGTTTTCTACACATTTTCCCCTTTCTAAAAATACCTTCCTCATAAAGATTGGCTTCCGGAAAGTATATACTTTTCCAAAATGATATTTGGTAGGTAATATACTAGGTATAGTACGTTCGAAAGGAGAAGGGACATATATCAAGGTTATTGATTTACGCCATGAAGGAAGTCATCAAGATTGTATAGTTAGGGTAGGGAACATATATTTGCAGGAAAAAGCCCAGTAACATGTTTTAAATAAATGTTACAACATTTTATTAAGTAAACCTTTGTGACATTTCACTGTGTCACACGCCTAAATTGTGACCAGTCACACAATTTATATAATGCATTTGTCAGCAAAAATGTGACCGCGTCACAAAATTTTTGAGTGACTTGTCACAAAACAATATACCTATGTTATTGTTGTATACCAAGGAGGAAATCACTTGCAAGTTGCAAGGTTATATATTTAGGGTAGGGAACATACATGGTGAATCCTAAAATGGTGGGTCCGGCTCTCTGGCATATCTCAATTTTGGCGAACTTACAATTTTGCAACGCCTTAGTAGAAACAAAATTAATTTATATTTAGAATATATACATTCTGTATTAAAAAGCAATTAAAATTATCAAGAAATTTAATTTTGTATAACAAAAATATCAATTTGATTTTAAAAATTAGCGATGACATCGCAGACAACTTCGTATGAAACTAATGTAAAAATTCGAGTTACTTCTAGGATGTCATGACACTTATTTTTAGTAGCGAAGCTACTCTATTTCCAAAATGTCCATCTATACTTAACTTTGTCATAAATGGAGTAGGGGAAAGGTGATTTTCTCAGCTACTATTCAAGATAGACACCTGAAACTTCTTGACACCATTCATATAATCATTTTTGAAAACAATGGCAGTTGTAGGTAGCTTTACCCCTTCCGTTTTTGAGTGGGGAGGAGGGGGACGGGCATTGAACGCTTCCTTTAACCTTTTATATCATCCTCTATTACAGCAAGAAGGTTGTGTGCATATTCCCTGGTTGTTAAAAAATTTCCGACCGTAAGTCATTACCTTGATAAAACAAACAAATAAACTATTAGGAAACCATTGTTCTAGAGTTCCTCAGATGTTTTCTATCTAATTTTATGTGTGAGAGTCCACATCTCCATCCTTGGGGTTACAGGATGCGAACAAACAAGGCAGGATCATGCAGGTGAAGAACAAAAATATTTTTTTTTTACTTAAACAAAGCTTTTTACATTACCAATATATTAAAAGATCCTATAGTAGTCCATATCAATTTAAAATATAGGGTTTAAAGTCATTTTCAGGTTTTGGGTATGACCTGCATAAAACTTTAAATGGCTCCTATGAAAGCACTTTTAGACTAAGATAATTTTATTTTTAAACTCCAAGCTTAAACTAACATGTTAACATGACATATTAAAATGTCATAAAAATCTGCCGCTATTTTCCCACCAACCGCTAACTGCAGTGGCAGACAGCTTCCAAGTACACCACTGAATTTATATTTTGAGAATTCTAATACAAAATAAACTTTTTTTTTGGAAAAATTGCTCTTCTACCCTCAAAAATAAAGAAAACTACAGCAGCTTAAAATCTTTAAAAAGGGCCTAACAAGGATGACAACATCCATAAGTAGCGTGGCACAAAAATCGTGGATGGGAATACATACAAATAGAATGAAAGAGTAATCTTTAAAATCAAGAAAAGATTCACTGGAAAAAATAAACACAAAACCTTATTTTATTTTCTATAATGATTGACATACCAACGGCCAAAGTAAATTATATGCTGGATTTAATTTAGATATCAATAACTAAAAAAGATTTGAAAATCGGACCATAAACACCAAAGTTATGGTGAAAAATTTGAAAAATACAAATATAGCCTAAAACCTGCTAAAAAGCAGTCCGACCGCTATGAATGTGTTAAAGTTAATTATGCTCGTTAGTGTTGGGAATGTTGACAAAAAGTTTCAGCCTTCTATCTGTCATAGGAGCCGAGAAAATCACGTTCCCCCCACTTTGTCTCTAACCGAAATACGGACATTTTGAATTATAGAGTAGCTTCGATACTAAAGTAAAAGGGTAGGAAATACAGAAATTCTTTATAAAACAAACACTCTTTTAGACGGACTAAAAGACATTTTAAATTATAGAGTAAATTGCAAACAAATAAAAGATTCATTTTTCAGCTCAATTTGTTCCTGCAAACATTTTAAAAAAAGCCTTTCTATACGTCCGTCCATACGAATTAGAAAGTGTAGCAACTCTACCAAGAAAGTCTGTACGTTCATTTAACCCTTAACGGTCGGAGAGGGGAGGGGGCGTTGAACGCCCCCCCATCCGTTTTTTTATATCTCATTTTCTGTGTGTGAAAGATAAAGAGCCCATACTGCTTGACTTTTTAAGTGTGGGTATGACACATAACTGAGAGTTGGAATTTTTTGAATATCTCCATCCTGGCGGGCACAGGATGCCAGCAAACCTGGCAGAGTCATCCAGGTAAAGAACAAAAATATTTTTTTAATTAAACAAAGCATTTTATCTTACCAAAATACTAAAATATCCTTTAGTAGTACATCCTCATATTAAATACAGGTGTTCAAGTCAATTTCAGGTTCCAGGTATGATCCTGCAGGTCCTGATCCTCCAGGTCTCCAGAAATCTTTAAAAGGCTCCTGTGGCCGTAATTTTTGACTTAGAGACTTCAAACTTTAAACTTAAGCTTTTCTTACATGTCTACATAATGTATTAAAATTTCATAAAGATCCGCCGCCGTTTTCCCGCCGACTGCGGCGGCTGGCAGCTGCCAAATATAGCTGCTGCCGCTGAAATTTATGTTTTGATATTTCAAATATAAAATTTACATAAAAATAAACATTTTCTGCAAAAAAATTTTCTTCTAGCTTAAAAATTAAAAAATTACAGCCGTTTAAAATTTTTAAGTAAAAAAGGACCTAAAAACAAAGGTTGTTAAATAAAAGGGTGAAGGAAGCAAAAATTGACTTTGACTTACTTAAGGTCGGAAATTCATCATAACACAGGGGACTTGCACAAAAAAATTTAGCCCTCTAGCTCTAATAGGAACTGAGATAATAAGGGGGGGCGTTGAACGCCCCCCCCCCCCCCCCGACTGATTAAGGTGCGGCAAGGGGCCCGACTGTTAAGGGTTAAAACATGCTGATTTGTAACTTTTTTGACAACATTTTTTGTATGAAATAACAATTAAAATCTACATTTTAGAATTGTCATATCAATTTCGAATTTTTCATAATGATTCCTATGACAGTTAGGCACAATTTAGAACAGTTTTGTACGAATAAGAAAGCGTAGCAACTCTATATTATCTATCAGAAAGTCAGTAACTCCATTAAAAGATGCTGTTTATCCTTTTTATCTGGTTTTTGGAATAATGATTCCTAGGAAAATAAGTTAAAGTATTATAAGCAAGGCATCTCTATAATCAAATCCTAAATATGAAAGTATGTCCTTTTACTGATTCCTATATTTATGCAATTTTACAAAAAATGTATGTACAATTTTGTTTAGACTTGGAAATTAATGTTCGTAATTTATTGTTTGACTGTTCTTCCTTCTGATTTTAGAGCTTTGATTTTATGGATGTTGTCATCCTCGTTTTACTTTAAACTGTTTTTAACCTATTTTTTTATCAAATATCAAAAATATACCATGACACCAGTAGAATCAGACTGCAGAGCCCAAATTTGAATTAAGTCCCCAATAAACTTTTTTTGGGGGATTTAAAAATCAATTTTATATGTTGCTGTGATCATTTTGATGGAAGCAAAAGCATTTTTTAGTTTGGGGTTAAATTGTTTCTTACAGAACAATTTGATGTGATTCAGATTATATCAATACAATAATAAAAACTCTACTCTGTTCGATGCAAATAATTTTTTTCTAAAACAATAATTTATATAGAAGAAATTTAACATTAAAATAAAACATATTATTCTGAAGTCTGAACCAATTAGAAGCCTTGTTTCATTTCAGTTTTTTACAATTCAAAAAAGAGTGTTTTCACAAAGTGACTTATTTCCAATGTAGTTAAATAATTTTTATTTAATTAAAATGAAAAGAATGAAAACTATACAGATAAAAGATACATGCTTTTTAAAAATATTTAAAAAAATAAGTTTGAATAATCTTATATTTTATCATATTTGTATAAGTGACAAAAAAAAATTTGTTGTATTGCGTAAACGTTTGTTGTCATCTTTCACTATTTAACCCTTTACAGCCAATTTTTTTGTGTTTTAAATAAGTGATGGAAAACAAGCACGATAAAGTTAATTCATTGATATATTGTAAAGAATTAAGTTTTTAATGAATTAATTTAGATGAAATCAAAAGGCCTAATTTTACTCTATACCAGAATACTATATATATGAAGCAAAACACTCTAAAAGCTACGAATTTTACCCAAATAAAAAAAGACCTTTTGCTCTGATCAAAAAAGACCACAGCAACAGTAAAATCAATTTTTAAATCCCCTCAAAAAAGTTTATTGGGGACTTAATTCAAATTTAGGCTCTGCAGTTTAATTCTACTGGTGTCATAGTATATTTTTGATATATGTTTTAAAAATAGGTTAAAAACAGTTTAAAGTGAACACATTTTATATTCTGCGAATAAATTGACGCCTAAGCTAAAGTCACCCGTTACTGTTGAAATGAAAGATAATCAGAAATAAAATATGATACATGTATAAAAAATCAATATTTTTTTATATTTTTATTCTCAAAACTGTTTAATTAATGGTGGTGAATTAACCACTTTTTGGTACGCCCCCCTTGAAACGCCTCTATTATTCTACATTCAAATTGATAATAGTACACAATGTTATTAGGTACATTGTTGTATTGATTTTTTAAAAGAAAAAAGAAATTTAATTTTAAAAGATAATTTAATAACAACCGTTCGATATTATATTAATCAATAATAATTTTTAGATTTTTTCGTTTAATTAAATTCTTTGAAATTTTGGCGATAGTTCTCAGTGAGTAAACATACAAAATGAATGTTGTTATATATTTTTGACTTTAAACAAATGCTTTAGTTAAGACAAATTAGTTGTACCAAATGATTTTTTTAGTAGAAGAACTACTCTATAACTCAAAATTTTAATGTGTTCGTCTGTAAGAATTGGTATTTGAAAAAGCTAAAGATTTTAACTGCTATATAATAAAGATGGCTAAATTTTTATGGAAAAATTATGGTTTCCTCAAAGGGACTAGTTGAGCAAAGAACACCGCAAACACTCTAAATTACAAATAAATTGAAAATAATGAATTCGGAAATTTTTAAAGTGAAGCTTCTCTATAATTATGGTCGATCGGTCAGTCTGTCTGTCCGGCCGTGACGGTTAGCTCTTTTTGTTAATTTAGACATTTTTTCTTATCAATTAAATAATTTTGTATGTTGATTCCTATATAAGTCAAATACGATTTAGGAAGCATAGCATCTGTTAAGTAAATGTTACTAGAATTTCTGTATGTCCATTTCAAACATGTTGATTTTAAATTTTTTTTTGCGATAGTTGGCGATAATTGAAATAATGATTCCTAAGACAACATTGTACAGTGTTTTAGCCGAAGCTTCTCTATAATTAAGTCCTAAAAATGTAAGTATGTCCTTAAACAGTATCCTATATTTAAGCAGTTTTACACTCTACAAATGTTGATGTGCGTTTGACCTACCACTTCAGATCTTTGCATTTATAGATGTTGTTTATGAATATTTTCATAAAATCATAATGTTATTATAATTTACTGTATATGCACAAATTTATATCCAATAATATTAACCGTTCCTAACCTCTCTGGAGGGCCTTAACCCTGTCAGGATTATTTAATATTTCCTAAACTAATCTAACTCAACCTAACCTAACCTAACCCCCGGGAAGGGGGGTAAATCCTGGAGGGTTTCTGTTATAACTAACATAACTAAACCTAACCTAACCTAATTTTACTGAGCCAAAGTGAATCTAACCCCTGCGGAGGTTTCAAACCCATTAGGCTACTCAATATTATCTGACCTTACCTAACCTTACCTAAACCCTGCAGGGAGCCCTAATCCTGCGAAGCTACTCTATATTATCTATTCCTATCTAAATAAACCTAACTTAACCTAAACTAACCAATGCAGGGGACCCTAACCCTTTTGGGATACTCAATATTAATTAAACTAGCCTAACCTTACCTAATTGAATCTAAAATAGCCTGACTCCTGGAGGCAGCTCTAACCCTGCAGGGTTACCCAAGATTATCTTACTAAACCTACCCTACCTAACTCTATCCTAACCCCTAACATAACGGGTCTACTCAATATTACCTAACATAACCTAGCCTAGCTTAGCCTAACCTAATCTGACTTAATCTATCATAACCTAACCCCTATGGATGTGCTAACCCTTCAAGGGTACTTAACATTACCTAAACTAACTTAACATAGCCTAACCTAACCTAACCCAACCCATGTGGAGGGCCCTATTTCAGCGGGACAACTCAATATAACCTAACCTAATTTAATTTAACCTTGTTTAACCTAATCTAAACCCTGTGGGAGGCCCTGACCCTATGGGGCTACTCAATTTCATCTAAACTAACCTAACTAAACGTAACTCAATCTCTGGAGGAGGCCCTAACCCTGTGGAGCTACTTAATTTTACCTAAACTAATCCCTGTGGAGGAGAGCCCTTACCTTGTTTAACCTAACCTTACCTGTGCAGGGGGCCCTAACTCAGCGGGGCTACTAAACTTTACCTCACCACTGCACTGTGGAGGGCCTCCAGGGCTTTAATCTGATAATTTTTCATTTTTAATATCCGAGGAAAGCTGTCTATAATACGATGCGTTAAATAATTATTACTCAGCTTTAAAAGAAATCAGATTTCAAGTCTTTAACTTCCCTCATGTCCAATTGTTGAAATTTTGAAAGTTTTTTAAATCTGCCGTTTGAATCATATTGTTTGTTACATCTATATTTAAACCTTTAAAGATTTTACTTTTCTATAAACCATTTCAAAATTAATTTATGATATACATTATTTAATATACAACATTCAAATATAATTTTTTTATTTCATAAATAACATTTTCTACTTTTCATCCCTATTGTCCTTAAAGTGTTAACTCAGTATAAACTTTGTACTTTCCCCCCAACTAATTTGTCTAACTACGCCTCCCACAATACAAAACTGTATAAAAGTCGTAAGAAATTAAGACGGAAAAAACTCGAGATATTTGTCATGCACGTAATACGTGGACCCATACAGGTAAAAGGATCAGGGACATATATCAAGGTTGTACCTTTTAAATAATATCATACACGTAACACAAAATTGTGACGAAAACGGCGCGAAAAAATATTTTCTGAAAATGCCGCGTTTTTTGATATTTGAAAAAGTCGTCGTCCTTGAATATTATATTAGAAAACGTACAAACGAGCATCCTCTTAACATTAAACAATACAAACTAATACCTAAATAGTAAAAATAAATGTTGAAAAGGGGCTTTTCCTCTAAAATTTCCTTATAAAAAATAACATTTAAAATATGTAATAATAAATAAGTTTTGAAATTACTTTTTGATATAACGTTTTTAATGAAGGAATAGCGGCATATAAAACAATTTTTCTGCAGTTTTCTTTAAATATTTTTTACAAATTTCCTAATTAACTTATTTTCTGAACTCTATCATTAGCAAGCAAAAAATATTTTCCAAACTCTGCAGCAAGGCCAACACAATTCATTCATGATTCTCAAAGCCGAGGTTGCGTGAGGCATTCTTATATTTTGCAGTAATTGACAGATGTGACACATAAAAAAGTAAAAAGAATACATTCTCTGATACACAACATGTTTTCATCTAAATTTATGTTGGCGTATGATTGAAGAATGCAAAATTAAAAAAAAAACATATCAAAGTATATATTGTTCCCTATATGAAATCACGCAAAACAAATTATTCGGCACATCTGTTTTGTGAAGGGGTAAATAGTGCTCTTAAAGGGGAGGAACGCAAAGGAAAGCTTTGTATGGATAAAAGAAAAAGGGGGAGATCAGGAAAAAGAGAAGGGAGGAAATGGTAAGAAAGAGGTTCATTCAAACAAAAAGGTTTGGTGATTTTTTACTCTTGGGTAGGTATAAAACTTCTAAAAAAGAATGGTCTGTATATTGGATCCTTAAAATTGAAGCAAACTGCTTTCGTAAATAATCCAATTAAAAAAATGTTTTGGTTATTATTTGAAATAAATTACAATTTTATATTTATAATGTAGTTCCATGTCTTTGTTTCTACTAAAGAAATAGGAGTGAGAGAGAGAAACTGAGGGGGAAAAGGGTGTGGAGAATACGAGGTTGCGTGATTATCTCTTTATTTGTCAAGCGTAAGCAAAATCTGTTCCTGCCCACTATGAAATAGAGGAATAAAATGAGAGGTTTTGTGTGTACAGAGATCAATGAGGCTCACAAGAGTGGGGGAAGTGTGGTGGTGTAGAAGGTTTTCACAAGCAAGTAATGGGGAGGAAACAGAGAGCTAATTATTCTATATTTATATGCACAACGTACGTTATAGTTATTTTTATTGTTACAAAAGACTTTATTTTCACAGTTTCCCCATAAATAGGGTGATCCGAAAATGTCATGATTAGGATCTTAAAATCTGAAACTTTAAAATTGTGGATTTTGATCGTCTGATTAGAATTTTTTTGATACATCCAAAAAAAATTTACCATAGATTTTTTACATGTTGGGCAGCCAAGAGTGCGATTCTGCCTGAAAGAGAAGGGGGACGGACTAGAAGAGAGGGGGGAGAATAATGAATAAATTCATTCACAATTCTTTTCTGTAAAACTTGAATGTGTTTATTTGTGTGCAGCGCGAATTAAACTTTTTATAGTGATTTTATGACTTTTTATCAGTGAAACTTCTCAATAATCTAAATTGAAACATCGGCATGTCCTCCTGTTTAAGTCACATATAAAAAATAAAATATTAGTTGCTATATATAAAAACGATATTATGTCTAATTTTTGTTGTGGAGATTCCCGAAACTTTTGGGTACTTAGGAATCATTTAAAACAATTATAGGCAGTTAGACTGCTTTTTGACTGCTATTAAGCCGCTTTTAATTCCTTAGGTATATATTTCAAATCTAAATATTTTTATTTATTAACTTAAATTATCGCGTCATTCGAAAGACAATCATAAAAATTTAGTTTATTGAAATTTTTTTTTTTTACATGTATAGTCCGTCTGTCCGTAACGGATAGCTTTTATCGTCAATTTAGTTAGAACTGTCCTATCAATCTTAATCTTTGTATAATGGAGGTACCTAATGTTAGTTACAATTTGAATTCTAAAAAGATTATTTCATTAAAAATATTATAGTTTTATCCATAAGTGTAGGGAAAGGGGGTTAAGGGGAGTGTTATCATCCCCGGTTAACAACGAGATATGTCTAATATACTTTTTTTAACCTCTTAAATGATTTTATATACCCCCCTGGCTGACAATCTCTTAACACGCCACTGTTTTATATATCTAATAGTGACACATTAGTTTGATAATCTACATTTTATTGAATCTTTTCTATCAATTTACACGTACCATTAGGTTGTCCCCTATAAAACAGAAAGATTTTTTGTGCTTTTTAAGTTTTACTTTCAAAAAGCTTCATCATTTGGGGTAGATTGTAAAATTTGTATTAAGGTTTTAAATCATAGGTGTGCAGAAGGGGACTGTAACCACACCCCTTGTTGTCTGAATTAAAACCCCTCAATATTGGGTTTAAAGGGGGAGGTGACAAAAATTTCAGCTATTAAACTACCTAGTTATTTTGTAAATTATATTTATTTCAGATATTAGTTTATATGTAGATAGAAAATTTAAATTTTGATTTGCTTTATATTTGATGAAGTAAAATTTGAAGACGAAAAACGCCAAACATTTAAAGAAAAAGGTAAGTTGATTTATTGACCCAAGATAATTTTGGCCCCCAAATCCTTATGTTTATGCTATCCAAGGCAAAATTTCAGTTTTCTTATTTAGGAGAAATTATTTTATTTTGGCTTTAAAAATACCAAAGAATGTTTTAAAAGGATCAATTATTGACACAAAAAAATTACCTATTAAAAATCAATATTTCTCCTAATGGTTAATTAGGCTTAATGATTTATTTAATGAATAAAATCTGGAATAATGAATTGTTAATACCTCAATATTTTTGAAGCCCTAAAAGGATTTCCTAAGAAAATGTGTTAAATAGGTATTAATATGATTAAGTTTTATGACAGGGTTCTGTTTTCTGAAGTTCAAAAATATCACTCATATCTCTCTATTGGGTTTATAAAGTACCTAGTAGAGTATTTTTTGTTTTAAAGATAAAGACCACTGAAAATACTTATTCGAATCGGTTGTACTTTTTAGGGACCTGGGTAGCCTCAAAATGTCTTGGGTTGGTCTTAGGCTATTTCTTGACCTCTTTCCTGTGCTTGCTAAGAATCTAGGGCAAGGCAAATATTATAAAATATTTAGTAGCAAGTTTTTTTGGTCGGAATCCAAATTTTTAACTTTCTAAATCTTAAAAAATCCACTTCCGATATTCAAAATAAACCCTTTTTTTAACTCAAATGTTATTCATTATTGTCTTAAATTTTGCGGTGTATGGCAGGTGTCACACTTCAGCCCACAATCGTATTTTTCTAGGTTTTTAAAAGAATTGTCCCTCTCCCTGATCGGATTGAGCATAATATTTACGTCAAACTGGAAGCCATTTCTAAAAGAGGTTTATTTTTTCTACTCCCACCTTTATTGATAGGTCTTTTTATATGGCCTCAAAAATTATTTTGAGTTTAGTTTAGCTGGAATTTTAATGTAGTTTGAAGAAAAGCCTAGCATTCATAATTAGACTTTTTATTTTTGGAATATTAAATTGATATTCATTTAAATGGTTTTCTAACAACTTTAGAAAAATATTAACTGTTTATTCTAGGGGACTACTTTTGGGAGTGGGGGGGGGGGGGGTAATATGTTTTCTAGGGTTGTTTTCTCTCCCCCAAAGTGGTTTAATCCTGGACCTAAGAGAAGCTAAATTGTTAAGGAGATCCACATCGGTTAAGCGGTTAGCAAGACCTTAAACTACACACAAACGGATAAACATCCTATTCATTTTATATTAGGATTAAACACATGTTACAGTGTGTTGTTGTGTCAGTAGTCTGACTGGTTTATTTAAATACGCCTTTAGACATTTGCTTCTAAGATTATTAATTTTCCTTTCATTCTCTTAGGTGTTTAAGTCATTTAAAAAGGCATAAGTTTTCACAAAAACTAATCTTGATTTTTTAGGTTAGAGTATTAAGAATTTGAAAGTGATTTACGATGTCGTGTACAAGTTCAACAGAGGAGGGACAAACAGAAACAGAAAATGAAGAAGAAAAAAGACAAAGCATATAAAGACGTCAATCATCCCTCCTTCCCTTCTCCCCCCCTGTCTCCCTCCTCTCCTCTTGTCTTAAAATATTAGTGAAGATAAATAGTGAAATTTACAAATAAAAAGATGTGAATAAAAGAAGTGATATTAATTAAGTGAATCTTGACTATTTTATTAATCCTGTTGTCTGTGATATATTAATAATAATAGAACTTAATCACTTAGAAAATTCACATATACACATATATATAGAAATCTGCTCCTTGGAAATATAGTTTTATAGTCTAAAGACAAAGTTATACCAGCACAATGACTGTTTCAGTGGATACGTAAGTATTTAGATTTTTTAAAAAAATGCATAGGTATAGTTTTCACTTCTTCCACCAAATGAAAATTTATTTGTATTATTATCAATAATTTTGCCCCAACTAAAGCCCCAACGTTAAAACGGCTTAGCCGGCAGCCGTTAGCCGTTACATTTACAAATTTTTATTCGATTTAGGGAAAATAGACCTACCAAGAATCATTCATGCCAAGTTTCATAACGAAATTCAGATTCTAAGTGTCATTTGCGCATTGATTACGAGATGGTTGTAATACCCCCCCCCCCCTTATTAGTTACTCTTTTAAAAACGCTTTTTGTGAGAGCCATTTATCTATCTTGAGAGTTCCTGATTAGATTATTACATATTCTCTTTTGTGTGTCTTAATTAGGAGCAATCTTTTGACTAGAATTATAATATTCGTTCAGTAGTTTTAGTTAAATAGACATAATCATTAAGGAATATAAGTTGTTACTTTAACTGGTAGTTACCCTCAAAGTTCACCAACCCCCCTCCCCTCCCTTATTTGAAATTGAAAATTAAAGATGTGGTATTTTAGTTGTTTACTACTTTAGGTCAGGTTAGGGTATATGTGGTACACTACTGGGGTAGCCTAGCAGGGTTAGGGCATCTCAGGCAGAGAGAGAGGGGACAATGGGCTGTTTATTACACTAGTCCATAAAGTTCATAGTAACGTTTTCTTATTCGTTGGCTTAACGACTTTGGGCACTTTAGTGAATTTTGATTGAATCAATTTATCGGCCATTGTCTTATCCCTTCGGATCCCTGCATCTCAGGTCCTTTTATTGAATCATTTTTAATTTTTTACCTATCAAATTACCAACCTTTATTTCTTACTCATGATTGATATGAAAAGAACTTATATATATTTAGTTAAAATAATGAAATTACAAAAGTTACCTAATTGATTGGTTAGTAAGACATTTAATTTAAGGAAATAGTAGAAGCAGAAATTTTTATAATATTCTTTTTAAATGGGTATTGGGTATATAGGTAATAATATTTGAAAAGTATCTATTAAAACAAATCTATGTCTACAGTATTGACTTTAGTTGACAAACTTTTTTTCTATCCGCGGACAGCAAGCTAGGTATCTTAATTAATATTGCAAAAACAACAAAAATTTATTATCATTTACCTTAGGTCGGGTTTAATCGGGTTTAGATCTGTGGTTTCAATAGGGTTTAGAGCTGCATTAGTATCGTATTAGAATATTTTTATTTTATTTTCACCTTTGCTTACAAAGTATGTTAGTTCTTTTATATGTTCGATCATGTATTCGGTTCTGACTCTGTCAAAAATGCTTACAAAACAGACCTTTTTCGATCTAAAATACTAAAACAGTTTCTTTACATGCCCAAGTAGGTAATCAGTTTGGAAATGTCTTTCTATTTCATGAAAATAGGTACCTACTTAAAAATATGTTTTAAACATATCATATATTTTAATAAGGGCAAAAACCTTGTGCTGCGCTGCTAATCATATTTTGTTGTTTCAGAGAGTTTCTGGTTCGAGTGCGGGCACAAGTTATGATGAGAGATGACTCCACAGGTATTGCTAAAATGGACCTCACTTATTGGTCAGTTCGATCATCCAGCAGGAGGGTAGGGGATGGGGTAAAGGGGGTTGATGGGGAGGGGGTATAGTTTTCATAGCAAGCTGCGAGCATTACTTTATCAGAGTACATGAATATCTGGCGCAACATCCAAGTAATAATATATCGATTATATTAACCTATCCTTGTTCTTCTTGTGTTCAACACCATGGCTTCTCATGTATTGTACATGGATCAGTTACAATTATCGCATGCGTAGGAATTTTTTACTTTGACTTAAAATGATAGTCCTAGGACCTTAATGCATCGTTCATTTTGACATGATGTTCTAGACTCGAACCCGACACCAAAGAAATCACGATGTTATAACCAACTTTAGAGTGGGGGTGGATAAAATAACTACAACTTAGTTTTGAAAGGATTATATACACCATTGTTGGCGTAAAGGCGATAGGATAATTATAATCAGCCTAAATCAACAATAAGTATTATCCTTTACATTGCGACTTTAATTATAGAAAAGCTTCTTTAAAAAAATATGAGATAACACCCACCTAAAAATTTATAGTGGATCAGAAATTTTACAAGTAGGATTTTAACCTTGTTGTTACTTTGGTCCTTTAATGAATATTTTTTGTAGGAGGCTGGGTACCTCTGGGTGGAGGAGGACTGTCCTGGGTTGCTGTCAAGAAGAGGGCCCTGCAGGGCCTTCAATTACACAAACAACAACAAGGACAAGCAGAAGGTACCATTTCTAATTTGCCTTACTGAAGTTTCTTGGTAGTACGGTACTACTCCTTGAATGGATATAAAATACGTGGATATATTAACAGGGGAAATTTGGCGTCAATTTAGGTTCTAATATGGACCTCATTTGTTGGCCAGTTCAATCATCCAGAAGGAGAGGATGGGTGTTTTTTTATTTTAGCTAGTTGGGAGTAGTGTTGGCAATCCGTCGAATTTTTGGGCCGGATTCGGATTCCGGATTCTTAAAGAATCCGTCAAAAAAGTGGCGGATTCCGGATTCTTATTTTTGGCGGATTCTGGATTCGGATTCCGGATTCTAGCAATATTTTAAAAGGATTTTAATTTTTTTTTAAGGGGGGGGGGGGTTTAATGCAACCATCTCGTAATCAGTGAGCAAATGGCACTTAGAATTCGAATTTCCATCTATAATTTTGCATGAGTAATCCTTGGTAGATCTATTTTCCCTAAATCGAACAAAAAGTTGGAAAAGTAACGGCTAACGGCTGGCGGCTCATCTGTTTTGCCATTTGTTTGATATCTATATTGCAAATTAGTCACGAAACCTCTCTCAACATAATACTCTTTTCTACTCCAAAACGCTATCAAACGGTTCTAGACGGTAGCTGTTGGTACTAGAAGTTTTAAAATTGGTTATTGCTATCGTTTAACATGAATTAAACCAAAAATATGTTTTAAAAAGTTGATTCCTAGTAATTGATGATGGATTTACCCTGAAAATAGGCAAAAAACGGCTGAACGGCTGAGCCGCTAGCCGTTACTTTTCCAACTTTTTGTTCGATTTAGGGAAAATAGACCTACCAAGGATTACTCATGCAAAAGTTCAGATCGAAATTCGAATTCTAAGTGTCATTTGCTCACTGATTACGAGATGGTTGCATTAAAAAACCCCCCCTTAGGTGCTCATATGTCCTAAAAATCAATGTTCTTGGTGTTCTCTATAATTTACTTCCGAGAATCGAACCAGATTTTAAAAGATATTATATATAATGATGAAAATCTTTGCCTTCAAAGAGGAGGAGTTGAAAGAAAAAACTCAAGACGTTAATTTTAGCCTACCAAATAAGAATCCGGAATCCGCTATTAAAAAACGGATTCCGGATTCGGATTCCAAAATTGGCCAAAAATTGGGCGGATTCCGGATCCGGATTGCCAACCCTAGTTGGGAGTATCACTTTTTAATGGTATAATATGAATTTCTGGTACAATATCCAAGTTACTAGGTACCTATATATTGATTACTCCTAGAGTTCTTATTTCCAATTTTAAAGGAGCCTTGACTTATCAATCAAAAAATGTAATCTATAAAGGGAAGTTATGCTTAAAATCTTGGGTCTATACCTCTAATATTAATATAAGGCTGAGAATTTCTGCAGGGATAAGGTACCCAGGGATTATAAATGCTTTATTTTCTTAGTTGAATATTATAGAAAGAGGCCATTATTTGTGATTTACTTATCGGTTTATGGAATAACAACAATTTTTAGTAACAATATCAGAATATGCATTATATTTACCAAAAAGGGGTAAATTTGTTTATTATAATTTGGGTTTGCATCAATTTTTTGGCTAATGTCTTATCCCTTAAGTTTCCTGAAAATATTAGGTATTTCGGAATCATTTTAAATTATAATTTTTTGCCTCGAAAATAAGAATGTGGATATATCTGATTTGAATTAATCCGCCAAATAACCCGAATACTTTTAAGGAGAAGAATCGGAGCAGCCTCTACCTCGTGAGGACGATTGTCTGGTGGGCGGGGGCTGTGATGGGGGCCTTCGGGGGTGTGATGGGGGCAGTGGTAATCAACCATGTACACCGCATAAACGCGGGGACATTCAGTGTTCTTGCCATTATGAATATCTTATTGTCGGTAAGTTATTTAGCTCATCTTTATATTAAAAACAAGGATGACATCATCCATAAAAGTAAAGCTCTGAAACGGTAGGACAAATGAACATTAACACTTTTAAAAGTGTCAGAACTTAAAAAGCAGAATAAAGATGTATACGTCTAAACCACATTATAAGTAAATTTTGTTGCCAAACTTCTTAATTACAGGATACTGTTTAAGGATATACTCACATTTGTATGACTTGATCATAAAGATGCTTCGCTTATAACATTGTACCTTGTTGTAATAGGAATATTAATGATGTTTTTGTTTTTCTTAGGACGCCGGATATCTGATGATCATGATGTTCTTAGCTGTACCATCAAACCAGATTTTCAATATAATAGGGTAAGTTTCAGACCTTCGTTAATGGAAGAAAAATAATTCTGCCTACTCTTTTATTATTTTTAAGTCTACTAGCGGCTGAAAGGCTATTTGAAAGTAAATGAACGGAAAGGACAGAAAAAAATCCTTAAACCATTTTAAGATTTAAATCTAATAACTCAAATAGGCTTAAACCATTCTATATAAAGTTTCTCTAAAATGGAGAACTTAATCAAGAAAAAAATTTATCCATCTATTAGGTACCTAATTACCTATTCAAAATTAAATTCCATAGGTATTGCTCGATCATTTAATACCTTAGGATTTAATTATCCATTTATGCTAAATTTTGTTTGCTTAAATAACTCATTTAAATTTTATTTGTGATTATAATATTTATAGTGCACTTAATGCAAATATTCTTATAAATTAAATTCATGTTTTTATTCTAAAAGTATGGCAGGTGTCCAACTTATTAAAATATTTAAAATATAAAAATTGCCTTTTAATAAACTCTAAACACTATAAGTTTTGCATTTAAAATTACAAATCAGCAAATCATTTATTATTAATTTTCAATGGACTAAGAAAGATACATTATTAACGATAACATACTACATCCATAAGTAGCGAAGCACATAATTAAAAACAAACTAAGCATGAATTCCAATATTCAGACAGATGGACAAATTGAGTTCTAGAGGAAATATTCACGAGAATTTTTAGTTAACTATCTTTATACCTAAATAGGTGTTTTTCGTGTAAAAATCAAATATGCCCAAAAACTGTATGGCCGAATGACCGAAGTGACTGACAATAAGCTCTTAGACTCGACTAGATGCTAATTGGTCAAATAGGGAAATCTTACATTCACAAATCATTTCAGCCGCTTATCTTAAATAGCAGTGAAGAGAATCGTATATTTCGAAAAGTTTCACCTAGACGTACGGAGAGACATTGCAACATTTGGCGCAACATTATAGCTTAGCTACTAAATAATGAATGTATAATTGCATGTTTTAATTTATATGATTACTGACGTAAATGGAATTAATACACCTTTGTGTACAGATGTTATTAGTATGACCCAACCGTTACCATTCTGGAAAGGATTAGTAAGCTTCCTTTCATGGCCGTTTAATGTTATGTCTCACTAAAATTCTGAAGCGTTCAGTTGATTTGAAGTGAGATAGGGCCTTGTTACATTGTTACAAGCTTAATATTTTAATATCCTTTCATATTATATAAAGATGAAATTTTTTTCTTCTGTAACTCAATATTTTAATAACAAGGTACTAAATCGATTGAGTTCTCCATTTTTGGGAATCTTCAAATATGTCCTGGGATGGTTTTAGGCTATTTTAGTCATAATATGCTTTTGGGATATTTTTCTACGTTCCCGGCTTTTTGTTCTACCTCAAAGCTCCTAGATGTCATGGGCACAGTCGCTAGTTCTATTTATAAAGCATGTACATGACTGATTTAAGTGAAACATTGTCTACCTACATGACTTTGTGCTACGTTATCAATAATTTTGCTTAGATAAGTTGCCGATTTTTTCTTGCAATTTGACAAAATTTTCTTGTTGTGTAGCTAAAATTTTTCTTCACTTATTTCTACAGTTTGTTAAAAGCAAAATTTTCCTACGCTAAGGGTTGGTCGGTCCGTGATTTATAATTGTAACAAGTAAAAATCTTATATTTGAAAAAGTATTAATATAAAAACTTACAAGAAGATTCCATACCCAATTAAGTATAATCTGATAAGCGTAGCAACATTGTCAACTCATTCTAATAAAAACCTATTTATATAGAATAAGAATTCTTAAATAGTTGTTATGATATAAGCATAGTATCTCTTTAATAGCTTTAAGGGGGGGGGGGAGTTCTGACACATTTGCGTAAACAGTGAGTATAGGCTTTATCTTTGGACTGAGAAGATAGGTTATTAGGGATAAAATCATCCTTATATGATAAATTTCCCCCAGATTTAAGATTTTTTGGATAGGCCTACAGGTTCCGGAGCCCCAGGCCTCCAGGTGGTCTCTGTACAGGTAAAAATGAAAAAAACATTTTTTTTTAAGAGTGAGATGTCAGCTTATGAGACAAAATATGTTTGTTTTTTCTTCAAGTATGTGAATAACAATCAAAAAGAAGCATATTTTGTTTTATAAGTTAATCTCTAACTCTTCAAAAAAAAATCTCAATTTTAATTTTTACCTGTACAGAGACCACCTGGAGGCTTGGAGCTCCGGAACCTGGAGGCCAATTCAAAAAATCTCAAATCTGGGGGAAATTCATCATATAAGAATGATTTTATCCCTAATAACCTATCTTCTCAGTCCAAAGATAAAGCCTATACTCACTGTTTACGCAAATGTGTCAGAACTTCCCCCCCCCCCCCCCCCTTAATGTAAGTTTGTCTAAATACATTATGCTGAATTTCAGCATTAATACGACTGGTCATTAATAATTATTTTCCGATTTCTTAATGTAATACATACTTTGCTTCGCTATAATGGAAGTTATTATCCTTATCTTTACTTGTTTTTCTTATACTTTTGTTCTTAATAAAAATTAATGAATTGTTTCTATTACTAAAAAAGTGAGACAGAGACAAGGATAAACAATATTAATAGTGCAGAAAAAAACTAGAAAAGGGGGGGGTTCGTAATGACATCTATTCGTAAACCGTGAGCAAAATGGTCTAAATATTTAGCTAGACCCTTCAAACTTGGTATATAAGCCTAGTCCTATAGGTATTACATCTAAATGGCAAAAAAATCCAAAAAATTTTATTTTAAGGTTAGGTTAGGTAAGAAAAACCCTGCGGAAATGGGGTTTTTAGGCTTTTTTTGGTCTATTTTGATGTGGAAACTTACCTTAAATTGTTTTTTCTTAGAGTTTTAACTTAAATACACTGTGTCTATTCATATGGACATTATTTAAGATGATTCAGCAAGTCTTGGACCAACCCCAGGGGGCTAGGTGGGTGGCCCGCAGGGGTTAAGTGCATTTTTCCCCAATACATATGTTGTGATACATCAAATTATAGGTTTTTTAGGTCAAGGAACTCAAATTCAGAGCTAAAATAAGCATTAGACTAATCTGAAGCTAGCTTCAGCGGGCTGGGTTGGTGGCCCGCAGGGGTTTAGTGCATTTTTTTCAATATATATCTTGTTATATATCAAAATATAGGTTTTTAGGCCAAGAAACTCAAATTCTCAGCGAAAATTAGCATTAAACTAACCTGAAGCTAACCTTCCCCCCCCCCCCCGGGCTAGGTTGGTTTTCTGCAGGGCTTAAGAGCATTTACCTAACCCAACCAAGAAACTTACTTATATTTTTACAGGTTTTTTTCTTGAATAAACCGTGTCTATTAATGAGGACTTTATTTAAGATGATCCAGCAAGTCGGGGACTGACCCCAGCGGGCTAGGTGGGTGGCCCGCAGGGGTTAAGTTTATTTTTCCCAAGATATATGTTGTGATACATCAAATTATAAGTTCTTTAGGTCAGTAACTCAAATTCAGAGCTAGAATTAGCATAAGATTAATCTGAAGCTAGCCCCAGTGGGCTAGGTCGGTGGCCCGCAGGGGTTAAATGCAATTTTTTAAAAGTAAGCGTTGTCATACATCAAATTATAGGTTTTTTAGGTCTTTACAGCTAATAAAAGCATCAGACTAATCTGAAGCTAGTCCCAGCGGGCTGGGTGGGTTGCCTGCAAGTCTTAAGTGCATTTAACCTAACCTAACCTAGAACCCTACTTGTTTTTTTAGGGTTTGGAATAAACTGTGTCTATTTATGAGAACATTTTTTAAGATGATCAAGCAAGTTGGGGACCAACCCCAGCAGGCTAAGTGGGTGGCCCGCAGGGGTTAAGTGCATTTTTAAAAAGTATGTGTTGTCATACATAAAATTATAGGTTTTATAGGTCCAGAAATTCAAATTTAGAGCTAATAATAGAATCAGACTAATCTGAAGCTAGCCCCTGCGGGCTAGGGGGGTTGCCTGCAAGGCTTAAATGCATTTTACCTAACCTAACCTAGAATCTTACTTTTTTAAAGGTTTTTTAATTGAAAAAACTGTGACTATTCATGAGAACATTATTTAAGATAAACCACAAGTCGGGGACTGACCCAGGCGGGCTAGGTTTTACTTAGATACACAGTGTTCATTCCTAAAGCCATCATTTAAAAGATTCTTCATACAGGAGGCTGACCCAAGGAGGCTAGGGTAGAAAGGCCCGCAGGGGGGTAATTAAAATTTTTCAAAAGTATTTACTGCATCAAACTACAGTTTTAGTTAGGTCAAGAAGCTAAAATAAGATTTTTCAGATTCTGATGATTTGAGATAAAAAATTTTAGTTTCTTGACCTAAAAAACCTAGGTATAATTTGATGTATGACAACACATACTTTAGAAAAAATGCACTACACCCCTGTGGGCCACCCACCTATCCCACTGACTGGGGTCAGTCCCCAACTTGCTGGATTATCTAAAATAATGTCCTCATTAATAGACACAGTTTATTCAAGGAAAAAACCAAAAGAATAAGTAAGTTCCTAGGTTAGGTTAGGTAAAATGCACATAAGCCCTGCGGAAAATCTACCTAGCCCGCGGGGGGTAGCTTCAGGTAAGTCTTATGCCAATTTTAGCTCTGAATTTGAGTTTCTTGACTTTAAAAACCTATATTTTGATATATAACAAGGTATATATTGGAAAATAATGCATTTAACCCCTGCGGGCCACCGACCTAGCCCGCTTGGGCTAGCTTCAGATTAATCTTATGCTAATTCTAGCTCTGAATTTGAGTTACTGACCTAAAAAACTTATAATTTGATGTTTCACAACATATATATTGGGAAAAATGCACTTAACCCCTGCGGGCCACCCACCTAGCCCGCTGGGGTCAGTCCCCGACTTGCTGGATCATTTTAAATAAAGTCCTTATTAATAGACACAGTTTATTCAAGAAAAACCTGTAAAAATATAAGTAAGTTTCTTGGTTAGGTTAGGTAAATGCTCTTAGGCCCTGCAGAAAACCAACCTAGCCCGGGGGGTTAGCTTCAGGTTAGTCTAATGCTAATTTTCGCTGAGAATTTGAGTTTCTTGACCTAAAAAACCTATATTTTGATATATAACAAGATATATATTGAAAAAAATGCACTAAACCCCTGCGGGCCACCAACCTAGCCCGCTGGGGCTAGCTTAAGATTAGTCTAATGCTTATTTTAGCTCTGAATTTGAGTTCCTTGACCTAAAAAACCTATAATTTGATGTATTACAACATATGTATTGGGGAAAAATGCACTTAACCCCTGTGGGCCACCCACCTAGCCCCCTGGGGTCGGTCCAAGACTTGCTGAATCATCTTAAATAATGTCCATATGAATAGACACAGTGTATTTAAGTTAAAACCCTAAAAAAAAAATTTAAGGTAAGTTTCCACATCAAAATAGACCAAAAAAAGCCTAAAAACCCCATTTCCGCAGGGTTTTTCTTACCTAACCTAACCTTAAAATAAAAAATTTTGGATTTTTTTGCCATTTAGATGTAATACCTATAGGACTAGGCTTATATACCAAGTTTGAAGGGTCTAGCTAAATATTTAGACCATTTTGCTCACGGTTTACGAATAGATGTCATTACGAACCCCCCCCTTATCATTAAAGTAAAATAACCGAGATAATTGACTTTTTTTTATATAGTTCCTTTTTTATGGAAATGTCACTTTAATTTCTTACTTATTACTATTAGGCCATAAACAACCTTTCCTATTATATGAAGTAGTAAGGTTTTTTTGTCAGAAGATTATGATTGCAATAACTACTTAATGATTAGGTTCTCCTTTTTAGGAAAGTTTGAGATTCACTTATTTTTAGATTCAGACTTGGGGTTGGTTAAGGCTTTCTTTCTACCTCTTCTTACCCGCTTGAACACAGCCACTAGATGATAGGGGCGCAGAATAACATTGGATATTTTAAAGAATATATATGTCTTATTAAGTAAACAAGCACGTGCTTTTATTACGTTAATTTCAACAGGAAACTAATAAAATTATGCAAAACATGATTCATTTAACTAAATAAAAAAGATAACAGAACTCGTTATGATTAGTAATGCATTTTTTATTTTTTTTATCTTTATTTCTTAAAATATTTCTTTTTCTAGCGGCTGTGCCCATTGCTTTTTGGAGCTCTTTATTCAAAGGGCATAAAAATAGTTTAAAACCACCCAGAGATCTATTTAAAGCTTTCCTAAAATGGAAAACTTGATCAGTTAAACTAACTTAGGGTAAAGCGGGGCGATCTCGGTTTTGAGGTGAAGTCGGTATTTTTTTGACCACCTTCATTAAATGACATTTTTCTCCATGTTCTAATCGACTGACAGAAAAAAACATAAAATCAAATTTGTTCCTTATTAAATTGCCTACAAAAAAGTATAAAATGAAATTTTTGTGAGATGAATTTTTAGGGTACTAATTGGGTCTTAAAGTCGGACGACAAAAATTTTTTTTTTCGATTTTTTTGCTTCGGTCGGAAAAACGGTAAGTTGGACAAAAACTGGTAAGAGCTAGAGCTTAGACGTCTTCAGGGGACTTATTAAGAATCTAATAGGCTATCCATTTCCGTTTAAAACTTTAAAAAAGCTTGTATAGTTTTTTCTTAAATCGACTAAAAGTGAAGCGGGGCGAATTCGGTTTTTTCACTTTTTATACTAACTTTTTCAATTTTATATAAAAAAGTGAAATTTTCGAGAAAAAAAGTCAAATTTCTCGTACTTAGAAAAAAAAAAAAAAATTTGTAGAAAAAATTGTCCGATCTTCAAAATTTTTTTTGTGAATGCTCTTTATTACATTTAGCAACTTTAACCTTTAGGGCATGCTGTAATTAAATCAATATGTCATAGGTTTTTTGAAGCTGGAAAATCGACCACAGAGTTTGCCAAACTTTTCTCTTTTTTTCAACTTGATTTTTTTTAGGAAATTTTGCTAATAGAACTAATTTTTTTGGCCAAATCTATTCAAAATTGCCTGAATTTTAAGGATCAGGCCTTTAAAGTCATAAAAAGTTATTTTTTCTAGTAGTATTTTTATGTTTTTTATCAAAAAAAATTTCGAAAAAAAAGTCAAATTTCGCGTACTTCGGAAAAATTATTTTTTTTGGTAGAAAAAATTGACCTATCTTAATAAAATTTTTTGTGCATACTCTTTATTACATTTAGCAACTTTTACCTTTTGGGCATGCTGTAATAAAATCAATACTTCATCGATTTTTCGAAGCTTGAAAATGCCCTACCGACTTCGCCTCAAGGCGGGGCGAAGTCGGTGCCGATCAATTTTGACAAACTTCCCAAAGTCCTAGGTTTACGTCCTTTTAGGACCAGATCGACTTTTCCGAGATCTTTCTACTGGTCTTGGTCCCATTTAAAAAAAATAATTTTTACGATTTGCAGGTTCAAAAAACCGAAAAAAAGACCGAGTTCGCCCCGCTTTACCCTACTAGTCCATAATTAGACATAAATAGTTAATCCTTATATAAAAGTAACAGGATATCCATCTGAATTTGTGTGTCTGTAGCTTAGGATCTAGCTAACTACTGGACCGATATGGTTCTCATTAACAGTCCAGCTTCTTACAGGTCAAGGAAAGAACTAAAACTATTTTGGGGGAGGGTACCTCCATTCTACCATCCCAAGAGAAATAGCCCCTAGAAAAAAAATAATCTCCCCCCAAAACAAAATTTTAAAAGTTCTATTTAATTTAGGTTATGCCAACATTTCATCATTGGAGAACTGGAAACAAAAAGTTTGGTCTCACCTTTCAAACTGCTGCAGGTAATTAAACAATCTGTCCGTCTGTCTGTCTGTTTGTCTGTTTGTCTGTCTGTCTGTCTGTAATGGATATAGAATATACGTGGATATTATGACAGGGGAAAAATTGTTAGGTTGCTAACATGGACATCATTTATTGGTCAGTTTGTTCATCCAATAGGAGAGGATGTGATTACAGGGGTGGATGGAGGGATTTTTATTTTAGCCAGCTACAAGTTTCACTTTATTAGAGTTCGTAATAAGCTTTTGTAAGATCCTTGTAATAATAATTTCATTCTGTCTGTTTGTCGGTCCGTCCGTCTTCATGTCTGTAAAAAGCGGTTAGGGGTAAACTGTAAATTTATCTGCTAGTATTCAAGAATTCCCGTATATGTTTCATGCAAAAAGGTTTCGTGATTTTGTATAGTTAGTTTATGACAATGAATGTCTGCTCTATTTCTATTGAGCTTCGCTACTTATGGATGTTGTTATCCTTCTTTACCTTAAAAAAGGGGTGTATATTCTGCAAAATTGACCCTGCTATGGGGGGGGGGGGGGTTGGTAAAAAAATATGTTGTAGGGGGGAAAAAATAAGGGGGGACTGAAAACTTTTTTCCATTTTTTCTCCTTGGCGAAAATCTAAAATAATGTGTGGGATGGAGGATAATATAAATAAAATAAAGAGTTCTGATTTTTTTTCCATTTTGCCCCCTTCTTGCTGGAAAAAAACCAGGAGGGGGAAAAAAATTTAAAATTTTGCAGCAGGAGAAAAAAATTAATTTTTGTTTGCCATTGGCCTAACACTGTATTCTATAATGTTAATGATTGTTTTTATCATTTAGATGCAAGAACGTTCGACAAGGGTATAACAGCTGCTGTCGATGATTTGTTAAACGGTAAGTCAATGCCTACGCCTACAGTCTAACACGGAAAGTTTTTCGTTTTATTAGAATACAAAAAAGATTTGTTCAGACTTAAAAAAAGCTTACAATCATAGTCAGATTCTTCCCCCTTCAAGAAATGTGGAAATGATTGATATATAATCCATAGTCATATCCATATTTCATAAAATTTTTCCAGTTAAAATTTTTTATATAAACTATGACTTTAATTTTTCCACTAATTGGCTTCTAACTAGAAATTATAATCGAATATTAACAAAAGTTTCAAAATGAGATGGCTAAACAAGGAAAGTAAGTTGTTAAACCGTGCAGAAAAACAATGTCTTTCATTGAGGTTTTCATTCAGTTTCGTAGGTGTATCACAATCAAAACACAAGAACTTTAGTTTGATTTTCTTTGTTCTACTTTTTACATGTTTGTTTTTGTGGCGGATTTATTAATATTTGATAATGAGTATTATTCCATTACAAGATTTTATTAGCCAATTTAATTTACGTATACGCAGACAACTGTTTTTGAAAGCATAATAGAAACATATACCTATATTACCACTATATCACTAACTTGATTTGCTTTTGGCACGCTGCCCTTGCGGTTCTGGTAAGTATAGAATCCTCACTTGCATGTATCCACAAGCCCCCCATCCCTAGCCCCGGTGGTAGCACTCCTGCTGCCGGGGGAGGTGGTGGCACCCCTGCGGGGGGTGCGGGTGGTACCCGGGCCAATACAGAGAGTAGAGCTGGCTCCTCTTGCAGCGGAGAACCCGGTATACACATATATTTACACTTTGCATGTTATTGTTCTTGCTCTGACTAAGTCTGATATTATGTATAGTCGTTCAAGGGTGGGGGTTAAGGGGTGTTTACCCCCCTCAAATTTTGAAATCTCTCATTTTACCCCCCCTCAAAATTTAAATAAATACAAGAGATTTTCCACCTCAAACCTTTGAAACTCTTTATTTTACTTACCCCCTCAAATATTGAGACCTCTAATTTGATTTTATCCTCCTTAAAATTAAAAAAATACATTAGATCACCCCCCTTAAACCTTTGAAACCCCTATTTAACCCACATCAAAATAAAAAAAAAATTAGATTACCCCCCTCAAATCTTTGAAAGATTATCACGGAGAAGGTTAATTGAAGTGTAAGAAATATTTTCTTGATGAATAGAACCTAACAGTAATGCGAAGGGAAGATTTAAATGCCCATATTTTATTTTGATGGGTTACGGGTAGACAGTAACCATACTATGCGTATGTATTTATTTATTTTCCACTAGATAATAAATCATTCATGCGACAATATGGTTAGTTTTCTAATATAAAATATATCTTTCTAATTAGTAGTCCTTTATGTAACATACAAACCTTAATTTCTTTTTAGTTTGCATGTATAAACTTAGATTTTTTATTTGTAAGATATTTGTTGTCTGTTTTTTATGCTTACATACACACTACAGACTAGTACATAATACTATCTGTTATATAAACTTATTTACTGAATATGTCATAAAATAAACTGCCTGCCTTTTTAATTTCTGTTGATTAAAATTTTTATTTTCCATGTATTTTCGACAATTTTGATATGTATACATTTTCAGGGAGGGAGGAGACTTTGGGCTGTTTAATACTCTAGTTCCCAAAGTTTTATAATAATGATTTCTTTTTCGTTGGATTAACAACTTTGGGTACTATTACTTTTATTTACTTTGTTGTTTCATATCCCAACGTTTCAACCACTAATTGTAATCTACAGAAGGGGTCATTTTGTGTATCACCATTGGGGATGTACATCAATTTATCAGCCATTGTCTTATCCCTTTAGACCCCTGATACATTTTAATTTAATATGTGAAATTACTTTTTGGCATTATCTTCTTATACTATGACAAATTAATTATGCATTTTTAATTTTGGAATTACCTCAGAAGTGAGTCATGGTAGGTTATAAATTAAATATACATATTTAGAATCAAGTAAGATAATAGAAAAATTAAGTTTATCAGGGAGGAAAGATATAGGTATTGTACTGTAAATTACATTAGTCTTATAAAGTTTTATGAGCACGTTTTCTCAGTCTTTAAAATTTTGGGGACTTATATTAAGACTTGATTGTGTAATGAAAACTAATAATGGCCAAACTTTTTCACCAAAATTTTTAATCTTCAGAAGGAAAGGGGTTATTTTATTTTGTTAATCGTGAATTATGCAATAACTTGGCCAATTTTAGATGTAGCAACCGAGACAACCCCTTTACAAGGCAAGGATGGGGATGGGGATGTGTTTATGATGCTGGACCTTCCCCTGGAGAGGGAACACTCGGGATCTGGAACTCCTGATAACAGGTACGGATAGATCTACCGACCAGACAGACAGCCAGACAAGTGACAGACAAACGGACCGCTAAAGACATACCTATGGCAGACTAATGGGAGACAGACATACCATTGACAGCCACTTAAACCACTGACGAGACAAAGACCGCTAGACAGACATACATACTGACAGACGGACATACAGACTATGCCAGAAAGACAGACACACAATCACTGACAGACAGACAGTCAAGTTACAGACAAATAGACCACTTACAGGCAGACAAACAATTGAAAGATGGACAAACCACTGATAGACAGACAGACCTTTTACAGATAGAAGTATCACTGACAGACACACATACAACTAATACATAAATTAAGAAACCTATCATGACGTTTTGCTATATCTATGTTTGTAAAAATTATTGAACTTTCCCTAATTTTAGATCTCCGCACAAGTCAATCTCTCCGCCACTGTCATGTGGCTCCCCTTCCTACTGTGCAGGACGACAGGGAAGCTCCCCACCAACCTCCCTACCTCATTCCCCACCGACCCACCCACCCTCTTCCTGCAACAGGTTGCTTTTTAGAACTCTAGACTCTAGGGGCGAAGGATCTAAATATTAAATAAGAGACTATAAACGACCATAGCAAATAATGTTAAACAGCTTGCATGGAGTAGTGATGTAAAGCTCTGTAGTATTTGATGTCTTATCCTGTTTTGTTGTTAAACTCTTGAACGCAACAAATCATTCGATATTTTTTAGACAAAACTTTGGATTTTTTTTTACATCATGTTATTTTAATTGTTTGTTTCTCCTAGGTCCCCAGTGCCTCCTCCTCCGGCGCGCCTTACACCCACCCAGTTGATGCCCCTTGGCTCCCCCCTCCACAATCACACGGTTATTGGGGGTTGTGACATGGGGGGCGGAGATGAAAGGGGCTGTCTGGGGTCCCCTAGCCTTAATCAGGTAATTTTTATTTTGATGCTTTCCATCAAAGTGTTGAGCAAGCACAAGATTTCTTATTTTCGAAAAAGATTTATTTTTCTTTATTCTTAATTCCTTCGCGGGTTCCTAACTCTGTGGGGCCTATGTCAGGGTGGGACAAACCCTGCGGGGCTGCACTTTTCCAAAATAAGCCTACCTAACCAAGATATAACACCTAACACGAAAAACAACCCTCCCTCTTATTTTAATACATTTAAAAGTTGTGGAGAGGGGTTCTGTTCTCGACTACCTAGATAATTTTAAGATCCTGTCGATATTTTTGTTAACATATTCTTCCATATACCTTACATGGGTGAAGTTAACCAAGCAAAAGTAACACCTAACAGATAAACACCCATTTAATTGCAAGACATTTGTCTTTTAATCTTTATATTGTGTATGTTATTTTTAGTTAATCCCACATATCTTATCTTATATTAACGCTTGACATAGTAGAAGTTGGTACCATTTTTAACGTCACTTATATCATACGGTTTGGCTTAAAATAGAATAAATCAAGACATTTCCCCCAAGCAGGCACATTAGGTACCTACTTTTTACTCTAATATTTTATTTTTTTTTCAGCAAAATAATCAACGCTTAACCCGATCGCGGACAGTCTACGGTGGTTCTGGCGGTTACGGCCACCGCACTGGCCGCGGCTCCCTTCGCGGAACCGGCCTGCCGCTGGGCGATCCCAAGCCGCCGGGCGACCATATCTACGAGTGGCTGAAGAACGCGTCTGAAAAGCCGCCGTTGAACCCGCTGGGGCGCAGCTACTCTAGTGATAAGGACTGTATGCATGATAAATATTATATGCTACAGCCAGGGATGGGTGGAGTGGAGAGGGACTCGGTTAGTGATACTTATGTCAGGTATTCAAAGTGATCATTTTTGTTTGCTGCGAAGCTTATCTATAAATCTGTAAGTTCGTCCTTCTGTTTACTTTGTTTGAAAAATGATTTTCTTAGTCGCAATTCCATCTGAAAATATGATTTTCTTTTTGTGATATTTCTGACCAAAATAGAGTGCCCTCTCTATTACTAGGTACCTACTTTTTGGTGCGTCCATCCACAGAAAATATTAATATTTCTTAAAGCAAAAAAGAAATTTTCTGGGCTCCTTTGAAAGAAATGTATGAGAAAAATGGACTAAAGATAATAATTTTGATTAATTTAGGTTTGAAGTGAAAGACCAAGATCCTCAATACCAATACCCCAACCTAGAATCCTTAGCCACCGTGTAAGTTTTTCCTTTCAGTGCTTTTCGGTGCCTCCCCCCCCCCCTTTATATTTAAATAAATTAAAATAAGATGATGGTGAGGGGGTAGATTTTTCCTATGCTTAACCTCTGCGAGGGCTCTGACCTAAAGAAATAAACAAACCAACGAAAAACCCCCCTCCCTCTTCTTTTTTTTTTCAAATTATTTAAAATAAGAGCCTATGCTCAACAAGGCTCATAGAGAGAAAGCGCTCTTATTCTAAAATTATGGTATGATTTTGGTCCGTCCGTTCACGAAAGTTAATTAAACAGTTATAAACCTTTCCTGGACCTATAAGAAGCTTCATTGTTGAGAATTATCTATGGGTATTATCGTTCCCGCGTTTTGCGAGATCCATCGCTGTACATAGACAGACAGACACCCTGTTAGGATAAACATAGGTATTCAGGGTGATATTATGCAAATTTGACCCGGCTGAGGGGGATGGGGGGGGGGGGGATAAAAAAAATATGTGGTTGGGGGGGGGGGGGGGGATGTTAAAATTAAGAGAACTGAAAGCATTTTTTTCTATTTTTCTTCTCTTTGGTGAAAAACTAAAAAATATGTGGAAGGGGGCATACATAATATGAATACCTAAAATAAAGAGTTTTAAAAATATTTTTACATTTTATCCCCTTCCTTGCTGGAAAAAACCAGGAGGAAAAAAAATAAAAAAATTTGCAGCAGGGGAAAAAATTAATCTTGTGCAGAATATACACCCCTGTAGGTATTTTATATGTGAATTCCCTAAAGATAATAACAACTTTGTTTTTTTTTCCAGGCTTCCAAGCCCAGATAAGACTGGAAGGCGAAGCTCCTTATCCAGTTTAAAACGGCAATCTACTTCCCTTGGCCTTGATGAGCCTTTAGCCCCTTTTCAGGTAAGCTTTTTGTCAGGGAGAGAAGGGGACATTGGACTGAAAACTACTGGTACTCAAAAATTTTATAAACATTAATGTAACTCGTTGACTTTGGGTATTTTCTCTTATTTGCTTGGTTCGAACATTCAATATCCAAACTGTTCAACAAATATTTTTAGTCTTTTGAAGGAGTAGGTAAATTTTTATCATTATTGGGGATAAAGTTCAATTCGTCGTACATTGTCTTTTCCCTTAAGGTTCCTGTAGTAAGGAATTTATCTTAAAAAAACATTTAAATATCTCTCTTTAATACCTATTATACCTATTTAAAAAAAATGTTATAAAACTTTACCAATAATGCAGAATGATGCAAATTTGATGATTTAGCCTTTTCTGCTATTGCTGAAATAACAATATTAGATAAAAAATATCACATATATGTTTGAAATTAATATTTTACAAACAAAAATATTGCGCGCAAAAAAATATTTGGGTATAAGCTTGATTAAGCGGACTGAAACACTTTTCCAGTATGGTATCTAATCCGGTTTTCAGGAACATTGAAAAACCATGTATAACATCTTATTACAGACAATTTTCAACTAATTTATAATATAAGGGGGGGGGGGGGGGTTAATGCAACCATCTCGTAATCAGTGAGCAAATGGCACTTAGAATTCGAATTTTGATCTGGAATTTTGCATGAGTAATCCTTGGTAGGTCTATTTTCCCTAAATCACGAAACCTATCTCCACATAATACTCTATGCTGCTCCAAACTGTTTTCAAACTGTTCTAGCCGCTAGTTGCTGGTACTAGAAATCTAAAAAATATTTTTTTTGTATCATTTCATATGATTTAAAGCAAAAATATGTTTCAAAAAGTTGATTTCTACATAATTTATGGCAGATTTGCCCTAAAAATAGTCAAAAAACGGCTAAACGGCTGAGCCGTTAGCCGTTACTTATTCAACTTTTTGTTCGATTTAGGGAAAATAGACCTACCAAGGATTACTCATGCAAAATTTCAGATCGAAATTCGAATCGTAAGTGCCATTTGCTCACTAATTACGAGATGGTTGCATTAAACCCCCCCCCCCCCCCCTTATACAATTAAAACCAGCTTTGGATGACCTAAGGGTCATAGGCCCCGGCTTATTTATTTATTTAATCTCAAAAATTTTTACTTTAATATCCACATAAGGCTGTCTATAATACGATGCGATAAATAACTATTATTTGTTATTTTAGAGCAAAGAGAAAGGTAAGAAGGCTCCAAAGAAGAAGAAACACAAGAAAGGATCTGGAGTTAGAGTTAGATGCGCACATTGTCAAGAACTTTATACTGAGGTCAGTCTTTATTTCACTAGTCCCCAAAGTTTAATTATAACGTTTATGATTAAATCTCATAAAAAATGTTTTGGATCATTCAATTTCTTTTAGCAAAGCTATATGTCTTCATAAACTCAAATGTTTAATGTTTATATCTTACTTATGAAAATAACTGCCCTTTGGAGAGTAATATTAGTAAAAACTTAAAAATGACTAATCTTAATATTTATATTTCAGAGTGAGAATAAGCGTGGGTCGTGCAGTTACTCTCCCGACGCAGTCAGACAGGGGATAGAGTGTGTCAGCTGTCTCGCCTGTGCTAAATGTCTTCTTTACCATTGCCATTATGAAGACGAAAATTTTAGGTAATGTTTAATCTGTATTCCAGTATCGCTTCGAAACAGATTAATATTTTTATATGGTTTTGGTATGATTTTTAGTTCTTTTTCTCAGTTTCCAATCAAGGTAGATGTCATAAATATCTACAGAACCAATGCATATTTAGGTCCTACGACAAACGCAGGAGTGCCAAACGTCGGAGTGGACAAACGTCGGAGTGGGCACTTAACCTAACCTAACCCATTTTTAGACCATCTTATAGATTTTTTAAATGCCTAACCCCTGCGGGGGGCTTATTTGTTCATTCATATTCTAACCTAACCTAATCTGTATAGAAATACATAATAAAATTAATATTTTAACACTCCTGCGTTTGTCCACTCCGACGTTTGTCCTGGAACTTATATTTACTCTGCCTTATAAGAAGCTTCTATAAAATGGAGAACTCCATTGTTTCAGTAACTATCGAATACGTTCTAAAATTTTTTTGTTTCTCAACGAAATTTGTAATAATGTTTGTTATTTTAGTGAAGAGGAAATTTGCACGTGTACAGACACAGATGGACATCTTACACAAAGATGGATTGGGTAAGCAAACTTATATTTTAGCGAAGCTACACTATAATTTACTTTGTCTGTCCGTCCGTCCGTAATGTAAATTTTGTTTTGAGCTACCTAATGTAGAAACTAGATTTCATAGTTATTGGATTATTAATCTTTGGTTCTTTCACACGTAGTGTCTGTTTAACACTTATCCCCTCACCCCTTTATTTTTAAATAAATTAAAAATAAGGAGGGTTTCCTCCTATACCTGAAACTCTTCGGAGCTACCCAATTTAACTTAACAACGACTGACCTAAAGTAATAAACTATTATAATCTCTCATTATTTTCAATTTATTTTTAAAAATGAAGTTTATTTGTGTAAAAGCGCATAATATTTAGTTCATTTTTTTAGTATTCCTTTGATATAACTAGGGTCGGTCTGTTATTAGGTCCGACCGAGTGTAAGGGTTAGCTCTTTTTGTTAGTTTAGACATGTTAGAATTGCCCTATCAATTTTAAACTTTGCAAGATGATTCCTATAAGTTATTACTCGTTTGTCCTTATGATTGTAGATCTTCACTTTTATGGATGTTGTCCTGTAGGAATTATTGAAGAAAATTGCTTTTTCTCTAGGTTATCCTTGTTAGCCGTGCTGGTGCCCTGTTTGTGTTTGTACCCCATGTTGACCGCTTGTTATACCTGTGCTCGCGCTTGTCACGTGTGCGGGGGCAAACATGTTCCTGTCTGACGTCACGTCACACCTGGCGGAAGACCTATGCAGGTAAAATACAGGAAGGAGAGAGACAATGAGCTTTTCATTACACCATTCCCTAAAGTTTTTGATAACGTTTTCTCATTCGTTGGCTTAGCTACTTCGGGAACTTTATGAATTTTGATTGGTTTATTCATTAAGTTTTTTGTCCAAACGTTTCATCCATTAATCGAATTGTAATCTACAGAAGAGGGAACTTTGTGTATCATCATTGGGGGAAAATGTTTAGTCAAATTAGGTTAAAAATATGGACATCATTTATTAGTCAGTACCTTCATCCAGTAGGAGTGGATGGGTTTGAATGTTTGTACAAGTTTTACTGTATTAAAGTACATGATAATCTAGTGTAAGATCTAGGTAATAATAAATCCATTATTTTGTTGCAGGTATTGGAATGTTCTGATTCTACCTATTTTCCGCCAGAATATTACTATCCAACTGTGAGGAACTATACAACAATCATGACAGCGGCTGAACAAGTAGCTATTCTACAACAGGCATAATATAATATTCAGTAGTACGTGAAAATGCTGTTGGTTATGTAAGTAATAAATAAAAGTGGTAGTTAAACTTGAACTTAGAAGGTTTTTTCTTATTTTTTAATATATAAGCAATAGCATTTTTATAAAGCATAGAAATGAAAGTTTGCTAGCAGGCGAGAATTCTTGTCTATATTTATTGTTGTATTGGATGTAGAATATACGTAAATATTAAGACAGGGGAAAAATTGTCGTCAATTTAGCTTGGTCAGTTCGTTCATCCAGTTGGAGTGGTGTGGAATCGTTATTTTTTTAGCCCGCTGCAAGTTTCAGTTTATTAGAGAACATGAAAATCTAGTGTGAGATCCATTAATAATATATCCTTTTTCGCCTTTGATTTCATTATTAGCTACCTATCTACTTTTACTTTATTATTATTATTCTATGATCTCAGGAGAATAATTCAACATCAAACTCGGATGACATAGAAACATCAACACTAGAATGGCAGCCGACAACCACCACCACCACCACTACAGACAGCCAACGAGCAAGCTTCAAGAAAAGCACAAACAAAATTACATCCAACAACCGTGGACAAAAAGACGGATCTATATTTGGCTGGGTTAGGGGGAAAATTCAACGTTTACGCGGTGTCAGAAATAACAACTTAGAATCATTGTCAAAAAGAATTTAAACTTAAAAAAATGAATATTTAACACTAAAATTGCATATTTTTATTTTTGGGAACCCATTGGCTTACAAAAAAATAATATATCTTATAGAATTGTTACCTATTGCAAAGAAAAAATCTTTCTGAAAAGCAGCTATCAAAAAGTAGTTTACATTTTTTGGTTTGAAATAAAAATAGCCACAAAAGAATATATTTAAGAAAAAACTAACTACTCTTACTGTACCTTATTTACACCACGCTACTAATGCAGCTAAAATGTTATAATTTGTCAGTAGAATTTATTATTTGAAATAGTAGTTTTATTTTTTTCTCCTAGAGCCTCTAAAGTTTTTAGCTGGATTTAAACAACGACCCCGTTATCCAAGTATTTTAGCTTGGTAGATAAAAAATCATTTATAGCTCATTATAGACATTTTTTTAAAAGCTTAAGTGCATAAATATCGAAAACAAATAACTTGAATTAAAAAAAAATTTGTTTGATTTAAATTTATTTTTATTTAATTTTTTATTCTAGCTTAGCTTTCTACCTGATGCCTTTTTCGAAAGGCTATAAAAAAATGTATTGCAGGGAGGGAGGGGACATTTGACTGTAAATTACACTGGTACCCAAAGTTTTTTTATCTTATTGGTTTGCTTATAAACTTTGGGTACTTTCATTACATCTTGATTGGTTGGTTTAATCTAAAAGTACCAAACTTGGACTACGAGATCGTTGTACAACTCCAGTCATTATTTGTTAAGATTTATAGTTAGGTTTTCCCCAAAATGTAATAAAGCTTGCCTAGAAAATAATTGTCCTGGTTCTCCTCGCATCCTCTACTACAGCTGTTAATGCTTCTCAATTAAACAGATTTTTACAGGGTGTCCCTATATTACAGGAAGGTTTAGGATTTTAGTGTATTTTTATTTTTTTGGCTTTAAAAAGTTACGTCGAAAGAAAATGGGAGAAATTTAGTCATTCATATTCATAAAAGATCTTTCTGACTCAAATCTGAAGTCCTAAAATTTCCTTTTTTAAAGAACACCCTGTATGATAATTATTGATAGAAGTTGAGCCAAATAAAATTGTAAATAAGGAATACAACCGCCGGCAGCTAATTGTGTCTGGCTCTAAGGAGTTCCTGAACAACCGCCAGTAGCTAATTGTGTCTGGTTCTAAGGTATTCCTGAACAACCGCCGGTAGCTAATTGTGTCTGGTTCTACGGTATTCCTGAACAACCGCCAGTAGCTAATTGTGTCTGGTTCTAAGGTATTCCTGAACAACCGCCGGTAGCTAATTGTGTCTGGTTCTACGGTATTCCTGAACAACCGCCAGTAGCTAATTGTGTCTGGTTCTAAGGTATTCCTGAACAACCGCCGGTAGCTAATTGTGTCTGGTTCTAAGGTATTCCTAAACATTACTGTCACTTAACCTCACTAATTACAGGGCTGGGTATTGGCGGTCTGAATAATGATTTGTTCGACAGATTTTAGAAGATATTTAGTAATGAAGAAAATGATAGTCTTTTCCGTGGATAATTGTTATAAAATCATGCAATGCAATAGAAAACTAGTTTTTATTCGTAAGAAGCCAATAGAAATCGCTAGGTGATTATTATACTGGCGAAAAAGTTTTAAAAAATTAGAATAAATATAACTCCATATATCAAATGGTCATCCTAATCTAGGCAAATTTTCTTCAGACTGCCAATGCCCTTTCCCTGACTAATTGATAAATTTGTTGAATCAATGTGTCTTTCAAACTATATTGATTTAATGGTTTAGTAACATTTATCTTGGTTTTATTGTAATTTTTTTAATTTTGTCGAGTAAACTAGGATTACTGGGTACCTATAAAATCTTTAAAAATAAAAGTTATGTAAAAATCATATTTTCAAAAGACGGCTTTAACCGCTTTCTTTTCAAATACAAAAGGGGACTATGCACGAACGAGAGGAAGTTATTTTAAGCACCTTCCAGCTGTGAACCTGAGTATTTTTTTTGTGAATATACATATACTAGGTTTAGCTATAGTTTTAAACGATAAATACTTTAAAATTGTAAGCATTTCTTGATGAAATATCATTAAATGTTAAGTTCAAATGTTGGAAGTTATTTAAAATCACTTGCTCTCGTTCGTGCATAGTCCCCTTATGGTCTAGTCTTTTTAAAAAAAAATATGGCCATTTTTTATTTGCCTTTCCTTGTTTCCAACCGACAAATAAAGTCTAATATATTGATAAATTTTGAATTCTAGATAAATGTTACCTAACCTATTAAAGTATATAACTATCATATATTATTATTATTATTATATAAATTGCATGTAAAATTTATCTACAAATATTATTTTTCTTTCTAATGAAATATTTAATTTTTTTCATATCGCTTATAAATAATTTTTGTTTTGGTAGATTAATTAGAAAAAAATGATTTTAAAATTTTTGTTGCAGATATTGTTAAAAACAGTTTTTATATGTGAAATACCTCGTTATGTTTTTGTTTTTCAATTTTCACCAGTCTTATTTATATTTGATGGTTTTATTATAAGATTTTTAAAGCAAATATTACCTACATATAGGATTTAATTTCTCAATTAAAAGTGTTAATTGCTGTTTTAAATATTTTTAAACAATTTAATCAATCGTGATGTTTTTTCAATACTTAAAAGTCTAAAAATGTTGTAATATAAGAATTATTTTAACTTTTTTTTTGAAAATCTAAATTTAGGGATTTAGAGTGAGGTAGGTGGAATTGCTGCCACCATTTTAAAACTACATAAAAGTACTCCAAAAAATATAACAGCGATGAGATTTTGGGTGTCGGCAGTTGCTTTAATATTGTACAATTTAATACGCTGAAAAAAGGCGACGCAATTATACCGACAACCGCCATTCCCCGCCTTAATTATCACCGGGAGATGGCGGTTTTCGGTGGCAGCGCCTTTTTATCATGGCTCGGATTGTAGTTTATTTAAGCAGCCGATGTGCAAAATCAAATTCTGTAACTACTTTTTAGTTTATTTTTGGGTGTTAAAAAATGAAATTCTACCTTCCTCCAATTTTTCTGAATACTTTTTTAATGAGCAATCTAAATCTTTTACAATTAATGTTAAATTCAAGAATTTAATTTATCGTTAGTTTTTTTTATTATTTTAAAATGTGGGCGGGAATCTATTAAAAACCATTTAGAAACATTAGCAGACACCCTCCGCCCCCCAAATCACGCTTTTTTAAAACACCTAATATTTATTACATAGAGTACTAACAATATTATGGGGGGTTATTCAGTTTGGTTTGTTGTGTTTCTACATGGTTGTATGGTGTAGATCTTGCTAAAACTTGTGATATCTAACTAAAGTTACAGAGATAGTAGGAAAATATATGTAATCTATTTGAACTTATGTGTTTTTATTATTTTTTTGTAATTTTCTTATGGTGTTTTAGTGATGAAACTACTCCATAACTTATTTTTCAGTAGGTATGGCTTTGAAAGCGATTAAAATCCACTGGATTAAAAGTAGTTTTCGGCCATAGTGAAAAATCATGTATAGAATCGGTTTTACAGACAAATTTAATCGAAATATAAACTGAAAATAAATGAAATAATACCAGTTTTGATGGCCCGGACCATTATTCCATCAGCTCTGGTCTATAATTCTGTTTTTTTCCTTTAATTCTTCATTTTAACATCCGCGGAAAGCTGTCTATAATACGACTCGATGAATTAATATTATCTGTCCGTCCTTAAGTAACGCTATTGTTGAAAATTGAATTGCTCGGCTGCTACTTGATTTAGACGTCTAAATTTTTATATAAAGATTCCCCAGACCAGTGTCTGGTCATACAGCCAGTTGGTTGGTTATCCAAGATGACTACTTATACTTTTGCTGAACTTTAAGAGTCTCTACTCCATGGTTTTCTTGGTCTGTCGGTCTATATGTTTTGTGTTACATTTTCTAGGTAATGTTAAATGTAGTCAGAATAGTTATATAGTGCTGTGTATTTCCCGCAGGGGTTTGTGTATCATGCAAAGAAGAAGTTTTATGAAGGGGATAATTAACTGAAAATTAAAATGGTCCCAAAGTTTTAAGAAGTAGCATAAAAACTAACCTTAAACAAATCTAGATTGGTTGGTTCAAATGATCAGTATCAAAACATTAATATTTATCTATGGGAGGGGTAAGTATTTTTTTCGTATTCATTCGAATCCGGTGGATAAAAAAACTAGTTTTAATCTTATAATTGTATATTCTATATCCGCGAAAAGCCAATTATAATACGATGCGAGAAATAACTATTCTCGTATTCATTCGAATCTGGTGGATAGGAATCGGTTCTCATCCATACGAAAAAACTATGTCTAGCATCGTATTATATCCAGCTTTCTACGAATATAAAAATCAACAATCAAAAGATTAAAACCAGTTTTTTAGCCGGTGCCTTCGGCACCTCTGGGCTAAAAAACTAGTTTTAATCTTATAATTGTACATTCTATATCAGCGGAAAGCCGTTTATAATACGATGCGAGAAATAACTATTCTTCATCAATGGGAATATACACCAATTTATCCGCCAATTTATCGTCCATTGTCTTATCTGGATCCCTGTATTTTTGTTATTATTAAAAAGAAGACGACTTTTAATTGTTTAAGAACTCCGCGGCATTTTTGTTGTGAAACTTTGAAGATGCAAACATAAAAAATATTATTTGTAAGTTTTTTTTTAAAAACATGAAAATATGATCATTCAACAATTAATTATTTGCAATTTTTCTTAAATTGATTAGTCGAGGACAGAGACTACTCTTATATTTAAAGAAACAAAAATAAGGGAAGAGGATTATTTTTTTTCTTGTGCATGTTAATTTTAACTTAAACTTAGGTTGGTCTAGAGTTGAATTGGGCAAGGAAAGCCCCGTAGGGTTTAGGCATGAAGATAATAGACTACCCCTCCTCCCTTATTTTTAATATATTTCAAAAGCAGGAGAGGGGGATTTTTTGATGCGCGCAAGTACTCTGACGAAAAGTTAAATTTTTCTTCGTTTTAAAAAAAACATCCAGACGCGCGGTCGGACTGCCTTTCAGCAGGTTTTTGGCTGTTTCATATTCTTTTACTTATGTCCCCATATCTTTGGTGTTTTTGATCCGATTTTCAAAAATATTTTTTCTCATATTGTTCTGAGCATCCCTCTTAAAATTTATTTTTACTTTTGAAAATTAAAATTAATAATGAAGTTGATTCCCACTCCTTTCTTCTCCACCAAGCGCCTATAAAGGTCTCTAGATCCGTAATTTCTAGTATTTAAAAAATATTCATAATTATTAGAATTGTTTTTTTTCAGATCTAATTGAACTCTTAAAAAATGTACTTTGAACTATCTATATAACCTGAACTTGAATATATAAGAGAGCTGGATTAATTCGCCATCATTCTTTAAAATGGCTGGTTTTGAAGTATCCAGCATTGAAATAACCAGTATGACGGAATCCCCTTCCATAACATCTGATGAATATAACACCCAGGAGACTAAAAGTGATGATAGAGAAAATACTTTAGAATCCAGTGAAATGATAATAGTTGAAGAAAGCGATGAAATAGATACAAATATTGTAAAATTAGAAGCTGTAGACGTGGAATTAAACGGTCCAACATATTCAATTTTCTGTGAATTATGCGATAAAGGATATTCATCTAATAGAAACTTGAAAATGCACATAAAAAGAGCACATACTAAGCAAAGGGACTTCTCTTGTAATATTTGTGAAAAATGTTTTGTAACAAACTCTGATCTCACTAAACACAAAATGATACATTCTGACAAGAAAGCTTTTCAATGCAACATTTGTGATAAATCATTTACCTACAAAAGTGACCTAACCCGACATAGTTCAGTTCATCTTGATGTTAAAGCATTTGAATGTGACATGTGCCCGAAGAGTTTCAAAGACGTGGGCACACTGAGAAAACATAAAGTGATTCACAACGGTTTTAAGCCATTTCATTGTGACATGTGCGACAAATCATTCAGACGAAGGGTTGAATTATTTAACCACCATAAGCATCACACCAAATATGCATGTAATATATGCAGTGAAGCATTTATGTATAAACCTGACTTCAACAACCACATGAAGTCACACACTATGAAATCTGAAAATGTTGTGATTGAATCAGAACCTTTTATTCCCATTGAGGCTAGTGAAAATTTTTCCATTAAGGAAGAAGCAGACTTTACTGAAGATACTAATTTAATCAAACAAGAACCCGACTATGACGATAATAACATTATAAATAATCATTCTGGTGAAGAAATCAATAAACTTGATGTAAATTGGATAATTGATGTTAAGCAAGAAGTTCAAGAAGAGAAATGTGATATTAATCAACATAATTTTAATACTTAACTTTAAATGACTCAATTTAAAAAATATTTTTTGTATCAGTAGAATAAAAGGGGGGGGGGGATTAATGCAACCATCTCGTAATCAGTGAGCAAATGGCACTTACAATTCGAATTTCGATCTGAAATTTTGCATGAGTAATCCTTGGTAGGTCTATTTTCCCTAAATCGAACAAAAAGTTGAAAAAGTAACGGCTAACGGCTCAGCCGTTTAGCCGTTTTTTGGCTATTTTTAGGGCAAATCTGCCATAAATTATTTAGGAATTAATTTTTTGAAACATATTTTTGCTTTAAATCATGTGAAATGATACAAAAATAAACATTTTTAGATTTCTAGTACCAGCAACTAGCGGCTAGAACCGTTTGAAAAGGGATAGGTTTTGTGATGATTTCCCTTGAAACTAGTTTAAAAATGGCTAAACTGCTGAGCCGCCAGCCGTTAGCTGTTACTTTTCCAACTTTTTGTTCAATTCAGGGAAAATAGACCTACTAAGGATTACTCATACAAAATTCCAGATCAAAATTCGAATTCTAAGTGCCATTTGCTCACTGATTACGAGATGGTTGCATTAAACCCCCCCCCCCCCCTTTCTCAAAACAAAAACAAACAATTCCAGGGGTTTATAAGGATTTACATTTCAAAGGCCTTCTTTTATTTAAAGAAATTTTCTTTCACTTGTTTACCATATTGTAAAAATCATTTGAAGTAATATTCCAGTGTGGCTTCGAAACCATTAATATATAGCATCGTATTACAGACAATTTTCCACGTATTAAAGTTATTAAGTATCAAAATTAAAATCAGAAAATCAATAGGTACCAGTTTTCTTCGGACGCTTTTCATTTTAATATCCATGAAAAACTGTCTATAATACGATGCAACAAATAACTACCCATTCTATGTCTAAGTTTTTTTTTTAATGTAAAGAAATTGGCAATTTAGGCTAGGTTGGTTAATTTTTACGTTATTTTTACATACTTGCTAAAAAATATGTGATTTATTGTAAACTTAAATAGGTAATTTAATGTTAGATAGCTTGCTTTGTTGTTTTCTAAGCGTAGCTTATTGTAATCAACTATTGATGAAAGGCAAAGTTTTTCTACATTTAGGATTTGTCTGTCCGTTACAGATAATAGATATTTCTAAATGGTCTTTAATATTTAGAAAGGGAGAGGTCATTTTCTAGTAAATCCCGTAAAGGTGTGTGTTATAAGGCCTAAAAATAGTAGTAGAACGATAAGGTGCTCTAGATATATGTATTCCCTATTGAATAGAACAATAGGGAAATTTTTTTTTTTTTTTGATAACCGTACCTGGATTATCTAAAAAAAATACGAAATTTCTATCAAACGCGTTGTTTGGCTCAAACTGACAAAAATTTAAAAAAAATATAATTATAATAATAATGTTTTCTATAGGTACAAGCTAAAGGTTAAGAACAATCTATACCATTAAACAAAGGAAGAAGTCATTCTTTACAGGTTGATTTATTATAATTATATTTTTTTTTTATTTGTGTCAGTTTGAGCCAAACAAAGCATTTGATAGAAATTTCAGATATTCCAGGTACGGTTATCAAAAAAAAAAAAAAAATTTCTTCCCTATTGTTCTATTCAATAGGAAATACAAATATATAGAGCACCTTATCGTTCTACTACTATTTTTAGGCCTTATAACACACACCTTTACGGGATTTACTAGAAAATGACCTCTCCCTTTATATTAAAGTAAGGAATAGAGGGATCGTAGGAAATATTAATTCACTGTCTTTTTTTTGTTTTTTTTTTAAAGAATTTTTTATGTTGTAAACCTTGTTTTTTTTATTTAAATAGGTGAATGTGATTTTTAGTTTTGTTTCTTAAAAAAAACCGTCATATATAATTTTTAGCCTTTAAACCTTACATATTCCGAAGTATTATACATAACATTGGATATAGGATAGGTATACAGGGTAAAATTTGTCGTCAATTTTGCTTGCTAATATGGACCTCATTTATTGGTCAGTTCGTTCAACCAGTGCAGTGGAAGGGTAGGGGTGGGGTGGATGGAGGGTATAGTATCGTTGTTTTAGCCAGCTGCGAGCATAATATCCTATCTATTGTTATTTAATTTTTGGACTCTCAATATTCCTGTATAAACGACGACATTATAAAATATTAAACCTTAGAAAGATTTATAAAATATATTTATTTAAATCACTGTAATTTGTTATTTATCTACGTTTCTAAAGTAAAGCTTTTCTACTGTTCGGGTTTATTTGTACTACTATGACATACCAGCAATATTATTTTGTGTGCTACTCCCTTAGCTTAATATATAATATTTGAGTAAAATCTTTTTGGATGAGTCGATTATTACCCTAACTACTGGTATCTTTTTTAAAACGGCGGCGGCAGGACCGCTGATTTAGATTTAGACCATGTTTAAACAATATTTTAACCTTCTAACTAACTTATTCAGTTTTGTTTTGAACTGGTTTGTATTCAGAGGAAATTAATTGAATTTGAACCAATGCCATAGTTAAACCCAGCTTTAGCAAGTTTTTAAATGCATTCAAATTTCTAAATCAAAATATTGTCAAAGGGCCGATATTTTGTAAACTGCCAGTTTTTCAAAATAGAAGGGACACTCGGTGGTTTCACTTAAAGTGACTAGTGTAGCAAAGACCCCCACTCACCTTTTTTTGAAATTAATTGACAGCATAACAACTCTATAGTCATTATTAGATTGTCATTACGTTATGTTTGAATTATCCTTTTAATTTTATTTTGAAAAGGCGATTCCTATCACAATTAGACATATTTTTATAAGGGTAGCATCTCTAGTAATCCCAAAAATTGTGTTCTGCTTCTGAAATAAACAAGGCAGTCAGTAAAGTTTCTATGAAAAACTAAGTTTATACATAGCTTCCCTGAAAAATTGGTCCATTATCTAGCCTTTTCTGATAAATTTACTGTCAGGGATATAATGGGATAAGACTATGGCCAATAAATGAAGTACATTCCCAATGATGACAAACAAAATTACCTCGGCTATGTAGATTACAATTAGTTGGTCAAATGTTTGGATTCTCAACTAAATGAACAAACCAATCAAAATTCATTAAAACTCCCCAAGATTGGTAAGGCAACGAATAAGAAACCGTTATTATAACACTTTGGGGACTAGTGAAATAAACAGCCCAATGTCCCCTCCCTTCCTGATTTACCGTATTTCAAGAGTGTCCTTTATGGCGTAGGACAGAAGCATGCCAAAAAACACGAAATGGTTTTACAATTATTGCTTTTAGTTTTCTTTTGCCTACAGCTTGTTGTCAGGGACTACAGGAATACAACCACAATATTTAGTCCTTTGTTAGTAAAAACTTGTTGGATCTATGATTGGATTGTTCCAAGTAACAGTATCAGTTTAAATCTACATTAGGGGTAATTTTGTATATCCTAATTAGAATTATCCATATACTCCTGTACCTTTATCCCTGGCCTTGTTGTATATTCATTTCACCTGTAAAGTTTAGGAGTAATTTTTTATAGCAGGGTTGAACTAATTTATATTTGAAAAGCGGCTACGCCCCTAGAGGTTCTAGTGGCACTTTCAATGTTTGTTTTTTTTACTTGAGAAATAATTTCTATGTTGCGCTCAAGTCTACACGCAAAATTTTTTCTTTCGATTTATGTGATATCTCTTTGGAGGGTGGTGGTACTCTCCCCCAAAATAATTATAAACCTTCCCAGGACCTATGAGAAGCTACCCTTTTAAAGAGAACTTAATCGGTTCAGCGGTTAGCGAGATCCTTCGGTACAAACATACAAACACAGACATCCTGTTACTTTATTATTAGGATTTATTGAAAATTTAAAGTTAAACGTAAAAAGTGGATCCATGATATCAAAGATAAACAACCGTTTGATTGCACGACACTTCTTGTTCTTGTTCAACGGGTTCGAGTAGGAATAACAGTGCGCATACTAGTGACGTTAAAATTGGTACCTACTGCGGATAAGTCAGGTGGTTGACATAAATAGTTTAAGTGTATAGGGAATGCCTTGGTCCATAAACTGGTGCAACTCATTATTTTGTATAATGGTTAAGACATGTTTTTTTGGTATTATGTAGAAGAAGTAGAGAATATTATTAACATCTTTATTCAGACACAGTTTGGGTCAACATTTAAAACAACTTCAATAAGCAACTTTCATTTAGCATGATTTAGGCTATTTTTGGGTGTGTACTGATATTTAGGACCTTTCTATACCAAGTTACTCTAGCCTAAGGCTTGTATCATCCTTAAAGACACAAAAGTCAATCGTTAAACCCCTAAATACCATCTTATGTAGTCCAGATAAGGAGGTACCATCAGAAACTGCTAAAAAATAGTTTTGCTTTTTCAGCGTACTATTTCTATCACCTTAAAAGGGCGATGTTGTTTTCTATAAATCTCTAACGTATGGTCCAGGATAACTAAGGGGATCTCTCGTTTTCTTTCCAAATACCAAATAGTTCTTTGATTGTACGACCTTTGTCTGAAAGTATTAACTGTGCATAGTATTGCGCCTGTTTTGGGCCAAGGTATTTCCCTACTCTAATATATATATTATATGTTATATTATATTAATATAGGCATTTTTTACAGGTTTAATCGATATATAATATGTTAGCTATCACCAATTTCCCTTAATGGTATATAATCGACATGATTAGTCGATCCTGTCATAATTTTGAATAATGGAAAATATGTCAGCAATTGACACTTTTAATACCATGAAATTGACTATAAGTCATATACTGATGTTATGTAATAGTGGGACCCTAGCTTTAAGATAAAATTTGGGTGGCGGTGGAATTTTTTTGGGAGGGGGGTTGGGGGTGTTTAACCCACCAAGAAAATAGCCTAAGTCACAAAAAGGACCAGTAGGTTTATTCCCTGACGAGTAGAGCCCAATCGGTCAAGCGATTACCGCGATCTTAACCTTCAGATGGACGGACGGAATACATCGTTCTACTTTGTACTTTAGATGATTTAGTTATAAAGTTTGACAACATTGTAAAAAGCCCAAATCTAGGACAGCCAAAGTAAGGCGGCAGATTTAACTGATAAGCCAAAAACATCTCAATTTGTTAGCAACTCAAAGAAAAGAGAAATGGAGAGAAAAAGAAAATTTCGGGGATTTATGGATAAATAAATACCCCAAAAATAGGCTTATTTTAATAGCTTTTCTATAATAAGGGTCGATACCACTGTTAGTTTGTCTTTCTGCATTGTTGATCTTCACTTATAGGAATGTTGTCATCCTTGTTTTTGCCTTCCTTAAAATATTCAACTTTGCTCCTAAAAGTCTTTAAAAATGTCCTAACGCAAACAAACTAAATTCAAAGTTCAAGATATTGTGATTTCATGCATTCGTCGCGTAATTTTGAATGATGTTCTATGGACCTACACAAATAATAGCGTTAGGATAGGTAAAAAGAGGCAAAAGGTTATTTTTTTCAGGCCAAGGTATTTCTCTAATTCTAAATATAAATACCCAACTCCAGCATTCACTATTTTAACGTCTCTAGAATGACGCGTTGTGGACAGACACGTACCAAAGCCACCTGTTCTACAAGCAGTGCGTTCCAGTAATGGATATATTATTACTTGGATCTTACACCAGATTATCATGTACTCTAATAAAGTGAAACTCGTAGCTGGCTAAAATAATATTCCCCCGCCCGCCTTCTTTACCTCATCTCCTCTCCGCCTACTTAATGAACAAAGATGTCCATATTAGCAACCTAAATTGACGATAATTTCCCCCCTGTCATAATATCCACGTATATATTAAATCCATTGGCGGTACAGTAAATTCTCAAGCTGCAAGTAAAACATTTTTGCCAATCCAATTTGCTTATTCCTGCCTCCCTATAAAACTGTAAAAGGATGAATAGTTTAAAATATTTAAATCTAACCGAAATGCCACCCTTAACTCACCCTTCATCCAAATTTACCTAAGTTTTGGTAGCGAAGTTTAACCAGGTCTGTACGTCCTTCCTAGCGCAGCTACTCTATAACCAAGATATTACAGGCTATTCGTCTGTCCGTACCTTCAGTTTTAGTATTGCAGCTACTCTATTGCTAGATCTGTACGTCATATTCCTCAACTCATCCATTTTAGGTGACCCCTAAAATGGTGGGTCCACGCATTACGTGCATGACAGATATCTCGAGTTTTTTCCGTCTTAATTTCTTACCACTTTTTATACAGTTTTGTATTGTGGGAGGCGTAGTTAGACAAATTAGTTGGGGGGGAAAGTACCAATTCAGCGGTGGGCGTTCATTTCCGCATGCTATCACTTCAGCATATTGTTTCATCAATACACAAAAGCAAATTAAATTAGAAGGGGTATACAGTAGTGGGTAAAATGGATCTAAAGGGATAATGATAATAAGACAATGGCCGATAAATTAATATATACCCCAATGATGATACTTAGAATAACCCCTTCAGTAGATTAAAATTTGTGGTTGAAAAGTGTGAACAATCAACCTAATGAAGCAACCAATTTAAATTGACCCAATCCCCAAAATTGTTAAGCCAACTAATGAAAAAACGTTATTTTAAAACTTTGGGGACTATTGTCATTGCCCACTCTTTCTCTGCTGTACAAAGTTTATACTGTGTTAACAAGGACAAAAGGGATGAAAAGTAGAAAATATTTTTTTTCATGAAATAAAAGAAATATATTTTTTTCATTAAATAAAACAAATATATTTTATATATCAAAATATTGTAGATCCTAAATAAATTGAGTTGATTAATTTAACACATCGTATTATAGACATCTTTCTGTGGATAATAAGTGAAAACAAGGTTCCAAATGCCTGAGCTAACAAAACTGGCGCTAATCTTATGATATTTACTTTAATACTCATGTAAAATTTCTGTAATATTAATAGTAATAGAGTAGCCCCGCTACTAGAAATCATTTTGTTTTTTACCAACTAAGAACTTACGGCAAATTTTCAGATATTTAAATTAATTTTTTTTTAAAGAAATAATAGTTGATTATTAAAATCTCTTCTTTTCCAACTTTGTTTAAAAAATTAATTTAAATACTAAGAAGAAAAAAATAATTAATCTTGTGTACTTTCTTTAAGAGAAATAATTCTTTAATTTATACATGGGAACGTTTTATGGGGGCGGTTCAAAAAAGTGGTTTATTCACCACCAATAATTAAGATTTAAAAAAAATAAAAATCTATATAATAATGTATTTTATATATGTTATAGATTTAATTCCTTAGTAACGTTTATTTGAACAGTTACAAGCAACTTTAGATCAAGTATCTATTAATTTGAATTCGTTCGCATGTGTTCAAATAAGTTCGTATCAAAGTGAATTATGTTTACAGGAATAAATTTAGTTGAAATATGGATCTTGAAATTGTTGACGAAGTTTATCTATAATTTGAAATGTCTGTCAGCTTGTCAATGTAACTTTTTTTCTGCTTTTATTTTTAATTTTTATATTTTTTTGTATTTTCCTCAGAGCTTTTGAAACAGAGTGACAGATTAACAGGTAGATAAACAAAGTGAGTTACAGAGTAGATTTGCTTTAAAAAATGTGTTTATCTGCCAACATTTTAATTTTGTTAGTGAGTGAATAAATATTAGTTTTTTAAAAGCAAAGATTTTCTATAATTAGGGTCTGTCCGTCTGTATGTGAGTTTATCATTATGGGACAGTTAGCTATTCTGGTTAATTTATTTGAAATATAGGTGTTCAAGTCAATTTCAGGCTCCAGGTATGATCCTGCAGGTCCTGATCCTCCAGGTCTCCAGAATGATTTAAAAGCCTCCTCTGACCGCAATTTTTAACATAGAGCCTTCAAATTTTAAACTTAAGCTTTTCTTACACGCCTACATAACGTATCAAAATTTTATTAAGATCCGCCGTTTTCCCGCTGACTGCCGACTGCGGTGGCTGGCAGGTGCCAAGTACAGCTGCGGCCGCAGAAATTTATGTTTTGAGATTTCTAATATAAAATTTATATAAATATAAACATTTTCTGAAAAAAATATTTTTCTAGCTTCAAAGATAAAAAATGAAAATTTTAATTAGAAAAGGACTTAAAAACAAAGGTTGTTAAATAAAAGGGTGAAGAAAGCGAAAATTGACTTAGGTTCAGTTATAGTCGGAAATTCATTATCCAACAAGGGCCATGCACTGAGATAATAAAGAAGGGGGGGGGGGCGTTGAGCCCTACCCCCAACCGATAAATGTGCGGCAAGGGGCTCCAGGTTCAGGTGCTGCAGGCTGGAAGGTAACTTCTGGACAGGTATAAATGAAAAAAAAATTTAGTTTTAAGAGTTAGAGATCAACTTCAACTTCAACCAAATATGCATCTTTTGGGATGTCATGAGCATATATAAAGAAAAAATAAAAATCAGCCTCCAGGTTCAGGTCCTGCAGTTCTCCAGGTGAATTCTGGACATGTAAAAACTGAAAATTTTTAATTTTATAGTTAGAACAGAACTTATTTAACAAAAGTTTCTACTTTATTGATGGTATGAACTAATTTGAAGAAAAACTTGAAATCAGGCTCCAGGTTCAGGTCCTACAGGCCTCCAGATAAATTCTCGACAGGTAAAAACTGAAAAATTTTATTTTTGAAGTTAGAACAAAACTAATTTAACAAAAGTTGCTACTTTATGGATAGTGTTAACATATTTGAAGAAAAATTTTAAATCGGGCTCCAGGTTTAGGTCCTACAGGCCTCCAGATAAATTCTCAACAGGTAAAAACTGAAAATTTTAACTTTTAAAGTTAGAGTATAACTTATTAATCAAAAGTTGCTACAATATAACTAGTATTAACCAATTTGAAGAAAAATTTTAAATCAGGCTCCAGGTTCAGGTACTGCAGGCCTCCAGGTGAATTCTGGACAGGTTAAAAACTGAAAATTTTTACTTTTGAAGTTAGAACATAACTTATTAAATTAAAGTTGCTACTTTATGGATAGTATTAACATATTTGAAGAAAAATTTGAAATCGGACTCCAGGTTCAGGTACTGCAGGCCCCCAGGTGTATCCTGGACAGGTAAAAACTAAAAATTTTAACTTTTAAGGTTAGGGCATAACTTATTTAACAAAAGTTGCTACTTTATGGATAGTATTAACTCATTAAATTAGGGGTATTGTGTCTACTTGTTGGAATTTTACCACAGTTAGAGCAGTGTATTTCCTGCAGGCTTCCTTTAGTGACTGACCTGTTGACAATATGTTTTTTTTATTTAAGTCAATTGATATTATCTTTTTTGCAGATATAATTCAAAATGTAACAAAATGGTTGGATTTAACTTGAACCTTGAGCCCGATTTAAAATTTCTCTTCGAATTAGTTAAATAGATATAGTTCTAACTCTTAAGTTAAATATTTTAATTTTTACATGTCCAGAATCCACCTGGAGGCATACAGTATATGAACTTTGAGCTCGATTTCAAATTTTTCTTCAAACAAGTTAATACTATCCATAAAGTACCAACTTTTGTTAAATAAGTTTTAACTTCAAAAATATAAATTTTCAGTTTTTACCTGTCCAGAATTCACCTGGAGGCCCCGCAGTACCTGAACCTGGAGCCCGATTTCAAATTTTTCTTCAAATATGTTAATACTATCCATAAAGTAGCAACTTTCTTTAATGAGTTATGCTCTAACTTTAAAAGTGAAAATTTTTAGTTTTTACCTATCCAGGGTCCACCTGGAGGCCTGCATTACCTGAACCTTGAGCAAGATTTCAAATTTTTCTTCAAATGAGTTAATACTATCCATAAAGTAGCAACTTTCTTTAATAAGTTATGCTCTAACTTTAAAAGTGAAAATTTTTAGTTTCCCCTATCCAGGATCCACCTGGAGGCCTGCATTACCTGAACCTTGAGCCAGATTTCAAATTTTTCTTCAAATGAGTTAATACTATCCATAAAGTAGCAACTAAGTTATGCTCTAACTTTAAAGGGAAAATTTATATTTTCTACCTATCCAGGATCCCCCTGGAGGCCTGCAGTACCTGAACCTGAAGCCCAATTTCAAATTTTTCTTGAAGTTAGATAATACTATCCATTAAGTAGCAACTTTTGTTAAAGAAGTTTTGCTCAAACTTTAAAAGTTAAAATTTTTATTTTTTACCTGTCCAGGATCCACCTGGAGGCGTGCAGTACCTGAACCTTGAGCCAGATTTCAAATTTTTCTTCAAATGAGTTAATACTATCCATAAAGTAGCAACTTTTGCTAGATAAGTTATGCTCTAACTTTTGTTAAAGAAGTTTTGCTCAAACTTTAAAAGTTAAAATTTTTATTTTTTACCTGTCCAGGATCCACCTGGAGGCCTGCATTACCTGAACCTTGAGCCAGATTTCAAATTTTTCTTCAAATGAGTTAATACTATCCATAAAGTAGCAACTTTTGCTAGATAAGTTATGCTCTAACTTTAAAGGGAAAATTTATATTTTCTACCTATCCAGGATCCCCCTGGAGGCCTGCAGTACCTGAACCTGAAGCCCAATTTCATATTTTTCTTGAAGTTAGATAATACTATCCATTAAGTAGCAACTTTTGTTAAAGAAGTTTTGCTCAAACTTTAAAAGTTAAAATTTTTATTTTTTACCTGTCCAGGATTCACCTGGAGGCCTGCAGGACCTGAACCTGGAGGCTGATTTTTATTTTTTCTTCATATATGCTCATAACATCCCAAAAGATGCATATTTGGTTTAATAAGTTTATCTCTAACTCTTCAAACTAGTTTTTTTTTATTTATACCTGTCCTCTCACTCCTAAGACAAGGCCTATACTCCCTGTTTACGCAAAAGTGTCAGATCCGCCCCCCCCACATATCAATCAAACAACAAACTTTTTGATTTCATGAACTTTTTTTTGTAAGGCTCTTGTGACCGCAATTTTCGACTTAGAGACTTGAAATTTTAAACCTAAGCTGTTCTAACATGTATACATGACATATTTAAATTTCATAAAAATCCAGCGCCGTTTTCTTACCGACTTTTGTCTGCAGCGTCCGGAAACTGCCAAGTACAGCTGCCGCCGCCGAAATTTATAATTGGGATTTCTAATATTATCCTATTATATAAAGCAGTAAACGTTTTTTTGTCTGTCCTGAAGGATCTCGCTAACTGCTAAACCGATATTGTTCTCCTTTACTGTGAAGCTTCTTATAGGTCCTGGGAAGGTTTTGAACTATTTTTGGAGAGGGTTTCTTTACCCCCCTCCCCCAAAAAATATTTTTTAACTCTTTTTAAACGCAAATTTAAAATGGGATAAGGTCGACTTTTCCCCCTCCTACCAGTGCCCCTAGAGGCGTCTAGGGGTGTAGCCGCTAGTATATACATAAAGGTAAACATTTTCTGAAAAAAATTCTTCTTCTAGCTTTAAGAGTACAGAAATTACAGCCTTTTGAAATTTCTAAGTAAAAACGGCCCTAAAAAAACAAGGTTGTTCAATAAAAAAGTAAAAATTACTTTGATCCACTTATTGTCGGAAATTTTATATCAAACAGGGGACTTGCACAAAAATTTCTAGCCGTCTAGCTCTAGTAGAAACCGAGATAACAGAGTGAACGTTTTATCCCCCCCCCCCTCCCCTCGACCTATTAAGGTCAATAAAGGGGACCAACCGATAAAGGTAAAACATAGAGTAAATTCGCTACTAAAAATAAACTGTAAAGTCATCCTAGAATTAATCAAAATTTTTACTTAGTTTCTTGCGAAAAAATCTGCGATACCGTCGCTAATTCTTAAAATTATTATCTATGCTTTTGTCATACAAAATTTAATTCTTTAATAATTTGTATTAAATTTAAATATGGAATGTAAATATCATAAGTAGAAATTATTTGTTTCTATCAATGCGTTGCAAAATTTTAAGTTCGCCAAATTTAAGATATGTCAGAGAGCCAGACCCACCATTTTAGAAGTCACCCCATTTTACATAATTTTGGTAGCGCAGCTACTCAATACCAAAATATGACCAGCTGTACGTTTGTTCGTACCCTAAACTTTATTCTAAATATTTACCTAATAATGATTAGTAGCGTAACTATGCTTTAACTATGTCTGTGCGCAAACTGGCCTTAACAATAGCCAACCCTTCATTTGAGTTGATCTATTCTTCAACAATGATCGATAGGTATACGTTTTCTGGTTTCAACTTGTCTTTAATTAAGACAATGCAATGGACGGCAAAATTATGTTCATAAGGTTAAATTCTAATAATTTGGAACCAACCAATCAAAATTCTATAAAAGTGGCCAAAGTTTTTGAGCCAACGAATAGGATAACGTGATCATAAAACTGTAAGTGCTAGTGTAATTTACAGTTCAATGTCCCCTCTCTTTCTGCATCTTAACTTACACATCCAAATAATTCTTTATGCAGTAAAAAAATGAAAGAAAAAAATCACAAAACATATGAGAATATTTTCCTTCTTCCATCTTAAATACAAAGTTAAACAATGTCTATATGAAAAGCCAGTCCGTCCGGTTCTAAAGATCTCGCTTACCGCTGAACTTTTTAGGTTGTGTTTTCCAGGTGTTGTACCTTCTGGTCATGTGATGGTTTTAGGCTATTTTCTTTGGGAACAATACTAAACAGAGCGGGTGGGGGAAATTTTGACAACACCCTCTCGGAAGTTAATATCCTTGTATAATATTATTTGCAGTAAAACCCGCACCAGGGAATAAGGGACTGGAAATATTTATTTACCAAAACTTTATAAACTCGTCCTGCAATTGGTTAGCTTCAAAATTTTAATGATAGATCAGGTTTTCTTCCAATGATTTTAATCTAAGAAAGTAGTATTTTTGGAATTGGAAGTGAGAATTCCATTATCCTATCCCTTTATCCTGAGTAAAACCGAATAAACTTCTCTTTACTCACAATTCCATTATAGAAAACATAAATAGGGAAAATTTTCATAGAAACAAGGATGACAGAAGCCTCCACAAACGAAGCTCTAAAATTATACAAACGTCAGAACGTAATACCTAATCAGGATACTGTTTATGGAAATACTTACATTTTTAGAACTTGATTATGAGGATGCTTTGATTATAATTGTGTACCTTTTTGTCCTAGGAATCATTATTCCCAAAACTCGATGAATAGGATTATAATATTGTTTTAAGAATCAACACGTTTAAAAGGGACCTACGGACGATATGATATCAATTATAGAGTGGCTACGATTTCTTTATCGTACCTTGCTGTTATAAGAGTCAAAATGCAAAGTTTTAAATCGATAGGTCAATTCTACCATGGCTAAATAACGATAAAAGCTGACATACATGACATACAAACGGACATATATATCTAAGACACTACATTTGGACAGGGCTGCTGGGTTTGACACTGAATAGTTATTTCTCCCATCGTATTATAAACAGCTTTCCGCGGATATAGATTGTACAATTATAAGATCAAAACTAGTTTTTTTAGCCCCGAGGTGCCGAAGGCACCGGCTAAAAAAAACTGGTTTTAATCTTATGATTGTACATTTCTATATTCGTAGAAAACTGGATATAATATGATGCTAGACATAGTTTTTTTCGTATGGATGAGAACCGGTTCCTATCCACCGGATTCGAATGAATACGAGAAATTATATTCTATTATTCCGCTTCTCTATCCCTTATCCCTAAATGTTTAAAGGATAGGAACGAAAATGGAAAATCATAAATTTGAATGAAATTTAAATTTTTCAAAATTTGATTTGATTTTTATTAGTTTTGATATGATTTTCATTCCAGTGAACGAGATTGAAAGACAAAAGGGAATATTGAACAGGAATAAAAGGACAGTAAACTATTATACTGTATTTTTTGGTGATTCCTAGGTCAACACCCGTGACATTAGCGTAAATGATAGCGTGCCTGTCGTGTTCTATTAGGGTTTACACTGCGCCATAATAGAGACGTTAAATAATATGGTACCTACTGATGCTATATCTTGCACATAACACTAATAGTGAGTGTAGTGGGAATGTCATGGCTCATAAACAGGCGCAATTCATTAAAACCAATTCTAATATCTTTATTCATGAAAATCTGTTAGAATGAGAGAGAGAGAAAGAGAGAGAGAAAGAGAGAGAGAGAGAGAGAGAGAGAGAGAGAGAGAGAGAGAGAGAGAGAGAGAGAGAGAGAGAGAGCGAGAGAGAGAGAGAGAGAGAGAGAGAGAAAGAGGGAGAGAGAGGGGGAGAGAGAGAGAGAGAGAGAGAGAAAGAGAGAGAGAGAGAGATATAGAGGATGTTTGGAAATGGTTTAATTTTCGGGAAACAAAGCTTTTTCTATCATTTTAACATACACTCAGTGATCTAAAGGGATAAGACAGTGGCCGATAAATTGATGCATCTTCCCAATAATGATACACAAAATCACTCCTCTTGTAGATTAATATTAGTAATTAAAACGTTTGGACACTCATAATTAACCAACCAATTGAAATTCCCCAAAGTTGTTAATCCAACGAATAAGACAACGTAATTGTTAAATTTTCGGGAGTTTGTATTAAAACTGCCAATGCCCCCTACCTCCATGTACACTAGTGGGGTTGCGCCCCTGGCATCTGCATTTCAAGATGGAATTTTTCTAAGTTTATCCCAGGATTACATTTGAAAATAAAATAGCCTAAAACAATACCATACCCTTTGTAAAGCTTACCTATTTCTGGTTTTACAGACTTTTTTAGTTATCGATTATAAACATCGTTTTATATTTATCATATGGTCTGTCAGGTTTTAGACTATTCTTTGGGAATTTTTAATCCAAATTCATAGTGTAGTCATGGTAGAAGAACTAAGCTAAGTAAATGCCATTGCAGCGTAGATTACGGACAGACAGACAGACGGAAGGATAGACATGAATATCAAGTATTTTATAAAAGGTTTACTTTAAAAAAAAACGCGCAAATTATGATTTAATAAATCATATAAAACACCGCGCAATCAGCTGCCCTATAATTTAAACAACCCAACAATGATAATTTTATACTTTTTTGTATTCAATTTAAAAGTAGCTCGCATGCCATACTTTATACGGTATTGGATTTGAGTGAACTTTTAGAAAGTAATGAACTATATCACTACCTCCTTGTTCTTGTTTTCTAGAAAAAATAATTTTAGCCTTATCGAAAGAAGAATCTTGGTATATACAAACATAAAAGACTGGGTCATAAGTTGACATATACCACATTTAATTAAAATTACTTCTTTTGTAGATTTAAATTGTCGGTGGACAAGTTTGAACACTGTTGATTTTACAATCTAATCTAGTTAGCCAACGAATGAAAGAACATGGCTTTAGGAATATGTCAGTATAATTTACAGTCCAATGTCCCTTCATCCTTCCTATAAAAAACAAGGATGACAACACCCATAAAAGCGAATCTCTGAAAACACTTGTATGGTGTCAGAACTAAATAATTAGAATATAAATGTTTAAAAGTAGACACAAAATTGTAAGTAAATTTCTTTAAAAATAAGGATGACAACATCCATAAAAGCAAAGCACTGAAACGTTAGGACAAATGGACATTGACACGTGTATGGTGTCAGAACTAAATAATTAGAATATAACTGTGAGAAAGTAGACGCAAAATTGTAAGTAAATTTCTTGAAACACTGCTTAAATACGACGAAGCCCATTTTGTTCCGAATTTGTATCACTTTTGAAAAGTGCGACTCCAGTTACGTCATATTTTTCTTTCCCGAAAAAGGGAAGGGGGAAAGAAAAAAAAAGGGAAGGGGGGGAAAAAAGAGATGAGAGAAAAGGGGGTTTTCCCCATCTCCTTTTTCGGGAAAGAAAAATATGACGTAACTGGAGTCGCACTTTTCAAAAGTGATACAAATTCGGAACAAAATGGGCTTCATCCTTAAATACAGGATATTTTTAGGACATACTTACATTTCTAGACTCGGTCATAGAGATGCTTCGCTTGTAACATTGTCCTTTGTTGTCATAGTATAAGTACTACAGGAATCACTATGCAAAGTTTGAAATCCTAAAAACTCATGGTTACAGGCTACTACATACTAAGGTCACATTTTTTAACCACTGCAGCTATGAAATCAAATACCTTAATGGCCGCTTAAGTAAACAAATATCAACATATAACCCCTACTGCTCTAGTCGTACCTATGTGTTTATATAATTAGATAAAAACATGAAATATTTCATAGTTAAATGGTCACAAGGATATATAGATGGTTATGTGCTTTTATGTACCAAAATTTTCAAAATTGAAAAAAAACATTTCTAAGAGGAATACGCCTGTATTTTTAATCTTTGAGGTAGTTAAAATAATAGGTATCAATGTTAGAGATGGGTAAACAACTATTGGATGTCTATGGACCCTCTCCCCCAAATTATAACTAGCATTTATGTGATGAATTAGTTTTTTTTTATATCTCTTTATCCTTTTATAAATGTGCATACCATGCTAATAGTTTAATATTACACCACAGTATTTTACTCTGCGCATGCTACCTAGCTAATAGTTTAATATTAGTGCGCGGCATTTTGCTCTTCGCATGCTACCAAAAAATAGTATTCTGTAAGTGCGCGGAATTGTGCTTAAACTAAATCATGCACAACTCTTTACTCAACTCAAAATAGCTTGGGAATTTTTTGTACAGGCGTCAAATTGGATTACTTTTATCTGGAATCAATAATTTTCAATCTTAAATATCAACTCAGGGATGAAGGGAAAATTGAACTGTAAATTATACTTGTAGCCAAAATTTAAGCCTCTGTAAAATCAGCATGTTAAAACTTTAAAATTCTGTTGGATGTCTAAACCTGTTCCTAAACAAACAATCAACCTTTAAGAATTTTTTTGTGCACGAACAGATTTAAATTTGAGACTTTTGCGCAGCTGCCGAGCCCAGCTTAAAATATCATGCATTAAATATCAAAAACTTATAATATACCCTAAAATGGCTCCTTAATAGGTAGAACCATGTTTGAATGTCTCGTGCCTTAGCTACCATTTAGCATTTATCAAAGTATTAGAGTATATCATTGGGCTTTAATCCTCATGTAGAAGACAAGTAACGGAATGTTAGTCTGTCTGTCTGTTTCGAAAATGGTTATCTCCCCCCTTATTTAAAAATAAAATTTTATAACTAAACAAATATCAGGCTTGTAGCCGGGCTTCTAGAATAAACGCACATAGGCCAGGGTAAGATTTTTTGTTATCGGTAAACTTCCAACTACTTCTTCATGTATGGTGAGTCTAGTACTATTATTACTAAAATCATATGTACAACTTTGCCTAAATTATCATTGTTATGTAGTTATATGTATAACACTGTTATTATGTTTATATCTTTCAGTTTGAACATTAAACCAAGTCTTACTATGTATAATCATAACTTGTATATTATTATTTTTATGTATTATGTATATCAATTTTATTATGTTTATATCTTTCAGTTTGGAACACTAAACCACATCTTACTTTGTAGAATCTTTGTTATTATTGTTATGTAGTTATATATATCATTGTTATTATGTTAATATATATCTGTTTGGAACACTAAACCAAGTCTAACTATGTAGAACCATAGCATGTCTATAATTATTATTGTAATGTATTATGTATATTAATATTATTATGTCTATATCTCATAGTTTTGAACATTAGACTAAGTCTTACTATTTAGAAGTAACCTTATTTGACTATAATATTATTGTTATTTAGTGGGTTTTATGCTCCCACCTTGTTTATTAGAAATTTATAACAACAAAATTACAGGCTAGATTAACAGATATAAACATTTTTACTTAGGCAGCAAGCCATAGAAAAAGGGGGAAATGTAAATGATTATAAAATTTAAGCTATTTTAGAATAAAAGGTTGCAAAAAAACCAATACCTTCTGACTAAATGATAATCAATTTTAATTTATTTCAAAATATACAAGGGGCTTTTTTGTGTTCGCTATGCACTTTAAGGGACATCACAAATAAGATTTAAATAAAAATTTAAATAGTTGATCTATGAGTAATGCTTATTCAATTCAGTGTTCGATCAATACTGCTAAAAATAAAATGTTAATTTCTAATGAATGAATTTGGGGTTATGATCAGAGAGAGAGAGTAGACAATGCAGGACTGTTTATTACACTAGTTCCCAAAGTTTTATAATAACATTTTATTATTCATTGGCTCAACAACTTTTAAAAATGTCCTGAGGATAATCTTCATCAATATGGAATATTGAGAGAATGGATATATTATTACTTGGATCTTACACCAGAATTTCATGTACTCTAATATAAATTGAATTTCGTAGAATAACGATGCCCCTCATCCATTCCCTCCTACTTGAAAAACGAACTGACCAACAAATAAGCTCAATGAAAGCATCCTAAATTGACTACAATATTTCCCCTGTCATAGTATCCACATAAACTCTACATCCATTATTAAGAGAGATATAATTTTCTGAATTCCTTACTGACAATTAGATTTATACTTCAACATATATCTTTAATTTTCATTTCAATAAAAATTCAAAAATTTAAAAGCAAAGCTTTTTCTTTATTTCGTTCTGTCCTTCCGTTTATACTTACGTCCGTGACTCTTGGAAACCCTAGAAGCTAAATGTAGAGGGACAAAGTGATTAAAAATCAGCCATGTGACGTCATAAAAATGAGAAAGATGAGAGGAGAAGTGGGAAAGAAAACTCCTAAAAAAGAGAATGATAATTACTCATTTTTATGACGTCATATGGCTGAATTTTGAGTCACTTTGTCCCTTTACAAGCTAGACGCAAAGTTGCTACTATTATATAAGTTAAATTTTCATATAATTTAAAAATCATTCAGCAAAAAATGTAAACACTATGAATAAAACATGAATACATGATATATGAATTTTCTTTCTATAATTTGTTTATGTATGTTATATTTTCATTTCATTCCATTAGTTAAAGGGAAAAAGTTTTGTGGATGAAAAAAAACAGCAAAGTCAATTGTGAAATTTAGTCGATTTCCCCTACAAAAATACAGCATTACAGATTGACTGACGGACTAATTAAGGTATAGAGTAGATACGCTTTACCCCCCCCAAAAAAAGGCGTTTATCTATAATAGCATCCGAGAAAATCATTTATTTCAATACATATTAAATGGTTGTCAGGGCATTACTGACACACTGACGGACAAACTAAATTATACATTGGATGCACATCAGTATAGGGATTATTCACAAAAAATTTCAGTCGTCTATCTTTAAAAGCAGCGGAGGAAATCACGTTTCTTACTAAACATAGCTGACAGACAGACAGACAATTTGATTTATGAAGTAGCTTCGCTACTTATGAGAAAGTTTTGGAAATAAATCCTGTTATTTATTTGATATATTTTGTTATCTGAATATTATGCTTATAAATGAGTATAGAATGACGTGGCTGGTTTTCAGGCAAATCAATTATGGCGGGGGGAAACTTCCCTCAACTAGAAAGTGGACCATATAAACACCCATCCTCCGATGTAGCTTTCAAAACAGAGCATATTTGTAATATGGGCTTGTAAGCCTTATAAAATCAACTTCCGATTGCAAAAAATATTCCGAGGATGGTGTTTTTAGTTGCCATTTTTTGCGAAACGTTTCGCACACCTAAAAAAACTTAAGGAAAGGGGGGGGGGGAAGGGGGTTTAAAGGGAGTTCCAAATGGGGAAAAGAAATTGTAACTTTAATATTTCTTTCTCAACACACACACACACACACACACACACACAAACATGTACACTGAATTTACACACAGACGCACACAAATAATTGCATACGACATATTACATATTCTTACATTAACCATTAAACCAGCTTATACCAACAACGAAATAAATTGAGAAAAAATCACGAAACCTATGTGTGATTTTTAACTGTCGCCAACACTTATTAGAACTGACGATTTTTTTTACCTGTCCTCCAAATATTATTTTAGATTTAATTCGCTTGTTGGCTACACCTTATTCCTGCACCAAATTCACTTTAGTCTTCCTAGGATAGATTACAACTATTGCTTTTCTAAGGTAAATAAGTCTTGGTTTGGTTTTAGGCTACTTTCCTACTTTGAAAGCAATGTCCTTTGATGCAAAGGACGAAGTGACTATATTTATAAAATAGACAGGATGTCTGTTTGTGTGTTTGTAACAAAAGAGCTTGTTAACCCCTTAATTGTCATGTCATGGCTCTGCTTTGCAGTGAAGCTTTTATAGGTATAAAATACGTAGGTCTTTGTACCTTTAGTGGTAAAAAATCATCATTTCATAGTTTGTTTTATGTTTACTTCATGTTTAAGTATCAAAAAACGAAATCTCCACCCTTCCAAGACCAATTGGTACCACAAAAAATTCAACCTACCACAAAAATTATATTTTTTCTTTTAATACAATTCATAGAAGGTATGGGATTTGCCCCAAAGGGTTGACCTAACCCTCAGCCTCATTAATTTACCCCCAACAGGCCTCTATGGGCAGAACCCGGTATTAGTGTCGGACTGATTATGACGTAACAAAAAAATTAGCCAATGAGAGGCGACTATGAATTTTACCATTGGTCAATAATGTCCTCTCATTGGCTAATTTTTTTTGTTACGTCATAATCATTCCGACACTAATACCGGGTTCCTATGGGCACAGCCTCTTACATTTTATACAAAATAACTATTCAAAAGCATAGCTAGAAGTGAATGATACAAAATTTATTATTTTTAAGCAACTTCATCAAAAACTCCTTTAAATATGCTTAATGCTTTGTCAACAATTTCAGTTTTATTTGATCTTTTTAAATGGGCGAACCCAATCAAATATAAAACACATAGAGCAGCTTTGCTCCTAAAAACTAAAATAAACTTTGGGAGGGCTTGAATATGGTAATAAAAAGTATATTTATTGCTGAAATAGTCACTTTTAAACGGATAAATGTTAAAATTTATCTAACAAGGATAAATTATGTCTACAGGTAGCGTAGTAATTAAAAACAAGTTATATTAATACGAAATTAATTATTAATTTACATAGTTAATATACAAAAAATAATTGCGATTATTCCTTTGAAAAATTTTACTTTCCCAGGACAAACGCAGGTTTGACAAACGTCGTAGTGGATAAACGATGAAGTTTCTAAAATATTAAGTTAATTAAGTACCTACAGGTTAAATATGAATATACAAATAAGCCCGCCGTTGTGTTTAGACATTTAAAAAACCTATAAGATGGTTTAAAATAGGGTAAGTGTCCACTCCAACGTTTCTCCTCTCCGACGTTTGACGCTCCTGCGTTTGTCCTAGAACCAATCTTACAAGATATTGTGCCATCATAAATAAAGAAAAGTTTTAAAACCAAATATGAATTATTGACGTACGGACATACCCTAGTTATAATGTAGCTGCGCTACTCAGAATGAACATCTTTATTGCTTTAAATACTTAGTATTACATGGATGAGTGTTGAAACTGATGCAGAAATTAAGTACAGGAATGTGTGAAGATTTTACATACTGATCTTTTTTCACGGATTTTTATTCTCAAAACTCGCGCGCAAATTCTGTTAAATCTTGTTGACTTGAATATCCAATGGTTTAAGTCGACTAAAAGGGGTCATGACTGACCATATTAGTATTGTTACCTTCCAGAGTGCCCTGGCTGTCAGAGTTTCGTGGACAGTACCCACAGGTCAGGTTAAGGAAGGCTAGTTTTATTTAGGATTTTGGCCTTGCAGGGTTAGTAACCCAGCGAAACATTAATAAAATACTTGGTACAGAAGCGTGCACAGTATTTTTGCACAAAGGGTTAAGATTTGAGGGGGGGGGGGGGAATCTCAAATTCAAATGATGAGGAAAATTCTTTTCCGCTGGCAATAAAAATGGATTCACAGAGACCATAAATTCCCAAATTGAGAGATCCTTTCATTCAATTCTGAAATTCAGATTTAGATTTTGTTCTTTTTTCACTCACAGTTCAAGCCTTAAAAAATCTCAAATATACTTTAATATTTGATCCAATAAAACAAGTACAGATAAATAAACAAGATAACTACATTGATTCAGTTTTGGGGACCTTTTTCGTCTGCAAGCAAATTGCTTTCTGCCACTCCCCCTTTATTGTTTTACTTTAATGTTGATCCTAATTTATAAAGTATTTGTTCGCAATAACCATTGAAACGATTGGGGAAGTTTCCCACAGGTCCTGATACAGTTTTATGCTATTTTAAAGTTAAATCTTCTTTTGGTTTTAGGCTATTTTTTAACCCCCTCCCATACTCCCCCTTCGAATACAGAGCCTCTGGAAGCTAATTGTTCTTATTTTTTTTTATATAAAGTAGTAAGCTTTTTCGTTTATAGCAAAGGATCTCGCTAATCGCTGAATAGATATGGTTCTCCTTTACAGTGATGTTTCTTATAGGCCCTGAGATAGTTTTATCCATTAAAAAAATACGTCTGTTATGGTTTTAGGCTGTTTGTCTGCCCTCTAATTCGAATATAGAGCCCTTATATGATAGGGGCGCTGCTGCTAGTATCGAACAAATGGGGTTAAGATTAAAATCTCCATAAACCTTAGTTTTTGGGTCAACTGGTATTTTTATGCATAATTTTTAAGGATTGAACCTTTTTCTGCTTTAAGAAAGAGAATTTACAATCTGAAATGGGTGCAAATTAAAACTCCTTTTTTTCTTAAAAAGATTGACAGTTGATAAAAAGTCCAAATTCAGAGATAAAAGTCTAAAAATGTTCTCAATTAGGATTTTAATTCATGGACAGGGATATAGCAACTGAGCAAAACCACGGATAAGACAATGGCCGATAAATTGATGTCCATTTCAAATGATAATACACAAATTTACACCCTCTGTAACGCAACATTAGTGGTTGAAACGTTTGAACACTCAACTTAATAAACCAACCAATCAAAACTCACTAAAGTCCCCAAAGTAGTTAAGGCGACGATTAAGAACATGTCATTATAAAACTTTGGAAACTAGTGTAATAAACAGTCCCTTCTATGTCTGACATTAATGTAAAATTATTTATATAATTTGGTGCTTTCCCTCAAACTTACAGAAGCTTATTTTCGAAATAAATAAAAAAATATAGGGGTGGATTTCTTTATTTTGTTCAATAAATAAAAGTAATAAAATGATAAAAGATTTTAAAAATGAATGACTGTTAATTGGAAATTGAAAATAATTTGAAGATTTTTTTATTGCTTAAATCCAATAAGAAAACAAGAAAGAAACAAGCCAATTTTCAAAACTTAATAGCCGGATTAACGTACAGCCGAACAACCCACGCTTTAAAGCAGCTGCGCCGTTAAAGATGACAAGAAAACCACAAAAATTCAGAATCTAAGATCCTATATTAAGCAAACGACTATTTTCAATATCTAATGGTCTGTAATTAGCGGTGGCCTTTTATCATTCGATCAATCGAACGTGGTAGCAAATTTATATCTTAGTAGCGTATCTACTCTAAAATTAGGGTATGTTCGAACGTCCGTATGTACGGATAGATCGTTAATTTAGGAATGTTTATTGAATCAGCTTCCAACTGCACTACAAATGATTCTTGTAACATTTGGGTATAATAAGAAATCAGGACAACTCTATGATCGCCGAAAAGCCCGTCCGAATTGGTTGTTTTAGACTATGTACATCACATAATTATTCTCTACCTAATGAATCAATTAAGCAGATTATCATAAGCGAAGTATCTCTTTAATATAAAAGTCATTTAATGTAAGTACGGTCATAAAAAGCATAATATGTTTTAGTGATTTTGTGGCAGTTTGACATTTAATTACGATTGTCAGAGTTATTGACCTTTGCTCTTATGGATGTTGTCATACTTGTTTAAAAGTTAGTCTGTATAGATGAACTTTTAACCCTCTAATTATCAAGATACTATCAACCTTGTTAACTTTATATATAGAAATATATTATTAGCTAAAGCCAAAACACAAATTAAAACCTTGGGGTTTGAAAAATATAATATAAAAAGTGATATTTCATCAAAGAAAAACTATTTTGCCTACAACCTATTCCGAACTTTGGTTATTCATGATGTAAAGAAGGAAGGTATTTTGTTGTGTATTTCAAGATATCTAAAATTGTAGATCTTTCTGAGGTTTAAGGCTATTTTTTGATTTACTGAACCGATTGAGTTTTCCGTTTTTTACATTCATACGCAGCGAAAATATTACAGTTTATCTTAATATTTAATCAAACTGGTTTTGAAAAGGTTTTACTTTTTGTGTGTAGGACTATTCTATCACCGTGAGAGCATACCAATATAGAACTTAAAACTTAACAGATTAGTATTATTATGTATAAAAGCCTTTTTTCTTTAAAAAATCTATTTTTAGCCAAAATGTTGATGATTTTGGACAGCGTAACATTTTGGCTATTTAGCTAAAATTATATTTTTGTGGCTTATCGTAGTTAAGGTTAGGTTAAATGAAGTTTATACGAGTCCAATAAATGTATAACCCAGACAACTACTTGGCCCAAGTCTGCTAGCAAATTCCTTCCTGCTCTTTTGTAGCGCCGTGGCTGTAATAATATTTCTGACGCCATTAGATGATATTCAAAGACCCAATTGAAGGTCTGCACAGGTTCCCCACCGTATGGGTACAGTTACATATACCTCGTGCCCAATCTAATTTCAATATAATATTATTTCAACAGGAAAGTCCAAGCTTATATTTTTATATATGGTTGCTTATCAATGCAGAAGATTTTTATTTGGTAAGAATTTATAGTTTGGCATATTTTCTTCACGTTTAATACACTCTATATCGAAAAAATGTCAGTTATAGCCACTTTTGTGTAGCCGCCATAATCCTTATATTAAAGTAACAGGATGTTTGTCTGTTTGTGTGTCTGTGTGTACCGAAGGATCTCGCTAACCGCTGAACCGATCGGGTTCTCCTTAACACGGTAGCTTCTCATAAGTCCCGGGAAGGTTTATAACTATTTTCTTGGAGGATGGGACACCCCCAACCCCCCCAAAAATGAAAAATACCACCCCCCTAAAAAGAAAACAATTTAATTTTTTAACTAAAATTAAAAATTATGGGGGGGGGGGGGCCGGGGCCCCCCCCCCAAAAAAAAAATTGCACCCCCCAAAATATTTTTTTAAACTTTTTTTTTAAAAATCTAAAATAAGAAATTGGGTTATAAAATTCGACTCCCACCTCCTCAAATGCCCCCAGAGGTCTCTAGGGGCGTAGCCGCTAGTTAATAATACAGTCAAACGAAGCTATTTATAGTGCCTATAAAAAAATCACGTCACTTGCTTACCAAAGGCCAATTAAAATGTATACTGCCTATCATTGGTCATTTGAATTGTAGGACGTCTTTTTTTATAGGCTCTATAAGCTGCTTCCAGTCAAAGATATGGTTACTGCTACTTTTATTTTTGTCCGAAACTTGCTGCATTAGAATTAAGATAGGCACCCCTTTTCTGAAGCATTATTATTCAATATCTTATATTTACAGGGTTTAGGGATTAAACTAGGGTTGGGTCAGATACCTTTTTGGCCGGATGCCGTATAGTTTCAATATTAGGTAGCCGGCCCAACCAAAGATCAAACACCTTTACAGATATTTATATTTAAAGTGTTTATATAAAAAAAAGGATTTAAGTCACATAACATATGTTTAGTTACTTCAAACGAAACTTACTTAAACTAAACTGTTTCTCTATCTGTAAAAGATGTGGAAGATTTTTCCACCCCAGACCTATGTACATAAAGTTTTCATAAAAAAAGTTTGACCTAATTACTCCACATAGACATAACCAAAAAAATATTTTGGGTAAAGTTTTTTTTATAGGGGGAGGTGGAGTTAGATCCAAAATATATGTATTTTCCAAAACTAATTTTGCGGGGTAATCACCCCTTAACCACATCTACATTGGACGTCACTGAACTGCAGGCCGAACATTGGTTGAAAATTATTTTCTTAATATGCCAAAAGACTGTCTAAATTATTTATAATTCAAATAGCTTTTTTTCTTTAACAATATACATTTTACTTTTCTTTTTTTCTTGAACTATCTTACAGTTTACTTTTTTTTTTTTCAAAAAACTTTATCATAATTATCCGTTATTCCTGAATCATTTTGTTTAAGCAACCAGTAATATTTACCCTTTTATTAAATTCATAAATTTTATTCATTTACATTTTTAGCATCTTTTACAGTCTAGAGAGAGCAAGAGAGAGAAAAGAGAAAGAGAGAGAGAGAGAGAGAGAGAGAGAGAGAGAGAGAGAGAGAGAGAGAGAGAGAGAGAGAGAGAGAGAGAGATAGAGAGAAAGAGAGAGAGAGAAAGAGAAAGAGAGAACAGTGAGGCAGTTAAATTCACTAAAGTGTACCAGGTGTTTTTTTTAGATAGACTTTAGTTTTAAGAACATATTACTTGTTTCTGTGCCTCAATGAAAATAAAAACCTTCCTGATTTTCATTATCATTAACAACATTTTTAAATAACTGAATTGATAAAAAATTTAATTGATATATTTACAAAATCAAGAAAAAACGATATCTTAATTGTAAATGATAAACCTTTATCTAGTAAACTGTAATCAATCTAAACTACATAAATAATTTTGAGGTAAAAACCTGTACTTCTTGAAACCTCTGTCTAGTAAACTAATAATCAATTCAAGCACCCGACTGAAGCAGGAATTAGAATGGTAGATAAACCTGTACGCTTGAAACCTCTATCTAGTACACTATAGTCAACTCAAGTACCTGACTGAAACAAAAATTAGAAGGGTAGATAAACATGAACTACTCGAAACCTCTGATCTAGCAAACCCTAATCAACTGAAGCTCCTGACTGAGACAAGAATTAGAAGGGTAGATAAACCGTTGATATTTGAATAGATATAATTACACGGTGGCAATTTATGCATTTTTAACTATGGAATAAAGGGATAAATAAATTCAGGACAGGTTTTTAACTATTTTGTGCGATGGTAGGTTAACCCCTCCAAGAGAAAACCCATAAAAATTTATTAATTGCATATACTGTTCATCTTAATCAAAATTTGATCAGTTATCAATCTATGGACTTTTTAAAGAACAATTATCCTATCCTATAATAATTATTTATCGCATCCTATTATAGACAGCTTTCTGCGGATATTAAAATTAACAAAACTGATATTAAATTTATGATTTTTATTTCAATATTCGTGGAAAATATTCTCTAATACGATGCTATAAATGATTTTTCAATATAGGTGAGAACCGGTTCTAATCCAGCGAATATTCATCGGTTTCGAAGCCACACTGGAAAAAAAGATTGTATGCTTTATTATATCAAATTTTTGGTATCTTTACTTTTACTTTTATCTAATTTATTTTATCCTAAAATTATCTTTATATTTCAACATTTTAATACGACAAAAAGTTGCTTTTATTATATTTATGATTTTGTTAAAATTTTGTACGAAAAGGCAAGATTAACATATTTTTTGTTTAATTTTTAAGCTTTATATCATTTTATTTTGTTTTAGGGGTGTTAGCTACTATAAAATCTACTTCGTCTAACAGTTTGATTACATAAAAAATGTAAAAGCAAAGATGTATGTATAATCCAGACAATTACCTGACCCAAGTGGTGGAAACTCTTTTTGTCTGCTAGCAAATTGGTTTGTGGTTTTTTTTTTTGTAGGGAATGGGCTGTGTTTTTATTTCCAACGCTATTAGCGTATTTCAAAGACCAAATCGGTTCCCTCCCTCAGAGCTCATGCCCATTCTATCCTTTACTATAATTATTAAAAAACCTAAAACAAAATAGGATAACTTTTTCATTAGTAAAATTTAAGCAAATCAAAACAGCTGGCCAAAATAACGATAACAACAATCCCCCCCTTTTACCCCATCCATTCCACTCCCCTCCTACTGCATGAAAAAACTGACCTATAAGTAATGTTAACGACAAATTTTCTCCTGTCAATATATCCACGTATATCCTATATCCATTGCATTGGGACACATTACTTTCTGAACAAATCAGAAGAAAATGTTTTCACCCCATTAAAGTTAATAGAATCCAATATTCATATAAATAACAGTATTTCATTTTATTTATTGTAGATATCTCTTAGTGAGGCTTTATTTAACTATTTCATGTGTTTAATATGTCTGTCTGTACCAAAAGATCTAGCTTACCGCTAAACCGGTATGGTTCTCATGGGTCCTGGGAATATTTATAACACTTTTGGTGAAGAGTAAATCACCAAAAATACCTAAAAATATTTAAAAGTCCAACTAGGCGACGCCAGTATCGTAGAAACATGAATAAGAAACAAATAATCCTATCATACACAAATTATTTCTCAAAAAGAAAACATTTTAAGTGCTAGTATTATATATTTTTGTCTCCCACGAAAATTTCACGTCAATATTCCTAAAATGGATGAACTGAAATTAGTTTCCGAATGTGAACACATTTTCCTAGGTGTTTCCCAATCCTATCTCAATATTTGCTACTAGCTAAAAAACCTTCAAACTTCAAAAAAAAAATCAAAATTTGAATGTATTAACGATTTATACATTATACATTCAAAGTTTTAATTTTTTAAATTTTGATTTTTTTTTTGGAAGTTTGAAGGTTTTTTAGCTAGTAGCAAATATTGAGATAGGATTGGGAAACACCTAGGAAAATGTGTTCACATTCGGAAACTAATTTCAGTTCACCCTAAAATGTATCAGTTTTGTGACATGATAATAGATTCAATTCTATAGATTGATGATAAAGAAATAAACAGGTCTAATTACTCCCCCTCCCCCATAATACAGACATGGGCTATTATTAAACTTTTCTAAAAGAATAAAATTGTAACATTACTATCCCGCGTTTTAGAGAATTGACGGAAACACAACCAAAATCACATCTAACTACTTCTTATTTGTTTTCTATTTTAAATTACAATTTTCAATAATTTTCTTTTTTCTTCCTGGCGACTGTTTAACCCCTCCCCCTCCCTTTAAAAAGTAAATGGTCTTTTTCTACTATTTCTGATATGTTATGTTAACATAACCATCCCCAAAATCAAATATAAAGTTTTACTCAGAATGAAACTGTTTCTTAGATCTTACAGGACACAGAACCGCACAAACACAGACAGATGTACATCCAGTTACTTTAGTAAAAAGGAACATTGACAAGCTGGTTGAAAAGAAGCGGGTTTACAATTACTCTAAATATTTCTATGCTCCCAGGAGCATGGTAATAATATACAATTTATGGGGGTTTATATTTCTTTTATCAGCTACACACCTCATTTAGTCTAAATTGAAATTCTACAGGAAAAATATAAAAACATAATACACAACTTTGATAACAAAATTCCAGAATAAATAGTTTTTATTTTATGGAACATGTAGAAGGTATTTGTCAATTTATTGCTGTTTGCAAAAATTCTACAGAGCTGGATCTTTAAAAGCGTAGCCGTTGCCGTAGTCGTGGTCAGAGTTACAGCCACCAACCTAATAGCGATCTTTAAATCATATTAACCACGCGTTGCCGTGGCCACAAAAAAAAACGCGATCTTTAAATCATATTGGCAACGCGTGTTCGTAGTCATAGCGTGGTTAACCATGCTAAAAGTGACCACAGTCCGTTAGTGTGGCTAAAGCGTTGCTGAAGCCACAGCCATGACTACGGCCACGGCTACAGCCACGCCAACGGCTACACATTTAAAGATCCAGCTCAGGAATGCAGAGATCGCTCATTGCAAAATAAATTTTGCAATATTTGAAAAGTACGATACCCTGTACAATAAGAAAAATTTGTCATTATTCAATATTTCCCCAAAAGAAAAAAATTACCATTATATTTAAATTTTATAGAAGTATAGATCAGAAACAGAATAGCGAATCCTATTATATAAAAGTTTTTTTTTGTCTCGCTTACCGCTGAACCGATAGGATTCTCCTTTACAGTAAAGCTTTTTTGAGGTCCTGGGATAGTTTTATGCTATTATATTTTTAAATAAATGGTTCTAGGATATTTTTCTGCACTTCCTTATCAATTTTAATAAAGAGCCCCCTAGATGCTATGGGCGCATCCGCTAGATCATAAATATTTTGATTAAAACTAACTACTTTTTACGTTACATTGTAGAATAGTGGCTTCACCAATAGCCTCTAAGTGTTGTAAGAAGAAAATTCTAAAATTAAAATAAATTTGGCAAGCTTTTATAAAAGGAAAACATTCGCTATGTACAAATTATAATTCTTTTGTTTCAGTCAAAAAGTATACAAATTTTTTTGCTATAAATTAATCTAAAATACAGACTTTTTAGGCCATAAATCCTATGGGAGATATATAACCCCTGCAAAATAGTTTAAAACCTGCACTTGAACAATAATAAAAATGTCGAACAATTACAACAAACACGATCCTGTGCAGCTGTTTGCATGATCTTACTGGACATAAAAAAAACAGTTACAACTTATTAATGTTATAACTACGCACATACTGATTTTTTATCCTTGTTTTCTTTAAATTATATAAATATTTCATTTTTCTTTCTCTATTCTAAAACCATTTGAAATTCCTAAAGAAATAAAAGTGTGTTATTAGCCAAAAGTATAGGGAAAGTTTAAAAAGCTATAAATATTTTTGGTGTATGAATCATGTATGTCAAAATAAGATATTTATTTCCTAGTCCTTACGAGTCATTGAAACGATGTCTTTTGGCCAGGGGAGGGTGCAATTATTCCATTTCTTTTGAGGGGGGATTAAGATATCCTCCTCCAAAAAAGAAAAATATAAATTTTTCAGGACCTATATGAAGCTTTACTAAACAGTGACGCTAGTTACAATAGATAATAATAATTGTCGATAAAAAAATACTTATTTATCGCATCGTATTATAGACAGTTTTCCGCGGATATAAAGATGAAATGATTTAAGATTAAAACCTGTTTTGATAATCCTGAGTGGCCTGAGTTTTCTTTGAATGCCCGGGCCAACAAATCTGGTATTAATTTTTTTACATTTATTTTATTATTCATAGAAAAAAATTGTTTGTAATACGATGATATACATGAATTTTTCAGTATTGCTGAGAACTGATTCTTATATAGCGAATATTAATCGGTTTCGAATCCATACTGGAATAAGTTTACTTATCCCTTACTCCGTGTATATTAGCATATTGAATGATTCTTGAATTCTTTTTCCAATATTATTGCTAAAACATTATTGCTTTTGCTTCGTTCCCATGGCCTTGCCCTTTTATGGCGCGAAACTTTTAAATAGTTTGTTTTGTCTGTTAATGTATGTCTGGCAGTTTTTCTCCGATTTTTTGACAACACTTTTTTATGCTTATTGTAGGTTAGGAAAGGTTAAGTTAAATAAATGGCAGAAGGAATAATACCCTGCACCCTCTGAAGAGAAATCGCCTGAGAAAAAAATCTCCCCCCACACAAAAAAAATATTATATTTTACTTAGTTTTAAACTAAGCGGGAGGTGATGGGGTTGTTACCTTAACTCCCCAAAATAATTCTCTCTCATGTTCCAAAAAATATATAAACGTAAAGTAGGATAACCCCTTAAATTATGGGGAAGGAGGCCCCTAGAGGTTAGGGGCGCATTCAAAAGTTTAGGTTAAAAGCAGGGAGATTGTAAATTCCCTGGTACTCAAAGTTTTATAAAAATGTTATCTTATTCGTTGGCTTAAAAACTGTGGGTACTTTTATTTAATCTTGATTTGTTGGTTTCAAACTAGTAGTGATAGTAGTGGTAAAAGGTAAAGTTGTCAACTACTATGCTACGCCTTCTCCCGTATATAATCTAATCTTTTTTCACCCCCTTTTTCTTAAAACTATTTTGGTCCTCCTATATTTCGGTGTTCTTTTAAATTGGTTAAATTGTATAAAAGATAAATAGTGAAAACACCAATTATGAAAATATAAATGGGGGTTAAATTAATCTACAAATCTTTCTTCATCCTACTATTAACAATATTCCAAAGTTAGGTTTTACACATAAAAGTTGAAAATTATCATACATATGTTTTGTTCTTTATATTCGGTAAAAAAGGTAAAAACATTTAAAGACTTTCTTCCCTTAGTTAAGCTCAAAAGTTATTGATGGAAAATCTGGGGAAAAATGAACTACAGAGCAGTGTCATAAAAGATAAACATTAAACTTGATAAAATAAATCACCAAACCTTGTAAAACAAAGAAAATAATTTAGTTTTTAAACGGTTATTTCGAACACATTTGCTAGAAAGCATATATAGGAATATTGGTTAAAATGTTGGAACACCAAAAGGCAGCGACAAATGGTCGTAAAACCATTTTATTTTCATGCTTGGCACAAGTCTGTCAATCCTGTCACTTTTTGGGGGTAGCGCAGCAAGGGCTGGTTTTTTACTATTTAACAGATTTTATGACTCAATTACACAAAAATCCCACTCAAACTCAATTGGACCCCTTTTCACTGTCTTTTAAAGTTATATACAGATTTTTTTGATAATAAAGGCTAAATAGTCTCGCATTCAGTTGTATGGCATTGGTTGAGGGTTGCCTGGGAGGCTGGGCTGTGTGTAGCTGAGAGTTCTGCGACTGAGGTTGGTTATGATTGTGGGTGGCAGTAGTAGATGGTAGCTTTTACAGAGGTTGTCTGCATGGTAATTTTGAAGATGCGGCTGCGGCACAACTAAGTTAGACTTATTTCAACATATATGTAGACCTTTGATACACATAATCAGACAGACATCCGGTTTAGAATAAGTCCTATTTTTTTTTCTTCGAATTTATGGCAATAATGTATCTAAGGGGTTCAAAATGACCTAAAATAGAAACTGTATTACAAGAATCGATATATTATTACCTGGATGTTGCACAAGATTTTCATGAACTCTAACTAAGTGAAACTCGCAACTGGCTTAAATAACAATACCTTCCATCCACCCCCTTTACCCTATCCCCTCTCTTCCTACTGGATAAACGAACTGACCAATAAATGAGTTTCATATTAATTACCTAAATTGATGACAATTTTCCCCTGTCAATATATCCACGTATACTATATCCATTATTACAACCAACAATTAAGAAAAAGGTTCAAATATTCAAATTTGTGCTCAGAAGAAATGATTGTACACAGATTAAGGACTGATAAACATCAGGGAAACGGGGATAGGGCTATGCTGGATAATTCAGCCCCCCCCCCCATACTTTTTTGTATGCCGCTAGCAGCCTGAAAAACATTGAGTTTTAAACAAATCAAATCGACATTGCCCTTAGCTGGATCTTAAAGTCATTTTAGTGGTGAGCCAGATCGGGGTGAGCCAACTTTCCACTAATGAGAGCACAGCATTTTATTAAATGCCGCGCTGTTATTGGCTGAAATTCGGCTCACCCCGATCTGGCTCACCACTAAAATGATTTGAAGATCCAGCTCTTCTCTTCCCTGAATGAACATTCATTGAGACACAAGGAAACACCAGGAATATTAAGAGATAAGACAATGCAAAATAAATTGATAAAAATACTCTTCTTTAGACTAAAATCATGGGTTAAAAGTTTGTACCTGCTATTTTGATTTTAGTAAAGTATCTGAATTTTTTGGTTAACAAACATTTAAAAAAAAAACTTTTGGTACCACTGAAAATTACAGCCCAATGTCCCCTCCCTCCCTGGTCTATTCCTAACAGTTTTTTATTACCAGTTGCTTTATAAGTAAATCATAAAATTAAACAGTCAAATGGGTAGATATGGAAGTACTTTTTTACTTGAAACAGACAAACGGACAAATTGACAAACGAATGTACAAATACAGACAGAATAAAGGATAAGAAAGATGTTTAAAAAACATATGACAAGAAAAAAAAATAATTGGAATGGATGGGGTTTGACTTTACGTGTGTTTGGTTTTTCTTTAGTTCAGGTTAGGTTAGGTTTTATTGGGTAAGGTTAGCCAAGAAAGGTTAATGCCTGCTGTAGTGTTAAGGTATATTGAAAAAGCTTATCCCTATTTATTTTCAGTTTATTTTCTAAGTTTGGAAGAGGAGGGTCGACTTACCCCCATACTAATACTAAATGCCTTCTGGGGCACTAGTATCTATATCATCCTATAAAATAAAGTAGCAAGCTTTTTTGTCTGTTGCTAAGGATCTCTCTAACCGCTGAACCGATATGGTTCGCCTTCACAGTGAAGCTACTTATAGCTCCAGGGAAGGTAATTTAACTATTTTGAGGGAGGGTTTCTCCATCCTAAAAATGTTTCTAACCCCCCAAATATTTTTACTTTTCTTTTTAAAGTGCAATTTAAGTTCCCCTAGAGGCTTATAGGGGCGTAGCCACTAGTATTATATAAAGTAGTAAGCTTTTTTCTGTCTGTAGCGAAGGATCTTGCTAACCACTGAACTGCATGGTTCTCCTTTAAAGTAAAGCTTCTTAAAGGTCTTAAGGTGGTTTTGTTAATGAAGAATTATAGGAAAACAAATATTGAAAGTGCAAATTTTAAACAGACAGACAAATACGACTCAAATAAAAAGACAGACAATAAATTTTTAAAAAAAGAGCATTACTATTAATATCATTTTCTATGCATTGATAAATTCCATAAAATTCATTTTATTTGCATTTATATTGAGGTGATAATATCTTGTTTAGCCAAAAGATATTTTAATGATGTTGTAATATTTTAATAACATTTCTAAATATTTAAAAACAAGGATGTTAAAATTATTTGTTTCTGTTAGCTTAGCTAAATTTACAATGGGTTGGTTTTATGCTATTCCCCAGTGGTCTTCATACTACCCTCCCCCCGCCTAGAGGGATATAGTCCTTAAAAGCAAAAAACTATTTTGATATAAAACATCTATTTAAAAGGGAGTGACCATTCCACTTTTAATAAGCAATATAGATACGTTTTTTTTCTTAAAAATGTTACAAATATATTTTGGGATCTTAAGTGAAAAGGCACTCATACATCCATCTACTTTTAATACCAAAAAAGTTTTATAGAGCAGCTACGCATCCACAACAAAAAAGATAAATCTAGCACATTCTCGGTTTCCCTTTTTAAATGTGATTTTTATAATTTATCAGATTACTTGCAGAAATACAAGAATCTTCATATATCTATCTTTTTTAAAAATGTCAAGATAAAACAGCAAATTTTGAAGAAAAAGCAAACTTTGACAATAATTCAAATATTGTTTTGTATTTTAAAGGGTGTAGGGCTTAAGCATGAGAAAGCCGGAGTCAACAACCTCCTTTATAAAGGTTTTCACCCCCCCCCCCCCCTTAGAAAACCTTTTGCACGCAACTGGGGTAATGTTTGAGATGTTAAGAAGAAAATAGCCCAAAACTTGCTCTGAACTTTTACTAAGCTCTTTTTTTAAAAACTGTGTTCGTTTTTTTTTTTTGAGATTTTACTGAATTCACATAAAACATTCAGATACTTTAAAACATAGCATTTTGGCTATAATTTAAATATGCAGTAAAATAAGAACACCAGAAAAAAACCATACTCACAAAAATGTATGCTATGTATTTTATTTATGTTTTCTTTATAACAAATAGCCACTCTTTAACTCAAATTCAGTAATAATAACTGTTTCATTTTTTTAAAGTAGATTTTCGAATTTCTGCTTCTCAAAAACACGTTAATGGCTAAACGTATACGTAAGTCTACTACATAAAAAAAATTCCAATTATTTTTTAGTTTTTGGAATGGTGATTCCTAGTACGAAGAACAATGGTATAGGTGAAGTATCTCCATATATATCAAGTCTTAAAATTTGAATAGATATTATACTTAATCACCATTATGTATTTAACAAATTTCTATTAGTTATTTATCGCATTGTATTATACACAGCTTTCTGCGGATTTTAAAATAAAAAAATAGTGAGATCAAAACCAGTTTTGAAAGCCAGGGTGGTTTTTTATTTCAATATTCGGTGAAAATTGTCTAAAATATGATGCTATACATGATTTTTTAGCACGGATGAGTAACTGGTTCTACGCCTTTATTGATGTTGTCATCCTTGTTATCTGAAAACAGATTGAGAAATCGCCACGGTATTCACATTTCAACTATTTCTGCAACATCATCCGAGTTTCATCTACAAAGGAAAAAAACAGTAAAAATGTTTTTATGACTATTTTTCATTCATTTTTTTTCTTGAAATAAATTGTTTCGGGATACAACTATATACAATTTAAAATCAGATACATTTTTATGCTGAATAAGTATATTTTTTGATTGTTTCGGTGTTTTAAAAAATGTGACGCACATCCTTATAAATAAAAGTAAGAGGATGTCTACGTGTATGTCTGACATAATTGTCCTTGTTGATGACTGTACAAACATCCATAAAAGCGAAGCTCTAAAATCAGAAGGAAGGACAAACGAACAATTACTCTTGTAGAGTGTCAGTAGTTAAGTGTACTTAAGCAGAACATAAATTTGTCTAATCAAAACTGTCTATAAATTTGTTACAATTTTGCGTAAATATTGGATACATGAAAAGACATACTTTTATTTTTAGGATTTGTTTAATGATTATCGAGATGCCTCGCCTATAATATTATGCCTTATTATCCTTGGTAAACCGTAAATCGTGCCTAACTGTTATAGGAATCATCATGCAAAGTTAGAAATCGACAGGACAGTTATAACATGTCCGACAATATTATAGAAAAGCTTTGCTTTTAAAAAGTAAACAAACATAAAAAATGAATCAAAATTGTAGCAGCAAAATGTAATATTCTAAGCAATCTGTGCAACCTATGTTTTATTTGAATAATCTGGAAAAAATAGATGTATTGCCCTAGATGTTCAGTCAATAATTTGTTCAATTTAAAAAGGAATTTTTAGTTGATGGAACCTAGTAATAGTGTCTAACTTTTTATCTTTGTGACGTAACAAAAATTGAAGGATGAGAGGGGAGGTGGGAAAGGAAACCCCAAAAAGAGATGGATTTTTGTTACGTCACAAAGATAAAAAGTTAGACGCTATAACTAGGTTCAGTTGATGAATATTTGGATCAGGTAAAGATTTGGAAATAAAATCGTCAAATTGTATAATATATATAAATAAATATTTGGATCATGGAAAGAAAATGAAGTATCGGGTTTTGTAGTATTTTCACAGTAACTTTTTTTCTATTTATAGCCCATGCAGGGGACTCTAATCCTGCGGGGCCTATTACCCAACCCTGTGGGGCAATCATTAATATTTACCTAACCTAAAATAACCTATCAAAAGCTAATGTTAAAATACGACGTAACTCGCTTCTTCTTTCCATGATCCGAATATTTATTGATATATGATTCAATTTGACAATTTTATTTTCAAAGCTGTATCTAAATAAATAAAAAAAACTTCCTTAGGATCAAAAAATGCACACTTTCTAACCAAGTATGTAGTCGGATAGCTCATGCACTGCATTCCCATTAGTCCATTTAAGAATAGATTATCTAGACTTTATATATTTATTGTATAAAAGAAAAATTCCTTAATTTTCCCTGTGGAACTTCCATACAGCTTCCATCAATAAATAATTATGAAATTTTGTCTAATGTCAAGTACATGATTTTAAATTAGTCGTAACAGTTAGGGAGTTAGGGATATAGTTATATGTATGTATAGTTAATTGGATCAAACTAGTAATGTTCAAACTATTCAACCAATTATGTTTTACTACAAAAACGATAATATTATTTAACATCATTGGGGATGTATATCAATTTTTACGTCCATTTTTAAAAAATCTGTTAGGAAAACGAGGGGGGGGGGGAGGGATTTCTTCCAATTTTGAGGATTTTTTGGAGTAATATGTTTTATGCAAATCCAAAATGGTTGCATTCGCCATGGTTTACAGATCATTTAGTGCCAGAACATTCGAACAACAAATATTTCATCTTTTTGAATATAAATAAAGTAGGAAGTTTTTATGTCTGTCCCTTGGATCTTGCTATCCACTAAACCGTTTCAGTTCTCCATTTTAGGGTAGCTATAAATAGTTCTCATTGTTTAGTTTTTAGAATAAATTCTTAGGTTGGTTTTAGGCTATTTTTAAGCTTCTTCTCCTACCCTTTAAAAGCAGATTCCTGGTTGCTTTCCGATTTAACCTATTCTGTTAATTTAAGTCACTGCTATTGTAAGCAAACTAATAAAATTTATTGAAAGTACCCAAACCCAACGAATAATTTACAGCCCAATGTCCCCTCCCTCCCTGACTTTTTGTTCTTGATGTTATTACAGGTTGAGGGGAATAGATGGTAAACATTACAATATTTAGATAAATAGTAACCATACAAAACAACTCATATTATGCTACTTGTGCTATTTAAGGTGCGTGACATCAATAATAGGGGGGAATGCCTAGTCCCCAAAATAGGCGCAACTCATGTATGGAAATGACACTAAGAAGAATGCCTTAGCCCATAAACAGGCGAAACTTATTACCATGTACAGTAGATCTTTTCATGAATACCCTTCCTCGAATTTCATTCTTCTGCTAACCTAAAAAGTTACTTTAGGGGCCTAGAAATACATGTACAAAATTTCAGCTCTTTATCTCTACTGGCGACCTAGCGCCAGGCATGTAAAATATCAACAGATAACGGTAGCACGGCAGTTTTAACAATATCTCAGTAATGTGCAGGTTTTAGGCTCTTCTGCATATTTTAATTTGAACACATAAGGCCAAAGATTTATATCCAAAAAATCTTTTGTCAAAGTCTACTCTACACCCAGCACCAGTCAGTTTTCTAAAATCATGCATTTTATACCTTTGAAAAATGAAATCGCCAGCGATAGGTGTAGAGTAGACTTTGACAACAGATTTTTGGGATATCATATCTTTGGCCTTATTTGTTTAAGTTGAAATATGCAGAACACCTAAATTCATCTTCCAAGCCATTCTCTAAGCATTTTAAATTTTTTTATGAAATAACGGGATTTAAAAACTGCCTTTTGAAAAGTCCTAAAAATATCTTTTTTTGTCTCTTTTTTATCTGTTTATAGTTACTACTTATAAAGATATTATTCTCAGTTAAAAAAAATTGGCACTTCCAGCACCAAAACTGGCAAAAACAGGCAGTTAAACTTCAGTACCCCTACTTAACCCCCTGACAGACCCCCACTCTATCTCGGCTCCTGTTACAGATAGAGACGTAAAACTTATTTCTGGTGGTTCATGTGTATTTTTAGAGAAAATTACTTTTTCTAGTCATAGCAGTCAGACCGCTTCTTATCCGCTTTTTAGTGGCTAGCTGCTAAATATTTAAATAGCTGTAGAGCGGCCAATTTTAAAGCTAAGAAAACCAAATTTTATGACGAACTATCATTTTTTATAACAAAAAAATACCTTTTCTGACCATCGCCAAAAAACGACAAATAACGGAAACCGCCAAAATTGGCGGTAAAACAGCGGTTGGCGGCGCTAAATTATAGTTACAACCTTTTAAGATATTATTCTCAGTTAAAAAAAAATTGGCGCCTCCAGCACCGAAACTGGCAAAAACAGGCAGTTAAAAATCAGTTAAGGAGTGGCCAAACGGTAATGACCTTACTATTCACGGAAGTTCATTATTGCTCAAGAATTTACAAAAAAAATTCAAGGTCTCTAGCTGTAATAGAAGACACGATATTCATGATATAAGTCAGTCCATTAACAGTTTGGGAGGAGAGGATGTAACATTAAATGTCTCTTCCAATTATCTTAACTAATATTATACCAAGCGGGTTAAAATTATGTAAGGCTTCCCTATTTAATAAAGAATTATCCGATCATAAAATAATAGTTCGTCGTAAATTTTGGTTTTCTTAGCTTAAAAATTGGCTGCTCTATAGCATTTTTAATATTTAGCGGCTGGTCGCTAAAAAGCGGATAAGGAGCGGTCTGACCGCTATGACTAGAAAAAGTAATTTTCTCTAAAAATACACATGAACCACCAGAAATAAGTTTTGCGTCTCTATCTGTAACAGGAGCCGAGAAAGAGGGGGGGGGGTGTTAGGGGGTTAAGTAGGGGTACAGAAGTTTAACTGCCTGTTTTTGCCAGTTTTGGTGCTGGAAGCGCCAATTCTTTTTTAACTGAGAATAATATCTTAATAAGTTGTAACTATAAACAGATAGAAATATTATCTAGCGCTGCCAACCGCCATTTTACTGCCAAAATTGGTTGCTCTACAGCTGTTTAAATATTTAGCAGCTGGCCGCTAAAAAGCGGATAAGGAGCAGTCTGACCGCTATGACTAGAAAAAGTAATTTTCTCTAAAAATACACATGAACCACCAGAAATAAGTTTTTACATCTTTATCTGTAACAGGAGCCGAGATAGAGGGGGGGGGGGTCTGTTAGGGGGTTAAGTAGGGGTACAGAAGTTTAACTGCCTGTTTTTACCGGTTTTGGTGCTGGAAGTGCCATTTTTTTTTTAACTGAGAATAATATCTTAATAAGTTGTAACTATAAACAGTGAAAAAAGGGACAAAAAAAGATATTTTTTAGGCCTTTTCAAAAGGCAGTTTTTAAATCCTGTTATTTCATAAAAAATTAAAATGCTTAGAGAATGGCTTGGAAGGTGAATTTAGGTGTTCTGCATATTTCAACTTAAACACATAAGGCCTAAGATATGATATCCCAAAAATCGTTTGTCAAAGTCTACTCTACACCTATCGCTGGCGATTTAATTTTTCACAGGTATAAAATGCATGATTTTAGAAAACTGACTGGCGCTAGGTGTAGAGTAGACTTTGACAAAAATTGAAATATGCAGAAGAATGAAATTCGAGAAAGGGTATTTTCATGAAAAGATCTAATGTACAGTTAGGACATTCAGACAAAGGTCGTGCAATCAAAGAGTTGGTTGTCTAATGGGTGTTTGGACAGAAAACATAGTAAAAAGATAGTTCTCAATGCAAGATTCAAGTTTTTTGGGGGAAGGTAAAAAAGTTTTATTTATTGGAGATAATAAAATTTTTGATGGAATTTTCCTTCACTCTCAAGACAATTTTTATATGAAATATTTAAAATTCCAATGATAAATTAAAATGAAGGCCTTTGAAATGGGGTGAAGTTATTTCTGGATTTTTGGCAGTTTGGCAAAAATATAAAATTTGAATGAACCAAATCTTTGGCAACATTACATTTCTTTACAACAGTTGTTTATCTCTGATTTTTAGGTGCTGCGACTTTTTATCTTTACATACTTGACATACAAATAAATATATTTCTTTGCGACAGTTATTTATCTAAATTTTTTTAGGTGCCAAGACTTTTTATCGTTTAATATTTGATATAAAATTCAAGATATTTCTATAAAACAGTTATTTACATTATTTTTTTGGGGGGTGCCACAACTATTTATCTTTTAATATTTGATATAAACACCATTGTATTTCTTCTAAACAGTTATTCTTTCATTTTTTTAGGTGCAATAACTTTATATTTTAAAATTTGAAATATAGCATGGTTTAAAATAGTAATTTAAAATAGTAAATTTTTATGTGTGAACATTTCACGATATTATACTGGTGCCCAAAGTTTTAAAAGGAAGTTTAATCATTCGTTGGCTTAAATATTTTTGATCAATTTTGTTCATACTCGCAGTATCCAAACTTTTTAACCAATATTTAAACTAAATAGGGGATAATTTTGTTTATCATTGTTTAAGTACATCAATTTACCTACAATTGTCTTATCCCTTAATAATATCTAGGTTCCTGCGTAAGGAAGGGAGTAGGGGTAACAAAGCTAAAAAGAGCACTTCATTCTTTAAAGGGGTAGTTTCACGAAATGCATTTGAGTTTAATTCAATGAACCGCATATTTTTTCCTGGTTAATGGGTTAAACTACACTTATATGGCATATATTTCACGGTTGGTTTTTTATTAAATGAATAAGTTAGGGTACAATGTTTGGCACTTTCAATATAAGTAAATGATAATAAAAAACCCATAGAATGCGATAATAACTTCAGAAAAATCGAAGAAAATAGTTTTCATACTTAATTAACGTTTTTAAGTTTTTCTTCAAAAAGTTTAGATAAGATGCCTTTAAATGTCGTCTTTGATTTTGTCAGGGATAAAAATGTAACTTTAAAATAAGAATTACAACATATTTTTTCAATTAGTACAAAGTAAAATTTTGAACATTTTAACGATCAGTATATTTTTTAAAATGTGAAGTAGAAACCTGAATATTTTATCATGAAAATTGTGTTATGATTTGATTGTCTGCTAGATTACAAGAAAAAAGATACTGACAGTACTTGTTGGTTCTTTAAAAAAAATTAGGTAGATTACTTTCAGAACCACTCTTTTTGCAACGTTATTTCAATAGAACAGAGCCGTAGTCTTAGTGTACTCAATATCTAGACAGCCAACCATTGTTTTAGAATTGTTCAATTTTTTTAACTTCTGATAAAAACAGAATTAATGGTAGTTTTGTAAATATTATACCTCCAAGAAATGGCTATACTTCCCAATCATATGTTGTGTGATATTTAAGAGGAATTATTTTGATATAATGTCATTAAAATATTCGTTGAAAAAAGTGCTATTCTAGCTTATACTTTACATTTTAATGTGTATGATAATTCAAATAAAAGATAATGAAGATTTATATTATATTTAATTGTTATAATTATAAAGAAAAACCTGGAAACAGTAAAAAACTGACTTTATTTTATTGACGTAGGGAAAATTTTGTCAAATATTTGAATAAAAAAACAATATAAAACAAAATAAATTATTTTTAATATAGTCACAAAAAGGCTTAATGAGTTTAGGAAATATTTCATTCACTAATCATGTCATTTAAACTCTATTACACAGAATTCAGTGTAAAAAGATGTTCTCGTTTTAATTTTAAGTAATTTCAAATGCATTTTAATACCTTTTAATGATTTATTTTTTGAAACATCTTTTTATAAAATGTTATTGATTTTTGAAGTTATATGTTAAAATGTTTTAAAATTTTGTTAACATTTTGTTTTAAATGTAGAAAATTGGTAATTCTAAACATTCAAAAAATGATTTTATTTAATTTTCATCACTTAAATTGCATGTTTGATGAAAGTTTCAACTGATAATTCAAGAAAAATCGTTTAAGTTTTATTATATTTTACTTTGAAATGTTAAAAAAATATAATTATTGTCAAAAATGTGGAAGTTATACTTTCCTCAAAAAAAGACCTAAAATTCATGCATATTAACACGTTTAATGAGATTTTTTTTCTTTCAGGTTTAATTTTAAGTAATTATTGATATTTTTTGTAAAAAGAATTTTATATAAAAAGTTTTAAAACTCGAGTTAGTAGTGGTTCTAAAAAAGGTTGCGAATTTATGCAATTTTCTTGCAAAAAAAATTTTCTAGGATTTTAAAAATAGCAAAGGGTGTTATTAGACGTACTTACAGATACAATTGCTAAGTCATTTTGGCCAAACACTAAAATAAAGTTTTGACATCTGAGGGTCCAACCGTGATTTGAAAGAATTTCAATTTTCTACCACGTAGTTTTGAAAATATCAAGTTTTAAAAATCGTCTTTTTGTGATATATGCAATTTAAATAGACGAATTTCAAGTCTTGATATTTTAAAAACTACGTGGTAGAAAATTGAAATTCTTTCAAATATATGCCATATAAATGTATTCTAACCAATTAACCAGAAAAAAATATGCGGTTCACTAAATTAAGTTCAAATGCCTTTCGTGAAACTACCCCTTTAGTTGTTTATAATGACAAGGAACAAGGTACCAGGTTTCTGACAAACAATTCTCAATGGAAATTTTCCTAACCTACTTTTTTTTACCCTCTCTTTGCCTAATCCCTTTAGTTAAGGCACAAAACAAGTTCTACGCCAATATTTCGCCACAGAAATATCCAAATTTTCAGCAATTTTAAATGAATTTGTTGAATCACAGTCCCTGATAATGATAATAAACTATTTGTAATTCATTCAAAACTAAAAACCAACAAGGGAGAATCTCCCCTCCCCTCTCCCCCACACCAAATCCCCCCTACAGTTAACTCTTTTAAAAGCTAGGATAAAGAAATGGGTAAGTGTGTTAAAAAAATCACAGCTAAAAGAATGTAACTTTTTTCTTAAAATACAAATTAACTTACATTTTCTAAGACACAATAACAATCGGTATGGATATAGAATATACGTGGATATTATGACAGGGGAAAAATTGTCATCAATTTTGTTTGCTAACATTGATATCATTTAATGGTCAGTTCGTATATCCAGTAGGAGAGGAAGGATGGGGTACATGGGATGGATGTTGGAGATCGTTCTTTTAGCCAGCTAAAAGTTTCACTTGATTATAGTACATGCTAATCTTGTGTAAGTTCCAAGTAATAATAAATCTACTGTGTTAAGTAAAAGAAAAGAGTACATTTGTGCTGTAATAATAATTTTATTTGAAAGGGTGATTTATGTTAAATCACAATGGTGTAAACCGTTTGTGAGATCGGAAATAGCATACAGAAAACCTAACCCTATAATTTGATTTTTGAAAATTGATAGATTTATAAAAAAAAATATTGTTCCATGATTCAAGTTTTAAAACTAATGAATAAATTATACACAGAGAGATGAAAAAAAGAATAATTAAAAAGCAGATTGAAATGAAAAAACGTATTGTAAATGGTGTAAAATGATTTTATAAAAAGGAATTGTAACGCGCAATGAATAAAAATGAAATTATAAATTACTAAATATAATCCTACAGGGTTGTATATACCCATCTTAAATAAAACTGTTTAGCTGTTTATAACAACTTACTGGACAAATCAAAAATTTTTGAATAAGTACCAAAAGCTTTGCATATGATCCAACATCCAAGTTTCCACGAAAAGGTGGCACCGTTACACTGCAGCTTCGTATGGGGTTTAGTTTGAGTCCCTCTCAAAATTTTGTTATTACTTAATACTAAAATTTAAAATAAAGGGTTGACCTACAACCCTCCCCCCCGTTCTTCCATGAAATGGATGTATAGGATTGTAGGATTGAGGATTTATTCCTATACAAAACTTTGCCATATTAACCCCTGGTTTGAAAAATGATTTTTGAAGTAAGTGAAGCATTTGATGAAATCTGTCAGATGAATACTTTATTTCATAACCCTTTCTATCAATCTATTTATTTATTTATCTATCTATCTATCTATCTATCTATCTATCTATCTATCTATCTATCTATCTATCTATCTATCTATCTATCTATCTATCTATCTATCTATCTATCTATCTATCTATCTATCTATCTATCTGTCTACCTATCTATATATCTATCTATCTATCTATTTATCTATCTATCTATCTATCTGACTATCTATCTATCTAACTATCTATCTATCTATCTAACTATCTATCTATCTATCTATCTATCTATCTATCTATCTATCTATCTATCTATCTATCTATCTATCTATCTATCTATCTATCTATCTATCTATCTATCTATCTATCTATCTATCTATCTATCTATCTATCTATCTATCTATCTATCTATCTATCTATCTATCTATCTATCTATCTATCTATCTATCTATCTGTCTACCTATCTATATATCTATCTATCTATCTATCTATCTATCTATCTATCTATCTATCTATCTATCTATCTATCTATCTATCTATCTATCTATCTATCTATCTATCTATCTATCTATCTATCTATCTATCTATCTATCTATCTATCTATCTATCTATCTATCTATCTATCTATCTATTTATCTATCTATTTATCTATCTATTTATCTATCTATCTATCTATCTATCTATCTATCTATCTATCTATCTATCTATCTATCTATCTATCTATCTATCTATTTATCTATCTATCTATTTATCTATCTATTTATCTATCTATCTATCTATCTATCTATCTATCTATCTATCTATCTATCTATCTATCCATCTATCTATCTATCTATCTATCTATCTATCTATCTATCTATCTATCTATCTATCTATTTATCTATTTATCTCTCTATTTATCTATCTATTTATCTATCTATTTATCTATCTATCTATCTATCTATCTATCTATCTATCTATCTATCTATCTATCTATCTATCTATCTATCTATCTATCTATCTATCTATCTATCTATCTATCTATCTATCTATCTATCTATCTATCTATCTATCTATCTATCTATCTATCTATCTATCTATCTATCTATTTATCTATCTATTTATCTATCTATTTATCTATCTATCTATCTATCTATCTATCTATCTATCTATCTATCTATCTATCTATCTATCTATCTATCTATCTATCTATCTATCTATCTATCTATCTATCTATCTATCTATCTATCTATCTATCTATCTATCTATCTATCTATCTATCTATCTATCTATCTATCTATCTATCTATCTATCTATCTATCTATCTATCTATCTATCTATCTATCTATCTATCTATCGATCGATCTATCTATCTATCTATCTATCTATCTATCTATCTATCTATCTATCTATCTATCTATCTATCTATCTATCTATCTATCTATCTATCTATCTATTTATCTATCTATTTATCTATCTATTTATCTATCTATCTATCTATCTATCTATCTATCTATCTATCTATCTATCTATCTATCTATCTATCTATCTATCTATCTATCTATCTATCTATCTATCTATTTATCTATCTATTTATCTATCTATCTATCTATCTATCTATCTATCTATCTATCTATCTATCTATCTATCTATCTATCGATCTATCTATCTATCTATCTATCTATCTATCTATCTATCTATCTATCTATCTATCTATCTATCTATCTATCTATCTATCTATCTATCTATCTATCTATCTATCTATTTCTATTTTTATGAATATTTGCACACATTAGATGTGAATAAAAGTATCAGTTTCTTCAGTCCATTTACCTTCTATACCTTGCAAGGCTAACAGTATCCCACAGGGGTAAAGGGATAATTCGATAACCGCTGATATGGTTCTTCTTTACAACATCCCTAGCTTCTTATTGGTTCTGGGAAGGTTTATAATAATTTTTGAGGAGGGTATCCCCAATCTCCCAAGAGATGGGAACCTAAAAAGTAAAACCTAGAGGTTTCATGGAGCGTAGCTGCTTCATGCTTATAGATATAGTAAAACCTTTAAGCTCTTTGTGGAAAGAGGAAACAAATATAACCAATCGACCAAAATACTCATAATGCACCAACAATTTTACTTTTAAAGAAATCGCGACTATTCTTAAAACTTATTCATACTCATTCCTGAATATCAAGACAAAATTCACAGGGTTAGTAGCTTATGCCTTAATCCCTGACTGACGGCCATAATTAATGAAAAATTTATGGAGAATTTCTTTTGTTGTTTACCCATAGATTTTCTTTATTTTTTAGGTAAATCAACTTTTATAAAAATAGTGGAAGCGCCTCTAATATTATACGAAGAGGGTAGAAAAACAGCTGAAAACCATTCAAAGAAGTTAAATTTTAGGATAGAAAAGACCTGAAACATACTGGGATCTAGGTGAAGCTTCACTAAAATTGAGAACTCAAACGGTTCTGTAGTTTGCGGGTTCTATATGGACAAAAACTTGCTACTTTTAAAAAAGTCCAGCAGTATGAAACCAAAATGGTGACCTAATTTTCATGGAGGTAGGGTACATTGGACTGAAAATTATAAAGGTATCCAAAGTTTTTATAAATACAATTTATAATTAACAAATCTTTATAACTTCAAACCAATGATGTACAAATTTTTCAAACAATACTTTTTAAAAGCGAAGCTTTTCTATAATTAGGGTCGGTCCGTCCGTCCGTCCGTAACGGATAGCTTTTTTCGTTAATTTAGGCATGTTAGAATTGTCCTATCGATTTCAAATTTTGCATGGTAATTCCTTTAGTAATTAGGTACGATTTAGAAAGCGTAGCAACTCTATAATCATTACCATAATGTCCGTACGTCCATTTTAAATATGTTGATTTTTTTACTTTTTTAACAACAAATTTTTATGTGATCTAATCATCCGATTGATCTGATTTTTGGTAAATTGATTCCTGGGACAACAAAGCATAATGTTATTAGCGAAGCAACTCTATAATCAAGTCCTAAAAATGTAAGTATGTCCATAAACATAATCCTGTATAAAGCAGTTTTTCAACAAATTTACTTACAACTTTGCTTCGACTCTTATACATTTATATTCTGATTATTCAGTTCTGAAACTAAATAAGTGTAAATGTTCGTTTGTTCTACTGTTTAAGTGCTTCGCTTTTATGGATGTTGTCATCCTTGTTTTTTTTTTATAGAAGTGGTAATTTTATTATTACTCGGATCTTACACTAATTTCATAACATCTATTTGGGGATGTACATCAATTCATCGTCCCATGTCCTACCCCGTATAATTCCTGCCATATTTTTACCACACAGAAATTTATACTTTACATAGTAAGATGATGGATATACCAAAGTTACAGAGTAGCTGCGTATGTAACTACATAGATATATAATTATCACGTATCTAAAGGGACAAAACAATGTTAAATAAATTAACCCTTAACGGTTGTTGAACGCCCCCACCTCCGGTTTTTTCTATCTCATTTTCTGTGTGTGAAAGATAAAGAGCCCAAACTGCGTGACTTTTTAAGTATGGTTATGACAAATAACTGAGAGTTTGAATTTTTTGATTATCTCCATCCTGGCGGGCACAGGATGCCAACAAACCTGGCAGGGTCATCCAGGTAAAGAGGAAAAATATTTTTTTTTGACTAAAACAAAGCATTTTATCATACCAAAATACTAAAATATCCTCTAGTAGTACATCCTTATATGAAATACAGGTGTTCAAGTCACTTTCAGGTTCCAAGTATGATCCTGCAGGTCCTGATCATCCAGGTCTCCAGAAATCTTTAAATGGCTCCTGTGGCCGCAATTTTTTACTTAGAGACTTCAAATTTTAGCCTTAAGCTTTTCTGCAACATGTCTACATAACGTATTAAAATTTCATAAAGATCCGCCGCCGTTTTCCCGCCGACCTCCGACCTCCGACAACGGCGGCTTGCAGCTGCCAAGTACAGCTGCGGCCGCTAAAATTTATTGTTTGATATTGCTAATGTAAAATTTACATAAAGACAAACATTTTCTGGAAAAAAATTGTTCTTCTAGCTTCAAAAATAAGAAAATTACAGCCGTTTGAAATTTTGGATCTACTGCAGTTCACGGTAAAATATTGCTGGTAACGCAATTTTCCAAAAATCTATGAATTTTAAAGGCTGCTAGCTGCCAAACGGCTGAACGTACAGATCTTGCCCGCACTCTGTTTTAAGCGGCATAAGAAGGCCTACAAATAATCTGGAATAGCCATAAATCAATAATGCATAATTATCTCGCAGTGCAGAGAAATGCGCGAAAAAGACCTATTTTACGCGTTTTTTTTCAGTGAAGCTTTCCCTGTGCATCATTGGATCTTGGCTATTCCAGATTATTCGTAGGCCTTCTTATGCCGCTTTTATTAGTGTGCGGGTATGATCTGTACGTTCAGCCGTTTGACAGCTAGTAGCCTTTAAAATTCATAGATTTTTGGAAAATTGCGTTACCAGCAATATTTTACCATGAACTGCAGTAGATCCGAAATTTTTAAGTAAAAAAAGACCTAAAATCAAAGGTTGTTAAATAAAAGGGCGAAGGAAGCGAAAATTTACTTAGGTCGGATATTCATTATCAAACAGGGGACTTGCACAAAAAAATTTAGCCCTTTAGCTTTTACAGGAACTGAGATAATAGGGGGTGGGCGTTGAACGCCCCCCCCCCCCCCCCCACCCGACCGATTAAGGTGCGGCAAGGGGCCCGACTGTAAAGGGTTAAAGTACATTCAAAATGATGATTATAAATTTATAAAATTACCCATTCTGTAGATTACAATAAATGGTTCAAACATTAGGACACTCAACTTAATTAACCAACCAACCAAATCCAACAAGTTGTTAAGCCAACAAATAATAAATTGTTATTATAAAACTTCGGGTACTAGAGTAATAAACAGCCCAATGTCTCCTCCCTCCCTGATAATTATGTACATTCTAAATAGAAATATAAATCAAACAAAAAAATTAATATCCATTAGCGCGTCTACACATTATTATATTCATATCTACAATACATTTAGTAGTATAATAAGAGTGTAAAATTAGAGTACTTTAGAGGAATATTTAAGTGACTTTGCGCCTTGCCTCTAGGGTCTTTTCAAGCACGGGTTAAAGGGTTTTAACGATTCTAAAGGAAAATTTCCCCACTACTCCCATCCCCTTTTCCTCCCTTCTTACCCACCCCTCTTCAGTTAAATGAAAAACAAAATATACCCCCACCATACTTTAAAAGGTTTCGTGATTTTTTGTCGAATTGATTGTTAGAATAGCTACCCCTGGGTTTTACCCACCTTCTAAAAAGAAAAAAATTAAAAGGAATTAGTTTTATAGTTTCTTTTAATATACTCCCCCCCCCCATCCAAAAAAATAAGGTTTTTAACTTTAATATTTATCAGTGATCTTAAGGGATAAGACAATGGACAATAAATCAATGTAAGTAGAAATTAGTGATAAAGCGCATTGTTGGTTGAAAAGTTTGGACACTATAAGTATAGAATCAATCTAACGAATAAGGAAACTTGGTTATAAACCTTTGGGCACCGGTGTAATTAACATTCCAATGTCCCCTTCCTCGCTGCCTTTTATTCAAATAAATAGACCTTTTTCCTCTTTTGGCTAGTGGACATGGTCTTTTTTTATACACTATCGGCTACGCCCCTATTGGCCTCTAGAGGCATTTAGATGTTTTTATTTTATTTTAAATATCTAATTTGAAAAATAATTTTTCTATGGCCAATCACCTGTTAAATTCATGTATCTACGCATCTACGCAGCGCCACTACGCTACGTAGAGACATTCATACACTAGCGACACTATGCGGCAGGAATATTTCAATTTTTTTTCGATTTTATTGTGATTTCTCTTAGGAAGGTGGTGGTACCCTCCCCCAAAATAGTTATAAACCTTCCCAGGACCTATGAGAATCTACCCTGTTAAGGAGAACCCGATCGGTTCAGCGGTTAGCGAGATCCTTCGGTACCGACACACAGACACACAAACAAACATCCTGTTACTTTAGTATAAGGATAGATATAATTCAAATATCGAAAACATGTCACTTGGACCAAGTCTAATGTCTAATAGTTATCTAATTCAAAAATCTATTATTAATAGTATTATTCTTTCTTTTGTTTGGGAGGGAAATAAAAGTAATGCCCCGCCCTTACAGTATATACATTAGTATTATTACTTCTGTTTCCAGAGCAGCTTTATCATAATTTACCTGGTTGCTTCGCCTCTAGAGGCATCTAAGAAGCTTCACAGCAAAGAAGAGCCATTTCGGTCAAGCAGTTACCTAGATTTTTTTATGTTAGAAAATAGCCTAAAACCTTACAAGGAACTTTACTTATTTTCACTGAAACGAGCATAATACAAAGTTTGAAATCAATAAGACGATTCTAACATTCCTTAAGCTATCCCTACAAACGTACGTATAAATAGGCAAACAAACGGAATTAAATGTAGAAAAGCTTTTTTTTTGCTAATTTGAATATTTCATTTTTTGGTTTGTGGTATTTGCAGGAAGGGAAAAAAATACCTTTTAATTCATTAGCGAAACAAATGGAAACATGATTTATTTTTTTGATCCCTACTTTTTTAGAAAGCGCAGCTACTCTATAACTCTTCTGTCCGAGTAAATTAAGTCAATTTCCAGTATGGCTTCGTAGCCGTTTAATATCTACTGGATTAGAACCAGCTTTAAGCCATACTGAAAAATCATGTATAGCGTTCGCGATTAAGCCTCAAACATAAACCCCTTCGGAAAAGTTGAAATTAAAAAAAGAGAGAAATTGTAATTTTTTGGACGTGTTTAGACTTTAATTCACTTTTAAATTGTAAATGGTTGATTTCCTTGAGGCTTACAGGCGGAACTGAAAGTAACAGAAGACCTTTGTAAATTAATACAAGTGAATATTGATGACATTTATTCAATTGTCATCATTAATAACATAAATATTTATAGTTGTACTAGTGGATCGTAGAAACATCAATTTATAGTTCATTGTCTTATCCCTTTAGATCCCTGTATACATTTTCAAACCTTCCTTTTCAAATTCTCACGTCCTTCAAAACAAATTGGTCATTTGAAAACACAACATTATTCTTTTAGCACCTTCTGACTTATAGAATTTCATAGAAAAAAGTATATACAAGTATTCTAAAAATAGATACTTGTAACCGGTGAAGGAGGGGACACTGACGTGTGAATTTTACGGAACCCAAAGTTTAATGAACACGTTCTAAAATTAGTAAGCAAAAAAACTTTGGGTACTTTTATCTAATTTTGATTGGTTAGTACATACTAGCATGTTCCACCAATTTTTTTAATCTACTTAGAGAGTAATTTATTTTCATTTGGAATCCATTTAATGTTCATTATCTTATCCCTTAAGGTCCATAATGGAAACCATTTGATTGTATGACCTTTGTCTAGAAGTAATGAGTTGCACCTGTTTATGGGCGAAGGCATTCTCAATTCTCTTACTATTGATGCCACGCGACTATCATAGAAGTAGTAGGTACCATATTTTAACGTCTCTGGTATGACGCGTTTTGGTCCAGACTCGAACCTAACACCTCCCCGACACGAATGCCGATAATAATGACAACAACAAATGTCAATTTACTCCTTACTTTATCTGAGTAAAATTCCCATGAATATTTAAACAATATAAGCAATGTTCATCATATTACTTCCATTCACTATGTTAAACTTGGAAGCGCAGCGTTGACATTCAAAAGTTTCCTCTTTGTCAACAATTTGACGTTTCTAAAAGTGGTAATAATTGACATTTTTAAAAGCGAAGTTTTTCTATAACTAAACAATCTTTTGTATGTGATGTAATTATCCTATTCATCTGTTTTTTAGATTACTGATTACTAGCACAACATAGTACAATGTTATAAGCGAACCTTCTCTATAATCGAGTCCTCAAAATGTTAATATATCCTTATCCAGTATTTAAGGAACAAAATTTAATTAAAATTGTATACAAGTGTTAATGTTTGCTAGTCCTATCCTTTCAGAGCTTTACTTTTATGGATCTTGTCATCCTTGTTCGATTAGCATTTATGAAAGCTTATTTTTATATAACCAAATGTTGATATAATACCAGCACAGTAGTTTAACATTGACGATTGAATAGAAATAGACATACACATAGTATGTAGTATTTTATACGTGTTTTTGTAAAATTACAAAAAATAACCATTTAGGCAACTTAAAAAGATCACATTTTAAACAAAATCCTCTTTTCTAAATCTTATTCTGCATTAACATGCAATAATAGTTATTTCTCGTATCGTATTATAAACGGCTTTCCGCGGATATAGAATGTACAATTATAAGATTAAAACTAGTTTTTTTTGCCCTGTGGTGCCGAAGGCACCGGCTAAAAAAACTGGTTTCAATCTTATGATTGTACATTTCTATATTCGTAGAAAACTGGATATAATACGATGCTAGACATAGTTTTTTCGTATTCATGAGAACCGGTTCCTATCCATCGGATTCAAATGAATACGAGAAAATAAATTAAAAATAAAACTAAACTTTTCAAAATAGATCTGATATTAAAGATGGCAAAATAGTTTTTCTTTATGTGCTTTTCCTCTTATTTAACACCTCTTTATTGTATGACCTTTATCTGTAAGTCATAGCTGTGCATGTTACAGAGTTAGCTTGTTTATTGTCTAAGACATCACCTAAATTTTTTGCTATTATTTTGCTATTAACGTCAAGCGCCTAACATAACTCATTTTATGTTTATACTCTAAGCTAAAGATTTGCGGATTTTTACTGGTATACAGGAACATTTTTCCAGGGAGTAAGGGAGGGGACAATGGATCGAATATTCAATTTTTAGGAGTCTTAGACTTTGGGGACTGGCTTAAAGGGAACATGCAAGAATTTAGCAGTTTCTAACCAATCTTGGGGACCAATTATGAATGACGTCACGCAAAATCATGCATAATCTCGCGGCAAACTAGCGCGTCAACAAAAAGATAAACAATAACAAGCAGACAGAATATTTTGATTTTGAAAATTATTTTGTAAATTGAATCATTACATTTTTTATATCTAATTCTTGTTTAATGTTAATTCATTCCGATTAGTGCGTTGTAGAAAGAAATTATATTAAGATTATTAGTTATTATGAGCAAAGCCTTCCTATAATTAGGTCCCGCACATTTGTACGTCCGTAACGGTTAGCTCTTTTCGTTACTTTAGACATGTTAGATGTTTCTTATTGATTTAATGTAAAGGCAAAAATTTTTTGTCTTTAGCTTAATATTTCTGTAATTAATGATCCGATTAATTTCAAAATTTTAGGGAAAATTCACGAAGTCCTGAGTTGTTCAAGGTTTGTTTATCATTAAAATCCCAAGATGGTGTTATTTTATTTTTCTGTCCTGGATGCTAGGAGCGCAGCTACCAGTTATCCTAAGATATGTTACTTAAACCTTACGATCTTTAAAATTAAGATGTACTTATGTTCTCAACTATTTTATTTATGTAGTATGAAATTTTGACGCAAGGTATCTCATTTTTATTTCGTTAAATGAAATAACTTGAGTTAAAAGTTCTGTAGGAAGGTAATTGTTTTAGTAAGTTTTGTAATATAATTATTTAAAGGCTTTTTCATGTCTAAGCTTTTTAATAAATACAATAAAAAAATTTGGGTAAAAGAAGTTGTAAAAGTAAAATGGTCAGTTTCCTTAATTTTCCAAAGTTAAAATAATAACAATTATGGAAATGAATTGTAAACAAGGGATTTGATCTCTAGAATCAAAGGCTTGTAGTAAAGCATCAGTTTAAGGATGGTGCATTTCGAATTAAAAACAATTCAAAAAGTCAAAAATTTCCACTAAAGGTTGCTATATTGCAAATACTTGTTTTATCTGGAAATACCTGGGTTTTTAACCTTAAAGGGTCACAACTATAAAATTGAATTAACTGCCCATTGTCCCCTCCCTTACTCCCTGACATTTTTCGCTTTTACGGGGCAGGGCGGGCAGCATAATCGCATATGAAAGTAATAAAACCATTAGTATGTATAACTACCTAGTGTGCTATAAAGTTACCGATAATATGGTGCTCCGCAGGGGTCCCTCCCCGGTCCGCTGATTTAAAACCAAGATAAAGGTGGGATATATATGTTTTTCGTAGCAAAGCTACCCTGTAACTCTTAATATGTGTCTGTCAGTCTGTCTGTCAATAACTAGTATAGGTAGATGGAAGTTAATCAGTTGTTACATCCAAGAAGGGAATTTTGATTGGTTGGTTCATTGAGTTGAGTTTCCAAACGGTCTCAATCACTAATTGTATTTTACAAAAGGGATATTTTTGTGTATAATTTTCCTATCCCTTTACATCCCTGTGTTATATAACTTAGACCGTTTAAACTTGCCCATAAGAAAAACACTTTCTTTAAACTCTTTTCGGAATGTGATTTTTGGTTCAAAAAAATATACTTCTTTAGTTTATTTTGAAGATTCTCTTGATAATTGAGCATTAAAATCACTTTGTCCGTACACTTTAGAAACTATGCCATATTATAATAGACTACCTATATATATTGTCATCCTTGTTATCTATTGATGTATATGTAATATTTTTATGTGGGATTTTTACATTTATCATGGCTATATTATTAGTATGAGGAACTCATGTACACTTTCTATTGTTTTCGTCTTTTGTTGCTTCGCTCCTAGCCTCTATAGGAGATTAGTGAAGGTCAGAAAAATGGCTTAATATTAGAAATAAGACAATTATAAAGCTCCCAAGCAATTTCTAAGACAAAAAACCTTTCTCCTTTATATAAAAAGATAATAGGTTTTTTCTTGATCATTTAAAAACTCACTAACCACTGAACTGATTGGATTCCTGATTTTAGAAAATCTTCACTTACGGGATAGTTTTGGGTTATTTTTTTCTATATTTTTTTATCAAGCACAATCAAAACTTTAACAATTTTCATAATAGTTTATTTATCGCATCCTATTATATTTCTTCGCATATTAAAATGAAAAATTGTAAGATTAAAACTAGTTTTGTTAGACCCGAGGGGCCGAATTCCCATGGTAACAAAACTAGTATTAGTTTTATGATTTTTTTAGAAAATCGTTGAAAATTGTTTGTAATACGAAGATATACATGATTTTTCAGTATGGCTTAGAACTAGTTCTAATTCAGCGGATATTAATCGATTTTCGAAGCCATACTTGAAAAAATTAAATGCGGTTCCTTGAAAGAATAATGTCCATAATTAAAAACAAAAATAAAGACCTTTACCAAAATGTATTCAAAGTATGCTTAAAGAAACATTACAATGTAAAATAATCAAAGGTAAGATAGTTTTTATTCAAGTGTCAAATCCCTTTTTGTGTTTACTACTTCTAGAGTAGCTGTACTTCCAAAATAATAAAAAAACAATGACTACTAAAATATTTCTTTGTATTTTATTACACTTTTTGATTACATAAAGTTTTATCAAATTTCACAGTTTTATTCTATAATGATTGTTGATATAGAATTTCCTAGAAAGCATGAAACCCAGAGAGAAGGGACTACGAGATGTTTATTACACATTCCCCCAAAGTTTTATAGTAGCTTTTTCTTATTCGTTTGCTTAACAACTTTGGGGATTTTTAGTGAATTCTGATTGGTTGGATCTTTAATTGAGTGTCCAAATGTTTCAACCACCTACAGAATGGGTAATTTTATGTATCATCATTGAGGATGTACATAAATATATCGACCATTGTATAATCCATTTAGATCCCTGATAAAACTTGCATTGGCATAACGTTTACAGGCGTCCGCTAGTTTTTAGGGAACTAGATTATTAATAGTTAAAACCTCAATAGAACATTAATTGCTAAGATATCAGATTTTACAATTGATAGGACCATAAGATAAAGGTCGATTAATCAAAGTGTTGGTTGTTTACAGGCTATTGAAAGTTACCAGATTCCATAATATCATAGAGGTTTATTTATTCTTGATTGCTTGGTTTTAACTAGCAGTGTCCAAGAAGTTGCTAATTTTTTCTGTTACTAGGTAATCAACTGTTCAGAATTTATATTGATTACATAGATATTATAACCAATCCGACTCATTTAAATAATTCTAATAATATCATAAATCTATTAATGATTGTATTATTCCCTTTTTAACTCAACTTTTTGTATACCCCTGATATAGCTTAGTGGACCAAAAACCTCCCCTTCCACCGCCCACCCCCCCACATTAATATTGTGCCTTATCGTACCAAAATCACAATTTCAAAAAAAGTAAAATAAAGATAAAAACAAGAAAGGTAAAAAACAATGCATAATCTGTGCATGGCTCTTCTAGCCCCTACTTAATCTAAAATTGTGGAAAAAAAACAGAAAATTAAATCAATACAGTTAGCCAATGTATTTTGAAATACTAAAAAATGGAGATATTATAGCCAAGGTACTTTTTAAACAATTTGCAAAAAAACATTCAGGGGAGGGGAATGGAACACAAAAAATTGGAGGGATAATGCCGCAAAACTTTTTTTTATCATGCATAAAATAAATGATGTTGGTATGACTGAGCAAATTTCAATTTATCCCCTCTTTTCTTTTCCGTATCAGTGTGCTTGCAATACACCAAAAAAATTAAAAATGTCTATACCGAAACATTTCGTTTTTTTGCTAAATCGATTAGGGTTCTTTTAAATCCTGGGAAGGGTTTCTAAGAGAGTGTAATTGCACATTTAAAAAACCTTCCCAAAAATAGATTTTTAACGTTTATGTTAAATTGGCTCAAGAGATTTCTACAAGAATAGATAACTAAATGATTTCACATTTATACGTTTGTCCTTTTGTCCAGTAAATTTTCAAAGATGGCTGTCAGGAGAGCTTTATGTTGGTGCTGAACCCTTGTTGTTTTACAGAAACACCACCTTCTGTTGTCCATTTGGGCAGGGAGGGAGGGGATATTAGGCTGTTCATTACACTAGTCCCCAAAGTTTTTTAATAACGTTTCGTATTAGTTGGCTTAACAACTTTGAGGACTTTTAATGAATTTTGATTGGTCGGTTTTTCAAGTTGAGTGTCCAAACGTTTCAATCAACCACTGGTTGTAACCTACAGAAGGGGCAAATTTGTGTTTTATCATTTGAAATGTACATATATTTATCGGCCATTGTCTTATCCCTTTAGATCCTTGCCATTTCGATGAGGTTGTCCCCAGCAAAAAGTTCCCCACAGCACAGACTTGAACAAAAATAATAAAACAACAGGGAGGGAGGGGACATTGGACTGTAAAATACTGTTCAATCGTTGGCCTAAAAACTTTGGGTTCTGTTTATAAAATTTGATTGGTTGGTTTAAACTATCAACCTTTTATTAACCTAATAGTTGTAATCTACAGAACGGTTACTTTGTTTTCTTCAATTTATCGTTCGTTGCCTTATTCCTTAAGATCCCTGAAAATAATCCTTATACTAAAGTAACAGGATGTTTGTCTGTCTCTGTGTCTGTCTGTGTGTCTGTACCGAAGGATCTCGCTAACCGCTGAACCGATCGGGTTCTCCTTAACAGGGTAGCTTCTCATAAGTCCCGGGAAGGTTTATAACTATTTTGGGGGAGGGTACCACCACCCTCCAAAGAGAAATGACAAAAAAATCGAAATTTTTTAAAATTTAGGGGAGACTTCAACGTCAAATAAGGTGGTATCGTACATAAAAAATTAACTTTAACAAACAAAAACATTTAAAGTGCCACAAGAGGCCTCTAGGGGCGTAGCCGCTAGTATCAAATATTAAAATAGTTTATTTATTTTATCCCGGTAATATAGACAGGACAGGTTGCTATGGAAATTAATGCATAGAATAAATTGACCTCTTATACAGAATGGTGGAAAAGTTTGTACAGTCCAATCACAAAGTAGCCTTGACTCCCAAAGACGCAAGCCAACGAATGGAAGAAGTGTTTAGAAACTTTCCAGTAAAATTTACAGTCCAAAACCCCTGCCGTGTTTTTCGGTCAGTCTGTAATGGTTATCTCTTTTCTTTAATTTAGATATGTTAGAATTCATTCAACCTTTGAGTGATGATTCCTATAACAAAATTTATGTACAATTTTGTTTAAACTTACAAAATATTAAGCTCGAACACTCTACAAGAGTTTTTGTTAGTTAGTCCTACCATCTGATTTTAGAGCTTCGCTTTTATGGATGTTGTCATCCTTGTAAAGTCATGTGAATTAAAACTTAAAATGCCAGAAAAGTTACATGTTTTGTATGGAGTCCGATGGATAAAAGTGTGGCTATCCGGAAATGGACCAGAGATAACTTTCTGATGTAGAGACAAATATTCAATATTAGTCTTTAAGTCCGTAACGATTTTGGGGAAAATGCAATTTTCTTGGCTGGTGTTGACGATAGACATCTGACATTTCCAGTAAAGATTCCTATTTTAATTGTCCATACATTGTTGTGTCCGCCTGTCTGTCGGTTACGCTAAAAAAGAAATAAAAATAATTATTTTAATTTTTCGTGATTTTTTTTTTTTTTTTTGCATATTCTCTCATATTATTTTTCTTCATTATGAAAACTGAACATATTCTCTATAACTCACTTTGTCCGTTTGTCCATTTAGTGAGTTTTTGTTCTTCGCTACTTATGGATGTTGTCGTCCTTGCTGAATTCCTATAATGTGCTAAAACATTGGACTGTAAATTGAAGTAAATCTTGCATGATGATAAACAAAGTTACCTCTTCTTGAAAGTTTGATAATTAGTTCAGATGTTTAAATGATACATATTTTAACCAATCAATCATTATTTTATAAAAGAACCCAAATATTTTATGCCAACGAATTCGAGAACGTGTATTTATAAAACTTTGGTCATATGTATGTTTATATTCCAATGTCCCCTCCCTTCCTAATCTTTATTATTTAGCGCAGCTACCACAGAAATATGTACGTCCGTCCCTTCGTATTTTATATTATGTTTGTCTCTGTCTGATGAGACAAGGGGAAAAGGGAGAATGTTGTCAAATAGAAAAATTATGAAATGTGTTAAAGACATCATAACTATCAAAAAAAAATTTTTTGTAGAGCAACTTTTTTTTACAACCAAACCGATTGTGTTTGTCTGGCGGTTTCACTCAAATGGCTAGTCGAGCACAGATTAAAAATAAGGGGGGTTAGTTTTTCGATTGCTTGTTTATTTCTTCAGGTCAGGTCATGTTAGGTTTTATTGGACCTATGCTAAGCTTCCCTTTTAAGGTTGTAAAGGTTCCAGGACAAACGCAGGAGTCCAAAAATTCGGAGTGGACAAAAAGGAGTGTTAAAATATCAATTCGATTAAGTATTTTTATACAAAATAGGTTAGATTAAGATATGAATGTACAGATAAGCCCGCACAGGGGTTAAACATTTAAAAAACCCTATAAGATAATCTAAAATAGGTTAGGTTAGGTTTAGTGTCCACTCCGACGTTTGGGACTCCTGCGTTTGTCCCAGGACCGTTGTAAATAGTTGTACATATAGACAGACATCCTGTTACTTTTATAAAAAGAAGAATAAAGAAGCTTCGCTTATACCAAAATTGACAAATATTTGGTAGACAAATTAAATAAACAACAATGTCTGCTTGCTGACAAGGATAACAATGTTCATAACAAAAACAATAAGTAAAGGCTTTAAAGAGTATATTTCCTGAAGATCATTTTTAAAATATTAATTTTAAAAATGAATTATACAACTATACAAAGAATTAAGGTTTTTTTCTCTGAAGCTTAAGATTTTGATTACTACTAAGTTCTTCTTTTTATGGAATCTTTAGGTCTCAGGAAGGTTTGAAGCTATTTTTCTGCCCCTTCTTACCAAATTGAGTACAGAGCCCCTATATGATAGAGGCGCATCCTAAGAAACCCTTAGATATTAGGGCCCTACCGCTAGTAAGTATACATGTATATGGGTTTATAATAGCAAAGCCTAATGTTGGTCATTATATCGACGTTGATGTCAGATAAAATAGTAGCTTTACAAAGTGTCTAAAAAATATGACGTCATAGAAATACGTTTAAATACTCTTTTTTAGTGGTTTCCTTTCACACTTCTCGTCTCATCCCTCATTTTTATGACGTCACACGGCTGATCTTTTGAGACACCTTGTAAAGCTTCGACAAAAAAGATCTTTAAAACGGCATACTGATCAAAAAGCATACATCAACATTTTTAGGGATAGCTATTAAAAAGCTTTGCTGCAAAAAAGGAGGGATTCTATATAGAGTAAATGAAACTGTCAAGATTTTAATGTACTAAATGACAACTTCATAATTTACATTAACTTTTATAATCCCTCGGTGTTTGGACAAAATTGTTTAAAGACAATATTATCAAAAATAGCGAAAAATCGAAGTTAAAAATGTTAAAATTTCAATTTATTTAAATCATATTTTAATCAATTTTTTAAAAACAATTAAAATAAGCTTGAATTTTTTTTTAAATTAACATAAAATCCAACGAGTGTATCCTATTGGTAAGGGGTAGAAGTCCTCTCCAAAAAAATATATAAAGAAATAAATAAAATAAAACTCATACATACCAAAACTGAATTTTTTTTGCTTGTTTTTGAACCTTTTTTGAGCTGTATTTGATGAACAACTTTGCTTTTAATCAAAGGCCTTGTACAATTTTGCTTTATTTGTATTACTTGACATATTTATTATAGAGTTATAATTTACTCCTTTTTTATATCCTAATAATAAAGTGAAAGGATCTCTGTAACCGCTGAACCTGGTTTTCCTATACAGTGTAGCATCTTATAGGTCCTGTGAAGGTTTATAAATATTTTGGGGGGAGGGTAACACCTCCCTCACAAGAAAATCGTCCCTAGAAAAAAGCCACCTCTCATTTTTTCAAAATTAAAAAAAACTACAATTGAAAGAAAGTGGGGAGTCGACTTCCCCCCACCTTCAAGGGCTCCTATAGGCCTCTGGGGGCATATTCGCTAGTTTATATAAAAAGCAGTTAGATGTTTGTTAGTCTACGTATCTTTCTGTTTAGGACCTTATAGAATGTGAAACAAAATTATTAAAAAATACAATGTGATTAAAAGAGCTGCAAACTACTGGGACAGATTAATTTATCCTTCATTATACTATACTTCCCTAGACGTGTTATCCTTATATCAAAAAAGCAGAATGTCTGTCTGTCTGTAGCGAATCATCTTGCTAACCTCTGAACCAATATGGTTGTCCTTTACAGTGAAGCTTTCTATAGGATATTTACTAGTTTTCTAAGATTTAAGATGAAGGGTCAACTTCTCCTCTCTTTCTCCTTTCCCTCAAGTGCTCCTAAAAGCCACTAGAGGCGTAGCCACTTTTTAGATTATTTAAAACAGTAAGATCTTTTGTCTGACCATAAAGATTTCGCTAACCACTGAACCGATCGAGTCTAGCATTTTTAGGGAAGCTCAACTAAGGCCCCATGATGTTTTTTGGCCATCATACCTCCAAATTCATGGTTTTAAGCTATACTTCTGCACTCTTCACTCCTTCAAAAATAAAGCCTATAGATGCTAGGGGCGTAGTCGCTAGTATCCATAAAAACTAAATTTTTTCTCAAATAAATATTGAAATGTGAATTAAAAGAGTATAAATATTAGAATCGCCCAATTTCATGATCACGATTTTTAATAAAATAGAAGAGATTTAGAAATTACATAGATTGCCAATGTAGTGTTCAGCTAGATTAAATATATATGTACATTTATGCTAAATAAATATATATAATATAACTTTTGTGATGTTATCGTAATAACATAAGGGTAAGACTATAATTATAATGATATTTGAATAACATTGTGTCAGCCTTGACCACTTATTTGAGAAGCAGCTTATAGTGCTTATTAAAAAATGACGTCAAGCAATACAAATTACCAATGATAGGCCAGTTTGCATTTTACCATTGGTCAATTAAAATGTACAGTGTCTTTGGTCATTTGTATTGTATTACGTCATTTTTTTCATTCATTAAAAGTCCCCAAAGTTGTTAAGCCAACGAATAAGAATTTTTATCATAAAACTTTGGGGACTAGTGTAAAAAACAGCCTATTGTCCCCTTTTTCTCTGAGATATATATGAGGTAACCTAATAATTAACAGACAAAAAACTTATTGGTGTTAAAATTATTGCGCCTTTTAGCGGCCGATACATTCCCAAACTCTAACTATTAATATCAGCAACATCAAGTTACATTTTAAAGTCTCCATTATTCCCCAATAGGGTCCAAACTCGAGTCTGACACCTTCCTAAATTAAAGCAGACACGCAACTAATGCCGCGTGTTATTTTCTATTCTAGGTAACTCCATAGTGCTCCAATGCAGGGAAGGAGGGGACAATGGACTGTTTATTACACTTGTCCCCAAAGTCTTAAAATAACGTTTTCTTATTAGTTGGCTTAACAACCTTGGGGACTTTTACTAAATTTTGATTAGTTGGTTTATTAAGTTGAGTGTTTTAATGTTTTAACAGCTATTTGTAATCTGCAAAAGGGGTAATTTTGTTTATTATCATTTGGGATGTAAATGCTACTGTCTTATCCCTTTAGACCCCTGGCTTCAATATAGGCGTGTGCTCTGGAATAATGAGATAAAAATCAATAATATTTTATTCAAATACGATTATGTTCTTCTTTTTATTTACCAAGGAATCGTGAACTATAAAAATATGAAAAAGGGTGATTTCTGAATATATTAATAAGTAAATTATATTCAAAACACGCACACACACACAAACCCAGAATACTTTTATGTCTGTAGGTTTATCTGTTCGTCCAAAGCCTTTTTATAAAAGATGTATTTTAATTGCTATTGCATAGTCTAAGTAGTTATTTTTTTTCTCGTATTCATTCGAATCCGGTGGATAGCAACCGGTTCTCATCCATACGAAAAAACTATGTCTAGCATCGTATTATATACAGGATTCTAAGAATATAAAAATGTACAATCATAAGATTAAAACCAGTTTTTTTAGCCCGTGCCTTCGGAACCTCGGGCTAAAAAAACTGGTTTTAATCTTATAATTGTACATTCTATATCCGCGGAAAGCGGTTTATAATACAGTTAGGGAGTTGAATCCATTTTTATAGAAGCAGAAATATAATCTATGATTATGGTTTGGACCTTCTACAACTGTAATCTACCTTTCCACTTTCCTCTCTCTTGGTGAAGATATCTTCAACGCCGATACGATTTTTGAAATGTAAGATTCTACTTTCCCTTCTCTTGGTGAAGATATCTTCAACGCCTATACGATTTTTGAAATGTAAGATTCCACTTTCCCCTCTCTTGGTGAAGATATCTTCAACGCCGATACGATTTTTGAAATTTAAGATTCCACTTTTGCCTCTCTTGGTGAAGATATCTTCAACAAGAGAGACAAAAGTGGAATCTTATATTTCAAAAATCGTATCGGCGTTGAAGATATCTTCACCAAGAGAGGGGAAAGTGGAAGGGTAGATTACAGTTTTAGAGGGTCCAAACCATAATCATAGATTATATTTCTGCTTATATAAAAATGGATTCAACTCCCTAACTGTAATACGATGAAAGAAATAACTATTCCATCAATTTGGTTATTTTTCTCTAAATGGATTTAGAATATACGTAAATATAATGACTAGAGAAAAATTATCATCAATTTAGGTTGCTAACATGGACATTACTGCTCGGTCAGTTCGTTTATCCAGTAGAAGGGGAAGGGATGGGGGAGATCAATATTTTAGCCAGCTTATTGTCAATTTCAAAAATAAGAGAGGGGATTTTGTGCAATCATTAGGCACTTTAAGAGAAACTACCGGTCTTTTTCCTTAAAAATATTTTTCGTTTCCTGCTTTACTTTTTGTCATCCTTGTTGCCTTATGTTTCCTTTGGTGGAGTAATTTATCATAATAAATGAAAAGTGGAATCTTTAGTAATGAGAAAAGTCTACATATTTTCATTACATATCATAGCAAGGAATATAAAATCCATAGCATTCGAAGCAATGTTTACAAAATACAAATGTTGACTATTCTAGTATAAAAAGTAGTAAGGTTTATATGTCTATTCATTTAGATCTTGTTATCCAATGATAAAAAAGTTAGCTCTCCTTTTTAGGAAAACAGACAGACAGACAAACAGACAGACAAACAGACAAACAAACAGACAGACAAACAGACAGACAAACAGACAAACAAACAGACAGACAAACAGACAGACAAACAGAGAAACAAAACTAACAAAAAACAGACAGACAAACAGATAAACAAGCAGACAGACAAACAACAAAAATATTAGACATAAAATATAATAGACAGACAAACAAATAGACTAACATTAACACAGATAGACAGACACAAAAACAGACAGACAGAAGAAAAACAGATACTATAGAGTTGCTTCATTAGTGACAATAAATAACATTTAGCTAATCATATTTATCAACACTAATGTTTACTTAGAATTTAAAAAGAATTTTCACATTTTTGCTTTGCACTCACGTCTTGCATTAGTTATATTAAGACATTTTGTGCATATACAGATTTTTCTTTTTTTGAAAATCTACCCCTCTACTCTGCTTTTTATTTTGAAGGGGTTTCGAAGGTTTAAGTGAGTTAATCTAATTTATATTTTTTTAAAGATTTTGTTAGGGGTAAAATATGGAGTTTTAAAGTTTAGGGGGGGGGGGGAGTAAACGCCCCTTTTCTCCCACCCTTGGACGTCTATGTCTAAACTGTTCTGCTATTTGATTTTTTATTAAAGCAAATTATTTTTTTGTAATACCTATTATTCTATTATTATCATTTTATAGACTATGATTTTATTTTAGACAAACTTTTTTGAAAAAAATTATATGGGTTTCAATACGATAACATCTCAAAAAAGTTCTTTTCGACCGAAAAAAATTTGTACAATTTTTTTAAAATTTAAAATGTCTTGATTTGTCAAGGCAGGGTGTGCCTGAATATTAATTATATGTAGTGTTAATATAATTTAATTAAGTGAAACTTAGAAAGATAATTAAGTGTTTAATGAATTCTATATATGTGTAAGTGCTAATTATTAAAATTAAACTAATGGTAGTTAAATTCCTTTAAATAGCACATATATCAGGGAGGGAGGGGACATTGGTCTGTTAATTACACTAGTCCCCAAAGATTTTTATTAACGTTTTCTTATTCATTGACTTATTATTAAGAACTTTTTTTATTGAATTTTGATTGTTTTGTTCATTAATGAGTGTCCAAACATTTTAACCACTTATTATAATCTACACCAAGGGTAATTTATTGCATCCTAATTGGGCTTGTTCATCAATTTTTCATCCATTGTCTTATCCCATAAGATCTCTACCTCATAAAGTTGTGTTATCATTTGTATACACTTAATAAATGTAAAATATTTTTCTTTTTTATCAATCGTAGGGAATTGCTAAAAGGTTGTAAGCCTTGGAGGGGGGGGGGGGGGTTAAAAAAAAGTATACAGGGTGATTCTTGAGACCATTAGGCACTTTGAGATAAGAATCTATGATAAAGCTTGAAAATGTAAGGGCGTCCATATTAGAAATTCTACATCTTTACAACATATTTTCATCGAGTTTTATTCAGATTTTTCAGTATAAAAACGAATTTCTTTGCAAATTAGCTCATTATCCTTGTTTTAATCACGGATCTTAATGAATAAGACAGCATGTAACATTTATCTGTTTATTTAACCAGTCCCAAAATTTTTCGTTAGGGGACTTCAATTGAATTTTGATCGGTTGTTCATTGAGTTGAATGTCCAAATGCTTCAACCAATAATTGTAATGTACAGATGGCGTAATTTTGTGTAAGAACGTTGGCGATGTACATCAATTCATTAGCCATTGTCTTATCCAGGGGCGTCCAAGCTTAATCTTTTGGGGGGGGTAAAAATATTTGAAGGGGGGGTAATTTGGTTTTGGGGGGGGGGGGGTAAAATGGCGCGCGAAGCGCGCCGCAAATTTTTTTTACCCCCCCCAAAATTTTCTCCCGGGGGTAAAATTTGCTTGGGGGGGGGGGTAATTACTCCCCCCCTTGGACGTCTATGGTCTTATCCCTTTAGATCTCTGAGCGCAGCACACTTTCATACACCTCAACACTTCCTTACCATGTTATTGTTCTCTTAAATATAGAGAAAAAAGAAAAGTATTTTTTGCACCTTTATGTCAAAAGTCCCAAACGCTTTTTCTTTATACATAAGAATTGAAGCACAAAAAGTTGTTTGAAATGCAAAATGATAATCATTAATAGTAGCATTAGCTAAATAATCAAATATTAAGATACATAGATGTATCAACTTGCTAATTGTGATTATAGAGTAGCTGTGCTTTCAAAATTATATATTGCTACAGGAATCTACATGCAAGGCTTGGAATTGATAGGAAGATCCTTATTTCCCTAATTTACGAAAAGAGCTATTTGTCCTAAAATCTTTTTTAGCATATATTATTTTTTTTTTATCTTTTTTTTCCATTTAATTTTCTTTTTTTCCTTGGTTTAGCTAGCATATTATTGTTCTCTAAAACCAATAGAATGGGGTGTTAATGTGGGAGTTAGAATGGTTAAGAATGTCCATACAATATTGTAAATCAGTAATCTATAATACAAAGTCCGTCTGTCCGTCCGACCAATAAGATCTCAGTAACCACTGAACCGATAGGATTCCACTTTTCAGGGAATATACCTACTGGTCCCGTGGTGGTTTTGCGAATTTGGCGAATTCGCCATTTATTCACGAAAATTTGCGTTTCATTCACATTTTTTTCCGCTGGGTAGGTAATAGAAGATGTAATTACTAGTGTAAGCTAAAGTGACAGAATGTCTTTATTTATGCATATTACGATCTTTTAAACTGCTGGACCAATAAATCAAAATTTTTAACTGCGGTATCTGTCCAGCGCCCGTTTTGAATTATTTGCTAAGGGGATACCTCCCCTCCCTAAAAAAAATTAGCTAACTAAATAATAAATGAGAGTTGGAAAACTCAAATCAAGAGGCTAGGGGCCAAGCCACTCCAATAAAATATGTTAACATAAGTTTTGGTTTTTACTGAATATTAGAAATAAAAAAACAAAAAAGTTTTACTTTCCCAAAACCTTTTCTTTTATTTATATTACTTTTTAAAAAGCATTTGCTAATTTGAATATCTGCTGCGTCTAAAAATAACCGGTTAGAGTAGAAAACCTGTAAGAATGAGAATGAAAAAAAGGTTTTCTTTGTAATTCTAACAATAGAAGTACTAAAAAGGGTTAGATGCTGTTCTAAAAGGATTAAAATGTTTATGTATCATGAAAAAAAACTAGTTGCTTTTTTTTCTATCGATAATGTCTTCCAATATTGTTGTATTTTCTTTGTTGATTACAATTAATTAGTTTACTTTCCTATTTAAATGCTTTGGAGGCGAAATAGTTTTTTTTTGTTTCATCTAGCTTTCTGTTGCTATTCAATCAACATAAACATTGCATGGTATTAACTAGTACTTTATACATTAAATGTATAAGTATAGATGTATAATTTAGACATCCACCTGGCCCAAGTTGTGGAGACCCTTTCGTCTGCTAACAAATGACTTTCTGTTCTTTTGTAGGCTGATTTCAAAGATCCAATAAAAAAATCAGGACAGGGTTATATATGAGTTGCAAATAGCCCCCTCTATTCTTTTACTTTAATCTGTATAATATAAAATTGATTGTAGGCCCCAGGGATAGTTTTCTTATTTTAAGACTTTTAACTCTAATTATTTTTATCTATTTTTCAGACTTAATAAAAGAGAGTGTAAAGTTTTACTTAAAGAAAGAAAGTCAGGGTGTGCCGTTTTTTAAGCTTTTCTTATACATATCAGGAATTTTGAGGGATAGGAGAATGGGAGATAAATCAAATTACACCCCCAATTATAGACAAAATTAAATCTGCTGATAAAAGTACCCAAAGTTTTTAAGCAACTAAAATGGAGAATGTTTTTTTGTAAAACTTTTGTTATTAGTATAATTTACAGTCCAATTTCCACTCTATCCTTTAGTCAATATTTACTACTAGCTACAAATCTTCAAACTTCCCTTAAAAAAATCAAAATTTGAATGTGTAAACGATTTATACAATATACATTATAAATTTGAATTTTTTAAATTTTGATTTTTTTTTTTTGAAGTTTGAAGCTTTTTTAGCTAGTAGTAAATATTGAGCTAGGATGAGGAAACACTCAGGAAACTGCGTACACTTTCGGCAACTAGATATCAGGCTATCTCATCTAATGTATACCAACAGTAACGATTATTTTCATAAGTAGCGCAGCAATAAAAAGCTATTAGCATGATTTTAAATTTACAGCACTACAAGTCGTTGATTACACTACCCTTGTGTAGAAGTTTTAACGTTGAAAAGCTTACAGTTTCGCCTGTTTGTGAAGAAGGTTTTTTTACTAATCTAAAAAACGTTATCAAGAGGGGGGGGGGGGCGATTATCCCCCTCCAAAACAAATATACATATATAATAGCTACTACACTTTCAATTTTTAACATTATTATAAGAACTCGTATCTATTCTTTTATAAGAATAATTTAATAATTATACCCTAAGAAATGAAAAGAATTTAAATTTTCTCTTTTCCTATTTTCACAATGGTTTAAAAAGATATTCACTTACATAAATTAAAAAAATGTTTCCACTCATACTGAAAAAAAAACATGTATATAATTATAAACAATTTTCTACAAATATAAAATGAAAAATCATGATATTAATACCAGAATTAATTCTAAAATGTATCGTTTTACAATCTATGGGAAGCTGTCCAAAATACTATGCGATAAATAACTATTAGTAAAAGGAAAACTAAGAATCAATCTTAAAGCCCTCCACTTCACCCACAAAAAAAAACAATAGAAATAACCTTTTTGGATTTTTTAAAAGCAATTTAAACAAGGTAGTCGTCCTTTTGTTTAAAATAGCTTAAAACCTTCACTAAACCATTATCAACATACAAATTCAAATCATCATTTGTTGTCCTGATGTATTAAGACGAAACAACCAAATATTTCCTCTGACATAAAATGTTAATGTTTGTTAGTTTGAAACAAAATATCTCTGGTGGCGTAACAGATTAAAGTGTGCTTTTCAAGGAAGGTTTGTGTTTATCTTGGAGAGTTTTTTTTACTATTGAAGCTTCCATGAGACTAGAAAGAGAACAAATATGTTTGCTTGTAAAGAACATCGTTGTGCCGTTTTAGAAGTCTTAACTCTTAAGAAACAGAAACTTAGATAGAGACATTGGCTTTATTTGACCAATAGAATATTTGTCAGTTAAACGTAAAAGTCAATGCTCTTTATAAGAAGTTGTTCAATTATTACCACGTATTACTTAACCAAATTGATGTAGACTATACGTGTACATTATGACATTGGAAAATATTGTTGTCAATTTAGGTTGCCAACATTAGTCAGTTCATCCCTCCAGTAGGAGAGCAGGGGATGGTGTTTAAGGAGGTGGATGATGGGTATCGTTATTTTAGCCCACTGCGAGTTACACTTTATTAAAGTAATCTTGAGTAAATCTTAACTAATTCACTTAGTGTTTAATATTCGCAAAAAACAGTAAATAGAATGTAATTTTTTAGGTTTTGATCCTTAAAAAAGAAAGGATTAAGTGCTGTTGTAATAATTTGCGGTAATGGTGGCTGGATAAATTCATATGTATGCGGAAATGAAAGCACACCGCTCTATATAACCATCTTTACAATTCTTAAACATTATAGGTCTGCTAATTTAAATGTTCAATAGTTAACACTAAATTAGTGTACCTTTTTGGGCCATTTTCTAAGAATATCCAATAAAACTCTATAATTAATTATAATTATGGCTAATAGTACGAAAATAAGAGCCAACCATTGTTAAAACTGTTTCCATTATGGCTTCCAAAAACATTTAATATCCGCTAGTTTAGAACCGGTTCTCAGATATACTGAAAAAAACATGTGTAGCATCGTATACGGCTCTTCGGGAGTAACAAAACTGGTTTAATCTTATAAATAGCTATTAACTAAAGGGTTTATATCAGTTTTCGAGATCTTTTGATTATTATTAAACATATATATGTTGACCATCTCTGTAAAATACAAATGTTTTAGTGCTTATAATTGGTCATTCAAATTTGTAATATTTTGTAGTAAACCACGTGCCAACCAAAGCCTGTCTGTCACTCAACAGAAACAGAAAAAAAAGTGGTGACACAAAAAACTAAAACTTTTTCCAGTATGGCTTTGAAACCGATCAATTATCGCTAGATTAGAACTGTTTCTCAGCCATTGTTTTCCGGGACTTCTACACTGTTTATCTTTGAGACATATATTGAAAATGCAGCAATTGTAAAATATTCATAAAAGATAATACATATTTTTTGGGTAAATGTTATTTCCAAAAGGCAAAATACAAGCATAATTTATAGATTTGTAGCACAACTAAAATAAGAGTCATTTCCAATACCACCCAAAGACACTGCTTTAACCCAGGAAGGAAAAGGGACATTAGACTGTAGATTAAACTGGTATCCAATTTTAAAGTTTTATAAGGACTTTTTTTTAGGATGTAAACTATGGGTACTGATTCTGACCAATAATTCTGATTTACCTAAGGGGCAATTTTGTATATTATCATTGGGGATGTACATTCATTTATCGTCCATTGTCTGATCCCTTATGATCCCTGACTCACTACCCCCCCCCCCCCATTCCCTGACACGCCTAGGCCAATAATACTTCATTTCTAAACTCTAAATACCCCAGGGAAATAGGGACAGGGTTATCAACCACCTATTCCCCTATTATGTTAAATCATTAGACGTGTCTGTATGTTCAGAAACCCGACGGGACAACTCTAAACCTCCAGACATCCTAACCAGGAACGTCCAAGGTTTTTTTTTTGGTAAAAGGTTTGAGGGGGGTAATTTATTGTATTTTTAACAATTTTAAGGGGGTAAAAAGAAGGACTTCAAAGATTGAGAGGGGTAAACTCCCATTTACCCCCACCCTTAGGCGTCTAGGAACCCAATTTAAATTCAATACAAGTTAAGCATTTTTATTTCTTTAGGTTTAGGGGTATTCTCACTCGTCTAAGGTGTAATATACATTTCATTAATATATTTAGTGGTAAGATTTATTTAGCCTCCAGTTGCCAATCCGTGTATTCCTGAAAATATCCTTAGAATTGATGACTTAATCTTAAATTTTGTTGGACACTGTAAAACCCAGGGTAATTTAAAATATGGACCCTGTAGTCTTTTTATTCTGTGGTGTTACACCAACTTTTCAGTCTGTTAAAAGCATTAAATGCTGTGTAATATAAAGTTTTTTTTAATGGTATATAAGAACCACTTTTTAAAAAGATAGTTGAACTGCCAAAAAAAAAGAATATTCAGTTTTATTTTTTTATTGGCTATGGTAATGCTTTCGGAGGAAATTTTTAAAGATATTCTGGAAAAAAAATAACTTCCATGTAGGACTAATGTAAAGCATTCTTACCGTTTTGAAGATCTTAATTTACACTCTTTTACAAAGCATTTAGGGGATTTCTCTCAAAGTGCCTGGTTGACCACATATATCGATTGACCTGATCTTTGGAATACTTATTCCTAGGACAACAAAGTACAATGTTATAAGCGAAGTATCTCTATATTTAAGTAATAAAAATGTAAGTATGTCCTTAAACATTTTCGCAGTTATTCTTTTAATTTACATAATATTTTGTTTTGGACTTTATACTTTATATTCAATTATTCAGTTTTGACACTCTGCAAGTTAATGTTCGTTTGTCCTACCGTTTTAGAGCTTCGCTTTTATGGATGTTGTCATCCTTATTCTTTAAAAAAAAAAGTTTTTCTTTAAAAAAATGAATTCTGGATTCCCATCATTATATTTTTGGTCTAGAAATAATGCAAATGCATGAATAAAATACTTAGCAAATTAACAATGGAAAATCCCATGTTTGGTTGTTGATTCTACATTACATTTAGGACAGTTAGCATTGTCAAGTAAGCCAAAATGCATTAACTTTTTTCTACTTACAAGAGTTCTATTAAGCAAATCCAAAAATATTATAGTTTATTTCATGTTATTTGTAATTATATTTAAATAAATTAATTAAAATAAGAAATAAAATAATACAACCTGGTATTGATTTTATGTATGTGTTTTATGAAAAGTTGCCTACAGAAACGTATTTTATGTTTTAATATAAAAGAACTCCGTATAAAACTAACTCCAAATATTTATATGTATTGTACATATTGGAAAAATTATACAATATACATATTTATAATTCTAAAGAAATTAAAAAATGTTTAACATACTTTTACTATAGAAAAAAAACCTATCAGACAATAAACTAATTTCCAACTACCACCACGCCAACAAATTTTACCAGAAAAAAAGTCAATTTTATTCCATAATTAAAGGAATGCCATTTTTGTGAAAACAAAAGATTTCCAGTTTAAAAGTATAGATAAGATTTATATGGTGTATAGGAGGGGGGTCAACTATAAAAGCGCCGAATTAAAGCCAAAATTCTCTGATAGTTCTTACAGAACTACATAAGACAAAAATCTGTTAATTCGTGAAAAATATATTTCGTTGAAAATACTGGATGGTTTCTCCCAAAGGCATTTGTCGAGCATAAAAATTCCCTCTACCTTGTTTGAAAGAAATTGAAATTTTTGGGTGAAAGGGTGGGGGGGGGGGCCCGGGGGGGGTTCTTATTTTTTTGTCTGTTTATTACTTTTGGCCAGGTTAGGTTATGTTGATTGGGTTCTGGAAAGCCTCTCGAGAATGCTATCGGAATTGATGTAGCATATACGTGGATATTATGACAGGGGAAAAGATGTCGTCGATTTAGGTTGCTATTTTCCCTGTCATGGACAGTTCGTTCATCCAGTAGGATTGAAGGGAGTGGAAAGTGTGCTTTTTTAGCCCGCTACAAATTTCACTTTATAAGAGTAACATGATGATCTGGTGTAATATCCAAGTAATAATAAATCCATTGCTATCGGAAATATTCTTCACATTGTGGAAACTTTTAATTTTGATATGATTGAGATTACTAAAACAAAATTGTAGGAAATCACACACAGAGTTTGGGCCGGGGGAAGGGGGGGGGGGGTGTTACAGCAATGATATGCTACAATATTAGCCAATATCCTAGCTAATTTACTTGTTCTATTCGTTTAAAACCCATTATTACTTACTACCCTTCTTGTATTTTATAAAGTGGAAAGTTTTTTTTCTAGTTTGTTTGTAAGATAAGTGATTAAGTTCTTAATTTCAGGCAAGCTCTACATAGGTTCCAGTAAGGTTTAAGTCTAGGGGTGGTTCTGTGCTATTTAAAGTCCTGCCTCCCCTAAACACACAGACCTAAAAATGTGGCCTTTTTAGTTTCGCCGTTTACGAGATTCTAATGAATATAATTACAGACAGACAGACATTGTATGTTTCTACTTTATAATAGAACTAGCGGCTACGCCCCTAGAAGCCTCTAGGGACACTTCAGGTGAGAGGGGGGAAATTTACCTGACCTCTCATTTCAATTTGAGTTTTAAAAAGATAATTTTTAGAAATATTTTGATTTTTTGGGGGAAGGGAATCTTTTTAATGAGATAGTGGAGATACCCTAATAAAAAATACTTGATAACCAAAGCTGGACCTACCTATGAAGCTTTACTGTAAAGGAGAACCATATCGGTTCAGCGGTTAGCGAAATCCTTCGCTACAGACAAAAAAACACTTACTACTTTATATAATAGGATATGATGGGTCGAATGGTGGTTAATTTCAAGCTTTATAAGAAATTGGTCAACCAATAAGTTTTAAAAGTGTAAGTATATAGGTTAAAATGCTGTAAGAAACTATTTCAAGGATAAATCACATGAAAAATAATGAGATAATGCTTTTTCTAGTATGGCTTTGAAACCGATTAATATCCACTGTTTAAGCCATACTAAAAAATCATGTATGTAAATCATCGTATTACGGGAAATTTACCACGAATATTAAAGTATAAATCATAAAATTAGTATCAATTTTGTTAGCCTTGGTCTAAGAGGCTAACAAAACTGGTTATAATCTTATAATTTATCATTTTAATACAAGTAGAAATTTGTCTATAATACGATGCGATAAATAATTAACATAACAAATTTCCAATCTACTGAATTTATAGGGTTCGACAAGGGTAGAATAGTATGATGATTGGTTGGTTCAAACTGGCAAGTGTATAAACTTTCCAACCAATCATTTAATCTACATTTCTGAAGTATTTATCTTGGGGTATTTTAAACTGAAATGAGATAAAATAGCTAAAAACATTCCTGGGACTTTTTAGGACTTGATAATAGAGTTGCTTTGCTTATAACATTATACTTTGTTGTCCCAGGAATCAACATACCAAAAATCAGATCAATCGGATGAATAGAACACATCAAAATTTGTTGTTAATAAAGTAAAAAAAATCAACATGTTTAAAATGGACGTATGGACATTCTTGTGATTATTATAGAGTTGCTACGCTTTCTAAATCGTACCTAACTACTAAAGGAATCACCATGCAAAGTTTGAAATCGATAGAACAATTCTAACATGCCTAAATTAACTAAAAAAGCTATCCGTCTCTGACGGACGGAAGTAAGGACAGACCATAATTATAGAAAAGCTTCCCTTTTAAAAAAACCTCACTACTTTATTAGATGATAAAATACCTTTTTATTGTGTAATAAACTATTAATAATCCATTTTTATTAGATTCTAAGAAGTCTGAGACCAAATAATGATATGGGATAATTTCTCTTATCATACGTCTATAAAACACACTGATATGTTTTTACAAAATAAAAGGACATAAAATAGCATGAAACCATTCAAAGACTGAAATCTAAAAGTGAAATAGTCTAGAACCATCTTGAGAACTATGTGAAGCTTCCCTAAAATGAAGAACTCAATCGGTTCAGGAGATTTAGAAATCTTAGGCAACAGACAAAACTTTTTTACTACTTTAAACAATGCTAGCGGCTATGCCCCTAGAAGCCTCGGGGGTTAGTGGTGGTACCCTTATCGTTAAGTTAGGCATGTAAGAATTGTCCTATCGATTTCAAACTTAGCATAATGATTTCTGTAATAGTTAGTTACTAATTAGACTACGTTGCAACTCTATAATCTTTACCTAAAAGTCCGTAGGTCCATTTGTAACTTTTTGATTTTAAGAACACTTTAGACATTTTTTTTTATTTAAAATTATTATCCTATTCATCTGAATTTTAGACCAATGATTCCTAGGACAATTAGGTACAATGTTATAAGCAAACCATCTTATATTCGAGTTCTAAAATGTAAGCAGAATAAATAGAATTCTGTATTTAATCAATTTCGCAACAAATTTTCGTAAACAGATGTTAGAGCTTCGCCTTTATGGATGTTGTCATACGTGTTTTTATAACTGCTAAAAAAAGCTTTTGCTAACTTTAAAAAAAAACATTCCATGAAGGAAACTCCAAGTCTCCGTAGCCAGGGGGAAAACTTCTAAACTCGGCAGAAAATTTTCTTCATTTGGAATATGATAAAATTGTTATCGGAGGGGACAAAATGATTAATTGTTTACAGGGGAATTCTTTTCTTTTAGATCAGTTCTTGGACGAATAATATCATGGATTTAAAATTTTTCCTTAATTTTGGAATTAGGTATTCTATGTATCTCCAAAAGTAGCACATCCGCTAAGGGAGGGAGGAGACATTGGGCTGTTTATTTTACTAGTCCCCAAAATTTTATGACAATGTTTTCTTATTCGCTGGCTTAACAACTTTGGGGCCTTTTATAGAATTTTAATTGGTTGGTTCATTAAGTTGTATGTCTAAACGTTTTAACCACTAATTGTGATCTACAAAAGGGGTAATGTGTATCGATTGAGTAATTTTACACTTTATTAACCCATTAGTGCCGAACCGGGTTTTAAAACCCGGTGCCAGAAAATGTAAAAAAAAACGGTTTTCGGCTTCATAATTGCATCATTCTCAGTATGAATCCCCCCTCTACTACCCTGGCTTTCATTTCCCCCTGGAGCAGGTAGTTTTGCTTACTTCCGTTTGCCGGTATAGATCAACAAAGTTTGAAAATCATGAAAATTCAAAATACCCATCTAACTTTTTTGTTTTTATAGTAAAGTCGCTGATTTTTTTCGTTAAATCTAAAGTTTATTGACAAGTACATCTATTTGTGAATTCGTTTTATTTAAATTATTATTTTTTATATGATTTTTTTATCGTTTTTTACGCCCTATATAGGCCCGGTTCGGCATTTCCATTTTGAGTCTGAAATTTTTATTACCCGGTTTCACTAATAGATCTTTTTTGACAACAACAACAAAACAGGGTTTAATTACCCGAAATCGCCGGCTAAACACGAAATTTGAAATAAATCGCTTCGTATTATACTTGTAGCTCTTTAGATTACATGAGGTTGTGTAGTTTTCAATTACGGATCGTATCAAAGTTCTAAAAAGTGTTCATCTCATTTTTGGCGTTCTAAAATTACATTTTTCGATTTTTGGTCAAAATAACCGGGTTTATACAGGTCAACCGGGTTTTAAAACTGGAGGAAAGCACCAAAAACGGGTGTTAATGCCTGGTTGGTATTTATGGCCAAGCCGAACCGGGTTTTTTTTTGCAACTTTCCTGTGCACGCCACTAGAGCAAAACAAAAAAATACGAATTCCGTTTTGACCATTATAAAGCTTCCCTGAAACTTACAGCTCGATCGGCCCATAAAAGTGGCGCTCGGCACTAATGGGTTAAGCAAGATTAATTGAAAAATTAGATAAAGAAATTTTAATGTCTGATATAAGAAATATTTCAACAAAGCCAAAGGGGAAAATTCACACTTTCAAATCGGAATTTAAATTAAAAATAAATATTTGAAAATATTATATATTATAATATACATTCATATACAGTAGGGACTAATAATCGTATTTATAATTAAAATATTTTAGAGCAAGGATGACAACATCCATTAAAGCAACGCTCAATCAAAGCAATTAAACTAGGATGACAACATCCATAAAAGCGAAGCTCTGAAATGGAAGGACAACGAACATTAACATTTTTAGATTGTCAGAACTGAATTAGCAGAATATTAATGCATCAGTACAAATAATATTGTTAGTAAATTTGTTGCAAAACTGCATAAATAGATGATACTGTTTAAGGACATACTTACATTTTTGGGACTTGTTTATAGAGATGCTTCGCTTATAACATTGTACCTTGTTGTAATAGGAATAAGTTTTTAAAAAATCTGAAGAATCGGATTATTTTAACATACATAAATTTGTTGTCAAAAAAGTTAAAAATCGACAAGTTTAAAACGGACGTACGGACATTCTGGTATTGGTTATAGAGTTGCTACGCTTTCTAAATTGTACCTAACTACTACAGAAATCATCATGCAAAGTTTGGAATCGATAGGACAATTCTAACCTATTTAAATTAACGAAAAGAGCTAACTGTGACGTACGGACGGACCGACCCTAATAATAGAAAAGCTTCGCTTTTAAAAAAAAAATATTCTTCTAAAAAATTAGCCTTTGGTTCTTTAACCCTTAACGGTCGGGGGGGGGGGGGAGTTGAACGCCCCCCCATCCGGTTTTTTCTTTCTCATTTTCTGTGTGTGAAAGATAAAGAGCCCAAACTGCGTGACTTTTTAAGTATGGGTATGACACATAACTGAGAGTTTTTTTGAATATCTCCATCCTGGCGGGCAGAGGATGCCAGCAAACCTGGCAGGGTGATCCAGGTAAAGAGCAAAAATATTTTTTTGACTTAAACAAAGCATTTTATCTTACTAAAATACTAAAATATCCTCTAGTAGTACATTCTCATATGAAATACAGGTGTTAAAGTCAATTTCAGGTTCCAGGTATGATCCTGCAGGTCCTGATCCTCCAGGTCTCCAGAAATCTTAAAAAGGCTCCTGTGACCGCAATTTTTGACTTAGAGACTTCAAATTTTAAACTTAAGCTTTCCTCACATGTCTACATAACGTATTAAAATTTCATAAAGATCCGCCGCCGTTTTCCCGCAGACCGCCGACTGCGGCGGCTGACAACTGCCAAGTACAGCTGCGGCCGCTGAAATTTATGTTTTGATATTTCTAATATAAAATTTACATAAAGATAAACATTTTCTGTGAAAACATTGTTCTTCTAGCTTCAAAAATAAGAAAATTACAGCCGTTTGAAATTTTTCAGTAAAAAAGAACCTAAAAACAAAGGTTGTTAAATAAAGGGGTGAAGGAAGTGAAAATTGACCTTGACTCACTTAAGGTCGGAAATTCATTATCAAACAGAGGACTTGCACAAATTTTTTTAGCCCTCTAGCTCTAACAGGAACTGAGATAATAGGGAACGCCCCCCCCCCCCTCCCCGACTGATTAAGGTGCGGCAAGGGGCCCGACTGTAAAGGGTTAATGTAAAGATACTTCCATGGACATAATTAGTAGCGTTAATGAACAGGGTTTTGGAGAAAAGGGTAGGGTAATCTACCTAAAATTAACTTTATGAAGGTTGAAGGTGACCCTTAAACCTTCCTCTAGTGATTTAGTCGAAGGCCAGGGCTAACAAAACTGGTATTAATTCTATGATTTTTTTAGTATTTGATACAAATTATCTATAATACGAAGCTATACATGACTTTTCCGTATTGTTTAATAACTGGTTCTAATTCAGCGGATATTAATCAGTTTCGAAGCCATTCTGGAAAAAAATATTATTGATAATTTTGATGTACCCTCACTTACGCATATTCACATACACAGTCATACCCGCCATTCTTCTATAAATGTAATAGGACGAACCCAAATCTGTCCTACTTTGAGAAAGACGATTCCTGTGACGTCATATACGTTTCGGGAAAGAAAAAGGGAAGAGGGGAAGAAAATCTCTTTCTCAAAGTAGGATTGGGGTTCGTCTTAAGTTTCTCATAGTTTCCAGGAAGGTTTTAAACTGTTTCTGGGAGTATCACCAACCTCACAAGAGAAATGGCCATTGGAAAAAATCACCTCCCATATGTTTATTTTATACTTTTCATTTTAAAACGAAAATTGGGGTTTGGTGGGGGAGGGGGGGTCGACCCACCCACCACCAAATCTAGGGCCTCTAGGGGCGTGGCCGCTCGTAGCGAATAAATAAGATGGAGTGTTTACTGCTTAATGATAGTGAAACATAATATAGTGAGGGTTGGGGAGGGGGGGGGGGGTGGATGGTTGCAAAATTTGCGGTTCTAATGATTTAATTATGACATATGCGGTAGTGATGGTGCTTCATATAATTTTATGGCAGCTAAAACATTGGATGCTAAGGCGTTGACTAAATCTGATAAAAATCTTGGCTGTTAATTTCCATATTTGGCCAATATTTAGCAAGCAGGGAGGAAAGAATAGGTTAATAGCAATAAATACCAAAGTTTTACATTCTATGTATATATCAGGGATCTAAAGGGATAAGACAATTGCCGATAAATTGATGTACATCCACAATTTGATACACCCTTCTATAGATAAAAATTAGTGGTTGAAACTTTAGAACACTCAACTTGATGAGCCAACTAATCAAAACTCATTCCCTAACGTTGTTAAGCCAACGAATACGTAAACGTTATTATAAAACTTTGGAGACTAGTTCAATAAACTGTCCTATGTCTCCTCTCTCTCTGTGTATATATACAATATATGAGGAGGGAAGGAGGGGGAAATCGACCCTCTACTGTTAATTTTAGTTTTCAAAAGAAAAAGTTTAAAAAATTGGAAGGGGGGGTGATGGTACTTATCTTGATGGTGGTAATGTACCATACCCCAAAATTTATAAACTCTAAAATTCTGTCATCCTTGATTTGAATATTTTTTTTATTGCAAAGTCCTTACAGTTTTATTTACATACTAGCGGTTTCGCCCCTAGCCTCCAGGGGCTTTGCCCCAAGAGGTGATAAAATTTTTTTTTTGGCGAAATACGTAAAAGGACCAAGGAAATCCCCTACAAAAAAAATGGGGGGGGGATTTTTTGTTTTTGGGGGGGTTGATTTAATTAGTTTTTTATTTCATTAACTTATCCTTGTATCCTAGATATAAATATACAAAAAAACAGCGTTTTTAAAAACAAATAATAATCCAACCAGAATAATATTCTATATTTGGGCAAAAAAGGTTTTGGGATGCATTTATTAAAGCCATGGATGGACTTTTGATTTAAGTTCTGAAAAATAAATAGATATTAAAATGCAAAAAAAATATAAGATTAAAACCAGCTGTTAGTACAAAGGGGTTAATAATTTTAATATTTGTGGAAAATTATCTGAATAACGATGCTATGCTTAATTTTTCAGTATGGCAGAGAACCTGTTCTAATCCAGCAGATTTTAATCAGTTTCGAAGCCATACTAGAAAAAAATTTAAAGTAATGAGATAAACACACTTTTAGGTCAGGGATTTACAGGTATAAGACAATGGCCGATAAATTGATGTACATCCCCAATGGTGATACACAAAATTACCCTTTTATAGATTTCAATTAATAATTTAAATGTTTGGACACTGAACTTAAGGAACTAACCAATCAAAATTTTAAAAAAATCTCCAAATTTGTTAGGACAACGAATAATAAAAGTAATCATAAAACTTTGAAGACCAGTGTAATAAATAGCCCAATGTACCCTCCCTCCCTCCCTTTAGGTACCACCTAATTAATTTATATTAGATGTTTTAAAAATATTTTTCATAAAACCTATTTCTATCCTAATTTATACACACAAGCTTTGACTTTAACATTATAATATTTATGCTTTTTTTAGAAAGTATATAAAGTCAAAATTGGTTGATTTTTAACTATTTTAACAACAAACTTTTATGTGATATACCATCCAATTGATATGATTTTTGGAGTACTGTTTCCTATTACAATAAGGTACAATATAATAAGCAAAGCATCTCTATAATCAAGTCCTAAATAATGTTAGTATGTCCTTAAACAATATTCTGTATTTGAGAAGTTTTGCAACAAATTTAGTACGCTTTTATGGATGATGTCATACTTGTTTTCTTCATGTTTTTAGAGGTGGATTCTTAAAAAAAAAATATTTTGGTGGATTTTTCACGAAAACAATTTTGCTCCACTAAGCGATTAGTGGGGCAAATTTTTTTCAAGAACCCACCTCAGTTATTTAAATTGGTTTTGTTGTTTAAAGATTTATTCATCTTAGGGAACAAATCATACATTATAAAATAATTATACATAAGAACAATTTTCATGAAAGGAATAAATCATACATTTAAAAAAAAAACATGAATATTTTAAAGAATAATAAAAACATTAAACTAACTACACATTAATGTTAAACATTTGTTAATAATTAGTAAATTGTCACATCGACATAGGACCCAGGGGGGGGGGGGGCTGGGGTCAGGAATGAGCTAGGCAGACTCACAGTGGGCTATAGTGTTCACATACATATAGCATTCATCAGTATTTCTTCATAAAATACTGGAAAATAATGTTAATGGTAAACATATACCAAAACAAATAATAATGTCCCCATGTTACTTTGCATGGGTGGACATATATAATAGAGATAATAATTATGATTATCAATGAGATAATAGATTTGTAGTTAAATACATTTATGTTATTCTTCAAGTAGATATGTTCTTTAAATTGATGTAGTCAAGATTCCACAGAATTAAAGATGGAGGAAAACCGTCTGCTTTGATGTAAATTAAGTTTACTATTGTCACTTTTTACACTATATACATGATCCACAAAGAAATATAATGCTTCTCTCAGTGCTGAATTCTTCTGCAGTATTACCATGACTTTGAATTTGAAGAGGAAAGTGTCAGGAAACTGCAAGTCGTCGACAGCAAGACACCAAAGCTTCAATTAAGAAACCCTTTATCCATAAAAAATGGCTAGTGCCTGGCATGGATGTAGCCAAGAGATTAATACTGAAAGATCAGGAGTTCTGTCAAGAACAAATTAGTAACCTCTAACCTAATTTGTTTTAAATTCCAAGATATACCCATAGTGTGATATGTATTATAGAGATGCTGGGATTCAAATTACACGCCAACTATTGCGCGTCATCGGTCAAGCTGGAGAAGAGGAATGTGATGGGGAAGGTTACTTCTGCAGAAAGGGTAGGGGGATTTTTAATCCCTAATTTCTCAGGAGGGAATCTAGGATTTTTTTTTGAAAATGATGAATTAGAACAAAAGCTGACGTTCATTGAATGGTTTTGGTATGTGGAAATTTCTTCTTGATGGTTTTAATATTCTCACAACTCTATGCTTCACTGGGCTCTTATACATTTTTTCAACCCATATCAATTTTGAGCTGACTGCATAAGAAAGGCTGAAAAAAAATCAACCCATCACTGGAGAAGGTCTGTAAGGTCCACATTCCACCACAGCTGCGACATAACTGATTTAAATTGGTAAAATGTAGACTATTAAAGTAAAATAATAGATTGGGCATGAGTTATATGCAATTCTGCCCACATGGCGAGGACTCTATCACAATTTTGTATTGGGTCTTTGAAATCAGCCAATATCATCGGAAATATAAACACAGCCTAGTCCCAACAAAAGAACAGAATGCAATTTGCTAGCAGACATATAGGGTCTCCACCACTTGGGCCAGGTAGTTGTCTGGATTATACATCAATCTATCCTTATACATTTATTGTTAGACTAAGATATATATATACCCTAATTATAAAGTAGTTTTACAACTAGAACATTTTTGAAAAACCCGGTTTGAAATAAAAAAATTTAAAGGAGCAAAAAAATATTAGGTTTTTATGAATAGAGGAAAAGGAAAGGATTTATTATTTCTTGGATCTTATACCAGATTATCATGTACTCTAATCAAGTGAAACTTGTGACTGGCTAAACGACCCCCCCCCCCCATCCACCCATTTTTCCCATTCCCTCCCCTCCTACTGGATGAACGAACTGACTAACAAGTTACGTCCATGTTAGCAACCTAAATTGACGACAATTTTTCCCCTTTCATAATATCCACGTATATTCTACATCCATTGGAAAAGGTTATCTTGTGCATACGTCGTAATTTAAATGTTGTATGTATACTTTGTAGTAGTTACTAGTAGCGCAGTTACTCTATAATCTACATAATTATTTAATATAAGTACGTCCCTTCTCACAGTGTGTAAGACATCTAGATATGAGCTCATCTTAACTAACATAAAAGTTAATTTATTTTTTTTCAATTAATCTTTACTTTAATATTTTTTTTATATTATTACTTGGATCTTTTACCAGATTTTTATGTACTCTGAAGAGTGAAAATTGTAGCTGGCTAAAATAACGATACCCCCCCATCCACAACACCCTTTACCACATTTTCTCTCGTCCTACCGGAGAATCAAAATGACTAAAAAATGAAGTCTATTTTAGCAACCTAATTTGACGACAATTTTACCCCTGTCATAATATACATATATATCAGTTTAGTTTTGTATCTTGTCCTGTTCACATGTTTTCAAGTGATTAGATTTGGACAAGGGTGATTCAAAAAAATATATAAATCTCTAACAAATTAAAGTTATAGCTGTATAATGGGACCAAAAAAGATCCCTAACAAACCACCTCAAGTGACTCAAATAAAATTGGACCCAGTCACTAGTGCATTTTTAAGTGAGTTAAAAGTTGATGTAAATAAATTGACATTAAATGAAAATTCTGTTAAAAGTGTTTTAAACACCCTAATTAAAACTATCGGTCAACTTAAAAATGAAATTACCCAGCTTAAAGAGTCAGGAAGTGAGAGTTCAAGCGACGAGGAAGAGTGGGAAGTAAAGGGTGGAAAGGGGAAGAATGGTACAAACTTGCCCAGAGGAGGGGGAGGAGATAACAACAGATGGAAAGGAAATGGTGTTCCCACCAACATACAGGCACAGGTCAGATATAACAGCGATCACATTGACCAGAACCAACAAAGAGCAATGAAAGGTACTTTATTATTTGCCTCACCAGAAAATGCAGCCAAGAACCTTAAGTCTATTCTAAAAGAGCCAGAAGAAATTGGAGAAGAACTATACACCCAGCAAATATGCGACACTATAGAGAAGTATTATGGTGTTCATATTGACCCAGCTCTGGATATTGAAGCATGCCACCCTACATCCAAAGGTTGTGGTATTATAAGGTTTAATAATCGAAGGATGGGCTCAGCATATGCTAAACTATGTTCGGCGATTTTGAAAGGGCCCAAGCCATCACAGCCCAGGAAAGAGGAGGAGATTGTAAGTCAACCTGGGGCGATGGAGGGGAACGAGATGGAGGGAGGAGCGATGGAGGGGAAGGCATCAGTGCAAGGAGCCCAGAAAGAGGAGGTGAGAAAGGTAAAACGACCTAACTTTTGGTTAACTTTCCAACTCACAAAAAGGCGTTCAGATTTAATCAGAAAACTAAAGGAGCTTAAAAGGGATGGAAAGATAAACCATTTTACTTCTAATGAAAATGGTGTTATAAGTGTCACTTTGAGCAAAGGAGCGGCTCCTAAACGGCTTACTTTGGATTACAAAAATGACAACTCTAAAACTTACTATGTGGGTGAGTTACTCCAACTTGTCTCCTGTAAAATATGATAAACAATCCGAAAGTGAATCAAACTAGAATATAATGGTGTAAAAATGGGATGAATATTTTATTTTTGAAAAACCCGAATTTAAAACTAATCTCTATCTGTTATCACTTAATATTTATTTTACTATGTATATGTTCTGTGTAAATTATCATAGCATTAAAAATGGGTTGTTTAATGCTTTTTTTTCTTTGGTACATTTAAACAAAAATAATATAGGCATTCAAATTAAAAATGGATGATGAGTTAGTTAATAATCTTGGACATAATTCTTTGCAATTAGATTCAAATTTAAATCATTCGTGTTCTTACTTTGAAAACCATGAATTTGTAAACTTCATTGGAAAGAGGGAGGAAAAGTTTTCAGTCTATAGTCAGAATATTAGAAGTATAAATAATAAAATCGACGATATACAAGAATTATTATCAGAGATAGAAACTGAAAAATTTTCTTTTAGTATTCTATTATTTCAAGAAATTTGGGCAGCAAATAACGCACAGACCACTAGATTAGAAAATTATCAAGATATTATCTTACAAACAAGGGAAGGAAAAAGGGGTGGGGGTATAGGAATATATCTTAAGCAAAACTTAAGTTATGAAATTATTGATGAATTATCATATATTTTAGAGGGCGAATTTGAGACTCAATTCATAAGAGTTTTTTTTGGTAAGAACAAATTTAAGATTATAGGCAATATTTACAGAATTCCTGGTGGTAACTTAAATAACTTTATAGAATGGTTTGGAGAAAAATTAACATTTCTTAAAACTGACCCAGTTTTTAAAAAATCTGATGAAATTATATTTGGGGGTGATTTCAATGCAAATTTCCTAAACTTTGATTCCCACAACCAAACAAATGATCTTTTGAACCTATTAATATCCACTTCTTTTCTACCAATGATTACTCTACCTACTAGAATTTGTCAAAATTCAGCAACTCTCATTGATAACATATTTAGCAATAAAAAGCAAGAATTTTATGAAAGCGGCCTAATTATATCTTCTATTTCTGATCATCTCCCAATTTTTTACTTAAATGTAACTTGTGAAAAAAATACTTCAAACCAAAAACAATATTATTATGATATGAGTCCAAATAACATAGAAAACTTTAAAGAGAAACTCTCTTCACAAAATTGGGAAGGTGTTAATAATGATAATATTCCGAAAACTGCCTTTGAAAGTTTTGGTAACATATTAGAAAAGTACTTTAAAGAGAGTTTCCCTTTAAAAGAAAAATGTGTAAACAAAGGAAAAGTTCCTATTAACCCGTGGATGTCACAGGAGTTATTAAAAATCAGAAAAGCCAAAAATAGGGCCTTTAAAAACAAACTTAAACATAGGACTGAATCTGCTGAAAATAAATTTAAATGCCTAAATAATAAATTCAAAAAACTTGCTAGAAAAGATAAGAAAAAATATTACCATGAAAGATTTGAAGATTGTGTTACTGATATCAGAAAGACTTGGTCGCTAATTAACTTAATAGTCAAGAAAAAAAAGTGTAAAAATGACGTGCCTTGTGTTTTTACAGATGCACAAAAATCCTATAATACTTTCTCTGAGATAGCCAATGGCTTTAATGACTTTTTTGTTGATGTTGGGCCAAGACTTTCTGAATCAATACCTCAATCTTCTAAATCTTTCAGGGATTTCTTGGGGGATCAATATGATGAAGAATTTAACTTTCAGGAAGTAAACTCTTTTATTATCAATATAACTTTGTCCAAATTAAAATCAAAATCAAGTGTAGGTAATGATAATATCTCTATGAAACTTTTAAAAGAAATAATGCCAATAATTGTAAAGCCTATCATTCACCTGTTTAACCTCTCTTTAAACACTGGCTACATTCCTGATAACTATAAATGTGCAAAAATTATACCTATTTACAAAGCTGGTGAAAGAGATAGATTTGACAATTATCGTCCTATTTCCATACTTCCAGCCCTCTCTAAATTACTTGAGAAAATTGTTGCTTTTCAAATGATTAGATATCTTGAGGGAAACAAAATGTTATATCAACATCAATATGGCTTCAGAAGGTCAAGAGACACACAACAACCACTGATACATTTAATCAACAAAGTTTATGACGGACTGAATAAGCCCCAATCAGAATACAGTGCCTGTGTGTTTCTTGACCTTAAAAAGGCATTTGACACGTGTGATATACCAATTTTACTATCCAAACTAAAACACTATGGTTTTAAAGGTGTATCTGCAAAATGGTTTGAAAATTATCTAACTAATAGAAAACAGTATGTTGAAATAAATGGTGTAAAGTCCAAAGAAAAAGTATTAACCCATGGAGTACCACAGGGCTCTGTCATTGGACCAATTTTGTTCTTGTTGTATATAAACGACCTTCCAAATTCAACAACCTTATTTTGTAGCCTTTTTGCAGATGACACAATATTTTGTAAAACCTCAAGTAATTTAGAAACCATAAAAGCATCATTAAATGAAGAATTAGATAAGGCATCAGTATGGTTTAGGGCAAATAAACTTTCTTTAAATGTATCTAAAACAAAATACATGGTCTTCAGACTTAGCAGTATGCAACCTGTCAATAATAACTTTAGAATCTTCATTAATGGGGAGGAAGTTGAGAGAATCAGCAATGAAAATGAAACAAAGTCTTTTAAATTTGTTGGGGTACATCTTGATGAATTTCTCAATTGGAATGAGCATACAAAAATGGTAAAAAACAAAGTTTCTAGTTCTCTATATGCATTAAATCAAATAAAAAATGTTCTCCCATCAAAAACTTTGAAAACGATTTATTCCTCAATGATTTTGCCTCACTTAAATTATTCTAATATCACATGGGGTCTCTCTAAAAGTAAAGATATTGATCAAATAAGAAAACACCAAAAAAGGGCAATAAGGATTATTGTAGGTGCTAATTATAATGCACACACTGAAATTTTGTTTGGACAATCTAAAATCTTAAAATTTGATGATTTGGTAAATTTAAACATTTTAAATTTTATAAGTAAATTTTTTCATAAGAAACTCCCAGAAAGCTTTGATAACATGTTTAAAGTTCTTTCTTCTCAGAGATCAAAAAAGTTACTGATAAGTATACCTAAAACAAAACATCTTGAATATTTTCCAGCAGTGTCATTTCCAAAACTTTGGAATAACTTGAGAAATGAAATAAGGCTTTCAGACTCTGTAAAGAAATCATTGTCCATGATTAAAAAAGATTATCTTTTAAATTATAAATCATTTCATTGCAACAAAAGAAAATGCTTTTCCTGTAAGAAATAAAATCTGTACCAACTTCTGTAACTGTAAATAGTTATTTAGTCAACCCACTTAATTATTGATCTATTAAATTCGTGTAAATATCTTTATATAATAAATAATTTTTGTAATTTCTGGCTATAAATAAAATGATAAATGAAATCAATTAAAGGGGTAAATTTACGGCCTACTCCAAGGCTTAATTACTCCTTGCTATGCAATTTTTAAAATATGATTTTATATGTATATTTAATAATTTAAATGTATTGCATTAGTTAATAAATTCTATTCTATTCTATTCTATTTATTAATTTCTAAATATCAGTCTATCCTGTCCTGCCGTTCTTAATATTGCTGCGCTCCTTTCACACAAATGTATCCTTGTTATTATGTATAATGGATCGTGCTGTAGTTCATTTGATTGATTTTAATTGTAGCCCCGCTCTGACGGATGTGATGCGCGTTTACCAAGACTTTGAATACTAACAAAAATATTCTAATAACTTGCGCAGTTTGGGCAATGATGATAATAGTTGTATTGTATATCATATTAATTTGATACCTTGCTCAGTTTGAGCAATCTGGCAACATTTATACTATACAGTGGTATACATCATGAAATTTCAGTATTTTGTGTAGTTTTAGCATTGATATTAAATCTTGTATTCTAAATTATGATATTCTAACATCTTGTGCAGTTTGGGCAATGATTGTGAACGTGTGAATACAATCAAACCTCTTATATTTAATAATCACATAAGAAAGATAACAATTTTAAAGTTAATTTATTGTTCTTACCATAAAATAGTTTAAATATCACTCTACAAGTTCAGTATATGAAGATTGCTCTATTATATTTTTCCTTGCAAGTTTTTAGAATATTTTCAGCCATCACTTTCTCTCCCCCAACCGAATTTTGAAATATAATTACAGTGTATTCAAATATACAATTCGTTATATTTCTTTATATGGCACAGCAACAATTTTAGGTAAAGAAATGGAGAAATGCTGTAATTAATACTTGCAGCTACTCTATAAGTATGGCCTCTGTGTATGTCCGAACGTCTCTCCTTTACTCCATCCTTATAAAGTTAATGAAAATGGCTAAATTAGATAAGGATGTCTGTGTCGATGTGTTTGTATGTGTATAGCGAAGGATCTTGCTAACCAGTTTACCGATATGGTTCTTCTTTTTAGTTAATCTTCTCATAGGTAAAGTGAAGGTTTATTAATTATCTTGGAGAAGGGTACCACCAACCTATAAAGAATATCGCACTTATTTCTCGATTGAAAAATTATATTAAGAATTAAGGGTAGACTTCCCTGACCCCCCTTACTCAAGTGCCCCTAGAGGCTTCTAAGTGTAGCCTATATTATTTCTCTCCCGGGACCTATAAATAAGTCCAGAAGTTAGCGAGATCTTTCAGTACAAACAGGCGGATAGATAGCAGATGGACAGACTGACAAACATATAGATATCCTGCCTTTTTTATATAATGATAATTCTATGATTGTCATATTATACTTACATTAAAAATCACGAAACCTATACATAAATTATTCTACAATAATTTTTAAAAATTTACTTAAACTTTTTTTTAAAGAATGAAATTGTTGAAATTTTAATTATGTATATCAATTGGGGTAAACTTATACAATAAAAAGTATACTTATATTGTTAAGCAATTTCGATTTTATATGATATTTTTTTGATAAAATATTATTGTGTTTTTTCTTATTTATGTATGTTTTCAAAAATAATACTTTTGCATTCTGTAACTAAAATCTTTCATTCTACTGTACAAAGTAATTCTAATTTTCAGAAAAGTTTTTTTTATTATAAACTGGTATGAGTAACTTTTTACAAAGCAAAAATTAACTTTAATGTTCATTTTACTAAAAATGATGATATTAATCTTAAAAAATCACCCAATAATTTTTGGTATATTCTCTTCAATTATCGTTAAAGATTTTAAGTTTGATTTTATAACTTTTAAAAGTCGGGACATTCAAACTATTTGGGATTTAAATAGTGGAAAATTATTTTTTTCTCTCTTGTGAGCCACTGAGAGGTGGTGAGGGGGGGGGGAGTCGATGTTGCACCCGCTCAAAATAGAATTTAAAATCAAACAAAATTATAAAGTAAAATAATGTTTTGAAGTTATAATGAAAATTTTTGGAGAGGCTACATATTGGTGGAGGGCAGGTTTTAGGCTATCAGACCTGTGGGATAGGTTAACCTTCTTTTAAAATATGGAATTGGGTAAATAAAGTAAAGCCTAAACAAAGATTCAATGTGAGACGCCCCTAGATTGTAGTGGTGAAACAACTAATGATATGTAAGAGCTTTACTAAACTCTTACCTATTTCAAGATCCTTACTGAAAAATTGGAAATAATCGTTCATTTTATCTTATTAATGTACCTAATTATAGACACATTTATCAAACCATAACTAACATCTTAAAATAGTGCCCTGCAGCCGTTTTTTAAAGTGCGGTTCGGCTGCGGCTGAATAAAAGAGTATTTCAGCTGCAACTTGTTCAAACATTGAACGGCTGTGGGTGAATTTTTGCCTTCAGTCGCGTTTAAAAGTATTTTAGGCAGCTGCGATTGAAAAATTTCAACGGCGGATTGTTAAATTTTTTGCATAATTGCATAAAAATTTCTTTTTAAAAAGAGGATAAACGCGACTGCGGCTAGTAGACCCTTATTTTACTTACATACTTATTTAAAATCATACATTTCACCCAAAAAGAAAAATTCTTTGGCTCTACTAAAAGCTTAGAATTTTGTTCAAATTTTGGGCTTTAGCACGGCCAAAAAGATATCATTAGGAGAGTAAAAAGTGGTATTTTTCTTTGCAGTAGCCATAAGCTTTTCATAAGTATTGTAAAAAAGGGCGTTAAAAAAGCTTTTAACATTTTATGGGGTTAACGGGTGGGTAAACTAGTTCAGTAGAGTAGAAACTCTATAGCTAGAATGTATCCGTCCGTACGTTCTTCAATTTAGACATGTTAGAATTGTCCTATAGATTCCAAACTTTAAATGATGATTCCTTTAAGATGCAGGTACGATATAGGAAGCGTGGCAACTCTATAATTGTTACCTAAAAATCCGGACGTTCATTTAAATCCAGGGATAATTTAAAGCACGTGATTTTTTAACTTTTAATTTATCATGTGTTATACCTAATTAATTCTATTCATCTGGTTTTTTTTGGGAAACTGATTCCTAGAACAAAAAGTACAATGTTATAAGTGAAACATCACTATAATCAAGTCATAAAAATGTAAGTATGTCCCCTCCATCCCTCCAAAAGTTATAAGTGAAACATCACTATAATCAAGTCATAAAAATGTAAGTATGTCCCCTCCACCCCTCCACCAAATATCCTGAATAATCATGGATATAATCATTGAAATATTAATGAAATTTATTTTATAAATTTACTTTTTATTTTGCTCTGATTTTATAAACATCATTCATTTTGTCCTTTTTAGGAATGTTGGGTATTTTATATGTAATGTATGTCAGGGATATCAAGGGATAAGACAATGGCTGATAAGTTAATGTACATCCCCAATGATGATACACAGAATTTCCCCTTTTTTAGATTACAATTAGTAGCATAAACGTTTGGACACTCAACTTAATAAATCAACCTATCAAAATTCGATAAAAGTCCCCAAAGTTGTTAAGCTAACGAATAAGAAATTATTATAACACTTTGAGGACTTGTATAATAAACAGTTTAATGTCCCCTCCCTCCCTGAATGTAAGTGTAATGAATTATTTGGTATGTGTCCTTAATTTCAATGGTCAAGAAAGGGTTAATTTTCTTGCCTTGTTCTAAGAGCGAAGATCTTCTAGTTTTAGTATGTACGTCTGTCTGTCTTTCTGTATGTATGAATGTACGTATGTACATCTACATATATGTTGTGATTAGCAATAAATATAATGATAAAATTAATTCATAAAAATTTATGTAACTTAAAAATTTGGCGCTTTCCCTGTAAGTGCCTTGTCGAGCAACGGAAAAAGGAGGGTGGAAATTTTTTTTCTTTGTTTATTACTTTCAGCCACGTTTGGTTGGGTTATATTGGGAACTAGATTAGGTCACTGTATGTATAAGGCCCGTAGAATTAGGGGCAGCCCACAGGCCCTAGGAGTTAGGATTATATTTTTTTTTGAGTGGGGGGGGGGGGGGTTATTAGAGCTCGGTAACACTTTTAGGGAGAGCACAAAAATTTGTATTTAAATTAGAATTAAATCTGCATAAGTATTTGTAAAGCACAAAGGGTCAAATATAAACTAATAGGTATTATAGACAAGGATCTATACATCCATAGGCGTAGCTTTAGTGTAAATTGTAATGAATTATTTGAGATTATTGGTTTTTAAATTTACTAGTACCCGAAGTATTATAATGAAGTTATCTTATATATTGGCTTTAAAACTTTGGATACCTAAAAAAAATTTTGATTAGTTAGTACAAACCCTAGTGCCTAAATTTTTCAACCAATAATTTCAATCTACAAAAGATCTAATTTTGATTCAAATAATTGTTGATGTACATCAATCTATCGTCTATTGTCCTATCCCTATGGATATGGATCAGAAAATAAAATTCTTTAGATTTAAGACAAGAAAGACTTACAGACAGACTGAGGTGCAATATCATTGTAGAGTAGCCTCGCTTCTAAAATACCCTTTACCATTGAAGTAATCTGTATAATACACATATCCACATACTTAGCTATAGTAAGTAAGATTACAAAACTGCTAAAATAGATAAATAGCCTGAACTCTAAGAAAATATCCCGTTGTTGATATGAATTTCTAGAAGTAATGTCAAACTTTAGTTATTTTTTCAACATTAGTGTATTAAAAAAGCCCTTAAAAGGATATGTTAGCTATAGACACTGTATTTACCATCAGCTGCTTCGCCCCTAGAGGCCTCTTACGGAAACCCAACCCCCAAAAAAAGTGTAAAGAAGCTTCATTGTACAGAAGAGCCAAAAGGATCAATCGGTAAGCGAGATCTTTTGCTACAAACACATGTGTCATTTTATTTCTATATAAAGATACAAATAGGTACGCCCCTAACTTCTAGAATCTATGTATTTAAAGGGGCAGAGAGGGGCTAGCAAAATAGCTTTAAACCATCCCAACACTTTAATTTAAAAATAAGATAGCCTAAACCCTGACAGGACCTATGTGAAACTTACCTCAATTAGAAAATCCAATGGGTTCAGTAGTTTTTGAGATCATCAGCTTCAGACAAAAAACTTTTTATAATACGATAGCCGAAATTAACCATTGAAAATAAAATGCTTTCTATTTTTTATCAGTTTTGTATGGATGTCCGTACATATAGGTACTCTGGGCTAATGATACATTTTAAGCATAAGAATTTTCAAAACTATTCTAATACATTAGATAAAGGTATATTTTAATAGCGAATCTACTCTACAGAGCTAGATAACTCGCATTTCTTTAAGTATGATTAATTTCCCTTAATATTTTCTGAATAATTTATAATTTAGAATTTTAGAATTGTCGCAAACGATTCTTCAGATATCTTCTTCTTAAATTTGGTTTTCTGATATTACTTTATTTTCAGACTATATGCCATTTTTTCATTTATTTAAACAAATCTAACTTGACTTGCAAAATTTATTTGATTATTCTTATTTTCTCTGAAAGTTTTTGAAACACTGTAAATGTAATTTTAATAGGAAGAGAGATTTTATCAAATTATTTCAAACTAACAAAAAACAATAGTTTGATGAAAAAAGTTTCTGATTCGTTGGCCTGAAAACGATGGGTACATTTGAAATATTGTTCCAAAAATTCTTGTCCATTTTAAGTCTTTTTATTTTTAACTTTAATTTTATACATCTTAATTGGAACTGATGATCTATTTATTGTTACAGGAATCATCATGCAAGTTTGAAATCGATAGAAAGATTGTAAAATGCCTAAATTAACGATCCATATACCCTTAAAAAACAGATTAATGTAGATATCGTAACTTCTATGCCATGATACTACTTTTGAATATAAAAGTCCTTGTAACGTCTTAAATATTGGACATTTTTATGGATGATTGGACTTTTAGATTAAACTTGAATCAACCTAAATTCTATTACTTAAAAGTAAACTCTTGTATTAATTCCAGTATGGCTTCGAAACCAATTAATATCCGCTGGATTAGAACCGGTTCTCATTTATACTTATAAATTATATAAAGCATCGTATTACAGACAATTTTCCACGAATATTAAAATAAAAATCATAAAATCAACACCAGTTTTGTTAGACCGGGCCTTCGACCCCGCGGAGGGTTAACAAAACTGAGATCTTAAGCTCCAAACAGGCAGACAGAATCATCAAAAATATTTCGTTGTAAGTACAGTATTGGTTGACAAAAGTTTAACATTGTGGGCAGGGCAAGTTTCAAGTTATTTCTAATATTTTTCCAAAAGGAATTTTTTAAAAATTAAGACTTGCTAATTAATCTTTAAGTTTGCGTATATAATTTTGGTCAAATTTTAAACGGAGTTTACTTTTAAGCTTCATACAAAAAGGGGGGGGGCTGAATTTAGGGGGGTGGGGGTTTTGAAGAAATAAAGTAGCTGGAATTCTTTATGAGCTTCAAGTATAGAAATTAAATTGTCCTACTTCTACAAATTTATCCATAACTGACCACAGGGCATTCATACAAAACAAGCAAAATGTCAGGAATCTAAAAGCACAAGACAATGGCCGATAAATTAATGTGCATCCCCAATGATGAAAAACAAAATTACCACAAATGTAGATTACAATTAGTGGTTGTAAAGTTGTAGAGCCAACGAATAAGGAAATGGTATTACATAAGTTTGGGAACTATTGTGATAAACGTTCCATTGTCCCCTCCCTCCCTAGGACATTGTGTAATTTAAACTGGTACCCAAAGTTTTATAAGTATTCTTTCTTATTAGTTGGCTTAAAATCTTTAGGTCTATTAAAACCATTTTTTCAAATATAACAGTATTTTTTTTGGGGGGGGGGGGGGTAGGCACACCTTTTAGGCAATATAGGAATGCAACCACAATTTGGAAAAAAATAAATATTAGCGGATATGAAGGCGCACCCTATAAAGTATTTCTGTCTGAATGAAATTTAAGATTCTTTATTTCAAGGTAAAATATTTTGATATAAAACAAGGATCGTTGACTTTAAGTGGAGCGGAGCAATGCTGTTCTAATAATATGACAATGACCCTACTGGGTACTTAACCTATCTAACAAAAAATTGATTTTCTTCAAAAAGTTTCCTTGTGATTAAATGCAATATTTTTTCTTTGTAAATATTTGCTAAACCATGAGCATTTACAATATAAATAATTCTTGTTAGCTTGTCTGTAATTAGTTTTTATACATACAAAAAAACTACTTGCAAAAGATAAGACTATTGTCGATAATTTGATGTACATCCCCAATGATGATACACAAAATTATACTTTTTGTAGATTACAATTAGTGCTTGAAACGTTTGTACACTTAACTTAATGAAATAATTCCCCAAAGTTATTAAGCCAACGAATAAGAAAACGTTGTTATAAAACTTTGGGGACTAGTGTAATAAACAGTCCATTTTCCCCTCCTTCCCACACTTATGGCTGTTGTCATCCTTGTTTTCCTGTAATTTTCAAATTTTTCATAAAATCATAAATTGTCATAAGATAATGACGAAAACTAAGATTTATTTCTTTTATAGCATAAATGTCCAAACTAAGACAATTAGTTGAGTATAATGGCATATTTTTAAAAGAAAATTACACATTTCTTAAATGATGAATGTTTATATCATAAATAAATGTTTCTATTCTCTTTAGTTTGTAAGACATGGTGTTCCTGTAAAACAGAAATTTTATAAGCGTAGCTTCTCTATAACAAATGTGTGTCTGTACGTTCATCAATATTTCTTAAGGACCCACATTGACTTTTTAAGTATGGGTATGACACATAACTGAGAGTTGGAATTTTTTGAATTTCTCCATCCTGGCGGGCACAGGATGCCAGCAAACCTGGCAGGGTCATCCAGGTAAAGAGCAAAAATATTTTTTTGACTAAAACAAAGCATTTTATCATACCAAAATACTAAAAAATCCTCTAGTAGTACATCCTTATATGAAATACAGGTGTTCAATCACTTTTAGGTTCCAGGTATGATCCTGCAGGTCCTAATCCTCCAGGTCTCCAGAAATATTTAAAAGGCTCCTGTGGTCGCAATTTTTGACTTGGAGACTTCAAATTTTAAACTTAAGCTTTTCTTACATGTCTACATAACATATTAAAATTTCATAAAGATCCGCTGCCGTTTTCCCGCCGACCGCCGACTGCGGCGGCTGGCAGCTGCCAAGTACAGCTGCGGCCGCTGAAATTTATATTTTGATATTTCTAATGTAAAATTTACATAAAGATAAACATTTTCTGGGAAAAAAATTTTCTTCTAGCTTAAAAAATAGGAAAATTACAGCCGTTTGAAATTTTTAAGTAAAAAAAGACCTAAAAACAAAGGTTGTTAAATAAAAGGGTGAAGGAAGCGAAAATTGACTTAGACTTATAAAATGTCGGAAATTCATTATCAAACAGGGGACTTGCACAAAAAAAATTTAGCCCCCCCGACCGATTAAGGTGCGGCAAGGGGCCCGACTGTAAAGGGTTAAGTCTCACAACTGCTAGAAGAGTAAACCCCCCCAAAATTATATCCCTAGGGGTAAAATATACATAACAGGGGGAAGGCTACTACCCCTTGATATTTTTAAATGGTAGAACCTCCTACATTATGGTGTAAGAAATGTCAAAATTTCACCTGATTTGTAAATACTAAGGCCTTGAACATGACTTTAAGCGGAATTTTTTTTTCGTGGTGGTTGGAATTACCCCACCAACACCAACCTTTATTATGGTCGGGAGATATGGGTAAGATAATATATGTATGCTTTAATAATTTTTTTACAGGAGGGGGGTAGTTAAACCACCCTAAACGTCATTGCGTCTGCTCTATATCTCCATAACGTTGCGGGGGGGGGGGGGAGGGAAGGGGTTACTTGGCCCTGACAACTAGAGGACGTGTTATTTCTAATTATAAATTTTATTAGATAAACACCTTTGTTTTGTGTGAGGGGGGCCGGGGGGGGGGGGGGGTGGGGGTGGAGAGAAAGCACAATACTTGTATCAAAATAAAAAATTCAATATAATTAGATCGTTTAAAAAAAGATTAAAGAAAATAAATGTTTATGTATCCAAGGGATAACACTGGATAATGGATGATAGATTGATATACACCCACAATTATGATACACAAAATTACCCCTTCTGTAGATTACATTCAGTGGTTGAAACGTTTGAACACTTATTGAACAAATCAATCAATATTTAATAAAAATCTCCAAAGTTAATTAACCAACGAATATGAAATCGTTATTAAAAATCTTTGGGGAGTGGGGACTAGTATAAAAAACGCCCAATGTCCCCTTCCTCCCTGATGTGCGCACTCTACTTAACTCCATTATTGTATCATATAAAGTTAATATTTCTTAGCAGATAATGGTTTTGCCTTGATAGTAATTGTAGTCTTACTATCTATATATATATACAGTAGAGGACCTAAGCATTTGTCCGTGTTTAAGTACAGAAACATGACTATTACATATGAAGGATAATGCAAAAAACAAGAATTACAACCTATATACGTAGCGAAGACCTTAAAAGCTCAGTCTTTAGATTATACAACTAAAAAACTTCAAGTTTAATTAAATACAATTAATGAAATCTTTCAGAAATCCTTTAGTCAAGTTTATAAAAATCTAACATGCACCAATTCCGAGGTGCTCTAATACACACGCACATACATACATCACCTTAATATACACACATACACACATTCTTACATGATAGGCTGATATTTTTAATTTTTAACAGCTCTGATTATTTATATATCGGGTTTATCGTGTTACTTGTTGGTTATCATATTAGTTCTTTAAGAACCAAAAGTACACTAATTACGCGGGGAAGAAAAAACGCGCGTAAAATTAATCTTTTTCACTCGTTTACTTGTACTGCGCGTGTACTGTGCATTATTAGCCATAGCTGTTTTTAGGCTTTTTTGTTATGCTTCTTTTAACAAAGCGAACGTAAATTGTACAGCCAGCCGTTTTCAGTCTATGAATATTTTGTCTTTGACATAACTGGATGTAATTGTCCTTGTTAAAAATTAAAAATGTTGGAACATGTAGTTTTCTCTCTATTTTTGTTTTTTAGAAAGGAAAGATAAGTCAAAAGAATAAGGGGGGAAGTGGGGGGAAATTAGGGGGCTTTTTATTTTTCTCATGCCCCCCGCTAGGGGGTATCAAAATAGGGTGGATACAAATTTTCAAAACATCCAAAAAGTTACAGAATTGTTAAAGAAAGAAGGATTTTTTTGAAACAATGCAATTTATTGCAACTTCTTTAAAATCATTTTTTTGCAACCCCCCCTGATGCTGTGAGAATTGGTGCAAAAAATATGACGTAACAAAAAAAAATAGCCAATGAGAGTCCACTACCATTGCCGCCATTGGTCAATAACGGCCTCTCATTGGCTAATTTTTTTTGTTACGTCATATTTTTTGCACCAATACTCACAGTATCACCCCCCCTTTTTGGTTTAGATCTGGCGCTATTGTGGCGTGCAAATACTTCCGCACATGATTCACATTTTCAAATCATCATTAGAATATCATACTATTACAACAGCACAAATTGCCCCTTCCCATTTGATAAACTCTCTTTATTAATCAGAAAACAACAGGGAGAACTTTAAATTACACTGGTACCCAAAGTTTCTTATCTTATTTGTTGGCTCTAAAACTTTGGGTACTTAAACAAAATTGTGATGGGATAGTTCAGGACTAGCCGTGTCCAAAAGTTGTAACTAATAATATGATATACAAAAGGGGTAATTTTGTTTACCACACCTTCTTATGTCTATTTGCGGGTGTGTATATTTGCGGTAGTGAGTGCCCACCCCCCTTTTGTATACTCTATCTAATTGTACCTATGTTTGACAATAAATAATCGTCTCAAATATATTTTTTCGGCCTAGACTGACAACCAGGGCTCGGCAGCCGCGCGTACGCCGCGCATATTACGCAATTTAAATCCATATTAAAGATTTGACAGATTACTTTATTAAGAAAAGGATTTGACTTTAAGCAGATTCTTTAAATGTCTACACCACTGCGGCTTTACGCCCACCTGCCGAGCCCTAATAAAAAAAAAAAAAAAAAGTATAGATTTAAAGACAAAAAAGAGATATGGAAAAGAGAATAAGAAAAGAAAGAAAGAAGGAGAGATATTGTTTTCTTTCGACTATGCAATAAAGTTTAGAATTATAAAACTGTTTATAAGGGGGTTTTAGACGGTGTAAATAAGGTCTAACTTGTTAAAAAGTTCTTCAAACCCCCATACTTAGGAATGAGTCCCAACCCTCCGGATAATAGCTTAGAACCATCACAGGACCAATTGTACAAACTTCTGATAAACACAGCATATTCAATCCAGCAGTATTTAAAATCTTATACTTCAGAAGGAAAATATTTTACTACTTTATAGAATTACTAGCGTCTTCGTTCCTAGCCTCTAGGTAGTTTACTTTAGAGCAAAATAGTCTTAAACCATCACATAGCATATTTGAAGCTTCCCTAAAAGCACAGCTTTTTAGGTCTTCAAATTTCGGAGATTTTTTGTTACAAATGAAAAACCCTACATTTATACATATAGGTACACAAAACTCCTGGGAGGGAGGGGACTGATTATTACACTAGTCCCCAAAGTCTTATAATAACGTTTTCTTATTCGTTGGCTTAACATCATTGGGGACTTTTATTGAATTTTGATTAGTTGGTTCGTTTAATTGAGTTTCCAAACGTTTCAACCACTAATTGTAACCTACAGAAGGGGTAATTTTGTATATCACCATTAGGGATATACATAAATTTATCGGTCATTGTCTTATCCCTTTAGATCTTAGCATATCTTTTAAATAAATAAGTCAAGATATACGGGCTAGGAACAGATAGCTAGACAAACAGACACTAATTATATAGTAGCAACGCTGCTATAAAAAAAGGAAAAAAAACAGCTTAATCTAAATCTTTAAGCATTGTAAAATTTGAAAATAGGTAAGAATCTGGGTTGTAAACAAAAATAAATGACTATCACACAAAAAAGCCAAAATTAAGAGGGGGAGGGTAGATCGTAGAACCAACATATCACGATTTAATAAAATTACGCAAAGTATTTAAGTTACTAATGAGAGAACAGGTTTATAAAAACATTAGCTACAAGCATAATTTCAGTCCATTGTCTTCTCCCTCCCTGGTTAGCTATAGATTGACTAAGAATTAGTAAACTTTACTGAGAGTATGTGGCGGGATAATGTTTCAGAGAAAAAAAATAATCTTTTTATAGTGCATATATAAAATGACGTCATAATGGCCTACTGGTCAATTAAAATGTATACTGGCCTGCCATTGGTATCTTAGTCAATGTATTGACTATCATTGGTCATATGATAATAAAACAGGAATTTTTTAGTTCAGGAAAAGGTATTTTCTGCAACGTTTTTGGCAATCAAAAATATTGATTAACTGATTTTTTACTACATTGATAGTTTGATTTCACAGTATTTTGAAATCATTTTTATTTTCAGTATCTTAATTCCTGTCCTAGAAAGTAGATAAAGAAAGTATAGGGGAGGGGTTTGTTGTGAGGGAAATTTGTGTAGGCTAATTTTGTTGATCAATTGCTTTGCAAGGGTACCCTCCCCTCAAGGATATTTTCCACATTTTGTTGATCAATTGCTTTCCAAGGGTACCCTCCCTCCAAGGATATTTTCCACATTTTGTTGATCAATTGCTTTCCAAGGGTACCCTCCCTCCAAGGATATTTTCCACACTTTGTTGATCAATTGCTTTGCAAGGGTACCCTTCCTTCAAGGATATTTTCCACACTTTGTTGATCACTTGCTTTGCAAGGGTACCCTCCCCTCAAGGTTATTTTCCACACTTTGTTGAACAATTGCTTTGCAAGGGTACCCTACCTTCAAGGATATTTTCCATATTTTGTTGATTAATTGCTTTGCAAGGGTACCCTCCCCTCAAGGATATTTTCCACACTTTGTTGATCATTTACTTTGCAAGAGTACCCCCCCTTAAGGATATTTTCCACACTTTGTTGATCAATTGCTTTGCAAGGGTACCCTCCCCTCAAGGATATTTTCCACACTTTGTTGATCAATTGCTTTGCAAGGGTATCCTCCCTTCAAGGATATTTTCCACATTTTGTTGATCAATTGCTTTGCAAGGGTACCCTCCCCTCAAAGATATTTTCCACACTTTGTTGATCAATTGCTTTGCAAGGGTACCCTCCCCTCAAAGATATTTTCACATTTTGTTGATCAATTGCTTTGCAAGGGTACCCTCCCTCCAAGGATATTTTCCACACTTTGTTGATCAATTGCTTTCCAAGGGTACCCTTCCTTCAAGGTTATTTTCCACACTTTGTTGAACAATTGCTTTGCAAGGGTACCCTCCCTTCAAGGATATTTTCCACACTTTGTTGATCAATTGCTTTCTAAGGGTACCCTTCCTTCAAGGTTATTTTCCACACTTTGTTGTTCAATTGCTTTGCAAGGGTACCCTCCCTCCAAGGATATTTTCCACACTTTGTTGATCAATTGCTTTCCAAGGGTACCCTTCCTTCAAGGTTATTTTCCACACTTTGTTGAACAATTGCTTTGCAAGGGTACCCTCCCTTCAAGGATATTTTCCACACTTTGTTGATCAATTGCTTTCCAAGGGTACCCTTCCTTCAAGGTTATTTTCCACACTTTGTTGAACAATTGCTTTGCAAGGATACCCTCCCCTCAAGGATATTTTCCACACTTTGTTGATCAATTGCTTTGCAAGGGTACCCTTCCTTCAAGGATATTTTCCACACTTTGTTGATCACTTGCTTTGCAAGGGTACCCTCCCCTCAAGGTTATTTTCCACACTTTGTTGAACAATTGCTTTGCAAGGGTACCCTCCCTTCAAGGATATTTTCCATATTTTGTTGATTAATTGCTTTGCAAGGGTACCCTCCCCTCAAGGATATTTTCCACACTTTGTTGATCATTTACTTTGCAAGAGTACCCCCCCTTAAGGATATTTTCCACACTTTGTTGATCAATTGCTTTGCAAGGGTACCCTCCCCTCAAGGATATTTTCCACACTTTGTTGATCAATTGCTTTGCAAGGGTATCCTCCCTTCAAGGATATTTTCCACATTTTGTTGATCAATTGCTTTGCAAGGGTACCCTCCCCTCAAAGATATTTTCCACACTTTGTTGATCAATTGCTTTGCAAGGGTACCCTCCCCTCAAAGATATTTTCACATTTTGTTGATCAATTGCTTTGCAAGGGTACCCTCCCTTCAAGGATATTTTCCACACTTTGTTGATCAATTGCTTTGCAAGGGTACCCTCCCTTCAAGGATATTTTCCACACTTTGTTGATCTATTGCTTTGCAAGGGTATCCTCCCCTCAAGGATATTTTCCCACTTTGTTGATCAATTGCTTTGCAATGGTACCCTCCTTTCAAAGATAATTTCCACAGGCATATTTTTTTATGAGAAGATTTACTGTAAAGAAGAATCATATCGATCCAGCGGTCAACACATAGACACACAAACATTTTGTTACTTTTTTAATAAGGATTTATCTTTATAAATTTTGAGAGTGATGGAATATTAAACTTAGATCAAGTTTTTGAAGTATTTCTGTGGCCGCCAGAATTGGGACAATCAAATCTTTTTATCTAGCTAAAAATTCAGCTTAAAAAAAGTGACATAAAAGATTTTTCAATATGGCTTCGAAACCGATTAATATCCGCTTGATTCTCAGCCATACTGAAAAATCATGTGTAACATCGTATTACAGACAATTTTCTACGAATATTAAAATGAAAATCATAAGAATAAAACCAGTTTTCTTGGCCTGAGGGCCAGGGGCATGGGCTAACTTAATATTCCTGGAAAATTGTCTGTAATACTATGAATAACGGAGAATTGTTGTGTACAACTTTTTTTTTCAGGGATTTATCCCATTATTTTATTTAAGGATATATCTTGTTTAAGGATATTCTTTTACAATGTAAACTTTTAGTCACAAATATAAAGGGAAAAAAGAGATCTTTTTAGCTAATTTATTGGAATAATAAAAACAAATTTAGGTAGTTTAACATGTAAATAACGGTTTTGGTAAAATGATTTTTTCTTTTTTTTTACATATCCTTGTATAAAAATAACAGGATGTTTATCTATCTGTAGCTTAAGATCTCGATAACTGCATGGTTTTCTTTTCTTCTGTTATGTCCAGGAAAGGTTAATAACTGTTTTGGGGGTGAGTATCTTCAACCTCTTAAGAGATATCACCCATGAAAAAAAATCAAAACCTAAAAGTGCCCCTTCTTGGGGCGTAGCCGCTATATAAAGTAGGTTTTGTTTTTCCATCAAGATCTCGCTAACAACTAAACTTATTGAGTTATTCATTTTAGGAAACCCTCACATAGGCCATCAGTTTAAGACTTTTTTTTGACTTTTAGTTTTGGTTTCGTTTTATGCTCTTTCCACTTGAATCGAAGGCACTCATTTGTTAAGGGCGCACCGCCCTGTTGTAAGATCTCGCAAACTTCTAGATAAAACTTTTTGTCAGGGAAGCTTTAATATTAGTTTTGGTCACGTCTTAGACATTATACAAAAATAAGTATTTTCACCCCAACCAAATAAATGTTCACATATAGCTGTACAGACGTACAGACAGAGAGTGAGTTATAGAGTAGCTAAAAAAACTCTAAATAATTACTACTAGGATATATATAATATTATCTAGTTAATTATTACAAGTTATGAGTAAATAATTATTATATTATCTCTTCTACTACAGTATAACATATGAATATTAGCCCCGTCCAATATTTTTTTTTATTTAATATTTGAGTTAATATTTTGGATTTTAAGGATGCAAAATTAGAAAATTAATAAACCTACATATACAGTGGCTTGTATGTTTACATACATGAATATTAGTATGATAATGAACAGGTCTAATAAACCTACATATACAGAGGCTGGTATGTTTATATACATGAATATTAGTATGATAATGGACAGGTCTAATAAACCTACATATACAGAGGCTTGTGTGTTTATATACATGAATATTACTATGATAATGGACAGGTCTAATAAACCTACATATACAGATACTTGTATGTTTACATACATGAATATTACTATGATAATGGACAGGTCTAATAAACCTACATATACAGAGGCTTGTGTGTTTATATACATGAATATTACTATGATAATGGACAGGTCTAATAAACCTACATATACAGATACTTGTATGTTTATATACATGAATATTACTATGATAATGAACAGGTCTAATAAACCTACATATACAGAGGCTTGTATGTTTATATACATGAATATTAGTATGATAGCAATACATTTTTGGACATTTATTCAAAACCACGATACAATTGCATGCTCTTTATAGTTTTTGGAACGAGCTTAAGCAGAAGAAATTCAATTATTAGTTAAGACTGTCTGTCTGTCTGTATATAAAAATCTCAGAACTAACTAAGAATTGATTTTAGGGAAGCTTCTTCTTGAAAAATTGAAGAAAATGATGTTGTTTTTTCGACATTTTGTATAAACGTCATAATTTCTACAAATAATTCTTGCTATACTCATAATCCCCCCTCCCCCCTCTCTAAATAATTCTTGTTTTTATCCCCCCCCCCCCCCCAAATAAGAATTTTCTTACCTAACAAAATGGTGGAATTTGAACCACCCACAAAAAATTTGGGTATTATTATAACTGGTTCTACCCCCATCCCTCATTCTCTTCCCCACTTTCCCTTTTATTGAAAAATGCTTCTGTCAAAACTCAATATTACTACTCGATTATGTAGCTCACGTTCACCAAATTTACACATAAGCTGACGTTGAATTGGGTCATACAGATTTTTTAGTTCTGATAAATAATTTAATCAAGTGCATCTGTCCAGTGACGTGCGAAGCACTTTGTTTAAGGGGGGGGGGGGCCTTTGAACATATACCTTCCCTAGTTATACTTATAATAAAGTAAAAGGATGTTTGTCTGTGTGTTTGTCTGTATGTTTGTACCAAAAGAACTTGCTAAACGCTGAACTGATCGGGTTCTTCTTAACAGGGTAGCTTCTCATAAGTCTTGGGAAGGTTTATAACTCTTTTCTTGGGGGTAGGAACACCCCCAACCCCCAAAAAAATAAAAAATAACCCTCCTAAAATTTTTTTTTGAGTGCCCCTAGAGGCCTCTATGGGCGTAACTGTTAGTCCTTATAATAAAGTAAAAGGATGTGTGTTTGTCTGTGTGTTTGTACCGGAGGATCTCGCTAACCGCTGAACCGATCGGGTTCTCCTTAACAGGGTAGCTTCTCATTGGTCCCGGGAAGGTTTATAAGTATTTTCTTGGGAGTGGGACACCCCCAACTACACAAAAAAATGAGACCCCCCCCAAAAGAAAATTTTTTAAAGTAAAATTAAAAATGAGGGGGAGCCTACCTCACCAAAAAAAATTTTGTCCCCCCAAAAATTTTTTTTACTTTTTCTTTAAAATCTAAAATAAGAAATTGGGTTATTAAATTTGACTCTCTCCTCCTAGAGGCCTGTAGGGGCGTAGCTGCTGGTATACAAAATATAATTATGTTTGTTTGTACCAAAGGATCTCACTAACCGCTAACCTGATCAGGTTCTCCTTTACAGGGTAACTTCTCATAGGTCCCAGGAATGTTTATTACTAGTTTCTTGGGGTGTAGGACACCCCCTACCCCCCACAAAAATATAAAATCCCCCCTAAATTTTTTTTTCTTTTTAAAACTAACATTAAATTAGTGGGGTTGACTAACCCCCCACCATAATAATATTCTTTTTAAAAATTAAATTAAAATAGGGGTAGACTACCCCCCCCCCCCACAAAAAAAAATGAAAAATTTTTTTTTTAAATTTTTCTTTTAAATTTAAAATAGGAAAAAATATGTTGATTAAACCTAGAGGCTAGGGGCAAAGCCTCTTATCCTTATACTAAATTCACAGGATGTCTGTTTTGTGTCTGTGTGTTTGTACCGGAGGCTCTCGCTAACCGCTGAACCAATCAGAATTTCCTTAACAGGGAAGGTCTATAACTGTTTAGGGAGGATACCACCACTCTCCCAAGAGAAATAAAAAAAGTCTTTAAAAATTTTTATATTTGAGAGACTTGATCAAAACATAAAGAGGTATTGTATAATTTGAAAGCAATAAAACTTAAACAAAAAACATTTAAAGTGCCACTAAATGCCTCTAGGGGTGTAGATGCTGGTTTATAATATAAAGTAGAATACTAATAGAATAATAATGTATCTTAATCTAACTTAACAAAATCTCACAACCCCAGCAGGAGCTTTTCCTAACATAAACAATGCCCTTAACCTCTGTGAGGCTTTACCTTATCTAACCTAAGATAAAAAACATCAAAACCTAACATAAGGTGTCCTAAATTAACAATTTATTTTATATAAACTATAATTAGGAATATGTTTAAAAATTTTAAAATAACAAAAAAAATATCTCTAATACAAAGTAGCTTGATGTTTGTCTGTCTGTCCCTTGGTAACCACTAAACCAATCGGATTCTACTCTTCAAGGAATATACCTTTTGGTCCTGTGTTGGTTTTAGGCTATTTTCTTGGAGGGTGGGACACCCCAAACAACCCCTCCAAAAATAAATCCACCTTGATTTTTTAAAATCACAAATAGTGGGGGCATATGTCATAGAAATCTACGCTAAAACCTTTAGGTATCTGTCTTGAATATGAGCGGAGAAAATCATGTATACCCAAAATATCTTACAGATACAGACAGACAGACATTTCAAATTAGCTTTACTACTAAAAATACAAATAGTATGTACATATGTTTTTAAATAAAAGTCCTTTTTAAGAATCTATCATGAAAATCAGCCATGACAACTTTTCAAAACTAGAATACTTAATTTCTCTGAATATACTTCTGTTAAAAAAAGTAAATTTATTTATTGTTAGAAAAATAAAATATGTATGTCTTTTTTTAAATAGACATAATTGAAACAACACTATTCTTTCATTTTAACGCTTCTCAATTTTACTCCTAAATTTTTGCATATTATTATAAATTCTTTTTTCGTCATAAAAACTTTCTTCATTTTTTTAACAACAGCAAAGCAGTGTAAGAGTGAATCAAATGAATAATTTTTATGAGTTCCAAATTTGTTACACGTAATATGTAAATAGAATGAATCAGCTGATATAACAATAACAAATAATATATGAACGACTCGAGATAGTTTAAATGTTAAAAGAATTTTTTTAATTTCAAAACTTTAACATGATTTAATGATCTAGATTATATATTTATGTTTTTAAAAAGTTTTAAGATTTAAAAAAGGAGATAAAAAAAGGTCGAAACTCCAGACAGAGAGTCAAAGTATTTATTATAGATTATATAATTGCTGTGGATCAAATAAGCTGAAATACTTTACGCACTTTCTCATTTGTTTCTTGAAAACTTTGGGTAGGTTTGTACTTTTGTTATATCTTGTTTAAAAATTTTAATCAAAAATTTTGATATGCCAAAGAAATAATTGTGTTTATAATTATTGTTCCCGGGCTAACTAAACTGGTATTAATGTTATAATTTTTAAAAGCGAAGCTTTTCTATAATTAGGGTCGGTCCGTCCGTCCGTCCGTCCGTAACGGATAGCTTTTTCCATTAATTTAGGCATGTTAGAATTGTCCTATCCATTTCAAATTGTGCATGGTAATTCCTTTAGTAGCTAGGTACGATTTAGAAAGCGTAGCAACTCTATAATCATTACCAAAATGTCCGTACGTCTATTTTAAACATGTTGATTTTTTAACTTTTTAACAACAAATTTTTATGCGAACTAATCATCTGATTGATCTGATTTTTAGTATATTGATTCCTGGAACAACAAAGTATAATGTAATAAGCGAAGCAACTCTAAAATCATGCCCTAAAAATGTAAGTATGTCCATAAACATTATCCTGAAACAAATAGTCTTTTTCAACAAATTTACTTACAATTTTGCTTTGACCTTTATACATTTATATTATGATTATTCAGTTCTGACACTATACAAGTGTTAATGTCTGTTTGTCCTACCGTTTCAGTGCTTCGCTTTTATGGATGTTGTCATCCTTGTTATTTTAATATTTGTAGAAGATTTCTGTAATACATTCAATATATTATCATACTTTTTAATAGTCCTTTCTATTTTCAGATGATTATGTTGTTAACTACTTGAAAATGGCTGCTATAGCTAAAGGAAGTCCATCGTATGCAACATTATTCTTCCTGCAAAGTAGTTTTGGACAGGTACTATTTATTTTTAACATAGAAGCTTAGTTATTTATATATAATCTTAAAAGAAGGAGAGGGAAAAGTCCCATTCGTGGCAAAGCCCCTTAAGGTGCGATTCGTCGTATTTTTACTATGGCTTTTTATAGGTTATTTTATGTTAGGTTAGGTGATTGCCCCAAAAGGGTTAGGCAATTAGCCCTGCAGAGCTAGAATTATGAGGAAATCTACTGTGAAAAATACGAAGAATTGCCCCTTAAGGTTCGTTTCCACGAAAGTGACTATACCCGAAGGAGAAGACAATGGTTAAAAAGTTTTAAAAACTAAATTTTTTTATAAAGAAAAAATGATTTAAAAGGTTTCAAGAATTAAACATGTTCAAAATTGACATACAGCCTAATAGCAGAAATTAACATGAAAAGTTTAATGAGGAATATAAAAATTATAATATTAACTTAATCGGTTCAGTGGTTACTGACATTTGAATGGTTAAACAGACAAAAAAAAATGTTACAATATAATATTTATAATATAAATGTTTTAAATATTTCAGATAACCATCTGATCTGAGATGTTCAGCACATATCTGCAATAGACTAGACTGAAGAAGATTAAGAAGAATAATAATTAAATAATTTATTTTTGTTTGTAAATATAATTATCAATAAGCCCATACCTTTTCAATAGATCTATTTTTTATTTCTAGTCAAAAATAGGCAATTTACTTCAAAGTCTCAAGTGAGTAGTATTTTATTACTTGCATTTTAGATTTATTTTTTGCCTTTTTGTTATTTAATGATGTTATTCTATGAAAGAACAATAATGTCTTCAACTATTAAAAAGGTTAAAACTACAGCACTTAATAAATTTCAATAATTTCATGTTTTAATTGTTATAAGCCTATAATTTATCATATTTTTTTGCCTATGTGCTGAATATGGATTTTATTATCTTGTCTAATAATGTATTTCTATGTATATACAATTTAAAATCATCCTAATATATAAAGTAGTAAGCTTTTTGTCTGTAGTGAAGGATCTCGCTAACCGCTGAACCGATATGGTCCTCCTTTACATCTCAAGGCTATTTTATTTTTATAAAACTTCTGATTATGGAGCTTTGCTTTTATGGATATTATTACCCTTATTTTATGTTGGAACATAAGGAACGGGGGAGGGATATCCCTTCTCACCACCAACGCCTCCTATTCTCTATTTTGATACCTGTTCTGTAATGACATTGTAATTTATTAAATAATCAAGAAGGTAATTTAGTCTTTGAAACCGATTGATATCCACAGGAATTGAACCGGTTCTTAAGTCATACTGGAAAATCATGCATAGCATCTTAGTAGAGACAATTTCCACAAATATTGAAATAAAAATAATAACATTTGTACCAGTTTTGTTAGCCTTGAAGGGCCGTATCTTAGCTTTATCATTTTAATAACCGCGGAAAACTGTCTGTAATACGATGCGATAAATATCTATTATTGTGGTGCTGTTAACAACAACAACAACAACTACTACAATCTAATTTTTCTGAAACACAATACCAGGGTTGTACAGCCTTATCTTTAGCTGCTGTAGGTTATAGTATACTGTTGCAATCCTGTGTTTTGCTTTTGGAACACTCATGCCCCACCCCCCCCCCCCCCCCTATTTTTTATTTGTTTTTGAAAATAAGAGGGGGTTATTCATTTCTCTAATACTAGCCACTCGGAGCATCCTGTTTGGGGCTCTTACCTTACAGGGCCCTTTCTTAACCCCTTTCACTAACCTTGATGGGCAAATCTAACTTTAGCTTAACCTAACCTATTTCAAGCCGGCGTAGCCGGGGAGCTCTAACCCTGCAGGTATATATACTAACCTTTTCCTAGCCCTGGGGGGGTAAACCTTACCTAAACTGAGCATGAAAGAAAGAAGAAAAAGGAACCCCACAAAAAGATAAGGTGAGGAGAGGGGGAGGGGGGGGGTTGAGTGCTCCAAGTGCAAAACGTGGGATTCCGCTGGTATACTATTTGGTTAGGTTATGTTTAGTCAAGACATATTGTAAGGTTAAGTTAGGACATATTGTTAGGTTAAGTTAAGACATAATTGTTAGGTTGGGCTATGTATATAGGTCTGAAAGTAATGTTTTTTTTAAAGTTGTGCAATCCCTTTCAGTAATTCATACTAGTTCCTTATTTTATTTGATAAAATAAATTGTATATTTTTATGTGATATTTTTTATATGTAATTAGCATTTTGTGCAGCTGTTCTGTGAGATTTGTGTTTTAAATGATTTATTTATATGTTATATTTTGATTGATATTGATATCATATTACTTTTTTTTAAACAATGGAGATCGGACGTTATTTAACAGCTAAAATACTTTGTATTGTCCTTATTTCCTAAAACAAAATCTATAAAATTAGTTACTAAACTGTGATTTATTCCGATGGAATTAAGTAGTTTTATGATAAATTGTGCTAACAGTAAAGTTTGTGAGAAAAAGTTATCCTCATTCCATCTTATAATACATTCTTCCTTGCTTGCTTTTAAAGCCCTATCTTTTGCTATCAGTATAAGTAAAGTTATTTGTGGAAAGTCATCCCCTTTAAAACATTCATAATAAATATTAAATAAATAAAAATTTTCTTTTAGAAAGATAAATTCAGGACATTCATTATTATATATTTTATCCAAAAATGTGGCCATACAATAAGCGAAATATTTTGCAAACTTGCATTCAAAAATTGCATGCTCACTGTCATTTATAACTTTGCATGATTTGCATAAATTGCTTTCAATAATATTCTATTTAAAAAGTTTGTTAGAGCTAACTAGTTACAATGTTATCTTATTGTTAAATGTTTTTTTTCAGAAAATTTAAAATGTATGTATCTTGGACCTATTCCTGGCACGCGTCCATGGTCGGTTGAATAGAGCAAGACGCCCTAAAAGGACTGTCCTTCCCATTGCATTGTCTTTTTAAATGTATCATTTTTTTTAAGCAAATAGGCTACTTGTCCTTAAGGGTTGGTTTTTTTCTCCATTTTAGCAAAGAATTTTTTTATGATATTCGACAATGTAAAGACTTAAAAAAGTAGCCTTAACCATGGGCAGAATGAAAAAGTATTGGGGGATAAAAAAGGAGTGTTTTTTTTTGTGATGTTTCATTCTGTGCAGTTGCAACCCTGCTAAAATGGGAGCAAGGCTCTTTTTTTACAAAATTGAAAGGGGTAGTTTCACGAAATGCATTTGAACTTAATTTAGTGAACCTCATATTTTTAATGGTTAATTCATTAAACTACATTTATGAAAGAATTTAAATTTTCTACCTCGTAGTTTTTAAAATATCAAGACTACGTGGTAGAAAATTGAAATTCTTTCAAATATATGCCATATAAATATAGTTTAACCCAATAACTAGCAAAAAATATGCGGTATTTCGTGAAACTACCCCTTTGTCTGTAAATTCTTTTCTCGTATTCATTCGAATCCGGTGGATAAAACCGGGTCTCATCCATACGAAAAAACTATGTCTAGCATTATATAGTATTATATCCAGCTTTCCCGAGGTGCCAAAGGCACCAGCTAAAAAAACTGGTTTAATCTTATGATTGTACATTTTTATATTCGTAGAAATAACTATTAAATTGCAAATCTTGCAGCCTGAATTTTCGTTTTCTCTAATAATGCTTTTGTTGCCTATAGCAAGTTAACTCTATAATTTGAAATGTCCAATGTTCGTTTTTGAAAACAATTATTACCAAAAAATGTTATGAATGTTCCAAACTTTTATTCAACAATTTTCAAATCCTAAAACTTAAGCTGCATTAATCATTTAGCAAATTAAAATTTTAGGTATCTAGTTCTGAGAGATTTTAACATTGGGGCGAAATAAGCATGAACTAAATTGGCAATTTAATCTTAGCCTAGGGGAAATATTTATCGGGAAACATCATTTTTCGGAAACAAACTTAACCATAACTTTAAATATTTTTATATCTTAGTGACGTTGGCATTCGGCAGCATTTCTGGTTAGCAGATATAAAGTGCGGAAGTGCCTGAGGAAGCTAGGTGTTTGAATTACAGAAAAAGAAGATGTCATGTAACCTGAGAAAGCATACGGAGATGTAACGTAGGCGGCAAAGGCGTTTTCCGTGTTATTTAAGTTATTATTTAAGTATTATTTATTTAATAAATTTATTGATAATAAAAATGAGTTCATTATTTTGATTTTTGTACTTTATAATTATAAGAGGTTGCATGATATTTTAACACAAATCTCACAGAACACAGCTTCTCTTTAATTAACCATGCTAGTCCGTCTGATCCTTCATATTAGTAAATGTGCCTCAAATTTTAATTTATATTGCCTTTTTCGTTGTTTTAGCATATACTTTTTAAAAATATTTACTATCTAATCAATTTTTTTTTTAATTTTAAACATTAATAGTAAGAAAGCTCTTTGATATCTTAAGCAAATTAAATGGGAAACAGTTAGAACGTTAATAAAAAAATTTATAAACACGAAACTTATTACAAAATCTATTTATGTCTTTTGCACTGAACAAAAGATCAATAGTCAGAGAATCATAGAATATATGGAATCTAATCAGAAGAATGCACAAAATAATTCAACTAATTTTAATTAGCAGCTGAGATAATCATGTTTCATCCTAAAAGTAGTCGGATATTTCAAATTATCGAGTAGCTTTAAAATTTAAAAAATCCTTTTTAAGCATATATGATCTTATTACCTTCATAAATTCTAATTTTTAGCATTCCATACGTACCCTAAAAGAGGCTTGTTAGAATACATGTGTTTATGTATCAAAATCTTACATTGTAAACAAAAAAAAATTATTTCAATGCTGTCAAGTTTCTCATTTTGGTTGTGCGTAACTAAAAATCAAATATTCTAAGAAAAATAGATTATCCTATAATATAAAGTAATAAGATTGTTTTGTCTGTAGCGAAGGATCTCGCTAACCGCTGAACAGATATGGTTCTTCTTAACAGTGAAGTCTCTTATAGGCTCTGAGATGGTTTTTGGCTATTTATTTTTTTAAATGAGTCTGGGTAGGGTTTTAGGCTATTTTTCTGCCTTTCGAATATAGAGCCCTTAAATGCTAGGGGCGCAGCTGCTAGTAAATTATAAGGGAATAAAAATCCAAATCTTTTTTTCTCATAGTAAGAACTACATATACAAGGATGACAACATCCATAAAAGCGAAGCTCTGAAACAGTAGGTCAAACGAAAATTCACTTGTAGAGTGGAATTACGGAATAATCAGAATATAAATGTATATATGTCAAAACAAATTTAAAAGTAAATTTGTTGAAAAAAACTTTTTAAATACAAGATAATGTTTAAGGATATACTTGCATTTTTAGAGAAACTTCGCTATATAGCATAATACTTTTTTCAGATAAATCGGATAATTTTATCATTCAAACATGTATAGTTAAAAAGTTAAAAATCATCATGTTTTAATTGGACGTCTGGACATTCTGGTAGTGGCTACGTTTTCAAAATTGTACCAAACTGTTATAGGAATTACCATGCAAGTTTGAAATCGTTAGGACAATTTTAACATGTCTAAATTAATTATAAGAGCTAATCGTTTCGAACGGACGGATGGACAGACTTAATTATACAAAAGGTTCACATTTAATAATAAATGAAGTAAAAGACGACAATCTTTTTTAAAAATTATGTAAGGGCATAGATAATTAATAGAACTCATAAAAATAGAGAAAAGTCGTCGTTTATCTTTAATTACAAAATTCATATTATTAATGATGTCATGTCCTATATACATTGAGTAAGCGGGTTTATTAACTAATAAACAGATATATTTTATAAAATATATGCACAGGTATGTAATTATTGCCAAAAAGAAAATTTTTTAATCGTTAGGAATAAATGTTGCAATTAAACAAAAGCGCCAAAATTGAGAATGAAAAAGTGAGAGTGATACAATAAAAAATCACGACCCTATCCCGTGATACAGCGGGGCATTAATTTGTCATCGACCAACAAAATGCCTTCCCAATCAAAATGCAGCCTCTGTTCATCCCCACCATTTTCCATCATCGTTATTAACCTAGGAGAAATTCTATTTTGAATAGATCTTCAGGGATACCACACTGGATGATAAATTTTCCCCTCCCCAATATTATATGTGATTCTATATTCCAGATAATAGGAGGAAGAAATGGTTGTAGATTAATTTAATTACTATTGTCCCCTCTATCCCTGGTAGAACTACCTTTTACATCAATGCCTATTCTAATGCAAACTGGAATTTTTCATATTCTAAACGTCGTTTTCATCAATAAAAAGAGATGGACTGTTTGCTTGCTCGTCGGCTAAGATCTCGGTTTTAGGGAAGTTTTAAAGACCTACGAGTCAAATTCATCTAGTCTTGGGAGGGTAGCTAAACCCTCGAAAGAAAATTTGTAAAAATACTAGCCCTCCAAAAAATGTATCATGAATTTTTTAGATGGATGGATTTTATTAAAATGAAATGATAAGCTATCTTAATGATGTCTTATCTCAAAAAATGAAATCGGTTGGGTACAATGCCTACCCACTATCACACACACACACACCACACACACCTATATATATATATACATATATGTGTATTTCTCTCTCTAATACAGAAATGCCTACCCACACACACACACACACAAACATATATGTTTATCTCTCTCTGTTACTGTAATGAAAAAGCCTATATAAGATCTGTGTGCGCAATTTGCCGCTACCGACACAATGCTACAAAGCCGCGTAGAATTATAAATCGTCAAATTTGAGAAATTCTACGCAGTTTACTAGTATTTGATTTTTAAAGAGTCTACGCAAACATTTCTAAATTTCTTTTTATTACTAATAAGAATTTAATAAAAAATCACGCATTAATTATGGAATATTTTATTTATATTCAGAAAATTAGTCTTTATTGTTTAATTATTTTATTTTTCTTAATGTTTTGACGTAAGCTGTTACTAAAATTATAATTTTAAATAATTGATTGTATTATTAATTTATAAAAGGTTTTCTTTGGAAAATTTTATTTAAATAACAAGAATTACAACATCAATAAAAGCATAGCTTAACAAAACAGTCGAATCGTTTTAGGTAAAATTACTAATTAGCACAGGAATCATATTTCAAACATCAAATTTTAAGAATAATTATATTATTAAAAACAATGATAAAATAACTAAAAGTCAGCATTAAATAGATGGTCTGAACAATTTTACGTTTAAAGAATTTCTGTGCTTTCTGGAGACCTCATAGCTAACCGTCCTGTTGTTGTAAAAATACAGTTAACTATGTAGAAAAGCTTTGCTTTCCAAACTAAAGAATAATTTAGGAAAAGATTTAAAAAGGAATTCTGAATAATTTTTCAATTTTATATAAAATGAAAAGATATGCTTTTTAACTTTTTCTTTTTTCTTTTTTATTGTAATCTTAGTACAAGATTATTCATCTATAAAAAAATTATGGATCATAAGGGATAAGACAATGGACATTAATTGATATACAACTTAAATTATGATTATAAATTGAGTCCCATCTGAAGATTAAATTTCCTTGGAAAAAGCTTGAACGCTACTAATTTGAACAAAACAATCAAGAATAATTTAATACTTACATAGACGTCCAAGCTTTTTTATTTTGTGGTGGTAAAACATTTAAAATTCATTTTGAGGGTTGAGGGCACGGATAATCTGAATATTTACCCAACGTTTTTAATCCAACGAATGAGAGAACGTGCATTTGTAAAACTTTGGGAATTACACAAAATGAAAAAATAGTTACAGCTATCCTTTATAGAAGCTAAGAAATTGTAGAAAATGTAAGTAATTTTAAAAACTGCTAATGTTATAAATATACCTTTAAACTTGTTCGAAAGATTAGGGAATCTACACAACAGAAATCAGACCTCTATCTTTCATAACAGTTTAAATAATGTAATTTTTGTAGATGGTTTTAGTCATAAGTATAGAGTAGCTTCGCTTTTAATAAATAGAGGAATTTAAAATAAGAAATATTTGTTAAAATTAGATATATTAAACCGAAAGGGATTCCAGGATAGAACAATAGACGATAAATTAACCTTTAATTCTTCAAAGTGGAATGTTAACTTTGGTACCTAAAAATACGAATGGGAATCAAGGAATTAAGAGTCATTTGTCTTTCTCGTATTTCTTCGAATCCGGTGGATAGGAACCGGTTCTCATCCATACGAAAAAACTATGTCTAGCATCGTATTATATCCAGCTTTCTACAAATATAGAAATGTACAATCATAAGATTAAAACTAGTTTTTTTAGCCGGTGACTTCGTCACCTCGGGGCTAAAAAAACTAGTTTTAATCTCATAATTGTCCATTCCATATCCGCGGAAAACCGTTTATAATACGATGCGAGAAATAACTATTCTCGTATTTATTCGAATCCGGTGGATAGGAACCGGTTCTCATCCATACGAAAAAACTATGTCTAGCATCGTATTATGTCCAGCTTTCTACAAATATAAAAATGTACAATCATAATTGTACATTCTATATCCGCGGAAAGCTGTTTATAATACGATGCGAGAAATAACTATTCCAGTATGGCTTCCAACCCGATTAATATCCGGTGGATTATAACCAATTCCCAGCCATACCGTCAAATTATGTTAACCGTCGTATTAAAGACAATTTTCCACGAACAGTAACATAAAAACCATAAATTAATACAAGTGGGGCTTACAAAACTGGTTTTAATCTTATCATTTTTCTTTTTAATATCCGCGGAAAGCTGTCTATATTACGATGAGATAAATACCTATTCTCCTCCCTGATTTAAAATCCATTCATAGCAAAAATAAAAATATTTTTTTAAGGTCTAAATTGTAATACCCTATATTAGCACATATCAAGAACTAAAATTTTCAACTTAAAAAAAAGTGTGTGAAATAGAGTTTCTGAAAGTGGCTTTTATTAACTTTAAAAATATGATTTTAAGTTGAAATAAAAATTATATGTCAAATAAAAGCCATTGCATCGTTTTTCATTTTATACCACTTAGGATTAAATGACGACATAAAACTTTATTCCTGTATGCATTTGAAACTAATTAATATCCACTGGATTAGAACCGGTTCTGAGAAATACTCAAAAATCATGTATAGAATCAGACAATATTCCAGGAATACTAAAATAAAAATCTTCGGTTCCTCGGGCCTAACAAAGCTGGTTTTAATCTTTAATTTTAATTTATAAATCAATCGGATTTGTCTCATTAATTAAAAATCTTCTATGAGAATTCCTATAAAAATAAAGAATAATATCAAAACCATAGCAACTTTATATTCCTTTATAAACATCTTGGAAATGATAATGCCTTGGACAATTTGGTACATTGAAAACAGATTATTTCTTAGACTCCTGTTTCTTCCGATTGTTAGAAATGATGAGCTTCGCTTACATGAATGTTTTCTGCCCTTGTTATGTTATGTTTGAAAGGTATTATGTATAAATATAACATCTATTTTTTTCTAATATCGCCTGACACGCAAGGCTCATAATTTTCAACAGCCGAGAATAATCTAGCTGCTTTTTTTTAGTTACTTTCTTTTAACCTCAGAAAACTGCAAGGATTTAAGGATATATTAATTAAATCTAAGCTCATGTCTATGTTGTAAGATTTTACCCTTTTTTTTGGACAAAGACAAAATTGCTACAAAATTGTGTCAAAATGATCATTGTGACGTCATAAAAATGAGGGAGATGAGAAAAGTAGGTAGTGGGAATTAAACCACTAAAAAAGAGATGGATAATCCCTCATTTTTATGACGTCATATGGATGATTTTTGACACAATTTTGCAGCAATTTGGTCTTTGTCCCTTTTTTTACCCCCTTTTTTAAACCCTGCTCTAAGCCAACATAAAACTTCCCTAATCGGTCCAGCTGTTTACGAGATTATATAGGACATACGTATAGACAGACATCCAATTACTTTAGTATAAGATTATCTAACCAAAGGGTTGGTTTTCTGTTGTATATTTTATTTATTCTGTTACTATTCATTGAAATATTTTATTTTTAAGTCCAATTTCCCTAACCCTATATCCCTGGTGTTTTAACCCCCTGGAAAATAATTGAACACTTTCTCATAACTAGAAGATCTTTAAAAAAGGAATACTTTAAAGAGGGATAGGAAAACGGAAATAAATTATGATACACAAAATAACAATTTGTAAAGATTAAAACTATTAATGTAAAAGTTTGGACACTTGCATTACTGTGTTAATGTTTACCCCAAAAGTTTTTTAGGCAGAACAGAACAACTTTGGGGGGCCACTGTCACAGGATCCACAAGTTAGAATCGACAAATTGGTTTCAAACATTTCATCATGACTCTTTAATGATGACCAAAGTACATTTTATTACATATATTGATTGTTTAGCTTTTTAACATCAATTTTGTACTCAAATTGATAAGTATGGTGATTCCTTGGACAATAAGGCATGATGATTTATACAAAGCATCAATTGGGGTGAGGGGAAAAGGGGGGGTACTTCCCACCCCCAGAATAGTTATAAACCTTCCCAGGACCTATCAAAGCAGAAGCATATTGGTTCAGCGGTTAGCGAGATCCTTCGGAACAGACAGACGAACACACAAAGATCCTGATACTTTTATGCATGTTTTCATCCTTGTTTATTGCATTTGCATGACGCGGGTTTGAAGGGCCTCAATTTCATACTTGAAACTAGAAAAAAAACTGTTTAAAAGTCGGAAAACAAATGACATAGAAATTACAATAATTTTTGCACACATTTTTGCACGCATGTTCAAGTTTTTTTTTTCTCTTTCAAAGCAGAGCTTTTCTAGATCATGGGTGTGTACTAAATACTCTGCTTTTTGATTCAGACATACTAGAACTGTCCCTTTTTATATAAAACCATTTAAAATGATTACTATAATGATAAGGTATATGAAAGTATATTGATAAAAAATGTTTAATTGAAAAATATTTTCTATTCATTTGGAAACTATTAATTAACATTGATCCAATATTTGAAATTTTGATTCCTATATTTTCATAAGCAAAGCATTTCTATTAAGACTCATAAGAAATGAACGTTTATTATTAAATTCAATAGCGAATTGCTACTCTATACTTCTTATTTGTGGTTTATCAAAATATAAAAATTAGCTGAGCTTCGCTTTTAAGAATTTTTGCATATGTTTTTTTTTTACATATTCCTTGAGATTAAATCTAGGCGATTTATTAGGGTAGACGAATAAGAAGGAAAAAACCTAAAATTTGTAAACTTGAATAGAAAAGTTAAAAGCCTTGATAGTTTCAAATTATACTGTGCGCAAAGATATTTTATTGTAAATAGTCTATCTTTATATATAACTATGTATTTTAGTTAATGAGAGAGGCAAAAACAAATTATATTTTTCACAAAATTATTTTATTGTTAATAGTCTATCTTTATAAATAACTCTGTTTTAGTTAATGAGAGAGGCAAAAACAAATTGTGCGCAAAGCTATGTTATTGTAAATAGTCTATCTTTATAAATAACTCTGTATTTTAGTTAATGAGAGAGGCAAAAACAAATTATATTGTGCGCAAAGCTATGTTATTGTAAATAGTCTATCTTTATATAAAACTATGTATTTTAGTTAATGAGAGAGGCAAAAACAAATTGTGCGCAAAGCTTTGTGTGGAGGTGTTTTATCAAAACCACATGTAAATTCATGTTCATAATAATTTTTGGTTATAAAGTTTGGACACTACCAGTATGAAATAACCAATTCTGATTTAATAAAAGTACTCAAGGTTTTTAAGACAACAAATAAGAGAATGTTTTTAGAAAATTTTGGGTACCAGTATACGCATCATTTATATGTCTTCTATGCAATTCTATTATCTTTTGAAAAAAAACTAAGTCTTTTTGCGAGGGTGTATAAACCCTCCCGGTAAGGAAATTAGTAATTGGTAGCGCTGTAAAATTTCCCGATAATTACCAATTTTCTCAGTAGACCCCCTTTGAAAGTTTTAAAAGAATTTTTATGCATTTTTTTTCTTAATTTACTAGTGTTATATAATCTTTATGTACATTTAAAGTTATGTCTGTTTCTGTGTACCGAAGGATCTCGATAACCGCTGAACCCCCCCCCCCTCCAATTTTTTTTATTATAAAACTGAAATTGAAAATAAGGGGGTGGGGTGTTTTCGCCCCCCCCCCTCCTACAACTCAAGGGCTCCAGAAGCCTCTAGGGGCGTTGCCGACATAAACCATTTAAATGTATGTCGATGTCAATACTATCAGAAAAGTTAAAAGTAACATAATTTTTTTGTGAACTTGTGGAGGGAACCAAGATCTTATAATCATCGAGATGGTTAAAGACATTTTACTGACGTAGTGATTGTCAGATAGACCTTAGTAATAGTTAAGCTCCGCTTCTGAAAGAAATACTCAAAATAACCTTTTTTTCTAAAATTTTACTATTTAAAAACTGTTCTAACTAGTAAATAAGTTTTTAAGTAAAATTACTTAAAGTTTAAAATTAGAAATTCGTGAGATTTTAGCGTTTAAAATCTCTAATGCGTCTGAACAGTCTGAACCCACAATACCAAAAGAGAAAATTATTGGTAAATATGAAGAACGTCAGGAAAATCTTTTTAGCCTTTCATTGATTTGATAAGTTAAAGACTTACACAGATGCTAAGTGTCTTTAAAAAGTGTCATGTAGTTAGCAGGGATCTAAAGTGATAAGATAATGACCGACAAATTGATGTAAATCCCTAATGATGATACACAAAATTAAACCCTGTTTAGATCACAATTAGTGGTTAAAACGTTTAGACGTTCAACTTAATGAACCAAACAATCAGAATTCAATAAAGACAACAAAGTGTAACAAGGATGACAACATCCATAAAAGCGAAGCACTGAAACGGTAGGACAAACGGACATTAACACTTGTATAGTGTCTGAACTGAATAATCAGAATATAAAAGTATAAGAGTCGACGCAAAATTGTAAGTAAATTTGTTGAAAAACTGCTTGATACAGGATAATGTTTATGGACATACTTACATTTTTAGGACTTGATTATAGAGTTGCTTCGCTCATAATATTGTTCTTTGTTGTCACAGGAATCAATATACCAAAAATCAGATCAAACGGATAATTAGTTCACATAAAAATTTGCTTTTAAAAAGTAGAAAAATCAACATGTTTAAAACGGACGTACGGACATTCTGGTAATGATTATAGAGTTGCTACGCTTTCTAAATCGTATCTAACTATTACAGAAATCATCATGCAAAGTTTGAAATCGATAGGACAATTCTAACATGCCTAAATTAACGAATAAAAGCTATCTATCTCGGACGGACGGACGGACGTACGAACCGACCCTAATTATAGAAAAGCTTCGCTTAAAAAAATTTGGGGACTAGAGATAATTAATGTTTCCCAAAAAAAAATGTTTCATTAAAAGTTAACCTTAATTAAGTAATCCTTGATTAAATCTGTGAGAACCCTAGCAGCAGATACAGGTTTTTGCGAACCACTACACTACAACATTTGCAACTCATACCTATCTGCAAATTCCACTAAGAACAGGGCAAAATATTGCGCAAAAAAATCCACCATTTTTTTAATCTTCGAAATTTCAAAAGTTGGAGATTTTTCAAAATATTTAGAAGATTTTTTAACTTTTTTTTATCCCTTTATGAGTTTGGTTGATTAGTGTACATATACATGATTACATTAAGTTTTTAATGGAGAAAAAAGAGTAATTTAGTAAAGTAAATTGGAAATTTAACTTAAAAAGTTTAAACTTATATGATGCAAAAAACAGTCAATTTATTAAACTTCTGTTTTGGTAAAAAGCAATGTTTAATAAGTTACACACACACACGAAAAAAGAATGCATTTCGTTTTAAATGTATGGCTTCGAAACCGTTTAATACAAAACCATTGGATGGTTTTTACCCAATTTTCTACGAATAGTAAAATAAATATCATTAAATTAATACCAGTTTTGTCATCCCCCGTGCCTTCAGCATCTTCAGACTAGCAAAACTGGTTTTAATTTTATAATTTTTCATTTTCATACCAACGGAAAGCTGTCTTACGATGCGATAAATAATCATTAAACGAACTCTTTAATAGCTCTTTCAAATTCTCATGTCTATTCCAATAAAAATTTTCTTAGCTTACTCAGGGAGGGAGAGGTCATTGATACTTTTATTAAAATACATTCATTTCTTTCCCAAACATATTTTTAAGTTACCAAAGGCAGAATTTCACATATCAAATCTTGGGGAAGGTTATTTAATCCTTTATTGTCATATCCCTGTATTCATGGGCTAGGAATGCATGATTACATGTAATCCACACAGCCGTGTCTAATTATCCACTTCCTATTGGCTATGACAGCAGTGCAATTACACTCACAGATATCCAACACTCTCATTGGCTCACACAATCACACACACACACCACAGTTACATCTTCAAATGCTACTACAGTTACATTTGAAACGGAATAAGAGAAATGCTGTGATTGGTCCAATTTTGGCGCGCTTTTTCTCATTGGTCCGTTTACTCAACCAAGGAAATGGAATAATAGAAACTAAATTGTAAGAGTGGGGGTGTGGCTTTCTATGTTGAGTTCATATTATTAACATTTTGAAACTAACAAAAAAATCTTTTTTTATCATTCCTTTAACATAAATTAATAAAGTTTTTTTTTATTTGTTGTTTAGATCAACCTGTTATTGTTCAGTTTGAGTTTTACATTAAGAAAGCTTTATTCCAGTATGGTTTAAGCAATTTTATTTTTAATCCGATTCTTTGGATGGATATAGGCTATATACTGTCCTCCTCTAGAAGATGCTATTGGCGTAGCCGCTAGTATAAATAAAAATAGCCTAAGTTGACTTGTAACCTAAATGATTGAACTGAAAGTCGACTTTCTTACTAAAAACCACTATCTACCAATCTACCATGGTATTTTGAAAGGAGTTTTAAGTTGATATAACAACAGCACAAAAGGTTGGCAGGGAATTCTTGTTTCATTGTTTTGTAAAAACCACATCAGGGTCATTAAAATAATTGTAAATTATCTATAATTATTAAATCAATTTATAATTCAAATACAATTATACTGCTTGGATAGGACTAAACTATTTGATAGATATTTAGATAGATAGATTAAAGTTAGTTTATTATTTCCCTGCGCACTGTAAGGACGGGGTGATGTGTAAAATTATATCATGATTTTTGAAAGCGAAGCTTTTCTATAATTATTAAAAGCAAAGCTTTTATATAATTAGGGTCGGTCCGTCCGTACGTCCGTCCGAGATAGATAGCTTTTATTCGTTAATTTAGGCATGTTAGAATTGTCCTATCGATTTCAAACTTTGCATGATGATTCCTCTAGTAGTTAGGTACGATTTAGAAAGCGTAGCAACTCTATAATCATTACCAGAATGTCCGTACGTCCATTTGAAACATGTTGATTTTTTCTACTTTTTTAACAACAAATTTTTATGTGATCCGTTTGATCTGATTTTTGGTATATTGATTCCTGGGACAACAAAGAACAATATTATAAGCGAAGCAACTCTATATCAAGTCCTAAGAATGTAAGTATGTCCATAAACATTATCCTGTATCAAGCAGTTTTTCAACAAATTTACTTACAATTTTGCTTTGACTACTATACTTTTATATTCTGATTATTCAGTTCAGACACTATACAAGTGTTAATGTCCGTTTGTCCTACCTTTTCAGTGCTTCGCTTTTATGGATGTTTTCATCCATGTTTTCTTACGTTTAGTAAAAACAGGAAGGAAGGAGACATTGGACTTGAATTGGACTTGAATTGGTACCCAAAGTTATATAAATATAAACCCCATTTGGGTACTTTTTTTTGATTAGAAGGTAGCATCAAAACTTTTTAACCAATATATTAAATCTACATAAGGAGTATTTTGTTTTCATAATTGGGTGTGTAGTACAATGTTCATCAACTTATCGTCCATTGTCTTTTCCCTTAAGATCCCTAAGTCGTCATCAAGTACCCAAAAATAAGCCCTGAAAAAATCTAGCTTCAATCTTCTTAATGATCTTTGTGTAATACAATTCTATACGGGCTACTATTAAACTTACTAGAGGCTTTATAGGGGGTAAAGAATGGCTAGAAAAAAATAACCTAAAACCATTAAATATCTTACCTTAATATAAAAACTACAATAAAGGGAAGAAATAATAGATGTAGGGACGGAAAAAATTGTAAGATGATTTAAGATTTTGAATGGGTTAAATGCCAAAGGAACATTAGATACACTTTCATTATATAAAAGGGAGTGGGGCACTTGGCAAGGGAAAATTTAAATAAGAATGGGGGGGGGGGATAGTCGATTGGCATTTAGCAATTTCCTTTCTGTCTGATTTATGCAATTAAAAAGCCCCTCCCATAAAAAATCATATCTTTCAGCGATAAGATAATGGACGATAAATTGATGTATATCTCAAATTTTTAATCATTCTGAAAATTAGAATTAATGGTTGAAAAGTTTTGACAGAGTTGAAACCAACCTATCAAGATCTATTAAAAGTCCCCAATGATTTAAAATTCACAAATAAGAGAGCATTATTTAAGTTGTCTATTGTCCCCTCCAACCTCGAAATCTATTGTTATGGTAGATCAAGGTTTCTATATCTCATATATAATCAACCCTTTTTATTTCACCACCTTTGACTTGATGTCCTAGTAGAAATATTATATACATTTGGTCTCAATAATGATTAATTGACACTTTTTTTACTTAAAAAAAAACCCTAGATGCATGTTTGTGTGGTCGTTTTTATGTTTGAGGAATAAATGTAGGATATTTGGGAAATTATGACAGGGGAAAATTGTCGTCAATTTTTGTTGCTAACATGTAAATCGTTTATTGGTCAGTTAGTTGATCCAGTAGGAGGATAGGGGTTGGGGTAAAGGGGTTGGAAGCAAGGACTCGTTATTTTAGCCCGCTGCGTGTTTCACTTGAACATGAAAATTTGGTGTATGTTGGTTTAGTGGCCACAAGCCACTAATAGGGAAACTGCATCCCATTCAGTAATAGGTGGGTATGTTGATTCTGAATGGTCCAGCACCACTGCATGGGAAACTGCATGGCATTAAGCATCGGCCTGAATGTAATTACAGAGCGTTGCTGCCTGACTCGTAGTCATGACTTACCCGTCACATCAACAGGGATGCAGGGATCGGCCAATGGAGGAATAGTTATTTTTCGCATCATATCATAGATAGCTTTCCGCGGACATTAGAATAAAAAAATATAAGATCAAACCCTGTTTTGTTATCTTCGAGGATACGAAGGCCCGGGCTAATCAAAATAGTATTAATATTATGATTTTTTATTTTAATATTCGTGGAAAATTGTCTGAAATATGCACCAACCCTTTGGACTACATTTGTCTGGAAGTCCTAACTTTGCATGCTTGTTTATGTTAAGGTATTCCCTCCAACTTATCAAAGTTATGCAAGCACCTGACATGGTAGTAGTAGAAAAATTTGTAACTTCTTTTTTCAAAGATTCGAACAGTTTACCTCCCCGACAACGAGTCGATGTGCTTCGTTTTATACTACTGTCAAACGGGTTAACCAAATAATGGACCTATGACTAGGAGAAAATAATTTATTGTTCAAAGATATATCCATTTATCCTTGAAAAGCCGTCAACTGAAATATCGGCACAGTGTAATGCCCTGGAATTCTTAAAAGGACGGTCTTACACTTAGAAATATTTTTTAAAAAAATTCCATTGTTAGTAAAAGAAATATCATTCATAATTATTTTAAAATATTAAATTTTGTAATAAGATGACTTTTTATTGGTACTTCATCTATATAGGAGGATGACCTCCCCCCCCCCCCCCTGCAGTATAGCTTAAAACCTGCCCAAGACGGTAAAACCACTGCCAAACTTTCCGTTTGTCAGTTCAGCCGTATACAAGATCTTACAGTATGCTTTCAAATATTTCATTTCAATTATTTAATCTTAGAGATTCGCCAAAATTTGAGAGTGACCATTTAAAATGCCTTTTAACATACATACATATTTATAGATGTATTATATTCATATATGTATGTAGATTTAAGGTTTTAATATTTAGATACAGCAAAATTATATCATTATTATATTCTTTTGCTTCATAATTTATAATTTTTTATGTCCTATTTTATACTACATTTATACAAGAAGTAACAGGATGTCTATTTGTCTGTATGCCATATGCATAGGTTTTAATCTATTTATAATTCGAATAAAAAAGATGAAAGGCCGTAAGTCCGTCCGTTTAGATCTCGCTAACCACTAAACCAATTAAACAACGAAATACTTTTTAAGAGAGCTTCATATTGGTGTCTAACAGGTTTTAATATATTTAAGAGGGGTAACAGATAATAAGATTATATGTGATAATGCGAGTAGGGATCTAAAAGGATAAGACAATGGCCGATAAATTGATTTACATCCCCAATGATGATACACAAAATGAAACTAGTAGTTGAAACGCTTGGAAACTCAACCTAATGAACTAACCAATCTAAATTTAATAAAAGTACCAAAAGTTGTTAAGACAAGAAATAAGAAAATGCTGTTATAAACTTAGTGTAATAAACAGCCCAATATCTCCTCCCTCCTTGTAATGAGAGGCTAGTAGCTAAATCTCCCACGATTAAATAATTAATTTTCAGATTACCAATCCTTGAATATTTTGAAATATTTATGTTTTTGGCAGGTTTTAATCATTGATTATAATTGTACGTCTAATATTCATATCTTATGCCAAGTTTTTAGCATATGTCATCCATAGATACCAGGAATCTAAAGGGATAAGACAATGCCCTATAAATTGATGTACATCCCTAATGATTATACATAAAATTACCCGTTCTGTTGATTGCAATTAGTGGTTATTCATTTAAAACAAGAAGTTACCTTAGCTGGATCTTTAAATCATTTCAATGGTGCGCAAAATCGGGGTGAGCCAACTTTCCACCAATGAGAGCACAGTATTTTACGAAATGCCGCGCTGTGATTGGCTGGCACCATTGAAATGATTTAAAGATCCAGCTCTTGTTATTGCGGCTCTATTTATGGACATAATTCTCCTAGTTGTTTTAACATAAAATAATTAAAGGTTTTATAAATGGGTTATTATTAATTGCTTTCCTTGTGTATTTATAAAGTGGTGTACATTAAATTCCGCTAATTCTTATAGTGTTTCATATTCGCAAAAAGACACAATTGTAAATCCCTTACTTAGTTTTACTATTTCAAGACGTATTATATACCTACTATATGTAGATTATTGGGTAAATGTCATAACTGTATGAAAACGAGTTGAAACAGGCCAAAGCATTCCCCATACTCTAATTTTCAGTGTTGAGCTTATAATACGTAATTCTAATGTTTTGATAAAGTGATACATTTGCGGAAGTAATGACATACCCTATTTAACATGTTATTATTCTACTGTCAGCAATTTTGTACTAGGGCTCGGCAGCCACGCGTCAGCCCCGTGTAAGCCTCAGTACAAATTATACCTTGAAAACAGAGCTGGATGTCTAAATCTTTTTGAAATATTGTTTTACCACACTAAAGGGTTTTAATTTTAAATCACATTATAATGAAAAGCCTTGTGGGCTTTTTTTGGGTCATCTCAAAAAGTTATAGATAAGCTTTGCTATAAAAAATTCATTCATTGATGACACATTCACAAACATTTGGTTCAGTTTTTCAAAACTAAAAAAAGATGTTAGAATATTTTAAAAACATCATTAAATAAGTTTCACTGTAAAGGAAACCAATGTTGGTCCAGTGGTTAGAGAGATCCTATGCTCAGACATTAAAAATTACATAAAAAGTTAAAGAAATAACCTGTGTTTATATAAAATACTTTATATAATAGGATATGTTAACATGAACTATTTAAGAATAGCTGCTGCATTACTAAATGATATTATTAAAAACCCACGATATGAACAATTTGAATGAACTATTAAATATGTATAAGTGGGTGTGCTATTATTTCCACATATTATCAAATTCGCATAAATTTTGATATTTGCATGAAGACACATGTGCAAATATATGAAAGATGATGTTTTTTTTTGTTATAATGAGTGAAGCAATGCGGGTTGTTTATTACACAAGTCCCCAAAGTTTTATAATAAGATTATTTTTTTGTTGGCTTAACAACTTTGGGACTTTTAATGAATTTTGATTGGTTGGTTTATTAAGTTTATTATCCAAACGTTTCAACTAAAAACTGTAATCTACAGAAGGGGTAATTTTAAGTATCAACATTGGGGATATACATTAACTTATCAGCCATTATATTATCCCTTTATATCCCTGGAGAGAAGGGCATTTTGTTCTATTGTAATAATATGCAGTTTTGACGATTTGACAATGTGATATATGTATATGCGGAAGTTAGGACACACTGTATAGTAAGTGGAGTAAAGAAACATTAATTTTCACCTAAATACACAACTCAAAAAAGGGTTGCCATTTTTAACAGGGAAAAGGGGACAGGAAAACATATTAAATTTCTAAGAGGGGAGAATACTTCATATAAAAAAAAACATTTTGACTCTTAAACAATTCTTTTGTTTTTGCCAATATCCTTCGAAAGCTTACCTATGCAGATGAAAAAGGGTTTCCTATCACCCTCCTCCATCCCTTACCCAAAGAAATAGCCTAAAACCTGCTCTGTACCCTATAAGAATTCAAGCATTCTATCCATCCATTTAAGAGATAATAATGGACCAATTTTATGCATCGTTTTATCACTGAATTAAAGCCCAATTTATTCTATTTTTATTGGAAAAACGTATGCTTTGACTAATTGGTTAAAGGTGGGGTATACAAGGATAGGACAATGGTCATTAAAACTTTTATGAATTCGATCGACATTGAATGGTTTATGTTGACATAAATAATGAGGACAATCGCTGACATTATAATGATGATTGTAATAATAAATGTTTAAGTAAATATATATATCCCAGACAACTACCTGGCCCAAGCAGTGCAGCAATTTGCTTTCTGCTCTTTTTTTTAAGATTTCCAACGCTATTTGCTGATATTCAAAGACCCAATTGAAAGTCGGTAAAGAGTACCAGACCCCTGGCTAGAGTTACATATAGCTCGTGTCCATCTATTCATTTACTTGAATATTGTAATGCCATTTCGATTACATATTTTACGTTTTAAGTTTCACCCAATTTTCAAGCTACCAAAGGCTTCAATTTTTGCATAAAAATAAGGAAGGGGGGCGGGAGCCTTAACGTACAAGGTGGGAGTTAAAGAGGTGTGTCCTCATTTTACCCCCGTTAAAAAAGTTTAGATGTTTTTTTGAGGAGAGATTTTTTAATCGTCCATTGTCATATACCTGCAGCCCTTGATAAAATTGGAATAATAATTTGTAAAACTTGCTTGAATACATTAATAAATTTACTAACAAGCCTATACTTATCAAATAAAATATTATTTTAGTAGCGCAGCTACTCTATGATTAGAGTTTGTCCGTATGTCCCAAAATAATAAATAGGTATACAACTTAAAAATTTTTACTACTTTTTACCAAAAAAAATAAAGGCAATAACCCCTAGAATCTGGGGGCTCTGTACTCACAGGGGCATTTAGGGGCTGGAAAAATAACATAAACCTGAAAATAAAATAGCCTAAAACTATCACAGGACCTATGTGAAGCTTGCCTTCAACAGAAAATTCAATCGATTCCGTAGTTATTGAGATCCTAAGCTTTAAAAGATCTTTCTACTTTATACTATAGGATGCTATGCAAAATTTGTATTTTTTATACTTGTATGAAAATTATATTTAAATACAAAGGAAAAAGGGGGTCCTAGGCTTATAAATTTAAGCACTTTTTATATTACAGTATTATAAATTTAGCTTCCTAACGGCTTTGTAATGCTTTTTCAAAGTAAGCAATCACTTCCGCAAGGCATCAAATCCTAAGAACCGCATATATATACTTTTGCTTTACTTACATTATTGTAAAATTGCCGATAAATTGATATACATCCCCAACGATAATACACAAAATTACCTGTTCTGTAGATTACAATAAGTTGTTAAAACGTTCGGACACCAACCAATCAAAATTCAATAAAGTCCCCATAGTTGTTAAGCCAACGAATAAGAAAATGTTAATAAAAACTTTGGGGACTAGTGAAATAAACAGCCTAATGTCCCCTCCCTACCCGATTAAAATTCTTTGTTACTAGCGCTACTCTACTCCCATAGCACCTAGAGGACTGGCAGAGGGTAGAAAAAAAGCCTAAAACCATCCAAAGACCAATTGGAAGCTAATCTATGTAGAATATTCAGTGGTTAGCAAGATGAAAACGTATATTCAAAAAAAAACCTTACAAACGGGATGGCGTCTTTTTGCGAATATTAAACACTCTGCTACGGATGTAATTGCACATTCTGCCTTTTTTTTTGTATTATCATATGTAATTCTATACATTTATTTTAAAATCTACTTCCTGCGAGGCTTAACATTTTAAAGCCTATTTTAAGAAGCGGAGCAACTCGATAGATATGGCTAGTCCGTACGTCATTATGTTAAATCTTCCGATTAATGTAAATATAATGACTCCTTAATCTTTTAAAATCAGATTTTAATTGATTACATAATTTTTAGCTAATAAAAAAGTAATCCTTACAGTTATTCATATACTTCATGTATAACTGTATTAATTATCCAGTATCGCAACGAAACCGATTAATATCCGATGGATTAGAACCGACTCTCGACAATACTGAAAAATTATGTAAAGCATCGTATTATATCCAGTTTTCTACAGATTAAAAAATTTACAATCATAAGATTAAACCACAGAAAGCTGTTTATAATACGATGCTATAAATAACTATTCTCATACCTTGTTATTGCTGCGCTACGTATGGACATGATTGTCATTGTTTGTAGTTTAGAAAAGGCTTTTAAATGAAAAGGGAACCTTTATTTAGGGGTTTAACTTATCATGAGAAGTTGTTTTAAGGAGAGAAAAGAAGTGTGGGGGAAGGGGGTAAAAAGGGCGGGACTTACATTTGAAATAGAGACCAATACGAGAAACTAAATGCTGCGTAGATACTAGAATAAATAGTAATATAGACCAATACGAGAAATTCAGTACATATCTTTCATATAAGAAATCTTGAGGGCTAAGACAATAGACGATAAATTCATCTACACCCTCAATTATGATAAACAAAATTACCCCTTCTACAATTAAAATTATTGGTGAAAAAGTTTCGATACCCAAGGTTTGTAAAATCAATATTTAGATATATGATTCCAACAAATGAGAGTACGTAGTTATAAAACTTTGGGTACCAGTATTATTTACAGTCCAATGTCTCCTCCCTCCCTGAGTTAATAACTTGGTCCAGCTTTTGTGCTGTTATTATATTAATATAAGCCTATCATTATTAGAAAAGAGGTATATGAGTGTTATTTAACGTAAATTTTGTGAATGTAAGAATCATCCTATGAATTTCAAACCCTACACGATGATTCTGTGTTAGTCAGATAAAAGCATAGCGACTCTATAATAATTACCTGGATTTTCTTTTTAAACATAAATATTAAAGCTTATCTGAAACCAAGCATTAATAGCTTTTTAACAAAAAAAGTATATTACTAGAACGAATAGAAATAATATTAAAAGCCATTAATTATAACATTCTTGCATATAAATTTGTTTTTATGGATGTCATCATACTTGTTTATATGTGAAGTAAAAAACAGGGATCTAAAGGGATAAGACAATGACCGATAAATTGACTACATCTTTAATAATAATACAGACAATTAATGACCCAACCAATCAAAATTTCCCAAAGTTGTTAAGCAAACGAATAAGAAGTTATTATAAAACTTTGGGGACTAGTGTAAAAAACAGCCCATTGTCCCCTCTCTCTCTTTGGTTGAAAACCAAAATAGTTGTTATTTATCAATTAAACATGAATTAACTTCAGCACACAAAGAATAGATTTACTTGATAAAACAAATATATAATTAAGAAAATAGAGGGGGAAGGGGTTAAATAACTGAATGTCCCCACCCTTGGGACCCTGTGACGACTTTCAATTGGGTCTTTGAATATAAGCTATTAGCGCTGTAAATATTAACACAGCCATGTCGTTACAAATAGCAGACGAAAAAGGTCCCCAACACTGGATCCAGGTAGGCATCTAGGCATCTTATTTTTTTTTTTCTGGGGGGGGGGGGAAGATTGATTTATATGCCATTTATCTATACCCGTATCATTGGTTAAACGGAATTATTAGGAAATAGGTGGCGGGGAGGGGGGAGGTTGTTGTTGGGGGGGGGGGGGGGTAATTTAAAGGGGGGAAATAAACAATTAAATTATAATAATTTCCCTCATATATGTATTAAAAAACAAGGATGACTATACATCCCAAAGTAGCGGAGCTCAAAAGCTAATTGAAATATTAAGAATAACGAAAATTAGGGGATTATTCACAATAAATTCCAGCAATCTACCTTTCATAATAGCCATGTATATCCAATTTGAAGTTGGTCAGGGGAATCACCACAAAAAATCTCAGACAATAATCTTAAGCTAAGAAATTGCGTTTTTCAAGTTCAGAAGGACTGACTGACGAACAATTTTTATGTATAGAGTATGTTTGCTATTACCCCCCCCCCCCCCAAAATTACTTCCTTTAACCCCCCTGAAAATATTAATCCCCCCTCCCCGGGAAAAGTTGAAATCTAACCACAATGGTTCCATTCAAACAATTTTTGTCCACGCTACTTTTTCCTCACGGCCAGAGACATGTTTTATACAAAAAAAAAACTACGTCAGATCGTGCAGTAATCTAAAGGGATAAGACAACGGCCGATATATTGATGTACATCACTAAGGATGATACATAAAATTACCCCATCTGTAAATTAATATTTGAACACTCACTTAATAAAGCAACAAATCGAAATTCACTAAAGTCCTTAAAGTTATTTAGCTAACGAATAAGAAAACTATACCATAAAACGTTGGGGACTAGTGTAATAAACAGCCCATTGTTGCAATGGTTGGGATAAGACAATGGACGATAAATTGAAGTATATCCCCAATGTTGATAAACAAAATTATCCCGGTTGTAGATAAATGATGGAAAAGTTTGGTTTATGGACTCTGCTAGTTTGAACTAACCAATCAAGATATAGAAAAGTACCCAAAGTTTTTAAACAAATAAATACAAAATGTGTAAATAAAACTTTGGGCACCAGAATATATCTTCAGAGTATTTTTCTCTTTTTAGAATTAACCACAACCTTAATCAATTTCAATAGGCCCCCAGCAATCTCCCCCCCCCCTAAATATTTCCTTAATTCCACCCCCCTTAATCCTTAATTAAGCCCTCCCCCATCCCCACACACATGTTATAAGCCCCCTTCAATATTAATTTCTTTTTATTTGTTTATATGACAGCGGGGCTACTCTAAAATTATTTTTAATTTATTCTTAAAAAGATTTCTATTTTATCGCAATTATTTACTATCAAAACTTTATCTTTATCTTCTTTTAGGAAGGGTAAAAGGATTTTATGCATTTTTAAGGAACGTATGACCCACTGGCAAAAAGAGCCTGTTGGAAGCCACTCTATAAGTAATTGTGTCTGTTTGTCTATTTGTCTGTCTTATATTCTGTAATGCTGCATTCTATTTGGTTTTCTGTCTCTCTGTCTCTCTCTCTCTCTCTCTGTCTCTCTGTCTCTTTCTCTGTTTCTCTATCTATCTATCTATCTATCTATCTATCTATCTATCTATCTATCCTTCCTTCTTTTTGTGAAAAGACCCATCAAGAGTTGTCAGCATCCCAAAAATCAACCTTAAGAAATAATATTTTATATTAACAAACAAATGAAAAAATACTGAAATTTAAAAAAAACGAAGAATTACAAGCTATAATGAATAGTTTAAAAATCAAATTATCAAGCTAATCACCAGAAAACAATCCAAACAAGAGAAATTTTCGCCAGTCTTAAACCAACCACGATCGAGTGAAGGTGAGATAGTGATTTTTATAATCAGTTTAAATATTACTATATGCATGAATTTTGGCAAATTACATATATGGGGTATAGTCCTTTCCACGACATATCTCCTTAAGGAGCGATTCTTCGTATTTTTCACAGTAGCTTTTCTCCTATGTCTAGCCCCTGCGGGGGGCTCTAACCCTGCGGGGCCAATTACCTAACCCTGTGGGGCAATCACCTAACACAATATAACCTAACCTAACCTAAAATAACCTATAAAAAGCCATTTTAAAAATACGAAGAATCGCTCCTTATGGAGGGATGTCGTGGAAAGGACTATACCCCATATATGTTTTTAGAGAATTTGTTGTAAAACTCTAAATTAATTCATTTTTTCTCTAAAGTCAAGCTTGATTAAATTAGGCACAAATCTACAGATTTTTTTCTCCCAGCCGTTAATATAAAGAAACAGGACCATTGAAATTAAGTGCAGTATGCTTAAAAATCCATGTATTGTGATTTATTGACAATTCTGTCTAATTAGTGAATTTAATTTAGTTTGGACTCGCTGTAAGAGACCTAAGAATATTGAAACAAGAGGTAAAAAATCTTATTTATATCTATTTACACTTATAAGGTAGCTACGCCCCTTAATTCTCTCATAGAGTAGCTACCCCTTAATTCACTTATAGAGTATCTACGGTATTAAACAAGCTGTAGAGTAGCTGTGCTTTAAACCCCTTATAGAGTTACTACGCTCCTTAAACGTCTAACAATAGGCTGCGCCCCTAAGGAAGCCTTGAAATAACCATATATTAATTTTTTCTAATCTAGATTTGTTTGTAGAAGGCCGTTCCTTATTTAAACTATTTATAGAGTGGCTGCGCCCCCAAAGAAGGCCTAAAATAACTGAATATTAATCTATTCTAATCTAGATTTATTTGTAGAAGGCCGTTCCTTATTTAAACTATTTATAGAGTGGCTGCGCCCCCAAAGAAGGCCTAAAATAACTGAATATTAATCTATTCTAATCTAGATTCCTTTGTGGAAGGCCGGGCATCATTTAAACTATTTATAGAGTGGCTGCGCCCCCCAAAGAAGGCTTAAAATAACTGTATATTAATCTATTCTAATCTAGATTTGTTTGTAGAAGGCCGGGCCTCATTTAAACTATTTATAGAGTGGCTGCGCCCCCCCAAAGAAGGCTTAAAATAACTATATTATTTTTAAATATCTAGAATTGTCTGTAGAGAGCCGGACCTTGTTTTATTGAGTAGCTGCGCTCTAAGGAAGGACTTAAGAGGCCAAGCATTAATCTTTTTTTTATTAAGATATATCTATCTATATGAGAGGCGGACTAAATATCTATTGAGTAGCTGCGCCCTAAGGAAAGACTCAAGAGGCCAAGCATTAATCTTCTTTTTTTATTAAGATATATCTATATGAGAGGCGGACTAAATATCTAAATATCTGTTGAGTAGCTGCGCTCTCAAATACAGGCCTATAAAGAAAAGTATCTAATGAAATTAATAGTTTTTTATGTATCTAGAAATTCGTTGATGATGCACTGCTGTATGGCTTAGGCGGACCTGTTCATCAGACTTCTGGGACAAGACAAGAAGCTTCATATTGGTCCACCCCAACAGAGCTGTCCCTGCAGTGTGCACTGTTTTACTCTACTTATTCTTAGGTAAGAAAAGGTAGCTATAGATACTGATAGAGTAAAGGGGAGCTTCCATGAATAGGGTTTCATCAGTTTAGGTATCTAAATAAACCCGAAGCTATACCTATACCCAAGACAGCCAGTACCTAATTACCCCTACAGGGATGTAATGAATAGATAACCCTAACCTAAATAAGAGGTTCCTAGATGGGTTTGTGTTAAAAAAAATCGTCCTAACTTACCTATACATTAAACTCTATAATTCGTTGATAACAACTACAGCTTATGTTACATTAGAGTAATCATCTAAAAGAGTAAACCTTACCCTAAAGGGTCAAGCCAATGAAAGGTATTTAAAGGATTAAACCAGCTTATTTAATTGTACCAATAAGCCTTCCAGATTTGTCCGGCTATTGGTTTCTCTGACTTATAATAGTTTATTGTTTCAGTATTCAACACAGTTGATGCAACCGTAGATAGACACTGCTTACATGTAAATTAATTCATAACCAGAGTCCTACAAACAATTATTACCTACAATTTTAACCACCGTTTTATCTACATGTCTAATTTATATGTTACCTATATAATTATGTGCTATTATAAATAAATTGTCGTTTTTAATTCATTGTTAATTACTGGTGGAGAATCTAATATCCATACGTAGCTATGTAGCACTTTTAACTTTTGCTCTACTGTGAGCATTCCATTTAGAAACAGCTTCGCTATTACTGCATATAATTATCCTTGTTTTATGTTCCTTTTGAAAAAGCTTCTCACATCTAAGTTGGAACAATATAAAAACTACTGACGGCTTCTTGATTGATTTCTACGATTATTAAAACTTTTTCATATTTTCATTGTGTGTGTGTGTGAGTGTGGGAGTGTGTGTGTGTGTGTGGGGGGGGGAGTGTGTGTGTGTGTGTGTGTGTAGGACAAAAAGTTTAAAAACGAATTTCTTTTTTGTTTGTTCAAAAGTTAAAGGGAAAAAAGTAATAGAAAATTGAAAAGAAAAGTAGAAAGGAAGGGATAAAAAGTAGATAAGATAAGATAGAAAAGGAAAAATGAGGTAAAATAAAAATAGATATAAGAAAGATAAAGGGAAAAAGAGGAAAAGAAAAAGAAATATAGAAAACTGGAGAGAAAAAGGATATTGATGGAAAAAGAGAGAGTGAAAAAGACAAAGAAAGTATAAAAAAAATAATTAAAAAGGAAAGTATATTGAGAAAGAGCGGGAGAGATATAGAAAAATGGGAGAGAAACATAGAAAGAAAAAAAAGACAATAAGAAGGAAAAGATAAATTGAAAAAAAAGAAAAATTGGAAAAGAAAGTGACCAAAAAGATTTAAAACTTTGGGGACTTGATTGATCTTTATTAGTTTGTTTCTGTCCAAACTTTTGTGTGTGCGAATGGGGCGTTTGTCCATATTTAGGTATGGAGACCGCTCTTCTATGAGTACTACTAAAACCTAATTTTAATGCAATACACATAGACATTCTCATCGTCGGTTCGCTTATTTAGAATGCTTAACCCTCTATTCCCACAAGTATAATACGAATTTGGTTGAGCTGGTGGAAGCTCAACAAAAGACCCACGCGTGGTATTATGTTGCTTTAACCTAAGAATAAATGGTTGGTTTTGATATTCGATCAGAATCATATAAGTATATTAAGTATTAAGGAAGGAAAATGTTTTTATAAAGTGTATTTATATCACAAGTGCATAAGTTAAGTATGGAAATATTTACAGGATAAGTGTTAAAATTATAAGTAGAGTAGGACAGAAAAGTGCCCTAAGTCCCAAGCAGTGAATTGTGCTAAGTGTTAGAGTTCTAACATAAGGCCTGAGCTCAATTCATGCTAAGTACTAAGGGGCCTAAATTTAAACTACAATGCATGCCAAACAACTAAGTCATTACCTTTTAAAGCCAGAAAGAGAAGTTGATGGTAGGAGAGTTAGTAAATAACTGAATAAATTCAAGAGGTACATGCTATAACATTAGCTCTGGACCAGGATTTTAGTGTTTGTCTGTGCAATTAAATATCTGTGTGTTAATATGTGACGTAAATCAGGCATGGTTGTAGGCATACATATATGTACTGGTTGTTTATATGATTACATTAACTATAAACATAATATCTTTAATAAACATATACTAATAGCAAATCACATACAGATTACCATGAATAGGCTTTCGTTACCCATATATGGTGTCATATAGGTAGAGACAGGCCTATGAATGCATAAATTGATACAAATAATGCCTTGGGCCTAGCTAAAGTAATTGTGTCTTGCCCCTGAGTGCTACTAGTTAATTGCAGGGCACGTGTCAATCAAAGGTTCATAATATGATCTATATAGTGTTGATTTTATATCAAGCATAGATAGATAGTTGTGGATGCGAAGCATTTCTGTAAAAGTCTCATATGTACGTTCAAAGAATTTGAAAATTGAGGATCGCATCTCCAATGGGGGTAAGTCGTTAAAAAAGAAAAAAGAGAAAAAGAAAAAGTTTAGTAGTCCCAGTATATAGGCATAATAATAAACTATAAATGTATTCCAAGCTAAGTTAAATACGCTTTCCATTAAGAAAGTATGATTTGCGTATTTTCATAGCTGGGTATACAAGATGATAAACCTCCCAAATAGAATACATTCTTTTCTTGAGGGGTTTATTTTTATCTAACATTGTCACATCAATAAATGTTTTTGCATTGGTTGTTCTGGATAGTTCAGCTTCTTCTGATGATGAACTAGGTGGTGAAGTGCTCTCGTTCGAAGTGTAGGTTGAGGTTGGGGGTGAGGTAGATATGTAGCCAAGGGCGTCCACTTGTGCTACCTCGTTTCCATTCTCGTCCAAGGTGATTGAGTGATTTTCCAGGTCATAGTAGAGTTGGTTGAGGTCATCGGTAGAGAGGGATAGTGTGTCGCTGGAGCTGGTGTCACTATCGGTCTCCACTCTACTATCTTCTCTGGTATTCAGGGCTGAATTTAACAAGAAATTCCTGATGGTGATGGACAGGTTCTCTGAGAATCCATCGTACTCAGGTGTGGTGATGATGTTGTTGTTCTCGTCTATTGTGTCAAGGTGTTGACAGGAACACAACCGCAATCCGTCCAAGGTAGGGTGGTGGTAGGGCTCCAATACTCCATGGTCATCTAGGTTATCTCCAGGCTGGTCCATGGTAGATCCTAAAAAGAGTTAGTGCGCGTGCTCCAACCGGTTCCTTGGGGTATCCTGGCTATGGTAATCTAAACAAAAGAAGTTTTAATAATCTTTTATTAATCCTTTTATCCCTGGGATATTCTAGAAATTCTTTCGTTACAGATAGACCTATAATGGATTGGTTAGTTATCTCTATTTCTGTTAAATATAACTGTTTCCTGAATATAAACAATATTTTATATAAAAATGTATAAGTACAATTAGTATTTACATATCGTATTATTTTCTTTGGTTACATTACTCGTATGTATGTAAAAATATAAGATTTTACTAACAATAGTTGGTAACCCTTTGTTTGTATATTTTGTATATGTACATATGGTTTATACCATTATTGGTATTAGCTGTATTTATGTTATTTTTAACATGAATAAATTTTAATCATTTTAAAGACTAATATCTTACATTACGTCGCTATCAAGTGTACCTTTTAAACTTAATATCTATAAAATATATCGTTCGACGTCCGTAATTAAATTTTACGTAACAATAAGTTGTCAACCCTTTGTTTATGTTTGGGCGGTCAAAAGTGATAGGGGTTGGATTTGAGCGAGGTTATAAAAAGCTGGCGGCCCAGTAATTATGCTCATTTATATAATAATTGTCTTTGCGAGCGGAGCTTGCGTTCGAGTGTTTAATTTTACCGCTAAATTCCAAGAGAATTTATATAAAAGTGATAAAATATAGTAACCCGTTTGTTTTATATGAATGTTTTTATGTTATAGATTGCTGATATGCCCATTATTGCATTCGTTAGCCGCTATTTAAGACTCAAGCATCTTGTTTTCTTCGTCGATAAGGCCTTTATCACTGTGTTTTTAAACGAAAGTGGGTTAGAAGCAATATGGGTACATCTTCAATATATGACAATTTTATTCTATATAATATTTGTAGTTTTGATAGGACATATCTGAGTCAGCAGGTAAATTGACGTACCTTGTTTTGTTTACGTTTTCCGTCTGCAAAAGTTAAATTCGTTCATCGTAAACAAAACTTATATTGACACAGATATGTTCCATCATTCTATTCGTTTTAACTTTTGATTACAGCGTTCCCTTTTTATAATCAAAACTTATTTGAGTCCTGATTCAAATCTTCTAAAACAATTTTACTGTAGGTTTTAAAATAAGATTTTCTTTTTACTTAATTCAATTATAATGACGCTAATTGATAGATTATTTACGTTACGAGTAACTCAACCATATTATAAAAAAATGGTCGCTTACAAAAATTATATTTAGCTAGCTTTATCGAAAGTGTTTTTAAAACATCATTGAAGATATTCAGATTTAGCTAGTACATAAGTTTTTATTGCTTGATACATCATAATGAATATGTTTTTGATAGCTCAGCGATAGCTATTTTTAAGCGTTGAATCATGTAAAATTAATTACATATTCTTTAACTTAATTGAGTCTAATAAAATAAAGTTTTTAATGTTTGAATAGCTTAACGATAGCTATTTTCAAGCATTGAATCATGTAAAATTAATTACATATTCTTTAATTTAAAGAATTTTACTTTTAGATGATAAATCAAAGTTTTAATGGTTAGGAGGTTCAACCATAGTTGCTTAAAATACAAAAAAATATTCGTGTGTACAGTCTTTTTCATAAAATCAACTTTACTATATTGCCTTTCAGAATCACTAGTCCTCTATTTTAAATTTACATTTGCTCATAATGTATGTGCCTGACAGCCTGGACGCGCATCAGAATATTAAGGAAAGATTCGAGGAATCAATGAGGGCGGCTGCGGCCACTCTTGCCAATTCCTCGTTTCTTGAAAACTCCTTAGACGACTCGAGTTCAGTGTACAGCGACCAGTCTGGGATGCCAAGCCTTGCTGATGTCGATGACTATGGGGGCACAAGTACTGTAGAGTCCGAAAGGGATCAAGGGGAGATGTTCGGCAACGAGCATCTCTCACTGATGCTTAGTAGAACGATACAAATCATCTGGTCTCTCCTCAATTCGGTGATGCAGAACTCCTGCAGTGACATTGGTGACGATGTTGCCGGAGGTGATTCTGGGTCTGCCGAGTTGGGGAGAGACCAGAAGACGAGTCTGGACACCTTCAACATGGATGGCTTAATTAACATGTTGTTGGGTTTAGCCTTGTTTTCATGTGCTCTTATAGTGGTCTTCTTCGGCGCTGTAGGGCTTGAGACTCTTACACGTATTGACAACACCTCAGACAGGTCGCTGGCTCGCTGGATAAGAGATGTATGTACGCGCCTCCGAAACATAGGCGTCAGGACCATTGAGCTTCTCCACTGCAGTAACAGGACTAACAGGACTAGAGCTGGGGCTATGTCGCCAACTGCGGAGCCGTCGGACACCATGTATGAAGCCGCGTCCTCTGAGATTGATGATATTCTGTCGGATACACAGGTGAGTTTTCTTCTGTTGTATATTTCTTTTTTTTGTTTTGTATAATTTTTTTTTTTCTAGCCACCCGTTTTGTCTAATAAAGCATCATGTTGGTGTATGGTTGTTCTGTCCTATTCTCACTTCCTCAACGTTGACTTTCGGCTCTTCCATATATATCGCTCACCGTTTGTCGTCGTTTTATGTCGCCAGAGAAGTCCGCTCGGTTACCGCAATTAAGTTGAGATACCAGTTAACATTTACTAAAATCTTAAGTAGCAACCTAATATTATTTTTCCTCTGGGAAGGTTAAGAGTTTGCTCGTGCCGTACGTTTCTCATTGGGGTTTTAAATGTTAGATCAAGACTTTAATGTTTTCCTTTTGTTTTAGGCTCCCTCTGCTAGTCCATCGACTCCAGCAGAAGTAAGGTCCAGAATTGGCCTGTTTGCCGTACACTGTTTGTCTGCCACTGAGGATCGGATTACTGGAAGAAGTGTGCCTGTGGGCTTGGAAACCTCAACGGGAAGTCCTGGCTTCCGTCCGTTGATTGTTGATCAAACAGAGCGTTTACATGTAAGTATCCATGCTTTAGTTTTCTATTAATTTTCAGAAAGAGGCCGTACATTTGTACACGTGTCTAGCGGTATTTGCAACTAAAATTCTTTTATTGGTAGAATATTAATCTTAAAATGTATGGTTGCATAAGCATTTTTGAACCGATCTAAGATTTTAATTCTAGTATAAAGTGGGTTGAATTGCTACCTAATCATATAGCTTTACAGGATTTTAGGCATTCTTATTTCCTGCTTTTCCTAGACTCATTGTTAATATTGCGATTAAACTAATAAGATTTATTATATTTTAGGCGACCAACTCCATCCCCCTGGCACAGTTTTACACCAATATGGGGAGGTGTAATCGAGTCAGTTCTGAGAGAACAGCTGAGGTATCCAGCGACAGCTCTTCCTTGAGCTCTATTATGTGCTTAAGTCGCATTGAATCTCCATCTGCAGCTGATTTGTCTGTGGTAAGTTTGATAAGCTCTTATAATATTTCTTCGTTGCAAAAATTACGTAACTTAGAATAGGCTGTTTAGCTCAGATAGCTATGCTATTAGACAATAACTTTACTTTAACTATGGTGTAATTCCTTCCTAATAGTTAATATCAAGATTCTGGATAAAGTATTAGAGATGTATAAAAATTGACTCACAAACAATATGGATAAACGTTGATACATTTTCCTGTGAACATTTATTAAAATGATTGTCTAATAATGTCCCTTTTCTTAATTTTAGGATGCGGCCAGTTTAGTCCCACTGGTTGACGATATCGAGGACCCTGATCTTCCGCCGATTAGATTTAATGCGGTGACTGATGAGATCGAGTACCCCACTCCACTGCGGGTCCTCAGTTTAGAACGTTTGCGCCGCTCCATGCGTACTCCAACGCCTGCTATCTTGGAAGAGATAACATCAGCGGAGAGTAGCTTCAACTCAGCTACGCATTCCTCAGATAACAACAGGACAGAGGATTCCGGCGTCGAGGGAGTCCCTCGACGTCGGGGTCCCATGTTCCCTAAACGCACGCCGTGAAGTGGCGCTGTTAGCTTGGTTGAAACTATGACATACAAATTTTAAGACAATGACCAGTTTTAGACAACATGTGACTAAATTTACAGATTTTCTATTCTTATGTAACTAGTCAAAATAGTAATCACTATGAAGTAAAGACTTTTGTTATTAGACATTATGACTTTTTTATACTGTACAAAACCAAACATTAATTTACACTCCTGCCATTATATTATGTACATATATGTTTAGTCTGTAAGGATATTTAGTATGTAAGGAAATGATTATAAGGTTGTATTTTCTTTATGCCCATAATTTTAAAACTTCATTCAATTCTTAATTACTTTCTTCGTAAATGAACTAATCCTTTTTCTTTCTCAATAGTATATTAACAACTGTAATTGCAGCCTTATATCGCAGTTTATTCATTCTTGTTAGCTTGTAAGGGTCATGTATATATAGATATTTAATCGAACTCGCAACTCAGTACCTTTTCTCTAAATTTCATTTATATCCATCCCTGTGCATTAATCGTGAATTTTAATTGTGCTGTGATATAGAGAGGACTTGTAAATAGCATATATATTTTTTTTTTTTTGAGTAACCAATATCTAAGTAGACCGAAAGACTGACGTTTAGACAAAAATCATTTACATACGCTTATTCAAGTATTTTTAAGAAAACTCATGTAAAGGCTGTTTGTAACTCAAGTAATTAAAGTAATATCATTGATTGGATGATCTCATTAAGGAAGTTTTATTTAATTAGTAAGGCTTAGAATAAATAGCGTTTCCCTTTTAAATTTCAATGCAATAGTCACAAAGTTTAAAGTCTTAAGGTAAAATGTTCTTATGTCCCTTTAGATTTAAAACTAAGTCTTATTTCCAACAAGTAGAGTTAAGTATTAGGCTTCTGTTAGCTTGTTATTAAGCTATGTGCTTTTTATATGTATAAATTCAACATTTATGTATAAACTCAACGTTTAGCAATCTCGAAGTTTTATTATGTGCCATTATACAGCTTATGTCCAAATTATATTAACTAAGATGTTAAATTGTCAGAAAACTTCTTACTATCATAATGTTTTTCAGATACTGTAAAAATAAAAGTTTATGTTCTGTTTTCAAAATTGATTTAATTTTAAGTTTTCACCAAAGAAAAATATTTTGTCAAAATTTTTATACCTTTCTAAAGATTATTTACTTTTTGTTTAAATAAATATAGCAATTTTAAGTAGCGTATACACTGTTATTTACTGATTTAGTATTTGTTGTGTACAACTCCCGTTTACGTAGCTACTCTATAAGTATTATTGTCTGTTCCTTAATTTAGTTAGATACATAATTAAAGTTTATTTTTGCAAGGTGCTTAGTTTAGCTTACATTCACTTGGTTTATGATAACTTGTATAAATAACAAACTTTCTTGTTATGTTCTTTTTGATATCTCTACTATGATTTATGCGATTAATTTCCTATCGTTTTCAATAATTACATAGAGATATATGAGAATATAAGTATTTTACATCAATACACATATGTACAAGAGGTTTTATCATATGCAAAACTTTTATATCGTTAGGATACGTCCGTACGTCTTTGTTTAGAACTCAGATTATAAGAATCAGTTGTAATCTAGTTTACTCTTCGTGGATAGTGGGGAGAGTACAATGTCCAGAAATAAGAAGGACTGTGTCTCTCAGATTCTCTATTTGGCGTGCTACTGCCCGTAATTCGTCTGTTATAGTCTGTCGGTTTCTATACTCTTGCTGTCTATACCGTATAACCAAACGGTTGTATGCGTCTCTATAAGTGTTTCTAAGTATACGGCAGTGCAAGTATCGTACAATACGACTAGGTTGGCTGATTCCACAACTAATTTTAAACGCTAACATTTCTTTAATCATCGTAAGCAAGTTATAACAATATTCTACTAGGTTTGCGAAGGTCTCATGTAGAACCCGTTGTGATCTAGGCATAGGCTTTCGGAATCTAGTTTGCATTTTATAACTTTTGTAAAATATTCTGTTAAGACTTACGTGTTATGTGATAACTGTAGTACTTCACAAGGTTGGTGATTTCCTCACTTGTGGATATGTTATAGTAAACTGACTCAATTTCAGGGTAAAATTTAAGTTATCGTTATTGTTTACTACTACTAAAATTCTGAGTGGGCGTTTCCTGTCCGAAGTTATAATTAAAGTTTTTGACATATTTTTTTTGTATGTAGAGTGGTTATAGTTTCTAATAACTAATCAACTCATCATAATTCAAGGTGTATATATATAGGTTGCCTATTAGTACTGCTATGTTTGTACACTTTGTACAATTTGTATTAAATGTTTTAAATAGTTTTTGTGTATATTTTAGGGTGCGTATTTAACATTTGTAACATTCGCATTTTTGTACAATCTGTATCAATCGTTTGACTCTGTTTGCCTATACAGATTCAAAACTCTCTATATGCAAAAAATTTTTTTTATGTAAGTGTTTTTTTTTTTTTTTTTTTGAAGGGATCGACTGTTTAGTCGACGTATATTGCATATAGTTGGTCTCCCCGTTGAAGAGAAAAGATGTATATTTTACCACTGAATATATAACCTTGAGTGGGAAAATTTACATGAATATGATAACTTAGTGATCAGATTAGAATAACGTATTATCATATTGTTCACAAGTTTACAGGGTAAATGGAAATGTAAATTATGGTTGTGAACTTGTGCCATTCCGAAATCTGACATGTCTATCATTTATTTTCCTAAGTCGTCGACCTCCGGTAATAAATACGGAATCGAGTGTCATGTCCTCGTCGTCACTTGAGTCCTCTATGTCCGAATCAGAATCTAATGGTTTCTTATTTTGTGACGCTTCTTTTCGTGTTTCTAAGGGTGAGTGTGCGCGTATTCCTGGTTGTGGATCTTTTGAATTAACCGGAAATATAAGCGGAAGTGTGTCATTTTTAACTAATGTGGCTATCTCTTGATTTGTGAGTTTATTGTAAGGCTTTGTGATAATATCCCTTATTTCCTCTGGGAGGGTGTCAAAATGTTCGTCAATTGGCTTGAACTTTTTGATTTCGTTGAAAGAGTATTTAAATATTTCAGTCTTCTTGTCAGAAATTCTTTCAAGCGTGCAACTGTTAGGGCTTACATCTAAAACTCTATAGGGTGAAATATGATAGATAGGTCTAAGATTGGGGTTAACACCAGGTGTAATAGTGTTATTTCTAACCAAGACAAGATCTCCTATATCAAATTGTTTGTGTATGCGGGTTTTGTTAATATACTTTAGTCTTGCCTCTCTTCCCTTTTCAATAGCTTTTGCTGAAATGTCCAAGTTTTCTTGTATACCGTCTGAGAGGTCTTGCACATAAGCTTCTGTGCGTGCTATTTCAGGGTGATATTCATCCGGTTTTATTGCTCCAAAGAACAATTTAGACAGGGAGCTACGTGTCCCGAATAATAATTCCATGGGTGAAAATCCAGTCTTTGGTATTTTAGTGCAATTATATTGTCGGACTATTAACGGTAGTAGATATACCCATGAGGTTTTTGAGTCTTGCGCCAAAATTTTAATGATTGGCCATTTTATTACTTTGTTGCTAGCTTCCACCAATCCTTTAGAGGGTGAAAAGTACGCAGTAGAGTACAAAACTCGGATGCCAATAGAAGCAAAGAATATTAAATTTTGCTTATCTAAAAATGATTTTGCATTGTCGCACAATATTTGTCTGGGGGAGAAATTAGGATAGAAATAAAACATGAATTTGTTTATAAATTCACGGGATGTGAGTGACTTCATGGGATATGCAAGAATCATTCCTGTTAGTTGGCAGACTATAGTGAGGATATGATTATAACTACGATATGGGGGCAAGGATTGTATATAGTCAATACTTACACATTCAAAAGGTCTTGAAATTGTACTATAAGTTCCTACTTGTTCTAGTTTTGTAGATGAATTTTGAAGTTGACAATTTAAACAAGATCTAGTGTAATTTCTAACATATTTCTTAAGGTTAGGGTGGAAGAAATTTTGCATATTCAAAAGCATTTTAATTTCTCCACTATGTACTAACAAAAGATGAGTATAGCATACTAATACTGGTAATAGTTTGGTTGGGAGATAAACCTTTAAATCTCCTTTTATTTTTGTAAACAGAATCGTGTCTTTAAGTTCGTAGTTCTGTCTTTTATAAGTGTAGGTGTTTGATTTAGAGGTTAGACAACGTGTGCAAATATCAGAGTATTCCTCTTTTTGGTTTGCAATTATATTTTCTATGCTAATCCTTTCTTTTAGGATTTCCAAAGGTCTTAGTACTTTGCCTATAACTCTATGTTCTGCGGCAAGTGAATTTATGGTGATTTTGGGTTTTTGTTGCTTTGGCTGTGGGGGTTGTTCATCATAACCCAAATAGTCGGGGTTATCCATAATGAACTGTGTCCATTCTTCAATAGTCCAAACTTTATATTGGGGTAAGTTATCTTCAAACCCAGATTTAACAAATTTGGGTAGGGCTACCTTTTTAATGCTTGGTAAAGTAGCCTTATATGCCCTTGTTAAGAAATCTGCCAAATTGTCTTCTCCTCTTAAGAAAGACATTGTTAGCTTCGGTATTAGAGTTAACAGAGTGGTATTCCACCTCTTCAATTTATTAACGGCTGTTAATGCTTTAGGATTAAAGAGATAATAAGCACACTTTGCGTCTGTTAACAAAGTACATTCACAGCTTGGACCTATTAGAGTTCTAAACGAGTTTGCTGCATAAATAATTCCTAGGATTTCAATGTCTATGATATGTAATCTTGACTCAGCAACGGTAATTTTCTTTGAGGTGTATGCGATAATCTCAAACATAGACGCTAAAGATTTTAAATTAAAGCTATTGGTTGATGAAACCATTGCGGGTCTTACTATGTGTTGCTCTTTGTGTCCATATAGTAAAAATACAAAAGGGGGTTTTGTTTTGTCTGAACAGTGTTGAGTGACAGGTTTGGCACCCTCTATATTTGTGATAACTATCACAGGACGGTACATAGCTACACTAAGAGCTTCAAATATGAGTTGTTGCGGATCTAGATATACATATCCATGCTCTAGTTTGCGAATAAATTCTAAGAATTTATCCCTATCATTATTAAATACAAATTGAATATACTTTTGTCTCAACATCGTAGAACGTATAATTTTTGATGCTCTTTGCAGGATAGTGGTCAAAGGTGTTTGAACTTTATTTAGTTCTAGAAGCAATTGTAAAGATATCCCGAGACTATTGTGTACAGTGTCTTCAGGATAGCCCAAAGTTTTACTAGCCAAATATTCAAACTCAGGTGGTCCATCTTCAGACATACGCTTCGCATAATCCTTAATGTTTTCACCTTCATTCTGCAAAGGTAGGGGTAAAATTGGTAACCTATTATCATAAATAACATGGTGTACAGGGTCATCAAAGTTTAGCCCAGGGGGTAGGGTTTTAGCCTGTAATTCTGGTGTCACTATTTGCGCTAAGACTGCCGAATATGAGCCAGTTGAGGTGCCGGCTGCGTCTGACAAGATAATCTTAGGTGCGGATAAGTTAACTAATTTGCTAAAAATTGGTCCTGAAGCTAAAGCTTTCTTAATGTCTTCGAATGCTTGTCTTTGTTCTGGAGTTGGGACAAAAGTTTTACCTATTCTAGTAGAAGTAAGTGAAGTTAGAATATGTGTAGGAGCCATAATATCAAATCTTAAATGTTTATGCATACTTTGTAATACTCCCATAAAAGATCTCATTATAGTAATATCAGTAGGCATGGGAATATTTAGAAGTTTTTGTACTCGCCTTTGATCTACACAGCAATAATTATGTGAAATGAAGAACCCAAAGAAATTTACCCTACTTTTAAAAAGTTGTGATTTCTTTAAACTAATCTTTCCTTTATGCGTGTGTATTCTCCCCATAACTTTCTTCAAAATCTTAAAATGTATATTCAATGATTCTGATCTAGTTTTAGCTAGTTCAGTTGAGACAATGAAATCATCGTAAATGTGTTGGACTTCTGGGATAGGTGAGTATACCATTTTGGCTAAATCACCATCCATTACAACATTACCATTATCATCATAAACCAATTCCCAGTGTAATATCTTTTCCATAAAGCGTGATAGACTTTCAGGTGAAGTTTTAATGCCGGTTGGTAAGGATGCATGTCTAAAAGCTCCTAAGGGGGTTGCAAACAATGTTAGGTCTCTGCAAGAAGGTTCTAGCGTTATACTATGAAAGGCGTTAGCCATGTCACTACTACTATGCACAAATTTGTCCCTTAGTGACTGAATCAAATTTTCTGCTGTGGGTAGCAGTGCAGGTTCAGATTGCAGACAAGGATTCAATTGTTGAAAATTTACAATTAAACGAGGACAGCTCCCCTGATCCGACTTTGGAATCAGATAAGCTGGGCTTGCATAGTTGTTATAGGAATCCCCATCCAAATTAGCTCTTTCAATGGTGCCATTCTTTAACAAAAACTCTAAGATAGATTGCATTTGCATTTTCTCTACGGGTGATAAATAATATAATTTCTTATGCTGGGGTAAAGTTTGACCAGGTTTTAGTCTAATTGTATAATTGCCTAGATATTTACTCATGTTACCTCTATCAGTAGAATGTGTAGATATGATCTCAGGGTAAGATTTTAGGAATATGTCTTCTATATAATGTCTTACCTCTGGTGGATAGTCTGACAGCACCACAAGATCCTCTGGTTTAACAAACTGATCCTTAGGCACACTGTAGCCAGTAGGTTCTGTTACGTAGTCCATGAGGTTATCAGATTCAGCTATATGTTTTAAGCCAAGTTCAATAACGTCATCACTATTTTCAAAAAGTTTATTCTTTTCAGGATCTGGTGTAGTTAGAATTTCATCAATATTAGATCGGTAATCAGATAAGGCTACTCCTGGTACTGGAGTGTCATTGTTTATAGCTGTGGGATTCGGTATATATCCATCAGCTAAAGGGAAAGATCGTTCTACCAGATTGATGGCGCTGTATTTTGGTAGCTATAAGAGTTGAACTGAGTGGTTTCTGGTGTCTAGTGAGATCTGATTGATGGCTGGAGCCGTATCTTTTTCTGCGTGTCGCTCCAGGGCTTGTACAATCTCATCTAGCTCAGTTGTCACAGATACATTGTGTAGGAATGATTGCGTAAAATCAAAGTCTGTGGTGATCTCCTTGACTACAAATTGGTTGCTTGGTTCCAAGTATCCGGTGATAACAGTGTTAGTGATTGCATGTTCAGTGACATTTGTTATCATTGCTCTTCCACTAAGTTGTCCTCGGTTGTTGACAGTCAGTTGCGTTTGTCCAGGTTGAATTTTGATTCCTCCATTTCTATCATTAGCAATATGGTCATCGCTGAGAATGACTTTTGTTCCAGGAGCTAAGTTGAAGAAATGGTTGATGTTCATTTCTATAGTCTGAGTTTCATTAGGCTCAATTTTGTCTATTGTCCCTGTGCAGAGTTGTAACTCATAATCAGAACAGAACAGGCTATCTAGTACTCTCCCAGGATGGAACATAGAGTATAGATATGGTGCTGGCGGGTGATTATCCGCAACGAAAGTCAACCCTAATTGGAGATCTCTAATGCTGTTCATTCCAATGATCATAGGTGTGACATTCTTGTGTTCCTCAGGTACAATCATAAATGGTACTGGTCTATAGATGCCTGAGAATTGTGTGAGACGAATCATGAGAGTTATCTCTCCAGCTACTGGGATTTTGTGTCCAGAATAGCTGACAAGAACCATGTCACTCTTTTCCAGATGGTTCTTAACCTCATTTTGTTGTACTCCAAATAACATACCAAAATAGCTGGTTGACATGATATTTCTGTCTGCTGCTGAGTCAAACAAAGCTGTCATGTATACATCGTAGTTTCCATTTGACATACAGCCGGAACAGTTCAGGTACATTTTCCTATTTTCATCCATGATAGCTGCAGAACTATCTACCGCTAAAATCTTGGGGTCGTTTGGATCCATTCGAACGGTGATAGCGTTAACTCTACCTGTTCTGCCACGCTCCTTGGATTGTCCATTGGCTTTAGCCTCAACCCATTCTTCATATGCCTGTCTAAACACACCACCAGGTCTTACTTTACCACTATGGTACAGTTCCATCATTGCTGGTCGTCCAGGGCATAGGTGTTGCGCGTGGTATAGGTCTTTGCCATACTTCTTGTGACAGCTTGGGCAGTATCCGGATGTTAGTGCTGTTTGATATTGTCGTCCTTGGTCATCGCACAGTAGTCTGCATCCATCGGATATTTTGTGGGAATTTTGACCACATGCACCGCAGTAGCGCTTATTGGATGTACCATAGGAGATATGATAATCTTGTTTGGTGTTCTTTTGTGGTTGTCTATCTCTATTATCCCTGTTTTCTCTGTTGTAGGTTTTAGGATAGGCTGGTTTGGCAGTAACTTCTCTAACTGTTGGCCTTTTATAATAGCTTGACGTAGCGGCAACTTTAGCAGGTTGTTTGTCTCTGTTCATTCTTGTATCCCTGTCATGTGAGTAGTTGGTGTTGTTCGTCTTTTTATGAAGCGATAAGTCTCCATTGTAACTGGCTGATACACCATTCTGCTGTAGGTCCAGATCTAGGTCTTCAGTTCTAGGATACATGGAAGCGGTCAACTCATGATATGTAGGGGATCTTCCAAGATCATGTGTGAGATTGTGATGGTTTTCAGATGCTATGTTGCGGCTATTTGTTGGTAAGCTACGTTTGAGTGCCTCCACTGCAGTTATGTTGAATACATTCTGTCTTTCCTTCTTGTCTGTATAATGAACAGCGGCTCTGCTGGCAAGATTCTGAATTGTACTGACAAGCTTAGGGAATGACATGGCTTTGGTTCCCTTAAAGGCTATCAGCTTAGCTTGAGCTTCCTGTGGGCTGATGAGTATATCATACTGTAGCAGTAAGCTATTGTAGACACTTTCAATAGATAGTCCAAGATTGAAACTCTGCTGGATAGTAGTATATGCTTCACCAGTTGTGGTTCTAAGCATAAAGGTTTCAAATTCTGATCTTGAGAGGTTACATAACTCCTGAGCAGTGTTCATCTCTGATAGGTAATCAGTAATGTAGGGTGGTTTGCCGTCTCCTTTGAAGCAATGCTTGAGAGGGAAGGTTCCATTGGCTAACTTAAGCTTTTGATCGTTGCTTAGGGTGCTCTTACTTGCATAGCTGCTTGGTGGTTTAATTCCAGTTTGGTTGGTGAAGTTACTGAAGTGTCGTTGAGTGCGTTTGTCATTCTCCACTTGTACAATACGCGGGGTTTCTAACTCAACTTCACGTCTTTGTTCCTCTTTGTATTCCCTCATACTCTGTGTGTAGTTGGTACAGAAGTTCCTCATCATTTCTGAGTCCACACGTAGGTTGGGGTTACAAAGTCTTATTGTATCCAGGAATTGTGGGAACAGGAAATTTCCCAGAGGATCTGCTAGTGTTGCTCTAACATATCGATCTCTGATCAGTGCGTCTGGTGAGTCCTCTCGCATGGGTATGGATCTTACAGATTCCCTGTCTGGTTCTGGCGTCTTGGTTCTCTCACCATTCTGTTCTGGTTCCTCCTGGTTGGGCATTGGTTCCTCTCTTCGTGTATCATCTCCCGCAGAAGCTGCATCAGCTGACGGAGTTCTTCTTCCAGGCGTCGTCGAGCGTCCTCGACGTGGAGTGTTCGCCTTTTCAGCGTTGTCATCTTTCTTACTTTTATTAAATAATGGCATTACAGCTAGCTTAAAGCTTTTAAACTTTCTATGAGTTCTTTAAAGAAGCTTATGAGATGTTGTACTATTTTAGGATTTAAATAGCAGAGGTACAAGAAGAAACCGACTAATGCGCTTAACGTTAAAACAATCAGGAATTGTTTACAATAACAAATTTTTCTTTTAAAATTGTTAAATATAGATGAGTATGTATTGTCTACTTCACCTACAGTTGTTTCTATGTCGTGAATGCTTGCGTGTGAGCTTGGAATCTTATTCTGGAGTGTGCGCTAATGCACTCTTATCCTTAATTAAGCTCAACTGTAGAAACACTTTTACTTAGATTTATTCTATATTTGCTTACAAAGCTAATGTGGGTTAGTTAGCTATACAAATTAGCTATAAAGTTAGATAGAATGTTAGAGTTTGCAGCGAAGTTAATTTGGGTATGCTAATATACTATCACAAATTAACTGTTATTTGCTTAGGCGTCGACTTTTCCTAGCAAATGTTATTGTTGAGAAAAAACAGCAATTTATAATCCTTGTTGAATTCTTACTTCACTCTAAGGATATGTAGCTTACAATCTGCTTATTCCTGTAAGGCTTTATGAATATAACTTACTAAGGTTCACTCCCAAAGGATCGTCTATATTCTAATAGTATTGCAACTGTTTTGCCTGAATATCAAAGATCTCGCACCCAATACTTATAGTTGTATTAGGGTATGCCTACCAATCCTACTAAGTATTATTCGCGAATTATTATGGGGCTTCACTTGTGATTTCAATCCTTATAACTATATTATTGAGACTCAATTTAGATTATCCTATATATATGAATATAATCAGTTTGTTTTCAAGGTTATTATAGACCGGATGTGCTCCACTTAATTAGTGAGAACACAATATTCTATGTGTCTTACTGAAGTGTGATATCCTACGCAAGGTGATCAATCTATACGCTGGAAGTTGTCAATCAAACTCTTTAAAGTAGACTACAAGGTTGGTGTTATTGCTTGGTCAAATATTATTGAAAATCAAATTAGCTGAATTAGTGCACTTTTTTTTCTAAAAAGGTAACAATTTTAGATTATAACGATTATGAACTATATGTACACACTTTATTTTACTTGGTTATAGATTTTATACTAATAATCCTAAGTAAAATTAAATTTTCTCAATGGTATAAAAGAAAATATTCTTTCTTTGTTTTAATCCGGATGTTTTATAAAGACAGTAGAGTACTTCCAATATTACTTGCTACTTCTTTTAGAGACGTCCCAAGACTCCCAAGATAGGCTGCTGCAACCTTTTGCTGCGTTTGGTTACTAGAACTTTGTCTCTTATAAGTGTGCTTTTAAATTACATATAGGGCTTAGGTTGTTGACTATACTTTTAAATCACTAATATTCACTATCACTAATGATTGATGGTTTATAACTCTTCTCAAGTTGTCTGTTGAATTCTGGCGGCACATGAAATAGAAATTTTAGCATTAGCAAAGCAAGTAAAAATTTAGTTTTCATGTCCTACTTATTGTTGAGTGAACTGTTTATTGTATCTATGTATGTGTTTGTAAGGAACATACAAACAAAAAGATTTTCTAAGTTAAGATTGAATTAAAAACTTTCTAAGTCAAAATAAAATAGAATCACTCTAAGTCCAAAGTTGGAAAATTTTGACTAAGTCCAAAAAGTTTCTAATGAAATTATTCTAAGTACAAAATCAATAAATTTTGGCTTAGAAAAAAATCAAAAATTATCTTAAGTACAAAGAGTTAGCAAATTTTGACTAAGTCAAAAAAAAATTTTTTTTTTTTGAAATTATACCAAGTACAAAATTAGTGAATTTTGACTAAGTCCAAAAATCTTTCAATGAAATCATGCTAAGTACAAAAATAGTGGAATTTTCTTGAGACAAAAGAAATAGAATTACTCTAAGTCCAGACGTGGAATATTTTGTCCGAGATGAAATTTCCTAACAGTTCATTCACAAAGCTACTTTAGAGATTGCCTATAAGTCAAAAGAAATAGAATCACTCTAAGTCCACTATTGGAATATTTTGACTAAATGCAAATCTCGCTAAGTTAAGGATTTTAAAATTATAAAGTATTAGAGTGTTAGTATTATCCTTCACCAAAAGAAGTAGAATCTCTCTAAGTCCAAAATTGGAATATTTTGGCTAAGACAAAAATACTCTAAGACAAAATTTTCTTTTAAGTGTGGAAAATGAAATTTGTTAATCTAGTTGGAAAAATCGTAATTATTACAAGTCCGAATTTTGGTAAATTTCCAACCAAGTTCACAATTTCATAAAAATTACATTAAGTCCAGAAATTCGAGATTCTCTCTGTAACAAAAGAAATAGAAACGGTGCTAAGTCCAAAAGTGGAATATTTTGCTCAGAGTCTCAGGAAGTCTCTGGAGTTATTTCTCTGATTGCATACAGCAATTTGTCTACACTTATATCATTCCAACCGATCGATGTTGAAAATATCTTTGAGACTTTGAAATATTTTGTTTAACTCAAAATTTTTTTTGGAGGCTATGGTTATTTTGATACATCCGCGTATAAATCAGAATTGCATTAAGAATATAAGTCCTAGGCATGTATAAGTAAGTGCAAATCTCAGAAAATCGGTTCTAACGGCACCAAAGTACTAGTACAGTCTAACTTGAGTATAAATGCTACAAGTTTGTAATAATCTTTTGGCCCTTTACTACGACTCAAGAGTACTAACTGCTTTCGGCATATTGTTTCAGAAACATGGCTCCAAAGACAATATGTATCCCAACTAACAGCGTTTCCCGTGTTCTATAGGATTTGCTCCTAAGTTTTCATTTAATAAGGCAGTTCAAAATGGTCCTTTACAAATAGTATTTTGATAGCTTATAAATGAAAAGTTACTCCATGCTTGATTCTTAATAGGTTCTGGTTTAAGTATCAAAGATTCAAGTATTTCAACACTTAGAGAATTTTCGAATAAGTAAAAATCATACTAAGTCCGAAGATTTATATATATACTCCGCCACCTAGCACAACTCCTAAATTTCAAAATTCTGACTAAGTCCAGAAATCAAAATTTTGCACATAGCTCAATCATAGATTATTCCAACCCAAGTGTTTTACTAAAGAGAGGCGGACATGGAGGTGCCGGTGTGCTGGTATTCTCTAGGGCCTCTAGAGTGTCAACCAGTGCGAGTGTCCTTATAGGGCGGCGACCAATGGCCACAAATATGCTAGCATTCTCTAGGGCCTCTAGAGTGTCAGCTAGTGCAACTGCTCGTACACGAGGCTCTCAATTGCATTTGTGTCGTGCCTTTCAGTCCCTATCTCTTCAAACGCCTCATAGTCCTAACCTTGCTCTCAAATAGTATCACAGGTTTTGGTAAATCCGATTTTGCCATAGCTACAATTATTCGATTTTGGTAAAAATACCTGCCTTAGGCGGTTCGGGTACGGTAAGGAAAAAAAAGAAAAAAAATTTATGAAGTAAAATTTTTCTAAGATACAACCGGTAAGTTGCACCATTGTGTGTGCGAATGGGGCGTTTGTCCATATTTAGGTATGGAGACCGCTCTTCTATGAGTACTACTAAAACCTAATTTTAATGCAATACACATAGACATTCTCATCGTCGGTTCGCTTATTTAGAATGCTTAACCCTCTATTCCCACAAGTATAATACGAATTTGGTTGAGCTGGTGGAAGCTCAACAAAAGACCCACGCGTGGTATTATGTTGCTTTAACCTAAGAATAAATGGTTGGTTTTGATATTCGATCAGAATCATATAAGTATATTAAGTATTAAGGAAGGAAAATGTTTTTATAAAGTGTATTTATATCACAAGTGCATAAGTTAAGTATGGAAATATTTACAGGATAAGTGTTAAAATTATAAGTAGAGTAGGACAGAAAAGTGCCCTAAGTCCCAAGCAGTGAATTGTGCTAAGTGTTAGAGTTCTAACATAAGGCCTGAGCTCAATTCATGCTAAGTACTAAGGGGCCTAAATTTAAACTACAATGCATGCCAAACAACTAAGTCATTACCTTTTAAAGCCAGAAAGAGAAGTTGATGGTAGGAGAGTTAGTAAATAACTGAATAAATTCAAGAGGTACATGCTATAACATTAGCTCTGGACCAGGATTTTAGTGTTTGTCTGTGCAATTAAATATCTGTGTGTTAATATGTGACGTAAATCAGGCATGGTTGTAGGCATACATATATGTACTGGTTGTTTATATGATTACATTAACTATAAACATAATATCTTTAATAAACATATACTAATAGCAAATCACATACAGATTACCATGAATAGGCTTTCGTTACCCATATATGGTGTCATATAGGTAGAGACAGGCCTATGAATGCATAAATTGATACAAATAATGCCTTGGGCCTAGCTAAAGTAATTGTGTCTTGCCCCTGAGTGCTACTAGTTAATTGCAGGGCACGTGTCAATCAAAGGTTCATAATATGATCTATATAGTGTTGATTTTATATCAAGCATAGATAGATAGTTGTGGATGCGAAGCATTTCTGTAAAAGTCTCATATGTACGTTCAAAGAATTTGAAAATTGAGGATCGCATCTCCACTTTTCCGCCAACAATTTTAGTCTATAGAAAGTTTATTATAGTGGGATGTACATAATTTATCATCCATTGTCTTATCCCTTCAAATCCCTGGATTCCCCCTGAATTATAATTATAATGGAAATTTTGATTGATGTTATAATTCTATTTTTCATCAACGTATTTCATTAAAAAAAACTTTTAAATGTTAGGTATGGGGAGTATTTTATTAAATAACGCAGCTACTCTATAGAATATAGAACTTATCGTCCAACCGAACATCCAAACATAATATTCAATCGATTTATTATTACTTGGATGATGCACCAGATTTTCATGTACTCTAATAATGTGATAATCACAGCTGGCTAAAATAATATACCCTATCCAACCCATTTACCTTATCCCCTACCCTTCTATTGGATGAACGAATTGACCAATAAATGAGGTCCATATTAGCAACTTTAATTGACGGAATTTATTTTAAAAAGCTTAGAACTAAACTATATTATGCTAACAATGGTTCAATCAGTTAAATCGTTACAGTGATCTTCAAAAATACTTTTTACTTTTATCCTTTTATCCACTGAAGACATCCATAATTTTCTATTTTTAATGTTTGCCACAAATTTTTACATAAATTAGATAAAAATTCTATTAAATTTCGCCCATAAAAAAAAACAAATCTTCTATAAAACAAAATAAAGGCTGCAGAATAAAAGCAACATAATAAATTAGAAGACAATTATTCATATGAATCATCTAACTTAAATAGCAACTGAGTAAATTCCATTCTAAATGAAGCGTTACAGACTGACTAACTGGCGGACGGACAAAACATAGAATTGCCTTGCTATTAAAAACACATTATACATTTAGCTAAACACTATCTTTAGCATTTCAAAGAAACTTTAAAACCATACAACATGTAGAATACATAGATTTAAGAGGGATAAGTGGATAGTCAAATTTTGTCAATTTAATCTACAGCCTTTTCTTCCCTTACTTACTGACAAGGTGGGATGGGACATTTACACTAGTCCCCAAAGTTTAATAATAACGTTTTCTAATTCGTTGGCTTCACATTTTTGGGGACTTTTATTAATTTTGATTGGTTGATTGTCTTATCTCTTTAGATCCCTGAAATTACACCTTTTGTAGATTAAAATAATTGGTTGAGAAATTGGTTGAGTTAACAAATAACACAATGTGGTTATACACTTTGGTTATAAGTATAATTCACAGTCCAATGTCCCACCCTCCTGGCAAAGATGAAAAAAATAAAAAAAATTTATCCCAGAGTGATTATTCTAAATGATTTTTGACCTATTCCTATATTCATGTATCTCTTGCTTATGGGTGAATATGAATTTATGAAGGGTTTGCAATATGGAAGAAAAGTTGGAGGTACTACAAAAATGGATGCATTATTACTTGGATCTTACACCAGAATTCATGTTCTCTAACATACTGAAACACGCAGTGGGCAAAAATAACGATTTCCCTCTACCACCTCCTTTATCCCATCCTCTCCCCTTCTTCTGGATGAACGAACTGACCAATATGGGTGTTCTATGTTAGCAACCTAAATTGAGGACAATTTTCCCCCTGTCATAATAACCACGTATATTCTATATCCATTTTTACAAAATGAACAAGGATGATTATGTCAAAAAGCATCGCAACAAGACATTGAACTGTAATACATTGAGATGGTATAAAAGCTTTTCATGTGTTCAGTAAATGTAATCTTTGAAAAGATAGTTCAGTTATAAATTATATATATTTTAAAAGATTGCAATCACAGGAGCTGTTTAACGTTTCCTGGAGACCTCTAGGATCTGAACCTAATGGATCAACGTTTGGTGTTTTCCCACAATGTGAATATTGAGATCAGAAACACTTTACTTTATTTTTGAAATTATTTGAAAGTAAGGAGTGTTTTTTTTCCTATGTCTAACCTCTGTAGGCCTATACCCATTACCCGATAAAACCTAATCTAAGAAAAAATCAAACAAATGAAAAAAAGGGAGGGGGGGATCAGCGCTCGACAAGGTACTTAAAGGGAAATCGACCAACTTTTGTAAATTTGTAGAACCTTTGATATGATAAAAAGGGTATATAACAAGGAAGGGCCATGTGCAGGGAGAAGGGGAAAGGGGGGGGGGGATGTTAAATATTAAAATTAAAATAATAAAAGATTGAAGCGGACAGATCTGTAGCTGGAGGCGAATATTTCAACATATACACTCCGCCCATACTTTTATAAAACCACCCCCCCCCCCCCATCTGAGGTAAAAGGACACTCTTAGCCTTTTATTATTTCAAACTTTATATAAATAAATGTAGAATATATGTGGATGGTATTACAGGAGAAATTTTTTTGTCAATTTTAGGTTGCAATATCCCCCCGATTTTATAGTTTGGTCTGTTTATCCAGTAGGATGAAAGAAGAGGGGTAAAGGAAGGAGGTTGGAGGAGATTGTTATTTTAGCCCGCTACAAATTACACTTATTACAGGACATGAAAAACTGGTGTAAGATCCAAGTAATTATACATCCATTGTTTTATAAGTACAATATCTCATTTGCTTAATGATGTGGGAACTTTTATTAAAGTTTGGTTGGTAGGTTCAAACTTCTCAACCAATAATTTTTATTTACAGAAAATTATATTCATCAGCATTGAGCATCATTATCTTATTCATGTCAAAATATATTATAACATTTTCGCATTTGACCCACAAATTGGAATGATAGAGTGTCCTATGAAGTTAAAACATTCTTTATTCAACAATTTATAGTCGTGAATATCAAAACTCAAAGGGTTTTTAACTTTCATAAACAAAACAAATTATAGGATAGGAAATAATTTGTAGTAGTTGGATGTTTGAGTGTTTGTCCAATAAGATCACTATCTCGAACTAATAAGCATTGTTGCGAGAACAGTTTCGGTGGTTTAGAACTACATTTTAACGATTAAAAAAGTTTTTATTCTTTTTATGTTAATTTTTTATAATGTCTATAATACGATGAGATTACTATTAGCAATTCGTGTATCAAACTGGATTTAGGCTATTTTTCTTATGGTCCGAACGCTAAAATGCTAACTGCCATTAATGAAAATTATTACTTTATGTTTAGATAAAAGGTAATCAACTATATTATTTTTGTTTGTTTTAAAGATATGTATTTCATAAAGAAAAGACATATACATACAGAATTACATATTATAGTACGAGACTTTTATTTACATCAACATAGCTTAGTAGCTGGAAATTAATGAGAAAAAAAACAGGAATCACTGTGTTATTAAAAACTCAAGAAAATCAGAGATAAAATTAGTTTCTTGCCCTGCATTTTGTAACAGTTTGAAGGAAAATTGGGTTAGGAGAATTGTATGGGCATGCAGGTTGTTTTTATTCCAATTTGAAATACAGTCTTCTTTGCTTAATTTGAGTGATTTGTCTTTTGCAGCTAAAATAAGATTGGATAGTTGAGTATATACATTTAACGAGAAATCATCATAATACATATTAAATAGGTAAAAGCTTTCTTTTAGAAAAATAAATTGAGGTTGTCCATTATTATACTTAATATCTAAAAAGACAGCTAGTTTATGAATAAAATAAGAAGGAAATATACAAAAGAATAATGCATGATCTGTATTGCTTTCTGTATTACATTTGTTGCAAATATTTGAATCGACTAATTTGAATTTAAATAGTTTATTTTTGCTTGGTAGTGTGCGATTCAATTGTTCTAGATAAAAGTTTTTGAAATGTAATAAAATTGGTAAATTAAAAAGTTTCTTAATAGTAATTTCAAAAAGTTCCTTGTCAGGAAAGAACAGTTTGTCTCGTTTTCTTGTCATTATAGAAGGTAATTCTATGTCAATTTTAGATTTATACATTTGTTTGAAATGAAAAGAAAAGAGTTTCTTGTTCTTTACCAACAATGAACTAAGTGGGTTCAGGAACAGCTTGGATTTTTGCAGGCTGAAACTAGTAGCAGAGAAGCAGGGCTTGAACGCATCAATCACTTTTTGTAACTTGTTAATTAGATTTAGATCATGAATTGATTCATGTATATTGAGATCAAGAATTGGTAGATATAGAGCTTTGGCACCAATTTTTTTGCATTCTAAAATTGAAGCTATCGTGAATTTTTTTGCATTAGAAAGAATGTGTTTGTCATTTTTAGTAAAGGGTGTAGTAATATTTGCAAAATTGGATGTCAGAATGGGTGAAAAAAGACATGTTGATTTATCATGTTCAAGGTTGTAGAAAAATTCTAAAGCTTTTTCGAAATAATCGCCGCCCTTGCAAGGATAAAGTTCTTTGAAAGTTTTTTGATATTTAGTAAGAGTAAGAAAACTAAAAGTCTTTAATAATGACTTAATAGGCATGTGTTTGTGTGTGAAAATTAAGCCAATACTTGTGTCAGGGTGGTCAGATGCATACTTAAGACAACTCATAAAACTATTAATCCATATTGAGAAAGATTGGCTTTTTGGTAATAATAAATTTAATCCACCCCTTCTAAGATCTAATTCAATCCTTGGACGAGCGATTTTTGTTCTTGAAGTAATGGTACCATCTTCTTTTCTTTGAGACCATAGGAATTGCAGCACAATTTTTTGCAATCTTTGCAGGGTTTTCTCGTCAGGGTTGTAAACTCGGTAGATGTGATAGGCTGAAGAAGAAAGTAGGGCAGAGCATAGATTTCTTCTTTTTAGCAGATTGTATCCTGGCTTAAGGGGAAACCTTTTAGCTTTCTTTTCTAATTTATAACAAAGTTCATTATATGTCATTTCTTTAGCTAGTGTTTGATTAAAGGAAATATATATCCCTAAATGTTTAAAGCATTCCACGATTTGGCCTAATTTTGATAATTCACTTGGATATGAACCTTGAACTAAGATTTTTGTTTTGTCAAAATTTATTTGCAGTCCTATACTATTTTCTAATTTGGACAGAAGGTTTATAAGTTCCAACACGTCCTTGTTTTCTTTTAAAATGGTGCTTATAATAGTGTCATCAGCAAAACTTTTTGGTCTAACAGGGGTGGGTCCTATTTTATAATAAATATGTTTAATCTTAGTACTTTCTAAGCATGCAATAAAAATATGGTTGACAATAATGAACTTTGAACCAGAAGGCGAGTCTCCTTGCGACGAGCCCCTTTTAATTTTAAACCATTTAGAGAAAAATCCATTAACAGCAACTCTGAATCTACCCCTATTAGTAAAATTAATAAAACAATGAGCAAAATTGCCTTCAGGGAATATGAAGGATAAAATGACATTAAAAACCTCTTCCAAAACCATGTCGAAGGCTTTAGAAAAATCAAATGATATTATTTGGCAATTAGATTGGGCTTTTTCCATGTGATTGATTTCGGCAGTCAAATTAATACTTGCATTAGACATTAATCTTGTGGGTACATAGGCAAATTGACCACTGTGGACGATTCTGTCCAAATATGACGTAAGTTTTCTATTTAAGGCTTTAGATAATATTTTGTAAACAATCTCTAACAGTACTATTGCGCGAAAGTGTTCAATTAAAGTCAGATCAAAGTTTTTTTTGGGAATGAAAATGACATTTCTGTCTTTTATCCATCTAAAGGGACTGTTGTCAATGTCTATATCATATAATTTGTTTAATGCTTTAGTAAAGAAAGTTGGCAATAAATCTAAGAGAAAAAGAAAAAGTGCTTTTGGTTGTGATGAAATTCCCGGCGCGCTTGTGTTTTTCATAGAATTAATAATCTCCCTGAATTGTTTTGTAGTTGAATATGGACTAGTGAGATTTTTAATTCTAGGAAAAATTTTTTCCATGTTAAGATCATAATCATTGAGCAAGTTATTCAATGTTGACTTTGGAACACACTCAGGGCTTATAATTTTAGCATGTTGGTTAGCAAACAAATCAGCCAACTTTTGGGGAGATGTTACTGTTTCTCCATTTGTATTGATTTTATAAGACGTTTTTTTAAAGTTTGGTATGTGCCTAAAAGTCATGTTGTTGTATCCTCCATCATATTGCAGCCTCCGAAAATATTTAAACTCTGCTTGTGAATACACAAGAGACTTAAAATATTCCTGTTGACTTGATACAAGTTTCTGTATTTGTTCCACTGTGTCAATGTTGGGTTGATTTTTCATACATTTGTACAGTTTAGAAATTTCATCATCAAACGATTTAAGCTTTATAGAGTTTTTTGCCTTGTCTTTTGAAAAAAAATTGTCATGAGCTTTTTTTAAATGTGTTAAAAGGTCAAAAAATGCAGAGGTTTCTTTGTATTCTAAATGATCAAATGACACTTCATTATCAAATAAGTTTGGATTTGTAACATAAACCTCTTTAGTATTTTGTAGGTGTTGTATTTCAGACAAATCATACAAAAATGAAATAGTTTCTTTTTTTAAATGCTCAACAAAATCTGTTTTTTTGAACAGATGACTTTTCCATGTAGGAGAACAATAAATAAAGGACTTTCTAAAAGACACAGTACAATGCTTATGATCGCTGAAACTATTGTGTTGGAATTTTATTGAATTAAACATATTAATATTGCAGTAAAAATGATCGATTTTGCTAGAATGAAATTTACCGTTTCTGATTGCACACCATGTGTAATCATGGTTGTAGTTTAGTTTTTCAGATAAATCAAACAAGTTGAATCTATTTAATATTCAAAATTTTGTTTTGAGGCTGAAGAGGAAGATATATTTTTCTTTTCCATGGGTGATTTAATTTGAGTTATAAACCATCTCTAGATCTAGAAGAAGCTTTACTCTTAATAAATAACATATCGGTCCAGTGGTTAGAAAAATCATACTGACAGAAGACATCTTGTTACTTTTATATGAGGATAAAATTTCTTATTATATTTTAAGATAAAGTATTTTAATACTAGCGGTTTCGTCCCTAGAAGCCTCTAGGGGCACTTAAGGTTGGAGGGGGAAAAGTCGACATCATCCCATTTTAATTTTGAGTTTTAAAAGAGTAAACAAAATTTTGTGGGGAGGGGGGTTAAGACACCCTCCCCAAAAATAGTTTAAAATCTTACCAGGATTTATAAGAAGCTTCACTGTAAAGGAGAACAATATCGATTCAGCGGTTAGCGAGATCCTTCGGAACAGACAAAAAACGCTTACTACTTTTATAATAGGATAATTTTCCTTGTCAAAACCAATATTTTATAATTCTATATAAAATCGGGTTTCTTTTATCATATTAGGTCAATTAATTGTCAAAAAGATCAAATAACGATAAAAACTACTTAAAATATTTTTCATAAAACAAGGACAATTATCTAAGTACGTTGCTAAACGGTAAATATAAAAGAATATTAAACTTTAATAAAGAAATATATTGTTTTAGTTGATGGAATTTTCAGAAAAAGTATTCTACCAGCCTATTCAAATGAATATAGAATATAATATGACAGTGGAAAATTTATCGGGAGGGGAGGGGATGGAGTACCGCTTAATTGGAGTACATGAAAATCTGGTTTAACATCCAAGTATATTATGATTATTATAATATTTATATTTCTTTTCATAGGCTTATGTGGTTTTTTCATTCATTTGTTTAACAGGCGTACAGCTAAAAAACGTTTCTAAAGAAACTGCGCTACAGAAAAACTATCTACTTCGATTACTTAAAGAATTTGATGGTCTTTTTTGATAGATTTTTTATTTAACATTCTCCAATTCCATAATAGACTAATAAACTGTCAGTGAGAGGGATAAAATAACTGAATTAAAAACTGCCTTTTCCTTAAAATCTGGAACTATTTTATTTATCCTTTATTGTAAACTAGCATGTACGCTATTAAGAGGTCTCTCGGTGGAATTTAAATATTTATTTTTAGTGGGTAGGAGGAGAATAAACCCCCCTCCTATTTAAATCTTATTTTTGAGATATATCAAAATGTAGTTTGGTTCGGGCTGGGATTTTTTTTAAGGTGACTTTACCTGGGAGGGTACGTAATGGTGCTCTCTGAGACCCCAGGAAGAAAGCAAAATTTGTTTATCGGTTCGAGAATTCTTTCAGTACAAACAGACAAACATCCTGTTACTTTTATATAAAGGTTGTTATGTTATCTATCTCTGTTTGTCTACATATTTATAATGTTCGTTACAAAATTTTTAGGGAAGTTGTTATCTGTTTGAGGTAGGTTTTTGGCTATTTCATTGGAATTCAAACACCCTTAGAAGGATACATGGTCTCGAGACTCGGGGTAGGGACGCTTGTTGTTATTGCACTACTATTTGATGATGTTTTACATGTGCGGAAGTGAATGCATACCAATTTTAAAAATCAGGGAGGCAGAAGACTTTTGGGAGTTTATTATACTAGTCCCCAAAGTTTTATAATATACTCAACAACTTTGTTGACTATTATTGTATCTTGATTGGTTGGTTCATTAAGATGAGTGTCCAAACGTTTCAACCATTAATAATAATCTTCAGAAGGGGTAATTTTGTGTATCGGCATTTGTGAAGTACATCAATTTATCAGCCATTCACTTATCCCTTAAGATCCATGTTTTAAAAATAGAGGTCTTCTTGTAATAATTTATCAAAAGATGGTTTCATATTCCATTAGATCAGGGATAGAGGGAAAAGACAATGGAACAAAGACTTTGGCAAAATAGGCACTTGCTTGTCGTTTTGGAATTGAAAGGAAGATTAATTTATCACTATTACCCCATCCTTGTAAGCAGAGGCGTGTAGAGGGAGGTTGTATTCACCCCCTCCCCATCCCATCCAAAAATAAGGGAGGTGGATACATCCCACTAGGGGTCCATCTTGCTACACCCCTCTAAACCCCTTTCAGAAGATTACATCTCTTAATACCCCCCTTGAAAATAGCCTAGGAGGGTGTCAAGGTAAAAAGTCACACCCCATAAATTTAAGGGGGTGTAAAAAAAATAAAAAAAAATTTGCGTATGATAAAATGAGATATATGGGGAATTTTTTTTATTATAGTATTGAACCATATTTGACGAAATTTGATTGACCATCTAGAGTAATAAATCTAATATATAAATACTAGATTTTTATTGCTCCGTTATCTATACCTTAATTCCTGCTTCAACTAGAGCAACATTGTTAACAAAGAATCAAATATGAAAGCTTTTTTATCAAACTGTTGTATCGAAATTCAACTCTTCTTTTTATTATATTGATTTTATAATTACAATTCAAATAAATATGGGGGAAATGTCTTGGCTAAATTGAAAGGTAAACTAGAAAAAAATGAAAGCAATGGACACTTTTATCTAACGCCATATCGTCGACATTATCAATGTCATCTATGGCATACTATTATTCCAAATAGTCGACATGAACCACTAATTAATGTCAACAAAACTATGAGGTCCAACACGGTAGATTAGTTGAAAATTTTAACACTCTCTCTATCCCTATATAAAAGTAACAGCATGTCTGTCTGTAACGAAGGATCTCGCTAACCGCTGAACCGATCGGGTTCTCCTTTACAGGGTAGCTTCTCATAGGTCCCGGGAAGGTTTATAACTATTTTCTCGAGGGGTGGGACACCTCCAACCCCCCCAAAAATGAAAAATACCCCCCCCCCCAAATTTTTTTTTCTTTTTAAAACTAAAATTAAAATAGTGGGGTCGACTAACCCCCCCCCCTAGATATACCACACTTTTCTGGGATCTTGCTGAGTCAAGTATCAACTGTTGGGAATATCAAAGGATGACTCCATGCAAAATTTGAGCCGGATCCGGCCAAAACCGGCCGTGAATTTTATGAAAAACCGTTTTTTTCCGGTTTTTAGGGGGTATCTGTAAATCGATTCAGCTGGAGCAAAACCGGTTAGAGGTACAAAAAATTTTACTTCACATGAAATTTAGCCAATGAAATTGCCTACAAAAATGTACTTCATCATCAACTTGATTGGACAACTCTTTCCCCTCCTAAATGTCCATTAAAACCTCGGAAACGGCAAAAATCGCCAAAAATCACGCCTTCGGCGGCAAATAACGGCTAAACGGTCAGCCGGAGGCGAATGAAACATAAATAAAGAAATGTCTGCCTCAAAAAGTTGTTCAACATCAAAGAGATGCTTGAAGTCTCTAAAACGACTCCTTCCCCTCCTTTAGGGGGAAAAACTGAAAAAACGTGATTTTCAAAAGTATGCCCACTTCGTGGGTGTGGGGGGCACTGAACCCGTCACCCCAGGGTCACCAAATATAAAGTCTAGGCGGCCCACAATGCTGAATTTTCACCAAGTGAAAGTCTTGTGTCATTATCTCTTATGAGAAAAAAGTTATTAATTAATTAAAATTTCAAATTATGATTTTTTGATGGATTTCTTTGATGAAATGACAGGCCGGTCAATTTTTAGGCCATTTTTTGCGTTTTTTGGGCCATCACGCCCAAACGGTTTGAGATAATCTCACAGGACCTTTTGCCCAACCTAAGTCTGGTTATTTGTGAGGTCTAGGAAAAAAAACAGACTTACGCAAAAGATTATAATTATAATCTTTACACAGAAAAATGGCACGAGGTGAGGGTTTGAGGGGGCAAAATGAGCCGACCAGCGATTTTTGACGGCACGCAGCGACGTCGTGCTTCATCCAATCCGGGATTTTTTTTTCTTAGACCTTACAAATAACCAGGCTTAGGTCGGGCAAAAGGTCCCGTGAGATTATCTCAAACCGTTTGGGCGTGGCGGGCCGAAAACAGCAAAAAATGGCCTAAAAATTGACCAGCCTGTCATTTCATCAAAGAAATCCATCAAAAAATCACAATTTGAAATTTTAATTAATTAATAACTTTTTTCTCATAAGAGATAATGACACAAGACTTTCACTTGGTGAAAATTCAGCATTGTGGGCCGCCTAGACTTTATATTTGGTGACCATGGGGTGACGGGTTCAGTGCCCCCCACACCCACGAAGTGGGCATACTTTTGAAAATCACGTTTTTTCAGTTTTTCCCCCTAAAGGAGGGGAAGGAGTCGTTTTAGAGACTTCAAGCATCTCTTTGATGTTGAACAACTTTTTGAGGCAGACATTTCTTTATTTATGTTTCATTCGCCTCCGGCTGACCGTTTAGCCGTTATTTGCCGCCGAAGGCGTGATTTTTGGCGATTTTTGCCGTTTCCGAGGTTTTAATGGACATTTAGGAGGGGAAAGAGTTGTCCAATCAAGTTGATGATGAAGTACATTTTTGTAGGCAATTTCATTGGCTAAATTTCATGTGAAGTAAAATTTTTTGTACCTCTAACCGGTTTTGCTCCAGCTGAATCGATTTACAGATACCCCCTAAAAACCGGAAAAAAACGGTTTTTCATAAAATTCACGGCCGGTTTTGGCCGGATCCGGCTCAAATTTTGCATGGAGTCATCCTTTGATATTCCCAACAGTTGATACTTGACTCAGCAAGATCCCAGAAAAGTGTGGTATATCTACCCCCCCCCCCCAAAAAAAAAAAAAAAAATATTCCCCCCCAAAAACCAAAAAATTTCTTTTTCTTTTTTATTTTAAATCTAAAATACGAAAAATTGGTTTGATCAAACCTCTTTGGGCAAAGCCCCTAAAGGCTAAGGGCGAAGCCGCTAGTCCCTATATAAAAGTAACAGAATCTCTGCATGTCTGTCTATAACAAAGGATCTTACTAACCGCTAATACGGTTCTCTTTTACAGTGAAGATTCTTATAGGGTTTATAACTATTTTTGGAGAGGGAATACCCATTACCCACCCATTCCCAATATGAATTTTTCTTTATAAAACTAAAATTGGAAGGTAGCTGCCGACTTCCCCCCCCCCCACTTTAGGTGCCCCTAGAGGCACTTTTAGGGGCTTAGCTGCTATTATTTAATAAAAAGTCATACCTGATAATTAACGATAAGCAATTTCAATATGGTTTTTGTCGACTAAGCAGCTTCAAAACAAGTGATATTTAGATATAAAACAAGTTTTACAATTTTCGTCAATTAAAGTGGCTATTACAGAGATAAAATCATCACCTTTAAATAATTTTTTTAGATAACTTTCCTTCCCTTTTACCATGAAGAAACATACATTAATAATTTTGTTTCTTTTTAAATGACAAAAATACTCATACAAATTTATATTTATATGCGTATAGATAAATGAAACACAACATCAATTGATATTTTTGTTACTCTATTTCATTTCGTAGGGTATTTTCCCTTTTATATTATCATTTTTACAGACGTGGGGGGGGGGGGGGAGGGAGGGGAGAGATATGACATTAAAAGGGTATAGACAGTTAAAAATATGGATAGGAATAAAATTTCTGAAAATTTAATAAGTTATTGCTTTCGTCATAAGTACCACCTTAATTTTTATGTCAAACCCTTTTTAAGCCTAAAAATACACTATTTTATCCACAATTATGCATTTGTTTTTTAATCTTCAGTGGGAATGATAATAGGCTTCGACTAAAATAACCTAACCTCAAAATACTTCATAAATATTAGGGGTGTTTCATTCCTATGCCAACCCTTCAGAGAAACCCTAGCCCCATGGGGCAACCCAATACCCAATATAAATAACCTAACCAAACCTGAAACACCCCCTTCTATTATTTTATTTAAAACTTAGTAGGAGGGGGGGGGGGGGGGGGAGTTCGGTGGTTAAGAAGCCACTTGGGGGGAAAACAGCATTCCCATATAAACAACCCCTTAAATAGTGGATGTAAATATTCATTTATTTCCCGGAGGTAGTCATTTTTAGAAGATTTTCAAATTTTTTTGGAAGATTTTTGAATTTTTATTTATTATTAAAAGAAACTTGATATCAGGGATATAAATGATCATGGCCGGGAAATAAATGAAAATTAAAAACCAAAATTAAACCACATTTTAGCATAAAAAAATGAGTTTTTTTGTTTAAATGAGAATGATATTCCTGTCCAGTTTTTTGTTTAGGAATGAATATTTCTTACCCGAGGGAATAAATGATGGACCGATAATTTTATATTTGAATGACAATCCCTGTTTGCAAATGAATAATTTGTACGGTGCGCTGTCAAACTTAGTTAATGTTATCATCTAGAAGGGTATAATTTTAATTCATATCAAATATGTCGACACAATCAGGGAAATACGGATTGGGAAACAATGTTTATATGTCAGCAATGCTCACTTTTTATTAATGTTAGGGAGGGGACATTGGGCTGTCTATTAAACTAGTCACTAAAATTTCTTATTTGGTGGCTTAATAACTTTGGGGACTTTAATTGAATTTTGTGTATAATCATTGGGGTGTACATTATTTTATCCTTGAATAGCGGCATTGTTCTAGAATAGCAGCATGTCGAAAGTATGTAAACAATGCAACTTAAATTTAATTCTCTTATTTGTAAAGCCTTTGAGGTGTATGATTCTATTAAATTGATTATATCCATATTTTTGCAAGCCTATATTATGTCAGTTATGAGTACTTTTTATATAAATTTCATAAGGATAAATCTATTTTTTTACTATGTTTACTTTTTCCTTTATCTATGGAACAATACTAATGTTTATACTTATAGAATGTAGGATAGTTCGCCCTATTAAAAATAAACATCAATAATTTATGATTTGTTCATTTGGTGTGTTTGGGTATTAAAGTAAAACAATAGAGAGGGAAGGGGTTAAATAACTGTATGTCCCCAACACCTGGAACCTTTGCCGACTTTCAATTGGGTCTTTAAATATCAGCCAATGGCGTCATAGATATTAACACAGCCAAGTCACTACATAAGAGCAGAAAGCAATTTGTTAGCAGAAGAAAAAGGTTTCGACTTTGGATCTAGGTAGTTGTCTATATATCTATATTTATACATTTATTGTTTTGGTTTTACAAATTTCTCATTAAATTACAATAAATGAATAATAATAAATGTAACGCAGCAACAACAACAGAAAACTTCAATACAGATTATTTAAAACGTGATTATTAGTTATTGGTTCATAAACAGGTGAAACACATTATGATTCACTTTGAGGACTTCGAAACAAAAGTTGTGAAATAAAAGGATTTGCTGGTTACACTTTATAGGTCAAATGATCATATTTCCTGGGCTAAAAAAACTGGTATTAAATTTCTATTTCAATTATTGTGGAAAATTATCTGTAATACGATGCTTTTCAATGATTTTTCAGTATTGCTGAGAATAGGTTCTAATCCAGCGAATATTAATCGGTTTCAAAGCCATACTGGAAAATAAGAAAAATGTATTTTCTTTAGGGCTTTTGTCCAACAATTTAAAACTCTTTGTTACAATTTACTTTGAAAGAAATATGAATTTGTTTGAAACCTTTTAAATCTTTTGATTGAAATATAATTTTATTAGTAAATATGTTTTAATGGTTTTGAGTGTAGAAAATATACATTTTTAACAAAAATCCAAAAGAATTTTTAAACTCAAACTTTAAATGCAGTTCAATATGGAAACTTACTAAATTTTTTTGTTGTTGTTGATAACAATAACAGGATAAACAGGTAAAATGTTAATAGCATTTAATTATTTTCAAAAACTAAGCTGCTACAAGTGTGGTATCCGCCGAGGATCAATGGCAGACACCGGAGTTCAATTAGATTACGGCAGTGTGACAGACGTGGACACCTTACTATAGAGAAGCTACGCTTCTCTAGCTTTCACTAGATAATGATCAACATCTACTTTTAGTTGTCACTTTATTGAAGGCTTAAGATATACTGGAGTTATATACAACAAACAATAATTACATGGATAGGAATAAATAATCATAACATAAAAGCATAAATAAGATATGTACAATGGTCAGTTTGGGCAATAATGATTCCCCCATCCCTGGAAAGGGTGGGGGAGAATTAAGAATACAGTTAGCCATAATAAACATGACAGATTCAAATCATTAATTCTAAGCGTAGGGAGGGGGTCACTAGACCCCTTCCCCAGGACTCGGGGGAGGGCCATTGACCCTCCACCGAACCCCAGATCAGGGGTGCCATAGACATGGCTCACGGTTGCCGAATACCACAACTCTCCCCTCGGAAGGCTGGGAGATGGTTTCCCTACCAGACTTCCGACAGTGGTTGAGGCCTTCGGCCCGCTCCTTAGGGCTAAAAATATATACAAACGATAATGATTCAATGGAATCCTAGTGGTGAGTATCTTCTTAGGGTTGATGGGCTCCCAATGTGGGGTAGAAGGCAGAGGCTGCCTTGGGTTGGATACGTTGGTCGGCGCCGGCAGGTATCATGTTTGGTGGTGGCACATTGGTTGCTGGAACGGTCAGCAGTGGGACCTGCGGGTTGTTGTTGGCAGCGGCTGGGGCACTGGCTGCCAGGTTGAGTGTCTGAGCAGCGGCCTGTCCTCCTGAGGGGCCGCGGGGTCTGCCAGAGGGCGGTCCTGGTCTACCTGGGCGGTCACGCCCGCTGTCAGTGGATTTCATAGACACCATTTCCTCGGCTGCTTCCCTGCCGATGGGGATGGCATCCCAGTCCACTGAAAAGTCCCGGGACTTGGCATGGTTGAGCCTGGCTCTAGCCATCGCCTTCTTATACAAAGCTGGGTGGTACAGGAACACTTGTGATATCGCATTCAGGGCTGCCCGGACTCCTCCTTGTGCTGCTGCCAGAGAAATGATGGTGAGGTCCCCCAGCAGTTTGAGGATCAGCAGCAGCAAGCACAAGATGGCGGCGCCATCTCCCCACTCGTGGATGGCTTGTCTAAATCCTGCCCAGACATCCAGGGCTGCCTCTCCTTCCTCCGCCAGTCGGTCAATGTTGTAGGACACTATCCCATGGTCTCCTGTGGCCGAACAGCTGCCTTGCTGAACGCAGGAGCCATAGGATAGGCCGGTCAGCATGGCGCTCTTGTATGCTGGGAACGCCAGCAGCTGTTGCCAGTCGTTCAACTCAGCCTGTGAATACAGACCACCTGAACTGAAGTCATCTAAGGGGTCTGTCAACAGCTGCTTGGGCGTATCCAGCGGGGGTGGCCTCTTCTTGGGAGCAGGGGTCAACTCTATCCAGCCTTCCTCTGCGTGCACAGTCAGGGGGTAGGTGGAGGAACAGGGAATCTTGGTGGCATGCTCACTGTATACCCGCGTCACGGCGTCTACAAAACCTGTGGGCTCCACTGGCACTTTGTCCCAACACTCCTTGTGTTCGCGGACAACATACTTGTGCCTTTGGCAAGTCAGCTGCAGCAGGATGTCTCCCCTCAGTACCGAGAACGTGCTCCCCTGGACACGCACCGGGTGGGCCGGATCTAGTTGCTGGAGCTTCCAGCAGTTGGCCGCTACTTCTTCTGCTGCAGTGCTCCTCATGCGTGTTTCCAGGGTGAATCCAATATAACCTGCATGGATCTGTGCTTGGAGGGGAACGTCAACATCCCTGGCCGACACTCGGGGCAGCGCAGCCGCGGCTGGGTCAGCTGCCACAAACAGCGCTGGATGGTTGGTGGCATGGGCCTCGAAGTCGCAGTTCACAATTGAGGTGGGGCTGGTCATGTTGATGAAAAACTGGGCCTGATGGTCAACCAGATATGCATCCCTCACCAGGCTGGGCTGGAGGCTGCGGATCAGCCTCAAGGGGCAATCTCTTCCCAGGTGGTCCCACACGTAGGTTGCTTCCCCAGTGATACAGGACAGCTCAGAATGGGGACAGTCGAGGGTCAGGTGGTCAGACTGGGACTCCACCCGTCCATCCTCCACCACATAGGTCTCCTCCTTGACCAGCAGCCGCCGCTCCTGGAGCACTAATTCATTGCGGTAGAGCTGGCCCTCAAAGTGGACGTCCTCCCCCTCGCAACCCACCCCCTCGGGGCTGTTGACGAGGGCGCCCACTACATCAACGGTGAAGAACAGGGGGTGGTTCAGCTGGAACGTCAGTGGCTGGGTCTTGCCTGGCAACGTGTATACTCGGTTCCTGGCCAGGTCTCGGCACGCTTCTGGGTCTATCTTGGTTGGCCTCATGAGGGTGGGGACCGAGGTCACCTTGAGGTGACCCCATACCCCACACCTGAATGTCCACTGGGACACGGTGAGCTGACAGCTGAACCCAGTGGTTTCCCTCACCTTGACTTGCTGCAGGACGTGGATGTCGTGGCCCAGGGGCACCTCCTGGTGTAGGGGCTCCGTGTCACACATCTTTTCTTTGTTGTAAGACGTGACATGGGTGGGGTTGGCACAGTCCCACCCCACCAGGACGTAGCTGGTTGTAGGCCACACGGCTGCCAGAAGGAGGCCCCACAGGACCATCCACCAATGGGAGAGGCTTCCAGGTAACCATCTTCCTCGGGCACGCAGCTGGGGATCTCCGGTTCTGGTCACGGCTGCTTCTTGGGGCTGGACACGGCTGGGCTGCTCCTGGCTAGACACAAATTTCCATTGAGCGTTATCTGTATGCGGCCGAGGCACCCCGATACCCTCCCCAATGACAGACTGGCAAGCGACTGGCACTTGCCTGGGTGTCGGCTCCCCTAGCCCTAAATGCTCCCTTCCCTGGTCCAAGGCATGCCCAGTGGCATGGGGCTGAAGTGCATGTGGCACAGGCTCGCCCTTACTCAATGCCCTCCCCTGCCCTAGGAACTCAGGTGCATGTGGCACAGGCAAGCCCTTATTTTCCCAATTTTCAATCTCCCCAGCCTCAAGTGCAGGGGGCACAGGCAAGGCTGGGTGTTTACAAGGTTTTGGATTCAATACATTTAACAAATTCAACTTATCCTGATGGTGAGCCGCTGGGTTCCCTTGGCTGGTAGAGGGCTCTGGATGGCATGTAGCTGGACTCTCCCTGCAGGCTGGTGGCGCTGGCTGGCATGTAGCTGGGCTCTCACTGCAGGCTGGTGGCGCTGGCTGGCTGGGGGTGACGGGTGTCACCCCTTCCTCTGGGACCGCTGGCTCGTTCCAGGACTCAGGTCTCTCGGTGGCGGCGACGGGGGTCGCCCCAGACATCAGGTTGGAGGCTGGCTCGTTCCAGGATCCAGGTATCTCGGTGGCGGCGACGGTTGTCGCCCCAAGCACACGGTGGGAGGCGCTGGATAGCACCCCCCCATCATCCCAGGTGGCGACGCCGGGTGGCGTCCCATACATCGATGCAGAGGTGCTGGCTAGCACCTCCTGCCTCTCTCGTTCAGCGGCTGCCAGGGCCTCCCCATACACCGTCTCAGGGACGCTGGGCAGCGCCCCTCCACTCTTGCTGGGTAGGCTCGGTCGGGCAGGTTCCATCATATTGAGACTGAAAGGCTGGGGCCTCAGCACCTCTGGCTCGGCTATGTTGTTGGGCTGTATCAGCTCTGGCCCCAGATGGTTCAGACTGAAGCCTAGGCCAACCCGGTTGGGCTCAGCCGCGCCGCCCAGTACGTTGATCCTAGCTGGGACAGTCCCGAACTGCGGCATCCCATCGGCTCGGTCCGCAGCTCTGGAGGCGGCTGCTTGCGGTGGCGGTGCTGGGGGCGCGCTCCCTTCCATATGGGCCACTCTGCTGGGCTTCCCTGGAGGGGCACCTTTGTCGGCGGTGCGCCTGCGGCTGGCTACCTGGGCCCAGTCAGCTCTACACTCGGCCGCCGTGTGGCCGTCATAGTGGCAACGCTCACACTTGGCAGAACGGTCACGGCGTGGCTGGGTGCGCCTCTCCTCTAGGCTAACTTCCATAGGCGTTGGACAGTCTCGAGCTCGGTGGCCTCTCCCCTGGCAGCGGTAGCAGCGGCCTGGAACCTTGTCATCTGGAGCGACCTTCCCCATCTGGTGGAGACCCGGAGCCAAGGAGCCAATCTCCATTGGCTCCGACTCGTCATATTGGGGCAACTGGATGCAGGCAGATCCAGTCAGCCCGTCGGTCGAGTCCACTAAGCACACACCCTCCTTCAGTTGCTTAGTAACCATGGTCACGGTGAACATGGCCTTGCGAGTGTACTCAGGTACACTCGCAATTTCATGGTTCATCATGAGGCGTTTTACATTGGCGTTACAAATTCCACGGTTTAATTCGTCCACCAACAATTCAAGATCCTCATGATTGTAGGCGTCCCTATACAAGGCGCACTTTGTTGATATGTACGCCTGTATAGGTTCTGTCGAGTGTTGCTTGTAGTCCCTAAACGCTTGTTTAAGCGTTTGGGACTCAAAAGCAGGACGAAATAACAATTCACACTCGGTCTTGACCTGCTCGTAGGTCAAGGCTTGGCCTGCCTCGCCAAACAGATGGGACGCCATTTCCGCCGCTTGCCCTACCAATGACAGTAGTAGGGCGTTGCGGCGGTTGAGGGAATCATGAGGTGGCACGCGGTAAGCCGCCCATGACATTTCCAGTCGGCGGATATGTGCCGACCAGGACTGCTTGGGCGGCCCTCTATACTCCGGCAGATTGCTCAACATCAGCTTGCGGTACTCGGCTGGTGCCGGCTGAGGGTCATCCTGGAGCCATCCTGGGGCTTGGTCACCTCCTGGGACTTGATGCTGGTCCATTGGGTCAACGGTGAAACGGCGGGCACAAAGTTATACAGGAATACAATGAATGGGTTGTCACTTGAGGCTTCCTAGCCTAACAGCCAACACTGTTTGTATCACTAGGTTGGGAGTTTTAGTTGCAAAGGTATAACTTAGCTGTACTTATCAATGGTTAGATGTTGAGGTAGATAGATGTTGAGGTAGATAGATGTTGAGGGTCTGAACTGCTGTCAGGAACTGATTGGGTTTTCCCTTATCACACTAGAGCTAGGAGGAAAGAAACTTGCAATTCTTTATTTGCTAAAAATACCCCTGTTAGATGCTATGGAGTAGCTCTGCTCTGGTGTGAAGGTGTGTGTGTGTGTGTGTGTGTGTGTGTACGTGGAATCTTCTGCCCTTGTAACGCGCGTTCGCGCCGTCAAATCCGCGCACACGGGGAAAACGCGCTCTCACCCCTCAGCTCGCTCCCTCATTGGTCCGTTTCGTCCGTTGGATTTATGATGTTTTCCGCACTTTGTTGCGCTACCCGTGAATGGCGCTCTGTATATCCGATCGCTAGCTCCACACTACAGACGGACTTGGCCTAGTGTGGGTAGGAAGGGGGAAGCGCGTGAGGGGACGGGGGTAACTCCGTCCGTTCCCACTGTGAGGGAGGGGGTAACTGTGTGTTGGTGTAATGGGGCCTCTGCTTCTTAATCTCAGGCTTATCTGTTATATAACCCTGATTGTATTTGTCTTCAAATGGAAAGGGGCCCCCTCCCCTTCCCTTGGAATAAAGGGTGTATTTGTTATTGTGCTGTGGGCTTGAAATTGTTTTGATTATATTACATCTAACTTTTATTGCTGTCCTTATCACAATTACATAACAGATTTGTTGACCAACTCTGTTCTATTTTTAGCTGTTATCACAATAAACAGTAATCCAAGCCTGTTCTATTCTTAGATTTATCACAACACAACAATTTGTTTGCCAAGCTTTGCTCATAAATCTATTGTTTGGTCATCACATTGGGGTGGTAATCCCTGCAAATGTGATATAATATCTGTCTTCTAGATGGGTGGCTGCGTTGTAGCTTCTCAGGATACTCGGGGTTGACGTAGTTTTTCTCTGTTCTGGTGCACTACACCCGTATGTTAGCTCGCAGCTTGCAGCTATGTGGCATGTTTCAGCCTATCGGCGGCAGGGAATGTCCCGTCCTGCTAGCGCCACTGGTTCGGATCCTGCTATTTCTTGCAGTAAAGTTGGCCTATTTTCAGCCGTCTACACGTATTTGGCTTGTTTCAGCCGGTCCGCAGGCCTGTTTCAGCCCTTTTGGCGCTCAATTCTCCGTTAGATATCAGCGCTGCTCGCGGTTATTCGTCAGATTTCGCTGTTTTGCTTCCACAACTGCCGGATGCAGAGTTAAACTTCGCTGTCCAGGGTGGGTAATTCAGGTTGCTTGCGTCAGTTTTGCCAGATTCACTGCTGGGAGTACCTTAGCCTCAGATGCGCGTCTGCTCTACACTTGTGGTTCGCCGTAATCTCACACAGCTGTCACCAAAGTTGTGGTATCCGCCGAGGATCAATGGCAGACACCGGAGTTCAATTAGATTACGGCAGTGTGACAGACGTGGACACCTTACTATAGAGAAGCTACGCTTCTCTAGCTTTCACTAGATAATGATCAACATCTACTTTTAGTTGTCACTTTATTGAAGGCTTAAGATATACTGGAGTTATATACAACAAACAATAATTACATGGATAGGAATAAATAATCATAACATAAAAGCATAAATAAGATATGTACAATGGTCAGTTTGGGCAATAATGATTCCCCCATCCCTGGAAAGGGTGGGGGAGAATTAAGAATACAGTTAGCCATAATAAACATGACAGATTCAAATCATTAATTCTAAGCGTAGGGAGGGGGTCACTAGACCCCTTCCCCAGGACTCGGGGGAGGGCCATTGACCCTCCACCGAACCCCAGATCAGGGGTGCCATAGACATGGCTCACGGTTGCCGAATACCACACAAGGACGTTTAAGATATCTCTGTAATGAGGGGGGGAGGGAGTAAAATTTTCTTATTTAATAATCTATTCCCTTAAAATAACTTGTGATGAAGAATGAAATGTTTTCACGATCTGTTAAACGTTAATGGTACAAATCACCAAGGTTTTTCAGGGGGGCTTGGAGTTAATATCCTATGTCCTTAGGCTTATACACGACAAACGGCTAAACGTTCATGCTATGTTTTCACATTATTATAGAGAAAGGAAATTTTTGATTATAGAGAAGCTTCGCTACTAAAAAAATATTAGATGTTTATCACATCGTATGATGTTTTCCTCGGATATTGAAATGAAATATTATAAGATTAAAAAGCATCTAGTGTTTGCCCGGACTAACAAAAATGGTATTGATTTTATGATTTTTATTTTGATATTCGTGGGAAAATGTCTGTAATATATTGCTATACATGATTTTTCAATATGGCTGAGAACAGGTTCTAATCCACCAGCTATTAATCGGTTTCAAAGCCATACTTTTTACAGTGCACTAATTGTTTTCTCTTATGTTTCTCCATCCCCCCTGTTAATCTAGAAGCATTATGGTGATATGAAATTCAATGATTTAAGAGATAATTTCTGACATATTTGGGAGAGAACATTGACCTGTAAATTATGCTGGTACTCAAAGTTAAAGACATGATACCTCTTATTTATTCTTTGGCTTAAAACCTTTGGGTACTTTTATTACACCTTGCTGGGTTGCATCAAACTAACAGTATCAACCAACAAATTTAATCTATAGAGGTGATAATCAAGTTAAATTATAATTGATAATATATATTAATTTATCTCCATTGTCTTTTCCCTTCAGATCCCCAAAAACTAACCTGCCAGATATTTTTGTCATAATTTGTAAAAGCAATGTCTATATAGGGAAGGTTTATAACTATTTTGAGGGAGAGTAGTAACATCCTCCCAACCCCCCTAAGAAAATGTCTTCCAATCCTTAAAAGATTTTTACTTCATCTTCCTAAAACTAAATTAGAAGTAAGACCGCTTTGAATCTTAAAAGTAGTAAGTTGAGTTATGACAGATCTCGTGAACGGCTTAACTGATCGTTGTACAATTTACAGGGAAGTAATATTATGGTCCAAGTAAGAATTTTTGTCCCTCCCCCCTACAAAAAAATAAGGGTGGGGGGGGAGGGGGTCGCTAGTGAAAGAGCAAAGCCACTAAAAGTGTTTTTACACAATCAGATTTAAATCATTCAACTTACTATGAACACAGTATTATGTCGACATACTTAACGGACCAAAGACTAACCTGGCTGGTTAGTTGATATTCCGTAATACAATGTTATCTGTTGTTAGAATCAGCTATACACCCAATAATCAGTTATATAGAGCAGAATTGCAGGGATGTCCATGTTTAAAATTTGTAACGTTTTTATGTCTACATAAGTATCAAGGAATGGAGGGGACATTAGGCTGTTTATTACACAAGTCACCAAAGTTTTAAATAAAAGGTGGCTTATCAGCGGCCTGGCTGTAACTACGAACAATGAAAGCTGTTGAACTGCCGGCTATCTGCTGTAGCTTTTGGGAATGCTAGTTTTAGCCGTTTCGGCTGTAGTTTATTAAGAATTAGGTTTAATCCTATGAGGTTGCAGTCACCCCCCCCCCCCCAACCTTTTCAGCAGACCCCTCCTTAAATATTAGAGAACCAATTACCAATCCCTTTCTTTCTAGCCTTATGGCTTTAAAGTATAACAAAAGAAAAACAGATCTTTATATTTCATCAATTTTTCTCAGGGGGTTTCTACCCCCCCCCCCCTCTTCAACTCCCATACCTCCCCGTTCTCTTTTTCCATCTAATTTTTAATGTTTCTGTAGCTGCTTTATGTATAGTTTTATGTAAGGATAAGTGATTAGGAGAATTATGAAAAGCCAATATTTTGTAAATTTTCATACTGTTTGTCTAAATTTCGGGTAGCTTAAGGGATAAGATAGAGGAAGTAAAATCTATGTACACCCTCAATTATTATTTGCGAAATTATACCCACTGCACTGCAGATGATATTTATAGGCAGAACAGTTTGGATATTGAAGGTTTGTGAATCAAAAAAAGATTTTAAAAAGTACCCAAAATTTTTAATCAACAAAACCAAAACACAACTTTGGGTGTCACTCCTATGTCACTTTTCTATAAATATAAATAAACAAAAGGATTTGTGTGCTTGGATTTAATTTCAACTTTGACGGATTATCGGACTATAACGATAATCTAGATCTACTTTATCTATTAATAGTGACTACGCTCCTAGCATCTAGAGGAAGGCATGAAAAACAGCATAAAACCATTCCAATACTTAAATATAAAAATAAAACAGCCTAAAACCATCACAGCTTACCTACAATAGAGAACCTTATCGGTACAGTAGTTATTAAGATCTTAAACTTCAGACAAAAACCTTGCTACTTTATAATATGGGATTTCATAATATTTTTTCTAGGGCATAATATTGATGAACCAAGCGTAACCTACTTTCAATGCTTTAGTGCTCTGTGTTTTATCTTTTCTAATCTTTTCAAAGAATCTTTTATTCAAATAATTTAATTTTAATCTAGGTAATGATTTCAGGGTATGTGTAGCCCTTTTATGTCCAAGCAGGCGGTGAAAATAATCTTACACAACTTTTTAGAGACATTAGGGATAAGGTTGTGTTTTCTGAACAAGGACAATTAAAGGAAAGGAAAAAAAATACAGAGCTGGATCTTTAAATGTGTAGCCGTTCCGTAGTCGTAGCCGTAGCTGCCTCTACTGACAGTGCTGCAAATAAAACATGGATTTTTAAATGTTTGAAGTGTTTATGTATTATCATAATTATCTTTTCTTTTACTAAAATTCAAAAAGTAGTTGTGATTTAAAGATCGCATATAGCCCTGGTCACGCGTAGCCAACTTGATTAGGTTAGTGGCTGTACCTGTACCTGTACGGCTACGGCAACGGCTACACATTTAAAGATCCAGCTCTGTTGAAATAATCAATTTGGCGTGGAAAAAGTACTGTACAACTAAATCTAGAAATAAATTCTAAAAGTTTTAACCCAACATACGAAAAAACTATGTCTAGCATCGTATTATATCCAGCTTTCTACGAATATAAAAATGTGCAATCATAAGATTAAAACCAGTTTTTTAGCCGGTGCCTTCGGTACCTCGCGGCTAAAAAAACTGGTTTTATTCTTATAATTGTACATTCTATATCCGCGGAAAGCTGTTTATAATACAATGCGAGAAATAACTATTCTTAAGCATCCTAACCCCTAACTTTGAAAATATTCTAGTAAAAAAATGTTAAAAGCTTATGGAGGTCGCCATCTTTCCCTGTCAAATTGGTTGGAAATGTATGTAGTTTATTCTTGGAGTAATTTAGTATAGAACTTATTATACTAGCTCCAAGGGAAGGATTGGGAGGTCGGGAAAATAGCCCTAAACTATCCTAAGACTTCCATGAAAAGTACATCCAATTTGGACCCGTATCTATCGAGGTGTTTAGCTTAAAAAACCTTAAAATAGGACCTCACTTTTATATCTTACTTATATCTTTTACCGTCAATAAAGGGTTAAACAAATGGATATTGACAGGAGATAATTTGTCATCAATTTTGGTTGCTAATCTGGACCACATTTATTGGTCAGTTTGTGCATCTCGTAGGAGGAAAGATTGGAGGCGAAGAGGGTTTGTAGGGGAGTATCGTTATTTTAACCAGTTGCGATTATATCTTTATTATAGTACATGAAAGTTTGGTGCAACATCCAAGTAATGATATATCGATTATCAAACAGTATTCCACTTTTCGGATAATCCACTCTTAAACAGATTACTCTTTGAAAAAGCAATTTTAGTTTGTATTTAATTATCTTCTAGCTTGATGCTAAGATCTAATTCTTTAAGTCCCTGCTAATTTTTCTTTATTTCCACTATGTAATAGATTTGTTATTAATTTAGACTGATTGAGTAATGGATGAAGGGTAGAAATATTGATGCTTTTTACATGTTTTACATGAATAAAAATAAGGTTGTTACCCTTAAAATGTATAGAAATAACATATTCCCCTTATTTGAAATAAATTGATAATAAATGGGGGGGGGGGGGGGGGGGTGGGGTAAGGTAAGATTTTCTTGTTTTTCTGTTTTACCTTCGGTTAGGTTATATTTGATACAAGGTAGCCCGAAATGGTTATGGCCTAATAAAGAATAAAAAAATCTTACCCCTATATTTCCAAAAATAAAGGGGGGGGGGGGGATAGGAACTAATACATTGGAATAATCTATTATAGCAAAACTTCATTTGAAAACTATTTTGAAAACAGTGGATAGTAAAAAAATATTTTAGTCATTCTAAATCTTACTAATTGTAATCTAGTATTAGATGTGTATATAAAGAATTAGATTAACTACACATATCTTCTCTACCTACAACCCTTAATTAGATAAATTAAACCGACAACAGAATTACATAAGAAAGATATATATACTAGCGGCTGCGCGCCCCTAGAGGCATCTAGGGGCACTAAGGAGGGGGGGGGGGGAAGTCGAACACTCCACTACTTTCCATTAAATTCTAAAAAAGAAAAGTATTTTTGAGGGAGGGGGGTGTTTTGTTCTAGTGAGATTTCTCTTGGAAGGGTGGAGATACCCTCCACCTAAACCTCCCCAGGACCTATATTAAACTTCTTAGAGAACCATGTCGGTCCAGTGGTTAATCATTATGTTAATACGCACACGGGTATGGCACCCAGTAGATTAAAAATGTAGGCACGTTTAAAAAAATAATAGAGCAAATAAAATACTACTCCGAAAGGGATGGGGGATATTGGACTAATAATTATACTGTTCCTCAAAGTTTTACAGACGTTCCTTTATTCGTTGGCTTAAAAACTTTGAAGACTTTCATAACATCAAACCAAGCAGTTTCCAGTTTTTCCACCAAAAATTTGAATTGACAGAAGAGGTAATTTATCATAATTAGAGGTAAAAATAAGTCTGTCTTCAATTGTCTATTAATCCCTTAAATAGATTCTTACTTACGTTTGGAGCTGTACATTTTAAACGGAATGAAACATTAATAACATAGAAAATATTCGTGTAAAATTATATTAAAATAAATATTCGCAATATACAAACATCCATGGCTTAAGGCGAACAAAATCATCATTAAAGCAAATTCGTTAGGTTCTTAATTACTTTTCATTAAGAAAACCAACACAAAAAAGCAGTAAAAATTTTAAATATAATTAATAGTACTTTCATAGATTTTTTAATGAAAGGTTAAATAAAAGATAAAATCTATTTTAACAGTTAAGTATAGTTTTTATCTCATCGTGTTATAGACAGCTTTCCGCGGTTATTAAACCAGATGAAAACTATCTTTGTTAGTCTCGAGTGGCCGATGGCCCGGGCTAACAAAACTGGTATTTATTTTATTATTTTTATTTTAACATTCATGGAAAATTGTCTGTAATACTATATTACACATGATTTTTATTATGACTGAGAACTGGTTTTAATCCAACGGATATTAATCTATTCTTTTATAATAAAAACTGATGATGTTACTATAATTACGGCATTGCAATGTTTTGTTAGCCATTGCCACTTTATTTTGATAACTACATAAACTATGATTTATTTATGTCGACATAAAGCTGTTATGTCAAGCGCTTTGATAGTCTGTTTGGAGGAAAAAGGGGGAAGGGCTCATAACATACACACTGGTTGAACTTCAAAACAAATGTCGTGCCATAAAATAGTATCTTGTAGTACTATTTCACAACTTCTAGCCTGGCTTAATTTTTAATTAATTTTAAAGTCTCTCTCTCTCTCTCTCTCTCTCTGTCTCTCTCTCTCTCTCTCTCTATCTATCTCTATCTCTATCTCTCTCTCTCTCTCTCTCTCTCTCTCTCTCTCTCTCTCTCTCTCTCTCTCTCATTCTCTCTCTCTCTCTCTCTCTCTCTATCTATCTATCTATCTATCTATCTATCTATCTATCTATCTATCTATCTATCTATCTATCTATCTATCTATCTATCTATCTATCTATCTATCTATCTATCTATCTATCTATCTATCTATCTATCTATCTATCTATCTATCTATCTATCTATCTATCTATCTATCTATCTATCTATCTATCTATCTATCTATCTATCTATCTATCTATCTATCTATCTATCTATCTATCTATCTATCTATCTATCTATCTATCTATCTATCTATCTATCTATCTATCTATCTATCTATCTATCTATCTATCTATCTATCTATCTATCTATCTATCTATCTATCTATCTATCTTTCTCTATCTCTCACTCTCTCCCTTTATGTTTTTCTCTTTCTCTTTCAATCTCTCTTTTCTTCGTTTTCTATTTTAAGATAAGTGTTTTTACAAAATGTATAAATATTAAAATCACAAAAGAATAAGTTTAGTCATATGAATTTTTATATAAAAGTTTTAAGTAGTATATCTATGTGTTTGTGGCGAAAGATCTTGCAAACAGCTCTACTGAAATGGCTATTGCTTTCAGAGAAGATTTTTATCTATTTTGGTAGATGATTGTACCCTTCCTTATTTCTAAAAAAAAATAATTTTTGCTAAACATAACTAACCCTCATTTTAAAAAAAAATCTCATTCTTTTTGAGGTAAAAACACTGGGTTCCTAATTTCAGGTTATAGGTTAGGAAAGAAGGGAAAATTTATCAGGCCATTGAGATGATAAGCAGTTTTGATAAATAAAAAATTTGTTACATTAAAGTCACACCCTGCCCCATAATATTTACCCTGGGGCCAAATTTAATGAGTCTTTAATAAGTCTATTAATCAAACATAACTTAGGTATGAGTGGAGTAGCTACCTTGGGATATAAAGGGATAAAACAATGGCCGAAAAATCAGATGATGATAGATGATATTCCCTCTTGTACATATAGATTACAATTATTGGTTGAAATATTTGGATACTTGACTAAATGAATCAACCAATCAAAATTTATTAAAAGTCTGCAAAGTCGTTAAGCCAACGAATAATAAAACGTTATTAAAATAAACAGCCCATTATCCTTTTTCTTCCTGTAGTTACCTGAATGCCAGGGAACGGTCAATAGGAGATTTTTAAAAAGTGTATGTCGTCCATATGGCATTAAATAAAAGGGTCATAGTTGACATATTAACTTTAATTACACTATTAATGTTTGAAATTAGTCGCTGCAAACAAATTATAGATATGACATTAATATTATAGAATTAAAAAAGCGTCTAAAGCTGACATATTTTCGACATACCGTTATTCTAAAGTCATTATTAATGTCGACTATACAGCACTTAATTCAAATGGACATTGACATAATATCGAAACCAAAGGTAACATATTTATTGCATCTTCTAATAGACAGTTTTCCGCAGATAGTAAATTGTCTATTATACGATACGATACATGGATTTTCAGTATGGCTTGTAATAATCTAGCGAGTATTAATCGGTTTCTAAGCCATACTGAAAATATCTATATATTCCTTTAACCATGAGCTAACTAGAGCAAATAATGAACCTAAATTGTATTAACTTCTGTTACGTTTTTTCCTCTATTTTTAGCATCGTTAATGATCTTAGATAATTAAAAACCATCATATTTTTTGTTTTCTAATTGCGAAACTATAATTAAGAGTAGTTACATTAATGGATATAGTTAAGTTAGGTTTCTAATATGGATCTCATTTATTGATTAGTTCGTTCATCCAGTAGGAGGGGAGGAGGTAAAGGGTGGTGAAAGGCTAGCTGCAAGTTATACTTTATTAGAGAACATGAAACTCTGGTGTAACATCCAAGTATTAATAAATCCATTGTCAATATAAAATATGGTTCTTTCTTTTAGGATTCTAAATTCTTTTACACTTTCCCATTTTTGAAACCTCTTCCCCCCCTATAAGACATAAATTTATACAAATCAAATAACCCATTTGTCTTAAATAGAAATAAATCTTTCAATAGACAACCAAAAAAAACGATTTATTTCAATTTCTACCCCTTAACCTACATATTTATATCAGAAAATTGTAAAAATCTATTTAAACAAGGAAAATTGCATACATAAGAAGTGCAGCAATAGTAATAACAAAGCTAAGGATCGAATTGCACCCGGGATCTTAATAGATAAGACAATGGACGATATATTGTTATACATCCCCAATGATGATTACCTAAAAATAAATAATCCCTTCTGTAATAAGTTGAAAAGTTTTGACACTTCTAGTTTAGAACTAATTATCCAAAATTCAATAAAATTAACCAAAGTTGTGAGCTAACGAATAAGATAAAAGTGTTATAAAACTTTGGGTACCAAAGTAATTTACTGTCTAATGTCTCCCTTCTTCCCTGAAATATTTCCTTGCTCACAAGAATATGAGATAGATTATTTTAAACTCAATTAACCAATCCCTGCATCGCTATTGAGTGATATATAGTTCTATATTATATCAACCTTATTTCTAAATTGGTGCGCGATCACTGCCGCGTATTATTACATACGCATTGTGTTAGTAACAAGGATGGCAACATATATAAGTAGATAATCACAACAAATTATGGATGAAAAAAACGAACAATGTGTGTTATCGATGTTTAGTTGTCATAAAAAGAAAAGAAATTAATAGAATAAATGAATAAAGATTGTTGTTATTTTGAGCCTTAAAGACAGACAGACAGACCATTTAAATCATATAAATCATGTTTATTTTTATAGAGAATCCTCAAAAAAATACAGAAGTTCATCTAAAAATAGCTGTTTTATAAATCACATTTACCTTAAAGCGTGTTGGACAGACTGTCCTACTAAAGGACTGACAAACATACAGACAAAGAGAATTATTGAGTAGCTACTCTTGTAAAAAATAGTAGATACATAAGAGGGCATTAAAATGATTAGAGTAAGTTAAAATAGCTTTTGATGACCTTTGAGGTTGGAATACACCACAAGACCTTTTTTTAGTGTATCTCTGAACAAACTTTGCTTAACGGTTATTTGGTCAAACAAACTTTCTTCAAGCAACTAGCCTTTTGATTTCACGACCTTTTTCTGGAAGTCCAAACTGTGCATAGTAAGGGGTTGCGCCTGTCTTGGTTAAAGGCAATCTCCCTACTTTAACTATTTATATGGCATACCTGACATAGAAGCAGTAGAAACCATTTTTAACCTGATGAATTGCTAATGTGATACATGTGTGGAGGGGAATGCACACCTTCTAAATTACAATACAAATTGAAATTCTAGAAGAAACAAAGATTTAACAGAGTTTTATAGAAAGCATAAGATTAATAAGTTTAAAGTCTTGTAAAATAACAGTAAACTAGTATACAGTAATGAGATATTTAACATTTAGGTATATTTAGCTAATATAAAGCTATGACTAGTATTAACATAAGAAATGAACACCCAAATGATAATATCATAACTAACTTTCATTGAGGTACGGTCTGATGTAAGGACACAAATATAGAGTAACTGCAATGATGACTAAAAGTAAAATGAGTCTTTTGTATCAGATGAAGTTCTACCCTTCTCTCCTAATTTCAATATTCTAGGTTTATTTTATTTTGGGCTAATGGATCATTCCATTTTTTGGTTTTCCCTTTCTGGATAAAAGGGGTGAATTTTAACCCTTTGTAGTAGAGCATTTTTTGAATAAATTTTAGAGACACTCTTTAAGGTTACAGACAAATAGACAGACAGACAGACACACAAACAGAAAATTTTAGATAGGCCGCTAGGCAGTTGGATATGCATATATAAAACAAATAGACTAACATATATAGCGACAGATATTAAATGTATAATCCAGACAACTACCAGGCTCAAGTAGGGAAGACCCTTTTCTTCTACTAGCAAATTACTTTCTGTTCTTTGTAGGGAATCGGCTGTATTAACATTTCCGATGCTATTAGCTGATTTCAAAGACCCAGTACAAAATCGGGACAGGCTCCATCTTTTATTTTACTTTACAGACTAAAGAAAAGGAATATTAAAATTGAAGAAAAAGTAATGTTATTAACCTGAAACGTAGTAAAAAGGGTTAAAATTGTATATAAAAATGTTTAAAACAATTTGTTTTGTAAAATGAATTTAATATGTTTAGTATGTTGATGTGCATTAACTTCCGCACAAGTATCACAATATTAACAACAGGACAAATTTTCCCTTTCTATTTACTTTACTCTTATCATGAAAATTGACATATTGATACTTGGATCTTAAACCAGATTTTCAGGTTCTTTATTAAAGTGAATCTTGCAGCAGGCAAAAACAACTATTATCACCTTCCATCCCTTTTACCTCATCCCCTCTCCTTCAATTAAATAAACGAATTGACCAATAAAATAGTTCCATGTTAACAAATTAGAATGACAACAATTTTTCCCCTGTCATAATATCTTTGTATATTCTGCATCTATAATCATGAAACACCCATTTGTTTTGCGATCATGAAAAACTGAATAATATGCGGAAACGATTACACACCTTAGTATGTTAGGGTGTGTAATTGTAAATATGTTTTAAAGTTAATTAATCTTTTTAAACTTTGATTTACTTTTTGAAAGCGAAGCTTTTCTACAACTAAGGCAAATGACCTTTAATAAAACCTTTAAGCAGTACGTTCGTAATGGCTGGCTCTGATCGTTAGTTGAGTTACAATTAATAAGCGTGGCAACTCTATGATAGTTACAATGGTTATGTAATGAGGTCACAAAATTTTTATTACCAGTGTCATTTTCAATTCAATGTGCCCTATCTTTCTGTATATGAACACAGTACTTCAAGGTTTTGACAGGAAAAATTGAATGTTTAAACCCTGCAGGACTTCTTTTAGATTTAAAATCGAATATAAAAGTTAAAAATAACATGCATAAAAACATCCTTAAAGTAAAGATTAGCAAAAAAGAAGTTCAGACAAACGAACATCAACAAAATGTATATTATCAACGTATTTAGTATTCAAAATTATTTACATCTATCCCAAGAGCAATCAAAATTTGCCTAATTGTTACGGGAATTAGCATGCCAAGTTTAAAATCGTTAGGACAGGTTTACATGCCTAAATAAATGATAAAATCTCTCAGTTCAGATTTTAAAAAAACGAGAAGTTAAAAAATTGAGGGGGAACAATTGTCATGGTGTTAAATCAGCATTTCAAAAAGTAACAAGAATGACAACATCCATGAAACTATTGCTTAAAAATCTTACTTTGTGTTATGTTTGAAATAGAAAATGGTAATTGATATCAACAAGGAAAAGAAACATTGTTGAAGCAAAGTGATGAAAAAAACATATAATTAAATATAAAGAACTTATTAAAATCTAGTGTTTTTTAAATGCAAGATTAACCGGTAAAAAACCTAAAACCAACGTGGAAGCTATGTTATATTTACTTCATAGAATAAGATAAAGTCAATTCAGACGTTATAACCATAACCATAATTTTGGAAAAGTTTGTCGTTAAAAAAACTGAAAAAGATTGAACAAAAGGCATTACTGATATGAGAAATCAAAAAGGTTGTCCCCTCACTGTCGCATATTATTACATCCGCATAGCGTGTCATTTCGCAAAAAAAGTAAAGCAAAGAGAAAATTGCAATTTATGCCTTTATGATAATTCAGTTATTTGAAATAATAAAATAGCGTTGGAAATATAAACACAGTCGTGTGCCTACAAAAGAACTTAATGTAATTTGCTGGCAGACGAAAGGTCTCCACCTCTTAATCAGGAAGATGTATGGATTATACATCTATAGTTATACATTTATTGTTCTGACATAATATAATACTTGCGCGGAAATGTATGCACACCCCCGAAAAGTTGTAATTGATGTCTATTTGTAGAAAGATACATATCTAAATACAATTCACTTCAAAGTTTAACCCGATAAAAAAAATTGTCAGGGACTGCTGTGATAGGACAACTAAGGATAATTCCAATCTATTCCCATCCAGTTTTGTAACCATGTTTTCTTTTCCGTTGACTTAACAACTTTGGGTACTTTGGTTTGGTTCCAAACTGGAAGCGTCCAAACCCTTCAACCAATAATATAAAGCTACAGACAGAGTAGTCTTGTTTATCATAAATGGGGGTGTATGTATATCAATTTATCGTATAATGTCTTATCCCTTTAGATCCCTGGGTTTAACCCGATAAAAAAAGAGAGAAATTCCCCTCATTTAGATAGTGCTACCAGGGATTAAGAGAAGGCTAAATTTGGTAAACATTGAGTTGCAACCATATAGACTTCTCTCAATTCAAACAGCCCTAAGATAGGTAAGGAAAGGTTAGGTTAGGTTAGGTTCGTTCTTCAACTTTTAAAATAGCCCCACGCAAAAAGGCTAGCGCAAGATTTAGTCAACTTGAAAGGCTAGTAGCTAGAAGCATTTAGTGTAGATGTTGATGATCTCTTTTGAAGGGAGGGAGATTGTAGGCGTTGGTTCTTGGCTCTGCTGCTGCTGCTGCTAATGGTGTTCCTACTGTAGTAGAGGTGAATGCAAGGCGTATACATGACCAACATAGCAACCCCACTAACCTCAACACGAAGGATCTATGGAAAAACCCGGTTAAAGTTGCCAGATTCCTGGGTTTGGCAACAAATGTTGATGATCGAGTTTAGAAGGATCTGGGATATAGAAAGAAAGAAGCATTTAGTGGGTTCGATCTCGGTTGAGGTTTGTATAGGCGTAAATCTTATCTTTATTTAAAAATAGGGGGGTTTCTATGCTTCACTAGGCACTTTGAGTGAAAATACAAAACTTTAAATATATACTCTATTCCTTTTACTCGTAAAAATATGCTAGGGGAAGGTAGGCGCCATATTGAACGGAATATGTGAGTTTAAATGGGTACACATACAATTACACAAAAAATATAAATATTTATGAAAATTGATTCATTTTAAATAAATATAAGAATATCTACCAATTCTAAAATAGCCTAAAACCTGTACGGTACATGATCATCATTAAGAATTCTGGACCATTTGGTATAGTCGTTACGTGATTTTACGGAAGGTCCCAACCCCGTCGGAAAATAAAATACCGACTCTGTAATAGCCTAAAACCTGTACGGTACAGGACCATCATTAAGAATTTTGGACCAATTGGTATAATAGTTTACATGATCTTACAGAAGGTCCCCACGCCGTCGGAAAATGAAATACCGACTCTAAAATAGCCTGAAACCTGTTTAGGATCATCACTAAGAATTCTGAACCAATTGGTCCAGTCGTTTACGTGATCTTACTGAAGGTCCCCAACCCGTCAGTAGAATTACATATAGCTCGTTTAACCTCTATTGTTTTACTTTAATTTTTCATCCTAAAGGCCTCTGAGGATCTAACCTCTATTTTTTAATATTCAAAATATTTGATAGACTAAAAGTTCTGGCTGTTTTCTGTGAACACCAGCCTAAATGTTTTACATTTATTGAAATGTATATGATGTATGTTTGGCATGATATCAACTAGGATTACACTTTTTAGTAGGGTTGAAACAATATTCCATTTGTATAGTTTTGCTAAAGATCTCTTATTAAGATCTCCGAAACTGCAAAATACACTAGTCTATATTAGACTGTTTTGTTGTTCAAATCATTGCATTCAAATAATTTTATTAATCAAGTTAGAATTTATATTTAGAAGATATAGGTTTTAAGTTGCAATATGTGAATAAATGTAAGTTGTGATCACTTTTTAAAAGCGAAGCTTTTCAATAATTAGGGTCGCCCCATAACGGTTAGCTCTTTTTGTTAGTTTATTTATCCGATTTTTGAGAGGATGATTCCTAGGACAGCAAGGTACACCATTATAAGTAGGCATCTCTTTAATCAAATTCTGAAATGTAAAGTATATCCATTTACTGTATCCTGTATTTACTCAATTTGACAAGAAATTTATAATACTAATTTTGTTTAAACTTACAAATTAATGTACTGTTTATTAAGTTCTGACACCCTAGAAGAGTCAATGTTCGTCTGTAATACCGTTTCTCGCTTTTATGGATGTTGTTATCTAGCAAATTGCCTAAAGGAAAACCGTCCTAACCCTACATGACTATATCATGTAGAAGCTATGTATGTATTTTATTTTGATTACCGCTAGCAAAATAAATGGCAGAATATTTAGGTTAAAAAGCTATAAAAAGGGATATTACATAATATTTTTTCTACATATACATTATAATACACTGTTATTGTTGTCAATAGAGGAACAGTTATCCTTTACATGAGGGTTAGTGACAGGGACGTCCAAGCTTTTTATTTTGAGCGTGGTAAAATGGAGGGGAATTAAAGGTTTGATGAGGGTAATATATTTTTAAAATTTTTGAGGGAGTAAAATAAGGGGTTTCAAAGTTTGAGGGAGATAAACACCCCTTACCACTCACCTTGGATGTCTATGATTGGAGGCACTAATTAAAGTCGTTATAAACTCCATCGGATATAAACTCTTGTGTTTGTTGCTTAGTTGTTTATAAAATTTCAAATTGTACTAGCTAGGTTTTAGGCTATTTTATTTGAAGGGGGAGGATAGGGGCAGGTAAGCCCCCATATCAAATAGACCAGAGTACTGAAATATCCCTCCAACTCCCTCACAATATTGTAATAAGCATCAATAAATAGTTTAAAATTAGGTAAAAAGCCAGAAATCTATTATAATAAAATTCCTCAAAACCATTCTATATGAATAGAACAAGGATGACAACATCAATGAAAGCGGAGCTCAAATAAACAAGACTATGAACGAATGAATAGCAAGAATTGAAGGTAGGCAAGTTTAACGTATTATGTCTAATTGACATAGGAATCATTATTCAAGTATGAAATTTATATGAAGATTCTATTATTTTAAAAACTCATTAGTTAAGCAGTAATCTGAAATTACAAGTTTAATATATGTATCATAATTCTAACATGCCTGAATCAATGATCTAACGGACGTACGGTAGACATAGAAAAGCTTCGATTTTAAAACCAACACACACACACATTCAGTCAATGCTACCAATTAAGGAGCAAAAAATTTAGTTGTAATTCTCGGGTGCTCAACTCTGCTCTGAGTCGTGAGGAGGTTTTATTATTCCAGGCCGGGGCTATGTAAAAATAGAGCTTTCTAGAATAAACAGCGCATCCGCTTAAACATTCTAAACCCCCTCTTCTAATAATGAGGTTGGGTAATCTAATGTTTAGTTTTGGATTTTGAGGGGGGTAAAATGAGGGAATTCAAAGATTGAGAGGGGGTTGGAGGGGGTAATCAACACTTTACCCCCACCTATGCCATGAACAACAGTTTGATTATCTAGAAAAATACTCAATTTGACCCACTTAACATTGATAAATTCATGTCATCTCATTTTATAAGGGACCTTGAAGGATCAGGATTTTTTAAATGTATAACTAATAACAGTCAACCAACCCTTAACTTGGCATTAATACACTATAGATCTAACCTTGCAGGGCTTATCTATTTCTCTTGCTCAACATTACCTAACCTAAAATAATTTTGTTTTCTTGAAACAATTGTCATATATTAATGAATACATGGATATTTAAACTACTCTTTTCAATTATCAGCAATCTATTATCATTCTTTTTAAATTAGAGAGTGCGCAAAAACAGCCATAGCGGCCATAAACATTCTAATGTGCTTCAATTAAGAAAACATTTTATCTTTATTTTTGATACAAATCAAGTGAAGGTAAAAATAATATTAGATTCTTTTTTAGATGAAAATAAATTATATTTTTAGGCGTATTTTAATAATTTTTGAGATTTTTTGCTTAACATTAATTGTTAAAGTAGGAAAAATGCATTAATTCAAAACAGCGCAACTCATTACCAGGCAAAGTTAAGTTTTTCAGTCAAAGGTAGTGCAATCAAAGTAAATATGTAAAATATATGCAGGTATCTAAAGAGATAAGACCATGGCCGATAAATTGAAGTAAATCCTCATTTTCCTCAATTCTGTAGATTACAATTAGTGGCTGAAATGTTAAAAAACATCCCACGTAATGAACCAACCAATCAAAAATTTGTTAAGCCAACGAATAAGAAACCATTATCATACAATTTTAGGAGACTAGTGCAATATACAGCCCAATGTCCCCTTCCTTCCTGAAATATATGCGCTAAAGATAAATAAGAATTATATAAATTTAAAAAAAATTAATTGCCCCTGAGCTGATATCTATGATTTGTATTTTGAAAGTTATGGAATATGTAAATCATAATGGATTTATTATTACATGGATCTTACACCATCTAGTACTCTAATCAAGTGAACTTGTATTGGGCTAACATAACGATCTTCTCCATCCCCTCACCTCCTACTGGAAAAACTGACAAATAAATGATTGGAGAAATAGCAACCTAAATTTACGACAATTTCCCCCTGTCATAATATCCACGTATATTCTATATCCATTTAAATCATATAGTGGTGGTCTTCACATAGATTTAGGGATCAGCTAATGGCAATTGAATTATTCTTTTCCATAGTTTTTATATGTAAAATTCTGCTGTTAACGTGGTAGAAAAGATTGAAGAATTGTTTGACTGCCATTTTACTCTCCTCTGTGTCGTCTAATGGGTTTTCAACAAAACAGAAAAAAGGTCGTTGGCTTAAAAACTTTGGGTACTTTTATTGAATTGGATTTGATATTTCTTAACCAGTAGTGTTCAAACTTTTCACTCAAATTTTAATCTAAACAAGGGGTAGTAAGGTTTATCATCTTTACCTCTAATCCCGTAAGATCCCTGCATTTTAGCCTTAAAAACTTGATTGGATTGTACAAACTATCAGTTGTTTACATCAATTTATAGTCCATTGTCTTATCTTAAAAGATTCCTTGGTTAGATTTTAACCCATGTACTTTGTGTAATAATATAAAGAATACTGTTATTGAATTTAGTAATATTTCATTTTAAAATATAGTGCTTTATGGATATGTTGAATTATCATTTTTGATAATAAAAATTCATACTATATAGTTAAGGTTTCATTAATGCTTCCAAATCGATTAGAACCGGTTCTCAGCCATACTGAAAAATCATGTATTAAAATAGAATTTGTAGAATTAATACCAGTTTTATTAGCCCGTTCCTTTGGCCCAAATGATCTAGCAAAACTGTTTTAATCTTATATTTTTTATTTTAATGTCCGCGGAAAGCTGTTTTAATGGACACTGGACTGTTAATTATACTGGTACCCAAAGTTTTATAATCATGTTTTCTCATGATAATGTGATCCATGTGAGGAAGTGAATACACAACTATTAGTATTGAAGCTAAAATATTGGTAAAAATATTTGTAGTCAAAGGATTGGATAAAAATGTAGACATCAATTGAACCAATTTCTACATAATTTAAATTCCATTTTTACAAAGTTAGGGTTGAGACGATAAACCTTTTAACTAAGAGACGAATTAGATATTGGGCTGTTTATTACACTAGTCCCCAAAAGTTTATAATAACGCTTTCTTTTTCGTTGGCTTAACAACTTTGGGAACTTTCATTGAATTTTGATTGATTAGTTCATTGGTTAAGCGTTCAAGCGTTTCAACCACTATTTATAATCCAAAGAAGGGGTAATTTTGTGAATCTTCATGTGGGATGTACATCAATTTATCGGCCATTGTCGGCTCTTTAGACCCCTGTTTTAAATATATTGCTATTATAATAATGATAAAAGACAACAGTAAAAATCATTATTAGTATTGCGTTATCATTTATTTATTTGCAAATAAGATAAGCTTTATCATATATATACCTAAATGTTTCAAGATTCTCATGCAACGTTTAAAATCTACAGAAAAATTCTAATATACCTAATTGAACTATCATTGCTATCCATTTTTGACAGTATGACTGGCCCAAATTGTAGAAATGCTTCGATTTTGAAAAAAAGATAAAAACGTAATTGTTATGGTTTCGTGCCAAGCCTAACTTAAAAGACTATACACAAGTACAACTAATTTTCTTTTATAAGAAATTTCTTCAAATGCTTTGCTTAGGTTTTATTTAGTAAGGTTGGAAATAGAAATAAGTCAGTGTGGAAGGAGACTGTTTATTACACTAGTTCCCAAAGTTGTATAATAACGTTTTCTTATTTGTTGGCTTAACAACTTTGGTGACTTTAGTGAATTTTGATTGGTTGAAGCATCAAGTTGAGTGTTCAAACGTTTCAACCACTAATTTTATTCTAAAGAAAAGGTAATTTTGTGTATCATCATTAGGATGTACATCAATTTATCGGCCATTGTCTTATCCCTTTAGATCCCAGAGACATTAGAATGTAAATTATACTAGTCATAAAGGAGTTTATTTTTGATTAACCCCTGAATTTCTAACTAATTCTATGTATCATCAAAACACTTTTAATTTTCCATCTTTATATTATCAATTCCTTGAAGGCTTGTGCTTTATGTTGTCCCGAATCTAATCAAAATAGAACCTAAATTAAAGATCAAGACGCTGTATTAAGAAATTCCATTACGTTAGCGATCATTATGGTGAAAAGGATATGTAATCCTTCCGTTCGTTTGTTTGTCTGTTCAGTTAAAGCTTAAGATCTCGTAAACCGCTCTTTTTGATGCAACTTAAACGATCACGTCTTTTTTTAGCGAAGCTATTTGAAATTTTAAGGCATATAAGAAAAAGAAAGCAAGGGGAAGGCTATGGTAAGTAAAGATTACGGAGTCCAATGGGGGGGGGAGGGTAAAAGGGTGATTACCCTCCCCCCCAAATTAAAAAGCTTGGACGTCATGTCCTTACTTATATGATATAAAGATTACCCCCGCCCCCCCCAAATAAAAAGTTTGGACGCCCTTGTAAAGGTATGTGCATTACAGAGAGACAGACAAAATGACAAACATACAGACAGACATGAAACCTATAAAGTAGCTTCGCTACTAAAAATACTTGATATAAAGCTTTCTTCTATACCTTTATTCCTTTACACACACACACAACTAATTTGTAATTTGAAATTCTTAAACATTGTGTTTAATTAAAGGCTTATCTTTAGAAAATTATCTTTAGGAAAAGATATCATACATATTAAAATAAAAGTCATGAACATTCTACATATATATAAAGTTACTGTGTAATCATAATTACTATTTTAATACAACACAAAATATTAAATAGCAAAATTGTTATAATAATGAGTTATTATACAGGTTAATAGTAAATGGCATACGTATGTCATTTAAGAAAAGGATTAATTCCTTCTCATTGTTAAAAATAGATAAGATACCCACAGTCCCACAGTGGGAAAAAACATTGGACACAATGTTATAATATAGTTAAAAATCATGATAGCACATATAATGCAAAAGTAGATAAAACAGTGAATAATATAATCACAACAATAATGATAAAACATCATTAATATTCAACTGTTAGGTGTGTTATGTAGATTGATAATATTTCGATTCACAGATAAATTTTATACTTTGTAGTCTGATACAGTTTTACTTAATATCTTAGATAGATATTCACTAAATTGAAACATTGATTAAAGAGGTATAAACCATTGCTTTGCTATTGCTTCTATTTACAGTTTGTACAATGCTGTTTTCATCTGTCATACTATTTTGGCGGAAAATTTAAATTGAAGATGCCAGAAACGATAACATGTCGTCTGCAGCTCGACGCAACACATCCAATAAAGGATACCTTTAACTCATTTTAATAACTGGTAGAAACCAACAGCCTGAGTAATAGCCAGAGGATAAACATTGAGCAGCAACCAACAAATCTGATCCTCAGCATGATTTGTTTAGTTCCGAGATATTCCCATTGTGCATGTGTGGTGTGTAAAACAGCGGTCACCTGTGTCACCTTACATCTTGGGGATGAGGAGAAGGAAGGGGTGAAGGACCAGATCGGATCGTATAACAAGCGCACATTGTAACTTGACGGATTTTTTTTGTAGAGAAAAAAAAAGGTGGCTTCACTGTTTTCGATGAAGAAAGCAGATTTATTTTTGATGGTTTTGATGTTAACAACACATGAATTAGTATGGGTACCCATACAATTTTCAACCCATGTTTCCGAAGAGCTGACTGTAAGGGTAAGATTGAAAAAATTCAATCTACACAGGATTGAATATGAAGACGTCTGCTCGTCTCCATTGTCTGTTTGCTACTGATCTTTAGAAAATTATCTATGTAGCAGCTTCTTTTCTTTTAATGCAAAACTTGTTTTGATAAAGCATCTCTTCCCTAACTCTGTCAGTTTAAAAGTTGGACTGAAAGTCTGTATACATTTTTATACAGACTAAATTAGATAACTTAGATGTTTATGGTAAAATTAGGACGTCCTTTTTACGAGTATGGTTTATTTTTCATAGGGTCATTTTTCTTTTACCATCCCCCAAAATATAGACAAAACTTGACTGAACCTATAAGAAGCTTCACTGTAAAGGAGAACCGTAACTGTTTAGCGGCTAGTAAGATCTTAAGCTACAGACAAACACACGGATAGAGGGACAGACATATTGTTACTTTACATTTAAACAGTTGCCTGTCCTTGCTTTTGATTTCAACTTTACGTTTTATGGTCGAGCACGGTCTTGTTTTTTTGTAGATGTTAATAATCAGGGATCTAAAGGGATAAAACAATGGCAGATAAATTGATGTTCAATTACATCCCCAATGATGATACACAAAATATCTCATTCTAGAGATTACAATTAGTTTTTGAACCGTTTAAACACTTAATTCAACATTCCAACCAATCAAAATAGATAAAAGTCTCTAAACTTGTTGAGTCAACAAATAAGAAAACGTTTTTGTAAAACTTTGGAGACTAGTGTAATGAACAGCCCAATGTCCCCTCCCTCCCTGGTGAATACTACTTTGGAGCCAGACTTTTCATTAGAAATACATTTCTAAATAGCTTTTACATTTAATTGCTATTTTCAGCATTTTTTCTTTTTATGTATGTAATTTAAGATAATAGTTTAATTATGTTATACATATTATAACTATTTGGGGAGGAGGGAATCACCACCCTCCCAAGAGAAATCACCCTTAGAAAAATGACCCTCTCAAACAATTTTTTACAGTTTAAAAAAAAAACTTATTTGGTAATGTCAAATTTGTAATAAAAATACCTAAATACATAAAAGCGAAGTTATAAAATCAGAGAAAAGGAAAAACGAAAATAACTCTTGTATAGTGTCAGGTCTTAATAAGCAGAATATTGCCTCACTTTGATATTGTACTTTGTTGTCCTAGAAATCATTATTTAAAAAGTTGAATGCTTATAGAGTTGCTACGCCTCCTAAATCGTACCTAACTATTATAGAAATCAGCATGCATAGTTTAAAATCGATAGGACAATTTTAAGATGTCTAAATTAGCGAAAAGAACTAATTGTTACAGACGGACATACTACCTAGTTAAAGAGTAGCTACGCTTGTACAAACAATACAAAATTCAAATATAGAGCCAGTAATATATAGACCTATATATAATATATATATTATATTGGCTAAATATTAGTTTCTATGTTTGTAATGAACAAAAAAAACTTTTTTTTTTTTATTGGGGGGGGGGGGGGGGGGTAGAAAATATGGTAAAAAAGTTCATCAATTCTCTGGGATGTAAGGATTTGTCAATGAAAGATAAATTAATCTTTACCATATTAGAAATAGTGAGATGTGAATGAGTTTGCCTTACTTCCAAGCGATATGATAAACGGTTTTTGTCAACATTGAAACATAAAAAGTGTTCTTGGCTGACATAATATAAAATCTAATATAATTATATCAACTGTCGCTATAAAATTTAATGGATTTATTCGCATATATGATAACATAACATGATTATAAAGTGCCCATGATGGCTGACAATTTATCAACATAGCAATATCTAATAGCTACATACTTTTGTTGATAGAATGATAGCACAAGAAAGTTATTAGTTATACTCTATCTATTTATCCCTCTATTCCTGATCAATTGTAGATTTAAAGAAAAAACTACCCGCTTTGCTATTTACAATTACTTTACAGGGGGTTATAATCTTCCAATAAATCATAACTAAAAAAATATTTTTTTTTGAAATAAGTCAAATGTATTTCAGGGTTCCATTACGATCAAATCAAAGGTATAGGAAACATCGTATTGATCTTAAGCAGGTTTTAAGCTATTTACAATGGTACAATATGAAAAAATTTACCAAATTATTTTACATATTACCCTATACTTTTTAAAAACCATATTTATCCCTTAAAACTTTCAATAATCAGATAAATAAGCATCTCGTATTGCAAAATTTTTGGTGAAATCCTTTTAGTCAACCAGTGGACTAGCATTACCCTCCTACCGATTCCCCTCAACTATATAGTTAACAAAAATATGCTTCTAGGTCTAAACCTACCATCATGTTATGTTAGAATGTGTAATAAGATCTTGCAAACGGCTGGAGCGATTCGCACAATTTTTTTTAGAAACTTAGTATTAGTCCTTGGGATGCGTCAATCAAACTAAAAGATATGGCCATTGGCAAAAAAATACTTTTACAATAGTTATTTATCGCATCGTATTATAGGCAGTTTTTCGTGGAAATTAAAATTCTGTTAGCCCTAGGTCCCGGTTCAACAGAACTGGTATTAATTTTATGATTTTTATTTCATTATTCGTAGGAAGTTGTCGACAATACGATACGATACATGATTTTTCAGTATGACTCGGAACCGGTTCTAATCCAGCGCATTTTAATCGATTTTGAAGCCATACAAATGTATTTTTCTTTTTTAAAGAAATGTTTGTATTTAGAGCGGGTGGTAGGGGGTTTAGTTGGTAATTTGTTGTATGTTGTCAAATATTTCCATCTGCAAGTCAGCAAGCACAAGCAGACAGTTTTTGTCAATTTTATGGATTTAGATTTCCCCCTATATCCCTACAGAGTTACCTAAAGTGCAAAACAACCATGGAAATTATCCCCTCTATCTTATCACAACTACAAAAATAGTTTTATTTTGTATTTCCTTAACAAGAAAAAAAGGTAACCTGCTAGGATAATCGATATATTATTACCTGGATGTTGCACCAGATTTTCATCTACTCTGATAAAGTGATGCTCGCAGCTGGCTTAAATAACGCAACACCAAATCCACCAGCTATCTTGAACCCTTCTACAAAGATAGTAAACTTTTTTTAACCCTCTTCTAGCACTCTATTTATATTAGATCTGTATTATTTCTCCCTTTGCCACCCAAAATAACAAATCTTCTAAAATGGTATGTTCATATTTCTATATATGTATTAGACTAGGCGGTTATAAACCGATGACATTTCGGCATTTTGATTTTTCACACGTTTTTACTTTTTTTTTACATTTTTATTCCGTGGAAACGTAGATGTAACGTTCTGTGAAAGACTCAGCAATTTTTGTCATATAAGTACACTTGTCAAAAAAAATATGTTTCATAAAAGGTACGTTTGTCATAAAAGATACACTTGAAAATATTTAAACATTTATTATACCAAATTTACCCATTTAATTACCCTTCATTTTGCTTATTTAATAGCTGGCAAAAAAACATATACGATTCACTAAATCAATACTCTAGATTCACTCTATTATTTACATTTTTACAAAAAAAATCGTACAATTGCATCAAAATTTTGGTATAAATGCCTATTTTCTATAAATGACTGCATATGTGTATTTACTGGTGTTTATACAGTCACGTAAATTTAAAATAAAGATAGCTAAAATCCAATTTATCATATTTTTAGTAGCACAGCTACTTTATAACGTACGTTACAACAACGTTACTAAATCTTTTTATTGTTGCATTTTAAAAACTTGCAATCATATAGTGCTTATAAGTTATTATACGAACATACCATATTCATTGATTTATTTACAGTACCTGCCAAAAATGAAAGTTTGCTTTCAATTGGTTTAGTAGTTTATGAACAAAATTGTCAATATATTTGTTGATTATTGGCTATTGTGCCTAATTGCCCAAATGCGGATATGAAAATATGCGGGAATGGGTGAACACCTCGCATTGTTATCCTTAAAATCAGATTTCTACACTTTTTGCCATGTTAACGGTTTTGCTAAAAATTAGAAAATTCTTTTATTTGTGCCTCCACGTACATTTAAACAGTTTTTTTTGGTACAAGGATGCTAGCTTTCATATAAGCATTATAAATTAACAATATAGCCATTTATATAGCAGCGATATAAAGAGGTAAGAAAATGACCTGTAAATTGAAGTACATCCCCAATGATGATACACAAAATTACAATTCTGTACATTGCAATTGGTGGTTGAAATGCTTGGACTTTCAATGAACCAACTAATCAAAAGTCAATAATAACCCACAAAGTTAAACCAACAAATAAGAAAACTTTATTATAAAACTTTGGGGACTGGTGTCATGAACTATCCAATATCCCCTCCCTTCCTGAAAAAATTCTTATAAGCATTAAGTCAACATCATATTTCAATTGTTTTTGTCGAAACTTAATGAAAGATATCATGGGTGAAATATTATCAACAATTCATTACTCAAATGACAGCAATAACTAACTGTTTATATTAATAATGTCTGATATAATATAGTTATAGCATCATCAAAAGTCTAATAATATTAATATCACTATCCTATTATATAAAGTAGTAAGCGTTTTTTGTCTGTCCCGAAGGATCTCGCTAACCGCTGAACCGATATTGTTCTCCTTATCAGTGAAGCCTCTTATAGGTCCTGGGAAGGTTTTAAACTATTTTTGGGGAGGGTGTCTTCATCCCCCCCTCCCCCCTAAAAAATATTTCTTTTTACTCTTTTGAAACTCAAATTTAAAATGGGATGAGGTCGACTTTTCCACCTCCTACCTTAAGTACCCCTAGAGGCTTCTAGGGGCGTAGCCGCTGGTTTTAATATAAAATAACGAAACATTTTTGGTCTTTTTCCCAATATATCCATGTTGTACTAAAACAATGATTAAACAACAAAAGATGTAGTTTTGAAATTAGGCTTTATTTTATAACTGCCATTTATATTATAAAAAGCATCTTTTAAGTTGCGAAGCTTCTCTATAATGCCCACTGTAAGTATCTTAAAATTTGATTAAGGAGTGTAACTAGATTTAATTAAGAAATTATTTTTCCTGTGAGTATTTCTAAAAACATTTGACCTCTATTCTATAAACCTCTTTGTCCGTCCGTCTATATGTGATTCTCTTGTGGATATTTATTCCATAAATTAAATTTCTCAAGGCTATTGAGCATCGCTGCATATGGATGTAGTCAATCTTGGTATAATCTGATATAACCCCTATGAAAATAATGGATAAAAAGCATATTTTTGTTAAAGTCATGATGTTAATAATTTTCATTATGTATAAACCGTCATAAAATAATGAGTTTGTGTTTATATGAATTCCTATAAGCTAGGGTGCCCCAGATCTCAGTATATAAACTTCGGATAACGTTGATAAACAAAATTATCCCTTGTGTAGATTGCTATTATTGGTTTAACGTTTTGTAAACTGCTGGTTTGAACCAATTAATCAAGATTTGATAAAATGACAGAATGTCTGTCTGTTTGTTTCTACCGAAGGATCTCGCTATCTGCTTAACCGATGTGTTTCTCTCTTACAGGGTAGCTTCTAATAGGTTCTGGGAAGGTTTATAACTATTTTGAAAGAGGGTACTATCACCCCCTCAAGAGAAATCACCCCTAGAAAAAAAATTACCTTCATCAAAATTTTTTTTATGACTTTTTCTTTTCAAATCTGAAATAAAATATTGGGTCATTGAATCTATGAGCCCCTAGAGGCCTTAAGAGTTAGGATGTCTGAGTGCGTGTCTGACTTTACAAAAAGCTCAGGACACCTTAATCGCCCTAATGGAACGTATTGGTCCCTAGAGGCTAGGGGCCAATACGTTGTTAACCAACAATGTTTAATAGTCAGAAAACATATAGAACAATTTAAAGCACCCTAAAATTGGTCATCAAATATTGCTCTATCATTGGATCATTTAATTACTTTGTAACTATTAAAATAGCGTTAATACGCCATCATATTTGGTTTCTAAGCAGCATTTTAAATAGAACCCACTTTTTAAAACAAGCCACTTGTTCCGTTGTGTTGTTTTGATAACGCATTTCAAAGCTACTTTATTTTTTATCGCCACGCTTTTTGTTTAAAATTCAGCCCCGGTTTTTTGGGGCTTTTCAATAAATTGTTTCGGTTTATGACATGACGGTGGATTTAGGGCCAGCGAGAAACAGATAGGTTTATGAGGTAAAACAATTTGCTTATTATTTCAATAAATATAAGTGTAAATGTATTATCCAGACAAATACCTGCCCAAGGTGGTAAATACCCTTTTCGTCTGCTTGAAAATTGCTTTCTGTTCTCTTGTAGGGTCTCGGCTGTGTTTATATTTATAACGCTAAGAGCTGATTTCAAAGACCCAATACAAAATTGGGACAAGGTCCCCGCAATGTGGGCAAAGTTCAATATAGCTCATTCTTGAAGATGATTAAAGTCCCTCCACATATTATGACGTTATACGATAGAATAGCCAATGAGAGGCCAGTATACACTGTAATTGACCAATGGTAAAATTTATGCTGGCCTCTCATTGGTTATTCTATCGTATGACGTCATAATCTTTGGAGGGACTTTAATCATCCTCCTCATTCCTCCTCTATTATTTTACTTTCAACTGCTATAGCTACAATCAAAGGAGCTGATAAATTTATATACACATCAATGATGATAAGCAGAATTGCTCTTTCTTTAGATTCACATTATTGGTTAAAAAGTTTAGACACATCAGAACTAAACTAAACAATCAAGATTTGTCAAAGAGCCTATAGATTTTAGGCCAATTGATAAAATTCAAGAGTAGATGGTCTAAGGAATCATCACTAAAAACTTCTTTAACAGCAGAAAAGAGCTTTACTTTTCCTTAAAATACTTCAAAGTGTAATGAATGGAGTTCATGTTTATTGGTCCAAGAAATTTTACTAACAAAAATTCAGTCATCTATCTTCGAAAACAGCTGCGTAAATGCCATATTTCCCTTTCAATAATAAAAATAAAGCTTTTAATAATGGGTATCTTTTTTATCCCTTTATCGCTGATTAAATGCTGATATAACCCTTTTTCTGTCTAAAAATGTTTATGGATAACTCGCGTCTCAACACTTTTTGTTCAACAGCTAACCTACTTTATATTAAGGGGCTGATATTTTACTTTTTATTGTTTAATTTTTTATTAGACTTTGGGTAAACAAATTTGAATAAGTTTAATGTTTAAGTAATTACAAGGATGACAACATACATAAAAGCAAACAACAATTAAATATCCTTAAAATAAAGTAACAGGAACCACCAACCTCCCAAGAGAATTCGCCCCTAGAAAAAAAATAATACCATTGAAATTATTTTAAAAACTAAAATTAAAAATTAAGGGGAGGAGGGAAGGTGGTTGCTGATAGTTATAAATAAAGAGAATATTAAGAAAACAGAAAATTATGTCTTTATATATTTACATAGTTTTGATTCTATAGTTGGACAGAAATGTTGTTAGATTGTTATTGCTGCGCTATTTATAGACATTATTTAGAAAAACTATTAAATCAAAAGAATAGAGTGGGCACGAGCTAAATGTAACCACAGGGTGGGGACCTTGGGTCGACTTTCGATTGGGTCTTAGAAAATCAGCAAATAGCGTCAGAAATGCAAACACAGCTACGTCGCTAAAAAAGCAGTAAGCAATTTGCTAGCAGACAAATAAAGGTCCTCACCACATGGGTCAGGTAGTTGTCTGGGTTATTCATCTATACTTATACATTTATTGAAATATATAATATGGCGGGTGTTACATATTAATCTCTAAATACCTATGTGCAAATAAATCAATAATAGAAATTAATAATTTAGAGTTATTACTAAGGGGGTAAAAAGATAAAATAAATCTTTAAAGATGGTAAAAGGTTTATCTAACGTCAATTGTGATTTGCTTGTAAATTGGAGGCAAATGGTTTCTATTTGGGTACAATATCTCAATTGTTTTGAACACGTTAAAGGAATGTTTAATTTTGATTTTTATCAAATCCAATTTAAGGAATCCATGTTTTACATTTCTAAAATCTGTTATTCATCAAGAGAATTATAAAGTCATTCATTTCATTAACCTAGTCAGACGTACTAACAGACCTTAATTATAGATTATCTACAAAAATGAAATTTTATAATTTTCAATTTAAATTTATGGAAAGAAAACGAAGTAGGGGGGTTTATCGTAAATTCAATGTAGCTTTTTATAAGTTATTTTAGGTTAGGTTGAGCAAATGTTAATGATTGCCTAGCAGGGTTAGAGCCTTCGCAGGGGCTAAAATGGAGAAAAGCTACAGTGAAAATACGATGAAACCCTTTACTTCGTTTTCTTTCCATGAATCCATTTTTTTTCTGGTACATGGAGAAAAAACCTCTGTATTCCTTACCATCCATTCTAATGATAGATTTCTAGGCGACGAGTAGCTTTAGTAAATAAAGGCAAGTACTTTGTATGACCAGGTGCTGCAGATAGTAATATTTACACCTTATAATTATGTTCTGAAAAATAAATAATAGATTTTAATTCTTGTTATTTTATAAACCACAGAGAATGAAACATTTGATTGCACAACCTTTGTTTTCTTTTTGTATAGTAAACCCGACATGGTCTGAAAATTATTCATCAATTTAATTTTTATAATTGCAGGCACAAAAATTCATTAAAAATCTCACACAAAATTACTTAAATACCTATTCATTTTATCATGGACATATTTACAATAAAAGACTTAATTATAGATCATGTTTAAATGACCATACACACTTCCTGGTAATAATTATAGAGTTGGTGCGCTACCTAAATTGCGCCTAACTGTTTCAGGAATCATCCTACTAAGTTTGAAATCATATAGACGATTCAAGCATGCCTAAATAAACGAAACAGGCTATCCGTTAAGGACTGAGCAACCCAATATATAGAAAAGAGTTTGAAAAGTTTTCATAAAATATTTTCCATGTAAAAGCTTTATGCATGTATCTATCTATCCAAGAGCATTGTTAATAATCAATTAATGCCGCGTGTTCCGTTTGTTGACAAACGGCACCATTTTTTATTTACTCAATATTTGATTTATATTGACTTATCTTACTAATTGTTTATTCTGCTCCAACTGAATTATTGATTAATGTGTGTAAATAAATAGTTAAGTTTTTATTAATAGTTTACATATTTTAGTATCCTTGTGACTTCGTCCCTAGAATCTAGGTATTTGCTAGGGTTGGGCCGGATATCCGGCCATTTTTAATATCCGGCCGGATACCGGATATAAACTATCCGGCCGGATATCCGGCAATATCATCTTTTATATTTTACAACAAAAATCTCTGTTTTTTTAAATCTTAAATGGCTGTAATTTTCTTATTATTGAAGCTAGAAGAACAATTTTTTTCTGAATATGTTTGTCTTTATGTAAATTTTATATTAGAAATCTCAAAACATAAACTTTGGCGGTGGCAGCAGTACTTGGCAGCTGCCAGCCGGCCGCAAACCGACGGTTGGCAGGTAAACGGCAACGGATTTTATGAAATTGTAATATGTCATGAAGATATATAAAAAAGTTTAAAATTTGAAATCTTTAAGTAAAAATTTGAGGTTACAGGAACCGTTTAAAGATTTCTGGAGACCTGGAGGTTCAGGACTTGCAGGATTATACCTGGGACCTGAAATCGACTTGAACACCTATATTACATATGAGGATGTACGACTTTAGGATATTTTAGTATTAGATAACATGAAATGCTTTGTTTAAGTAAAAAAATATTTTTACTTTTTACTGATTGACCTTACCAGATTTGCTGGTATCCTGTGCCCGCCAGGAAGGAGGTATTAAAAAAATTTCAACTCTTAGTTATGTGTCATACCCATACTTCGAAAGTCACTCAGTTATAGCCCTCTACTTTTTAAAAAAAAAGAGGAGGAGGGGGGGGCATTCAACGTCACCTCCCCGCCCATCCTCCAACCGTTAGGGGTTGATATTACAGATTGAGGGTAGTAATAGTTAATTAGATTTATTTGCTAAGAAGAAAGATCATTAAATAATTATTTAATTTTTAAGTCTTAACCTTAATTTTATCCTTTTATATAAAGTAGTAAGCTTTATTTTGTCTGAAGCGAAGGATCTCGCTTACCGCTGAACTGATATGGTTCTCCTTTAGAGCGAAGCTCTTGATAGGTCCCAGGGTGGTTTTAGGCTGTTTATTTTTTTTTTTAAAAGTCGTTGTAAGGTTTTAGTTATTTTTAGTTATTTTTCTGAACTTTCATGTCCCTTCTAATATATCTCTAGATACTAGGGAGGCAGCTGCTAGTATAATATAAAACACCAGTTTATGAAACAAATTTTTTTGTGGGTATAGTCAATTTCGTGACAACGACCCTTAAGGAGCGATTATTCGTATTTTCACAGTAGCTTTCCTCCTATTTCTAGCCCCTCGCGGGGGACTCTAACCTTGCGAGGCCAATTGCCTAACCCTGCGGGGCAACCACCTAACCAAATATAAACTAACTTTACCTAAAATAACCTATTTGAAATCAGCCGGATATCCGGTATCCGGTATCCGGCCAAAAAAATATCCGGCCCAACCCTAGATTTGCCCAAGAGAATGAGGGTTACAGTTACCCCTAATATTTCATTTTATCAGAAAAAGTCAAAGATAGCGGAGCCCCGTACGTTCAGTTAAAGTCTTTAATAGAAGCTAGACATTTTTTTTTTCAAAAGTCTACAGGGGTTTAGAAACAGGTTTAAATGAAAGCACCTTTTTTTGGTACTTTTTATTCCCATAACCATTCCTAACCCCTACGCTTTTGATGTGTAATAAAAGTAAAACCATTTCCAAATGAAATCAAAATATAACCCTTTTATAAAACCATTTTAGAAGACAGAGCTCCATAGAAAGACTAAAACACTCAAATCAAATTATCTCGGGTCACTTTTAAAACGAATTTGGCGTAGCTACTCTATATACTTATCTCCTAATTGCAAATCTTTCTGGTTACGTACATAGTTCTGTAAATCGTTGTGTGATTCTCTGACAGAACAAAATTTGTGGAATAATATGAAATCTTTAAAAGTAAAAGATTAACAAACTCACAGTTTCACAAATTTTTCCATTAATTAATTTGATTCACATTAGAAATATAATCATAAAAAAATTATTTTATGTTTCCTTTTGGATGTTATATTAGTGAAATAGATTACTTATCTGCCCGTCTGTCTGTAAGATCATTAGTATCTCGTCAATGGCTGGAATAATCGTTCAAGTTCTTCCCCTTGAGTTTTTTTTTGAAGGCTTGAAATGTGAAATACGTAGACATTTATACCCAAGTTATGATGAGAAATCTAGTTATTATAAACATATAGAGCTATTCTTGTGGGAGTATAAATTGCAATTAGCAAGGGCAAAATTAAAGATAATATTAAAGCATACATTAGACCTGTTCATTTTATTTGAATTTTGAATATGAAACAATCTCCCTAATAGTCCAAGACATCGCCACGGATAATTAACGGAAAATGACTACAAACATAGAAATGTTTATAATACAAATTTCAATAATTTCCCAATTTGTAATTGGAGTTCCATTTAGGGTTTGAAAGCGATAAGACGGTTCTAGCATTGCTAATTTTATCGGTAAGGAAGGGGACATTGGGCTGTTTATTACACAAGCCCCCAAAGTTTTATAATAATATTTTCTTATTTGATGGTCTAACAACTTTGGGCTCCTTTTTAAAATTTTGATTGGTTGGTTTATTTATTTGATTGCCCAAATGTTTGAACCACTAATTGTAATTCACAGAATGGGTAATTTTTGGTATAAACATTGGGGATGGCAATCAATTTTTGGCTATCCTTTAGATCCCTAAAATTTATGATAAGAGCTGATGTACAGTGTGTTTTTTTTTATGAGAACTTTTTTGAAAGCAATTTTACCCCACTTATAGTTATCAGAATTTAATGATTAATGACTTATTTTCTTTGTTTTTTAATGCAATTAATAGAACAACAAAAAAAATATTACAGTTTTTGTTTAAAAAGTACAGTAAAATGTAAAATTCAAAACTTAGGTGTCAACATCTAAAAATGGTTTTAGCGCATTTTTCTTATGTTCAAATCTTCTACCTTTTGCAAGAATAGCTGCAAAACGCTTCAAAGTTGAGATCTAGAGCTAAAAATTTATACAGTTACTATTGGGGACATGTACTAGGATATATCAAAGTTTGCAGGTCATAGTTTAATCAGGGAGGGAGTACTGGCCCCCCAAAGTCGACTACTGAAAATCCAATTTTTTTTTCTAAAATAAGAAAAATGCGTTAAAACCATTTTGATGTTGTCACCTAAGTTTTGAATTTTAGATTTTACTCTACTTTTTCATTAAAAAACTGAAATATTTTTTAAATGTTCTATTAATTGCATTAAAAAACGAAGAAAATAAGCCATTAATCATTAAATTCTGATAACTATAAGTGGGGTAAAATTGCTTTAAAAAAAAACACACTGTACATATATATAGAGATACATAGAAAGGTTCCCATCGCTTTGCTTAATGACATAGTGAGCAATAATATACCTTTTAAATAGATAGAAAATAAATAGATATACAGTAATGTTATTACATTTTTAATGTCCCTAAAGATCAAAATTAAATGAATAGGATAATTATATCATACAAAATGTAGTGGTCAAAGAAGTTAAAAGTCAGTATGTTTTCAATTGATGTACTGACTTTATGGTAACGATTATAGTGTTGCTACACTTCCTAAATCGTAGCTAACTGTTATACGAATCACCATGGAAAGTATAAAATCAATAGGACAGTTCTAACATGTATAAATCAACGAAAAAAGCTATCCTACCCTAAATTTAGAAAAGATTCGGTTGTAAAAATGAGTATTAGAATATCGTTATGTCGATACTATGTCAGCTAAGGCCACTTTTATTTAATACAAATACAATCAACATCAACTTTATATAATAGTAACAAGATGTAAGTCTGTTTGTCTTGCTGTAGCGTTCTCTTTCCACTGAGATGAAAGGGTTTTCCTTTGCAGTCAATATTCTTATAGGCCCAGGGAAAGTTTATGACTAATCCCCCCAAGAGATGTCGCCCCTCGGGGATAACCAAACCGGTTTTAATCTTATAATTTCTCAATTCAGTATCCGCGGAAAGCTGTCTATAATACTAAACGATAAATAACTATTCCTTGTTTTTAGGGACATTGAAATTTTACTACACTTTCCGAGACTGTGAATCTATTCTATAATATCTGTAGTGCACATAGTCTCATACCCAAGTCTTAATTACCCTTGATGATCAATTAATGAGATAAACCTACCTACAATAACGAACTAGATTTTATACAATTCAGTTTTAAAAGATCTCTCATTTAAAGCATTAAAAAAAAAACAATGATCATTTTCTAATGGCAAAGTTGAAGGTAAAGCTGCTCTTATTTCAAAACCAAAATAAAAACTTAATAAGCAAATCCTACAATTTAATTTGCGAACATTCGATAAAGAATAAAGACCTTACTCATTATAGGAATATTCATTCAAAAAGTAGGATAATTGTATGATGATGTAATATTTTGTTGTCAATAATGCCAAAATATCACAATGTTAAAATAGTTGTTTATGCCTAAATGTTAGTTATTGGTGATAGAGCGACCGTTGATGTTAAAAATCTTTTAAAAATCTAATGCTCTAATTATAATTTGTCTATGCAATTTTCATCCTTTTGTGAGAATCCAAGTTTTCCAAGGCTAAATTCCTTGTCTATGTTTTAATTGAAAAATTTCATTAACAATTCACTTTTTATGTCCAGAATCTTTTTATATAGTAGCAAAGATACTTTATAAATTTGATATTTCCGTTTGAGAAAGTTAGGCAATATGGATTAATGTTTTTTGGTGGATATTCAAAATTGTTAAAAATACATATTTGCTTAAAAATAAATAAATATTATTTTCATTTATTGAATAATAATCAAAAAAAGGTAAAAAATTATAGTTTTCCTAAATGATTTATGATTATTATACTCGGGGATCTTGATGCACATCCCAAATGATGATCACAAAATTACCCCATCTGTAGATTAAAATCATTGGTTAAAGCGTTTGAACTCTCAACAAACTCAATCTCAATTAATCAAATTTCACTGTAGTCCCCAAAGTTGTAAAGCCAACGAATAAGGAAACGTTATTAAAAAACTTTGAGGACTAGTGTAATCAACAGACATTTGTCGCCTCTCTCTCTTATTTATACTAAACAATTGCCTTTACATTAGCTGGGCTACTATGGATATAATTGTTCTTATTTTAAATCTTATCGCAAAAATGAGTTAATATCTTAATACTTAAAGTTCAGTAAAAGGATTAATCTCTTTAAATTTATGCATTTTAAAAAAATATGTGCAGTAAGATTTCCTAAACGGCTTGACCGATCAATAAATTTTTTTTTTGTCTAAGGTTAAAACCTATTTGACGTGTGGTAGGTCAACCATTACCTGTGATATTTTAGCCAAAAAGTCACATTTAAAGTGAAGTAATGATCTTATCCGGATTATTATGGTGAATACTGGAAAGGGTAGGGACACAGCCACCGTATGCTTTCTTTTAGCCAATTCTAAAGTTCACTAATTTTACTACTTTTAATATAAATCCTTGAGCGGGCTAGTTAATGCGATAACACACAATATGTCCTTTACAAAATAAAAAAGGGATGAAATATGAGAAACCACTACTTTAATTTTTTATATTAGGGGGGGGGGTATAACATTTTATAGCCCCGATTTGAGCGGGGCGTGGATCAGGGTGATTTTTAGAGCACTGACAAAAGATGGCACATGTCCAAGAGTACTTATAATAAAATACACCCCCTTATATAAAAAACTCACCCCCCCCCATCCATTAAAAAATAAATCCTTTTTAGTTTCTCTCCTTTTTTGTCAAGGGTTTAATGATAGGTATTTTGTAATTCAGCAACTTTTTTAAATAGGTTTTTTGTAATTCAGCAACTTTTTTTTTAAAATGGACAATTATTATATCAAGTAGTAGGACTAAAGTGTAGGATTTCGATAACTACTGAACCGATATGGTTTTTCTAATTTAGGGAAGCTCCACATAAGTTTTAGAATATTTTTAAGGCTTTTTATTCCAAATTTAAGTCTTTGAATGGTTCTAGGCTATTAACTATTTTCCCCGGGCCTATCCCGATTACCAGTGCTTCTAGATGTAAGGGGCGCAGCCGCTTGTGATTTTAAAAGCTCAAAAAAAATCTAGAAAATAGATATAAACTCTGGTACAGTTAAGAAAAGTATAATAAGCGGGAATTAGAAAGATTGAGTCCTTTTAAATATCTTACTCAAACGCAATACCAGAAGGACGTACGTACATACATACTGTAATTATTGAGTAGTTGCGAAACTAACAGTGATTAAACTTTTCAACTAAAAAATTTCAGTCTAGAGAAAATTTAATTTTATTGATCATAATTGGGGTTGTACATTACAATGTATATAATTTTATCATCCGTTGTCTTATCCCTAAAGATCCTTGCTAGATTATAGAATATCTAAACTATTTAACTATCCCTCTTTTCCTTGCGATTTTTTTTATATCGGTCTGTCTTGTACAATGGTGTCATTTTTATCAAAATATAAAATCCGTTAAAAAAACTCTTTTTTTCTAGCTGCGGATTTTGTGAAAAGGGAAAAATATCATTTTTTATTTGGCTCGCGACTCTTATTGTGTGTGTGTGTGTTCTTTTTAGTGTATGTTAGAAAGTCTGCTAGGGTTGTGAAAAGAGACATAGACAGGTATTCTAAAGAATAACCAGAGCGTTTTTTATGCAGCTCCTCTTGAGATAAACTAATTCTTGGTGAGCTGCCGCTAGTAAACATGCATTGTTATAAGAACTTTATTTCAAATAGTTTTCTTTATTTAGATCTTTGTTTTCTGTGTTTTCTTTATTTAGATCTTTGTCTTCTGTGTTTTCTTTTTTTTAGATTACTTGTCCGTGGTCCTTATTGTGAATGGAACTATTTTGGATCATCTATCATTCCAAGTGTCAAGCACATTCGTCTTATTGACTGACCAACACTAGGCACTTTAGTTGTGTACAATAGGGTTGTGGAATGATCAATACTAAGCAACATAAAATTGCACATCTATCATTTCAAGTGTCTCGTACTGTCGTCTTATTGACTGACCAACAGTAGACACTTTAGTTGTGTACAATAAGGTTATGAAATGACCCATACTAGGCAACAAAATATTGCACATCTATCATTCCAAGTGTCTCGTACTGTCGTCTTATTGACTGACCAACACTAGACACTTTAGTTGTGTACAATACTGTTATGGAATGACCAATACTAAGCAAAATAATATTGCACATCTATCATTCCAAGTGTCGCATATACAAGTGTTATTTGATGATTAAAAATTAAACATTATATCCGTGTTATTGCTATTGAGTGACCAACAGTAAGCACTAGAGTACTGTACATAATATCATTCCTAGTGTCTCCTACATTCATATTGAGTGACCAACTCAGAGCACTTTAGCTTCGTTCAATTACATTCGTTTTATTGAATGACCAACAATACTTCAGAATTTTACATTTTGCTATAGTATGACCAACACTAAGCAGTATAGTATTACATATCTACCATTAAAATTGTACATTCGTGATATTGAATGACTAATAAAAAGGACGGTAATTTTGTACTTTTGTGGAACACAGTAATAGTGTCGGACTGATTATGACGTAACAAAAAAATTAGCCAATGAGAGGCCACTATAAATTTTACCATTGGTCAATAACGGCCTCTCATTGGCTAATTTTTTTTGTTACGTCATAATCAGTCAGACACTATTACTGTGTTCACTTTTGTGGTATTAAGTGACAAACAACAAGCAGTATAGTATTGTACATTCTTGTAGTATTGTAATTAGTAATTAATAGTAATAACTTGATGTTTGTACATTCTTGTTATTGACTGACCGCAACTGAGCTTTATATTATTGTTCTTATCATCATGTGACCAAAACTAAGCAATACAGAATTGTATATTCAAGCTATTGTATAAAAGAGGTGACTCAGATATCTTGTATCAATCTATAGTATCATAAAGTACGTATTGATTATAAATGTTTAAGTATAGATGTATAACCCAGACAACTACCTGTTTCCATTGGTGGAGACCTTATCATCTGCTTGCAAATTGCTTTCTGCTATTTTGTAGCGACTTGGCTGTGTTAATATTTCCGACGCTATTGACTGATATCCAAAGACCAAATTAAAAGTCGACGCAGTGTCATTAACTTTGAAGAAACTCCATCACTTAATAATGACAAATCTTAGTTCCAATATTGATCATCATGCTTTTGATTCTTTATTAATGGTCAACGAAGAATAAATTCTCACTTTCCCTCCTTATCCCGTTCCTATTCTTCACTTCTTTCAATATAACGAATATAGAATATAAGTGGATATTATGTCAGGGGAAAATTTTTCGTCAATTTTAGGTTGTTAACAAGGACATCACTATTGGTCATCTAGTAGAATAGGAGATGAGGGGGTAAATGGGGTAGATGGGAGGGATTGTTAGTTTAGCCAGCTAAAAGGTTTACTATATTAGAGTACAAGATAATCTGGTGTAAGATCCAATTAATCATAAATCCATTTTCAATATTCAAAGAATAGGAAATTAAATAAAAATAAAAATCAATTAAGGGTTTTACACTAGCCAAGCTCGCCTAACGGGGATCAGAATAAAAATGTTTGAATTTTCTTTTTGAATCTACGCTGCTTATAAAGATTTCTATACTGGTTTAGGGGAGATCGTTGAAATCGCCCCCACCCTCCATATGTTTTTTTCTATTCCATTTAATTTTTGTATAATAAAGCGGGCTATAACTAAGTGACTTTTTAAATTTTTTGATTATTTAATACTTATATTTGCGGGAACTTATGTTTAATGAAATCTTCAAATTTTAAACATTTACAAAACAGCCTGCTTTATTGCACCAAGATCCATTACAGATCTGTATAGGAAATAAATGTCTATATATGGGCTCAAGTTTTCCAAGCGATAAATGTTCAAAACTCATAGTGCTCCAATAATCCGTAATAAACTCTCATTGACCAGAACGATAAGACATATTATTTTACAGTATGAAGAATACATTCATTTTTTAATTTCATGTTGCTATTTGAATTATATTAGAGTATTAAATTTCTATCCATAAAACAGAAAATTTAAATTAATAATATAGTAAATAAAAGAAAACTTAGTTTTAAAATAATTTGATACTAGTGATACGTGCGCAATGTGGTCAGATATTGAACTAAAATTTAACAGTTAACTGATCATTTTAACCCTTTCAGGACGATAATTTGAAATAAAAATATTAAGATCCTAAAATAGTTTAAAGAAAAAAATCGTCAGGGAGAAGATAATGGAAGAATAGGGTTAATAGTCAGAATTCAGATAACCAAAAGAAAGTAAATAAAACATTGAATAAACCTAGTTAATAGCAAGATAATTATAACGAGCCTAACTTTAGTACAATATAACAGAGAGTTATTATTTCTTAAATAGCTCGATCTTGGCTGGTACAGGATACCAGAAAACCCAGATCCTCCAGGTCTCCAGCAAACTTTGAATGGTTTCTGTGAGGACAATTTTCCTATTTTACTATTTTACAGTTTTTTGGAAAGCTTTTTTATTGTTTCAGGAATGGGGAGGGCGTCAGTTTCCAGACAAAGGAGCAGTAGTTTGCCAACCTGAGCATTTAAACCTATATCTTTTAATTTGTGACTAAAGCTATTGAGAAATCGTTGAGAATAGTGTGTGTACGTTAAATCTTAACATTTCAAAATTTTGACATATATACTCCTCAGGGCATAGAGTAACTTTGTAGAATGAACATTAAACGATAATACCTGCTAATTTACATTTGATGGAATAATGACTAACATATTTACAGGAATAAGACAATGGTCAACAAAATGGTGTACATCCCTAATGATGATACACATAATTAACCCGTCTGTAGGTTACAATTAGTGGTTGAAACGTATGGACACAGAACTAATAAACCAAGCAATCAAAATTCAATAAAAAGCGCCAAAGTTGGGGATTAACGAAATAAACCACCCAACGTCCACTACCTCCCTGCATAATATTAAAAACCGGATATTTCTTATCGATGTTACCCCATTTCCTCCCCTCCTACTGGTTAAACGAACTGACCAACAAGGGAAATTTTTCCCCTGTCATAATATCCTCGTATATTTTACATCCATTATGGCATTAAAGAAATGTTCGATGGTGACATACTATCAACATTGCGTTATTCTACTAACAATATGACAATAATATTATTTAATTCTTAATTTTTGTCTGTTCTTTTACTAGGTACTCTTAGATTTTTTGTTTTCCATAAAGAATTGCAATTTCGTTGTACTGTGTAATTATCAAATCAAAATGAAGTCAGCCCAAGGATACAGGGATTAGTCAACGAATAAACATTAATAATTCAGTTATCTTCAGGGATAAGACAACGGTCGATAAATTGGTGTTCATGCCCGCTTTTAAAAAAGGAAAATCATTAGTTGTCAGATTTTGACATAACTGGTAGAAATTGTTCAATCAAGATTTAATAAAAGTACCAAATGTTTATATAACTTTGGGTAACAATATAATTAACAGTCCATTCTCCCCTCCTTTATTATTGAAGTATTATCATTTCTATGTATTAAACAAGTTGCTGCGGCCCTAGCATCTAAGGGCTCTGTATTTAAGAGTTTGATTTAAACAAAATAGCCTAAAACCAAATGTTAACCTTCTCAAAAAGGATAACTCAATCAGTTCAGTAGTTATTGAAATCTTAAGCTTCAGACAATAAAAAACTTTATATATGAAATTATCACTATAGGTTTAGGCCGCTATGACAATAGCATAACTGACAAAATATTTCATTCCTTAATCCATTAATCTCTGAGAAACTAGCATGTTAGGGCCGTAGGCTTTCTTTAGGCACTACTCAATGATGCTTTGGTGTTTTAGCAATGAAACAGAAGATGTCAATATACTAAATAGCTAAAGAAATATGAAACAATTGATATTGGATATGGCTGGTTTGAGGTGTGGTTCTTAGCTATTATTTGCCACACTCCTAATGAAATAAGCTCATTGGGGCTATATGATAATAATATTTTAAAGAACAAAAAAGATTTTTGTAATTTTGTGTAATTTTACAAAAACATAAAAAGATCTGTCATACATAGATCATTAAAACCAAGGATTTAAGGAATAAGATAACGGAGATTAATTAGTGTACCACATCCCCCAATTATGATAAACTAAACTATCCAACATTGAAGATTATTATTGGTATAGATTGAATACTGCCTAAGAATTATTAAAAGTCACAATAGTTGATAAACTAACAAATTAGGATTCTTGTTTTTATAACTTTAGATTACATTATAATTTAGAGTCCAATGACCCATCCCTTCCTGGTATGTTTAAGATAGTTTTCATTTCAAAATTATTTGTTTTGTGCATATCTATTAAAAGTAGCGCAGCTACTTTGTTGGACACTTAGTCCAAGTAATTTCTCTATTTATGAATTTTAAAAATATTACACTTTAACTTTTATTGATCTATTGGACCTATCTAATGAATATGAAATATGTCACATTTCGCGATTATTGTAGATTATTTGTTTAATATATTCAATTTAAACCATCGTTTAGCAAAAATGTTTTATATTTCGTTGGCTCCAAATCCCCCTAATTCGCACGCTCCTTTGAAACAGTTTTTCTACAGACAAAATGTCCCTTTTAGAAAAATATTGAAACAGAAAAACCTAATTTTCCTTTTGTTTATTTCTTTAAATTGAAAATTAACTATTTCTAATTAATCCAAAAACTTCAAACCTCCCTGTTCCTTTTTTATCAGGGGGGGGGGGGGGGGGGGTGGGGTGTATTGGCTCGAGTGCCATCTGCCTCTATAACTACACCCCCTACCCCCCCTCTCCCCCTAGTAAACTGTTAACATATTGAAAATTGTTTAATTTGATTCTATTGTTTGTTATACCTACCCTTACAGTTCAATTGACTCATTTCGCACTATGCTCCAGTAATGGATAAAATTATTCTAAAAGAAAATTACCAGGAAGAAAATTGAAATCTTTATGAATCTTCTATTCAATTCCAATTTTGAGAAAGCCTAAAATGTCATGTGTGACGTCATAAAAATCCATCTCTTTTTTGGGAGTTTCCTTTCCCACTCTTCCTCTCATCCTTCCTTTTTAGACGTATTTTTATGACGTCATATGTGATATTTTAGGCTTTCTCCCAATTTTTTGTGGATTTTCTCTTTTGTTACTTCAAAAAGATGAATTAACCTTTTTTTTGTGAATATTCTCCTGCGGATTAAGCATTTAGCATCTTCAACTTTCTTTGTCTCTTTGTTAGTCCATCCTTGGTCAGGTCCCCAATATCCGGTCCTACGACAAACGCAGGAGTCCCAAACGTCGGAGTGGACACTTAACCTAACCTAACCTATTTTATACCATCTCATAGGTTTTTAAAATGCCTAACCCCTGCGGGGGGGCTTATTTGTACATTCATATCTTAACCTAACCTAATCTGTATAGAAATACTTAATCAAATTAATGTTTTAATACTCCTGCGTTAGTCCACTCCGACGTTTGGGACTCCTACGTTTGTACTGGAACCCAATATCCTACAAGGAAAAATTACACCTTTGGTAGATTAGAAGTATTGGGTTATGCTGCACAAGATTTCAAGTCCTTTTTATCTTAAACTGCCTTTGCCTTAGCCGTGTAAAAGCCATGGATTTTCTTAATGGACGAGACAATTGACAAAAAATGGATTTACAAACCCAATAATGATAATAAAATTACCCCCTTGAGTGGTAAATTATCGAATGAAACAAAAATTAACTTTACTAATTTTTCAACCAATCAATCAGGATTGGACAAAAGTACCCAAAGTTTTTAAGCCAACTAATTAGAGAGCAACTCTTTAATAGGAAATTTTTTAACAATTTTTAAAATTTTGTCCAACACCAGTACATTGTTGATTGTTAGCAAACATGAGGCGGAGAAATGTAGCTGTGTAAGTAAAACAAAAGAGAAACAAAAGAACTATTCAAGTTGAAAACCAATAAGTAGTAGTAGTGGTGGTAGGACGTAGGTCTATTTCAATTCATCAAATTCCATTTATTCATTTCCCCCTCCCACCCCCAACCTCCAAACAATTCAACCCCCCAAAGTTTACTGTAACCAAGAATTAGTATTTGAAATCGTTAAAGTAAAGTTAAAAACTTTTTTATTTTTTTTTCTCTTCTTTTTCTTTGCTGATTGCTCTAACCCCGTAAAGATTTTCTGAACCTAAACCTAACCTTATTATAAAGTCTCCTTATAAAGGTCCACTTTAAAGAAACTTGTTGCTTGAAGTCAAAACTAATATGCAACATTGTCTAGAAGTTCTAATTGTGATAAGTTGATCCTATATACGGGCCAAGACATTCCCTTATTATCTCATTATTAGTGGCATAAGCTAGACTTGTCAGATCTCAATATATATATATGCCTGAAATCATCAGACTCGAGCTTTATAACTCCATGACTACTAGCGGAACTATAACTTTTTTATTTATTAATAACTACGTATCAGAGAGAGAGGGGACAATTTTTTACATTACCCCCCAAAGTTTTATGATAAAGTTTTCTTATTCGTTGGCCTAAAAACATTGGGGACTTTAGTTAATTTTGTTATGTTGCTTCATTAAGTTGAGTGATTAAAACGTTTCAACCACTAATTTTAATATAAATAATGTGTAATTTTGTGTATCTTCATTGCGGATGTACATCAGTTTTTCGGCCATTGTCTTATCCTTTTAGATCCCTGACTGCGTATTTATTCTAAGTAACTTTAAACTCTATAGCCTGTTTAATATCATCGTATTGTATTTTAATTAAAAGCAAAGCTTTTCTATAAATTGGGTCGGTCCGCCCGTACGTCCGTCCGTAACGGATAGCTTTTTTCGTTAATTTAGGCATGTTAGAATTGTCCTATTGATTTCAAACTTTGCATGGTGATTCCTGTAGAAGTTAGGTACGAGTTAGAAAGCGTAGCAACTCTATAATCATTACCAGAATGTCCGTACGTCCATTTTAAACATGTTGATTTTTTTACATTTTTAACAAAGAAGGTGTATCAACTTTTTTTTATATAGCTAGCCGGTTCTTTTAGTAAGTAGTAGATGTAAATTTTTTCATAGAATTCAGATATGCAATCGGTTTTTTTGTAGACCTCTTATTTTTTAAGTAATTTAAGTTTTAAAAAAAAAAATTAAGTCGGTTTTAAGGTACTAAAACGCAACAAAATAAAAGAAGAAAATGGCCAGTAAGAACAAAAATAGTAAGATCTTTAATTTGACACCTTACTTTTAAAATTCTGTTGAGTAATTATTGAAAAAATCTATTTTTTTAACCTCGGTTTAATAAAAACTTTAGACCTAAATATTTTCTCAAACAGACATAAAAAACATGGGTTCATATATACCTTTAGAATCAGAAAAATATTACGAATCCATTGTAAGCAAAATTGAAAAAAAGTAAAAAAATTAAAAAATTAAAAAATGGCCAATTGTATTTTTTGTTCTGGCAACACTATCGTCTTCCCTTTTTTACCCCCTCTTTACCCCCTCTATACCCCCTTCCCATTTTTATACTCAATTCAAAAGTTAAGACGTTGCCTGTACAATATAATATGATATTTTCATATAATTCCTTTTATTGTAGTTTATATACTATATTGTAAACTTTTTTTTTCAATTTTGCTTACAATGGATTCGTAATATTTTTCTGATTCTAAAGGTATATATGAACCCATATTTTTTTACTTGTGAAATGATAAAATTGAGTTCAAAGTTTTTATTCTCGTGGGTTTAAAAAAATCGATTTTTTCAATAATTACCTGACAGAATTGAAAAAGTAAGGTGTCAAATTAAAGATCTTACTATTTTTGTTCATAATGGCCATTTTCTTTCTTTTTTTTGTTGCATTTTAGTACCTTAAAATCGACTTAATTTTTTTTTTTTAAACTTAAATTACTTAAAAAATAAGAGGTCTACAAAAAAACCGATTGCATATCTGAATTCTATGAAAAATTTTACATCTACTACTTACTAAAAGGACCGGCTAGCTATAAAAAAAAAGTTGATACAACTTCTTTGTATGTGACTTAATTATCCGATTGCATTGGTCTGATTTTTGGTATACTAATTCCTGGGACAACAAAGTACAAAATTATAAGCGAAGCAACCCTATAATCAAGTCCTAAAAATGTAAGTATATCCATAAACATTATGCGGTATCAAGCAGTTTTTCAACAAATTTACTTACAATTTTGCTTTGACTCTTATACATTTACATTCTGATTATTCAGTTCTGACATTATACAAGTGTTAATGTCCGTCTGTCCTACCGTTTTAGAGCTTCGCTTTTATGGATGTTGTCATCCTTGTTTCATCTACATATATTTAGTAATTTCGTGGGCTACAAATTGATTATATTCATCGAACATTTCTAAAAAACGAAGGATCGGTCCAACCGTATATTTCTTATTGTTGATTTAATAATTTAAGAATTGCTATATGGAATTCTTGATTAGGTACAATGTAGAAAGCGTAGCAACTCCATAATCAATATCAGAAAGTCGTTACAAAGACAATTTTCCAGATATAATATGTCTATGTCTCTGGCAGGTGGTATCCTGCGGTGAGAGTTCTGTATAAAACTCGTGCCCACTCAGTACCACTCAAAGGGAGACAAATTTAAATCCTAATCTTTTTCCAATGTTTAGTAGAGGAGCTACTCTTCAAGTCTCATGTGTATATCCGCCCAGGGCGTGCAGAAGGGGGTGTATTCACCTTACTGGAAAAAATAGGATGGATGGATACAACCCCCTGTCTAATCCTCCAAAACTTTCAATACTATTTTCATACACAGATATGATTTGTAGTCAGAAATATCTCAAAAACAGCTAAACCTAGGAAAACTTTAACTTAATGATGCACATGTTGCAGAAATTTTTTGGATAATTTCTTACATTTAATTTTTTTTATACATTTTTTTTAAATTCATTAATTTTTTGGCCTAACTAATACTAACCCTGTAAGAAATTTACTTAATATACCTGCAATATATATAGTAGACTTAGATGCCTGAGCAGTAAATTCGACCAATAAGAACAACGCGTAGGAACACTCTGATCACATTATTGGTTAGAACATGTAAATATTATGACACGAAAGCTAGCTTACTTGAAGTTATAACATTCAAAAGCTTATTATATTATTGGAATGATTCAAATATGTTTGCTCAAAAACTTTAATTACTTTTAATGAATTCTGATTGGTTGGTTACAAACCTGATGTGTTTCAACAAGATAATTTTTATCTACAAAAAGGGGGTAATTTTGTTTACTATCATTGTGGACAGCCAATCGATGGTAATTGGTAATAAATCTATAATTCCAATTCTTGACCTTTGTAATTAAACTCACTCCCGTTTGTAACACTTTTAACAGGGAATTGTTAATAATCATTTGGAATTTAATCATTAATTTAATTGCTGTAGATTTCTTTAATTTTATTACATTAATTTTACAATTTTGGATGTTATTTCTCAAAAAAAAAAAAAAATCAAGGAAATATTATTAATTTGGTTTCTTTTTATAAAAATGTTTGTAAAGATTATGCTTATACGTCCGTCCGTCAGTCCGTAACGGATAGCTTTTTTATTATTTTATTTATTCGAAGTAAATTTAAACTCTATAGCCTGTTTAATATCATCGTATTGTATTTTAATTAAAAGCGAAGCTTTTCTATAAATTGGGTTGGTCAGTCCGTACGTCCGTTCGTAACGGATAGTTTTTTTCTCGATAATTTAGTCATGTTATAATTGTCCTATCAATTTCAAACCTTGCATGATGTTTCCTGTAGTAGTTAGGTACGATTTAGAAAACGTAGCAACTCTATAATCGTTACAAGAATGTCAGTACTTCCATTTTCAACATGTTGATTTTTTCACTTTTTTAACAACAAATTTTTATATTATCTAATTATCCGATTGATCTGATGTTTAGTATACTGATTCCAGGGACAACAATGTACAATATTATAAGCAAAGCAACTCTATAATCGAGTCCTTAAAATGTAAATATGTCTATAAACATTATCCTGCATGAAAAAGTTTTTCAACAAATTTACTTACAATTTTGCTTTGACTCTTATACATTTATATTCTGATTATTCAGTTCAGACACTCTACAAGTGTTCATGCTCTTTTGTCCTACCGTTTCAGAGCTTCGCTTTTATGGATGTTGTCATCCTTGTTTAGTGGATATTAGGGTTGGGGAGGGGGGGTTAAAGCTCTAATGGACCTAAGGAGATTTTCCCATTATTGTAATACAATAGAGATTTTTTATAACGATAAAGGGTAAACTAAATACTTGAATTCTTATTCTATTGTATTAACTAATTTCTGTGAATTTAATTATGCTAAGCATATTTCACAAATTCCTCAATAACCCAAAGTTACCGTGTTGAAAGTTTAAAAAAACTAGTTTTATAAATTTACATTATTTAGTGCAAAATACTTTTTAAATGATGCCTTTAAATTTCAAGGCAACGAGCAACTACTCTATAACTTATGAAATTAGTACAAAGTGTACAAATATGTGAAATTATATCTCTTTGATCAAACAGTTAATGTAAAGAGGTCAGTATTAAATGTTGACCTTTTACATTTTAAGTGGCCAACTTACAATACTATTTCACAACCTTACCATAATTTAGAAATCTAATGGCTATACCCCTAAGTCTCCAGCGGCTTTGATTTTTAGGACACCCCCACCACAAGTGTTATTTAGCGTTTATATTAATTCATGGAGGGCTAGTTACCTATCCCACAAACTATAACAAACATTTCATTAATGTAAATAAAGATGAATGTATTGGTCTTTCTTAAATGGCACTTGATTAAAACACGTACAAGAACGTTCTATGTGGATGGGGGGAGTGGTGCTACACAATTCTGAAACGCCCAGAGCCCCTAAAATTATTAATTGCCCCCACTATTGAGATTTTTATTCCCTCCCAAACTAAAATCTTGGACGTCCTTTTTCACGTTTCTCTGAAATTGTTTCAGACGGGCATTTTAAACAAAGATTAACTTTTCTCGTATTCATTCGAATCCGGTGGATAGGAACCGGTTCTCATCCATACGAAAAAACTATGTCTAGCATCGTATTATATCCAGTTTTCTACGAATATAGAAATGTACAATCATAAGATTAAAACCATTTTTTTTAGCAGGTGCCTCCGGCACCTCGGGGCTAAAAAAACTAGTTTTAATCTTATAATTGTACATTCTATATCCGCGGAAAGCCGTTTATAATACGATACGAGAAATAACTATTCCAATATAAAAAGAGAAACAAGAATGATCCACTAATGAAATAAGTGATTGTACCCAGATAGAGAGGGGAGGCCGTGGGGAGGGGGGGGGGGAGCTTTCAGCTGTTTAATACACTAGTACCCAAAATCTTATAATAACTTTTCTTATTTGTTGGCTTATTAACATTGGGGACTTTTATGGAATTTTTATTGGTTGATAATTTAGTTGAGAGTCCAATCGTTTCAACCACTAAATGTAATATACAGAAGGGGTAATTTTGTGTATGATCATTGGGGATGTACATCAATTTATCGGCCATTATCTTATCCCTTTAGATCCCTGGCTTGTACCAGAATAATTTAGCAAAACTTGTTAAATTGTTCACTAAAAGTGAGCAGAGGTCAATTGGGGGTTACACACTTGCACAGTTGGAATAAAAGAAACATCAGATTTGTGTAATTTAGAGTACGCCACACTCCTTAGATTATTTATCCATCATGTTATTTAGAGCAGGGAGGGAGTGGACATTGGGTTTTATATTAAACAAGTCCCCAAAGTTTTATAATAGGGTTTTCTTATTCGTTGGTTAACAACTTTGTAAACTTTAGTAAATTTTTATTTGAGTTGAAAGTTCAAGCGTTTCAACCACTAATTGTAATCTACAAAAGTGATAATTTTGTGCATGGATGTATATCGGTTTATTGGCACTTGCCTTATCTTTTTAGATCCCTTCATATATTTACAATATCTCACATTATTGGTTAGGTCTAAGGTTTTACCATAAGGTACTTTCAAACTCTAGGTTATCTACCAGACTAACAACAATTCTTTGATTGCACAAACTTTGCATTGAAGTACTAATCTAGATGGTGCAATCGATGAAGTAATATTTAGTTTAATATAATTTTTCTGTAATTCTATCATAATTTTTTTCACTTATCTTATCCTCTAAAGTTTTAAAATAATATCTTTTTATGTATATAGGAAGTTGAACAAACACCTTAACTCCTTTCTAAAGTATATTCTAATTCTATTTAGAAAGGGTGATACTTAAAAAGAATAAAGAATGAAAGAGAAAGAAAGGAAGACGGCTATCGAAGAAAGGAAAATAACAAGGAATATTAAGTTTTAAGAGCGAAGTGACTGTAGAGAAAAAAATCAAACCATTCATGTCATTATAATGTCGGGCTGAAATTTATGCTGGTCCTCAAAGTCAAATACACAGTTCTCTCTTTTGTTGACTTTAAAAACTTTGGAGAATTATATTGGATTTTAATTTGGGGTCGACATTAATTCATCGTCAATTGCCCCACTTTATTGTTTGTTTGTTAAGATCTCGCTAACCACGGAACAGATTTTAAAATAGAATAGATAACTTGTAGAAAAACTATGCTCCTACCAATAAAAACAGCAAAAAAGAAAGAAAAAGAGAGAGATAGTGAGAGAGGGAAAGAGAGCAGGAGAGAAAGAGAGAGTGAGAGAGAAAGAGAGAGAGGAAGAGAGTGGGAAAAAATGTCTTTTTTGTTTTAGGTTTAATGTGTTGAATATCTTATGGTTTTCAATCAATAGTATCATTTATCTACACTTATACACACACACACACACACCGCTTGTACGTGAGTTAAAGGATAGGTAATATTTATTTCAGTATGGGTTCGAATCCCGGATATAGGCAATACTGAAAAATCCTGTAACGTACTGCATTATAGAGAATATTCCACGAAAAATTAAGGGGGTGATCAAAACATGAAATTTTTCGCTTCTAGCGAATAGTAAAGTAAAATCATAATCAGGACTAACAAAACTTTTTAAAAATTTTATTATTTTTCATTTTACCATTCGCAGAAAACTATGAACACTAGAGGGCGAGACGATAAATAATTAACTAATATCGTATAGTATTATTATAGACAGTTTTCTTTGAATGAAGAAAATGAGAACAAATTTCTGTTTTATTGGTCCAAATAAGCTGAAGGTCTAACACAAAAAAACCTTCTCTGCGGTATTATAAAAAACCTGGATTTTGGATGGCTCCTAAAACCCTCCATAATATTCACAAAAAATGCATATTTTGCGTTTTTTTAAAGGTCATAACATTTAGATTTAAAATCACTTACTTTTTCTTTTCTCCCTGTAAGACATACAGACACACAGCCAAGACAAAATTTATAGGACAAAAAGTGTTTTATCAGCAGGGCTGTTTTTTACACCAGAGAAAACTTTATATGGAAGATTAATCCAATTCTACACGAAAATTTATTGTTTTACATCAAATCTATGTTCTTTTAATGTTTTTATGCAGGGATCTAAAGGGATAAGACAATGGCCGATGAAATAATGTAAACCTCCAATTATGATACACAAAAATGCCCCTTCTGTAGATTTCAACTAATGGTTGAAATGTTTGGAAACTGAAACTCAATGAACCAACCAATCAAAAATAAATAAAAGTCACCTGGGTTGTTAAGCCAACGAATAAGAAAACATTATTATAAGACTTCGGGGATATGTGTGATAAACAGCCCAATTTCCAATCTATAACTGGTTTTGATATCGGGGTTTAGTGTTGAAAATCATTTTACGGCCTCATGTCGAAAGTGATCATAGCTGACAAGTCATCGAAGTGTTAATTATAGTCGATATTGTGTCCTATATTAAGTAGAACTTTTAAATACTATATCTATCATCAATTATCCCTTTTGTAGATTAAGATTATTGGTTGAAAAGTTTTGACACTGTCAGTTTGAATCATCTAATCAAGATTTTATAAAGAAAGAACATAAACTTTATAAGCCAACGAATAAAACAACCTCTAAACAATTATTAATACCAAATGCTTCAACATTTATATGTCTTGAGCAAAAAATCTCAGTAAACGCTAAACAGGTTTTTATTACATATTGTTTATGTTTTAGGACTGGTTTTAAGCAATTAGTTGGGAAGTTAAAACAAAAATAAATTCTATAGTAGCTGAGCTACTTTAGAGTATAATTCTTCATTATAAGCCAGGGTGGAGGGGGACAAATGATTGTAAATTATATTGGTACTCAAAGTTTTATAAAAATAATCTCTTATTTGTTGACTTAAAAAATAAAATATATGTAGCTTGCTATTGTAATACAAACTTTTTTTAGTGTGCCATCACTTTGCCACCAATGTTTTAAATCTACAGAAAGATTAGCATGTACATCAATTTTCCGTTCAATGTCATATCCATTGATATTCCTGGATAAAGCAAATGACTTTTTTTAATGTCTTACAGGGAGGTCAAAACTAAAGACAATTAATGTTTAAATTAGGAACACTGATAATTATTACATATTTTGTTCTACTATACCAATATAAGTATGTATTATAATTCCATTATAAAATGCTTACATTTCACGACTTGTTTATAGAAATACTTTGCCTATAACAATGTTCCTAATCGCCCTAGGCATCTCTTAAAACTATTACAAGAAGCAAATATAGCATCATGTAAAATCAAAATGCGAACTTTCTTTGTATGAGTAAAGTGTTACTACAGTGTACCTTTTTGTGACAAGAATCATTATGCTAAGTTTTATTTTGATAGGACAATGATAATAGTTATTTCTGGTTTTAATCTTATGATTGTACATTTTTATATTCGTAGAAAGTTGGATATAATACGATGCTAGACATAGTTTTTTTCGTATGAATGAGAACCGGTTCCTATCCACCGGATTCGAATGATTGCAAGAAAAAACTATCTGTTACGGACGGACCAACCGAATCTAAATATAGAAAAGCTTCAAATATAATTGGGTTGGAGAGCTGAGGTACCTAAAATAATTTTAAAATGATTATCCCTTTCCGTTGGTCAAGACCCCAAAGAATTAATGTTTAAAGATTAATTAGAAGAATAGCTACACTCACAAAACAAATTAATCACAACAATAATTAAAACTTAAAAGGACTCTCTCTATATATATTTTATTTAAAAGAGTTGTCCTATCATTTTCAACCTTTTCTAAGCATTTCTTAGAAAATAGTGTAATCAAAAATAAACAGCTAGAGTAGGGGTAATGCATTGGCCCAAAACAGGCAATACTTTTACCATGCACAGTTAGGACTTCCAAACAAAGGTTGCACAATATAAGAATTTGTTGGCTTCTGGGTGCTACTTAACCTAATAACCCGAGTGTTTGAGAAAAGGAGACATTAGCACCCCTTTGTTATCCTTGGCTATAAGACCCAATATTTTAAAGTGTTATGCAGAGAAGCCTTATGGACAAGAGGTTTTAAAAAGCTATGTTGAATAATGAAAGTAAAACAAGGATGACATCATCCATAAAAGCGAAGCTCTGAAACGGTATGACAAACGGACATTTGTATAGTGTCAGTACTAAATAATCAGAATATAAATGAATAAGAGTTAAAGCAAAATTGTGAGTAAATTTGTTGAAAAACTTCCTGAAACAGGACATACTTACATTTTTGGGACCTGATTATAGAGTTGCTTTGCTTATAATATTGTACTTTGTTGTCCCAGGAATCAGTATACCAAAAATCACAACATTCAGATAAATTTTTATGTGATCTAATCATCTGAAGGATTTGATTTTTGATATGTTGATTCCTGGGACAACAAACTATAATGTTATAAGCAAAGCAACTCTATAATCAAGTCCTAAAAATGTCCATAAACATTATCCTGCATCAAACAGTTTTTCAACAAATTTACTTAAAATTTTGCTTCGACTCGTATACATTTATATTCTGATTATTCAGTTATGACACTATATAATGTCCGTTTGTCCTACCGTTTCAGTGCTTCGCTTTTATGGATGTTGTCATCCTTGTTTTCTAGAGAGCCAGAGACCTGACTAAAACGCAGCGTTGCTGAAAGAAGGAGAGACACAACTTGATAAATATTGATTTTAAAGATGTAAACAAATCAAAATTTAGGAGTGCCCTATTTAATAATTTAATTAATGACAAGAGAAAACTAACAATATAATTCTGATTCGATTTAATCCAACATAATTAACTTTAATCTAGTGGGTGGCTCAACAGTTTTTATAAAAACTAATTATCTTATAGATTTTAGTAATAATGTTTTAAGAAGTAGATTAAACTCTTGTACAGTAGTATAGTGAGATAATTAAAGCTACATGTATGGCAGACATACAGACTGACAAACCCTACTCAAACAGTAGCTACGCTACTTATTAGACTTCTTGGTGGAACAAGACTGCTGGATGACAGTGGGATGACGTCTTAGATTCAGTTCCTTCTTCTGTTATAACAGGCCACAGTGGGTATGAAGGTGCTTTGACTTTAGTGTCAGAATCTAAATTGAGACATAGTGCATTTCATTACCCTAGGTTAGGTAACTTCATTTCACTTTTCAATAAAATCTAAAATGCAGCCGTTTTTGAGAAGATTAGATTTGAAAATTTCAAGTTAAATTTTCACCCACTAGGAGTTATCGCATAACCAAGACAAAAAAACAAAGATTATTTATTAAAATTTTGAACAAGTTTGCTTTTATAAAGTTCTTTTTCAAACTACTCTGAAGTGAGTTGATTCATGGCCATTTTTATCAGTTGCTTTGCTAAGGTCACGGAAGCTCAGCCTTAAATAAATCATATATAGAGAGGTTTTATGACAGACTTTATAAAAGCAAAGTTGTTTAAAATTTTAAATAGATAATCTTTGCTTTTCTTGTCATGATTATGCGGTAACTCCTAGTGGATGAAAATTGAACTTAAAATTTTCAAATCTAATTTTCTCAAAAACGGCTGCATTTTAGATTTTATTGAAAAGTGAAATGAAGTTACCTAACCTAGGGTAATGAAATGCACTATGTCCCAATTTAGGTTCTGACACTAAAGTCAAAGCACCTTCATACGCACTGTGAGGCGTATGATGACAACAACTGTAGATTTGTTGTTACACATTTTTGTTTAAAAACTGGTTTAATTAGCCCAAGAAAAATATGGGTTGGTAAATTAAAGATAAATGAAAATTTCCATCTATAACTTTAATATAAACAATAACAATGTATAACTGTCCGTCTTTTGATGAAGCTTAAGATCTGACTCACCGCTGTACCATACGGGCTCTGCTTTTTAGGTAACTAGCGGCTACGCCCCTAGAGGCCTCTAGTGGCACTTTAAATGTTTTTGTTTGTTAAAGTTAATTTTTATGACGATACCTCTTTATTTGACGTTGAAGTCTCCTCTAATTTTTTTAAAATTTCGATTTTTTTGTCATTTCTCTTGGGAGGGTGGTGGTACCCTCCCCCAAAATAGTTATAAACCTTCCCGGGACTTATGAGAAGCTACCCTGTTAAGGAGAACCCGATCGGTTCAGCGGTTAGCGAGATCCTTCGGTACACACAGACACACAGACAGACACACAGACATCCTGTTACTTTAGTATAAGGATATATCTGCTGGTAAAAAGAAGATTTTTAATCCCCCTTAAGATTTTTTTCATTTTTGAAGCCACCACCCGGGTAAAATCTAAAAATATTGAAGTATAGTTGGAAATGAAAAATAATCTACCAAATACATACCCCTGTATCACTAAAAAAAACCACCACCAATGGTTTAATAAAATGTACATCTCCCCCCCCCTTACCTTGTTTTATGACCCAAGTAGAAAATAAATTAAACAACTGATAGTTAGGAATGTTTTAGCCAGGGTTCGGTGGCCGCAGCCCTGCCTTGTCAAAAGGTTCAACTGCAGCTGTTTTCTTATTTAACAGCCGTCAAAATGTTGCAAATATACAGTCGTTAGCAGCACTATTTTGTAGCCGAAAGCCGCAGATAGGTTCAAAATACAAGCCGCGTAAGTTTGCCGCAAAAATTAATAAACAGTCTCCGCGCGTTTGCTCTGTATTTTTGCTTTACAGCCGCCGAGTTACCAATCTGACAAAACTGCTGTTTGTGTTATTATGCTACAAATTAATTAATACATCTAAATTAGACATCCGCCTGCCTGCAAGCTGCAAAAGTAATTCCGCGGCTGCCGATCCCTTGTTTTATCATTAGTTTTTATCAAAATAGATAAAAATCATTTGTATTCCCACGATGTAAATTGTTCGGGGTGCATCAACTTCCGCATATTTAGCAGGGAAAAGACAATGGTCTATAAACTGATGTTCATCTCCAATAATGATAAATAAAATTACCCCTTTTGTAGAATACAATTGATTAAAATGTTTGAATATTGCAAATTTAAACCGACCAATTAATTTTTAATAAAAGTACCCAAAGTTTAAAAATCAACGAAATTACGAATTAAAAAAACTTTGGGTACCAATAAAATTTACAGTAAAATACCCCATCCCTCCCTGTCCATATAGTGTTTCATATTCACAAAAGAACACAGTAATAGTGTCTGACTGATTATGACGTAACAAAAAAAATAGCCAATGAGAGGCCGTTATTGACCAATGGTAAAATTTATAGTGGCCTCTCATTGGCTAATTTTTTTTGTTACGTCATAATCAGTCAGACACTATTACTGTGTTCTTCACAAAACACAAAATGGATTAAAGGTAGTTGTTTTGTTTAATAAACTGCAAATGAAGCAAAAATGATTGTTTGCGGTGTTGTAATAATTGCAATTCTGATGATTTGTTACATATGCGGCAGGAAGAGCACACTTGATATAATTTGTTCACTTGTTGATATCAAATATAAACTAGAAACATCATGAAATATACATTCTTTGGGGCATAGCAACTCTGTAATTGATAATTACTTAAGTAACTTACTTAATGGGTGATTTTTATATCTTTCCTCTTCATTTCTCTCTCTCTCTCTCTCTCTTTTCCTTTTTTCTCTCTCTTTATCTATCTATCTCTATCTATATATCTCTCTCTAACAGTATGTCTCTCTCTCTATTTCCTTCTTTCTCTCTCTTTATCTATCTATCTCTATCTATATATCTCTCTCTCTCAGTATGTCTCTCTCTCTATTTCTCTGATTCTCTATCTTCATTTTTCTTTTTTCACTTTCTCTTTTAATCATACCTTTTCTCTCTCCCCCCCCCTCTCTCTCTCTCTCTCTCTCTCTCTCTCTCTCTCTATCTATCTATCTTTCTCTCACTTAGATTCTTTTAGCTCCGCTTTGTAGCAATTACGATCCTTGTTAGAAAGAATTTCCAAATATAAACATGAAATGATTAGTTATTATATATTTAAAGAATTAATTGAATTTCTGTGGGAAAGGACTGTTTAGATTTTTAAAATTGATAAACATTTAGATTTTTATTCATTAATTTCATTCAACAACTTCTTATATAAACATTTGTATTTATTTATGATTTTGTTTTTTTATTTAAAAAAAACGAAAAACCTTTTAAAAAAATTTCAATGAATAACAAATCAATTAAATATTTTAACAGACAATAAACCTTTGTCTAAAAGTCCTTATTGTATATGTTTGAGAAAGGACATAAAAGCAGTAGAAATAATGTTTTTACTGATACAATTTACAGCTCATTTTAGATCTAGACTCAAACCCATAACATTCTTGACAGCAAGCTATAACGCGTTTTCACGTTGATTTAAAGTAGAAGACATTTTATTGTCATGAATTTTAAATAAATAGAAAGTAAAACAATATTGAAATGTACATATACATATTCATGTGTTTATGTAAGAAAATTGCTCTGAAATAAAAAGCAAACAAAAAAAGTCTCAACAGCTGAGATCGAAAGATAAGAAAATGAAATCATGTTAGTAGCTAATGTTTTTATGAAAAAATCTTGCGGTTTCCAGGTTCAGTTCAGATATTTTTTTACCTAGGTCAGGTTAGGTTTGTGTATATTGCTTACATTATAGACCTGCGGGGTTAGGACTCTTCAGGTATAGGCCACGTAGGGTTAGTACCTTCTTCGGGGTAAGGTATTTAAAAAAATTTCGGTGTACTGTGCGTGAACATAAACAGAAACGTGATTTTCTCAGCTGCTATTGATTATAGTGCTCAGAAAATTCTTGTGATAAATCCCCTGGTTAATAGAGTGTCTGTCCTTTGTATATCTGCAGAAATTAAAAACACATCTTCAAGGTATAGGCCTCTTAAATTGTTTAAGAAGATTCTCAAACTATTTTAAAACTAATAATAACCATCTATAGGTTTGATTGAAGATTTCTGCATAGGAAAACTTTTTACCGGGAACAATAAAATGCATAAAAGAGTACCTTCTATACAGTTTATCTATTCCCTTTTCCTTGTAAAATTTATGAGCATGTTTTTATTTCAAATTGAAACCTGGTTGAAAATATTTTTTCTACATCTTCAAATATTGTTTTCTACAAAAATTTAAATAAAAATATTGGCTATTGATTTATTTATGTACTATTGGCTACGTCTTTAGCCTCTAGGGAATTAGAAGGGAAAATTTTAGCTTGAACCATCTAAAAGAAATAAATAATACTGCACTAAAAAACTAAATTTAATTATCCCAGCTATTTTGGAGATATTTTACCGTATTGATTTGAATTAAAGAAAACTTTGAAGTTGAAGTTGAACTAAATAAAAAATTCAAATTAATTTTAAATTGTAACTTAATGTCAAAGCATGCTGTAATCGTTTTTGTAAGCAGAATTTTTTTATTAATGGGGAGTGATTTTTCATATTTTAATTCAGAGCTTAGACTCAAACCTATTTCTTGACCACTGTAATCTCCCTTCAGCCTTATGTCTATCCCTTTCAGGGGGCTTTAACCCTGCAGGGAACTAATAGGGATCGTCTAACCTGTAATGAACCTAACCTAACCTTAAAAACACGCATCAAGTTAATTTTGAAAAAGTATGTTTTTAATCCAAATGTAATTCAAGGGAAAACACCAAAAATGTGTAACCTTAAAATTTTAAGTTTAAATTTTTTTATTTTTTTATTTTTATACAAAAATATTTTTATTCCTCTAATTATCTAATGGCATAATGTGAAACGGTCAAAAAATTATTAGCATTTCTGTTAAATAAGGAAGATTTCATTCAATGGTAACGAAGTTTTAAAAAAATAAGTCAAACATTATTCTTTACATCAAAGTAGCATATTAAATAGTGTATGTAGTCCAATAAGATCCTACATACGGAGTAGGGGGAGAAAGTCACTCAAAAATCAACCCCGTGACGTCAAAATTAGGGATTATCCCTCTCTTTTTTAGGGGTTTTCTCTCCCACTTCTTCTCTCATCTTCCACATTTTTATGACGTCACATGCTGATTTTTTATACAATTTGTCCATCTACTGCTTTTTAAAAATTTTCCTTACTATTTCTTAATCAATATATTTAGGTTTTTAAGTAAATTTCTTTCTTGCAAATAGAGTAATTTTTATGACGTCACTTGTCTGATTTTGGAGTGACTTTCTCATCCTACCAGAAGGATTGACCGATGGGTCCACAATTTTCAGGGAAGTTTATTGTTTGTCCAGTGTAGGTTTAAGGCTATTTGATGCAAAAATTATAACATAATAAATAAAAATTGTATAATACCTTAACAGCAAACTTATTCAACAATTGACTTGTAGATTAGCTTTGTCACTACAAAATAAATAAGGTACCAAATATTCTAATTGTGCATATAACAATCTTAGGTGGCTATTTAGATTTTTTTACCATAACATACACTATAACAAAAAAATATAAAATAGCAAATTAAAATACCAATTGGAGAACTCTAACGTGAATAGTGGCTTAGCCACTAGAGGTGATACAGAAAAGAAAATAGTCTAAAACCTAGGCATGAATAGTCGCCCGGTATATTCCTTATGAGCAGAGCCTAAACGGTGCCTCTTAAGCTCTTAAATCGGACAGACGGACATACATTATAGATGCTATTGTAATTAAGCAGTTAAAAAGTTTTACACATTTGCTGTTTCAAAGGTTTTTTAAATTTGCTTTTATTGTAAAAACATACTTTTTATAGTTTCCTTTATCAACTCTCTCTCTCCCCCCCCTCTCTCTCTCTCTCTACCTTTCTTTAATTTTTTCTAATTTTATCTCCTTCCTAACTCTTTCATTTTTTCATTTGAATGCCTCGGTTGCACATTTTACGACCATAATTCAACCACTTGCTTCAAATTTTAAAATGATGGGCGATTTTTGGCGGTCAATATTTTTACTAGTACCAAAGTCTTCAAGTAAAGTGTATATGTTTGTATGTTACTCTTATATTTAGAGGCAAATTTTTTTTCCTATTTTCTCTATTTCATTGTTATGTCTTTTCCTTTTTACTCTTTTTCTGTTTGTTTTAATCATGCTAGCGGTTACGCCCGTAGCATATATGAGCATGAAAACAAAGACTTCCATGACTTAAATAAAAAACAGCCTAAAACCATAACAGAACCTATGTGAACCTTACCTCAAAAAGAGAACCCAATCAGTTCAGCAGTTTTCAACTTCATACAAAAACCAAAAGTATGATGTTAAAATCATTTTTACGAAGGTATATTTTAATCCAAAAACTCCGCCCATCATTATAAACTGACCTTGGCTACTCATACCACTTATTATAGAGAATCTAAAACTAAAGAAAAGGCTTAAAAATGTGTCCATACATTTAAGCATAATATCAACTTTTTTTTACATGGAACAATATGTTTGAAGCGGTTAAACACCATTCTTTTCCCACCCTTTGATGTCTTTGCTGTAAATCCTAAGACTAAAAACCTATCTATATCTTTAAATCTTATTCTGATAATGAAATCAAGACCATATTTTCTTCAGTGCAAAATCAAATAGTATTTGTTGCAAAAAAATGTATTAGAGATATGTTGAATGACTATTCATGCAAATTTTGCTTGGCTAGATACATTTTAACTAGAGCAATATGATAAATTTTAAAATTATTTTGCCTTTTTCAATATTGCGGTTTTATTCGCGCACTATTAGTGCTCTGTTGCTCATCTAGATCAGGTTTTAGGCTATTCCTAGTGCGAAATTACAGTAGAAATTCAGCATGTGATAGACAACAAACATGATGTAATATATATGTACTTATAGGTCTTTTAAAACTTGCCCTAAAATTGGTTTCATAATAATCAGTAAGCTACTTTTATAATCATGGACAGTTTATACCACGATATCCCACCAAATTATTTTTTAAACTGCAGAAAACCTCCTTTTTCCAAATAGTATTAAATAGCATGTGCTGTGCAATAAATGTATAAGTATAGATATATATAACTCCAACAACTACCTTTCTCAAGTGGTGGGAACCTTTTTCGTCTGCAAGCAAATTGCTTTCTCTCTTTTGTCGCAGCTTAGTTGTGTTTATATTACCGACGCTATTGGCTGATATTCAAAGACCCAATTGAAAGTCGGCACAGGGTTCCCAACCCCGTGGATAGAGTTACATATAGCTCGTGCTCCCTCTTTTACTTTAATTTTAGTGCCATAAGTCGACATAAAAACTTTGAAATAATACGTTCGCATAATGCTTGTTGCTTGGACAGGTCTGTTGCTTAAAATCTCTGAAGGTCTGCTTTAGTGTATAAATTAATTAAGTGGAGGCTAGGGTTCCGTTTTCAGTGCACAGAAATATAGTAATAAAGTTTGGACAACGCTAAGTTGAACCAACCAATCATAATTTACAAAAGTAAGCTAACGAATAAAAGAATTAGTTTATAAAACTTAGTGTACCCGTATAGTTTGGAATCAAATTTTCCTTTCCTACATAGGATGTAACCAAAAAAAGAGGGAGGGGGGGATATATTGCTTAAAGTTCATATAAATGGAAATTGCCATTTATACCAACAAGGGTTAAAAATAATAAAATTTTAGTAAGAGAGAGAGAGTGAGAGAGAGGAATGGGGGAAATATGAAAATAGGTCTTTCCCACGGATTATAATATATACAGTATAATACACTTGTTGTCTGCGATATGGAATATTATTAGAAAAAATATGTATGATTTAATAAAATTGGGATTTATACTGGTACCCAAAGTTTTGTATACTAAAAATGCTCAATTATTTGTTGGCTTAAATTCTATACTATACATTCAGTATCAAAACTTTTCCACCAATGATTTTAGATTGCTGAAAAGGTAATTTTAGTTTTCTAAATGGGATAAATTTATGGTTCTTAATTTCTTAAGGGATAAGACAATGGAAAATAAATTGTTGTACCTCTCCAATGATGATGCACAAAATTACCCATTTTGTAGATCAATCAATCATGTAAGCCTAAGAATGTGTTTGTTCAGCCTTGGGTATTAGTGTGATATACCAGAGAGAGAGGGGACAATGGGCTGATTATCACACTAGTCCCCAAAGTTTTATAATAATGTTTTCTTATTCGATGGCTTAACATCTTTGGGAAATTTAGTGAATTTTGATTGGTTGGTTAATTAAGTTGAGTTCTCAAACGTTTCAACCACTAATTTTATTCTACCGAAGGTAAAATTTTGTGTATCATTATTGGGGATGTCATCATTAATTTGTCGGCCATACTTATCCCTTTAGATCCCTGGTGATGTACAGTCCAATTAGATTTGCCTTTTCTAATCAAGAAATAAATTTTTACTAAAATGTTTATTAATCATATTTTTGGAAAACTTATTACTCTTCGTAATTTTAGCTTAACATACTAAAACATTGACTTAAACCATTTTTAGTAGCGAAGCTACTCTGTTATTAGCTGTTCTTATGCTCATTATAAATATTTGGAAACTGTTGGACGGCTAATAATATGTTGAAGTTTATCTTGAATATTAATTTTAGAAAGGGTATGGTTTATAAAGATTAAAGATAATTAGAAAATAGGAACAGGGAGGGAGGGAACATTTTGATGTTTATTACACTAGTCCTCAAACTTTTATTATAAGGTTCACTTACTCTTTGGCTTAACAACTTTGGGGAGTTTTATTGAATTTTGATTGGTTGGTTCAAACGTTTCAACCGCCATTTGTAATTTACAGAAAGGGCAATTTTGTGTATCTTCATGGGGGATATACATCAATTTATCGTCCATTGTCTTATCCCTTTAGACCCCTGACTCGATAGGCTGTTTGAGGATAAGAACTCAATTTTTTTTAAAAGTGTTTCCTTATTAGAATGCTGTCATCCTTGTTAGATACATACAACATAGATAGGCACTAAATATATAGATTTTTAATTAACCATGCTTAATTATATAATTAAAGGTCAAAATAAATGTAAAAGGAGATACAATATTATTATTCTATCCTATCTATAATACAAAGAAGCTTGATGTCTGTCTGCAGGTCTGTCTGAAGCTTAAGATCTTGGTAACTGCTGAACTGATTGGACTCTACTGGTCTTCTGGTGGTTTTAAGATATTTTCTATTCACCCCTAACTTCCCCATTTTTAATAAATACAATAAAACTGATCGAACCCAGTTCAGTACCTCTTAGGGCACAGCCCCCAAAGGCTAGGGGCGAAGTAGTAAAGTCTTTATGTTTGTTCTAAAAATCTCGCCAACCCTCTAGCTATAAGGATTCTCCCTGTAGGAGTGGATTCAGATAGGTCCTCGGTTGATTAGTCTATTTTTTTCTGTACTTTTCCTTACCTTTGGAATTTTGAAATGCTAGGGGCGCGACCGCTAGTTAATGAAACAAAACACTTGGATTTTTTCCGTCCGTCTATCTGAAACAAAAATCTCTCTCAAAAAATAAAATTATGTTTTGAAAGTAGGCTTAATTTTGATTTTTAGCGCTATTTTTGTAGTTCTGTAAAAGTTAAAGAAGCAAAAAACGAACCTTTAGATTAGATATTATCAAACAAATAGAATGAGAGGGAGAGCGAAATAAAGAAAGAAAGAGAGACCGAAAGACACAAAAAATTCATGGTTTGAACAAAGTTTTCCAAAATAGCCTAAAACCTACCCACGACAAATACTGTGAACGACACACAGACAAACGGCAAACTACTTTTCTATCCAATAAAAAACATCAGAGTTAAAATAATCTGCTTTCATTATTACCTGGGAAAATTATAGAACTACCTTTTCTCTATAAATCAAGTCTCTAGCGGGTTAGATTCATTTTGGATCCCCCCAGGGGTCAACACTAGATACCCAGGCGAAAATTAATTCCAATACCTCCAGCTTAGAACAATACCAATAAAACAGGGCTTATCCTTGTTGAACTGAAGGCATTGTATTGACCAAATGACTTTGGTATATATTGACTTTAAGATAGTCCATAGCTGACATTAATTTCATGATGTTTACGTAGAAATGATGTCCAACGTATAGCAATACTAATAGAAACCAATATCAACCATTTAACACTTGTGTAACTATAATTCTGTGTTGATATAATATAGCAGAAAAGTTATACAGGGAATGAGAACTTTTACGTTAATACCAATAAAACAGGGCTCAAATGAGAAATGCGACGTGCAATCAAAACAACAAAAGAATCCGTAGTAGAAATTATTAACTCGAAACAAAGTTTTTATCGTTATATTGGTCTAAAATTACAATGGTTTATGTCTATTATGGTACTTAATGACAAAGAAACAAAAACTTTTGTAGGGTGTCAGAATTTAATAAACATCAATTTGTTGGTCTAAACAAAATTGTACATAAACTTGTTGCAAAATTGTGTAAATTCATACATCGATTTTTTTTCTCGAAATTATTACAATACAAGTGGATGGACAACCTTTCCCTTTCATGTTTCTAGCCTTGCGGGGAGCATAAGTCTCAGATCTCTAACATAACACTCATACTTTTTTGGCATATTCAACTAGTGTGGTTTTGAATTCACACCAATAGTCGACTGATCATTAATTTGTAATAAAACATAAAACTACTATAGTCATTATTAGTATTTATAGTAATAGAAGTATTGTAATTAGAATACCTTTTAATTCATTTTTTCCGGCCTTTTGCCTTTAAATTTTCTGTCATTAAAAACTAACAATTTAGATAAATGTTTATCTACAATAATGGAAAAAAACATAAAACCAGTATATTAAACAGTAAACCAACCTTTCTCATTCGCTGGCATAAATGTTTGGGTACTTTTATTAAATTTTTGTTGTTTGGTTCAAACAAGCATAATTTTAAACTTATAATTTACTGAAGGGTTTATTATGTTTATCACCATTAATTGGAATGTATATCATCTATCGTCAATTGACTTATCCCTTAAGATGCTTGTAATACTAAGTAGCTGGATGTATGTGTGTTAGTCCAGTATTAAATCGGAAACTCACGATTTGATTGATTAACAAATTTCAGGGGGTCGTTGTATTAATTTTGGTTAGGTATTAGGCTATTTTTCGGGGACTGGCAAATCTTTCATTAAAGAAATAGCCCTAGAAACTCTTATCCTTTATTTTATGATAAATATGATAAATTTTATCTATAACTAATAGATCTAATGTTTGAACTACTAATTTAGTAAATGATAATTATGTTTCAGATGAAAAAGATGTTTTATTGCAATAGTTTTGATTAAAATGGCTATGGGAATTCTTAAATTGATTTTTTTACGATGAGAAAATTAAGAGAAAAATACTAATATAAAAGTAACATAATGTCTGTCAGACTGTCGCTGTAGCGAAGGATTTTGCTAACCACTGAACCGATATGGTTCTCTTTTACAGTGAAGCAGCTTCGTATGGGTTCATATTTTAGGGGTGTATACCTTCTCCAATGAGAAATCGCCCCTAAAAATTTACCCTACCTCCAAAAATTAGTTTTTCTTCTAAAATCTAAAATCAAAAGAAGATTCTAGGCTTCTAGGAGCGTAGCTGCTTGTTATTTATTAAAGTAGTTAGATATTGTATGTGAATATCCAGTAAGACATCGTAAACATCTACAGCAAAAAGGTTTTGTTTTCTGTTATTATGCATTTAACGAAACATCTGTACCTAGATTTTCATAGATAATGTAAATAATGAGAAATTTTTAAATATGTTATTGTTAAACAAATTTTATTTTACAAAGAATACCCAAAAACATTGAAAATGTATACCCTAGTAAACATTATTTCTGATGTTATATCGACGTGATAAAACAGAGAATTTAACTTTTATTATCGTATTCATTCAAAACCGATTTATATCCGGCGGATTAGGACCGGTTCTCATCCATACGAAAAAATTATGTCTAGCATTGTATTATATCCAGATTTCTACGGATATAACATGTACAATCATAAGATTAAAACCAGTTATTTTACCCGTGCCTTCGGCATCTCGGGACTAAAAAACTGGTTATAATATTACAATTGTACATTTTATAACCGCGGAAAGCTGTTTATAATACGATGCGAAAAATAACTATTACTTCATGTCAGTTATGATCACTTTACATATATCAGGAAGGGAGAAGACATTTGACTGTACATTATAATGGTACCCAAAGTTTTATAACACGCTCTCTTTTTTGTAAACTATCTATGTCCAAACTTTTCATCCATTAAGCCTAATCTACAGAAGGCTACATAATGTGTCAGCGATGTAAATCAATGTATCGTCCACTGTCTTATCCCTGTATTTTGTCGACATATTTCATGTCAATTCAAAACGTTTATATTAACAGGGGATATTTAAACTTAATATTAATACCATCTGCCCCTAGAGCTCTCCCCTATTTTATGTAAAAATAACTGCAATTCGCCCACCAAAAAAACTCACTGTATTTATTCACAGAAATTAAGGAATAGTTATATTGCTATTACAAAAATTAATTTAAAATTTTTTAGTATGGCTTCGAAACTGGATCAGAACGGGTTCTCAGCCATACTGAAAAATCATGTATAGCAGTGTATTGTAGACAATTCTCGTCAATTAAGCTTGCTTACATGGAACTCATTTATTGGTCAGTTCTTTTATCCAGTAGGAGAGGAAGGGATGTGTTAAAGGGGTTTGAAACGGTGAATCGTTATTTTAGCCCGCTGCAAGTTTCAGTTCATTAGAGAACATGAAGATTTGATATAAGATCCAAGTAATAATACATTCATTTCTAAATTACATATTAGACACACAATTGCTTTAATTTACCTATCCTTGTATCCTCTGTGTTTCCCTAAAAGTGCAAAGAATTGAATGTAAGGTGTCAAAAAATGATGTTTTTTGTGTGTCTAACGGCGCATTACATTGTGTTATTTGAATAGCTAGGGCTAAACATTATTCATGGATATGTCAACTTTACATATTATACACACACACACACACACACATACACACACACACACACACTCACACAATTACATACACCCTTGCAAACCAGGGGGGGGGGGGAGAGGAAATTGGGCTGTTTATTAAACTAGTCCCCAAAGTTTTTAAATTGCGTTTTCTTATTTGTTGGCTTTTGAGGACTTTTATCGAATTTTGATTGATTGGTTCATTAAGTTATGTTTCCAAATGCTTCAACCACTAATTGTATCCAGGGAGAAAGGGAGGGGACAATGGGCAATTAATTCAATATAAGAGTTATCAAAGAAAGGGCATGAAATCCAGTTTAATCCAATAAATTTGTAGGAAATTATAAAGGGATTGTTAATTGAATAATAGATTTCCATAGTGTCATGTAAAGTGAAATCACAACTTGTTTTTGATGAAATATATTGAGGTTTTTTGGTGTGATTTTTATATTAAAAGATTATTGGACCCGGCCAGCTGCTAGCAAGAATATGACTGCCCCTTTTTATTCTGTTTATTTCCCTTGCCCCTTTCCCCCACCTCCCTTCTCCCTTCTCCCCGTATGCTTCATTCCAAACTAACAACGAGTGTTTATTTCCCTTCCCCCTACTTCCCTTATCCCGTCTCCCCGTCTGCAATATTCAAAACATACATAACGAGTAGCGGCATTCTATGCGCAAGTCCCCAAACTCAGTCAGAAACTGCTAAATTGAATATTCGATCCATTGTCCCCTCCCTTACTCCCTGAATTGTATCCCTTAAAAGAGGAAATTTTGTATATCATCATTAGGGATGTATATCAATTTATCGGCCATTGTCTTATCACTTTATATTCCTGCTTACAAACACGCACAAAATTCTATAATCCTATTCTAAGTAATATTTTGTACGTTTTTGTATGTCACGTAAGATCTCGTCAACAGCTGAACCAATCTTCCCAAAATTTTAACAAAATTGAAATAACCCCAACCCCATTAAAGATAATTTTCCTTTTTTGAAAAAAAATAATTAAAATAGGTTAGGGGGGGGGGGGGTGGGAGCACACACAACCATGAAAGACTAATAGAGAAAAACTACAATGCCTCTAAATTCTTTCATTGTGTTTTTGATGCACTTTTTGAATTTTTTCATTTAAAAAAGCAAGACTACCAATAGGCATAATCATCCTATTTAATCATAGAAAATGTATTATTTTCCATTGCAGTAACAGTAACAAGCCGTTTTCACAGGGGGAGCATAGGCCGCTGACAATTTGTCAGTGTTTCTGTAACAATGTGGCTTTTTTATGGATACGGGATAGGGTTGTCAGCCCTAAGCCCTATGATTGCGGTGTAATGCGTCCATTTGCCCATCAGACAACCAACCCTTTGATTGCACGACCTTTGTCTGAGAAGTCCTAACTGTGCAAGGTAGTGAGCTGCGCCTGTTTTTTGGCCAAGGCATTCCCCCTACGCTAACTATTTATGTAGCGCACCTGACATAGCAACAGTAGGAACCATATTAACGTCTTTAGTTGTGACGAGATGTCGGACCGAGATTCGAACCTATCTCCTTCCCGACGACGAGCGGATGCGCTACCTGTTGAGCCACGGTTGCAGGTTAATTTTCCATTGGTATATCCCTGTATCCTTATCAATACCAATGGATTGGATTTTAATTTGATAATATGTTCACCACCTTATGAAAAGTTAACCAATAAATAACTTAATAGTGCAATAACAAATTTATACAATGTGCATTCACTTCTGCACATGTATCCAGGGATCTAAAGGAATAAGACAATGGCCGATAAATTGTTGTACTTCCCCAGTAATGATACACAAAATTACATTGTCTGCAGATTTCAATTATCAAACCGTTTGGACACTTAACTTTATGAACCAACCAATCAAAATTTAAAAAAAAGTCCATATAGTTATTAGGCCAACGAATAAGGACACGTTATTATAAAACTGAAATAAAAGATAACTGGCAACATTCATACACTTTATAATCAACTAGCGGCTTCGCCCCTAGCCTCTAGGGGCTTTGCCCCATGGGGTAATTAAAAAAAAAATTAAAAAAATTTCCGGTGCTGCGAACCATAGTTTCCCTCCAATTTTTTTTCTTTTGAGGGGGGGAAATTACTTTTTGGGGGGGAGTCCCAACCCCCAAGAAAATAACTTAAAACCACCACAGGACCAATAGGTATATACACTGAAGAGTAGAATCCAATCGGTTTAGTAGTTACCGAGATCTTAAGTTTCAGACGGACATCATTCTACTTTGTATTATAGATGATATGGTGGAATTGTTCCTATACTGAGTTGCAAGTAGTACATTTTTTATGTCTGATTTAAATTTCACTGAATTAATTGAGTTCTTCTTTTTAGCGAAGCATTACAGAGGTCTATCGATGATTTAGGCTAATTTTCTTACAATTTGAATACATAGCCTCTAGATGCTAAGGGCACAGTCGGTAGTTTATTTGTAAAAGAATATAAAAATGTGATAATAATCGGAAATTAAGGCACACCGATATATATTTTCTTATGATGTAATATATATTGTGTGGTTTGTATAATAAAGTGATCCAAAATAACAAATAACAAGGATAATTATGTCCATTAGTAGCCAAATACAAACAGACAGTATCTTAGCAAATAACAGTAAAATGTTGTATTTTAATAACATGATTTTTTAAAGAAAATTGTTTACCACATGCAACTAGTATGTAGTATGTAATCATTTATGTTTAAATTGTGGAATGTGAAGTAACTGTAGACTTCGTAGAAACTGTTTATCTTGTTAATCAAAAGTAGTGCTGCTTACTAGACATAGTAACCGCTTAAGGTACCTTAATCTTAATCCAACCTAACAAGGAAGTCCAAGCTTGTTATTTTGGAGGCTAGAAAAAGTAGCTGACTCAGATTATGACGTCAAAAAAAATTAACAAATGAGAGGCCAATATATATTTTACCATTGGTCAATTACAGTGTATACTGGCCTCTCATTGGTTAATTTTTTGGATTTCATAATCTGAGTCAGCCATTTTTACTAGCTTTTTATTTTGAGGGGGGTAATAGTTATTTCTCGTATCGTATTATAAACGGCTTTCCGCGGATATACATAGAATGTACAATTATAAGATTAAAACTAGTTTTTTAGCCCCGAGGTGCCGGAGGCACCGGCTAAAAAAACTGGTTTTAATCTTATGATTGTACATTTCTATATTCGTAGAAAACTGGATATAATACGATGCTAGACATAGTTTTTTCGTATTCATGAGAACCGGTTCCTATCCACCGGATTCAAATGAATACGAGAAAATAAGGTTCAAAGTTTTGAGGGAATTAATCTAATATACTTTTTAAAATTTTGAGGGCGTTAAAATGAGGGGTTTAAAAGTTTGAACATTTACTATTTGTAATTTCCTAGCCCATCCCTATTTGACTAAGCAAGTTGTATTAGCCCTAACAACATTTTTACTTAGGTTTTATTTTCATTAACAATAGCTTAATGATGAATATTAAAAGTCTAGATGATCAATCCCATAATTAAGACAATTGTAAGTTGTAACACTTTATAAAAACAATTCGACCACATTATTGGTTAGAAAATTTACACATTTTAGTATAAATGTATAATTATTAAAATCGTTTTATTTATATAAATAATTTGATTATTATTAGATTGGACGGATTTTTGTGTCTTATTGACCATCTAGAGTTATGGATCTATTAGGCCAATAAGGACGTTTTACGTGAACGTCTGCTAGCAAATTGCTTTCTTCTCTTTTGCAGCTACTTGGCTGTGTTAATATCCTCGACACTATTGTTTGATTTTCAAAGACACAATCGAAAGTCGGCACAGAGTCCTCGAAAAGAAGATATATAGTCATTTAACCCCTTCCCCTTCTAGTGTTTTACTCTCATTGGCCAATTTTCTAAACTTTAGAAAATATTAAAAAATGTAGGTTTTGAAAAGAGTTTAGAAGACTGTTTAGGTTTAAGGCCATATTTATGACATGGACTATTGATTGTGGTGGTAATTTGAATGAGTTTTCTCATATTAAGGGGTACTAAGCTCCCCACAAAATTAACACTCAGACCAGAAATTTGATTAAACAATAGATTTAATGTATTTTAGAGTAATGTATGATCAAAAGGTTTTTACCCATGTACTTATTAGACTAGAGGTTATATAATTAATAGATTTATGACCTTTTTTACATGTATATTTAAATAGTTTAAGCCTTTCCTTGACTTAAGAGAAGCTTTAAGGTAACGGAAAATCATAACAGTCAAGCGGTTAGCAAGATCTTAAGCGGCAGACAAACAGACATACAGGAGACAAACACAAAGACCGATAGACATCTTATACTTTTAGATAAGGAGATTAGTAATTTCTGACTTCCAGATTTGTTTCAGGCCTTCTAAGAATCTCTATTTCATATAAGAAAATCGGAGGTCTTAACAGAGGGGAAATTTTTGAAAATCTAGGAATTTCTAGTAAATAACCAATTAATTGAATAACACTTAAGGAATCAATTTTATTTCTAGAGGTAATATGTTTTCATCTACCTCATCTTACAATAGCATGTAATAATTGTTATCAATAACGGAACACAGTAATAGTGTCTGACTGATTATGACGTAACAAAAAAAATTAGCCAATGAGAGGCCACTATAAATTTTACCATTGGTCAATAACGGCCTCTCATTGGCTAATTTTTTTGTTACGTCATAATCAGTCAGACATTATTACTGTGTTCCATCCATACATCCAAAACAAGGATAAACAAGATTACTCCTTTTGTTGATTAAAATGATTGGTTGTAACGTTTGTACACTACTTGCTTGAAACTAATCAAAACCCAAAGTTTTTTAGTCAAATAATAGGAGTGATTTTTTTACATCCTAAGATTATCAATTATAAAATCTTCCAACAAAAAATAATAAAAATCTTTCCTGATAAAAACACATATAGTAAGTTTGATTGAATAAGTTTAAATTGTAAATAATAAAATGAATGAAATGCCAACGGCCCTGTAATAAAATTCAAGATAATCCAAGGTTCGATAGCCGCGAATATCTTTAAAAATCCGCAGCCGCAGCCGCTCAAATATTGTGCAGCTGAAGACGCAAAATTTATGAATGCAGGTCAGGAAGGGAGGGTGCAATGGATTGTAAATTACACTGGTACCCAAAGTTTAATAACCACGTTATCTTATTGATTTTATCAAAAACTTTGGGTACTTTTATTGAATTTTATTTAAACACTTACTGTCGAAACCTATCAATCAATAATTTTTCTCTAAAGAAGGGGTAGTTTTGTTAATAATCATTAGGCCTGCATATCAATGTAAGATACCTAAAGAAGTTGCAATTGTTAAAACTGCAGTAAACTTTTCGACAGTTAAAAGTAAGCTGTTTAAATATATATCCACATTTAAAAAAAAAAACGTCGCAAAGCCGCATTTTTTTCCAAATCCGCAAATCTAAACGGCGAGCCTTACAAGATATCTATCGGAAAATTTTCAAATATAAAGTTGTGTGCAAATTCAGTAATAAAAGAATAAGTAATAAGGTTGGAAAAATTACTTTGTTGGATCAAGTAAAGTAAAGCATACCAACTATACATACTTATTAATGACTTAAGATCCGGCAATGCTAAAGAGCCTAAAACCTTCTCTGGACCAATATAAAACCATTCTGAAAATTGAACAGGAAGCCGCTAAGGAAACCTTAATGCACAAATCAAGGCATGATTTCAATAATAAATTTTTAATATGTTTTCGCAAGGCCGTATATTTCGGTTTTGTAAAAATTTTAATTGAAAATAGATCTACATATCTCTTAACCCCTGGTGTAAATCCCGCTAAGATTACCCCATTGAAAATATTACATTTAGATATATATTGATAATGCTAACTCTCATACAAGTAGGCAGGGAGATATATCTAAACAGGTATCTACACATTTTTAGAACCAATAAAAAAACGGTTTTCTGTCTTTTTTTTCCTGAATAAAAGTGAAAGAATTTAAATTATTTATTATATCAAAAATCTAAGTTTTTAGGTTGAGATTATACTTTTGGCCTTAGGATGCCTGCAAACCTTGCCAGGTTATCGCAATGGATATAGAATACATGGATATATAATGGCAGGGGTTATAATAAGTTAGTTAAGGTTGCTAATATGGATGTCATTTGTAGGTCAGTATGCTCATCCAGTAGGAGGGGAGGAGGTGGATGGAAATTAGCGTTACTTTACCCAGCTGAAAGAATCACTTTATTAGAGTACATGAAAATCTGGTGCAACATCCAAGTAATAAAAATCGATTGGTTTCAAGCTAAATGGTAAAAAGATGTATGGTAATAAAAGTTACAGCTGTTCAAGTGAATTGTATGGTTATCCGTACTTTTAACATTAAAAGCTTTGCTAAAGTCAGAAGTATGTTGATCCACGAAGGTTTACTGGAATCCTTTGGTCGCCAGGATTGCATTATTTAACAATAATCATGTTCCTAATTGTGTATTATTATAAATCTTATTCATACATTTAAGAAATATGGGGAAAAAACGATGGTGTAGTTTTTTTTCTACATTTATTTAATGTAAATGTCGGTCCCTTTTTTGGGTAGATTCCATTATGCTGGATCAAAAACTGATCCAATACATTGTAAAAAAAGATGAACACTGAAAAAAGAAGGATGGGAGAGAGAGGAAAGAGAGAGAGAGAGAAAGAGAGAGAGATAGAGAGAGAGAGATAGAAAGAGAGAGAGAGATAGAGAGAGATAGAGAGAGATAGAGAGAGAGAGAGAGAGAGAGAGAGAGAGAGAGAGAGAGAGAGAGAGAGAGAGAGAGAGAGAGAGAGAGAGAGAGTGAGAGTGAGAGAGATAGAGAGATTGGGGGGGAGTCTTGAAAGTTTTATTTGAATAGTTTGAATTCCAGCTGAGAGATAAAAGATGAAAATTCATATCATAATATTATAGATATCAAATATATTGAGACATCAAATTTTATGTATTAAACTTCAGATCAGACATATAAGTACTTTGAGTTTTGAAAATAAAGGTTTGAATTTTGAAATGGATATATTATTACTAGGATGTTACACATAATTTTCATTTTCTCTAATAAGGAGAAATGATATCCATGTAAATTCTATCCATTAATTTGGAATATGCAATAAACCAAATTATTTTTTCTTTTAACCATTGGGTTGTCTATCATTTTTAATTTTTCTACATCTAATTTTAAAGATGTAATTTAATTTTTAACCTTAATTTTTTTTGTGTGTGAAAGATAAAAAGCAACTACTAATAGAAAATTTATATTAAATATTAGGAAACATGAGCAGTGGTAATTTGAATTTTTGAATTACACCTTCCTGGCGGGTACATGATGCCAACAAATCTGGCAAGGTTATCCAGTTAAAATGCAAATATATGGAAGGTAGATTTTGTTTTTAAAGCTTTTAATCCTATCTAAAGTTACTAAGAATTGTCTGAAGCTTAAGATCTGAATAACTACTGAACCGATTAAGTTCTCTTTTTCAAGCAAACTTTTCATAGGTCATGGAATTTATTAAGGCTATTATTTTTCAGATCTAACTAATGAGATGGTTTTAAGCAATTATTCTGTCCTTTGAATACAGAGCCTCTAAATGCTAGGGGTGTAGTTATAAATACCCGTTTGACTGTATGTCTGTCAGTTTTGGTGTTATTACTAGACTATATATAAAACTCAATAAGAAATCTTACAGTATAAAATTCAGTTGCAATTTAATTTAAAAGATGAAACTGATAACTTATAATCTCACATTTATTCTATAATTATCATTAGTTTTTCATACACAAAATATAGAGCAGTATAAAGACAATAGAGTTATACATAAAAGAGTATTAACAATTTTGTATACCACTAGAGTGTAGAGTAGTATAAAGACAATAGAGTTAGTTATACATTATAGAGAATCAACAATGGGAATTATGACTAGTTTTTCATCCACAAAATATAGAACAATATACGACATTAGAGTTATACGTGATAGTGTATCAACAATGGTAATTATGACTAGTTTTCTATCCATAGAACATAGAGCAATATAAAGACATTAGAGTTATACATTACAGAGTATCAATTATGGTAAAATATAGTTTTTCGTCAACAGAATATAGAGGAGAATAAAGACAATAGAGTTATACATGATAGAGTATCAACAATGTTGATTATGACTAGTTTTTGATCCTTAGAATATAGAGCAGAAGAAAGACATTAGAGTTTAATTTATATTATAAATATTTTTTAATCTAATAATAATATTGATATTGTATATAAATTTATTGTCCCCCAACCAAACATTAGAATATAACCACTTTAGTAATATAAGTCTATTGTATATAAAGACTATTTTCCACCAAATTAAAAATGCTTATTACTCTACTAATATTAATTCTATTGTATATAAAGATTATTTTCCACCAAATAAAAAATGCTTATTACTCTACTAATATTAATTCTATTGAATATAAAGATTATTTTTCACCAAAAATGCTTATAACTCTACTAATAATAATTCTATTGTATATAAAGATTATTTTTCACCAAAAATGCTTATTACTCTATTAATAATAATTCTATTGTATATAAAGATTATTTACCACCCAGTGATCTTAACATCCACTTAATCACCGCCCCTACCTCGACAGGGGGTATCAAAATCAAAGGGGGGCTGATACCTCACCTATAAAAAAATTTAAACAAATTTGATTCACCAATATAGCCACTAGGGACTTGGTAGAGTCTCTTGCATCAAACTATATTTCTTTAGTTATTACTGTTCCTCTCCCAAAAAACTTCTGATTTTGATAGTTTATAGATATTGGGGACAGATGAAGTTTGAAATAATCAAAGCTTCCTAGATTAGAAATGGTTATCAGTCGTACTGAAAAATCATGTATTGAATCGTATTACAAACAATTTTCACGAATATAAAATTAAAATCATAAATTTAATACCTTCGGCCACTAGGGGCTAAAGAAATTGTGTTAATCGTATAATTTTTCATTTCATATCCGCGAAAAACTGTCTATATTTCGGCAATATATAACTATTATCCTCTCTTATAAAACAACCAATTACGCCCCCGGACAAGAGTTTGACCCTCCTAGGAGTGGGATATAATAATATAATAATTTTACCAAAATCTTTGATTATTATAAAATAGATTTGACAAAGGACTGGTGGGGGGTATATTGATCTCTAGGACCAGCGGCACATACAGAGGCAAAACTATGGTTTAGAACTCTGCAGGTTATCTATACAGGTTGATAGATTGAGTATGAGGAAAATTTTAGAAAGAAAACGTATAATGATACTTATTTTAGCTTCAAAAAGGCAGAAAGGAAAAATAACCCATAGGAAATTTTAAAGAAAAGGATGAAAGGGGGCCCTTTTATAGTTACTGGTGAAAGCACCGCCGATTATTACCTTTATATATGGTTATAAACATTGTTAAGACATAATTTTGAAGTAAGTTTCGTCTGTTCCAGACAAATAACTTTTTGATTACGCGACCTTTGGCTGCAAGTCATAATTTTGAGCCTATTTAACTATAAGTGTCAAGCTTCTGACAAATGAGAAGAAGGTACAGCTTTTAGTGTATTTGATTTTGATGTAAAAAATCAAACATTTAAAAAAAAATAATTACCAAAATACATGGCCCGACACCCCTCTACAAATATAAGTGTTTGGAATTTATCAATTGATCTACCCCACATTGTAGCCTTGTAGGATTAAGGACCCCCCTCACCTCCTCTCTATTATGATCTAGATAACTTTTATTATATTCTCCTGTATGGTGTGCATGTACTTCCACATATCTCATCAGATAAGTAGTAAAATGTTTTGTCTGATGCTTAGAATGTCAATAAATACAAAACCGATATTGTTCACCTTTTAAGGGAAGCTTCACATATGTCTTTAATGTCATATGAATGGTTTTATGCTACTTTATTTGTAAATTTAAGAATACTTTAAAATAAAACCGCTAGGGCTTAGAGTAGCCGATAGTTTGCCAAAAAGACGCGAATAAATTCAAGAATGGGCAGATTTAATTTATTTTAATAACTCTCAGTTTTGGTGATTTTTGGATTTGATTAATCTGCGGAAGTGAATGCACACCACGCTGTATTACATAGAAATATATATCTAACTAATCTTCAATCAATCATCTCAAATATATGTGGTGATAGAGCTACCTAGACAGCAGGAAAAAGCTCTATTAATAGCGCATTTAACATATAGCTATAACTATTCTTAAAATATTACATTTGAGTCATTTTTATAAAGCTTGTATTTGCTGCGCTACTTATAACCACACACACAAAAAATATTTGATGTACATGGATAGTTCTACCCAGGTTACCAATTGTCAGCTATCTAATTATTATTTTTTTTATAACTTGTGTGTGTGTATGTGTGTGTTTTAATTGTTTGAATCAAAGAGACTGACCGAATTAAAAATTTCAAAATTAGATTTTTTGTAAGATAAGAATAACTTTTTCTAATACAAGCGGTTCTTGAGTTAGGGGAGGGGGGGGGGGTCCTCTTATTATTTTAATTGTCAAAGAAACAAATGGTGTAGGGGTATATAATGCGGGATTTTATCTTAGGAGGGTGTAATTAACCCCTCCAAATAGTTAAATGAGTAACATAAATTAGAGTGTACATTAAAAGCATGAAAACTTGCCTATAAAACCAGGCTATATAGTAAAGTCATAACTATAATAATTTCAAATCATGACGAATAAAAAAAAGCTCTTCTTTAAGAATGTTGTCGTCATTGTAATATCAATTTCATTGAGGTTTAAAAACAAAGTTTATTTGTGTTATATGTATGTTATTACCTTTTTATTGACAAGAAGATGATAAAATTGATAATGTAATTTCCTTATGGTTATATACAATAGAATAAAAAATAGACATAGATTTTCTATCAATTTTCCACTGAAAGAAGAATATTGTTGGAAAGCTTATGAATGCTAGTTTCCAAAATGATCAACAGAGTTTATTTTTGTTATTTGTATTTTATTACCTTTTTCTTGACAAGATGACAATATTGATAATGTAATTTCCTTATGGTTATATATAATAGAATATAAAGTAAACATAGAGTTTTAGTGACTTCACACAATAAATATTAATAATAATAATACTTATTAAAACAATTTTTTGATAACTAATAGAAGAGTAGAAAATTGTTGGAAAGCTTATGAATGCTAGTTTCTAAAACAATAAATATACTTCTTGTTCTATCAATAGTTTTTACCTCATTTAAAAAAGGTTTGGAAAGATTATTATAATAAGTTTATGGTAAGAACTTAAAATCATTATGAGCTTTATGAGCTCTAGTTTCCAATAGGTTGATAAAATTCTTGTTCTATCAATAGATTTTAAGCAGCTTTGGTGAAATGTAAAAATAATGTAAAAAGACTAGAAAACAAACATAGATTTTACATAATTTTCAATTGAAAAAAGTACATTGAAGTTTGTTAGATACTTTAAATCAGGCTAGTTTAGGTTTTATTGGATACTGGGTAGCCCCACAGTGTCTATTTTAGAAATTTATAAAATAGATATAATATTACACATGGGTTTAGTTATCCTTGTTTAATATTATTATATCTAGAGTATGACTCTATCCATCAGAGGAAAGACAAGCTGGAAAATAGATATAATATTACATATGGATATAATTATCCTTGTTTCATATATATTATATCAAGTGTATGACTCTATCCATCAGAGGAAAGACAAGCTGTAAAATAGATATAATATTACATATGGATATAGTTATTCTTGTTTAATATATATTATATCAAGTGTATGACTCTATCCATCAGAGGAAAGACAAGCTGGAAAATAGATATAATATTACATATGGATATAATTATCCTTGTTTAATATATATTATATCAAGTGTATGACTCTATCCATCAGAGGAAAGACAAGCTGGAAAATAGATATAATATTACATATGGATATAATTATCCTTGTTTAATATATATTATATCAAGTGTATGACTCTATCCATCAGAGGAAAGACAAGCTGGAAAATAGATATAATATTACATATGGATATAATTATCCTTGTTTAATATATATTATATCAAGTGTATGACTCTATCCATCAGAGGAAAGACAAGCTGGAAAATAGATATAATATTACATATGGATATAATTATCCTTGTTTAATATATATTATATCAAGTGTATGACTCTATCCATCAGAGGAAAGACAAGCTGGAAAATAGATATAATATTACATATGGATATAATTATCCTTGTTTAATATATATTATATCAAGTGTATGACTCTATCCATCAGAGGAAAGACAAGCTGGAAAATAGATATAATATTACATATGGATATAATTATCCTTGTTTAATATATATTATATCAAGTGTATGACTCTATCCATCAGAGGAAAGACAAGCTGGAAAATAGATATAATATTACATATGGATATAATTATCCTTGTTTAATATATATTATATCTAGTGTATGACTCTATCCATCAGAGGAAAGACAAGCTGGAAAATAGATATAATATTACATATGGATATAATTATCCTTGTTTAATATATATTATATCAAGTGTATGACTCTATCCATCAGAGGAAAGACAAGCTGGAAAATAGATATAAAATTGATGAACATAACAAAAAATATTCTTTACCTACACAAAACCAGGAAAAAATGGAAAGGTAAATAAAAAAATAGAAAAATGATTATTTAGGTTTCAAAATAGTTATTTATCACATCGTATTGAAGACAGCTTTTCGTATATAATTGAAGTGAAAAATTATAAGATTAAAACCACTTAAAACAAAACTTTAGTATGATTTTTTAGTATGGTTGAGAGCAGCTTCTTACTTAGCGAATATTTATCGGTGACAATTACAGAATTTAATTGAAGGTAACTTTGATTGCAAGACCTTGGTAAGTTGTCCTAATTGAGCAAGGTAATTAGTTCTGACTGTTTAAGTGATAATGCATTCTCTCTACTCCTAAAATAATCTTTAACATCTTTTTTTATATGACATAATTTAACCAAAATTCGAACCGATTCAAATTCATAATTTTTTTAAAACCAGTTTACTTATACTGTTTTTCTTGGTGTAAAACATATTGATATTTTTTCTGTAATTTTCTTTATTCCCCTGTTAACTAAATATAAGTAAATTTATGTGCAAAAGCTAAAGAAAACTGAACAGTAAATTATAATTCAGTAAGGAGGTGGTAGGAAAAAGGAAAATAAACCAATTTACTTCCTAATATTTTCAACAACAAAAATTACCCACACAGGATGATTATCTTTATCACATATTATAATATGATTGTTTTAAAAATGGTAAATGCTAAGTAATAATTTTGGCTATAATAAAATGTATTTAGACATTATTAGCTGAGAGGGAGGGGACATTGTTTAATATCCTAGGTCCCAATGTTTTGAAACAACGTTTTCTTATGCGTTGGATTTAGAACTTTAGGGACTTTTGGAATTTAATTGGTTTGTTTATCTAATTGTGATCTACAGATTGGGTAATTTTGTGAATTATCATTTGGGGATGTACATAAATTTAAAAACACGATTTCTCATTCGTTGTATTTTTTTCAATATTGATTGAGTTGAACATAGAAATACCGCCAAATCTTCAACCAATATTCTGATCCAAAAAAGTTATGATTTTGTTTAATATAATTGGACGTTACTTAAATTTATCAGCCCATATTCGTTGGCTTAACAATCTTGGGGACTTTTATTGAATTTTTTTTAGTTGGTTCATATAGTTTAGTGTCCAAACGTTTCAACAACTAATTGTAATCTACAGAAGGATTAATTTTGAGTACATCAATTTATCTATTGTAACATTCTCAAAGACCCCTGGCTCAACTGTCTGATCACATGTTTCCAGGGATCCAAAGGAATAACACATGGAGCAAAAGATTGATGCACATTCCCAATGAATATACACAAAATTACCCCTTATGGATTACAATTAGTGCTTGAAACGTTTGAACACTCAACTTAATACTGTACAATCAAAATGAAAGAAAAGTCCCCAAAGTTGTTAAGCTAACGAATAAGAAAACGGTAATCTAAAACTTTGGGAACTAGAGTAATAAACAGCCTAATGTCCCATCCCTCCCTGAGTGGTTTCCCAGGTAAAGGGTTGCTACAGCTTAATTAATGAAATAATTACTCCCTTGACCGGAAAAAGGATGGACAATGACATGGTGTGCGCTCATTAACACAAAAACATATTCATATTATCAAATATCCTATGATAGAAAGTGGTAGGGTTTTTTGTCTGTAGTTAAAGATTTCTCTAAATGCCTAACCGATTGAGTTCTCCATTTAACCCATTAGTGACGAACCGGCTTTTAACGCCCGGTTCCAGAAAATGCCGAAAAAAACTGGTTCTCAGGTTTAGGATTGCATCATTCTCAGTATGAATCCCCCCTCTGCTACCCTGGTTTTCATTTCCCCCTGGAGCAGGCAGTTTTGCTTACTTCCGTTTGCCGGTATAGCTCAACAAAATTTGAAAACCAAGAAAAACGAGGTGATTTTAAAATACCCCTCCTAACTTTTTTGTTTATGAAGTAAAGTTAGTGATTTTTTTCGTGAAATTTAAAGTTTATTGGCAACTACATTCATTTGTGAATTCGTTTTATTCAAATTATTTTTTTTATCGTTTTTTTACGCTCTATATAGCTCCGGCTTGGCGCGAGTAAAGATACCCGCTAGTTTTATTGCCCTGCTCGGCGCGAGTAAAGATACCCGTCCACATATAATATCAAAATTTTAAAACTTCTAGGAAATGGGCTTTTTTAACCGAAAAGGGCGGTACCTATAGCCAAAATCTTAAATGTGATATAAATTGTTTTGTATGTTAGTTGTAGCTCTATCAATTACATGAGGTTATGTAGTTTTCAATTACGGATTGTATTGTAGTATTAGCTACTCTACAACTCACTTTGGACGTTCAAAAATTACATTTTTAATTTTTTGGGCCAAATAACCGGGTATTTAGGTCGAAAACGGGCTTTAATGCCGGGGGAAAGCACCAAAAACGCCAAAAACGGTTATCAATGCCGAACGGTTTCTTTACTCACACCGAACCCGGTTTTCCTGCAACATTCCTGTGCACGCCACTAGAGCAAAACAAAAAAATTGGAATTCCGTTTTTACCATAACAAAGCTTCCCTGAAATTTTCAGCTCGATCGGTCCATAAAAGTGGCGCTCGGCACTAATGGGTTAAGAAAAGCTTCATTTAGATTACGGAATGGTTTTAGGCCATTTATGCCTCCATATTTGAATACAGGACCCTAGATTCTAGGTAGCAGCTTGATTGAATATGTCTACATAAAATTTTATAGATCAATGCCATCTTTCAGATATTATGTAAAGGTGGTTTTGAATGACAAATGATCAACATGATTATGATTTCTCAGTGTGATAAAATTTTACTATGTGTTTTCTTTTTAAAAATTTTCTTCGCAATCAATTGAACACTCATTAAAAAAATAGGTTGTCCCAAATTTTCAAAGAATTATAAAATAATAGAATGGGTATAGGATCTATATACGTGGATATATAAAAAGGAAGAATTTGTCCACATTTTAGCTTGCTAATATGGGCCTCATTTTGGTCAGTTTGTTCATCCAGCAGAAGGGAAGCCGGTACGTAACAGTGGGTAGATGTTACAACCACCCAGCAAAACTTTAACAATTACTTGAAAATTGGTAAATTTAGCCGGCCTAGTGTGTCATGTCATAAAGCCTGTCAAAATAGAGTAAGAACTATATAACGGAAAGAAAATGGGAAAGAGGGCGTGGCAATTATGTCAACGCTTTAATTGTGGAACCCTTTCCCCCCGCCCTCGCTCTCTCTCTCTTACTTTTCCCATTTGTCTATGTGATTATGAGAATTGGAAAGTGGGCGTGGTTTTATTTACTTGACCAAGGAAATTTTATATTTTTCTCTCTCTCGTTTTCTAAATCTTTCTCTTTTAGTTCATAGTTAAGATATAAGTTTAAGTTTTTAACCCGTTCCTTCATTCGTTGGACGTAAAACTTTGGGAAGTTTTATTAGATCTAGATTAGGTTGTGCAAACCATCAGTATCAAAACTTTTCCAGCTATAATTCAAATCTACAGAAGGTTTTTTTTTATTCTTGGAGGTGTACAACAATTTATCGTCCTAAGAACCCTACTTACTTAAGAAATCTAATAAAGTTTGACTTCTAGAGTAGCTGTGCATATGATAACCACCTCATTTTTTTGTCATGGGTCTAAAGGGATGAGCGAATTGATGTATTTCCCAATGTTGATAAACAAAATTACCCCTTCTGTAGATTAATATTAATGGATGAAACGTTTGGACACTCAACTTAATGAACAAATCAATCAAAATTCAATGCAAGTTCCTAAAGTTGTTAGGTCAACGAATAAGAAAACGTTGTTATAAAACTTTGGGAACTAGTATAATAAATAGCCCAATGTCCCCTCCCTCCCTAAATTTTTTGTTACTTTTTTGTAGCTGATAGGAAATACACATGTTTATAACTGACAAAAGGGGTAAACTTTGGATAATCATGATAATTAATTTTTTTGTATCCGCAAAGCTCCTTTATGACAATTTTTGTCCGTCTATCGGTAAGTCCGTGAGCGAATATGATAAAGTCAGCTGTTTTTTAGGATAAAAGAATTTTTTCGTGAAGAATCCATGGTCAATTATTTAACTTAATTTGTCCGTACAATTGTTTACTATACTAAAAAGGAGATTTAATTAATACATTAAGAATTGAAGTATCTTTATTGCTTCGCTAGTTATGGATGTTGTCATACTTGTTTATAAACTATACATGGATCTTTTTGTATTCATGTTATCAAACAAGGACGATTAAAATCATGAGCAAAAAATACTCAATTGACAAAACACCGACAAGCAGAGATGAAGGGGACATTGGTCTATAAATTACACTGATACCCAAAAGTTTAAAAACACGTTCCTTCACAAGTTGGCTGGAAAACGTTGGATACTTTTATTTAACCTTGATTCGTTGGTTCTAACTAGAAGTGTACAAACTTTTCAATCATAAATGTTTACCTTATGAGGAATGAATTTGTCTATCATCATTGGGAATGTACATCAATTTATTATCTATTGTCTTTTCCCATGTGCCACTGTCAAATAGCCAATTATGAAGCTGAATAACATAAAAAAATAACATTATTGTGATGCGACTGTTATTTCAGCAGTAGGTACCAATTTTAACATATCTTAATGAATGCCTTTTTAGATTCGAACTCGACACCTCAACAGTGAGCTTAATCTACGATAAAGTCAAAAATTTAATGAGTTAATTAAGTAAAACAAAATGAGTTGAAAAGGAGCTTTACTCTGACCAAAAAAGTGTTTGAAAGGAAGTAAACATCATAATAAGTAGGGCTGCCTTTTTTTAATAAAGAGGGGGTTAGATACCGTATATTAAATAAAGGGTGAACTAAAAAAAAATATAGTTTAAATTTTGTATTTAAACTTTTATATTACACCATAGGATACGACCCTAGAGGCCTCTAGGGTACTGTAAAGATAAAATAGGATTTTTTGGGAAGTTGGAGGTACCTTATCCCAAAAATAGACCATAAGCTTTCCAGGACCTATAAGGAGCATTAATGGGACCTACTCTTCAACCAATATAGTCTATTAGTCCGTTCACAACACATTGGGTAATTTAGGATGAAATGTAATCTACTCGGCTGCTATATGAGATAGGAGTCTGATATTTCTTGGGAATATTCTACTGTCCATGGATCAACTACTCAATCACTGGTTAGCTTTTGATATTTAAAAACAAAATTATTTTATTTATGTGCTTTATGGATGATATCCATGTTTTACTATATAAAAAAAAACTAAGCTGCAGGGAAGCCTTGTGTTAGTCTCAAAGTGGTTTTAGGCTATGAAAAAAGCAGATAAAATTAATTTCATCCATTTAACTTACTGACATTACCTAAATCTTTGCTGTACATCATCAAACTGCTCTTAAATGAATATATAAGTATAAGATGTTAAACCTAGACAAATACATGGACCCAGTGCTGAGGAGTAGGACCTTCTTCGTCTGCTAGCAAATTGCTTTCTGCCCTTTGTAGCGACTTAGCTGTGTAAATATTAGGGTTGGGCCGGATATCCGGTGTGGCCGGATATCCGGTGTGGCCGGATATCCGGCCGGATACCGGATATTGAAACTATCCGGCCGGATATCCGGCTATATAATCTTTTATATTTTTTGACAAAAATCTCTGTTTTTTTAAATCTTAAATGGCTGTAATTTTCTTATTATTGAAGCTAAAAGAACAATTTTTTCTGAATATGTTTATCTTTATGTTTTTTGTTTATATTAGAAATTTGAAATCAGCCGGATATCCGGTATCCGGTATCCGGCCAAAAAAATATTTGGCCCAACCCTAGTAAATATTCCTGACGCTATTGACTGATATTAAAAGACCCAACTGAAAGTCGGGACAGGTTCCCACCCCTGTAGACATACAGTTATCTAACCCCTGTCCCCTCTATTCTTTTACTTTATTTCAACTTTATATTTTTTAACTTTAAGTTTTTACTAGACACCCTGCCTATATATTTATAATAAAAGGGGTAAAAAAAGGAATAAGAAAGGATAGGAAAAGCGAAGGTATACTATATGTCACGTATACAAGGATAGGACCATGAAAAATGAATTTTCCAACCTCTTTCAGTCCCCAATTATAATAAACAATTTGCACTTTTGTAGCTAATCTTTGACAGAACAAGTTAATGAACTTCAAATGACAGTATTGTATTGTTTAGTCGTATAACAAAATTTAAGATTTAGATAAGTAACTAATAATTTATGGGAACATTTATTCAGCGATAATATTATGATGAAATGGCTTCAAACTAGAATTATTCTTCAAGTGCTATATCCCTGTGATATTGAGTGGTACATGCTGGTACCCAAAGTTTAATATATAAACATACTCTCTCATTCAATGGCCTAAAACTTTGGGTACTGTTATTAAATCTTGATTGATTGTCCAAACTTTTCAACCAATAATTTTTGATCTATAGAAGGGATACAATTGTGGGTGGTGCCTAAATTTGACATCCATTGTCTTATCCCTTGCTATCCCTGATTAATATAAAATTGCTACCAACTGGTATTTTGTTTACGACTTCCTGTCAATGTTAATGTCAGGATAGGATGACAGTAGTTCGAAATCTCGGATTTTTTAAAACTTGTTTTGTTCCCCCCCCTTATTTTTGTGCATTAACTGGTGTTTATACAAATGCGCCAATTTCAAATCCCCTACCTAAAATTTTTTATTAAAACTCAAATTAAAAAGTAGAAAGGCGGTTGACTTATCCCCCTCCCACTTTAATAATACCTAAGGGCTTCTAGGGGGCGTTGCCCCTAGTCTATCTTAAAATAAAAGCTATATCTTGCATTATTTTTTTCAATTAGGTGTTTGAACACGAATTGCATATAGTAAAAATATTTTTCTTTTTTAATTGTTATCCTAATAAGATAAAAGTTATACTTAAAAATTGTTTTAATAGTTATCATTATATTTTGCATTTTAAAAAAAACACTAAAATTGACCAAAATATGCGTATATATTTTGTACTCACTTGCTTAATTTATATTTCAGATTTTATTTACCCGTCATCTCAGGATAGAGTTTAATTTAAAGTCAAGAAAACAAAACATTATTATAGCCGGTTCTACCCCAACCCTTATGGGGGGGGGGGGGGGGGTTGACGCAAATTTCAGATGCATGATTTCGCCATTTGAGAAAAATTTATCTTTATATTATAGCGAATTAAATAATCTTGCAAGCATTGCTTTTATCTTATGGAGAAAAATCAGCGAAAAACGAGATCTAAAATTTGCGTCACCCTTCCAATATGACGCATGACCGCTACGACCGCGAGACGTGGCAATAAATTGTCGACTATCAATGTCAGCACTAGGGATTCAGTGCAAAGACAATGGAAGATTATTCAAATATTTCCCTCAAAAGCACACAGGAAGCTCGCGAAAACGATCGATTAAACACGCATTTTCATTGACCCCGCGCACCCTCTGAAAATTTTGGGTTGTTGGCTATTCCAATTAATTTGTAGGCCTCGTTAGTTTGGTTCTTAAGGGATCTTAAGGGATAAGACAATGGGCTATAAATTAAAGTACATTTCCATCCCAATGATGATGAGCAAAATTACCCTTTCAGTAGAAATTAATGTTATAAAAGTTGAGACACTGTTAGTTTGAACCAACCAATCAGAATTGAATGCAAGTACCCAAAGATTTTGAGTCACTTGGGGTGACTTTGGGTATCAGTATAATTTAAGTCCAATATCACCTCCCTCCTTTGATTCTATTAGCGTAACTTACTGCGTAGTTTTCTTCTTTAATTATGAGACGCAGATTGGCATCGTACTAAAGATCTTAAAAATGATAATTAACTACCTGTAAATCAGGGATAAAGGGATAGGTCACTGAAACATATATAATAATATTTACCAGAATTGTTAAGCTAAAACTTTTTGCGGAGAAGAAGGGGTGTGATTTATTTAATTTTCGTTGTCCTAACCCTCCATAAGAAATTACCGATTATTTGCATAAAATCAAATATTTTTTTATTTAAATAAAGAGTTAACATATACTAAATTTGTCAATCTAGGGAAAAACTATTTTGCCTGGTAAATGTACATTTTGATGTAATTTTAGATATAATTTGATTTCTTTCCGCCATTATTTATTTGATTGTAAATTACTTTTTGTATTATTTGTAATAGTAGATTTTCTGTCTTTCCGTCTGTCTATAACCGCTTGAGTGTTATAAACTAGGGTTGGGCCGGATATCCGGTGTGGCCGGATATCCGGCCGGATATCCGGCAATATAATCTTTTATATTTTACAACAAAAATCTGTTTTTTTAAATCTTCAATGGCTTTAATTTTCTTATTATTGAAGCTAGAAGAACAATTTTTTTTGAATATGTTTATGTTTATGTAAATTTTATATTAGAAATCTCAAAACATTAATTTTGTCGGTGGCAGCAGTACTTGGCAGCTGCCAGCCGCAAACCGAGGGTTGGCAGGTAAACGGCAACAGATTTTATGAAATTGTAATATGTCATGAAGATATATAAAAAAGCCTAAGTTTAAAATTTGAAATCTTCAAGTAAAAATTTGCGGTCACAGGAACCGTTTAAAGATATCTGGAGACCTGGAGGTTCAGGACTTGCAGGATTATACCTGGAACCTGAAATCAACTTGAACACCTATATTACATATGAGGATGTACGACTATAGGATATTTTAGTATTAGATAACATGAAATGCTTTACTTTTTACCTAAATGACCTTACCAGATTTGCTGGTATCCTGTACCCGCCAGGAAGGAGGTATTAAAAAAATTTCAACTCTCAGTTATGTGTCATACCCATATTTCGAAAGTCACTCAGTTATAGCCCTTTACCTTTTATACACAGAAAATGGGATAGAAAAAATCAGAGGGGGGGGGGAGGCATTCAACGCCACCTCCCCGCCAATCCTCCAACCGTTAGAGATTGATATTACAGATTGAGAGTAGTAATAGTTAATTAGATTTATTTACTAAGCTTTTTTTGTCTGTAGCAAAGGATCTTGCTAACTGCTGAACTGATATGGTTCTCCTTTAGAGTGAAGCTTCTTATAAGTCCCAGGGTGGTTTTAGGCTGTTTAATTTTTATAAAAAAGTCGTTGTAAGGTTTTAAGTTATTTTTCTGCACTTTCATGTCCCTTCTAATATATATCCCTAGATACTAGGGACGCAAACGCAAGTATAATATAAAACACCAGTTTATGAAGAAATTTTTTTGCGGGAATAGTCCCTTTCGTGGCAACGCCCCTTAAGGAGCAATTATTCGTATTTTCACAGTAGCGTATCTCCTATTTCTAGCCCCTCGCGGGGGACTCTAACCTTGCAGGGCCAATTGCCTTACCCTGCGGGGAAATCACCTTACCAAATATAACCTAACCTAACCTAAAATAACCTATTAAAAGCAATTTAAAAAATAAAACGAATCGCCCCCTAAGGTGCGTTGCCACGAAAGGGACTATATCCTTTTTTGATACTTTAATACGTAGTAATTTGGCCGGTTATCCGGCCGGATATCCGGTAATTTGGCCGGATAACCGGATATTTGCCGGATATCCGGCCGGATACCGGATATCCGGCATTTGAAATTAGCCGGATATCCGGTATCCGGCCAAAAAAATATCCGGCCCAACCCTATTACAAACATATACATTAATTTTTCTGCAACAATTTTGATTTGGGGAAGGGGTACTTCTTTTTATCATCATTGGGAATTTACATCCATTGAGGGGAAATTTCCACTTTGAATTGTTTGTCAGAATTACATTCCCTTTTCCCTGTGGATCAGTCTATGTTTCAATGGTCAATTGTATGACTGCAAAAGACACTAATCTGGAAAAATCCGGTGGACCGACTGGTTTAGTGTTCTTACAAATTATCATCTTAAAACAGCCAAAATAATAACAAAACTGAATATAGTCCAATATAATATATATATATATATGTATGAGTGTGCTCAGTTAGATCAAGAGGGAACGGTCAGCAAGTAAGCTAGCTATTTATAACAGGTTTCAGGCTGTTTCTTGTGGGAGGAAAGTTAAGCACATTTATAATGATCATTATTAAGACAAAATTTTTAGTTTACAAGTTCTATTTTTCTATAGCATAAGGGCGTTTTCTCCTTTTTCATTTTTATACTGAAAAGTAGAAAGTTGTTTGTTTGTTTTTCAATAATTATTTCCCTGCATCTTTTAAAAACATACAAATCTTTATATTTTTTATAGGCAAAAAGTTAAGGGCTATATAGTTGCTGAAAAACAGGAACACCACTAGTTTTATAAAAACCCAGGGAAGGATAGCACAATGAATATAGGAGGTTCAATTAATATTCAGCACATTCTCCCCCATAAGAATTATCTATTAAAGCAAATTTTCAAAAATAAGAAATTGAAGATTAATTTATCGACCATTAATCTATCCCTCTATCTCTGATAAAACCGGGGGCACGTCAAAATGTACTATTGACGAGTTTTTGTCATTTGAAATTTCATTATTTTATTCATACATAATTTTTAAGTGCTTTTTGATTTAATAAATTCAATAAAAAAATATTAATAACTTAAAAAAATGCGTATTATTTTAACTCCAAATTATATAAAGCAAAAGTAGAAACTTGTGGTATTTTCAACATACAACATTTTTTTAAAAATAGCAGAAATTTCATATTAATTTACAAAAGTTATTTTATAGTTCGATTTTTTGTTATTCCAATATGACTTAAGTAATTATATTTTTTGCTGTTTTTGAAATTTGCCCCCATTGCTGTTTTGTTTTGACGTCAATTTTCAGGTTTACTTTTATCAAGATCGAGAAGAAAAATATACAAGATTTAATATTATTAGTAGACCTATAAAAGGTGGGTGAAGGGGTTGGAATATCAATGTAATAAAGTATAATTCACCCCTTCTTGCTCTGTTCAATCCCCTCCTATTACCACTCCCCCCTCCCCCCCCTTCAATCGTGTTAGTGAATATCTACCTACTAAGAGTTAATTTAGGTCATGTAAATATATTTTTAATCACCAATAATATACCCCACAGGGCTAGGTTGTATCTGGATTTACTAATATTAAGATACCAGAATTTTCAATTTAGTTCCATATTTATCTTGGAAGCAATGACTTTATACCTAATAAGAATAGTGATCTTCGCTCACAAACTATCATAAGACTATCAGTAACGATGTCGACTAAGTTACAACTTTTTACATAGAATTTACTAAAATTGGAAAATTAAATGAAATAGGACCAAAAGATTTATTGGCATCTAAACATAGGTATTTTTACATCTTGTTTGGTTACAAAAATTAGCTAGCAGTGTTCAGCTAATCTAGCTTCATGCTATTTTGGTAATAAAAGACCTAAAATACAGGATGTATAAACATGGACTTCAGAACTCGAATAAGTTGAGCTTTCTACTAATCTCTATTAAATCAAGATGGAAATACTAAGTATTATGGTTTCTATGCAGTTACAGACAAGCAGACCAACAAACCATTTCAACATTTAGTAACCAGTGAAATACAAGTTCTTGAAGCGAAGCTTTTTTATAATTAGGGTACGTCTATACGTCTATACAATGCAAGGAGCAGTTAGGTTTGTTATTAATTGACCAACAAACCATTTTAACATTTAGAAACTAGTGAAATACAAGTTTAGAAGCGAACTTTTCTACAATTAGGTTCTATACGTCTCTGCAATGCAAGGAGCTGTTAGGTTTGTTATTAACCCAAAAACCATCATTTAGAAACTAGTGAAATACAAGTTTTGGAAGCGAAGCTTTTCTATAATTAGGGTCTGTATGTCTATATAATGCAAAAAACAGTTTGGTTTGTTATTGACCAACAAACCATTTTAACATTTAAAAATAATGAAATACAAGTTTTAGAAGCGAAGCTTTTCTATAATTAGGATATGTACGTCTATATAATGCAAAAAAACAGTTTGGTTTGTTATTGACCAACAAACCAAATCAACATTTAGAAACTAGTGAAATACAAGTTCTTGAAGCGAAGCTTTTCTATAATTAGGGTCTTGACGTCCATACAATGCAAGGAACAGTTAGGTTTGTTATTGACCTACAAACCATTTCAACATTTAGAAACTAGAAAAATACAAGTTTTTAAAAGCGAAGCTTTTCTATGTTTAGGTTCTATACGTCCATACAATTCAAGGGACAGTTAGGTTTGTTATTAATTGACCATCAAACCATTTCAACATTTAGAAACTAGTGAAATGCAAGTTCTTGAAGCGAAGCTTTTTTATAATTAGGGTTCGTCTATACGTCTATGCAATGCAAGGAGCAGTTAGGTTTGTTATTAATTGACCAACAAACCATTTCAACATTTAGAAACTAGTGAAATACAAGTTTTAAAAAACGAAGCTTTTCTATGTTTAGGTTCTATACGTCTATGCAATGCAAGGAACAGTTTGGTGTGTTATTAATTGACCAACAAATTATTTAAACTACTAGAAACTAGTAAAATACAAGTTTTTAGAAGCGAAGCTTTTCTATAATTAGGGCCTGTAGTTGTACGTCTATATAATGCAAGGCACAGTTATGTTTGTAATTGTAAATAAAAATTGATGGAGTTTTAAACCAATTTGTGATTTTCGACAATAATTGTAGCAAAGCTATGTTAACCACAATTTGTCTGTATGTCCATAGTCTATTGCAAATTTAATGAAATGTAAATAAAAATTTTAAATTGTTGATGTTTTTATATAAAGCTTAACATTTACTTATTTACATCATGCAGTTTTCATTAATACAATTTTTTTCTTATTTATTTCTAAATTTGTGAGCTTCGGTTGTTTTAATGCCGGTCATCCTTGTTTTGCATACATGTATCAATGCAGTGGAAAAATACTTTCTTTCTTGTTTTCAGTGCTACTTTTTTTGTCAATGGATTTTAATACTGCAGCTGCAATAATAGTTATAATCACAGAAAGAAAATTAATTAAAGGGTTAGGGGAAAGATAGAGATTTTGTAGCTTCCGTAACGAAAAGAGAGTTGTAGGGTCATTGTAGGTTTTATTCTATTTTTGATTAGTTTGAGTAATAGTCCTTCAAGAAAATGGCTCAACTAAAATATTTCCTATTTTTGTTTATCATATATGAGAAGTACCTTAATCTGTCTTACCCCACATAAATTTCTTATATACAAAAATAAAATAGAAAATTTACATGCACAAATCCAGTTTTATTAGAAAGTAAAACAAGCAAAAATCAAGATTGCGAACTTTTTTGTGCAATCAACGAACCGATATCATGTTCATCATAAGAAACAAGGCTGTTTGTAAATTTATTTGTTTTTCTGTGTGTTTGATATTTAGGATATCTTTATCAGATACAAATTATTTTATCATCCTATTTATATAACCCTGTATCTATTGTCAAGTCAAAACCATGGATTTTCAGGAATAAGACTATGAAAGAAGAAGAATTAATGAATCATCCCCTGTGATGATAAAATCTATACATCAAAACTAATGGTTAAAAAGTTCGAACACTGCTAGTTTAAACTCATAAATGAAGATTTGAAAAAGTATCTAAAGTTTTTAAGCCAACAAATAATAGAATGTATTTAAAACTTTGGGTACCAGTATAATTTACTGTCTATTGTCCCCTCTCTAGCTTCTTGGGTCAAAACATACAAAAGCCGGCCGGTGATGTAATTTTAAAAGTTAGTTGTAACCAATTCAAGATGGATAAAGATAGAAATGGTTTTAAAACTTGTTTTAGTTTGTTTTGTAAGGGACTGCTATTATGGTTGAGATAGTGCGCCTACAAATCCGAACATTATTAACTTTGCATAATGTGATAAGACACAATAGCAAAATATGTGTTAAATAATTAAGAGTGAAGCAAACTGGAAAAAGGGGGAGTTTGTGATGTTGTAATAATTTTCAGTCCTAATGGTTTTATATGATTTACATACACGGAAGTAAATGCACATCATTAGATAAACTTATAAAAGAGTGAATTTATAGAAATCAAAATCACTTGAAATTATTTTAGTTATAAAACATGAAATTGTTTGATTTGTGATAATTATAATTTTGATTGAAAAATACAATATTAAAGCAGCTTAAAAGCAGCCAAGAAGCTGTCTGGCTACGTTGTCAAATGGTCAAACTTACCTTATCTTTAGGAGAATCTACACTCGAAAAATCAAACCTCTATCTTTTATTTATATCTAAGAAATTTTGTTAACTTACTCGGACGGGCAGACTAACTATAGAGTAAAATAGTTATATATCATTATACTCTTTGATAAAGAATTTTGATATTTTTTGTGAAACTAACTAGTTCTGTAATGTTAATAAATGTTATGTGATATTTTGGTGTATGAAAAACTGTTCTGTCTATCTTTGTTGTCACTATTCCAAAATGAAACATTTGAAAACAATACATTTAGTTACATTTTACTTTCAATTATTTTTTGTTTTATAAAAAATTATTATCTTTACTGTAATTGCAGGTATTGTCAATAAAATGTACAAGTTAGGCGTGCCTGGGGCACAGCTGACCATCCAGGTTTTCTGCAGGGACGCAAACCTGTCCAAGAAAGCAGGTATTTATATATCTATCTATATACGTGGATATTATGACAGGGGAATTTATTGGTCAGTTCGTTCATCTAGTAGGGGGAGGGGGGGGGGGACGGGAGGATTAAAGGGGTTGGATAATGAGGGGGGGGGGGGGGGGTTCTTGAGCTGTAAGTTTCACCTTATTATTGTACATAATAATCTGGTGCAAGATCCATGTAATAATAAATCCATTTATCCAGCAATCCTTTTTAGTTAAAAATGGAGTTAGACTTATGGCGACAATACCTTCTGGCAAGCTGGATCAAATAATCCCCCCGACTGTGGATTTTCCAGCCAGACATATTGGTCCCAGGAAACACGATGTCAGGTATAATAAGTTGGTACTTTCATACAAATTACCTTGTTGAGCATTGGTAATCCTTAAAATTAGTGGAGGGGAGTTGGGCTTCGTTAGTTTGTTCATTAGTTCAAGTCATTTTAGGTTAATTAATTTTGGGACTGAGTATCAATATGCTCTGCTGGAAAAGGCCCCCACAGGCTTAAGTATAGGAAAAAATACCCCAAACCCTTATGTTCAATTAATTTCAAAGATAAGAGGGACTATTTGTGAAAGCACTAAAAAAAGGCGATGAAATTAATATATCATACATTTACTTTTTCTCATATTCCTTAATTTTTTTAGTCTTGTTAACTTTCAATCAGTTATTATCTTTATAAATATTCTGCCATTTGTTGTTCAACAAGCGTTGGAATTCTTAGACAGCTTCATAAATGGTCGGTATAAATACAGAGAGTCAATTGTACTGGTACCCAAAGATTTAAACATATTCCTTCATTCGTTGGGTTGAAAACTTTTGGCTCTTTTTATCAAATCTTGATTGAATGATTAAACTAGCAGCATTCAAACCATTAAATAATTAATTTTAATTTACTTAGGGGTAATATTGTTTATCATAATGGCCAATCCCATATTTTAGAGGAATGTTGCGACAATTGGGATATAACAATCTGGACGAGTTGACCAACGCCGCTGTCCCCGACAACATCAAGCTTAACAGGGATCTTCTCATAGGTAAGTCAACGCGTTGGCGTAAAGTTTAACACGTCTTGGGTCGTGTTGGTTTCCAGTAATCCTAAATAGTAAGAGGTATGATGTATATTTGCCTGTCTAGTGACTTTAGAACTTCTAAACCTAAGGTACTGATTATAGTAAACCTTCCAGAAAGTTTTAGTTCATTTTGTTGTAGGGTAGCAATAACCAAAAATATATACAAACCCCCCTCCCCCCCCAACTCAAAAAAATGTTCTTGCTTCCGCGGTCAACTGTCTATAAAACAATTATTTTTTTTTTAAGATAAACCTTAATCTGAATATGCGGTAATTAAAAGAATAACAAATATTATTTTTGTATCCGCGGTCAACTGTTTATAAAACTATTATTTTTTCTAGATAAACCTCTATCTGAATATGAAGTAATTAAAAGAATAACAGATATTTTTGTATCCGCGGTCAACTGTTTATAATACCATTATTTTTATTTAGATAAACCTTTGTCTGAATATGAAGTAATTAAAAGAATAACAAACATTGCCAATAGAAACCAGGTAATTAATATTGCCACAAATAATCCCCCCCCCCCCCCTCTTATTTCAGTTATTTATACAAGTTGATATATAGCCCTTGATGGGTTTCCTAACCCTTCGAGACTCTTCTGCATTTAAAAAAAGATCATTAGTTATTTATTACAGATTGAAGACCTCATAATCATACAATTTAAATCTGTGATTAAAATAATTTGTTGAAAAGTTTAAACACTGCTAGTTAAATCCAACCAATGCAGTTGTTAACTGTTGAAGCCAACAAATGAGAAAAAATGTTGATAAAACTTTGGGTACCAGTATGATTTAAAATCCAATTTCCCTTCCCTCCTTAAGTAAATGGCATAGACGTCCAAGGTTGGGGGTAAAAGAAGGTTTTCCCTCCTCAAACTTTCAAACCCCTGATTTTACCCCCTTCAAATTTAAAAAAAATATATAGATTACCCCCCTCAAACCTTTAAAACAACTCATTTTACTCCCATCTAAATAAAAAGCTTGGACGTCCCTGTTTATTGGTTTTAACATTAATTTTTTTAGCAATGGAGGACGTATATCGGCATGGGCTACTACAACACATGCATCCCCCACACCATACTCAGAAATATGTTTGAAAATCCTGGCTGGACCACACAGTACACACCCTACCAGCCTGAAATAGCCCAGGTAACCTTATTATCGTACACTAGCATGCTATGATTGTTTTCAATTATGAAACTGAGGAATATGTTTGAAATTTCGGCTAGACCACTCAGCATGCTGTAATTGTTATAAAAACAAAACAAAAATTTGAAGAAAAATAGTTATTCTTCATATGAACAAAATATCTTAAAAATTGAAACCTAACCCTATTCTTTTAATGCAGCTCTTGACAGTGCCTATAAAAAAATGACGACATACAATACAAATGACCAATGATAGGTTAATACACAGACTAAATTACCAATGACACACCAGTATACATTTTAATTGACCAATGGTAGGCCAGTATGATGTCATTTTGTTATAGGCACTACAAAGAGCTTCCTTTTAGTACAAAAATCTATATTTTCAACAATCCAATATGCTGTACATGGAACTTGCCAATGATGGATTACATCTTACCAATCAAAATCAATAATTAAAAGCAAGTTTTGTCTATTATTTGTATTTTGGCTGTGTGGTTATTGTTATCCTTGTTTATATTTTCAGGGAAGATTGGAATCCCTGTTGAACTACCAGACCCTGGTGACCGACTTGACTGGTCTTGACGTTGCCAATGCTTCTCTGCTTGACGAGGGAACTGCAGCAGCTGAAGCTCTGGGCCTGTGCTACAGGGTCAATAAAAGAAAGAGGTATTGTAATTGACAAGAAAGTTCAAGGTGGGCCTCAAAGATTTTAACCCCCTTCCCTCGTTCTTTTGAAATTTTATCCCTTGTTTATAATTTTTGGGGCTTTTAACCTTTCATAGTTAACCTAGCCTCCCTTGAAATCGTAATAAGTCCGCATGGAATCTCTTGTGTTCAGTGAGATCTTAAGGAACTAAAAATAGAAACGTAACACTTCTCTGTAACCTTACCTGACCCGAATAAAACACAAAAACAGAAAAAAACTACCAACTACTTATCTTTATTACTTTCACAATTAAGTGGGGTAGCATTCTGTGCTCGACTGACACTTTGAGGGAAACCGCCTTTAATGATCACTATTTTTTTAGATTTTTGTTGTCTGACAAACTGCACCCTCAAACCATAAGCTGTGTTGAAACTAGAGCCGGGCCTTTTGGTATCAAGATTGAAGTCGTTGATGTTAACCGCGTTGACTTCTCCAATAAGGATATCGGTGGTATCATCTTTCAGTATCCGGATACTGAAGGATCAATCCATAACTTTTCTGATATTGTTAGCAAAGCCAGGTTAGTTTTTTAAATAATTGAAAATATGAGGGGACAATTATTCTAAATACATCACTTTATATATACACAAAGCTTTAAAAGAAAATTAATTTATCATACATTGTCTTATCCCTGCATCCTTATTTGTATAAAGTATTTCATATTATTCATTATCAAATAACTTTTATTTAAAATCAATTATAGCTTCATTTGGAAATGAAATTCAAACTAGTATAATTGTATTCATAATGAGCACAACAGTTTATCTAAATTTTATTCAGAGAACATGGAACTCTAACCATCTGTGCTTCTGACCTGATGGCCTTGACCATCCTTAAGCCACCTGGAGAGTTTGGTGTTGATGTTTGTCTTGGCACCAGTCAAAGGTTTGGAGTTCCCCTAGGCTATGGAGGCCCACATGCAGGTTAGTATTAATTTTTTTCTGACTTGATAAAAGCATTTGATAGTTGTTCATGTGATATAAATACGTCTAGGTCTGGTTTATAACAAAAGTAGTAATTTGTACCAACTAATACTGACAACCTTTTGATTTATATATCTTTGTCTTTCAAAGTCTCAACTGTGATGGTAATAAAAATATAACAAGAATGAAACATATAATTAGATAACATAGATTTTAGAACAACAAAAAATTAATCTCTCCTATGATTTATAGAGAAAAAAATCTTTTATTTGAAAATTTGATAAGATTTTAGGAAGATTTAATCCTTTTTAGGTTTCTTTGCAACGAAGAACCAGTACATTAGACATATGCCTGGTAGAATGGTTGGTGTCACTAAGGACAGTGATGGCCATGAGTGCTTCAGGCTTGCCCTTCAGACCAGAGAACAGCACATCAGGTAATTTTTGGAAGATTTCTTAACGAGAAAAATTTTGTTCAAGTGTAAACTGTTGATTTTATGTATCAACAAATTGTAAACTATAATACAGTTTTAAAACAAGGATGGCAACATCCATAAGTAGCGAAGCACAAAATCTATAATAAAATAGACAAACAGACAAAGTAATTTATAGAGCTGATTAACTGTTATCATAACAAAGAAAAGAAAGAGATATATATGCAATTAAATATGCAAAAACTTAAAATCATGAAACTTTAAAAAATTAAGGTTTATATATAAGTTTTAAAAAGAAAAGCAGCTTCAAAGCAATCAGACTACCAAAAATTTTTCATACCTAAGTATGGGGCATAAAGTCAGAAATATTTGCAAGTTTTAGTAGTGTATTTTTTGTAGGAGTCAAGAAAATCTGTTGCAAAAAGTAAAAGCGGTTAAAGAGCTGTTTAGACGCAGTCTGGCCGCTATTGACGATGAATACTTAAATATGCTGTTTATTGTTGGGAATGTTGAAAAGAAGTTTAAGCCTTCTATCTTTTACAAGAGCCGAGAAAATCAGTTTTAAAAAATAAAAGCGGCTCTAAGCTGCTTAAACGCAGCCCGACCGCTATTGACGTTTCATACTTAATTATGCTCCATATTGATAGAAATGTTGACAAGAGGTTTCAGCCTTCTCTCTTTTATAGGAGCCAAGAAAATCAGTTTTGAAAATTAAAAGCGGCTAAAAAGCTGCTTAAAAGCAGTCCGACCGCTAACGATGTTTTATACTTAATATGCTCCATATTGATGGGAATGTTGACAAAAAATTTCAGCCTTCTATCTTTTGTAGGAGCTGAGAAAATCACGTTTCCCCCAAGACGTTTCAGACATACAGACATACATACATACAGACGGACATTTCAAATTATAGAGTAGCTTCGCTACTAAAAAAATATTGGTGCTTTCCCTCAAAGCGCCCTGCAGTAGATTGTTAATCAATCATTATTGACCTAAAACATAAGAATAAATTAAGGAGTCTAATTATAGTGAGGCTACTCTATAATTAATCATGTTTGTCCGTCCGTTCATTCTTCCATCAGTCCGTAATGCCATGGGGGAAATGTGATTATCTGGCTGCTATTGGAGATAGAAGGGGGAAACATCTTGTCAATATTCCCTTCATTTTGCCGCAAAATTAACTATTTAACATCCATAGCAATTGGACTGCTCTTTAGCAGGTTTTTGACTATATTTATACTTTTCACATTTTCCCCCATAGTTTTTTTTGTCTGATTTTTATTTTTTGTGGATAAAAACTTTATGATTAAATTTTCCATCGTTTATAGAAAATGTTGTGTCTATAGATGATAAGCAAAGTAACTTTTTTTTTATTTTTTACATATTTCTTCATATCCGTTGTTCTAAGCTTCCAGTATATAATTTACTTTGACTGTTGGTCTGTCAGTCATCATACAAAATATTAATATTTAAAACTATGAATACACAAGAAAGGTCATGTTTTTTTTTTCTCCAATAAATCTAATATTGATATCAACAAATGCTCTTTAAAAATGCTTGTTCATATTCTTCATGATATTTTTGGAATTATGGATGTTTTCATTCTTGTTATGCTGTTATTTATATTTTTCTGTTTAGGAGAGACAAGGCAACTTCCAACATCTGTACAGCCCAGGCTCTGCTTGCCAATATATCAGCTATGTATGCTGTCTATCATGGTCCCCAAGGTCTTGAGGAAATTGCAAGAAGAATCCACAATGCTACACTTCTGTTGGCTAAAGGTTTGAGAGATTCTGGTAACTTTATAGAAAATGAAGTGTTCTTTGATACCATTAAGGTTAATCCTAGACTTGATGTTGGGGAAATTAAGATAAGAGCTACTGAGAAGAAAATGAATTTGAGATACTTCCCTGATGGATGTGTTGGTATTTCCTTGGATGAGACAGTCACACAGGCTGATGTTGCAGATCTTCTGTGGGTGTTCCAGACCCCCAAGACTATTCAACAAGTTGCAGAATCAGTTACATCCCCATCTTACCCAGAAGGATCATTGTTGACATCTGATAACTTCCAGAGAACAACCCCCTACCTGACCCATCCAGTGTTCAATTCCCATCAATCTGAAACAGATATTGTCAGGTACATGAAAAGATTGGAGAATAAAGATGTGTCCTTAGTCCACTCCATGATCCCATTGGGCTCTTGTACCATGAAGCTGAATTCAACAACAGAAATGATGCCCTGCAGTTTCCCAGGATTTACCAACATTCATCCTTTTGCTCCCCCAGATCAAGCTCTAGGCTACAGGGAATTGTTTGAAGAACTTGAAAGAGATCTTTGTGAGATTACTGGTTATGATCATATTTCCTTCCAGCCAAACAGTGGGGCTCAAGGAGAGTATGCTGGTCTCATGGCTATCATGTCCTATCTTGAATCAAAAGGTGAAACCCAAAGGAATGTTTGTTTGATCCCTCTATCTGCCCATGGAACTAACCCTGCCTCCGCTCAAATGGCTGGTATGAAAGTTGTTCCTATCAAGACAAGACCTGATGGTACTGTTGACACTGATGATGTCAAGGCCAAGGTTGAGAAGCACAAGCATGATCTTGCCTGTCTTATGATTACTTATCCCTCAACTAATGGTGTGTTTGAGAGTACAGTTTCCGATATTTGTGACATGGTTCACGGTGCTGGTGGTCAGGTGTATCTTGATGGAGCCAACATGAATGCACAGGTTGGTTTGTGCAGACCTGGCGACTATGGATCTGATGTCAGCCATTTGAATCTCCACAAGACCTTCTGTATCCCACATGGCGGTGGTGGACCTGGAATGGGACCTATAGGTGTAAAATCTCATCTTGCCCCTTACCTACCTTCTCATCCTGTCATTGCCACTGGATCTGCTACCTATATGGGTAAGTTAGCCAAGCCTTTTGGTGTTGTCAGTGCTGCTCCTTATGGATCAGCTGCTATCCTGCCAATCTCATGGGCTTATATCAAGATGATGGGTGCTAGAGGCCTAAAAAGAGCCACTCAAGTTGCTATCCTAAACGCTAACTACATGTCTCTAAGATTGAAGAATCACTACAAGACTCTTCACACTGGCCAGAATGGACTAGTAGCCCATGAGTTTATCATTGATGCCCGTGAGTTCAAGAAAACTGCTGGTGTTGAGGCCATTGATATTGCCAAGAGACTTATGGACTTTGGATTCCACGCACCTACCATGTCCTGGCCAGTTACTGGAGCTCTTATGATTGAACCTACCGAGTCAGAAGACAAAGCTGAGCTTGACCGCTTCTGTGATGCTCTCATTTGTATCCGCAAAGAAATTGCTGATATTGAGAATGGAACAATTGACCGTTTAAACAACCCTGTCAAGAGGTCACCCCACACCCTTCAACAAATATTCTCCTCTGGGTGGGACAGACCATACACAAGAGAACAAGCTGCCTTCCCTGCTTCATTTGTAACAGCTGACCGCAAGCTGTGGCCCAGTGTTGGCAGGATTGATGACAGCTATGGAGACAAGAACCTTGTCTGTACCTGTCCTCCCATGGAAGCTTATGAGTCTCCCTACATTGTTAATACTGAAAACACTCCAATGGATGCAGCAGAATCTGCTGAAATGTGGTAAACAGTTGGCTCTGTTCTACTATTTTCATTATTTACCCAGTTCATTTAAAACTTATAATCATAGTTCATCTAATTATTAACATCTACTGCAGAGCGGAAATATTATATGTATAGTTTTAGTTATATTTATAATTACTTTCATTTTTTTATAATTACTGTATGAGGTAAATTTAATGAGACAATATTTTTTTTTCTTAAAACATATTTGCAGAAAACAATTTTAATCTTCTAAATGTGTGTGTGTAAACGTAAAACAAAGACATGAAAATCATTAAATATGACACTATCTTCCTTCCTTCAAATATACACGAATTTAAGGGATAATACACCAAAAGAAAAAAATCCTCTAATATTTTTCCTATTTCATGAAACTTTTTCTAGTCTATTCTGCTTTCATTATATCAGCATTTGTCTCTATAAGTAGTTAAAGGATTTTAGTATTACTGTCAATGTTGGCCTTGCTTACAACATAAATTTCAGACAAATTAGCTCTTAAAAAAGACTATCAATAATATTTCAGCAACGACTACATTATAAGATGCTATACTTATAGACCTGACATAAACCTGCAAACTGTAAGTAGATTTAATAGGCTAGAAATTAGAATTGATAGCTGTAAAGAAAATCTTACAATATTAAAGGCAAAATAGTTTTCTTCGGGCGCTTTATCTCTGTAATTTTTTTAAAAATATGAATATATACTATGTATGTATGTATAACGAATTTGTTTATATTCACTATCAATAAATCTATCAAATTGTCATTGTATTTCTTCATTTTCAGGGAGGGAAGAGGCAACTACAGTTAAATTGATTTACAATCTTTTCTTTCCCCTAATATTTACAATCTATTAATTCATTATCCATGTATTTACCCTATTCAGGGATCTAAAGGGATAAGACAATGGCCAAAAAAAATTATATATACCCCTAATGACTATACACAAAATTATCTCTTTTGTAGATTACACTTTAACAGATTGAAACGTTAGGACACTCTACTTATTGAACCAACCAATAAAAATTGAATGATTCACCAAAATTATTGAGTCAAAAAACTAGAAAATTTTATTATAAGACTTTGGGGACTAGTGTAATAAACAGCCAATTGTCCCCTCCCTCTCTGATCCATATTAATATTTTTTCTTTAATCAAGAGATAAATAATGCTTATCAAATAAACAATTAATGTAAAAACTAAGGATAACAACATCCATAAAAGCGAAATTTAAGAAACCATATTGTAAGACAAATAATCAAAGCGTTACGGACTGACGGACGAACGTATGGACAAAGTAAATTGTAGAGAAGATAAAAAAACATACGTTTCTAAAATTTGAAAACATGTATGATAAGATTTTTATATACAATTATAAGAATTAGTTTCAGCTAAATTTAGTTACGGGGATACTGCGGTTAAAATTTTTGAGACAATTTTTAGGTTTTTGAAAAGGAATATTTTTCTGAAATTTAAACCAGAATTATGTTTGTTATGCTTTTTATGAGTTCTGTGTTTCTGTAAGTCAACCACCTACCAATTTTTGAAAAGGAACTTATCTGAGGGACGATTTTCTTGGGAGAATGGTAGTACCCTCCTTCAAAATAGTTATAAACCTTCGAGAAGCTACATTGTAATGGAGAACCATTTCATTTCAGAGATTAGCAAGATTCTTCGGTACACAAAGATAGACATCCTGTTACTTTTATATAAGTATTTCAAATGATTCTTACAGCTGCTACGCCAAAACAGTTAAAATTTAAACACAAATTTGCAATGAAAGGTTTCTGTATGTAAAACTTAACTAAAGAGAATTATAGACAAGTAGACGTCCAAAGTGACAAAGTCAAAGTGACCCAAACTCATGGTCATATGAATGTCAGAGCTTTATTTTTCTTCAGAATAAGATTCCCTACCCTAACTTTGAATAGAAACTGTCGCCAGAGGGGAAGAAAGACTTGTTCAAATTTAAAAGTGTTCACACTATTCCACAAATTATTGATTTTTAAAATAAAAACAGGTTTTCCAGTATGGCTTCGAAAAGGATTTATATTCGCTGGATTACAATCTCAGCAATACTAAAAATCACATATGGCATCGTATTATAGACAATTTTCCTCTATAAGATTTATACCAGTTTTAGTCTTATAATTTTTCATGTTAATATCCGCGGACAAGTACATACAGACATATCATAATTCTATTATATACTGTAGTAACTTTGTTTATGGTTGTTTAATAAGATCTCACTAACCACTGAACCGATCAAGTTCTTAATCTTATGGAAGCTTACATGGGGACGGAGTTTATGCCATTTTTCTTGGAATACAGTGCCGTAGATGCTAGGGGAGAAGCATCAAGTAAGATAAATGTTCATTTTCTATCCAGTTTTAAAGAATTAACATTTGTAGGTTTGTAAAAATACCCTGTTCAAATTCAAATGATTTGAATTTATATTGGAAAAAGCAGAAGTTTTCTTCTGCTGAAATTGAGGGTGGATTTAAAACATATTTTGTGGTTGACTATTCTTTCTGAAAATAGCATTAATCCTGACTATCATAAGGATTTTTGAAAAGAGTTTAGACAAACCTAAAATATTTATTAACTATTACTTACACACTTACAATCATCCATCTACTTTGCACGACAATAGATTTATTTAAAGACACCCTGAAAAATGTTAGAATTATGAAATACACTTTTAAGATCAAACACAAAGCTAAGTGTAGAAAAAGTTTATGCTAAAAAGGTAAAGGGAAACTCATACATTCTGAAAAAAATGGTTTACCCATTTTAGGTAAAATTGGTATTTAAAAATATAAAATCCGCGTCCAATTGAAATTCATCTGGACAAAAATGGTTGGATGTTCAAAATATTTAATTTACATGGTATTTAGTGAATTTAATTGCCTAAATAAAAGTATTTTAGAATCACCTTAATAAAAACAATTCCTTTCCATCCCATCAAAACCTGGGAAATGGCAAAAAACGTCAAAACCTGTGTTAAAAAAGTTGTATTCTTCTTTTTGTGATTAACAGACAGACAGACCAGAGATAACAAAATATTTTCATATCAAACTCTATGATTCTCCTTTTAAATGTTAAGAAAATAAAGTTTATTTTATATGTTATGGTAGAGAATGAGAGAGCGAGAGAAAGAGAGAAGAAAAGAGAAAGAGAGAGTAAAAAAAGAGAGAAAGAGTAGTTGAGATAAACCACAAAATTCAAATGAAGGGATACTCTATTCATTGAGTTAAAAATAATTTAAAGACATCTTTTTAAAATTTTATTAGCTTTAGCTTTAAAGGAATATTTTACCTTAATTTTTTGTAATAATTGCTATTATGATTAAAATTGCTGTTAGTTGGTATATACAAAAAAAAATCAATACACTTTTTATCAATAAGGATAATTTTAACTTGTCTTTTAATGTAAATTAAATTCATTAATTTTCAAGTTACAAGTAAAGCAACAATTAGATAAATTTAACTCATTTCGAATGTTAAAGACTGTTCTTTATATCATGGAGGTGTTGAGGTAATATAAAGAGAAATTGGGGAACTGTATAACAAGGATGATATTATCATTTAACCAAAATAAGTCCGACACAAATATAAACAATAAATGTATAAGTATAGATGTATTACCCAGAAGACTACCTTGTTCCAGTAGTTGGGATCTTTTTTTGTCTGCTTACCAATTGCTTTCTGCTCTTTTATAGCGACATGGCTGTGTTAATATTCCCTACGCTATTTGCTGATATTCAAAGACCCAATTGAAAGTCGATACAGGGTCCCCACTCCCGTGTACATACAGTTATATTATTTAACCCTTCTTTAACATTAATTTTATAACATTACCTTAATTGTATAGTTGCTGCGCTACTTACAAGGGTGTAAATGTAAAGGGGAGGGGAGCAAAGTAAAGGAATAATATTGTAGAAAGTGTATTCACTTCCGCACATGTATCACAACCCTTCAGAACCGCATATTATTACAACAGCACAAACTTTCTCTTCCCTTATTTCATTAGCATCACTCTATGGTAAACAATCCTTCTTATTTTGATATTTATATGTGTATTAAGATATATAAGTTTTCCGGAATTTTAATGTTAGGGGGAAATTTAAAATCTGCATCAAATTTTAAGGATTTTTTTATAAAATTCGTTTTTTCTATAATTCTTTATCTAAAAGCGGAAATGCATTTTAAGTTAATTAATTTTGACCAATAAGATAGGTGGATTTTAAACTACCTGCGCTCTAATTGGTTGAATGATGTACGCCATTCAATCAGAGCGCAGATTTTTTAAGACCACCAATCACAGATGCCAAAATTAATTAACTTAAATTGCATTTCCGCTTTTAGATATAGAATTATAGAAAAAACGAATTTTATAAAAAAATCCTCAAAATTAGATGCAGATTTCAAATCTCCCCCTAACTTTAAAATTCCGGAAAACTTATATATCTTAATGTGTATATTAGCGAATATGAAAGATTATGCAGATGTGACATTAAAGTAAAAGAATAAAGGGGTAGCTAGTCATATATTACTATAACCACAGGATGGGGACCCTGTGCCGACCATTAATTGGGTTTTGGAAGTATTAATACAGCCAAATCGCTATAAAAGAGCAGAATCAGAAGGGGCCGACCTTCAATTGGGTCTTCAGATATCAGCCAATAGTTTTTCAAATATTAACACACCCAAATCCCTAAAAAAGAGCAGAAAGCATGTAGCAAGCAGACGAAAAAGGTCCCCACTTTTGGAACCAGGTAGTTTTCTGGGTCATACATCTATACTTATACATTTATTGTTTACATTTGTGTCGGACTTCTTATGGTTAAATAATGATACCATCCTTGTTATTATACATTTCCCCAATTTCCATTTATATTAAAAGATCAAAAAGCAATTTGCTAACATACAAAAAAGGTCCCCACCACTTTGGCCAGATAGTTGTTTGGGTTATACATCTATACTTTACACCTATTGATGTGATGATTTGAGGAAGTGAAGTTACACCAAGAGTAACACCACTTGAAGGAATAAAAAATGATTGGATTTCAACATTTATGCAAATTTTCTCTATCGTACTCTTTCTCTATTTTTCTCTCTCATTCTCTCTCTGTCTCTCTCTGTCTCTGTCTCTCTCTCTCTCTCTCTCTCTCTCTCATTCTCTCTTTCTCTCTTTCTCATTTCTACTTTTGTGTCTATTTGTTTCAAAATAGCTCTCTACTTTGATAGTTCAATGTTATTCTATAATTTTATACAATTAGTAACCTTCTTGGTAGTTATAAGTTCAACCCCCTTCCTCTTACATGATATTCGTGCCTGTCTAAATATACCCTGTTAAAACTGTTGACAAGTGGTTATGGCTGTCGTAATATCGACATGCTATTGTTAAGAAAACTTTCGACTATATGGCTTACATAAAAAATGTTCACAAAAAATCGACATATTCAAAATCTAATGAATTTATAACTACATACTAATGTTGAAAAAAAAATTTAAAATAAAGAAGATTTAAAGCTTCAGACGGATAAACGAACATTTGCATTATAGATACCTAGCATCTTGACAAATATTAACATTTGATATTTTTTATCCTTGAAATAAACTTTAATAAAGTCCCTCGTTTGATTTTTATTTAGCTGTAAAATCTTTTATGTGAGAATATTTCAAATATCCAGTGTTCCTTCACTTACGTACAAATTGTCAAAATCACAAGAACAGCAAATTATATATCACTAGGGAGGGAGGGGACATGGGGCTGTAAATCACATTGGTACCCAAAGTTTTATAATCATGTTATCTAATTAATTGGCTCATATTTTTGGATACTTTTATTGAATTTTCATTGGATGGTTCCAAACATGCAGTGTTCAAACTTTACAGCCAATAATTTTGAACTGCAAAATGGGTAATATAGTCAAGGATGTATAACGATCTATCCTCCATTGTCTTATCCCTTAAGATTCCTAACAACGTGCATTCCAACTTTCCACTTTGGTCTGATTAATAAACAAATAAAAATACAAGTTTAGATGTATAACCTGGACAACTACCTGGTTCAAGTGGTGGGGATCTTTTTCGCCTGTTATCAAATTGCTTTCTGCTCTTTGTAACGACGTTGTTGTGTTAATATTTCTGACGCTATTGGCTGATATTCAATCCCTCATTTGAAAGTTGGAACAGTGTTCCCGCCCACGTGGATATACACTCCTACCCCCTCTATCCTTTTACTTCAATATTGAACCTCTTCTTATTCATTTGCTATTGTATTTTGTGCGAATAAAATCACTATGTTTGTGTCATTATATGCGGAAGTGAATAAAAACCTAAAATCTTTTATGAAGTATTTTTAAGATAAACAGTAGTTTCATTATATTTAAAGTTTGTTTATTTTAGATTAAACAATAATTGAAACATCCATAAAAGCGAAGCACGAACAATGCACTTAAAAACTATATATTTACGATAAAGATTATAAAATACGCTTTCTAAGTTGTAACTTACTGTTTATGGAATCATAATGATAAACTTAAAATTGAATGGACAATTCTAGCATGCCTAAATTAACTATCAATTTGATGTTTTAATACAGTTGAGTATGCTTCTTGGTAACGATGCTACTCTATGATTCACTTTGCTACTTTGTCCGTCGGCCAATCAGTCAATCCACCAGTCAGTCCGTCAGCCGATGTGATTTCTCGGCTACTATTTAATATAGGAAGCTCAAATTTTCATTGTAGATTCCTATGAAAATTCCACAACAAGTTTATACATTGTTTTGTCAGTCTAAAAAAAAGTGAGGTAATGTTTCGATGGTCAACAAATTGGTTTGATTAAAAAACACATAATAATCAAATTTAAGTGTACAATGTCCTGCTTTAATTTTAACTAGCAGCTTGGCCCTAGCCTCTAGGGGCATTGCACCAAGAGGTATAATTACATCTTCTATTACCTACCCAGCAGAAAAAATGCTAATGGGTCGCAAATTTTCGCGAATAAATCGCGAATTTGCATAATTCAAAAAAAATTGCAAATTAATCCGTTCGGTTCAACGGTTAGCGAGGTACACACAAACAGACACACAGACAAAATCCTGTTACTTTATTATAAGGATAAACAAAAAATATTAAGTATTTGTTTTTTTCTCCTTTCTATTGAGTGCTTCTTAAAAATTCTAAATTAAAAACATCATGAGAAAGCAAGCAGAATTTGTGTGGATAATTATAATTTGACCAAATTTAATGAATAGCTGGACAGAGAGAAAGGAAGGGGAAAAAATGACTTTCTAAGGATAAAATAATCAGTTCTTTTAGAAAAGTGTTTTCCTACAAAGATCAAGTTGATTACTTACGCCCTTTGTCTCATTTTTTTATATAAAAAAATGTATAATTTGGGGTTTTAGGAGCCCTATCCCTGCGGGGTTATTCGGTACCCATCATAACCTAACCTTATCTGATTTAAAATAACAAACAAAATTTAAAAATTAACCCCCGTCCATTTCTTTACATTCAATTTTATTTGAATATAATGGTCTCTTTGGTCAATGGTCATCCTTATATCCCAAATGTTATTTACATACAAGTATCTAAAGGAGTGAGACAATGGCCAATAAATTGATGTACATCCCATTCCCCAATGATGATACACAAAATTACCCTTTCTCTGGGTTACAAATAGGAGTTGAAACGTTAAATAGACACTCAATAAACTGAACCAACCAATCAAATAAACAGTCTAATGTTCCCTTTCTCCCTGGCATATATATATGCAAAGGTATGTATGTATACACCTATAAAATACTGAGCTCCTTATAACAATTTTGCTGATTACTGAGCGCCCTTTGACCCCACCATCTAATTGGCAAAAATATTTAACAATAGAAAATCATTTACATAGAGCTGTTGCAAAATCTAAGAAAAAGAATAGAGGGGGGGGGGATAAGATATATATAACATAGGGCTGGGACCTTGTACTATTTATGCATTGGGTCTTTGAAATCAGCTAATAGCGTCTTGATTATAAATCTATACTTAAACATTTGCAAAGATCATACCAACTACTGAATTTTAGAGAAGCTTTTTACAAGTAACTGGAAGATTTTAGGCTATTCTATTGACTTCCCAAACCTAGATGCAATTGGCGCAGCCAATTGTTGCAATTAAAGTGACTGGATGATTAAACAGAATGGTTTTGCCCATTCTAGCTGTTTATATCTACTTATTAACCATCTTCTTATTATATTTTTAGAGGGGAAGGGAGAGGTGGGGCGATGGCGGGCGAAACCATTTTAATACTAGTATAAATTTTAAATGTAATAATAGTTATTTCTCGCATCGTATTATAAACGGCTTTCCGCGGATATAGAAAGTACAAATATGAGATTAAAACTAGTTTTTTTAGCCCCGAGGTGCCGGAGGCATCGGCTAAAAAAACTGGTTTTAATCTTATGATTGTACATTTTTATATATTTGTAGAAAGCTGGATATAATACGATGCTAGACATAGTTTTTTCGTATGGATGAGAACCGGTTCCTATCCACCGGATTCGAATGAATACGAGAAACAATTTTATATCATTTTTATTTCGTTGGTTACAAAGTTAAAGCCAACTGTTTATTACTTAGAGTTTTTAATTTTATGTGTATCTTTTTAGTGTATTTATGGATATTGTCATCCTTGTTTTCTGTACAGACAATCATAAATTTTAGCAGTTAAAGAAGAATTTAATGAGATAAATACTAAATGTTGCTAGGAACATTGTTTTAAAGTCAAAATTTTACTTTATTTACTTTTTGGCGACGCCCCTAGCAGCTGTTAACGAAACCATGAAAGTGTATGAAGGGAAGGGGAAGTACAATAATAGAGGAGTAAATAAAAATGCTTTAGATGCTATTCTGAAAATAACATACACATGCACTTACAGAGTAGCTTCTCTACGTAGAATATGTATTAATCTTTCCACTAAGGCTTCAAAACTGATTAATATCCGCTCGATTAGAACCTGTTCTCAGCCATTCTGAAAAACAATGTATCGCACCGTATTACAGGCATTTTCCACGAATATTAAGATAAAGAAAAGAAAATTAATACCAGTTTTGTTAGCCTTGGCTTTCGGCCTTTCGGGAATAACAAAACTGGTTTTAATCTTGTAATTTTTCATTTTAATATCCGCGGAAAACTGTCTATTATACGATGCGATAATTAACTATTATTTAATCATCTTATTTTCTAACTTTAAGTTTATAATCATTTTTAGTAGGCTGCTTAGCTGTAAAAAGGGCGGATCCACGGGTTAAAGGGTGAAATTATTATTGTTTTAACAATTCATTTGTGTATACTTTTTTTATACATTCCCTACATTTTTCAGGGATGGGTAATAGTTATTTATGACATCGTATTATAGACAGTTTTCCGCAAAAAAATTAAATGAAAAGATTCAAACTAGTTTTTTATAGATCCAAGGGGCCAAAAGACTGTCCAAACAAAACAGGTATTATTTTTTATATTCATTTTAATATTCGTTGAAAACTGTCCGTAATACGATGCTATTGAAGATTTTTTCAATATTACTTAAAAAAAGAAAAAGAAAATCTAATATTAGCCGCTTCACCCAAAGATTCTGGTGGAGGAAGGGCAGAAAAATAGCTTAAAACCATCCAAAGACTTAAATTCAAGATTGTTTAAAGATTCCTTAAATGGAGAACCTAACTGACAAACAGATAAAAACTTATACATAGGATAAATCATCAAATAATTATTTAAAACCCTTGCTCTATTTACATTATCTATAATAGCATACGATAGTTTAAAATAATACTTAAAATATAAATCCATTTTGGTAATTTAAAGCTGAAATATGGGATATAGAGGAAAGTTAACACACCTTAAAAAATATAATTTTGAAGAAACTTTCAAAAAAGAAACTTTTTGTCGCAAACTTTTTATCTTTCTTTCTTTTTTATCTATTTATTGAAACATCTATTTAATAGCGTGCACAGGTTTTTGCCAGTGGGGTTTATTTATTGAAGGGGATGAAAAAAGGGGAAGGGTAGGCTTCCCAGTTTCAATTTTAAGGGGGTGTTATTCACCCTTTCACCCCTTTCACCAAGCTTATATTTTTTTTATCTATCAACCTATAGATCTTCTACTTGTTCTTAATTTATATTAATTTATCTATCCTTTAATTTCTGTAAAAACTAATGAACTAACTTAATGTTAAAAAGGTTAAACAATTTGCCTAAAATAAAGAGAGAAAAGAAGAGAAAGAGAGAGAAGATAGTGGTCAAAATTAGCAAGTGGTCATTTACATGGTGTGGCAGATAAATAGCAAGCTCTTATTAATTTGACGGCATAATTGTTATGTTTCAACAATGCACAATTAGTTTTGACTATTGTTTAAAAACGCAAATCATAAAAAAAACCTGATAAAAATGCAGAAGTTCTACGTTTTTTTAGGTAAAAAGACCTGAAACAAAGGTTGCTTAATATATTGTTTAAGAAAGCAAATATGCCTTTGACTGTGTTATAGTCGAAAAATCTTTATAAAAAATGCAGGGCTCGTCAGCACCGCGTCAGCTGCGCTTAATCCTCAAATTTAAACCCGTTTGAAAAAATTATAAAAAATGAATTGATTTGGGTCAGGTTTAGACATCGAGCTTATTTTCAATATGGTAAAAGGTTGATTTTCTTTGGGCAGCAGACACGCGGATGCCGATCCCGGATAAAAAGAAACCATGCAGCAATTTTAGACCTCTTACTCTTAGAGTCGAGATATCAGATTTATTAAGGACCGGTTGGAAAGCTAAAAAAATTTGCTTGCTTTTTCTAAGCCACATATTGGCCATTTTCACATAAAGGTCGTGGGAAGCTAAATAATTTGGGTTAAATGGATTTTTTTGAATAATTTTTTCATCTTCTATGGATTCATCTTTTAAATTATCCTTTTATAGCTAATTATTTGTTTAACTATTATGTTTTTTTGGCTCTATAAATTTTGAAAGAAATTTAAATTAAGGGTGGGTGTAGTTTCTCATTTGTTTTTTCGTTACTTCAGGTCAGGTTGAAACAGCGTATAGTGTTCAATTAAAAATGATGTCATAAGATATAAATGACCAGTGATAGGCCAGTATACAATTTACAAATGGTCAATTCCAATGTATATTGGCCTGTCTTTGGTCATTTGTGTTATATGACGTCTTTTTTTATTGGACACTGTTTATATCAGGTTAGCTTATGTTTTACTGGGTACTTAGAAGCTCCGCAGGGTTAGCGCACCGAAGGGGTTAATCATAGGGATAAAAAAACTCCCCCTTCTGAATTACAACTTTTTCAAAAATAATGGAAGAGAGGGCCAGCAGTGCCAACCAGCTACTTGTCGGGGGAAAGCACCCTTAAGGTTAAAGAAAGTATTAAGAATTGCAGATTTAATTAACCATTATTGCCCTCTCCCTTTACTGATAAAAGTAAAGACAAACACAAATAGCCAAATAAATCCACATTTATACAGATTTATGTTGATAATAAATCCTGAGCCAAATTCCCATTTCTTCAAAATTAAACCCTCTTCTCTGTTCATTATAGCCATCAATTGTAAACACCATTTTTGATAGGTAAAATTAACCCCTTAAGTGTGTAATTAATTGTAAAATTTGGTCGATACTGGTTTGTACAGTAGTCTCCAAAGCGCTAAACACGACAAACTATTTTGTTTAAAGACTTTAGGGTCTTGTATAACTTTATATAAGTTTAATGTCCAAGCCCTCTCTTGTTAAAATTTGAGGTTACTTTATTAATTTTTTATATGAAATGGGGGTATTTTCTATAACCTAATACAATTTAAATGGAAAATGATTCTTTTTTCTTCATAAAGAAGAAATTACTTGGGGGGAAAAGGTAACAGATTTATTGTGATAGGGACTGTTAAACCCCTACAGGAAAAATTTAACCCGTTTATCTTATATATATCAGTCATATGGTTATAAATGCCTTGACCCATATAAAACTAAAATGGATAAAATTAGCTATGTTACGGGGCTATGGCACTTACACATCCAGCAAATTTATAGTTGATTTTTGGCAAAATGTTTTCTTCCTTTTTCTCGTGCCATAAATACACTGGCAAAAATACATCCAATATTTTTATACATATGTCAAAAATGCATCTGACACTGACATTTGCACATCTATGCGTATTCAATTATATGTCATAAATACATCCAACACTGTCAAATATACATTTACGGTCATTTTTACAGTAAAAATTCAGTTGGTCATAAATACATCCAATGCACTGCACTGGCGAAAACAAATCCACTGTAAATTTGCTGGAAGTGTAAATGGCAGTCCCCAATCTTACACAGTTAGGACTTCCAGGTTAAAATAATTTTATCAAATCCTTTTAGTCAATTAAAATTTAAAAAATAAAAAGCGGTAAACATTGGTATTAGAATACTTTATCCGTTCTATTGTCAATCTATCAACACTAAATCTATTAGAATAGTAAAGTTTATCTGCAGAATCTTCTTTTTAAAATTGAACCCTTTTAATAAATTTTGGTGCTATACCCCGCGCATTTTAGATTAACCTCATCATTTCAGGAATCTTCTTTATGGTTTGCTTTTGAACATACTGTTCGCTGTACGCACAGGGACAACTTATACAGAAATCTTTAAAAGGGGGGAGGGGGTATTATTTAGGGCCCACTCAAAAAATGGGAAACTTCTAAAGTTTATTTGTGTTGTAAGAAGAACATTAATTGTTTATGTAAGTTTTAATTACACACATTATACAGAATAATTGTCAACTAGGATAGAGGGATTGGAAAATGAAAGATATATCATTTGTCACCAGGGATAAAGGGGTACGTTAATTCAGGATAAATTAATTGGTTGTGTAAGTTTTAATTACACACATTATACAGAATAATTGTCATCTAGGATAGAGGGATAGGACAATGAAAGGTATATTATTTGCCACCAGGGATAAAGGAATATAACAATACAGAATAAATTGATTGGTTGTAAAAGTTTTAATTACTCACATTACAGAAAATAATTGTCTTCTAGGATAGAGGGATAAGATATATTATTTTTCACCAGGAATAAAGGGGTAGGATAATTCAGGATAAATTAATTGTTGGTGTAAGTTTTAAATACACATATTATACAGAATAATTGTCATCTAGGATACACGTATAGGACAATGGAAGATATATTATTTGTCACCAGGGAATGAGGGGATAGCATAATTAAGGATAAATTAATTGGTTGTGTAAGTTTTAATCACATATATTATAAAGAATAATTGGCATCTAGTATAGAGAGATATGATAATGAAATATATATTATTTGTCACCAGAGATAAAGGAATAGGATAATTCAGGATGAATTAATTGGTTGTGCAAGTTTTAATTACACACATTATACAGAATAATTGTCTTCTAGGATAGAGGGATATGATAATGAAAGATATATTATTTGTCACCAGGAATAAAGGAATAGGATAATAAAGAATAAATGAATTTTTGGTCTAAGTTTTAATTACACACATTATACAGAATAATTGTCATCTAGGATACACAGATTAGGCAACGGAAAATATATTATTTGTCACCAGGAAATAAAGAGATAAGAAATTTATGATAAATTAATTGGTTGTGTAAGTTTTAATTACACACATTATACAGAATAATTGTCATTTAGGATACACAGATTTGGCAATGGAAAATATATTATTTGTCACCAGGAGTAAAGGGGTAGGATAATAAAGGTTAAATAAGTTGGATGTATAAGTTTTAATTACACACATTATACAGAATAATTGTCATCTAGGATACATAGATAAGACAATGAAAGGTATATTATTTGCCACCAGGGAGAAAGAAATAGAACAATACAGAATAAATTGATTGATTGTGTAAGTTTTAATTACACACATTATACACAATAATTGTCATTTAGGATAGAGGGGTATGATAATGAAAGATATATTATTTGTCACCAGGGATAAAGGGGTAGGATAATTAAGGATGAATTAATTGCTTGTTAAAGTTTTAATTACACATATTATACAGAATAATTATCATCTAGGATAGAGTGATAGGACAATGGAAGATATTTTATTTGTCACCAGGAATAAAGGGGTAGGATAATTCAGAATAAATTAATTGATTGTGTAAGTTTTGATTACACACATTATACAGAATAATTGTCATCTAGGATAGAGGGATATGATAATGAAAGATATATTATTTGTTACCAGGGATAAAGGGGTACGTTAATAAAGGTTAAATAAGTTGGTTGTGTAAGTTTTAATTACACACATTATACAGAATAATTGTCATCTAGGATACAGGGATATGATAATGGGAGATATATTATTTGTCACCAGGAATAAAAGAATATGATAATAAAGGATAAATTAATTGATTGTGTAAGTTTTAATTACACACATTATATAGAATAATTGTCATCTAGGATACACAGATAAGAAAATGAAAGATATATTATTTGTCACCAGGAATAAAGGAATAGGATAATAAAGGATAAATTAATTGATTGTGTAAGTTATAATTACACACATTATACAGAATAATTGTCATCTAGGATACACAGATAAGAAAATGAAAGATATATTATTTGTCACCAGGAATAAAGGAATAGGATAATAAAGGATAAATTAATTGATTGTGTAAGTTTTAGTTACACACATTATACAGAATAATTGTCATCAAGGATACACAGATAAGAAAATGAAAGATATATTATTTGTCACTAGGGATAAAGGGGTAGGATAATTCAGGATGAATTAATTGTTTGTGTAAGTTTTAATTACACACATTATACAGAATAATTGTCATCTAGGATAGAGGGATATGACAATGAATGATATATTATTTGCCACCAGGGATTAAGGAGTAGGTTAATAAAGATTAAATCAGTTGGTTGTGTAAGTTTTTATCACACATATTATACAGAATAATTGTCTTCTGGGATAGAGGGATAGGACAATGGAAGAATTATTATTTGTCACCAGGATTAAAGGAATAGGATAATAAAGGATAAATTAATTGGTTGTGTAAGTTTTAATTATACACATTATACACAATAATTGTCATCTAGGATAGAAGGAAATGAAAGATATTTTATTTGTCACCAGGGATAAAGGAGTAGGTTAATAAAGGTTAAATAAGTTTGAAGTTTGATAAAGGAAAAATTAATTGGTTGTGCAAGTTTAAATACATACATTATACAGAATAATTGTTCACAGATAAGAAAATGGAAGATATATTATTTGCCACCAGGGATAAAGGGATAGACCAATAAAGGATAAATTAATTGGGCGAGTAAGTTTTAATTACACACATTATACAGAATAATTGTCATCTAGGATAGAGGGAAAGGACAATGAAAGATATATTATTTGCCACCAGGGATATAGGGGTAGAAATAAAAGGAATAAATTAGTTGTTTTTATAAGATTTAATTATACACATAGGCAACGGAAAATATATTATTTGTCACCAGGAGTAAAGGGGTAGGATAATAAAGGTTAAATAAGTTGGATGTATAAGTTTTAATTACACACATTATACAGAATAATTGTCTTCTAGGATAGAGGGATAGGACAATAAAGGATGAATTTATATTTCACCTGTTATTATTAGGAACGCTTTAGTTGCGCTTTTGAAATTGTACCTAACTGTTGCAAGAATCATCATGCAAAGCTTGAAATTAATAGTACAATTTTGACAATCTACTACGGAAAGACTAAATAAAGAATATCTTTACTTAAAAAAATGTTTCTTAGTGAAATCTCTTAATGTAATGATTTAAGAATTGATAAATTATAACTTGAATGTTGCACCAGATTCTCATTTACTCTAATAAAGTAATACTCATAACTGGCAAAAAATATCGATACCCCCATTCACACCCTAAACCCCATCTCTTCCCCTCCTACTGGATGAACTAACTGACCAATAAATGAGGTCCATATTAGCAACCTAAGTTGACGACAAATTTTCCCCTGTCATATTATCCACGTATTGTATGTATATATCCATTAATGTAAGCTTAATGATTTTGTATATATGTGTATGATTAATGAGTAAAAGAGTATACTTACTACTTTACTTTTGTAATGGAATATAGCGTTTTGTTAATAGCTGACAATTTTTAACATCATATAAGCTCTTATTTACGTCGATGGCATTCCCAAATTACCACAATTCTAATAATCAATGCTATGCCGTTAATATATCAGTTATTACAAGTTTTAAAAAAAAATATTTTTCTCAACTCAAGACATCATAAATACTTTTCTAATATGGCTTCAGCTGGAATTGAACCAGTTCTCATCTATTATGAAAAATCATGTATACTATCGTATTAAAGACATTTTTTCCACGAATTCTAGAATAAAAATCATAAACTCAATACAAGTTTTGATTTTAATATCCAAGGAAGGCTGTCTAAAATACGACGTGATAAATAACTTTTCCAGATGAAGGCTACCTGTCCTGGGGAATATGAAGTGAATTTAGGACAATAACGTGACATCCTGTTTACTTGTTGCACACATACTTACAGGGTCTTACAAAAATAAAAGGGATATACGGAAAGTGTCATGTGTGACGTCTTAAAAATATGTCTAAATTCATATTTTTTTAGGGGTTTAATTTCTCACTTCTCCTCTCATCTCCCTCATTTTTATGACATTTTGAGACACTATGTCCAGTTACATATAGTGATTTTTTTGCCTTACGGGACCCCCAAATCTAAGGGGATGTTTGATTAACTGGCCGATTGGAGAAAAGTTAATCATGATGTCTGGCGTCGGAAAAAAATTCTTTTATAAAAAAAGACACATCCGATTGGAAATAGAATACTTTATTTTAATTGTTACAAGACTCTGTAGCTTATATCAAAATAATATTTCATATTTCTAGGAAAACTCATTAGATGACCCTTTCATACATCAACACATAGATAGATAGATAGATAGATAGATAGATAGATAGATAGATAGATAGATAGATAGATAGATAGATAGATAGATAGATAGATAGATAGATAGATAGATAGATAGATAGATAGATAGATAGATAGATAGATAGATAGATAGATAGATAGATAGATAGATAGATAGATAGATAGATAGATAGATAGATAGATAGATAGATAGATAGATAGATAGATAGATAGATAGATAGATAGATAGATAGATATATATATAAATAGATAGATAGATAGATAGATAGATAGATAGATAGATAGATAGATAGATAGATAGATAGATAGATAGATAGATAGATAGATAGATAGATAGATAGATAGATAGATAGATAGATAGATAGATAGATAGATAGATAGATAGATAGATAGATAGATAGATAGATAGATAGATAGATAGATAGATATATAGATAGATAGATAGATAGAAAGATAGATAGATAGATATATAGATAGATAGATAGATAGAAAGATAGATAGATAGATAGATAGATAGATAGACAGATAGATAGATAAAAATATATACTAACTAAAGCTTCTTACTAAATTACATTTTTAACCCCTTTTTTGGAAAAAAAAAAATCTAGAATTAAATCTACTTCATTTGATATAAAAATTTTAAGTATAAGTTTTAACTAAAGTAATGTAAGGTATTAAACTCTATACAGGGTTTAAGGATTGTTTAATGTTTAAGAAAAACAGATAGATTTATGCTTTAGCAAGCTTGGCTCTAAGCAGTAATGTAGTTAACAAAAGACGTTAGAACCATACCTAAGCATCAAAAAACATTGGTATCATTTGTAGGTGTGCAAAAAAATCCGCAAAATTGTTTTGCATTGTTTTATGACTCTGTAATATCAACACAAGTTTGCATTATTAAATATAGCGTTAAGTACCTTGTATTTATATTAATGTAAATTGTTTTCCTAAACTAGTGGCTACGCTTGCAGAATTGAAAGGCTCTGTATTTTAAGAGGCTGAAAATGGTTAGCATGAAACTGTCATAAGACTTAAATTTAAAGATGGAATAGCCTAAAACTCTCACAGGACCTATGTAAAGTTTACCCTAAATAGAGAATCCAATTGGTTCAGTAGTTATTGAGATCCTAAGCTTCAAACAAAAAACCCTTACGCTTTATAGAATTGTTGCAATGAACACATACCTTCGCATCCATCCATATGTCTGTCCATATATGTTAAGTTTTATGGTTTCAAACATTCCTTAAAATCCTTTTTAAGTGTTTGAACAGTACAACTAATAAAAGTATAAGAGGTAAGGGTTGTTTGTAAGATCTCGAAAATTGCTGGTCCGTAAGGGTTTTACTTTTCTTAAAGATTCTTTAATGTATTTGGGGGTTTTATACTATTTTTCTTATGTCCCCTTGAGTTTAGGGGCAAAGCAACTAGTATAAAACCAATCAATATTGTTCTGTAATATTATGGCAAGGATAAACCACTTAAAAAAAATTCAGTACCCCCAAAATTAAGATTCTACAAAACCGTATGATTTTCTTAATTGTTAACAATTGTCTATCAAAAAGATATCTTTTTATGCTAAATAAATAGAACGTCGTTTAGAAATAGAATGAGTGAAAAAAAAACTGGGTGAAGAAAAAAGGGAATGGGCGTAGCATTTCTTTTTTTGTAAGGAATTCCAAGAAACCGCAATTGTACCCAATTAAACTTCCCACAATGGAGATATGTTATTTATAAGGAAACAGGGATAGGTAAATTGAAGATAAATCTACATCCAATATAAAAAAAAACACTACTTCTTTGTAAGAAAAGACTTTTTTGTAACCTTTGCTTTTAGCTATTTAAATTGATTGGTTTGCTTTTAGATTACTACATACAAACGCTCTTCTATAAGTTTGAGAAGTATCTAATCTCCCAATGATATATCCCTGCATCCATAGAAGCCACAAAAAACCTTTAATTCTAAGTTTTGATGAATTTGCGCAATTTTTGAGATGTTGAATGCCGCGTGCTCCATTCTTTTCTGTTGTTCGCGCATTCCTAAAGGTCTATTGTAGCTTTCTCGAGGGTTTTGAGTGTTCAGATGAAACAACTTTATAGAATTTGAACAATTTTTTTGGATGCTTTATGTGCTATGCTTCTAATGTCCCTATTATAAATGAGCATCAACTCTTTACCTCACTTTGTCCGTCCGTCCGTTCATACAATAAAGCATATTGGACGTTTTTATGAGGTATATATATATTTTTTTTTCGTGGATCAACAAAAAATCAAACACTTTATTCCGTTTGGCTTTTTTGTGTTGTTTGTAGATTCGCTATTTCTATTTCTATTTGGTTGGAATGTTAGAAAACTATGATTTTTATGACACTTGAATCCGAATCCAAAGATAGTTGTTAAAATTCCTATTAAAGGATAAAAAACCTTGAGTCCAGTCTATTAAAACATTTACAAAATTAAATCCATCAGATATTGTGGAAAAAACTATAAGAAAAAGAAATATATGAATATAGTTTAGTTACTTAAAAAGTATTTAAAATTATTATCAACTTTTTGACTTAAAAATAATATCAATAGACTAGCCCAATCCAAAAATCTGTAAAAAAGATAGTATAAAGTATAGAAATATACATATATTGACTTGAAAAATATGCTTTTTAAAAATTTAGACAAGAACGATAACATATGCAAAACAAATCATTTGAATTCAAAAACCAAAAAGATCATTATTGATCTAATGTGATGTTATTCTGAATTTTTTCTACTTCAATAAAAAAATACAATATTACTTGGACGAGGTTGTAATTAATGAGCAAAATAGCTAAAAATCTGCAGAGTATTCCTTTTTAATATGAAAATTTATAGTCCTACCAAAACAATCCATCTTTTAAATACTAAAAATAATCAAAAACAAACATAGAATTCTTAGTAAATCTTAGAAAAAGAAAGGTTTACCGTCACAAGAAGTATATTGCCAGACATAAAGACTAAAACTGTATAAGATATTTGCTTTTAAAAGCTAAAATTATTGTGTTAAGCTTGTGAGATTTAACTTACAATTACAATCAAACCATTTATTTACCCCTTCCCATTTCAGAAGCGAAGGTTCTCTACATCTAGTCAATGGCCATTCGTACACTTTCGTCAGTAATGATTCCTGTAACAGTAACGAATAATTTAGTAGCGTAGCAACTCAGTACAAATTACTCGAATGACCTCACGTCCAATTTTTAGTACGATTATACAATTATTTTGCTTTGCTTCTATGAATGTTGGACTTCTTGCATTTTTTATATAGAAAAATCTTGACCATTTCATTTCAAAGCTATTTCATTAAATCACAGCCATGAGCGGATCACTAAATATGTTAATAATTAAGGTAACCAACTTCCCCATTACTTTTTCCAAAATGATACTTACTTATCATTAAGGGGCTTTCCTAAATCTTTCCTTAACCATTAAAGTAAAAGAATAGAGGGGACATGACCTATATGGAACTTTGTCCACAAGGCAGTGACCCTGTCCCGATTTTGTATTGAGTCTTTGGAATCAGCTTATAGCGTCGGATATATAAACACAGCCAAGTCCCTACAAAAGAACATCAAGCAATTTGCTAACAGACGAAAAGGGTCTCCACCATTCGGGGCAGGTAGTTGTCAATTTTTATTAATTTCTAGACCATTTTAATATTCCTTTACCGTAATCTTTTTTTTTACTTGAAATGATGAATGAAATTTTGAAGGATAATGTACAAAAAAGGAAAAAAAAATGAGAAAAATGTCCAAATAAAACTCGTAAAAACCAGGGAGAGAGGGGATATTGAGTTGTTTATTACACTAGTCCCAAAAGTTTTATAGCAAAGATTTCTTTTTCGTTGGCTTAATAACTTAGGCGACTTTTATATAATTTTGATTGGTCTTGTTGGTTCATTAAGTCGAGTGTCCAAACGGTTTGATAACTAATTGTAATCTACAGAAGGGGTAATTTGGGATGTACATCAATTTATAGGCCAATGTCTTATCCTTTTAGATCCCTGGGTAAAGTCCATGTGTTGAATAAACCAATGAGACGAGACGTAGGAAATATGTAATTAGAATAACTTTGTATTATTTAAAGAGCCTTTATTACGGACAGTAGTGTGTTATTAAAGCATAATTTAAGCAGTTTTAAATGGTCTTAGCAGAGTATTAAAATATTCTGTCTCACATATTTACAATGTGCTCTTGTAGTAGAGTTTCTTAGAGTGATGAAAACTTAAAAAGCAGGGGAGATTAAACTAAGATGAATTAGTAGGAAAAAATGGTATATGATAAATGTATGAATTGATTAAATGGTTTTGAAAAATGATTTGACCTGCTATATTGTCAGATGCATGACAATCAATACAATGAATGGATTGTTCGTAGAATGTCCTCTAGAGGTTTTCCTGGTTTAATTGTGACTAATATAAAGAAGTAGAATAAATTTTACCATCTTTAAGTATAACACAGTTTGTACATCTTTTTTAAAAAAACTTGCATATAACCACTAAAGACGTCCAAGATTTTTTGGGGGGGAGGTGAGAGGAGGATCATTGAGTGCAATATGGTAAGAACACCCTGTGACGTCCTTTTAAAGGTTTATTGGCAATCTAATTTTATTATAATCTACTTGAATATTATGTTTAAATGAATGGATATATAAAAGGGTAGCTATGTCTTTTTATTATAAATTTTAAAAAGACACTCAAATATTTTTGTTTATCTTCAAAATACATTTTTACAAATAGCATCTGAAGCAAAACTATGATGCCAACAATTTTTCCGCTAGTCTTAAACGTTCAGGATTCTAAAAATTATAAGTTTAATTTTATCCTGATATAAAAGTAACAGGATATCTTTATATCTGTCTGCTATGAAAGAAATTGCTACAGTGGAGCTTTTTATATGTCCAAGGAAGGTTTTAAATTACTTTGTGGGAGGGTAATTTAAGCTTCCAAAGAGATATAGGAAAAAATCCACCAAATTTGATTTCCTTTGTGAAACTAAAATTTAACTGGATAGTTGGTTACCCCCCTCCTGAAATCAAGTCCATATAGTTTTTATGTATAGAAATAAAATAGTTTACCTTTAAAACATATTCATACTGTATTAAGTATGATATTTGGGTCATAATCCTAAGGCAAAATAGAATTATCTTATGAAAAAAAAAAAATATACAAAATGTTTCTAAACAAAATGACAGATGGATGGAAAAAATAAATCATACAAAAAAATTGCTGTTAAAAAAGTTAAAAGTCAGCATGTTTTAAATGGACGTACAGACTTACTGAGAATGATTATGGAGTTGCTAGGCTTTCTAAATTGTACCTAACTGTTATAGGAATCATCATCCAAAGTTACAGAATTTTTTGAGTGTACTGTTTTAAACCAATTGGACGGTTCTAAACATGCCTTACATTACGACAGACAGGCGCTTAGTTTTAAAGTAGAGATAAAAATACATCTAAAAATTTCAAACATAGAGGGTAAAAATTCGGTAAGATAAAAAAGAATATTTTGTCAAATCATTGGCTTGCTTCAATAATGAACAATTAATTCAAAACATATTACTTTTTTCAGGTGCAAAGCTTCATTATAATATATTATAATGGTTGGTCGTTTTATTGTTTTTTTTTACATTAGGACGACTGTAAAATTAATTTATCCATTAAAAAAAAGGCTGAAAGTTGTTCCTAATTAAAAAGTTATGAGAAGGAGAAAGGGCGAAACCGAAATCTAAAGTTACATCTATGATAAACAAAATTACCTCTCTTGAAAAAATATTGAAATAATGGTGAAATTGTTTTGTACATAAAAAAATGCACAAATCATACTTGTTTTATGATAAAAATAAGAAAAGAATTAAATAGGAAAGATAATGGAAGATTTTACCCCTTTTGTAGTAATGGACTCAAATGGACACTATTAAGGAAAAAAATTTATCTGGAAAAAAGGCTCTTTTGAAATTAACCTGAAAAATCAGGTCTTGCAAGAAATTTGTTCGGTTTTTTACCACTTATTCTTTTCCTCTTGGTTATTTAATGTTTAAACTGCAAAAATTTTAACAATTTTTTTGTACTAAGTGAACTTTTTTTTGCAGAACTTCAGCAGTGGCAATTCACGGCAGCTGCCGCCACAGGCGGTCGGCAGTTGAATGGTAATAATTGAGGTCATTAAATTGGCTTTGACATCCTGGCGGCCACAAGACGCCAGCAATTCTTGTAAGATCAATCATGTATAGAGCGACTTATTTATTACTAGATTATTTTGTGTTCCAGGTATGATCCTGCAAGCCTAGATCATCCTTGAGAAAACTTTGTATTTCATAAAAATGAAATAGATTTAAAGAATATCCTTTTTATAAAGAGAAGATAAAAGAAAAGATTTCACCCCTTTGTCTCACCTCTACACACTTTAATACACAAAAATTGGGTGTGTATTCACTTCCGCATATTTTCATATTGTGTTTCATATTCGTTAAAAAGTCACATTAGCAAATAAATGCAATTGATTAAAAAAAGAATAGGTGGGCATGAGCTGTATGTATCTACTAATTTTGTATTTGGTCTCTGAAATCAGCTAATAGCGTTAGAAATAAATATAAACACAGCCAAGTCCCTACAAAAGAACAGAAAGCAATTTGCTAGCAGACGAAAAGAGTATCCATAACTTTGGCCAGGTAGTTGTGTGGAGTATACATTTACATTAGATAGTTTAATGATGAGAATAAAACAAAGTAGAATCCCAGTTTATGTTGTAATAACAATCTGTGGTTTAAGTGATTTTATATTGTGTTAAATGTGGGGAATTGATGGCGCCCCCACTAAATTTGACGACTCATTGAAAGAAAAGAAAAATTATCATAAAAATTCCATTTGAGCAAACGTCACAAAAATCGCCGCAAAATTGGAAAACACACCTTGCCAGCTTTTCTTTTATTTTTAAATGAACGTTTTTTCTACAATTAGGGTATGTCTGTTCATACGTCCGTAAAGAAAAGCTCCAATCATTAATTTAGGCATGTCTGAATCGTTCTTCCGTAAACCATAAAGTCAATAAAATAATTGAAACTGGTTGATTTTAAGTTATTTTTTTATAAGATTTGTTGATTTAAGTGACGATTTAAAAGAAGCTAGTAAAAGTGGCTGACTCAGATTATGACGTCAAAAAAAATTTAACCAATAAGAGGCCACTATAAATATTACCATTGGTCAATTACAGTTTATACTACCCTCTCATTGGTTAATTCTTATTTGACGTCATAATCTGAGTCAGCCACTTTTACTAGCTTCATTTAAAACATTGAAGCCCCTTAGAAATAGTGTTCTATTGTAGAACATTGTAGTAATGTAGAATTTTGTTAATCATCATCGGAGATGTACATCAACTAATCGTCCATTGTCTTATCCCTTTATATCCCTGCTAACAACATAAAGTTAACAATTTGTTCTAAAATGTTTAAATTCTTTTATAGAAAATCTATGTGAAGATAAAACTTTATTGTCCACGTTTTCAAGGGACCCTAACTAAACCTCAGTGTATATACGAATCTTTGTACTTTTATTATCCTTATCATAAAGTAACAGGATGTTTGTCTGTACCAAAGGATCTCGCTAACCGCTGAATCGATATGTTTCTCCTTTACAGAGTATCTTCTCATTGGTCCTTGGAAGGTTTATAACTATTTTTTGGGCGGGTACTACTACCCTCCCAAGAAAAATCGCCCCAAGAAAAAAATGTACACCCCCTCCCCCTCAAATAAAAAGTTGGATTATTGGATTCAACTCCTTTCTAGAGGCCTCTAGGAGAGTAGCCGTTAGAATCAACAAAAGAGAAAGAAGTCAGAATATCATGATAAGAATAGCGTTATATAAGCTATTCATTTTTAACATTGGTCAATATGCATTCGTCGATAACATATATGTAACTATTAATACTTTTTTGTCGACTATTGCTTAACAATTTTATTAGATTTGAATCATGTAAAGTTTGTACGAAAACTCCTCCCTATCCCTGATTAAGCCTTGTTACTACCCTATCATGTATTTACTAGAATAAAGTTTTTGTTTAGATGTAATTAAGATTTTATCTAATCACGTTCTCTCTACCTATATATAGTATATTTGGAACGTGGGTTCAACACAACTTAAATGTTCCTGGCATCGTTTATCTTGAAAAAATCTGTAAACTTTAAAAGCACTTAATACAAAGCCCAAATTGTGTTAAAATTGTGTCAAAAATGATCCATGTGACGAAATAAAAATGAGGGATTATCCATCTCTTTTTTAAGGGTTTTCTTTCCCACTTATCCTATCATCTTCCTCATTTTATAGTATAACATCCTTAACATTTACGTTCAACCGTTTGGCAGCTAAGGGCGACAAAGCCCGAATTGTGTTAAAATTGTGTCAAAAATGATCCATGTGACGTAATACAAATGAGGGATTACCCATCTCTTTTTTAGGGGTTTTCTTTCCCACTTATCCTATTATCTCCCTCATTTTATTACGTCACATGGATCATTTTTACACAATTTTAACACAATTCGAGCTTTGACGCCCTTAGCTGCCAAACGGCTGAATGTAAATGTTAAGCCCGCACATAGGTAAAAGCAGAATAATTAGATCTAAATAATCTGGAATAGTCAAGATCCATTGATGTCCAGGGAAGGTTTGGCTAAAGAAAAAATGCATAAAGTTAGTCTTTTTTGCCCATGTGTATTGAGTTTGGAATCCAATAAGAAATTTGTTTTTAAAAGAGTTCTAATGGTTATTTAGCTGTTTTACTCCATAACCTATTATTGTATTTCAACCGATCTGTGTGCTTCTGAAGAAAACTTTAAGAAAACTGCTTTGGAGCCCTAGCTAAATAATCTTCAATTTTAAATTTCAAAGAAATTCTAAATATTCAAAAACAATTTTAAACAGAATCGCTACTTTTGACGTTATTGTTATATTTTTAAAAGCGAAGCCTTTAGTAAACTAGGGTCTGTCCGTCCGTAACGTTTCGCTCTTTTTTAATTTAAGCATGTTAGAATTGTCCTATCGATTTCAAACTTTGCATGATGATTCCTATAACAGCACGAATAAGAAAGCGTAGTAACCAGAAAGTCCGCAGTTCCATTTCAAACATACTGATTTGTTAACATTTTGACAACTTTTTTTTGTTTTTTTTTTATATTATTGATTATCCTATTCAATTTTGGAATAATGATTCTTATGACAACACGGCAATGTATTATGAGCGAGGCAACTCTATAATTAAATCCTAAAATTTTAAGTATGTCTTTTTACTGTAGCAATTTTTCAACAAATTTATGTACAATTTCTTTTAGGCTTAGAAATTAATGTTCTGACACTCTACAAAAGTTATTGTTCATTTGTCCTTCTTTCTGAGTTTAGAGCTTAGCTTTTATGTATGTTGTCATCCTTGTTTTATTATATCCTTTTTTTTCTTCAGTATCGTCTGAATTGTATAATCATATGGGAATGAAAAAATGTATAAATTAAATTTTTGTTTACATTATTAGATGCCAATAAATAATTTATTATAGGGTAATAGCGAAAACAAGCTAAATCCTTCAAAATTTCCTTGGCTAACCTAGCAATTAGGATTTCCTTAGCCTCATCTTGAATATTTGGAAATCCTAACTTCCAGTCTCCCAGGCTAGCCTGAGAAATTTTGGACTAATGCGAAATAAGTCCATATGTAGCGCAGCAAAAACAATTTAACACAGCATTTCTTAAGCAAATAAATAAAAATAAGAGAAGATTAAAAACGGATTAACAAAGGAAGTTATAAAGTGTATTCATATCATCCAGGAAAATTTTCTTGATAAGTTATTGGAGTCAAATTGCTTACAAAAGCTGAAAACTTTCTGAATTGAAATCAAAATTATTTCGTTCTATTATGGGTGGAGAAACAGGCAACTGTCCGAAGAATCTTTACCAAAAAATAAAATCTATTGTCTCTTATAGCAACCGTATAAATCTACAAAAAAAATCTTATTCGCAACATCCCTACTTATGAAGAAAAAGTAGAAGTTCCTGAGCTTATTTTTCTAAGAATTTTGTGTGAGTTGTTTATTTTGATAACACTTTTGGATCATATGTTAACATATTGTTATAATATTCAACATTTAAACACTTCAATTTTACAGGGAATTTGAAATAAAAAGATGAAATAGTTTATTTAGGGGTTGAAGGAACTAAAATTATACGGATCCAAAAAGTTTGAGATAAACACTTTTTATCATTCGTTGATTAAACCTAATGTTCTTTTATTGAATTTTGATTAGTTGGTACATACCCTGAAATTTTAAATAACAAGGATGACAACATCCATAAAAGCGAAGCTCTGAAACGGTAGGACAAACGGACATTAACACTTGTATAATGTCAGAACTGAATAATCAGAATGCGAATGTATAAGAGTCAAAGCAAAATTGTAAGTAAATTTTTTGAAAAACTGCTTGATACAGGATAATGATTATGAACATACTTACATTTTAAGGATTTGATTATAGAGTTGCTTCGCTTATAATATTGTACTTTGTTGTCCCAGGAACGGACATTCTGGTAATGATTATAGAGTTGCTACGCTTTCTAACTCGTACCTAACTATTACAGGAATCACCATGCAAAATTTGAAATCGATAGGACAATTATAACATGCCTTAATTAACAAAAAAGCTATTTAAAAAAGTACAAAAATCAACATGTTTAAAATGGACGTACGGACATTTTGGTAATGATTATAGAGTTGCTACGCTTTCTAAATCGTACCTAACTACTAAAGGAATCACCATGCAACATTTGAAATCGATAGGACAATTCTAACATGTCTAAATTAACGAAAAAAGCTATACGTGACGGACGGACGGACGGACGTACTGACGGACCGACCCTAATTATAGAAAAGCTTCGCTTTTAAAAAGAGGAAATTAATTTTTTTTGGAGGGAGGGAGGTATATCGTTCCCCCAAAGATTTCAACACGTTCTCTCATTCGTTGGCATAAAAAAAGGTTGATTTCATTGGTTTGTACAAACCTTTAGAGTCGAATTTATCGTTCATTGTCGTATCCCCTGATATCCCTGTATTCTAGTTTTTTTAATAGTTATATGTTCCAGGAAATTAGAAGACAATGTCTTATAAATTAATGTAAATCCCCAATGATGATACACAAAATTACTTCTTCTGCAGATTACAATTGGTGGTTTGGACACTACACTTAATCTACCAAGCAATTAAAATTCAATAAAAGTCCCCAAAGTTTCTGAGTTAACGAATAAGGAAACGTTATTGTATAACTCTTTTAAATGATTTGTCAACAGACAAGAAACTATAGTCTTTTAAATAGTCTGTAAAAATTGTTTTAAAAGTGCTAATTATTTTTGTACAAAACAATGCTAAAATTTGAAGCATTTAAAACACATACAACAAAACAAAACTATGTAATACAATATCCTTGACAAAAATACAAAAAAACAAGGATGACAATATCCAGATAAGCGAAGCTCGACAAAGCAAACATTATAAATTGTAAATTAACAGTAATTTTATATTAAGGATTTGAAGATTCCGGTTAACATTGGCGATTATACATTATTCCCAAACATTTTTGTTTCACCATTAATTAAGTTTGCAAAATACACTATATACTTGGGTATAACATACCTAATTGTTTTAGAAATCGTCATACAAGGTTTGAAAACTATAGGACATTTCAAATTAACAATCAGACACTTTAAATATAGAATAGCACTGCTTCTCAACTTACAAATAAAAATACCTTTTTCTTGAGAAACTAAGAAAAAATTGCGCGAAATGCCATGGCTTTGTAAGACGCTGCCGGTAAAATATGGAAACAAGGATGATAACAATGATTTTAGCGCAGGTAAGAACTACAAAGTATTTTGTCTAAAAAATTTAAACCTCTTTGTCATATTCATTATTTGGACAATATGTAATGTTTTTCTGTATGTACATTATTTCTTAAATCGATAAAGAAAATATTAACCTTAAATAAGAAATTGATTTTAATTGGTTGAATAGCTAGGATAATTTTTTTGATTGGTTTAAATACACAATTTTAAAGCTTTCTCCATATAAAAATTTTTTCTTAAAATACAGACCTACGCACTAACATAAAATTAAGAAAAGTTATACTGCAAAAATGTACAAATAACAATTCCCTTCCCTACCCCCCCCCCCCCTCTTTCACCCATCCAGTCGCATTCTTTTGGGTTGTTTAAAAATTAGTCCTGTCAAAATTTGCCACATTCGCTTGGTGGCCTTTTTTCTCATTCCCTATTTTTAGACATTTAAAAGTCAGAGGAAAAGGAACAGTCATTTTGTAAAACGCTTCTTTTCCAATGGGTTCAACCTTAGTTCAAAAACCATGTCATAACAAAATATGTTGAAAAAAATAGTTCACATTGGTAATATAGGAATCTTTTAGATGGTTTAACACCCCCCCCCCCCAAAAAAAAAAAGCATTTAAAAGTTTAATACACATTTTTAATATAACTATTTTTACTTATCCATTACTTAGTTTTTAAAATATACCTTTCTTTATAAAATGTATTTGTTATTTGTGTATTATCGCGTTTTTAAAGATAAGCTAACAATTTATATTTCTTTTATATCCTGTATTAAAGCACTTTTGCAACACATTTGCTTTCAATTTTGTTAAGACTTATAAATTTCTAAATCTATCTAACAGTAACAGAAAACATCATACTAAGTTTGAAACTGATTGGACAATTCTAATGTGTCTAAATCAATGATATGAGCTTCTCTTACGTATGGACCCTAAGTATATAAGGCTTTGCATTCTAAAATGGGTATTTTAAGCTTGTATATTCATTGACACTAAGCATTTATAATTAAAGGCGAAACTTTTCTACATTTAAGGACAGATTGTTCGTTTGTCACGGCCATATTGTTTTAATTCTTTAACTTGAAAACACGCTTGCAATGTATGTATTAGCTAACCAGAGGGGGGTAATCACCCCTTTATATCCCCCCCATCCCTTGTAATACTTCTTTTAATACCCTTTTAATATTGAAAATAGATAGGCCTACCCTCCACTTTCTGTCATTACCACTACCCTTGTCAATACCCTGTTCACGCCAGTTATGTAATATACTCGTTAATTTTTATTTGACCTATGCAAGACTGTTTTATATTCCATTCACATATCCCTGTTTTTTTAGTAAATAGGGTTAAAGGTTAGGGGGAGTTGTTAACACTAACACCCTTAAAAACTTAGTATTTATCATTTTTAAAGGGGATGAAAATATAAATATCTATGAAATAGCCAGAGTTCTTTAGGGATAAGACAATGGATAATTAATTGCTGTACATATCCAATTATGATAAACAAAATACCCCTTCATTAGATAAAAATTGAGTTATGGAAAAACTTGGACACAACGGGTTTGTAAAGTCAAATGAATGTTAGATAAAACTTCCAAAAGTTTTTTTTAAGTCTTGAATAAAAGAATGCAACAGGGTTAGGCTTTGAAGGCTTAGAGCCCCCCGTAGGGGTTTAGGATATTTTAAAGGTTTGCTGGGGATGGGTTGTTTCAGTGCTTAATAAGTACTTTTAAAAGTACCACAAGTAAATTAGTCATTATGATGTTTAATTACTCAGAATCATTACGACTAATTATTCCAAGCTGATTGACTTATGACACTTTTGTTGTTACTTGAATGACAAATCTATCAGTGGCGTGGTATAATAACTACAAAAATATTTTTACTTTAAAAAATCAGGGATTTAAAGGGATAAGACAATGGCCCATAAATTGATGTACATCCCTAATGTTGGTACACAAAATTACCCCTGTAGATTACAATTATTATTTGAATTTGACGGGACATAATGAACCAACTATCAAAAGTCCCCAAAGTTGTTAAGCCAACGAATATTAAAGCATTATTATATAAATTTGGGGACTAGCGTAATAAACAGCAAAAGGGCCCCTTCCTCCCTTACAAAAATAACCTTTAACAATCTTAAAAAGAAGTAAGGATTTTTTTTCTGTCTTTAAAGATATCAGTAGCCACTGAACCGATTTAGTTGTCAATTTTAGGAAAGCTTTACATAGCTATTGTAGTAGCTTTAGACTGGTATTTCTAAATTGAAGTCTTAAAAGTCTTTGAAAATTTACACACACACACACACACACACAAAAGAAAATTATTCAATTGCTGTATAACTTTTTTTGCTGTATAATTGCCACCTCAAATTACATAAGAATTGAGAAATAATAATTCTTATATATTTTGATGGACATATAGTAAAATTATTATTCGCATAAAGATTGAGATAATGAAAAACAGGATAATCATGTCCATAAGTAGCGCAGCTACAATAAGCTCACAATATCAAAAAGAAATTAAAGGAATCTTATGACATAATCAGTGAATGTTAATAATCAATAGTCAAGTGAAAACAAAGTAATTGTAAGCCTATAATTTACAGTTTTGTAATATCTTATAAGCGTGCCTGAAACTTCGGTATTAGAGATCTATGTACTTTGTTAACAAAGGGTATATTGTCATAAGATAAAAAGATCCCTCCTTGATAGAATTATTCAGTAGCTTTTCTTCTAACAACGTATACATGGATGTTTAAAAAGATAGAGTTTTAGTTTAGGTTAAATGTTATTTAGATTTTCTTTATCTTTCCTATATTTTAATTAATACAAATTTCCTGTTTTGAATAGTTTATTACTTGTTAACTAAATTTGTCTTTGCTAATGATTCTAAATAGGAAAATAATAAATATAAATGTATTAGAATTATGGCTCAACAGCCGCAGAAAGCTGCGGCAAAGCCGCTAATTTAATGCCGCTTAGCTAGTTAAAAATATGTAACGATAGAATGTAATTTAAAGAACATTTTTGAATATGTAAATTATATATTTTATACCATCTTTTTAGTGTTTTAATGTTTATCTGTTTGTTTGTGTGTATTGATTAAAATGAGATAAATCTTAACGCTTTTTATTTGTAATTTACCTACTTACTTTGCCCCTAGCCTCTAAAAAGGGTCAGAAAATAGCCTAAACCGCCCTAAGACATGCAGCGTTCCTGAAAAGTACAATTCCTTAGAACTAATAATTTCTGAAATTTTTTTCTTAAGATTTCTTTATATTATACTTCGCCCCTAGCCTCTAGGGGCTTTGAACAGGTAATTTTAAAAAAATTTAAAAGAAAAAAAAATTTCTGGTGCTGCCAATTATATGTGAAGTAGTTTCCCCAGAATTTTTTTTTTTTTGGGGGGGGGGAATTTTCATTTTTGAGGGGGTCGGGGGTGTTAAACCCCCCAAGAAAATAGCTTAAAACCACCACAGGACCAGAAGGTATATACCCTAAAGAGTAAAATTCAGCCGGTTCAGCGGTTACCGAGATCTTAAGGGACGGAAGGATAGACAGAAGGACAGACATCAAGCTACTTTGTATTATAGATGATGTGACTTCTAGTAGTAGCGGGTCTACTCTTCGAGTCAGAGTAACCCGAGTTTGTATGTCGGTCTGTACATTTTATACGTATCCTAATATTCAAAGTAGTTGCGTTTTTCCTAAAAGAAAATATCTCAAAATTGGTCAGGCTTAATAGGTTGCTTTTTTCAGTGGATTCGGAATTGGTTATAGGAAAAAATTATGAATTTCATTTAGGTAGTGGACATCTTTATGGGAACAAGGATGACAACATCCATAAAAGCGAAGCTCTGAAACGGTAGGATAAACGAACATTAACATTAATAGAGTGTCAGAAATAAATGTATAAATGTCGAATCAAAATTGTAAGTAATTTTGTTGAAAAACTGCTTAAATACAGGATAATGTTTAAGGACATACTTTCGTTTTTAGGACTTTATTATAGAGATGCTTTGCTTATAACATTGTACTTTGTTGTCCTAGGAATTAGTATTCCAAAAATCAGATCAATCGGGCAATTTCTACACATAAAAATGAGTTGTTAAAAAAGTTAAAAATCAACATTATTAAAATGGACGTACGGACATTCTGGTAATGATTATAGAGTTGCTACGCTTTCTAAATCGTACCTAACTACTACAGGAATCACCATGCAAAGTTTGAAATAGATAGGCTAATTATAACATGGCTAAATTAACGAAAAAAGCTATCTGTTACATACGGACGTACGGACGGACCTACCCTAATTATAGAAAAGCTTCGCTTTTAAAGATTGGTAACGAACTAACTTGGGGACAAATATACTAGAGGATTTTTAAGACAAATCTCTATAAATATTGTCCCTAGCTTGATGATTTATTTGTTATTGCCTACACAGAACGGAAGTTTGGTTAATATTCTATTTGATTAAGAGGTCATCATCTATATAAAAAACTTTTCCCCTGTTTGCAGGCATTAGGGGATCTTTAAACTTCTCCAAAAATACAATATAATTAATATAGGTTTAGAAAAGATTATTAGAGAAATACATTATTCAAAATAAATTAATCAATATCAAAATTTCTTGTAGAATTCCTAAATCTTTTATATGATGCCTGTATAAGTACGTATTAATCTGAAAAAAAGCTAAGAACCTCCAAATAACTTAATAGCCTAAAACCACACTTAAACATTTACAAAGTTTTCATAAATAGTACAACGTATTACTACTTTACATAATATGATAAGTTTTAAATTGTGTTAGTATTAAATAAATCAAATTTACCAATACTATTATTCCTGAAATTCTGATGATTTATGGAGAAATTTTGAGCCTTCTTTTCCTTTCTTTTCTTAATGAAAAACATTCTCCCTGCCTCACTGTCTGCCTGTATTGTCCCCTTGCCTGCAAGCTACAAATACATATTGCTTGGATCAGGTACCTTTTGTGATTTGTAAACAGTAATTATATTAAGAGTAAGTCACCGTTAAAAGTTATAAGTAACTTGAAAAAAGAAACTTCAGCTTCAGGAGGAAATAATTTAACACATAAGATTAGAAGTAGGGAAGAATATTTATCTTCCATTGTCATATACCTTTATTCATATGTGTAAGATTAGCTGCACAAAAAGATCATGTTACTAATAATGTTTGCAATATAATAATAAATTACAGGGATAAGTAGACGAAAAAAAATATTCCCTTAAATTTTTAAGATGTAAAGACACGTTGTTTTTTTTGAATTTTTGAGAAATATTTTTACTCATCCTATCACTGTATCCCTGAAACATACTAGTTCAAGATAATGGTGTGCAGTCCATTCCGCATTTATTTACAAACCCACATAGTATTTTATATTCGAATAAACACAATAGCAAATAAACAAGATGGAGATTCTAATGATGACAGAAAATGGCTAGATAAGCATACGTCCTATTCTATTATATTAGAAGTTTAAGTTTTTTTGTCTGTCGCTTAAGATTTCGATTGTTAATCAATGTGACACATGTGCGCGGCAGTGAGGGTGCACCGTGCTTGTTAATATTATTATTTAGGTGTGAGCGCAACACATACGCGCGGCAGTGAGGGTGCACAGTGCATTATAATATCATTATTTAGGTGCAAGCGCAACACATACGCGAGGCAGTGAGGGTGCACCTTGCTTGATAATATCATTATTTAGGTGTGAGCGCAACACAATACTTTTAATCTAAGTCTAGCATTGTCCCATCATAAAGTACATTAATCATAAAACAAGCTGGCTGGCGGCACAGTTGGGGGAGTAGTTTTAGGAAAAATAATTATTATGTGCTGCTAGTACCCCTTGACAAAGTTCGTGCAATCAATATAAAGAAAAATTCTCTGTTTTTAACAATGTTTGCTATGTTTGCTATCCTCGTGAATATTGTTTTTATTGAACTTTTCCTTTAAGGGAGGGGGGGGGGATTAATGGGAGTTTCTTGGGTCTAATTTGGTATTTTTTTTATAAAGCAATACTTAAGGGACTAGACAATCGCCAATTATTATATACAAAATCACCTCTTTTGTAGATTAAAATTATAGGCTTAATTTAAAACACTATGATTAAAATTTTTCAAAGTTTTTAAGCCAACGAATAATCACTTTTACATTTATTCCTTCATCTACGTTTTTGTGTTATTGGCTTTTGAAAAGGGGTAGAAAAAATTTAAAGGAAGGGGGGCTTTTCTAAATAAAAAGACTTACATTCTAATTTTGTACCCTTAAAATCGGGGAAGATATGAAAGTAGCCCTAATATGGGACTTTAAGGAATAAGAAAATGGACGGTAAAATATTAACCCCCAATAAATATAAACATACCCCTTCTGTAGATTTATGATATTGGTTGAAACATTGGGACACTACTAGTTTGGAACCAAAACAGATCAATGTCCCCTCCCTGAACCTTAAAAAATTACTTATAATATAGTTCAAAGTATACTTTTGGACAACAAAAAGCAGAAAAATGAACTAGTAGATTAATAATCAGACAAAAAAGCTTTGCAACTTATTACAAAAAAATCTTTAAAGACAGTCTTTTTAATAAGTATAAAGAAAAGGAAGAAAAAAAAGGCCTTTTTTATCATCAACAGGGATGAAAACATTAAAAAAGCGAACTTTAAGAAAATTTCAGACAAACATTTATTAACAAATAAAGAAGATCACATTTAAAGATAAAGATCATAACATTTATTCAATGAAAATTTCATGATCCAAAAATTACTAGGATTTAAAATTGTACCTAACTGTTACAGTAGCATTCATCTTGCCAAGTTTAAAATCGATGGGACAATTTAAACATATTTAAATAACAATAACTGCAATCTTTACAGACGGACCGACACTTATTTAAAAAACTTCGCTTTTTAAAAAGTACAAGACATTTTTAAGGCACGCTATAAGCAACAAGAAAGGAGGGGGGAGGGGGGGGGGGCAAAAAAGTTGTACATATTATTAAGGGGGAGAGAGGTGTGTGTGTGTGTATTGGTGTGTGTATGTGTGTATTATGCTTTTTGTAGTAATTAATCAAGCAAGAGGTTCAAAAGTAAATAATAGTTTAGAAAAGCAGTTTCTAACCTTCTTAATGATCTTCTTATTTACTTTGAAAACAACCATTGGTTTAGCGTATTAAATCATTAAAATTATTTTATACTTTTATAATGTTTTCACGCGGCTTTATGGATAGTTTAGCATGTTAGAACTGTCCTATCAGTTTGAAACCTTTTAAGATAATTCTTGTAATCAATTTATATCTGAACGATGCAAAAGTTAATTACACTAGAATCCAAAGTTTTTAAGCAACGTTATTTAATTTGTTGGCTCAAAAATGTTGGGTACTTTATTGAATTTTGAAGCTATAACACCAATCAATCTGCAGAAGTGGTTATTCTGTTTTTAATAATTGGGTATTGTTGTCAATTTATTGTATACTAGCGGCTATGCCTCTAGACACTTGAGTAGGGGGGAGTCGAATTTGATAATCCAATTTCTTATTTTAGATTTTTAAAAAAAGTTTTTAAAAATATTTTTTGGGGTGGCATTTTTTTTTGTGGTGGGGGATATTTTTCATTTTTGGGGTTTGGGGGGTGTCCCACCCCCCAAGAAAATAGTTATAAATCTTCCCGGGACTTATGAAAGGCTACCATGTTAAGGACAACCCGATCGTTTCAGCGGTTAGCGAGATCCTACGAGACACACAGATACACAGACAAACAAACAGACAAACAGACAAACATTCTGTTACTTTAGTATAAGGATTGTCTTACTCTTATCCCTTAAAATCCCTGAAGCGTAGGCACTCTACATATGAAATTATCATTCCTAAGATCCTAAGATTTCCCCTTTTAAAGGAAACTTAAGATATGTCATTGGATGGTTTTAGGCTTTATCTCTGCCTCAGTGCCTTTTCCTACTTATACCTTTGAATACATAGCTCTTAGGGCAAAGCTCTTAGTGTATCAAAAGGTAAGAACATTTTAAATATTTTAAAATTTACTTAAACTTTAACTAAAATTAAATTAAAATCATAATTCTGAGAAATTTTGTATTCCACTCGTGGAAAATGTTTTAAAAGTTTCCTATATGAAATTAACTAAACTTTTCTTGTTCAATTTGACATGTAAGATTTGTAAGATCTGTCTGTCTGTCTTTCAGTCCCTTCTTCAATGAAAGGGACAAATTTTCTAGAAATTGAGATTTTCCAACAATTGACCTCAATATGCCCAATAGGTAGAAACATTTTTCTCGTATTCATTCGAATCTGGTGGATAGGAACCGGTTCTCATCCATACGAAAAAACTATGTCTAGCATCGTATTATATCCAGCTTTCTACGAATATAGAAATATACAATCATAAGATTAAAACCAGTTTTTTTAGCCCGTGCCTTCAGCACCTCGGGGCTATAAAAACTAGTTTTAATCTTATAATTGTACATTCTATATCCGCGGAAAGCCGTTTATAATACGATACGAGAAATAACTATTAAAGTAACCCATTCCAAAGTTATAGGGTAGAGGACAATTGGCAATAAATTAATGTACATCGAAAATATGATAAATAAAATATATATATCAATGGTTAAAAAGTTTGGACTCTGCTAATTTAAACTAACCAAACAAGAGTCCTCTAAATTTGTAATACAATCAATGAGTACAGTTTGCCGTTTAATGTCCCCTGAAAATGAAAACTACCCTGGCAAACCTAGTGTTGTTTCATAAACACGCTCCCTTATTCGTTGGCTTAAAACTTTCAGTATTTTAGTGTATCTCTAACAATCAAGCATTACCAAACATTTCAACCATTAATTTTTGTGTCTATATTATTTGATAATACTTTTCACTGTCCGATTTTCCCTTTCTCTGTTACTCTTTCATTTTTCCATATCTCACTCATTTTAACTCGCTTTTTAAAATTTACATCTTAGAGGAATATTTATAAGAGTTGATAATTTTTCATTTTTTTTATCAAAGTTTTTATGGGGTTTTTACTGAGTGGTTGATGTTTAGGCTATGCGGTTTGGGTTAAAGACACATAAAGGATCTAAAGGGATAAGATGGCCGATAAATTGATGCACATCCCCAATGATGACAAAGTTACCCCTTCGGTAGATGGTAATTTGATTTTGAAACGTTTGGACAGTTACACTCAACTTAATGAATCAACCTATCAAAATTCAATAAAAGTCCTCAAAGTTGCTAGGCCAACTATTACGAAAATATTATCATAAAACTTTGGGGACTTGTGTAATAAACTGCCAAATGTCCCCTTCCTCCCTGAAGACAAATACCTATTTATCAGAGGTATCTTTACAAAAAAAGCAGTAGTCTACTTCATAAAGATGGGTATCAATACCGTTTCTTTTATAACCATACAGACAAACAAACAGACAAACGGACAAACAAATAATATGTTTTTGTTTATAATAAAATTGAATTTTTTTGTGCTCTTTGAATACTAACTCCAATAAATCTGTGAATCATATCACATCGTATCAAAACTTCATATTGTTCAAATCATATATTAATTCTATAGAAACATAAATTATTTTGAATTCGGAACCGATAAATATCAGCAGGATAAGAACCAGTTCTTAGCCTCACAGAAAAAAAATTTTATAGCATCGTATTACAGACAATTTTCCACGAATAAAAATAAAAAATCGTAAAATTAAAACCAGTTTTATAGTCCCAGGCCTTCAGTCCTTTGGGGTTAACAAAACTGGTCTATCCGCTTGTATAAAATATTAAAGCAAAGAGACAACATAATTTGGTTTTGTTTTACTTTTACTCCTGTTAAGATGATCACTATAGAAACATCATTAAACATATTTCTACTTTTCACTGGCTGAAAAGATAGAGGAAAAATAGTAAATCTTGGTGGGATTTTTGGTACCTAACATACATTCTCAACATGTTCTTTGTCTATGTTTAAAATGCATATAAATGAACCCTTTTTCCATTATTTAAGAAAACTCTTTTTAATTCCCCCTTACAACAAACCTTTCTCCCCCCATTACATACCAGGGAGGGAGGGGACATTTGTATGTTAATTAAACCCAGCATTGTCGCATTTGTTGGCTTAAGAACTTTGAGGACTTTTATTCAATCTTTATTAGTTTGTTTGAATTTGTCTGTTTTAATTTATAGAAAGGATAATTATGTTTATCATCATTGGAGAGGAGATAAACATCAATTTATCCTCCAATGTCTTATTCCTTAAGATCCCTGCCACTACACACATGTGTTGCTTTGATGCTATATTAGAAAAGTTGAAATTTTACTTCATTTAATTAAAAAGATTCTCAATTAGTAGAAGGGTAAAAAGGATGAAGGAAGATCTCGATCATAACTATTTTCGGATAGATTCACCCCCTCTCTTTCTCCATTCCCTTTGAACTGGATGGATCTGGATTATATATTCCAAAACTTGTTGGCGATAAGGTGTTTATACAAGTGCGCCAATGTTTTTTTTTATAAAATTGTTAAAAAATGACATCTGTTTGGTTTTCCTTTGCAATTAAGCTTTTTTTTAGGTACAGGGAAGGTTTTTAACTATTTTGGGAGAGCGTATCTCCACCCTCCCAATTTAAAATCACACCCCCAAATTTTTTTTCTGAATATTTCTTATTAAAACTCAAATTAAAAAGTAGAATGGCGGTTGACTTATCCCCCTCCCACCTTAAGAACACCTAGAGGCTTCTTGGGGGCGTCCGTTGCCCCTAGTCTTTCTTAAAATAAAAGCTATGTCTTGCATTTTTTTTCAATTAGGTGTTTGATCACGAATTTCATATGGTAAAAATATTTTTCTTATTTAATTGTTATCCTGATAAGATAAAAGTTATGCTTGAAAATTGTTTTAATAGCTATTATTATATGTTGCATTTTTAGATAAACGTCAGAATTTGCGTCAGAATTTGCGTCATTTGCGTCATTTTTATTTCAGATTTTTATTACCCGTCATCGTAAAAAGAGATAGATGGGGGAGGAGTATAAAAAAGGGAGATACACTGTTCCTTAATGCAAACTAGACATTTATTAAATTTTGCTTTAGACCATTTTTTTCGATAAAATATTGATTGATTGATATATAAAATAAATTAGAGATAATTTTAGAAGCAAAAATGAAAGAACTCAGTTCTAAAACTTTTTCAAAAAGGTAAAACCTACACCAGGGGTAACCTTTGTTCTTTATAATTGGGGGTTTAAATTTTCCCCATTCCTTAAAAAAGTAATCAAGGAAGACTGCTTCCCCATCTTTATTACTCTTCAAAGATATCACAAATATCTGCTCACGCTACTGGTTAAAAACAGGGTTCTAAAGGGATTAGACAATGACAGATAAATTGATGTACATCCCCAGTGATGATTCACAAAATTACCCTTCCTTTAGATTACAATTGTGGTTGAAACATTTGGACACTCAACTTAATTAACTATCAATTCAAAAGTCCCTAAAGTTGTTAAATCAACGAATAAGAAAAATTTATTATAAAACTTTTGGGACTAGTGTAATTAACGACCCTATGCCCCCCCCCCCCCCCTCTCTGGGATAAAAAAGTTTGTTAGTGATACTTTTTAATTTTATTGAGGGAGGGTGTGTAATAACCCTTTATTGTATGAGAGAGAAAGAAATGAGAACTTGGGGAAATTATTTTGTTTCAACTACATATTTAAATTGACTTTTAATATAAGTTGACAGCTTTTGAAACAGGGATATGTGAAATAAAAAACAAGGACAGTTATGTCCAATAGAAGTTAAAATTTTAATATTTTTTTATTTATCCGCGGACAATTGTCTAAAAAAACATATAATACATAACACGGTTTACTAAAATTAAATGAATCTTTTGGTTAGTGGTTTTTTTTCTTCAAAGAGTTAGGACACCTTAAACTATAAATTACACTGGTATCCAAAGTTTTTTAACGACGTCATTTTATCGTTGGCTCAATAACTCTTGGGTACTTTTATTAAATTTTGATTGGTTGGTTCAATTTTAGAACTGTCCCAACTTTTCAACCAATAATTTTAATTTTCAGAAGGGGAATTTTTGTTTATCATCAATGTATCCAATGTCCATTGTCCTCCGTTTTTTTTTATAATTATGTTAAACAAAACTACCCCTTCTAAGAATTGGAAAGTACCCACAATTTTTAAGCCAAACAAATGAGAGAACGTTTTTATGAAACTAGGGGTAACAGTCAAATTTTAGATATTTAATCTCTTTCTGCGTTCACATGAAATATTTCAAAAACTATTTCAAATAAAAAAATAATTTTTAAAGCAAAATATACTAATTTAGTAAATATTACAATATCTTATATTTAACACAGAATGAAATAATTCTTGATTAGATATTCAGCTTTAAAATCTTTGAAGGGGTTAAAAATAATTAAAAAATCTAGGAAAAAAGGGTGTTCAATAATATTCCTATTTTGAACGTGAAAACATTTATTGAAAAATTTTGCAGTATTTTTATAGTAGTGTGTTATAGTTTGCTGTTCTATTTAATATATATTCTGTATAATTTTTACTTTTTGTTTATTAGTTGCTTCACTCTTAGTCTAATGGTGCTTCCAAGTAAGAAATCTTAAGCTTCGTCTAGACGGTCGGACAGACATTCTTCTACTTCGTATCATCCTATTATATAAAGTAGTAAGGTTTTTTTTTTTGGTTAAAACAATATATTTCAAAACTACTGGATGGATAGGTTGTGCTTATAAAGTAAGCTTAGTATAGATCTAGTGTTGGTTTTTAGCTTTTTACCATGTACCCCAGTAATATTATCCCTAAAGGCTTTGGACGCAGCTGCTATTGGACGTTATTGTCATTTTATCCAAAAAATGTTTTAATTACATTTTTTCTCCACCCTATCTGATTAATGAATTAATTAAAAAGTTTGCAACATCTATATTTGTAAATACATCAACCTTATACATAAATACAAAACTTAGCAACCATCACGGGCGCCATATTTTTAAAAGTGTCTTTCCGTACCATACGGACTGATGAATTTTATTAGGCATAACATTCGAACTTAAAATATACTTTACTAGGAATAAAATACTTTTTTGGTTTGAGCTTACTTTTTACAGGTATTTAAGAAGGCGAATCTTTGTAAGTTCAGTGCGTAAATTGACGATTTTCAGGCACCCTTCCGGCACCCCCCTTGAAAACTCCGCGAATGCCAAAACTTTAAGAGGTTTATACATATTCACATATTCAAAGGAAGTTCCATAGATTACTAGTAATGAATGGCTAACCAGGTAGATATTTTAGTAAAATTAAACAGAATTTTGATTATTACTAACATGAAAGGTGCTTTCCCTCTAAATTATTTCCTGACCACAAAAAACCATACCCCCCTTTCTTATTCTAAAAATATATTTCTAGACTTTTTGTTAAGCTCTATCCCTGCGGGACCCTGTCCATACGAAGTTCTACCCCTGTGGGACTTTTCTAAGCCTTGTTTAACCCAGCTTAACCAATCTAAAATAGTTATTTTATATAGGTAAAAATATAAATATCATTAAACATTTTAAAATAATTTAGAGATTAAAATATCACTGTAAATGAAACTTTTATAGGAAATGTTAATTAAAGTTTAATTAATTTATTTCTTAATTAACAAGAAAGTTGCTGATGCAAAGATATGTTAATTATCATTAATGACAAATGTTATTTTTAGTTAGTCGCACAACTATGTTTTAATTAGTGTATGTCAGTTTGTCCGTCTGTCTGTAACTGAAAATAAATATTGAACAAGCTAGGTGTGGAGCGTATATCGTACTAGTATACAGGTATCCATAATTTTATGAAAAAAAAAACATTGGGGCCATTTGTTAAATCTTGATTGGGTTATTAAAACTAGCAATGTCAAAACTATTCCATTAGTTATTTCAATCTTAATAACGGGTAATTTTGTCGCCATACGGGATTTATCGTCCATTGGCAGTGGGGCAAAGTGACTCAAAAATCAGCCATGTAACGTCATAAAACCTCTTTTTAGTTTTTTTCCCACTTCTCCTCTCATCTCCCTCATTTTTATGACGTCACATGGCTGATTTTTGAATCATTTTGTCCCACTACGTCCATTGTCTTATCCTTAAGATCCCTGTTTGCGAATATGAGAAGCTTTGCAGACAGGAAGGACCATAGAGGTTCAGCGGTTACACAAAGAATTGTATGTGGATAAATATGAAAAATATGAACATTTAAGTTAAACACATAAGTCAAATATTTTAGCATTTTGTCAGAAATTCAATTAGAAGAAATTGTTGCAAGAAGATTTCTCACAACATTCCCTTGCTCTACAGAGGTCAAGTTCATAAACTAGGCTTCTCTGAAAAATTATACTTTTAGCTTAAACTATAGACATTAAAAATGCTACTATGTCAAATACGTAACATTAATATTAAGTGTAGGGGAAAAACAGGCATAACTCAATACTATGCACAATTTTGACTTCCAGACAAAGGTCGTGAAATCAAGAGTTGGTTGTCTGCAATACATTGAATGCTATTTAATATATAATATATATTGAATATATAAAAGAAATAGGAAATGTAGGTTCTACTTTTCCCCCTCCCTTCTACCGTTTATATCAGTTCCCCTCATGGCCTCTAGTGCCGTATCCGCCAGTAATAAAAAAATATTTTGTTACAAGCCTAGCTTTTTTGACCCTATTAAAATGAAACAATTTCCATAATGTACCCCTACACTCCCAATTTAGGGGCTAAAATGAACTCATTTAGAATAAGATGGAGAAAAAAATTATGCTGCTTAAAAATGCCATTTTCAGTGGTTTCTCACGTACCGGCATAGACCACCAGAATTGATCAGGGAGGGAGGGGACATTGGGCTGTTTATTGCGCTAGTCCCCTAAGTTTTTTTAATAACGTTTTCATATATGTTGGCTTAACAACTTTTATTAAGTTTTGATTGGTTTTTCATTATCTTGAGTGTCCAAACAACCACTAATTGTAATCTACAGAAGGAGTAATTTGTGTATCAACATTGGGAATGTACGTCAATTTATCGTCCATTGTCTTATCCCTTTAGATCCCTGAAAATTGATGCTAATTTCATAATTTTGAAAAAATAATTACAAAAATGTTGAACTTGAACTTGATACTTTGTTTGGTATGTAAAATACATGAGTTCACTTTACTTTTTCAAGTTCTTTGTGAAGATTCTACAGACTATTTTGGCGCATTTTTTGAAGAAAAAAAACATATTCAAAGCCCTATCTGAGAACTCTAACTTAGAGGGGTCTTCGAAACTGACTTAAACTCTACTCAAACTAACCTAACCTTAAAATAATCGTAACATTTTTAAAAAGTTTGTTTGTCGTCCATTTTGTCTATATAAGAGAAAAAATTATCTGCATTATATTTAAGTCTGTCCGTATGTTTATCCTTTTTTTGTAATGCAACAACTTTTCTCTGAAATTTGCAAAAGATTACATTTTTGAATGGAGAAAATAAGTTCCAAAAAATGATAATTTTTAAAAACCCAATAAATAGAAAGGTAAAGATTAAATTAAAATAACGTTTTGGTATTATGCTACATTAAATGTGTCAAATTATGTTATAAGATAATTTATTTATTTCTAAAACTTCTCTAATCTCATTTAATAGCTCACGTACTGACGTACGACCTTAATTACAGAAAGCTTCGCTATAAAAAAAATGTTTTACATTAGAATGAATAATGGCCTTCAAATTATAATTCATAAAAATGTAAAGTATTAGGTTTTAACTTTGAGGAATTTTTTAGTGCAGCTACTCTACAAGTTATGTTTGTCTGTCATTTCAGCAGCATATATCAATATATTGAACATCTAAAAAAAACTGTTTCCCTTCAACTTTTATGCTAGTCAAAATAATACCCATTTAGACAAAATGTATTTTCACCATTTTAATGTACATCACAAAGTACCCTGTTAAGCAATGCTAACCCCCCCCCCCCCCACCCCTCCTTATTTAAAAAATAAACTGAAAATAATGAAGGAAATTTTTCTTTTTATTGTTTATCACTTTAGGTCAGACTAGGTTCGGTTATATTGGATACTGGGTAGCAATACCACCCCCTATCTATTTTCAAAAATTCACAAATAAGGGAGTAGGGGAAGGGGGTTCAGTGCTCAACATCTACTTTCTGTGAAAGCATCTGTAAATGTCATCAACAAAAAATGAAAGCAAGTAAGTTTTTTGATAAAACTACAGTACGAAATAGGAAGAAAATACAAAAAAATATTTTCTTCATTGGTTCGCTACTTATGGAAATAATCGTTCTTTTTTATACTTTTGGTCAATTAGTCATAACCCAAGTGCCCATTAGTGATGTAAAACCAGGAATTTAGGGATCTTTTTATAAAAATTAGTGATGTATAATAGATCTTTTCATGAAAATAGACTTTTTCGAATTTTAGTCTTCGGCTAACCTTAAAAGTTACTTTAGGAGCCTAAAAATATATATACAAAATTTCAGCTATCTATCTCTACTGGCGACCTAGCGCCAGGCATGTGAAATATCAACAGATAACGGTAGCACGGCGGTTTTAACAATATCTCAGAAATGTGCAGGTTTTAAGCTCTTCTGCATATTTCAATTTAAACACATAAGGACAAAGATATATTATCCCAAAAATCTTTTGTCAAAGTCTACTCTTCACCTAGCGCCAGTCAGTTTTCTAAAATCATGCATTTTTTACCTGTGAAAATAGAAATCGCCAGCGCTAGGTGTAGAGTAGACTTTGACAAAAGATTTTTTGGGATATTATATCTTTGGCCTTATGTGTTTAAGTTGAAATATGCAGAACACCTGAATTCATCTTCCAAGCCATTCTCTAGGCATTTAATTTTTTTATGGAATAACGGGATTTCAAAACTGCCCTTTGAAAAGGCCTAAAAAATATCTTTTTTTGTCACTTTTTTCACTGCTTATAGTTACAACTTATTAAGATATTATGCTCAGTTAAAAAAATCGGCGCCTCCAGCACCAAAACCGGCAAAAACTGGCAGTTAAACTTCTGTGCCCCTACTTGCCCCCCTCTTCGGTAAACAGTAGTTATCTCAAGAAGTAAAAGAGATATCAACACACAGAAAGAAAGCTTTTTAAATAAAATTGAACTCAGTAACATTTACAGATTAAATTTTGGGACTTTCCTTCTAGGGGCTTGTTTTGCAAAAGACCCCCAAAACCTAAAAAATTGAGTTTTGGACTTATTTTTAAAGACATCAGCCTTATTTTTTTTAAGAAAACTTTTTTTACATAACCAAACTCAGCAACCTATACAGATTTCATTTGGGGACTTGCCTTCCAGGTGCTAGTGGAGCAAAAGACCCCCCAAAGCACAAAAAATATGAGTTCTGATCTTATTTTTAAAGATATCAACCTGATTTTTTTTAAAGAAAATTTCTTAAATAAAACTGAACTCAGTAATGATTACACATTTCATTTTGGGACTTTCCTTTGAGGGGCTTGTGGAGCAAAAGACGCCCCAAAACACAAAAAATATGAGTTCTGAGCTGATATTTAAAGATATCAAACTGATTTTTTTAAAGAAAACTTTTTTAACATAACCAAACTTAGCAGGGGCGTCCAAGCTTTTTTTTGAGGGGGTAAAATTTGCTTGGAGGGGGGGGGGGGTAATTACTCCCCCTGAAATCTGTTGGTTAACAAAATTTGCCCCCAGGGTAAAATTTTTTTTTTGGGGGGGGGATAATTTAAATTTTATTAAATATTTGGTATTTTTTTTGTTAGAGATTTTTTATTTTGGGGGGGTATTCAAAATTGTTTACCCCTCCTAAATGGTTGATATCTTTAAAAATAAGTCCAGAACTCATATTTTTAGTTTTTGGGGGTCTTTTGCCAAACAAGCCTCTAGAAGGAAACTCCCAAAATGAAATCTGTAATTGTTACTGAGTTTGGTTATGTTAACAAAGTTTTCAAAAAAAAGTCAGGTTGATATCATTAAAAATAAGCTCAGAAATCATATTTTTAGTTTTGGGGGTCTTTTGCCCAACTAGCCCCTAGTAGGAAAGTCCTAAAATGAAATCTGTAAACATTACTGAGTTTCATAGACGTCCAAGAGGGGGGGGGGGTTAAGTGGGGATTACCCCCCCCCCCCCCAAAAAAAAAAAAAAAGCTTGGACGCCCCTGCTGAGTTTGGTTATGTTAAAAAAGTTTCCTTTAAAAAAAATCAGGTTGATATCTTTTAATATCAGCTCAGAACTCATATTTATTATGTTTTGGGGGGTCTTTTGCTCCACAAGCCCCTCAAAGGAAAGTCCCAAAATGAAATGTGTAATCATTACTGAGTTCAGTTTTATTTTAAAAATTTTCTTTAAAAAATTGGGGGTAAATTTTGGGAAGGTTAACAAAATTTGCCCTGGCCAACAGGTTTCAGGGGGGGTAATTCCCCCCCACCAAATTTTACCCCCCCCCCAAAAAAAAAAAAAAAGCTTGGACGCCCCTGCTGAGTTTGGTTATGTTAAAAAAGTTTTTTTTAAAAAAAACAGTTTGACATCTTTAAATATTTTTTGTGTTTTGGGGTTTTTTTTGCTCCACCTGCCCCTCAAAGGAAAGTCCCAAACTGATATGTGTAATCATTACTGAGTTCAGTTTTATTTTAGAAATCTTCTTTAAAAAAATCAGGTTGATATCTTTAAAAATAAGCTCAGAACTCATATTTTTTGTGTTTTGAAGGGTCTTTTGCTTCACTAGCACCTGGAAGGAAAGTCCCAAAATGAAATCTGTAAAGGTTGCTGAGTTTGGTTATGTGAAAAAAGTTTTCTCTAAAAAATTAGGTTGATGTCTTTAAAAATAAGTCCAGAACTCAAATTTTTAGTTTTTGGGGGTCTTTTGCAAAACAAGCCCCTAGAAGGAAAGTCCCAAAATTAAATCTGTAAATGTTACTGAGTTCAATTATGGTAACAAAAGATTTTTTAAAAAATCAGGTTGATATATTTAAAAATAAGCTCAGAACTCATATTATTAGTGTTTTGGTGGGTCTTTTGCTCCACAAGCCCCTAGAAGGAAAGTCCAAAAATTAAATGTGTAATAGTTACTTAGTTCAGTTTTATTTAAAAAGCTTTCTTTCTGTGTGTTGATATCTCTTTTACTTCTTGAGATAACTACTGTTGGCCGAAGAGGGGGGCAAGTAGGGGCACAGAAGTTTAACTGCCAGTTTTTGCCGGTTTTGGTGCTGGAGGCGCCGATTTTTTTTAACTGAGCATAATATCTTAATAAGTTGTAACTATAAGCAGTGAAAAAAGTGACAAAAAAAGATATTTTTTAGGCCTTTTCAAAGGGCAGTTTTGAAATCCCGTTATTTCATAAAAAGAATTAAAATGCCTAGAGAATGGCTTGGAAGATGAATTTAGGTGTTCTGCATATTTCAACTTAAACACATAAGGCCAAAGATATAATATCCCAAAAATCTTTTGTCAAAGTCTACTCTACACCTAGCGCTGGCGATTTAATTTTTCACAGGTATAAAATGCATGCTTTTAGAAAACTGACTGGCGCTAGGTGTAGAGTAGACTTTGACAAAAGATTTTTGGGATAATATATCTTTGCCCTTATGTGTTTAAATTGAATTATGCAGAAGAGCTTAAAACCTGCACATTTCTGAGATATTGTTAAAACCGCCGTGCTACCGTTATCTGTTGATATTTCACATGCCTGGCGCTAGGTCGCCAGTAGAGATAGAGAGCTGAAATTTTGTACATGTATTTCTAGGCTCCTAAAGTAACTTTTTAGGTTAGCAGAAGACTAAAATTCGAAAAAGAGTATTTTCATGAAAAGATCTAATGTATAACCAGGAATTTAGGGATCTTTTTTATAAAAATTAGTGATATAAAACCAGGAATTTAGGGATCTTTTTATAAAAATTAGTGATGTAAAACCATGAATTTAGGGATCTTTTTATAAAAATTAGTGATGTAAAACCAGGAATTTAGGGATCTTTTTATAAAAATTAGTGATGTAAAACCATGAATTTAGGGATCTTTTTATAAAAATTAGTGATGTAAAACCATGAATTTAGGGATCTTTTTATAAAAATTAGTGATGTAAAACCATGAATTTAGGGATCTTTTTATAAAAATTAGTGATGTAAAACCATGAATTTAGGGATCTTTTTATAAAAATTAGTGATGTAAAACCAGGAATTTAGGGATCTTTTTATAAAAATTAGTGATGTAAAAAAGGTCCCCAACACTGGATCCAGATAGTTGTGAACGAAAATGGTATAGATTAGATATTTTGCCCTGTGATCCGAATATTTACAGAATATTTTGGAAATCTATTCCTGTATGTGCAATATTACATAATTTTGTCGTATTTTTAACCAAAAAATTTTAGAATAAGAAAAACTATAGAATAAAAATCATATTGGAATATACATTGCCCTTTTTTCAGCAAAAAAAAAGGGACAATGGGCTGTTTATTACATCAGTCCCCACAGTCCCCAAAGTTTTATGATAACGTTTTCTTATTGGTTGGCTTAACAACTTTGGAGACTTGATTGGTTGTTTCAATAAGTTGAGTGTTCAAACTTTTCAACCACTAATTTTAATCTACAGAACGGGTAACTATGTGTATCCTTATTGGGGATGCACATCAATTTATTGGTTATTGTCTTATACCTTTAGATCCTGCCCTTTGTGCTTTTTAAAATTGTTGAAAGGTCATTGAAATATTTTAGAGCAAAATTATAATTTAAACATTACGGTTTTATAGCTTAATGAGTCGCAATTTGAATATTTAATATAAAAGTAATTTGTTTCAAAATTTTCTCCTGAAAATTAATATTAGCAAATTAAGCTTAATTTTTTCATAGTCATTATGTCATTATTAGAATAGCATTTTAGTATTTATACGGCCTATAAAACCCACCCAATACTTCAACCAGAAAATCAAACAGCATAAAGAAACATGCCAAGAACGGAATTTGAAAATGAAATAGCCTGAAACTATCCTTGTAGTTATGTGAGCTATCACAAAATGAAAACCTCGATCTTTTCAGTGGATAGCGGTATCTTAACTGACAAACAAAAAAATTCTGCTTTGTATTTCAAATGTGTAAGATTAACCCTTTACAGTCGGGCCCCTTGCCGCACCTTAATCTAATTATCTCAGTTCCTATTAGAGCTAGAGGGCTAATTTTTTTTGTGCAAGTCCCCTGTTTGATAATGAATTTTCGACCTTGTATAAGTCTAAGTCAATTTTCGCTTCCTTCACCCTTTTATTTAACAACCTTTGTTTTTAGGTCTTTTTTTATTTAAAAATTTCAAACGGCTGTAATTTTCTTATTTTTGAAGCTAGAAGAAAAATTTTTTCCCAGAAAATGTTTATTTTTATGTATATTTTACATTAGAAATATCAAAATATAAATTTCAGCGGCCGCAGCTGTACTTGGCAGCTGCCAGCCGCCGCAGTCGGCGGTCGGCGGGAAAACGGCGGCGGATCTTCATGAAATTTTAATACGTTATGTAGACATGTAAGAAAAGCTTAAGTTTAAAATTTGAAGTCTCTAAGTCAAAAATTGCGGCCACAGGAGCATTTTAAAGATTTCTGGAGACCTGAAGGATCAGGACCTGCAGGATCATACCTGGAACCTGAAAGTGACTTGAACACCTGTATTTCATATAAGGATGTACTACTAGAGGATTTTTTAGTATTTTAGTATGATAAAATGCTTTGTTTTAGTCAAAAAAATAGTTTTGCTCTTTACCTGGATGACCCTGCCAGGTTTGCTGGCATCCTGTGCTAGCCAGGATGGAGATATTCAAAAAATTCCAACTCTCAGTTATGTGTCATACCCATACTTAAAAAGTCAAGCAGTTTGGGCTCTTTATCTTTCACACACAGAAAATGAGATATAAAAAACCGGATGGGGGGGCGTTCAACGCCCCCCCCCCCCCGACCGTTAAGGGTTAAAGTAAATATATTTTTTTAATGTCGATATAATTAAAGAAAAAAATATTTCTAAAAACGCAATATCAATAACGACTACTTTTATTAAATTTCATAAAGTCAGTGAGGAAAGGGACATTGGACTATAAATTATACCAGAGATGGGTTTTTGAAAGATGAATGCCGCGTTTTTTCGACATTTTTTAGACATTCATTGATTGAACGAAGACGATAGAATTTCAACAGAGTATGCAACTTAAGAATTCAAAATTTTAAAATTATTATTTTAGCCATTTGTATAATGTCTAATACAGCTCTAAAAAGATGCATTAATTAATATGCAGCAAAAATGGATTGAAGATAATTTGTTTTTCTTCTACGTAGGCCGTACCAACAAAAGCGAAATAATTAAATAAATAGTTGTATACTCTGTTTAAATTTTGCGAATTAGAAAAACGCGGCATTTATCTTTCGAAAACCCATCTCAGTACCCAAAGTTTCATAAACAAGCTCTTTCATCTTTTAGCTGAAAAAACTTTGAAGACTTTTATTAAATCTGTTAAAGTTGGTTCTAGTAGTATTCACACTTATCCACCAATAATTTTGATATTTGAAATTGATACTTTTGTTTATCATCATTGGGTTTGTACATAATTTATCGACCATTGTCTTTTCCTTTAAGATTCCTACTAAAAATATTAAAACTTAAAAGTTAAAACGTTTATGATTTATTTTATGATTTTTTTTGTATGTTTTTCTAATATTTTTTTCCTTTTAATATTTGATGGATTGTTATATGTTCTTTGGTTTGAATGATGTATTTTCAACAAGCATTTTCGAGTATGGACAATAGAGTTTCGTAGAATTCCCACAACCCAGGGAAAATATTTAGTTTATTTTTTTGATATTAGGTTTGTTTGTACATTACAGTAAAACAAAGAGATAGAATGAATTAAATAACTGTATCTCTGCACCCTGTGGACCCTGTGCCGACTTTCAATTAGATCCTTAAAGATTAGCCAATAGCATCGGAAATATTAACACAGAAATGAAGAAAGCAAAAAAAGGTCTTCAACACTGTCTGGGTTATACATCTATACTTCATACATTTATTGTTTGAATGTTTATATCGGTTTGCAAAACCAGTGATTTTCTCTTTCTTCCATAAAAGATATAATTCTTAACTTTTTAAAAAAGTATTCAATTATCTATAATTAGTGTCTGTCGCTCTGTCGGTAATGCTTAAAGACAAATGGATATCAATACTAGGCTTCTGTTTGAGATAGAGTAATCTAAATTTTCTGATCAATGTCAGGAAGAAAGGGAACAATAGGCTGTTTATTACACTAGTCCCCAAAGTTTTAATAACATTTTCTTATTCGTGGGCTTAACAACTTTGGGGACTTTTAAGGAAATTTGATTGGTTGATTTACTAAGTTGAGTGCTCAAACGTTTCAACCAATAATTTTAATTTACAGAAAAGGGAATTATGTTTATCATCATCGGGGATGTACATCAATTTATTAGCCATTGTCCTATCCCTTCAGTTCCCTAACAAATCTTTACACCTTTAGTGTACATAGGTCCGTCTCACCATTCTATATTTGTCAAGCAATCTATGTATATAAGATCTATTGAGTGGTCAAGTAGAAATCTCTAAAAAAAAATAATTTGGTCCAATTGGTCGTGAAATAGCCGGTAATAAATCATATTTTTAATCACTTTTCTACCATTGGATGTAAAATAAGTGGATAAATTGGCAATAGAAAATTTTGGCTAATATGGACCCAATTTATTGGTTAGTTCATTCGTCTAGTGGGAGAGGGAGGCAAATAAGGAAAATAGGGTGGATTAGGGGTATTGTTATTTTAGCCAGCTGCGAGTATCACTTTATTATATTTAGTACATAAAAATCTGTTGCAACATCCAAGTAATAAATTAATAATATGTCGATTTTCTTCTATACACTTACAAAATGTAGAATTATTATATAATAGAATCTATATGTATTAATGTCCATAAGATATTGTAAACGGTCGAGGAAGTCCGGAATAATTAACCAATTACTACATCAACCAAAATCTTCTTGGAATTTCCAAAATCATATTAAATATCCTTCTAATGTACTTCAAATAAATTTATAAAAGCGAAATGGAAAAAAATAACTGCTAAACAGACTACCAATGATTTTATTATTTACATTAATATTTTTAATTGCCTTAAAAATTGTTCTTTTTGTGTTCTTGTTCTTTCAGCGATTCTTTGGATATAATTGTTCTTGAAATCTGTCCAGAAATCATTTAAATTTAAGTCACGGACAGGATAAAGGAGTGGAAAAATGTACAGGAATTAAGGGTTGGGAAATATTTCACACTAATTAGGGATTCATGTATGTAGAGCCCCACCCACTCTTCTAAGGTGTTTGGCCTCTTGTTTTGGTTTTGAATGACACAAAATATGCAACTTTTAGTGAAAATCTCTTGTTGGGTTTATGCATCCATGCGGCCACATTAGTCATCCAAAATCCATATATATATTTTCAGGTGTTTAGAAGTCTTAAGAGTAATGATTTTCATAAGCCCCCCCCTCCCACTCCTTGAATAGAGTTCAGTATTAACTTGTAAATAGCTAGGCCATGAAACTACTGCATCATCTGGTTCAACAGCAAAGTATAACTCAGGTGGAAATGTCTCTCTCCTTTTAAAGCCAACCCTTTATTCCATGAAATTTACCCAAAAGTCCTTACACCATTGCATTGTAATTAATCCTTTTTCTCTAAATCAAAGTGGTAGTTAAAAACGCTTTCTTTCAAATATACAAGAACTAAATAGTTACAGAAACAGGCATTTAAGGGATAAGACAATGAAAGTTAAATATATTTACATCCCAAAAGATGAACAAGATTATTCCTTTTTGTAGAATGATATTATTTGTTAAAAAGTTTGGACACTACTTATATGAAACATCCAGTCTAGATTTTTAAAAAGTACCCAAAGTTTATAATTAACAGGAGAAGTTTGGGCTTTGCCGTTGATGAGATATTTTGTATCTAAGTATAAGATAAAGAGTCAAAATAAAAACTAATACAAAGATAATATCAGAGGAGCCGCGCTCTAAATGAATGCTAGGTTTCCACAAGTATGTAATTTTAAGTCAATAAAAACTTTTAAAGTCTGCAGTAAAACTATATTTAAATACAAACAATATAACTTTTCCAGTATGGCTTCGAAACCGATTTATATCCACTGGTTCTCACCCATACTGAAAAATAAGCCATAGCATCGTATTACAGACAATCCTGATATAAATTGGCAGACATTGTGGTGCCATTTCATGTATAATTATCTATCTTTCTGTTTTGCTATCTATCTATCCAGATATAAAATGGCAGACACCGCGGTGCCATTTCATATATAATTATCTATCTTTCTGTTTTGCTATCTATCTATCCAGATATAAAATAGCAGACACCGTGGTGCCATTTTATATGTAACCAGCGGCTACGTCCCTAGAGGCCTCTAGGGACACTTGAGGAGGAAATAGTCGAAAAAGTAAAAAAAAATTTGGGCAGGCGAATGAAAAATAGTTATAAACCTTCCCGGGACCTATGAGAAGCTACACTGTTATGGAGAACCCGATTGGTTCAGCGGTTAGCGAGATCTTTCGGTAAAGACACACAAACATCCTGTTACTTTAGTATAAGGATTATCTATCTTTCTGTCTTGCTATCTATCTATCCAGATATAAAATGGCAGACAGATTGGTGCCATTTCATATATAATTATCTATCTTTCTGTCTTGCTATCTATCTATAGATATGTAATTGTCTATCTTTAGGTCTTGCTATCTATCTATTCAGATATAAAATGGATAGACACCGTAGTGCCATTTTATATGTAATTATATATCTTTCTGTCTTGCTATCTATCTATAAAGATATAAATGGCAGACACCGCGGTGCCATTTCATATATAATTATCTATCTTTCTTTCTTGCTATCTATCTATCTTGATATAAAATGGCAGACATTGTGGTGCCATTTCATATGTAATTATCTATCTTTCTGTCTTGCTATCTATGTATAGATATGTAATTGTCTATCTTTCTGTCTTGTTATCTATCTAAAAAGATATAAAATGGCAGACACCGCGGTGCCATTTCATATATAATTATCTATCTTTCTGTCTTGCTATCTATCTATCCAGATATAAAATGGCAGACAGAGTGGTGCCATTTCAAATGTAATTGGTCTTCGTCATGCAACTTTAGTACAATTGTAGGTTGTGGTAATATTTCAGCAAACAATGGGTGTTTTCCACCAAAGTGTCTATCAAGCACTGAATCCTTAGAATATTTTTAAGATTAATTAATATAATGGGATGCTAGTATTTTCTCCTATGCCTAACTCCTGTGTGGGCTTAACCCTGCGAGCATTCAGAACCCATTATAACCTAAACAAATAAACAAAAAAGTTACCCCTCTCCCCCTCTTCTGAATTAATCTGTAATATGGGGGAGGGGTATGTACTCTACAAGGCACTTTGAAAAAATGACCAAAACTTAAGCTAAATTATCTTAAAAGCTTAAAATTTAGTTCTAGTTTTAAAATGTAATTTTTTTTTTAAGCTATGTTAAGCCCACACCCCTAGGTTACGACCTTCTCTTTTTACTCTAACATGCTTTATCCCTCCCACCACCCCCCTAATTATGCCGCTAACAATTATTTAAACGGCGCCGTTTTGTCTCCAATGGTCGCTGTGGCGATAAATGGTTTTTAATAGAACTTTACTAAGTATACTTTACTAGTTGATGTGCCCCTATTGTATATTCAAGGGGTAAGAACGTCAGAAAATCAACCTTAGGCTTAAATCTACATATAAAATATCCTTAAAAATCCTGGGACCTACATAAAGCTTGAAATTGATTAAAATGATTTTTGGGTCCTAACCCTGCGAGGCTTATATTCTAACCCTGCAGGGCTACCGTTTAACCTAAATAACCTGTCCTTAAGTACAACACAAACACATAAAAAGCTAATCTCCTCGCCCTTATATCAAATTTGTTGCAAAATAGTGGGGGTGGGGGTTAAGTGCTCGACTAAGTACTTTGTTGGAAATCTTTTTTACAATTAATAATGTATAAAGTAAATAAAAATGTGCTTTTTTTGTTCGTACTGATGTATGAAAGGTGCTTTTTTGATGTCTTCCGTTTTCTAATCTTTTTTCACATAAAAACATTTATTTTTAAGAAAATAAATGTATACTTTTAAAGATATTTGTTTTAAAATCTTTAATACCGGTCCTATGTCTTCCTTTTAAAAAAAATTGTGAAATAGACAGCATCTAATCTGAAAAAAGACTATTATTGAAAATTTTATATAATTTTATCATAATTTTACTTAACTCTGTATTTCATATTGCCCCATTAAAAAGTATAATTACGCCCTTGTGAGGAAATACCTACTTAAAACACATACACACTCACACATATTTTTATATCTTTTTAACTAAGGAATAAGAATAGAGAAAAATATCAGGGAGTAAGGGAGGGGACAATGGGCAATTAATTTAATATAAGAGTTATCAAAGAAAGGGCATGAAATCCAGTCTAATCCAATAAATTTGTAGGAAATTATAAAGGGATTGTTAATTGAATAATAGATTTCCATAGCGTCATGTAAAATGAAATCACAACTTGTTTTTGATGAAATATATTGAGGTTTTTTGGTGTGATTTTTATATTAAAAGATTATTAGACCCGGCCAGCTCCTAGCAAGAATATGACTGCCCATTTTTATTCTGTTTATTTCCCTTGCCCCTTTCCCCCACCTCCCTTCTCCCCGTCTGCTACATTCCAAACTAACACAACGAGTGTTTATTTCCCTTCCCCCCACTTCCCTTATCCCGTCTCCCCGTCTGCAATATTCAAAACATACATAACGAGTAGTGGCATTCTATGCGCAAGTCCCCAAACTCAGTCAGAAACTGCTAAATTGTTGCACATTCCCTTTAAGCCAGTCCCCAAAGTCTGAGACTCCTAAAAATTGAATATTCGATCCATTGTCCCCTCCCTTACTCCCTGGAAAAATATCCTAATAAAAATTCAAGGATGTCTATTTGTATGTCTGTTCTATATTTAAAGATAATAACCACTGGTCCCTGTTTTTCTTTACAGAGAATATTCATATATGTACTTTACTTTTCTACAAAAACAAAGCAAGGACGATTAAGTAGCAAAGCTGTTTGAAGTTATTGAGGTTATGGTTAAGTGAAGTTAAGAACAGCGAGGAGATTGGGAGGGTTGGGCTATGGAAAGTTAAGAGAAGTTAGAACTGACAGACAGAAGGACAGACATTGACATATAGTAGGTTCGCCACTGAAATTTAAGTTTCATTGAAGTTTTATATTTTTCTGTATACTCTTACTAACAGCTAAGCCCCTAGAGGCCTCTATGGGCACCTCAATTTCCAAAACAAATAAAAACATTCCAGGACCTATGAGAATCTACCTTGTTAAGGAAAACCAAATCGATTCAGTGGTTAGCGAGATCCTTCGGTTCAAACAGACAGACAAACAGACAGATAGACATCCTGTTACTTTATTATAAGGAATATTTGTCTAACTCCGTGTAAAATAGACAATTCAAATAGAATCATAGACAGACTGACGACTAACAATTTACATTCCTCAAAAGTATCAAAGTTTTATTTAAAAGTTCTAAATTGGAAGGAGGGATGGGATATTTGCTTTTAAATTTTATCGGTACCCGAAGTTTGCTAGCCTGCTCAGTTGTTGGCTTTAAAACTTTGGGTACTTTTATTAAACTATGATTGGTTGTTGCAGCCGGCATAATACTTTTTTATAGAAGTCATAATTTTGTTTCTCGTATTCATTCGAACTGGATTAGAACCGGTTCTCATCCATACGAAAAACTTTGTCTTGCATCGCATTATAACCAGTTTTCTACAAATATAAAAATGTACAATAATTATAATGTTAAGGAAGCTTCTTATATGTTATCCCTTCTTTCCTAAAAAGGAAAGATTTAAGATTTAGAAAACTCATGAAACCTTCTAAAATCTTTGATTGCACGACCTTAATATGTAAGTTTTAACTGTGCTTGGAAATATTTTGCACCCGTTTTGGGGCCAAGGTGTTTGTTTGCCTTAAATAATATCAGTAAGTCAAATTGGTATTTTTCCACGACTTACGTCTTTTTAGTCTTAAAAAAACTACTACAATTGAAATACTTTGACCACATGTTGTAATATGCTTAAAGTTGAGTAAATTAGGGTGTTTCCCATTTTGAATTTGTAAAGTAACCGCATATTAACTGCTAAAGATCACGAAATGACAGAGGTTATACATTAAAATTCAACCAAGTTTTCATTCTTTATATAGTAGCGCAAATACTATATAAGGCTTGTCTGATTTTCAATTATTCATTTGTTTTGACATTACTTGTTGTGTACAGGTATGCTTTGCTTAACCTGATCCTAAAAGTATATTTAGGGACGTAAAGAATTATTCTGTCGATTTCAAATTAGCAATATTAATAATTCCTTTTACGGGTACAATCTGGAAAGCGAAGCAGATCTATAAGCATTATCAGAAAGTTCGTAATTCCATTTTAAACAAAATGATTTTTGGCTTTTTAAAAAAGAATGTTATAATCATCCTATTTAATTTATTTTTGGTATTTCCAAGGACCATCTCATGTAAAGCCATCTCAATAATCAAGTCCTAACATATAAGTATGTTTATATCTTGCATTTTGTAAAGTTTGTTTATCTGATATGCTATACTTTGTTTCTACGGATATTGTCAATCTTGTTTCATGGTAAAATGATAAACCAAGATTTGTTTGACAGAAAGACAGACGTGTAGAATAGTTTTACTATTAAATATGACGTAAAAATGTCTATAATTTATACCCATTCAATTCCTAGAAAAATTTAACAAATATAGACCCTGTCAAAAATGAAACAAAAAAGAGTTAAAGTTGAAATGAGCATTTTTCAAATAACTCGTTCCCATAGAAAGATAAGTTTTTGGAAAGCAAAAATATATAAAAATTTATAAAAGTAGTAGCTTTTTTTCTGTAGAGAAGGATCTCGCTAACCACTGAACCAACATGGTTCTTCTTTACAGTGAAGCTTCTTATAGGTCTAGAGAAAGTTTTTAACTTTTTAGGGGAGGTTATTACCACCCTCCCAAGAGAAATCGACCCCAGAAAAAATTACTATTCCCCCCCCCACCCAATTTCCCAATTTTTTTAAAAAAGCCCTAAATTGAAAATGAGGATGAGGAAGGCTCCCCCCCCCCCTTAGGTTCCCCCTGGAGGCTTAAAATATATAAAAATATCCTAGAACTTGTGAAGGAATAATGCTATTATTTAACTTTTGTTTAAAATTACTTGAATTTTCCATTGTCTTATCCCTTTATATCCCTGATGGGAATACTGGAAACAGACAAACAAACAACCATCCTTTAACTAAAACATTACAAAATTCTGTTGTACTTTACAATCTATTTATAAGCGTATCTATCCTTGTCTAAAGATTTCAGTTTTGACAGACAATAAGTCGCCGTGCGGCTGTTCAAATTCTCCAAAAACAAAGCAAAAACATTAATTCTAGTCTGTTTCAGTTTAAAGTAATATTTTAGTAATTCATACATTTAGGCATGGGCGTGCACGATTGGGGTGTACAGGTAAGTGTCAACGCTTTAAAATAAAATTTTTGAAGTCAAGCTTTCTTCTTTTTCGAAATTATTACGGTGCACATAGGGGCAACAAGGGGCATCAATTCACCACCCCCAAATCAAATTTTAAACATTCTATGAGTATTATCATACCCAATGTACATCAGATTTCAAAGGAATCGTAAAAATACGCTTTTCAAGTAAGCATTATAATGCATGGAAGTCAAGAAATGCAAAAATTATCTTACAGAAAAAGGCATACTTTTTGTGTTTCACCAACAATTTTAAAAGTATTATAAAATCTCTTAGAATTAACGTAATTAGACAAAATAACTTTTGATGAGTCATGCATTCCATATATTTTGACAGTATAAAAGAAAAAAACACAAATTGAAGAAATTAGTCCTAAATAATTCTAGTTGAAGTCAAGATTTTAGTTTATTTTTGTTTGTTTTAAAATCAACATTTAAGTAGACAGTATCAGGAAACATGTTTTCACCGGGTGCCACCAGCTAAAAAAGCGATATTTGATTACCAAAAGACATATTATAATCGCCAGTACTGGTTTCATTTACCCCCCCGCGCCCCCGTAGGGGTTTTTAGCCTGTTTTCTGAAGGTGGGTGCACAAAAACTTTGTAAGAAAATGCTTTTAAAGGCGCTTTTAAAGTCAAAATTTAAGAACATAGTTGTTTTATTTCATTAAATCCCTGCTTTATTTTACCTCTAAAGTATATGGGTTTTTTCAAGTTTGATATTGCTGCGCTAATTTCTTAGATAATTCTTCCTGTCAATATTGTAAGAACCCGAAATTATATCTTAAAAAGGGATATATAATTACTTGCATGTTGCACCATATTTTCTCCAACTAAAATGAAATGGTCTTTCCAGCATGCTAATATAACAATATCCCCTCCCCTCATACTGGACGTAAGAACTGACCAATAGATGAGGACTAAATTAGCAACCTAAATTGACAACATCCACGTATATTATGTCTATTATTTTAGAGTGTTTAAATAAATTGGAAACACTATAAAAGCTATTCAGTATGTAATCTACTACTAAATTTAAGCATTTGCTCTTTAATTGTCCATATTCGCAATTTATCACAGTAGATTTTTTGTGCTTCGTTACTTATGAATTGTATCATCCTTATTGTTTTCCTTAGAGGTTGAGATAGATAGATAGTTCGATGATGGATAGATGGATAGATAGATGGATTGATAGATGGATAAATAGATGGATAGATAGATTGATATATAAATGAATAGATAGATGGATAGATAGATAGATGGATTTTGCCATTTACCACACTAGATAGATATCTGATTGTGACAGACTTTATTTATTCAGATGATAATAATGAATATTTGTAAGTTCTATTTCACCAAATGTTGGGGAGGGGCTAGGCCTAAATCAACACCTCTTTATGTTCGAAGTTTTAATGTAACTAAATAATTGTTTCTAAGGGTTATTACCAATATCAATGATCTAAAGAGATAAGACAAAGGTCAATATAATTGATGTACATTCCCAATTATAAAACACAAAATTACTGCTTGTGTAGATAAAAATTAGTAGTCAAAACATTTTAACACACAACTGTAAATCTTTGGCGACTAGTGTTATAAACAGTCCCAAAGGTTAAGTTAATATCCAAATAACGTGGTGTTCTTATAATTAATAGAAATTGGAATTAGCAAGTAGTGTTATGTGTCTGTCTATTGGTAATGCTTTGTTTTTAAATTATGTAATTACTTAGTCTTCATTTTAAAATCTGCAGTTTTATTCAGGAAGGGAGGGGACATTGGACTGTTTATTACACTAGTCCCCAAAGTTTTAAAATATAAAATTTTTATATTTTTTGGCCTAAAAACTTTAGGAAGTTTTATTGATTTTTTATTGCTTGGTTCATTAAGTAGAGTGTTGAAATATTTTAATCACTAATTGTCATCTACAGAAATCAATTTCGTAATATAATTTGATGTATCAATATTATGTAGGTATATACAATATACAATGATACATATATTAATCGGTCATTGTTTTGTCCCTTAGATCCCTGTTTGTTAATTAACCCTTAACAGTTGGGCCCCTTGTCGCACATTTATCAGTCGTGGGGAGGGGGTTCTTTTTGCAGGTCCCCTGATTGATAATGAATTTCCGACTATAAGTGATTCAAAGTCAATTTTCGCTTACTTCTCTCTTTTATTCAACAACCTTTGTTTAGGTCCTATTTTTACTTAAAAATTTCAAATAGCTGTTATTTTCTTTTTTTTGAAGCTACAAATACAATTTTTTCAGAAAATGTTTATCTTTGTGTAAATTTTATATTATAAATCTCAAAACATAAATTTTGGCGGCCGCAGCTGTACTTGGCAGCTGCCAAACGCCGCAGTCGGCGGGTGGCGGGAAAACAGCGGCGGATCTTTAGGAAATTTTAATACGTTATGTAGACATACAAGAAAAGCTTAAATTTAAAATTTGAAGTCTCTAAGTCAAAAATTGCGGTAACAGGAGGCTTTTAAAGATTTCTAGAGACCTGGAGGATCAGGACCTTCAAGATCATACCTGGAACCTAAAATTGACTTGAATACCTATATTTTACATAAGGGTTTACTACTAGATGATATTTTAGTAAGATAAAAGGCTTTGTTTAAGTCAGAAAAAATGTTTTGCTTTTTGCATAGCCATAGTTAAGAAGTCACTCATTTATAGCCCTCTATCTTACACACACAGAAAATATGACAGAAAAAACGGAGGGGAGGGGGAAATGACCCCCTCCCCCTAACTGTTAAGGTTTAATATACACAAACAGTAAACAAGAATCATAATTTCATTATAAATATAGATATTAGTTTATAAAAATTGATGTCAATCATGCCTACATTTATAATGGATTTATCATCACTGAACAAACTTGTAGCTGACTACAATAAGGATTTCCCATCCACCCCTTTACACCATCCCCTCCCCTTCTACCGAAATGAATTCCCAGGCCCCAACAACCCCTAGTTTGACACTTTGAACACTAAAATCGGACTACAATTGACATAGATACACTTTAAAGGGCCCAAAAAGCTAGTGATAGAGTAGCTGCGCTACTGAAAAATTTTTGTATTGCTCTGATAAGTTGAGAAATGCATTCCCTGACCTCAAACATTCTAATTTGACATTTTGAACACGAAATTCGGGCTCTAGATAATTAAATCCCCTTTTTGGCTGATATGCCCCAATGTGCGGTGTTTATTTACTTTCTTGTTTTTGTCTAACTGTTTAAGGAATCATCATTAACATGGCCAGAGAAAAAAGACAGTGATTCTGACAGTTAAAAATTTCCCCCACAAACCACTTCCCTTTAGTTACAGTACAAAACTAGTTTCACGCAAAGTGGCGTACTACAAAGTATACAAATTTTCAGCAATTTCATATGGAATTAATCTGCTGACTCACACCCCCAGAATGAAGGAATAAAGCAATCCGACAAACCCCAGCAAAAATACAAAAAATTTCTGTTGACGTTTAGTCCGATTTTCAAAACTTTTCTGACTAATATTATCAAAATCATATTTCCTGTGAACGTAATAAGATATTAGATTCAATTAATCTTTTACATATGTATTTAGCCAGATTTTTCTAATTTTGAAAATGTTTGGGATATTTACATTTAAACTTAAATTCTGGTTTTTCTAAAGGTTGTTAAATTGAAGAGAAAAAGGCAGGTACCTTACATTATTAAACATTCTAATTAAATAATTACTTTATTATTCTGTTTGTTTTCTTGACATTTTGAATGTTTTTGTTTTTCGCATCTAATGCATGTTGTCATCCTTGTTTGATCATGTTACGACATTATTTTCTTCAGATATGCTATCCCTTCTCTATTTATAGTTGCGCCATTATTACATATTTTTGTAAAGTTGAAAGGTAATATTTTTGCAAATATTTTAAACTAAAGATTATCATTATACCAGACTTTAAATCAGGGGTTTAGAGAATAAGTTTCTTCATTTTGTTTGTTGGAATATTATCAAAAATTTATGTTTTTCGAGTATTGTATGAAAAAGGCCCTGTACAAATTAACGACTAGCGCCTGCGCACCAAAATTTAGAGGCTCTTTATTTGAAGGAATAGGGAGAGCAGAAAACTAGTTTAAAACCATCCCAAGACTTAAATCTTAAATTTAAATAGCCTAAAGCCATCCTGGGACCGATGCAACGCTTTCACAAAATGAAGATTTCAATAAGTCTTAATCCACAGACAAATGAAAATTACTACTTTATGTAATACTAGCGGCTACGCCCCTAGAGGCCTCTAGTGGCACTTTAAATGTTTTTGTTTGTTAAAGTTAATTTTTTATGTACGATACCACCTTATTTGGCGTTGAAGTCTCCCCTAAATTTTTAAAAAGATTTTTTGTCATTTCTCTTGGGAGGGTGGTGGTACCCTCCCCCAAAATAGTTATAAACCTTCCCGGGACTTATGAGAAGCTACCCTGTTAAGGAGAACCCGATCGGTTCAGCGGTTAGCGAGATCCTTCGGTACACACAGACAGACAAACATCCTGTTACTTTAGTATAAGGACTAGCGGCTACGCCCGTAGATTTGTCTTGAGAGGGTGTGGGTACCCTCCCCCAAAAAAGTTAAAAACCTTCCCGAGACCTATGAGAAGCCATTCTGCAAAGGAGAACCTTAACGGTTCAGTGGTAGCGAGATCCTTCGGTACAAACAAACAAAAATCCTGTTACTTTATTATAAGGATGATAATAAGATAATTCTTGGCAAGCTAGTGATTTCTTCTAGATTTTCTTGCCATTTGACTTTCCCTGTAGCCCTGTTCTAAACGGGAATGCAGAAATATCTAAACTCTAAATCAAGAAAAATTGTGGAAAAGAAAAAAAAAATGGTTTAGAGAACAATAAGGTCAATCTTTAATAAAGGAATTTCCTTCACCTTTGTTCCCCCTTCTCATAGTTCGATACCTAAAAAATACTTAAACAAAGAATTTTCTTAAATTCCTCAAAGAACTACTCTCTGTACCCTTGTCCTCTTGTCCTACAATTAAAGCTTTTCTAATCTTACACGTCTTTTAACTTGTTGCTTTGTCTCTAGCTTCTAAGGGAGGGCGGGTTAATTAATAAAAATAGCCTAAAACCCTCCCAACATATAAAGCTTTCTTGAAAAGTACAACACATGTCTTTTAAACTTGTTGCTTTGTCTCTAGCTTCTAATGGAGGGCGGGGGAATTTATAAAAATAGCCTAAAACCCTCCCAACATATAAAGCTTTCTTAAAAAGTACAACACATGTCTTTTAAACTTGTTGCTTTGTCTCTAGCTTCTAATATAGGGCGGGGGAATTCATAGAAATAGCCTAAAACCCTCTCAACACATAAAGCTTTCCTGAAAAGTACAACACAATCGTATCAGCAATTTTCGAGATCCTGAGCTTCAGACTACTTTATATTAAAAGGTTACAATTTTTAAGTACCGAACTCCGGTCAAGACACTAGTATGGTGTATATAAACATTTTCGCATTTAAAAATATTGGTGTGCCTTCGATTCCGCACATAAATATATCATCATAATCGCACTATTACAACAAGGATAAAATTATTCATAAAAGCAAAGTTAAGGAAACTAGAATGTCACACAGACGAACATTAACAAATTTAGAATAACCATGCATTAAATGTTAACTATTATAAAAAATTAAAAGTTCCGTTTATATCCCAATACTACATAAATACAGACTGCTTACATTTAAAGATTCAATAATATATAGCATATGTCTAATATTCTAGGAATCAATACTCAAAAATTACTCAAAAGTTACTCAACAATACTAAAATAGAATAACTATACCATATAATTGAATGTAATTAAAAAGTAAAAAAGACATTAAACTGATTTTCCGATCATGATTATCGAGTTATACGCCTTTTTGAATTATAACTTAATGTTATAGGAATCATAATGCAAAGTTTGAAATCTATGAGACAATTTTAACATTCCTAAATTAACGATAAGTTCCTTGATTAAAAAAAAACTTGCTTCATTAAATTTCATCATTTATCACAACCCACTTTAATGTTTGTAATTGTTCTAGTATTTTACAATTGCGGAATCAAAGGCACACCAGAGCAGATTTTGTGCAAAATTGGCGCAAATTTTGGCGAATAAGTGTCAAGCATTTGATGGGCTGGAACTAATGTTTGATTCTTCATGTAAATATGCTAGCACAGTTTATTGCAAGGACGTCATTCTAAAGGTTAAATATCGACCTCTGGGGTGGAGGGGGGGAGGTAAACTTTTATTAACCCAATCATAATTTATAACCCGCTGGTAAAAAATCCGTAGGTCGTGTCGGTAAAAACTCATATTTTTAGGTTTGAAATGTTAAAAAATTTACTTAAATTTTAAAAACTAACGGTGTTTCAGAGATTTTTTATATGGAGGTGGGGGGGGGGGGGGAGTATGTAATCTAATAAATTTTCAAGAGGGGAGGGGGGGATAAAAAACCTTTAGGGTTACGACATCCCATTTAATTTATAATCAAAGACAACCTTAACCATTGAAATATAACCCCCTCCCCCCTCCCCTGGCAAAATCCTGTAATTGTAAGTCTACACAAAGTTTCAATGTTTGTCTAACTTTAATTATAACACTTTTATGTATATTATCCTTGGGGAGTGTATTATAAACGTGGTTTGGCATAAATACTAAATTATCTTTTGGGTTATGCATGGAGGTAAAGATATTTAAAGGAGTCAATCATACATCCTTTTATCAGAGTAACAGGATGTCTGTGTGTGAGTAGCTTAAGATCTCGCAATACTCTGGACCGATATGGTCTTCTTTATAGTGAATCTTTGTATAGGTCTACTTTACTAGTTTTAACTAAAATAATGCTTGAATGTACGTTATTGTTGAGCTACTAATTACAAAATTTTAAATTTTTACTATTTGAATTTAATTTAATTTTAAGCAATTTTATCAAGCCGTTTATACCATATCTTATTTGTAAAATACTTTGTATAATGCATTTTTACTTGAAAAACAATATAAATTTAATTTGCACTTTTTTTTCTATCATTTAAACAAATAGAATATGTTTTTTAAAAAAGAATATTACTATAAATGAAGGACATTTCTATTGTATGTAGAATGGGCTGGGTTTCTAAACAAACCCCCGCCAAGTAAAGCCATTAGCTGCCTAAGACTAATACTAAACTAATAAAAAATGTCCAGCCATTTACGAGATCTTACTAGACATACCTACATATACAATTTAAGTATAATCTATTCCAGTATGGCTTCGAAACCGATTAATATCCAGTGGATTAGAACCAGTTCTTCGACATAAATCATGTATATAATCAAATTACAGATAATTTTTCCACGAATATTAAAATAAAATCATAAAATAAAAATCACTTTTGTTTTAATCTTCTATTTTTTAAAATATCCACGGAAAAATGTCTATAACACGATGCAATAAATTACAAAGAAATTGCTTTGTTTTAAATTATTAAAAAATAACCGCAAGAATTTACGATGGTAATTATAAGAAATGAATGGAAAAACAAAATCTTTTCATATTAATTATTGAGAAGAGAAATATTCAAATTAAAGTCAATTTCCTGTAATAATAGCCAGGGATAAGGGGATAGGATGATAGCAGATAAATTAGTATCCCCCACATATTTTTTTATTTCAATTAATGTCAAAACTAAAAATGTTTATATATTAAGAAAAGATTTGTATGTAGATGCAAGTATCTGTACTGTATCCTGCAAAGCCGTGGGCGCACGGCCCCCCTTCCATATGACCTAACCTAATCCACCTGTGTATGTTGTAAGTAGGGTCTTTTGTAATTTAGACCTTTGGTAGAATTAGATCTTTTGTAACATTAGATGATTAGACCTTTTGTAGCATTAGACCTTTTTGTAAATTAGACCTTATGTGGTATAAGACCTTATGTAGCATTAGACCTTTATGTAAATTAGACCTTATTTACCATTAGACCTTTTGTAAATTAAACCTTTTGTAGCTTTAGACCTTTTGTAAATTAGACCTTATGTAGCATAAGACCTTATGTGGTATAAGACCTTATGTAGCATCAGATCGTTTGTAAATTAGACCTTTTGTAGCTTCAGACCTTTTGTAAATTAGACATTATGTAACGCCCATTGTCCTATTCATCTTTCCCAGAGATTAATTTGATTGAAGGATTGTAAATTAAATTCATTAGTGGTTAATTTTCATTAAGTATTCTTCCTTTTTACCCAGGCAAGGGCTAGAAATTCTATATGCCACCCCAATCATACTTCCCACACATCCTGCGATCTTAAGAGATAAGACAATGGACGACAAATTGACAAACATCCACAATAATAAAAAAATACCCTTTATGTAGATTGAAATTATTGGCTGAAAAGTTTGGAAAACACTAGTTTGAAACCAACCAATACAAATTAAATAAAAATACCCAAAGTTTTCAAGCAAACGAATACGATAACGTCATTCTGAAACTAACTTTTTCATCCATGATTTTGATTATTTTTATCTTAATTTATCTCTCTTGATATCACTACTTAGTAGAAAAATCATTGAAAAGAATTTCTAATTTTACAGTGTTCTCGTAGCCCTATTTTACCTAACCTATGAAGAGAAGGCATGACTATTACTCTTATTGTTTCCGTTTGTTTTATTTGCTTCCAAACTTTTTATGTACCTTTGTAAATTGTAATGCTTTAGATGTATTTATGTCACTTTATGTATTTTCTAACGGCTAGGACAGCTAATCGTGGCTCGCGACTAATTGCAGTTTCTTTATTTGTTGGCAGCTTTGATTAAATTTATGCCAAGAACGCGGGCATCTATAATTTTTATAGCTGCTGCCAAGCCATGCTATGCTTAATTCCCAGGGATTTGAAGGGATAAATCAATGTACATTCCCAATAATGATACAAAATTACCCCTTCTATAGATTACTATAAGTGGTTAAAATGTTTTGGCACTCAATTCAATGAACCAAGCAATCAAATTTCAATAATAGTTCCCAAGGTTGTTAATAAGAAGCGTTATTAAAAGACTTTGGGGGCTAGTATAATAAACAGCCCAATGTCCTCTCCCTCCCTACTTAATTCCACTAACATAGCAGGTATATTTTACTAATAACATTGTTTAAATAAAAGGAATTGTTTAGAGTTTTATTTAAAGCCGTAATCTTGTACTTATTTTGTTACATTATACCTTGTTAATTTTCAAACATTCTTATTTAGCTTTTAACAGGGAAAAAGGGATAACAACTAAAAGATTAAGGGAAAACATTTTTTATAACTTGGGGGAAATTCGTTCTGTGAGGGAGGTAAAAGTATAGACTTTATAACTAGGTAAATATGGTTAATATAAGGATTATCCTAATTCCTAATTTCAGCTATTCCCTTATCCCTGTATAGTGAATATAACTATATAGGTAAATATGGTGAATATAAGGATTATCCTAATTCCTAATTTCAACTATTCCCTTATCCCTGTATAGAGTATATAACTAGGTAAATATGGTGAATATAAGGATTATCCTAATTCCTAATTTCAAACTATTTCAAGCTGTTTTAGTTTTCATACTTCAAACTCATTGATACGGGGAGAGGACAATGGAAAATAAATTAAAAACTTAAAATTTTTTGCCTTAATTTAATTATTAGAGGAATAAAAGGGTGTAAATTGTCTTTTTAGTATCAGGAGAGGGGATTTATTAGGAGGGATACCCCCCCCCCCCCCGGAAAACTACCTTAAATCATGTTCAAAGGGATATTTCCTAAATAGAGCCAAATCGGTCAAGAAGTTAACGAGATTTTAAGTTTCATCCAAACAGACGTTTAGACATATAAAATGGGATATCCTGCTTGGCTCTCAGAAATGTTTTTATCCTTGTTATATATTAAAATTTTTGCTTTCCCTATTACAAACGCATCTACTCTACAACTATTGCTTGTCAGTTCTTACATTTACGCAAATTATAAAACTAATATTAGTGCAATAGTCTTTAAAACACAGTAAATTAACTTAATACTTCTAAGAATTTTAAATACACTATAAAAAGAAATATTTTCATTTTAATAATTTTATTCGGTTGTTATGAAACTATTTTCTTATAGATGAAATATATCATTTAAAACAAACTTTGGTCTTAATTGTACTTGTTTTATTTTGTTTTTATCCATTTGAGCGCACGTAAGTCAAACATTATCATATCAAGTTTAAATGATAGATATCAACGCATACTTTATTAGAAAATGGCAAGATACTTTTTGTGAAATAGACTACCCAGCAATTTTAAGGGATAAGACAATGGACGGTAAATTAATGTACATACTCAATAGTAATAAAAAATTATTCTTCTGTAGATTTGAAATTATAAGTTTAAATAATTAAATATTTTAATAAAAATAAACAATTAAGATTTTTAAAAATACCCTAAAATTGTAAGCAAAACAATGAGAAACGTGTTTGTAAAACTTTGGGTCCCAGTAAAATTTACATTCCTTCGCCTAGTTGAAGATTTTTTGTAGGCCATTTTGTGTTTGTAATAAAAATGTATAAGCTTGGCCGTTTGTCCGATAAAAGGTTGTTGTTTAAAAGGGTTCTCTGTAATTCTTAAATAAAAGTAATATGATATATTTCTGTCTTGTGTGGTGTATAGCAAAGGATCTCGCTATTGATGCTGAAGTATTATGGGTCTCCTTTACAGTGAATCTTCTCATAGGTCCTCCAGATAAGGTATTAATAGCTATTTTGTGGGTTTAAAATATTAGTATGGATGTTTAAAAAACACCTGATCCATGCTTGTTATAAAGGATTATCTACTTGGGTTTACATAGCACGCACATGTAGAGGGACATGGATGAATTTTAGAAACTTTTGCTCTATTACCCAGTGAGCAAGAGCACATTAGGCTGTTTATTACACTAGTCCCCAAAGTCTTATAAATAATAATGTTTTCTTCTTCTTTTGCTCAACAACTTTGGCGACCTGTTGAGTTTTAATTGGTTGGATACGTCGTGGAGAGAGGTCCTCAGAGACGCATGCTCTGTGCGGGTGCAGCACAGCTGAATTTTTTTCAGCTAGCTGCGGCACTTTTAGCTCAATTGATATTTATAAGGGCTAATCAAAGTGCTCCCATTTTCCAAAATGTGTGCAGATATTGTCATCAAATTATTATATACCAAGAAGTAACCTCTCAATCATCAAAGAGACAGTGAAAAAATTCGGTTTTTATATGTATTCCCACATCTGAACCCATTAACCCTCACCACCCTCCTAGTGAAATTCAACACTTTGACCGTTGATACTAGCTGTCTTGAAATAGAAGCCAGAGTGGGAAAGAAGAGCAAAGGGGAAGAAATTGGAGAAATTCACCACCCCTTTTTCGGTTGCAACTCCTGCTATGCAGTTTCTCTAAGCCCACCCCCATGGCTAATCTTAATTAAGAAGAAGAATGGGGGAAGGGGTAATTAATTTTACCTTTTGAACCTTGGTCAGGGTTACCCATGGATCTTATTACAATAAACTGGGTGTTGTAACAAAGAAACAGATATTAATGACACTGTAAAAATGTAAATTTTCCCAGCCATAGCAAGTTTTTGGACATCTGAGGATTTGTCTGCAAAGTTATTCTGAGAAAGTACTTCATACTGCAGAAGAGGAGTTCTGTTTTGTGTGCTGAAGCTGCATTTTTATAATTTATGCATATTTTCCCATAGAGTAGTACTATGGATGCCTATAGAGTAGTACTATAGATGCCCATGGAGTAGTACCATGGATGATGTCTGGTCAATGGAGCAGTACCATAGCTGGATGAAACAATTTTACAACAACCTGATGCTTCCTGTGGAGTAGTACCAAGAAGGAAGACAATATTATGTTGTTTATGGAGTAGTACCATAAATTCTTCTTATTAGACAAATCATAAATATGATAATAATAACATTAATTTTATCAAAATGTAGCTATTAGAACAAAAACATTATTTTATTTTGTATTGTGCATGTACAATTTTAGTTATTTATGTATGGTATTTTCCTCAAGATGAAATATATCATTTAAAACACAATTATGGGTTATTTTGTGTATCTTCATTGAGATATGCCCTTTACTAAAAGAAATATTACATTTTAAGAGGGGGGGGGGGGTTAGATCTAGTAAATTTGTTTTCAAAAATTTTGAAGGCCATTACCCCACATCGACGTACTTCTTTTTTCAATTAAATTATTTTTAATATAAACTACCCCCCCCCCCCCCCCCCTCCCAGAATACATATGTATAACATAGCGGATTTAGATCAAAATCTAAAATAAAATTTACAAGGAATTACAAACTTTTTGCTTCATCGAACTTTGATAAATGCCGATTAAAGCTAGAATTAGGACAAACAAAAAATAACTCTTGTGAAGTGTCATAACTTGATAAGCAGAACATTTATTTAAGTCTTAACTAAATTTGTTGGAAAATTGCTTAAATACAGAATATAGTAAAGGGACATATTTTCTAAAGTTTGAAACCGATAAGACATGTCTGCTTTTTATGTATTGTTATGAGCTCTACTTCTATAGATGTTGTCATTCTTTTTTATATTTTGATTGTATTCTACATTACTTGTTATAATTATACTTTTAATTTATTATGACAAAATCATTGGATATAATAATTAGCAATTTTAACAATAATATACTTGAAAGTTAAAGAATAACCTTTTTATTTTACCAAAAATATCTTTAAAAATTGGAATATGTTACACAAAAGAATTGATCGTATATTATAATAAAACAATAGAGGGGTAAGGGGATAAATAACTGCCTGTTTTCTTTCAGTCCGTGGACCCTTTGCTGACTTTCAATTGTCTTAGAATTTGACCCAGAGCCATTTCGCTAGAAAAACAGCAGCAAGCAATTTGCTAGCAGACGAAAAAGGTTCCACGTTGGGGCAGATTTATTGATTGTGTAGTTATTTTACAATTTAAAAATATTTTGGTCATTCAAAAATTTTGATATTATTTTCTAAACTTAAGTTTTAAATCCTTAAAAAAAGCATAAAGCAGCAAAAGTTGTCAAAAGTTTGACTTAAATTATTGAAAACTAATTGCTTAGTTTTCAAGTGTCAAACAAAGTCAGTTGCGGGTACAGGGAAACGTAAATAAGAATTTATTTGTTATTTGTATGGCATCATACTGTTTTGAAACAATCAGCGGCTGTGCCCCTAGAGTGGTATTATCCCTCCAAATAGATATAAACCTTCCCAGAACCTTCAAAAACTTCACTTTGAAAACTACACCGTAAATAAGATCCATATCAGTTTGGTGGTTTGCAACATCCATCGTTACACAGAAAGATAGACACACACACAGACAGAGATCCTTTTAATTTATTATTATCCTATTCGCTAAACATTACGGTTCTCCTTTACAGTGAAGCTTCTTATACGTCCTGAGATAGTTTAGGCTATTTTTTGATAATTCTGGTTATGGCTTAAGGCTATTTTTCTGCCCTTCCTTCGGAAATCTAGCCCTTAAATGCTAGAGACACAGCCGAAATTAAGGATTAAAGCACAAAATATGAACAGAAATTCTCTTTATCCATGATGCAATGTGTCAAATTATTGTTTGAAACATTGTAATTATAAAGGTGGAATAATAATCAAAACTGAACCCTCACTTCTGCATTAAAAAAAAACTATTTATTTGCTTTCATAAATGCAAAATAGGTGCACCTAAAAACTTCTAGATAAAGGTCATGCAATCAAAGGTTTGGTTGTAGGCAATAGTTTAAAGACCTACCAAATATTTCAGGTTCTTCCAAGGAGGGAGGGAGGGGACATTGGACTGTAAATTATACTGTTACCCAAAGATTTTTAAACATGTTCGTCCATTCGTTGGTTTAAAGCTTTACAGATTTTATTAAATCTATTTTGGTTTGAATTTAACACCATTTGGTATTTACATCAATTTATTATCCATTTCATCCCAAGGATCTAAAGGTTTAATACAATGGCAACCAAATTAATGTACATTCCCTCAAAATTACCCATTCTGTAGATTACAATTAGTGGTTGAAGCGTTTGAATTCTCGAATCTCAACTTAATAAACCAACCAATCAAAATTTATTCCTAAAGTTATTAAGCCAACGTATAAGAAATTGTTATTATAAAACTTTTGGGATAGTGTAATAAATAGCTCAATGTCCCCTCCCTCCCTGATTTCAGCATTAAAGATTCCTGGTAATTGGTATCTAAGATGTTATCAACCATCCATGGCATTTTTAATTTTTGCCGGTTACTACGCGTAAATGATTGCACACCACAATCAAAACTTGAAGTGGTTTTGACAGTTAACAAAATTATGGAGTAATTACAATTAAAACAAGGATAATAATGCCCCGAAGTAGTAGAGTTGTGGTCCAAATAAATGTATACGTATAGATGTAAAACCCAAACAACTACCTTGCCCAAGTGGTGGGTACCTTTTTCGTCTGCTGCAAATGGCTTTCTGCTATTTTGTAGCTAACAACTTTGTTGTGTTTCTAGCGCTATTGGCTGATATTTAAAGAACCAATTGGAAATCGGTACTTGGTCTACACCCCGTGGGTAGAGCTACTTTAATATGGTCCATTAGTTTTCCTTCAGATTAACTATTCCTGTGCATCATGCGTTTGAAAGAGCATGTTAAATATTGTGTGTCTATTGTATGAGGCTGTTTTGAGAGATTTGAACCTGACAGCAAGCTAAGGAATTATTCTTTTCAGTTGTTGGTTGAAAAAATACTACAATTCACAAAAAAGGAATATAAGAATAAAATTCTGTACCTTATAGGGATCTAAAGTGAAAAGACAACTGCTTATAAATTAATGTTTATCCCCAATGTTATTGATGATACAATTATTACCTCTTCTGTGAATTAAAATTGGTGGCTGAAACATTTGAACTTTTTGAACCAACCAATCAAAATTCAATAAAAAACCCTAAAGTCGATAAGCCAACGAGTAAGAAAACGTTATTTTAAAACTTTGGGTACTAGTTTAATAAACAACCTTTGTTACTTTCGTATGCCCTGTTCTATTACTTGTTTTTTATTAATCCCAAAAATGCTTGTTTATCAAAAAATATCTGGGAAAATTCTCCAAAAGCTTAAAAAACACTGTTTGAAAGGCATTTTTTGGACCAAAATTAATCCTGATATTTTATCTAAACAAAATATGAATATTTTTGGAAATTATCTTTTTTTTGCTTGGTTGGCTAATAAAAAGGATAAAGGGATAAGTAAATGGAAAATAAATGCTATTTGAAAAATATAATTTCCGTCAATCAAATGTAAAAAGAAGATAATTCAATCTTTTATTAAAAATATCAATAATTTATTGCAAATGTTACAGATATTTATGTTACATAAATGGGCCTTTCATTTCTTGCTCTGTACAATCTTTTTAACTTTTTAAAAATTACTCATCCTTTAGCCCTGGCAATAATAAGCTTTCATGCAAGGTGGGCTTTCATTTCCGCATATTATCACATCAGCATTGAGTGTCAATTAAAGTAAAATAATAGAGGAGGCATAAGCTATATGTAATTATGCCCACAGGACGGGGACCATGCTAATAGCATCGAAAATATATAAACACTGCCGAGTCCCTACAAAAAGAACAGAAATCAATTTGCTGACAGACAAAAAGGGTCCCCACCACTTGAGCCAGGTGGCTGTCAGTATTATACATCCATGTTTATACAATTATTGAGTTTCATATTCGCATAAAGACAATCAAAGCAAATCAATTAGATCTGAGGTTTTTATGTCACCCATGCGGATTCGAACGCACACTTTCATGCAATTGAGTTATTTATAAAGCAAATACTACAACAATATAAAATCGAAAATTTTCGCATCAAATTAAAGATACACTCTAGAAGTTAAAGATATATTTTGAGGAAAGATTTTTGGTCTTTTCTCTTGAAAGGGCTGACGTAACCTCCACAAAAATAGACAAACACCTTTCCAGGAAGATTTTAAAATTTTCCCCAAAATGCAGATTTTGTTAATCGTGATCTTTAAGGATGGATAGATAGATAGACATTATATTTCTTTCATATTAATAACAGTTAATTATCGCATCGTATTATAGACAGCTTTCCGAGGATATTAAAACTAAAAATTATAAGATTAAAACTAGTTTTGTTAGCCCCTTGGGAACGAATGTCCGGGCTTACAAAACTGGTATGGAATTTATTATTATTTAAATATTTGTTGGAAAATGTCTGTAATTCGATGCTATACATTAATTTTCAGTATGGCTAAGATCTAGTTATAATCCAGCGGATACTAATCGGTTTCGAAGCCACACTGGAAAAAGGCATAAAAAACAAACAGAAAACTGTATAGTTGACGACTGTCCCTTTTTATAGCTGCTTTTGTGGTGAACTGAAATTAGTTTCCGAATGTGAACACATTTTCCTAGGTGTTTCCCAATCCTATCTCAATATTTGCTACTAGCTAAAAAACCTTCAAACTTCCAAAAAAAAATCTAAATTTGAAAAATTAAAACTTTGAATGTATAATGTATAAATCGTTAATACATTCAAATTTTGATTTTTTTTTTTGAAGTTTGAAGGTTTTTTAGCTAGTAGCAAATATTGAGATAGGATTGGGAAACACCTAGGAAAATGTGTTCACATTCGGAAACTAATTTCAGTTCATCGCTTTTGTCCAGTGAAAATTTTATCTATAATCCTAAAAACAAACAAAACCTTCCGGCTAATTTCATTATACAAAATGCACGCCCTTACACAAACAGGGAAGGGTATAACAAAAAGCTTTGAACAGGTCTTCACCCTGCAGGGAACGAACGTACATTTTACTGAAACCCAACGTTTTGCACAAAAAATCATCTTTAATACGTTGAAAAACTTTTAATCTTAATGGGTAGTACAAAACCTCAGTGTTCAAACTTTTCCACCTATCATCTTCTTTGTTATACCATTTAATTATTGGAATACTTACTCTTGCGTTTCAAAATGAAATTCACCTTTTTCTTTCATGAATATAGTAAAGGAGCCATTTTAGGATTATTCCTTTTCTAAAACAACAAAAAGGTAACTTTAGAATAGAAAAATAGGCAATGTTTCATAAACTGATTTTGAGCATTAAAACTTGTTGCTATATTGATGCTATACAATAGATATTAGTGGCTGCGACCAAATAATATATGGACTCTGTACTCTGCGGTGAAAAGAGGAGGCATAAAAATAGCCTGGAACTATTCATAGATATATGTAAAGCTTAGAGAATATAGAGAACTCAATCGGTTCAGAGTGGTTGAAAGATCTTGACGTACAGATAGAATTTTTTAATTCTAAAAAGAGCAAATGAAACTAAAAGCCACAACATACAGACTAACCGACTTAAATTATTTTTAGAGTATATGTGTAGTTTTTTTTATTACTCGGTTTTTCCGGGACTGAAGTGGAATAAAAAAGGTCATATTTACAAAATTTTGCAAATTTTTATTTGTTTGGTCGAAAAAAAGCCAGTGGGGGGCTCGAGAGCCTTTTTGAGGACTATCTTTAATCTGACAGAAATATAAGGATAAATAATAGGACATAAAATGAATAATCTATAATACAAAGTAGCTTGATGTCTGTCCTTCCGTCTGTCTGTCCGTCTTTCCCTTAAGATCTCGGTAACCACTAAACTGATCGGATTCTACTCTTCAGGGAATATACCTACTGGTCCTGTGGTGGTTTTAGACTATTTTCTTGGGGCGTGGGACACCCCCAATCCCCCAAAAAATAAAAAAAATAACCCCTCATTTTTTTTTGATGATAGAGATGATGAAGATCCTCAATTTTTTTTTGATGATGCAGATGATGAAGATCCACCACATGTACTACATTTTTTTTAATTACCTCTTGGGGCAAAGCCCCTCGAGGATAGGTGCGAAGCTGCTAGTATATTAGAAGTCCTGAAGTTTTAACTTGAATTTGAATTTTTCACTTACCTTTTGATTGTATTTTTTTATCTGAAAGTCCTTACTATTTTGGTATTGAATTGTATTCGTTTAAGTTTCTACTGATGGTTTATTATCAGTGGAAAATTGTCTAAGATACGATGCTATACATGAATTTTCAATACGTCCTAGAACTGGTAATATCCATCAGATGTTTATCGGTTTCGAAGCTATACTGGAAAATCCTTTATTTTTTAACTAATTCATAATATTTATTTTAGAAAGGAAATTTTTTACAAATTTACTTACTATTTTTCCCTGTATTTTTATCTATAAAATTACAAGCTTAAACATGGCTCTTATCTACCAAGGGGGGTCCAAAAACAACAAATTATATTTGGGGGGTATTTGAAAAGCTAAGCTTTTTTTCATACATTTAGACCGTCAGTCCTTAATGGATAGCTCTAATTGTTGATTTGGGGATGTTAGAATTGTTCTATCGACTTTAAATCATCTGTAACTTTGTAATTATTAAGTAAATCTTAAAAGCGTACAATCTTTATAATTATTATCAGAAAGTTCAATTTTACATAATAAATGTGATTTTATATTTCATTTTATTTACTCCCATCTGAGCCTCTAACATCTAGGAATAAAAATAGCCTGAAACCACTATGAGACCTATGTGAAGCTTCCCTAAAATAGAGATATTAATGCACATTCAAACAAAAAACCTTACTACTTTATTATACTATAGGTTACTATAGTAATCTGGGTAATATCGTTTTTAAATAAAGTTATATGCAAACATAGACGTCCAAGGGGGGGGGGATAAAGGGGTGATTACCCCCCCCCCCCCCCCCAAATTTTGGATTATCAATTTTTACCCCCCCCCCCCCCCAAATAAAAAAATGCCTCTATGAAATAAGGATTACCCCCCCCCCCCCCCCAAATTAGCTTGGGGATGCCGTCGTAGACACCCCAAAAATTTTTTTTCAAAATTTTACCCCCACCCCCCCCCCCAAATAAAAAAGCTTGTTCGCCCCTGTAAGCAAAGCATCTTTTTGATTATGTCTCAAAAAGTATGTCCATGGTAAGTTTACTGTATTTTGGACAATAATATGATTTTGTTCACTTCTAAGCAATATCACTGAAAAATGTTAATATTTTTTTCTTATTTCTTCTGCTTCGCATTTAGAGATGTTGTCATCCTTGTTTGAACAAATTATTGGGGGTTAGTTTTCATGTTTACAGATAACATCTATTTTTTAGTAGTAGCGAAGCTAACAAATAATTAGTTTGTCTGTGTGTCAGTCCGTCATTTTTACTTACAATGACCATGTGACAGGAAGATAAGTTTTTGTCAACAATTCATTGTATTTGATTTATTGCATTCTTTCTTTATTGATTACATTTATAGATTAATAATTATAATATGCAAAAAAAATACAGTTAGTCCTATTAATCATTTAAAAAAGTATTTCTGCAATTTAAAGGTTCTCATGTATTTAAATTAAGTGACTAGTTGTGATTGGAATATTCTACTGGTTTTAATAAAAGTACTTTTGTATGTTGTCATACTTGTTTATTTTAAATCAGAGGGGGGGTGCGTTTATATGAAGGATGTTTGGACATCTTTAAATTAAGGCAATTAAATGTTTAAGATCCTAAAATATAATGTTCTTCATGAAAAAAACTTTTTTTAGTTACCAAAAAAAATCAAGGGGTTGATTTATCACTCTTCAAATAGCTTAAAACCTTAAATGGGCCTATACAACACTACCCTAAAAATTGTGGAATGATCGGTCCTGAAGTTTGTGAGATCTTAAAAGGCATTCAGAATTACATATATGAAGCAAATATCACATTTCTCAAAAGTGGTCCAAAATGTGCATTATTAGAAATGTCATTGGACAAAGAAAAAAAGGTCAAGGAACCTTTTTTCAAAACAATGTCAATGTAAAATATCTTAATTTTTCATCAAAAAACTGTAGGTGGTAAAAAAAAGAGATTTTTATTGAGTAGAACACCACTAACCCTAGAAAAATTTTCCCTAACCACTTCCGAAATTCAAAATTATATTGTACTAAAAACATAAAGTTGTAGTAAATATGTCACCAGAATAATGATATGCTGATAATATGTCAGCAATGACTACTTTTCTTTTAGTTAGTCAGTCGACATAAATAATGTTAAAGGTCGATGAGAAGTCAGTCATGTCTACTTTCATTTCATGCCATCAAATACACATTCTTACGTGCTAGCGGTTACGCTCTAGGGGCCTATAGGGGCACTTGAGGTCATGTTGAACTCCACCTCTCCATTTTTTATGTAGGTACAAAAGAAAAAGTAGAAAATATGGATTTTTTTTGGGGGGGGGGGGCGGGAGGTGGTGGTGCCCTCTTCCAAAATAGCTATGAATCTTCCCAGGACCTACGAGGAGCTACATTGTAAATGAGAACAATATAGGTTCAGCGGTTAGCGAGATACTTCGGCATAGACAGAATTTAGCACTCTATTGATACTGTAATCTATACTTTCTTAAAAGATGTTTTGTTTTTAGGGCATGTTTTACATGGGCAAAATCTTAAATATCTCATAAACAAAACAAAAAAAATCTATCAAAACAAAAATGAAAAATATTCTAATTTTTACAATAAACGAATAAAAATGATATGTTCACAGTTTAACAGTTTTGCTTTTATGATAAACAAAAATAACCCCTGTTTATTACTGATTACTGATTATTGCTAGCTAAGCACCTAAAGTGTTTAAACCTTTTGGGGCCAGCTAAAATTTTTATCCCATTGTTCTCCGATAAAATAAGATTGTTGTTTGTTCAACTACGAAATTAAGGGGTTGGTAAATGGAAAATAAATTAGTGTTACCTCTCCCTATTTTCGCAGGGACCTAAAGGGATAAGACAATGGGCGGTAAATTTTTGTACATCCTCAATAATGATACACAAACTACCCCTTCTGTAGATTACAATTAGTGGTTGAAACCTTTAGAAACCCAACTTAATTGATCAACCAATCAAATTCATTATAAAAGTTCCTAAAGTTGTTGGGCCATTGAGTAATAAAACGTTGTATAAAACTTTTGGGGACTAGCGTAATAAACAATATCATCTCCCTCCTTGCTATTTGCTTGTCAAAAAGGTAAATAATAATTTTTACAGATTCCTGTTCTCCTTTAAATGGAAATATCATTTGCTATTAATGCGCTTCTTATGAACACAGTAATAGTGTCTGACTGATTATGCCGTAACAAAAAAAATTAGCCAATGAGAGGCCACTATAAATTTTACCATTGGTCAATAACGGCCTCTCATTGGTTAATTTTTTTTTGTTACGTCATAATCAGTCAGACACTATTACTGTGTTCGCTTCTTATAGACATACTTGCATTTCTTACATGAAGGGAATGAAAAACAAGGATGACAACATCCATAAAAGCGAAGCACTGAAACGGTAGGACAAACGGACATTAACACTTGTATAGTGTCTAAACTGAATTATCAGAATATAAAAGTATAAGAGTCGAAGCAAAATTGTAAGTAAATTTGTTGAAAAACTTCTTGATATGTTTATTGAGTTTATGGACATACTTACATTTTTAGGATTTGATTATAGAGTTGCTTCGCTTAAAATATTGTTCTTTGTTGTCCCAGGAATCAATATACCAAAAATCAGATCAAACGGATAATTAGATCACATAAAAATTTGCTGTTAAAAAATTAGAAAAATCAACATGTTTAAAATGGACGTACGTACGGACATTCTGGTAATGATTATAGAGTTGCTACGCTTTCTAAATCGTACCTAACTACTACAGGAATCATCATGCAAAGTTAAAAATCGATAGGACAATTCTAACATGCCTAAATTAACGAATAAAAGCTATCTATCTCGGACGGACGGACGGACCGACCCTAATTATAGAAAAGCTTCGCTTTTAAAAACATAAAGGGATTCAGGGAATGATTTGTCCTCCATTTGCCTTTCCCTGTACCCCTTTCTCAATACCCTTACAAAGTTTCAGCTATATATCAAAACTTTGTATTGGTAGTGAAAGATTTAATTCATCATATACATTAAACCAGAGAGAGGGGGGCGGACAATGGGCTGTTTTTACAACAGTCCCCAAAGTTTTATAATAACCATTTTCTTATTCGTTGGCATAACAACTTTGAGGTTTAGTAAGTTGAGTGTTCAGACGTTTCAATCACTAATTTGAATCTACAGAAGGGGTAATTTTGTTTATCATCATTTGGAGATGTGCATTAATTTATCGGCCATTGTCTTATCCCTTTAGATCCCTGACATTAAACGGTGGGGCATTTGAATTAACCCTATTGTAGTTGAGTATACAAAAACATGTGGATACTGAAATACAATTGAAAGCATTTTAGGATATTAAAATACACTTTAAAATTCTGTAGATATGCAATTCAAGGATCTAAAGAGATAAGAGATGTCCGATAATTTAATGTACATCACAAATGATTATACATAAAATTATCCCTTCTGTAGATTACATTTTTGGCTAAAACGTTTGGACACTCAATTAAATGAACCAACCTGTATAAGATCAATAAAAGTGTTGAGCAACTAATAAGAAAACGTTATCATAAAACTTTTGGGACTGGTTTAATAAACAGCCCAATGTGCCCTACCCCCCTTCCTAAACTTGCATATCCTATAGAATATGTATGCCCCCAGGACGGAATTAATACCATAAAAAAAACCTAGTTTTTACCACTTTTATGGTAAAATTTTACCAGCCTATACGATTTAAAAGGTGGTAAAATTTTACCGTAATCGTGGTAAAAACACTTTTGGTGGTATAGCGAGACGCTTTTTACCAGCGATTTTTACCACAATTATCGGTAAAATTTTACCAGATTTCCGGTAAAATATTACCATTTTAGGACGCAAATTTATACCAAATTTTTGACCAATTTTTACCACTTTTTTGGTAAAATTTACCGCAAATTTCTGGTAGATTTTACCGAAAAAGTGGTAAAACTGTTCAACACCTGGTAATATTTTTGCCCTAAACTGGTAAAATTTTACCAGAAATAGGGTAAATATGGTAAAAATTTACCAATAATTGTGGTAAAAACGGGTGGTAAAAATCACGAGAAAGTGGTAAAAAACGACCTTAATTATAGAAAAACCTCGCTTGTACACAAAACGCAAAAATAAAAAAAAAATTGTTTTCATTATTATCTTTATTGATTGAAACAACACTTAAACATATTTTTCTTGATTCTACTGCTCTGGCCGCGAAAACTGTTGCGCAACCTCCTGGATTTGCTGGGCACCGGCCCCATTCGACCTCGGTATCACTGATATTCAACCTGGAATAAAATTGCTCATTAGTTAATTAGATAATTACAGGGATATAAAGGGATAAGACAATGGCTGATAAATTGATGTTCATCTCTAATGATGATACACATCGTTACCCCTTCTGTAGATTACAATAAGTGATTGAAATGTTAGGACACTCAACTTAATGAACCAACCAATAAAAAATCAATAAAAGTACCCAAGGTTGTTAGGCCAAAGAATAAGAAAATGTTATTTGAAAACTTTGGGGGCTAGTGTAATTTACAGCCCAATGTCCCATCCCTCCCTACTAAATATCTAATCTATAATACAAAGTAGAACGATGTCTGTCCGTCCGTCTGTCCGTCCGTCCGTCCGTCCGTCCCAAAGATAAAGCCTATACTCGCTGTTTACGCAAATGTGTCAGAACTTCCCCCCCCCCCTTACTCTCACACCTAAATTTTTTCTTTTGAAAGCAAAAATAAAAGTGTGTAGGTTCGACTCCCCCTCTCCCCCCTCATTCATTTCCTACAGGCATCTTGACACGTGGCAAAAAAATCAGCAAACTTATCTAACTAAACATCTTTGAAAACGCAGAACGAGAAAAAATAAAGGGAAAGCTTACCTGGAAAACATAAGCAGTAACAACATCCCTGGCTAACAAGAACATGCTGTGTCCATACTACTCGGCATCATAACAGGGAACCCGATCTTGTCTGCCTCCGCCTTCAAGGTGTCCAGGCTCTGGTCCTCTCCGTGGTAACCGTGGATTACAGGTACGTTAGCGGCTTCCATGATCATCTAAAAAACAGGTTAAATATTAGAAAAATTGTAACGACAGACTTCTTTTAAATACACAGTTGCTTTTCCTAGAGCCTACTTGTGTTTCGTCTTAAAAGAGGATGGTTGGAGGGTTTTTACCAATGAAAATATTCGAGGTCATTTTTCCAAGAAGCGGTGTCATACCCCCCCCCCCCGCCAAAAAAACAGCATAAACATTCCCTGAAAATTATGGAAGACCAGAAGATTGAGATCGTACAGGACAAATGAACAGACATCCTGTTACTCCGGTATAGTATAGAGTGTTATTTTTTTCTACTTGAAATCAACCAAAATAAGTTCCTGAGTAGCTACTCTATCATTTACCTTAGATGTAGACTTGATACCCATATCTCTAATGGCAGTGGACGGTGGACCAACAAATATAACTCCTTTCTCCTGATAAAAAAAAAAATTTAAATTAAAAGGTAGGTATCATTCTTATTAATATAATATTACATTCTTGAAATTAACCAGAAAAAAACGTAAGCAGTACAGTGGCGTGCACAGGGTTTTTACGGGAAGGGATGTAATCTTAGAGGTTTTTAAAAAACGGGGGGGGGGGGAATCTACATAATTTTAATTTTAAGGGGTGTGTTGTCAACCCCATTCCTCACACTAATGACCGTGGACAAGATAATGAACGAAATATACATATATAAATCCCCAAATATATTGAACAAAACAACACCTTAGATTAGTTCAGACACTGCTAGTTTGAATGAACCAATCAAGATTTAAAGTTGTGAGCTAACGTGTTTATAAAACTTTGGGTACCAGTATAACTTCCAGTCTAATATCCACTCCCTCCCTGCAGTCAAATGGAAAATATTACCTGTCCAGGGATATAAAATACACGTGGATATTATTAATGACATATCATGGAAATTTGTTGTCATGAATTTAGGTTCCTAACATGGACTTCATATATTGGTCAGATCGTTTACCCAGAAGGAGGTAAGGGGGTGTTGTAAGGGAGGAATAAGGGTGTATCTTTATTTTAGCCCGCTGTGAGTACCGCTTTATTAGAGTACATGAAAAACTGGTGTAACATCCAGGTAATAATATATCCATTTACCCAAGAATCTTAAGGGATAAGACAATGGTCGACAAATTGATGTACTGTACATGTACAACCCCATTGATGATACACAAAATTACCCCTTACATAGATTACCTTTTGTGGTTGATACGTTTGGACACTCAACTTAATGTACCAACCAATCAGGGATCACTTAATCCCCAAAGTTGTTAAGCCAACGAATAAGAATACGTTATTATAAAAGTTTGGGGACACGTGTAGTTAACAGCCCATTGTCCCCTCCCTCCCTGCATTTACCTGGCAAAGATTAGCAAACTCGACATTCTCGGAGAGAAATCCATAGCCAGGATGTACAGCATCGGAGCCGGTTTCCGCCGCAACCTAAGATAATACAGTGTATGGTCAATAGTAACTAAGCCCCTAGAGGCCTCTAGGGGCACTTGAGTTAGTGGTGAGTTGAAATAGATCCCAACATTTTTTTATTTTAGTTTCAATAGAAAAAGTAAAAAAAATCCATCTTAAGGCTTAAATATGATCAGAAAATAGAATAAAACCAACTCAGGACCTATGTGATGCCTACCTAAAATAGAGAACCCAATCGGATCAGTAGTTATTTAGAAAAAAAGTCTTACTGCTTTATATAATAGGATGATGCATATAAGAGTTATTTTAAATCTTAATAGGTAGATTCTTCCAAGTTTCAATTTAAATTATCAATCACACCATTAAGCAAAAAACAACACCCATTTTTTTTGCAATGTGAAAGGTGTGGGGAGGGGGGGGGGCTGGGAAAGAGCCGACCCACTACCTTGAATTTTAATTTTTCAAAGTTTTTAAAAAATAAAATTTTTGGGGTAATTTTTCTTAGGCCTATAAAAAAATCCATGTATAAATTAAAACCTTTCCGAGACATACAATAAGCTTCAATGTAGAGGAGAGACGTGTACGTACGCTAGATATTTCGCTACAAACGAAGACAAACAAACATCCTGTTACTTTTATTTAAGGATTATTTTAATCAATCAATTCTTGTAATGTCCATCTAAAACTAATACCTAACAGTATAATGTCAGAGATATAAAGGGATAAGAAAATCTTTAATAAAGCAATAAAAGAGATGGTAGGCATTTAAAGTTAGCAAATTTGGAAATTACACTAATATATTTTGTTTATATACTAAATTGTTTAAAGTAAAAAGGTTCTTTGTCTTTAGCTTAAGATTTCGATAACTACTAAACCGATTGAGTTCTCCTTTATAGGTAGGAAAGCTTCTCATATGACACGGAATGGTTTTAGACTATATTTCTGTCCCCTATCTATCCTTTTTAATACAGAGCCCCTAAATGCTAGGGCCGCAGCCGCTAGCAATATCTAAACTAATCTTAAAATTTAAAATTTTACCTTGGTGGAGGGGATCTACCACCCCCTCTGCCACCACGTCCTCTGAAACCACCCCTGTCCCCTCCACGGTCTCTGCCTCTAAAGCCACCCTTATCACCTCCCCTTCCTCTAGAGCCACCTCTGTTATTTTTAAATGTTTTCATTTTGAAAAAAAAAAATTCGATGATTTTTAGTAAGTATTTTGGAAGATTAATTTTAAATTTTTTTATCTTAGGTACTGCTGTTTTATTAGCGCAGCAACTTTATAACAAAACTGTACGTCAGTCCATGGCGAAATTACAAAAAATGCATTGCTTTTAAACGTTACATTTAATAAATAGGCCTACCTAAAGATTTTCTAACTTTTACTTTTTAAAACAAAAACTTTCCTAGAGTAATGTGGGGGGCTGCGTCTTTCATACCTATCCCCGCCCCCACCCCGGCCTCTACCTCTGTAAGAACTGCGCCCCCTATCACCTCCGCCTCCACGTCCCCTGCCTCGTCCCCGGGATATTTCCACTCTCAGCCGTTCACCGGCATATAATGTACCGTTCATTTCCTTAAAAAATAAAGTGAAGTAAAAATAACTTCAAGACCTGAAGTTTGTTTAATAACAATAAGGTAAAAATAAATCAAAACAATTCCCTATAACTTAAAAATACCTCCTACCCTTGTGGAATATTCTAAACCCTTCTTGATCTCCCTAAACCTAACTAAAAGCAGTAGTGAAAGTTTCAAACAAAAAATTCAAGTAATGAAAAGGTGAAGGCAAGCCTTGACTTTTAAGGGGGTGGCAACACCCAGCCATTTTGTTGTAAAGAAACCAAAATATTGTTTGTATTATTATACAGATCTACAAAGATAAATATAAGCTGCGAAACTTTTCTGTAACTTACTTCTTCAACTGCCCCCTATGTTTCAAATGCTGATCTGAGGTCTTGTTTCTTTACAATCTAAATAAAAGAATTTGTTATAATCAAAAACTATAGGTATGAAACTAAAAAAATACGACAAAAGTAGAAACCTTATACTTTTTAGCTAGACCAAAATAATCAGTAGGTAACAAGTTTGAAATAGATAGGACAATTCCTACATGCTTGAATTAATGATAATAGCTATGAGTTTCGTCCATACAGACCGGCCATCCAACACTAATTATAGAAAAGCTTCGCGTTTACAAAAAACATAATTCCCTTCCACAAAATAACAATGATAACGTTTATGAGAGTAAAGCTCTCAAATAAGACAGTGGGACAAACGGAATTTTGTTGGTAAAACTTCAAGGATTTTAAGGGATAAGGCAATCCCCGATAAATTGATCCACATCATTAATGATTATTAACAAAATTACATCTTTATAATTATAATTTTTTTTTCAATTTTTTTCAATTTTTCCCCCCCCCCCCCCCCCCCCCCCGACTACCGACGAACAAGTATTTTAGGTTAGGTTAGGTTTTAGGCTAGGGAGCCGAGCGCTGCGGCTAGGCAGGCAAGTGGGCCGAGCGCTGCGGCTAGGCAGGCAAGGGGGCCGAGCGCTGCGGCTAGGCAGGCTAGGGAGCCGAGCGCTACATTTCTAAAAGGATAATACCACCTACTCTAATGAATGTAGAATATACGTGGATATTACGACAGGGGGAAAAAATTGTCGTTATTTTAGCTTGCTAACATGAAATTCGTTTATTGGTCAGTTTGTTCAACCAGTAGTAGGGTAAGGATTGGGTTTAAAGAAGGGGGGTATCTTTATTTTAGCCAGCTGTGAGCATCTCCTTATCAGAGTAAATGAAAATGTGGTACAACATCCCAGTAATAATATATCGATTATTTTTATAAACTTTAATGGAAAAAACATTAAAAAAATAATATACCTGTCTAGCTAACACTCTGGTAAGGGTTTCCATAGTCTTAAACCACTCCCGGATTAATTCTTCCCATAAAGTTAGTCCACTCAAAACCTAAAACAAACGAACTTATTTTGACAAGTAGAAAAGTTGGTGGAAAAATAATTCATCTAAATTAATGAAGCAAAAATTCGTCCCCAAACTTCATTTTTAATTCTTGATACAGATTTTAAAGGGTGGGGCTTAAAGGGTGTTAACTCCACTCAACCCGTAAAACCCCTTATTTGTTTCCCTTCAAAATTAAAAAAAAAATATATTAGATTACCAACCTCAAACCTTTGAAATCCCTCATTTTATCCCTCTTAAAATTAAAAGCTTGACGTACAATCAACCATTGGTTGTCTTTAGGACGATTGGCAAATAGATCTGATTCCTGTACTGTAGAACAAATAAAACATTATGGAATGGATATAGAATATACGTGGATATTGATGACAGTGGAAAAATTGAAGTCAATTTAGGTTGCTAACATGAAACTCATTCAATGGTCAGTTTGTTTATCCAGTAGGACGGGACGGAATGGAGTAAAGGGGGCGAATTAGGGTTATCGTCATTTTAGCCCACTGGGAGTTTTACTTTATTAGAGAAAATAAAAATCTAGTGTAACATCCAAGTAATAAAATATCTATTTCTGCAGGTTATCTTAATTATAGTATAGCTAACATTACCTCTAGAAACTGATCCCAAAGTTCACAGGACACAACAACATAGAGATTAGCCTTGATCCATGTGACAATGAGGGTCTGGAAGATGGCCTGGGTCAACCTTCCTCCAAGGGTGTCCTCCCTGATAAGCATAGATAACTATTAACTAAAGATCTAAGAACAAATTAAATATAAATAGGCTATTTTTATTTAAGTGTGTAGGTAGGTATAAAGTATACTTTTTATCTAAAAATGGTATTTTTGTCTCTGATTTTATTTATCGCGTCGTATTATAGACAGCTTTCCGCGACTGGTAAAATGAGAAATTTTCAGATCAATAGCAATTTTGTTAGCCCCGAGGGGCCAAAGGACTGGCCTAACAAAGCTGGTATTGATAATATAATTTCTAGACTATTGTTCATAGAAAATTGTCTGTAATACGTAATTTTTCAGTATGGCCCAGAACCATTTTTAATCCAGGGGATATTTATCGGTTTCAAAGCCATACTGGAAACTCTTTGTTTTCAAATTTTTCAATATTGAAAAAAAAATTTCTAAGAGGATAATACCAAAAAAACAATTTAATGGACATTTTATATAATACGAAAAATTTCTTCCTTTCCCTGTACCTTATAAAAATCGTCGGAAAAAGCCGTTTTTTAAGCAAACAAAAGCGCGTTTTGCTCTATCTGTGAGATATTATGAATAAGATAATGTTAAGATGAGAAAAATTTACGTTCACAGTCCCTTTAAAGACACAATACCTGTAATAATAATGTACAAACTTTTCAACCACTAATAATACCCTGGCCTTTCTAATTAAAGCCTAGGCAGAGCAATGCTGGTTAGCTCAAACGTGTACCGTGGTTTCTGTAGAACTGTTCTTCTGAAGCCAATACAGGGTTACGAAAGTTTAAATTGATGTTTTTTTTTTTTAATGTTAATATTAAATGTAATATAGTTTTGTAATGACATATAAAATATATATTCGATAGAATATAAAAAAATATAGTGCATTCAATATTAAAAAAAATATTTAAATATATATATAGTTGTTAACCATATATGATCCATATAAGAATCTATTTCCGGCCGGGTTCTTAAAAGATATTGCCGCGTTTTTTCGACATTTTTTAAGCTATGAATAACAAGCGCGACATTCGCGAAATCTAAAAGAGTATACAATGATTTATTTAATTATTTCGCTTTTGATGGTACGGCCTTCATAGAAAAAAAAAGATTATCTTCAATCCATTTTTGCTGCATATTAATTAATGCATCTTTTTAGAGCTGTGTTAGACATTAGAAAAATTGCTAAAAAAATAATTTAAAATTCAGTATTTTTATGTTATATACTCTGTTTGAAATTCTATCGTCAACGTTCAATCAATCAATGTCTAAAAAACGCCGAAAAAATGTGGCATTCATCTTTTAAAAACCCATCTCGGTGGTATTTCCGGTTGGCAAAGACAACATAAATATAGAAATCATGAAACATTGTTGTTCCACAATTTTGCCACATTTTTAAACATCTTGCTTAAAAAAAATCTTCCTTGTAAATTCTACAAATTTAAATATTTAGAGAAAATTGAGTAGTAATTTACTTCTTGATTCAAAATATTTGATTAAATTGAATCAAAACTAATAATTATTTTTGGCACTCTATATTCAAATAATCATAAGCTTATCCATAGTGCGCATGCGCGCACAGAGGTGCCATAAATTTCAAAACTTAAAAATATAAGTTTTGTAGCGAAATTAATTACTCTATAATTCGAAATCTCTGTCTTTCTTTTAGAAACATTCAGGGGAATATACGAAAGCTTATATTTATATTAAAGATGAAAAGTCGATAAATTCAAATGCACACGGCACATCTGCGTAAACACACCCTGGATTTTTTTTCTTTTAATTTTAATTCGTATGAAGCTAGCTCAAATAAGTAAATATTAAATTTGATATATTTTTGATGATGCGGGAGGATGTTTTAAAAGAAATGATGAAATAATTTTCAAGGTTTTAAAAAAAAGTTAGCTTCTTTTATGCGAAAAAATTCAATAAAAAGTAAAAAATTTTACCAAAAAGTTGGTCAAATTTTACCAAGTTTTTTTTTTGTTAAAGTCCAAAAATCTGGACTTAGCCTAAAAATTTACCTTGTCAATTTTTACCAAAAAGTTGGTCAAATTTTACCAAGTTCATTTTTTTTGGCAAAGTCCAAAAATCTGGACTTAGCCTAAAAAAATACCTTGTCAAATTTTACCAATTTTTTGGTAAAAATTGACCAAATTGCGTTTTTTTGTCTAAGTCCGAAAATTCGGACTTAACCTGAAAAATAGAGTTGTAAAATTGACCACATTTTTGGTAAAACTTCCAAAAGTGGTAAAATTAAAAAAAAAAAAAAAAATTTAAATTTAGGCTTCATTGTATAGAAGTCATTATTTTAAAGTACTACAACTGATTATGAAGAGCTGTTTTTTATTTAAAACACCAAAAACGGGTTTTTTTGTTTCGTCAAATTTTACAAAAAAAATGGTAAAATTTGACTAATTTTTTGGCTAAAATTTTTGCTGGTAAAATTTACCACGAAACTGGTATATTTTACCAGGTTGACCAGCTTTACCACTTTTCTGGTAAAACGATTTTTTTTTCTGGTATTTCGTAGAACCTGGGCCGTATGAATATGAGAATTATAAAGTTGCTACGCTGTTTTAAAAAAAAAGATTGAAATTGAGAAGGGGAAAGGAAAATTGCAAAAAATATTGATGAAGAAAAATAGATTTTAGTGATTTAGAATTATCAATATTAGTTTGAAGTGCTAAAAGAGTTATGTACTTTTTTAACAGTGGAGCTACTTTATGATTTTAACATATATGTATGTCTGTCAATCAAAAACTTACTTGTGAAGTTTGAACGTCAAATATTCACCATTTTAAAGGTTTCCTTAATATCTCATATGGACCACAGACAAACTGTTTGTATTTTTGATGCATTTTTTAAAGGATAAGTTGAGTTAGGTAAACGTTTGCAGAGCCCAGCTGGGTTAGTAATAGGTAAGAAAATGTCCCTTTAGGGTTCAAAGCCCCTTACCTATTGATTAATATTTTGGGAAGAAGGGGGGTTGTTGTTGTCAAGGAAATCACTTTTCCCATTTTGTTATGACGTGGGGGAGGGGGGGAGGTCTTCTTTTCATATTAACAAAAGATCTAAGTTTACCACGAAAATCAACCACATAATAAGTTTAAACTTACTAACAGACATACATAGACATACTCGATCGAATTTTGATAAAGCTATGCTGCAAATAAATAAGTGTTGGTTGGCTGTCTAATGAGCTCTAGTTATTGAGAAAATATACAAGAAATAGAATAGAGGGATTTATAGCTAATCTTTTACACTAACTTAATTAAATTCTTACACATATATATTCTCAAGGGTGTGCTATCATTTCCACACTTGATTAAATTTATCAGAACCGCAACTATTTTAATGGTAAATACTGCCAATACATATATCTTAATTAGTAACAATGGAAACAGGACATACGTGGATATTGTCTTCAATTTAGCTTGCTATCAGGAATTTATGTAAAGAAAAAATATGGGGAAGTAAATGCACACTATTTTCGATAATAGATTCAATACAACTAGATGATAAATTAAGAACAAGAAAAACAAATATGAATTATTGATGATGGGTTATTAAACGTCTGTAAACTTTACTGGTACTCAAAGTTTTATAAATACGTTCTGTCATTCGATGACTTTAATAAGATTGAGAACAGTCAAAGTCAAAGCTTTTCCCCCACAAAATAGAGATCTATTATGAATATCTATTTAATGAAAAGAATTTTTAGACTATATTTATACAGAATTTGTTTTTGTTTGTATTTAAATGAAACAAATATTATGAATCATTTAATTTTAATCCGTTTCACACTCCCTGTGAAAAAAAAAAGTTTTTGTTGACATCGTTACCATCATTAATCCTATCATATAAACTAGTAAGGTTTTTTTTGGCAGTAGCTTAAGATTTCGATAACTGCTGAACCGATTGGGTTCTCCATTTCAGAGCTGGATCTTTAAATCATTTTAATGGTGCGCCAAATCGGGGTGCGCCGAATTTCAGCCAATCACAGCTCGGCATTTCGTAAAATGCTGTGCTCTCATTGGTGGAAAGTTGGCTCACACCGAATTGGCGCACCATTGAAATGATTTAAAGATCCAGCTCAGGAAAACTTTGAATAGATCCAAAGATTTTTGGGCTATTATTTTTATAGATTTAAGTCATAGGGAGGATTAACCTACCTATTTAGAAAAAAAGAATAAGATAAAAAAATCCTCTAAAAATAAACATAAATTTTTCTTTTTTAGAATGACCGACAGGCGGAGCACCATGCAAATTATATTCTGAATGATCTATGCAGTAAGGGTGCATAAATGACACACTAACAACAAGAATTATCGAGTAGTTTCGCTGCTTAAAAATCTAAATTATATTTCATTGTATGATGTAAAAAATTCAACATGTATTATATAATATTGTAATTTAAAACACAAAAAAATGTATTTTCATTTAAAATTGAGGTTTAGAACAAAAGCATTGAATTACGGAGCATAATCAAATTATGGATTCATTTTAGGTATATGTGGAATAATCAGGCATTACAAGGATAGGCATATGGAAGATTAATTATCCTTTTCTCAATATTAATTCTTTGATTGATATCAACAACTAGATTGCTAAAGAGTTCACAAAGAAATCGATATATTATTACTTAATGTTGCACCAGATTTTCATGTATTCTAATAAAGTGATACTTACAACTGGCTTAAATAACAATCCACTATCATTAACCCCATCCCCTCCCCTACCCTTCTACTGGATGAACTAACTAATCAATAAATTAGCTCACCTTAGTAACCTTAGTAAACTAAATTTCCCCTGTCAGTGTCCATATATCCACGTATACTGTAACCATTCTTAACCCTTATAGATCGGGGGGGGGGGGGTCATGTTGACCCCCCCCCCTCTATTTTTTCAATGTCATTTTTTTTGTAGGTAAGATAGAGACTTGTGACTTCATGACTTTTTAAGTTTAGTAATTATACATCGGCAAGAGTTGATTTTATTAGGATATCTGGTCTGTGTCGGTCGTGGTGTCCGGTCAAAGTCGGTTGGGTAGCACCAAAATTAAAAAAAAATTCTAAATAAGTCTTAATTTCTACATTATGACTTTGTATATAAGGTAGAAACCTAATTTTTTTTGGTGAATACTGAGATATCAATGACCTTATGAAAAAAGTGGTGTTATGACCGTTTGACCGCACCCTGACCGACTTTATGACCGATTTTTGTCCGGCTTTTACTACAGACATATATCATGAATATCGTGGCTTCTATTACAGCTAGAGACCTATAAATTTTTTTTGTAAATCCTTGAGCAATAATAAACAGATAAAAATATTAATTGGCGCCGCCAACCGCCGTTTTACCGCCGTAACCGCCGAAAATGGCGGTTTCCGTTATTTGCCGTTTTTAGGCGATGATCAGAAAAAGTAATTTTTTTGTTATGAAAAATAAAAGTTCGTCCTAAAATTTGGTGATCCTAGCTGCAAAATTGGCCGCTCTACAGCTGTTTTAAAATTTAGCGGCTGGCCGCTAAAAAGCGGCTAAGGAGCGGCCTGACCGCTATGACTAGAAAAAGTAATTTTCTCTAAAAATACACATGAACCACCATAAAAAAATTTTACGTCTTTATCTGTAACAGAAGCCGAGATAGAGGGGGGGATCAATATGACCCCCCCCCCCCCCCGATCTATTAAGGTGTGAATAGGGGCCCGATCTGTAAGGGTTAAAGATATGAAAACACAAATATGAAGTCAATTTACCGGAGCCTTTCATTGATGATATTCATGCTCTGATATTTAAAATAGGAGAGAAAGAGTAATACTAGTGAGGAAAGAGAGAGACTCTCCTGTTTTAATTGAGTAGTGTATGTATTTGTTTCAAAGAATAACAAAAACACTAATTCAAACAAACACAAAGAGGGATCAAAACAGGATCAAAATCCATGGAGGGAGAGGACCTTAGTTTTAAAAATAATGTTATCTTATTCGTTGCTTGGTTGGTCATTGTCATTAAATTGAATATCAAAATGTTTCAACCACAAATTTTAATCTGCAGAAGGGTTAATTTTGTTTATCATCATTGGGGACAGTATATCAGTTCATCAGCCATTGTCCTATCTCTTTAGATCTCTGATCAAAAACAGGTATAGGCATTCGGATAAGTCAGGGAGATTGGGGACTCTGTATTAGCTTAAAAACTTTGGGTACTTTTTATAAATCTTTGTTTGTTTGTACACAATATTGAAGTGTCTAGGCTTTTTCACCAATAATTTTAATCTACAGATTGGGTAATTTTGTTTTATTGTGGGTGTACATTAATAAACACAATAAAAGCGTTCCAGACAAAGACTGTATTATGCAGTAATTTTTATCAAAATAACTATCCCTACCCCCAGAGAAGATCAACATAGGATTTTCAACCTTTATAAAATATTATTTGCATTAAACTTCTGGCTCATTACTTAAATTATATTTATTCATTTGTAGAAGATTGGTCCTTAAATGTAACAAGGATAGAGATATTTAGAGCATATCAAAGTTGAGTGTTTATCTAATGAGTTACTTTTTGTCTGAAGCAAAGTGTCTTAAGACGGTTGGACTGGTTTATGCTTTCAAGGAAGTTATATACAGGTCTAGTTTTAAGCCATAATTTCATCCGGTATATCTATAATACAAAGTAGAACGATGTCTGTCTGTCCGTCTGTCCGTCTGTCCGTCTGTCTGTCCGTCTGAAGCTTAAGATCTCGGTAACCACTGAACCGAATGGGCTCTACTCTTCAGGGAATATACCTACTGGTCCTGTGGTGGTTTTAAGATATTTTCTTGAGGGGTGGGACACCCCTAACCCCCCCAAAAATAAAAAAATCCCCTCCTTAGGGGAGACTTCAACGTCAAATAAGGTGATATCGTACATAAAAAATTAAATTTAACAAACAAAAACATTTAAAGTGCCACTAGAGGCCTCTAGGGGCGTAGCCGCTAGTACGGATAAAAAGTAAATGGAAACTAAATCCTAAACCCTATAAATAAAGTAAGGATTTTTTGTTTGTTCATTAAAATTTTGAGATCAACTGAACCAATTGAGACATCAATTTTTAATAAGCTTTATGTAGTTACTTGAATGGTTTTAGGCTATTGTATTTTTCTTTTTCTTCCCCTCCCCCTCCTATGAATAAGGAGGGGGAGGGGCGCAACCACCAGTATACAATAAACCCAGAAAGGTATAAGACAATGGCTAATAAATAGAAGTACATCCCCAATGATGATAAAGGAAATTACATCTTCTGTGGATTTCAATTAGTGGTTGAAACGTTTGGACACTCAACTTAATCCAACCAATCAAAACTCAATATAAGTCCCCAAAGTTATTGAGCCAACGAATAAAAATGTTACTATAATAAAATTTGGGAACTAGTGTAATAAACGGTCCATTCTTTCTGTAATTAACCATTACTGGTGAATAATAAAGAAATATCGCAACAACATTAACCATTGTTTTCTTTCTAATTTATTCAATAGAGGAACTTTCATTTACAAATAATTACAAATTAACAAGGATGCTATAATTCATAAAAGTCGGACAAACGAACATTAACAGAACAACAATTTAATAAAATTTCTTGAACTGTATTGCCAAATTTTAAGGACATACTGAATATGATAATTGAGCTGGATCTTTAAATCATTTTAGTGGTGCTATTTTACACTTTACACACTATACAATTTTTCTAATATCTTAGTTTCTGACATAATGATTCCTATGATTGTTAGGCATATTACCAAAGCTGGATCTTTAAATCATTTTAGTGGTGAGCCAGATTGGGGTGAGCCGAATTCCAGCCAATCACAGCGCGGCATAAAATGCTGTGCTCTCATTGGTGGAAAGTTGGCTCACCCCGATATGGCTCACCACTAAAATGATTTAAAGATCCAGCTTTGGTAATATACCTAACAATCATAGGCATTATTATGTCAAAAATAAAGAAAGTAGGAAAATTTTCATCATGTTTAAAGTGTAAAATAGCACTAAAATAGGTCTTACTGACTTTCTGGTAATGGTTAAAGAGTTACTACGCTTTTATATGTGTGTGCCTTATTGTAACATGAATCATCATAAAAAGTATGAAATCAATTGTTCGATGTTAACATAACTAAATAAACAATTAGCGTTATTCCTTGCCGACGTATTGACAGATCTTAAACGTAGAAAGCTTTGCTTCTAAAAACTTTCATTGAAAAAGATCCATGGCTCCAAAGAAAACCATAGAAAAATATGAAAAACTTGTGTATAAAGAATAAAATAGAACATCATTGAAGTATTTGATAAAAATCACAATTTTTTCTTAGTTGCTGAGTAGCAAAGTTTTTGGTAGCATAGCTTCTGTATACACACTTATATTTAGACAAGTATAGTTGTTGAAAAAGGATTTAGTGTTGAAGTGAATACATTAGGTTAGGTTATATTGGGTATATTGTAGTCCCGCAGGAAAGGGAAACACAGAGCCATTGTCACCCGAAGGGGTTAAGCAGGAAAGAAATAACTACCCCTTTTCAATCTATTTTTAAAAATGAGCAGGGGGGATAGAATTGTTTCTGTGGTGTTCGCCAGGAACTTTGATGTAAACTAAGATTAAAAACAAAGAAATATAACTTTATGTCTTTCTTAGACCTACAATTATTTATCTGAATTGACTGGTTTTGCTGCGCTATTTATGGACATAAATATTCTTGTTTTTTCCATACTTAAACTTTGTTTCAATAGTTGAAAAGGGGAGTTCAGTATATATGTATATGAAAAGTAGGTACAAACAAACAAAGGAAATATTAAATTTGCAAAAAAAAACTCAACATTTAGTAACTGCAAAAAACTATTTAAAAAATAGTCTCCAAGATCTCTGAAATCGATTGGTGAGTGTAGAATGTTAGCCTAAAACCACCAAAAGACTTTAATTCAGAAATGAAATAGCCTAAAACCATCATTTGAACTATGTGTAGCTTCCTTATATAAGGAACATTATTGGGTTAGCAGTTTAGTTAAATTATAGCAGACAGACAAAAACCTTACTAGTATATATTTGATTGGATATGGTATTTTACAATAAGACCCGCTTTGCTATAAGTGGCCTTTTAATTGCAAAGCATTTGCCTGGAAGTCTTGAAACAGTGGAAAATAAATTTTCCAAATATTATAAACAATATCACCTTTCTATAGATTAATTCGTTGTAAAGTTTGGGCCCTGCTAGTTTGAACCAAACAATAAAGATTTAAGCCAACAAATGAGAAAACGGGTTCTGAGCCCAATGTTCTCTCCCTGATTTGTAATGCCCTACTCTTTTTCCCTTTTCCTTACTTCCTGAAAATACTGTAGTTATAAGTATGATAGCTATTGTTAGAACAGTAAAAAAAAAACTGTTTTTCACTCCGCAAAATTCAATACGTACTTGAAATTTAAGCTAACTTGGGGGTGAGCTAGAAAGAAGTGTTCTTGTGCAAAAATTATAATTTAAATGAGCTGATATAAAAGATAGGTGTCTTACTTTTTATATAGATTCCTTAAAAATATATTTTTAAGAATTAACAGCTTATTAGCTTCCTGATTAGTCTTTTCCCCATTTTTTAAGTAGACAAATTTGTTGATTTTTGTTGAAGGGGGGGAGGTTGATTTATATCTCCTATATCCTATTAGGGCGGCATTTAATTAAAAGCTTATTTAAAGTCATGCAAAATACTGTAATAACTAATCATTTATTATAAAACTTAATTAATTGCAAGCTACTTTTTAAAAAATCCATAAAACTGTGAGACTTTTGTAAACCCACCTAAAACAAAGGTTTTCTGTATGTAAAATACATTAACTAAAAATACATGTACATGTGGAACTCTGATATAATATGATTGACGTTAACCCCAAGATATGGTGCTCACCAGAAAGACTTGAGATTCTGAGTAATATTTCAAAGCCAAAAGTCTAAAAAAAATTGAGGTTTTCCTTTCATATAACGATTTGCTATGTCAGCCATGTGAATGAAGTTAAAACTAATGTTATAAAAAATACTTTTCCAAAATAAGGTAAAACAACTCTTTGATTGTCTGCAAGTCTTAACTGTGCTTGGTATTAAGTTAATCCTGTTTTGGACCAAGGCCTTCTCCTTTTTATAACTATCAATGTCATGCAACTGACAAAACAGTAGGAGTAATAAATTTTAACGCCATGATGAGGCATTGGGTCGAGATTCACCTAGCCAAAAACCGTTCTGCAATCAAATTGCTTTGCGTCAATACTATCTTGTTATCGTGAAAAAAAATGTTGTAAATTATTTTTTAAGAGGCCGGTGACTCAACATTTGAAAATCTTTGATAAGATGGGAATTTAAATCTTAAGGGATAAGACAATGAAATAGAAATTGATATACATCCCCCATGGTTGTAAACAATTATATTAAAATTATTGGCATGAAAGTTTGAAAAATAAATATAACCCAGACAACTAGCTGGCCCAAGTGGTAGGGACCTTTTTCAGAGTCACATATTTTCCCCTCTATTCTTTACTTTCGTGTTTGAAACCAATCGAATCTATTAAAATTTAATAAGAGATAGTGTTGTACTACTTATGAACATAATTGTCCTTAATAAAACATTTACGTAGATTTTTTTGACAAATTTCTAGCCATTATATATATGTCTTTATTCCTGCGAACTAGAAATAGTTATTTAAATTTGAATATTGAAAATACATATTGATTCAAATGTTAATATTTAAGTGTTACAAAAAGCACTGCGAGCTTTTATACACAGGGGTTATTTATGTTTCTATGAGTGGCTCTGTTTCAAACCTTTAAAAGCTTAACAAAAAGAAAGTTTTAGAGAAATTTATATTTATTATTTTCTGGTTTTAGGCCATTTTAAGAATGACACAAACAGAAACCTCACACAGAAAAAAAATATTTTTTGTCAATTATTTAGTTGATTTTTTAAATAATGCTCTAACCCAGCAGGGCCTTTACCTAGGGGTAAGTATTCTGTGGGGCTCTTAATTTAAGCTTTACCTATTTTTAGTATCAAGAATATTTATTTCTTCAAAAGGTTTGTTTGCGATAAAATGTAAAAAAAACACCTCTTTTATAACGGATATATTATTTCTGGAATGACTAAAATAACGATACTGGATTAACGAACTGACCAATATATGAGTTCCACGTTAGCAACCTAAATTGACGACAATTTTCCCCTGTTATAGTATCCACGTATATTCTATATCCGGTTTTGTCTCCTTTAAAATTTCTGATCCTGGATCCTTCGTATGTGATAACAAATTAGGATGTGTCAAATACAAACCTATCAATTTAGAATTAAAGCTACTCTATAAGTAAGGTATATACGGACGTCTGTCTGTGTGTCCGTACGTCTACCTCATTTTGTGTTCTAGGTCTCTAAGTTTAAGTATTTGATTAAATGGATATAGGAAACACTTTCGTAAATTTAGCTTGCTAACATGGACCTCATTTATTGACTAGTTTATTCAGCCATTAGGAAGGGAGGGAATTGTGTAAAAGGGGTGTAGTTTAGCCAGCTGCGAGCATTACTTTATCAGAGTACATGAAAATCTGGTGCAACATCTAAGTAATAATATTTCGGTTTTTCATTGTCTTTATTGATTTCATGTCTATGTGTTTTTTTTAATTTTCTATTATGTAAAAATATATACTTGTTATTGCTGCGCTTCTTATGAACGTAATTGTTCTTGTTTTACTAGATTTTAATAGTGATATCAATACAATTTACATATACAATCAGATTCATATTACTTCAGGATTGAAACTAGGATTTAAAATGTCTATGTACTCATTTTTTAAATAAGGATGACAACATCCATAATTTGCAAAGCTCTGAAATATTATATCTTGTTGTCCTAGGAATCGTTTTACTAAAGATCCCATTAATTGGATAATTATTCAAAAAATGTTGTCAAAAATTTTTTAAAAAACATGTTTTAAATAGACGAACTGATTTTCTCATTACGATTATAGATATGTTACGCTTTCTAAATCGTACCTAATTATTACAGGAATCGTCATTCAAAGTTTGAAATCGAAAGGAAAATTATTTCATGCCAAAATTGACGAAAAGAGTTTACTGTGACGGACATACGGATAGAATGACGTACGTACAACTTCTAATTATAGAAAAACTTCGCTTTAATGCTTCAAAGTTGAAAAACCCTTTTAACTTGTTTTTAAAAGTGATATAGGAAATTCATTTTGGTTGTTTGGCCATCTAAATAAACTCTATAAAAATTTAAATAAAGTCACACATAGGACTCAAATAGTTTTTCAATTTCTAGTGGATTTTTGTTATTGAGTGCAGCTACTTATTGATAAACAAGGATGACAACATCCATAAAAGGGAAGGAAGTACAAACGAACAATAACTCTTGTACAGTTTCAAAACTTAATAAGCAGAACATTAATTTGTAAGTCCAAACAAAATTGTAGATAAATTTATTTCAAAATTGCGTTATACAGTAAAAGGGATACTTAGATTTTAAAATTGATTACAGAGATGTCAATTGTTATAGGAATCACCATGCAAAGTTTGAAATCAATAAGGAAATTCGTTGACTCATAATATTTGTATAAACTTTGATTTTTGGTTTAAAATAATAATGATTTTTCTACCTATAATATGCTCTTATTTTGTTTATTATCATGGGGAATATACACAATACAATATGTCTTAAACCCTAATATCCCTGATATTTGATCAAGTTCATATGAAGAACAGAACAAATTATTGAAAAGTTACGCTACAAATAAAAACAAGGACAAAAATACCACATACAGGTGCAGCAATATCATTTTTAATTTTACTAGTGTAAGAAAAATCGGTCAAACAGACATATCCTAAAACTAAAACACAATAATCATGTTAAACCATAAACGTTACAGACGGACGGACGGATGATCATTTAGAACTATAGAGTTTCTCCGCTAATAAAAAAAGAAACAATTTTAAATCACTTTTGTATTTATATAACTGAATACATTATCAGAAAAAAACATATTTCATATAAATGAGAAAAATCACAGAGTATAACATAAAAATTATAATAATAAAATTTGCCTTTAACAGAAAAAAAGGCATTTTATTTTACTTAAAACATATCAAGATTCTAAAATTTTTAAATTAAAATTCTATAATATTCTTAAATAATATGGCATTTACAATGAAAGATTGAGAAAAAATAATTTTAAATTTAAAAAAAATTAATCTCAAATTTATAGTTTAATTTATCTGAAATAAAATAACACATTTTTTTGGCAACAAATACACAAAACAGAGGTGGGAATCGGGAATTTTTTAAAATTCAGATAGATAAAGTATTAGGCATCGAATAAAAACATTATGTTTAAGGCCTGTATGAAAACAATGTGTAAATACACATTACTGCATACTTCCTATCTTTTGGGAAACTGCAATTTGGGAAAAAATATATTTTTTAGACACCTAATACTTTCTATCCTTGATGTCTGTCTATCTTTTTTATATATCTTAAATTGTATGAAAAGGTATCATAAAAATACCAAAGGTGGATACTTAAAAAAAACTTATTCCCAATCAAACTTATTCTTTTTAAATTTTCTATGTAGTTTGTTATTATAAACATTACTTTACAAACCATTCTATAATTTTAAACCATTTTTAAAAATTTAAATTAAATTGTACAAAAAAAGAAGTTAGGATTTTTTTAAGAATCCACCTGAAAACTATTATAGCACTTGGAGTAGGACTGTATGAAAACAAATTTTTACTGGCACTTGATTATTCTTAAGCAAAAGGACTGTCCATTGTAATTTTTAGATTAATCTCCATTCAGTGACAATGATATTTGGTTAAATTTAAAGGTAAAAATTATCATTAAATGGTATTACATTTTTTTATAATTAGATATTCTTAAAATAGCTCTATAAGTCAGAATAGGTACTTTAACTTTTTTTTACATAATTTTTCCCTATTTCACTGGGATTAAAAGACTTATACCTTCATCCCTGACACGTTATAAATTGTCTTCTAGTAATAAAGTTTTTTTATAATAAAATTTAAGAAACAGGGCTAGGATAATAGATGATAATATAATCCTACCTCCAGTTTTTTGGAGGAAGATTATTCTATCCTCCACTGACCTATACCAGTTCTCCTAAATATCATAGCTGCTAATCAACTTAACTTTCATCTTTCAGTTGAATATAGGTTTGGTATGAGACGGCGCTTAACGCCTCCTCCAATTTTGCTTTTTTCATGGATTCCATTTCTAGCTGATCCTGGATGCGACGTCGTAACCGTTTCTCCTTCTTAAATCTGCGTAGGTAAAGGTCTGAAAAAAAAGAAATATATTTTACTTTAATTTTTTTATATAGTTTTTAAAACTGTATAAATATCAGGGAGGTAGGGGATATTCGGCTGTTTATTATACTAGTCCCCAAAATTTTCCTATTCGTTGGCTTAACACTTTTTTGAATTTGATTGGTTGTTTTAATAGGTTGAATGTCCAAAAGTTTCAACTACTAATTGTAATCTACAGAAAAGGTAATTTTGTGTATTATCATGGGATTTACATCGATTTATCAGCCATTGTCTTATCCCTTTAGATTAAAGAGAGAAAATGAATTGAAAAATGGATAAAAAGAAGAAAAAACTATTCACCTGTTAATTTTTGTGCCTCAGTGACTTGTTTCTTGAGATCGTCAAGAGATTCATTATCATTATTAGTTGAAACTTTTTTTACTACACAATCATCCTCCTCTTTATCAACATCAGCAGGAGTATCTTTGGCATTTGTCATTGCAGTCTTTACTAAATCCTGAACAAAAAGTTTGGAATTAATGGGATTATAATATCTATAATGTTGTTTTAAGAAATAGTGTCGTGAAGATGGTTTTGCTATAGGATGAAAACCTCGAGGGGGTAAAAAAAGAAGAAGGCATGGCTTCCCAATTTTAATTTAAAGGGGGTTTGTATACCCCTAAAAACAAATTCTAAATTTAGCTCTTAAAAAGTACAATAGAAATATATTTATTCTTTGTTTGGACTTTAAGACAATTTCTATTAAACCATGCGATACATTTGTTTTAATCACGAAAAGTTTAGGTTGGAAAAAGAAATTCTATACCTGAATATGGCTCATAAGTTGGATAAAATTCTGCGGATTCTGTCCGCCATTGGCAGCCAAACCGCCGTCTTCATTCCGCCGTCCCGCCGCGTCCATGGCCTCGCTAATCTTATCCGCAATAAGGCGCTGCTGGTGGCTGGCGGTGCTGAGCGATGAGCGGCGCTGATCCCGCCGTTCCACGTCCACGCTCGACTCGCTGATATCGTCCTCCAACATTTCGGCGTCGGTATCGTTGTGAGGCGAGTGGGAGTCTTTGCTGTCGCGCTCCCGCCGATCCTTGCTCTCTGCTGAGGGGTAGGACAGGTTGAGGGCGGGAGATCGTGGGGATGTGGGTGGAGTTGTGTCTCCTCCGTTGCGGGGGTGCGCACCGAGGGGCGAGGGAGAACGCGCAATAGAATCTTCGTCGTTTTTCAATCTGAATAAGATTAAGAATTACAGACTGACAGACATAATGAGAATGCCCCGACATAATATAAAACGTTTTACGTATGAATTATCAAAAGCTATTCATATTTATCAAATTTCTTGGAAAATAAATATTTTCCTTAGTTTTTCGTAAAAACTAATCTTTTCAAAGTTAAACAATTTTAATTATTAATAAATGGAACAATACCTTATTTTTTATTCTTTATCTTTATAGAGCAACGCATTATTTAATAATAGAATCATAAAGGTATCCAAAGTTTTGGCTTCCAACTTTTATAAAATCATGATTGGTTGGTTCAAACAAGCAGTGTCAAAACTTAAATCCAATAATCTGAATCATCGGAGAAGTACATCAATCTATCATCCATCGTCTTATCCCTTAATATCCCTGACAAATAAGATAAAACAACTTACCCCTGTAGATGACGAAGCATGTGACCATATTTTTCCAGCATATCTCCTTGTAGTAGGGGAGGGGCGGAGAGGGGACCGCGCCCCAACAAACTCTGGGCTGCTAACTGATGTGCCTGAAGAAAAGTAATTTTCTTAAAGTACCATATCTCTGTTAATCAGGAAAGGAGGGGACATTGGGCTTTTTACTACACTAGTCCCCAATGTTTTATATGAAAATTTCTTATTCGTTTGCTTAACAACTTTGGGATCTTATAATGAATTTTGATTTGTTAGTTTATTAAGTTGAGAGTCAAAACGGTTCAACCACTAAATTGTAATCTACAGAAGGGTTAGATTTATCATTGGGGATGTACATCAATGTATTGGCCTTATCCCTTTAGATCCCTTAAGAGGCCTTATTTATAGAGTAACTTCACATAAAAAGTATAAAAATTTGTTTAATAAACCCAGCCAGACAGATATTCATAATTATAAATTTCTACAGACATAATAAAAATCATGCGATAAAATATTCTTATCAAAATCATTGTTTAGAAATATACTAGTTTTTATATTTTATATTATTTAGTGTCAATATCCATCTTTCTACCCCATTTAATTTCAATCTACAGAAAGGTTAATTTTGTTTATCATAATTGGAATTTTTTATTTATCAATTGGACGAAGCCCATTTTGTTCCGAATTTGTATCACTTTTGAAAAGTGCGACTCCAGTTACGTCATATTTTTCATTCCCGAAAAAGGGAAGGGGGAAAGAAAAAAAAGGGAAGGAGGGAAGAAAAAAGAGATGAGAGAAAAGGGGGTTTTCCCCATCTCTTTTGAAGAGATTTTCTTCCCCCCTTCCCGTTTTTCGGGAAAGAAAAATATGACGTAACAGGAGTCGCACTTTTCAAAAGTGATACAAATTCGGAACAAAATGGGCTTCGTCATCAATTGTCTATTGAATTAATTGGATATATTGACAGGAGAAAATATCTACATCATTTATTGGTTAGTTCATTCAACCAGATGGGAAGGGGATCTGATAAAGGAGGGATGGGGGGGGGGTATCATTATTTTAACCAGCTGCGAGCATTACTATATCACAGTAGTTGAAAATCTTGTGCAACATCCAAGTAATAATATATCCATTGTTCCAATAGTTCCTTTAATAATTAATTCTTACCTGACTTTGACTGGAAAGTGACATGAAGGGGTTGAAGGGGGGAATGTCTCTGGAAGAGGGGGGTGGCGGGGGAAAGGGGATGGAGCGGGGAATGGAGTTGAATATGTCTCCTCCGTGGTGGGGAGGCATTGAGGCAAAGGTAGTTATGGGGGTCATGCGCTTTGGCGGTCGACCCGGCCTGAAAAAAAAATCATTTTTAATGCAAGCTGTCAAAATCTTAAATTTAATACAGGATTTTAAAAATAATCCATTAAAAAATAAATTACATCTTCTTAAAAAATTAATAGAATAAAGAGATATTATTCAGATATTTTTTAAAGTGCATTATTTCAATCAATATCATCTAAATTTTATCATTTTTACTCTAAATATTGTTTATGTTAAGTAACAATAATGTTATCAATATGTGATGTAAGTTTTTTTTTAGTAATTCTAATAGTTGAGATAGCATATGTCACAAATAGATTTTTTTAGGTCATGCTTATTACATTTTTTAGGTTAAAACTAAAAATTTATGGTATATTTCTCTTTCATAACGCTATGTTTAGTATTATTTCTTTAAAAAAACCTTTAAAAAGTGTCTGAAAATCAGCAATGTGACGTTATAAAATTTAGGAATGAGAGGAGAAGTGGGAAAGAAAACCCCTAAAAAAGAGATAAATAATCCCTCATTTTTATGACGTCACATTGCTGATTTTTTAGACACTTTGTAAAGCTAAAGAATCAGCAAATTTTTTTAGAAAGCTTAAGAGCTTAAAAGGTTGTAGTTTTTAAATGCTATATGTAGGTTTTTTTCATAAAAATTTTGTGACTTAGACTATTTAGAAGTGAAAAAAAATTAAAACCTGTTTTGAAATGAAAGTCTTGATAAGCCTGATCTGCCATTGATACTAAAAAATAAACAAAATTTCAGACACGGTGAGAAAAAATTGTAAAATTTTGGAAGCAGAAATATTTTAAAAATTAAAGTTTGTTAATTCAATTCCTAATTCCAGAAATTAAAGCTTTTTTGAAGTAAAACTTCACCAAAAGTTTTTTATTTTTAAAACTAATATTTCTCTTTCAAAATTTTAACCTTTTTTATGAAAAAAATAATTGTTTGTATCAAAGAGCAGATCAAGCCTAGCATTTTACATAATAATTTAAATATTTATAAATATAAAGATGATATCATTAGAATTTTAAATTTTCTATAGAAATTACCTACGTAATATTTTTATTAATAGAAAATTAATTCTTGAAATTGATCAATATCTTTTTTATTATTTTGATATTATCATTTATAATGGAGCGACATAAGAAAAAAAACATGACTATTTACTAAAAAAGAAACAATAATCATTATTAAGGCACAATGAAGTGTTTTAATGCATTTTTCATGATATAATTTTCAGCATATATGTATTTGTAAATCTGTATAAGAACTTATTTGCTAGAATGAAGGAGGAAAGTTTTTTTGGATCATGGAAAGAAAATAAAGTAGCGGGTTTCGCCGTATTTTCACAGTAGCTTTTTATATGTTAATATAGGTTAAGTTAGGTAACTGTTAATGATCGCTCCAGAGAAAGGAAATAGGCCCCGCAGGCTTTGAGCTCCCCACAGGGCTAAAATTAGAAAACTACTGTGAAAATACGACAAAACCCGCTACTTCGTTTTCTTTCCATGGTCCGTTTTTTATCGAGTTCAATATCCAAAATCGAAAGAAATACAAAAAATAGAAAATGGATTACCTAGAAGTATTACAATCCTTCATAAGTTCCTCAAAATCTGTGTCCCCTATGAGTTTGCATCTATTGACTCCAGGCTGTATAGCTCCCAAACCGCGTAGAACACGAACCTTAAAAATAAAATTGTCATATATATAAAATCATGTAGGTTAAAGGGGTGTTTAATCCCCCTCCAAAAAAAATAATTATGTATCCGCATGTAACCCCCAAAAAAATATGAAAATATATATTAGATTACAACCCTGAAACATTTATGACCACTCATTTTACCCCCCTCAAAATAAAAAGCTTGGACGTCCATCTAATAAAATATTTATAAATAAAAATTTATATCAAAAATCAAATTTAGATCAAATTTAAAAGAAAGATTTTATTATCTAGAATTTTAAATATTAAATTTTAACTTGATTTAAAGATATTATCTAATATCCTTTTCTTTTAAATTCTGAATTAAATTTTTTTTTGTACTAATAGATTTGAAGTTTTTTGGTTTTAAATTCAATAGTCGCGTAGACTCATTGATTTTAAATAGTTCAAATTTTTATTTGAGGGGGGTAATCTGATGTATTATAGGACGATTATGTAACAAACTTATGAAATTTCAAAGATACACTAATTTAAATCAACTCAAGCAAAAAAAATATGTAAATATATAATTGTATAATCAGTTGTAACCCATGAAATGCAAATTTAAAATCTTTAATTTTGTTGTAATTTTTTTAAAATTTCACCTGTTCTATGTTACAAACTAGGGGATGTATATTTAGCCTTTTACATTTGGCATAAATGGTATGTGGCCCTCCTACATGGTGTCTTAAAAACATTTCATACCCCTGGACATTTACTATTTTCATATCATATTTTTTGTTGTTGAAAAAGCAAAGATTCGAACCTGTTCTACACAACAAGAAATGGGGTGAATATCTAGCCTTTTACATTTGGCATAAACTGTAAATAGTCCGCCGACATAATGCTTCAAAAATACTTCAAATGCCTATTTTTGTTTCATATTTTCATATCATTAAAATCACTCATAGTTATACTACATAAATTCACCCAACTTATATAACTCAAAATTAACAATTTTGACAGACTCGAAAAAAACATTTGTTTTAAATACCCATAAAATATTTTCGTCATTAAGATTTATAAAATCTACCATGCCAAAATGAAAAAGACTAAATACTTTAACCAAAGTCAATTTTTTAGGGTATAAATAACCTTTTAAATAATATTTTTTTGGTTAAAAATTTAAAATGAAAAAAATATGACTAATTTTTATTTAGCCTACCTGTTCTGTATTACAAACAATTGGATGAAGGTTTAGTGTTTTACACTTGGAATAAACTGTGTGCATGCCCCCGACTAGCAGTTTTAAAAATATATCAAAAGCCTGGTAAAAATTGTCATATCCTTTTAATGTTTTTAAAAGAAAATTAAGCATTTAAAAAAATAAGGTTTATCTTAAGTAAAAATATGCCTATAACATAATTTTAACTTGGGATAAAACAAATTTTTTTTGCATATGCAAAAAATGAAAAAATTTGCAATAAACTGTCTACCTGTTCAACATTACAAACTAAGGGATGAATATCAAGTCTTTTACACTTTGTATAAACGGTATGTAGGCCACCAACTAGATTCTTCAAAAACAGCTCAAATGCCTAATTTTTGTCAATAGAATTAAATATTTTCATATCATTTATACAAAACATAAAGATTTTGATATTTTATTAAGATATGAATTTTAGCATTTTTTTATTTAATTGTATAAATTGTATAAAAATATTATTTTCTATACAGCACTATTTAATTTTTACTAATTTAGTAGCACAGCTACTCTATAATTGTATATTTTATAAAAATGATATGAAAATATTTTCCTGTGGCAAGCAGAGCATTGTTTTTCCATGGATATTAAAGCTGGCAATCTTTTCGCCATGAAAATCCACAATTTTGCAGGCGTTTGCTGTTGGATCGTTGGGGCTGACCATGTTATAGCTGGGAGAACGGCTGTACGGATGGCCGCTGACGTCGCCAGCCATCGCCGACAGGCTGAGATACTCGGGGGCACGATGGTGTGCGGCGAGGTAGTTTGGCGGGAGGAATACTCCAGGCGGCAGTCCGGCAGGCAGGCCGGAGGCCAGTGAGGGCGGGAACGGCGGTGGATTACCGGCGGAGCCGAACAACGGAGATCCTCTCGGCGGTGATGAGGGTGGGGAAGAAACGGGTGAACTATTATTGTTGCTGCGCTTCAGCGGCGGAGAGTGTCTGCCGCTCACGTTATGGCTGCTTCCGCCGTTTGTCTGCATGCCTAACGGCGAAGGGCTACCGTTTCCGTTGCTTGACCGGTGGTAGTCTTTAAAACCGCCGCCGCCGTTTTGCAATATTGCTTCCATGTTAAGTGCGCTTGACTGGGGGGCGAGAGATCTGTCTATCATTCCTTTATGTATATTGAAAAATATACACTAATTACTACAGTAGAAAAACGGCGGCCGTTTTGCAGGCGGCTGGCCGTTATACTACGTTATATTGATTATCAATAATGTTTTTGTATTGTGGACATAAGGAATGAACACAAATAATGGTTTGTTTGTTATCAATGTCTAATTATATATCTATATATATATAAATTTATATGTGTGTCTTGCAAGAGAAGTATCACTATAATGCAAAATAAAAAGGCACACACACACACTCTCTTTTCTCTATATTCACCACACACACACACACATACACAGAATTATTTGTGTGTGTGATTGTAATTTTGTGTTCCTAATGGTGTGCGATGCCAACTGAGATCTCTAACTCGAACCCCACACATTCAGCACTCAGCTTAAAGAGTCGCACAAACACAAACAGACAATACAAATTCTCAGAAAGGAAAAGAAGCTATTTTTCCTTCCCCAAAATTGTATAACATCCACTCTCCCACCTTCCCCCCACGATTTATTTTGTGTTTTTATGTGTGTGTGTGTGTGTGTGCATATAGAAATGTATATCTACTTTTCCTCTAGCCTCAATTCATATTTACTTGCCTTCCCTCTTACTGCTACACTGCCTGCGAATCCGCCCTCTCCACCCATCCACCCCCCGTCCCATTTTTACAATTCTAAGAGTTACATTTGAGAGGGGCCGTCTACATTTTTCATCTCTGTTTTCATTCGTCGTTATTTCTTCTGTATTTGGGGTGTAACTGCGCGCGTCCCCCCTCACGCAAAACAATAAAAGGAACGGAATGTAATGGGGGTTGGAGTTTGTGTGCTCTGCTACAAAGGGGAAGGTTACAAAGTGAGGAAACAGGAAGATAGACCGGTCTTTGCTCGCTGCAAGTGCCGTGTGTGGGTGGGTTGTACTGGCACGCCGTTTCCCGGATTTCTCTCACTCTCTCTCTCCCGCATGTTATACACATTTCTTTCTCCTTTTCCTGTTATTATCTCTCTCCCACCCCCTTTTACATTACAATAATAATGTATTTGTGCTAAATTTTTGGGGCTTATAATCAAACTTAAACAGTTAGGGAGTTGAATCCATTTTTATAGAAGCAGAAATATAATCTATGATTATGGTTTGGACCCTCTAAAACTGTAATCTACCCTTCCACTTTCCCCTCTCTTGGTGAAGATATCTTCAACGCCGATACGATTTTTGAAATATAAGATTCCACTTTTGTCTCTCTTGTTGAAGATATCTTCACCAAGAGAGGCAAAAGTGGAATCTTAAATTTCAAAAATCGTATCGGCGTTGAAGATATCTTCACCAAGAGAGGGGAAAGTGGAATCTTACATTTAGAAAATCATATCGGCGTTGAAGATATCTTCACCAAGAGAGGGGAAATTAGAATCTTACATTTCAAAAATTGTATCGGCGTTGAAGATATCTTCATCAAGAGAGGGGAAAGTGGAAAGGTAGATTACAGTTTTAGAGGGTCCAAACCATAATCATAGATTATATTTCTGCTTCTATAAAAATGGATTCAACTCCCTAACTGTTAAAGGTTATTTTATTACTTTTTAATGCTTTATTGGTATCAAACAACTACTTTTTTTACCTTATTAACTTTAGAGATGTGGTTTTTTTTTTTTTTTTAAACAATAAACGTATTTAAATGCAAAAAAAGACAATTATTTCCATAATTAGCGCAGTACTTTTAATCTAGCATATCATAAAGAAAAAAGCAATAATGATGAATTGCGTACGACAAACCACCGATTATATAATAAAGAAGTAGGTTTTTTTGTTTGAAGCTTAATGTCTCTGAAACTGCTGGTCCGAATGGGTTATAGTTTTAAGGAAAGCTTTATAAATGTTTTGATATGGCTTTAGTCTATTTTCATGACCTCTCCCGCTTTCCCTAGAAGCTAGGGGCAATATAATAGTTTTGTTATAGAGTAGCTCCTGTATAAAATATTACTCTCTCTTCTTTTAGATGTATGTATGTGTGTATGTTTTCTTTTGAACATTGTTTTTCAAAGAAGGGGGGGTTATCATCCCACATGAGGGGGGGGGGGGGTTGTAAACAAGTATAAGGTAGGCATAATCCAAGCTATATAGTATGGTGTGGCCTAACTACCGCAAAAGTGTCATGACCAAATTATCCTAAAAAAACAGAATAGTTATTTATCGCATCGTATGAAGAAGAAGAAAGTAACTCAATGGCGTCATAAAAATAAGGAGAAGTGGTAAAGAAAACCCCTAAAAAAGAGATGGAAAATCCCTCGTTTTATGACGTAACATGCTGATTTTTTAAGGAATTTTTTCGTATTATAGACAGCTTTACGTGGATTTAAAAAAAAAATTTAATATTCAAACTCGTTTTATCAGCTCCTAAGTGGCAAAAGGCCGGGGCTAACAAAACTGTTATCAACTTTATGATTTTTATTTAATAATCGTGGAAAGTTGTTTGTAATCCGATGCTATACATGATTTTTCAGAATGGCTAAGAACAGGTTCTAATCCACCGGATATTTTTCGGTTTTGAGGACATACTGGACAATAATTTAAGAAATGATAATTTAGGTGGAAGTGATAGTTTACCATGTATGATGATAATACATGGGCATTCTATTTCTACGCTCCAGGGCATATTTAATCAAATATAGTTAAATTATTGGGTTTCATTGACAATAACTGCTTACCAACTTATTTTGGTAGATTACTTATTGATAATTATCAAATGTTCTGCCATCTATAAGGTTTTTTCTGTCCTAATGATTGATTAGTCCGGATTTCAGAAAAGCTTTACACAAGGGTAGGTTTTAGCTCAGATATAAGATCACATTAAAAACATAGCTCATCTATTCTTTTACTAACTACTACTTATTTTAAAACTTTTAAATACCAAAGCCCTGATACATATATGCATACATATACATATAGGCTTGAAAGTTAGGCAGCTAGAAATCATATTTCGGAATTCGGATTAGGGTAACCAAATATTTTTACATACCCATACTTTTAGTAGCGAAGCTACTCTGTGATCCGGAGATGGATAAATTTCAAGAATAATCCCTAAACCAATGTGCATCAAGTATAGAATTTACTTAGTCCGTAGGACTACCATTTATGCTAAAAAAGTATACAAGGTTTCGTGAATTTATGTTACTATCTTTCTCTCTTTTATTTTAACCACTGAATATCTGCTCTACAACTCACATTGTTCGTTTGCCCAGCCATTGATTATTTTGCTTTGCTACTTATGTATGTTATCATTCTTGTTTATAAGCAGGGACAAGGGAAGGCTATTCTGGCAAACAATGCTTTAGAGTTGATTTCTTAGATTTTCAGTTTTAACTTGATGATGAGATAAAGCAACTTTTGGCAGAATTTGATAAGAAACTAAAGCATTAATTTAGCACTTTTTGCTTTGTTTACTAAAAGCCGTGCTAAAAGGATTGTCAGAGTTTATCTGCCCGTTCAGTTTGAAGATGTATGAGCAGAAAAAAATGCCTTTTTACAACTTTAAAGTATTTTATCTAAATCATAAACTACTCGTAAATTATATGTTGAATAGTGAATAAATATATTATAAATCCTAAAGAGTGAATAGCTGTAATACTTTGAAAAATATTTAAGATTGTTTAAATATTTATCTCATATACAAATTTAAACTCAAAAAAGGTTTTTACGACACCTAGCAATAAAATTCGGAACTACATAGCTATGTATTTTCACAATCATACATTTTACAATATTTGTTGTAGTTTAATTTTGCCTTTCTTAGCAACTTCTTGTATCTAATGGCTAAACACGTTGGAGGAAAGTGGCGAAATAGGAATCTAAAATAAAAAAGCTTCCCTGAAATCATGATTTAATAAGTACTGCAATAATCAAACCTAAAAACTTCTAATCTCCTCCGAATATTACAACTTACAAACTTTTTTAATCATTTAAAATATGGGTAATTTCCTCCAAAGTGCCTTGTAGAGCACAGAGTCCCCCCTTTCCCTACCATTAATGTAAAACAAAAAACAAAAAACGATCAAAGGGGCGGCATGTTAGAATTGTCCTATTGTTTTAAAACTTTGCATGTGATTCCTGTAGTAGTTAGGGACAATTTAGAAAGCGTAGCAACTCTATAATCGTTACCAGAATGTCTGTATGTCCATTTTAAACATTATGTTGATTTTTTTTACTTTTTAATAACAAATTTTTATGTGATCTAAATATCCTATTGATTTGGTATACTGATTTCTAGGACAACAAAGTACAATATTTTAAGCGAAGGAACTCTATAATCAAATCCTAGAAATGTGAGTATGTCCATAAACATTATCCTGTAATAAGCAGTTTTTCAACAAATTTACTAACAATTTTGCTTCGTCTCTTATACATTTAAATTCTGATTATCCAGTTCTGACATTCTACAAGTGTTAATGTCCATTTGTCCTATCGTTTCAGAGCTTTGTTCCCATAGATGTTGTCATCCTTGTTTGATAAGTAATGAACAATGAATTTAATTTTAAGCTTTAGGCATAAGTTCGAATTTTTATTTTTTTTGTAAAGATCCAAGATGCTGTGAGTATTGGGTTGGATTTGTCCTATTTAATTTTTTATAGATTCATAAAGTGAGATATTATTTAGTTATTGAATCGTTTTGAAACTTTTGCCTTAACCTGCCTCAAGGGGTTAATCAAGGTGTTGATCAAAGTGCTTTTGATTAAAAAAATTTTAAAATATTTTTTTTTGTTTGTAAACAGTTACAAATATCTTGAATAAGAAAAAAATGTAAAGATTTTAATTTCAGGAAGTATTTTAGAATATTTTTTAAATCTCCCTAATTCTAAATTCTTTAGTAAGAAATCTTTGTTTTGATTTAAGAAGCAGAACTTCAGAAGCTAACGAGGTTTGGTGATAGCTTATGATTTATACTATCTGAAATGAACAATAGTGCATTATAGACATAGTTGCACCTTTCTTTTTGCTATATCAGCTGACGATTACCAGGGTAGGTTTCGTGATTTTCCAAGAATTGTTGAATAATTGTTGATGAGACGGACCGCCCCTGTTTATAAGTTAAAGATTAAACAACATACATTCAACATTTTTGAAAATATAAGTAGGTAAACTATGTTTTTTGGGGTTTAAATTTTTAATACACTGCACTGCATATGGTTAAGATCCAGGGGGGAGGCAAAATACAAGGGGCCTATACAGTATACAAAGCCGTTTAGACATCTTAATGAACAGACGAATATCATTTTTTAAGTATCAAATTTAGTATTTTTCTTATCTATGATTAAAAGAAGAATGATGTTTGTCCGTCCGTCCATCGTAAGTAAAAATCTATCAACTAGTTTTCAAATTGGGTTCTGATTTTCAGGGAATCTTCCTACTTTTCCTAACGTGGTTTAAAGCTATTATCATACTTATAGAAGCCTCAAAAAGTGACAAAAGAAATGTACTTATAACTTATAAGTGATTTTGATAAGAGTTAGTTATGAAATGCTAAGAACTACACTTTAACCTCTATAAATTCAAGACATTAGTACTCTTTTTAAAACAAGGATTGCAACATCCATTAGTAGCTAAGCTAATAAATAAAAAAGACTAAAAGTCAAAGAAATAAAGTAGTTACAGAATTGCTTTCTATAGTGCCTGTATAAAAAGGCGTCATACTGGTTTTCAGTTGGTCAATTAAAATGTATACTGGCCTGCCATTGGTAATCTAGTCTGTGTATTGGCCTATAATTGGTCATTTGTATTGTATGACGTCATTTTTTATAGGCACTATAAACAATATATTTACATTATGATTCTCACAAGAAAATCTCAATCTCATATGCAAACAACAACGGTTACTACATATGTAGATTAAAATCTAATCTTTGATCTAATGTTTTTTTAAAGCTGGACGAACGGACAAATTGTATCATAAAGTAGCTGCGCTACTTAAATCATCAGACTGTGACTGTAAAATTGCATATATAAATGTACTTAAAGTTTAAACAAAACATTTTTTAAAGCGAAGCTTTTCTATGATTAGGGACAGTCCGTACGTCCGTAAAGGATAGCTCTTATCATTAATTCTTATATAAATGTCGAAATCAATGAAAATAAATTTAGAAAGAAAAATAAAACTAGTACAAGGTATATTTCCTAAATTGGTATTTATCCTCCAGAAATGGATGTAGGATACGTGGATAAATTGTCGTCAATATAGGTTGCTAACATGGAACTCATTCATTGGTCAGTTCGTTCATCCAGTAGGAGGCGAGGGGATGGGGTAAAGGATGATATCGATATTTTAGCCAGCTGCGAGTACTACTGTATCAGAGTACATGAAAATCTGGTGCAACATCCAAGAAATAATATATCGATTCCTGTAGATAACAGCTAGATGAAAATTCAATCTAAAATGTGTAAAATTAATCGGAAGTCTGTCCTCTCTTAATGGTAGAAGCAAAGTTTTTTAATGAAAGTATACTCAAAATACACTTACAGAGGATGTCTATGTATAATGGCGCATATACTAAACCACTGGACCTATTGGGTTCATCGGAATAATCCCTGATACCATTGAGTAGATCCCATCCCTCCCGCTTAGTTTATATTCTCTAAATCACTTTCTAACCCTTTAAGGTAACGCCTTGGAAGGATGATAACCCATCCCCCACCCCTACCCCTCTTTTTATACAATATTTTATAGATGCATACAAAAAATGAAAGACTTAAAAGTTTTTTTCTAGCTACTTTAAACATTTACTTTGACCAAAACAAGCGGCGTACTTTTCAGATTATATATAAAAAGGTATAATACAACTTTATGAAAAGAAAGAGAAAAACGGATAGGTTATTTTTGTATAATTTTTGTTATTTTACTAACATAAAACTTTAGTCACAATGGAACTAGAATAACGTTATTTCGATATTATATCAGCTAAATATGTAGATAACTTTAATTCAATACCATATTTAAGACATTTTATATCACCAGTACAAATACCAATGCATTTCTCTCACTTATACTCTAGAAACAAAGAAAGAGCCATTTTAAACGTCTTTTAGTTACACAGTTGACAGTCCTAAATTTTGGTCAATTTTGCAGAGATCTCAAGGATTTTACACAAAATTACCCCCTGTGAAGAACCAACCAATCAAAATTTAATAAAAGTCCCCAAGGTTGTTAAGGCAACGAATAATAAAAACGTTTTTTATTAGACTTTGGGACTAGTGTAATAAACAGCCCAATGTCCACTCCCTCATTGACAATTTTGAGTCAATTTAACATTTTATTTGCCCTTTTATTAGAATATATATAAAATAGAATAAAGGATGGTTAAACCATTTTTACTTGCTTTGTTCTATGTGGATACCAAATTAAATGCTTTTCAGTTTTGTTTAATTTTAACCCCTTGTAAACGACTTCGTTTTTATGTTTTCATTGTATTTTTTTGGCTTAAAGCACTGGAATAGTTATTTATCGCATAGTTTTGTAGGCAGCTCATAGATTACCTTCAATTACCTCGCACGGGCGGGATTGCAGTCAAGGACCTTATCGACTTGATGTACTGTCCAGGTCCTGGTCCAGCAATCCAGGAGAACTAAGGATGACTGTTACGCACCCTTCTCTGTCCAAACACCCAAGGATATTAGGTTAAGTAACATCCAACAGACAACCAACTCTCTGTGATACACGACCTTTGTCTGAGAAGTCCCAACTCTGCATGGTAACGAGTTGCGCCTGTTTTGGGCCAAGGCATTCCCCCTACTCTAACTATTTATGTCGCGCATCTGACATAGCAGCAGTAGGAACCATTTTTAACGTCTTTAGTTATGACGCGGTGTTGGTCCGAGATTCGAACCTATCACCTTCCCGACGACGAGCGGATGCGCTACGTGTTGAGCCACGGTCGTGGGTAGGCATCTCATAGATAATAAAATGGAACATGATAAGATTAAAACCAGTTTTGTTAGCCCTGAGGGGAAAATTGTATGCCGTACATGAGTTTTCAGCTTGGCTGAAGAACATTTCTAGTCCAGCAAATGTCTTTGGAAGCCATTCGGAAAAATAATTTCTCGTCGTTTTATAGAGTTTGTATGTTTTAACACAAAAGGGCAGTAATCTTTTTTATAATTTGAAAGGCATAAGTTTTCATAAAAACCAATCTTGTTACATGTAGTCTTTATTATTAGCGCAGCTACTCTATGGAGAGGTCCGTCCGTTCGTCAAATTATTACTCTGTCTAAGTAAATGTAATAAGCAATATCATCCATGTTTATTGGCATATTTACAAAATCTAAAAGTGCTTTTAATGAACTATCCAACAAATGTCTTATTCAGTGATTTGTTTACAATACCTGCCGTTATGATTTCAAAATCAAATATATACTATTGCACTATCTTTAATTTGTAATATTTGTTGAATTACAAAAAATATAGGTTTCATTTTTACCATTTAAAAGGGTTAAATTAAAACCATTTTATGATCTGAAATGGGGGGCTTAATAAATTAACCCCCCTTCTACCCCCTCCCCCAGAAAATACAATTCCCCCATCTGGTCGATGACAAATTAAATCCACGCTGTATCACGGGATGGGGGCGTGATTGAAATATGTAGTATACTCCTTTGATTAAACTCAATTTACGGGTTTTTATATAATTGCAACGTAGTTATAAGACTTTTGGTAGCAATAAATTGAGACGTTGGGTATCCCTCTAACTGAACCGATTTTTGATTAGTCAACGGTCTAAATTTGTCTCGGCCAGGATATGATTAAAAGCCTAAATCGGCCAAGGAATAGCCGAGTACAATATTTTTAAACTTAAAAAATTAAAAGTAAAGAGCTAAATGATTTATTGTGTCTTTCTCTTTTTATCGACAGACGCACTTGGATATATTATTTTCATAATTAATTATATGTATTTCCCATGTTAACGTCACCTTATGTGTAAATTTGGTGAGCCACAGTATTGAGTAGCGTTGTTAAGTTAGGATGGAAGAATTTTGTAATGAAAGCAAAAGTGGGGTAGAGGATAAGGGATGGGGTAAAACGGGTTATCATAATGTTTTATTTTCTTGACTTTAAGTTAAACTCTATCCCCCCATCTGGCTACTATCTATTACCCCCCACTGAGTAACATCATATGGTTTTTAGAGTAGAGTAAATTAAATAGAAGGAGCGAATCTTTTGATTATACCATACTATAAAATCCAAATGTTTTTAATTTAAACCAAAATTTAGGAATAGAAAAAAAGCTAACAAATGTGGTTTAGAAATTTGTAAGTTTACATAAATCAATAACAATATAAAGCAAACACTATATTTAAGAGAAAAATTTAACATTAGAGTTGCTACGTTACAAATAATATAGACATTTCAAACCTTTCACCCCTATGTCAGCAACCTATTTACATGATGACTCTATTGTAACTATAGCTCAGTATCTCATTTTTACACCTTTTATGTTATTTTTTGTAATTGATCTTTTAACTTACAAGCCACCAATTTTTAGTGAGACTTTCATCCATATATTGCACTAAAATCTAAAAAGTAAAATAACCAAAAACCACCCCAAAATTTATGTAGAGCTTTTAAAATGAAAAACTCAATCGGTTCAGTATAAAACCTTATTACTTTATAGAATAAACCTTAAGGAGGGGTGGGGGGGGGGGTATTGGCACTTCGGCCCTCCCCCCTTTTAACCTAACTATCTCAACTCTAATAATAGCTAGAAGTTTATTAATTGCTTTGTGGTTTTGAAAAAGAATTCGCTTCCTGAACCCCTTTATTTAGCAATCTTTGTTTTTAGGTCCTTTTTACTTGATAACATAAACTGGCCTAGAAAAAAAATATTAATCATTAGTTAAAACCTTAGTTTACTTTTTTTACTAAAACAATACATGAAAAAAGTGTTTGGGGGGGGGGTCAGGGGGTGATAGGAGGTATGATGGGGTGTATTTGTGGTTGTGTAAGGGGGGGGGGGGGCTTGAGCTTTGACCTTATTAACATTGTTAGATAATTATAAAGGAGTTTTACATACTCTCTCTTTTTTTTGTTACAGCTATCATAATATCCCATTTGGTTCATTTAAAATCACCTTTAAAACCCTCATCCATACTCCCAATAAATATGGTACATAAAATTATGGTAAAACTTTTCCTTGAAGGATAAAAATAATTTTTTTGTACTATTTGTTTGTTTGATTTTCTTTATAACAACTTTTACTATCTATAAGGACGTCTAAGTTTTTTTCGTGGTGGGAGGGGGGGGGGGGGTGTAAAATAATAAGAGCATGATGTAAAGCTCCAAAGATTTTTTAAAGTCAAGTCTTTTATTGGTAGGGGGGGGGGGGGGTTACTAATATATTTTTTTAATTGGGGGGTTATTTTTTAGGTTAATATTGATATAAGAGGAAAATATAAAAAGCTGCTTCCTAAAATTAGTTTTAGTTTATGTTATGTTAGTTTTATGTGATGTATAGTCCCTTTCTTCCTGATTTAAGAGCAATGCATGTATATATAGTTTAGCTTTTAGTTCTTGTGTCAACGGTTTCGGAGCAAGACATTGCTCTGCAACACGACACGAACATAAAAGTGAATAGTTGTCTTAATATAAATGTTATTATTGTATGTTAACCTTGTATTGAATTAATACACTTTATAAGAATATTTAGCTGTTTGTTCTTGCTATTACTATACGTCATTTTGGCGCAGTAGTGTAGTACGAATCTACGGCTCAGATTTTCTTTTAATTGTATTATTTCTTTGCTTTAGTTTTGTTCAGGAATTTTTGGACGCCATGAAGGTGGACATTGATTATTACAAGAAGTTGTCCCCGGCGGAGAAGGAGGAGTATATGCTCCAATTGTTGGCCTCGCTGCAGGGTGATATTCATTCCAATGGGGATATGCTGGTTAATCTTACTGGAAGAATGGCGCCGCTGGAGGCGAAAGTTCAGGAATTGACGGATAATGTTGATACTAATGTTGCTGCGGTTACTGGACTGGCTACTCGGATAGACGATTTGGAAGATCGTCTTAATAAGGTGGTGGAGCCTAGTGTTGATAATGATATCAAGACTGAAAATGTGACTGTTGTGAATGAGTTTATGACTGGCCAGCAGCGAATTCTTGAAAAGATTGCCCAGCAGAATAGTTTGAATGACCAGCAGAATGGTTCGAATACCCAGCAGAATGGGTCGAATAACCAGCAGAATACCCAGCAGAATGGGTCGAATAACCAGCAGAATGGTTTAAATAACTCTATGCCGTGGCAGAGGACAGCTGGTGGATCTGGAGGATTTGGAGGATCAGAAGAGAAGCCTAAGTTGTTTGCTGGTGGTTCTCGGCCTATTTTTGGTGGTATGCAGGGAAATGAAGATAAGATCATAAAACTTTGGGAATTGTCTAGAGTGGATGCTGTGGATAATATCTATAATGGAGTTCTCATGTGGTGGCCAGCCCTTTCTGAGGTTGATGCGGAGGATTTTAATACGCTCAATTTTTTTGAAGCTGGACTGAGTGATTCGCAGGTTAGTTGGTGTAAATCTCTTGTTTATGTACCAGATAGATCTCTGTATGTTTCGCAGGGGGAGGAGAATGTGCATAGGTACAATGAAACGTGTGCTAAACTTGATGATCAGTTCAGGAAAAATGCGCCTGAATTTGCAGTTGACGATGATGTGATTTTCTTTGATGATTATTTGGAGAGATTTTGGATGACTACTAGACGTTATCATATGACTAATCATCAAGTGTGTAAGGAAATTTTGTTTGATAAATGTGTGGGTGTAAGAACCGCTTGTGGTTATACACTAAAACCTGCTGATATGGAGAATAGACAATTAACATTAAAGGGGTACTTGTGTAAGATGCGGGAGACATTTTTACCACCCGACATGAAAAATGTGTGTAAAGATGCGTATTTGAGTGTTAAGCAACATGAGAATGATAAGATTGATGCATTTTTTGATAAGATACTATCTTTCTGGAAACGTGCGTATCCGAAACCAACTGATGATATGTTTATGGATTTCTATTCTCAAGTGTGTAATGTGGTTTTATCTCCACTTTTGGCTAATCAGATGCGTCAATTTGCATTGGATTTGGAGCGTGACGGACAAGTGCGAATGATAACGAAGTTTCGGACAGAGTTAATAGTTAAAGCACAATTGATTGTTAAAGGGCTACAATTTAATCAAATTTCAGGGTCAATGGCTAGAGGATGTACAACAAACCAGATGGCTTTGGCTAAGACGATGGTTGGTGGCGTTGGTTCCAAGTCAAATCCTGTAACTATTGATCAGGTTAGTGATGAAGATAATTTGTCATATGAAATAAATCAATGTGGAATTGATTTAGCTGATGAATTTGGTGGACCAGCTGAACTTATTCCTTTAATTGGCGCAATTCAAGGTGGTTTTATTTGTTATTATTGCAACAGAAAGGGTCACATGATGAGGGATTGTTTTGATATTAGAGATAAAAAGTTGCCTAATCCTAAAGGAAAATACTTTTTGCGGTGGGGAAACAAGCCTTTTGTTCCTTATAAGACGGGGCAAAAGAGTTTTAAAAAGAATGAAAATAGTTTGGATAAAAAGAAATTGGTTGGTGAAATTGAAGGAGAGGTGAAAGAAGGGGAGGATATGAAGGAAGTGGCGCATGTCGATGGTTTAGGGGCAAGCGATTATGAAGACGATCTTGTAGCGGAAGTCGAGGCATGGAATAATGCTATTATAGATGACATTTTATGGTTTTAATGTTTTGAATGTATTATAATCATAAAACCTTATTCCATTTTCTACTTGTTACGCGGCATTGTTTTGATTTATGCGCATTGTAAATAAACAACAACAAAACAAAATTAATGATAAAGAGTGAACGAAGCAACTCTAATTTTGTGATAATTTATTTTGATGGTTTATTTTGAATTATGAAAAGATAACATATTGTTTATAAGCCTATATGAAATTATGAGATTATGTTATAATGGAAATCAAAATAATTAATTTAGTTTTTGATTATGTTTTGTTGAAATTAGGAAAATTCATTTTTGTTTCAGACTGTTGTGGTGTCTAACAGAGATAAGAATAATAAAAAGTGAAAATGAAAAATGAATTAGGAATACAATTTTGTAAAATTGCTATTGAAAAATATTAAATTGAATTTTAAATTGAATTAAATTTGATAAAAATGTGAAATTAGATATTTGAAAAGTATTAAATTTTGATGAAATGTGGAAAATTGTTTTAAAAGATGAGTCAGTTATTGTGATTTAAAGTATTCGATTTTAAAACAATTATATTGCGATTTAGTGATGTTGATTCAGCAAAATTTTTAATGAAGTTTAGAATTTCATGAAGCAAAATTGTTATAATGCATTAGATATAATCGTGGAGAAGTCTCTTTCTATGAAGGAAGGGAGGGGCTGTCTCTCGGAGCTGGTATGCACAAATATGGTGGAGCTGTATCTTTTGTTGGAGGAGAAAGGGGGAGTGAACATATTTGCAACGAATATTGCACTACCTCTCAGAGTTGGTATGCGCAGATATGGGGGAGCTGTCTCTTTTGTTTGAGAGAAAGGGGGAGTGACCATATTTGCAAAGAAATTTGCACTATCTCTCAGAGCTGGTATGCGCAACATGGGGCGGTGTATAGAGGTAGCTGCAATGATTATCGGGTGTGGAGCGCGCCATGCGCAGAAAGTTGAGCTGCGCAGAGAAGCAAAGCTGCGCAAGAAAGTGCTCTCAGGTATTGAGATATATAGTTAGTTGAATTTCGACTTTTAAACCTTTTATACATCTCAGTTTAATCTGACAATAATAGTTTTGTTAGGTAATATTTTATTGAATTTCAAAGAATTGAACTTATGGTATTTGGAAAGATTAATTTGTTTGGTGATTGATAATGTTTGATCATGTCATATTTCTTAATACAACTTCTTTTATTGTGTTACAAGTTATTGGTTCAGTGAAACATTTATTTATGGCATCTAAAATAATTGTATTTATTTTAGATTGGCTGAGAAGAGTGTTTGTGGTGATTGGGAGATACTGTCATCATTATTTATTTGATGGTGAGTTGCTATGGTTTCATGTTGTTACCATTTGATTACCATTATATATATATATTGCTGTTCGAAAAATAGTCTTGTAAATTTGTTATATATATATTAATATCGATATTAATTCTTATGTACAGTGATTTTCCATCGATTGGCATCTAAAAGTTTGTAATATTTTAGTTTGGTCGGAGAGAAGTTTACTGATTGTGGATTAACAAATAGTTTGGGGAGTTTCTGTTGGCCGGAGAATTTCTGTTGTTGATTGTGGATTAAGAGATATTTTTGGACGTTTCTGTTGGTGGATGAAATATATGGTGTCGGTGAGTAAATTGTTTTATTCAGTTCTTTTGTTATTTGTTGTAGACAGATAGATAGTTATTTGATAGACAATTGGATAGTTACAACCTCATAACTGTTGGTGTTAGTTAGATAGCTGTTTTATAAGTTTCATGAAGATTCTGAGATGGCGGCTGGAGCGGCTGAAGTCTATGTTCCAACAAAGATTGGTGGCATGGAAATCCTGACCTTAATTGATAGCGGCAATGCAAGAGGCTGCCTGATATCTCAAGTGTTGGCTAGAAAGCTTGATTGTGTGATTGAAGAAACGGATTCGAAAGCAACAGGCGTGCAGGGTTCCAGCATCAAGATTGATGGTGTTGTTCGGAATGTTGAATTTCAGATTGGAGGTCACAGTTTTCAAGAAGATTGCTTTGTTATTTCCGGCATGACTGTACCTATGAACCTAGGCAGTTATTGGCTGAACAAAAATAACGTGAAGACGATATTTGCCAAAGACGGCAACAGGATTGAGATGCATGGAATCAGTGTGAATTTAGTAGCTAAACGGAAAATTGTAGTGAAGAATTTGGTTCATACAGTTTTGGAGAAAATGGAGAAAGCAAGAACTAAGAAACCTGAGATTAATGTAGCTGAGTTACAAGACCAAAAATGGATTTGTTCATTGAAAAATCGAATAGAAATTCCTGCATTGAGTACAGTGGTGGTAGAAGTTTCAACTAAGGGAAATATGCCTGAAGGACAGTTGTGTTATATAGCTCCTAGACAAGGTTACTGTAGCCGAAACAACTTGTTGATAAACGAAGGAATTACTGAGGTGGGAAAGAACGGTAAAATTATGACTAAAATCACGAATTTTGAAACTGTTACGAAATCTGTTCCTGCTGGTACTTTGGTTGGAAATTTGTTTTTGGCGGAGAAGATAGCAATGCTGCAAGAGAACAGAGTTAAAGAAGATGTGTCAACAACATTAAAGAAGATTCGTTTTATTAAAGATAAATTGAAGTTGGATAAAGTTCCGTTTTTAAAGGATAATGTTTCTTTGAAAGGAAGGATAGTTGGTTTGTTTTTAAAGAATTTCAAGGCGTTATCGATTGATCCTACGGATATTGGATCTTGTACTTTGGAGGAGTATGATATTCAGTTGGTTCCTGGAGCTCAACCTTTCAAGAATAGGATGATTAGACTCAATCCTCATCATGCAGAGAAACTAAAAGAACAGATTGATTTATGGTTGGAAACAGATGTGATAGAGGAATGTAATTCACCGTTTAATTCTGGAATTTTTGCTGTTAAGAAGAAGGTTGGAAATACTAACGAGGTGAAAGTCCGTTTTGTCCTGGACTACCGTTCATTAAATGAGATAACTGAGAAGATCTGTTACCCTTTGCCTAACATTGGTGAGCTATTTGACAAACTTGGAGGAAAGAAGATTTTTACGTCTATTGACCTAACTTCAGCGTATAATTCAATGCATTTGAAGGAATCTGTCAGGAAATATACAGCATTTTGTTCTAATGGACGGCAATATTGCTTCAAGAGGCTTCCGTTTGGATTGACCAATGCTCCAAGTGCATTTGTAAAGTTGATGGATAGAGTAATGGATTTGAGTCCTGAATTAAGGGCATTTTGCCTAGTTTATTTGGACGATGTTCTTGTATATAGTATGAATGTGGAGGAACATCTGGAACATTTGAATATTCTACTACGAACATTCTGTGAAGCAGGCCTCAAGATTAATCTTGGAAAATGTACATTGTTTGCAGAGGAAGTGAAATTTCTGGGCCATATTATAAATGCAGAAGGCATATTTATGGACCAAGCATATATTGAAAAGATTAAGAATTGGCCAGTACCTGAAACAGGTAAAGATATTCAAAGATTTACTGGTTTCATAAATTATTATGGTTCATATTTCAAGAATTTTTCTGATATTACGGCACCATTGAACAAATTCAGAAACAGTAGTAAAATAGAATGGGATGAAAAAAGTATGGAAGCTTTTACAAAGACTAGAGAATTGTTCTGTGAAGAAATAAGTAAATCGTTCCCGGATTGGAGAATGGAGGCTGAACCATTTGTGTTGGATACAGATTGGTCATCTACAGCTATGTCTGCGGTGTTAAGTCAAAAACAAAATGGACAAGAGAAGATGATATCGTGTTGGTCACGTGTTTGTTCAACTCATGAAGCCAATTATGCAGCACATAAAGGAGAATTATGTGCATTAGTAAATGCTGTTGAAAGATTTGAATGTTATTTGAGACACAAGAAGTTTATCGTGAGAACTGATTCAGCTGCACTGAAACATCTATCTACTTGGAGGCAGAACGGATATTTTGTTGGTCTCACCATAAGGTGGATAAATTTTTTATCCACCTTCAGTTATGAGGTTGTACATAGGCAGGGCAAGATGCATACTAATGTTGATATATTGTCACGTACTGCATTAAAGGATAGTAAAGATAGGATATCTAAATTATCGACAGACGAACAAGGAGAGTTAATATTGGATACTGTATATCAATTGGAAGATCCTAAATTATGTCTTATTGCAGGAATTGGAGCAGAGACGGCCAGTCAAATATCATCCAGATTGAAGGCGAGAGAATTTAGTCGTAGCCTGGAGAAGGATCCTGTTTTAGTTGAGGTGAGGAAATTTATTGTAAATAATGTCAAACCTACGTCTAGAGAATTGTCTCAAATGCCTTATCGTGGTAAACAAATATTAAGATTTTTTGAACATCTGAGTTATAAGGATGGTTTAATTATCCTGACTTCACCTATGCGGCTCCAGAAAGAATTTCAATTTATTGAACGGGTAGTGGTACCTATTGGAATGTACAATAAAGTTTTCTTGTTAGCTCATGCAGATGTTACAGCGGGGCATAGGGGTTATTTGGAAACTTTGAGCAGGATTAACCGTCACTTCATTTTTCCCTATGTGTCTAAATATGTAGCGGCGGCAGTTGCAAATTGTGTTATTTGTTTGAATAGACGTAAAAAACCTAAACATAATCATAATATAGAATTTTCTCCTTTGGCTGGGGAAGCTATGGCAGAGTTGGCTATAGATGCTTTAGGTCCTTTGAATGAGTGTGAATATAATGGAGTCATTTGTAAGCACATTTTAATAGTAGTTGACAGTTGTACTAGATATGTGTGGTTGTTTGCTATTGAGGATGTTAAAGCTGAAACAATTATTGAATGTTTGAAGTTTAATTTATTTTCTGTTTGGGGACTATGCGAGCGAATTAGGACTGACAATGCACAAAGCTTCAAATCAAAAGTTTTTAGGGAAGTTTGTTTAAGGTTGGGAATTGAACAAATTTTTATCCCTCCAAGATCAGCAAATTCGAATTACAGTGAAAGATACAACCAATCGGTGTATTCGTTTCTTAAGACTGATTTACGTTTTCAAGATGGAGATTGGGCTTATAAACTTAAAGCTACACAATTTTGTATGAACACTTCTTTCAATCGGAGGTTAGGATGTTCCCCGTATTTTAAGATGTTCCTAAGAAACCCTAAGCTTCCACTTGACTCATTTGATCCGTTAACACGCTCGAAAATTAAACATATGAATTTTTCAGAGTTATTGGAGTGCCTTGACAAGAATTGGAGGACTGGACAAGAAAGAACTGAGAAGTATTTACAGGTAGAAAATACAGAAAGGATAGGTCGGCCGATAGCTATAAATTCCTATTGTTATATTTTTTATGACGTCACAACGATTGGTGTAGCTCGTAAACTCTGCTCGTTATGGGTGGGTCCGTGTTTAGTGACAAAAGCAATTTCTGATAGTTTATTCGAGGTTCAACCCCTAGAAAAGTGTAGATTGAAAGATAAAGGGGTGAGAATTGTACCAAGAGATAAAATATATGTTATTGAGAGTACTTTAGACTTGACTCCAGATGAAAAGATTGACTTAGTGATTACAGATGAATGTTTCTCTGTGGATAATACCTTGAAAGTAAACTATGACTTTCCCAATACTTTGAGAAATTTAACTTGTTCAGGCGTTTCTGAAGAGGAGAATAGTTGTTGCGCTAGTCCAGAGGTGGTTGGAAGGCGGAAGGATGGACAGGTAACACCAGATTTTTTGGAGAAATCTTTTTTGGGTGTTGGGTTGTCACAGCAAAGGTCAAATGTATCTCAGGATAATGAAAATTTAGATGATTTAGTTGAGGATCTTAGTGATACTTTGGAAAGTACTCATATTTCTGATAGTGTAGATTCAAATGATATGACTGACAAAACTAAGTTAGACTCTACATATTCTACTATTAGTAAGGATAGTGTTTTTCATGGAGATTATGCCTCTGATAATAGCTTAGTAGACAACAGTTTGGGTGTAGAGGATGTTAACATGGAATCTGCTAGAGAGTTAGAGTCTCGGATGAGTATTTTAGAGGACACTTTTCCAAAACTGCAAAGTAAAATTGTAAACTTGGAACAACGAAGGGGAAGTGTTAAACGAGGTAGAGATGTTGAGGAGGATGAATTAGATAGATCGTTAGATAATGCAAAATTGCAAAAAATGTCTGAGACTATTCCTGTTAAAGGTCGTCCTAAAGGTTCTACAAATGAAGTGCAATTACAAAAATTAGAAGAGGATAGACAAAACAGAGAAAAAGACAGATTAGAACGTTATTCAGTAGCAGATGTAGTAACTAGGAACCTCGCAAAATTGATTAAAAAATAATATTTGTAATAATTTGTATAATATTTGCAGGAGAAGAGATTACCACGAAAACCGTAGGGAGCGTGATGACAAGAGAGGAAGCGGCGGTGGTGATAGACATGACCGGAATAGACGAGATGGAGATCGTGGTATGCGCAAGAGGTCACCGGACGCTTGTAGTTCAAAGAGTGGACGTGCTGGACCAGTACCTGTGAAGAAATCCAAGGATGATAGAGGAGTCAGGTACTTGGATATTTTGTTATTTGTTGTTGTGATGCAGGTTTATTGTTTGATTGTTGTTGGTGGTATGTATACGTCACAGGATCCACGGTTAGCAGCTTATGATTGTTCTCAAATAAGTAATGTTGAACTTAGATCAGCTGCCTGTTTGCATGATAGGATGGAACCGGTTAGATCTGTGGAATTATTGGGGTTAGCAGAAACCGATTTTATATTGTCAGAAGCCATTAGTTGTGAGGTTAGATTAAAATTGGAGCGCTGGTTTTGCGGTACCGCGAGTCATGTGCATGTACTAGACGTGCCACATGAAAAACAGGTAGAGTTGAGTATGGACGAATGTAGAAGGGTTTTTCATTCTGGCAAGTATCAGCATGATGGTATTAGTTTTAAAGTAAATATAGACTTGCCAACTGTTCACAGTTTCACAGTTAATGGAACATTGTCACCTTTCTGGGATGTTGGTGGTGAAAATATTCAATGCAAGACACTGGGAATATACGCGCACAATATGTGGTTCAATTTAGGTTTTGCTGTTGGGACTTTGCATATTTTAGTGAAAAATACACCCGTTTTGATCAAGGGAAATGTTGTTATGGATTATGATAAAAAGACGATTGTGGCGAATTTTGAAGATAATCATTTGTGGGCAACATCAACTTCTCCATATTTTCCGTATGTAGTACGAAAACCGGCCAGTAATTTTAAGGTAGTTTTTCAAGATACATTCAATTTAACTACTTGGAATGAACAACTTTTTGTTTCTAACTTGGAAAGGAATATTTTAGTTAAAATTATGGGAACAGAGAAACTTACTTTGCAGCATCTGGATTTCAACATTTTTGTAACAGAATTGGAGGGTATCAAGTTTTTAGAGGAACCGAAGGCGGCTGTTAGAAGTTATTTTGGGGATTTGTTAAAACAGGAAGCTAGATTTGATTTGAATGCTATGTTTTTGGCTAGTAGAGAAAGGAATGAGAGGATGATGGAACTTTTTAGTATTTCTAGATGTGCTCAAACAGAAGTTAGGTCAAATGTACAGATGCATCATGGGTTCAGAATTATATACCTGGGAGAAATTGCTAAGTATGAAAAGTGTACAGCGGTTGAAATTCCAGTAAAGTTAGGTGTGGATTATGGATGTGCAGTAGGACACTTGATGGTGGATTATAAAGGTGAAACAGTTGGAATACAAGAATATAGTAGAATGATTGTAGCAGTAGAGGATATAAAATTGTTAAATTGTTCGCAAGGTCCGGTATTTTTGAAGTTGACAGCTAATTTGTTCCTTGGGAATCAGGGGCAGGGACTCGAACTTCTGCATATTGCCAATGAAAAATCAGAACACGTGGGACAAAAGATTTTTCTGAACGACGAAAAGGTGTTTATTGCTGACTTTAATAAGACTATTAAATATCAGGGATTAGAGGATTTTGAGGATTTTAATGGACAAGCTTCTAAATTGGATTTTGTTGATCATAAGTTGTCATTTTTCGAACAGGTTACAGGTCCTTGGTTTGGTTTAGAACATTTGTTCAAAGATATATTACCATTGTTTGCCAAGTTTGTTTTGATTGTGTTAATGTTGTTGTTAGGTATAATTCCTATGTTGGCATTGTTGTATTGTTGTTGTTCATGGTGTCATAAAAAAAGATTTACTGAGGAAGAATTTAATGCTAGATCTTAAATTTCTTATGCTGAAATTTAATTATATTGTATTTTTGCAGGTTGGTTACGGCGGCAACAATGAATCAAAAGTTATTGAGCAATGAAGAAGATGGCCGCCACAAACAATCTGTCAATGAAGGAAATCAAGTCAAACCTGGTCTACCAGTATCTGCGTTGGTCAGCAACTCTGCATCCCGGCTGGTGTTGGTAATGTCGCGCGTTGAGCTGCCCACGTTGAGTGTGGGCAGGGCGACAAGGAACATATTTTTGAGCAGTGAGGACATGCCACTGGCAGATTTAGCTCGTCTTATTGATAATGAACCAAGGTTTAAGTTGAATTTGATAAACATGTTATCGGTGCAGTTGGAGATGGGGAGATGCATCCACTCCATAGACTGGCCTGTGGACAGGATCCCTATCTTTACCAGCCAGAATTCAAGACACCTCAACCTGATGGCGGCTGGTGAGCATTCTAAAGCTATAAATAGAAAGTTGTCATGGAACGAGACAACTAGTTTGAATAAGTTGAGTGCGACCATATTTCTCTCTAAGCTTGTTTGCGAAAATTTACCAAGTTTGGTGTTGCTTGCTAAGATTGAATACCTGGATGGAGATGAGAGAAAAAGCTGTCAAACGTTGGGCGAATTGTTACCCATAATCAAACATATGGGGGAACTTGAGGATTGGCATCAACTTTCAAAAATTGACGTCATACCTGCAGATGGTAAAATGAGCCTTCAGACGGTGTTGAGAACGGTGGGTAATAGCGTTGATCCGAGGTTGAAGACGCAGGTTGTGTCAGCTATCCGGCTCCTGGCACATTGGAAAGATGTCGTGAATAAAGTAAGCTTTATTCTGAAGCAAATGCCATCCACAACTTTGTTAGAGTTACAGAAAGATTGGCTTGATGGAAAGTCTGAACAGGATTTGAGTGCTAAAGTGTTTATTGACTCCATTCAGGTGAATGAATACATGAACTTAACAGTCTACATTCCACGCATTGTAAACATGAATTCGGTGAGTTTAATCACCAGTGGAGAGATGCCTGCTGAGATACGTTATGTTAGATTGGATGGTCAAAGAGAAATAATTGATAACCTGGTGAGTGCCACATATGCAGGTAGTCTGTTGAATGATAAAGTAGACGCAAGAGTTTTGACCTGGGAAATGCAGATGCACTGCAAGCGTCTCCGTCCGACTCTAGCCAAGCAGATATTGTTATGCGATTCAAATACCACTTTAGAGAATGTAGTGAAGGAAATCAGATTGGAGTTGGATGGAAACGTTTATACAAGTTTGTTGACAACCAATATTGAGTGGAAGTTTAATCCTGAACACAAAGTAAATGAGTGGTTCGAAGGTGATTTCAAATTGGTTACTCGGTTTGGGGATCCTGTTTGTGTTCAGATGGATCAGCCCTTAAATCCGAACATTCCTGTTTGTCTGGATCTTGAATTGTCAAATCAGCAATGGCGTGTTGATGAACAAGTGAGGGAGGAAATGAGGATGGAACACACGCCTGGAATATTGATGATGCTTGATAAATTTGGAGAGGAGGTTAGTCGTAAGCATCAAAAGATTTTGGATAATCAGGAGGAGGTTGATAACGTTGCAACCTCGATTTCGGTTGCGGTTACTAGTGGATTTGAAAGATGTCTTCATATGCTTGGTGATACTGAGGCAAGGATGTCTCAAGACGGCTTGTGTGATGAGACCGCAAAACTTGGAGTGAATGATGATGAAGCTATCATGCCCATGGATATTGAAGAATCTGGCAAGAAGAGCAGAACATCTGGAAAAAGAAAGTAATAATTATAGTTATGTGTATTAATTCATATTTTATTTTATGTATTTAATATTTGTTGAGGCAGTAGTAGTCTCAAAAAAAAAAAAAAACAAAAAAAAAAAAAAAAAAAAAAAAAGTTTAAAATTCATGTTTCATATTAATGCTCTATAATACCATGCTTAAATCTGATGGTTATATGTTAACCAATGTTATTTTTATATCATGTATTTATGATAACTATGTAATTAATGCATTAGGTGTTAATCCATGCATTTTTCAATGATTATATGTTAATCAATGTTTTTTTCTTAAAAAAATATTAAAAAGAAAAAAAAAAACACATAAAGAAAAAAGGAAAATAAAAAAAACACAAAAAGAGTTCTAAGGAACCAAAATAAATAAAAAAAAATGTGTATATGAAGTGTTTAAAGATCTGGAATAAAAATATATAAAAAACAAAAAAAATATGGCAGGTGTCATACCAGATCAACTATTATCTATTTAATAAGCGTTCAACGCTACTTATAATATCTATGATAATTAACATGTAAAAACCTATTGTTATATTTAATCTGAAATATTACAGTTTGAAATCCAGGTTCATGTTAAAGCCAGGGAGAAATGTGATGTATAGTCCCTTTCTTCCTGATTTAAGAGCAATGCATGTATATATAGTTTAGCTTTTAGTTCTTGTGTCAACGGTTTCGGAGCAAGACATTGCTCTGCAACACGACACGAACATAAAAGTGAATAGTTGTCTTAATATAAATGTTATTATTGTATGTTAACCTTGTATTGAATTAATACACTTTATAAGAATATTTAGCTGTTTGTTCTTGCTATTACTATACGTCATACTCACGATGTTCTAAACTTTACTTTAATATAAACAGATATATAATTAATACAAAACTTAACTGAATTATGCTTTACTGGCGGCTGCGCCCCTAGAGCACTTTAAAGGAAGGTGAATGAAGAACCCATAATGTTATTTTTTTTTTGGGGGGGGGGGTGAGGATTGTATTTTATTTTATATATCAACCTCGAGTTATTTCATTAAGTAGAAATATTTATGATTCACAGGAATATTTCTTCTAAATCAAATTGAACATAATCAGATTCAACCCTTTTGTTTTGGGAAATTTAAGCCCCTTTTAAGCTTTATAGAACACCTTTAATTTTGAATACCAGAATTTAAATAAATAAAACTTTTGTCTTTACATTATGTGTATTTACATTAAATTAATCAAACAATAAATTATTAATAACACAAAAATAGGTAGGTTTGATGAAAATCTTCCAACTGCAGTAGTTCTAACCATTGTTGAACTATAAAAAATAATATGTTAAACAATTTAAAATTAACACATTCTTGTAAGAAATGATACTTTCTTAAGCATTTTTGACTGATATTTTATTGATAAACTTACAATTTCTTAATAAATATAGCAAACGGGGCAGTTCGCCAATATTTATGAAGAAATCTAAAAAAACAATAACAAAAAACATGTGCTTTTAAAAGTTTACACAATTATACTTAAAATAATGGATAATTCTTTAGAATTTCAGGCTCAAAATTGCTTTAAACAATGACTTATTTAAAAAATTTACTTACCAATTAGCTGCAGGCATGGGGCTTTCTGTAGAAAATTGGTTACACTTTAATCCACTAGGTTCACTCAACACAGTTTACTTCTAAATTCTTAATTCTTAATAGGACCTTTACAAATATGAATTATTAATACAATTAAATTGCCTTATAATACAACTGAATTAAACTAAAATACACAAACTTAAACTAAACTTAGATATAATTTGAGTTAACTGACACAAATAAATCTCTGGTGTGTACTTAGTTTCTAAAAGACAATTACTATTTACAACTCATTTAAAGACAAATAAAATACTACTACTTAATTAAAAGACAAATAATGAGTTACTACTACTACTACTACTAAAGATTCTGTTGTACACTGGCTTTTTATACCCTTGTTTGTTTACTTACAAAACCGGTTTTTTAAGAATGTACTTTTGTGAAAAATTCATTAAAAATTCGATCTTACTATTATCTTAAAAACAACGATTTTCTCTTTATTTTAAGCCAAAAAATATTTTTCTTAATAAAAATGTTGATTTTATAGGCATTTTTAAACAGCGTATATTTTTTTTTCATAGAGTAATATTAAAGAGGAGTAATTCAATTTACTCAGTGTAAAAAGTCATTTTTTATCCAAAACACTGGCCAGAACCAGATGAGTAAATTGAATTACTATTTCAAAACTTTTTTACCTGATTGAGATCATAACTTTTCTTCTTGGGTACTTAAATTCTAAATAATCCAAAAATATTGAAACACAGGTTTAAAAATAAATATTTTTTGCTCTAAAGTAATCGTAAATCAATATGACTTTATTTTCTTCTTACCTGATCAACTAAATGAAATTTCTATTCACTCAACTAATAGACTATTAAATCATAACTTTAAGTATGGGCTTAAATGTTTTCAACTAAAGAAAATTGAAATATGAATTTTCTACTTTGACTGATTTGATCATTTAAAACTCAATCTTTACAAATACTCAAATACATACAAATGTACATACAATTCTTATACTTATCCAAGTGTTTTGCAAAATAAGCAAACCATATAAGTATCAAGGTGATGACACAATACCATCATTTATTTCATCAAGAATATTATTTTGAAAATTTCAACACTTATAGATTATCAAAGCCATATCAATTTAAGCACAGCATTTGATATCTAATCAATCTTTCAATAAAACAAACACTAGACAAGCTTTGATGAAATATAAGTCAAGCATTGATCTAAGTTTGTACAATAAACTAATATTAAACAAGCTTTGACAAGATATAAGTCCAGCATTGTTCAAATTACTTCATACAATAAACAAATATTAGACAAGCTTTGACAAGTTATAAGTCTAGCATTGATCTAATTACTTTGTACAATGAATAAATATTAGATAAGCCTTGACGAGTTATAAGTCCAGCATTGATCTAATTATTCTGTACAATAAATAAACATTATTATTAGATAAGCTTTGACAAGTTATAAGTCAAGCATTGATCTAGATACTTTTTACAATGAATAAACATTAGACAAGCCTTGACAAGTTATAAGTCAAGCATTGATCTAATTTTCTGTACAGTACTATATACTTGTATTTAAATCCATACAATTAATTACATTGAGCTTAAATGAAACTGAAATATTTCTTTAAAATAACATTTAAGCTCACACCCCTGTTATTCAGACTTTATTACTGAATGCAACAAACAACTTTATATTTTATAATTATAGTTTATTCTATTTACTTATGAGTTACTTAGAACAATTAATTAAGTTCTTTCACAATCAATCAAATTCATCCGTTTATCTTACCCTTATCAACTAATCTATCATGATAAAGCTCTCCACATTTGAAGGTGGTGGTGTATCTGTAGGCTGTACAAAAGGTAGTTCAGGTAAATAGCAAGTACTGCTCTTGCTATTCTCATCCTCTGTATTTTCCTTCTCATAAACATTAGTAATGATTAATTGTTCAATGTTATCATCAACAGCCTTATATTTATAGAGATTAGTTTCAAAACAAGCTTCTTGGTTTGCATTATCTTCATGGTTCTGATCACAATCTGGATCAACAACACTTTCAGCTGCTGTTTGTAACACTTGTTTAGCCTCGACATACATGTTTTCATGACTACAGATTGTGTTTTTTCTTGCATCGGTTTTCAGGTTATTAGACCTGGCACAATCATTTTTGACATATACTGTCATATTATTAACTGATAAATTAATGACAATTTCATTGACTTCTTGGACGCCATTAACCAGAGAGACATTCTCAACAACTTCAGTATTCGGTTCCACATTCCTTCTAGTTTCTTCCTCTTGAGATGGAGTCAAATTTTCATCTAAAGATTCACCTTCTACATCATCTTCAACAAGTAAATCATTCTCAATCTCTTCAATTTGAGGTTGCACTAAACTACTTCTATCTAACGCATAGAAAGTAGTATTATCAGACAAAGACTTGCTTGATACTTTGTTTGGATATTTTGTCTGATAGCCACTGGTAACAGGTGTGAACAGCTGGTCAACATCTGTTTGTTCTTTGTTATCTGTACATGAAATGAAGTCTTGATTTTCACAGTCTATCTGTCTAGCTAAGTCATGGGTATGGTTTGGTTTCAGATTCTCCAAGGATTTATTCTTCTTGGTTCCAGCATCGGTATCATCAACCACTGTAGCTTCTGTAGCTCTAAGATCCACAAACTTATCATAGTTATTGAGACAGTTTAGAAATAACTCTTTCAAGACATCATATTCTTGTTCGATCCAAAGAATAGTTTCTGTTTCTTCATCATTTAGTCCTTCAAGTAAACTCAAAAATCTTTGAATTGTAGAAATATTTTCCAGTAGCAACTTTATTTCTTCTATACTGACCTGTAAAATTTTCTTGTCAAAACCATGTTTGTGATTTTCTTTAATATTTAATCTTGAATGTTTAGCCTGGAATCTTTTGTTACTGAATTTCAAATATTTGTAGAAATTTGCAGTATCTTCATTATATTTCTTTTGCAGAAATTTAAAACTAATTTCAGTTTCTCCTGAAAAATTAAGCAGCCTGTTTGATTGGCCTGCTATAGTATTACTAAAAGACATTTTCTTGAAACATTTATTTAAATCTGGTTTCAAAATTAAAGATATCTATACAACTTATTAAATGCAGCAATCTAATGAAAGTAGTAAAATTTTCTGCTAGCAACGAAAATAATAATACAATCAAAATCACTACATTTCACACAAGGGGAAAAGCCTACTAATTGTTCAATGTTTTGGGAAATTTAAGCCCCTTTTAAGCTTTATAGAACACCTTTAATTTTGAATACCAGAATTTAAATAAATAAAACTTTTGTCTTTACATTATGTGTATTTACATTAAATTAATCAAACAATAAATTATTAATAACACAAAAATAGGTAGGTTTGATGAAAATCTTCCAACTGCAGTAGTTCTAACCATTGTTGAACTATAAAAAATAATATGTTAAACAATTTAAAATTAACACATTCTTGTAAGAAATGATACTTTCTTAAGCATTTTTGACTGATATTTTATTGATAAACTTACAATTTCTTAATAAATATAGCAAACGGGGCAGTTCGCCAATATTTATGAAGAAATCTAAAAAAACAATAACAAAAAACATGTGCTTTTAAAAGTTTACACAATTATACTTAAAATAATGGATAATTCTTTAGAATTTCAGGCTCAAAATTGCTTTAAACAATGACTTATTTAAAAAATTTACTTACCAATTAGCTGCAGGCATGGGGCTTTCTGTAGAAAATTGGTTACACTTTAATCCACTAGGTTCACTCAACACAGTTTACTTCTAAATTCTTAATTCTTAATAGGACCTTTACAAATATGAATTATTAATACAATTAAATTGCCTTATAATACAACTGAATTAAACTAAAATACACAAACTTAAACTAAACTTAGATATAATTTGAGTTAACTGACACAAATAAATCTCTGGTGTGTACTTAGTTTCTAAAAGACAATTACTATTTACAACTCATTTAAAGACAAATAAAATACTACTACTTAATTAAAAGACAAATAATGAGTTACTACTACTACTACTACTAAAGATTCTGTTGTACACTGGCTTTTTATACCCTTGTTTGTTTACTTACAAAACCGGTTTTTTAAGAATGTACTTTTGTGAAAAATTCATTAAAAATTCGATCTTACTATTATCTTAAAAACAACGATTTTCTCTTTATTTTAAGCCAAAAAATATTTTTCTTAATAAAAATGTTGATTTTATAGGCATTTTTAAACAGCGTATATTTTTTTTTCATAGAGTAATATTAAAGAGGAGTAATTCAATTTACTCAGTGTAAAAAGTCATTTTTTATCCAAAACACCTTTCTGTCAACATTGTATTGTCGATTTCAAACTTTGGATGATAATTCATATTACAATTAGGTACGATGTAGAAATCGAAGTCCTTGCGCCCATCAAAACATTTATATCCTTGTTATTTTTTTGCCAAATAGTTTCACCACCGCATCGATGTAAGCTGTAATTATAATATCTTTGGTTTTACATTAATTTTGTCGGATACAGGGATCTAAAGGGATAAGACAAAATCCAATGATGATGCACAAAAATTACCCCATCTGAAGATTACAATTAGTGGTAGAAACGTTTAATCAATGAACCAACCAATCAAAATTTAATAAAATTTCCCATATTTATAATGCCAACGAATAAGAAAATGTTATTATAAAACTTTGGGGACTAGTGTCATAAACAGCCCAGTGTCCCCTTCCTTCCTGTGGATAGGTCATTCGAAGAAAAACACTTTATCATTATTTAATTATCGTTTTTAATATCATGTTTGTCATAAAACTGCAATTTTTTGGCAGAAAGCTCTTCAATGCCTAATGAACTGAATAACATTTGTAGATAAACACAGCTCTCCTTTTGATAAACAACACTATTTCCTAAATATTCACAAGAAATGAACGTACAGACAGAAAGACCAAATTATAATATTGCTTCGTTCTTACCACAACAAGGAATTTATCTAAAAACCATTAGAAATCTACAAATCCAGCGCAAATTTTCAAAACAATTTTCTATTGTTTTTTGCCGTTTTGCGGTTTCCATTCATAAATTATTTTTAACAGTAGAATTTCTTTGGTTGCAGGAATATTGTCTTGAGGTTCTAACTGTGCATACCTGGCTAAATATTAGTCTAGTATTGAGGTTATCAATAGAAGCGTCGCCCCTATCCTTAGGGACGAGGCTCCAATAGGGGATAGGGGTTATCGCCTACACCACATCAAGTTTTTTAAAATTTTTAAACAGAATATTTTTTTAAGTTGCAGGGAGGAGAATATTTTTTTCTTTCTGGGGGATGTCGTACACCCTCCTCCAAATAACTTTTCTTAGACCAATGTAAAACTTCTTTCAAAATTAGGTAACAATTGTTTTTGCGAATTGCGAATATACTTACTAAATAATGGTAGTGCGAATGGGGCGTTTGTCCAATATTATGGTATGGAGACCGCTCTTCTATGAGTACTACTAAAAACCTACTTTTACTGCAATACACATAGACATTCTCATCGTCGGTTCGTCAATTTAGAATGTTTATCCCTCTATTCACACAAGTATAATACGAATTTGGTTGAGCTGGTGGTAGCTCAACAAAAGACCCATGCGAAGTATTATATTGCTTTAAACTAAGAATAAATGGTTGGTTATGATATTCGGTCGGAATTATATAAGTATATTAAGTATTAAAGAAGGAAAATGATTTTATAAAGTGTATTTACATTACAAGTGAATAAGTTAAGTATGAAAATATTTACAGGATAAGTGATAATAAACATAAGTAGTGTAGGACAGAAAAGTGCCCTAAGTCCCAAGCATTGAATTGCAGGGAGTAAGAGAGGGGACAATGGGCAGTTAATTCAACTTTATAGTTGTGACCCTTTAAGGTTGAAAACCCAGATATTTCCAGATAAAACAAGTATTTGCAATATAGCAACCTTTAGTGGAAATTTTTGACTTTTTGAATTGTTTTTAATTCGAAGTGCACCATCCTTAAACTGATACTTTACTACAAGCCTTTGATTCTAGAGACCAAAACCCTTGTTTACAATTTATTTCCATAATTGTTATTATTTAAACTTCGGAAAATTAAGGAAACAGACCATTTTACTTTTACAACTTCTTTTACCCAAATTTTTTTATTGTATTTATTAAAAAGCGTAGACATGAAAAAGCCTTTAAATAATTATATTACAAAACTTACAAAAACAATTACCTTCCTACAGAACTTTTAACTCAAGTTATTTCATTTAACGAAATAAAAATGAGATACCTTGCGTCAAAATTTCATACTACATAAATAAAATAGTTGAGAACATAAGTACATCTTAATTTTAAAGATCTTAAGGTTTAAGTAACATATCTTAGGATAACTGGTAGCTGCGCACCTAGCATCCAGGACAGAAAAATAAAATAACACCATCTTGAGATTTTAATGATAAACAAACCTTGAACAACTCAGGACTTCGTGAATTTTCCCTAAAATTTTGAAATTAATCGGATCATTAATTACAGAAATATTAAGCTAAAGACAAAAAACTTTTGCCTTTACATTAAATCAATAAGAAACATCTAACATGTCTAAAGTAACGAAAAGAGCTAACCGTTACGGACGTACAAATGTGCGGGACCTAATTATAGGAAGGCTTTGCTCATAATAACTAATAATCTTAATATAATTTCTTTCTACAACGAACTAATCGGAATGAATTAACATTAAACAAGAATTAGATATAAAAAAGTAATGATTCAATTTACAAAATAATTTTCAAAATCAAAATATTCTGTCTGCTTGTTATTGTTTATCTTTTTGTTGACGCGCTAGTTTGCCGCAAGATTATGCATGATTTTGCGTGACGTCATTCATAATTGGTCCCCAAGATTGGTTAGAAACTGCTAAATTCTTGCATGTTCCCTTTAAGCCAGTCCCCAAAGTCTAAGACTCCTAAAAATTGAATATTCGATCCATTGTCCCCTCCCTTACTCCCTGATTGAATTGTGCTAAGTGTTAGAATTCTAACATAAGGCCTAAGCTCAATTCATGCTAAGTACTGAGGGTCCTAAATTTAAACTACAATGCATGCCAAACAACTAAGTCATTACCTTTTAAAGCCAGAAGAACTTGATGGTAGGAGAGTCAATAAATAACTAACTTATTTTAAGAAGTGCATGCTATAACATCAACTTATAATAAGGATCTAAGCATTTGTCTGTTTAATAAAATGTCTGTATGTTAACTTGTGACGTAAATCAGGCATGGTTGTAGGCATACATACTTGAACTAAATGGTTACATGATTACTTTAACAATAAACATAATGTTTTTAATAAACATATAACATTAATAATTCACATACAATTTACCATGATTAGGCTAGCATTACCCATATATGGTAATATATTGGTAAAGATAGGCCTATAAATGCATAAAAGTATACAAATAATGCCTCGGGCCTAGCTAAAGTAATTGTGTCTCGTGCCTGAGTTGTGCTTGATAATTACAGGGGCACGTCAATCAAATATTTAGATTCTACTCTTATATAGTGTAAACTTTATATCAAACATAGGTAGATAGTCTGGAAGCGAAGCATTTCTGTAAAGGTCTTATTCGTACGTTCAAAGAATTTTGAAAATTGGGGATCGCATCTCCAATAACATGTCCATTTAGCCCCTTTATATGCAATACATCTATAAAGAATCTATTATCATAGTTTTTATCATTATCAATTGTTTTTTCATTAAAATTTGGCACCATTCCGTTCCTTACAATAGTTCTTGAAAAAAATAATATTTATTTGTCGTATGGTATATGGCTTTTTTATGTGGCTTCAATTTTTTTCAGTTATTCCTATGACAATTAGCCACAATTTTGTAAGCTTAGCATCTCTTTAATCACAACATAAAATGTAAATACGTCCATTTACCACTTTTTAAATCAATTAACATCGAGGTAATGCCTTTTTCTAACTTAATAATTGGTAATGTTCATCTGTCATATTTGTTTCGCTTTTATAGATGTTTTCATCCTTGTTTTCATATTATTTCCAAACATTTATGACATTCATAAAAATAATGTCAGAACTGAATAATCGGAATGCGAATGTATAAGAATCATGGCAAAATTGTAAGTAAATTTGTTGAAAAACTGCTTGATACAGGATAATGATTATGGACATACTTACATTTTTAGGACTTGATTATAGAGTTGCTTCGCTTTTAATATTGTACATTGTTCTCCCAGGAATCAGTATACCAAAAGACCAATCGGATAATTAGGTCACATACAAATTTGTTGTTAAAAATGTAAAAAAAAAATCAACATGTTTAAAATGGACGTACGAACATTCTGGTAATGATTATAGAGTTGCTACGCTTTCTAACTCGTACCTAACTATTACAGGAATCACCATGCAAAATTTGAAATCGATAGGAAAATTCTAACATGCCTAAATTAACGAAAAAAGCTATTTAAAAAAAGTAAAAAAAATCAACATGTAAATAATGGACGTGCAGACATTTTGGTAATGATTATAGAGTTGCTACGCTTTCTAAATCGTACCTAACTACTAAAGGAATCACCATGCAAAATTTGAAATCGATAGGACAATTCTAACATGTCTAAATTAACGAAAAAAGCTATCCGTGACGGACGGACGGACGTACGGACGGACCGACCCTAATTATAGAACAGCTTCGCTTTTAAAAATTATTTTCCAAATAATTAAAGTCGACAAACCCAGTTATCTATTGTTTATGAAAGACTTTGACTGCAATAGAATTTTATAATTAGTATGCTGACCAACAAAAAAAAGAAGGTTGAAATATATATGTACACTGATTTATTTTTGCTTTTTTAGTTTTAAAACTTAAGCTAAAATAAAAAAAATATTTTTACAATAGAGTTTTTCTAGACTGAAAATGAAGTTTATCTTTATGCTTTCTAATTAACTCTATTTAATATTCAAGAATTTCATAAACGGAAATGGTTAATTACTCTTTAGTCGGAGCTACCTACCTCCCCCCGCCCCCTTTTGTCGCCTTCACAACCTAATTTCCTTTTTTTTCGACCCCCCTTCACTTTGTTTCAAAAGACACTCTTGATGAATTTTTTTGGGTTCGAGTCTGTTTCATAAATTTCTAGAGGTGTTCATGAGAGGGGTGTAGTATAATGAAGTAACGCTTTCATGACCCCCTTAGAAAAAGTCAGTAGGATGTCTGTAAACTGCTGCTTTCCTTATAATAAAGTAACAGGATGTTTGTGTGTCTGTGTGTCTGTGTGTTTGTGTGTTTGTGTGTTTGTACCGAAGGATCTTGCTAACCGCTGAACCGATCGGGTTCTCCTTAACAGGGTAGATTCTCATATGTCCCGGGAAGGTTTATAACTATTTTGGGGGAGGGTACCACCACCCTCCCTAGAGAAATTAAATTTTTTTTAAATTTCTCAATTTTAGAAAGAGAGTTCAACGAAAAACAAACATCAAACGTAAATTTTTTTTTACTTTTTCTTTTAAAATCTAAAATAAGAAATTGAATTATTAAATTCGACTCTCTCCTCCTCAAGTGCCCCTAGAGGCCTCTAGGGGCGTAGCCGCTAGTGACACATATTTCAACAGTGAACATTAAATTTCATATCGCCAAAAAAGGGTTAAACCTGAAATAATTACTAACAGAATAAGTATAGTAATCTGACTTGGATTTTTATGTTATTTTAATTCTAAATTTGATTTGTAAAAATGTCATATCATCAAAATGGTTAATATGAAAATAATTACTAAATTAACTTTGGAAAAATTGTCATATCGTCAATAAAGGATTAAGCAAAAAATCAAAATAATAAATTAAGTATTGTAGTCTACCCAGGATAAATATGATTATTATATTGTGGTAATTCTTTAATTACTTTATCAAACCAAAGAATATAAAAGTCTCCCTTGGAAAAATTGGATCATTCTGTTGTGTTGATTTTTAAAAATGTCTAATTGTCAACGAAGGGTTAAAAATAAATTTTTATAAATAAGATAAAGTATGGTAGTCTCCCTTGGCTAGATATGATTATTCTGTTATGTGAATTCTTTAATTACTTTGTAAAAATGAAGTATTGTAGTTTCTCTTAGATAAGGCATTCTGTTGCGTTGATTTTTAAAAAGGTATCATTGTCAACGAAGGGTTAAAAAAATTTTCCTAAAACATAAAGTTTAATAGTCTCTTTTGGTTAGTTATGATTATTCTGTTATGTTAATTCTGTAATTACGATGGAAAAATGTCCTATCGTCAATAAAGGGTTAAACATGAAATAATTGCTAACAAAATAAAGTTTGGTAGTCTCTTTTGGTTAGTTATGATTATTCTGTTATGTTAATTCTGTAATTATGATGGAAAAATGTCCTATCGTCAATAAAGGGTTAAACATAAAATAATTGCCAACAAAATAAAGTTTGTTAGTCTCCTTTGGTTAGTTATGATTATTCTGTTAAGTTAATTCTGTAATTACGTTGGAAAAATGTCCTATCGTCAATAAAGGGTTAAACATAAAATAATTGCTAACAAAATAAAGTTTGGTAGTCTCCTTTGGCTAGATATGATTATTCTGTTATGTTAATTCTTTAATTACTTTGGAAAGATAATTAATCACACAAAATAGAACAATACAAATATAATAACATTATTATAATGGATTAAATAAACATGGATTTATTTTCATTTGTATATACTATTTTTATTTAGTTTCTGTGCAGAAAATAGCATTTACAAGGCTGCTATTTAACAAATGCGGCTGAAATTTCTTTTGAGGATTCTCTTGACAAATGAGTATCTACTATAAAACACATTTTGCTTGTCTGCTAATCTCTAAAATTGCTATGAAGTGAGAGAAAAATGGATTGATGTGCATTCTACAATCAATAGAGTATAGGATCATAAAATTTCTTGTGTATATTCTCCTTACCAATCTTATGTTAGAAAGCACGGCAACGATAAAATAACAATATTTTTGATGAAATAAATAACAAAAATGATAAAAAACATTTATCCATATTTAATTTTGTCATTATAAATATGAAATTTCTCTTCTATTAGGTAATTTTACTTTCTATCTTCTCTCTCTCTCTCTCTCTTTCTCCTCTTTATTCATTAACTATAATGAATAAAAAACAAATTTTAATTAAACACCGGATTTTGGTAAAGAAAGGTTTGTTAAAAAATTATAATTGTATTCAATGAGTAGCTTCAATCATTTTATGATTCATGAATTCTATCAATATTTCTAATGTTTATATAATATTATCGGCTGCGCACCTAGCATCTAGGGGTACTGTATTCAGAGGGGTAATAAGGGGCAGAAAATAGCCTAAAAGCATCCCAAAAACCATTGAAATCCTAAGTTTCAGCCAAAAAAAACCTTACTATTTTATATAATAAGATGATATACATCTGAATTCTTAAGCATTTGATCCTCTCTCCCATAGAATATTAAAATACTGCTATAACATAAACAAAGTTTGCCTGAAAAGCAAAGGTCAATATACAATTGCAAGAAACAGACATACAGACGAACATAATTTGAAATTAAACAGTTCCTAATCAAAGAGTAGCTTCTCTTTTAAAAGTTATTAAATTTATTTTATGAAAAGATTTTTAATTTCTAAATATTATAACTAAACAATTTGGAATTTATAAAAGTGAATAAAATACATACATTTGGAATATTTATAAAAATATTAATTAAAACATAGATAGATAGATAGATAGATAGATAGATAAACATCTAGATAGATAGATAGTTAGATAGATAAATATATATATAGATAGATAGATGGATAGATAGATAAATAGATAGATAAATATATTTATAGATATATAGATAGATAGATAGATATATAGATAGATAGATAGATAGATAGATAGATAGATAGATAGATAGATAGATAGATAGATAGATAGATAGATAGATAGATAGATAGATAGATATATAGATAGATAGATAGATAGATAGATAGATAGATAGATAGATAGATAGATAGATAGATAGATAGATAGATAGATAGATAGATAGATAGATAGATAGATAGATAGATAGATAGATAGATAGATAGATAGATAGATAGATAGATAGATAGATAGATAGATAGATAGATAGATAGATAGATAGATAGATAGATAGATAGATAGATAGATAGATAGATAGATAGATATAGTCCACATAGAATGAACAAAAGATTATTTGTAAAACATCATGTTTCATGAATTAAGAAAACTTCAGTTACAATTTAATACTTTAATAATTTAGATAGATAGATAAATGGACAGGTATAAAGATAAATAGATAGATATATAGAAGGGATTATGAAAATGAGGGGAAAATATAGATTATATAGATGAATGTTTAAGAATAAGGTGTCAAAATTTAGATTATTATGTTTCATGAAGAGATTTCTACCAAGATTAACATATTTATCAATATTTCATACAAGAGTGGCTGTGCCTCTAGCCAATAATTTCAACATATATTTTGAAAAATACTTTTTATATATATAAAACATTAGAGTAAAATATTAGAGGGGGGAAAAGTTAGATAACTGTATTGCCCGATCCCAAGGACTTTGTGCCTACTCTTAATTGGGTCCTTGAAAATCAACCAATATTGTCGGGAATATTAACACAACCAAGAAGCAAAAAATAATTTGCAAGCAGACAAAAAGGTTCTTGGAAAAGGGGGGCAGGTAGTTATCTGCATATACATCTATACTTTAGATTTGTTTTTAAAACATATCATTTATGGAGTCACATTCCAAATAGCCTAAAACCTCTACCATGCACCAATGTAAAATTGTGTTGTGTCACGGTCAGTCAGCAATCTACGAGATCTTAGTTGACATAAAGACAAAATTGAAAGGATTGGAGTTCAGATCAGTGTAAAAGAGGGAGGTTCTAAGCACCCCAATCACAAAATTATGTGCATGCATCTGTTGCACTTTTTTTTTTTTGGGGGGGGGGGTGAAAGGTTGGAATGTCAGCCAACTTGTAAAATATATTATATATCTGGGGGAAGGAGTTGATATATTCCCCGATAAAATTATCTTTGATAATTATTTAGAAAGTTAGAAAATAATTAATAATTTTTTCTCTAAATGTCATCACATGCATAAAAGCGTAGCTTCTCTGTAATTTAAATTGTTAACTTTTTTGGGAGGTGGGGTTGATACATTCTTACCTTTCCACCTCTTAGATATATAGACATTTTTACGTAAAATAATTATTTTTTTGTTGGTTTGATGATTTTAAAAAGTTATCCAAAAAATAAAAATAAAGGTATTATTTTTCACTTAAAGTATTTTCTTATTTATCTACGCTTATTTGTACGGTAAAGTTACTTGTTAATTTTTCATATCAAACGAAAATATTCTAATGATCGTCAGAAATTTGTTTTAATGACTGTTTATGATTTTAATGAATTTTTTGTACAGTGTTAATTATAAGTAATTATATTTCTAATATTTAAGTTCTAATATGCAGTTCTTTAGAGCCAAGGCATTTTCCCTACTATTACTATGAATGCATTTCACCTGACATAGCAGCAGTAGGAACTAATTTGTAACTTCATATTATAATTACATTACCCCTAGCTATTAAAGTCATATATCCAAATATGTTAAATACATATTTACTTGATAAAAGTATAGAAAATCTTTTAAACAAATATAAAAGCATGCCCCAGCGAAAGTGTTTTTACATTACTAAAAGATTCAAATCGACTTTATAATTAATTAGTGTTTATCTTTCCATAATGTATTCGGAGATACGGAAAGTGCCATGTGTGACGTCATAAAAATACTTCTATTATCCCACTTCTCCCCTCATCCTTTCTTTTTGGACGTATTTTTATGACGTCACACATGACACTATCCGTATCTCCAATGCATTCCATAAAATGTTTGTTAATTAAAAAGGGTAAAAATCATTCTTAGAACTTTTAAAATTCTTTTTTTGGCTGTATTTTAGAACAGTAACTAAGTATAAATATTACTAAATTAAATACTTTTGTTAAAATAGTTACTTAAAAAGATATTTCTATACCTATCTTTTCCTCTCTTTCTTGCTCCTACTATTCCTTTTCTTTCTCTTTCTTTTTCTCTCCTTATCTTTCCCTCTTTTAATCTCTATCTTTCTTTTAGCTTATTAATTCAACCAGCTTTGCTACAATAAGACGTAAACGTCCTTGTATTTTCAAGTAGATATATACCCCTGTAGTATATAAAGTTGATTTATGTGAGTTTGCACTTAGAATTATCTCGTAATGGGGTTTATATTTACCAAAGTGGGAAATACTGCTAGCAGCCAGCCAGCGAGCACATGGTGTTCACAGAAACCTGCAGCTTCATACTTTAGAAGCCTGCAGCTCGATGTATTACAACTTATGTACTCTGATAAAGTGATGCTCGCAGCTGGCTAAAAAATTTTACCCCCACCAACTTCCTTCTCAATCCCCTCCCCTCATACTGAATGAACGAATTAACCAATGAATGAGTTCCATATTAGCAACCTTTTTTTTACGACCACTTTTTCCCCTGTCAATATATCCATTTATTGAGAGGGTAAATGTCTTAACCCATAAACAGGCATAATTTAATGCAAGGTACTGTTTAGATATGGCATTATGAAACATTATTAGTATAGCGTTACTTGGTATTTTTTAGGTTTCTCAAATGTGATTAATTGGACAAAATGTCGACAATAATATCATAACGATGATTTATCAGTCATGATTACCCTATTTAAATGAAGAGTTTTGTTATTGCTGTTTTATAATCTTTAGCTAGATTGTCTAAACTCTAAATAATGTATGTTTGTATGTAAATATATTGTTTATCAAATATACTTTAGAAAACATTAAAAATATACATATGCTTTTTTATTTTAACTGTTTTTTAATAAATAATTTAAAAATGTATTATATCGAGCGTTAATGTTATACTTATTGAAACAAAGTGTGGTATTTTTGGCATGCTGTCATTGTTATAAATGAAAAACAATTTGGAAGAAATATAAAATTTTTAAAAAATTAAGTTTACTTTATCCTCATATAAAAGAAACAGGATGTCTGTCTGTAGCTTAAAAATCTCGCTAAGCACTGAACCTTAATGATTGTTCTTTACAATAAAGTTCCTTATGTGTCCAGATGAGGTTTATTACTTTTTTGGCGGTTTTTAATTCAACTTTTTCCATTAAAATAAGATTGAAAGTGTAATGTCGACTTAAACTCTGCCCTGAAGTGCTCCTAGAGAATTCTAAGGTAGAATCCTCTAAGAACATGATATAATGGCCATACAAAACTAATTGTTATCCTATTTTGCAAATAAAAAAATATCAAATAAATGTAAAAGAAAAAAAGAGTTAAAATAGTATTTCAATATCCTAAGAGCGCATTTTACTTGATTAATTTTAAACCATTTAAACAAAGCTTCATTGCTTAAAAATGTTCTCCAATTGACCCATCAATTAAGATTCAAACAAGTTTAAGCATCCAATTCCAATTGTTTTCAAACTTTCACAAAGAGTTAAAGGAAGATAGACAATAAATTGATGCACATCCACAATGATGCCACACAAAATTTCCTCTTCTGTAGATTTAGATTAGTGGTTGAAATGTTTAAACACTCAACTTCATGAATCAACCAATCAAAATTCACTAAAGTCTCCAAATATTGTAAAGCCAACGAATACAAAAATGTTATTATAAGACTTTAAGACACAGCCCAATGTCCCCTTCCTCACTGGCAAAATGTTCTCCAATTAAAATTCAAACAAATTTGAGCATCTAATTCCAATTGTTTTCAAACGTTTCCCCCAGGGATACAAGGATAGGACAATCAGCTGTTTATTACACTAGTCCCCAAAGTTTTCTAACAACGTTTTCTTTTACGTTGGCTTAACAACTTTGGGGACTTTTGTTTGATTAAGTGAATTTTGATTGGTTGGTTAATTAAGTTCAGTGTTCAAACGTTTAACCACAAATTTTAATCTACAGAAGGGGTAATTTTGTGTATCATCATTGGGGATGTACATTAATTTATCGTCCATTGTCTTATCCCTTTAATTCCCTGGTTTTCCAGCTTTTCTCATGGATAGGACAATACAAGTAAATTTATGTCTACATCCAGAATTTAGTGTTCATAAATATGTCATTGAAAGTAGAACGGGGTGTAGATTAGACTATAAAAGTTTTAAAGATTTTTAATGAATATAATAGATTTGAAATCTGCATAAAATTTTAAGGATTTTTTATAAAATTCGTTTTTTATATAATTCTTTATTTAAAGGCGCAAATACGATTTAAGTTAATAAATTTTGACCAATAGGATAGCTGGATTGGAAACTACCTACGCTCTAATTGGTTGAATGATGTACGTCACTTAAGCTTCTCCAATCAGAAAGCAGATAGTTTTCAATCCACCAATCACAGATCTCAAAATTATTTAACTTAATTTGTATTTGCGCCTTTAAATAAAGAATTATATAAAAAACTAATTTTATAAAAAATCCTTAAAATTTATGCAGATTTCAAATCTATTATATTGATTAAAAATCTTTAAAACTTTTATAGTCTAGTGTAGATAGATTTATTCGTCAGTGTCATCTCCCTTCCCTGGATACAATTGTTTTAAGCGTTTTCTTAAACCAATTTCTTTGTCCGATTCGATTTGATTACAGGGAGATAAGGTATAAAAAAGTATCTTAATGTATGTGTGGGTATGGACAGTTAGATCCTGTAAACTACTTGAATAAATGATAAAATTTTAGGTGAACTTATCTGTTCAGAGAAGGTTTTGGTCTATTTTTGCAAAAACTGGTTTTTGATACGATAGATCAGTAACTTACAGACAACTATCCCTTTTTGTGAATAGTAATGAAACTTTAAGGGCCAAAGCATGCCCCCCCCCCCCTGTATACTTTTAAAAGCATAACGCATTAATTTTCAGTAACATAGATTTTAAACATTTTAAGATCTATTTATTTCCTTAATACCTTTAAGCCCTGAAATTTAATCATGAAAATTTCTCCATTTTTTCCTCTTTATTGTGTTAAGATAAAGGAAATTAGAATGATGTTTCAAATGGACTCATTTTATTTTAGATGTTTCTTCAATGTAGCACAAAAAAATAAGCGATCAATAGGGATTGTTTAGGATTTAAATGGTTTTAATACTTTGTCATACTAGAGATTTAAAAATGATGCCAATGACATATGACAATGATATTTAGAGTAGTAAAGTGCCTTGGCCCCTAAGCAGGTGATTATGATAAGAGCCGTGCAATCAATAGACTATCAAACCAACTACCCCCTACATTTTCAAATGTATTGGTAGCCCCTATGGAGTACTAGCACTGCGGGATGCTTTTCTTACCTAACCTAATACAACATAAGAAATACATTTTTTCTTTGGTACACTTTGGATTGACTTAATTAATAAACACTAAGAGACACTTAAAAATCTATAATAGAATAATAATTATACTATTATTTTAATTATAACTATTACTTTTGTACGAAAAGATAATTATTTTTAAATAACCAAAATAGTTTTTCTTAAGGAGCACTATAGTATATATCCCTTAAAATCTAAAGATTCAATGCGCTACAATGTATCAACTTTTTCGCTGAATTGTCTAAAAACCATTTTGTAAAAGCTATCAATTACTTGCAGAAAACGTATTTGATTGTCTTTTTATTGCACCGACTTAAGCGTTTTTTCTTTCTTTCTTATAAAATAGTGTAGCTACTCTATAATGTACTTTGTATGTTTAAATAGTGGCATAGTTCAACTTTCTTCTATTTCTAAAATTTTAATCCCCAGATTATCTAGCTATGTTATGCTTTCTTTGGATATTTTCATTCTTGTTCCTAAACCTTTTTTTCTGCTATATGTATATTTTTGACCTAATTTTAGTTTTTTTAATGTAATAGGATTTTCTTACTCAGGGAGGGAAAGGACAATGGCGTACAGATTCATCTACAAACCTTTATTCACAAAATATTCAAAGCCTTCTAAAACAGAATGTTAAACATGATAATTTAAATTTTGGAGAAGTTTAATTAATCTCCATTGCCCTAGTCCCAAAAGTTTTCTAATTCGTTGGCTTAACAACTATGGAAACTCGAGTAAATTTTGATTGGTCAGTTCATTAAGTTGAGTGTTCAAACGTTTCAACCATTAATTGTAATCTACAGAAGGGGTAGTTCATTGGGGATGTATATCAATTTATAGGCCATTGTCCTATTCCTTTAGATCCCTGGTTTCTATCCATCTGTATATTTTAGAATAAATGTTTTTGAATTTCCTATACATTTCTCAAATTAGGGCTAAACTAATATCAAGTTGGCATGAATAGACATATAGGAAAGGTAGAGGAACCATTAATTGAATCAAAGGACGATATATAGATGAACTCAGTTCCAATTATGAAAAACAATATTACCTGAAACAAATGAGAGATCGTGTTTATAAAAATCTTTTTAACAGTACAATTTACACTCCAATGACCCATAACTTCCTGGATTGTTTGGCCGACCAATCTTCAGGCAAAGAGACTTGGAAATTATACCCCTGATAGAAAAAAAACAACTCTTTGATAGCACAACCTTGTTTGGGTGTCCTAACTGTACATTATAAGAGTTTTACCTGTATTTTAAATGTCTTTAGTATAACGCATGTTAAATTAATCTTGAAACTTTTATATGTAAATGATTGAAAAAAAACCATTTCGGTAGCTAAAACTACGTAATAAATAATAAAAAGTGTTAAAAGGTAGGGTGGAGGTAACTATATGAGCAGATAGCTATGGTAAATTGGGGTTTTTTGCTTGTGGCTAAAATAATTACATAGAAATAGCACATACAAGCTATAGCGCTATAGCTATATAGGAAAAAAACTATTTTTGATGCGTATTTAGGGTTAGGTTATTTTAAAGGAAAGGTTACAAGATCCCCATAGGGAAAGTACCTCGTGAGTTAGGGGCTAAATATTTCTGCAACTTTTTAAACTCTATTGGCTATTATTGTTTTTATGTTTTTATATAATTTATTTCGAGTTAAACTTGAAACAAACTATGAATTAATGTAGTTTTAAATGTTTATAATAGATCCTATTGGCTATTATTAATTTTTACTCAACATATATGAAAAATTGGTAGTTTTCAACATAAACCTCGATATTGATTAATGTTCTGTTAGTTTAGAGATTGGGAGTTGTTGATATATTCTACTACTAGCGACTGCACCCCTTCCATCTAGGTTCTCATTATTCAAAGTGGTAAGAAAATAATAGCCTAAAACCATCCCAGGGATCGGATATTTGCAACCTATGTGAAGTTTCCTTAACAAGTAGAAATTAATCAGTCCAGTAATTATTGAAATCTTAAGTATCAGACAAAAAAAACTTACTACTTTAAATAATAGGATACTAACCAGGGAGGAAGGGGACACTGGACTTTAAATTACAGTGGTCCCCAAACTAATAGTTAATACTTTATTAGTTTATAGAATTGGTTGTTATTATATTCTACTATACTAACCTGGGAGGAAGGGAGGGGACATTGGACTTTGAATTATACTGGTACAAAACTATTGATTTCTGTCCGATCTTCCATTTTCTGGCTTAAAAACTTTGGGTACTTTAAATTATACTTGTCCTTAAAGCCTTTTAATAACGTTCTCTCATTCGCCTGCTGGACTTCTAAAAACTAGCAATGTTCAAACATCCACGTCAATGATTTTCAACTAAGGAAGGGGTAGTTTTATTTCTTATAATTCACCTTTTATCGTGATTTATAAATGAATTTGAGCTTTATTATTTATTTGCAAAGATTTTTTAATTAAATAAGATTTTTAATTTAAACCTATTACATATTAAGCCTTTCCAAAAATCCTTGATATTTTTTAAAACTTTTAAAAGTAGTTTTATATTAATGGAAGTAAAATTAACGTGTATATTATGACAGGAGGAAAATTGTCGTCAATTCAATTTGCTAACATGGGCATTGCTTATTGGTCAGTTCGTTCATCCAGCAGTAGGGGAGGGGATGGTGTAAAGGGAAGGGATTGTGGTATCGTTATTTTAGCCAGATACAAGTATCACTTTATTGGAGTACATGATAATCTATTTAGTTTAAGATCTAAGTAATAATAAATCCACTTTATTGTGTATTTAAACCTCTAATTGTGGAATATGCCATCCTTGTTATAATTGAGTGGCTGAAATATGATCTATAAAAGCAAATATTTAAGATGGTTCTATGGCTTTCCTGAAAAGAATAATCACAGAACAATACAGACTAAAGCCCTAGCACACAATAAAGTGAAATACAGTATCATAAAATATTTTTAGAACTGGCACCTCATAAGCAAATATTTAGTGGATCGATGTATTTGCATTTGCGTTTGCTCTTTATCTCTCATTTATTTACAATCAGTATATGCTTTACTATCTATAATACAAAGTAGAATGATGTCTGTCCGTCCGTCTGTCCGTCTGTCTGTCCCTTAAGATCTCGGTAACCACTGAACCAATCGGATTCTACTCTTCAGGGAATATACACCCCCAACCCCCCCAAAAACAAAAAATCCTCTCGCCATTTTTTTAAAAATTATTTAAAATAGTGGTGGAGTGGGGGATCTCCAGGTAATAAAAGATGGAATTAGCCCCTAGAGGCTAGGGGCGAAGCCGCTAGTATTATTATATACTAGCTGTTGCGCCCCTTTTATCTAATTTCCAAGACATACAGAAATGAAATAGTTTTAAATCATACATTAGTGCCTATGTGAAGCTTAACTAAAATGGAGAACCTTATCGGTTCAGTAGTTATCGAGATCTTAAGCTTCAGACAAAAAATAGGATGTAGAGGTTGCGCCCGTAGTATCTAATTCAAAGGAGGAGGGAGGCGAGGGGCCCTAAAATATCCTAGTACTAGTACCATGATCATAGTATTTATTATTTAAAATAATGTAGCTTAAAACCATCCCAGAGTGCCTATATAAATCTCTAGAAATGGAGAAATCAATCGATTCAGTGGTTAACAGTTAACACAATCTTAACGAAGAGGTTCCTGCAAGGTTTGATTCTAGGTTATATCTATACTAGCGGCTTCGCCCCTAGTCTCTAGGGGCTTTGCCCAAAGAGAAAATAAAAAAAGTTAAGGTGAAATTCGTAAGAAAAAAAATAAGAAGGACCAATGAAATCTTCCACAAAAAAAGAACCAAGGATATCTCCTACAAAAAAAAAACACTAAGAATATCTTCTTGAAAAAAATAGCCTAAAACCACCACAGGACCAGTAGGTAGATTCCCTGAAGAGTAGAATCCGATCCGATCGTTTCAGTGGTTACCGAGATCTTAAGCTTCAGACGGACGGACGGACAGACATCAAGCTACTTTGTATTATAGATAAAAAATACCCTAGTTTTTTATTGATAATATACTAGCACAAAAGTGTAATTTTCTTATTATTCTGTCTCAATGAAGTTTTATTAAGTATGTGGCAAACTATCATCTGCAAGTGCCATATCCCTGTCCACGACTACAAGTATGTTACAAATCATTGATTTTATCATTGGCCGCCGCGGGTCAACAATTTGAATGATTTAAAAATTATAGACCCACTGACAAACATATAAAAGAGGCCGATTTAGGGTGGACCTTCAGTTCTGCACATTGAAACAATTTTCAAGTCTTCAGAATCGCACATTGACCATCCACATATTAGTTTCTTTATTTTCATTAAACTTTTCAGTTATAGACTAGTCTATTATATAAAGTAGTAAGATTTTTTGTCTGAAGCTAAATATCTCTGAAATTGCTGATCCTAATTGGTTGTACTTTTCAAGTAAGCTTTATAAATATCTTTGGGTGGTTTATATCAAGATATTTCTCTGACCAACTCTGCACTCCCCTAGAAGCTAGGGTAGAAGCAAATTTATTTTATATGCTACTAGCAACTGCATACATATAGCACCTAGGGGCTCTGTATTCAAATAGGTTGAGAGGGGGCAAAAATATAGCCTCAAACCACCCTAATATGACTTAAATTTATATCCTAAATCTTCCAGAGACGTTAATGAAGCTTCACTATAATAAAGAAATCAAAGAGATTCAGTGGTTAGTGATATCTTAACGGACAAACAAACCAAAACCTTTTTTTTATAAAATAGAATAATATGCGAAAGATAAGACACACCCTGAGCATACGATATACGTTTGGATTTCATTTTAGTATCCTCCCAAAATGGCAGATTTTTGAAAATTTGAAAATAACAAAATATCTCAATTGTCAAATACTTTAATTTTCTAGATTTATGTCGACTGAATAAAAGTGGTCATAGATGACATATAATCGGTATCACAATATTCAAATATCAGGATTTATAACAAGTCAACCCTGACAATTTTTGTACATTCAGTTGAACCAAAAAGTATATGCTATTTATTTGCTAGAATCAAAGAACACCCCACAAATGTATTCTAGTTATGAATTTAATATTAAGGTAGATATCAAAGCAAAGCTTATAATTTTAAATATTTAGAGGAAATATGAATTTTTGATTAAGTCACTTTTTCATTTAATAAATGCATAGTTTTACATACAAATGTTTCACAGTAAAAAAACAGGTTTTATTCATATTTCTTAGGGATCTTAAGAGATAAAACATTTTAAAAAGAATTTATGTACTCATTTAAATGTTGAAAGCCCCAAAAAAAAGACATGTGACGGCATAAAAATGAGTGATTATCCATCTCTTATTTAGAGGGTTTCTTTCCCACTTCTCCTCTCATCTTACTCATTTTTATGACGTCACATTGAGCGACTTTATTCATTTACTCATTTAATAACAAAAACAAAACTAGGTTAAAATCAATGGTAGAATAGTGTTAGCACTGCTATTTATATCAACAAGATAAAGAATTAGTAAAAGTCCCCCAATGCAATGTTTAAAGTCAACAAATCAGAGAACGCATTTATAAAACTTTTTAATCAGTACAAATTTGAAGACCAACATCCAATACCTTTTCTGTGTACGTAAAATTATAATACCAAAAACATTATTGATAACTTTTCAAAATCCATTTTTGACTTATGTTAAATATTTTCACGTATATATTTAAAGGATTTTCCTTCAATTAATAATTTAAATAAAATGAAAGTACAAATTTTTCTTAAAATTGTATTTTCTTTCTGTTATAAATTGATCGATGATAACGATAAATTTTCGTCTTTAAAAATTTTTAAATATTATTTTATTTACTAAGTATATTTGCGATTACTTTTATTTAATGAAATCTTCCAATTTTTAACATGTACAAAACGGCCTGCTTAATTGCTTCAAGATCCATGTTAGATCTATATAGGAAATAAATGTCTATAAACGAGCTCAAGTTTTCCAAGGAATATATGATTAAAACTCATAGTGCTCCAATAATCCATAATAAACTCTCATTGCCCAGAACGATAAGACCCATTATTTTACTTTATTAAAAATAAATTAATTTTTTTCATTTCATGTTGCTATTTACCTTATATTGATGTATTTAATTTCTAATCATAAAAAAAAAATTTAAATTTATAATATGATAAATTTAAGAAAACTATGTTTTAAAAGAATTCGATTGTGGCGACATTTTGTGTGTTCAAATATTAAACTAAAATTGTAATCATCATCATTAACCCTTTGGTGATGGTAATGTAAAGAAAAAAATATAATTTAAAAAAATCTTTTAAAAATCATTTAAATTATTAAATATTTACTTTCTTTTAGATAGTAATGCCGGGTGAGGAAAATAGATTTATTGAGAAATAGATATGCATATAGAAAACTAGCCAATAGGGAGATAATTATATCGAGCCAACTCTAGTAATTTATATTTAAAACAATGCCACATTCATTTAATTTTATCTCAATAATTTTTTAATTTCTTTACTTTGGGTTAGGTTATGTTATTGGATACTGGGTCAGTGGGTATCCCAACTGGGTATTGACACAGCAGGTGTTGGTCCCGAAAGGTTAGAGTTCCCCGCAGGAGTTAGGCAAAGAGAAAAAACTAATCCACCCCCCCCCCTCATCACTCTTTTTTAGAATTTATTTTAAAATAAGAGTGGAGAGGAGGTTAGCAGTGCTAAACGGGGACTTTGTATGAAAGCACCGAATACTATAGACATTTTAAAAACCTTGTTGGTATGCTAATTCATATGAAACCATTTGTAATAATTAACATTGGTATACCTAGCTTAATTTATATACATACCTTACTTTACCTTTATCCCTTATAAATAGAATAATAGTTTCTATAATTGTTTCTTAAGGGAAATAAGGATAGAACTTGAATCAAAATAAAACTATCCTGTACTATCCTAAAAATTGTAGCTAGCTAAAATGAAGATCCTCTCCACCATTCCCCTCTTACTGTATGAGCAAACTGGCCGATAATTGAAATAAGAAACCTAAATTGACGACTATTTTTACCTGTAATAATAACCACGTATATTTTATATCCATTTTCTTAGCATATCCTTATATAAAAGCAACATGATATCAGTCTGTATGTTTATATGCTGCAAAGGATCTTGCTTACTGCTGAACTGATATGGTTTTCCTTTACACATTAACAAATTTCCACCTTAAATACCTCTAGAGACCTCTAGGGGCGTAGCCGCTTGATAATAGATCATAACAACAGCTGTTTTTTTTAAATAGGGGACGAAAGGGTTGTAGAATAACTCTCCCCTTACCCTGTGTATTTCTAATAAGACCACAACTGCATACAACAATTACGAGAAAAATCAATCAAAATCATATCTTGGAAAATATAACTTCTTTTTTGTTAGTTGCATAACTTCTCAATAAATCTCACTTGTCCGTCCATGTTAATTTAAAAATTTAGGACATTAGTTAAAGGGATCTGAAGGGATAAGACAATGGCCGATAAATTGATGTACACCCTAAATGATGATACACAAAATTACCCCTACTGTAGCTTACAATTAGTAATTAAAACGTTTGGACACCTAACTTATGAACCAACTAATCAAAATTCAATAATAGTCTCCAAAGTTGTTAAGCCAACGAACAATTTAAAAACTTTGGGGACTAGGGTAATAAACAGCCCTCCCACCCATTCCAGTATTAATTTACTGAACAAATTCTGTTGTGAAAGAAAAACAGTAAAGTCATTTAAGGTTCTTTTCTCATACTAAAATGAGATTGTTAGTCATTGCTGCCTTAATTATGAATGAAGTTTTTCTTGTTTTTATTTTTCAAGTACCTACATTAACATAAGGAATTATAATGCATTTTAACAGTATTTTAGTAATGATTTTCCTTATTTATAAAAAAAATAAACAAATGTGTACATTGGAGATGCTGATTCGTCCTGAATAAAATGCAAGTAATTTTTAATTTAAACAAGGATGACAACATCCATAAGTAATAAAACATAAAACCATTAATGGAAACGTAAAAAGTGAGTTATTGAGCAGATGTTGATTTGTCATAAAAAAATCACCAATTCTTTTATGTCGACCATATATAAATATACAAATTTAGGAGGGGAGTTATTTTTTCAAGGTGTGATTTATCTTTTAAGGGTCATGGTACCTTCCCAAGTAATGGTTATAAACATTCCCAGGACCTATGAGCTACGCTGTAAAGGCGAACCATATCGGTTCAGCAATAAGCGACTGACATTCTGATTTATGTTAGGGTTGTTATGTTCCTATGTTTGATCTTTTGATTTGTTGAGCTTAACTTTTATGTATGTTTTCATCCTTGTTATTCTATTTATTTTATTTCATTATTGAAGATGATTTGTTATTTAGTATTGATATGAATGTTATCAAGGGTATAATTTACTTGATGAGCCCTAAGATAACTGTGCACATAGTTATCAGATGTGTAGGTATGTATATTTGTATCTACTTACATGCTTATTATACATCATTCATATCAATGTATACATATCAGGGAAGGAGGGGATATTAGACTGTTAATTGTAATAGTACCCAAAGTTTTATAACTACGTTTTCTTATTTATTGTCTTAAAAACGTTAAATCTAATTGGATGGTTCATTTTTAGTGTCCTAACGTTACAGTTAATAGTTAATTTAAAGAAGGGTTAATTTTGTTTACCATCACTAGGGATGTAAATCATTTATCGAATATTGCCTTATCCTTTCATATCCCTGTTACATATATACATACGTATTAACAATAAACATTTGTTGGTCTTCAATATTCAGTTAGGGTTTCGAAACATTCTTCTACACCAACACCTAAAATTGTTCTGTTAAATAAAAACAGGTTTTGAAAAGTTGAACAGTATTAGCATGGTTTAACAGTGATAGATTTGGGGGATGTTACTTTAACTTTTCTTAATTCTATTCATTAGGGCGGGTTGATTTGCAAGCTTTTTGGGATTTTCAAAACTACTACACATTGGCAAATATTACTGGGCCAATTAAAAAACCTGTGAAACTTAACAGGGGCTTTATAATCTAAAAACAACAGTTGCGCTGGGGAGAATGAAATGTGCCCGCCCCATATAAAACAAAAACTAAAACTCCTTGTATCATTGGCATGTTGCTTATTAAAATAACCGTATTGAAATACTGAGCAAGAATCTGAAAACCATTTTGAAAAATATTGATTCAGTCTGAAATGATCTTAAAATAACCTATAAAAATAAATGGTTTTGACTAAAACAGCTGTTTTGGGAACTTAATGAAATCTTTTTGAACTAGGAACAATATTTAAAGAAATATTTTTAAATTCAAAATCAGCATTTCAATGTGGTCATTTTGATATGCAACATGCCTGTGTTTGAAGGAATTTCAATTTTTGGTTTTATAAGGGGGCGGGAACATTTTATAACCCCAGCGTGCCTGTTGTTATTAGAATACAAAACCCATTTCAAGTTTCACAAGTTTTTATATTGGACCAGTAACCCTTGCCAACATGTTGTAATATGAAATTCAAAAATTGACCCACACTACTATTCATATACCTAACTGTATAAAGGATACCATTTTTCTCAAGTACTATTCATATACCTAACTGTATATAGAGTATTACTATTCCCTAGTACTATTCATATACCTAACTGTATAAAGGGTATTATTTTTATTCCCTAGTACTATTCATATACCTAACTATATAAAGGGTATCACTATTCCCTAGTACTATTCATATACCTAACTGTATAAAGGATACCATTATTCTCTAGTACTATTCATATACCTAACTGTATAAGAGTATTATTATTCCCTAGTACTATTCATATACCTAACTGTATAAAGGATATCATTATTCCCTAGTACTATTCATATACCTAACTGTATAAAGGGTATTATTATTTCTTTGTACTATTCATATACCTAACTGTATAAAGGGTATTATTATTCCCTAGTACTATTCATATACCTAACTGTATAAGAGTATTATTATTCCCTAGTAATGTTCATATACTTAACTGTATAAAGGGTATTATTATTCCTAGTACTATTCATATACCTAACTGTATAAAGGGTATTATTATTCCCTAGTACTATTCATATACCTAACTGTATAAAGGGTATTATTATTCTCTAGTAATATTCATATACTTAACTGTATAAAGGGTATTATTATTCCCTAGTACTATTCATATACCTAAGTGTTTAAAGGGTATTATTATTCCCTAGTACTATTCATATACCTAACTGTATAAAGGATATCATTATTCCCTAGTACTATTCATATACCTAACTGTATAAAGGGTATTATTACTTCTTTGTACTATTCATATACCTAACTGTATAAAGGGTATTATTATTCCCTAGTACTATTCATATACCTAACTGTATAAGAGTATTATTATTCCCTAGTAATGTTCATATACTTAACTGTATAAAGGGTATTATTATTCCCTAGTACTATTCATATACCTAACTGTATAAAGGGTATTATTATTCTCTAGTAATATTCATATACTTAACTGTATAAAGGGTATTATTATTCCCTAGTACTATTCATATACCTAACTGTTTAAAGGGTATCATTGTTCCCTAGTAATATTCATATACTTAACTGTATAAAGGGTATTATCATTATTCCCTAGTATTAGTCATATACCTAACTGTCTAAAGGATATTATTATTCTCTAGTACTATTCATATACCTAACTGTATAAAGGGTATCATTATTCGCTTGTGGCATTCCTTCTGGTCAAGCCCAGAGATGCAGGGATAATGGATAAATATATAATGGATAAATTACCAGTAATTATATCGAAATAAGTATGTGACCAGATGTCACTGGAATATTGTTATGTCAGTAATATGTCAGCTATGAGCATTTTTGATGTCATATAGTTGATAAAAACTATAAATTCCAGCTTTTTAAGGTAATTATTATTTACTGCTTAGACATAATTATCATTTCTTTTTTAACATTGTCTATCCCTCTATCTATGAATGGTACCTTACATACGGAATGAAGCTTCATTAATCAAATTCATATCAATCTAGAAATCATAATGTTCTTGGACAGAAACCTACATGTATCATTGTAAAGCAATAGGATGTTTGTATGTCTGATAAAATATACAAAAATAGCTATGTCCATATTAAATAAATAGAAATGCATCTAAAACATGTATGAGATAAAATTTATTTCCGGCGCTTTCACCCAAAGTTCATTGTTGAGGATTGTTAACCCCCTCCCATTTAAAAAAATATATATTGAAAATAAGAGCGGGGTAGTTTTTTTGTTTTTGTTTTTTTAAGCATTAGATCAGGTTAGGGTACGTTAGGCACTAGCTAGCCCCGCAGGTACTGGACCCCATAAGAGTTTAGGTATAAAAAAAACTACCCCACCACCAAAAAGGGGTGAGGGTTGTTGTTTACTCTCTCGTGGGAAGTAACTTATGGACAGACATTCGGGAACAGCTGTAGAGTAACTGCTTTATTTTATTTTAAATTAGTTGACTATTCATTTTGCATAATAATTGTCCTTGTGTTAGAATCTTCACATATGAAACAAATTTCTAAATTTGCCTAAAGTGAATTATCCCCTATCAGATCAGAGATAGGGCTATGACAACAGAAAATAAATCAATGCTTTTTTAGATGTACCTAAAGTGAATTATAAGTGAATTATCCCCTATATACATATTTATTTTGCATAATAATTGTCCTACTGTTAGAATCTTCACATATGAAACAAATTTCTAAATTTGCCTAAAGTGAATTATTCTCTATCTACATGTATCTATCAGGGAAAGGATTATAGCAATGGGGGAAAAACTCAAGCGCGTTCTAAGTTGTACCTAAGTGGTATAGGAATCATCCGACCAATTCTTTAATATGCAATTTACTTTGTCATTATTTTTTTCCTCTTTTGAGCTTTGTCCATTATGTTTGGAGTCATCCTTGATTAATCGCATTTTATTTGTGGAACAAAAAAGTTTTTCTTCAGTTTTCATATTCCTTTTCCTTACATATTATATACGTACATAAATACAGGGTGGGGCACATAAATCCGGACTTTTTTTAAACGGCCATAGCGTCAAGACTACTTGACCGATCAGGACGTTTGACCCCACTATAAAAAGCTTAGGTAATGACCTTTTTACCCATAAAAAAACTTTGGAATGCGCACGTTGCTCATGAAACTTGCTGAAGGTTCTGTTAGATACATAAGTTAGGTACTAGAAATTACTAATGCTCTCTATCCAAGTTAGCTTGGCCGTAGTACTTTGGAAAATTGACACATAGCAGATTGTGAGATGTCAAAAACGTCAAAATCTTGAAAATTCCACGATTCTCCTCTTCAGGGGCCCATATGGAACCTTGATTCTCGTTTTAGACTATAGGTTGCGTTGACAACCCTAGCTAAATCTTTATGCCATTTTCAAAAAGGTATAAAACGTCGTTCTAGCTCAACTGTGGCCCAAATAAGAGCCGCCGCGTCGAAGGGTAGCTTGAAAGATGGGAATTTGGATCCTGCGGTTAGTCAGCTCCCTAAGGAAATTTGGCCTCCCAACAGCCCGATCTTAATTCAATGAACTTTTGGGCTGGGGCTACTTTAAAGCATGCACCAATAGAGGTGCTCATACCACAAAGAGCTCCCACATTGCCACTATCAAGGAGATCTTTGCAAGCTTGGCCAGGTACATTTTGACCTGGGCCTGCCGGCGGTTGAGGAGGCGGGTAGAGGCGGCGACTAATCCTGGCGGCCATTTTTTCAAATAATCTAATAGTCATACACCTATCCTGCCTCCTAGTTTTTAAAATTCAATAAAATCTTTAAAATTGACGATTTTATGTTCATTTGTTTAAAAATTAGAAAAAGTCCGGATTTATGTGCCCCACTGTATGTAAGGCCCTGTAATTAGGGCTTGAATCAACATTATAATTTAGAACAAATATTTCTTATAAACTCTTATTGAATTCAGTTTGGTTTGAGATGTTATAGCCATTGGGTATAGATAAATATATATTAACAAGGATGACAACATCCATATAAGCGAAGCACTGAAACGGTAGGACAAACGGACATTAACACTTGTCTAGTGTCTGAACTGAATAATCAGAATATAAAAGTATCGACAGAGTCGAATCAAAGTTTTAAGTAAATTTGTTGAAAAACTGCTTGATACAGTATAATGTTTGGACATACTTACATTTTTAGGACTTGATTATAGAGTTGCTTTGCTTATACTATTGTTCTTTGTTGTCCCAGAAATCAAAATACCAAAAATCAGATCAAACGGATAATTAGATCACATAAAAATTTGTTGTTAAAAAAGTAGAAAAATCAACATGTTTAAAATGGACATACGGACATTCTGGTAATGATTATAGAGTTGCTACGCTTTCTAAATCGTACCTAACTACTACAGGAATCATCATGCAAAGTTTGAAATCGATAGGACAATTCTAACATGCCTAAATTAACGAATAAAAGCTATCTATCTCGGACGGACGGACGGACGTACGGACCGACCCTAATTATAGAAAAGCTTCGCTTTTAACAATGATGACAATATCCATAAGTAGGAAAGCACATATATATTTAAAACCCTTGGCAAAAAAGTAAAGAAAAGTACAGTAAAGAAAAACAGACTGGCAAAGTAAATTATAGAGTAAATGCATATTAATAAATAGATAAATTGATAGATAGATATATCGATATATCGATAGATAAATAGATAGATAGATATATAGATAGATATATAGATATATAGATAGATAGATAGATAGATAGATAGATAGATAGATAGATAGATAGATAGATAGATAGATAGATAGATAGATAGATAGATAGATAGATAGATAGATAGATAGATAGATAGATAGATAGATAGATAGATAGATAGATAGATAGATAGATAGATAGATAGATAGATAGATAGATAGATAGATAGATAGATAGATAGATAGATAGATAGATAAATATATATATATATATATATATATAGATAGATAGATAGATAGAAAGATAGATAGATAGATAGATAGATAGATAGATAGATAGATAGATAGATAGATGATAGATAGATAGATAGATAGATAGATAGATAGATAGATAGATAGATAGATAGATAGATAGATAGATAGATAGATAGATAGATAGATAGATAGATAGATAGATAGATAGATAGATAGATAGATAGATAGATAGATAGATAGATAGATAGATAGATAGATAGATAGATAGATAGATAGATAGATAGATAGATAGATAGATAGATAGATAGATAGATAGATAGATAGATAGATAGATAGATAGATAGATAGATAGATAGATAGATAGATAGATAGATAGATAGATAGATAGATAGATAGATAGATAGATAGATAGATAGATAGATAGATAGATAGATAGATAGATAGATAGATAGATAGATAGATAGATAGATAGATAGATAGATAGATAGATAGATAGATAGATAGATAGATAGATAGATAGATAGATAGATAGATAGATAGATAGATAGATAGATAGATAGATAGATAGATAGATAGATAGATAGATAGATAGATAGATAGATAGATAGATAGATAGATAGATAGATAGATAGATAGATAGATAGATAAATAGATAGATAGATAGATAGATAGATTGATAGATAGATAGATAGATAGATAGATATATAGATAGATAGATAGATAGATAAATAGATAGATAGATAGATAGATAGATAGATAGACATGGCTCTGACAGACAGCTTGGATACAAATCTCACCAGAGGGCAAATACATCAAAACATTTATAAAAGACTGTCCATAATTAAATTTTATCTTTTTTTTAAAGTTTGATATAAATAAAAAGACAACGATTACCTTGAATACTAGTAGAGTTTTATAAAAGTATAAGTTAAACAAAAAAGCTTTATGAAATATTGTTAAAAATATAAATTTGAAATGGACAGTCCTTAGGAAAATACCCTTCATCTTTCTGTCTTGAAAAAAAAGGTTATGGATCAGGCAGGGAGGTGACATTGGGCTCTTTATTACACTAGTCCCCAAAGTTTTAGAATAACATTTGATAACATTTATGAATTTTGATTGGTTGGTTCATTTAGTTGACTGTTTAAACGTTTCAATCACAAACCGTAATCTATTGAAAGGGTAATTTTGCATATCATCATTGGGGATGTACATCAATTTTTCGGCCATTGTCTTATCCCTTTAGATCCCTGGTTCTGGATAGACTCATAGAAAGAGTTGAAATTTTGTAAAATTACATATATTTGGTCTTAAACACCCCTCCTCCCCCCTTTCAAATGTTTTTTTTTGCAGATGGTCAAACATTTTTGGGGTGGTGTGGCGCAATTTTAGCTAGGTTAATCCAGTTAATTTGTCAATCATTTAAGTATTAGTATTGTGTTTTTGGTTGGTTATTTAGATCTTGCTCACCAAAGAAACTGACTTAGTTTATTGACTTAGGAAAGCTTCACATAGGTCCAAAATCAATTTCATTTTTAAATTCAAAACTATGCTAGTTCTTAGGCTATTTTACTTTAAATCTCCCCCCCCCCCTTGATGTTAGAGGCGCTGCGCTAGTTTCCAAAAAGAAACCAAAAACAACTATATGATATCATCATGAAAAAATTTGAAGAAAAAAAATATTTTTCAGCAACGTTCAATTTTTATTTTATTTTAGTTGTTAAAAGGGAGAATTTTTTAAGGGTTTTTAAAGCCTTTGCTAAAGTTAGTTTTGATATGAGGAAAGCTGTTTTTACAAAACTAATTATTTGAAAATTTTAAAAACAGTAACACTAAAATGACAAAAAGATTAATAAATCAAATATATTTATTTACAAAAAGACCGTATTGTTTAGGATATCTTAACAGACAGAATAAAAAAAAACTATCTTACCAATAGAGTAAACACTTGAGGTGGAAGGGGTTAAATTACTGTATCTCTCCATCCCAATGACCTGGTGCTGACTCTCAATAGGGTCTTTGAAAATCTGTATTTATGTACATCTATACTATAGATCTGTTATCATACCTAGCAGCCGAATTATTTTTGCTATGTTCTTAATTCTAATTTGTTTTGGAATAACTTCTTGAATGCGAGGGGGAGAAAGAGAAGGTTTGATATAAACTGATAGGTGTGTTAGCACTTTCTAATATTCGCACATTATATTCGCATAAAGATATTATCATCTATAATACAAAGTAGCTTGATGTCTGTCCGTCTGTCTGTCTGTCCGTCTGTCTGTCCCTTAAGATCTTGGTAACCACTGAACCGATCGGATTCTACTCTTCAGGGTATATACCTATTGGTCCTGAGGTGGTTTTAAACTATTTTCTTGAGTGGTGAGTCACCCCAAACCCCCCCAAAAACAAAAATCCCACCCCATTTTTTTTCTCAAGTATTTGCTGAAGATTTCTTTGGTCCTTTTACGAATTTCGACTTAATTTTTTTTATATCACCTCTTAGGGCAAAGCCCCTAGAGGCTAGGGGCGAAGCCGCTAGTATTATAAAAAAGTAATTTAAAAGAAAACTACTGTGCCATTTCATTTATCCATTTAAGTCAAGCTTAACATTGATACCGGAATGGTTTTAGATTTAGGTCTTCGGATGTTTTTAGGCTATTTTGCTGTATTTCCTTATTCTATCAAATACAGAAACCTCTAAATGTTATGGCCGGGTGGGACCGCCAGTATTATATAAGGCATGAGGTTTTTTTTATTAATTAAGATCTCGTTAACCCCTAAATTAACGATTCACTTATGCTTTAGGCTGATTTAGTTTAAACTTAAGTCTTTGGTTAAGTCCCACCATTTCCTTCCTAAAATGGATCCCCTAGATGTTAGGGGCTCCCTCTAATGATAATTTTAGCATAAAGAAAAAGAGACAGTTTAATAAATTAATGATTTGCGATTCTGATAAATTGAAAAAGTAAAACCTTTGGCGGATGTGATGACACACCAAACTTAACTTGGGGAGATAAAAGTCCCATTCTAATTCGTTTCAACTTTCAAATTATCCGCAAGAAAAACTGAATTTTCTTTCAAATTTGTCTGAATAGTAGAATTACGTGTTTAGAATGATTAAAACCATTAATAATTGGTGTCCGCTTCTGCATTGGACTGCAAATAAACTATGTAGTACCAAAAGTTTTATCTTATCCATGCATTCTCTAATTTCTAAGATAAAAAACGTTGGTTAATTTTGTTAAAGGTTGATTGGTTGAAACTTGAAGTGTCTAAAAATTGTTAATTGTCTTATCCCTTAAGATCCCTGAGAATTTTAAAAGGTTAAAATAAAAATAAAGTGGTCATAGCTGACATATTACGGACATTCCATTATTTATTAGCTAAATCGTATTATGAACAGCTTTCTACTGATATGAAAATGAAAACTGAAAAGATTAATTTTAGTATTCGTAGAAAATTGTCTGTATCACTATGCTACATTATTAGGTTTTGAAGCCATACTGGAAATGATATTCATCAACGTTTTAAGCAGTGGCGTGCTCATGTATTCAACACAATGGGGGGGGGGGGGGGAGGGCAAAGTCTTGTGGGGATGAAGACATGATAAAGCAGTTGAACCCTATTAGGGGGTACTGACACCCCTTTACCCCACGCCTTTGATTCTAAGTGAATAATTTTCTATTATCTAAAATCAAAGTTAAGTTGATGAATATTTTATGAATTTAGTTCTGTGTAAAATTATGTAATCATTAATGTTCTTAAAATTTTGACAGGTTTCTTTGGGGTTTTAAAAAGTTAAAGAATTCCTTATATAACAGCGTTTTATATAGGTTTTGGAAAGGTACTTACATCCTCCCAGAAGTTAATAAATACCGCCACATAATTTTTTTTCTTCATTTTTCTCTTTAAAAATCTTTTTAAATTTATTTAATAGTACAAGCATAAAAAGTAGCGGTGAATGTATGTATATATATCTTTTTCACACATCAGATCCGCTAAAATTAAGATTTCCAATTTCAGGGAAGCTTAATTTAAATTCTGGAATGCTTTTTTAAAATCTATTTTACAAGGAGGTTTGATCTAATTGTTAACTTTGCTCAATCAAAAGTTATGATAATCTGAATAGATTAGATATTTATTTTATGACACACATAACAATAACAATAACAAAAAAGTTCTAAACATTTCAAAATGACATTTTAGGTATTTAGGCGTAGTTACTTTCAAACAATATCAAACAATTATGACCTAATTGTATTTACGCGCCATTTTTGCTCCTAAATGTATATTTTGGTTGAAAAGTAAAAGTCTATAATTTCCAGTGTGCATGCACTTCTGCACGTGTATTACATTGTCAAATCGTTAAAAAAATGTCCTCATTTTAGCTTGCTAACAAGGAACTCATTTATAGGCCAGTTCGTTTATCCGGTAGGAGGGAAGGGATGGGGTAAAATGAATGGACGAAGCCCAAAATACATAACTTTTGCACCACGTCGTCTTCCTGTGACGTCATATTCTCCATCTCTTTTTTAGGGATTTTTTTTCCCACTTCTCCTCTCAACTCCCTCATTTTATGACGTCACAGGAAGACGACGTGGTGCAAAAGTTATGTATTTTGGGCTTCGTCAAATGAATGGAAGGGGGTAATCATTATTTGGCCTGTTGCATGTTTTACTTTATTAGAGAACATGAAAATCTGCTGTAAAATGAAAGTAATAATATATCAATTCCTGTATATTATTTATCTTTGGTTCTTTTTATGCGATTATTACAGCTCTGCAAATGTAATGATATGCGAAAGTGAATTAACACCATAATTTTTGCAATTTTGCGTAAAGCTGGCAAAACCATAAATCTTGTGGCATCCGTAATAATTCTTTTTTAACTAGCCAGCGATAAGTGGTAAGAATATCGAGTAAAAATAACATAATTTCCAGTATGGCTTCAAAAACGATTAATATCCGCTGGATTAGAACCGTTATTTATCCATACTGATAAAACATGTTTAACATCGTATTACAGAAATTTCCACGAATATTAAAATAAAAATCTTAAAGATTAATAAAAGTTTTAATAGTCCAGGCCTTCAGCCCCTTGGGGATGAAAAATATGGTTTAAATCTTATGTTTTTAATTTTAATATCCACAGAAAGCTGTCTATAATACGATGCAATTTATAAGTAACTACTCCAAAAAAATTCAAGTATTTTCTAATATGAAAATATGTAGCATATTAATAAGTTTTGCCTGGTAATAAGCCAAGGATCGCTGTCTACTGTGCGATTTGGAATAATTTCCTTTTAAACAATTTTGAATCAATTTATCTATCCATAAGTGCCTTAGTATAGCCCAATTGTAGATGTAGAATGGAAGATTTTTCATACATTATCATTAAGATTTCTGCAACTGGCTGGTAAAAAAAATTTGCAACCTATAATCTTTTTAAGAGTGGACATTACTTCTTAAAAAGTAAGGAAAAAGGCTCTTCTTATAATATAATTAACGTTGATTTTTATAGTTTTTAATAGTTTTGATTAGGTTAAGTAACACCCAACTCTTTGATTGCACGACTTTCGTCTGAATGAGTTGCCTCTGTTTTTAGCCAAGGCATTTCCTCTTTTCTTACTATAAATGTCGCGCATATGACACAGAAGAAGTAGGAACTATTTTTAATGTCTTTAGTTATGACGCCGTGACCTGGCGACTAGCGGATACGCTACGTGTTCAGCCACGGCTGCAGATAACAAAGCGGAAATGTCTTTTAATACATTAAAAAAGTTTTAATAATTTTTTGTTTACTCTATGTGGTATAGACAATTGAAACTGTGGCCAACCCTCCGGGCAAAAATTGAACTGCCAGTCTTACGTATGTCATTAGAGTACCACAAACAAGGGGTTTATTTACCAAGTGGGTTGGTAAATTTGCAGGTTTAATACCTGCAAAAATAAGGCCCAACAACCCTTTGATTGCAGACCCTTGCTCTGAAGTTATAACTATGCAATGTGCAATGCATGAACCAGCGTTCTTAAGGGATAAGACCATGGACGTTAAATTGATTTACATCCTTAATTATTACCCCTTCTTCCGATTAAAAGATCTAATAAAAATCCTCCAAAAATAGCCAACGAATGAGGGAACGTGTTTATAAAATTAATGTTCCATCGAAAAATCCTTCTCCCCACCATTCTCCGTCCTAATATTAAAATCTATTTTTAACGTCTTATCTATTATTTTTTAACTTTTCAGTATCATATATTTTACTTAAATTTTCTACTGTATATAAAATCCTTAAAAATGTAGTTTAGACCACTTTCAAAACTACAGAAATTTTAAACAAAAAATGAAAAGAAGGTGATTCCAAAAATAAAATAAAAAGGCAAGGGAAATGGACAATTATGTATCAGATGGTTTTTGTATGTTTTATTACGTTTGTTATCGTTGAACAATGGTTGTAGAATATACGTGGATATTATGACAGGAAAAAATGTCGTCAATATCCTCTTTTTTGGTCGAGCCGTTTATCCAGTAGGAGAGGAAAGGATAGGTTAAATGAGGGGGATAGAGAAGATCGTTATTTTAGCCCGCTACAGAGTTCACTTCATTATAAAACATGAAAATCTGGTGTACGATCCAAGAAATAATAAATCCATTCGTTGAACGTATTCCTTCTGGGGGTGTAGAAAAGTTTGTGTTTTCAACTAGACGGAGAATTGCGTAATTTTAGCATCATTGCGAACTTTTTGCACATTTCCCATAGAACAAGCAGCTCCATACATTACAAGATTAAGGGATAAGTGAGAAAATGTTTTTGGAATATAACGTAGATACTCTAGTAAGCAATGCCCCAAGACGTCCAAGAGGGGTGGGTGATAGAGGGGTAATAACCCCCCAAAATTTGTTTGCCTGCTTAGTTTTAATAGCGTAGCTTTACTGTAATTGGGGTCGTCCGTCCGTAACGGTTAGCTATTTTCGTTGATTTAGACATGTTAGAATTGTTAATAGTGCATGATGATTTCTATAAAGCTTTAGAAAGCGAAGCAATTCTTCAATCGTTTCCTTAAAATACATACGTCTATTTAAAACCCGCTGTTCGTATGTCCTTCCCTCTCATTTTAGAGCATCGCTTTTATGGATGTTGTCATCCTTGTTTTTTTTACAAATCTCAAAAAAAACATTTCAACGAATTAAAACAAGTTGACACAAAAAATTACAATATCCCTTAACCATGTATAAAATAAAAGGGGCACTTTCTAGCGCGCGTAAAAATAATATCCAGTAAAAATGCGTCCCATACATTTGTCCCGCGTTTTTAAAAAGAAAGCTTTTCTTTAATTTTGGTCGGTCCGTCCGTACGTCCGTATACATATCCATTGACAAGTGTTAATTTCATTATTTAGGATATAATTTTCCTATTTTTCTGATAAGGATTTCTTTGGCGATTATACACTATGTAAAATTAAAGACATCTTTATAATTGTATCTTAAAATGTAAGTTTGTTAAGTCAAAAATATGTATATTGAATGCGTTGTTACTTTAGAGTTGTCAATGTTCGTTTGTTTGACTTGTTAAGCTTCGCTTTTAAGGATATTGTCATCCTTGATTTGTTTTCTAAAGCGTTGCACATTTGAATGGTGGCACTTGGAGGCAATAAAATGGCCGCAAAGGTCATTAAATGGTCTGTGGCGTTCAGGATTTTTAACCAAACAGTTAAAAATTAAGATACGTTATCTCATTCGTAATTTTAAAAACTTTGGGTACTTTAATTAGACTTTGTTTTGTTCGTACATTTACTAGCAGTGTCATAACTTTTCAAAAAAAAAAAATTTTGTCTAAAGAAATGATTAATTTTGTTTATAATCATTGCATTTGGGATGTACATAAACTTACCATTAATTGAAACAGACAGTTCAATCAACTGTTTAATACTTTTAAGTATTTAAACCTTGAAAAAATGAACGACCAGACATTTTGGAGCTGCAATAATGAGCTGGACTTTAATTTTTAAGGTATTCCTTATGATTTCAGCTTAGTATAAGTATTTTTATTTCTTTAAAAATGGAAATTCCAGACTTTAAAATATATAAATGGCAATTTAAAAAAATTATAGCTTTGACTTTCAAATGGATCTTTTAAAAATAAGATTATGAAGACTTTCTATTTATATAATATATATCCACGTATTTACTCATTGTCAAATCCCTCTTTTTTTCAAATAATTTTCCTCTATAAATAAGGGCAAAAAAGCATAATAGCTTCACATAAAAAGTAACCCCATACATTTCATCAAATTCAAAATAAAACATGCATTTGATAAAGAAATAAAGAAATGGAAAGATGTTCTGAACAAAAATCTAGTTCATGGACCGACCTTTGACTGAAATTCTTCCATTTTTTAGTAGTGAAATGGCCGTCCGTCCGTTAGAAACGGTATGGGAGAAACGTAATTTTCTCGGTTAAACTCAAGATAGACGGATAAAACTTCTTGTCATCAATCTCAGCATTATGGAGCATAATTAACTAATATACATCAATGGCAGTCCGACTGCTTTTTGATAGGGTTTTTTTTGGCTAATTTTATATTTTTTAATTTGTTTTAAAGAGTAATTGTCAGAAATTCTTAAATAAATAGAGAGATTGATTGGAGTTCAAATTTCAGAGACAAAAACTGTTCAACTTAAAACGAAATGAAATGATTTTTTGCTCAAATGTGGTGAATTCAGAGAAAGAGGAATATGTTATTCATCACATTGGATTAAAGACAGCTTTCCGCGGATATCAAAATGTAAAATTATAAGATTTAAACCAGTTTTGTTAGCTCGATCAAGTGCAATATATCGATTAAGGATATGCGGAAAGTGTCATGTATGACGTCATAAAATTACGTCTAATGAGGAAGGATGAAAGGAGAAGTGGGAAAGAAACCCCTAAAAAAGAGATGGACAATAGACGTATTTTTATGACGTCACACTTGACACTCTTCGCATATTCATCGATTAACAGGAAAAATTGATCACACTTTTTTTAATACAAAACATTTTTACCCTTTTCCCTGGGCGCATATCTTTGCAATTTGTAGAATAAACATATTTGAAATGTAACAGAGATGTAGAAATAAAAAGCATCAAGATCAGGGATAACTGGGGATAAGACATTGGATCATAAATTAATATACATCCCTAATGATGATAAACAAAATCACTTCTTATGTAGATTACTTTATTATTGGTTGAAAAGTTTGGACACAACTGGTTTGAGCTAATCAAACACGATTTTTTAAAAAGTACCCAAAGTTTTATTAAGATTTTAGTACAAGAATAATTTGCAGTCCAATGTCCCCTTCCTCCTTGAGTAAGATAAACCCTTTCCAGAAGCCTATTTGCTTTTAACATTTATTTTTTTTCTGTTGGACTTTTTTACTTAAGTAGATTCTTCTTAATTCGATTTATACGTCAGTCTGCACTAGAAAATTTGGATTTTTCATCATCATTGAAGGTGGTGGTGGGGTCATCGGCACCCCCATAAAAGTATGCTCTTTAGTTTTACAAATTATGAAATTCTTTTACATTTCACAACCAAAAAAGGAGTTTTTAACCCCCTCCCCCCCTCCCTCCTACAAATATAAGAGTATGTAATTAGATTTAAATCGGTTCAGCATTTACCGAGATCTTAAACTTCATCCAGACAGACAGATACTTATAATACTAGTGGCTTCGCCAATAGTCTATATATTTCCTAAAAAAATAAGAGCTAAATCATTTAAGCGGTTACCGAGATCTTAAGCTTCAGACAGATTATAGATTTCGTTAAACCTTGTATTATAAAGAAAATATCTGTGCAGTTTGTGAATTTTTGCAGTAAAGGGTAAAAATTGCAGATTCTTTCCTATTCATATCATTAATTACATCATTTCAAAAATATCTTAATAGTAGAGTTACTAAAAATACTCAACACCTTATAATTAAAATATCCACTGTATATACTTACTTATATTTAGACTAGCGGCCTCTAGGGGCGTAAGAGTTACGTATGGCATTTTTTCTAGGGGCGATTTCTCTGGAGGTCAGTGCACCCTTACACCAAAGAGTTTTACATCTTCCCTGGAACTAAGAGAAGCTAAACTAAAAAGCGGACAGATATCGGTTCAGTGGTTGGATAGATTTAAAGCTTCACACACACACACACACAAACATCTCGTTACTTTTATTTTTGGATTCGTTATGCAAAAAACGGCACCTTTTATGCAATGACATTGACAAGAATGAATCTACAAGCCATTCTTCCCCAGGCTTCCAAAGGCATACTTTAACAAACAAGTGCAACACAAAAAATTTTAAAAACTGTAAAACTCTTCATGAGAATCTTATCAAAAAAATAAGAGTCATCCGAATAATATTTCCCCAAAAAATCAAATATATTCTAAAATTATGTTTTTACTTTTTAAAATTATTAAGTTATATTCTAAGAACATTATCTATTCTTTAAGAAAATATAAATAAAATAAAATAACAAACATGTGTGATTTTCAAATTGTTTGATAAAGTGTTAGCTTAGGTGTTAGGAGTTAATAAGCTACTCAAGGAGTCATTATAATTTGCTTTTTTTTTTTTTTAAATGCTTGACAACAGTATTAGGTTAGATGTTTAGGAGCTAAGCTACTCTAGGATTTATTATATTTCATTTGTTTATTAATGTTGTAGTCTTATGTTAGGTTTATGGGCACTCTATAACCAGGAATAAGGTATAACCAACAAGGGAATTAAATCTAAAATAATATTTGGGGGGCAAATGGAGAGGTCGCCAATTTTACGATGTGTTGCCCCCCAACGACAGCTGAAAAACACGTATAGGTTTCGTGATTTTTTTTCCGAATTAATTTCGTTATTGGTATGAGCTGCTCTATAACTCATAATATTTTGCTTTACTTTTTGTTTGTTAAAATCGCTTGATAAAAGTGTTAGTTTAGGTGTTAGGAGTTAATAAGCTACTCTATAATACATTATGTTTTTTTTGTTAATACTGTTTGTTATAGTGTTAGCTTAGGTGTTTAGGAGATTAGCTACTTTAGAATTCATTATATTTTAGTCATTATATCTAGATGAGGGACATAATGTCGTAATAACGTGTTGAATTGTAGGCAATTGGGTTCTTGTGTTGATTTTATGTTAGCATTGAAGTTATTTACTAAAACTCCACTTTGTTTATTTTTAATAATTTTCATTATTTAATTAATCTTTGATATGAGAACTCAAAGTTTTAAATAAATATTATTGTCATAGTCTTTTCTTCGTAAGTAGACCACACCAACCTCCCCTGCCCCCACCCTCGTTTTTTTTATATAACTCAGAGAGAGGGGGGGGGACAAAAAGGTCAAAGAAAAAAGCGAAAATCCACCCACTCCATAGTCTTGACAAAATGTTGGTTTCTGTCCCTCCCTTTTCCTCTAGTGCCCCTAAGGGCCCATGGGACAGAAACACTAGACAATTTTAAAACAATACATAGTGCAAGGGCCTTAGAAGCTCCACTGAATGATTAGTGAGAAATTGCCAAATATTCTAAAGACTTGAAATTTCAACACATTTTTAAAACATAAACATTTCATTTACATTTTTTTCTACTTTATTAATGATATACAAATTAATCAAAAAGTTGTCATTTGTAGCAAAGCTACCCTATAATAGGGTATGTATGTGGGTCCGTACGTCATTACTGCATGATTTGGATGTACATATTAAGAGTGTCTAAACTGTAACACCTACATCAAATCTACATGAGGAGTAATCATGTGTATCATTATTGGGGATGTACGTCAATTTATCGACCATCGTGTTATCCCTTAAAATCCCTGAGTTGCTTTTGCTAATAATAACTGTCATAAAAAAAAATAAAAAAATCATCTTCATTTTTTTCTGTATTTAAGTTTCAGTTCTTTTTTTCTTCAAGATTTTGAATGTTTTTTAGCTATTTATGGACAATATTGTCCTTGTTAAAATATATATTGTTGTAACGATTTTTTCAATAAATCACATAATTTTTTATTTGTTTTATTAAATTTGTACATATTTAATTAACGGTTATATCAATCAAAAAAGATTAAACATAAAGTTTCAAAGATCTTATGCAGACAAAATAAAATGATGAAAAGCTATTTATTGCATCATATTATAGACAGCTTTCTGCGGACATTAAATGAAAAATGGGGCGAAATTGAAAAGACAATATGAAATGATATGTGATATAAAATCTAAATATTTAAATTTTGTACCAATAAGAAAGTTAGAATTGATATATTTGGCTCAATTTAAATGCATAACATATGCTGCTTTTGGTCAGGTTTTAAACAATTTTTTTTTCTACTACGACAGCTGTTCTAAAGATGGCCTAAAACAATCCTTAGACTTAAATATAATAATAAGATAGCCTAAAACCATCATGGGATTTATGTAAAGCTTATCAAAATGAGAACTCATTGATGTGACAAAAAAAAGAAATGAAATCATAATGTTTTTTAAAAACTGATTAATTTTGAATATATGTATGTTTGTTGAAGTTTGTTTAAACGGGACATTAGCCAAGATATTAATGGACAAACTATATTACAGTGTCCAAGATATTAAAGTAAGGCGCTTAAAATGATTATTGTATAATAAAGAGAATCCTTTTAACTAGGTATCTTAAGGGAAAAGACAATTTCCAAGAAATTGATGTACATCTCCAATGATGATTCACAAAATAACTCTTTCTGTATATTAAAATTAGTGTTAAAACTTTTAATTAATGAACTAATCAAAATTCAATATAAATCCCCAAAGTTATCAGACCAAAGAATAGTAAAATGTTATGATAAAACTTTGGGGACTAGTGTAATAAACAGACCAACCTCCCCTCCCACCCTGCTTTTAATTCTTCTAACCTAAATGAGCATTAACATTACATTTTTTGCCTCAAGAAAACATCAAAATGCCCATCTTTTAAAAGATTAGTTAGTGTTTATTACATATAAAGAAAAATCAACGATTATCATTATAAATGGGCAATTTTACTAAATTAAAATCTGTTTAAGTAAATAATTGATAAGTCGCTTTAGTAAACTATATTAGATTCAAAGGCCCTGTTGTTTTAAACTTAGTGGACACACAATAAATATAGGAAGTCTAGATAAACAATTCCTTAATTGAACCAATAGCAACACATTGTTGGAATAATCCGACCTATTATTGGTTTAAAGCGTACCTAATTTGGTACGAAAGGGCTGTTTTTGTAAATTCATCCATGCAATCTACAAAATTAGAATTTTTTTTGGATTAACTTTAGTAAGGAAAATGTTGGTTCTTTGCCTAGCAAGCACAGAACCAAACGTTCAACCAAAAATTGTAATCTACAGGAGGTTTAATTTTGTATATCATCATTGGGGAAATATATTAATTTATCGGCCATTGTCATATCCCTGGATTACTGACCATCTAGAAGAATGAATCTATTGTGGACACACAAACTAATATGTTTGGAATTGTCCAGATTTAATTTAATTAAATTTAGTTGTACTATGCATCTTTGCTTTATTAAAAACTAGCGGCTTCGCCCCTAGCCTCTAGGGGCTTTTTCCCCAAGATGTAATTAAAGAAAAAAAAATATTACCTCCGGAGATGCACCCACAAATTTTAAATAATTTTTTTTAAAAATTAAGTACCTGATGAGAAGCCCCCACTCCACCACTAATTTTAAATAATTCAAACAAAAAAATTAAGGGGGGGATTTTTTTCATTTTTGGGGGGGTTGGGGGTGTCCCACCCCCTCAAGAAAATAGCCTAAAACCACCACTGGACCAGTAAGTATATTCCCTGAAGAGTAGAATCCAATTGGTTCAGTGGTTACCGAGATCTTAAGGGACGGACAGACGGACAGACAGACAGACGGACAGATAGACGGACATACAGACGGACAGACAGACGGACAGACAGACGGACGGACGGACAGATATCATTCTACTTTGTATTATAGACAAGGATGACAACATCAATTAAAGCGAAGCTCGCAAAATAACAATAAACAAGGATGGAAACATTCATAAAAGCGAAGCTCTGGAAGTATGGACATCAACACTGATTTAGTAGAATATAATTGTATAAGTCTAAACAAAAGTGTAAATAAATTTGTTGCAAAACTATTTATATATACAGAATACAGTTTAATTAAGGACATACTTAAAAGGTTAAAATCAACATGTTTTAAATGGACGTTAAATGGACATTTTAACATGCCTAAATTAAAGATAAGAGCTTTCCGTTGAGGAAGTAAGGACGGATGATCCCTAATTATAGAAAAGCCTCGCTTTAACAAAAAAAAATGTGATAACTTTATGAAGTATAGCTTCTCTGAACTTAGCAATTGAAATGACAATGAAAAACAAATTTATCCTTATTTATAATGTTAGTATGCCTATGGTAGCATAAACAATTTATAAGTTTTTTTGTGTATCACTTAAAATCTCGATAATGGCTGTACTAATTTATCCATAGTTTTTGCAAGTTTTATGCTTTAGCGATTTTTAAATTTGCTGGTTTTATCCCATTTCTAACTCTTTCTTTCTATCCAGAAAAGAAAATATATCCTACTAAACCTTGAAGCATTTCGTTTACATACAATTTCTATGATTAATGTCGACAATACGGCGAAAAATTAAAGGCATGATGTAATTTTCCAGTATGGCTGCGAAACCGATTAATATCCGTTGGATTAGAACCGGTTCCAATCCATACTAAAAAAAATATTACATCCAGTTTTCTACGAATATAAAACTGGTTTTAATCTTATTATTGTACTTTCAATATCCGAGGAAAGCTGTTTATAATATGATGCGATAAATAACTATGAAAGTGATCATGGTTTACATATTATCGAAAGAGTGCTATTCTAAGGCAGTGATATGTCGATATAATAACAGCACACAAATTTAACAGGATAATTGCAGCAATGAATGGAATAACACGCTTCAAAAAGCTTTTGTATTAAAAGTATGACTCGTGGATTTTTGCAAATGAAATAAAGTTTCCTTTTTTCTTAATACAATAGAAGCAGCATTTTCATAGAAAGGTTATATAGATACGAAAGGTGCCAAAATGCTATTGTACCTTTTATAAAAATATGTAGATTTAAAGACAGGAAAATATTAATTGGAGACAAAATAGTTTCCTTAATTTTTTTTCTATAAGCAAGGCGATAAATTTTTCTACAATTCTAACAAAGCCAAAAGTTCACATACTTTAATTTAATGTTATAGTATCTTATCTCTGTTAACCAGTGAGGAAAGAAAATTTGACTGTAAATTATACTGGTTCCCAAAGTTTTTAAACCATGTTTTCTTATCACTTAGCTCATAAATTCTTGAGATTTATTGAATTTTTATTGGCTTGTTCCAAACAAGTAGTGTTTGAACTTTTTAACCACTAATCTTTATCTATAATAGGGGTGATCTTGTTTACCATCATTGGGGTTCTATATAACTTTAAGGTCCATTGTAGTATCCCGTAAGATCCTCCTTTTACCCATATTTAATTTTTAAAAATTCAAAATAAAAGCATATGCTAAATTTATGTATATTTGAAAGGTTATGGTAGACTCGCCCTCTAGGTAGCTCTATCGTGTAAGATTATATTGTGAGAAAATTTGGGACAACCACGCTCGCGTACGCACACCCTTATAATAGATATTGCACTCAGAATGTTATATCTACCTTTTCAGGGAAGATTCATTTTTAAAAATCAAAAAGTTTTTAAAGATCAACATAGATGATTTTTTATTATATTTTCTGTAAGGGGGGAATACCTGTAGGGGGTAAATACCTTAAAACCTTAATTTCCTTTCGGTCTAAGTGTGGTTTTGTGCTATTGACCTTTCCCTTCTTCCCAAAATGACCAATTAATGAAGTAGCTAGAGACTGAGGGCGCATCCACTAATTTAAGATATAAAGTAGTAAGTGTTTTTCTTTCTTGGGTTTAAGATCCCAAAGCCATGTAGTTCCTTTTTTTTGTTTGTCCTGGTTTGGTTTCAGGCTATTTTACTACCCTCTCTCCCCTTGATGCTAGTGGTGAGTCCACTAGTAATATGATAAAGTGTTTAAACTCTTTTTCTTATTGTATTTTTGGAAGGATGTATTGGTTGAATCCAAACGTCATGAGTCTTACCTTTTCTATCTAGTCTTGTCTCTCACAGAGTTTTAACATTCCCGCAATTTTTTAGAAATTGTAAAAAGTTATTCTGGACACTTTTCAAGAAGAATTGATTTATCTGATTGCAGGACCTTTGTGCATGGTAAATTGCAACTGTTTAAGAGCTAAAGCATTACCTTTTAAATGTGTAAAGAGATTTAATCAGTCATTTACTAAGTTTTTTAAAAAGACAGTAAAAGAGAGTGAGAGGGTTAGATAGTTAAAAAGTGGGATAAAAAGAAAATTAGAATAGGGCAGGGGGGAGGGGGAAAAGGGGTGCTTGCTAGCTTGAAGAGTAGCTTCACACCAAATGTATCAAGTCCAAGTGTATAATTCAGTCCAGAACCGTGTTTTCCTGGTGCAATTCCAGGAAATGTTCAAAGGCAACTTTCCTGCCAGCTACCTAACTGATGGAGTCCACTTAAACAGCGTTGCCAACACAATTATGGCAGAATTTTTATTGTCGCTTCTTGACTCCAGGAGGAACTCCACTCCTCCAAAGCTGACCAACATGCTGTTCAGCGACTATCTAGTCGAGCAGGGCATTACCAGCACTGCATCCGCAGCCATGGAAGAGGAAGACATTGAAGGCCTCAAGATCGCCCTTCAAGAGCCTACCTTCTAAAACATGAATTTTCAACGTTATCTTAGTCATTATTTTTAACATATATTTTAATAAACCAAATTTTATATACTTTTAATAATTTATATATTTATGTGCATCTTATTTCTATGGTATAAACCTGTGATTTCTTTCTTTTCGCTTTTATTACATTTTATAATAAAGTTTTAATAATTGTAATAATAATTCAGACAACTACCTGGATCCAGTGTTGGGGACCCCTTTCGTCTGCTAGCAAATAGCTTTCTGTTTTTTTGTAGCGACTTGGCGGTGTTAATATTTACGACGCTATTATCAAAAGACCCTAGTGAAAGTCGACACAGGGTCCACGGGTTGGGGGTATAAATTGAACTCCTTTCCCCTCTATTGATTTACTTTAATAGCTTCGCTACTTAGTCTATGTGAGCTTTTTTGAGGTTACACCACAGTTCTTCTAGGTAGAGCGGCAACCTTTGATATTTATTGATCCACAGTGACGGCACAATTCTTCACATTTTTTACCCACCACACATACACGGACAGACAGACAGACAGACAGACAGACATGCATACAGACAGACGGACAGACAGACAGACATATAGCACTTAATCTAAAATAGATATACAATACATTACATTTTTATTCATGGCTTTTTGTTTGAGGCATAATTACTTTAAACCATTTATGTTCGTCCTTATCTATAATACAAAGTAGAATGCTGTCTGTCTGTCTGTTTGTTTGTTTGTTTTAACCGCTGAACCGATCGGGTTCTCTTTAACAGGGTAGCTTCTCATAGGTCCTGAGAAGGTTTATAACTATTTTGGGGGAGGGTACTACCACTCTCCTCTAGAAAAAAAACTAAAATAAAAAATTGGGTGGGGGGACACCTAACCCCCTCCCCTCATATCCCATATTTTTTTACTTTTTTAAAATCTAAATTAAAGAAATTGGGTTTGGGATTCAACCCCCCCCCCCCTTCCTCAAGTGCCCCAGAGGCCTTCAGTATATATAAAAGTAACATAATGTCTTTTTGTGTCTATCTGTATCGCGCTAACTGCTGAACCGAAAGGCTTTTCATAAACAGTAAAACTTCTTTGGTGGGAAAAGTAGCTGAAAAGTTGTTAAAAATCTTATACAACTTTAGAAATTCGCATGCTTTGAGGGGAGCATCCCCCCTCCATCCAATCCCAAGAAAATTCAAGGGTAAGGAAATCTTCACCAACAATTATAAAATTCACAGGTTTTGAAGGGGAGCAACCCCCCCTCCCTTACTCCCAAGAAAATTAAAGGTAGGGGAATCTTCACCAAAAATCATACGCAAATTTCGAAATCCATAGGCTTTAAAGGGGAGCAATCCCCCCCCCTCACTGTCAGAAAATCTAGTTAGAATAATTTACATTCCTATTTAACAAACAAAAGATTTAAAAACAATTAAAAGAAGAACACACAACATCCTTAATTAAGAAAAATATTTTATAAAATTCTTTCACATAAAATGAATAAGAAGAATTGAATGACTTTAGGTAAACATTAAACCATAAAGAATTCATTTCAAAGGAATCTCTTCGACATTGTCTCAAAGTTAAAATATTTGTTTTTATTTTACTTAAAAATTTCAATTTCTAAAAAATAACTATTTTTAGTACTCTATACAAAAGTATCTCGATTTATTGCTGTGTATGTTCAGTAAGAACTCGTAAACGGCTGATTGGTCCTTGACATGTTTTAATCTAATTTGTCTTTTTTGAAAACATAACATCACGTTTTGTTTTTAAATCACACTTTTCGGTTTTCCTAGGATTCTAAAGGGATCAGACAATGCACGAAAAATTGATTTATTTTCTAAATGAGGATAAACAAAATTACCCTTCCAGCAGATTAAAATTATTGGTGAAAATATTTGGACATTAAAGTACCCAAAGTTTTTAAGCCAACGAATAAGTGTAACTTTTGATACTAGTGTAATTAACAGTCCAATGTCCCCTCCCCCCCAAAAAGTAAAAAATTGGAATGTCCTTCTAATTAGAGTAAAACCAAAAGTATCCGATCAAAAGGTAGTTAGATAATTAGCTTAATAAATACTACAAAATTATATAGATAAACAGATAGTTATGTCTGTTTAATAAGATCTCTAGAAAGGTAGACATTTGGATAAAAAATACAATAATATTTCAGTAGATTAACCCTCCACAAAAATATAAATAAAAAAAACATCCCGGGACCTATGAGAAGCGTCACTGTAAAGGAGAATAACATAGCAGTTAGGTAGATCCATCGCTACACACATACACATAGACTATTACTTTTATATAAGCATTAAAACTATAAAACTTGTTCCAGAGTATGGCTTCAAAACCGATTATTATTAACTAAGCCATACTTAAAAATCATGTATTGTATCTTGTTATATCCAGTTTTCTGCGAATATAATTAAAATAAAAAATTGTATTAATAAATCCAGTTTTGTTAGCCAGTGTCTTCGGCATCTCGATGCAACTGGTTTTAGTCTTATAATTGTTCATTTTAATAACCGCGGAAAGTTGTTTATTATACGATGCAATAAATAACTATTCCTATATTCCATTTTGAATATTGAAATTGATTAAGTTAATAGTTCTCATTCATAGGTGAAATATTGGCGGAGCTATTATATTAATTATTAAATTATTTCCTTTCATTTACATAGTAACAAGGACAATTATGTTGATAAGTAAATTATTGCGAATGTATAATAGTTTATTGTCCATTATCTTATTCTTTGAGATCCCTTATTGGTACCCAAACTTGTATAGACATGTATCATTTATTGACTTAAAACTTTGGGTACTTTATTTGTATGTACATCTAGCAGTGACCAAACTTTCCCTTCAACAATTGTAGTCTACATAAAAGGTTATTTTGTTTATCATAATAAGGGGTATAGATAAATTAATATTTTATTGTCTTATCCCTTAAGACCAGTAGCGTGCAAAGGGCTGACTGCTAAGGAATGTATCGACCCCCCCCCCTAATTTTGCCTAGGGTTGGATACACCTCCCTTCTGCACGCCACTGCATAAGATTCCTGTAAAAAATACTATACTCAGATTATATACGGCAGTGAATTCACACCTTTTATGATTACTTTAATTATTATTAGCGGATTCGCCCCTATCCTCTAGGAGGAACACAGTAAAAGTGTCGGACTGATAATGACGTAACAAAAATAATTAGCCAATGAGAGGCCATTATTGACCAATGGTAAAATTTATAATGGCCTCTAATTGGCTAATTTTTATTTTTACGTCATAATCAGTCCGACACTTTTACTGTGTTCCTCTAGGGACTTTGTGCTGCCACCACTAATTTCAAATTAATTTCTTTTTAAATTGAGGGGGATTTTTGTTTTTTTGGGGGGTTGGGGGTGTCCCAACCCCCAAGAAAATAGTCTAAAACCCCAACAGAACCAGTAGGTATATTCCCTGAAGAGTAAACTCCAATCAGTTCAGTGGTTACCAAGATCTTAAGGTACGGACGGACGAACAGATAGACATAAAGCTACTTTGTATTATAGATTAAAATGCAGTGAGTGAGGGGACAATGTGCTGTTTATTACACTTCTCCCTAAAGTTTGATTATAACGTTTATATTATTGGCTCAACAACTTTGTTTACTTTTATTGAAATTCAATTGGTTAGTTCATTGAGTTTGATCGCTCTTGTAATCTACAGAAGGGATAATTTGTGTATAATCTTTGGGAGTGTAAACCAATTTATCGGCCATTGTCTTATCCCCTTAGATCTCTGAATAAAATGGGTAACCACAAAAATGTTATTATTTCCTTTGCTTCAATTATGCAAATTTTTAGAAACTCATTCAATTATTGGTAGCCAAAGATAGAGGGGACAATGGGCTGTATATTACACTGGTCCCCAAAGTCTTATAATAATGTTTTCTTATTCGTTGGATTAACAACTCTGGGGAATTTTGATTTGTTGGTTAATTAAGTTGGGTGTTCAAACGTTTCAACAACTAATTTTAATCTACAGAAGGGTTATATTTGATTATCATTATCTTGCTAAAATGAACATGATTTATTGGTAGGTTCGTTCATCCAGTAGAATGGGAGGGGAGAGGGTAAAAGGGGGGGGATAGTGGGATCGATATTTTAACTAGCTACAAGTTTCACTTTATTTCAGAACATGATAATCTCGTATCCAAGTAATAATAAATCCAAAATCTTGTTCAACCAAAAGAACATTAAATTTATGATAACATTTTTTTAATTAAAGTTTTAATCTTCTACAGATATAATTTAAATGGACAGTTTGCTTTTATTGCTTTATTAATACATTAAATAGAAGTATGGTAGATAGATAACAATATTATAAAATTATGTCTATGTAAACCTTTTTGACTAATTTAAATCCTAATATAAGACAATGGGCGATAAATTAATTACAATCCCAACTATGATAAACAAACTTACCACTAAAAAGTTTGAACATTAATAGTTTGTACCAACCTATAGCAGTTCAATAGAAGTCCCCAAAGTAATATGTCATTAAAACTTTGGGAACCACTAAAATTTTCCCTTCCTCACTGTAAATTATAGAGTAGTTGCTTATTGTTGTAAGGGAATGTTCACAAGAAATTTTAGAGAATCTCATATAGCAGCTAATTAAAACATATTTTCTTATAATAGATGGACTGTTATGTAGGTAATTGATGGGGTTTCAACTTTTCTTAATGAAACTCTATTGTCCTATCTAAAGAAGTAATTTTGGCAGTTAGCCACCAACCCTTCATTTCATTATGTTCTAATCAAACTGTTTAAAACAAAGTAAGTAATAAAAAATGCGTGGTCTGTAAAATTCCTCAAACTGTATGTATGTAACGTTAGATGACTGATTTTAGTGTTTATAGTCTGATTTCGACGATTTTTACTGTAATTGTTGATGGATTTTTGCACAATATTAATTTATACTATAGCATAAAACATTAATATATTTAATCATAATAGTAATGTATGTTTTAATATGTATGTAATTTAAATTTCTTAAAATATATTTATTATAATACTTTTACTTATGTACTTTGGCTTCTCTTTATATGATAAAGTTCCAATCAAATATATATAGACAGAAAGGGCCAAAAATAAACTGTTTATGATATTACATTTAGTTTATTTAATCCTCCTCGCCCCCCCCCCCCCAAAAAAAAAAAATTCTCTTTAGCTATATTTTATGGTAATAGTGGTTTCGCTCAAAAAGGCCTCTTGGTGTACTTTAAAGATTAGAGTAAAAAACTAGAGGGAGAAAGGGTTAAATAACTCTATCTCCCCATCGCAACCACCATGTGCAAACTTTTCTATTAGGTCATTAAAAAAACAACCTATGGTGTCGCTTATATTAACACAGCCAAGTAGCAGAACATAATTTAGAAGCAGACGAAAGAGGTCATTGAAAAAGGAAGGGAGGTAGTTGTCTGTATATACATCTACACTATAGATCTGTTCTTTAAAGAGTGTAGGAGATGGGTTAAACCCCTACATTAAATTTTAGTTTTAAGAAGGAAAGTTAACGAGATATTTTGATAAGGACAAAAAGGATATAGCTGCTGAAAAGACATGATGTAGTATTTTTTTACGATAACATGTTGTAATTGTTATTAATTGAGAATTTAATGTAAGAGGTTAGTCTTAGGGGCTAAATTCATGTTTATGGGAAAATGGTTATGTCTCCACCCCTTTTTAGTACAATTATATTTTATTTTATACAAGTTTTATTTCTATAGACCTCTGGTAAGTGTTTTGGCTGAAAAAGTATTAAACCACTTATTGAAAAACGGGTTAAGACATTACCTCCTATTTTTGTTATTGATGTCATACGCCTGCCTTTATTTGAAACGTCTCTATTTATTTATTTACACATTCACTCATTCGTTTGCTGAAAACTTTGCTGACTTTTATTCAATCTTGATTGGTTGGCTCAATAATTTACATAATGGGTAATTTTATTTATCATCAGTGGTAATGTACATCAATTTATCACCTATTGCCTTTTCCCCTTTGATTGGTTTGTATAAACTCACAGTATCTAAACTTTTCAAACAATTATAATGATCTATAAAATGGGCAATTTTGTTTGTCATCATTGACAATAGAATGGATAATTTGGTTTATCATCAGTGGGAATGTATCATCAATTGCTTTATCCCCTTGATTGGTTTGTATAAACTTACAGTATCCAAACTTTTCATCCGATAATATTAATCTACAGAATAGGTAATTTTGTTTTTCATTAGTGGGAATGTACATCATTTTATCCTATACTTTCTTATCCCTAAAGTTAACTATAAAAAATCCAATTAAAACATATGTTAAAACCTGAAATTGAAAGGGTAGATACTAAAGATAGGGCTGTTAAGCATTCTAATAAACTCTGTATCAATTATATTTGATCGTAGCTCACTTTAATTTCTTCCATCCACAACCTAACAATACAATTAAAGTTATCCCATAAAACTGCATGTCGATTTGACCTGATAAATGCTAACTGCATAATAACTACATCGTCATTATGGCCTGTATTGAATTCTATATCTATCATATTACGCAATACTAATAATGAATATTTGGCAAGTTGACCGTTACAGATACTGTTTTCATATTTTTAAAATAGATTTTCTAATATTGTATCTAACAATCTATGATATTTGTTTAGGCATTTACCAAGGCATGCCCCTACCATTACAGATGTCAATTGCCTGGCATAAAATTTGTAATGCCATTGGGATAAATCAACTTCGAACCATTTGTTCAATAAATAAATAAGATTATTTCTCTACATCGCAGGAACACCTTCATCTAGTGCCAGAAAAGAAAGAGAATGAGAAAGAGAGAGAATAAAAAGGGTGAAATTGCTTTATAAAAGTATGCTTTATGACAAGGGAGGTTTCTACATTAAAACAAATAATAACTTTTAACTAATAGCTCTGCTTATCAGCATTTGAACTGATGTTATATTATTATTTGTTAACTTAAACATCCAAGTGAGAATTGTTGCTGTATTAAAAAAGGTAATAGTGTTTAAACTTTACCACAACTAAACTCAAAAGAAAGAGGGCCTAATTTTAGAAGATAAAGAACATATTTTTGGTTTTGGGGAATGTCATGACAATAAATTGGAAAGGTATAAAAGGCTAGGTAAAGGAGTGAGGGGTAAGGCAAACAATTTAGTAGGTGTGCGTTCATTTCATCATGATAACCTGTTATTCAAGGATCTAAAGGGATAAAATAATGGCCAATAAATTGATGTGCATCCGCAATAATGATACACAAATTCATTACTTTTGTAGATTACAGTTGGTGGTTGAAACCTTTGAACACTTAACATAATGAACCAACCAAAAAAACGAGTATTATAAAACATTGGGGACTAGTGTAATAAACAGCCCAATGTCTCCTCCCTCACTGATATTATAATCACAGCACAAACTGCTCCCTCCCCTCCCTATTCCATTTGCTTCTATTTCATTATCAAAACCCCTATTCGGTTTATTTGCTATTTTGTCTTTCTGCAGATGTAAAAATGAGCGGAAGTGAGTGGACATTCATGTTGTATCGTGTGCTAAGAATCTATTAAGGGATGAACGCCTTTTATCTTCCATTGTTCGAACTGTCATAGAGTTTTCAGGGATGTAGGACAGGGCAATCGGGATAGAAAAGAATTATTGTACATTTTGGCCATAAGGACGAAGCTGAAACTGTACCCCTTTTGACGTCATATTCTCCATCTCTTTTTAGGGGTTTTTTCCCACTTCTCCTCTCATCTCCCTCATTTTATGGCGTCACAGGAATCAAAGGTAGTGCAAAAATGGTACATTTTGGGCTTCGTCAGCTTTAAGTAGTGCAGCAATAAAAGTCTTTAAAAATGTTTAAAACAAAATAACTGATTCGTGTTATAAAGAAACTGGTTGCTTCGCCTTGTCCCTAGAGTAAGGTGGGAAAAGGTTGAAAAATAACTTAAAACCACCTTAAGACATTTATAAAGCTTTCCTGAAATGTAAAATCAATTCAGGCTATTTTCTGTAATATTTAGCTATAGAGAAAAATCATAATACTTTATAAAAATAGGATAATAATAAAAAAATTATTAAAAAAAGAGGATAAATGTAAAATGAAGAATAAATTTTGTTTTAATAATGATTCTTTCCCACTTAGTTTTTCATTTAAGTGCCATTTCACAAAAATTAATGATTATATTTATTTATTCCTTTACGCCAGAAAAGTATTAAATACTGTGAAGTGTGGTTAGAAAATTTAATACAGAAAAGGGGAGAAAAAAGAGAGATAAATTTTGTATTAAATATATAAAAGTAAATAAAACAAGAACGGTTTTGCTTATTTTAGCGAAGCTTAAATGTCTTATTTATATATAGACAGTTGCTTGCACAGTAATTTACCAATTTAGGAGGCCAAAAAATAGAGAGTCAGGCCAGACAAACAACCCTTTGATTGCTCTAACTTTGTTTGAAGTATTATTAGTGTATGTTTGATATTATCAAGCCTTTATTTTGAGGACGGTAAAATAAGGTGTATCAAAGGTTTGATGGGGTAATATAATGTAATTTTTTAATTTTGGAGGGGGTAAAATGTGGGGTTCAGAGGTTTGAGAGGGGTAAACACCTCTTTACCCCCACTCTTGGACGTTGGACAAAATTAGTTTCAATGAAGCTTTACTACAATTAAGATAAATGGCCAACTAAATTTCTAATACCAATTAAGAACCTAGAATCAAACACGAAACGTCTATGAAATGAAAACATTTAGTCGTAGCGCAGCTATTCCTCAAAAATGGAATGTACGTTAGTTAATAGGTTTGCCTAACTGATATATGAGAAATCTTATTTGTTTACTATTACATAATAATTGGACCAATTTTGGCAGAAGCCCCTGGAAGGTTATGGAAATGTGTTATCTGGTTTGGGGTAGGATACAAGTACCCTCCCAAGAGAAATCTTCCCTAGAAAAAAATTTCCACTTCCCCAAATTTATTTGTTCTACTTTTCTAATCAAAGATTAAATATTTAACACCCCATTCACTCATAGAAGTGTCCCTAGAGGCCTCTAGGGGTATAGATAAAGATCTATCTAACCTGTGGACATTTTTGCTATTCAATGAAAAATATATACCTACTAGTCAAAGGATATTTAGGTTATTTTTAGGGGTATTATGATACACTTACCCAAAAAAATGTCTGTTAAGGCGGTTGCCCGTAGAGGCTAGGGGCAAAGTCACTAGTTTTATATAAAACTTTATCGGTGACACGAAATTGTGATTAAAAGAGTAATCACTCAACTTTAATTAATTTGTTTTATTGATCACAATAATTATCATGAAATAAATGGAAACAAGAATGACAACATCAATAAAAAACGAAGCTCTAAAATCAGGAGGAAGGAAGAACTCTTATAGAGTGTCAAAATTTAGTAAACGGACATGTTTTAAAAGGACTTTCTGGTAACAATTAAAAAGTTAAATAAATCGTAGCTAACTGTTCTAGGAATCATTTTGCAAAGTTAGAAATCGATAGGACAATAAGTGGATATAATATGCCTAAATTCAAGAAAAGACGGACAGACGGACAGGCTGACTCTAATTATAGTATTCCAATGGCAGAACGACGGACCAAATGAGTTGAATGCTCTTTGGTAAGAGGTATCTTAAAACAAAATTCAGCCGTCTATCTTAAATAGAAACTTAGTTATTCCCATTTATTCCCATATCAAAACTAACTGACAAACTGATGGACGAATAATGTAGGTTATACGTAGCAAAGACATATTTTTTAAAATTCTATACTAATTTTGGAATTTAAGTAATGGTACTGTGCGTTAGGGGTCCTTTAGGGGGGTGTTAACAACAACCCCCTAAAACACTAGAATGTTTAGAAAGTTGCATAACTACTCTAAAACTCGTGTTTGTATAATTATTCATCCTGTCTGCCCCTCAGTAGTTAAAGAAATGAAAGGTGGTATATCAACAATTTTAAAATCATAAATAAAAGATTTTTTAATTTCAGTATCTATGTAATACAAATGGAAATTAAATCATATTTAGTGATTTATTGACAATATCTACCAAAAATTTACTTAAGTTTAGACATATTAAATAACTAAATCTATTTTTCTAATAAAGAAATGTAAATGCTCTTTTTAAAAAGCAAAGCTTTTCTATAATTAGGGTCGGTCCGTCCGTCCGTCCGTCCGTAACAGATAGTTTTTCGTTAATTTATGCATGTTAGAATTGTCCTATAGATTTCAAACTTTGTATTGTGATTCCTGCAGTAATTAGGTACGATTTAGAAAGCGTAGCAACTCTATAATCATTACCAAAATGTCCGTGCGTCCATTTTAAACATGTTGATTTTTTTACTTTTTTAACAACAAATTTTTATATGATCTAATTATCCGATTGATCTGTTTTTTTGTATGCTGATTCCTGGGACAACAAAGTACATTATTACAAGCAAAGCAACTCTATAATTAAGTCCTAAAAATGTAAGTATGTCTATAAACATTATTCTATATCAAGCAGTTTTTCAACAAATTTACTTACAATTTTGCATCGACTCTCATACATTTATATTCTGATTATTCAGTTCTGACACTATACAAGTGTTAATGTCCGTTTGTCCTCCCGTTTCAGCGCTTCGCTTTTATGGATGTTGTCATCCTTGTTATATTTATATTTGAAGACACAAAACACACACAGACTACACAGATAAATCCTTAAAATCCAATATAAAATCATAGATTATTGGTCATAGATCAGTAATCTCCATGTCTTTTAGTAATCCGTCCGAAATGGGGAGGGGAAGGGCTTACAGATTATTTGTTAGTCTAGCCGTTTACGAGAACTTACTGGACAAACATAAATTCAGCTTATTAAATAACTATTGGGGATGTATGTAAATATTTGTTTTGTGATAAAAAGGTATATAATTCTCAACAAAAATTTGGGTACAAAATTTTATTCAATCAAAACATTTCCAATCTATCTATAATTGATAAAAGTTAAAATTTGATGTTGTAATGCATGTAAATCCGTGATATATTACATACACACACACACACAAACACACACCACACACACACACACACACACACACACACACACACACACACACACACACACACACACACACACACACACATATATATATATATATATATATTCATATTCATATTTATGCAAAATATAATATAATATACAGGATGTCCCGCAAAAACGCGTTGACTAATGTTGTTAAGTGATCTGTTAAAATTTGTGTAATTAGTATGCTGCCAACAAGAGGTATACCTAAACCCCTAAAAAAATTAAAGAGGTTAAATAATCCTTTAAGGGTACAACCTTTCCCTCTGAAATTGAAAATAAAAAATAATGAAAAAAATGAAAAAATGAAGAAAAAAAAATAATAAAAAAACCCTTCAAGGGTTTTACCTATTCCATTCTGAAACCTAAAAATGGGATATACACCCCCTACACATCATTTTATAAAAAGTCTAAAAGGAGTGTGAAGTTAAAAAAGTACCCCCATCTTTAACAATCGATTGCCCAAAACACTTTTGTCAGTAAAATTTATCATTATTGAGACAAAACATTTTTTTAAAGGACACCCTGCATTAATAAATAAATATACATAATACAACAACAACAAGTATGTAAATACAAAACCATTTCAGGGATCGAAAGGGATAAGACAATGGCCGATAAATTAAGGCACATTTCCTATGATGATATACAAAATTACCCCTTCTGTAGATACAATTAGAAGTTGAAACGCTTTTACACTCAAGTTTATAAATCAACCAATCAATATTCAGATAAAGTCCCCAAAGTTAATAGGATAGGTCAATGAATAAGAAAACGTTGAACTTTGGGGACTAGTGTCATCATTTTTCCCCCCCTCCCTGAAACCATTTACCAAAGGAAATCAGGGTTATGAAAGGAATCTTTAGATAAATCAAATTTTATTAACTTTCTATGGTTATAAATGTGTGATTTCCATGAAATATGGAACATATTTTAATTTAATATTACTTCTATTTTGACAACGCTATCAAGAAAATAAAACATCCTTTGAAATAAACAAAATTAAAAAAAAATTTAAATTGGATTCTATGCAAGAAGGGATATTGGTATCCAAAGTTTTATAAACACTTCTTGTCATTTGTTGGCTTGAAAATTTTAAATTTTGATTGGTTGGTAGACAAAAGCAGTGTCTAAGCCTTTCCACCAATGATCATAATCTATAGAATTTTTAATTTAGATTATCTTAATTAGGATTAAACATCAGTTCATTTCTGTAGGAAATATTGTCTTTACATGGACGGACAAAAAGATAAAACCTAATCATAGAAAACCATAGCCACTAATAACGATGTGCAACAAAATCTATAATTACAAACATTGCAGGCGTGTTAGTAGGGTTTTTAAAAGGGGGCGAGGAGTGCATCAATATACCAAAAAATCTGTAAAAAAAATTGGAAATGGGTGATGATTGGTTTGTAAACTTGATTATTCATGGGCTTAAACAGAAGAAAAAATCCGAATTCGGTCTAGAAGCCGCCTTACCCCTCCCCCCTCTCACACGCTCCTAAGTACATTTGTAAAATATCGTATTTGAAGTAGGAGATTAAAATAAGCAAATCTTACTTTAATTAAGTACCAATGCATGTATAACCCCTAAATACAAAATTTCAATAGGTTTTAACATTTTGAGTGGGCTTAATGAAATTTCAATACCCAAAAGGACACTCCTTACAATATTTTTAAAAGCGAAGCTTTTCTATAATTAGGGTCGGTCCGTCCGTCCGTACGTCCGTCCGTCCGTCCGTCCGTCCGTACGTCCGTCCGAGATAGATAGCTTTTATTCGTTAATTTAGGCATGTTAGAATTATCCTATCGATTTCAAACTTTGCATGATGATTCCTGTAGTAGTTGGGTACGATTTAGAAAGCGTAGCAACTCTATAATCATTACCAGAATGTCCGTACGTCCATTTTAAACATGTTGATTTTTCTACTTTTTTAACAACAAATTTTCAAGTGTTTTATTTATCCGTTTGATCTGATTTTTGGTATATTGATTCCTGGGACAACAAAGAACAATATTATAAGCGAAGCAACTCTATAATCAAGTCCAAAATGTAAGTATGTCCATAAACATTAACCTGTTTTTAAGCAGTTTTTCAACAAATTTACCTACAATTTTGATTCGACATTTATACATTTATGTTCCGATTTTTCAGTTCAGATACTATACAAGTGTTAATGTCCGTTTGTCCTACAGTTTCAGTGCTTCGCTTTTATGGATGTTGTCATCCTTGTTTTAGGAAAAAATCAGATGTAAAAATAATAATCTTTAAAATGTTTTTTTCTATATACATTTTTTTTATAAATTTTATAAAGAAGTTGTATCAACTTTTTTGCTTTTTATTTAAGATAGCTAGCCGGTTCTTTCAGTAAGTAGTAGATGTAAAATTTTTCATAGAATTCAGATATGCAATCGGTTTTTTTGTAGACCTCTTATTTTTTAAGTAATTTAAGTTTTTTAAAAAAATAATTAAGTCGGTTTTAAGGTACTAAAACGCAACAAAATAAAAGAAGAAAATAGCCAGTATGAACAAAAATAGTAAGATCTTTAATTTGACACCTTACTTTTAAAATTTTGTTGAGTAATTATTGAAAAAATCTATTTTTTTAATCTCGGTTTAATAAAAACTTTAGACCTAAATATTTTCTCAAACAGACATAAAAAACATGGGTTCATATATACCTTTAGAATCAGAAAAATATTACGAATCTATTCTAAGCAAAATTGAAAAAGTTTTATAAAACTATAATAAAAAAATAAGTTTATTTTAAGAATCATAATTTTCGGCTTTAAAGGGTTAGCTTGAACCAAACCTGAACCAAACCTAAACAAAAGACAATGCAATGTAGCAGATATTTTTTAAACACAAGAAACAATAATGTATTTTTAACTGCATTGTTTTGAAGTTTATAAACAGACTGATGCATATTTGTTCATAATTTTTCATTCTTTACATGTTCTTTAATATCACTATATTTATTGTAGTATCTATTGTATATATTGTATGAACGTTCTCCTTTTTTTTTGGCAATTCTATAGGTTAATTTTATAGTTTTAGCTTCCCGATTCGTCAATTTTTGCGATTCGTGATTGGCTAGTTTAGTAGTTACAATTCTTAAAATAAACTTTTTATTTTTTCTATTTTTTATTACAATTTTTTTAAACTTTTTTAATATTGCTTAGAATGGATTCATATTATTTTTCAAATTCTAATGGTATATATGAACCCATATTTTTTATGTCTGTATGAGAAAATATTTAGGTTTAATGTTTTGATTAAACCGAGGTTAAAAAAATAGATTTTTTCAACAATTACTCAACAGAATTTTAAAACTAAGGTGTCAAATTAAAGATCTTACTATTTTTGTTCATACTGGCTATTTTCTTCTTTTATTTTGTTGCGTTTTAGTACCTTAAAACCGACTTAATTATTTTTTAAAAAAACTTAAATTACTTAAAAAATAAGAGGTCTACAAAAAAACCGATTGCATATCTGAATTCTATGAAAAATTTTACATCTACTACTTACTGAAAGAACCGGCTAGCTATCTTAAATAAAAAGCAAAAAAGTTGATACAACTTCTTTAAAAAACATATTTTTCTATATGGCAAACTAGTTTGAAATTCCTATGATTTTTTATACCAAACTTATTTATCAATTGTTTAACCTTTCTTTGACTAAAATTAACTTTGATTTGTAGAGTGTTTTAAGATTTGTATATTTCGACCTCAATGTTTTTTGTTAATGAAGTATGTACTTAATAACTAAACTAAATACTTACTTACCTTTATTCGACTAGAATAATGGACTATCTATAATACAAAGTAGCTTGATGTCTGTCCGTCTGTCCGTCTGTCTGTCCCTTAAGATCTCGTTAACCGCTGAACCGATTGGATTCTACTCTTCAGGGTATATACCTATTGGTCCTGTGGTGGTTTTAAGCTATTTTCTTGGGGGATGGGACACCCCCAACCCCCCCAAAAACAAAAAAAAATCCCCCCCCCATTTTTTTTTTTTTTTTTTTTTTTTTTTTTTGTAGAAGAATTCTTTTGTAGAAATATTCTTTTGTAGAAGAATTCTTTTGTAGAAAATTTCTTTTGTAGAAAAATTCTTTTGTAGAAGATTTCTTTAGTTCTTCTTATTTTTTTTTTGAATTTTTTTGTTGTCATCTCTTGGGGCAAAGCCCCTAGAGGCTAGGGGCGAAGCCGCTAGTGGTTCAGTAAAGTAATAAAAATTGTAAATGTTTCGACACATAGGCGTCCAAGGGGGGGGGTAATGGGGCGATTACCCCCCCCCCCCCAAACGAATTTGGGGGTGCCGTAGGCACCCCCAAAATTTTTTTCATTTTACCCCCCCCATTTAAAATTTACCCCTACCCTGGGGGTGCCGTAGGCACCCCCAACCATTTAGAAAAATAGAAAATCTCTAACAAAAAAAATTTTTTGCGCGCTTCGCGCGCATTTTTAATACTGAATTTTTGATCAAATTTAAATTACCCCCCCCCAAAAAATTTTACCCCGGGGGTAAATTTTTGGGGGGGTAAACAAATTTTACCCCTGCCAACAGATTTCAGGGGGGGTAAAACAAATTTGCGGCGCGCTTCGCGCGCCATTTTACCCCCCCCAAAATAAAAAGCTTGGACGCCCCTGTTTCGACACCAATGGGTTATTTTTTAATGAAATGAGTTCCCAATAAATAGTCCACATTTCGTCTGCAATGGGTTTATTAAACAAATTTTTTTTAACCTTTTTTCGATTAGAATAATGGACTTTGTTTTGTAAAGTAAAAATTTGGAAATATTCGTCTGCAGCGGGTTTATTTTTGATGAAATAAGTACCACCAATAACAAGTCTCAATTTCGTCTGAAATGGGTTAATTAAGCAAATTTTTTCAACCTTTGTTCGACTAGAATAATGGACTTTGGTTTTGTAAAGTAAGTAAAAATTTGTAAATGTTTCGACACCAATGGGTTATTTTTTAATGAAATAAGTACCCAAAAAAATAGTCTACATTTCGTCTGCAATGGGTTAATTAAGCAAATTTTGTCAACCTTTGTTCGACTAGAATAATGGACTTTGGTTTGCAAAGTATGTCCTTAACACATCAGTAGCCTAATCCCTTGTTAAAGCCATAACCCCAGGGAGAGAGGGGATATAGGACGGTAAATTATACTTTATATTTTATTATTTAAGATTTATAAACATGTTTTCTTAGCGTGGGTTTAAAAACTTTAGGTACTTTTATTGCTTGGTTTGCATAAACTAGCAGCGATCAATCTTTTCCCCCAATAATGTCAATATACAGAAGGGGTACTATTAGGGTCTAGAAAGTTTTATTGTCCATTGTCTTATCCCTAAAGATCCCTGCATAATTATACTATTAAAGCTATTCTGTGTATGTTAAATGTGATTTTCTTTTCCAGTATAACTACGAAACCGATTAATATCCGCTGGATTAGAACCGATTCTCAGCCATACTTAAAAATAATGTATGTTAAAATAAAAATCATAAAATTAATACCAATTTTTTAGGCTGGACTTTCAGCCTATCGGGGCTAAAAAAACTAGTTTAATCTTAGAATTTTAAACTTTAATATCTGCGGAAAGCTGTCTATGATACGATAATAAATAACTATTTCTTTATCAACCCAGGGATAAAGGATGTAACTTAGAAAAATACTATAATTTTAGGGAGGGAGGAGACATTATACTGGAAAGATAAAGTTTTATAAACGCGTTCTCTTATTCCTTGACCCAAAAATTTTTTGCACTGTTATCAAATCTTGATTTGTTGGTAGAAACTATTCGTGTCTAGACTTATCAACCAATGATTTAAATCTTCAAAAGAGCAAATTTTGTCTATCATAATAGGGGTACATCAAATTATCGTTCATTATCTTAAGTCTTTCTAGATGGTTTTAAACTAATATAGTGGAGGAATAATTTTAAATAAAAATCTTTTTTCAAAAATAATCAGACTCTATTTCTATTAATTTAATATATGAAATGGTTTGACGTTTGTATAATTAACTACATTTGATATCAAATTAACTGGACACCCCTTTAATTTGCATAACCTTTGTTAAATGGTTGTATAAGCTAGTGTGAGAACATGGCCTGGGGTTGGGGACCAATATGAATTCTAATCAAACACTTTTACTAATCTGTCATTCAAATATTAATCATTGCAAAGGCGCATTATTCTTTAAGAAACAAGGATGACAAAATCCTTAAGCGGACAAAAAAACATTTACAAACATAGAGTGACTACACTTTTGATAGAAATTTTGATTAGTTTCTAAAGCGGTGGTTGAACACTTGACCCTCCACCCTCACCTAAATTGAAAAAAATCTAAAATAAGGGGGTTTTAGGTCATGTTAGGTTAGATTTTAGCTTTTGGGCACTGCAGGGTTAAGACCCCTCGCAATGACTAAACAAACTACCTCTAATCATTTATTTTTCATTTATTTTTTAAAAAATTAGAGTGCTAAATGGAAAACACATGTATTCAAAGTAATTAATTATGAATACGGCGCTGATTTTATATGAAATTATGTTAATGATGAATATGAGAGTTAGAACATGGAAGATTTAAGTTATGACATGTTTGACAGCTAGTTCAAATCAAAGGTTCAGCAGCTGAAAAAAATCCGCGATATAACCGCAAATATAATTCAATATTCTGAAAGGGTTATCTTCGTTTATCTTATTATAACTGGGTTAAGTTTTGAAAGAAAGCACCAAAATCGCATAATTAAAGGGTTTGGTAGCTGATTTTTTATTTTAAAAATGCGGTTTCATTGCTGCTTAATGGCGGCTGCATATCCCTGTTTTAATCAACAATGGGTTATAAGCAGGGATCTTAAGGGATAAGACAATGAACAATTAATGAAAATACACCACCTATTATGATTAACAAAATTTTTCCATCTGAAGAATAAATTCACTACTGGAAATGTTGGAACACAAATGATTTTTACCTACCAATAAGAGAGTGTGTTTACAAAAATTTTGGGTACAAGTATAATTCGTAGTCCAATGTTCCCTCCCTCCTTGGACATAAATAAACAAGAGTAAATTAATTGGTTTTCAGTAGCTTTTAAAGTTTTCTGGATTCAGATACAGTGATATTGCAACGAAAGAAAAAGATACTGTAACTTCTGCAATTAAAAGTAGAAGTATTTATGTACCAATTATGATCATTTTAACCATTGGAAAAGTTAGAGGCTATTATCTTTCAATTGCCCTAATTACCCAATATTGATGTCATTTAACAAGGAAGATAAGTTTCGTAAAACAAAGCAAAAATCCATAGAATTATAATGGATATAAGATATACATGGATAAATTGACACGGGAAAAATTGGTCGTCAATTTGGCTTAATATGGAACTCTTTTATTGGTCAGTTCGTAAATTCAGTTGGAGGGGAGTTAATGGGGTAAAGGGGGTGGTATCGTTATTGTAGCCAGCTGCGAGCATCACTTTATCAAAGTAAATGAAAATCTGTTTTTTTATTCATGTTTGTTATTTTTAATGTTTTGCTTTCCTAAACCGATTCTAATAAGAAATACATGTTTGATAATACAAATAAAGTCGTTAAAAGTAATTTATTGCCTTAAACTTATTTTTGTCTTATATGTTTCAATATATGTGAAAAAGGGAAATGTAAAGCTGTAAAATAATTGAAATTGGTTGCAAACAGAATGATATAAATCTAGACTTTCTTTTTCAATTTTTAGTTTGGCTTCGAAACCGATAGATATCCGCTGGATAATAACCGGTTCTCAGTCATACTTAAAAATCATTTATATCATCTTATCTATGAATTTTATAAGTGGTTTAAATCTTATTTTTTTTTATTTTAATATCCACGGAAAGCTGTCTGTAATACGATGGGATAAACAACTATTATTTATCTTATTTTTCCTGAAAAATATGACCTCTTGTAACGAACTTATTTGATTTGATTTTCCCAAACAAGAAAATCTTTTTGCTGTGTGCATTGACTTCCACAACTGTTTACCATTATGAAATCGTCATAATTACCTCTCACTGGCTACTGTCAATGGCACTGTAACGCAAGGTCCAATAACCAAGGACATGGGCAGTCTATCCCTCCTTTTCTTTCCAAACCTCCAGGGTATTATGTTAAGTAACACCAAACAGACAACCAATTCTTTGATTGCACGACTTTTGACTGGAAGTCCTAACTGTGCATGGTAATGAGTTGCCAAGATTTTCCTTGCCACTTTAACTATTAATGTCGGGCATCTGATTCAGAAGTAGGTATCATTTTAAACGTTTTCAGGTGTTGAGATAACCATAATCAACTCCTGTAGCGGGTTGAACGATATGACATACCAACCTTTACATTTATATATGAATATACCCTCATTGTTTTGCAAATATGAAACACTAGGCGAATATGATAATATTCGGTAGCCGAGATTCGAAGCCATCAGACCCCGACGACGAGCGGATGCGCTAAAAGTTAAGCCACTGTCGCACTTCCCTTCCCACTATGCTATCATATTTATAATTTTATAATTAAAACGTCCTCATTGTTTGCAAGTATTAAACACTTTGCGAATATGATAAAATGCGGAAGTGAATGCACACTTACTTTTGTAATAACAAATTATTATCAAATATTGGGATGTTTTCATTTTAAGTGTTACAGGGATAAGGGACATGAAAATATTAAATAGATTAAGATTACCTACTCTTAAAAAGTGTAATATTCTTTTGAATGGTTTGATTTATTGGCTAAATGAATATATTATTACTTGGATCTAACTCCAGATTTTTATGTTCTCTAATATGTAAGGTGAAACACGGAGCGGGCTAAAATAACGTTTCTCTCTTCCACCCTCCTTTACCCCATCCCCTCCCATCCCACTGAATTAACGAAATGACCAATAAAAGAGTTCCATGTTAGCAAGGTAAATTTTCCCCCAGTTATAAATCAACATATATTTTAAATCTATTATTAGTTCTTGATTTAAATATTGTTTTTTGTTGAGTTGAATACATAGGAATATTTCAATACTTATCTGTCCCCTATTTATATTTCATAAAACATATAAAATGTTTGGACTTTTCTCAGTCGAGTTCAAATCTTAATGAAGCAATAGATTCAACATTAATAGATTGCTGGAAATAAGATAGAATAAGTTTTATTATCCACGTACTCTTTTTCCTTATATGACAGTGGCTTTGCTCCTTGAGGTTCCCTCCCACCCAAACAAAAAAAAGAAAAAAATTTACTGAGTCATTTTTTTGTTTTGAAGGAGGGTTAATATATTTGAGGAGAGGAGAGGAGTCTCACCCCTTAGAAAAATAGCTTATACCCTTCATAGAGCCAGTAGTTATATTCTAAAAAGTAGAGCCCTTTCGGTTCAGCAGATCTTAGGCAGCCTCCGGACAAACAGACAGATATTGTTCCACTTTGTGTACGGGAGTGAGGTAATGGGGGGGGGGGGGGGGTGTAAGTTTTTCTCCTTCTATGTTATTAACTCTTTTGTCATATGAACTGATATCTTAATGACTACGGAAATTATTGTTCTGGGATAATTACAAAACAAGGATGATAACATCTAATAACAGAGGGTGTTAAGTCCTACTATTTTCGACCATTTTCAATTTGGTTTTTAAGGGTATAGATTTTTCTTTGAAGGTTGGAGTTACCTTCCCCCAAAATATACATAGATTTTTCTTCTACATAAAAGAAGCAGTATTGCAAATGAGGACCATATCGGTCAAGCGGTTAGCGATATCTTAAGCTACAGATAGACAGATATACATCCTGTTACTTTGATTTAAAAATATTTTAAACGATGCCTTGACAAGCTATTTTGCAGTTAATATATCAACACAAGACTTTAAAACCTTTCAATACAATTGTCTTTCAGCGAATTGTAGAGTAGCGTTGCTACTAATAAATTATCATTACCATTTATCCGCAACAGATATTTGGACCTCCCACCAATATCATCAAGTAGTTTATCTCATAAAGTTATAAATTTGCAAGATTTTTATGCCATAATCGTGTAATATGAATTTAGGATTAGGGATCCTCCCTCCCCCCCCCCCCCCACCCCAAATTAAAATTTACTCTGATGAAGGGTTAAAATTGTACCCTCAACCCCCATAGATTTTTTTTGGGAGGAAACATATTTGAAGAAGGGAGGGTTTAACCCCCACCTTTAAACATTTTAGTTAAAGAAATTATAAGAAAACGATTTTTTTGAAGGGGGGTTATCAATTTCTCTTCTATAGCAAGGTTGACACTTTTAAAAATATTATACTTAAGAACTAATAACAAATATGAAGCTAATCTGACAAGGAAAAAGCTATTATTTATTAGTAGATGACGAGATTTTAATGTATAAACACTTAAACATACATATATCTTTATAAACTCTTAATTTACCAACCCTTTAGTGAATTCTCCTTGACTTTGGTATATAATTCATTTCATTAATTACATGTTATTTAGAATTACAAGCTTTAATATTATATTTGATCTGTTAAACATATTTATACGTTATTAAATGCGAAGCTTTCCTAAAGTTAATTTTGAGATATGTTAGAATTGTTCTATTATTTTAATCAATCAGTTAGGTACAATTTAGAATAAGTTGCAACTTGATAATCTTTACTTAGAGTTTTCATCGTCATTTTTAGATATTAGATCAGCATGAGTTTTTACGGTGATTCATATAACGTTAAGACACCCTGTAATACACATAACATACCTATATTCAAGTTAATAAATGCTATATATATTTGTAACCGAATTTTTACTCAAATTTTTAATGAGATTGGGTAAAACTAAAAAGTAGAAAAGTATCCAAAATTGTAAAACTTTAAATATTGGATCAAAATTGATTGGGTTGGTTTAAAATGTTTAACCAAATATTTTGAACTACATAAATGGTATTTCTGATTATCATCTTTGATGGTGTATTTAAATTTATCATCCATTGTCTTATCCTTTAAGATCCCTGCAGATCAAAAAATTAATAAGCTTCGCTTTTATGGATGTTGTCATCTTTGCTAAAGACCAATTTACTTCAAGATCCTTTTGTTTTAGCAATTGTTGCTATTATTTCACAAGTCTCCAAAGTTTAATAATAACTCAATAACTTTGGGGACTTTTGTTGATTTTTGACTGGTTGGTTCGTTAAGTTGAGTGTCCAAACGTAATTGTAATTTACAGAAGGGGTAATTTTGTGCATCTACATTAATTTATCGATCATTGTCTTATCCCTTTAGATCCCTAAAAATTTGTCACATTTGTTAGATATGGTCTGTAATTATATTATCTTTTGAATATGTTAATATTTTCAGGGTTTAGGATATGGCAGAAGAAAATAATTACAGATTTTTTGTATGTCTGTTAAGATCTCAGATCCGATTGAGTTCACCATTGAAAGGAAGCTTTATATTATTTTTTTATGATTTCGGGCTATTTGTATATTTAGATATGAGTCTTTTCTGCTCCCTTGTTTTTCTTCAGTTGTTATTTTATATTTTTACTAGCATTTTTGCCCCTAGCCTATATTTAAATTACAGAAGGTATGATTTTGTATATTATGATTGAGGATTTACATCATCCCTTGTCTTTCCCTTTAGATCCCTGACAAATTGTCATCATTTCTTATTAACTTATTATGTACACGTCAGTGCTATAAGTAGCGAAGCTACGCTTTTATTTAATTTGTCCGTCGTCTACTAATTTATTAAACTATGTATATTGTATAGAGGTGCTGCCACTTTTACCACTTGCAAAAATACTGCCACTGTGTTTTTGACAAAAATTGGGTAGAAGAAATAATTTTCTGATCAAACATCCTGAAAGGAAGCCTGCAAGAAATACCACGCTTTGACTGCTGAAAGACTGCCACAAGTAGACCCAATACCCCAAAAACTTTTTTGTTATTGAAGCCGAAGGCTTTAAATTTAGGGTATTGGGTCTACTTGTGGCAGTCTTTCAGCAGTTAAAGCGTGGTAGTTCTTGCAGGCGTCCTTGAAGTAGAACAGTTTGACTGTAAGGATCTCGCTAACCACTGAACCGATTAAGTTCACCATTGAAAGGAAGCTGTATATGTTTTCTGGAATAGTTCCATGCTAGTTGTTTTATCAGGTTTAAGTCTTAGGGTTTTATGCTATTATCCTTCTTCTTTTTAAATATTGTTAATTAATATTTCTCCTTGCAGCGTCGCCCCTAGCCCTGGAGAAAAATAGACTAACATAGATTAAACTAACCTATAACATATATTTAGATTTTGTAAAAGCAACAATTCAATGGAACCCGCCATTTCTGAGATATTTTGCTTCAAACAATATAAAGCTACAACCCGCTGTACCATAATATTTTCCACTTAAAACTCTGAAAATTCCCACATTTTGAGAGAAAATAAATCTATCTTCCAGTGTCTTGTCCCTGCATCTCTGATTAACACTTCAAATTGTCAGGGATCTAAAGGGATAAGACACTGGCCGATTAACTGATGTATTTACAATCCCGATGATGATACTCAAAATTACACCTTCTGTAGAGTGGACAGTTAACATAATAAACCAACCAATCAAAATTCAATTTAAGTTCCCAAAATAGTTAAACAAACGAGTAAGAAAACATTAATATAAAACTTTGGAGACTATTGTAATAAACATCCCAATGTCCCCTCCCTTCCTGAAAAATTGTCATCATTTCTTATTAACTTTGCATATATACACGTCAGTGCTATTAGTAGCGAAGCTACGCTTTTATTTAATTTGTCCGTCGTCTACTAATCTATTAAACTATGTATATTGTATTTAATATTTACTGTATTGTCGACATAAAATAATCATATTCAAGTTTGTTATTGCTACCCTACTTATGTTATTACTAAGATCTTGTTTTATTTTTTGTTATCACATTAAACTATGGAAGCTATCATCCTTGTTGACTTAGCATACACCTATGAATATTTATTTGTGCTATGTAATTTGTTCATTTAATATTTATAAGTTGATAATTTGCTGGGCGTGAAAAAGGGAATTTTTTATTCTTGCTAATTTTAAGGATATAATATAGTTGAATAAAGTAAGGGAGGAGACATTGGGCTGTTTATTACACTAGTCCCCAAAGTTTATAATAACGTTTTCCTATTTATTTGTTTAACAACTTTGAGTACTTATTGAATTTTTACTGGTAAGTTCTTTAATTTGAGTGTCCAAACGTTTCAACCACTGATTGTAATCTACAGAAGGGATAATTTGTGTTTCATCATTTTGGATGTATATCAAAATCGGCAATTGTCTTATCCCTTTAGATCCCTGAGAAAATTACCAGAGAAGAAGGAGGGGACAATGGAGTGTAAATCATACTTGTCTTCCAAAATTTGTAAACACATACTCCCATTTGTTGGATTAAAAACTTTGGAGACTTTTTTAAAATCTTAAGTGGTTGGTAAAAACTAGCAGTGTCCAAACTTTTCAACTAATAATTTTTGAAGTTACATTTTCCAACCTCCCTCACACTTTTCAACGTAGCTACTAAAGAACAAACAGCACAAAGAAGGTATATATAATATGGATTGAAAACTATCTGCGCTATGATTGGAGAAGCTTAAGTGTCGTACATCATTCAACCAATTAGAGCGCAGGAAGTTATCATTACACCTATCACAGATGTCAAAATTAATTAACTTAAATTGTATTTGCGTTTTTAGATAAAGAATTATACAAAAAACGAATTTTAAAAAAAATCCTTAAAATTTTATGCAGATTTCAAATCTATTATACACATTAAAATTCTTTCCAACTTATATAGCTTCATATATATTTCTATAACTCATGGTGGTTCTAATAATATTATTTTTCTACGGTTTACACAAGCCACGCAATTTAAATTTTTAAAAAGACGCTTTTTTTGCTCACCCTTTACAAGTTTACATATACTTTTTTGAAACACACTCTTACTATAACCTTGGATCTAAGTGTATTAAAATATAGCAAAACAAGTAGAAACATGTTATTTTCTCAAATTAAGAACCCCCCACCCAAAACCTTTTTGATTAATTAGTTACCGAAATCTACTTTCCAAGTTTTTCATGGTGTTTTATCATTTCAGCAGAAACACTTGTTTTTATTTGGCATTTTCGAAACATAGATTTGCAGGTTTATAACGTCGACCTCAAACCAGAAAAATTTATCACATCCCATTGTTGTATCCCTTCCCTAAACATGACAAACTCTAATCCATATTTATGCCTTATATGATTAACAATTTGCTTTTAACAGTTATAACACTTTTGTGGAAATATTGTAACACCATTTTTCACATCCTGTAAAATTATTGGGTTGGTAAAACTAAAAACTTAAAACATAACAAACACTTGAATGGTTGTGATAGAAAACCCCCGGGAAAATTATTTAAGGCTTGAGTTAATTTAATGGGCTGTAAATACAATTACTCAAGAAAATAGCTTTAAACCACTACAGATTCAGAGGGTATATTTCCTAAGAAAACCATATTTGGTTCAGAAGTTAGGGTCAAACAGCCAAAGGTATGGACAGACTGACGAATAGATGAAGAGATAGACAGAATAACAGGCGGACTTAAGAACAGACAGACGGATAAACAGACAGACGGATAGAAGGACAGGCAGACGGATAGCAGGACAGACAGACAGATGGAAGAACAAAATACGGACATACAGTAGATGGATAAACAACGTTCTACATTGTATTGTAGCAAAAAAATTTCACTTGTTTTCCCCTTATATAACAACGTCTTTTACTTATCTTAGATCAAAATTAGCGGTTTGACCACTAAAAATGAGTTGATTGTTTTTTTCGTAACAACACTAATAAACTACAAGTTAGGTAAGGGTGGGAAATGGGTTAAATTATTGGCAAGAAGCACCAATATTACTTATTATTTTCATGATATTATTTTCTGTAAGGTTGAAAAATTAGAATAGTTTTTTATATAAAGGAAGTTTTAATGCTTTCCCACAAAGTAATATTTGAGCACTGCCCCCCCCCCCCCCTTCTCTTTTACGTTTAAATGAATTCTATATTATTTTAATGTGCTTTACCCCTGTGGGGCATATACTTGCGGTTTGAACCTAGTAATAGTGTCTGACTGATTATGACGTAAAAAAAATAGCCAATACGAGGCCATTATTGACCAATGGTAAAATTTATAGTGGCCTCTCATTGCCTATATTTTTTACGTTATAATCAGTCCGACACTTTTACTAGGTTCTTGCTGTTTCCTAACCATGCGGAGCTGCACAGTACCCAATTTAACCTAACATAACCGGATCAGAAGTAACAAACTAAAAGCTAATTTAAATTTTGTTAAAATAAAGGGGGATTGGTTTTGGTGCCCAAAAAGGCACTTTGAGGACAAACGCCAAAGTCGGATTTAATAGGATTCTTTAGGTGATAGACTTCTGAGATTCCCAGTGAAGATTCTTCTTTGTAAGCAACTACGCATAAAACTCATTTTGTCCATAGAAAAAATTGCTTCCAAAACCTTATTTTTCCTATTTTAAAACTCCCGTATAAAGTTTTACACATTTGAGTATATAAATCTTGATTATTAACATCAATATGAACAACGCCCTGAAAAAAAAATATCGGAAGAAGGGGGTTGGGGTGGAGATAATACAATAATAATTATTTGGTTTTATTACCCAGTAATTTATTTATCTAACAACAAGAAATACACCGTGGAAACATGAAAAACTCACCAATAATTCTAAACTAAAAAAGAGGAGAATTTGTTTATCATAATTGGGGTGAATATCCATTGTTTTATCCCCTAAAATCACTATATAAATATATTCTCATGTATTGTAAGGATTTATGTATAGGATAATGAACGTTAAATTAAACTTAAATACCCCCAATTATGTAAAAACAAAAGGACTCTTATAATCATTTGAGAAAAAACCTTTGAGATTATTACTTAGCATAACAATCTTAAAAATACTGCTTAAATAACTCAGAAATGTTTTAATACAACTAAAATACATACATTAGTATAAAATTTGAAAGTGAAGCAATGAGGTGTACATTCACTTACGCATTACGCATATTTTCAAATCAATTCATTTCGCCAAAAAAGACATTATAGCAATCATATTAAAATAGTGTTTAATAATGAGTGGAAATCAAAAAAAAAATGGCAGTTTGTACCAAAGACGTCCTAGGGTGGGGTAAAAGGGCCCTTCCCCCTCTCAAACTTTAAAGAAACCCCTCATTTTACTCCCCTCAAAACAAAGATGGAGTCTTCGAAAATTAAATAATCTTGCAAGCATCGCTTTTATCTTATAGAGAAAAATAGTAAATCAAACAGCGAAAACTGAGATCTGAAATTTGTGTCACCCTTCCAACATGACGCATGCTTGCGAGAAATGACATTTTCTAAGACTCCATCGAAACAAATATCTTGGAATTCCAGATTTTTTGTGCTAAAATGTATTAATTTGTAGTTTTAAAGATTTGATATTGTTATATATGTGCAGAAGTAGAGGCGTGTAGAAGGGGGTTGTAAGATAGTATGTCCCCCCCCTCCTTGCGCTAAAATGACATTTGTCTTATAATCTGAAATACACCCCCCTAAACCCTCCATTATTTTCAATCAAAAGGTATGTTAAAAATTTTAGGTTCAATTTGCTCACCCCCCCCCCCCCCCCCCCGACAAAATCCTGTGCACACCACAGTGCGGAAGTGGGCGCACACCAATCAATAACCTTCCTTGTCCAGCAACCCTTCAATTTCCATCTTTTTAATAAGAAAAAAAGGTAGGTTGAAAAGTAACAATTATCTGCATTTCAATTCAATTTCAAATCAGATTCGATTCATGGGTTGAAGAGGCAGGCAAATTTGTTATTATTATATTCTTTCATATGCTATATTAATGGATATTCTATTTCTTGGATCTTAAACCATATTTTCATGTTCTCTAATAAAGTGAAACACGCAGCGGGCTAAGATAAGATTTCCTCTCCCCCCCCTCCAGATCAACGATAAGGGAGTTCAATGTTAGCAAGCTACTTTGACGACAAGTTTTACATTGTCATAATATCCACTGTTATTTTAGGCAAATGTATGTATGAGTGTCCAGAAAGATCTCATAAATGTCTAGAAACTGAAAAAATTGTCGTTACTACTTCAGTTAAAAATGTTTTCTTCCCCATCTAATACCAAAATCTCCTATAACTATGTCGATTTTGGAATAAGTTTTTATTTTATGGAAGGTTTGAACTTAAATATACATTTCATTTTATCTCATTTCCATATACACACATAAATATACATCTTTAGGTGAAAACCAATCAATGTGGTATGCTTATACAAAAAAAGGTAAAAAAAAATGGTTAAAACAGCATAATATATGTAAATAGCTGTGTTTTTAGCGACTAATCAATCGCCCATCCCTAATTTAAATTTCTTTAAATTCTTTAAAACAGCCTAAATCCAAAACGCCAATAATGTTCAAAAAAAAAAGGAAAAAATCTGGGGATCTAAAGGGACAAGACAATGGCCGATAAATTAATGTACATCCCCAATTATGATACACAAATTACCCTTTTTTTAGATTACAATTAGTAATTGAAACGTTTTGACATTGATCTAAATGAATCAACTAATAAAAAATCAATAAAAAAAACGCCAAGGTTGTTAAGCCAACCAATAAGAAAATGTCTTTTTGAGACTTTGGGAACTAATGTAATAAACAGCCCAATATCCCTTCCCTCCCTAATAAAACTATTGTTATTGGATATAGAGACTAGGGGCGCGTTCACTAATGTGTCGGAACAAGAGGGGGGGGATATAAGTTTAATAAAGTTAAAGGTAACAGAGCTAGTGAGAGGAAAAAATGTGTATAATATCGTTTTCTTATACGTCGCGGCTTAACTACTTTGGGGACTTCTGTGATTTCGGATTGGTTCGTTCATTAAATTGAGTATTCAAAAGTTCCAACCACTAATTTTAATCCACAGAAGGGTAAATTTTTGTATCATCATTGGGGATGTACATCTTTTTATCTGCGATTGTCTTATCCCTTTAGATCCTTATTAAGGAAATAATAAAATCAAAGGGGTCAGTAAATCGGTAAATTGGAGGGAGGGGGGAGGGGAGGAGGGGTTGTATAAAATGGGCGGAGAAACGGCTATTACAATTTAGACATGTAGCAATTATTTTCTTTATTTTGTATCCTACCCAGGGATCCTAAGGGATAAGACAATGGTTAATAAGTTTATGTAATTTTCCAATTAAGATAAACAAAATTAGCCCTGATATAGATATGACCCCTCCCTGGCTCTATCTGACACAGAGAGAGGGGACAACTAGTCCCTAAAATTTAGAAAAACGTTTTCTTATTCGTTGGCTTTACAATCTTTAATTAATTTTAATTAGTTGATTTATTAAGTTGAGTGTCCAAACGTTTCAATCATTACTTGTAATCTACAGAATGGACATTTTGTGTGACATCATTGTGAATGTACATCAATTTATCGGCCAATGTCCCCTCCCTCCTTGATTCTCTCTATCCTACATGGTTCGATATGGATAAACTTTAATTACTATCATTTACTTGGTGTCCAATCACCTCCGCATATTAAACATATTATCACCTCATCAAAACCGCTTATCACGTGGATATAAACGTGTATGTTATGACAGGGGGGAAAATAGTTGTCAATTTTGGTTGCTTCATTTAACGGTCAATTCGTTCACCTAGTAGAAGGGGAGGGGTTTCGTTATATTAGCCAGCTACAAATTTAACTTTAACAGAGTATAAGATAATCTGGTGAAAGATCCAAGTAATAATAAATTCATTAGCGCAAACTAATTCTTACAAATTTCTCATAATTGTAAAACCAACTTGTCTTGAATTAATTTGCTATTGTGTCTTTTTGCGAATATGAATCATCACTATGCGAAAGAGATACTATGCAGAAGTGAATTCAAACTCATTTAAACTATAACATATATGTATGACCACAGTGCGACCACAAGGACAACAATTTTTTATCAAATTTAAGCTTAGCACTAATCAACCCAATGATTGGAGATATCCAGCACTTTAATTGCACGACATTCTTCTAGATAAACAAATTTTACATCGTATTGAGCCTGTTTTAGAACAAGACAATTCTCCCTATTCTTACTCGCTTATGTATGTGACTTAGCAGAAGTAGGTACAGTTTTAATCTAGACTTATAGCCAAACTAAATTTTAACACAATTAAATGATTCTAACAACTCAAAACTCAAATTATATTAAAATCAACAGGTTTAAAGGGGACTAGGGATTTTTTCACAAATACTATATGGATACTATGCTTCTTCATTACTTCCTATTTACGGACAAGCCCAAAATTGGAAAAATGTTTGCTTTTAAAAAGCATTTGATAAACTGTAGGAACACCTACAAAATTTGGGGGTAAAGGGGTGTGAAGGGTGTTAACATATCTTATTCAAGCTAATCATATGTTTTCAAAATAATTTGGCCTTCGAAATCAACGTTTATATATGTTTTAACGATTTTTTGGTTTAAGATAAAATTTATTCTTAAATGGACCTCTAAAATTTTGTTTTTAATATAAAGTTTGCATAATCAGATTTAATTTTTCAAATACACAAATCAAGTCTGACATCAAATTGTAACCCCAAGAAAATAGGCAAAAACCAGTGTATTGTAATTATTCTGTAAAGGCAGAACTAAATCAATCTAATGGCTTCTCAGATATTTAGCTTTACTAAGACAATGAATTTAGTCTCAATTTTTTTTTTAGCCCAGCTACAATACAATTATTTTTTTGTCTGTGTCCGTCATTCTCTCGTTTTTCTTCTTCTAATGTTTACTATAATATTTGGCTTACACTTTCAAACAGCATAGCTACTACTTTAAGTAAATGGTTTTGTTTAGTATTGTATAATCTTCTTTTTTTTAAGTAAATTACGTTGTGTTGTTTTTATATAATTTATTTCGAGTTAAACATGAAACAAACTATGAATTTATGTATTTTTAAATGTTTATAATAGATAAATTACGAATTAAGGAATATAAATCATGTACATTTGAAGTATGAGATATTATTTTTTTATTTAATAGAAACTCAAGAAAATCATTAAGAAAATCAGAATTTAGACCCATATTTTTTAAAATTGATAAAGCAGATTTTACAACAAACAATGATTGAGAGAAACAGTTTAAAATGGTCCATCTTGATAAACATTCATCTTTACTCAAAAAGTAAATTACGTAGTATCCTTTTACCTACAACCTAAGTTTTATCTTCAAATGAATTGAATATTTTGTTTCATTACCATTTTGACCATTTTTAGCTAAGTCAAATTATCATTAATACATTTTAAGTAAAAAAGTACTTTTTAAAACAAAATCAAAACTAGGCCATAATATAAGGGGGTTGATGTATCTCACGTCCCAAGAAAATAGCTTAAAACCTTTGTAATATAACCCTAAAAACTGAAGCTAATCAATCTAACGTTTAGTAAGATATCAATATTTATACTAACAAACAGGCGAACAGGCAGACAAACTTTGAATTCAGAATTGGGTCTTTGAATATCAGCCAATAGCGTCAGAAATATAAACACAGCAATGTCGCAAAGAGCAGAAAGAAACTTGTTACTAGACGAAAAAGGTCCCCACCACTTTACATCTATACTTATACATGTATTGTTAATAGCTTTAGTGTTTATTTCTGCGAATATAATCAAAAAATAATTTGGTGTCTATTTTCCAATAAATAAAACATTCACACAAATTAATTCTAGAGTAATCTTTATTATTAAAAGTAGTGGATATTGAGATGTTTATTATACGAGTCCCTAAAGTATAATAATAACGGTTTCCTATTCGTTGGCATGATAACTTTGTGGACCTTCATTGAATCTGATTTGTTGAGTGTCCAAACGTTTCAACTACTAATTATAATCCCTTTTGTCATTAAGTGTTAAAAGTGTACCATTTGTATTTATCAGGAAAACTTTGTTTAAAGGCAAGTTTGTGGCTATTCTAATATTTGTCTATTGTTTAGACAACTTATCACGTGGGATACCTCATAAATTTTCCTATGTTCACAGTATTAAACATTTCATAGACAAATAACACATATTTCCCCAATGATGATAAACAAAATTACCCCTTCTTTAGATTAAGTTTATTGGTCGAATAGTTTGGAGAATACAAGTTTATAACAAAACAATCACAATTTAATAAAAGTATTTGGCCCAACAACGCAATAAAATAACGCGATGATAAAACTTTGGGTACCAGTGTAATTTACAGTCCGATGTCCCCTTCCTTCTTTAAAGATAAAAATAATCATACCCCAAAATCTTTAATATTTCGTTCATCCCTGTGATCTAAAGGGTTAAGACAATGGTGTACATTGGTGTACATTGATGATACACAAAATTAGCCTTTCTGTAGATTACAATTCGTGTTTGAAACATTTGGACAAGCAACTTAATAAACCAACCAATCAAAGTTTAATTAAAATTCCGAAAGTTGATGTACCAACAAATAACAAATAAGAAAACATTATCATAAAACTTTGGGGACTAGTGTAATAAACAGCACATTGTCCCCTCTCTCTCTCCCTCTCTCTCTCTCTCTCTCTCTCTCTCTCTCTCTCTCTCTCTCTCTCTCTCTCTCTCTCTCTCTCTCTCTCTCTCTCTCTCTCTCTCTCTCTCTCTCTCTCTCTCTCTCTCTCTCTCTCTCTCTCTCTCTCTCTCTCTCTCTCTCTCTCTGGATTTCTGTGTTGTGGGGAAAAGATCTAAGAAAAGAAATAATTTATCTATGAAAATATTGGGGTAAAAGTTCCCTTTCATCAAATAGACATTTCTCTCAATTTTTCTCTTATATATCCACCTAGGTATGCAGTCATAATAACAAAATATTTAGATGTAAAAATAGCTAACACAAATAGTTTTTAAAAAATAATATTACATCTTGATTTTGAATGATAAGATGCAAAAATGGTACTTTCTTCTACTAATGTTTGTAAAACTAGGAAAATCCTATCAATTTGTTTGAAATGTCGATCATATAACTAAGTGATAGCGACTGACATAGTAATCGATATATTATTACTTGGATGTTGCATCAGATTTTCATGTACTCTGATAAAGTGGTGCTCACTCGCATACCCCCCCCCCCCCTCCTCTCTACTTCCTTGACCCCTTTCCCTTCAACTGAATGAACGAACTAACCAATAAATGAGGTCCATGTTGTCTATGTAACTTGTTAACATAGAACTCGTTTATTAGTAAGTTCGTTCATCCAGTAGGAGGGAAGATGATAAGGGAGGGTAGTAGAATGGGGGAAATAGTTATTTTAACCCCCTTAAAGTTTCCCTTTATTACAGAACATGAAAGACTGAAATAATAATATATCCATTTGACTACAAAATAATTAAGAAGGAAATTTTGTGCTATTTTTACCAGTTATTTTTGCTAGTATGAATGTACACCGCGAGCACACATACCTATCTTAATTTGGTCATAAAAATAATAGAGAGGACAATTTTCTGATTTGATTGCATTGCAAACACACAAATTTTCTTTATATCTGCCGATATATATTTTCTAGCTGTCTATCTTTATATTAATCTTTCTATTTAAATATATTTTTACCTACCTATCTAAATTATGAAAGGATTTAGAATAAACGTGGATATTATGACAAGGGAAAAATTGTCGTCAATTTAGGTTTCTAACATGGACATCAATTATCGGCGAGATCCTTCTTCTAGTAGGAAGGGAGTGGATGGTGTAAAGGGTAAGGGGGGTAGTTATTTTAGCCAGTTACAGGGTTCACTTCATTAGAGTACATAATAATCTGGTGTAATCCAAGTAATAATACATCCATTTATGTTTGTCTGTCTTTTATTTACCTTTCTATCCATATATCCTGCTTTGATTCTATCTATCTATCTAACTTTTTATCTTTCAAACTGTATTTCTTCCCTTTTATCTATCTAACTATTTATACATTTTTCAATTATTAAACTTTAAAAATAAGAGACTAAGAATATTTGTTTATCGCATCGTTTTATAGACAGCTTTCCGCAGATGTTAAAGCGAAAAATTCTAAGATTAAAACAGTTTTGTAAGCCCTGGAGTCCCGGACCTTTCTATGTTAATATTTTTAATGTAATTTTCTGTATGGCTGAGAACCGGTTCTAATCCTGCGGATCTTAATCGGTTTTGAGGCCATACTGGAAAAAATTTTCTGTATAATAGCTTGGCTCTTTTCAAAAGCCTTTACAAACGGCGTAGGCACTTTTTTCTTTCTGGTTTGCTGTCAAAGACTCATTGTAATTTAATAATCGATTCGAGTTAGAGAGTTTTTCAATATCCATTGCAGGCTTACAGAGATGGGTAACAAGATATAAATCTTTTTGTCAACATAAGTATGTCGTTATAATGTGATTTTAGACGTGTCGATATTATGTTAGCCAAGAAGACTTTTTCTCGTATTCATTCGAATCCGGTGGATAGGAACCGGTTCTCATCCATACGAAAAAACTATGTCTAGCATCGTATTATATCCAGTTTTCTACGAATATAGAAATGTACAATCATAAGTTTAAAACCAGTTCTTTTAGCCCGTGCCTTCGGCATCTCGGGGCTAAAAAAAACCGGTTTTAATCTTATAATTGTACATTCTATATCCGCGGAAAGCCGTTTATAATACGATGCGAGAAATAACTATTATCAAATCCATGTCAACAAAAATATTGTCCAAAATAAACTTTAACATAGCATGTCGATATTATGTCATCAGCGACCACTTTTTACTAAAGCAATATAGTCGACACTTTAAGTGGTTTATTTGACTATAAATGAAAGCTGTTATAGCTGACTTTGATGGCTTTTGATGTCGATACAACATTTGAATGTTTTATTTGTCGATTAATGGCATAAGTAAAAGTGGCCGTGGCTGACATATTATTAAATTTTGACACATTAACATTAAATAACAGTTGACATGTTTGTGTAGTCTACTAGTGACTACGCCCCTAGCCACTATTGGGGTAATTGGGTCAAGAACATAGTTAAAAACCACCCTAAATATTTAAAAAGCTTACTTGATAAGTATTATCAATGCTGACCAGCAGATTCCAAGATCTATATCATTGGACCAAAAATATCTTACTACTTTATATTATAGGATATGACAATAACCAAAAAGTAGTAATAGCTAAAATTATATCGTTAGAGCCTTTTTCCCATAAATTTGACAACATTATATGTTCAAATTTTAAAACAATATAAATATATTACTTTATCCAAGCAAATATTTAATTTTTAGAAATTCTTTTTTTCGGCTCCCATTCCGATTTATCATCATTTTCGACAGGGTTGAAAAAATCTTTAAATAATTTGAGTGTGCATTTATTTGATCTAAACTCTTTTGATATAAATTAACGGATATAGGATATACGTGGATATATTGGCAGAGGACAATTTGTCGTCAATTTAGCTTGCTAATCTGAATCTCATTTATTGGTCAGTTCGCTCATCCAGTAGGAGGAGAGGGGATGGGGTAAAGAGAGTGGATGGGGCTATCTTTATTTTAGCCAGCTGCGAGCATTACTATATCAGAGTACATGGAGATCTAGTGCAACATCCAAGTAATAATAAGTCGATTACTAAAGGCGGCATGCATGTTGGCCTCTAAACCATAAGACCATAATTTCCAAGGATGGTCTCTTTTTGAATTGACATGGAGGGGCAGGGTTTTTACTCCCCCAAACTCCTCTTAATAACTTAATATTACTAATTTAAATGAGAAAAGAATTTATACAATGGACAAACAAACATTAAAGGTCTGATGGACAAACAGACAAAGTGAATTATATAGTAGATAGACTGTTAAAAATATGGGTATGGCACTTGCATTCATTTGTCTTTTGTAGAATAAATTCCAATTATCTTTTATATCAGAAACCAGTAGTTAATTTAACCTTCCACCTAATATAACTCTCCACCACGAACAAAAATCGGTTAAACATTTCTAAAGTTGTGAATTTAAATCCTATCATGATCATTTTTGCTGTGCGGTCGATCCTTAAAATTTATTTTTTTTTCAAATTGGCTTCCAAAACGATATATATCCACTGGAATATAACCGCTTCTCAGCCCTACTGAGAATTCATGTATAGCATTATATTACATACAATTTTCTATGAATATTGATATAAAATACCAGTGTTGTCAGTCCGGGCCTTCGTCCCTTCGGGGCTAACAAAAATATTTAGAAATAAATATTATTTACTAAAAATCTATCTTATGCTTTATCATTTACTTCCTGGTATCAAATAATAGTTTTAAACATCAATTCTTGCTTGGATAAGAACAATTATATCCAGAAGAATCGCAGCAATAACACGCTATAAAGTATTTAATCTACTTTGAATTGTAGAGCTTTGATTATAAGTTCTAATTTAGATGCGCCTGTTATGTTCCAAGGCATTTCCCCTCAATAACATTATTCACCCATGCAAAGAATCCTTATGAACTATTTGAACTTGTCTAATTATGGCGCAGTTTTAACTAAATATTGGATCCCTAACCTCCAAAAAATTGACAGACATTATTTTTAAGGAACGAGCTTGAGAGTATTAAAGATTTCTATTTGGTTTGTTGGGTTTACTCAATTTTTTCATCAACCAAATTAACAACGTTCAATTTCTTTTTAAAAAAGACAGATTTTTCAAATAAATTTTAGAAGATTTTTTCCTTTAAAAATATTTTTTTGTAAAATTTCCTAAATTGATTCCCTTTTGCTGTAATAATATCAACATAAGACTGTAGTCATATTCGCAAATGGAAACGAATGTAAAGTATTTGTGGATATTATGACAGAGGAAAAATTGTCGTCGATTAGCTTGCCAACATGAAGCTCGTTTATTGGTCAGTTCGGTCATCCAGTAGGAGAGGAGAGGATTCAGTAAGAAGGGTGGAAGGGTTATTTTAGCCCGCTATAAGTTTCACTTTAATAGAGAAGACCTGAGCTTGATCTTTAAATCATTTTAGGGGTGATTTGGATCGGGGCGCGCCAAACTTCCAGCCAATCACAGCGCTGCATTTTCAAAATGCAGCGCTGTGATTGGCTGAAATTTTGGCGCGCCCCGATCTGAATCGCCTCTAAAATGATTTAAAGATCAAGCTCTGGTGTAAGATCCAAGTAATAATAAATCTATTGTTTCACATTAATCCAATGTCTCATAAAGTCGACACTCGACATTAATGCAGCTTTAGTCTAACAGCATGTCGATAATATGTCACCCTCGACTACTATCATTTCTGATGGTATTTATTTTTCGATATAATACTTTAGTAAATGTAATGGAAAGCATGAAACTATAAAAAATAATAATGTGAAGCTTCTCTAGAAATTTTTACCCAATCGGACCAGTCATCCCTGTTATGATATCTTTTGCTTCAAATTTTTACTATTTCATTTAATATTAAAGTTTGAAAACATTCCAAAATGACAAATGTTGTTTTACTCTACAAAATTCATTGCCGATTTTTGGCATAATATTTCAGCCTATTAGTGCTGCTCAACTTCTAAAAATAAGGCGGCATCCCTAAAATTGCCTAGTCGAGAACATACCCAACATGCTGCTCCCCCCCCCCCCCTCCCCCTCTATTCAAAATTGAAAATAAGGGAGGTTGGGGGAGTCTTTCGTTTATTTGTTTTAGTCAGGTTAGGTTAGTTAGATTATATCGGGTACTGAGTAGCCTCGTAGGGATGGAGCAGCCAACAGGGGTTGGACATAGAAATTAAAATACTCCTCTACCTTTATTTTCCTTTTACATTTTTAAAATAGAGAAGGATTGTTCGAGTGCCCGACAGGCACTTTAAGGGAAAGCAATTGTCCTTTTGATTCATCAAAAAATATGGGCAGAAATTGATTTTGAAGAAAGAAAAAGGAAGAAGGTTATTTTTCGGATGGCTGGGTTTTACGTGGGTATTGGAATGTAAATGTCTTATACAATAAAATTTTCAGGGATAAATGAATTGGTAAGAGAGCTCTTTGTGTTTGTTAAAATGTTTCTGTGTTTGTTTGTCCGTAGCAAAGTATCTCATTCACTACATTACCGATATAGTTCTTCTTTACAGTGGTGCTTCTTTCAGGTTCTGAGTAGGTTTATAACTATTTTAGGGGAAGGTAACTCAACACTCCCATGCGAAATCGCCTCTGGAAAAATATTTCACTCCGGATTTTTTTCATTTATTCTTTTTAAAACTAAAAATTTAAAGTTACCCAACCTCTAAGCTCTACCCCTTATCTCAAGTGCCCTCAAGGCCTCTAGTAGTTTGTTTTATATCCATTAAGATCTTCTAAACAGCTGAACTGAGAAAGCTTTATGTTGTTTCCGAGTAGGCTTGAAGTTTTTTTTCAGGAGGGTAGGGTATAACTATCTTTTCCTTAGATAAAGTCCTAGATAATGTTGAGGGAGGGGGGGGGAAGGGTGTTGCACTCACTATTACTTTAAGAACCACAAATTGGAAGACTAAAGTTAAAGCCACCAAGTTAAATTAAAGAATAATAATTATATAATATAGATCAGATATCAAAAATACTTTAATTATAGTGTAGCGTCGCTTACAGAAATTTAATATTTTTTCAAATAAATGCAAGATTTCCAATTCCTACATTCCATGCTAAATTTTACATCAACTTTTCAATCAAAAATCGTCCAATATTTTTATGGTATATTTGAAAATGGAGTTGTAACTATTTAGAATGGAAAAGTGGTATGATTATGTGTCTGTCTGTTTGTCCAATATGATATCGGATACTGCTGGGACTCAGGGTATATCTCAATTATTGATAGGAAGGTTTTAGACTATTTTTCTAGGAGTATTTTAGCCCTCCTGATTTGAATAGGCGTAAGAAAATATTCGATAATTTGATCTTCACCCTAATTCTTGTATATATTAAATTCTGCCTTTTGTGTCAGTTTGATATTGTGGAGAAAAAGGGTTGTAAATCATTTAACCTGTCCTATCCCCTCGTTCTATACAGCCAATATGGTTGGTTTTCATTATATTTCAGATGGTTTCCGGAACTCTAATTATTTAGCTCTGTTTAATTTGAAATTTATATTATTATTGGTTTTTATCAGGGAATAACAGTAAATTCAACGGTAGCGCACAATAAAAAAAAAATTTAAGCAAAGCTTTTCTAAAACTGCTTTTTAAATTTGACTGTTTGTTCTGTTGTAATAATATTCTGCATTTATCAAGAAGGAAGAGGCTATTTGACTGTATATTATATAGGTACCCAAAGTTTCATTAACATAAACATAGCTTTGGGTACTTTCATCAAATCTTGATTGGTTAGTTCAAACTAGCAGTCTCCACAGTTTCCAGCCAAAATAAGGAAAAGGAGATAATTATTATCAATTGAGATGTACAAAGATTTATTTTTCATTGTCTTATCCTTTATGATCCTTGGAAATTACATCAGACTGTATGACATACGAACATTATCACTTATGGAATGAGCAGAAAAGAAATATACATATGTCTAACAAAAATTGAATTTAAATAAGTTTCCTAAATTGCTTAAATACAGGATTCTGTTATAGGACATGCTTACATTTTTGGACTGCTGTGCTTATAATATAGTAATTTGTCCCAGGAAACATTACTCCAATTATTAGAAATATAGGATTGAATCATGCAAAAACTTGCTGTAAAAAAGTTAAAAATTTAACATGTTTTAAATGGAACAAAAATTTTTGGTTTTATTTATAGTTGCAGCGTTTTCGAAATGTTACCTAACTGTTACAGGAATCATTAAGCCAAATGTGAAATTGATAAAACAAATCTAGAAGGTAAAAATTAGCGGAAACTGCTATCAGTTAAAGACCGACCAAACCATAGTTAAAGAAAAGTTTTGCTTTCAAAACAATAATAAAACAACAATTTTAAAAAGGGGTCATACAAAGAATTAAAAATTTAAGATAAATAAACGTTGAGGATAATTAAAACTGTAAAAACATATGTTAAGAATTAATTTATCAAGATTAGACTTTAAACAAGGATGATCTTAAATGGCAAAGCTGACACAATCCAATCTTTCCAGATTTTGTATAATTTTTTGAGGAACACGACTCCAGTGACGTCATATTTTTCTTTCCCGAAAAAGGGAAGGGGGGAAGAAAAAAAGAGATGGGAGAAAAGGGGGTTTTCCCCATCTCGAAATTCTGTCTTGTTTGTTGGAAGTCCATTGAGATCTTAAAACAGCCGGAACTTCAGTTCCAAATTTTTTTTAAAACTTTGCTAATACCTTGTTAAGTTTTGTCATGTGTCATATGTTGTAGAGTTTTGTAACATAAAGATTATTGAAAAGTATGCCAAATGGACATACAGACAATCCAAAATAATTTAGAAGCCCCGCTGGTAAAAAAAAAACTGAATGTATAAATAAACATGACTTTCTACAAAATTATGGACAACAGATTTTTACACAGGAGGACTAGTTCATTGATCATGTAGTGTTACGTACCTTACAGGAATGGGTGAGGTGGAAATTGGACTGTAAATTACACTGGTAACCAAAGTTTTATAATCGCGTTTCTTTATTTGCTGACTTAAATGGTCCCTTTAAAAGAATTTGATTGATTCAAAACTGTAAGTGTCCAAACTTTTCAATCAATAGCCTAATCTACTGAAGGGGTAATTTTTATTATCATCATTAGGGTTGTACATTGTCTAGCTCCTTAAAAAAGATTTGCCTTATTAGTACAGAAATAATAAAGACACTGAAATACCGCTTCAAAAACTGGATTTTTTGAGTCCGTTTTTAACTTATTTTTTTATTTTAACTATTTGAGAACTTTTAAAATATTATATTGATATTATATATTGATGAATCAGCCAATTTGTAATTTGGTGGGAAAAGGTTAGGTTAGGTCAGGGATGAGGAGGACAATTGCATTTAAATCCACCTACAACCCTTTTCTTCCCCTAGTATTAAAATAGATATGGCATAAGAATTGAGGGAAAAAATAATTTATCATCCATTGTCATATCCCTTATCCCTGGTTAGGTCCAAACATTTATAACATATAATATTTGACAAATGGAAATGAGAATAGCGCAAGACAATCGCACAACAGGGTTGTATATATTCCAGTATGGCTTCAAAACCAATTAATATGGGTTCAAACACATACTGAAACATCATGTATAGCACCAAAATACAGTCAATTTTCACGAATATTAAAATAAAATCATAAAATAATACCAGTTTTGTTAACCCAGACTTTGTTTAAAGCGCTATATTATTATGGCATACGCCTGTTATAACAGCAATATAACTACTAAAAAGGATTGCATTTAAAATTTGAAGAAATGTTGAATGTTGCGATTATATAAAACCCTGTTCAGTGTTTATGTAAAAAAATGAATAGACGAATGATTTGTCTATATATGAAAACATGAACCAAAAATTTTTAATATACAACTTACAACTTAAAATCAGGGATAAGACAACAGATGATAAATTGATGTGTTTATTCATTCTTAATAAACAAAATTAATTTATCTTTAGATTTAAATTATTGGTTGAAAAGTTTGGACATTATTAGTTTGGAATCAACCAATCAAAATTCAATGAAAGTGCCCAAAGTTTTTGACCAACGAATACGAAAATGTGGTTATAATTCTTTGGGTACTTGTGTAATTTACAGTCCAACGTCACCTCCTCCCTGACTTAACCCATTAGTGCCGAACCGGGTTTTAAAACCCGGTGCCAGAAAATGTAAAAAAACCGGTTTTCGGCTTCATAATTGCATCATTCTCAGTATGAATCCCCCCTCTACTACCCTGGCTTTCATTTCCCCCTGGAGCAGGTAGTTTTGCTTACTTCCGTTTGCCGGTATAGATCAACAAAGTTTGAAAATCATGAAAATTCAAAATACCCCATCTAACTTTTTTGTTTTTATAGTAAAGTCGTTAAATCTAAAGTTTATTGACAAGTACATCTATTTGTGAATTCGTTTTATTTAAATTATTATTTTTTATATGATTTTTTATCGTTTTTTTACGCCCTATATAGGCCCGGTTCGGCATTTCCATTTTGAGTCTGAAATTTTTATTACCCGGTTTCACTAATAGATTTTTTTTGACAACAACAACAAAACAGGGTTTTTTTACCCGAAATCGCCGGCTAAACACGAAATTTGAAATAAATCGCTTCGTATTATACTTGTAGCTCTTTAGATTACATGAGGTTGTGTAGTTTTCAATTACAGATCGTATCAAAGTTCTAAAAAGTGTTCATCTCACTTTTGGCGTTCAAAAATTACATTTTTCGATTTTTGGTCAAAATAACCGGGTTTATACAGGTCAACCGGGTTTTAAAACTGGGGGAAAGCACCAAAAACGGGTGTTAATGCCTGGTTGGTATTTATGGCCAAGCCGAACCGGGTTTTTTTGCAACTTTCCTGTGCACGCCACTAGAGCAAAACAAAGAAATACGAATTCCTTTTTGACCATTATAAAGCTTCCCTGAAACTTACAGCTCGATCGGCCCATAAAAGTGGCGCTCGGCACTAATGGGTTAATAAAGATTATATATAGCCAATATTACTAGGGCAAACAACCCTTGATTTCACGACATTTGTCTATAAGTATGCTTATTTGGTAGGTCAATTTTTCAACACTTACAATTAACCTAACCGGCCTGGCATAGCAGTAGTAGAGACAATATTTAAAGGTTTATGATAATGATAAGGTTTATTTGATTAAAAGTTAAAAATTTTGGCCATTATCTTTTTAAATGTTCAGAGTAAGGACAACGAATTGTAAAGAAAAATATCAATAAGATAACTTTGTTCCTGTTATTCCTCTGGGGGTGTAGTCGCAAGTTTTTTTATTGTAAAATATGATTACAGCGGCTGCGCCTCTACCATCTAGGAGCTTTGTCTTCAAAGGGCTAAGAAATTGGCAGTGGAATAGCATAAACCATCCCAAGGCTTGAATCTAAAAATAAAATAGCCTAAAACGATCCACGGGCCTATGTGAACCTTCTCTGCAATAAATGACTTAATCGGTTCAGTATTTATAGAAATCTTCAGCTTCAGAAAAAAAAAACTTTATAATATAGGATGTTTATTTTTTGAACCTCGTAACTATGTGTCGAACTATGACGTCAGAAAAAAATAACAATTAACCAATGAGAAGCCAGTATTCACTGTAATTGGCCAATGGTAAAATATATGGCGGTCATTCATTGGTTAATTGTTAATTTTTTCTGACGTCATAGTTCGACACTTTTACGAGGTTCTTATTTTTTCTTTCTGTCTCTCTATTTATATCGCATTGTTTACTCTCTTCTTACCTCTCCCAATGAATGCCTTTATGTTTAATATATTTGTCTAAGAAGAGCTATTGTACCTTATTGTCCTTGTAATATAATAAGTCCGTGTCCGTGAAAAAGTCAAAGATCAAATGTGTAACTCGCTGCATTCAAAACTAATTTATTCTATTCTTTACGATTCATGCAAAAAGAAACAGTTTAAACCCTGTATTTCGTGAGGGTTACTTACTACCTCCCCAAACTTAAGAAAAACATTATAAACTCTTTGTCCTGAGTGACTCCCCCCCCCCCCTCCCTCACTAAGAAACGGTATAAATCCTTTATTTTCGAATTGACAACTAACACTCCCCTCCTCATCAACACAAAAAAACGACATGAAACCTTTATTTCGAGTTGACCAGGCTTAACCTCCAATGCCATATTATAAAAAGCAATGTACTTTTAAACAAGGATGACAACATCCATAAGTAGCGAAGCACAAAACTTCGTGGATGGGACTGACAGTCGTTGTTGTTTTCTTCAAACGACGGGAAATTTAATTTTGATATCTTTAACTGAAAAAAATTTGAAAATCGGACTAAAAACACCAAAGATATGGGGAAAATGTAAAAAATATAAAATAGACAAAAAACTGCAAAAAAGGCAGTCTGAGCTTCATAGTTGTTTTTTTCAAACGACGGGAAATTTAATTTTGATATCTCTAACTGAAAAAAAAATTTGGGAAATCGGACCATAAACACCAAAGATATGGGGAAATGTAAACAATATAAAAATAGCCAAAAACCTGCAAAAAGGCAGTCTGACCGTCATTGTTGTTTTGTCAAAACGACTGAAAATTTAATTTTGATATCTTTAACTGAAAAATTTTGAAAATCGGATCATAAACACAAAAGATATTGGGAAAAATGTGGAAAATGAAAAATAGCCTAAAACCTGTTAAAAGCCGTCCGACCGCCATTGATGTTTTATAGTTAATTGTGCTAAAAATTAGTAAAGAACCTTGTCTATCAAGATGGAATGAAAACAATTATTTTTCTCAAACATTGCTTTTAGCTCAATTCTGTTCAAAATTATTAGATAAAGGTGGTATATCAACATATCTCATTGAAAAATTTATTAATTTTGTTTTGAAATATAAAGACAACACAAAATATTTTAGTATTTGATTTTCAAACTGTCTCCAAATATAACTAGTTAATTTTTTTACAATATATTATATTTAATATCGCTTGTTATTAACAATTTATGTGCTATTTTATAAACTGTATATATTAATAATTCAAGACTATGTGATTTAATTATGTATAGTTTGTTCTTAAAGGAATAAATTATTAAATAAGAAAAGAAAAAGAGTGACGTATGGAAAACCTGGAGTGGTAGAGCAGCTGCGCCTAAAAATATTTATAAAGAGCTTGCATTGAAGATATAATATTCTAATTCAAATATCATACGAAAAGAATGTTTCTAAGTGGTTCTTCAATTTTTGTTTAGAAGTTTGTAATATGAACTTACATGCATTCTCAGACTTTATTGTAAAGATGCTTCGCTTATAAAATTTTGCCTAATCGCTCTTTGAATCTACATATTATCAAAATTTCATGTTAAGCATCAAGTATTATTTCTAATATCTTTATTAAGAATGCCATTTTTAACCGAGATTCGAACTTACCAACTCTCTGACTACAAGCGGTTGTGTTACGTTTTCGGCAATAGACACACAGACATCCAGTTGAGTTGTAATCTTGCAACCCCACTTTGTAGGGAAGTAAAAGTTTTGTGAAAGAATGTCGCAAGAATCTTTGTGATACAATGATAAGACAATGGAGGATAAATTAATCTTCCTCTTACACAAAATTAATTGATTTTTATTCAGAATTTATCATTTTTCGTCGACCAAATCTTCACCATTTAAATTTTAGTTTTAAAAGAAAAAGTAAAGAAAAATTTGGGGTGGGAGCATAGTAGAACCTTTCCCCAAGATAGCTATAAACCTTCTTAGGACCTATAAGAGACTGCAAAGTAGATACATATAGGTTCAGTGGTTAGCTAGATCCTTCGTTACACACAGACAGACAGATAGACATCGTTTTATTTTTATTAGGATGATTTTTTTTCATTAAGTGAGGGAAATTAACTGAAATATATTTTGAAATAAAGTTGATTTAAAGCATTAAATTTTATGAAATATTTAAATTTCAAGTTTAAACGCTATATTAAAAGTAAAAGTATTTTTTCCTCTAATATTTTATAGCCTAAGAATATTTTAAGATATACATTTCATATATAATTATTTATATTATCCAATATATATAATTCTAATCCACCCTACATAGACTTTAATATTTTATACAACGTGTTGACCCTGGAGGCGTTGTGTTGACGCAAAATTTCAATGATTTATGTCGATTATTTAGCTACTAATTGTGGTCCTTACTGACATTGAAGCGATATGCCGCTCAATAATTTCGATTTTATGTCAATATCATTGCATCTATGGAAGCTTTTTTATATCATATAGTCGAAAGCATAAAAGTTACACGTCCAAAAGAGACTATAGTCAGCCAAGACCATCTTTATGAGTGTTATATTGTCGAATTAATAATTCCATAAGAATAGAGGCTTGTTTATAATATGTCAGCTATAATCATTTTTCCAGTATTGCTTCAAAACCGATTAATATCCGCTGGATTAGAACCAGTTCTCAGCCATATGGAAAAATCATGTAAAGCTTCGCATTACAGACAATATCCACGAATATTAAATTAAAAATCATAAAACTAATACAAGTTTTGCAGTCCAGGCCTTCGTTGCTAACAAAATTGATTTTAATCTTATAATTATCCATTTTAATATCCGCGGAAAGCTGTTTGTAATACGATTCTAAAGATAACTATTATCTAATGCAAATTTTTAAAACAATTCCTTCAAAAAAAATTTATGAGGACACACGATAGTAAAGGGAATGTTATTTAATAATCCTTTTTTCTAACACTCCCTCTAGAATTAAATAAGCGTTTGATAATAGATTTAATATGCTAGATACTAGATTAGTAATGTTATGGGCCAATCAAGGACATCTCAGCTTTTTTCTCTTGATTTCGAATTGATTTGTTTGTGCTGCCTAACGTATATTAAGATGGGTCTATTTTTAGAAAAGAATAGTTAGGTTTTAGGCTATTTTTTATCATAGAGGTTATGGATTATACTTGAACTAAATTTCAAGCCAACCCTTTCTTCACCCAACATTAATACACTACAAATGATGGTGTAAGTTTGTCAGTTAAGATCTCTATAACGACATAATTGAGTTAGTTCTCCTTTTCAGTTTCTGGTAAGGTTTTTAGCTATTTTTTGCTCTTAAAATTTAGGATACTAAAAGTAAAGACCAATGGCACTAAGAACTATGCAAAAACCGTAAAGAATATAAAAAAAAACATGTTCTAAAATAGAAATTTGAAGTATGGTAAAATGTCTATCTACTGCATATTAACTCTATTGGTTCAATAATATAACTATGGATTCCATAAACTACAAAATTACGTGTTTTCTGTAATAAAAATGTTTTAGCCTTTCGTGTAAGGAATGTTTTTCTCATTCCCATATATACACCAGGGTTCCAAAGGGATAAGACAATGGCCGATAAATTGCTATTACATCCCCAATGATGATACTTAAAATTACCCATTCTGTAGATTACAATAAGTGGCTGAAACGTTTGGACACTTAACTTAATGAATCAGCCAATAAAAATTAATCTAAAGTCCCCAAAGTTGTGTAACGTTATCAAAAACTTTGGGGACCAGTGCAATAAACAGCCCAATGTCCCCTCCCTCCCTCCCTGCATATATACACACATAAAGAAATATATATTATACAATTATTGATCGTTTTGACCCCTACATTCCGTAGGGGTCAAATTTACAGGTTTTTTTTAAAGCCTATTGAATTATTGGTTGTACATTACTTATGAATTATGTAGTTATTGTATGTGCTTTTTGTTAAATTACAAATGATCTTTTTTTGTGTTAATTTATTTTGGTAAAATAGTATCATACAAACAAGTTTTAACATTTTTTTCTTCTATTCCAAAGTAAAGAATTTAAAAATTAGTAAAAAAAGGAAAACTGTACTATAAATGATAAAGGATAAAAATAAAAAGAGAAAGAAAAGAGAAAAAGGAAAAAAAAATTCTACAAAATTACTGTACAGAATAGTTTCCTTTTTATATGTATCATTATTCTTTGTCTGCTTGATTTTGCTTCGCTTTTCAAAGACATAATAATGTAAAAGTATAGAATAACTGTACTTCCACGGCCGGGCTGGGGAACCTCTGCCGACTTTCAATTGTCTTTAAGTATCAGCCAATTGCGTCGGAAATATTAACACAGCCAAGTAGCTACAAGTAGAAAGCAATTTGCTAGCAGACGGAAAAGGTCCCCAACACGAGAAGCAGGTAGTTGTTTGGGTTAAACATCTAAACCTGTACAATTATTGATCAAGGATCATTCTTGTTAGAAATTATTAACCCATCCCCAAACCTAAATAAATAATTAAAGATGAGAAATATGTTGAAGAATTTGCAAATGAACTCCAAGTTTTGAATTGTTTCAGATTATTAATTATTCGGATAGATCTATACACGTTAAAGGCTTGCAAATCATAATAAAATTTGAATTTTCTTCTCAAACACGGATGACAACAATAGACTAAAAATATAGGGGAAGAGGTTAAATAACATTATGCCGCCACCCCGTGGACTCTGTAACGAGTCAACGACATGCAATTGGGTCTTTGAATATCAGCCAATAGCATCGATAAATTTAACACAGCCAAGTTTGTACAAAAGGACAGAAAGCCAGCAGACGGAAAAGGTCCCCAACACTGGATCTAGGTAGTTATCTTGATTATATCTATAATAATATATTTATTATAACAACATTTTTAAAAATTAGATAGACGGACGAACGAACAGTAACAATTATAAAATGACTGGACTTTAAGAAATTTATTATTGTCTCATAATTTCTTGAATACATGATGCCAAATAATAACATACTAGAATTTTGTGGCTTGATTTTAAAGATTCTTTGCACATACGGCTGTAATTTGTACCTATTTGTCTTAGGAATCTTCATTCAAAAAATGAAGACAAATTTGAAACATTCTATTACACAAATAACATACCATGGGGGAATATTATCAGGGCAACTGGGATAAGTCAATACAATTTGAAATTTGTTCCATTCAGCTTTGAACATGAGATGAATAGAATTTTATTGTATTAGCTAACCTTATCCTATTATCTTAATTAGTAAGGTTTTTTGTCCATAGGTTAAGATCTCAGTAAGTCCTGAACCGATTGAGTTCTCCAGTAAAGGTAAGATATTTTATATTTCAGTATGCTTTTAAACTATTTTTCTGCTTATTTCTACCCCTACAAGTACAAAGCACCTAGATGCCATGGGCGTAACCGCTAGTCATGTATATTAACGTTCTTTTTTATTTGTCCGTTTAAATCACGATATATGTACAGCGCAAATTTCGATGACTTTTACCTACATCCGTGGAAATACTGTTCTATCTTAATACATCTTTTCTTCATTGTTTAAGGATAAATTTCTGGATTATATCAAAACTTGTAATCAATATTATAAAGTTTCTTAAATATAAAATAACTAGTTTCATTTTACATAGTTTTATAGACAGCTTTCCGTGGATATTAAAGGCCCGATTCAACAAAACTGGGACTAATCTTATAAATTTTCTTATTTTAAGTAGACAATTCTAGACAGTTTTCCACAGACGGAAATGAATATAATATAATTAATTCCAGTTTTGTTGTCGTGCACAAGGCACAGGCCAACATATTGAATATATTTACAAAGTGTTTGCGTCAAAATTATCCATCATAAAGAATTACTACCAAAAACTTATAGCTACCATTAAAAGATATACTAAAAATAGAATAAATCAACTATAAAATAAAAGCTACAATTTAAAATTTGATAATTTTATCATCGAAAAGGAATTTTATAATAAATTCATAAATATTTTATTGAATTTCAAAGAATTTCGAGGGTTTCAGGGAAAAGGGAACAATAAATAAAATAGCTGTGATATATACTATTAGTGATCTTAAGGGGTAAGACAATGGACGATAAATTTGTGTTCTAGTTCATCTCAAATGATGATAAAATAAATGACTCTTTATGTATTTTTAACAGCGAAGCTTTTCTATAATTAGGGTAGGTCCGTACGTAACGGATAGCTCTTTTCGTTAATTGAGGCATGTTAGAATTGTCCTATCGATTTCAAACTTTGCATGATGATTCATATAGAAGTTAGGTACGAGTTAGAAAGCGAAGCAACTCTATAATTGTTACCAGAAAGTCCATAGTCCATTTTAAACATGTTACTTTTTAACTTTTTAACATCACATTTTTATGTGATAAATTTATCCGATTGGTCTGATTTTTGGAATACTGATTCCTAGGACAACAAAGCATCTCTATAATCAAGTCCAAAAAATGTAAGTGTGTCCTTAAACAATACCCTGCAATTAAGCAGTTTTTCAGCAGATTTACTTACAATTTTGTTGCGTTCAACATTTATATTCTGATTATTCAGTTCTGACACTATACAAGTGTTAATGTTCGTTTGTTCTACCATTTCAAAACTTCGCTTTTATGGATGTTGACATCCTTGTATAATTATTGTTTAGAAAGTTTTAACACTGCTAGAAAGTTAACCAAGCTAACGAATGACAGAGCCAGTTCGTAAAAATTTGCGTACTAGTATAATTTTAGTTTTATAATACTATGTCAACCATGGCCAATTTTAAATAACATTGAGACGATGATATGTCAGCAACAATCATATCTATCCCACTTATTCCTGGCTAATAATATTCATCTATATTTGATTTAAAAACGATTTCCCACATATCGCAAATAGACCAACTTTTTAAAAGCGAAGCTTTTCTATAATTAGGGTCAGTCCGTCTGTACGTCCGTAACGGATAGCTTTTTTTGTTAATTTAGGCATGTTAGAATTGTCCTATCGATTTCAAATTTTGCATGGTGATTCTTTTAATAGTTAGGTACGTTTTAGAAAGCCTAGCAACTTTATAATCATCACCAAAATGTCCGTACGTCCATTTTAAACATGTTGATTTTATTACTTTTTTAACAACAAATTTTTATGTGATCTAATCATCCAATTGATCTGATTTTTGGTATATTAATTCCTGGGACAACAAAGTATAATTTAATAAGCGAAGCAACTCTATAATCAAGACCTAAAAATGTAAGTATGTCCATAAACATTATCCTGAATCAAGCTGTTTTTCAACAAATTTAATTACAATTTTGCTTTGACTCTTATACATTTATATTCTGATTATTCAGTTCTGACACTAAAAAGTATTAATGTCCGTTTGTCCTACCGTTTCAGTGCTTCGCTTTTATGGATGTTGTCATCCTTGTTTTTAATTAAATTGCAATGAAGTAGGGGTAGTTTTTCGTTTGTTTGCTTATTACTTTGGTTAGGTTAGGTTGTATTGGGTAGCCCCGCATGGTTAGGACACTGTAGATATATGTTTCACAGGGTCAGGTTCCTCTTGAAGGAGTAAAACATAAACCCCTTATTTTAAATTTATTTCAAAACAAGTTGGAGAGTCAATAATACTTAACAGGCTAAGGTTGGAAGATACCCGCAGAAACATTGTACCCCATCGGGATATGGCCGCCCGCAGGCGCTAAAATGGGGGGGGGGGTGTCAGTGGTCCAAAGAGTTGTTGAGTGAAATCACCGATTTAAATTCTATTTCTTTGTTTATCAAAAATTAAATCCAATTTATTAAATGAAATAATATTGGATTTTGATTTCTTTTCTATTCCCCTAGGTTGAAAGTTTAAAATTTAAAAACAAGGATCGACAACCGCAGATATACTTTTGGCAGGGATCTTAAGGAGGATGAATTGATTTCTCATTCCCAATTATGATGGACAAAATTACCACTTATTAAGCTTTAAATTATTGAAAGATTTGAGCCAACGAATGACACTTTAAGGACCAGTATACTTCTTTTCTTAAGCTGCAAATGCCAACTAAAAGCACTACAATGAAAACCAGCTGCTAAAACATTAAAAATAGAGCAGTCATTTAATATAAAAAATAGTTATGTATCGCATCGTATTATAGACAGCTTTCCGCGGATATAAAGATTAAAATTCAGTTCGTTAGCACTCGAGGGGCCGAAAACCTGGGCTAACGGAACTTGGTTTAATTTCATATTTTTGATTTGATATTCGTGGAAAATTGTCTTTAATACGATGTTTTACATGATTTTTTAGAATGGCTGAGAACCGGTTCTAATACAGCGGATATTAATCGATTTTGAATCCATACTGGAAAATATTATATAGATGCCATATTATTTCTTCCATGAAAAAAAAACAGTTGACAATATGAAAGGTTGATTTTATCAACTACCTCTCTCTTTCTTTTACTTCTTATTTTTGTGTTATTAATATAAGGTTTAACAATTGTTACGCCTTTTAAGTATAACTTATTTTACAATGAAGCTTTATTTTTAAGAGTATTTCAATGGAGTTTTTGACAGGAGTATAAACAAATAATTTAACTTATTTAAAGTTCTACGATTTTCCATGTTCTAATGTATCACAGTTTACCGTTCTTTTTTTTCTTAAAACTTTTATTGCTAGGTTACTTTGTCTGCCCTGTCAGAACCTTTCAATAAAGAACCTTGTCAATTTTCCCTTGTTGTTGAATGTACCAGGGAGGAAGGGGACATTGGAGTGGTACCCAAAGTTTTATAAACACGCTCTCTCAATTGTTGGGACAAAAGCTTTGGGTACTTTTAAAAGTTTTTGATTGGTTTGTTCAAACTATCAGTATCAAAATTTTTAACTATTCTATGTATTGTAGGAGTAATTTTTCTTCTCGTCACTTTGGGTATATATCAATTTATCGTTCATTGTCTTATCCCTTTATATCCTTGTTTTGTATGTGTTTTACACTTTATTTGGTCATAAACTTGTATTAGCTGCTCTATATACAATATACAACAGATTATTATAACAGTAGAGTGATTACATACATAAACTTGTATTAGCTGCTCTATATACAATATACAACATATTATTATAACATTAGAGTGATTACATACATAAACTTGTATTAGCTGCTCTATATACAATATACAACAGATTATTATAACAGTAGAGTGATTACATACATAAACTTGTATTAGCTGCTCTATATACAATATACAACATATTATTATAACATTAGAGAGATCGCATACGAGCAATAATGTTAAATGTCAGTGGAAAAATTGTGGGTTATTTTAGAAGCCATTCTATTATATTAACCGAGTTGCACCTGTTAATGGTCCAAGGCTCCCATCCGCTTTACTCTAAAAAAGCAGTAGGTTCCATTTTAGCATCTTTAGTATGAAGCAGTGCAGCTAAGACTCAAATCTGACACATTTTAAAAAAAGAATAGAGTGGACATGAGCTATATTAACTAATTTTGTATTGGGTCTTTGAAATCAACTAAAAACGTCGGAAATATAAACACAGCTGAGTTATTACAAATGAACAGGATGCAATTTGCTAGCAGACAAAAAGGGTCTACGCCACTGGGGACAGCTAGTTGTCTGGATTATACATCTATACTTATACATTAATTCATGACACCTCACTTGTTATCAATCCACAAAAAGGAGTGGTGAATAAATTTAAGGGTCTATGCCTTCAAAGAAATTCTGTTTAACATACAACATACTTTAATACAAACTTACATACACATCAAAAAACAACAACTCAACAAAGTAAGAAATGTTGCATTTATATATGAAAACAAGGATGACAACGTCAATAAAAGCGAAGCTCATCGCATATATAGTTGGACAAAACATTATAAACACTGAACAGTACTTATGTTTTTGTTTACGAAGGTTTTAAGTTTGAAATCAGTAGCTCTTTTAACATGCTTAAATTAATAAACATTTTTTTCCAATATTTATAAAATATAAGAAAATGTATTTGGTTGTGTGTCAATAATATTTAAATTGAACAATTTAATGGTTCATGTCAACTGTTTATAAAAGTTTTAACAGCAGAGAGTGGACTTTAAACTGTAAATTATACTGATAACTGTAAACATATTGGCTTAAAAACTTTTCTGTACTTTAATTAAAGGTTCATTGTTTGGTAGGCACCCCCAAAATTTTTTTCATTTTACCCCCCCCCCCCCCATTTAAAATTTACTTTACCCTGGGGGTGCCGTAGGCACCCCCAACTATTTAGGAGGGGGTATTTACCCCCCCCCCCAAAAAAAGAATTAAAAATCTCAAATAAAACAAATTTTTTGCACGCTTCGCGCGTATTTTTAATACTAAATATTTAATAAAATTTAAATTACCCCCCCAAAAAATTTTACCCCGGGGGTAAATTTTGGGGGGGGGTAAACTAAATTTACCCCTGCCAACAGATTTCAGGGGGGGTAATTACCCAAAAAAAAGCTTGGACGTCTATGATCCAATAATTCTAATCTACAGAAGGAATAATATTGTTTATCACATTAGCCTCATATACATTTTTATTAGAACTTTTGAAAATATTTGATCTTGATTATCTACCTTTAAGGGAAGTATGGCTAAAATATGCTTAGATATGGACAAACATAGCTGCACTAGGATAATATATATCCAAACAATTGAGTATTTAAAATAGAGTTCTGATTAAAACTCCACTCTAAAATCCCTATCTAAAGGGATAAGACAATTGCCTATAAATTGATGTACATCCCAAATGATAATACACAAAATTTCGACTTCTGTAGATTATAATTAGTGTTTGAACACTCAACTTAATAAACCGAACCAATCAAAATTCAACATAGTCCCCAAGGTTGTTAAGCTAACGAAAAAGAAAACGTTACTATCAAACTTTGGGTACTAGTGTAATAAACATTCGATTGTCTCCAACCTCCCTGGGGGAAACAAACCATCAGTATCCTAACTTTTAATCAATAATTTTACTTATCATCAGGGAGTGTAAAAATCAATTTACCGTTCATTGTCTTATCCCTTTAGATCCATGAGTTGTGGCTTTTATAGGGGGGGGGGAGGCATTCCCTAACCTTATCATATAACTAAAGTAACAGGATGTCTATTTGTGTGTTTGTATGTTTGTACCGAAGGATCTCGATAATCGCTGAACCGATATGATTCTCCTATAGGTCCCTTGAAGGTTTATAACCATTTTGGGGAGGGTACCACCACCCTCCCAAGAGAAATCATAAAAAATTGAAATTTAAATTTTAAGTTTAGAGACTCCTACGCAGCATTGCTAGGTATCGTAGAAACTTGAACGCAACAAAAAAACAAACATTTAAAGTGCCACTAGATGCTTCTAGGGGCGTAGCCACTTGTTTATTTTATACTACATTACTGAGTTCACAAACTTTGTAGGACACTTCAGATTATATTTTTTGTCAGGACATTAGATTGAATACCACATTTTTGGCTGCCTTGATTAGTCTATTAATAGGTCTATTATTGAGTCACAACGTCATAATTTCTCTTTCAATTTCCTTCCTTCAAATGAAAATGTTTGGTGGGTCGTTGCTTGATACAAAACAACCACAGAAATGAAAAAAAAGACAAAGGAGATTTGATTGTAAGAATCTTTGTTTAGATTTGTAAGCGAAGCTCATATTTATAAAATGATTTACTAATCTAACACAAACAGACAATCGAATTAAGGGTTGAAAAGGTAAAACTTTATTATTTTGAAACCAACCAATCAAAATTCAATGAAAGTACCCAACGTTTTTACGCAAACTATTAAGAAAAAGTAGTTTTAAAATTTTTGGTCCTAATCATCCTAAAGTCGAAAGATATTGATTAATGTTCAACTGTTATTTCGTACCCACACTTTTTAGAGGAAAATCGTAAAACCTTTAAAAGTGACCTTCCGGATATTTCATTTCTAAAACGGGTTTCTAAGAACATTCTATTTTCCACTTTTACACAAATATATCAGCATTTTTAAACATATATTCAACTGTGATATTATGTAATTTAAAAATCTTTGGAAACCACTTGAAATTTATATGTTTTGATAACAAAGCATTTGCATGCATATTAGTTAGGGACAGTTTTAGCATAAACAAGGATTAAATCGTCCATTAAAGCAAAGCTTTGAAACGGGGGGACAAATGTACAATAACACTTGTAGAATGTCAGTACCGGATCACCAAATAAGCAGAATATAACTCTATAAGTCGAAACAAAATTGTAAGTTTTGTTTGTACCCTCTTCCAAAATAGTTATAAACCTTCCCAGAACCTATGAGAAGCTATATTGCAAAGGAGAACTATATCTGTTCAAGGGTTAGTAAGATCCCTCGGTGCACAAGACAGACAGACATCCTGTTACTTAAACATGTATTATGAGTAAGTAAATGTACATTTTTACTTTTTGTGTGTGTGTCAGAGTGAAAGAGTACATTGTATTGTAAATTATAATGATAATTTGGTACCCAAAGTTATTCAACATGATATCTCATTGGTTGGCTTAAAAAGTATGGGTAGTGTTAGTTTAAACTTTAAAACAAATAATTTCAATCTACAGAAAGGTTATTTTTTTTGGAGAAGTACATATATTAATTTTACCCCCATTGTCTTATCCCTTGATACCCCTAGCATGCTTATGTTGTTGTCGGTGGTGATTTTGGTGAATGGAAACATATTTCTGATACATCAATCTTATAGCAATAAATATACAAAGTCTAGATGGACAATTCATTAATTGGACCAATAGTAGATTAGAGTAAAACCCTACAGGGGGAAGGGGTTAAATAACTGTATGTCCTTATACCAAGGACCTTGAGCCTACTCTTAATTGGGTCTTTGAAATCTATCAATAGTGCCGGGTTTAATAATACAGCTAAGTAGAAAACAATTTGCTATCAGACGAAAAAGGTACCCTACAGGGGGATCCAGGTTGTTGTCTGGTTATACATCTATACTAGAAATTAATAGTAGGATAGTTTTTTAACAATTAATCCGTACTTATTATTGGTTAGAAAATGTATAAAAGGGCATTTTTTTACTTATTTCTCATAAAAATTCAGCTATGAACATATGAATTTTTAAAGATAAAACTTGGTTTATTATTGTGATTAGTCAAAAACAAAAAAATTGTAAGTTAGACGGTTTATTGTGTTTGATTGGCCATCTAGGATAACAAATCTATTCTTCACACCTTGGCATAAACTAGATATTGTATAGATTATTAAGGCAATTGTATCCATAAGTAGCGCAGCATCAAGTTTTCGTAATATTTTATTCTTAAAACCTTTGCATAGACTTATTTACTAAGTATATTTGCGATTACTTTTATTTAATGAAATCTTCTAATTTTTAACATGTACAAAACGGCCTGCTGTATTGCATCAAGATCCATGACAGATCTATATAGGAAATAAACGTCTATAATTGAGCTCGAATCTTCCAAGCATACATTGTTCAAAACTCATAGTGCTCCAATAATCCCTATTAAATTCTCATTGACCAGAACGTTAAGACCCATTATTCTTCTTTTAGCATCATAAATTCAGTTTTTTTAATTCATGTTGCTATTTAAATAACATTGAAGTATTTGATTTCTATTCATAAAACAGAAAACTTAAATTTATAATATAGTAAATCTAAGAAAACTTAGTTTTAAAATGAAATGATTCATGCGACACTCCCGTAATGTGGTCTGATATTAAACTAAACATTTTAACCCTTTCAGGACGAAAATTTGAAATGAAAAATATTAGGTGTATATTCTTTAAAAACTGTTAAAAAAATGAGGCAAAACTTTATATCGTGTATTGTTACATTAAATATAGATAAAACAAAAAATTACTGAACAAATCAGTTAAACAGATATTATAAAATAAGACGTTAAAGTCGTAATCTTTATGTGCAACTTAATTTTTCTAAAAGAAAGAGAGAGAACGGGTCGATAGAGAGAGAGGTAGAGAGAGAGAGAGAGAGAGAGAGAGAGAGAGAGAGAGAGAGAGAGAGAGAGAGAGAACGGGGGGATAGCGAGAGAGAAAGAAAGAGAGAGAACGAGAGAGAATTAGGGGATAGAGAGAGAGAGAACGGGGGGATAGAGAGAGAGAAAGAAAGAGAGAGAACGAGAGAGAATTAGGGGAGAGGACATAACAGTTTAAAAATTTTATTGTCGAGTTTGAATTCAATAGGACAATTCTAATATGCCTAAATTAACAATCAGAACTATCTTTTAGGGATATTTGGATGGACAGACCAACCCCCACTGTAGAAAAGTTTTGCTTTTAACAAGAAATAGATCATTAATATTATACAATCCCTTTTCAAACTGACCAGGTCCATACTGGCAAGCTATGTTGGGAATATTTACACAATTTTTCAGCCATTGATTAGTAAATGAGAAAATCACATTTTCCCCTAATCCTAGCCAACAGCAGACGAACGGACAGACATTTTGAATTATAAATGAGATTCGCTACTAAATAACAGTGGAAAATGAATTTTGCAAAATCTTGATAAAAAATGTAATCCAAAACAAATACAGCATGACCCTCAAAAAAGTATTTTTAAGCATCTGCAGCCCTTATTTCTCAATGATTAAAAAAAAAATGCATATGTCCTTGTTCTCCATAGTATTCCACATAAGTAGATATAAAAATATTTTTTTTTACCTCCATTAACACCGGAGATTTTTAGAGCTAAAGTTTTGAAAAAGTGACTGAGAAAAAGAATTTTTTTTTGTTTCTCTTATTTTTTGGATGGTTATATTATGTTTTTCTGGCAACTGAATAATGAGACACAAAGAAAAACAAGTTAACTAATTATTTCTTTTTTATTCCACCAAAAAATATAAATTTTTAATGGCAAAAAATACTACTGAATGAATTGATAATTTGCAAATTTTAGGTTATTTATTAACCCTTATTTGAGAAAAGGATTAATTATGACAGTTGCTCCGCCTACTTTTCTGACATCTCAATAATTTAATAGGGGATTAATTAAGCTTTCTAGACAAAAAAAATCATTATGTTTTAATTTTATTTTCTTCATAACTTTTTTGTTATTAAAGTTAGGATTGTGAAAAAAACAATTTTCCTGCTATATTCATAAAGATTTATTTGGTTTTTTAATCTTAAAAAATTTTGCCTAATAAGTAAGTTTTTCAAAATATCATTAAACTAAAAAGACTCAAAAAATATGTGTAAAAAAATGCTTTTTACTCAAAAACTAAATTTTTTATTTCATTTTTGTATAAAGTTTCTGCTAGTAACAAAAATAAAAGGATTTCTACCTTAATTTTGCTAAAAAAGTTGTTTCATGTTAAAAGTTACTTTTTCCTCAGTCACTTTTTCAAAACTTTAGCTCTAAAAATCTCCGGTGTTAATGGAGGTAAATCTACTTATGTGGAATACTATGGAGAACAAGGACATATGCATTTTTTTATAATTCATTGAGAAATAAGGGCTGCAGATGCTTAAAAATACTTTTTTGAGGGTCATGCTGTATTTTAGCTATAGGCGTACAGAAGTGCATTGCTTTCCAAAAAATTAAACCTTCTATATTAAATAGCAGAAGGGAAATTAAACATTTCTCCTACAGTAATTTTATTTATTTCAGAGCACTTATGACAGAAAGTAAAATTTTTTAAATTTAAATTTATTGACTTCGCTACTAACATTTAACAGAAAGGATGACAAAATCCATAACTATAGAAGCTCTTGAATTAAAAAAATAAAAGGCAAAGCAAATGAAAGCAAAAAGGGTGCACAAAAGACAGACATACTGAGTAATGATACTTAGTGGTATTTGAATCTTTACACAAAAAATATCTTCGATAAAAGCTGGGAAAATTATTTAAGAGCATTAACGATAGACCGCGGACAACATTATTCTTAGAGTATACATGCATTGGTAAGCAAACATAAAATAAGCCTTCTGTCTTAACCCTGAATTTTAATACATCGGATTTTATACCTTAATATTTGCATCAGCCTTCTACCTTTCCAGTTCGGATATTTAATATTCTTAAGAACATTACAGACCAGTGAACAACGTGAGCTGTAGGCTAGTTTCTATATAGCCAAGAGCATAATTAATTCTATAGGCGTAGCTACTCTTTATAATTTCCAAGTATATTTGTTAATCTGAAAGTTGTAACCAACTTTATTACTCAACTATTGGCTGCCCCATAATGGGTGTTTGTGTTTTTATCTTATTAGTATAATACTTTACTCATACTGTTATTAGCACAAAGACATATCAAACATTTTGTTATAGTTGTCTACATAGAAATAGATATGTCAATAATGATTTTAAATCACTCAAACATCTAATTAGTGTAAAAGATTAGAGGGGACATGAGCGGATCCCTGTCCTAATTTTGTATTGGGTCTTTAAAATAAGCTAATATCATCGGAAATATAAACACAGCTGAGTCCCTACGAATGAACAGAAAACAATATGCTAGCAGACGAAAAGGGTTTCCACTACTTGGGTCAGGTAGTTGTCTGGATTATACATCTATACTCTAACATTTATTTACAATATAAAAATAATTTTTTTAATTCTATCTAAATCTACGTTATTTTTAGTGTATGATTGTCAGCGACACACTTATCATTTGTCAAAGACGTGGAGAGGAATACAAAGTAGTTAGAGGAGTCGTGGCAGTGTCCAATCACTTCTGCATATAGTGGAGAGGAATACAAAGTAGTTAGAGGAGTCGTGGTAGTGTCCAATCACTTCTGTATATAGTGGAGAGGAATACAAAGTAGTTAGAGGAGTCGTGGTAGTGTCCAATCACTTCTGTATATAGTGGAGAGGAATACAAAGTAGTTAGAGGAGTCATGGTAGTGTCCAATCACTTCTGCATATAGTGGAGAGGAATACAAAGTAGTTAGAGGAGTCGTGGCAGTGTCCAATCACTTCTGCATATAGTGGAGAGGAATACAAAGTAGTTAGAGGAGTCGTGGTAGTGTCCAATCACTTCTGCATATAGTGGAGAGGAATACAAAGTAGTTAGAGGAGTCGTGGCAGTGTCCAATCACTTCTGCATATAGTGGAGAGGAATACAAAGTAGTTAGAGGAGTCGTGGTAGTGTCCAATCACTTCTGTATATAGTGGAGAGGAATACAAAGTAGTTAGAGGAGTCGTGGTAGTGTCCAATCACTTCTGCATATAGTGGAGAGGAATACAAAGTAGTTAGAGGAGTCGTGGTAGTGTCCAATCACTTCTGCATATAGTGGAGAGGAATACAAAGTAGTTAGAGGAGTCGTGGTAGTGTCCATTCACTTCTGCATATAGTGGAGGGGAATACAAAGTAGTTAGAGGAGTCGTGGTAGTGTCCAATCACTTCTGTATATAGTGGAGAGGAATACAAAGTAGTTAGAGGAGTCGTGGTAGTGTCCAATCACTTCTGTATATAGTGGAGAGGAATACAAAGTAGTTAGAGGAGGAGTCGTGGTAGTGTCCAATCACTTCTGTATATAGTGGAGAGGAATACAAAGTAGTTAGAGGAGTCGTGGTAGTGTCCATTCACTTCTGCATATAGTGGAGAGGAATACAAAGTAGTTTTAGAGGAGTCGTGGTAGTGTCCAATCACTTCTGTATATAGTGGAGAGGAATACAAAGTAGTTAGAGGAGTCGTGGTAGTGTCCAATCACTTCTGCATTTCATAACATTTACATTTTTAACTACCATTAAGACCAAGAGAGAGAGGGGACAATGAGCTGTTACTTTTTATTACAACTAGCGGTTTCGCCCCTAGCCTCTAATGGCTTTGCCCCAAGAGATGATAAACAAAGTTAAGGTGAAATTCGTAAAAAAAAGGACCAAAGATATCTCCTACAAAAAAAGGACCAAGGATATCTCCTACAAAAATTGAAAGGAAAAAAAGTGGTTATCGAGATCTTAAGCTTCAGACGGACGGACAGACGGATAGACAGACAGACGGACAGACATCATTCTACTTTGTATTATAGATAGTCCCCAAAGTTTTATAATAACGTTTTCTTATTCCTTACCTCAACAACTTTGGGGACTTTTAATGAATTTGATTGGTGGGTCTATTAAGTTGAGTGGTCAAACGTTTCAACCACTAATTGTAATCTACAGAAAAGGTAATTTTGTGCATTAATATTGGGGATGTACATTGTACATTAATTTATCGGCTATTGCCTTATCCCTTTAGATCACTGACCAAAGTAGGTAATAAATGAGATAGTAGGGGGTAAATAATGGGGGCAGTGAAGCAAAGGGAATGGGGCAATTTTTGATTTTTAATTAATAATCGATGTAGAATATTTTCCCTGTAATTTATTGGTCAATTTGTTCATCCAGGTGAGGGGGGATGTGCCAAAAAGGGGGAGAGGGGAAGAATTGTTATTTTAGCCTGCTGCGCGTTTCACTTTATTTAAGAACATGAACATTTGGTGTAAGATCCAAGTAATAATAAATCCATTGTAATAATATGTGAGTAATGTGTGTAAGTGATTGAACACCAATCTTGGCAATAAAGTTTAACCTATACCAGGAATCTTTATTCAAAGTTAGAAATGAAAGTTCACTTATAGTCATAAGAAGAAAATTACATTTGTAGATGCATTTCATCCCTCTCTGAATGACTGACTGATTCTTTCAATCCTTCTCAACATGCTCAACAAAGTTTTCCCTTTTAATTTATTCTCTTTTAATTATTTTCAGTATTGTTTATATATCCTAGTAGCTTCGCGGTTTCCCTAGCCCTTAGGGGAGGGCGGTGGATGTAAGAGAAATAGCTAAAGACCAACCCAAGACAATTATTAAGTTTACCAGAGAAGTACAACCCATTCGGACAAACAATTTCCGAAGAACTTTATAAGCTTCAGATGAAAAAATATACCACTTTGTATCAGAAATGTTAATGAAAAATAATGTACAAACCAAATTTTTATTACAAGTGTAGTATGGATCACATCTAATTATTGTATATTTATTAATGTAGCTTATCCTTGTAATTTTCTAAATGTTTTAGTAAAATATCCTTATTCTTATACAGACACACACACCTACTTCAAAATATTTGATTAATTTTATAAAAAAAATCACTATACAAAAATGTAAGTTAGATACAGAATTAAATATACTATATAATAAAGAAGTAATAAGATGTGTGTCTGGTGTCTATACTGTGAATTTTTTTTAAGCAAGGCTTTTCTATATTTAAGTTCGGTCCGTACGTCCGTGCTGGACAGCTTTTTTCGTTAATTTAGGCACGTTGGAATTGTCCTATCGATTTAAAACTTTGCATAGTGATTCCTTTAGTAGTTAGGTACGATTTTAAAAATCGTTGCAACTCTATAATCATTACCAGAATGTCCAGAATTTTAAACATGTTGATGTTTTTACTTTTTTAACAACAAATTTTTATGGGATCTAATTATCTGATTAATCTCATTTTTGGTATATTGATTCCTGGGACAACAAAGTATAATGTTATAAGCAAAGCAACTCTATAATCAAGCCCTACAAATGTAAGTATGTCCATAAACATTATCCTGTATCAAGCTGTTTTTCCACAAATTTACTTACAATTTTGCTTCGACTATTATACATTTATTTTCTGATTATTTAGTTCTGACACTATACAAGTGTTAATGTCCGTTTGTCCTACCGTTTCAGCTATATTTAAATAAAAGGTTAACTATTTTTCCAATATTCCTAAAGAAAGATTTCACTATTATGAATTTGATTTCTACTTGAAACGACATTCAAATGACAATCAAAATCGTAGTAGTAGAATAACTTCAAAATGATTAATGCTTTTCTTAATTGTACTATTTTCTCTATTGATAACGATTTTGCATGCTAATAAATATAAGAAATCACCAAAAACAACATTTTTGACTATTTTGCTTAAAACATTTAATTCAAAATTTTTAGCTAAAAATAAAGAAAAAAATCTGATTTAGCTCCTTTGTGAAATCCAAATTTGCATAAAAATTTGCGCGCACCAAATATTAGAATGTAATTGATGCCGCCCCTTTGCAAAATAACACGGCACCCCCCCCCCCCCCCAACACACACAAACTTTAAAATAAACAGCTATGATTGTAGCATATCAAAAGTTTCCTCAAAACTTGAATTGTACCCTTTAAGTAATCTATTTAGGGTTACAATCAGAGATCTAAAGGGATAAGACAATGGCCGATAAATTAATGTACAACCTCAGGATGATAGACAAAATTACCCCTTCTGTAGATTACAATTAGTGGTTGAAACATTTGGACACTCAATTAATTGAATCAACAAATAAAAAGTCCCCAGAGTTGCTGGGCTAACGAATAAGAAAACTGGTGAAATAAACAGCCTAATATAAAGTCCCTTCCTGGAGATTAGAGCTCCTATATAAGTTAATGGGATACTGCAATGTTATATTTAAAATTTCTTGGAACAATAGAATAATATGCACCTAGAAAGTTAAGGGGCATATGTAAAATGTTAAAATGTCAACGTTCCCCCAGGGAGGGAGGGGACATTGAACTGTCAATTACCCTAGTCCCTAAAGTTTTTAATCATTGGCTTGACAACTTTAAGGAATTTTGTTGAATTTTGATTTGTTGGTTCATTGAATTGAGTGTACAAACAATTCAACCATTAATTGTAATCTACAGAAGGGTTAATTTTGTGTATCATCATTGGGAATGTACAATAATTTATCGGCCATTGTCTTAACCCTTTAATCCTGCGTTCCCCTCCATTCCTCAAGTGCCCCTAGATGCCCCTGAGGTCGCATCCGAAAAAAAATTATAAAAGTAGATGGTTTCTTTGGCCCTCTAGATGGCTCTAGTATAGAAACAAGTAGTTGTTTAGCCAGCTTTTTCTAAATAACAAAAGAAGTGAAACCTATCAGAATTTCACAAAGTGGCTGCATTATATAGAAAAAAAACTTTTGGAAATTAACCCTAGTTTTATTTTATTCATTTATTTATGATACAAAGCAAAATGTTGTCTGTTCGTCAAACCGTATTTTGGTTAGTCCGGATAATGCTTTAGACCAATGCTGGACCAATTTAGCCCTACTTTTCAGAGAGTAATTATACAGGTCATACCATGGTTTTAGTCTATTTTCCCCAAAAGGTGAAGAAACTAGGTTTGTTTGATAGTAGCTAGTAGCTTCACCCCAAGAAGAATAAATATTATAAGAAGGGAGAAATTATTTCTCGGGGCCATATTACCTTAAGGAATGTGACGTACCTCCTCGCTAAATAGCATTAAACTTTCTCTGATTACTACTACTAAACGTATTCTACAGCCAATTGTGAGATATTACTGACAATTTAATTTACTTCAAATAAAATAAATCATTGAAATAAATCAAAGCTTGAACGTCTTAAAGGCAAAACGCTCCCCATTTGCTAAAACTTGTGCAGGGTTAAGCTTGGTGTAAATTATGCTAAAATAAGTTGGTTGAAGGCTTTGTAGTTGCCAAAGATGTCAAATAAGGTGGTAATTTTACCCTTCCATTTTCTTACCATTTTTAGTAGATGATCGGTTTTATAAATATTTTGCAAGGGGTTCTGTTAATTCCGCATAAATATTTAGAAAATTAGGCTCAATAGTGAAGCTGCTTATTGTGCCTACTAAAAAACGGCATACAATACAAATGACCAATTATATTATACATTTTACCGTTGGTCAATTACAATGTATACTGTCCTATCATTGGTCATTTGTATTGTATGACATCATTTTTTATTAGAATTTATAAGTTATTATTCAATTGTTTTTTAAATATCCACGGTTTTTCCAATAAAAGCTGAATATCCACACATTTTTCTCAATTTTCGGCCTTGTCGGAAGTTAGTTCACACCTTTTTGCATCTATTTTTAAAAGAAAGCGCGAAAAAAATTTGTGTATATTATTATGCCTTTTAAAGATTCTAAAATGTTAAACTGTCATATTCTACTTTTTTAGATTCATAGAATTATTATCATTTTTGACTCTACGGGCGATTTGGTAAAATTTCAAAATAATTACATTGCAGAATGATTTCTCATCCTAATATTTTAACTTCTGTCAATCTATTTTTTTTTATTTTTTTTATCTATTTATTTAGCTACTCTTTAATTCACTTTGACTTTCCGTCAGTTCATAATTCTAGGGGGGGGGGAGTGTTATTTTCTCGTCTTCTATTAAAGATGGACAAATTAAATTTTTAGTGAATATTCCTATGACAAATGCTCATTGTTTTTCCTTCTGTCTGTCAGTAATGCTTTAAAAGATGTAAACGTTATTTGTGATTTTCTTGTTTTTGCAAATTCTCTTTTTATTAAGAGAACTGAACATCTGCTTTATAACTCAGTTTGTCTGTTTGTCCATTATATGATTTTCTTGTGTTTCCTTACTTATGGATGTTGTCATCCTTGTTTTCTTACTTTTTCACTTTCTTTCAATCTATGTTTCTTTTCTCTTTTATAGAATTTTGTAGTAATAGATATGGAATAAAAGGTAAAAAAGCTTCCTCTGTACGCAGCAGGGATCTAAGGGATAAGACAGCGATGGAAAAATTATGTATTCTAAATTATGATAAACAAAATCATCACAAAATATATCCTACAAGGAAAAATTTAGAGTAGACACAACCACCAAGATACAACCAACAGCTGATAGAACGTGTTTAAAAAAACTTTGGGTACCAGTATAATATACTGACCAAAGCACCGTCCCTCCCTGGAAAAAGTAGAAAAAGCTTCCTCTGTACTCAGTGATTTATAGCAATACATCCGTCCAATCTTAAGTGTGGCTCACAAAATACCAATTTAATAATTAGTTTATCATAGCATAAATACCTCAAAAAAGAACAAGTGCAACACCTATTTTAAGTTGGCACTTGTGTTGTACAGAAGTTTTATTTTATTTTATTTTAAATTAAAAAATCACAAACAATAATAATGTTGCTTTTTCTAAGCCACACTTAAAAGTTAAGCTTTTTTCAAGAAACATCATTCAAATAGATTTAAACATATTTAAACAGATTCACCACAGGATATTTTCAAGCAAGTTTAAAAATTATTGTTCATGGCACATCCCCAAAGTCGTTCAGCCAACGAATAAGAAAGCCTTATTATAAAAATTTGGGGACTAGTGAAATAATGTACCCTCTCTCTCTCTCTCTCTGGTAAAAAATACTGGTTTCGAAGTGTTGTCAACCTTTTCCCTGATTCGTTAGCTTTAATATTGTGGAACTTTAGGTAAGATTAGTTGGTACCAACAAGCAATGCAGTGTTAAAACTTTGCAGTAAATTTAATCTTAACTACCTTATCCATTAAGATCCCATAGTTTTATAACCTGTTAGTATTTTTAGCTTTGATTTCCCCCTTTCGATTTTCCAATTTGGCTGAAAATTGAAATTCAAATAGAAATGGTCAATACTACTATGCTAGCCATACTCTACAATTCTGATCCATTCCATACTCACGGATATTTTGGGAGCCTTGGCTAATTTGATTCCTGGATTTCTAAGTCAAAAATTGTGACTATTCAAAGGGATCTGGACCTACAGGATCATACCTGAAATCTAACATTGGCAAAGAAGTCCATAAATTTGTTTATTTAGTACTGATATATGTTATTTCATTATCTTATTGATTTTATTTTTAACTCTATACCTGGATGACCCCGTCAAAACTATTGGCATTATATAAATATACCATCTTAATGTTGTCTATATGATAATATGACTTTTACAAAAAGTGGTCTTAGGAATATAGAATATAATCATGATATTTACGAACTTATGATTTAATCTTTTACAAAATAATAGTTATTTATCGCATCGTATTATAAACAGTGGATATTAAAACATAAAATTATAAGATTAAAACCAGTTTTGTTATATCCTTAGGGCCCCTCAGGAATAACGAAATGGTATTAATCTTATGATTTAATTTCCGTGGAAAATTGTATTAATACGATGTTATGCATAAATTTGCAGTATGCTAAAACCGGTTTTAATCCAGCGGATATTAATTGATTTCGAAGCCATACGGCATCGAAATCTGTTAAAAATCTTTGATTCAATTTAAAAATAAATTTGTGTAATCCCAAAGCTTGGCATATAAAACCAATGTTATATTCTATATATTAAAGCAAATTAATGCGGTAACTTCGGAAAGGTGTGAGGATTTCGGAATGGGAGGGAATAGGTTATCCTTTCATCTCCTTATCTTAACAGCTTCCAAAACAGTATTGTACATAAAGAAATTAAGTAGTAGATTATTTTACCATGAAAAAAATGACTTATAGTCTAAATTCATCATTATTGACCGAAACAAGGTGAATTTATGGCAAATTATATCAGTTTTTATCATTCAGGTATCAAGGTATTTTAAAAGTATTTTTTTTTTAATTTGACGCCCTGTCCACTGTTAATAGTTATAAAACTTTGGGTACCATTTTAATTTACAGTCCAATGTCCCCTCCCTCCCTATAGCATAGCACACCAGGGGGAGGGGACATTGGGCTGTTTAATACACTAAGTCCCCATAGTTTTATAATAACGTTTTTTTATTTGTTGGCTTTACAACTTTGGGAACTATATTGAATTTTGATTGGTTGGTTCATCAAGTTGAGTGTCCATATGTCTGTTGAGTGTATTTTGTGTATCATCATTGGGGCCGGATGATATCAATTTATCAGCCATTGTCTTATCCCTTTAGATCCCTGATAGCACACTTCTCCTAGAAAGCTTATCTAAGATTGATTGAAATCCAATGCAGAGTTTCGTCCACATTTTTTCAATTCACAAAATATTTTTATTATAAAAAAAGAATACCAATAACCATTAATAGCGAAGCTAATATACTTGAGAAAATAAGCAATTTCCTAAAAATATAATGTCCTGAAACAGAATCTTGTATTTAAGCAGTTTTGCAACAAGTTAACTTACAATTTTGTTTAGACTTCTACATTTATAATCTGCTTTTTCAGTTCTGACACTTAACAAGTGTTAATGTTCGTTTGTCCTACCGTTTGAGAGCTTCGCTTTCATGGATGTTGTCATCCTTAATTTAAAAAAAGGATCTTAAAAAGCAAGTAATAATGGAATATAAGACATGTATCTTAAACAGCATACGAGTAATTCACATTTTCCGTCAATCCAGAAGAAGTTTCAACGTGTTCTAAATATTAAAGTACAGGATGTACAATGTACATATATATGTCAGTATGTATGTCTGTCTACTGATATTTCGTTGACGGCTGGACTGAAATTCTACAATTCAGGGAAAGTTTTCTATTGGTCCAGGATAGGTTTTAGGCTATTGTTTTTTGAAGAATTAGATCTAAAGTATTAAGACCAGTTTTATATTCTAAGCTTTTTAAAGATTATTGTGCATTTTGAAGGAGTGCATATTTTTATTATAAAATTATAAAGAAAAAGTACTTTTTATAAGTAATTTTTTCTACATTTGTTTCTACTTAGCGTATTGGGCTGATCCTAGATATATGCATGTTAGAATAGTGCTATATGTTTCAACTTGTACACAATTTATCATTTGTAGCAACTCTTTAATCCTATTATACAGTATTAATTTCTTTGTCTTTAGCAAAGGATCTCGCTAAACGCTCAACCGATATTTTTCTCCCTTACAGTAAAGCTTCTTATGGTCTTAAGATGGTTTTAGGCTGTTTTATTTTTGTAAATAAGTCTTGTTATTGTTTTAGGCTATTCTTGCTCTTAGATATTTCTTCGATGCTAAAGGCGACACCGCTAGTCTTATTACAAAGGCTTTACTTCCATAAATTGACTTTAAATTTTTTTTGATAATACCTAGCTTTTTACACGATATTAGTATCATAATATTTTTATACTATGAATTGTGATTACTAGTACAACAAGGCACGATTTAATGAGCGAAGCAACTTCAAATAAACTCTTGTTATATATTTTGTAGCTTATTCTATTTTTACTCTAAAGTTGTTAATGTTCGTTAGTCAGACTGTTATATATGTTAAGCTTTGCTTTTATTGATGTTATTATCCTTGTTAATAATAAATTTAATATTTTTTAGCAGGAATATAAAAGGATAAGATAATGGTCGTCTAATTGATGTACATTCCCAATGTTATTACACAAAATTACCCCATCTGTAGATTATAATTAGGGGTTGAAACGTACGTACACTCAATTTGATAAACCACCCAATCAAAATTTATTAAACGTCTCCAAAACTGTTAAGCCAACGAATAAGAAAACGTAATTATAAAACTTTGAAGACTTGTGTAATAAACAGCACATTGTCCCCACTCTCTCTGATATATAAGACAATATTGTATATAAATTTCGGGAATAGTCCCTTTCGTAACATCGCCCCATAAGGGGCGATTCGTCGTATTTTTAAAATGGCTTTTTAAAGGTTATTTTAGGTTAGGTTAGGTTATATTGGGTTAGGTTGTTGCCCTACGGTGTTAGGTAATTGGCCCCGCAGAAATAGGAGAAAAGCTATTATGAAAAATAAGAAGAATCGCCCCATAAGGTCCGATGTTACGAAAGGGACTATACCCTAAATTTCTTATAAGCCTCTATATTGAATAAGAGACTATACTATACATAGTTTGATTGAATACCAACAAATTAGTCTGCAGGGAATAATACCATACTTACTCAGGGATCTTAAGGGATAAGACAATGGAAAATAAACTTATGTTCATACTCAATTATGAAAAACAAAACCCTGTAAGCCGATTGGATTCATTGTTTGAAACATTAAACAATTAAAATTTGACCAAATGACATTGAATTTAAAAGTACCTAAAGTATGAAGCCAACTAATAAAATTAGTTGTTTACAAAACTTTGGGAACCACTTTATTTCATTGTTCAAAGTCCACTCCCTCTCTAAATATACTACGGTAAAGGTTTGAACCCACTTCCGCACTACAATATACTGTTCCAATGTTGTCCTAATGATCTCTGAAACGGCTATATTCTTTTTAAATTTGTGATACAAGTTTTTTTTTTGACATGTTATTGTTTAATGTACAATAATTCGTCTTAAAATGTCTTAGCCTTATTAGTCTAATATAGGACATACTCAGTGATTTATTGACAATTTATTTAAACTGTTGCCAGTTTCTTATTACTGCGCTATTTATGGATATTTTTACCCTCGTTTTACTGTTAATAATTGTAACGTTAGTACATGTGTTGTTTTTTTTTGTAACATATTATTTTGACATTTACTATTTTATTATTAATTTCTTTATTGTAGATTATAGAAAATCTTGGGAGAAGGAGTGGAGAATGGACTATAAATTTATCTTGCTTCACAATTTTGATATTGTTAGATATATTCTATCGATTTCATACATGATTCTAATACAACTAGAAATCGTACCGTACCATCTTATGGAATTGGTCATTACAAGGAAGTACATACGTCCATTTTTGACATAATGTTTTATGCCAAAAAAATGTATATGATATACATTATCACATTCCCTTCATTATTTGGATTACTGATTCATAGGAAAATTAGGTACAACCATAAGCAAAGCATTTCTATAATCAAGTCTTAAATGTATGTCGGCATGACATTAAATTTAATTTTGAATAATTTTGAATATAAAATGCGTTGTTATCATATCCTAACAATAAAGTAACTCCCCCCTCCCCCTTCTCAGGTACCCCTAGAGGCCTATAGGAGCGTATCCCGTAGTGTTTGTTAATGTACATATGACTGACCTTTTGATGGTGTTGTATTATGTGTTTGAATATATTTCCACTTAATTTCAATTACAGTTTTAAAAAGAAAAAAGTATTAACAATTTTTTGTGGAGGCATTTTTGGTAGGTTGTAGATATCCTCCCTACAAAACAGTTAAAAATCTTCTCTGGACCTCTAGGAAGCTTTCTGTAAAGGACTAGAAGTACCATATATGTTCAACGGTTAGCGAGATCCTTCGTTAGAGACAAAAAAAAGCTTACTACTTTGGTGGTTAAATTCACATAATTTATCTCAACTTTGCGTGTTATGGCTGTACAGAATTTTGTTTCTTTTTTAATCAAAAATATAATCTTCCCCGTATTTCTCATTTCTTCTTAATGATATTGTTACACTATCAGGGAGGAAGGGGACATTGGGCTGTTTATTATACTGGTCCCCAAAGTTTTATACAGTTTTCTTATTCGTTGGCTTGAACTTAATAACTTAGGGGACTTTTATTAAATTTTGATAGGTTGGTTCATAAAGTTTAGTGTCCTAACCACTAATTGTAATCTACAGAAGGGGTAATTTTGTGTATCATGATTGAGAATATACATCAGATTATCGGCCATTGTCTTATCCCTTTATATTCCTGTATTGTTATACTATAGTGGATGAATTCATAAGTAATGATGATATGTTTAGAAACCACACAGCAAAGAGAATAGACAATAGACTTTTATAGTAGATCAACTGTAGCTGCGTTAAAAACAATAAATTATTATCCTTATAATAAAGTAACACGATGTCTGTCTGTTTACCTTTACCGAAGGATCTTGTTAACCGCTGAACCAATCGGGTTCTCCTTTACAGGGTAGCTTCTCATAGGTCCTGGGAAGGATTATAACTATTTTGAGGAGGGTACCACCACCCTCCCATGAGAAATCGCCCCTAGAAAAAAAATACCCCCCCCCAAAAAAAAAAAAAATTATTTGAATTTTTTTATCTAAAAATAAAAATGAGTGGGCCCCCCCCCCCCACAAAAAAAATAAATCTTAAAATAAATCTAAAATAAAAAAACTGGATATCAAATTTAAATTCCTCCACCTCATGTGCCCCTAGAGGCCTCTAGGGGCGCAGCCGCTAGTTAGGAATATTTTAATTGAATGTTAAGTTATTTTAGTTGTTAGGTATATTATATTGTTTATACGTGAAACTAGCGGCTATGCTCCTAGTAACTAGCTTAAAACCATATTCCAGAGTCCTAATATGAAAAACTCAATCGGTTTAATTTTTATCGATAACTTAAGCTACATACAAAAAAAAACCTTACTACTTTATATAATAGGATTCCTTATTAAGCATTGATCCCTCATTTGCAGGACTGTTAATGTTAGACAATTTATTTGTAACAACTATATATTTAATTTTTGTACATCTATTATCTGAGGGGGGGAACCTAATTTTTCTCTTCAATAATTTTCTTTATATACTTTTTAAAATTAATGTGATTATAAATTCTACTTTTCTCTCAATTCACGCCATAAGAAATGGATTTGTGATGAGATGAGGGGAATTTTTTGGGGGGGTATGGCCTCGAAACCGAATAATATCAGCTGGATTAGAACCGTTCCCTAGCCATATATGGTATCGTACTGTAGATAACTTTAATACCAGTTTTGTAAGCCCGGAACATCGGCCCTTTGGGTCAAACAAAACAGGATTTAATCTTAATTTTTATTTTAATATCCGCGGAAAGCTGTCTATAATACGATGCGATTATAATTATTCTTGCATATTTTATTTTAGCAGCTAAGCTACTCTACAATTTAAGACGGCCGTATGTCCGTCCACAAAAAATGTAATTTTCTTGGCTGCTATTTAAGATAAACATCTGCTTTTTGTGTGAGAAGATTCTTCAGACCATTGAGTTTTCAGTCTAATTCTTTTTTGTCCGTCCGACTTTTCTTGAATTCTTATGTGATTCGCTTTTTCTGGATGGTGTCATCCTTTTTTCTCTCAAGTACAATATATAACATAATTAGAAATGATCTTTATATCTTCTACTTCAGATCTTATTGACGTTTAATTCTAAGACGTTAATAAATAGCTTATTTGTTATTAAATCATATACTAGTAGCTGCGCCCCTAATTTCTAGGAAAGGTAAGACTTACAGTTTTAAAAAATCCAAATACCAATATTTAAAAGTAAAAAAGACTTAAACCATCTAAGGACCCGAGTTAAGCGTCCCTAAAATGGAGAATTTGTTAGCGAAATCTTAGGGGACAAGCCAAAAACACTTTATTTCTTTATATAATGGGATAGAAATAGAAATAAAAAATAGTATACCTTTAATAACTATTATATTTTACCTTCACACATATTTCCATTCTTACAATCAACCACGAACTAGAGACAATAAATCAATCTTCCCCTCAAATTTTACTAACTGTCTTGGTAGGCATTTGGTAAATGTTAAGGGAAAGAAGGGTTGTAGATTATTCTAATCATCATTGTCCTCTCCCCAGGTATACCTCTCCCTCCCTGGGATCAACTTAATATTCATCTTTATCAAACATCAATATTTTAGAGGAGTAATTTATTTCAGGGAGAGAGGGGACATTGATCTGTTCATTACATTAGATTAGTCCTTAAAGTTTTATAATAACGTTTTCTAATTGGTAGGTTGAATAAGTTGGGTGTTCAAACGTTTTAACCATTTATTTTGATCTACAGAAGGGGTGATTTTGTATATTATCATTAGGGATGTACTCAGTTTATCGGCCATTACCTTATCCCTCTAGTTCCCTGAATATATTTAAACATTATGAAGATTATGTTCAATAGTAGTACAGCAAAAAAACATTTTAGCTATTTCCTATTGTACAAAGTAGTAAGGTTTTTGTATGTCTGTCTAGTATCTACCTCTTCGATTACAGAGTACCCAGAAGCCAAGGGCGCAGCCACTAGTTTTGATAAAAGGCATGCAATTATATCTACATCATTAGTATGAAACAAATATAAAAGCTTTTTAAATATCTAATTACTGATGGTCCCATCTTGCAGTAGCTTTCAACAACATTTACTATTCGCTATTATCGGCACTTGTAAAAGGTATAACGTAAAAAAAATCATCCAAAATCTTTGATGCTACTTTATGAGTTACTCTATGAAAAATCATGAAAAAATTCCCCAATTATATTTTATCTTCAATTCCTTCCCCCCCCCCCCCCCCCCCAACTAATTCTAAAAAATTGGATTTCATTTTGAAATGTGACAAATTTAGGTTCATGTCTCATAACTATTTTTAAAATTTGAATAGGTCTTACAAAACAACATAAATTTTCAGAATATTTTTTATGGTCTTCAAAGCTTTTTTTTGTACAGGCTAAAACGGTCTTATCTGTAAGTTGCCAACTATTGCTGAAGAATCACTCTTTGGGCTTACAAAAAGCTTTATCATAGTCTCACAACATGTTTCTCTTGCATTATTTATATCAAAAGTAATGCCGCACCAAACGCGCACTCAAATCTAAAATGGCAACCCAAACAAAAGCAATCAATCAATAGACAAGGAATTTGAGGGAAGTTAATTCTGGACTAGAAGAACAAAGCTTCCTTGAAAAGAGGACACGAAAGAGGGGTCATTAAACTGTAAATTACACAGGTACCCAAAGTCTTATAAACATGCTTTCTCATTCGTTTTGCTTTTATTACAACTTGATTTGGTTGGTTAAATTTTTAAGTGTCCAAATTATTTTTAATTATCTACGAAATGGGGTAATTCTTCTTATCATCATCGGGGAAGTAGTTTAATTTATCGTCCATTGTCTTATCCCTTACGATCCCAGGTGAAATTATAATGCTAAGTTTGCTAGAGTATTATTGTAAGGTAAGTAGAATGGTTTCTAAATTACCTTGATAAAAGTTAGGGATCTAAAGGGATAAGACAATGGCCGATAAATTGATGTACATCCCCAATGATGATACACAAATTTACCCTTTTGTAGGTTACAATTAGTGGTTGAAACGTTTGGACACCCAACTAAATGAACCAACTAATCAAAATTCGAAGTCCCCAAGGTTGTTAAGCCAACGAATAAGATAACGTTATTATTAGACTTTGGGGACTAATGTAATAAACAGTCCAATGTCCCCTCTCTCCCTCCACGGTTGATTTTTTATTAAATGAATAAGTTAGGGTACAATGTTTGGCACTTTCGATATAAGTAAATGATAATAAAAAACCCATAGAATGCGATAATAACTTCAGAAAAATCGAAGAAAATAGTTTTCATACTTAATTATAGTTTTTAAGTTTTTCTTCAAAAAGTTTAGATAAGATGCCTTTAAAAGTCGTCTATGATTTTGTCAGGGATAAAAATGTAACTTTAAAATAAGAATTACAACATATTTTTTCAATTAGTACAAAGTAAAATTTTGAACATTTTATTGATCAGTATATTTTTTAAAATGTGAAGTAGAAACCTGAATATTTTATCATGAAAATTGTGTTATGATTTGATTGTCTGCTAGATTACAAGAAAAAAAATACTGACAGTACTTGTTGGTTCTTTTAAAAAAATTAGGTAGATTACTTTCAGAACCCCTCTTTTTGCAACGTTATTTCAATATAACAGAGCCGTAGTCTTAGTGTACTCAATATCTAGACAGCCAACCATTGTTTTAGAATTGTTCAATTTTTTTAACTTCTGATAAAAACAGAATTAATGGTATTTTTGTAAATATTATACCTCCAAGAAATGGCTATACTTCCCAATCATATGTTGTGTGATATTTAAGAGGAATTATTTTGATATAATGTCATTAAAATATTCGTTGAAAAAAGTGCTATTCTAGCTTATACTTTACATTTTAATGTGTATGATAATTCAAATAAAAGATAATGAAGATTTATATTATATTTAATTGTTATAATTATAAAGAAAAACCTGGAAACAGTAAAAAAACTGACTTTATTTTATTGACGTAGGGAAAATTTTGTCAAATATTTGAATAAAAAAACAATATGAAACAAAATAAATTATTTTTAATATAGTCACAAAAAGGCTTAATGAGTTTAGGAAACATTTCATTTACTAATCATGTCATTTAAACTCTATTAAACAGAATACAGTGTAAAAAGATGTTCTCGTTTTAATTTTAAGTAATTTCAAATGCATTTTAATACCTTTTAATGATTTATTTTTTGAAACATCTTTTTATAAAATGTTATTGATTTTTGAAGTTATATGTTAAAATGTTTTTAAATTTTGTTAACATTTTGTTTTAAATGTAGAAAATTGGTAATTCTAAACATTCAAAAAATGATTTTATTAAATTTTCATCACTTAAATTGCATGTTTGATGAAATTTTCAACTGATAATTCAAGAAAAATCGTTTAAGTTTTATTATATTTTAGTTTGAAATGTTAAAAAAATATAATTATTGCCAAAATGTGGAAGTTATACTTTCCTCAAAAAAAGACTTAAAACATACAAATTAACACGTGTAATGAGATTTTTTTTCTTTCAGGTTTAATTTTAAGTAATTATTGATATTTTTTGTAAAAAGGATTTTATATAAAAAGTTTTAAAACTCGAGTTATGTAGTGATACTAAAAAAGGTTGCGAATTTATGCAATTTTCTTGCAAAAAAAATTTTCTAGGATTTTAAAAATAGCAAAGGGTGTTATTAGACGTACTTACAGATACAATTGCTAAGTCATTTTGGCCAAACACTAAAATAAAGTTTTGACATCTGAGGGTCCAACCGTGCCTCGGTAAAATCCTCTTTGGTAAATTAGCATCTCACACCCACTTACTCCATTGTTCAGATAATAAATATTTCACACCAGATGGTCAATCAAGCAAAATAATTCACGGAAACTTTAAACTTATGATTCATAATAAGATTTCTCCTAGCAAATTGAACAATACATACATAGATGACTTACTTTTAGGGTGAATTGGAAAATAATTTTCATTTTGTGTGCACTTTCAATACAATATTTTGGTCGAATTGGGCCTGCACTGTGTTCTTACAGATCCAAGTAAGAGTTGTCCATCTAGATTTTCTAAATTTATTGTATACGATATTGTAGTGATACGAAATATCCAATTTAGAAGGACAAAAAACTTAAAAGGGAACCATCCCCCAAACTTGTCTCTGCTTTTGGTAACTTAAAATTGTTCTTGAAAACTTTTGGGTATAGTCCCTTTCGTGACAACACCCCTTAAGGAGCGGTTCGTTGTATTTTCACAGCAGCTTTTGATATGTTAATTTAGGTTAGGTTAGGTAATTGCCCAGCAGGGTTAGGCAATTGGCTCCGCAAGGTTAGAGCCCACTACAGGGGCTAAAAATAGGAGAAAATCTACTGTAAAAATACGACGAAAAGCCCCTTAATAGGCGTTGTCACCAAAAGTTTTAAATTCAGCTTTTTTTTACATATTTTTAGAACATACAACTTAAATTTACAAGTACTAAAAACCTTTTTTTTTGCCGTAACAATTTGAATAAAAAATTTATTTGTGATTATTGTAACCATACTTCTAGTGAATATTACATTGTGACTGACGACTAGAGTGTTAAAATATTCATGTAATTGTACAAAATACATGCGCCTATCATATACGTACTATGGTGTGTATTCACTTCCACATATTATCACATTCGAATGTGTTTCATTTTCGCAAAAATGATAGGGGTTCTCTATTATTTACTAGCGGTTACGCCCCTAGATGCTTCTAGTGACCATTAAGGAGGGACAAAGGGTCGACCCATCTCACTTTCAATTTTGACGAAGCCCAATCTGTCCCAATGTGAGGAAGACGATTCCTATATGACGTCATATAAAGGGAAAAGAAAAAGGGAAGGGGGGGAAGAAAATCTCTTCATAAGAGATGGGAGAAAAGGGAATCGTCTTCCTCACAGTGGGACAGATTGGGCTTCGTCTCAATTTTAGTTTAGTGGTACCCTCCATCAAAATAGTTATAAACCTTTTCAGGAACTATGAGAAGCAACACTGTAAAGGAGAACCATATCGGTTCAGCGGTTAGCGGGATCCTTCGATGCAGATACAGACAGATACAGATCCTGTTACTTGAATACCAGGAAAGTAAGGCGAAAGAAACATGCACAGTTTGTGTTGTTGTAATAAAATGGGATTAGGAAGGTTGCTTCTGTGATACTTTTGCGGAATTGACTGCACACCCCTACATACAAATGTAATAGATGTAATATATTTTCTGTCATCCTTATTATGTAAGCGGTTTCAACTTTATATAAGATTAGCGGATTCGCCCCTAGAGACCTATGTATTGGCGGCATTTGGTGGAAGAGAGATTTGGTATTTAACTATTTAACTATTTCTCTTGGGAAGGTTGAGAATCCTCCCCCATTAAATGATTGTAAACCTTTCATAGACCTATATGAAGCTTCGCTATAAAGGATAATTAAATCAATCCATCTTTTTGCGATATCTTAGGCAAGACATCTTTTTATGCAATTTGACTATAGACATGAATTTGACAAATATTCCCTAAAAAGTTCGTCTTTACGGGGGCGTCTAAGAGGGAGGGGGGGGGGGGGAATAAAGTAGTAGAGGAGGTATAGACATCTTTAAACCATTTTGGGAATCACTCCCCAAACAAACCTTAAAATCCCCCTAGAAATATTTTTTAGTGCTTTGCATATAGAACCTCATTATCAAGATGCATCGCTTATATCATTTTAATAATCAGATGAATGCATATTATTAGTTATTACATCACATAAGAAATTGTTGTCAAAAGGTTTTAGAAATCAACATGTTTTAAATTTTCTGAGTTTTAAAAAGATGTAACATAAAGTTTAAATAAAAATTAGAAAGGGAAACATGTATGATGAATAATTAAAGATATCTAATTCAGAATGATGATACCACTTTTTCAAACTTCATAAATTTTAGAATTCCCTCACAAATTATTTACATGCTAATTATCAAAGTTCTATGTTGGAAATAAATACTCTTTTTTGAAAGCGAAGCTTTTCTACAATTAGGATCGGCCCGTCCGTCCAGAGTTAATTTAGACTTGTTAGATTTGTCCTATCAATTTCAAACTTTGCATGATGATTCATATTACAGTTAGATACTATTCTTGAAGTATTTCCTTTAATTGTATCCTGTATTTACATAATTGTATAACTTATTTACAATTTCGATTGGACTTACAAGTTTAAGGATGTTTTCATCCTTGTTCTAACTTATCTTTAGTAAAGCTACTCTAGAATTAGGATATTCTGTACTTCTAACTATCAATACGTCGGTAAAAGTATAATTTATTTCTACTGCAATCCCCGAAAACCTTTATTTCTATTTGACTGCTTATTTGTTGGCTAAAAAGCTTTCGGAAAATTAATAAAATCTTAATTGGATAGAACAAACTAACAGTGTGAAAACTTTCCATTAAAAATTCTAATAAAGTTTTATTCACATAAAAAGATGCACTAGCTGTTGTAACATTAAAAGTAAAAGAATAGAGGGGGCAAGGGTTAAATAACTGTATGTTCACAGGGTAGGGACCCTGTGCCGACTTTCAATTGGGTCTTTGAATATTAGCCAATAGTGGCGGAAACATTAACACAGCCAAGTCGCTACAAAATTAATTTGAAAAAGGTCCCATTGGAATCAGGTAGTTGTCTGGTTTATGCATCTATACTTAAAACTTATATATTTATTGTTGTAATGATATGCAGTTCTAGTGATGTAACAAAGTGATACATTTGCGGAAGGGAAGGCACACCTTAATATTTTTGTGCTAGAGTGGAAATTAATGACTTACTAGAGTATTCTCTTTAGGTATTATGAGTAAATATAAACTTACAACAATTTCAACCCTTTGCAGACAGGAAAGGTTTCAATTGTAAAGGAATAAATGTAGAAGGTATTATATCTGCAGGAAATTTGCCAATTTAAATGTGGAAAGACTTCCAGAAATAGACCCGTTACCCTAAATTTGAAGCCTCCAGCTTCAATCACACAAAAAAATGTGCAGACATTCAAAAATTACTTTTTAAGTAGTTGAAGTTTGGTCTACAACAGTTTCCTTTAAATTGGGGGAAGTTTTTGTCATTAATTCCAGATAAAAGTAAAAGTTTTTATTGTACACGGGACATATATAAACACATAATCCTTACTTTAGAATATAGTGTAAAAGTCAAATCTTCCCTAGAGGGTTAAAAAGAAATAAGTATTTAAAATTTTAAATTGGTGACTATATACTTTACAAAAGTTTGGGTTAATTTAAATTATGAATCTTGAGTAGCAAGAAAGTTTTAATGTTGCCTTTTAAAAAGTCTGAATTAGTTGAGATTAGTATCAATTAAAAGAAACATCATTTTCTTTAAAAACATTTTAGAAAGTTGAACATGAAAAGATTCATAAAATAACAAGGTTGACAACATCTAAAACAGCAGGGTTGTTTCCGTTAAACAAGCACATAAACTATTCACCACTCCCCCTTCCCCAATTTATTTCAAAAGTATGTTTTATTACTTAAGATATACTGGGTTAGGTTATACTTAGTACTGAGAAGCCCCGCAGGAAAAAATATACACAACGCTTCCCGCTTAATTTATATTTTTCAAAAAATATTAAGTGCTTGATACGCTCTTTAAAGTAAAGCACCAAAGGCAGTATGAAAATTATGCACGTAATTATAAAGATTCTACACCTACAACATTTTGCCTGATCGTCCAAGGAATCATCATTTCTATCATGTAAAATTTAATGTTGGCTAGATATTAACATGTTTTAAATGGATGTACATTGCATTAAGTGATTATAGAGTTGTAATTGTTTGAAGATTATAAATTTTCGATATAAGAATCTTTATAAAGGTATGAAAGTGATAGGTTGATTCTAACATGACTAAAATTCAAATATCTGTATATTTTTTTTATATTTTACAGAATTTTGCTGGTTTATTTGTTTATAATAATAACTGAGCCTGATATAGATTTTGTAGATTTGAGTTTGAGGTTAATTGTTATGTAGTATGTGGGCTAAAAGGTGTTCATATAATGATACAGACAAATTAACACCATTTTTCAAATATGTAATAAAAAAGTATGAAGTATGAAAAAGGCCAAATTACTTTTAAAATTACTAAATAAAACTTTATTCTTTCTTGCATTCTGTTTTTTTTTTTATTTGATGTCATTATTTTTTATTATGAAAAAGCGAATAAGCCCTTGGCTTCTAAGGCATCTCAAAAAAAGGGTGAGGTTCGAATCCAAAACGTCAGAAATGATAACTAAATAGCGGAAAGCAATTTGCTAGCAGACGAAAAGGGTCCTTAACAGGGGGATCCAGGTAGTTGTCTTGTTATACATCTATACTATAAATTTATTACTTTTACTAGATAAATTTATCAGACGCCTTTTAGCTTCATTGCATGGTCACTCTTTTAACATGATAAAATGTTGCTGTTGAAAGGTTGGTAACCAAACTTGGTTTTATCACAGCAGGGAACCAATTCATGTATTTACATAAAGGTTCACAAATAAACAAAATAAAAAGTTGCAAAAAGCAAAAGCGGCTAAAAGCTACCTAAAAGGAGTTATACCGCCGCCGTGAATGTTTTATACTTAATTATGCTCAATATTGATGGGAATGTTTTAGCTTTTTTTTCCCTAAAATGTTTCAGAGTGACACACCGACGGATATGTCGAATTATAGAGTAGCTTTGCTACTAAAAAGAGAGTACCTTCATATACTTATTAATCACAGTGCATCTTACTAAAGTGACTTGCTAAAAGTAGAAGAAATTACTTTCCAGTATGGCTTCGAAACAGATAAATATCCGCTGGATTATAGCCGGTTCTGAGCAATACTGTAAAATCTTGCATATCATCGTATTGCAGTATTACACACAATTTTAAACGAATAATAAAATAATGCTAATAATGCCAGTTTTGTTAGCCTATGTGGTAGGCCCATCATGGCTAACAAAATGGTTTTAATCCTATATTTTTTTTTTTATTTTAATATCCGTTATAATGCGTTACGATAAATAACTATTGGTTTGATTCACAATGGTTTATAATTTTTCAGATAGTCTAATTTGTTCCCGAAAATTTTTTTATTTAATAAAAATCTTAAACTCTAGTGTTACAAAAGCTTCTATTAATTTTACCAACCAAAAAAAAGAACCAATTTTCAAACTTTTTCAAACATAAACCTATCAAAAATTATATAGAGATAAACTAAAATTATATTTACATAGGTATTATATGCTTTAAAAATATATGAAATAATAGTAAATTTAAAGAATGTAATAATCTATATTTACTCAGAACTTAGAAATAATTATACCAATTTATCTAAAACAAAATGAATTGATTTTTAGAGTAAATCACAAAAATAGCACAACAAGCGATTAAATACAGAGAGATAGGGGACAATGGGCTTTTTATTATTACACTAGTCCCCAATTGTTTACAATAACGTTTTCTTATTCGTTGGTTTAACAACTTTGGTGACTTTTACTCAATTTTTATTGATTGGTTTAGAAAGTTGAGTGTTCAAACGTCTTAACCACTACTTATAAATCTACAGAATGGGTAATTTTGTGTGCCATAATTGGGGATTTACATCAAGTTATCGGCCATTGTCTTATCCCTTTAGGACCCTGGCTTAAATAGCAGCTAAATGTATCTCACACTTCTAAGATGTCATACCTAAAATAAATGTATACCAACTTTGTTATACCAAGATTGACTAACAGATTTGGACAAACTTCTCCTTTACGAGATCATAATGAACATATAAACATGCAGAAATACATATATATACTTTTGTATAAATTATTGCAAAAATTGCGCAAATTTCTTTTAGATCTGACTTCACTGTTTATATGAATTCAATCCTTTGAGTTGAAATAAATATCTTATGATTAGATTGATGAAAAAAGTTAATTTAATTGAAAATATCTATGTATTACCTTTAATTTCTGTTATTCGGTTGATTCGTAGAAGAAAATTATAAAATCAGATTAAATTAAATTGTTTTTTGACAATAACATGTGATATTTTTGACGGGTGGAATAGTTAAAAGCAAATTAGTAATTTAAAAGAGGAAATAGGACAATAGAGGCTCTTTTCAGGAATATAAATGAATAAGACAATGGCCGATAAATTGATATACATCCCCAATCATGATACACAAAATTACCCTTTCTGTAGAATACTATTAGTGGTTAAAACGTTTGGATACTCAACTTAATGAACCAATCAATCAAAATTCAATAAAAGTCCCCAAAGTTGTTAAGCCAACAAATAAGAAAACGTTATTATAAATCTTTGGGGACTAGTGTAATTAACAAACCAATGTCCCCTCAAACCCTGGGCTTCTCATTAGGAAGTCCTGAAATATGAAATTATATTTGCAAAATATATGATTTCGTTACTCTACTAGAGGTAATTCTGTTACTTTATTAGAGGTGTTACACACTCTAACTATCTCTATTTTTAGTTTATTTAAATCTGTTATCTCTAGAGTATGATTGAGAAATGTAATCAAAAACTTTTTTCCTAAAAATCTGTGGGAGATAGAATAAACAAAAGTCTTTTTGCGCAGCTAGCAGCAAAAAATACCTCTTTTTGCTGGTATTTTTTTCTTTTTATCTTTCATATGATTTTCCATACATCCATTCATTCATCCATATATAAATATATCTTATTGTATTTTTTCATACATTTTTAGGGACGTCTAAGCTTTTTTATATTGAGGAGGATTAAATGAGGGGTTTGGAGGGGTGGGTAATCTATTGTATTTTTTTTATTTAGGGGGAGGGTGAAAGGTTTTAAAGTATAAGGGTGTAAACCAGGGGCGTTCAAGCTTTTTTATTTGGTGGGGTAAAATTTTTTAAGGGGGGGGGGGTAATTTGCTTTTTTTAAATTTTTTTACCCCCCCCCCCCAAATTTTTACCCAGGGGGTAAAATTTGTTTGGGGGGGGATGGGTAGTTACCCCCCCTGAAATCTGTTGGCAGGGGTAAATTTTGTTTACCCCCCCCAAACACTCTTTACCCCCCACCCTTTTGTTAATTATTAATACCGCAGCTACTCTATAATACTTGCAATGCCTTTTAAATTATCTAACTCGTGGTTAATACAGGTCATTATCTGTTTTTCAATCTTATTTTCTATCTTATTTTTTTCTATTTTGTTATCATTAGATCAGAAAGTAATTTACTCCAGTTTTTTCATCAACATGTAACAGTGTGACTTCAATTCCGCATTTGTGTAAATGGATACATTATTACAGTTTGTACTGTTTAAATGAAATGATATACTGAATATTTATCTCTCGCATCATGTTATAGACAGTTTTCCGTTGATATTAAAATAATTTTTTATTATGATTTTTATCTTATCATTCGTGGAAATTTGTCTGTAATACGCTGCTATTCGTAATTTTCAGTATAATTGAGAACCGGTTCTAATTCAGCGGATATTAATCGGTTTCGAAGCCATACTGGAATATTTGATAATATGCTACAAGTACGGAAGTGAAGAAACGCCACATGTAATATGTTAGTTAGACAATTTTTCATTACATACAATAGGGTTAGATCAATTTATTTTCTTCAATTTATTGTTATAACAATAACAGCATGCGGTGCTTTTCCTAAAAGTGCTTAGCGAGCACAGAACCCCTTCTTTTTTTTAAAAAAATCAAAAACAAGAGGGGACGTTAGTTTTTTCCTTCTGCCTGACCCCTGTAGGAGGTACTAGCCCTGCGGGTCTATATCTGCAAGTTTCTAACCCTACGGGGCTACTAATACAACAAACACAGGAAAAACAACCCCCCCCCCTCCATACCTTATATTAATTCATTTAAAAAGTAGGGAGGGGGGGGGGGGGAGTTTTTTTGTTTACTTTGAGAGAAACCGCCCAACAATATGTTTTTTTTAAATATCTAAACCTCCAAAGGCTCGCCACCACCCTACAAATCGTGACTTCCAAAGTGTCTGTCTGTCTAGAATTAGTTTTCCCAAAGTTAAAAGGTAAACCACCCATGGTTAATCAAAGTCAGGGAACAGGGGCTTCAATTCATTTTCTTTTTCTTTTTCAAACACCCAAAGCCTTAAAAGTGACTTGTATTAAAAAATAATATGAAGAAAGATAACATGATGATAATAATTGCAAGATATAATTTTGTATAGAAATGTCTTTTGTAGCTAACCGAGTGATTAAAACAATGAAACAGATAATCATTGTTATTGGGAATCTTCACAACAAATTGCAGTTGTCTATCTTAAATGGCTGATAAATTGATGTCATTGTACATCCCCAACAATAATACACAAAATTACCCCTTTTGTAGTTTACAATAAACCAGCCTATCAATAAAAGCTCCCAAAGTTGCTGAGCCAACGAATAAGAAAACTTATTATAAAACTTTGGGGACTAGTGTAATAAATAGCCAAATGTCCCCTCCCTCCCTGCACAGACAAACATACGAATGTTTCGAAATACAAAATAACAAAAATAATTAAACCAGAAGGAAAAAAGTAAATCAAGAAATTTCATTTTGTTGTTGTTTATTTTCAGCATATTTGTTAAAAAAATATTAATATTATTCTGGAAAGTAAAAAGTATTAGAGTACATAAAAATGTGTGTTTACTGTTTAGATATGAGTATTAGAGTAGTATTTATTCACACCTTGCTACACTATAGTATAGGTTTAGATATGATTACTAGAGTAGTATTTATTCACACCTTGCTACACTATAGTATAGGTTTAGATATGAATACTAGAGTAGTATTTATTCACACCTAGCTACACTATAGTATAGGTTTAGATATGAATACTAGAGTAGTATTTATTCACACCTTGCTACACTCTAGTATAGGTTTAGATATAAGTACTAGAGTAGTACTTATTCACACCTTGCTACACTATAGTATAGGTTAAGATATGAGTACTAGAGTAGTATTTATTCACACCTTGCTACACTATAATATAGGTTTAGATATGAGTACTAGAGTAGTATTTATTCACACCTTGCTACACTATAGTATAGGTTTAGATAAAAGTACTAGACTAGTACTAATTCACACCTTGCTACACTATAGTATAGGTTTAGATATAAGTACTAGAGTAGTATTTATTCACACCTTGCTACACTAAAGTATAGGTTTAGATAGGAATATCAGAGAAGAATTAATGACCTACCCATAAACTTTTTGCAGTAAGGTGTGTTTACAGAAGAACTAAACACTTTTCTATCCATTAACCTATTGTGTAAGGTGTGATTTCATAAGAACTGAACTCTATATTATCTAGAAACTTATTACATCGAACACAGTAATAGTGTCTGACTGATTATGACGTAACAAAAAAAAAATAGCCAATGAGAGGCCGTTAATGACCAATGGTAAAATTTATAGTGGCCTCTCATTGGCTAATTTTTTTTGTTACGTCATAATCAGTCAGACACTATTACTGTGTTCTTATTACATCGTGATGTATGCAAAAATCCAAAAATATAAATTCTTAACCCATGAACCTATTGCAGCGAGGTGTGTGTTTAGAAGAACTGCACACTTTTCTGTCCATAAACCCCATTTAGATAAGCACAAAAATCAAACAAAAACCCAGAGAGAAAACTACAACAGAGTCAGGGATAAGCCAGTGGAAGTTAAATTAATCTTCCTCAAATTTTAAAGTGCTTAATTTCGCTCTTCTTGGTTATTGGATAATAATTTTTGTCAGTGTCCTCTCCCTACCTGAAAAAATACAGACTTTATCATTATATCTAAGAATGTAATTTACATTTTTACTTCTTTTACAAGGTAAAACTATTTTATTAAACAATAAGAATAAAAAAATTAGGTTATTTTTGGATTGTTTAAAAAAACTTTTTTCTCTGCCTCTTTGAAAGATAATTTTACCCACCTAAAACCTGTACTGATTCTTAAACAGTTCAAAAATTTTGGATTGGTCAATAAGAAGATCGACAAATTTCAGTTTTTATTCATTTTTTTAGATTGTCAAAACAATTTCATAAAGATAGTATTATAATTCCTCATTTCATATAATAAATGTATAAATATAGATTAAAATTCTCATAAGTAACACGATCCAGTGTTGGGGAACTTTTTTCGTCTTCTAGCAAATTACATTCTGCTATTTAGTAGCGACTTGAATGTGCTAATATTTCCGACTCTATTGGCCAAAATTCAAAAACCCAATTGAAAGTTGGCAAAGGGTCCACAGGATGGAGACTGTTATTTAACCCCTTTCCCCTACTCTATTGTTTCACTTTTATTTTCATATAATAAAAATGATATATTGTCATTTTTGCCCCCTTTTTATGCTTATCATGTATGATATGTCAGTAGGAAGTGAAATGTTAGACGTTTTGTGACATGTGCTACTTTATCAATTAAAGATAGGGGGGTGCGATTACATTATATTATAAATATTATCAAGTAAATTTTCAGGTTTCATATTCTTTATCTTTTTTGCAGAGAAGCTACTCTAAAAATCTTAATGTCCGTGTATAAGTTTCTTTTTTTTCTATAACCAGGTTTTTTAAAATGTAAGTCTTGGGAGGAGTTTGGTCTATTTCTCAGGAATCTCCTTACTGAGTCTCTTTATATAGGGGGAAGAGCCACTAGCTTTATTTCTAAAAGTGTCTAATATATACTAAACCATTTAAGTTCTCAGGGAAGCTTCTGGGATGGATTAATGGATATAGGATATATGTGTATTAATTGACAGGGGAAAATTTTCCTTAATTTAGCTTACTAATATGGCTCTCAATTGTTGGTCAGTTAGTTCATCCAGTAAAAGGGTATGGGGTGGATGGGTTAGTAGATATTTTCGCCAGCTGCGAGCATCACTTTTTCAGAATACATGAAAATTTGATGCAACATCCAAGTAATGCAATATCGTTTGATGGTTTAAGGCGACTACATTATTTCTGAATAAAAGTAATGGGATGTTTTTTCGCAAATTTTTTGGTCCACTCTTCCTTTCAATTCGAATGCTTTTCTTGACATAAAAATTGTCTTTTTAACTAATGTAAAACATCCTTTTTTATTTTTCACTTGTGCTTAACTTTAAGATATTTCTCACCTAAAAATTTGATGAACTGAATTTAGTTTCCGAAAGTGTGCGTAGCTTTCGCGTCCTATCTCAATATTTGCTACTAGCTAAAAAAGCTTCAAACTTAAAAGAAAATCAAAATTTGAAAAATTAAAATTTTGAATGTATAATGTATAATGTATAAATCGTTAATACATTAAATCGCTTTTACATTTGACCGGAGTCGCTGAAAATAGGGTCTGCAATAATTGGGTTATCTGCTGTACACTTTAGGAAACTAGGGCTCGAATAGGAAATCCATTTCAGCTGATCAAAAATTTGACAGAGAAAAATTCACTAAACACAAGCGAGATACAAATAAGAAGGGTCGATTTTTTAAAAATATAATATTTTGGGGGGTTATTTTTCTTGTGAGGGCGGAGAATCACCCCCCTAAAAAGTCTGGGTCATGTAATGAGATTTTCTGAGAAAATATCTAGTGGTAAAGGAGATCTTTTAACATACAGAGAGAAAATAGCTTTATACCATCATGGAACTAGAAAGTTTTTTCCCTTAACATAAGTACATACCAATAGTTGTTTATAATACGATGCGAGAAATAACTATTATCTTTTAAAATGTTTTAAAACCCAAATCAAATAAACATATATTTTGGGATTAATTCTACATCTTTCAGTAGTTGACTACAGCTAACTTCGTTCATATGAATATTGTAAAAAAAAAATTATATGATGTACGCCTTTATTATGGTGCTACAAATCATCAAAAAAATAAATGTTTTTTTTTCCTGATAGAGGAATTATATCAGACATAACGGCTTTAAAAGGTTGACCGTTCATTTTCTAAATTATTTTGTATCACCAACTTTATACCTGTTCCATCCTCCATCCTTTAACATCTTTTGTCATTCCTGAGGTCATATTTAATAGTGTTGGCACAGTAGTTATATTGGAGAGTAGCTAAACTTGTGTGTTTGTATGTATGTCTGTCTTTCCGATAGATTGAAGTTCATTCAAAGATTTTAAGAATACAATTTTCAATTTGTTATGTGACTATACACAGAAAAAATATCTTCAGAACCAGGTTTTTATGATTTACGAGTTTGTGATGTGACTATATACAGTAGAAATATCTTTAGAACCAGGTTTTTATGATTTACGACATTGTGATGTGACTATACACAGTAGAAATATCTTTAGAACCAGGTTTTTATGATTTACAACATTGTGATGTGACGATACACAGTAGAAATATCTTCAGAACCAGCTTTTTATGATTTACGAGTTTGTGATGTGACTATATACAGTAGAAATATCTTTAGAACCAGGTTTTTATGATTTACGACATTGTGATGTGACTATACACAGTGGAAATATCTTTAGAACCAGGTTTTTATGATTTACGACATTGTGATGTGACTATATACAGTAGAAATATCTTTAGAACCAGGTTTTTATGATTTACTGCAGCATTGTGATGTGACTATACACAGTAGAAATATCTTTAGAACCAGGTTTTTATAATTTACGAGTTTGTGATGTGACTATACACAGTAGAAATATCTTTAGAACCAGGTTTTTTTTATGATTTACGACTTTGTGATGTGACTATACACAGTAGAAATATCTTTAGAACCAGGTTTTTATGATTTACGACATTGTGATGTGACTGTACACAGAGCAAATATCTTTAGAACCAGGTTTTTATGATTTACGACATTGTGATGTGACTATACACAGTAGAAATATCTTTAGAACCAGGTTTTTATGATTTACGACATTGTGATGTGACTATACACAGTAGAAATATCTTTAGAACCAGGTTTTTATGATTTACGACATTGTGATGTGACTATACACAGTAGAAATATCTTTAGAACCAGGTTTTTATGATTTACGACATTGTGATGTGACTATACACAGTAGAAATATCTTTAGAACCAGGTTTTTATGATTTACGACATTGTGATGTGACTATACACAGTAGAAATATCTTTAGAACCAGGTTTTTATGATTTACGACATTGTGATGTGACTATACACAGTAGAAATATCTTTAGAACCAGGTTTTTATGATTTACGACATTGTGATGTGACTATACACAGTAGAAATATCTTTAGAACCAGGTTTTTATGATTTACGACATTGTGATGTGACTATACACAGTAGAAATATCTTTAGAACCAGGTTTTTATGATTTACGACATTGTGATGTGACTATACACAGTAGAAGTATCTTTAGAACCAGGTTTTTATAATTTACGAGTTTGTGATGTGACTATACACAGTAGAAATATCTTTAGAACCAGGTTTTTTTTATGATTTACGACTTTGTGATGTGACTATACACAGTAGAAATATCTTTAGAACCAGGTTTTTATGATTTACGACATTGTGATGTGACTATACACAGTAGAAATATCTTTAGAACCAGGTTTTTATGATTTACGACATTGTGATGTGACTATACACAGTAGAAATATCTTTAGAACCAGGTTTTTATGATTTACGACATTGTGATGTGACTATACACAGTAGAAATATCTTTAGAACCAGGTTTTTATGATTTACGACATTGTGATGTGACTATACACAGTAGAAGTATCTTTAGAACCAGGTTTTTATAATTTACGAGTTTGTGATGTGACTATACACAGTAGAAATATCTTTAGAACCAGGTTTTTTTTATGATTTACGACTTTGTGATGTGACTATACACAGTAGAAATATCTTTAGAACCAGGTTTTTATGATTTACGACATTGTGATGTGACTGTACACAGAGCAAATATCTTTAGAACCAGGTTTTTATGATTTACGACATTGTGATGTGACTATACACAGTAGAAATATCTTTAGAACCAGGTTTTTATGATTTACGACATTGTGATGTGACTATACACAGGAAATATCTTTCAAAAGTTTTTATCTTTAACTCTCTGTGTCGCGTTCTGCTAAGGGTTACGGGGATAGAATAATGAAAGATAAAATGTTAATAAAAGCTGCTAGTTAACACATCTGTATTACTTTCAATAGACACTCCCCCCCCCCCCTTATCTCTTGATGGAATCGCTTCCCCATGTCGTTATTAATAGAACGACAGACAAATTGACGGAATAAATTAGTTGTAGAGTAGATGCTCTTTAGTTAGGTAAATCCCAATAGATATATCCTATTATAATTAAATGAAATTTTTACCTATATTAATTTTGGCTTATTTTCTATTTCTAGGAATGTCCTTTTTTGAACATTTTGTAATAAGACAAAAATACTATGATATCGGCATGTTAAATGCGACACAAGATGAGCAAAATTAACCCTTTTTCTTAAAACTTGTCAGGTGGAGGGTGGAGAAAATTCAGGTTATGTACAAGGGTAGATGAATTAAAACTAATTTAGTGATTTTCATTTTTGATCTTCTGATATTAACTCCAGTGGCTTCTCCACTAGTTTCTGTAGTCTAAAATGACCAATATAGAATACTTATAGATAGTACGTTTAAATGCACTAATAGCCAAACTATTGCATACAATCAACACTTTAATTGAACGATCTTTGTCTGACTCTGAAAGACCTAACTGTAAATGGTAAAACGTTACACCTGTTTTGGGCCAGGGAATTTCTGCTTCTATTTATATCGTGCATCTTTCACCGTCTTTAGCTATGACACAGTTTGTGCTGAGATTCGAACTAATAACCTATTCTAAGAAGGGTAGAGGCTTGGGTATTACCTACAGATCTTAAGGGATAAGACCATGGCCAATAAAATGATAAACATACATCCTCAATGATGATACACAAAATTACCCCTTTTTAAAGATAACAATTAGTATTGAAAACTTTGGACAATCAACTTAATGAATAGATTAATAAAAGCCCCAAATTTGTGTAATCCAAGGAATAAGAAAACGTAATTATAAAACTTTCGAGACTACCTGGTTGCACAACTTTGGCATATCTCTTAGTCCCGTGCCTCATTAAACATTCATATCTCTTCTCCTCAACTTTACAGCAAGGTTTTTTCAGGAAAGAAAAATAAAATTTATGCATGTTAATTTTGAACCAATTTGCGCCCACCTCCATCTTATTTTTCACCGTTGCCTCTAGGGGCATTTATGTTTTTATGATCAGTTTTTATGATCAACATCCTAAAAATTGTATGTAAACAGTGCATCGAAATTAGTTGCGCCTGTTTTTTGACCAAGGATTCGAAAAGTTAGAGGGACAAAGTGTCTTTAAAAAATCAGCCATGTGACGTCATAATAATGAGGGATTATCCATCTCTTTTTTAAGGTTTTTCTTTCTCACTTCTCCTCTCATTTCCACCATTTGCATGACGTCACATGGCTGGTTTTTGAGGCACTTCATAGAAAAGTTTTACAAAAATTAGTTATTTTAGAGAGGGGTCCGATACAAGCTTCCAAGGAAATTATTTCATCAAAAGTTTTTTTGTTCCTGTAGTTTGTATGTGTTTATAAATGTTACTTTTTACACAGAGTTATACATTCTAAGATTAAAACTTGAAAATACACATTATTCAAAACTTTAAATGCAATACATTTGTGGCGCAGCAAAAATAAGTTAAAACTATAAAAGTTATTTATCGCATCGTATTATAGAAAGATTTCCGTTCATATTTATAACATAAGAAATAAAATATAAGATTAAAACCAGTTGTGTTATCCCCAAGTGCCCGAAGGCCCGATCTAACAAAACTGATAAGAATTTTATGATTTTTATTTTAATATTCGTGGAAATTTAACTGAATACGATGCTATACGTGATTTTTCGGTTCTAATCAAGCGGTGGTACTTCCCCCCAAAATAGTTATAAACCTTTCCAGAGCCAATAGGAAGCTACATTGCAAAGGAGAACCATAAAAGATCAGCGATATCGAGATCCTTCGGTACAGACAGACAGACACACATATCCTGTTACTTTTTTGAAAGGATTTAAAGCCGCCAAAATGAAATGTTTAAAATTGTAAAATAAGGTACTAAATTAGCAAACCCTTAATACAGTGCAAATAAAATCTCATGTTTTCTTACATTTTTTACTTGTTTTTCTGCACAGTTTGATAAACTTTTGATTAAAAAAGAAATTGTTTTTGTGTTTGCTTGTCAGAAAATTATTTCACTTCATACGGCCGGACAACAGAGTTTCTTAGAGAATTATTCAAGGACTATGTTCAAAAAAAATTGCCAAGAACGTTCAAACTTTCATTTTAAGGGAGAGTAAAAAATCTCAAAAGGGAGGAGGAAATTCTGCAACAAGAGGAATAAACTGTAATTCAGCAAAGAAAGGAATAAACTTGTAAAAGTTACAGGGGGTAAGGGTTAATTACCCACCTATTTTATTTTCTATACCGACAATCTAAGCATATAGAATCTGCTATTATTATTTGAAACATCAAACAAAAATACAAAAAAATGTACAAAAAATCACCGAAATTGGTAGACAGATAGACGCTTTTAGAAAATAGGGGTTTTGCAATGCTGTTTAACATTGCAAAAAGGGTTGTTTTTAGGGAAAACGCGAAGCTTTGTAAAAATGGTCTTCTAGTCCATAGAATTATCCTTATATTAAACAGTTCTTTATGTAAGTTATTCAGCCTGTTTGTTCCTTAAAATCTCAAAAACAGATGGTCATATGGAGTTCTCATTTTCAAAGAAGCTTTGTACTTGTTCTCAAGGATGTCCAAGATATTAATTTAAAGGGGTAAGCTTTTGATGAATAAGATGTCACTGTTCTTTGTGGCAATGGGCGCAGCTGCAATCCTGCAGGATGTCTTTGTCTGTGTGTTTGTACCAAAGGATCTCGCTAACCGCTGAACCGATCGGGTTCTCCTTAACAGGGTAGATTCTCATAGGTCCAGGGAAGGTTTATAACTATTTTGGGGGAGGGTACCACCACCCTCCCAAGAGAAATCACAAAAAAATCTAGTTTTGTTTTACGTTTCTTGATTTAACAAAGAGAATTCAACGAAACATAAACGTCAAACGCAACTTAGACATAAACATTTAAAGTGCCACTTGGGGCCTCTAGGGGCGTAGCCGCTAGTACAGAGATATAATCGACATAAACAATTAAAATTACATTTCATAACCATTTTTAATGCGGGTAGGGTGTGGGGCTGGGATGGGTGATCAATTTATCTACCCACCAACTCATCCCTGGATCACTGAAATTGAGTGACGGCAGGGAAATTAGGGTAATTACAGGGAGGTTGTGGACAATGACGGCTTATTTAAACAGCCCAAACTTTGATTAAGTATCTACAACCTAAAATGTTTGGAATTTGCACATGATATTTAAGAAAGCAAAATTCATCTCCATTCTCTTATCCCTTTCTCCTTGGAGGTAATTACGAGTTTGCAAACATTTACAGATTTTTTTAACAAGGATGACATGAACCATAATCAGGCAAACGTACGGCAATAATTATATACAGATTATGCCAATAGAAACCATTTTTTTCGTAGAAAAGTTTTGCTTATTAAGCGGTTTTTTGATAATACCTGTTAATAAACTATCACATCAACAAAAAGAACTATCTATGATAGTTATTAATTGCATCGTGTTATAGACAGCTTTCCGCGGTTATTTAAATGACAATAATAAGAAGATTGAAACCAGTTTTGTTAGCCCCGATTTTAATATTCGTAGGAATTGTCTGTGATACGATTCTATACATGATTTTTTGGTATGTCTGAGAAACGGTTTTAATCTAGCGGATATTAATCAGTTTGGAAGCCATACTGGAAAGTAAATGATTGCATCTGTTTCAATGTCATGCCAATATGCTTTCATTAACCAATAGAAATGTTAGAGGCAAAATAGTTTATGTGTAATACACAAAGAGAGATAGGAGACAATTGAATAAAAATGATGATTCTTCTCCCAAAATTTATAAACCAGTTTTTGCCACTTGTAGCTTAAATATCAAACATGTTGGAACGGACAAAAGAACACAAAATAATCAGGGAGGGAGGGGACATTGGGCTGTTTATTACACTAGTCCCCAAAGTCATATTAATGTTTTCATGTTTATTTGCTTGACAACCTTAGGGCCTTTATTTGAATTTTGAGTGGTTGGTTCATTTGTTTAAACGTTTGAACCACTAATTATAATCTACAGATGGGGTAACTTTGTGTATCATTATTGGGAATGTACATCAATTTATCGGCCATTGTCTTATCTCTTAAGATCCATGCAAAATAATACTCTCAATCTTTTCCACCACTAACTTTGTATAAAATTGTGGAGCTATGAAGATTAATTAATCGTTCATTGGGTTCCAGGAAAAACGCAGGTGTCCCAAACGCAGGAGTGGACAAACGCAGTAGTGTTGTTGTTGAAATGATTTATTCGTTTTACAGAAATAATCATACATCATATAATAAGTAAAATAAGAAAAAAATGATAAATTAGATACGTGTTAGTAAGTTAAGGGTTATGAAATATTTATAACTAACATAAAAAAAACTAACTACACAATTAAAATGATAATGTTTGAATTGGTTTGGTGTTTGTGTTTCAGTTTGTTAAGAGTTGATTGGTTTCATTGATAGCAAGCATTTTGGGCAGGAGTAGACTGTGGAGTGGGAGGTTTCCAGTTTAAGCTTACTGGGCATTTTTCGGGACTTACAAAATTGAGGAAAGGTCAAAATTGTAAGGTAGCCTACAAAAAAGGCTACAAAAGTTCTTGCCATGGATTTCTAAATTTCACTTGACGTGTACCGCTCCAAAGCCAGGCGGGTGAAGTTTACCCCATAAAAAATGGGGGAGGCTGCAACAGAATAAAAGGGAAACTTATTCCCTTTTCACACACACCAACTAGATATAATTAAGCACAATGATTTTAAGCGGGAATTCAAACCTCAGGCATATATGTGGGAAGGTGAGGGATGGGGTTGAAGGCAGGCAGAAGTTTGTAGGGGAGAGAGGTGGTGAGACTGTCATATTGGTGATGAGGGTGGGGGGCATTTTGGCGGGCAGAATAGGTTGGAGTCAAATTTCCAAACAATAAAGCAGACAAAGGAAATTAAATGACTCGAAAAAGCTTGAATTGATGAAGCAGGAAAAAAAGCAGGCAGACAGAAAAATGTTTCTTCTAATCTTCTCCAGTGATGGCAGGAATCGTCTGTGCCCAATTACCAACATTTTCTTCACAGCACCTATCGGAAAACTGCGAAGATTTTATTATGCACTCATAACAAAGAATATTGACACAATTAGCGCGCGTAGGGGATAGAGCGCCACACATGCGTGTTGCTCTCTCCGCATCCTAAAGCAGACTCAAACGCAGTAGTGTTAAAATATTAATTTAATTAAGTATTTCTATACAGACTAGGTTAGGTTAAGTTAAGAATGTAGAAATAAGTCCCCTGCAGGGGTTAGGTATTAAAAAAACCTAAAAGAAGGTCTAAAATAGGTTAGGTTAGGTTAAGTGTCCACTCCTGCGTTTGTCCACTTCTGCGTTTGGGACTCCTGCATTTGTCATAGGACCGTTCATTGTCCTATCCATGAAGATAAAATTGCTTTGTTAATGCATAGCATGTCATCCTTGTTAATAAAAGTATTATGCTTTGTAATTATATTTTATTTAATTGTTAGGTAAACATAAATTTTTTTGACAATTATTTCCTTTAATTTTGCATTTCTAAAACCATAACATTAACAATGTGGGGCAAATGTATAAAAAATAAGATTGTTTAGTGTTCTATATATTGCAAAAAATTCTGTCATAAAATACATTTTTTTAATTTGTAGAAATTGTCAAATTCACTTTTTCTAAAATTGAAAAAAAGATGCCTAGTGTATTAAGTCTGTATATCAAGGTATAAATAAAATTCAAACATTATATTTTCTAGTATATTGTTTTTTTTAATGAGGGATATCATTTTCAAAGCATATTTCTAGCTTATTTTTCAACAAAAAAAATCAATACTGGCAATCTCATTTTATCTTTGCAGAATCCAAAATAAAGTTCAGAAAGAAAAATACCCCTGTAATTCTTCCCTTGCCCCACTGTGTGTGCCTTGGTTTTATAAGGGGGGTGTATTCACTTTCGCATTATATCACAATCACATATTCGCAAAAAGAGAATAGAGGGAGTCAATATAAGTATAAGTTTTATAAGCAATCACTCTTAAATGTTGACTCAAAAACTTTTGTTACTTTTATTAGTTGTTGATTGGTTGGTTCCAATCATCAATATCCAAACTTTTTCTTTAACCTTAATTTTTATCTTTATTAAGGGCTTATTTCGTAAATAATCATTCGGGATGCATTTTGATTTTTGTCTTATCCCTTAAGATCCCTGGAATGTATATATGAAAGTTTATTGGAAAATTGAAATTATTTTTTTTTCTTGTTAATATATACTGAAATAATAAAATGAAAGTCTTTAATCCAATTATTCTCTACTATTACACATATAAAAGATACTGAAGGGCAATTATGCCCATAAGTAACGCAGCAATAACAATCTAATTAATATTTAAGAATATATAAGGTAACAGGATGTATTACTGTCTTCTTCTTATTTAATAATTTATTCCTTTAAGAACAATCTATACATAATTAAATTTATCTGTTTGTGTGTTTAGTGAAGGATATCGCTAACCGCCAAACCGATATGGTTATCCTTAATAGTGTAGCATCTCATAGGTCCGGGGTAGGTTTTTAACCATTTTTGGAGTTGTACCAAAATTATTCTAATAGTAATTCCTCGTAGAAAAAAATGACCACTCCAAAAAAAACATTTCTTTTAAACTTTATTATGGAGGCCTCTAGGGTTATAGGCGCTAGTAGTGAAAAAACAATGCAAAAAATACCTTTATTACATCTAATTCATCTTTGTTTTTAGATTTTCAATATCAATTTTAAAGGGAAATGTAATCTTAATTTATTTTACTAATACTGATGTATTGACGAACGTACGGAAGATCCTTTTTATATAATAGCGGCTCTATTTATAAAATACATAATATTCATAAAATTTAATTCTTTCAAGCGTGAGAAATATGATATTAAAATTTTTGAATTTCATTAAGATTACAATTTTGTTGTTTCTAATGGTAAAATATTCAAATAAAACCAGGAATAAATGGAATGATTATTTAACAGAAGGAAAAACTAATTTGCCTCCAACTTTTCCTATAGTGGAAATGGACATATTGATAAAAAGAAAGGAAATAACTAATTTTGACTGGATGTCTTTCTGTGTCTAGATGATGATTAAAATCTCTGCTGGATCTATTGGGAACACAGTAATAGTGTCTTACTGATTATGACGTAACAAAAAAAATTAGCCAATGAGAGGCCGTTATTGACCAATGGTAAAATTTATTGGAGATGCGATCCTCAATTTTCAAATTCTTTGAACGTACATATGAGACTTTTACAGAAATGCTTCGCATCCACAACTATCTATCTACGCTTGATATAAAATCAACACTTTATAGATCATATTATGAACCTTTGATTGACACGTGCCCTGCAATTAACTAGTAGCACTCAGGGGCAAGACATAATTACTTTAGCTAGGCCCAAGGCATTATTTGTATCAATTTATGCATTCATAGGCCTGTCTCTACCTATATGATACCAAATACGGGTGACGACAGCCTATTCATGGTAATCTGTATGTGATTTGCTAATAGTATATGTTTATTAAAGATATTATGTTTATAGTTAATGTAATCATATAAACAACCAGTACATATATGTATGCCTACAACCATGCCTGATTTACGTCACATATTAACACACAGATATTTAATTGCACAGACAAACACTAAAATCCTGGTCCAGAGCTAATGTTATAGCATGTACCTCTTGAATTTATTCAGTTATTTATTAACTCTCCTACCATCAACTTCTCTTTCTGGCTTTAAAAGGTAATGACTTAGTTGTTTGGCATGCATTGTAGTTTAAATTTAGGCCCCTTAGTACTTAGCATGAATTGAGCTCAGGCCTTATGTTAGAATTCTAACACTTAGCACAATTCACTGCTTGGGACTTAGGGCACATTTCTGTCCTACTCTACTTATAATTTTAACACTTATCCTGTAAATATTTTCACACTTAACTTATGCACTTGTAATATAAATACACTTTATAAAAACATTTTCCTTCCTTAATACTTAATATACTTATATAATTCTGATCGAATATCAAAACCAACCATTTATTCTTAGGTTAAAGCAACATAATACTTCGCGTGGGTCTTTTGTTGAGCTTCCACCAGCTCAACCAAATTCGTATTATACTTGTGGGAATAGAGGGTTAAGCATTCTAAACAAACGAACCGACGATGAGAATGTCTATGTGTATTGCATTAAAATTAGGTTTTAGTAGTACTCATAGAAGAGCGGTCTCCATACCTAAATATGGACAAACGCCCCATTCGCACACACAATGGTGCAACTTACCGGTTGTATCTTGGAAAATTTTACTTCATAAATTTTTTTTTCTTCTTTTTCCTTACCGTACCCGAACCGCCTAAGGCAGGTATTTTTACCAAAATCGAATAATTGTAGCTATGGCAAAATCGGATTTACCAAAACCTGTGATACTATTTGAGAGCAAGGTTAGGACTATGAGGCGTTTGAAGAGATAGGGACTGAAAGGCACGACACAAATGCAATTGAGAGCCTCGTGTACGAGCAGTTGCACTAGCTGACACTCTAGAGGCCCTAGAGAATGCTAGCATATTTGTGGCCATTGGTCGCCGCCCTATAAGGACACTCGCACTGGTTGACACTCTAGAGGCCCTAGAGAATACCAGCACACCGGCACCTCCATGTCCGCCTCTCTTTAGTAAAACACTTGATTTGGAATAATCTATGATTGAGCTATGTGCAAAATTTTGATTTCTGGACTTAGTCAGAATTTTGAAATTTAGGAGTTGTGCTAGGTGGCGGAGTATATATAAATCTTCGGACTTAGTATGATTTTTACTTATTCGAAAATTCTCTAAGTGTTGAAATACTTGAATCTTTGATACTTAAACCAGAACTTATTAAGAATCAAGCATGGAGTAACTTTTCATTTATAAGCTATCAAAATACTATTTGTAAAGGACCATTTTGAACTGTCTTATTAAATGAAAACTTAGGAGCAAATCCTATAGAACACGGGAAACGCTGTTAGTTGGGATACATATTGTCTTTGGAGCCATGTTTCTGAAACAATATGCCGAAAGCAGTTAGTACTCTTGAGTCGTAGTAAAGGGCCAAAAGATTATTACAAACTTGTAGCATTTATACTCAAGTTAGACTGTACTAATACTTTGGTGCCGTTAGAACCGATTTTCTGAGATTTGCACTTACTTATACATGCCTAGGACTTATATTCTTAATGCAATTCTGATTTATATGCGGATGTATCAAAATAACTATCGCCTCTAAAATTTTGAGTTAAACAAAATATTTCAAAGTCTCAAAGATATTCTCAACATCGATCGGTTGGAATGATATAAGTGTAGACAAATTGCTGTATGCAATCAGAGAAATAACTCCAGAGACTTCCTGAGACTCTGAGCAAAATATTCCACTTTTGGACTTGGCACCGTTTCTATTTCTTTTGTTACAGAGAGAATCTCGAATTTCTGGACTTATAGTAATTTTTATGAAACTGTGAATTTGGTTGGAAATTTACCAAAATTCGGACTTGTAATAATTACGATTTTTCCAATTAGATTAACAAATTTCATTTTCCACACTTAAAAGAAAATTTTGTCTTAGAGTATTTTTGTCTTAGCCAAAATATTCCAATTATGGACTTAGAGAGATTCTATTTCTTTTGGTGAAGGATAATTCTAACACTCTAATACTTTATAATTTTAAAATCCTTAACTTAGCGAGACTTGCATTTAGTCAAAATATTCCAACAGTGGACTTAGAGTGATTCTATTTCTTTTGACTTATAGGCAATCTCTAAAGTAGCGTTGTGAATGAACTGTTAGGAAATTTCATCTCGGACAAAATATTCCACGTCTGGACTTAGAGTAATTCTATTTCTTTTGTCTCAAGAAAAAATTCACTAATTTTGTACTTAGCATAATTTCATTGAAAGGTTATGGACTTAGTCAAAATTCACTAATTTTGTACTTAGCATAATTTCATTGAAAGGTTATGGACTTAGTCAAAATTCACTAACTTTGTACTTAGTATAATTTCAATAAGAAAAATTTTTTTTGACTTAGTCAAAATTTGCAAATTTTTGTACTTAAGATATTTTTAGATTTTTTTTTCCAAGCCAAAATTTATTGATTTTGTACTTAGAATAATTTCATTAGAAACTTTTTGGACTTAGTCAAAATTTTCCAACTTTGGACTTAGAGTGATTCTATTTTATTTTGACTTAGAAAGTTTTTAATTCAATCTTAACTTAGAATTTTTTTGTATGTTCTTTACAAACATATACATAAATACAATAAACAGTTCACTCAACAATAAGTAGGACATGAAAACTAAATTTTTACTTGCTTTGCTAATGCTAAAATTTCTATTTCATGTGCCGCCAGAATTCAACAGACAACTTGAGAAGAGTTATAAACCATCAATCATTAGTGATAGTGAATATTAGTGATTTAAAAGTATAGTCAACAACCTAAGCCCTATATGTAATTTAAAAGCACACTTATAAGAGACAAAGTTCTAGTAACCAAACGCAGCAAAAGGTTGCAGCAGCCTATCTTGGGAGTCTTGGGACGTCTCTAAAAGAAGTAGCAAGTAATATTGGAAGTACTCTACTGTCTTTATAAACATCCGGATTAAAACAAAGAAAGAACATTTTCTTTTTATACCATTGAGAAAATTTAATTTTACTTAGGATTATTAGCATAAAGTCTATAACCAAGTAAGATAAAGTGTGTACATATAGTTCATAATCTTTATAATCTAAAATTGTTACCTTTTTTAGAAAAAAAGTGCACTAATTCAGCTAATTTGATTTTCAATAATATTTGACCAAGCAATAACACCAACCTTGTAGTCTACTTTAAAGAGTTTGATTGACAACTTCCAGCGTATAGATTGATCACCTTGCGTAGGATATCACACTTCAGTAAGACACATAGAATATTGTGTTCTCACTAATTAAGTGGAGCACATCCGGTCTATAATAACCTTGAAAACAAACTGATTATATTCATATATATAGGACAATCTAAATTGAGTCTCAATAATATAGTTATAAGGATTGAAATCACAAGTGAAGCCCCATAATAATTCGCGAATAATACTTAATAGGATTGGTAGGCATACCCTAATACAACTATAAGTATTGGGTGCGAGATCTTTGATATTCAGGCAAAACAGTTGCAATACTATTAGAATATAGACGATCCTTTGGGAGTGAACCTTAGTAAGTTATATTCATAAAGCCTTACAGGAATAAGCAGATTGTAAGCTACATATCCTTAGAGTGAAGTAAGAATTCAACAAGGATTATAAATTGCTGTTTTTCTCAACAATAACATTTGCTAGGAAAAGTCGACGCCTAAGCAAATAACAGTTAATTTGTGATAGTATATTAGCATACCCAAATTAACTTCGCTGCAAACTTTAACATTCTATCTAACTTTATAGCTAATTTGTATAGCTAACCAACCCACATTAGCTTTGTAAGCAAACATAGAATAAATCTAAGTAAAAGTGTTTCTACAGTTGAGCTTAATTAAGGATAAGAGTGCATTAGCGCACACTCCAGAATAAGATTCCAAGCTCACACGCAAGCATTCACGACGTAGAAACAACTGTAGGTGAAGTAGACAATACATACTCATCTATATTTAACAATTTTAAAAGAAAAATTTGTTATTGTAAACAATTCCTGATTGTTTTAACGTTAAGCGCATTAGTCGGTTTCTTCTTGTACCTCTGCTATTTAAATCCTAAAATAGTACAACATCTCATAAGCTTCTTTAAAGAACTCATAGAAAGTTTAAAAGCTTTAAGCTAGCTGTAATGCCATTATTTAATAAAAGTAAGAAAGATGACAACGCTGAAAAGGCGAACACTCCACGTCGAGGACGCTCGACGACGCCTGGAAGAAGAACTCCGTCAGCTGATGCAGCTTCTGCAGGAGATGATACACGAAGAGAGGAACCAATGCCCAACCAGGAGGAACCAGAACAGAATGGTGAGAGAACCAAGACGCCAGAACCAGACAGGGAATCTGTAAGATCCATACCCATGCGAGAGGACTCACCAGATGCACTGATCAGAGATCGATATGTTAGAGCAACACTATCAGATCCTCTGGGAAATTTCCTGTTCCCACAATTCCTGGATACAATAAGACTTTGTAACCCCAACCTACGTGTGGACTCAGAAATGATGAGGAACTTCTGTACCAACTACACACAGAGTATGAGGGAATACAAAGAGGAACAAAGACGTGAAGTTGAGTTAGAGGCCCAGCGTATTGTACAAGAGGAGAATGACAAACGCACTCAACGACACTTCAGTAACTTCACCAACCAAACTGGAATTAAACCACCAAGCAGCTATGCAAGTAAGAGCACCCTAAGCAACGATCAAAAGCTTAAGTTAGCCAATGGAACCTTCCCTCTAAAGCATTGCTTCAAAGGAGACGGCAAACCACCCTACATTACTGATTACCTATCAGAGATGAACACTGCTCAGGAGTTATGTAACCTCTCAAGATCAGAATTTGAAACCTTTATGCTTAGAACCACAACTGGCGAAGCATATACTACCATCCAGCAGAGTTTCAATCTTGGACTATCTATTGAAAGTGTCTACAATAGCTTACTGCTACAGTATGATATACTCATCAGCCCACAGGAAGCTCAAGCTAAGCTGATAGCCTTTAAGGGAACCAAAGCCATGTCATTCCCTAAGCTTGTCAGTACAATTCAGAATCTTGCCAGCAGAGCCGCTGTTCATTATACAGACAAGAAGGAAAGACAGAATGTATTCAACATAACTGCAGTGGAGGCACTCAAACGTAGCTTACCAACAAATAGCCGCAATATAGCATCTGAAAACCATCACAATCTCACACATGATCTTGGAAGATCCCCTACATATCATGAGTTGACCGCTTCCATGTATCCTAGAACTGAAGACCTAGATCTGGACCTACAGCAGAATGGTGTATCAGCCAGTTACAATGGAGACTTATCGCTTCATAAAAAGACAAACAACACCAACTACTCACATGACAGGGATACAAGAATGAACAGAGACAAACAGCCTGCTAAAGTTGCCGCTACGTCAAGCTATTATAAAAGGCCAACAGTTAGAGAAGTTACTGCTAAACCAGCCTATCCTAAAACCTACAACAGAGAAAACAGGGATAATAGAGATAGACAACCACAAAAGAACACCAAACAAGATTATCATATCTCCTATGGTACATCCAATAAGCGCTACTGCGGTGCATGTGGTCAAAATTCCCACAAAATATCAGATGGATGCAGACTACTGTGCGATGACCAAGGACGACAATATCAAACAGCACTAACATCCGGATACTGCCCAAGCTGTCACAAGAAGTATGGCAAAGACCTATACCACGCGCAACACCTATGCCCTGGACGACCAGCAATGATGGAACTGTACCATAGTGGTAAAGTAAGACCTGGTGGTGTGTTCAGACAGGCATATGAAGAATGGGTTGAGGCCAAAGCCAATGGACAATCCAAGGAGCGTGGCAGAACAGGTAGGGTTAACGCTATCACCGTTCGAATGGATCCAAACGACCCCAAGATTTTAGCGGTAGATAGTTCTGCAGCTATCATGGATGAAAATAGGAAAATGTACCTGAACTGCTCCGGCTGTATGTCAAATGGAAACTACGATGTATACATGACAGCTTTGTTTGACTCAGCAGCAGACAGAAATATCATGTCAACCAGCTATTTTGGTATGTTATTTGGAGTACAACAAAATGAGGTTAAGAACCATCTGGAAAAGAGTGACATGGTTCTTGTCAGCTATTCTGGACACAAAATCCCAGTAGCTGGAGAAATAACTCTCATGATTCGTCTCACACAATTCTCAGGCATCTATAGACCAGTACCATTTATGATTGTACCTGAGGAACACAAGAATGTCACACCTATGATCATTGGAATGAACGGCATTAGAGATCTCCAATTAGGGTTGACTTTCGTTGCGGATAATCACCCGCCAGCACCATATCTATACTCTATGTTCCATCCTGGGAGAGTACTAGATAGCCTGTTCTGTTCTGATTATGAGTTACAACTCTGCACAGGGACAATAGACAAAATTGAGCCTAATGAAACTCAGACTATAGAAATGAACATCAACCATTTCTTCAACTTAGCTCCTGGAACAAAAGTCATTCTCAGCGATGACCACATTGCTAATGATAGAAATGGAGGAATCAAAATTCAGCCTGGACAAACGCAACTGACTGTCAACAACCGAGGACAACTTAGTGGAAGAGCAATGATAACAAATGTCACTGAAAATGCAATCACTAACACTGTTATCACCGGATACTTGGAACCCAGCAACCAATTTGTAGTCAAGGAAATCACCACAGACTTTGATTTCACACAATCATTCCTACACAATGTATCTGTGACAACTGAGCTAGATGAGATTGTACAGGCCCTGGAACAACACGCAGAGAAAGCTACGGCTCCAGCCATCAATCAGATCTCACTAGACACCAGAAACAATTCAGTCCAACTCTTATAGCTACCAAAATACAGCGCCATCAATCTGGTAGAACGATCTTTCCCTTTAGCTGATGGATATATACCGAATCCTACAGCTATAAACAATGACACTCCAGTACCAGGAGTAGCCTTATCTGATTACCGATCTAATATTGATGAAATTCTAACTACACCAGATCCTGAAAAGAATAAACTTTTTGAAAATAGTGATGACGTTATTGAACTTGGCTTAAAACATATAGCTGAATCTGATAACCTCATGGACTACGTAACAGAACCTACTGGCTACAGTGTGCCTAAGGATCAGTTTGTTAAACCAGAGGATCTTGTGGTGCTGTCAGACTATCCACCAGAGGTAAGACATTATATAGAAGACATATTCCTAAAATCTTACCCTGATATCATATCTACACATTCTACTGATAGAGGTAACATGAGTAAATATCTAGGCAATTATACAATTAGACTAAAACCTGGTCAAACTTTACCCCAGCATAAGAAATTATATTATTTATCACCCATAGAGAAAATGCAAATGCAATCTATTTTAGAGTTTTTGTTAAAGAACGGCACCATTGAAAGAGCTAATTTGGATGGGGATTCCTATAACAACTATGCAAGCCCAGCATATCTGATTCCAAAGTCGGATCAGGGGAGCTGTCCTCGTTTAATTGTAAATTTTCAACAATTGAATCCTTGTCTGCAGTCTGAACCTGCACTGCTACCCACAGCAGAAAATTTGATTCAGTCACTAAGGGATAAATTTGTGCATAGTAGTAGTGACATGGCTAACGCCTTTCATAGTATAACGCTAGAACCTTCTTGCAGAGACCTAACATTGTTTGCAACCCCATTAGGAGCTTTTAGACACGCATCCTTACCAACCGGCATTAAGACTTCACCTGAAAGTCTATCACGCTTTATGGAAAAGATATTACACTGGGAATTGGTTTATGATGATAATGGTAATGTTGTAATGGACGGTGATTTAGCCAAGATGGTATACTCACCTATCCCAGAAGTCCAACACATTTACGATGATTTCATTGTCTCAACTGAACTAGCTAAAACTAGATCAGAATCATTGAATATACATTTTAAGATTTTGAAGAAAGTTATGGGGAGAATACACACGCATAAAGGAAAGATTAGTTTAAAGAAATCACAACTTTTTAAAAGTAGGGTAAATTTCTTTGGGTTCTTCATTTTACATAATTATTGCTGTGTAGATCAAAGGCGAGTACAAAAACTTCTAAATATTCCCATGCCTACTGATATTACTATAATGATATCTTTTATGGGAGTACTACAAAGTATGCATAAACATTTAAGATTCGATATTATGGCTCCTACACATATTCTAACTTCACTTACTTCTACTAGAATAGGTAAAACTTTTGTCCCAACTCCAGAACAAAGACAAGCATTCGAAGACATTAAGAAAGCTTTAGCTTCAGGACCAATTTTTAGCAAATTAGTTAACTTATCGGCACCTAAGATTATCTTATCAGACGCAGCCGGCACCTCAACTGGCTCATATTCGGCAGTCTTAGCGCAAATAGTGACACCAGAATTACAGGCTAAAACCCTACCCCCTGGGCTAAACTTCGATGACCCTGTACACCATGTTATTTATGATAATAGGTTACCAATTTTACCCCTACCTTTGCAGAATGAAGGTGAAAACATTAAGGATTATGCGAAGCGTATGTCTGAAGATGGACCACCTGAGTTTGAATATTTGGCTAGTAAAACTTTGGGCTATCCTGAAGACACTGTACATAATAGTCTCGGGATATCTTTACAATTGCTTCTAGAACTAAATAAAGTTCAAACACCTTTGACCACTATCCTGCAACGAGCATCAAAAATTATACGTTCTACGATGTTGAGACAAAAGTATATTCAATTTGTATTTAATAATGATAGGGATAAGTTCTTAGAATTTATTCGCAAACTAGAGCATGGATATGTATATCTAGATCCGCAACAACTCATATTTGAAGCTCTTAGTGTAGCTATGTACCGTCCTGTGATAGTTATCACAAATATAGAGGGTGCCAAACCTGTCACTCAACACTGTTCAGACAAAACAAAACCCCCTTTTGTATTTTTACTATATGGACACAAAGAGCAACACATAGTAAGACCCGCAATGGTCTCATCAACCAATAGCTTTAATTTAAAATCTTTAGCGTCTATGTTTGAAATTATCGCATACACCTCAAAGAAAATTACCGTTGCTGAGTCAAGATTACATATCATAGACATTGAAATCCTAGGAATTATTTATGCAGCAAACTCGTTTAGAACTCTAATAGGTCCAAGCTGTGAATGTACTTTGTTAACAGACGCAAAGTGTGCTTACTATCTCTTCAATCCTAAAGCATTAACAGCCGTTAATAAGTTGAAAAGGTGGAATACCACTCTGTTAACGCTAATACCGAAGTTAACAATGTCTTTCTTGAGAGGAGAAGACAATTTGGCAGATTTCTTAACAAGGGCATATAAGGCTACTTTACCAAGCATTAAAAAGGTAGCCCTACCTAAATTTGTTAAATCTGGGTTCGAAGATAGCTTACCCCAATATAAAGTTTGGACTATTGAAGAATGGACACAGTTCATTATGGATAACCCCGACTATTTGGGTTATGATGAACAACCCCCGCAGCCAAAGCAACTAAAACCCAAAATCACCATAAATTCACTTGCCGCAGAACATAGAGTTATAGGCAAAGTACTAAGACCTTTGGAAATCCTAAAAGAAAGGATTAGCATAAAAAATATAATTGCAAACCAAAAAGAGGAATACTCTGATATTTACACACGTTGTCTAACCTCTAAATCAAATACCTACACTTATAAACGACAGAACTACGAACTTAAAGACACGATTCTGTTTACAAAAATAAAAGGAGATTTAAAAGTTTATCTCCCAACCAAACTACTACCAGTATTAGTATGCTATACTCATCTTTTGTTAGTACATAGTGGAGAAATAAAAATGCTTTTGAATATGCAAAATTTCTTCCACCCTAATCTTAAGAAATATGTTAGAAATTACACTAGATCTTGTTTAAATTGTCAACTTCAAAATTCATCTACAAAACTAGAACAAGTAGGAACTTATAGTACAATTTCAAGACCTTTTGAATGTGTAAGTATTGACTACATACAATCCTTACCCCCTTATCGTAGTTATAATCATATCCTCACTATAGTCTGCCAACTAACAGGAATGATTCTTGCATATCCCATGAAATCACTCACATCCCGTGAATTTATAGACAAATTCATGTTTTATTTCTATCCTAATTTCTCCCCCAGACAAATATTGTGTGACAATGCAAAATCATTTTTAGAAAAGCAAAATTTGATATTCTTTGCTTCTATTGGCATCCGAGTTTTGTATTCTACTGCGTACTTTTCACCCTCTAAAGGATTGGTGGAAGCTAGCAACAAAGTAATAAAATGGCCAATCATTAAAATTTTAGCGAAAGACTCAACAACCTCATGGTTATATCTACTACCGTTAATAGTCCGACAATATAATTGCACTAAAATACCAAAAACTGGATTTTCACCCATGGAATTATTATTCGGGACACGTAGCTCCCTGTCTAAACTGTTCTTTGGAGCAATAAAACCGGATGAATATCACCCTGAAATAGCACGCACAGAAGCTTATGTGCAAGACCTCTCAGACGGTATACAAGAAAACCTGGACATTTCAGCAAAAGCTATTGAAAAGGGAAGGGAGGCAAGACTAAAGTATATTAACAAAACCCGCATACACAAACAATTTGATATAGGAGATCTTGTCTTGGTTAGAAATAACACTATTACACCTGGTGTTAACCCCAATCTTAGACCTATCTATCATATTTCACCCTATAGAGTTTTAGATGTAAGCCCTAACAGTTGCACGCTTGAAAGAATTTCTGACAAGAAGACTGAAATATTTAAATACTCTTTCAACGAAATCAAAAAGTTCAAGCCAATTGACGAACATTTTGACACCCTCCCAGAGGAAATAAGGGATATTATCACAAAGCCTTATAATAAACTCACAAATCAAGAGATAGCCACATTAGTTAAAAATGACACACTTCCACTTATATTTCCGGTTAATTCAAAAGATCCACAACCAGGAATACGCGCACACTCACCCTTAGAAACACGAAAAGAAGTGTCACAAAATAAGAAACCATTAGATTCTGATTCGGACATAGAGGACTCAAGTGCTGACGAGGACATGACACTCGATTCCGTATTTATTACCGGAGGTCGACGACTTAGGAAAATAAATGATAGACATGTCAGATTTCGGAATGGCACAAGTTCACAACCATAATTTACATTTCCATTTACCCTGTAAACTTGTGAACAATATGATAATATGTTATTCTAATCTGATAACTAAGTTATCATATTCATGTAAATTTTCCCACTCAAGGCTATATATTCAGTGGTAAAATATACATCTTTTCTCTTCAGCGGGGAGACCAACTATATGCAATATACGTCGACTAAAGAGTCGATCCCTTCAAAAAAACACTTACATAAAAAAAAATTTGCATATAGAGAGTTTTGAATCTGTATAGGCAAACAGAGTCAAACGATTGATACAGATTGTACAAAAATGCGAATGTTACAAATGTTAAATACGCACCCTAAAATATACACAAAAACTATTTAAAAACATTTAATACAAATTGTACAAAGTGTACAAACATAGCAGTACTAATAGGCAACCTATATATATACGCCTTGAATTATGATGAGTTGATTAGTTATTAGAAACTATAACCACTCTACATACAAAAAAAATATGTCAAAAACTTTAATTATAACTTCGGACAGGAAACGCCCACTCAGAATTTTAGTAGTAGTAAACAATAACGATAACTTAAATTTTACCCTGAAATTGAGTCAGTTTACTATAACATATCCACAAGTGAGGAAATCACCAACCTTGTGAAGTACTACAGTTATCACATAACACGTAAGTCTTAACAGAATATCTTACAAAAGTTATAAAATGCAAACTAGATTCCGAAAGCCTATGCCTAGATCACAACGAATTCTACATGAGACCTTCGCAAACCTAGTAGAATATTGTTATAACTTGCTTACGATGATTAAAGAAATGTTAGCGTTTAAAATTAGTTGTGGAATCAGCCAACCTAGTCGTATTGTACGATACTTGCATTGTCGTATACTTAGAAACACTTATAGAGACGCATACAACCGTTTGGTTATACGGTATAGACAGCAAGAGTATAGAAACCGACAGACTATAACAGACGAATTACGGGCAGTAGCACGCCAAATAGAGAATCTGAGAGACACAGTCCTTCTTATTTCTGGACATTGTACTCTCCCCACTATCCACGAAGAGTAAACTAGATTACAACTGATTCTTATAATCTGATTTCTAAACAAAGACGTACGGACGTATCCTAACGATATAAAAGTTTTGCATATGATAAAACCTCTTGTACATATGTGTATTGATGTAAAATACTTATATTCTCATATATCTCTATGTAATTATTGAAAACGATAGGAAATTAATCGCATAAATCATAGTAGAGATATCAAAAAGAACATAACAAGAAAGTTTGTTATTTATACAAGTTATCATAAACCAAGTGAATGTAAGCTAAACTAAGCACCTTGCAAAAATAAACTTTAATTATGTATCTAACTAAATTAAGGAACAGACAATAATACTTATAGAGTAGCTACGTAAACGGGAGTTGTACACAACAAATACTAAATCAGTAAATAACAGTGTATACGCTACTTAAAATTGCTATATTTATTTAAACAAAAGTAAATAATCTTTAGAAAGGTATAAAAATTTTGACAAATATTTTTCTTTGGTGAAAACTTAAATTTAAATCAATTTTGAAAACAGAACATAAATTTTTATTTTTACAGTATTGGAAAAACATTATGATAGTAAGAAGTTTTCTGACAATTTAACATCTTAGTTAATATAATTTGGTCATAAGCTGTATATTGGCACATAATAAAACTTCGAGATTGCTAATACGATTAATCAAACGTTAAATGTTGAATTTGCGCATGTAAAGCACATAGCCTAACAACAAGCCAACGTGAGCCAAAAATTTAGCTCTACTTGTTGGAATTAAGACTTAGTTTTAAACCTAAAGGGACATAAGAACATTTTACCTTGAGACTTTAAACTTTATGACTATTGTATTGAAATTTAAAAGGGAAACGCCTTTTATTCTAAGCCTTACTAATTAAATAAAACTTCCTTAATGAGATCATCCAATCAATGATATTACTTTAATTACTTGAGTTACAAGCAGTCTTTACATGAGTTTTCTTAAAAATACTTGAATAAGCGTATGTAAATGATTTTGTCTAAACGTCAGTCTTTCGGTCTACTTAGATATTGGTTACAAAAAAAATATATATGCTATTTACAAGTCCTCTCTATATCACAGCACAATTAAAATTCACGATTAATGCACAGGGATGGATATAAATGAAATTTAGAGAAAAGGTACTGAGTTGCGAGCTCGATTAAATATCTATATATACATGACCCTTACAAGCTAACAAGAATGAATAAACTGCGACATAAGGCTGTAATTACAGTTGTTAATATACCATCGAGAAAGAAAAAGGATTAGTTCGCTTACGAAGAAAGTAATTAAGAATTGAATGAAGTTTTAAATTATGGGCATAAAGAAAATACAACCTTATAATCATTTCCCTACATACTAAATATCCTTACAGACTAAACATATATATACATAATATAATGGCAGAAGTGTAAATTAATGTTTGGCTTTGTACAGTATAAAAAAAGTCATAACGTCTAATAACAAAAGTCTTTACTTCATAGTGATTACTATTTTGACTAGTTACATAAGAATAGAAAATCTGTAAATTTAGTCACATGTTGTCTAAAACTGGTCATTGTCTTAAAATTTGTATGTCATATTTTCAACCAAGCTAACAGCGCCACTTTACGGCGTACGTTTAGGGAACATGGGACCCCGACGTCGAGGGACTCCCTCGACGCCGGAATCCTCTGTCCTGTTGTTATCTGAGGAATGCGTAGCTGAATTGAAGCTACTCTCCGCTGATGTTATCGCTTCCAAGATAGCAGGCGTTGGAGTACGCATGGAGCGGCGCAAACGTTCTAAACTGAGGACCCGCAGTGGAGTGGGGTACTCGATCTCATCAGTCACCGCATTAAATCTAATTGGCGGGAGATCGGGGTCCTCGATATCGTCAACCAGTGGGACTAAACTGGCCGCATCCTACAATTAAGAAAAGGGACATTATTAGACAATCATGTTAATACATGTTCACAAGAAAATTTATCAACGTTAATCCATATATGTTTATGAGTCAATTTTTACTAATACTTTATCTAGAATCTTGCTATTAACTATTAGGAAGAAATTACACCATAGTTAAAGTAAAGTTATTGTCTAAAAGCATAGCTATCTGAGCTAAACAGCCTAGTCTAAGTTACGTAATTTTTGCAACGAAGAAATATTATAAGAGCTTATCAAACTTACCACAGACAAATCAGCTGCAGAAGGAGATTCAATGCGACTTAAGCACATAATAGAGCTCAAGGAAGAGCTGTCGCTGGATCCCTCAGCTGTCCTCTCAGAGCTGACTCGATTACACCTCCCCATATTGGTGTAAAACTGTGCCAGGGGGATGGAGTTGGTCGCCTAAAATATAATAGATCTTATTAGTTTAATCGCAACGCCAACAACGAGTCTAGGAAAATCAGGAAATGAGAATGCCTAAAATCCTGTAAAGCTATATGATTAGGTAGCAATTCAACCCACTTTATACTAGAATTAAAATCTTAGATCGGTTCAAAAATGCTTATGCAACCATACATTTTAAGATTAATATTCTACCAATAAAAGAATTTTAGTTGCAAATACCACTAGATACGTGTACAAATATACAGCCTCTTTCTGAAAATTAATAGAAAACTAAAGCATGGATACTTACATGTAAACGCTCTGTTTGATCAACAATCAACGGACGGAAGCCAGGACTTCCCGTCGAGGTTTCCAAGCCCACAGGCACATTTCTTCCAGTAATCCGATCCTCAGTGGCAGACAAACAGTGTACGGCAAACAGGCCAATTCTGGACCTTACTTCTGCTGGAGTCGATGGACTAGCAGAGGGAGCCTAAAACAAAAGGAAAACATTAAAGTCTTGATCTAACATTTAAACCCCCAATGAGAAACGTACGGCACGAGCAAACTCTTAACCTTCCCAGAGAAATATAATATTAGGTTGCTACTTAAGATTTTAGTAAATGTTAACTGGTATCTCAACTTAATTGCGGTAACCGAGCAGATTTCTCTGGCGACATAAAACGACGACAAACGGTGAGCGATATATATGGAAGAGCCGAAAGTCCACGTTGAGGAAGTGAGAATAGGACAGAACAACCCTGCAACAACATGATGCTTTATTAGACAAAACGGGTGGCTAGAAAAAAATTATACAAAACAAAAAAAAAAAAGAATATACAACAGAAGACAACTCACCTGTGTATCCGACAGAATATCATCAATCTCAGAGGACGCGGCTTCATACATGGTGTCCGACGGCTCCGCAGTTGGCGACATAGCCCCAGATCTAGTCCTGTTGGTCCTGTTACCGCAGTGAAGAAGCTCAATGGTCCTGACGCCTATGTTTTGGAGGCGCGTACATACATCTCTTATCCAGCGAGCCAGCGACCTGTCTGAGGTGTTGTCAATACGTGTAAGAGTCTCAAGCCCTACAGCGCCGAAGAAGACCACTATAAGAGCACATGAAAACAAGCCTAAACCCAACAACATGTTAATTAAGCCATCCATGTTGAATGTGTCCAGACTCGTCTTCTGGTCTCTCCCCAACTCGGCAGACCCAGAATCACCTCCGGCAACATCGTCACCAATGTCACCGCAGGAGTTCTGCATCACCGAATTGAGGAGAGACCAGATGATTTGTATCGTTCTACTAAGCATCAGTGAGAGATGCTCGTTGCCGAACATCTCCCCTTGATCCCTTTCGGACTCTACAGTACTTGTACCCCCATAGTCATCGACATCAGCAAGGCTTGGCATCCCAGACTGGTCGCTGTACACTGAACTCGAGTCGTCTAAGGAGTTTTCAAAGAAACGAGGAATTGGCAAGAGTGGCCGCAGCCGCCCTCATTGATTCCTCGAATCTTTCCTTAATATTCTGATGCGCGTCCAGGCTGTCAGGCACATACATTATGAGCAAATGTAAATTTAAAAATAGAGGACTAGTGATTCTGAAAGGCAATATAGTAAAGTTAATTTTATGAAAAAGACTGTACACACGAATGTTTTTTTTGTATTTTAAGCAACTATGGTTGAACCTCCTAACCATTAAAACTTTGATTTATCATCTAAAAAAGTAAAATTCTTTAAGTTAAAGAATATGTAATTAATCTTACATGATTCAACGCTTAAAAATAGCTATCGTTAAGCTATTTAAACATTAAAACTTTGTTTTATTAGATTCAATTAAGTTAAAGAATATGTAATTAATTTTACATGATTCAATGCTTAAAAATAGCTATCGCTGAGCTATCAAAAACATATTCATTATGATGTATTGAGCAATAAAAAAACTTATATACTAGCTAAATCTGAGTATCTTCACTGATGTTTTAAAAAAAAAAAACACTTTCGATAAAGCTAGCTAAATATAATTTTTGTAAGCAACCATTTTTTTATAATATGGTTGAGTCACTCGTAACGTAAATAATCTATCAATTAGCGTCATTATAATTGAATTAAGTAAAAAGAAAATCTTATTTTAAAACCTATAGTAAAATTGTTTTAGAAGATTTGAATCAGGACTCAATAAGTTTTGATTATAAAAAGGGAACGCTGTAATCAAAAGTTAAAACGAATAGAATGATGGAACATATCTGTGTCAATATAAGTTTTGTTTACGATAAACGAATTTAACTTTTGCAGACGGAAAACGTAAACAAAACAAGGTACATCAATTTACCTGATGACTCAGATATGTCCTATCAAAACTACAAATATTATATAGAATAAAATTGTCATATATTGAAGATGTACCCATATTGCTTCTAACCCACTTTCGTTTAAAAACACAGTGATAAAGGTCTTATCGACGAAAAAAAAAAAGATTCTTGAGTCTTAAATAGCGGCTAACGAATGCAATAATGGGCATATCAACAATCTATAACATAAAAACATTCATATAAAACAAACGGGTTACTATATTTTATCACTTTTATATAAATTCTCTTGGAATTTAGCGGTAAAATTAAACGCTCGAACGCAAGCTCCGCTCGCAAAGACAATTATTATATAAATGAGCATAATTACTGGGCCGCCAGCTTTTTATAACCTCGCTCAAATCCAACCCCTATCACTTTTGACCGCCCAAACATAAACAAAGGGTTGACAACTTATTGTTACGTAAAATTTAATTACGGACGTCGAACGATATATTTTGTAGATATTAAATCTAAAAGGTACACTTGATAGCGACGTAATGTAAGATATTAGTCTTTAAAATGATTAAAATTTATTCATGTTAAAAATAACATAAATACAGCTAATACCAACAATGGTATAAACCATATGTACATATACAAAATATACAAACAAAGGGTTACCAACTATTGTTAGTAAAAACTTATATTTTTACATACATACGAGTAATGTAACCAAAGAAAATAATACGATATGTAAATACTAATTGTACTTATACATTTTTATATAAAATATTGTTTATATTCAGGAAACAGTTATATTTAACAGAAATAGAGATAACTAACCAATCCATTATAGGTCTATCTGTAACGAAAGAATTTCTAGAATATCCCAGGGATAAAAGGATTAATAAAAGATTATTAAAACTTCTTTTGTTTAGATTACCATAGCCAGGATACCCCAAGGAACCGGTTGGAGCACGTGCACTAACTCTTTTTAGGATCTACCATGGAACAGCCTGGAGACAACCTAGATGATCATGGAGTATTGGAGCCCTACCACCACCCTACCTTGGACGGATTGCGGTTGTGTTCCTGTCAACACCTTGACACTATAGACGAGAACAACAACATCATCACCACACCAGAGTACGATGGATTCTCAGAGAACCTGTCCATCACCATCAGGAATTTCTTGTTAAATACAGCCCTGACTACCAGAGAAGATAGTAGAGTGGAGACCGATAGTGACACTAGCTCCAGCAGCACACTGTCCCTCTCTACCAATGACCTCAACCAACTCTACTATGACCTGGAAAATCACTCAATCACCTTGGACGAGAATGGAAACGAGGTAGCACAAGTGGACGCCCTTGGCTACATATCTACCTCACCCCCAACCTCAACCTACACTTCGAACGAGAGCACTTCACCACCTAGTTCATCATCAGAAGAAGCTGAACTATCCAGAACAACCAACGCAAAAACATTTATTGATGTGACAATGTTAGATAAAACTAAACCCCTCAAGAAAAGAATGTATTCTATTTGGGAGGTTTATCATCTTGTATACCCAGCTATGAAACTACGCAAATCATACTTTCTTAATGGAAAGCGTATTTAACTTAGCTTGGAATACATTATAGTTTATTATATATGCCTATATACTGGGACTACTAAACTTTTTCTTTTTCTCTTTTTTCTTTTTTAACAACTTACCCCCATTGGAGATGCGATCCTCAATTTTCAAATTCTTTGAACGTACATATGAGACTTTTACAGAAATGCTTCGCATCCACAACTATCTATCTACGCTTGATATAAAATCAACACTTTATAGATCATATTATGAACCTTTGATTGACACGTGCCCTGCAATTAACTAGTAGCACTCAGGGGCAAGACATAATTACTTTAGCTAGGCCCAAGGCATTATTTGTATCAATTTATGCATTCATAGGCCTGTCTCTACCTATATGACACCAAATACGGGTGACGACAGCCTATTCATGGTAATCTGTATGTGATTTGCTAATAGTATATGTTTATTAAAGATATTATGTTTATAGTTAATGTAATCATATAAACAACCAGTACATATATGTATGCCTACAACCATGCCTGATTTACGTCACATATTAACACACAGATATTTAATTGCACAGACAAACACTAAAATCCTGGTCCAGAGCTAATGTTATAGCATGTACCTCTTGAATTTATTCAGTTATTTATTAACTCTCCTACCATCAACTTCTCTTTCTGGCTTTAAAAGGTAATGACTTAGTTGTTTGGCATGCATTGTAGTTTAAATTTAGGCCCCTTAGTACTTAGCATGAATTGAGCTCAGGCCTTATGTTAGAATTCTAACACTTAGCACAATTCACTGCTTGGGACTTAGGGCACATTTCTGTCCTACTCTACTTATAATTTTAACACTTATCCTGTAAATATTTTCACACTTAACTTATGCACTTGTAATATAAATACACTTTATAAAAACATTTTCCTTCCTTAATACTTAATATACTTATATAATTCTGATCGAATATCAAAACCAACCATTTATTCTTAGGTTAAAGCAACATAATACTTCGCGTGGGTCTTTTGTTGAGCTTCCACCAGCTCAACCAAATTCGTATTATACTTGTGGGAATAGAGGGTTAAGCATTCTAAACAAACGAACCGACGATGAGAATGTCTATGTGTATTGCATTAAAATTAGGTTTTAGTAGTACTCATAGAAGAGCGGTCTCCATACCTAAATATGGACAAACGCCCCATTCGCACACACATTATAGTGGCCTCTCATTGGCTAATTTTTTTTGTTACGTCAAAATCAGTCAGACACTATTACTGTGTTCTCTATTGGGCTCTTCTTTTGAGGGAATATAACTACTAGCCATACAAAGGTTTTATGCTATTTTCTTGTGATACAGAAACACCTCCACCCCCCCCCCCCTCAATACCAGATTTGTTAGCCCAGGATAGTTTTTGTTTTAATATCCGCGGGAAAGTTGTCTATAATACAATGTGATAAATAACTATTCTTTGATTGTTATATCTTACAATCTTAAAAAACTAATAAAACCCAAGCTTTCTTTAAATTGGACCTTTAATGCCCATTCCTTTATCCCTATGTTCTAATATACTCTTTTGTCCAACATTAAATAGAAAAATATTCTTTTTAGTCTTTTGAATATTTTAAGCTCATTAGGTTCGGGCTTCAAGCTATATTTGGTTTTTACATTTTTGAAATAATAAAAATATACATAAATTGTATTTATTACATTATAGGAGAACAATTGACTTAAATATGTAAATCTTTTAAAATGAATAAAATTATATTAAAACCGCTTATCTTCTCTGTAGTGATTTAAGATTATTTTTAATAAAAAAATTTCCTTAATTAAATCTGTAATATTTATTTATCCCATTGTATTATAGACAGCTTTCCGTGGAAGTATAAGATTAAAACCAGTTTTAAGGCCCGGGCTAACAAAACTGGTATTGATTTTTTGAATTTTCATTTTCATATCCGCGGAAAGCTGTCTATAATTCGATGCTATACATGATTTTTTAGTATGGCTGAGAATCTGTTCTAAGGCAGTGGATATCAATCGGTTTTGAAGTCATACTGAAACTTACTTATTCATAGTAGAGGATTCACCTTGTTCAACTTGTTCTACTCCCCTATTTTTGGACATAATATAAAACTTTGACTGAGATCTAAATCAATCCACAATGATTATGCACAAAATTACCCCATCTGTAAATTACAATTTGTGGTTAAAACGTTTGGACACGTAATTTAAAACTAATGGAAATTCAATAAAAGTCCCCTAAGTTCATAGCTAACGAATAAGAAAACGTTCTAATAAAACTTTGGGGACTAGTGCAATAAACAGGCTAATGTTCCCTTCCTTACTTTTACCATTCCTGCTAATTGGTTTCTATTAAGATCTCTCTGGACGCGCCTAATTCTATCTATTTACACTTTACTCCATCCGACTGGATGAATGAACTGACCAATAAACGAGGACCATCATAGCAACCTAAATTGACGATAAATTATCCCTTGTCAATATATCTACGTATTCAATATCCAGTCCTGGTACTTATTCCGAGTTTTATTCATTAAAACATTCATTGGAACAATTTAATTTTATTGGTGGTCTTTTATATACCTACTCACATTTCTTGGTATTATCATAAAACAGTAAATTTTATATAATATTAATAAAAACACAATGGCAATGAAATATAAATCTACTAGCGGCTACGCCCCCCCCCCCCCCGCCTAAAGGCATCTAGGGGCACTTTAGGAGGGAGGAGTTGAGTTTGATAACCAATTTTTTTATTTTAGATTTAAAAAGAAAAAGTAAAAAATAAATTTTAGGGGGGATTTTTTATGGGGAGGGTCAACAAATCTCCCCTTCCCTCAGTTTAAATTTAAATTTTCTAAAAAGTATCCTCCCCCCCCCGGACCTTTGAAAAGCCACACTGTAAAGAAGAACTATATCGGTTAGCGAGATCCTTAGGTACAGACAGTATTACAAAGATCCTGTTTGTTTTGTGGATGATGTAATTGTTTTCTAGAATAATAGTTACACATTGCTTAGAGAAAAACAAGAATTGCTAATAAAAAAATTCACTATTTTGTAAAACGACTCCCACATTTTTACTTTTCTAGACAGACAGACACCAAAAGTAAAAAGAGACTGACCATTAAAGGTATTGCCTCACTTCCGCATGTCATGTAATCAAAAAATATAACAAATAGACAATAATAGGTGTTTTACATAATATTGATTCTAAAAGAGAATGGGACAATTTGTGCTGTTATAATGATATACGGTTATGATGATTTCATAATGTGTTGTTTCCCTAAAATGTGCCTATCGAGCTCAGATAACCCCCTTTATTTAAAAATAAGAGGATTTTTTTCATTATACCTAACCACCTTGAGGCGTTTCGTTACCTGCGGGGCATCCCTTTTCCTAATCTAACCTGACCTAAAGTAAATCAGCCCCAGCCCCTAATTCTAAATATATTTCAAAATATCGGGGAGGTTTGTAGTTCTGTGCTCGACTAGGGACTTTGAGGGAAACCGCCATAAATTTTAAACATATGTGGAGTGAGCGCACCCCACCATTGATACCTTTGGAATGTGCCTAACCCTCTAAATTATAGCCTCTGAGTTACTCTACAGTTATATATAAAAAGGGTACAATTTTACAAAGCTATGTAATTTGCAAGATTCTACAAAAAAAGAAATTTAGGTTGAAATGTCAATGTTCTATGATCACTAATGCGATCAGGATTAGAAAAACATGATTTTAGATTATTTACATGTAATTAATCATGCAAGTAATTCTTATATTGGCTTCTTTAATGCGTTTTCTATGAAGCTTAGCCTACGTCTTTATGTCTGCTTGTGTGCATGTTTTAAATTGCAAATAAGTCAGTTTTAAAGACGGAATAATAAGATTTTAAAAATTTAGATACATTTTAGCATCAGCTTTAAATATGGTTTTAAAAATTTGTACCTTGATGTTAAAGGTTCTATTTACATCTACAACGATAATACCACTCTGAAAATCTTTCATTAATGACACCTTAAAGTTTTACAGAAAACACATCAAATTAAACAGATATTATTAAGAAAAGAGGGTTAAGACCACTCTTTGAAACTCTATTGAAACAATTTTTATGAATCAGAAAAAGAAGCTATTTCTGCAGGGTGAAATCACAGCAATTAGGGTCAATTTCACCTAGTATAAAAAAGTGTTGTATGCTTTCTTTTTCATTTTTAACCCTTTTTGGAGAGTCCAATTTTTTTACACAATATGTATAAAAAAAGTTATTTAATTAAACTATAATCAATTAACTAATCTTCAAAATATCTATCTATCATACAATATATCAGAATTGTCGACCCATGGAATAGTTTACCAAGTGATATCAAACATGCCACATCAGTGGCCAGCTTTAGATCAAAACTGAAAAAATATATGAATTAGCAAAAGATAACAAAATTATCAGTACCAACATCTTCAACTCGCTACACCAGTAGAAAATGAAGATTAACAAGCCAAGTATCAAGTATACAAGTGTTATTAATATTTATAAATCTTTAATTTACAAATAGGTTTACCTATCATAATGGATTTAACATTACTTGGATCTTGCACCAGATTATCACGTAATCTAATAAAGCTAGCTAAAATACCGATTCCCAAACCACCCCCTTCACCCTATCCCCTCTACTCTTACTGGATTTAATAACTGACCAATAAATGATATCCATGTTAGCAACCTAAATTGACGACAATTTTTCCCTGTGATAAAATCCTCAGTATATTTTATATCCATTCATAGTATTTAACCCGCGATTATAGCGTAACACATAGCTAATTCACTAGTGTATTGGTTTATGATATGTTTGAATCATAGGTAAAGACGTTAAAATTGTACCGACTACTGCTATGTTAGATATTATTCAAACAGACGTACTACCGTGCACTGTTAGGACTTCCAGACAAAGGTCGTACAATTAAAAACTGCGACGCGTAATAAACTAATTTATCTCGATATCATTTGAATGATATTTTTTATTTCTAGAGGGTTAAATTTCTTTTTAATTTGTTTTAAAAAGTATGAATGGGGTGAGTAGGATTTGGATTTTATTTTGTAGAATGTGACCGCGTGTGCTATTTACACAATTTTATACAAAGCTTGGCTTCAATTTTTCTACAAAAAAGGTATTTTTTATAAAGTATTGTTTTATTTAAACTATTTAGAATTGTGTTAATAGGTAAACTTGTTCCACCATGGCTTTAAACCCTATTAATATCCACTGGATTAGAAACGGTTCTCAACCATACCAAAAAAATCATGTATAACATAATTATAATAATTACAAACAATTTTTCCACAAACATTAAAATAAAAATCATGAAATTAATACCAGTTATGTTACCCCGGAACAACGGCCCCTAGGGGCTTACAAATGATTTTAATCTTATAGTTTTTAATTTTTATATCTGCAGAAAGCTGTCTATAATAAGATGCGATAAACATCTATTATAATTATTAAGCTTTTTATCTTCGAAATTAGGCACAAAATATTTCTAAATATGATTGATTCCAAGTAAAATACTCCAGTGAATTTATCTGTAAAAACTATTAAAGTTTGCTTAAAACCTTGGTATGACCAAAAATAATGGGACTAAAATAAGGATAACTCGCTACAAAAATGATAATAACACTTTACTTCTGTATTGCAAAAAACATATTTCATAATTGCTTCTTATGAAAAGAAAAGGGTTTACCTGAAAAATGCTTATAAGAAAAAAATGTTTTTTCAGGGGTAAAAACACAAGAAAATAGTTTAAAAATTTGTGAAAGTAAAAGGCATGCTTATTTTTTGTGTATCAACTAGGATTTAAATCAGGTTTTAGGCTATTTTCTGTAAAAAAAAACAGTCTAAAAAACAACCCCATCAACAATTTTCAAATAGTCAAAAAACATCCCAATACCACCATAATGCTTCTTTAAAATTTTGATCTTAATTAACCCACACACACACATCCTACTACTTTTATATTTATGTAAAAGTTACATGATGTCTGTCTGTCTATCTTAGGATCTCGCTAACCGCTGAACCGAAGGTGTTCTCTATTACAGTGAAGTTTCTTATAGGTCACAGGAAGGTTAACAATTAGTGTAGGGGAGGGTACCTCCACCATCCCAAGAGTAATCGCTCCTGGAAAAAAAATCATCTTCCCCCACCAAAAAAAAAAATTCTTTACCTCATCGTTTCAAACTAAAATGGAAAGAGAAGGGTCAACCTACAACCACCCCCTCCCCCCCCCCTTCCACTTTCCTTAGATGCTAAAAAGCCTCTAGAGGCATAGCCGATAGTAAATTATAAAGGGTTAGTTTTGACAATTTAACAATCTCATTTTCTGGGTGAAGCCAAAAAAAGAGGCAATTTTTGAAAAGTAAACAAGGCTTGATGCAACTAGTTATTCTTTTTAATTACAAAACCAGTAAAAATTAATGCTTTTAAAAGCGAAGCATTTCTAAATTAGGACCTGTTCGTCGTCAATTCAATGCCACATAGTTGAAAGTAAATAACAGAATTCTCATATTATGTCAGTTATGCCCACTTAAATGCCATATCATGAACATAAACAATTAGTTTCTATAACTAAAGAAAGATTTCAGATACAGCCCACCCCACTAAAACAAAGGTTTAAAAACACCTTATGCCACCCAACCCCACTCCCCCCCCCCCCCCCAAAAAAAAAAAAAGGTTGGACGTCCTTGCTCATATCAAAAAAGTCTTTGTTTAAGTCACTCTTTTATGTACATAGCTATCCTTGTTCTTAATTTGTAACGGATTTTAACAACACTTTGAACAAATTAGCACAAAAAATAATTGAAAAAAACAACTATTTGCAAAAAAATTATTACATTGTTCAATTTTAAAACATCTAATTATGAGTTTTCGTTTTTGAGCTTGAAAACTAAGTAATAGTTATTCATCGTATTACAGACAGCTTTCCGCGGATATTATAATGAATGATTCTAAGATTTAAGCCAGTTTTGTTAGCCTCGAGGGGACGAAGGCCTGGGCTAATTAAACCGGTTTTGATCTTATGATTTTCATTTTAATATTCGGTGGAAATTGTCTGTAATACGATACTATACATGTTTCTTATACAAGTCCCCAAAGTTTGATAATAATGATTTAATAATCGCTGGCTCATCAACTTTGGGAACTTTTATTGAATTTTGATTGGTCGGTTCATCAAGTTGAGTGTCCAAACGATACAATCACTAATTGTAATCTACAGAAGGGGTCATTTTGTGTATTATTATTAGGGATGTACATCAATTGTCTTATACCTTTAGATACCTGATGGTTTATGTGTGTGTGTGTGTGTGTGTGTGTGTGTGTGTGTGTGTGTGTGTGAGTATGAGTGTAATCCTTTATAGGTCTCCTGGTGTGGAAGTGTTTAGCACCCCCCAGGATACATTGTCCTACACTGCAGTTGGGGTGTGTGTTTGCCCCCACCAACCCATGGATAAAGTAATAAATTAAAGTGTGAGAAATTTTTAACGTCTTTAGTTTTATCAGTTTGGGTTTAGACTAAAAACATTACTATTTACAACATATAAATATGTTTTTTTTTTTAAATCAGATATCTACATCAAGAAACAGTAGAGTTGTTCTAGAGTCTCAAAAAGATCAATCTACTGACACGAACACCTATAGAGTTGCTTCGCTAATCAAAATTAGAATAACTTATTCCAGCATAGCTTCGAAAACTATTAATATCCACTCGAATAAAACCAGTTCTCAGCCATTCTTAAAAATCGTGTATACTGTATAGCAGCTTTTTACAGTCATTTTTCTGCGAATAATGAAAACTAGTTTTAATCATATATTTTTTATTTAATATCCGCGTAGAGCTGTCTATAATACGATGCAATGAATAACTATTATTGTATCAATAAAATTTACTTGCATTATGCCCAAAAATTTTGGTCGTCCCATGTAATCCCTCAGCCCTGTGGGGGAGTACCCCTCCCTCACACCAGGGGTGCGTGGCCTGTGTGTGTGTGTTGAAATGATTTATTCGTTTTACAGAAATAACCATACATCATATAATAAGTAAAATAAGAAAAAAATTATAAATTAGATACGTGTTAGTAAGTTAAGGGTTAGCAGTTATACATATGAAAAATTTATAACTAACATAAAAAAACTAACTACACAATTAAAATGATAATGTTTGAATTGGTTTGGTGTTCGTGTTTCAGTTTGTTAAGAGTTGATTGGTTTAATTGATAGCAAGCATTTTGGGCAGGAGTAGACTGTGGAGTTGGAGGTTTCCAGTTTAAGCTTACTGGGCATTTTTCGGGACTTACAAAATTGAGGAAAAGTCAAAATTGTAAGGTAGCCTACAAAAAGGCTACAAAAGTTCTTGCCATGGATTTCTAAATTTCACTTGACGTGTACCGCTCCAAAGCCAGGCGGGTGAAGTTTACCCCATAAAAAATGGGGGAGGCTGCAACAGAATAAAAGGGAAACTTATTCCCTTTTCACACACACCAACTAGATATAATTAAGCACAATGATTTTAATCGGGAATTCAAACCTCAGGCGTATATGTGGGAAGGTGAGGGATGGGGTTGAAGGCAGGAAGAAGTTTGTAGGGGAGAGAGGTGGTGAGACTGTCCTGTTGGTGATGAGGGTGGGGGGCATTTTGGCGGGCAGAATAGGTTGGAGTCAAATTTCCAAACAATGCTTAGAATAAAGCAGACAAAGGAAATTAAATGACTCGAAAAAGCTTGAATTGATGAAGCAGGAAAAAAAGCAGGCAGACAGAAAAATGTTTCTTCTAATCTTCTCCAGTGATGGCAGGAATCGACTGTGCCCAATTACCAACATTTTCTTCATAGCACCTATCGGAAAACTGCGAAGATTTTATTATGCACTCATAACAAAGAATATTGACACAATTAGCGCGCGTAGGGGATAGAGCGCCACACATGCGTGTTGCTCTCTCCGCATCCTAAAGCAGACTGTGAGGGGTGCGTGGCCTGGTATTATCAAAGAAGGCGCCAACAAGTAAGGGTGTGCATTCACTTACGCAAATGTACCACATTGTCAAATCATCATAATCGCAAATAATAACAACAGTACAAATTGACCCACTAGGGACACTTGAAATGGGGGGAGTCGACTTTTCATTTAGTTTTTAAGTTTCCAAAAGAAAAAGAAAAATTAATGATATTTAGGGTTGATTTCTCTAAGGAGGGTTGTGGCACCATATCCCAAAAAGAGCTCTAACTTTACCTGGACATATTAGAAGCTACGTCTTTAGGACTGACAGATAGATATCCTGTTACTATCAAATTAGGATGTCAGGAAGGTTGTTCAAAACTTAAGAGTTTAAACTTTTTAACTAATGATTTTACTCTACAGAAGACATAATTTTGTAATTAATGGGGGTTTATATAATTCTTTTCTTACCGCTTTAGATCCCTGGGAATACAGTACAGTCTCATAAATTTGCAATTTTTGCGATTATAAAACACTATGAGATTATGATATTGCGCGGAAATGATTGTACACCAACAAGTAATAGCTCTGTCAGAACATGGGAGCTTCTTGTAATATTAAGCAGGGATTGGTTATCTGAAGCAAAAAATCATTCTTTGGAATTCCAGGGAGTTGAAGATTTGATTGCAGATTTATTTGTCTGCAATTGTCATCTAACTTTCTTTAAAAAATCCCTATGAATTTTTTAGATTTTTAATCTTGTATAAAAGAAACTTACAGAAAAAGTTCTCTCAAAGATTTTTTTGTTTTAATTTAAAATATCTTTTTTAAACATCTAAAAATCTAATTAAATAATATTTGGAAAGCATTTTTATCTTAACATCTGAACATTTGGTCTAATGAAACTTATATCTCCTCAAAGTAGGAAAAAAATGTTAGACAAAAAAATTAGGCTCAAAAATTGTATTACAAGAAGTCATGTGGCTTTTGGTTGTAGTTAGTGATGGTAGTAGTTTATATATTAGAAGTTCATGTTCCGGAATGGAAACCAGACCATAAACATAAAAGCATAAAAAGTGCCAAATTTATGTAATGTGACTCCACAAAGCTTTTATACCTAAAAAAAATGGACCAAGAAATGTTTACTTGAAGGACTTTGCGAGAGGCATAAAATATAATTCAGATCCTTCATCTTGACCATGCTATTATATTTCATATTTAATGGTCAAATTTCTGTATTGGAACATGATCCAATTCTGTGGGTATCTGATATATATGATATTGGTGTTCTCCAAGGGCAAATATTGGGGGAAGTAATAATTCTTTATTTTAACCCATTACATCTGAAACTCTCTGGTTGTTTATTTTAATATAAAAGGAGTAGAAAGTTTGTATGTAAATTTTATAATGTTTGTTACTTAGGTTAACTAAAATGGTTGCAAATAAGCGTTTGAAAATGGGTAATTTTTTGAAAAATTACAAAATCCCATAGATAAGAAGATTTCCTGATAAGAAGAAGGCAATCAGTCTAGCGTTTAGCTGTCAAAGACAAATACACAGACTAAAAGACATCATAACACTTTAATGAATGATAACAATCCGTTTAAAAAGTTGGACATTTATACAGAGTGTAATCTTGTAGTGTGTAAAGGGTTGATATATTGGCAATATTGAGTGAGCATTGGGTTAGAATTGGTTAACCTACAACTATCCCAGAGAGAAAGAGAGAGAGAGGAGAGAGGTGGACCCTAACCCCCACTGCTTGAGACAAATGTGTCCCGCTGGGGTAAAGCACATGCGATCTAGGATCATATTTTTGGCTGAAAAGTTTGAGAATTATATTTCTTAAAATCGTGGATTGTTTAATAAAATATATTGAGCTTAGGAGCAAAGCTACTCAGTATTACATATTTGTTAAGATTTAATTTCAAATCTATTTTTACTATTACATTCAGAGAGGTAAGGGACATTGGACTGCAAATTAAACTGGAGATGCCAAAGCTTTTTTCTTAATCATTGGCTTAAAAGCTTTTAGTATTTTTATTGAAGCGTGATTGGTTAGTTTCAAAAAAGCAATTACTATACTTTCTAATCATATACTTTTATCTAAAGAAAGGGTTATTTTGTTTACTAATGTTTTGTAAAGCAAAGTATTGCAGCGGGTAGAGTCGTGAATTGTGGGGTAGCGAAGTCAGAGGCCAAAATAGGAGTGAAAACTATACCTAAAACAACTAAATTAGCACAAGAAAGGGCCGAGAAAATCAAATAATTGGAGGTCAAAATTTTCAAAAGGCTTCGATCGCGAAGCTGTCAATACAGACCTGCCTTAAATTAAACGGAGAACTATAGTTTCAGATTAGATTTTAAAAGATCCTAGGTTACATCTTATGCACTTGTATCTAGGATTTAACTTTCCCAAAAATATCCACCAATGCAATGAATAAAGCATGAAATGGACCAATTTTTGTATTTTGACACAAGCCATTTCATAGGAAAAATAATTATCTTCTTGAAACAGATCACATTAATTTTAACAGATGTATTATTTTATCGTTTTTTTGGAAGATTAATTTATTTTAATTCAATTTTTAAATTTTTGTTTCAATTTACTAAAAATTGGTGTTTTATATTATTTCTTTACATTAAGGTCTGATTGATAATCGCTGGATTAGAACCGGTTCACTGTCTTACTAAAAATCATGTATAGCATCTTATTACAGACAATTTTTCACGATTAATAAGAAATCTTAAATTAAAAAAGCCCTGGCCTTCATATCAATATCTACTTAAAGATGTTTATATATGATGCGATAAATAACTATTGCTAGATTTTCTTATTTGAAAAGTTAAAATAAGCTAATGCATTGTAACTCAATAATGTATGTATACATTGAAGAATTTCAGAATAAATTTTGAACATAAATAAAAAAGTAGAAAAAGCCCGTCCGTCAGTCAGTCTTAATAGGGCTTATATACAAATAGTTTGTGGTAACTAAGGTCCTCAAGTTGCTTTGTAAGTATTGTTTTACTTTATAACAGTTTATTGTTATTTTACACCTTGTAACCTTATTATTGCTGCGATATGATTATTTATATTTTTTTATTTCTTAACTTTATTATCCCATTACATATAGTATTAGTGGTAAGCTTTTTTATGATCCCATTAACCTATGAATCGATTTAGTTCCATTTTAGGGAAGCTTCACATGGGTCCTGAGATAGTTTTAGGCTATTTTAAAATAATGGGAGCCGGTAGTGGACAATTTATTTAAACCATCTCTCTCCCATCAAATAAATTTTAGAGTAAAACACTAGAGGAAGAAAGGGTTAAATAACTGTATCTCCCCATTGCAACCACCTTGAGCAACCTTTCTATTGGGTCATTGAAAATCAACCAATGGTGTCTCTTATATTAACACAGCCAAGTACCAGAAAATAATTTAGAAGCAGACGAAAGTGGTCTTAAAAAAGGAGTAATAAATTAACAACATAAATAAAACTTCTTTCAAAAACTTTAAAATAGTATTACTTGCCGTAAAAATCTACTTTTGGTAAATTCTAATTCATCTATTTTGAGAAATGTATCATTATAAGCTGTAAAGCCAAAATTTCTTTAACAATATGATTATTCTCATAGAATAATGAAATAGAGGTTAAAGGAGTTGAAATATCAATGTACAAAGTATAAAAATACTTTTCTTATAATAAAGTAAAAGGATGTTTGTCTGTCTTGTGTCTGTTTGTCTTTTTGTACCGAAGGATCTCGCTAACCGCTGAACCGATCGGGTTCTCCTTTACAGGGTAGCTTCTCACAGGTTCCGGTAAGCTTTATAACTATTGCACATGTTTTAATCTGTGGACCCTGTGCCGACTTTCAATTGGGTCAATATCAGTCAATAGAAACGGAAATATCAATACAGCCAATTCTCTACAAAAGAGTAGAAAGCAATTTGCTAGCAGACGAAAAAGGTCCCCCAAATTGGATCCAGCTAGTTGTCTGGTTTATACATCTATACTTATACATAACTTGTAGGAAATAAGAGTATTTGCGTATTTACTATTTTAGAAAATTGTTATTTAGCTCTATTATTTGTGCATCTATTTTCAGTTTTGACCCCTTTCCAACCATTCAAATTTAATGGGGGCCATGAGTAACTTCACTTGTGCTTAAGCTGTTGCAGAAATAAAGGTTATCTAATAATCAGAGCTCGATCTTTAAATCGTTTATAGGTGATTTAAACCGGGGCGATTCATTTGGCGCACCATCAAATTATTAATATCAATCTTTAAATCGAATTTGCATGGGCGATTTGAATCGGGCAGTGGCGCGGGCCCGGCGCGGCAACGCCACTCACCGAGTGGCATTGCCGGTTTAAATTGGGGTGATTTATTTAATAAATAAATATTTTTTTTTAATTACTTTAATATTTTATTGCAAAACTATTGTGAAAACATTTTTATAGTTATTTTTCAAATAAATTATATATTAATGTTTTATATAAAATACCATGCTGACACGGAATTTTACATAAAATGCCTTACTGACACGGCTTATGTTATAAAGTTGTACTGGCGCGGATCGATATTTTATTGAGTGTCGCAAGCGATTTAACAACACCGCGCCGAAAATCTTTTAAATATCAATGTTTTATAGGCGCGCTGTGGCTAACCACCAGCGCACCTACAAATCACCTCTGAATCGCCCCGATTCAGCGCACTATAAAAACGATTTAAAGATCCAGCTCAGGTGTCTTAAGGGATAAGACAATGGATAATTAATTGATGTACACCTAATTTAAATTAACCATTTTATAGATTAGAATTATTGATGGAAAAGTTTGGACCTCAATGATATTAATTATCCCTGTCAAACGCATAATATTTATCGCATCATATGTATTATAGACAGCTTTCTGCAAATATTAAAATGAAAAATCGTAAGGTTTAAACCAGTTTTGTTAGTACCAAGGGGTTGAAGGCCCAGGATAACATAGCTAGTATCAATTTTATAATTTTTATATTAATATTCGTGTCTGTAATACGATGCTATACATGATTTTTCAGTATGGCTGAGAACTGGTTCTCATCCAGCGGTTATTAATCGGTTTCAAAGACATACTGGAAAAGTATTTGTGACTGACATATTATCAACATTATGTTATCTTTTGTTGATATAATAACAGCACAAAAAATTAGCAAAGATTATTTTTGCACAAAAAACTGCTTCAGCACTTAATTGCTAACTCTTGCTGCAAAATCTTAAGAAAGTCATGGAGGTAAGGAATAATGTCAATTAAGAATCTCACAATATTTTCTTTATTCTCATGTTTAAAAGCTACCAAAGGCAAAAGGCACACGACATTATTGAAGGGAAAACTCGAATGTATCACCTAATGTCCTATCCCTGCGTCCCTGATTAGAGAAATTGAACCGTGGGATCAAAATAATGTTGCAGAAGTTTAAATATTTCATGTACAATTATTACCCAATTTTTATAGAACTTACACACCAGGCCATTTTAAAGGGCATAGCATCTATATAAGGAAATTTGGGGTTTATGAAATCCCCCATGACTCAAAATAAACCCTCCTAACTGAAAGTTGTATAGAAAGAGGCTTTGAACTGCATAATAAATATTGGTATCCAAAGTTTTATAACCACGTTTTCTTATGAGTTTGCTCAAAACTTTGATTACTTTTGTAAAATTTTGATTGGTCGGTTTCAAAATAGAAGTGTCTAAATTTTCAACCAATCAAAATACAATAAAAGTTCTCAAAGTTTCTAAGTAACGATTGAGATTCTAAAACTTTGGGCACCAGTAGTAATATTTACGGTCTAATGGTCCCTCACTCACTAGATATAATACAATTATGATTGAAATATTATGTTGATTGAACAACAGCACTAACTGTTTGACAGAATAGTTACTATTAATTGCATAATTTTTGTCTGTAAGTTCCAATGTATGGGGATGTTTTTGGGCCAGGGCATTCCCTTCAGTTATCATTACTGGCTAACTCTAATAATTTAAACATCTTTGGTATGACAATGGGAATGGATTTGAACCCGAAGCCTTCAAAAGAGGGTACAAAACAAGCCACTATGAATTCTGTAAACCAATATGTTGATCCTTATCTTAATATTTATATATATAGTTCAAGTAGCAGAACCATTTCAAATATTACAAATTTTAAAGAGAATATAAAAGCCAGGGATCTAAAGGGATAAGACAATGGCCAATAAATTGATTTAATCCCTAATGATGATACAAAAATACCCTTTCTGTAGATAACAATTATTGGTTAAAACGTTTGGACACTCAACTTAATGAACCAATCAATCAAAATTAAATAAAAGTCCCTAAAGTTGGTAAGCGAACGATTAGAAAACTTTTTTAGAACTATGGGGACTAGTGTAATAAACAGCCTAATGTCCCATCCTTCCCTGATTAAAAGCAGATTTTTCTTAGAGTTCTCATAAAGCTTATCTGAATTGAAATTTTATTCAGAAATTATTTTACAGTGTCTGATGAATTAGAATAATTTCTAGGAGGTAGGTTCTCTTATTCGTTGGCCTAAAAACTTTTATTAGATCTTGATTGGTTTGTTTAAACCTATTTTGAGGGTGAAGGTCCAAATAATCACTATTCAGGGGAGTGTAGGGCATTAAATGCCCCTTCTATCTTTAAACTATAAGAGTTATCAAGAAATTCTCAAATCAAAGTTGTTCATTTTATAGTTATAATTCTTTAAAAGTTTCAAAGCATATATTAATTAAATTGACCACATGAATGGCTTTTATGTTGTAAAAATATCAAGTCTGTAAAATTAACCTCAAACAAAAAGGTATACAGTAAAAAGAATTTTTTGTCCGTCCATTATGATCTCGAAATCCAATAAACTGGTTGAGTTCTTCTTCTTAGGAAAAAATCCTATAGGTCCAAGGATGGTTTCAGTCTATTTATTTTTTATCACGGCCTTGTGATGGTTTTGTAAAAGTATAAATAATCATAGTTTCATCATTAAATTTAAATAGTAGTTTAAAGTCCAAAAAAATGTAAAAGTTTATAAAAGGAAAGTAATTGTTCGGCTTAAACTATAATAATAAATCCGCCCTATTATTTTAAAACTAAAAGCTTAAAAATCAAGGACGCATATTTAGTTAATAATAAAGTGTGAGGGGTTAAAACCCCCGCGAAGGGTTAACCAACCTAACCCCACCAGTAGGGGCTTTAATCACGAATAAACGAATAGGAAAAAAATATTTGGCAATTAATAATATTTTTCTGTAATTCTAATAAATAAATAGGTTTTAATAACGGCCGAACCTTAAAATCGGTTTTAATAACGACTGAACTGAATGGTTAAATGCTATTTTTTCAAATGGTTTTAGGCTATTTTTCTAATATTCAAATACAGAGCCCCTAGTTGCTAGAGGCACAACCACTCGTCATAACTAAATAAAATGTACTTACTGCTGATATGTCAGCAATCTGTAATAAATAAGGGTAACGGAATGTCTTGGCTCAAAACAGGCTAGCTGGAGCATAGGTATACCGAAAATAAAACCTAATGGGGGCTTTCTACAGCTTATTTTTGAGAAAAAAATGAGAAAGAGGGCAGAATTTTGGTGGCATTTGTTGATCCATTTTTCCATGAGCTCATATCCAATTTACTTTATATCAAAGTTAATTGTGTCTATAAGTACTGGACAATAGTTTACTGTAAAGCTTAAAATGAACCCCTCCCCATAAATCAGGCCTTTTTTCATTAGATATTTCTTCTGTAAGTGTGTTTATTATTGTGTGTGTGTTTGTTGGTTCGCTTAAACTGCATGTAATCAGGGATTTTAGGAAATAATACAATGGCCGATAAATTTATGTACATCTTAAATGATGATATACAAAATTACCCCTTCTATAGATAAAAATAAGTAGTTGAAACGTTGGGACAATCAATGAACAAAGCAATTCAAATTCAATAGGAGTCCCTAAAGTTGTTAAGACAACCAATAAAAAACGTTATTATAAGACTTTATGGACTAGTTTGTTAAACAGCCCAATGTTCTCTCCCTCCCTGGCTATTGTTGGCTATAAACTGTAGATTGGTTGCACTACCAAAGAGGGTCAGAACAAAAGGATTAGGATATTGTTCTATATGTTTTGGCATTGCCCGGACATAGGTCAAGAATAGTGCTTAAACTACTGGGTTTACACAATGGTCTAATACTAAACATTTCCGGGTTTTTTCATAAGAAAAGAACTAGCACATCTAAAGGAAAACCCATTTTCATTTGTATCTGTAGAATAGTTATTTATCGCATCGTATTATAGACAGCTTTCCGCAGATATTAAAATGAAAAATTAAAAGAATAACACCAGTTTTGTTAGCCCCGAAGGACCGAAGCCCGGACTAACAAAACTTGCAATAATCTTATGAATTTTCTTAAAAATCGTAAAAATAACTGTAATACGATGCTATTTATGATTTTTCCGTATGCATGCATAAGAACCGGTTTAATCAAGCGGATATTAATCGATTTTGAAGTCATAATCGAAAACTCTTTCCAAAACCATACCAAAAAAATATAAGGAAAAAAATTTGTCCAACTTCTTACAAGATGGACCAATGTGCTAAACCAAAATGTAACCAATACTTGATAGATAGGAAAGCAAAATTTTCATTTCATCTCCCGCTGTCATCTTACCACATATAAATTAAAAGGTGTTCATACGTGCGAGTTATAAATAGTTGTTTTTTTAATAGCCAAACTTGGCGTATGATTTAAAATACTTATAATAAAGTAACAGGATGTTAGTTTTTCTGTGTGTCTGTTTGTCTGTACCAAAGGATCTCGCTAACCGCTGAACCCAATTTTTTTTTTACTTTTTAAAAAAATCTAAATTAAAAAAATGTTTCGGGATTCAATTCCCCCTCCTCAAGTGCCCTTACAAGTAATAAAAAAAAGATATTGAATATTGCTTAATGTCAAATACAATTACAAATTACAAATGTATTTTTTTTTCTAAAAAGCATGAAACATTGGGCCAAACCTTATAAAACCTTCTTAGGTTCCCTGCGATTTAGGGTTACCTAGATCTTACATATTCCTTTATATCTATTTAAAGCTAAGGAAACCCTAGCTCTTATCATGTACTAAAAGTTAAACTTGTAAATGGTTCCCCACCTACTGGATAAACAAACTAACCAATAAATTTATGTCCATGTTATTATGTTAGCAACCTAAATTGACGACAATTTTTCCCTTTAATAACATCCACATGTAATCTAAATCAATTCTCATAGGCTAGAAAATTAAATTTGCTATTCCTGAGATCTTTATGGTTGTATTATGAAACCACCCGATATAAACCATACCAACAGACAATTAGTTTATTTGACCCGTATTTTGTATCTTATCCTAGCGGGGTTCCTTCCTCACTTCTTGATATAAACTTTTAGAAACATACACTTTTCACCAACTAACACAATTTGAGAATAAATTTGGCCGTTAAATTGATGTACATTGTACATCCCCAATGATAACACTAATTTAGATTACAAGTAATAGTTGAAACATATTTGAAAACAAAACTTAATAAACCCATTTTTTGTGGAAAGGCATTCTGTCATTGTAATTGTTGTAAATTGTATTTCTTTACCAATAGCCTTTTAAATAAAAAGAAAACGGGTGTAGTAACTTCGTGACAAACCCTTTTAGGGGACGTTTCGTCGTATTTTCACAATAGTTTTTCTCCTATATCTAGTCCCTGTTGGGAGCTCTAACACTGCGGGGCCAATTGCCTAAATCTGCGTGGCTTTAAACTTAACCTAACCTAAAATAACCTATCAAAAGCTACTGTTAAAATACGATAAAAATCCCCTAAGATGCATTGCCACGAAAAGAAATATACCTCTAAAAAACATAATTTCTTTCCTATGAGTAGGAGGGGAGGGGGGGATGGAACCCTATCCCAGTGGGGCACTTATAACTTTTACTTAACCCAACCTAAAATAGGAATCAAAAACTACTTTTGTGGTCCAGATGTAATACAAGGTAAACCGCTAACTTAATTTTCTCCCAAACCCATGTTTGAATTGCACAGTTGAGTAGCAAAGTTAATTTCACGCCAACTTTTCATTATTATACATTTGAGCTTCCTTAAACACAGTGACTCGTGGCAGTGCTTTATATTGGGCCAACTTCTGATTTCGTTTTTTCTTTTTCTTTTTCAAAAAACGTTTTTTTTCGATGGCAATGTCATCTAGAATTTAATTACCCCCCTCAACAAATTTCAGGGGGGGGGGGATTACTCTACTCAAGCTAATCTTAGAAATTAATAGAAATTAATCCCCCCCCTTTAGTTTTTAACCCCTTAAAAAAAAGCTTGGACATCTTTAGGCATTCCTCCTTATTCAACTACTTTTAATCCTGCCCTGAAAAATTTAGATTTGTATACATGATTTTTCAGTATAGCGTAGAACCTGTTCTATTTTGAAGCCATACTGGAAAGAAGTTTCAAAAAGATGGCTAACTTGTGGGAATATTGGTCGAGGTAATTTATACAGAAAATTTTAGCAGCATATCTTGAATAATAGCTGAGAAAATTTTGATTTCTCCAAAACCTTATATACTGACAGACTGTTATAGAGTAGCTTTGATACTAAAAAGAAGCTTTCTTTTAAACTTCATCCTCTATTAAAATACCCTTCATCCAAAAGAGATTTAGATTTAAGCTTTTTTGAATTTGAAATTCTAATTAGATATGATTGAGAGTGAATGCCCAAACTGATTGATGGCACAAAAATTTGAATATGCCGTAAGTATGTGCGTTCACAGAAAGGTTTTGCGATGAAAGGGGCCAAAAAAGAACGTTTTCTTAGCCAAGGCTCTTTAGCACCTAATGTTTTCAATCTCTCTTTCTTTGACTGTAAACAGCTGTGGCTGCAGCAGTCCAGAATTCACCATCAAGTCAGCAGTAAATCAAAAAAATTATAAACAAGCCAAAACATGTAAGAAGCTTCACTGTAAAGTAGAATCATGTCAGTTAAGTAGCGAGGTCTTAAGCTACAGAAGACACTTTTAAGATATTTTTTAAAAATCCCTCGGAACTTGTAAAACCTTACTTTTTAATACTTAAATTTCTTTTTTATAAGACATACTATTTATTTATAATTATGTTACTAAAATTCTCCTTTTTATTTGGAGCTCTTGTGAAAATGTTTTAGAGTGAGTACTGACGAACAAAAAGGCTCTCAACAATATAATATATTTTATACATTATATTAAATTATTTTATTTAAAGTGGCTTCTCCCCTTGTCTCTATGGGCATTCCTAAGTTCAATTCCTAAATGCGATACCCTACTTTTGCAGCATTTATTAACAACGAAATTAATTCGGGGGAAAATCACGAAACCTTTACGTTATTTCAGCTGTCGATGGGGGTAACACATCGTAAAATTGACGAAATCTCCATTTGCACCCCAAAATTATTTTAGTTTTATTTCGCTTGTTGGTTATATCTTATTCCTGCTACTTTTATAGGGCTACCTATGACCCAATATAAAGTAGTAAACAATCAAATTCTTACTCTTTTAATTTACATCCGGTCCCGAAAACAGCTGATTATGGAATTCTTAGGGAGGAAGGAGACATTGGATTGTAAATAATACAGGTGTTACAACCACGATATTTAATTCGTTGCCTAAAAAACTATGGGAACATTTATCAAATCTTGATTGCTGGATGTCCATTCAGAATGGACAATTTTATTCATCATCATTGGGGATATATATCAATTTATTGTCCATTGTCTTATCCTCAAATATTCCTGGGTATTCTCTTTATTGTAATTCCAATTTGTTTATCTTTTTTCCAGTATGGCTTCGAAACCGATTGATATCTGTTGGATAAGAACCGGTTCTCAGTATCGTATTATATCCAGTTTTCTCCGAAGATAAAAATGTACAATCATAATATAAAACACAGTTTTGTTAGCCCATGCCTTTGGCATCTCGGGAATAACAAAACTGGTTTCAAACTTACAATTGTACATTTTTATATCCGCGGAATGCTGTTTATGGAATTACTTTTCCATATCCCCCTCTCCCCATCCTACTTCAAATCTCTCAATCTTTTTAAATCACTGTGCGGCCTTTCAATGTTTACTAAATCAACAGGATGTCTCTATACTCTATACCCTAATGATATTAAACAAAATTACCCCTTCTGTACATAAAAATTATTGTTTGAAACTCTAGAACACTCAACTTAATAATCAGCCAAACAAAATTCACTAAAGCCCTTAAAGTTGTTAAGCCAATGAATAAGAAAACATTATTATAAAATTTGGGGACTAGTGAAATAAACAGCCCATTGTCCCCTTTCTTGGCTCACAGTGATCGCATCCCAACATATCCAGTATTATATTAATGATTGATGAGTATGGTTTTGGATTATGCTAATTCAATACACAGAAATTAAATTATCCACCAGCTACAAACACACAAGGATAATAATGTCCAACGCAAATAATATGATAGCAGAGAGAGAAGGAGAGAGGGTACAATGGGCAGTTTAGTAAAACTAATATTCATATCACCTATAAGTGTAAAATTGGTAATATTTCTTTTTAAAAGAAAATTGTCTATTTTTCTTAGGATTTGAATTGTAGATTCTGTATCACAAGGCAAATAAACAGTAATAATTTCAAATTCAGATCCTTTAGAAATAACTTTAGCATACATAGCATGAGCAGAGGAGATGACATGAATATTTGTTTTATCAAAAGATATACTTTTGTCACAAAACATGAAAATCCCTGCCTTTGGTTTAGGTGAACATGTTTCACCCACATAATCCATATTTGGAGGAAGTTTTAATTGTTTGTGATCAGCATCTAATTTAGTCTCTAAACATAAGATCTACAAGCATGTCTGTTATTGATTACTGCTTTTCTAACAATACTAACCTCAATCATTTAAGCTTTAAATATAACTCCTTCTCTGATCATAAAACCCTTACTGTTGGTGTACAAAAAAAGTATGTCTATAACCCCCCCAGCTGGCAAAAACATCTTTTTAAAATCCCTGATTTCATAGAGCTTATGAAAAAAGAAACAGCTACTTTTCTATTTGACAATGCAGACGAAAGTACAAGAAAAGAATTCGAATTTTACTCTGAAAATAAGGAAAATGTAGACATAGATTTCTCATTTAACAAACCAGAATATAAAGATTTATCAGTACTTTTTGCTTTACTTAAACACCTAAAAATTCATCATGATAAATTTTTCTCAAAACTGAAGTTTAATTCTTTTAACAAAACACAAGATTTTGACAAAGAAATTTCAAAGCTCTATGCAGATCTAGATAAATATAAAAACCTTAAAAAAATTGATGAAATCAAAATTTTGATTAGCCAACAGCAAGAATTTTTTAGAAACTTATCCTTTATAAGAGCAGAAACTGCTTTTTTAAGAGGTTTGATATTAGATGGCAATAATAACTCTTACACCTTCAGTCATTGTCGTAGAAAAACTAAAAATGAGCATAACTTAATTATTGATAATGTACTAACAAATGATCCATTAACCATTGTAAAACATTTAAGTAAAATGCATGCAGACATAGTTGCACCTTCTAATGTTCCTATCTCTTCTTTAGATACATTATTAACAGAATTTGACATTAGCTTAGATGAAATGTACCCAAAAATAACAACACTTTCTTCTCCTCTATGTACAACTAAAGAGTATAGAGATGTGATAAAATCAATGTCAAACAATAGCTGTCCAGGAATCTCCACTGAACCGAAAATTCTTTATGAATTTCTTTTTAATTTCGTCCCTAACTTCTCAACTAGAGCCTTTAACCACATTCATTGTATTGACATTGATAAATCACCTTTCTCAAGTATAAAAGATCGCAACATAGTTTTTATCAACAAAAAAGGATCTGATCCAAAACTGGCAAAAAATCTGAGAGGTATTTGCATGATGGAAACTATGTATAAGATTTCTTCTAAATCATTAAATTGTAAAGTTAAACCTTATTTAGACCAAATAGTACATCCTGATCAACATGGTTTTATACCAGGAAGACATATGCACACAGCAAGCGTTTCAATGACTGCTACTATGAACTACATCAAAAAACACGAAATAAATGCACAATTAGTTTCATTTGACATTCAACGTGCTTTTGACCGTGTTTTACCGGAAGTGCTTCATAGAATACTTAAGCATATCTTTCCTAGTGGAAACTTTGCTGATTCATGGATTAATTTGATTTCTAAGGGTAGATTTAGAGCAATTGCTAACAACTGTGTGTCTGAGTTTATTGATATCATTTTAGGGACGCCTCAAGGTGGTCCTTCAGCTGCAACTTTGTATGATATTGTTCATCATATTTTTTTGTCATGCCTTGACAGTAAATTATTTAAAGCCATTTCTTTGCATGTAAATTCAAAAATTATACCTGCAGCGGCTTTTGCAGATGATTCTTGGAAATTTTATTGCTTCAAAAATAACACAGATGTTGAAAAAGTTTTTACCTTGCTTTCAAAATTAGAAGAAACAACTGGATTAAAAGTAAACTTCACCAAAACTAAGATATTAACTAATGGTATTGAACCTGCTAACCTAGATATAATTGGAAAAGTTCAACCTTATTTTAAACACCTTGGTATAATTATTTCTTTTGATATGGCACAAGGAGCAAAACTAACTTATGATGAACTAATCCAAAAACTAGATAGGAAGGCAAAACAGTATCCACTATTTAGTAACTATAGTATAATAAAACGTAGAAACCTTTGCATGTCACTTTTAAATTCCATGTGTTTTCATATTTTTCGTGTATATTCACCTAATAGTACTCAAACTAAAAAACTATGGAAAGTTATGTCTAAATTCTTGTGGTCATCTAAATCAAATGAAGGTATAAGCTACAGATACAAGGTTGCATCTAAACAAATTGAGCTTAATCTTTGGCAGGGGGGTTTAAAGATCTTAAAACCCGAAAGTCAAAGCATCTCAATTTTTATGCCAAGTCTGCTACATCTCCTAAACCATGCCCGTCTATATCCCTCTTCTTCCCTGGGTATACTACTAAAATTTTACAAAGTTGACATCAATTTTTTACTTAACAATTTTGGTGTAAAGACACTACAAAAAAATCGCAAATTTTTAAAACTCCTCTACCCAGGATCAACCAAAATATACTTTGACAAAACAGTACAATTTTTGAAAAATCTAGAATTAAACAAAAACACAATGCTTAAAACATTAATTGCTTCTTCTTTTTGGGCAAAAAGGTTTACAAAAAATCAGATACAAATTTTAGCAGATAACTCACTTGTAACTTTGTTCGATTTACTTGAACACAGAATAATAGGAGATAGAATTATGCTTTTACCGACTATTCGTTCTGACATTCATACTTTAATACAAGATAGTAGACTAGTTAAAAAACTTCAATCTTATGTAGAAGTAATAAGTAGTAAACAAAATATATTATGCCTAGATACAATTGACCAAAAGAAATTAAGTAAGATAAGATTACCTCTTATAAATGTTAATGATTTTAAGCCTTCCATTTTATCATTGCATTTTAAATGGTTGCAGAGAGAAAAATACGATCAACATGCCCCAAGTATTAAAACAAGGAAAAGAGATGGTCTTTATTTTCCAGATATTGAAAGTTTTGAAAACAGTTTTAAAAAAGTAATGTCATTACCTTTAATTTTGCATTATAAATCTTTCTTAGTAGAACAGCTTAATAGAACCCTTGTAAGCAGAAAAAAGTTAATGCATTTTGGCTTACTTGACAATGCTATTTGTCCAAAATGCAATGCAGAATCAACAACCGAACATGGGATTTTTTATTGCTATTTTGCTAAGTACTTTATTCATGCATTGGCACTATTTCTAGACCAAAAATATAATGATGGGAATCCAGAATTCATTTTTTTAAAAGAAAACTTTTTCCTTTTTAACATCATTTATCCTCAATTCAATGATAAAGATTTTCTTCAAATTTCAACAATCATTTTAGTAGCCAAAGACAGAGCATTGAAATCTAGCAAGGACGAAGCTATAAAAAAATGGACTGTTAATAATTGCTACTCTCAAACTCTTTTTGTTGCCCAATTTGCCATAAAAATTTTAGAAAAAACTTCTTCATATATTAACATTGCATCTGAATTTTTGAATTTTCTTTTACAATATAAAGATAATATTACTTACTTTCAAACCTAAAAATGTTTTTTTTTCCAATGAAGTAAAATTTTAACTGTTAATACAAACAAAATATTAAACATATTGTTTCATTAATGCGAAATATTTTACTGTATTTTTATTATAAAAAAATCCAAAAATATTATAGTTTATTTCATGTTCTTTGTAATTATATTGAAATAAATTAATTTATATAAAAAAAAAAAAATTTATATAACAATGGGCAGTTTAATACACTTGTCCCAGAGTCTTTTTTAATAATACTTTCTTATTCGTTGGTTTTACAACTTTGGGTACTTTTGTGAATTTGGATTAGTTGGTTTATTAAGAAGAGGTTACAAAAGGGGTAATTTTGTGTATCATCATTGGGGATGTACACCAATTTAGATTCCTTATATGATAGACTAAAATAATTGGTAAATAAATGCGACCTCTCTCTAAAAATGCCATGCAAATCTTTATCTATTAACTGCAAGCATGTACAAGAATAAAATTGTCCAATGCAAAATAATAGGATAGAGGGTAATAAATTTACATATGCATACAAATTGGAAGGTATATGCGACCTGACCTCTCTCTAAAAATGCCATGTAAATTTAATTTTTATCTGTAATATCTTACTTTTTAGGAATCTAAGTAAAAAGATATTTTATGGGCAGACATATTAAAAAGGTATTATGGATTATGTATGAGTGTATGAAAAAAAACTATTTCTACACAAGGACAAATATATAGACATACATAGAGTAGCTACGCTACTAATAACCTTTCCTAGCCTCTAAAGTAAATGGTTTATACATTGTTAGGTCCACTTTAAATTGGATCCCTCATAAAAAGGCTAAACTTTTGCTATGTAACTTTTTTACTTTAGATAAAAAAAAAGAATGGCAATATCCATAAGTTGTAAAACCGATATATGGCGTAATTTTCTAGAATAATAAGAAAAGACAAATAAAGGCGGACGGACAAAGTGGGTTATTGATTAGTTACATAAAAATCATGGGAATCGTCACAAGCAATTTCAGATGTCTATCTAAACTAACAGTAGACAAAACCGTTTTGGACATACAAAAAGTTGGATACTCACAAAAAATCACAAAAAAAACTTATTTGTTTTATGGTAGCAATATCCCCATATAATTTTATGTAGTAAATTTTTATCTTTTATACATTTAAACTCGATAAATCATTATATGAATTACATTTTCTATACAAATTTACATATATTTTAAGTTTTTTGATGAATTATTTGAAAATTCGATTAAATTGTGTATTACTAACGACATGTCTATCCTGTAAAGTAGTAGTAGGTTGTATGTTTGTGTGTGTTTGTGTGTCCAGTAATATCTCGTAAATTGTTGGAACTTATAGATCCACAAATTTTAAGAAAGCTTAGTATTGATCCTAGGTAGGTTTTAGACTATTTTAAAAAGATGAGTTTGGAATGAACGAACACCCTAAAACCAACCCTGACTTTGCCCCTAGAGACGGAGTCGTAAGTTATTATTTACCTAGCTGTGTTGCCTTTAGCCTCTTGAGACTTTTCCTCATATTGTAAGCCAGAAAAATAGCCTAAAACCATTCAAATGGAGATGAAACGCTTCTCCCAAAAGCAGGACTAACTCGTGTCAGCAATGGGTATATCATTACTTCTACTTGATCTTACACCAGATTATCATGTACTCCAATAAAGTGAAACTCGCAGCAGGCCAAAATAACATTACCCCCATTTACCCCCTCTACATTATTCCCTTTCCTCCTACAGGATGAATGATCTGGCTAATTTACTAGTATCATGTTAGCAACCGATAATTTACCCCTGTCATAACATTCTCGTATATTCTACATCTATTCAACAAGCCATTTCAAAGATATTTAGGTACAGACAAAAAAAAATAATACTTTAAAAGATATGTAACGTATTTGCTTTCCAACTTATAAGCAGGGAGAGAGGGGACATTGGATTGTAAATTACACTTGGACTCAAAGTTTTAAAACCTTGTTATCTTATTCGTTGGCTCAAAAGCTTTGGATACTTTTATTGAATTTTTAGTTGGTCAGTTCCAAGTTTTTCAATCATTAATTTTAATCTAAATAAGGGATAATTTTGATTATCTGCATGGGGGATGTATATAAATTTATCATTTATTGTCTTATCCCTGGCTAATAAGACAATTTAGTTATTTTAATTGAAATTTGATGCTCTGGGATGAATAATATGAAAAGTTGAAAGATAATCCAATATTCAACATTTTAAACAATATATTTTTGCCAGGGATTGAGGGATTAGCAATATTAAAATTAAAGGAATAAAATATCGGGTATAGTCCCTTTCGTGACAACGCCTCTTAACGGGCGTTTCATCGTATTTTTACAGCAGCTTTTTAGTTTTAGGTTAGGTTATGTTGGGTTCGGTGCTTGCCCCGCAGGGTTAGATCCCCCTGCCGAGGCTAGAAATAGGAGAAAACACACTGTTATAACACGACGAAACGCCCCTTAAGAAGCGTTGTCACGAAAGGGACAATACCCCTAATATCTTAGGGATCTTAAGGGACAAGTTTTAACAAACCAATCATGTTTATGGTTATTCTTTTAGATTTATTGGATTATTTAAAAATCATGGGATATATTATTTTAACTAATTTACTTATTCCTTTTTAAAAGCGAAGCTTTTCTATAATTAGGGTCGGTCCGTTCGTACGTCCGTACGTCCGTAACGGATAGCTTTTTTCGTTAATTTAGGCATGTTAGGATTGTCCTATCGATTTCAAATTTTGCATGGTGATTCCTTTAATAGTTAGGTACAATTTAGAAAGCGTAGCAACTCTATAATCATTACCAAAATGTCCGTACGTCCGTTTTAAACATGTTGATTTTTTTACTTTTTTAACAACAAATTTTTATGTGATCAAATCATCCGATTGATCTGATTTTTGGTATATTGATTCCTGGGAGAACAAAGTATAATGTTTTAAGCGAAGCAACTCTATAATCAAGTCCTTAAAATGTAGGTATGTCCATAAACATTATCCTGTATAAAGCATTTTTTTAAACAAATTTACTTAGAATTTTGCTTCGACTCTTATATATTTATATTCTGATTATTTAGTTCTGACAATATATAAGTGTTAATGTCCGTTTGTCCTACCGTTTCAGTGCTTCGCTTTTATGGATGTTGTCATCCTTGTTCAAGAACAAATTGAGTTCACCTAAATTAAAATAAAAATTGGTAAATTCGGGCAATGAAAAAAAATCTTTTAAAATTCTGCTTATTATGTGTCATCCGTGCTAAATAGATTTAAAATGAAAATTTTATTTTAAAACGTATGTGTAATGTATTCTTAAATAAATCCTTATAAAAACCTCTCTGTTTTTTTTGCTGTTTTTATATCAACAAAACATAATAGTCATTGTGTATTTTAAGATTACTTGTTAGCAGGGACGTCCAAGTTTTAAATTGTAAGGGGGGTTAAATGAGAGGTTTTAAAGGTTTCAGGGGGGTAATCTAATGTAGTTTTTCAAAATTTTGAGGGGGTAAACCCTTGGACGGTGAACCCCTATGCTTGTTGGTCAAAATGCCAACGTAAGTATCAGCTACATTTAGTTTTTAAAATATCAACTATTAATATTTTATTTAAAATCTAATATTTTTAAACCATTTTGGGGATGCATAAACCCCCCTAAAAATCCCTGTGCAGGCCACTAGTTAATTCTATTTTCCTAAAGTTTCTAAGAGAAAAAAATGAAAATAGCATCATATCAAAATAAGTATTATGATCATCTTCTACTTAAATTTACATAAATAAAAAACAAGGATGACAACTTTCATGGAAGAAAGGAAAAGTGATGTAAAGAACAATTATAGATTTAGATTATAGAATTAATCTAAGTTTGAAAGTGATAGGATGATTCTTTTATGACATCATATCTGAATAGTCAATAAACTTGCAGACTTTTTGACAAAGATAATAGTTTTTATTTCAAAGCTAAATGTTTTTCAACCTGTTTATAATAAGAAATACACTGTTCTAAAACATGAAGATATATTTCGATTTTCAATTCGTTTTGTCAGTTGTAGAAGCAACTTAGCTTGGTCTATTAAGGTATAGTGTTGACAACCTTCCAATTTCAGAGAAAAATTTGAACAATGTTTTAAATTGATAGGACAATACTAACATATATTTTTGTAAACCAAAAGAGAGGTACGTGCAGTTTTACAGACATATCCTAGTTACAGAGTAGTCATTTCTAAATTTAAATAAGAAGAAAATCGATGATTAATTGAAAATTTAAATATCTAAATAACATTTAGAATAAAGAGATAAACATATAACTTATATAAAAGTAACAGGATGTTTGTCTGTCCGTACCTTAATATCCTGGTAACAACTTTCCTAATAAAATTCTGCTTTGTAGTGAAGCTTCTTATAGATCTAAGGGAAGGTTCTTAACTATTTTGGGGAAAGGTAACGCCGCCCTACAAATGGAAATTGCTTCTGGGAAAAAACCAACCCAAAATAAATGTTATCTAAAAGTTAAATTGAAGGGTGAAATTAACCCTCTCCATCCTTATTGCCTTAAATTTCATAAAAGGAGGTTAATGGCACAACCGCTAGTTTAGATACCATAGTTGTTGTGTTTAAAAATCTCTAAAATGGCAACCAGAGACGTCTATATTTTGTAGAAATAAAAATTGGTTTTTAAACCATGGTTAAATTTAGAGAAATTATCCACGAAAAAGAATATAGAAATCATGTTATAAATACATTTTATTTTGCCCCATAAAAAACAACAAACAATCCTCAATTTTTATTTTCCTTTCCGTGGGCATCTATCTAATATAACTTGCAATAAATATGTATCAAATAACAATTTTTAAGCTAAATTTAATTATTCTTTTATTTGAATTATAAATAGAAGTGGGCGAAAATATTTTCTTTTGTTATGAGTATACGATTATTTTACTTTGTATACAATTATCTTAAATTTATGTAAATGACGTTCATAATATAATCATTTAAAGAGCTCTTTAAATTGTTTTATAATTATATTATTAAAAGAAAAGGTTTTGGAATTTTCCAAAGGTTAGGTAAGATATCATATTTTCCTGAAGAGTATTTTAAACATTTCTTTTATGATTTAAGTCAATTTTACGTGTTTAAACTTTTAAAATCAACAAAGAAGACATGTAGACAACGTCCAAAAAAAAGCTATAGAATAAAGTGGATGTATTGAGAAGGGAGAATTTGTCGTCAAGTTAGGTTTCTAAAATGGACCTCATATACTGGTCAGTTCGTTCATCCAGTAAGAGGGGAGTGGGTGTTATTTTAGTTATATTAGCTAGCTGCGAGTAACACTTTTTAAAGTACATGATAAAAGCGAAGAAAAACGATCATTATGAAACTTAGTAAATGTAATTGAAAATATATAAAAAAAAATTCCTTAAAAACCTTTATTACCTAAAATGGACGAACTCACAATGTTATAGAGATGCTTTTCTTACAACATTTTGTAATATTATCCAAGGAATCATCATTCCTAAAATTAATATTTTTTTAATTGTCTGAAAAAGGTAGGAACACTTGTAACTTCCACTCAAACCTATTTATTGACGACGTAGGCCCTATCCATGCGGTGCTCTCTCTATTAAATTTTACTTTAACCAACCTAACCTTAGATAATCATTAAAAATATTATTTCTATAGTTTTTCTTAAAATCCAGATGCAATATGAGGATGTATTTGTAACCCTCAAAATTTGCTCTTTAAATTTATAATTTCAAATATGAAAAGCCAATAAATGTATAAGTATAAATCAGACAACTGCCTGGCCCAAGTCGTGGAGACAATTTTTGTCTGCTAGCAAATTGCTTTCTGTTCTTATGTAGGGGCTCAGCTGTGTTCATATTTCTGACTCTATAAGCTGATTTGAAAGACCCAATACAAAATCGGGACAGGGTCCATGCGTGCGCAAGTTACATACCCCATCTATTCTTTTACTTTCATGAAAAACTAGGCAAAATTTACGTACACAACACGCCCAATTTTCTTTGATAATAACACATGATAATAATTTGTTATAATATAAAGCTTGGATAATGATTTCACAACGGGATATTCAATAATAGTAATTACAAATTATCAATACATATAAACTCACACATTTTTCATACAAATATGGTGTTCATACGAAAAAGGCAATAATATTATTTTTCTATACTTAATATGAAATATAGTTTTATTAAAGTGTAAAATGCCAAAATTATATCATTGGCAGAACCTAGTATTAGTGTCGGACTGATTATGACGTAAGAAAAAAGATTAGCCAATGAGAGGCCACTATAAATTTTACCATTGGTCAATAATGGCCTCTCATTGGCTAATTTTTTTTCTTACGTCATAATCAGTCCGACAGTAATACTATGTTCTCATTGGCATCATTTATGTCGAAATAAAGTAAAAGAATAGAGGGCGCATGAGCTATATATGTAACTCTATCCACAGGATGGAACCCCTATTCTAATTTTGTATCGGGTTTTTGAAATCAGCTAATAGAGTCGGAGATATAAACAAATGAACAGAAAGCAGATGAAAGGGGTTTTTACCACTTGGGCTAAGTATATTATATATCTAATTATACATCTATACCAATACCTTTATTATGTCGCTTTGGAATGGTTATTTCTTTCATCGTATTATAAACCGCTTTCCGCGGATATAGAATGTACAATTATAAGATTAAAACCAGTTTTTTAGCCCCGAGGTGCCGGATATAATACGATGCTAGACATAGTTTTTTCGTATGGATGAGAACCGGTTCCTATCCACCGGATTCGAATGAATACGAGAAATAAACTTTAGAGGTCTTGCTGTCATATCATACTACAAATTTGACTATTGACTATAAGACATAAAATTATAGTGTTAATAGATGACTTATGGCCGATATTCTGATGACATTATAACATAATATATTACATAATAACGCCAATATAAAAATTTCACGAAATTTTGCCAATCAAGTTTTGAATGAATGGAAGAAACACCCCAGGGGTAATTAGAAGAATAGATACACATTTCCAGGGAATTAAAGGGATAAGACAATGGATAAATTAAAGCAAGCCCCAAATGATGATATACAAAATTACTCATTCTTTAGAATATAAATATTGGTGGAAATGTTTAGAACTCCTAGTTTGTACCTATCAATCAAAATTAAGATCAAAGTACCCAAAGTTTTTAAGCCAATAAACGAGGAAGTAGTTGGGTACCTGTTTGATTTACAATCCAACGTCCCCTCCCTCCCTGCACGTTACACAAGGGTGGTGGTTGATATTATGATGGGAGGGCGTGTCCCACAATATACCCCCCACCCTGGGGGGGGAGGAACACCCTCAATAATTGTTAAGGGGTGGATAGCCCCCAAGGAGGGGTCTGTGAAAAATCAGAAGCTTATAAACTAATAGCCTATTAGTTGTATAATAGGATGGTATGCACATTAGAGTGTTACAAAACTTTTTGAATTGCGATTCCAAGGCTTAACTTGTTCTACCTAGTTTATAACGAAATAAGTTGCGAGCATTATTGTGTGTAAATATGTTTAACCCCTAAGATCTCGTAAACGGCTGTACCTTGTTTATAGATATGGCCCTTAGAAAATTATCCACACCCCTCCTTGGGTCTGTGCCACTAGAGAAAGGAAATGTCAATGAAGGGGGCAGAAAAATAATCAAAAACTATTAAGACTTAAATTTAACAATGTAGTAGCCTAAAATCATCCCAGGACCTAAAAAAGCTTCACTGTAATTTAAGAGACAATCGGTCATTGGATTGCGAGATCTTAATGTACTGACAAAAAATACACCTTTATATAAAAGGATAAGATATAGAACAAAATATTAAAGATTTAACACATAGTCTTACGAATCTAAAATTTCTTGTTCTTGCTTGAAAAAAACGTCCAAAATGGATTTTAGATTTCAATACTTTTTGTCTGTTCCAAACGTTTTTTGGATAAAGATATCTGCCATCCCTAATAAAAAGCTGAATAGTAGGTAGAATCACTTTTTTCGCCATTGGACGATCAATCCGCCATCCCCTTTCTTGAAAAAAATAACGAGTGATATTTTTAAGCAATACTGCTCTATAATTAAAAAAATTTGGTCTAATAAAATAATAAGATTAAGAACCATCATTGCAATTTGATGGAAAGTATTTGGTTTTACCTTACCTCGTAAGGCCGGGATTCTCCTTTGATTTTAAGGTGATCATCTGGAGAACACAGAGCATCATCGACTTGTAAAGGGAAGCGATACTCGAACACTCAAGGATATTAGGTCAACTGATATCCAACAGACAACCAACCCCTTTATTTCACGACCTAGCGCATCTGACATAGCAGCAGTAGGAACCATTTTTATCGTCTCTAGTTATGACGCCGTGTTGGGCCAAAACCTATCACCTCTGACGACGAGTGGATGCACTACGTGTTGAGCCAGGGTCGCGGACTATTGAAGTTGAGTTACGGGTTGTCCTGTCACAAAATAAGAGATTTGTCTGCATATTGTAACTCTGATACTTTCAAACATATCAATACTCTTCTGGCTTTTATAGCTCTTAATACAGAGATACATAGATAGCACAAATACCCTATATGGAAAACCCTGTACACGCAACTGTACAGATTATACAGGAATTTTAGTTAGCAAAGCATTTTTTTTAACAATCTGTTTCGGTGAATGTAAGAAAAAATATTAGTAACATGGACATTTCTACCTCTCTTTCTCTTATTCATCAATCTAGTATTACTTTGAATCTATTGGATAAAGGGTGTAAAATTTTTATAAAAAGTTTTAAGTGTATTTTGGGTGTGAAAGCGTTCAATTCCGCAATTTTTCACATTATTAAATCATCAGAACATTATCACAATTATTAAAAGGAACAGGATGTTTATCTATCTGTCTGTTTGTACTGAAGGATCTCGCTAATCGATAATCCAATATAGTTCTCCTTAATTTTCTTTTACTTTTAATTTTCAAACTAAAATTGAATAAGGAAGGTCAACTTCATCCCCCCCCCCCCCAAACTAAAAGTAGTAAAGTTTTTGTTTAAGCAATATAAATTTAGATCATTCGTTGGTTTTAGGCTGTTCTGATGCTCTCTCCCTCGAATACAAAGCCTCTAAATGATACAGACGCAGCCAATAGTATTTTAACAACAGATTAAACTTATAATTTACTTTACTCTTATCTTTAAATACTCTCACTTGTTTGCTATTTTTTGCGGCGAATATAAAACATTATGCGGTAATGAAGGAACACCATATTATTTGTTCATACTTTCAAGAACATACAAAATTGGTATAACATTCTCAAGTAAATAGTGTGTTACTTTTTTAGTAGCGAAGCTACTCTATATATCTAAAAAATAACTTATGCTTATTTAAGCATATATTGGTCTACTTCTGGATTGTCTGTACAGTTTTTAGTCACTAACCTATAAATTGTTTTTGATTAAAGGGGAAAATATACTAGCTAGATTTTAAATGAATTTCCCGTTTCCATCATATAGACAACAAATAAGTATTTAGAAGAAATAAAGTTATTTTGGTGCTTATTTTAGGCTAGGTTGAATTAATTAAGGAGCCCCTCGGGGAGGGTACCCGTGGGAGACTTAACAACAAGCGAACGGACATAAATTTGTTTTAGAGCAGCTCCACTAGAAAAAAAGTATTTTTTACAGAACCATCTTTTATTATCCATAAGATTATGCTAAGTAGGTTTAACAAAAAAACATTCATTTTATTTTATCATTTTTGCCATTAAAAACATTGATGCTTTAAATTTGATACTACATTAATACAATTAACATTTAAGTAGGAATCCATTTTTAACTTTATGACAGAAAATAAAAATGATAAAGAATAATTAATTATTAGAGTTTTTTTTACTAAACTTTGAAGCCAAAAAAATTTGGCTATTTGACAACAAAAATTGCAACCTGTTCATTTCAAATATTTGTGATTTTTCTTGCACGTTTGTCCATATTGGTATTCATATATGCTTTGCAAAGGTTGGCACCAAATTTTGCGAAGTTTTTTTCGCAGGTTTTTTTTTAAAATATGGCATTTTATATTTATATTTTCTAGCTGCTTTTAATCAGGGAGATAGATAGGGCACTGCAAGAAAAATGTTTTCGCCTCAAACATCTATAAAATCTAAATTTTGTTAGTGTTAGATTTTTTGTAGGCAAAACTATTTTTCTCCGGGTGAAAAACCTAATCCCTGATTTTTTAACATAAAGTAAATATGGTTATTTTATAATATGATAATATTTTAATTGTTAAAATATCAAAGGATGAATTATTATGTACTACAAAGAGCTAATTTACATTACATATTTTTTATATTTTATTTATTAACAAAACACTGGATTTTATCTCTACATACATATATACGAATTTTTTATCACTATAAATTAAATGTAGTTTTTTTTTAATAATATAACTTAAGTAATCACTGGTAACTAAGTAGTCTTTAATTTTGACAAATTATAATGTTTTTTTTTTCTTTGCTTGGTTAGAAAAACACTTTTTGTCAATTTTATTTGTTTTTTGGTAATGATTAATTAAATATATGATTAATAAGGGTAAAAACATATTATCACAATGCAAAAACAGTGAGTAATGGTTATTTTTATCAGAATAACTGAAATTTTCAACTTTTTAAAAAGTTAATAATCTTTTTATTGACTAAAATTTTAATTAGATCAAATATTTTTATTTTAACAGAACAAAATTTTATAAAATTGTGTTTTTTTAATTATTTTATTTACATTTTTGTCCCTAATTATTAGCTATATTTCTAAATATATTACTTGATCTAACTAATGATTAATAAGAAGTATGTGCCATGGTTGTTGCTAAGCTGACAGTTGGAAAAAGACCAGTGGCGACACTGACAGAGCCGCCACTAGTGCTGCCTGCCCCGCTTGACTGCTCAACTGCTCTAGCAGCCACGCTGTAGTTTATGCTGTGCTGGTAGCCGCCCTCACCGCCCGTAGTAGGCGTGGGGGAGGACTCATCAGCTGATGAAATATCTCCGCCAGTAGCAGACTGTAGGGAGGCAGAACTATTATTCAACGCGGCATTTTCATGATCAGCTGATTTCTCATTCGCGCCATTATCATTACTTTTGTTGGCGGATTTTTGAAGTTTTTCTGTCTCTCGCTGCGCGGCATCGCGCGCTATACTCTCCTTAACTTTGATAAGGGTGTCATAGTCCAGGTTACGAAGAGCTGTCTCTAGCTTCACAATTTTTTTGGTTTCCATTTCCAATTGTTCTTCAAGACGTTTGCGTAGACGTTTTTCCTTCTTGAATTGCTTCAGATAAAAGTCTAAAAATAAAATGCATGTTAAGTTCCAAGTCTTAACATTTTGATTATTCTTACAGAGCTACATTATTATGTTTATTAATAACATTTGTAAAATATTTTTGAACAATGAGATTTTGTCACGAAAATTTGGAGGTAGAAACTTATGTGAGAAAAGCATCGCTATTGAATATCAAGTATTAATAAGCTATAAGTTACTCCCTTATTATACAAAATCTTTATATAACAAGGATAAAAGCAGTGCAACAATAACAAGCTATAAAAGTTATTTATCGCATCGTATTATAGACAGTTTTTCGCGGAGAGGGAAAGTAAGAATTGCAACAATAATTCCAGTTTTATTAGACCCTAGTCTGGTATTAATTTTATGATTTTAACTTTAATATTCCTGGCAATTGTCTAAAATACATTATGGTTTTTCAGTATGGCTCAATTTAGTTTAATAGTAAAATTTTTAGTCAATAGATATATAGTAGATTGCTATATTTTCAATTTTTAAAATCTGTTAATAAAGTATAGATTCTTTTCATAATATATTTTCATAATGTGTACGATTATAATGACGTAAGGACAGACCATAGTCATAGAGCAGCTTCGCTACTAATTATGTATATATGATAAAGATTGTGCTAAATATAAAATCCGCGGATTAAGGGTATTCTATTTCTACCACGGTGCCATATTTCACTTTAGAAAGAGCTATATGCAAATTTTTACTTTTATCCTATAATTCTAGGACATGGATTCTTATCCTAAAAATAATTCTTGCTGAGACAAAATGTATTTTCAAGCAATATACACCCCCAATTATGTTAAACAAATCCCTTATGTATAATTAAATTATGGTGGAAAAGTATAGAAACTATTAACAACCAATCTAGATTTCTTAAAAGATTCCTAATATTTTAAACTTTGGACACCAGTATAATTTTCATTCCAATGTTCCCTCCCCCCCCCCCACCCCCCCCCCCAGATTTATAAGCTATATAGAAAGCAGCATTGTCCGCAGAAGAAAAGAAAGAACAGACCATGTCATTATAGAGAAGCCTCACTACTATTAAACCAAAGTAAACCTTTTTATAGTAATACTTGTCCTTTTAACTGCTTATACATATAAATATGTGTGAAAAAAAGCTAAAAAAGGGGGGTTTCATAAAATATCAATAATAGCATCCTACTTTGGACGGATTTAAGAGACTTTAGACGATTTTTTATGCTCTGGGTACAATCCAAATCCCTTAGGAAGTTGCTATGGCTTCCATGTTCTCAGCCCTACTGAAAAATCATGTATAGTGTAAATTCGTTAGCTTAAACACTTTTTGGTTGGCTGGCTTAAACTATCACCGACCAAAAGTTTTCACAAAAAAATTGAATTTGAATTTACAAAAGGGGTAATAATTTCTACCATCATTAGTTTTACTCTATTTAATATTATTCTAAAATTTAATAGTTATTTCTCGCATCGTATTATAAACGGCTTTCCGCGGATATAGAATGTACAATTATAAGATTAAAACCAGTTTTTTAGCCCCCAGGTGCCGAAGGCACGGGCTAAAAAAACTGGTTTTAATCTTATGATTGAACATTCCCATATAAACAACCCCTTAAATAGTGGATGTAAATATTCATTTATTTCCCTGGTATCTCATTTATATCCCTGGTATGATTTTAGAAGATTTTTAATTTTTTTTGGAAGATTTTATAATTTTTATTAATTACTAAAAGAAAGAAAAATTATACCAGGGAAATAAATGAAATTTAAAAACCAAAATTAAACCACATTTTACTAGCATAAACATGAGTTTTTTGTTTAAATGAGAATGATATTCCTGTCCAGTTTTTTGTTTAGGAATGAATATTTCTTACCCTCGTGAATAAATGATGACCTATCGGTCCATCATTTATTCCCTCGGGTAAGAAATATTCATTCCTAAACAAAAAACTGGACAGGAATACCCCATTTTTATATTCGTAGAAAGCCGTTTATAATACGATGCTAGACATAGTTTTTTCGTATGGATGAGAACCGGTTCCTATCCACCGGATTCGAATGAATACGAGAAAGTTTCTTACCTGTTGTTTTAGACTCTTCGTCGATTTTTCTTTTGATTGCTGTCGTAGGATCCTTAGGGCCACCTTAAATAATATTATATTGTTAGCATGGAAGTAAGGGGACAATGTGCTGTTTAATACACTAGTCCTCAAAGTTATTAATAACATTTTTTTATTTTTTGGCTTAAAAACTTTGGAGACTTTAAAAAATTTTGATTGGCTAATTCATTATGTTTCAACCAATAGTTTTAATCTATAGAAGAGGGAATTTTGTGTATCATAATTGGGGATGTACATCAATTTATCAGCCATTGTCCCTTAAGATCCCTGTATTGTTAGATAAAAACATCTTTATCAATTATTAGCGAAGCCATTACAACTTATTACTTTGTTACAGTAATAATATTGCTCTGAATATCGACGTAAATATTAGGTAAATTTGTTTTTACAAAGACAAGTCGATATTTTGTCAGCCATGACCACTGTTATATGGAAAATAGTCGACATAAACAATCATAAATGAACAATGGGTTTTTATAAGGAAGCGGGATTACTACAACCCCCCCCCCCCCCCATTTAAACGCCCTTTGACCTTATATTCTTGAACAACAATATAACCAATTTAATGTTGTAAAGAAGTAACAAAATTGGTATAATCCTTACTTACAACAAGTGAATAACCCCCCCCCCCCCCCCCCAACATTATATATTCTCTTATATTTTCTCCAGTGATATAACCCTGCGGGACTCTTCTAATCCTATTAGACGCGCATAACCAGTGGCGTGCACAGCGATCTACGAGGGGGTGTGAAAACAGTTGGGGGGTAAAAAAGGGGAAGACAGGCCCTACAAATTTCTATATTACAGAGGGGTGTTGACACCCCCCTTCTCCACGCATTACATTACTTAACCTGACCTAACCTCACTTTCGAATAAAGTGAAATAGCCTGAAATTGTGTAAAAATACTTTATTTCGTGTTGAGAGTCAATTTCACATTATAATAAGAATAGCCATAATTTTATTCATAAACTCAGATTACCTGCATGGATATTGAGGGATAAGACAATCAATGATAATTTGAAATGCATGAAAAAATATAAATCATAGTTATTGGATGAAAAGTTTGGACACTACTAGTTTGGAACAAACCAACTAAAAGTACCCAATGTTTTGTGGCCAACGAATAAGATAACGTGGTTATAAAACTTTGGGTACCAGAGAAATTTACAGTCCAACGTCCCTTTCCTCCCTGGATAACATTCATAAAGGAGAATAAACTAGCGGCTTCGCTCCCAGCTTCTATGTGATTTACTTCCTAAGTTTAGCCAGGATAATTTCTAAGAATATATTTTAAAATCTACAACAACAAAAACATATAAAGCTTCTTTAATTAAAAAGTAGCCGAATAGACCAGACATTTTTTTTAATTAAGCATTTTTTAAAAATCTTACTCGGGAGGGAGTATAAAATAGTTTAAAATAAGTCCTAATTTTAAGATTTATGAATAAAATAGCCTAAAACCTTACCGGGACCTTAATATACATATTCTCTTTTTTTAAACGAATAATACTGATTTAAATACAAAAATATAAATCATTTTTCTTAGATTTTATATTTAAGCCACGAAAATATCTTTTTGAAGCCAATACATTTTTTTTGTAAAAACTGAGCATTACTAAATAACTCATTAGTTTATAAGTATGAAAGAAAAAAAAACATGTACACCTTTGAACTCAATTTATTTTAGACGGTTTCTTAGTCATTTTAACAAAGCATTTTCACAAGACTTCATACTTTTCATGGCCTTTGATTAAATTGTAACTAGCGGTAGGGCCCTTAGCATCTAGGGGCTCTGTATTTAATTGAATGGAGAGGGTAGATATATAGCATAAAACCATTCTAAGAGTAGAATTTAGAAGAAAAAAGCGGTATAATCCCTTTCATGGCAACGCCTCTTAAGGGGCGTTTCATCGTATTTAACAGAAGCTTTTCTCTTATTTCTAGCCCCTGCGGTGGGCTCTAACCCAGCGGGGCCAATTACCTAACCCTGCAGGGCAATCAACTAACCTAACTTACATAACCTAACCTAAAATAATCTCTCAAAAAAGCTACTGTGAAAATAGTACTTATCCCCCCTTAAGAGGCGTTGCCACGAAAAAGACTATACCCGAAAAAAGTTTTAAATTCAACAAAAACTGACTTTATGTTTATTATTTTATTTTGCAAATATTTTAATTAGATAAATAAATTAAAATTTTTGTCTTATCATTTAAAATGAAAGAATAGTTATTTCTCGCATCGTATTATAAACGGCTTTCCGCGGACAGAAAATACAAATATGAGATTAAAACTAGTTTTTTTAGCCCCGAGATGCCGAAGGCACCGGCTAAAAAAACTGGTTTTAATCTTATGATTGTAAATTTTTATATTCGTAGAAAGCTGGATATAATACGGTGCTAGACATAGTTTTTTCGTATGGATGAGAACCGGTTCCTATCCACCGGATTCGAATGAATAGGAGAAAAACAAATCCTAATTTGAGTTACAGATAAATGTTGTTATCAGACGTCAAATAATACTTTTTTTTAGATGGGTAGCATCTCTATAAGTACCAGCTTCCCTCACTGACCCACTCTTCCCAACAAAACAGCTGTTTACTGCTATGCTATTACGTAAAGCAGTAAGATTTTTTTGTCCGTAGATTAAGAACAGATTTAGTTCTCCATTCAAGGGAAGCTTCACATTGATCCCGGGATGGTTTTAGGCTATTTAATTTTGAGATGTACGTCTTGAGATGGTTTAAGGCTAGTTTAATGCTTTCCTTATCACTTTCAATACTCTTTGATGCTAGGGACGCAGCCGCGTGTTAGAGTATATGATATTAGATTGCCCTAATACACAAAGCTAATAGAGTATATTGGTATATATGTTAGATAAGATCCTTTTTATTGATAAAAGTCTTATTGCAAAAATAAGTATTATGGATTTTCATCTACTTGTGAATTTTTTGCAAAAAAAACATTAAATGATAACAATAACATTGAGAGATTAAAAACTTAATTAAACGTACAAAATTTACATTTCATTTTTTAGCTGTGAATTATCTATAGAATTATTATGACAATAATATTTAATTTAAGCATTGTGAAATTATTGCTTGCCCTAATTTGATTGAATTTACTGAAATATAACCTATCATCTGTAAATTTAAGCACGATAGAATTGTCCTATTGATTTGAGAGACATTGGACTGTAAATTATGCTGGCACCCAAACATTGCCCAAAGCTTTGTAATCTCGTACTCTTTTGCTTTAAAACTTTAATTATATCTGAATTGATAGGTTAGAACTAGCAGTGCACTTTTCTACAAATAATTTTAGTCTAAAAAATCAATAGTTCACTGTCTTATCCCTTAAGATCCCTGCATTCTTACGAATGGAGAAGTTTCATTTATCAAAAAAAGAAGATTTTTATAGGGTCTATAAAAATGACGTCATACTGGCCTAATATTGGTCAATCAAAATGTATACTGGCCTGCCATTTGTATTTTAGTCTGTGAATTGGCATATCATTGATCATTTGCATTGCATGACGTCATTTTTTATAGGGACTAAAAGAGTTTCAAAAAAATCTTTAACTCACCTTCTTTAGCATTTTCAACAGCCATAGAAATGAGAGACTGGATATGATTCATCATCTGAAACATATTCCCCATCTTTCCCGCCCCCACAACACCGCCGTTCTCCTCCGTTTTCCCGCCATTCTCGCTGCTGCTGTCGTTATCCCTGTCGTCCGTTTCGCCGCCATCCCTATCACGGTCGGTATCGCCGCCCTCGCGGTCCTCGTTCTCGTGGTCCGTCTTGCTGGCGTTGTCATTGTCGTGGTCCATGTCCTCGTCGGACAGCTGGTGGCGCGGCTCGGCCTCGCCGATATCTGACTCGGAACGCACTGATATATCATCCTAGAAAGATGAGATTGGTTGTTAAATGCGCGCAGAAGTGGTGCAGTTCTGTGATAAAAGGAAACAACGATTTTGTATCTTTCAAAGGAAGGATTAAGGAGCAAAACTTTATTAATTTTCACTCGATTTTATTAATAATTTTTACAATAAATATTTAGAAAAAAAATATGCCATTTTTCAATGGGACAAATATCTATTTTATAAGGTAGTAAGGTTTTTTTGTCTGAAGCTTAAGATCTCAATAACTACTGAACCGACTGGGTTCTCTTTTAAGGCAAGCTTCACATAGGACCAATGATGTTTTAAGGCTAATATACTTTTAGATACAATTCTTTGGGTGGTTTTATTGCTATTATTGATATATTTCATTATAGATTCAACCAGGAAAAACATTGTCTAATATTCATAATGCTAAAATTATTATAAAATCTCGCTAACTACTGAACCATTATGGTTCTCCTTTTCAGGGTAATGAAATATTAATTTACCTGGTTGTCTGACTGTGTTCTGGACAGATTAAGAACACTGTTATCTGTGTCTGCCATGTAATCCTTTATGTCTGGACTGCCACGACGGTCAGGACCTTTCTGCAGCCTGACAACAAATATTCAGATAAAAAAGAGGATTTGACTAAATATTTTAAAAGTTATATATTGCATCATTTAAAGACAGTTTTCCATGTATAGTAAAATGATAATATTAATTGTAATTATAATGTATTGTAGGTTGGCCACGAGGAGACAACAAAACCAGTATTATTTTCTTAAAATCTAGATATAAAAAATACAATACATAAGTTTTCATTATGGTTTAGAACCAGATTTAATCCTATTTTGATCCACACTAGAAAAAAATATTCGCTAGGTAATATAAACTTTTATTTTCAAGATAATCTTTAAAACCTGATAAAACTAAATAAATGTGCAAAAAAAAAGTTTCAAAAAACTTGAATTTGTTACTTTTGTTGCTTATTTAAAAATTGAATCATTTTGAGATGATTGATACATTGTTTATACAAGAAATTTTGATAAGAAAACATTTATTTACATTATATGTATTATGTCTTGCAGGGCAGGAGAAAATTTTAATTTAAATCAAGTACAGAAAAAGAATCTTTTTTTCGGATAAAAAATGTAATTAAAATCTATAATACAAAGTAGCTTGATGTCTGTCTGTCCGTCCGTCCATCGGTCTGTTCCTTAAGATCTCGGAAACCACTGAACCGATCGGGTTCTACTCTTCAGGGAATATACCTACTGGTATTTTTTTTACAAATTTTGTGAATTCGCCATTCATTCGCGAAAATTTGCGATCCATTTGCATTTTTTCAGCTGGGTAGGTAATAGAAGATGTAATTATACCTCTTGGGGCAAAGCCCCTAGAGGCTAGGGGCGAAATCGCTAGTATTTTATAAAGTAATTCAATTATTTTTTGGATAACAAAAAATCAAGTATAAAAGTACTATGTAATTAGGTTTTATCTATTTCTTTTAACAAAAAATCAAATTTCTTATATTTAAAAAAAAAAGCTTTTGTTTACATATTAATGAATGATATTCATTTTATCCTATTTATTAACAGTTTATATAAAAATTTTAATCGCATTAAAACTTAATAAAAATCTATTTCAAAACGCAAATAAATCATTGGTTGTTTTTTGTCTATATAAACAATGACTATAGAGTTTTTGAAATGTTAGAATTTTAAAAAATCGGACTTACCCTTGAAGGTGTTTCAGCATATCGCCATAACTTTGTTTGTAGGATTCCAATAATGCCTAAAATAATATTAGCATCATAAGATAGATAGATAGAATATAATTAGATAGAAAGATAGATAGATAGATAGAATATAGTTAGATAGAAAGATAGAAATATTCATTTAGACAGGCAGACATACAAACCTATAGATAGATAGATAGATTAATCTAGACAAACAGACATACAGACCTATAGATAAAAAGATAGATAAAAAGCTAAACTTACTTGTGGACTAGAACCTGGAAGCTGGAGGGTGGGAAGGCCTGGAAGACCTCCGGGGAGGCCTCCAGGTAAAACTCCAGATCCTCGCAACAGAGCAGCCTAAATTAATATATATAATAATCATATTTTTTTTTAAATTTAGTAATACAGTAACAGGATGTATGCATGTCTGTATGTTTCATCATTTGTGTAGCGAATAATATCGCTAACCACTGAACCGTTATGGTTCTCCTACTCCTTTACAGTAGCCTTGCTGTGGGACCTTAAAAGGTTTTTACTAAAGTTAGAGGAGGATACCTCTATTCACCCAAGAGAAATCGCCTTGAACTAAAAAAAAGTAGAGGCCCAGGTCGAATCCCCCCTCCTTATCCTTTATTAATTTCTCATAGGGGCGTAGAAACTAGTTGTAGATAAGTGAATATAAAAAAATATTATATAATCTAAAGTTTACCTGAGCCGCGGGATTATTCAGTGACATCAGATGACCCATGGCGGCCGGATGCGGCGGCAGACCTCCTGTCAAACCGCCAAATCTATCCGCGAGCCCAGACGGCGGCCCTCCGTCCTTGCTGCCAACCATACCGGGAAATCCGCCTGTCATAACATCTTTGCCCAGTCCAAACGGCGGGAAATGATCAGCGGCACTTGACATCGACGGCGGCTGGGATAGTCCACCATTAGGGCCCATTCCGCCACCGTGGGGACCAGAGGAACCGCCGCTGGACTGTTGCAGGCGGAGCATGGCGTCTTGCGGCGACATGGCGGGGAAGGGCATCACACGCTTCGGCGGCCTACCAGATCTAGGTGTTAGAAATCAAATTCATTTAATAAAGAGGGGCGCAATCGCCCCATAAACAAAACGATAAATAAAATAAAACTTGTGTTCCTGTGCAATGAGAGAGGGGACAATGGGCTGTTTATTATACTAGTCCCAAAAGTTTTACATTAACGTTTTCATATTCATTGGCTACACAACTTTGGCGACTTTTACTTAATTTTCATTGGTTGTTATATTAAGCTCAGTGTTCAAACGTTTCAACCATTAATTTTACTCTACAGAATAGATAATTTCATGTGTCAGCGTTGGGAATGTACATTAATTTATCGGCCATTGTCCCATCCCTTTAAATCCCTAAAACCTATGCCTTAATCATAATTTTATTTTTATTTCATTGGCCTATCCCGCTGTAAGTTACATTTTTTCGTGATATACGTTTGAGGTATTTAAATTCCAAATAGCATATGGTATATATAATCTATAAATAATTCATATGTCAACACATAGTTTTATATGTAATATCATACAATAGTGTAAAGTAGTAAGTTTTTTTCTAAAGATCTCAGAAAATACTGGTCTGAATTGGTTTTACTTTTTAGGGAAGTTTTATAAATATCTTGGGCTGATTTAAGGTAATTTTCCTGACCCTAGAGACTAGGGGCGAAACATCTAGTAAAATCTTTATAATAAAGGATGATTGTCTGTTTGTACTGAAGGATCTCGCTTACCGCTGAACCGATATTGTTCTCCTTTACAGTGTAGCTTAACATAGGTCTAGCAGCGAAAAAAATATTTTTGGTAAACAGCTAATTTTAACTTAGATTGAAAAGAATAGTTATTTCTCGTATCGTATTATAAACGGCTTTCCGCGGATATAGAATGTACAATTATAAGATTAAAACTAGTTTTTTTAGCCCCGTGGTGCCGAAGGCACCGGCTAAAAAAAATATAATATTCGTAGAAAACTGGATATAATACGATGCTAGACATAGTTTTTTCGTATTCATGAGAACCGGTTCCTATCCACCGGATTCAAATGAATACGAGAAAACATTTTACGTGCCCCTAGAGGCCTCCAGGGGCGTAGCCGCTAGTATAGATATAGAGAGAAAGAAAGAAATGAAACATATGTAGAATGAAGAGTTAAAGGTTTTAAAACTATTCTAATCTACTCAACTATGTAGAGAATGCTTAGTACACCAAAACTTTTAGGATTTTAGAATTGGTTGTCCCACAAAAATAAGAAATGTAAGTAATAGCAAACATGCAGATCTTATAAGCTATTAATATAGTCACGTATCATTATTGGAATAGGCGTTAATTGTATTTATTCCTTCAATATTATAATACTAAATATTGGCTTTAGAATCGAGGCAGGTATTAGTAGACGAATTCGCTGTATTAATTAATTGCTACAATGCATGATAACTATATTTAGATCATATATAGAGCACATTTTGGGGTTTAGCGACAATCTTTAACATACATACATGTATTAACAGGGAGGGAGAGGACATTGGAGGTTAAATAATACTGAATACTAATCCTCTAAGGTTGGCATAAAAAATTTGAAGACTTTTATAAAACAAACTATCAATGTCCAAGCTTTTCCACTATTTTATTTTTACAGAAGAAGTAATTTTGTTTATTGGCATGGCTACATCAAACTATCATCCATTGTTTTATCCCTAATAATCACTTATTTTATATGACTTACACAAACTATGTAAGAAAATTTACTTTTGTTTACAGGGAAAGCTAATTAAAGATAAATTATCCATCAAATCTTTTTATAAATCAAAATAAAGAAGGTGGGATTATTGAGGGGATGTTACTATTAGTAGTATTATTACACTAGTCCCCAAAGTTTTCTTATTCATTGGCCTGACAACCTTTGGGACTTTTGATTGGTTGATTGATAAAGTTGAGTGTTTAAACGTTTCAATAACAAATTTTATTCTACAGAAAAGGTAATTTTGTGTATCATCATTGGTGATGTACAACAACTTATCGGCCATTGTCATATCCCTTTAGATTCCTGGTATCAATGTCTTTGTCAATTATATTTAATTTGAAAATAGGAATTTAATAATTACTCCTTCTTTGTTCTTTACTTTTACATTGCGCATTTATTTATCTAATTAAAAATAAATATATTTTTAATTGAGAAAAAACAAGTTGATTATCAAGAAATGTTTTTGTAATATTTTTTTTGTTACTAAAACATAAATAAAATAAGCAAGGATGATTACATCAAAAAGTGCATCAATTATATTAAACCTTTTATATAACTACTGAACCGATTGGGTTCTCTAATTCAGAAAAGCTTCACATAGTTCTTGGTTATTTTATTTTAAGATTTAAGTCTTGGGATGGTTTTAAGCTATTTTTCTAGTCTCTCTTCGAATACAAAGATTATAGCCACTATTATATTAAAATAGGACTATTAAGAAAATAGCTAAGTCAACCAATCAGTAAGAGTGAGGGAAAAGTAACTTTAATAAATATGCTACGCTTCTAAAAATACTTACAACTTAACCCGATTATCATTATTTTAATAAGAATAATAATAACTTAATATGATAATCATAATAATATGTTGTTTGCGTGATTAGAAAGTTTACTTTTTAAGCCAGGGGGCAAGGGTATGTGCAACTTTTACATTTTTGGACAATTAATATAGTTTTGGGGAAAGAAACATGTATTTCATAATGATTTAATGGTAATATTGCACAGGGCAGAAATCTGTTTATTGTATGTAATGTTCTATTCATAGTTAAATCAAAGTTATGCAGAAATAAGCAGAGTACTTGATTACTAGGGGCCCAAGTTATAATATATATCATTGTTGGTCCCTGTGTCCCTGTTTTCTGAGTCTTGTTATTCAATTATTGAAAATTGGATTTAAAAGACAAGAGTAACTCTTAACTTACATGAAAGCAAACATGTTTAAAGTAGAGTTTCTAGGAGATCCTTAATCCCCTCAGATCAATTCTAACTTAAGCTTAATATTACCTTTTAATGCCCTTTATATGGTAAAAAACATTCTTCAAACATGTAATTATGGTTATTTCAGTCTAAATTTAGAAATCTTTAATGCTAATTTTTTGTAATTGAATATCTATTTTAAGAAAGGCCCTGTTTATTTTTAATGGGATATGAAATATTAAAATATTTCTTTTCCGAGGCCATATATTTATGGTATTTCTACTACTTTATTCATACATCAAGTATTGTAGGGGAGAAGTAGAGTAGCAATTCTATTTCTAACATATATACAGTTTGTTTGTTGGTCTATCAATCTTTAAAACATCTTGTCTACATACAAGAAAATCATTAATCCTATGATTTCTATTTTTATTTATGTTGACAGCCAGTTTTTATTTAGTGATAATGAAAGAGATTAAAAATCTTGTTGTTTAAATCTAGACCCAAATCTTAGTTACTCCTTTCCTTAACTTCCCCAAATTTTTTAATCACAGTAATAAATTTTAGATCCATTGACCTTTCCTTAAATGCACTTAATTTTAATATATGAAGGAGTACTAGAATTATAGATTGCCCCCCAAAACTTCTTACAAATTAGGTAATTAATATTAATTGCACTATACCTTCCCCCAATAGCCAAAAAACGAAAAAAGATATTTAGCTCAATCACCAATTCCCTAGATTACCTCCAAAATCTTACATTTCTACTAAAACACCTACTGTTGCAGTATACCTTACCCCCAAATAGCAAAGAAGCGAAATAAGGATATTTAGCTCAATTGCAGATTCCCTATATTGCCTCAAAAATCTTACAAAACTACTAAATAATAACAGTTGCACTATACCTTCCCCCCAAACAGCAAAAAATCAAATAATGGAAATTGTCCTCCATTGTCCTTTCCCTAGATCCTGTGAGTTTGCTATTCTAAGGACCGGAGGAATTATATCCCAAATTCCTCTTAAATTGAATATTCTATAAAAATGTTATTCTCATTCCAAGATTTTCTGCTTATTTGGTTCTAATATTCCCCGAGCTAGGAGAAGGGTTAATTATTCCTACCAAGAAACAAGGATAACAACATCCAGAAAAATATTAAATACATTTTCTATGACATTTATTACGGCTAGGCTTTGAGTTTGGGGTAGAAAAGCTGAGCTTATAATATTATGCCAATCAAAAAAGTGAATATTACAATATATGTTAAGTTTAAATGAAACGAACGCATAGAAACCCACTGTTCATTGAGAAGGTTCGCTGTTTTAATAATTATTCTTCAGAAATAGTTTATTATTACTTTAAGTTGCAAAGTTTCTCTAAAACAATTTGGTCCTAATCAATACTTTCAGTTTTTGTAGTAAGGTTTTTTGATGTTTGATTTCGAGTTCTCAAGTTTAGGTTGTTTTATTGATAGATTAAAGTGATGGTTTTAGAATATTTTCCTTATTTGTTACCTTAAAAATATTTCGTTGTACAACCAACAAATAGTGTTAATATTTACCAGCATTAATTAAATCTACAGAGGGTTAATTTTGTATATCATAATTGTGAGTGTACATCGATTAATCCTCCATTGTCTTATCCATCAATAGAATGTTTTATATGGGCATAACTAGACTTCAGGGGGAGATTATTTCACCGCCCATTGTCCTATCCGTCCCTGTATTTTTTTCCCATGAATTGATTATATTACAGCCCCAGCTAAATCCGAGAGATTAACCAAAAAGTTTATCCAGGGAGTATCACAAAAATACCAGGGACCTACAGGGATAAGACAATGGATGATAAATTGATGTGCTTTCCTAATGATAATAAACAAAATTACACCATTGTACATTAAAATCATTGGTTGAAAACTTTGGGAACTAGTTAATATAGCTTGAATCAAGATTTAAGAAAAGTTTCTAAAACTTTGGGTACCAGTATGATTTACAGTTCAATGCCACCTCCCTCCCTGACTAAAAAAGATAGAAAAGAAAAGAAAAAGCAGAGAGAGAGAGAGAGAAAGAGAAAGAGAGAGAAGAGAGAGAGAGAGAGAGAGAGAGAGAGAGAGAGAGAGAGAGAGAGAGAGAGAGAGAGAGAGAGAGAGAGAGAGAGAGAGAGAGAGAGAGAGAGAGAGAGAGAGAGAGAGAGAGAGAGAGAGAGAGAGAGAGAGAGAGAGGGGAGAGAGAAAGATGTGTAATAAACTTTTATATTTTGGTGTAATCGGCTTTACTTAATTCCATCTCCTTTTTATCATACATATTTACATGCTGATACTTTTTAGATATATTTCAATATAAAGATCCATCTTTAAAAATATATATATCTTTTTTTATACCAAAGTCAGTTTTAAAAGTATAATCTCACTGTAAATTAAAATCTCAATAACTGCTGGACTAAACTGTCTATAGTTATGTTCTTTTCTATTATCCTAGTCATGTTTAAGGCTATTTTACAGGTTGGCTAAGTCAACTCCCCCCCCCCCCCCGCCGGCCCCCTTAAGCATTTTTGTACTTTTTATCTATTCATAATATCTACGTAGGGGGAGACGCACCCCCTTCAACACATCCTTATATTACAATGTTAAAAAAAAAGAAAATTCTTTGAAATTCTAAATATACTAAACTTCTTGATATAATAATTATAATTATAAACTAATTATAATTAAAAAATGCTAATAATCTATTAAAGTAAATTATATCATATTTAGAAATTGTTCTATTTACTTAGAATATCCTAATTATAAGGCTAATTTTTATTAACATAGGTTCCGTGATTTTTGAAAATTAACATTTTTGGAACATTTTTTTTAAAAAATATTAGAATTTTTTTTCTAATTTTTCCTTGTTAAATAACTGAAGACTTAAAGTTAAAAAGTTTCATAGATCTAGCTACTTCTTTTGTTAAACTAAATATGTAATTTGTTTTTTTAATCATAAGTTGTTAAAGAACATGAAACAAAAAAAGCCAATTTTGAAAAAAATACTTTAGCTGCAAAAAGACACTGTTAAAATTTTTGTTCGCCTATAAATTTAGTGGTTTATTACTTATTTTGGAAGTTTTCCCTATAGTCTTATGTTGATTACCAGAACATTAAATAGTTTTTTATCTTTTAAAGACATGTCCTTGCGCCCCTGAGGATCAGAACGTTTGCAATGCAAGAAATTAAGAATTGACATTTGATTTACAATTTAATGTTAAACGAATAAAAAGCTTATCTTAAATAAACCTGGCCTTAACAGGGTTGTAAAATCCGGTTGGTATAATCCAGTTGCACACAAAAAAAAAAGATAGGAAAATGCCTTTATGCACTGCTGTAACCAAGAGTCAAAACCTTGCCATAACTAAAGACGTTAAAATAAGGTAATACCCTAAACCCTAACAGTTGATAATTGTTATACTCTCAATTAGAACTTTAACACAAAGGTCGTGCAATGAAAGTATGAGTTATCTGTGTAAATTTTAGGTACACAAAAATGTGACTTTGTATTTTTTAACTAAATTTATTTTTGTATATATAACCCTGAACAATTTTGCAAAAAAAATGAGTCCAACGTTCAATTTATTATTTACAATTTTATATAAATAATTTAAGGATTTATTGTCATGTTTATTTAAAGGTGTGTGATAACTTCAGCCTAAAATAACATCCGCTTGTTTTATATTCGCAGAAAAGGATACAATAGCAAATAATTATATTAAATACTATCAGGAAAGGAGGGGACGTTATACTGTTTATTACACTAGTTCCCAAAGTTTTTTAATAAAGTTTTCTTATTCGTTGGCATTACAACATTGTTTTTGTTTTTATTAAATTTGGTTGTCTAAAAGTTTCAACCATCAATTGTAATCTACAAAGGAGGTAATTTTGTGTATCATCATTGAAGATGTACATTTGAGTTCTGATGCTTTGATAATGTACTACGTATGCGGAATTGTCTGCACACCTTATTTTCAAACTTCTGATGTCATGTGTTGACTTAATTTTATAATAAACCTTTTTCTTTTGCATTGCAGATAGCATTGTTTTTAAGTAGCGCAGCAAATTTATAACCAGGTTCTGTCCGTTCATACGTCCGTCAGTCTGTCGCCAATGTTCCTTAATCTATTTGTAACTCTTTTAATGCACAAAATTATATCGACACAGACTAATAAATGTTTAATAGCTCCGCTAAAAATAGACATAATTTTCCTTAATATAATTTTTTTGCTGCGTGGAATTTATAAAAGTATTATTCAATGTAAATTTTTGAATTATTAATTTTAAAGATAAAATATATGAAAAAGTAGTATGTTCATTTCTTCAAGAAAAAAATATAGGTTTAAACTATAAATAATGAACTTTTTAGTTTTTACTTATTATCCTTATTTTAATAAATTATAAATATTAATAAAAAGAAAATTTACAAGTTTTTGTATAGAAAATTAATAACTGAATATGAATTTTTTCTTTGATAGGTACTTTAATTTTATGCAACTTATGTTGTCAAACTATTAAAATCCATCAACAAACAAGAAAGTTATATTCAACATAGTGACATATGGCCATGAACAAGTCATACTAGTTATATAGAGTAGCTGCGCTACTGAAAAAGTAAATCTATTCACCTGCTAGTAGTGCAGTCCTTGTAGAGCGTGTCAAAATCTGTATCAGCAATCAGCTTGCACCTATTGACCCCCGGCTGGATAGCCCCCAGCCCGCGCAGCACTCGAACCTGCTCCACATTGCAAATCATCGGCACAATCTCCAGCCGTTTGCACTTGGTGTAAACCGTGTGCAGTCCGCCGACCAAATTTTTGAGAAACAGCTCAAACGCCTGCGGCAAACACAGCATGGTTTTGTTGTTGATCATGAAGGCGGCGATTTTCTCGCCGCGGTAGTCCACTATCTTGCAGTCATTGGCGGTTGGGTCGTTTGGGGCCACCATTGGCGGTGGCGAACGGGTGTAGGGTCTGTTTTGGATCATTGACAACGGGCTGACACCGCCATAATCACCGGGCCCGCCAGGACCGCCTGAAAGTCGGGAGAAATCTTTAGGCGAGAATCCACCTGGAGAGGGAAATCCTAGAGCAGCAGCTGCGGCCGCAGCCCCTGGGAAACCAAAGCTAGGCGGTCGGTTTAGGATAGACGCCATGGATACCATTGAAATACCGCCTGCTCCGGGTGGGCCCCCAAAGCCACCTCCGGCCATTGAGACTGACAACGGAGGCGGTGGAAAGGATGATGCGGGTGGACTGGAGGCGGGAGATACGGAGTCACTGCGACCGTCGGGCAAGGATTTGGGTGGCGGCGAGCATAACTTGTACTGGGATAGGTCTGTTGGGTTGGTTGGGGTCGGTAGGGAGCTTAGCATATTGGTTGACACTCGTATTCCTTTTTCCATTCACTTTTTTTTATCAAAAAATGCTTTTTTTATTTAAATAAGTCTAAGAATTAACTATAAATTAGCAAATTCATTATTGATTTGAATAATCATAGCTTATAATTAACCTTTATATTTATTTAATTCATAGTAAAAACAATATTCTACTAAGTATCTACGCGGTAACAGTAGACAATTTAGTATGATAAATGTTCATAAAAAAGACTCAATTGATTTATGTTCTTAATCGTTCACTGATTTTCCGTATTGTAGGAAAAAAGTCTTTTTTTCTGGTTTTGCTTAATGATATAAATGTATATGTGGTGTATATATATCTTAAGTTCCCCCACAATTACAGATGTACACTTGAAATGAAGGTGTATCTAGCTATGACTGACTCTGTGCCCTCTAACTGTGAATAGCTAGCGAGGGGGAGGGGGGGTCGAGGGAGAAGTTATAGGGGAAGAGAAGTAAATTAGAGAAGTAAGGGCAGGGGGGAAGGAAAGAGGGAATGTCATTTCTCAGTCCTAGATCTATCTCTAGCCCCCCCCCCCCCTGCCCCTCCTTCTCTTTTTAACTAGGAAGAGAAACAAAGGAGAAATGTTTCTTTCTCCTTTACTCCTATTTTCCTCCCACTGCCCCCACTCCTAGCTAAAGCCAACACGGACTCAAATCCTAGGTTTCCGATTCGACTATATTTCCACTCCGCTCTGTGTGAGTATTCGGGTGTGTATGTGTGTGTGTGTTTGTGTGTGTATAGAATTATATGTTTGTGTATTTTGGAGAGCTGAAGGCGCGTACCGTCACTCTATCACTGTGTGGATACATTTAAATTTTTAGAGAAAAAAGTCTATTAGATATTAGAGATATTTTTTCATATCAAAATCTTCTCAAAAATTACCAAAAATTCATATATATAGGTATAGATAAAAATTGAATCAAGAACAAGTCTCTCAGTGCTAAGCGCCAAACAATTCTAAAGCCCCACGTAGACTCATAAACATATATACACACACAATTATCATGGACTGCGTATGGCAGGCAGGTTCTACGCGGTTGTAACCCTCCCCACGCCCCCTTTTTTGTTTTATTTGTTCCTGGTAGAGGTGGGGGGGGGGGGGGTGATGAGGGGCCTACAGTTACATTTGTATCTGTGGCTAAAGCTTGCTCTGTGTATTTGTGTGTATGTGTTTGTGTGTGTGTGTGTGTATGCATCCTGCCAGCATTTATAAACACATTCCTTCTCTTTTATTTGCCCTTCTCCTTGTAATTTCTTGTATAAAATCTTGTGATAGCTTTAGCTAGTCCCACTACTACATATATGTAAATATATATTTCTACCCTAGATCTCTATACTCTCTCTCTTTCCATGTTTATTGCATACACACACACACACACACACACACACACACACATACCTGGCCTTATCTAGCATTGAAGTGAACCCACTTCCCATTGTGGTAACCCCCCTCCTGTTGTATATACAAGGCATCTAGCATTTCACATCATATTACATTTCTAATTCTCTCTCTAGCTCTCTCTCTCTCCTATTCTCGCATTCAAAATGGCGGCACACAACGAACTGGACGGTTCTACGCGGAGGATATTTTTCAAATACACAGTTGAAATAGAAATCCGTTTCTAGTATTGGACTGTTTATTTCTAATGGTCCGGCCCCCACTTGGAATGTGAAGGACCAATGAGATGGCCGTATTTCTCAGATTGTTGGGCTTATTCCATTTCAAATGGAAAAAGGGGGGTTTTAGCCAGATAGACTCCGATGTTTGGAGATTTTTTACGAAACACGCCCCCTTATCCCAATTTTTTTGAATAAAATGATGTCATAGCATTTAATTTTTACATTTTTTTTTCATTTTTTATTTGAATGTAGTCATTTTCTTGATTTTTAAAAAAATGTAAGTTGCATTTACAGCGAAATCACGAAAATATTTAGACATTTTTTTTCTCTTTCAAATGATTTACATTTTTAAAGCATTGCAAAGCCACTTTATAACTGTAAGTTCTGTCCGTTCTATAACGTCATTACGTCGCTTCGTCAGAGACTTACATCTTCTGGTTTATGAAAGTAATTTAAAATTTGTAAGATTTATAAAAAATTGTTTATACAAAACATTCATCTAAAATACCTGACAAAATTTTAAATTGTGTTTTGCTTCGTTTTTATCTTTTTTTTAAATTTTTAACTAAAAAATATTCTTTTCTGTAAATTGCAATTTATAGTTTTTTTTATTAACTTGAACTATATTATTAACTTAAAATTGCTGCGCTACTTATGGATATTACTATATAAATTTTCGAATTTTTGACAGATAAAATTCTTTATTCGTCAATAGAAAAAAGTTTAATGAAAAAAATCTGCTAAATTAAAATTTAAATATTTTTCAAAATATTTTATGGAAAGGTTTCGTGTTTTTTAAAGTATATATTTCGAACTTTGTTAAAATATTGTATTTTTTAAAAATCTTAAACTACATTTGAGCCCTTTTAGTAATTTTTGAAAAAGAAATGATAGGATTAAATATCATTTGTGTGTGTAATTTTCTTGGTTAAGTTCGACAACCTTCCAGTTAAACTTTGCAGCTTTTATTAACAATTTTTCGACTTTGAGATTTGGTTGATATATATTTCTAGTAATATTACCTAAAAACAGCTTTTGAAATAGCTAGTCGAAAATAGGTCAATAATGACCATATTTCTTCAACGTTACATTGTCAGAGAGAGAGGAGTCAATAGGCTGTGTTATTACACTGGTCCCCAAAGTTTATATTAACTTTGGGGACTTCAGTGTATTTAGATTGGTTGGTTTATTAAGCTAAGTGTTCAAACATTTTAACCAATATTTGTAATCAACAGAAGGGTTAATTTTGTGTATCAGCATTGAGGATGTACATTGTACATTAACTTATCGGCCATTGTCTTATTCCTTTAGTTCCATGTTACATATTGGTCTAAAACCCATTAAATTATGACGACAACACGAAGACTCCTTGGTTAACAGGGGATTTTCTTTCAATGGTTGATTGGTTCTAAATGTCTTGTGTAATTCTAACTAATCTTCTTAAGATAATTGTTTTTTTTACAAGTTTCTAAACATTTCATTGCAATTTCTAAGAATGTATATACAGTGGTTGCGCCCCTATGAAAGTCCATAAGGAGCAATGTACTTCGTAAAATATTAAATGAATATCTCTAAAAGTGCTTGACTGAAATTTCTATGCTTTTTGGGAGTGTTTAGTAATAGTGGAAGCCTAGTTTTAGTCTATATTTTCTCGTTGAGGAAAAGAAAATCCTTAAAAAACATGAAATTTTATAAAATATTCTTAATCTTAACATGTTAGAGCATAAATAAAAAAAATTTATCAATATTTTTAAAAGATGAAGTTCAACTTTTTATTATAAAATATCCAAAAGTACATTTCTATTAGCAACTATTTTAGAAGACTCTCTATTAGTACTTTTTTAAAACAAGGATGACAACATCCATGAAAGAAAATAAGACAAACGAACATTAACAATTTAGATTGGCAAATATTTTGGAATCTCTTAAATAGCCTAAAATTAAAGATCCTTACATAACATATTTAGCGCAATATTAAAGGTTTGTTTAATGTTTATGGAGTTGCTTATCATTGGATACTATGCTGTATTGTTATAGGAATCCGCATACAAGTTAGAAATTAAAACGAAGATCCTGATAAACATAAAGAGCGAACACATCTATCTAAAATGTAGAAAAGCTTTGCTTTATAAATAAATTAGTTGTTTTTAGATAATTTGTTTCGAGGTAAACATGAAACTAACTATGAATTTATGGATTTTTAATTATTTAAATTAGTCCATTTTATGAATTTCTCATATTATTTACGTAAGCGAAAATGATTACTTGGAAAACTTTTTAACAAAATATTGATAACGAATAGTTTAAAATATTTTGTTTAATAATTCATTTTTAAAAATATTTAATATAATTTACTATAATTCTACTGTATTTTTGGTTTTGGCCGTATTGGAGGGAGCAGTCTAACACCATCCAAAGACTTCGTTTAGAAATAAATTAGGCTAAAACAGCCACAGAATCTATGTAAACCTGAAAAGGATTGGTTTGTTCAGTGGACTGCGAGATCTTAAAATTTAATTTAAAGAGACGCTGCGTTATTTTAAAAGTAGAAGTTTTAAAAGGTTTCGTGATTTTTTTATGTATATTTTTGTGTTCATTATTTTAGAGTGCCTTCCTTTTTTCTATCTTTATTTCTCATTTTTTCTTCGTAATTATCTCACTCTCTCTCTCTCTCTCTTTTTCTTTTTCTGCTTTATCTCTCTCCCTCTTCTCTCTCTCTATCTATCTCTTCTCTCCCATTCTCTCTCTCTTCTCTCTACCTCTCTCTCTCACTCTCTCTCTCTTTCTCTTCCTCTCCTTCTTTAATTCCTGTATTTATATATCTCCCTCAAATTTATTGTTAAAATAATTTGCAAGCCAATGTAAATTAGGTAAAAAACAAGGATGACAACATCCATAAAAGCGAAGCTCTGAAATGGAAGGACAAACGAACATTAACACTTGTAGATTATCAGAACTGAATTAGCAGAATATTAATGCATCAGTACAAACAATATTTTAAGAAAATTTGTTGCAAAACTGCATAAATAAATGATACTGTTTAAGAACATACTTACATTTTTGAGACTTGTTTATAGAGACGCTTCGCTTATAATGTTGTACCTTAAAAAAATTAGAAGAATCGGATATTTTAACATACAAAAATTTGTTGTCAAAAAAGTTAAAAATCGGCATGTTTAAAATGGACGTACGGACATTCTGGTATTGTTTATAGAGTTGCTACACTTTCTAAATTGTACGTAACTACTATAGGAATCATCATGCAAAGTTTGCAATCGATAGGACAATTCTAACCTGTTTAAATAAACGAAAAGAGCTAACTCTCTGTGACGGACGGACGTACGGACGTACGGACGGACGGACGGACGGACCGACTCTAATTATAGAAAAGCTTAGCTTTTGATAATGTATAAGGTACATTCAAGTAAACCAGCACGACAACATCCATAGGAGCAAAGCATAAAAATTAAACACAAATGTAGATGAAAACATTATAGCTTTTATTTTTAAAACATAATAGAACAGAAGGGACGTCCAAGCTTTTTATTTAAGGGAGGTAAAATGTGGGGTGTCAAAGGTTTGAGAGTGGTAATATAATGCATTTTTGAAAAAAAATTGAGATATAAAATGAGTATTTTCAAAGTTTAAGGAGTGTAATCACCCCTTTACCCTTCACCTTGGACGTCTATGTAGAATAGCTTCAATTCTTGCTTTTAGAAGGGTTAAATAATGAACTCTATGCAAACACCCAACGTTCTGGATGTTTTGACGTGAAGACCCTAGTTATAAAGAATCTACTCTACTAAAAAAGTTAGTAGAAAATGGTTTGTTTGTGACCCCCAAGCTGTCAAAATGTCAAGGGGTGTTCCTTCAATTCCACAAATTTTCTGTAGATGTAAAATAGCGAGGTTTAGTAGTCTTCTCCACGAACCCTGAAACATACTTTGTGTCATAGAATTGCAGTATAAAGCGTCCATATTCTAGATGGATATTAGATTAAGGTAACACCAAATAGACAACCAAACTTTGATTGCATTAGACTTGTCCGAAAGTCCTAACTGTGCATGTTTATGGGACAATGCATACACGCTACTATAAATATTAATGTCAAGTGCGTGACAACAGTTAGCAATTTTTTCCTGTAGTAACGAGATATGCGCTTTTAATTATTTAATAATATGATTTTTGTACGGAATTGAAGTCACACTGATGTCAGAGTATTTTGAGTATATTTTTGCATTCTTACAGAGATATCAAGGGATAAGACAATGGACTATAAATTGATTTACATCCCTAATGATGAGAAACTAAATTACCCCGTCTGTGGATTAACAATTATTGGTTGAAAAGCATGGACACCAAAGTTTGAAAACAACCAATCAATTTCCATAAAGTTGAGCTGGCGATTAAGAGTACTAGAGTAATTTACAGTCCAATGTACCCTCCCTCCCTGCATTTTTCACAACTAGCAGTCCTCTTTTAAGGGGCAATTGCAATAATATAGTAACCCAATTAGACATGGAAGCATCTCGTTGATATTGCTTTTTCGTCTCAAATTAATGTCGACATTTTAACTAGAAACCTAAAATATCACGGGTGACGTCATAAAAATACGTCTAAAAAGGAAGGATGATAGGGGAGAAGTGGGAACGGAAACCACCAAATAAAAGAGATGGCTTTTTATGACGTCACACATGACATTTTATGCTTTCTTACATAAATGAGGACCAAGAGTAACGGTATAGTGTATGTAAATCGATCTATAATTAATTGGATGTTGCACCACATTTTCATGTACTCTAATAAAGTTATACTCCCAGCTGATTAAAATATCGATACCCCCATCCACCCCATTTACCCTATCCCCTCCCCTCCTACTGGATGAACTAACTGACTAATAAAAGAACGCGTAACAATGGCCAATTATTTGTTGTAGAAGCTTTGCTGTAATTTGACTATTTGTCGTTTAACAGTTTCATTTACTGAATATTGTTAGCTTGATGATTTTACGCTAGTTATGAACATAATTACTCTTGTTTAACCATGCTTGCAATTTAAATATGCAATTTTTGAGTGGTTTACATTTATATTTAATTACTTAGATTATTCTACATTTTTTGAAGGAAAGCTCCTTTGTTACTAGCTTAGTTAATGAAGTAATGAATTGACACCGAAAATAAGTTAATATGGACCTCATTTATTGGTCGGTTCGTTTATCCGGCCAGTAGGAGGAGAGGATGTGGGGTATCTTTATTTTAGCCATCTGTGAGTATAACTTTATTAGAGTAGATGAAAATCTGGTGCAACATCCAAGGAATAATATATTTATTGAAGGACTGACCATTAGCGTATAAATTTTACCCCAAAGAACCCAAAGTTTTGTAAACACAATGGCTTACAAACTTTGGGTACTCTAAAACCGTTCCAACAATAACTTCAATCTACAGAAAGGATGATTTTGTATATCGTAATTGAAAGTGTCCATTTATTTATCGTGGATTGTCTTTTCCCTTTAAATTCTTGTCGTCAATTGTTCTATGATGAAAATTTTGTATTTTGTTTGTTATATTGGTAAGGCTTCTGAAATATCTTTTGAAGATTCATTTGGTTAAATAGTATTTACTCAAATAAATTTTTTTCCGTAGCATATTTCTGTGCCTTGCTGTACCTATGGATATTGATAATCTTGTAGAATTTGGATTTTAATGCAGAACAAGAATGACCAAGATCGAGGGGACATTGGGTTATTTGTTACAATAGTCCTCAAAGTTTTATAATAAAGTATTCTAATTTGTTGCCTTAACAACTTTGGGAACTTTTGTTTATTTGTCGGTTCAGTAAGTTTAGTTTCTAAACATTTCAACCACTAATAGTAATATACAGAAGGGGTAATTTTGTGTATTATCATTGGGGATGTACATCAATCCATTGTCCATTGTCTTATCCCTTTAGATCCCTAAAAGTGAGTTAAGACAAGACGCTTAGTTTTTCTTTTCACATATTTTTTTTCTAGACACAGAGAAAATATTATTTACCCGGACAGACATACATTTGACATTGCCGAATGTCTTCGCTCTTAAATAAAATAACATAAAACATTCAAATGCATATAGGATCTCTGTATTTTTGATCTGGTCAAGTTTTAGGCTATTTTATTAGATGAATCGGAAATGAGGGTTTTATTTAACAAAAGATAAATTAATTCAAATTAAGGATGAAAACTCTAGAAACTAGGGGCGGGCGTAACCGCCATCAACTATGAGAGTTAAAAACCACAACTATCAAAATCAATCTTTTTTTCTTCCCCTTTCATTTCGGATAAAATTCACCTTTTATCAGGGATCTTAAGGGACTTCCAATTATCATAAACAAAATTACCCCAATTTACCCAATCTCTTTATTATTATTATTGGTGAAAAAGATTAATTGACTATGTTACTTTTTACAATCTAATCAAGATTAAATATTACTCAAAAACAAATTTAAAGATGACAAATTAAAAACGAGTCTTTAAACTTTAGGGGGCATTATTATTCAACCTCCAATATCCCCTCCCTCCCTGCCCCTAACAGGCGTGAATTATTGATTATTAAAATTTTCATTGTGTAATTCAATATCATTTAATATTATATTTATAAGTTTTTTTTTTACAAAATTTAACCGTTTTTTTTCAATGAGGTGTAAGTAAGGATTATTGAACGTTTATTTTTCAAAATGACGTAGCTACTCTATAGCTATGATATGTCCGGTTGTTTATATTTAAGTTTTACAAATGTTACCAAATCATATAAGTTTAACAAATACTAGCGGCTACGCCCCTAGAGGCGATTTCTCTTGTGAGGTTGGTGGTACCCTCCCCCGAAATAGTTAAAATCCTTCCTAGGACCTAAGAGGAGATACATTGTAAAGGAGAAACATATCGGTTCAGCGGTTAGCGAGATAATTCGGTACAGACAGACACAAACACACACAGATCCTTTCTCTTTAGTATTAGAATGGATATATTCACCTTGTTTATTGAAGGATTTTAAATTTACAAAACTGCTTATGTTCAATTATCTATACATTAGAATATTGGCTAATTTTCTTTTTAAAGTTGCGTATTATTGCTGTATTATTGCTATAATTTTCCTTGTTTTTTTTCTTTCATTTGCGTTTTTTTGGTCATCTTCTATTTCAAACTTTGAAATGAAGGGTTTCAATTTGGTAGGCGCGGTTTCACTCATATTGCTTTTGGACCACAAACGAACTTTTTTGGATAGAAAAATGTATTTTTAATGCTTATGGAAGGTTAGTTTAGTATAGCCCTGTTAGGATAGTACCACATAGCGATAGGGTTCTGCAGGTTTAAGCCCCCGCATGGGCTAGACTTAGGTTTTGTTTTAATTAAAAAATAGTGAGTGGGGAGGGGTTGGACGTCAAGAAATAATTTTGAGTGAAAGAACTATTTGATACTTATTTCAGGGAGGGAGAGGACAGTGGGCAGTTTATTACACTGGTCCCCTAAGTATCATCATTGGGAGTGTAGATCGATATGTCAGCTAGTCTTATCCCTTAGGATCCCTGATTTATTTGATTAATTTTAGGTAGCGTAGTTATTTTATAAAGGGTATGTTATTATGTCTGTTAGAGTAACTTACGTTTTTTTGGTAAAATTTCTGTAAAAAAGTACACACCGCTACCTATGGAAATGATAAATTACAATTGAAGATTAGGGTTACTATTAGAGTCAGTGATTTTAAGGGTAAGACAATTGACGATAAACAGATGTACATTCCATAATACGATTGAAAAATGTAGATACCGCTTGTTTTTAGATTTTAGAGAAATGTTAAAAAAAATATACCTACCCACTCGACTCCACTCCCAAAAACGTGTTAAGAACACTATTTTGTGTACATATTACTATTATATGCTTTGACGGAAAATTTGAAAACACATATAATTATTAAAATATCATTAAATCTAACTAAGACATTTGTGTAATGTCCACATGTAGCGAAGCAATATTAAGCAGCAAAATCTTTTTATAGAATAAGAATATTAAGATATAATTATTTGTATAATGCATATTTAACTCAAAGTTATATAAAAGTTTTGTTTAAAGGGCGAATATAGGTTTGATATAATATGAGCTTATTTCAAAGGTGCCATTATATAGATTATAAATAACTTAAGGATATTGACATATCTAATTGTATAAGTCTGTTTATAGCTTAAAACCTTTCTAACTCAAGATAATATCATGTAATAAGTGTGGTTCCCTAAGAACTCAATTACCCTAGCATCACACAAGGCTTCGTAGCAAGGTTGAATTAAAAAGCTTTCGTTAAAGGATAGTCGTAATAATGTGGAAACCAATTAATCAGGGGTAAATATACCCATCTTCTACCTTAATACAAATTATATAAAGTAAAATATTTAAAAGTTAAAAAAACATCAAGTAATGTAAAAAGTAAAAAAAAATAATTGATAAAATTTTCTTGGAGGAAGAATGATTTCAAATCCCTGTTTTTTTAAGGTTTGTGTGTGTGTGTGTTAAAATTGCGTACATCAGGGTTTTTATATTTTCCAGAATTAACCAATGATCTTTGTACAGAAAATAAACTTTAAGACGTATTATTTACCCTAGTCAAAACTTTTACGCAAATTATTTCTACGCTTTTTAAAAATTGAATTAAAGAGTATATAATCTAAAATAATAAACATTTAAATTATCATTTAAGATGCGTGCCATTGTAATAGTCAATCAAACTTAAGCAAAATAGTCAAAAAAAAGTCTTGTAAAGGGCTAAAATAAACCGTTTGTCGTCAATCTCATTTATCATATGTTCAATTGAAACAGAAAATTGCAAAATCTACTTAAGGATTTTTTTGAATTTTTAAATTTGGCATAGATATTCTAAAAGTATGAAATGGCACCTTTCATATAAGCTCATATCATATTGAACCTATATTCGCCCTTTAAGAAATTAAGAATTCAATGAAAATCTTATTTAAACAGAGTGTGCAATTGTGTATGATTGAATTAACCAACGAGCATACTGACTGTTAAGGTAAAGCAAAGAGTAGCTGTGCTACTAATGGTAAAGTTTGGTAAGGGAGTTTTTAGCTTTCCATTCTCAGATTCAAACTCAATTATGTCAGTGAGGGAGATGGCAATGGAGGATACAGTTTTCTCAACACTGATTTTTATATGTCTACCTGAAGGTAGTGGGTCCAGAAAAAATCCAGAAAAAAGCTTTTAAAATTATTTTTAGTTTAACCAAATTAATTGCAGTGCCATTAGCTTTTCCATGGATTTGAATAAAAATCAGTATCGGAGTATGGCCTTAGCTGACATATTATCGAAACGTTTTAATTTTAATTGACAAAAAACTACAGCCTTAATATCATAAGTAGCGCAGCAATAACATAATTATATCAATTGGACAGTTACTTTTTATACATACACATTTTATTGTACATTACCAATAGACAAACAAACAAGCACACGCATGCTTTGCTTGAGAACATGCATGTCTATAATGTTAGCTTTAAAATTTCATCTTTTGGCCACGTCAATATGGATTTGAAAAATTATGTTCAAACTTCCTCTCTCTCTCTCTCTCTCTCTCTCTCTCTCTCTCTCCCTCTCTCTCTCTCTCTCTCTTTCTCTCTCTCTATCTCTCTCTCTCTCTCTCTCTCACTTTCTCTAACTTCAAATTATCTTCCTTAGAAATACAGAGATTGTTAAATGGAATAAGAATAAATCTTCATGTTATAATACTATCCGCCACGCCCCTTGAGGCTTCTAGGGGAAGTTTGGAAAATGTTTTTTTGCTTTTGGGATAGTGGAAGTAATCCCCCCTCCCCCCAAATAGTTTAAAACCTTCGCTGTAAAGGAGAAATACCATTTGTTTTGAAGGTAGTATATTTTTTCTAGGGGCAATTTCTCATGAAAGGGTAAAGGTAACCTCCCAGAAAATAGTTAAAAACCTCCGCTGGACCTATAGAAGCTTCACTGAAAAGGAGAATCGTATTACTTTTACATAGGTAAGATAAAATAAATCATATGTTAGATTAAAACTCGTTGTTGGGGAAACAGATTTGTAGTATAGATGTATTTACAGACTACTACCTCCCTGCCTTTTTCAACGACCTTCTTAGTCTGCTTCTAAATTATTTTCTGCTACTTGGCTGTGTTAATATAAGCGACACCATTAGATGATTTTCAATAATCCAATAGAAAGGTTGCAAAAGGTGGTTGCGATGGGGAGATACAGTTATTTAATCCTTTCTCCCTCTATTGTTTTACTCTAATGTCGGGGAAAAATAATTTATCTTTCGTTTACCTTTCCCTATACCCCCTGCTCTTTCTAGATTTAAATTCTTCAAATATTAAATTTATCAATTTTCTGATTCAATGGCAGAAAGATTAAAGGGGACATTTTGCTTAGGGAAAGCAAAACATATTATTTTTTTGGAGAGAGGGGACAATGGACTTGAATGTAAGAGATAATTTCTTATTATAATTGGGTGTTGGGGTATATTTATTAATCGTTTATTAATAAAAATAATGAAAAAAGCAACTATCTTTTATTTAAACATACATTAATTTTTTGGCAGGAATTGGAAATAAATCATTTCGATGATAAACAATTAGGTTACAGTCATTTAACGGTGAAACCCGGTCTGAGAAACATATTACAGTTATAGAAATGGATTTATTATTACTTGGATATTACACCAGTTTAGAATGTACTCGGATAAAGTAAAACTTGTAGCTGGCTTAGTAGCGAACCTCCTCCCATCCACCCCCTTTGCCCATCCTTCCCCTCCTACTGAATGAACGAACTGACCAATAAAAGTTGTCCATGATAGCAACCTAAATAGGCGACAGGTTTTCCCCTGATATAATATCCACGAATATTCTATATCCATTGTTATACTGTAATCGAGCAATCAAAATACTTTTAACTTTGTTGTATAAAAGTATAGGAAATACAATCAATTCGTCATAAAAACCTATGCCTAATTTTAAAGTACCTGCCTGTTTAGATATTATCATATAGATACCTAGCTTATAATATTGTTCCTTATTTTCCTAGGAATTATCATTTAGAAACAAGTTGAGGCACCATTTATTTCATTTTAAAAATTTTGTTATCAAAAAAGGTAAACACAATCAACTTGTTTTAAAAGGCTGTAGGATGTACAATTTTCTTTAGTAAACTCATTTTCGATTTATTCTTTAAATACATTTACAATACATTAACAAAAATAATTTAATGGAAAAACAATAGAAAAACATACTTTTAGATTCCTTAAAAAAACATTCTCTGATAAAATAATTTGAGCAAGGACCTTGGGGATAAGATATAGAAAATAAATTGATAAACATTCTCTATGAAGATAATCTTAATTACTTTTTCTGAAGATTATATTTATTAGTTGGCTATGGCCGATAAATTGATGTACATCTCCTATGATGATGCACAAAATTACCCCTTCTGTTGATTGTAAATAGTGGTTGAAACCATAGACGTCCAAGGGGGGGGGTAATGGGGCGATTACCCCCCCCCCCCATTTAAAATTTACCCCTACCCTGGGGGTGCCGTAGGCACCCATAACCATTTAGGAGGGGGTATTTACCCCCCCCCCCAAAAAAAAATAAAAAGCTTGGACGCCCCTGGTTGAAACGTTTGGACACTCAACTTAATAAACCAACCAATCAAAATTCGATAAAAGTCCCCAAAGATGTTGAGCTAACGAATGATAAAAAGTTATCAAAAAACTTTGGGGACTGCAAAGTGTAATAAACAATGCAATGTCCCCTCCCTCCCTGGATTGTAAAACTTTTCGTACTAGTGTAATTTACAGTCAAATGACCCATCCCTCCCTGAATTCAAGATGTGCAGCTGAAATCTATAATGCTCCGGGTGTTGTGACCTCTTTTGTAACTCTAATAGTTGAAAAGGGGAAAGAAAAAGCGTGACTCGGAATAATAATAAAAACTTTTAAAACAAACAAAAATAAAAATAATAGATTTTCATAATTAAAGTAAATAAAATATTTTGAATGTCATCTTGTGAAATACTAGCATCTGACATATAACAGGGGAAAAAATGTCTATTTCTCCTGTCCTTTATTGGTTAGTTTATAAGGGATTTTAGCCTTCTTCAAGTTTTACTTTATTAGAGTAAATGATAATCTGGTGTAAAATCCAAGTAATAATATATTTATTGGGTAAACTAATACCTCTTATTTTTAATAAATTTCAAGGCTGGGGGGTATGAGGGGTTTCTATGCTCGACAAGTCACTTTGAGGTTAAACCGTTATCCATTTTGATATATTCTGCCAAATTGTTGACTAAAAATGGTCCCAAAACGGCCCCCAAGATCTTTTTAAAGTTACTCTGAAAGCTGATCCCCTACAGATATATTTTCAAAGATATAAAGGGATAAGACAATGGACTATTAGAAAAATTTGAACAATGCTAGTTTGTTCAAAAAGTTTTTTAAGCAAACAAATGAGAGAACGTGGTTACAAAACTGGGGCCATAATAATTCCTTGGACAAAAATTTTTAACTTGATATATTAAGAAGCTAAATTATCTGGATTTCTGTATGTTGCTTAGGTTCTCTTAAACAGCTATACCTTATTAATAACCATTACTGCAAAATATGTTAACAAATATTAATGAGTTGTTATCTAAGTAATAATAATGTTAGCGTTTTTCTCTGTAAGTTTACACATAACAAAATTATTGATTATTGGAATCTTTTTACAAACATACCCCAACAAACTTTAATAAGTCCATTACAAAGGCGTAGGCAGAAATTTAAGTTCTAAAATCCTAAGGATAATTATGTTCCCAAAAAACACATGAAGAAAAATGTCACGCATCTGGCATAACTGCAGTATACTAAGGAAACTTTCAAACTTAAAAAATCTAAAAGAATATGATGATACTAAGGTTGCATTATCCTTTTATAAAAGTAATAGGGTATCTGTCTGTTTGTCTGACTGTGCCAAAGGATCTCGCTAACCGCTGAACCGATACAGTTCTCCATTAAGTTCCCATAGTTCAAGGGTAGGTTTATAACAATTTTAATGGAAGGGTACCACAAACACCCAATAGAAATCGCATCAAAATTTTAAAAACAGAAACTGAACCCCCCCCCCCCCCAATTCGAAAGTTTGGATGATGCTAGTCTTAATCAACCAATCAAAATTCAAAAAAATCCAAGATTTTTGAGCCAACATATAAGATAACATGGTCATAAAACTTTGGATACCAGTGCAATTAAAAGTTCTTTGTCTCCTCCCTCTATCCCTTCTTTTATACGCCTACGAATGAACATCAAACATACTGTGGTGTAATTTGAGTTTATGTAAATATGGCGATTCCCAAGCCGAATAGTTTAATATAATCACAATAAAGTATCAAACCTTAGTGGTAAATAATTCTGTTGTGATTCTCAACTTTCAAAAACAATGGAATTCGACAGAATATGATTTAGACCTTCATTACCAACAGATAATAGATTCATAAAACCCAAGAAAACCGACATTTGGCGTTAATTGATGTACATCCCCAATGATGATACACAAAATTTTCCCTTCTGTAGATTAAAATTAGTGCTTGAAACGTTTGAACACTTTACTAAATGAATCAACCAATTAAAATCTACCAAAGTTTCCAAAGATGTTATGCCAACGAATTAGAATACGTAATTATGAATTTTTAGGGACTAGTGTAATAGACACCCCCTCTCTCTTAATAATGGTTTAAAATTAGAAAAGCTTCTTTGATAACAGCTGAGAATGCGGCTAAAAAGTAGTGATGAAAAGCCCCCAATTTCTAGGTTTTCTATGTTCTATGTAACTCTATTATTTAAACCAATATTTCAGAAAGAGAATATTCTGTGCAAAAAAGTTTCTTTGTAATTGATGGTAAGCAATTAATGTTTTTTGTAGTTATTTGGAATTATCCCTATATAAAAGTAACAGGATCTCTGTGTGTCTGTACCGAAGGATCTTACTAACCGCTAAACTGATATGGTTCTCTTTTAGGGATAGGACAATTGACGATAGAATGATGAATATTCCAATAAAGGAAAAAAATGGTTTTAGTCTTATAATTGTACTTTATATATCCGCGGAAAGCTGTTTTTAATACGATACGAGAAATAACTATTCTTATATCCTATTAGTAACAGAAAATAACCAAAGAAATATTTTTTTTTTAAGTATAAGTACACATTTTTTTCTATTTAATATAAATAATCGATTATACAATTGACGTCAATTAAAATTGATTTTAATGAAATTAAAAACAGAAGAAAGATTACGTTCTTGGTAAATATAATAATTATTGATGAATACATTTTATAAAGCAAAGATTTTCTACATTTGAGGTACGTCTCTCATGTTTGTTAATTAAGGCATTTTATCTACTTCAAACGTGATACTTAATACGATTAGGTATAATATAGTAGGCAAAGCATTTCTGTAACACATTTTTCTAAGCAATTTCATTCACTTTTTGAAATTGTCTATTGTCAAGTAGTGGGGACATTTTTCGTCTGCTAGCAAATTGCTTTCTGCTCTTTTGTAGCGGCTGTGATTAAATTTCCGACTCTATTGGCTTAGATTCAATGACCGAATTGAAAGTTGACACAGGGTCTCCATCTCTTAAGTACAGTTCAGTTAGTATGTGAACCCTCTACTCTTTTACTTTAATTTACAGATAATATGGATGCTATGCTTTCTAAATATATGTGATTGTTAAAGGAATTATCATTCAACATTTGAAATCTATAGGGTGAATCTAACTTGCCTGAATTAAAAATCACAGCTACTAGTTAGGACAGCTTGATCATTTTTGTATATAGCAAAGCTTCACTTTTAAGAGTTACGTAGCCACTATCGTTCTAAATCAAAATATATGAAATTGAAATAAGGAGTTTCATTATTACTATGAAAACACTCAAATACAAATGGTAACATTTTGAAGATTTAAAGTATTTATTTATTTATTCTAAATACATTTTTGGTCAGATATGCCATATTTTTTTAAAGATAAAGTTTTTTTTAACAAAGACATTTTTAGCACAGCATATTTTTGAAAAACAGTACAGTAAAGTGTTATGTAGTAAGAATAAAGAAAATACTGAAAAGACAAAACATCAACGCGAAAAGAAATAATTTTCTTTTTTTTCATTAAAAAAGCCTATATATTTTGATAAGCAGAGGTAGTCTTTTATTCTCTAGTTGTAGAGAAACTGCGCTACTAATAAAGAAGTTTTCTATAATTAGGTTCCATCCGTCCGTCTCATAGGTAATATCGGCATGTCAGAATTGTTCTTTCAATTAAAACTTTGTATTATGATTCATGAAACTTATTTAGAGCGTTTGTCAAAAATGTATTTTAAATGTATAGATGCATGTTTTCATCCTTGTTTTATCATGCTTAACTACTGTAATTTATCTAGTAACTTTTTCTTATCATTAGCGACCACGCCCCTAGAGGGCAATAGAGGTTATTACTCTTGATAGGGTGGAGGTACCCTCCCAATAGACCTATAAGAAGCTTCTCTCTAAAGGAGAACCGTATCGGTCTATGGGATATTGATCAATGTACGCACAGAAAGAAATCTTATATAAAAGGATATAATTTACACCCTCTGGTTACCCTGTCAGCTAACCCTTTCAATTAAATGTCTCCAGGGATCTAAAGGGATAAGACAATGGCCGATAAATTGATGTACATCTCAATTGATAATACACTAAATTACAATTAGTGGTTGAAACGTTTAGACACTTAACATCATAAACCAACCAATCAAAATTTAATAAATGTCCCCAAAGTTGTTAAGCCAACGAATACGTAAACTTTATTATAAAACTTTGGGTACAAGTGTAATAAACAGCCCAATGACCCCTTCCTCCCTGAAATGTCCCTGTTAAAATAACTTTAAACACACGCGACCATACGTCTACCAGGGGTTAGGGGAATCAGGAATAAATAGTTTTTTTAGAGTTTTGGTTCAATTTTGACTAAAAGCCAGGGACGTTAAAGGCCTCTAGGGGCACCTATTTTTATTTAAGTTTCAGAGAGGAAAAGGAAATAACTGTAGGGGGAATGGTGGACGTGGTACTCTTTCCAAAAATAGCTATAAACCTTCCCTGGAGCTATGAGAAGCTACAATGTACAGAAGGACGGTATCAGTTCAGTATTTTCGATATCCTTCAGTACAGATAGACCTATATTAGAGATCCTGTTACTTTTATATAAGGATTACCAGTCCCTGTATCCTTGACCCTGTATTGAAAACAAGGATGGATTTTCACACAATTGTCAAAACATTAATTCAATCACACTCCAATTTTCATTTTTATGGGAGGAGTTTCGAGTGAGGAGGGGACCAACCCTTTCAAAACAACAAGGACAAATTAGACCATGCTGTAATAGAAAACTAACACCAAGTTAGTTTGATTTTCTCTGAACGCCTGCGTGTTACTTAGAAATCTTAAACGGATAGAATCAGCTTTTAACTATTTACAAGAGACATAAATGTTGGTCGTAAGTTGGTTTTAGCCTAGTTTTGATGGAGTAGGACAAAATCTGCCCCCTACCCACAGAAGGAAATATAATGTTACTTTTCATAGATGTACATTATGTGTGTCCATTGAGATCTCATAAACCACTTCAATGCATGGTAGGGGTAATTTTTTTTTCGAAACGCTTTTTATTTGAAGTGGCCAGGTTTTAAGCTATTTTAGTATCCCTAATTCTTCAAAAGCGAAGCAAAGCTTTAGGGTAAAAAACTCTAGTTTTATTTAAATCCCTTAATACATTTTTTATGGAAAAAACTCCCTCTTGAATTAACAAATATAAATTATAAAAATAAAAGCCATTGATTTCTACTTGTAAAAGTTCTCACGATATATCAAAGGATGGAGTTATATGTCGCACAAGCTGGCAGGGATAAAGCGATAAGAACTAGCAATATAAAGGGATAAGACTTTGATAAATTGATGTACATCCTCAAGGATGGCACACAAAATTACCCCTTCTGTAGATTAAAATTAGTGGTTGAAACGTTTTGCCAATCAAAATTCATAACAAAGTTGATGAGCCAACGAATAAGAAAACGTTATTGTAAAACTTTGGGGAATTGTGTAATAAACAACCAATTGTCCCCTCTATCTCTGGATACGACTCCTTGTCAATATTCAAAAGGCAATTGAAAAATATCACCCTGACAGGCAAACAACATTTAAAATTTAACTATGCAAGGTTTTAATATACCTGACAATCGCAGCAGAAGTACATTTTTTTATTTTATACGATTTTGTAAGAATCGAACTAAAAACCTCCATTTAAAGATTATTTTTATTGCTTTTTATGTGCTAAACCTCAACCCCTCTCTAACAAAATTCAACAAGTCGAGGACCAATATGAAGCTGTGTTAGGAAATTTGGACAATCACATTAGTATCTATGCATTTTATAATATAGAAGTTTCATTTTTTTCTTCATTTATCAATCAAAAAATCCCTGGATTAGAAATGATAAATTTATGCGTAGCACAAGCTTCAAGTCATATAATGGCCGATTAATTCGGTCATTTTCAAAGGATTTAATGTCCCCAAAACTACCCACAAAACAGGTGATTTTTAAAGGCTTATTTTTTGGGTATAAAAAAGTCAACACTGAATAAAATAAGAATAAAATTATATACATATAAGAAAAAAGTGTATTTATTAAACTTGCTATTTTTGTTGATAAGTTATTTTTTTGCATTTACACTAAAATTAGATAAAAAATACACCAACCATATTTTTAATTAGTTTTACTTTTAGCGACGAAATTATTTTATCCATTTAAGTTAGGTTTAGTAAGGTAAAACAAGCCATGTATGTAAAGGGCCCCAAAGAGTTAAATCTATAAATATGGTTATCTCAAAGAATAATATAAATTAATGGTTTGGGTTAAAAAACTCCAATAGTTATTATGGTAAAAATCGTTAAAATATTTGATTATTTCTATTTTTTAGGATTTTTAAGCATTTGTTAAAAATCAATTCAGATAGAAGCAAACTTAATAAAACTGGAAAAAATTTGCTAAATTTTACCAAAAAGTAACAATTTTTTGCTCCCCATTGATGCTTTTAAATAACTTATATTTTTTTGTAATTTCATCCATCTGGCTTTGGCTTTAAATGTTAAAAGCACAGGAATAAAGCGAAGTGGTTAAGAAATTTTTCTAAAATCTCATAAATTAATTATCAGCACCAATTAAACATTAATAATAAACTGTTATTTCTTTTTATCGACAAGACATTCATTCATCTATGACTTGTTGATATAATAACAGCAAAATCGATATACAGGGAATTTATTTAATATAAATCTTTTCTCTAAAATATATAGTAGGCTTGGGCCGGATAGTTTTTTGGCTGGATACCGGATATCCGTCTGATTTCTAATGTCGGATGTCCGGCCCAACTCTAATACATAGCCATCTATTTTAGAGATTCTAAGTATCACATATACAGACATCCAAATACTTTCATTTGTAGGATTATTAATATTTCCATGCATATTCCCTGTTATTCCATTTTCCAAGCACATTTACTACAGAAAAGTGAGTAGGGGGGGGGGGGGGGGGAGAAGAGGCAATTGTCATTGTTGCATTATTTGGTGATTGAAAATATTTTCAGTCCATTTTTTGCTGCATAATTTTTATATTCCCCCCCCCCCCAAAAAAAAAAAATATAGATTCATTCCTTTTCCTATAAAATTCACATTTTTTGCTTTAGCATTGTTATATAGAAATGTAAGTATCTACAAGGTCAATTTAAAACAAGGACAATTATATTAATCCATATGCAGCATTAGAATGATAAATCATTGGGCAATCGAGGACGATAAAAATAAACTGTCTAAATTATCTTTTATTGAATGAAGATAGGACTAATAAACCAAGAATAGGTATAACCAACAAGCGAAAAAAATCTTAAATAGAGTTGGGGGGGGGGGGGAAATGGAGAGGTCGTCAATTTTACGATGTGGTGCCCCCCAACGACAGCTGAAAAACACTTATAGGTTTCGTGATTTTTTCCCGAATTAATTTCATTGTTGGTATAAGCTGCTAATAAACCATTGGACGTACGTACATATCCTAGTTGTAGAGTATTTCTGCTGCTTTATATTTATGAAAAATTTATTAAATTTCAAATTCTCATACTTTTTGTCCAAATAAGCCTCGCTGTGAATATTTTGTCCACCCCCAGTCCCACAGTGATGTTTAGCGCAATTTTTGTCCAAAAAAAACTTCAGATATGAAAGGAAAACGAATTAAAGTTTTGCAGCTCAGCTAGAACCAATAGCCATCGTGATCGTGTGTTTTGTTGGGGTGGGAGGGGGGGGGGGGTGGATTTCGAAGGGAAATGAAATAACTAGTGGGGTGGGGGATTTTTTTCAGGATATATGGGGTTTACGCGTCGGCATTAAAAAATTCAGTGCTAATAGTATGAAATATTGTCTGTTTATAAAACAAAAGTTTAAAAATAATATCTTGTTAAGGAAAATACTTTTATACTATACTATTAAACTTTTACAGTCAGGGTTATAGCACATGAGAAAAAAATATTTTGATTACAACTTTTGGGTATTTTTTAAAAATTTCATTCTTCAATGGCATGCAGTAACTGTTTTCAATAAGGAAAATATTACAATATTCATTAGATAGTAAAATATTATATTCATTCGAATCATAGACGTCCAAGGGGGGGGGGGTAAAGGGGTGATTCCCCCCCCCCCCCAAATAAATTTTGGGGTGCCGTAGGCACCCCCTAAAATTTTGGATTTTCAATTTTTATCCCCCCCCAAATAAAAAAAATGCCTCTATGAAATAAAGATTACCCCCCCCCAAAATTCTTATTTTCAAAATTTTACACCCCCCAAATAAAAAAGCTTGGACGCCCCTGATTCGAATATTATTATCTTTTTTATAGAAATTCCCCAATCCATTTAAATTCGTGAAAATATTATTTGGATGCTAAATTTTTCATATTGGAAATACACATTATAAAAAAGGGTGTTTAGTTAGTTGTAGCTTTTTCTGTTATTATCAGGGAAGGAGGGGACATTGGGCTGTAGATTATACTCGGACCCAATGTTATATAAACACTTTTTCGCATTATGTGGATTAAAAACTTTAAGTACTTATAAAACAAACAGTTTCAAACTTTTCAACGAATAATTTGTCTTATCCCTTAAGATCCCTGCTTAATAGTAACTGGGGGGGTTGGGGAGAGTGTCATGGGGAATATTTTTAGGGGGTTGGGGGTGGGCAGGGTGCAGAATTGATGCCCATCAGAGTTCCGTTTTTTGGGCAAAAAACTGACACATCTGCCCAATGAAATTGCTAAAATCAGGAAAACCTTTTTTCATTGATTTTTTGTTGTTATTTTCCTTCCCTTTTTTAGGGTTTGAATTCATTGGTTGTATTCCTCATCAAGAACAATTATGTACAATTGTAGCACAGCAACTACAAGGATAAGAGAAAAAGAACAGTAAAGGGCAATACAGAATTAATAAACATAAACTGACACTTCAAAAATGTATGGGCTTAGATGAATAATTATTTGTGTGTGTGTTAGAGTCACGAGTGGTTGTATCAGTGCGTATAAGCGAGTATGGTACAGAGCAAGGAGACACGCCCTATTTATAGAGTAGCTGCGCTACCAAAAAACATACATACACGTATATATATATGTTTTACAACATCCATAATTCCAATTTATTATTTGAGAGTTGGGGGTAAAAACTTTTTTGTGTTATTTGCGATTTATGTTTTTTTTCCGGCGTTGCGTAAAATATTTGTTAATCTGTGTTTATTACTCAATGTGTAGTTTATCACAAATAAGCTTAATTTTATATAAAACTTATTACAACCAATACAATTAACGGCAAATATGCAGAAAGGACATTGGACTGTAAATTGCACTGTACCTAATATTTTATTAATATGTTTTCTTATTCGTTGGTCTATATACTTTATTTATATACTGTTAAAGAACTTTGATTGGTTGCTTCCAATTTAGAAATGTCCTATTATTTTAACAAATACTTTAAACTAAAGAAGGGGTAATTTGGTTTGTCATCAACTTATCGTCCATTGTCTTATTCGTTAAGATCCTTTAGCTTAAAAGAAGACCTTAGTCTTAATAATAACTTTTTTATGCATAATCTATCACATTTTGATTCCCGTTGAAAAAAAATAGATTTTTGTAATTAAAGTTAAATTAAATAAATAAAAAGAAAAAAAATAAGAAAACTATTCTCTAAAATTATGTTCCAATATTTTATTTAATCTACTTAAATGTTTAAAAAATATATCAAGTACAATTTAAAATCAATGAAACGTAAAAAACACTTAAAAAGAAAAACAACTAAAATTATTAAATTTCTCATCTACTTAAAAATACTATCAAACATAAACAAGGATGACAACAGCCATAAAAAGGGAAACTCAAGAAATCACTTTAAATTCAGGATTTAACTATATAGATACTGTGTTTATATTAGAATCCCTAATCGTTTCAGGAATTATCTTTTTATCTCAAGGATCACGTTAATTTAACAATTATATAGTAACATTAATGGTACCCAAACTTCTTTAAAAACGTTTCTAATTCGTTTGGTTACAAACTTATTTATCCTTTTAAAACTTTCACTGTTTAAACTTTTCAACCAATATCATTTTTATACAGAAAATTTTGTTTATCAACGTTGGGAATACATCAAATTTTTGTCCATTGTCTTATCCATTGATTCTAAAAAGTCCCAATTTTTATAGAAAGAAAGCCTCGGGTTTTAACACAATATTAAGTAATAAAATGTATGAAAAATGTATGAAAACACTATTAAAATAAAATAAACCATCCATATATAAAAAGAACAAATATAAAATATTAGCCCTCAAAACTTATAAATTATTTATGAGATAAAAAAAGATTTTTTCAGAAATAAATGAAAAAGTAAATTTGCTTGAAATTTTTATTGGTTTTTGAAATCATAAAATTTATTTATAAAAGTGACACTTTTCTATAAATAGGATCTTCAAGTCGTTAACTGAATGACCGTCCGTAGGAACAAGTAACTGACTATATGTATATCTCTTGTTTCTTGAAGGATTATAAAAATTCTAGAAATATTCAAAGCTTCTAGTATAGTATTATAAACAGCCCTTCGCTATATTAAAACCAGTTTTATTAGCTTCGGGGGGCCGAAGGCCAGGCTAACAATTCTGGTATTTATTCTATTTATAGAAAATTTACTGAAATACGACGCTATGCATAAATTTTCAGTATGGCTGAGAACTGGTTCTAATCATGTGGATATCAATCAGTTTCGAACCCATACTTAATATATATTTTTTGTCGGATTAAATATCCATTACATGACTGTATTTTCTCAACATATATGGAATGGATTTCCAATCCTAAAACAGATTCCCATATTAAACCTTACCTCTGCTGAATTAAATTAACTTTTTTACCCACGACCAAATCAACTTGTTATCAAAAGCAAAGTTTTCTACACTTAGGGCCTGTCGTAAGTTTAATCATTATGAATTTTAAAATATCCTATCGACTTAAAACTTTATAAAATATGTATCCTAGGGGATAATTATTCTAATAGCTTTGCTTTTGCTATGATGATTTCTAGGACTATTAGGCATAACATTATAATCTATAAAAAACATTTTAGGCAATATTAGACCTTTCAAAAATATCCTGTTTCTTCTATATTAAGGTCTATTTGTTGATGTTATTGTTAGTTTGTTAGACTGAGTGATTTTTAGCTTCGCTTTTATGGATGTTATCGTCGTAGTTATTATTCAACATATGAGATATCATAACATCAAAAAGAAAAAGTGGTATCAACCTGTTAAATTATACCATTATAGCCTTTTTATTACTTTTTTTTATATTGTCTTGACTACAAATGTCCTATTTACTGAATGCACAAAAACAAGGATGACAACATCTCTAAAATCTCTAAAATCATAAGGAAGGACAAACAAACAATAACTCTTGCAGAGTATCAGAACATTAAATTGTGTATAGAAACCAAATTGCGTAAATACAGGATACAAAAAGGACGTACTTTCAGTTTTAGGATTTTATTATAGAGACGCCTCACTAATACTATTGCACTTTGTTGTCCTAGGAATCATTATTTCAAAAATCAGGAAAGCCGAAAAAAGAAACTGTGAGAAATTAGATTTAATCAAAACAAATTTTATATGTGACTTTTTAGTAAGATTTAACTTGATGACCTCTAGAAGGCTCGGTGTCGCTTTTGGTTCTAGTTTTCTCCATGCACCTTGAAACATACTTCGCCCTATATACAACCAACGCTTTGATTGCACAATCTTTGTCTGGAAGTTTCGCCCTATATACAACCAACCCTTTAATTGCACGATTTTGTCAGGAAGTCCTAACTAATGATAATGAGTTGCGCCTGTTTATGAGAAAAGCATTTCCCTTTTACAATGGATGTCACGCGCCTGACATAGTAGCAGCAAGTGCCATTTTTAACGTCTCTATGTAATATGGTTTATATGATGAGCGAAATCATGTTTTGATTAAAATGATGTATCAATTCTACTTGCCGTAAAAGAAACCGAATCTTTTTGGGTGTTCCTTCGTCTCGGAAAATATATCATATTATCAAATTATCTAGGGGGCTCTTTATTTAAAGGGTTTATACATGGGGCAGAAAAATAACCTAAAACCATCTGACGGATTAAATCTAAAATTCAAATAAAATAAAACCTTCTCTTGGCAAATAAGAAGGTTCAATGGTTCGCGAGATCCTTCGCTACAGACAAAAACGCTTACTACTTTATATAAAAGGACTAGTGGCTTCACCCCTAGCCTTTAGGGGCTTTACCCCAAGAGGTAATTTTAAAAAATTAGTACCTGACTGAAAAAATGGGGGGTTGGGGGTGTCCCACCCCTCAAGAAAATAGCTTAAAAATATCACAGGATCAGTAGATATATTCTCTGAAGAGTAGAATCCAATAGGTTCAGAGGTTACCGAGATCTTAAGCTTCAGACGGACGGACGGATAGACAGACAGACATCAAGCTACTTTGTATTATAGTTATATTTGCGATATGAAACACTATCCAGATGTTACGATATTCGGAATTGAAAGCACAACAATTCTTGACGTGTCTACTGGACAGTATCTCAGGTATTTCTTACTTAAAAGTGACAAAATAAGAGAAACTTATTTTGGAATAGTACTCTGAACTATCATTATCTGCTTTACAATGTGTGATTTTTACAGCGACCTTAAGGGATAAGAAAATGGCAGATAATAGATCTACATCCCCAATGATTATACACAAAATTATCCCTTCTGTAGATTACAATTAGTGGTTACGACGTGTCACACTTAACTTAATAAACCAACCAATCAAAAATCAATAAAAAATGTTAAGCTAACGAATAAGAAAACGTAACTATAAAACTTTGGAGACTTTCGTAATAAACAGCCCCTATGTCCAAATGTCCCCTACCTCTCAGGATTTTTTTGTCTGATATATGAAATTTTCTCTATACGAGGATGACAACATCCATAAGTAGCAGAGCACAAAAAATTATTGATGTTGAAACGGAGTAAGAGTGCAGATGTTCAGTGGTTATTCAGAGAAAAAAGTCTATCTTAAATAGAAGCCGAAAATATCACTTTACCCCCGAGATATTTAGAGTTCCTTCGCTTACAAAAAATGTTGATTGAATGATAAACCTAGCGGTGTCCAAACTTTTAAGCTATAATTTTAATATAAAAGGAAGTAACTTTGTTGATCATAATTGGATGTGTACATCAATTTATCGTCCATTGTCTTTGCTTTGCTACAAATAATAGTTGTTTATCGTATCGTATCATCGACAGCTTTCTGAGGATGATTAAATGAAAAATTAGAAGATTAAAAACAGTTTTGTGAGCCCCTAGAAGCCGAAGGCCCGGGCTTCAAAACTGTTTTTAATCTTCTAATTTTTCATTTAATCATCCTCAGAAAGCTGTCGATGATACGATACGATATACATATTTTTTCGGTATGGCAGAGAACCGGTTCTAATCCAGAGGATATTAATCGGTTTCTAAACCTTTAAGAAAATCCAATGTGGGCAGTGTAGAATATATAAATAGAAATGTGATTTATAAATTGTTATGTATCAGAAAATGAAATCATTTTCGACGATTTCTTCTGTCATTAGGTACTGGATAGTTACAACAAAATTTAAGCACACTGATGCCTGTAAATGGGATGTTATTCTAATTCATGTTATAGTTCTTAGGAACAACTTTTGATTTCTTGTGCCTAGAGCTTCTTTTTTCTTTTCTTTGAGATAAAGAAATAAATATATATAATTTATCAAAAATTGAATCCTATTATATAAGGTATTAAGATTTTGATAACTACTGAACTACTTTTAAGGCAAGCTTTTTATAGATCCTGGGATGGTTTAAGGCTTAGATTTAAGTGTTAGGTGTTTTTTTGCCCTTTTTAGAGCGCCTAGATGCTATGAACGCAACCGCTATTAATAAATAAGGTTTTTTTAGGGAAGCTTTATTAATGTCTTGATGTTATTCCTAGAGAAGGCGGTGAGAATAGTTATTTATTGCAACGCATTATTGACAGTTTTCCGCGGATATTAAAATGATATTCAAACCAAGTTAACTATATATCCCCTTGCTAAAGTTTATTTTAAAGTTTATATCAGGCTCATTATATAGTTTAAAGTTTAAATGGTTTATGATTAATACTTATATTTAAACGCAAACTACTTCTACAATATAAAAAAATAGCTACATGACGTTTATTATATATAAGATTTTTTTTCAGCAAGGCTTCGATGTGCTGGATTAGAACTGTTTCCGAGCCATAGTTGAGAAAACATGCATCGTATCGTACTGTAGACAACTTCCCACAAACAATAATAAAAAATCCTAATTAATACCAGTGTTAATCTAGTATTCTTTTATTTTGATATCCGCGGAAAGATGTCTATAATACGTTGCGTTAAATAACTATGACATTTTTTGGTAAATTAAATAAGTCAAGGTTTTTCTTTTATAAGGATTATACAAAAACCCTTTAATAGAAGTATGTGATTGTGGGGTATTTGACATTTGTGATTAATTTAATTTATTACCAATGACAATAGATTGTTATAAAATTCAACCATATCACAATAGTTTTGACAATTAAATTTCTTTACTTTGTATAAGGTTTCGTGGATAAAATACTTTTTATAAAAATTTTAAAAACAATATTTTTAAAGTATCGTTTTAAACCTAATCAAATATTTAATATAAAATTTTTCTCTTTTTTTGCCTTTAACACAATTGATAAATTCTCCTATATAATATTTAATTAATAAAAACTTTTCATTATAAATAATATTAGTGGATAGTTTAAAGCTCTGAAATGTAGTAAGCTTGTTATTGCTAAATATATGTACTAACAAAATGCCTAGATATTCTCTACAAATTTTATCACTGTATGACACTTTAGTGTTCTTTTTCATCAAAACTACTGTTATCTTGTAATTTATGTGCTTATTTTGGTCAAAATTGTCCTTGTTATGCTATTAACCCCCTAAAAAGCTACACTTAACACCCAGATAAAAATCAGTAATTGAAAATCCGTTGGACAAAATTTATTTTATCCCTTTTTTCGGTACATCATCAATTCCGCAATTGTCTTATTCGCAAACTAGCAATTATCCCCTTAGAGCCCCCAGGAGCACTTGAGGGGAGGGGAGAGCTGGCCCCTCTTTCAAGTTTAGTTAATAAGTAAAAAAAGTTTTGGAAGTAATTTTTTCTATTTTTGGTGCATTCCTTCAAAATAGTAATAAACTTTCTCAGGACATATTAGTAGCTTTATTGTAAAGGAGAACCATATATGTTCAGCAGTTAGCAAGATCCTTCATTACAAAAAAAACGACAAACACACACAGATTCTGTTACTTTTATTTATAAGGATTGTTTTGCTTTATATTCGCAAAAAAAACACCAAAGAAAACAAATGAAATGGGTCTTTTTCATAAGGCGGTTTAGCAATGAGAAATGTTCAGATTGTGCTGTTGTAATAATATGCGGTTCTGGAGTTTATTATGTGATACATAAATAAAAGTATAAGTATAGATGAATAATCCTGACAACTACCTAGCCCTAGTGGTGGAGACCATTTTCGTCTGCTAGCAAATTGGTTTCTGTTTTTTTGTATGGACTTTGTTTTGTTTATATTTCCAACGCTATTAGCTGATTTCAAAGACCCAATACAAAATCATGACAGGGTCACCGCCAAGTTACATATTACTCATGCCTCCTCTAATCTTTTACTTAAATGAAACGCGTGCGGAATTCAAGGCACACCACACTTTTTTTAGCGTGTGCTGCGTGAAATAAATTGTTTAATGTGTTTGTTGTATGACAAAATTGTGTGTATATAATATTATGAAAAGCAAAGCTTTTTCATAGCAAGGCCATAACTGTTCGTACACATAATTCCATTGAGTCTCTATTTTATCTCTCTTTTTAAATTGATATATTTATAGTATAAAATTTAAATTTCTCTGAATTTGTCTCTATTTTCTATTTATTATATATTTTTTACTTCACGTCGCGGAACACAAAAAAAATAATTGGCGGACGGACAAAGTGAGTTATAGAAGATGACTGTCAGTGGTCATAAAAAAATATGTGATAAATAATATGAAATTATTAAAACTTAATAACAGAAGTAGAATAACCTACAGACTGACGGACCAAAAATGTTAAGTAAACACTGGATGATCTTTAGTAAGCTTAATCTTCATAGAAAAAATCAGCAGCCTATCTTAAATGGCAGCGGAGAAAATCATAAACTGGACGGACTGACATAGTTGATTATAGAGAAGCTTAGCTCCTACAAACAATATGTGTTTTCATTATTTTAACTGGTTCATACGTATAAGACATAGATTCTTATCCTGCCTCAATTGTCTGATTTACAAATTATAGATTCCTTTTTTAAGCTTCGTATTTTTGGATGTTGTCACCCCTTTTATTTTGTATTTGATGCGTGCCCATTCTTTTATAATATTAAACTCAATTGACCGTAGATTTAACACAATATATCTATAATCCGCAACCCTTCCTTTATTAGGAAAAGAACGTGTATAAGGGGAAAATCTGTTGAATTTTGAAAAATTATATTTTCATTGGTAAAAATTGTGTTTTGGGCCAAATTTTCGCCAAAAACTAAAATAACTGTGGTTTTGACAGTTTTTTCTTTTGTTTGGATTCAAATCGTATTATCATCCTTGTTAAAAGAAATATTTTTATATAATTATAATAATAATAATAATAATAATAATAGAACTTTTATTCAATAACTCTTCAATCCTGTTATGAGTAAATCACATAGACATTTAATTATTACATTGAGATTACATGTTAATATTTCATATACTATCGATAATAATTATATGTTTTTATTATTACTGGTAAACATAATTGCGGATTTTGATAAACTAGGTGATTTCTCTTGGCGGCCCAGGTGTGGCTGAGCCTACTTCGGGCTGGACTGTGGTTGGTGTCGGTACCACTTTCGCCGGCCGGTAACCGCCAAATAAATGCGGATCAGAAAGTTATCCGCTCGTGGTTCCACCGCTTTACCATCTGCGAGCTCGCCTTCACTTCAGCTTTGTCTGCACCTCCCTCTCCATACCCTCCATATGTCAACCTTTACAGCAATGTTAGTACGTGACCGGTCAACGAATTGACCGGCTAGCGATTAGACAGATAGATTAATTCTGCGCCCGATATGGGAATATGAACCTAATCATGACATATAGACATTTCGTGTGACTTAGTATAGTAAAAAAGAGAAAGCAAAAGAAAAAAGGTAAAAAAAGAAGAAAAGGAATTTGCGAAAAAAGAATATTGTTTAAAATAGGAATTAAATTGGAATCTCAGCAGGTTTCTAGATGCGTTCCCCCGTAAAGTAATTTATTAAGTTGAAAAAAAGAAAGAAAGTAAAAATTGTTAAAAATTAAAAGTTAAATGTTTTTTTTTGTGAAAATTTGTTGAAAATTAAAATATTGAAAAGAAGAAATTGCCAAAAAACTGTCTAAAACTGTAATGTAAAAAAAGGAGAGTTTGTAAAGAATTTTGTTGGATGAATTTAATTGCAGGGGTTAACATCTAGCAAGAAATCTATTTTAAAAATATAATTCCTAGGACAACAACTTAGTAAGGTAAACATTATAAGCGAAGCATCTCTATAATAAAAACTTATAAATCTTAGTATGTCCTTATACAGAATCCTGTATCTACGCAATATTGCAATAAGTTTATATATTACGTATTTTGTTTATACCTTGAAGTTAATATTCTGCTTTTTGTTCTGACAATGTACAAGTATCAAAGTGCATTTGTTCTATTGTTAAATTTCAGAGCTTTTCAAATATGGATGTTGTAATCCTTGTTTGTTTAATTGTAACTGCTAGCGGATATGCCCTAAGCAAATTAGCCTAGGCGTGGCCAGAAAGGATAGAAAAACCGTAGATAGGCAAAACATGAAGCTTCCCTCAAAATGGAAACTTTTTTGATTTAGCTGTTTTAGGGATTTTATACATAAACGGACACTTTACCTTATTTTTAAAAGCTATATTGGGAAAAAACAAAGCCCTTTCATGTTCTGTCGTGATGAATTATCATAACATTAATTTGAAAGGAGAAAAATTCATAACATGAACAACGACATTTATTGTAAAATTTTTCCTTTTTTATTTTTGGCATTTTTAAATTGTTTTTCATGATAACACTGTTGTAAATAATATATAACCTTAAATAAATTACTAACATCTACATTATAAGACATTTTATTTTTAATAAAAAGTAAAAAGTAATCTGGTTTTGGGACTTTTCTTTTTAGGAAAATTTGACATAAACATATTTCGACCCTTACCTTGCGTGAATGCCGTGAATATTTATTTAGATGATTTGCCAACTTGGAAATAAAAAAAGGATTTAAAAGTGTTTTTGTTCTAATTTTATGGGTTTATTTTGTCCTTTTTATAAGTGAATTATTTCTAATTTTTGTAAAAAAAAGTTAATTTTATGTAATTTTATATAGAAAATTGGTTATTATGATTATTTATTGGTAAAATGTTTTTTTTTTGTTATTAACCGGTGAAAAAGTTAAAATATCTAGATTTTTCAAGTTATTTTAATGGTTCAATGGTATTTAATAAAAATGTCTATTTTGCATAATTAATTGATATTGTATTTTATTTCCCTAATTATTTATTTAATTTTGAGACTTAATTCTTAAACTTAAATACTTTAAAAAGATATTTTGCATTTTAGTTCCTTACTCCACTTTGAGATACTGAGGTAGTTTCGTAAGGAACTATTATCCTGCTCCAAATGCGAAATTTCTCGGAATAAGATGCTATCTTATATAATTCAAATTACTATACTATACGTCGAATCATAGATATATTGCCCGGAAGTTAACAGAGTCGCATTATTCGAACTAAATTCGCAACCTCGAGAAATGCTAGAATGCGTGAATCGTGTGTGTAAGAATCGCATAGACAGAATTTGTTGTAAGTGACATAAAATATTGAATTCTGTCAATAATAAACCATTTTAAACATTTTTTATCTGAAAAAATTTTTTCTAAAATAACTAACAAGTATTTGAAAAAAATAGAAAGTTTATTGAAAAATTACAAAAATAATATTTGAACATATAGGTGCATATTTAAAGTTCACTTCTTCACAGGTTTGTAAGTTTTATGAAATTCAAAATGCCCAACATTTCATTATAAGAGAGAGAGGTTTAGTTCCATTTAAGGCACAAACTAAATTCGATTTTAAAACATTCATTCACAAAGGCTATAATTGGATAAAATTAGATAAAATTCGATTTTGTGTGATAATGAAATAAATTACGCTTATATTCAATATAATAAAATTCGAGATATACTTTTGTAGGCTAATTTACCGATTCAAATCCATTAAATTTCGAACTGCTCTGGCGAAATGAGCGGCACACGTTTCGCTAATCTTAGTCTAAATTCTGTGGTTTGCCTGAGATAAAATAACGGCGTATGCAAATTGCGCCAACGCCCATGAATCATTGTAGATTCGAGCGTTGCGCCTGCTTCTAGGTAGGCCGTTACTCCACCACACTTAAAAGACGTTTCTGAATATGGCTTCTGGATGCCATATTTCCTCAGTATTTCACGGACCTGGGCCATACTCGAGCTGTACTGTAGAGCTTGGGTCAACTTAGGAAACGTCATTCCATTCTGTGTGTAGACTACAAAGTTCAAATGATGGCGGGGATTTCCAGACTCCCCGTATTCTAGACCATAGTATCTAGCGTAGAGCCTGTAGAGCATCACTGGACAGTACTTTCCCCTAAAACATATATATTTTATTTCATGATTGTGAGCTTATTAACTTTTCCTTTCCTATTTATAGGCGTCCGATAAACGATCAAAGATCAATTAATTATCCTTATATTAAAGTAACAGGATGTCTGTGTGTCTGTCTGTGTGTCTATCTATGTGTACCGAAGGATCTCGCTAACCGCTGAACCGATCGGGTTCTCCTTAACAGGGTAGATTCTCATATGTCCCAGGAAGGTTTATAACTATTTTGGGGGAGGGTACTACCACCCTCCCTAGAGAAAATACATTTTTTAAAAAATTTCCCAATTTTAGAAAGAGAGTTCAACGAAAAACAAACATCAAACGTAAAATATTTTTTAACTTATTCTTTTAAAATCTAAAATAAGAAATTGAATCAACTCTCTCCTCCTCAAGTGCCCCTAGAGGCCTCTAGGGGCGTAGCCGCTAGTAGCAATTAAAGAGGATGGTGTAAAATAATAACCCTATTAAATATTTTATTGCCCTTCCTCAATATTTCCCTTTTTTCAGAGTTTTTATCTACTCAATTTACTTACTTAGTCTCAGGGATAAAGGCATAAGTGCCTTCAAACAGTTGGTCTTGTTTTGTTTTTGGCAACCTCAACCTCACAAAGTGTCCTTTGTCCTCTACATCTCTCTCTGTGATTTGTACGTAGTCGCTGAATCTAAATATATATATATTTATTATATATACTTTAATTCTTTATAAAGCTAAATGACAGTCATGTAAAAAATTTTAAATCTAGTAAACTTTCCTCCTAAATTTTCCGCCATTTTTAATCTCTTTTATTCATTTTATTGTTAATTAAATAATTAAGATTGAATTTTGCTTTTAAATTTTTTCAGCTAAAATAAATCCCTTTCCCCTTTTCATTTTAACTCGATATTTATCGCGCCGAATAGAAGTAAATAAATATATTCACCTCAACCAAGTGTGGAAATATGTGACCACTCTCAACAAAGCTCGGAACTCCACTATATCCGGTTGCTGTCCTCTTTCATATCTCTTCCATATTATTGAGTCAATCAGAATCTTGAGTTCCTCCTGTCCAAATGGAGTTGCCTTTCTCGGAGCAGGCTTCGTTGCCGCTAAACGCCGCATCATCGATGCGCAACCAGTTGCTACGGCCGCCGGGATCTCGGAGGTTTCGCGCGCTAAACTAGTTTCAAGACTTACTAATGATGGGCGGTATTTTTTGAACCAGGAATAAGTTTTATTTCTAGAAACCCCGTACGCCAAAAATTGTAAAGTTGATTTCTTATTAAAATGGGGGTATGGATAATCATTTGCTTCACAAAATATTTTGAATTCTCGGAGAATCCAATCGTAAGAGCTATGGGTACTAGAGGCTAAATGCCCCGAAAAAAGAGTTTTAAAGGAATCATAAAGATCAGGGTGGGATTCAATTATTTCCCCAATACCGCCCACATCTGTAATACTCAAACCATGCGGTTGAAACCCCCTCTGTCCTAAATATATTTATGTTTAGATCAATTATACTAGAAGAATTTTGAATACAATTATTTTAGGTTGCAATTGTCCCTCTCAATTATTATAAAGTCCCATTTAGATATTAATTCTCTATTCTAGGAATAATTTTCTACTCAATCAATTTATCTATCCAAGTAAAATTTCTATTTTAACTATTCTATATCTATTCTATTTTATATCTATCTTATTACCTGTCATATCGCCGACGCCATTTTGCTGAGAAACCACAAAGGGATGAACAGGTTCAGGCTGGATATCAATAATCTCCTCCTCTATGGCTATGTCGTCGAAATTAGGTATTATCTCCTCCACTTCATTTTCCGTCATTTTACTTTGAAAAAATAAACAAAATTACATGTATTACAAAAAATCCCTTAATCTAATGAGTCTATTAATTTTGAGGCTGGTTTAATGGACTCCCTTACATTCTAGACATTGTTACTAAATTCTATATTTTTGACCATTGTGACTTCATACTTTTGTGCATAAAATTGATGAATGATATATAAATATAATTGCAGACTATAAACTGTGTGTATTTTTCTTCCATTATATATATTACTTATATTCTAAATAATCTTAAGAATAATCCTTATAAACTAAAATGATCATAAAACAGTTGGAAATCTTTACTTATTTTTTAAATAGTAAAGCAATGAACTTCATGCTATTATTGAAGATTGAATCCAATTTCAACTCATGGAATAACATAGGGCGGGATTCAAAGATGTATACTGCTTTGACCATGGGATGATAGTGTTGGCCTTTATGGAGTAGAGTCCACCATGGAGAACTTGTCCACATAGGACAAAGTAGAATACATGTTGCATTATTATTCTGAATTCTCCTAATCGTAGGTCCCACTAAACTTACAGGTGGGCACATGAAATAAATCTTGTCAGATAGTAGAGATTGTGCAAAAAAATTTATGCCGGTGTTTGATTTGTCCAATGAATCACTAAAATAAGTAGAGCATATTTTACTCTCCTCTGATGCAAATGCATCAATATCAGGTTTGACTTGAAAGTATTTAAAAATTGTAGATAAAAAGATCCTAGGTACTCCCCAACGGTCTGAATTGAAAGAGGTTCTTGATCCCGCATCCGCCAACTGTATTCGGAGATGTGATCTGGCTGTCCAGATTGGTACTGTTGTTATTCCAAGTTTCTTCTCGAAGCTCTTAACCTTAACAATATCTCTTTGTATATAAGATTTCCTAGAACCATGTGTGAGAAAATAATAACATGCTGAACTATCCGTTTCCCAATATAAAAGTTTATAAGGGAATTCGCGTTTCATTTTAACACAATTTTCTAAAAATTTTATGAGTCCTAATAATTCACGCCTTCCAGAACTATATTCTCTCTCCTCAGTATTAAACTCATAGTCCAGTAGCTCAATGATGTTTCCATGATAAAGAGTAAACACTTTTGATTCAGAGGCATCTGAAATCAAAATATTTTCTGTCGGTAGGTCAGTGTCAGTAATCTGTTTGATAATCTCTTGTACTTCTTTTTGATATACTGTCTGACTTCCCTCTTTACATCCCGTTATTGCTTTCTTATTATAGTATGGTAAATGTTTAGCTAAAAATTCTAATTCTTTTATTCCATCACAAAATGTCACTCTACAATTCCAATTGCCATCATTTTTAATGACTGTTTTCCCAAGTTCATTATATGAATTTCTAGGTAAGATAATAACAATATTCCCATGAGATATTCTGAGGGATTGTAACTTGCCAAGTACACTAGCTGCTTGCTTGGCAGGCACGGATCCTTCAGACTTATGCATGGCTAATAACTGTTTAATACTGTTTATATATTTGGTTTCCTTATCAGCACTACAATAATAAATCATACGTTGGGAACATGCCCAGAATCCTTGGTATAATACTTTCTGACTAGGTTCTAATTGACTTTTCTTAAAGTTGATGTTCCAACCAGCGGTTTGGAACAGGCGAATGACAATTTGAATCTTGTATTTACATTCCTCATACGTTGCGGCTATAATCCTGCCGTCATCTAATATTAAGGTATCATTTTAATTTTCTGTATTTAGTCAAAGTTAAATTTAAATTGCTCTAGAATTTATTTAAATGCATATGCTAATCCTCAATTTGTATTAAAATTTTTAGCAATATTTCAAGATTTAATTGATTCCTTATATGTTAAGTACATTTCTTATTTAGATATATAATTTCAAAATTTCCAAAGGACTTATTTTGTTACTTTAAAATTCATGATAAATTTATAAATGAGCTCAGGTTTTCCAAGGAATAATCATTTCATAATTAATTCTATTTGAATTATCAAGATCTTATACTACAAACAAATGTCTTACCATTATGCTACGATTTAGGTAGAAAATTAAAACAATACACCTATATAAATGCAAAAAGTGATTCCTAGCCGATGAATAAGACTTTTTAAGGGCCGAGTCAATCTTGAAATTACTTCACTAGCTGCCGAGTACCCATAACACATCACAAGAAATATGAAATATCTTTCGAGGTCGTCTTCCGTTGTGATTTTAAAACCAAAATACTTTCTATGTTTTGGATTTAATCTCACGTGGAAGTAGCAATTACTAATGTCGAAGGTTGCAAAAAAGCAACCTTCGACAATTTGATGCTCGACCGCTTTAAGATTTTCCATTTTCGTCTTATGTTGTGTTATATGGGGATTCAGACCTCTGTAAGTAATTAAATAAATAGTTTTTAGTTTTAAAATTTCTATACTATTAAAGATATTTTGAATTCACAAATTAAAAAACTCTTACAATTAATGAATGAACATATGCTATATGCTGTTTTTTAAAATATATAATGTACTAATTGAAATTGAAAAAAAAAAAAAAAAAAAAAAAAAAAAAAAAAAAAAAATGATAAATTTCTTAAGTAAACTATTTATTTCCTACTAAGATCGATACAGGGCCGTTTCTTCCTTATGGCACCTGTATCATCATATTCAATGGAGACACTCATAGGACTGACCCATAGAGGCTTGCTTTCTACGGAAACGCAGGCCTGTTCTAACTGCCATTTTTCTACTGTCTTAATTAAATCCTCCATATTATCTCGTGCTGATTTATTATTATTTTCCTCATAACATTCAGGAGGATTAGAAGCAAAATCCAAACTAAGACCGTTTTCCATAGTATCCAAAACCCACTCCTCTTAAATATTATATAATCTTAATAGCCATATAAATTCTTTATTTCTTATCGATCCTAATTATATTTCTTATTATAATGATTTTTGAAGTTACTTTAAAATTATATAATAAACCTGGCTGAACTACATTTAACATAAATTGCCGGCTAAGTTCCGAATGAATACTAAGGGTTGACTGAGGAAGAGCATATCCATTTTCATCAAGCCATTTTGTTAAGGCCTCTGCCGTAGCTTTAGGATCATCCCATCCTTTTTCTTCTATTATGGCAACAAGTTCATCTAAATTTGAACTTAATGTTATAAATTTATACTAAATATTGATTATTATGTACAATCTAATTTACTAGATTTATCAATATTGTCTACTATTTTATTTTAAATGAGCCTTACTTTCCCAAATGATAATATGCTATAATAATTCTTATTTGCTGTTATGATGAAATTTAATTCATCATTGCCCTATCCCTTAAAATTTAAAATTTTCCTGACTTATTTTATCAAATTCATTAATAATTGTTGAATCTACAATTTCTCTAATATTTCATGTAATGAATTCAATTTATTCATTTCTCATAATTTATGTTGAGATCTTAGTTTACAAAAAAACAATGCATTCTATAAGATCCTATTTTAATTAATATAGTTTATATATTATATCAATTTGTTTATAGGAATCTATTATAATAAATTTAATTTAATTTCATTATAATCATTTCCTTTACAGAGATCTTAATTCCAGACCCTTCCTAACTTTATTAATTCTACAATTTATTTCCCATTTTCGAGATCCTAATTTCAGAAACATCCTAAATTTCATTCCCTTAATCCATTTCTTTTGAGATCTTAATTCTAGAAACATCCTTATTTATCTATTGTTCTAATTACTATTCATTTACTCACTTCTTTTAGGTGTATTTGTTCCCGGTACCAGGCTTAAAGCAGCAACACGTCCTGATTCCGCACGTCTCTGCTCATGTGCCGCGATGTCCTCCGGCCTACACGCGTTGTCCTTGTACCAATGACCAATCTGCCCACAACGACTACAACGTGAAGTACGTTTTTGGGCTAGAATGTTCAATTGGTTCAAGGACGAACGCGTGCCGCCAGAGGGTCCGGCTTGTGGCTGCAGGATATTCTGCAGTAGAGTCATAACATCCTGATTCTGGCTTTGGTTCTGGTTCTGGTTCTGGTACTGTGGTCTCTGATATCCAGGTGAATATCTCCCTCTCCCACGATTAAACGTTCCTCGTGTACTCATCTTTAACTTCTGGGTCGCCAACTGTCTAAAATATTGCTCATTTTATTATATTTAATAGTTTACTATTGTTTTTCTATATCAATTCTTAAGGTGTTTATTCCTTTTTAATAAGATATCTTAATTGTGAAACCGATGTGGTTCTTTTAAATTTCATAAATTTCCTAAACTTCTAACTATCTTATTAGGATACAATTTATTCTTTGTGAAATAAACATTAATTAACCACTTTTGAAATGTAAGACTTTCATTTAATATGATCTTATATATTATCTCCAAAAAATTACTTCAAATTTCATTGTAGATTTCAAGTATGTTATTTATAACTTTTAATTTTCCAAGTGTGAATTAATTCACATCTATCATATTTTATCTATCCCTATCTAACAATTTAATTTAATCATAATTATACCTTGACAATTTCGATCCCAGTATACTGAACTCACAGTGTTCCGTATTTACGAGATGAGTGAGCTCCGCTCCATACATGAATTCCACGAGCGATCGTTTATAACGATCGCGCGTTTGGAGAACCAATTTCCTCGCCTGTTGCCTCTGGCTCTCTTTCTGCGCCTTTACTTCAGGAGTATCTAGATTAATAAATTAACCTTTATTTTTATTCAATTTCTATAAATTCTTTCATCTCTATAAAGATTTCAATTCAAAGATTAATGTGGAACCATTGCACATGGCCTATATTTAGGACAAATTTAAACGCTATTTACTTTCATAATTTTTTAAAAAATTTAAGTTTATTTCTAATTCAATATGTATTCCACTATAGGATTTATAGTTTAATACTATAATAAAGATCTATTGTGTGTGGTCCTATCTGAAATAATTCTTAATTGTTATCTATTTATAACATTTGAAATATATATTAGTCGAAACCTGGTTTAATATCTACTTTACCATTGCAATTATATTGCAAACATTACTCAAAAACTTATCTATAAATTCAAATATACTGTTTCCTATCTATTTTATTCTTACCATCATCCAAAGTCTTGGGCTGAAAAACCAAGTTGTTCTCAGTTGTTACGAGGAATTGGGCATCCGACACTAGCCGCTGTCTGTCAGCGTTGAACACACTAAAAATTTATATTTTAATTTATAACTTATAATCAATCTATTTGTATTCTCTTTTCTATTAATATCATGCTCCAGTAATAATTAAGTGTCAATCAGTATTTCCGTCAATTTCCTACTTTTGTTTAGGCATAAATCTATTTTATTATTTTTCTATTTCTATCTATTCATTCTATCTATTTTATACTTACTGAGGTGTACATATCTGTGCTTCTGACAAAATCTGAGTTCTTCTTGCATCAAATTCCTCCTTACTCATCCGCTCAATCTTAAAAACCTCCGTGATAGTATCTGAAACATAGAAAAAGTTTTTAATCATGTGATTTTTAATAATTTCATTTATTATTTCTTTACTCTTATTAGATTTCTCTGCTAATATATATTTCTATCAAATTTCAAATCAAATTCTTAAAAGTACAATAAATTGTATTCATTTTTAAATATCTAATTTAATTAGAATTTGTTCAAGTACTCTAAGCATTCTAATCTTTTTCCAAATCAAATATTCTTATTAATTTTAAGAATTTAATATATTCTTTGTGTATATATTTTTGAGGACTTTATACCTCTTTAACAACAACAACAATAACAACAATAACATAAGGACTCTATCCTTTCCATGCTTTATATCCTAGGGACTTTATACCCTTACAATTCTACTATTAGGGACTCGATACCCTGCCAGGGTTTAAACCCTTATCAATTCAAATTTAGGGATTTCTTTCCCTTTCTTAGAATTTTTATTCATTTTAATATTACTGAAATTCTTTTTCAACAATCACTATTTAATTTGAACTTAGTTTTCCATATTTAAATTAAAAAACACATAGAGAAATAATAACTATTCGTTAATTAAATATTCAAATGATGTTAAATTTAATTTCTAATTTCATTGAAACTATTATGATATTTCTCTATTCGTTTTTTAATTCAAAACATCAAATACTCTTCACATATTAATTAATTTCTATACTGATAATGAATCACTTTAAAGATAATTATTTCATGTATAATAATGTATATAATATTTCATTTGCTTTATTATAATTCTTTATCTTGTTTAAAATATGTTCCATATTATATAAATTATAATACATGAATTTAAAAACTCTTATGTTATTAACGATTTCAAATAAATTTTCTATTGCGTCAATGTTATTTATGATTTCGGGTGGGGGGGTGGGTTAATTGCGTGTCTACGCGGCGGAATGTCTGATTCAACTAGTCCTTTATATCTATAAAGGATAGAAAGAAAGCCGCCATCTTGAAATTCACATGAGCATGGTTGCCAACTTTTTTATTAAAAAGTAATATTAAATTTTATTTAATAGCATGATTATTGACTTAAAATTTAGCAATTTCCTCAGGAAAATAAGTTCCTTACTCCACTTTGAGATACTGAGGTAGTTTCGTAAGGAACTATTATCCTGCTCCAAATGCGAAATTTCTCGGAATAAGATGCTATCTTATATAATTCAAATTACTATACTATACGTCGAATCATAGATATATTGCCCGGAAGTTAACAGAGTCGCATTATTCGAACTAAATTTCGCATTTCTTTGCAAATGCTATGCTATGCCAATACTCAAAACTATGTGACGCCGTTAATTCCGGACAATTATATCAATATTAAAATTGAATTTGAATACCTTTATCATGATCCTCATTAGTTTTTACATTATCACTATTTGCTTCGGCAGCCATCTTGTAGAATACCTTCTTTATTGAAAGTAAGTTGGTTACTGTGGATTAATTGCGTGTCTACGCGGCGGAATGTCTGATTCAACTAGTCCTTTATATCTATAAAGGATAGAAAGAAAGCCGCCATCTTGAAATTCACATGAGCATGGTTGCCAACTTTTTTATTAAAAAGTAATATTAAATTTTATTTAATAGCATGATTATTGACTTAAAATTTAGCAATTTCCTCAGGAAAATAAGTTCCTGGAAAACATAAATAAAACGTTATATAAAAAGTTACGTGTAATAATGAGTTTATTATATACTAAATTTTTATGAATGCATTTTCGTAGACCAAGGTACAAGATGATCGAGCGAGAGCTAATTCTTTAATACAATTCGACTGAAAAAGATACCTTTAAAATGTTTTAATTCAATTAAATTGTCTAGTTTTTATTTTACAATACATGCAAATTCAATAAAAGGGTTCAATACTCTTAATTAAACTTACCATTACCAATTACATTTGTTCTTTTATTTGCAATTGGTATCGCTACTTGTGTTTATGAGTTTAAAATATCTAAACGAAATACTTATTATTAATTTTAGTCAAAACAATTTAATTAATTACAAAAGACTTTGTCTTCCCTTTGTATTGAATAATGGATTTAGATTTTCAAATGTTTTAAGGGGGAGGTAGGTTGTGCTAAAATTCCGTACAGGTGTGAGTTTTAAGGCTTAATAGAAGTAGAACGATAAAATTTATGTTAACTTAAATAAAAAAAATTTTGTCTATAGGTAGAGTTCTTTTCAATAAGGAATACACATATTTAGTGAATATTATCGTTCTACTACTCTTAAAACTCACACCTTTACGGAATTTTAGCCCAACCTACCTCCCCCTTTATTATGTGTCCTTAAGACTCAGTTCAACCACTATTGTAAATTTTTAAAAATTATTACAAGTCTTATGCATGTTTAATGAAAGTTTGTTTTACAGACAAAACATCAAAAACAATTAAAAAAATGGATAATTACAAAATTAGGGCCGTGTTAGAGGGCCATTCGGCCGATGTAAAGCAAGTAGCAGCCTCAGTTACGTCTGAAGGGTGTATAGTATCAGCATCCAGAGATAGGACGGCTAGATTATGGCAGCCCATGGAGGATAATACTTTTTCCCTCAGGAAATTATGCTTTAAAAATAAACATTAAATTTGTATGATAAATATATTTCATAATATCCATAAGCAGAAACTCGATATATTGAAGCAAGGGGGGGGGGGAAGTTTTGCCACTTTCGCTTACTCCGTGATTATTGGGCTAGGTATTAAAGTTAGACTATAGGTTATTTGGGATAAAAGTTTACTTTTGGGTAGTAGCTCACGTATTTTTAATCATTTTTTGGATAACCCCACCCCCTAGCCCCCCGGGGCTCAAAAACCCCCTAAAAATGAACCTAACCTTAATTTTCTTAGGAACCATTTGACCAATAGACATGATTTTTTAAACTTAAGCTTTTAGGCTTATAAACTAACTTCTAGTTTAGAAGTCACCCCCCTGCCGCCAACCCCTAGCCCTCTGGGGCTCTAAAAACCCTAATATGAACCTAACCTTAATTTTCTCAGGAACCATTTGACCAATAGACATGATTTTTTAAACTTAAGCTTTTATGCTTATAAACTAACTTCTAGTTTAGAAGTCACCCCCATGCCGCCAACCCCTAGCCCTCCGGGGCTCCAAAAAACCCTAAATATGAACCTAACCTTAATTTTCTCAGGAACCATTTGACCAATAGAGATGATTTTTAAAACTTAAGCTTTTATGCTTATAAACTAACTTCTAGTTTAGAAGTCACCCCCCTGCCGCAAACCCCTAGCCCTCCGGGGCTACAAAAAAACCTAAAAATAAACCTAACCTTAATTTTCTCAGGAACCATTTGACCAATAGACATGATTTTATAAACTTAAGCTTTTATGGTTATAAACTAACTTTAAGTTTAGAAGTCCCCCCTGCCGCCAACCTCTAGCCCCCCGGGGCTCATAAAAACCCTAAAAATGAACCTAACCTTAATTAAAATTTCTAATTTGAAGAGTTAGAGGTACATTTATTAAACCAAATATGCTTATTTTTGGATGTTATTGACATATTTGCTGAAAAAATTAGAATCGGCCTCCAGGTTCAGGTGCTGCAGGCCTCCAGGTCCACTCTGGAGACAGGTAAAATTAAAATTTCTTATTTGAAGAGTTAGAGGTACACTTATTAAACAAAATATGCATCTTTTTGGATGTTATTGACATATCTGCTGAAAAAATGAGAATCGGCCTCCAGGTTCAGGTGCTGCAGGCCTCCAGGTCCACTCTGGAGACAGGTAAAAATTAAAACTTCTTATTTGAAGAGTTAGAGGTACACTTATTAAACCAAATATGCATCTTTTTGGATGTTATTGACATATCTGCTGAAAAAATTAGAGTCGGCCTCCAGGTTCAGATGCTGCAGGCCTCCAGGTCCACTTATTAAAACAAATATGCTACTTTTTGGATGTTATTGTCATATCTGCTGAAAAAATTAGAATCGGCCTCCAGGTTCAGGTGCTGCAGGCCTCCAGGTCCACTCTCGACAGGTGAAAATTAAAATTTCTTATTTGAAGAGTTAGAGGTACACTTATTTAACCAAATATGCTTCTTTTTGGATGTTATTGACATATCTGCTGTAAAAATTTAAATCGGCCTCCAGGTTCGGGTCCTACAGGCCTCCAGGTGGACACTGGACAGGTAAAAATAAAATTTCTTATTTGGAGAGTTAGAGGTTAACTTATAAAACAAACTATGCATTGTTTTTGATGTTAATAACATACTTGAGAATAAAATTTAAATCGGCCTCCAAGTTCAGGTGCTGCAGGCCTCCAGGTCCACTCCTGAGACAGGTAAAAATTAAAATTTCTTATTTGAAGGTTTAGAGGTACACTTATTAAACCAAATATGCTTCTTTTTGGATGTTATTGTCATATCTGCTGAAAAAATTTAAATCGGCCTCCAGGCCTCCAGGTGGACACTGGATAGGTAAAAATAAAATTTCTTATTTGGAGAGTTAGAGGTTAACTTATAAAACAAACTATGCATTGTTTTTTATGTTAATAACATACTTGAAGATGAAATTTAAATCGGCCTCCAAGTTCAGGTGCTGCAGGCCTCCAGTTCAACTCTAGACATGAAAAAAGGGGGGAGGCGAAAGTGACACTTTTTGAAACCAAAACTAAAAGAAAACAAAGGAACTCAACTAAAAAAAGAGTTACAGGTCTGAGATTTTGCATGGCAGTTGCTTAATAGTGGTAAAATATGGAACTGCGAAGAAACGGCGGCGCAACCGCAAAAAACCGCCGTTTCCCGCCGAATTTTATTTTGCCTTTTCTCGGCGGTTTTCGGCGGTTGCGACGCCGTTTCTTTACAGTTCCATATTGTACCCCTAAAAAGCAACTGCCATGCAAAATGTCAGACCTGTAACTCTTTTTTTAGTTGAGTTCCTTTAACTTTTAGTTTTGGTTTCAAAAAGTGTCACTTTCGCCCCCTCCCTTTAAATTCTTAATTTAAGAGTTAGAGGTCAATTCACAAGAAAATAAGCATCTTGTTGGATAATATTACCATATTTAAAGAAAAAAATAAAATCTTTTTGGGGGTATTTTCAGATATTTTCGCTGTTTTTTAGACATGTTATGTATCATATTCATTAATACTTTTTGATATGGACACTTTTACCTGCGTCTTGGTGACCGCTGGTTGCAGCTGGCCAGGTGAATATCTGAACTTGGAGCAAATTTAATATTTTTCTCCAGAAATAGTAATAACAGCCAAAAGATCCATATTCTGTTTGATAAGTTGACCTCTAACTCTTCAAATAAGAAATTTCAATTTTTACCTGTCCAGAGTGGACCTGGAGGCCGAATTTATTATCTTCTTTAGGTTTGTTGATAGTAACCTAAAAGAGGCATATTTTGTTTCATAAGTTGACCTCTAACTCTTTAAATAAGAAATTTCAATTTTTACCTGTCCAGTGTCCACCTGGAGGCCTGCAGCACCTGAAACTGGGGGCCGATTTTAATTTTTTCAGCAGTTTTGTCAATAACATCCAAAAGGATGCATATTTGGTTTTATAAGTGTACCTCTAACTCTTCAAATACAAATTTTTAATTTTTATCTGTCTCCAGAGTGGACCTGGAGGCCTGCAGCACCTGAACCTGGAGGCTGATTCTATTTTTTTCTGCAAATATGTCAATAACATTCAAAAAGAAGCATATTTGGTTTAATAAGTGTACCTCTAACTCTTCAAATAAGAAATTTTAATTTTTACCTGTCTCCAGAGTGGACCTGGAGGCCTGCAGCACCTGAACCTGGAGGCCGATTCTCATTTTTTTCAGCAGATATGTCAATAACATCCAAAAAGATGCATATTTTGTTTAATAAGTGTACCTCTAACTCTTCAAATAAGAAATTTTAATTTTACCTGTCTCCAGAGTGGACCTGGAGGCCTGCAGCACCTGAACCTGGAGGCCGATTCTAATTTTTTCAGCAAATATGTCAATAACATCCATAAGTAAGCATATTTAATAAGTGTACATCTAACTCTTCAAATAAGAAATTTTAATTAAGGTTAGGTTCATTTTTAGGGTTTTTTTTAGCCCCGGGGGGCTAGGGGTTGGCGCAAGGGGGGTTGACTTCAAAACTTAAAGTTAGTTTATAACCATAAAAGCTTAAGTTTAGGAAATCATCTCTATTGGTTAAATGGTTCCTGAGAAAATTAAGGTTAGGTTCATATTTAGGGTTTTTTGGAGCCCCGGAGGGCTAGGGGTTGGCGGCAGGGGGGTGACTTCTAAACTAGAAGTTAGTTTATAACCATAAAAGCTTAAGTTTAAAAATTCATGTCTATTGGTCAAATGGTTCCTGAGAAAATTAAGGTTAGGTTCATTTTTAGAGTTTTTTGGAGCCCCGGAGGGCTAGGGGTTGGCGGCAGGAGGATGACTTCTAAACTAGAAGTTAGTTTACAAGCATAAAAGCTTAAGTTTAAAAAATCATGTCTATTGGTCAAATGGTTCCTGAGAAAATTAAGGTTAGGTTCATTTTTAGGGGGTTTTTGAGCCCCGAGGGGCTAGGGGGTGGGGTTATCCAAAAATGATTAAAAATACGTGAGCTACTACCCAAAAGTAAACTTTTATTCCAAATAACCTATAGTCTAACTTTAATACCTAGCCAAATAATCACGGAGTAAGCGAAAGTGGCAAAACTTCCCCCCCCCTTGTTTAAATGTAATAAGAAATTGGTCTCCAAAGTTAGTTACATAATAAATGATATGCTATCTGAGGAAATCTTCATGATGCGTTTTTGAAGCCAATCTCATACAGTAAAAATGTTTACTAAAAAAGTGAATATTAGATAGGAGAAAATATCAGTAAATCTATTTTTATAAACTGCTGTCTATTTTTAATAGAGACCATAAATAACCCTTCTTCATTTAGATTTCCAATATCTCCCAGGGTGTAACCAACTAACAAGACTAAAATTTATGTCTGTTAGAAGAATACTCTCAGTGATTTTATAAAGCTTTATAGAATAGCTTAAATAAAACAGTGCTGCCCTTTCATAGATCCATTATTGTTAGTAAAACTTGTTAAAGCAAAGTTGACAATTAAACAGAAAAACCTTCAAAGGAAGTCCCAAATATGTTTCCTGTGTCACAACTGCAGAACCATCGGAAGAATATCCAAGTGGTCTTATACTCACTGGAAGCCAAGTAAGTCTAACATTGATAACTACATTCTTTAATAGCGAAGCTCTTCAAAGAATACAGACAGACGGACAAACGAACCCATAGGGTGACAGTATTTTTAGTATTAATATTGTTTACAAATCTATGTTCATCTGTTATAGATTACATAAAATGATAAAATGCAGCATTATTATGCACTTGCTTACTCATTGATGTCTTATTTTAGAAATGTTCTACTCCTTATAACATAATTCCTAATCATTCCAAGATTTACCATATAAAATTCAAGTAGTGATTCATGATAAAATTGGCCTAGGGCCAATAAAACTGGTATCTTCAGTAATAGATACCGAACGCACCTTTAATATAACACACGCAGTATGACAGATGTCCCACATCTCATTTTTAACACCAAGCTATATGAAATAGAGATATCAAAGATAAAACACCAAAGCCTTAACTAATAATAAAGATCAAATATTAATCTGCAATTAAAACAAGAATGATAATGCACACAGGTTATATTTACATATAAGGGCATATAATAAAATGGTCTACTGACATATTAATAAATACAATAATAGGAGTTTCGGTGGGGCAAACTCGTACCCAGGAATCTTCATGTAGATGGCAGTCTAAAATACAGATAACATGAATGTTATTTTAACATTAATTATCTTCTCTATCCCCCTTCTGGCCCTTCGACTTTTTCCCTTTCTTCTTCTTTCTCCTCTCATTCTGTCCTCTTTCTTCTTTAGACTCGGAAAGGAGTTTGTCGTCCAGGTGTCGGCGTGATTCCAGGATGTCCTCCTTCTCCTTGCGCTCCTGGTCCTTCTCGTCGCGGAGCTGGTAGTAATCCATTGCTAGCTCGTGGTTCTGCTCAGCTAGCTCTCTGTACCTCTTGGATGAATCACGCAGGTCAGACTTCAGAATCCTTATCTCCCGCTCATTACATTTGTCGTAATAGCGATAGGTAGCTAATTGTTTCTCCAGATCTCTGTCACGATGTTGAAGTGCCTCCTTCTTGAACTTTTGAAGATCTGTCAGCTGTGCATTCAGCTTTCGCAGGTCGTTCTTAAGCTGGTGGTTTTCGGACAACACTGTGCCGTAGGCGGTGAACATCCGCATGTACTTCTCACCTTGGCCAGTCTCTTGCTGTGGTGATTCATCATCTCCTGCATCTGCCAAAGAATTGTAGAATACACAATCGGAGAGATCATTTTCCCGCCTCTCTTCTGCCAGGGCTGCGGCTCCTGCTTCACTTAGACGGCGGTGTTCGGAAGTGTGGGATGAACGGCGAGAAACAGATGAACAGGACGCATAACTGCTGCAACCTGAACTGCTGGCTTCGCTGGGGAATAATGCTTTAGCAGCATTTACCTTTTTCGACGGCCTGGATTCTGCTGGCGGCGGCGGTGGTAACGTCCTCCTGCGCTTGGACTCGGGTCTGGTTCTCGACAATGACCGGGCTGCCCCTTTCTTCTGGTCCACAAATAAACCCAGCTCACGGAGGTGGTCTACTAACGACGGGGACTTTAAATATTTGATGGTGAGGCCTGGCGGCGTTGGAACTAAGCTGGCTGTGTCCGCCTTCGGGTTGAGGGGGCTGGTGCATCTCATACCTATGGTGATGTGTTTGACCAGCGGGTTGATTATCTTCCTGAGGCCATCACGCGTTAAATTGGTGCCAAGACTGGATCTCGACAGGCACTCCACGTAGAGCGTCGGGTTCACACAAAGGACAGAGGTTGACCGTTGTTTCTCTAAGAGCGGTTTGTGTAAGAGAAGCGGCTGTATGGAGTTGTTTATTGATAACTGACGGACCCACTTGTTGAACTGGGCAAAGACATCCCAGCTGCGGTGTAAATCCAGTACAAACATACAGCTTGCTGGCGAAAAGCGATGCTTGCCACTTGCATTCGCCTTGTCTTGAATCCTCTGGATGGACTCAAAGATCTCGGACAGCATGTGCTCGTGCACGAAGGACTGGTAGGATAAGCAGACAACAAACACTGGCTCTTTTTGGGACAGGAGTAACATGATCCTAGCCTCCACTTCTCCCAAGGTGTTGGAGGACATATTGTACCAATTTATTAGGTACTTGGGGTCCAGAACACTGTCGGGCGGGCAGGGTCTGTCCGCGATAACATAGCGCTCCTCTGCCGGAATGTCCATGGCGTGGGTGGTGCCATCCTCCTCGTTGCTCATGGGGGTGTCCACCTTGGTCTTTGAGGGCTCGCAATCCTTGACATCCATCTAAAAAAATTGTAACTTTTTAGATGATAGCATTAGAAAACTGAACTTTGTAAATGCGACATTTTCTTATGCAAAACGAAACAAAAATAACATTTTGAGAAAACATAAACAGATTTGTAAAAAAAATTTTGTTTGATTGTTTTATGTTGTTTCATTTTAAGGATTAGGGATTCCTTTTAAGAAAAAAAACTTTATTGATAGAGAAGTCTGCTTCGAGAAAAAAAAGAAACGTTTGTACTAATAAACGTATTGTATTGAAAAAAATATGCTGCATCATATTACATTTCTCTTTTGTGAAGAGAGAAAAGAATATTTTTCAGAATAGTATTGCTGAAAATTTTTAATAAAATGAACAAAAAAACTGTATATTTTTTAATTTTGGTTTTGACGCCACGATGCTGATAATTTGCATTGAAACGCAAAAAGAATTACGCATTGAATAACGGAATACATACAATGCTAATAATTTGCATTGAAACGCAAAAAGAATTACGCATTGAAAAGCGGAATACGTTCCATACAATCCGAGAAACGGTGACGGAACACATTTTTGAAAAGAAACTAGAGATTTTTAAGTAATTTTTAATGAAAAAAAACTTACGTTGCTTTCAGAATAAGCGCTTGTAGGTTTGATTTGTAGGTTATTGTGTGAAAAAGAACACAAGCGAACTGATTTTAAACACATAATATCGTAAAAGAAGTAAATTTTTGTGAAAAGCTGTTATCCAATGAGAGGTTTAGAAATTACTAGAACGTGAGAGACTTGTGTGCGCAAAATGCCTCTGAATGCCGCGTCGAAAATTTGAGCTTTTGCGAAACGACGACCTATCTTAACTTTATTTTGGTAAGGGTAAGATTCCTTTTTGTAATAATGAATTTTTACAAACTACATAATAATTTATTATATTTATACAAATTGTATTTTGAATATTTACAAAAAAAATGAATTTTTCTTTGGACAAAAAAATAAACTTTTAGCACTTTAGTAAGTGCGCCTAATGGCTTCTAGGCTCTCAGTATTGATAAACCCTGATTGAAGGACATTTAGTAATTTTGTCCCATCAGCACCTTTCTTTGTCAGTACGTCGCTCAATTGGTGTTCACCCTTTACCCAACTGATTGAATTGACCTCCTTCCTTGCCAAACATTCTTGAATTGAAGCTATTTCTCGACGAAGTCTTCTTTCTGCACAATTTGTGCTTGAGTGAATTGTGTCATAAGAATCCTTATTGTCAATGATAGCTCTCAGCTTTAGGTCATATTTGTGACCTGTCATATCTTGTAGGAGTTTCCTTGTAGCTATAGCTGCGTCTAAGCCATTGTATAGGCTCAATGCTTCGGCAGCAAGAGTAGAATGAACAACTCTTTTAGCTTTGTTAGCTTTCCAATAAAGAGCAGCTGCCTTTCCAGATTCTGGATCCACAAGAAACAGAAAATAGGCAATGGCACTGTCTTTTGCTTCATTCAAGTTACCATGAGAAGCATCAGTGTAGAGGAATAACTCTGCTGTGTTAAGGTCTATTTTTGGTAATCTGACCATAGCTTCATCTTTGAGCTTGAGAAGGGTTTTCTTTGCTGCTTTTAAATCAGCAACTTTGCCTCCTTTGAACTTGGTTGAAAGGTTAATGAGTTCAAAGGCTAAGTCAGGTCTAGTACTTCTGACTGTCCAATTTAGTGATCCAACCATCTGTCTCAGTGAGGTTAGCTCGTCCTCATTCATGAGATCATCTAGTTGAAGGAGTCTTTTGGTGTCAAGAGTAGGAATTTTGACTCTTTCCACATAGTCTCTTTGATCAAGGGTAATTCCTTCCCCATCTTGGCTTATCTTGAAGCCTGTATACATGAAATTACCTTGTTCAGACTTTCCAACTTTGAAAATGGAAAAGACTTGTGGCATGATGACTTCGTTGAACCACTGGTTACCGGAGTGGATGAAATCATCCACATGAAGACCAATGAATCCTTTGAGAACACCATCTTTGACTAGGTAAAATAGACCATAGTCATCATCAGCCTTTTTGAAACCTAGTTTGTAGAGTCTGTCCTCTACTTTGCCATACCATTGTTTGCTGGCATCCTTCAATCCATACAGACATTTGTTTAGCAGCCATAGTATACCTGCAGCATTTGCTTCCTTGGGAGGTTTAACATAGACTATTCTGTCTAAGTCGTTTCCTTGTAGGAAGGCGGATCGTATGTCTGTTGTTTGAATTTTCCAGCCTAGTGCAGCTGATAAGGCCAAGACAATCCTTAGTGAGGATTTGTGCATGGTTGGAGAATCCTTAGGAATGTCTGCTGTCTCTTGAAAACCTCTTGCAGTGAGTCTGGCTCTTGTTTCAGTGCCTTTTTCAGTCATAACCCAGGTAGTTGTAATCCTTTCTTGTCCTTCATCTTTAACTTCTTTGTAGGTGTTAAACTCTTTTAACTTTTCAAGCTTTTCATTGAATTTAGCTTGGATGCACTCTTCAGAGTTGTGCCTATCCCTAGGTACAAGTACTGCCAGGATCTCATGACTGACCATCATAATGATTTCGGTATCTTCATTGATTTTTCTATACTCTTGAGTGGACATATCAGTAGCAAATTTTTCACCTGAGTCTAACTCTATGTTATACCAGTTGCTACTTGCCTTGCAGGATGCTTTGCCAGCTCTGCTCATGATCAAGGCTGGTTTCCAGCTGTCATTGATTCTGATCATTATCCTTTCTTGCTGTTTGAAGACAATGCTGGTGCTACCTTTTGTCTTGTTGGCTTTTGGTCTGCCAACATTCTTCTTGGGAGGTGGTTGAGGATTATTCTCAACATCTGTGTTGTCATTTTGTAGATGATCAACATTGTTTGTGTCAGTAGCTTCTTCAGCATTTGGTTCATCATTCTGAATCTCAATGTTGTCAACTGCATCATTGTCAGCTTCGGGTTGCTGAACTATGTTTCCTCTTCTTGAATTTGTAGATTCCTTTACCTGATTGTTTTCAGTTGAAACCTGGTTGTTAGAGTTATCCAAAGTTTGTGCCTCTTTGATTGCTTCTTTCTCTATATCTGCCCCAGCAATCTCTCCAGCTTCAATTCTTTGTCTCAACTCTTCTTTAACCGGTAGAAGTCTATTGGCACTGACTCTTGTGCAGTAACCTCCGTGTCTTACCATTATGACTTTGTTGTCTTGCCACATGACTTTGCCTGGACCAAGCCATCTGTCATCCTTTTCTCTACGATAGTATACGTAGTCTCCTGGTTGATAGATGTGATCTGCTGTTCTGATCTTGGATCTAAGTGCAAGCTTGAGCTTTTCACAATTTTGAGCTTTTATGAAAGCTGCTTTAGCTGCATTCATGGCATTCATGTTGTCATTGAACACTTGGCAATGTGTTCTAATTTCAAGAGCTGTAGGAGGTGATTCGAGAATGTCAATTACATGTGGTTTCCTACCAAAAACCAACTCATAAGGTGAGAATCCATATATGCTTGACAGCACATTTTTGGCATAACAGGACCATGCCAGTGCTGTTTCGAAATCAAGCTCTGGGTAATCAACAATAACTTGGGATAGAATATTGTCTACCAGATAATGATGTTTTTCAGCATAAGAATTTTGCCAGGGGCTTGAAGCTCCTGTGGTATGGATTTTTATGTCCAGTTTACTGCAAACTTCTGTCATAAAACCGTTGCTAAACTCCCCTCCATTGTCAAACCAAAATTGGTTAGGTTTGCCAAAGATTCTAATCCAGAGCTTTATAATGGCTTTTATGACCACTTGAGGATCCTTTGAAGGGATCACAGTACCTAGTGTGTATCTTGTGAAGCAATCTACTAGATACAGAATGTATTTGTTGTTGAAGATCTTTAAATCCATAGCAACTAAAGGGTGAGCAAAAAAAAATGCGTAGATTTTTAAAATTGGAATTGCGCGGCTTGTGTTAATAGTAGAAAAACGTTATGTATACCATTAGAACCGTTAGGAAGTCTATTTTTTGGAAATATAAAAACGATTCCTGTGCTACATATAGTTTAGGAGCTATGTGGTAAAATGTTCCAACTGGCTTAAAACTTGACTTGCGAGTAAATCATTAAAGATTAAAGCATACAAAAAAATATGTACCTTTTTAAAGTTGAGATTGCGCGGCTTGTGTTAATAGTAGAAAAACGTTATGCATATCATTAGAACCGCTATGAAGTCTATTTTTTGAAAATATAAGAACAATTACTGTGCAACTTATAGTTTAGGAGCTACGTAAAAGAATGTCCCAACTGACTTAAAACTTGACTTGAGAGTAAATCATTAAAGATAAAAAAAGGTGTGTGCAAAAATGCGGACCTTTTTAAAATTCAAACTGCTCGGCTTGTGTGAATAGTAGAAAAATGCTATGTATATCGTTAGAACCGTCATAAGCTCTATTTTTTGTAAATATAAGTACGATTTTTGTGCTATTTTTAGTTTAGGAGCTGTATTGATAAATGTGAGAAAAGTGGAAAAATTTCATCTTTAATGATTTACTCGCAAGTCAAGTTTTAATTCCGTGGGGACATTCTACCACATAGCTCATAAATTATACGTAGCACAGGAATCGTTTTTATATTTCCAAAAAGTAGACTTCATAGCGGTTCTAATGGTATGCATAACGTTTTTCTACTATTAACACAAGCTGAGTAACTAGAATTTTAAAAATGTACGTATTTTTATTTGCATACCCTTTACTTTAATCTTTAATGATTTACTCGCAAGTCAAGTTTTACGCCAGTTGGGACATTTTAACACGTAGCTCCCTAACTATGCGTAGCAGAGGAATCGTCCTTATATTTCCAAAAAATAGACTTCATAGCGGTTCTAATGGTTAGGGGATTTTTTTTTCCCGGCTTTTTTTGAAATTCAAGTAGTGCCGTTGCAATTATTATGCCTTTTGGTGAAAAAACACTTGTGTAAAAATTTTAACCATTTTGGACAAGTATTGTGCCCAGTAATTTCACTTTGAAATTTTGACGCCCCCCTTATGGGGGTCAAAAAATCATTGCATCAGAACTATGGCTTCATGGTGCTCCCTGAATAGGTCTTGAGTAGTAGAATCAGGAATTTTTGAAATTTTGAAAATATCTCGTTCCTAGACTGAGAAAAGTTCAAAAAACCCCTAAAAAACGCCATTTTTGAAAATTGGTCAATTTTTATAGGTTTTTTGAACTTTTCTCAGGCTAGGAACGAGATATTTTCAAAATTTCAAAAATTCCTGATTCTACTCCTCAAGACCTATTCAGGGAGCACCATGAAGCCATAGTTCTGATGCAATGATTTTTTGACCCCCATAAGGGGGGCGTCAAAATTTCAAAGTGAAATTACTGGGCATAATACTTGTCCAAAATGGTTAAAATTTTTACACAAGTGTTTTTTCACCAAAAGGCATAATAATTGCAACGGCACTACTTGAATTTCAAAAAAAGCCGGGAAAAAAAAATCCCCTACTAATGGTATGCGTAACATTTTTCTACTATTAACACAAGCCGCGCAATTTCAATTTCAAAAATCTACGCATTTTTTTTTGCTCACCCTTTACATCATTGAAATCTTTGGAGGGATTTAGTGCTACAGCAGGCCTGTCTGGACTGCGTTTACGCAATAAACAGCCTTCACACCCATTGATAATCTTATCAATTATTGGTGCAAAAGAATCATCATACTGATCAGCAGATTTCAAGAAATCAATAAAGACCTTGCGAGGCCTATGCCCTAGCTGTTGATGGAGCTTGTTTAGAAGTTTATAGACTCTATCACTACTCTCTTCTGTCAAGTCAATGTTCATAACTTCAGCTAAAAAAACGCTATCATCATTGTCTTTGTCTCCTAGTAAGTTGACAATGAAATGACCGGCAGATGTGGTATTAACCTTGAGAGGTTTACCATTAGCAGTGGCAGTGTCATTAGCCATATCAAGAGCTATACCTAGCTGTTTCATATGTGATTTAGAAAGTAACAGAAGGATGTCACTTGAAATTACATCCACAGTTATTTCATGGTAATCAGAACCTATGATAATGGGAATTTTGTATGCCTTCCCTGATTTTAAAGATTGATTGTTGCCAAAAGTAAACTCAGTGCCTGTTGTAAAAGGCCCCTTAACCTTCCCTTTCATGTGTTTGGGTAAAGCTTGTAAGTAAATTTCCATCCATTTTTCCCCACTTACAGAACTTGTACAACAAGTGTCAAGTGCTGCAGAACATAGTGATTCTGCTGTGAATCTACTAAGCTCTGCTTTATCATTTGTGAAAAAAACTTTCTGCACATTGTCCTGTGCATCCTCATATTCGTCACTCTCCCCTTCTGTTACTGAGCCTGGATCAGAAGCCCCCCCTTGTTGTGTGACCATGGCTTGTTGATCCCCCTTTCTCTTTTTGTAATAGAGACATTGCTTTTGTAAATGCTTATAGGAACCACACTCCCTACATTTTAATCTCCTTCCCATTTTATCTTTCGGATTGAGATCCTCCTCCTCTTTTTGTCTATTGGAGTGATTGCTATTATTGCCCCTATAGTTTTGTGAACTATTGGAATTATTGTTATTATTATTATTTCTCCAATGATTGCTACTTGGATATGATTGCCCTTGCTTACCTTTGTACTGGTTCTTCTTTGCTTGCCATGCAGCAAATGCTTCTTCATGTTCTGTAAAGAAAGCTTCGTCCAGCGGCTGGGACTCAACCTTACCTTGGCCGCATACTTCACCTAGTGAATTTGTAAGTACAAACAACATTCTTTCCTTTACCTTTTCAAATATTTCATCTTCATCACAGTCGTCCATGTATCCCTTGAGCATCTCGTACTGATGATTCTCAAGGGATGCACCGAGCAACAGGATGAATGTCTTTTGAGTTTGATCAATGGCTACATTTTTATTTTAACATTTATTACACGCGATGTCAAACTCACGTATGTACTCGGAAATCTTTTGGCCAGGTTTCCGTCTAAAAAAATGTACCTTTGCAAAGGCCTCAATGCTTTGTGATAAAGGAGTTTTGCTTAAAATGCTATCAAGGTATGCTAACACCTTATCTATCCCCGACTCGTCATTTGCGAGTTCTGTCGGTCTATGTTTGGCAAATAGTCCCTCTTGTATGTTGTTCCCAAACGTTTTACTCTTATTTGGCAACCCTGTAACAAGATATGCCCCAAGTTTCTTTTTGGGGTGGTCCGTGGTGACCTTCCATAATTCTACGACGTCCTTATATGCGTCATAACTGTCAAAGTCATTGAGCCTTGGAATCTCCAACCCAATCTTCAACTCTGTCTGTGCCATTTTATCTCACCGTTAAGGCTTTGTTTTATCTTACCACTGCCCTCCTTAATCCTTGTATGATTTGAAGGCTAAGCTTTATAGAACCAACCTTGTGTTGTCTTTACCTATTTCAATACAATAGCTTTATAGAACCAGCTTGCTCCAGCTCTGGTTTTACGGTAAATTACCTTGAAAGGTTATAAATACTGCATTTTGAAAATGCTGATTTTGAAATGTGCACAACTGCCCACTTTACACTGTGTTATTTTATAGGTGGCCGTAGATCTCTTGTTTCTTGAAAAAAAAAGCTACGCTTCTGCTAGCATTGATAAAATTGGCCTAGGGCCAATAAAACTGGTATCTTCAGTAATAGATACCGAACGCACCTTTAATATAACACACGCAGTATGACAGCTGTCCCACATCTCATTTTTAACACCAAGCTATATGAAATAGAGATATCAAAGATAAAACACCAAAGCCTTAACTAATAATAAAGATCAAATATTAATCTGCAATTAAAACAAGAATGATAATGCACACAGGTTATATTTACATATAAGGGCATATAATAAAATGGTCTACTGACATATTAATAAATACAATAATAGGAGTTTCGGTGGGGCAAACTCGTACCCAGGAATCTTCATGTAGATGGCAGTCTAAAATACAGATAACATGAATGTTATTTTAACAATTCAAAGATTTAAATATGACTGACTGAAAAATATGATAAAGGTTCGCTTGAACAAGCTTTAATTATCATAAATACTCTTTAGGATGGAATGATACGTGGCTACCTACCTGACGTTGAAGAACCCCTGTACCAACTGGAGGGTCACAAGGAGAATGTGACTAGTCTATACCTGAGCAAGTTTGGAACACTTATCTCAGGATCTTGGGATAAATCAGCTAAGGTATACCTTTAAAGGGACACTTTTAGTAATATCATAAACAGAAAGCTAGCATACAACTTCATAGGAAGTCCTATTAAGATTAACATAAAAACTTTAAAAGTAGATTTATTTCATATTTTTTGTCCAAAATATAGTTTTCGATCCCAGCATATAAAGATTAATGGTGGTTTTCAAGAATCCGATATAGATATTAATGGAATTTAGAAGTTAAATATGGCTTTTATTTTGATAAGATATCTCAAAATCTAATAAATATTACCTAGAGGTATAGAAAAGAGTAAATTATTTTACTTTATTCTAGGAATAAGCTATAATTTTAAAAATATGATAAATACACATAATGAACCATTATAATTTTAAAGGTCTGGTTCAACAAGAAGTGCACAATGACATTAACCGGGCACGAGCTGGCCGTGTGGTGTGTTGCCATCCTTCCCGGGGTTGGTGTCATGGTCACAGGCAGTGCAGATAAGACCTTGCGCCTTTGGAGGACTGGAAAATGTGAACAGATATTAAGAGGTATTTTTTTTCTTTTATAAAAGAAACATCATGCTTGTCTGTCTTAGTGTATGAAAGGATCTCCACTCCCCCCCCCCCCCCCCCCTCCCACCCCAAAAATATCCTGTGGGGGGCTTTTCATGCTTGAATGGCTCATCTTTGGATATTATTATCTGAAAAAAATACATTTCTGAACTTTTTTTTACTTATTTTGCCTTTTTAAATGAAAAATCTACTACAAATAACCTTATTATTATTTTTTATATCAGGAAAGTTTCAATTTAATGCTTGTTTTACTTTAAGGTCATACAGACGCTGTCAGAGGTATAGCAATTATTTCAGCGGAAGAATTTTTATCTTGCTCAAACGATGCATCAGGAAAAATGATCAGTTTTGAAAAAAAAAGAATATAAATGAAAACTATGTTTATCTACCTAGGAGTAATTTTTATTAACATTTTAATATCATTTACCATCTTTGTTTGAAAATGAAAGTTACAAAAATTCCTAGTTTGTAAAATATTGCAAAGATTTATCATAGAATGGTCATTTGTTATGATCAGTGCGTCGCTGGAACCCATCTGGAGAGTGCCTTGGCACCTATTATGGCCATGAAAATTTTATTTACAGTATCAGCCTTCTACCAAACGGAAAGGTAGAGCAAATTAATAACCTAATCCAATTTTTTGTTAAAATCATGTGATAAAGTTTTATTGTGATTATTGATGTACTAACTTGTATTTATTTTTGATTTTGCAATTGAATACCTAATGTCTTATGAAAGCTTTAGTCTTGAGGAAAATCCAGATCGCTTCATTTTTTGTATCTTTTTGTATAAAATGAATTAGAGAAACTTATCCAAATTTAAGAATATGATATATTGATAACATTGTAAAAATATATTTCCTATTTTTAATTAACTTTTGCTTCTATTGAATGTAACCATTCTTGTGTAAATAGATTCATATAAGTGTTAATAATATGCTCTCCATAGGATTGGGTAACTTCTGGTGAAGATAGAACAGTCAGAGTCTGGAAAAACAATGAAGTCTCACAGGAATGTTGTTTTAATAAATAAAGAAAATCTACATGATTAATCTCTTAATTAGACCATTAGAAACAATCCGATTACATTACTGGATGGAATGTGACTTAATAGAAAAAATCGTCGTTTACTTTGAATTACTTTTTAAGTTAGGTGTATTATTGTGTTTGATTAAGCAATCATCTAGTGTAAAAAATCTATTGTTATTGCGCAAATATTTTAAAGGTTTTCATTTTAAAGTATACATTTAAAGAGATGAGACTACTATTATTTAACCTCAAAATTAAGCGTCAGTTGAAATAAAAAGTTTACATAAAACAACATATAAATTATGTAGACTATTTACCATCCTGCAATCAGCGTATGGTCAGTATGCTGTCTACCAAATGGTGATATTGCATCAGGTAAGGGATAAAAAAATCCTCGAAATAATAACTGAATTAAAATGAGAGTCGTAAAAGAGATTTGCCATATTTTACTGTTTTTTACGAGTTAAATTCATATTATGTACTAAAACATTTAGAAATCACTAACTACCAATGATCAGCCTAATTACCCCTCTTGTAGATTAAAATTAATAGTGCAAAACTAAGGAAACTTTTGTCTAAAATATTTTAAAATCTGTTTAGGTGCCAGCGACGGGGTAATCAGAGTTTTCTCAGCTGATCCTGGTAGACATGCCTCACAAGAAATTCAAGAGATATTTGAGGTAGGTATTCATTTGTTTATAAAAAAAAGGGTTCCAGGACAAACGCCGGAGTGGACAAACGCAAGAATGTCAAAAATATTAATATTCCCTCAAGGTTTAGGCATTTATAAAACCTACAATACCTACCTATAAAGTAAAATAATATTTCTTAATATCACTTTGCCTCTAATACATCTACAGTATGTACCGAATTTAAAGTTTTTGATTTTAAAGATTAGGCTAAAAGGGGGGAGGCGGATGTGCCACTTTTTGAAACCAAAACTAAAAGTCAAAGGAACTCAACTAAAAAAAGAGTTACAGGTCTGAGATTTTGCATGGCATTTGCTTTATAGGGGTACAATATGGAACTGTGAAGAAACGGCGGCGCAACCGCCGAAAACCGACGAGAAAAGGCAAAAAAAAATTTCGGCGGGAAACGGCGGTTTTCGGCGGTTGCGCCGCCGTTTCTTCACAGTTCCATATTGTACCCCTATAAAGCAACTGCCTTGCAAAATCTCAGACCTGTAACTCTTTTTTTAGTTGAGTTCCTTTGTTGACTTTTACTTTTGGTTTCAAAAAGTGGCACATCCGCCTCCCCCCTTTGAACTTAATAAGCTTTTACACTAAGTTAAAATTGAAAAGTAATGAGATTAGATATTTAACTAAACGCGGATCATATGCAAAGATCTGAGGTTATAAAATCATGCTTTATCTGTTTATAAAAAAAATCTTTATTTGTTACTAGGCTGAGCTTAGTAAACTTGCTCTGGCCGCTCAGCAGGAACTTGGAGGAGTCAAACTGTCGGACCTTCCTGGTCCCGAAGCTCTTTTTGAACCAGGTATATTGATAAAGAATCATAGAAATCTTGTTTTAAGTTTTAGATTTTTCTCTTCTTGTCTCTAAAGTGCTTTATTAACAGTCTCATGACACTTTACCTAGTTGCTTCTCTCTTGCTTTCTCCGTTACTAGAATACATTCTTGGCCTAGTAGTTGCTCTGAATGTATAATAGATAGCCCTGATTCTCTTAAGTTAGGATTCAAATGCACACGGAGATAGGAGGTGAGAATCCTTTTGCCAATCATAGATTGGTAAGCTTTACGCACAGCTGGGTGTAGTCTATAGCAGTTTCTCGTACGCATTCAAAGTAAAGTTAAAATATGTTAGATTATGATACTTCTATGTTATATGTTCATATGCTACGCTAGTTTTAGACATTATTATCCTTAACTATAAAATTATATTTTACAAAATTGTTAACTCCTTTTCAGGTCGCAAGGATGGCCAGACTAAAATGGTTCGTGATGGAGACAGTGTGTCTGTTCATTCCTGGAGCATGGCAGATCAGGAATAGACATATTTTCTTTTATTTGAATTTGCGGGGTTGAAGGATAAGTTAAATGATTACTTCCAAGTTATAAAAAGACAGAATATTAGGTAATTTCAATCAAAGTTTCCTATAAAATATTTTCCATTATATTATACCTTTCTATCTAATAAAATATAAATTTTTCATTGTAAGCAGGGACTTTAAGGAATAAGACAATGGCGGATAAATTGATTTAGATCCCCAATGATGATACACAAAAATACCTCTTTTTAAGCGTAAAATTTGTGGTTGAGAGGTTTAAACACTCAAATTAAAAAATCAACCAATCCAAATTCACAAAGTCCCCAAAGTTGTTAAGCCAACCAATAAGAAATCATTATCATAAGCTTTTGGGGACTAGTGTATTAAACAGCCCATTGTCCCCTCACTCTCAGGTCGAAAAGCTAAATATAAATAAGTCTTATAACAACAGAAATGGGCTAAAATTGGTGACGTGGTTGGTGCGGCTGGAGGAACTGAAAAAACTTCAGGTATAGAATAGTTAAACATGAATAACAAATGTTTCTAAAAATTTTTTTTTTCTCACTTCAAGGATATTTAGGGATACAGGGATTTGGTTATGTTATACCTATAGGTGTAAAAAAATGGCATAAGTAAATTGTCTTTCTTACCATTTATGCAATTTCAATTTTTTTACATGTTCTTTCTGTTTGCTTAGGTTAGCAAGTGCAGATTTATTCATTCTTATCTGAATATGAATATATTTTTTAGGAAAGAAACTTCACCAGGGTAAAGAATACGACTACGTATTTGACATCGAGATAGACGAGCCGAAATCCACCCTCAAACTTCCTTTCAACGTGACTGATGACCCGTACATGGCTGCACAACAGTTTATCCACAAGCATGATCTGAGCCAATACTATCTGGAAGAAATTGCTAACCATATTATTAAGATGACTGGTGGACAGATTTTAGGTAAGTTTGTTGTACTTTTCATATGCTGCGGACTAGATAGTAAGCTTTATTGGGTTTTGATATAAGTAGTAGATGTTTCTAATGAATCTATTCAATTGAAAACGAGAAAATTACAATAGGTATTCTTCTCATTTTTTTTACCCTTTTGTTGCAGTAATTGGATGTCTTTCTATCAAAATAGTAGGATGCATGTGTGTTTGTCTATACGAGATGTTGTGTGTTTTTACCATTTGCCAGATCTTCTATGGGGCTTGTATGTCTGTAAACGAAAAGAAAGTATTTTTTTAAAGGCCAAAGTTTTCATGAAGACTAATTTAGGTAGGTAGTTCTTTTGATAGACTACCATATTTTTCTTCTTAGCATATTCTTGCCATCTTAATTAAAGACCATTTCAATTATAACATTTAATTCTTTTTTGGTTAGGATAATAAACTAAAAATATCACATAGATTAAACTGCTGTTTTTCTTTCAGGAGCACTAAAAAATGTGGATCCGTTTACCGGAGGTTCATCCTATTCCACGTCAGAGGGGGGACCTGGACCCTCGGACGCTGGTGGATTCAGCTCTGGTGTCGCCGATCCGTTCACAGGTATAAATCAAGAAGGATAGGAAACAAACTATTTTGTCTTAAACTTTTATCTAATGTGAAAAATATTTCCTGATATGTATTTTATTTTCTGATGAAATATATATATTTTTTAGTTATGATGGGAACATTATATTGTTAGGCACGCTGGCTTAAAATCTTTGCGGAGTTTCTATTACATCTTGATTGGCTGATACATACTAACAAACTTTCCACCTACAAATTAAATCTACGGTTTAATATGATTTAGATATACATACATCCCTGAAAAATACTCATTTATATTGTATCTTGAAATATCTTTACAAATATTTGTAGGTTCAGGAGCCTATGTGGCAGGAAGTGGAGGCCCGGAGGTGCAGAGACGAGGGGTTCCCCCACCCGACCCCTGGATGCAAGGGGCTTACGTCACGTCAGATGTTGCAGCAGGAAGTGGGAGTCAGGGTAAGGACAAATGAATGGATAATTTTATCTCAAAAAGTTTTGGTATATTATTTTCATGCTTAATTTATTATACCTAGAGATTGAATATTTTTTCAATTTTATTGATCGTTCAAAGCTATGTGACTAAAAATGGACGTAAAGACCTTTTCGTTTTACAAATGAAGTTGCTTTGCTGTCGATAATATCAAAATAAAGAAATATCTCGTATCACTTCAAACCGATTAATATCCAATGGATTAGAAAGAACCGGTTATCAGCTATAGTTAAAAATTATTTCTAGCATCGTATTATTTCCAGTATTCTACGAATATAAAATGTGCATCACCAAAATTATCATTAAAAAAAACTGGTTTTAATCTTATGATTGTTTATTTTATATCCGCGGAAAGCTGTTTATAATACAATGCGAGAAATAAATATTCCAAATCCATTTATCCATGATTTACAGATGTAGAGGATATGGATGCACAAGAGTCTAATCCATACTTTCCACTCTCAGAGTTCCTTAGATTTGATCAGGAATCGTTCTTGTTGATATTTTTCACCGGATTTATTTTTTGCAGTTTCAGTATTATTCTAAGATTCTCTATGACCTTATTTTGAAAATTTTAAGAGGGTAGGGAGAGTAAATGGCACTTTTGTTCAGCTCCATCCTGTTGGGCTCTCCTAACCCTTACTTAACCAACCTAATTCAAGTTCAACTTATCTTTAAAATGATACACAAGCTTTTTTACAATGGTTATATATTTGCTACGCTCACAAGTTTATAAACACAGAAGTTCTTGAATACGATCTGAAAACGAAGAGAAAAGTTCTAGGTAACATGCCCTAAAATATCAACACAATGAACAAAAAAACAGGGCATTAAAAGTGAGGCCATGTTGAAAAAGTTGAAGGAATTAAATAGCCAAGTACCTGAAGAAAAACAGTTGACAGAAGATCAACTTGCAAATCTACCAAAGGTTGCCTTAGAGGAGGTTAGTATAACAGATCTACAGTTTAGATGTAAATACAGATAACTACCTGCCCCCCTTTTTCCAAGTACCTTTTCGTCTGCTAGAAAATTGTTTTCTGCTACTTGGCTGTGTTATTTTTCCCAACACTATTGGTTGATTTTCAAAGACCCAAGTGAGTAAGGTCCTTTGGATTGGGAAATAGTTATTTAACCCCTTACCCTTCTAGTGTTTTCTCTAATGTTAGTATTTATATTATCATTTTGATTTTATGCAGTGGGCTAGAAATATGTATTTTTCTTTCAAAATTAAAAAAATAGGATTGTCGATGTTCCTAAAATATATTTGAGTGAAAGTACCTTATTTAGGTAATAATAAATTTCGTAGGCTTTTCGCATCACTCTAGTTTTTATTTTTGCAGGCTGAGAATCCGGATGGAGTTGCAAACCTGTTGAAAATCTTATCTTGGGACCCTGCCCATATTTTTCCATGCTTGGATCTAATCCGTCTAGTCATATTACATCCTATTAATCAGGGAAAAATCTTATTTATTATGCATAATAACATAAGGAAAAAGGATAAGAGGATGAATACTCACCCCTTTTTCATGGTAAAATACTACTTCCCCATCCCTAAATTTATAAGCAGACGAAAATCAAAAGCCGCCCAGGGCTTTTTGTAAGTCAATCATAAACAGACTGGCCAGAGTGTACGTTTTGTACGTTTTGTACGTTACGCATCGAATCTGTGTACGTTCTGGACGTTATTTTGATATGTGTACGTAACGTATTTTGAAATTTGTATTTTTGTACGTTTTACGTTTTTTTAAAAATAATAAGAATCAAATATTAGCAGAAAAGTAATTTGTATGTTTTGTACAAAAATTTTAACAAAAACTATAGGTGTATTATATTAAATAAATTCAATATTATCTTAAATTTTCATAGAACAAAAATATGTAGGTAAATTATGAATATATGTTATTAAAACTTACAGTTTAAATTTATGGATTTGAAATATATGTCCTATAGATTTAGTTTAAACTATTGAACAGAAAGAGATATGCAGTTGACTAAATTCAAGTTTAAATGCATTTCATGCAAATACCCCTTTAATAGATTTTACGATAATTTTTTTCAAATTCTTTATATACTTGGGTAAATTTTCCGAGATATCATATGGTGCTCAGTTTAGGATTAAGAAGTCTTATTTTTTGGTATCTTCAGTTTTTAAAGAATAAGAATCAAATATAAGTATAAAAGTATTTGTATATTTATTTGTATTTGTACAAAAAGTATTACAAAAATAGTATATTATCTATAATACAAAGTAGAATGATGTCTGTCCGTCTGTATATCAGAAGCTTAATATCTCAGTAACCACTGAACCTATTGGGCTCTACTCTTCATGGAATATACCTAATAGTCCTGTGATGGTTTTTTGCTTTTTTTTCTTTGGGGGAGGGACACTTAAAGCTTTTTACTTTCTACTAGGATTAGAGGCTTCGCCCCTAGCCTCTAGAGGCTTCGTCCCCTCTTTTATAGAATCGTTTGTTGGAAATTTGTCAAAAAAAAAATATAAAAAAAGATTGTGATTATTTTTTTCATTTAGGCTTCGCCCCAGGGTGCGGTGGGGGTTCCCCCACCCCGCTGATTTGCATTAGTTTATAAAAATAAATTGAGGGGTGGTTGATTTTTTTTTGGAGGGTGGGTTTCCCACACTCTAAGAAAATAGCCTAAAACTACCACAGGACCAGTAGATATATTCCCTGATGATTAGAACCCAATCTGTTCAGTGGTTACCAAGATCTTAAGCTTTAGACAGACAGGCACTGATTTACTTTGTATCAAAGACTAGTATTTTCTGAGATCTTTAGCAACAGACAAAATAACCCTATATCCTATTATATATTTATCCTATAAATCCTTTTTTTCTGTAACGAAGAATCTCGCTAACTGCTGAACCGACATGATCATTGTGAGGTTGTAGGCTATTTTCTCTGTCGTTCCATATCCCTTCAAGAACCTGTATTCAAAATGGTAGAAAAATAGTCTAAAACCATCTCGGTAACTGTATGAAGTAGTTATGAAAATCTTAAGCATCAGACAAAAAACTTACTACTTTATTTGATAGAATATACGTAGTACGTAATAACAGGATGTATGTCTCTCTGTCAGTTTATTTGTACCGAAGGTTCTCCTTAACCGCTAAACCGATATGGTTCTCCTTTACAGGGTAGCTTCTCATAGGTCCTGGGAGAGGGTACAACCACCCTCCCAAGAGAAATTACTCTTAGAAAAAAATCACTACCCTTCCCCTATTTTCTCTTTCTTTTTAAAATTGAAATCAGAAATGGGGGTGGTCTACTCCCCCCTCCCTCACTAAAAAATTTATTAGCGAAGCTAATCTATAATCACTTTGTCAGTCCGTTATGCTATCGGAGAAACGTGATTTTCTCGGCTCCTGTTTTTTTATTGAATAGGTTCACATTCTACATATTTTCATTGAGATTTGCCTTTTGGTTGGGGTGCTAGAAGATCTATTCCTAGATTTTCTTTTTTTCATGGTTTTCTCTACTTCTATTCAAGATAGACGGCTGAAATTTTCAGGGAATAAATAAATTTACATTCTACATATTTTCAAAAAGTTTCTTTAAGGTTTGTCTATTTGTTGCAGTGCTAGATCGAATCCTAGATGTATAGGTTTTTGTGATTTTCTCTACTCATATTCCTGATAGACGGTTGTAATTTTCAGGGATTGTATTAGTTTTCATTCTTAATACTTCCACTAAATTTCATTGAGATTTGCTTATTGGTTGAGGGGCTGAATTTATTTTTAGATTTTCACGTTATTATATATTTTTAAAAGGTTTTGTGATTTATTTAAATAAGTTAAATGCTTATTTTTTACTACACTACTCTATAGTTTATATAGTTCCCAGATTTCCATTCATAACTTTTGAGCTTCGCTACTTAAGGATGTTGTCATCCTTGTTTTTACTTTTTATTTTTAAATAAAAAAAATGGGTTTTTAATTCAACTCCCCCCCCCCCTAATCAAGTTCCTCTAGAGGCCTCTAAGGGCGTAGTCGCTGGTCCTTATAATAGGATATACTTTGTACATAATAACAGGATGTCTGTTTGTTTGTACCAAAGAATCTCGCTAACCACAGAACCGATATGGTTCTCCTTAACAGGATAGCTTCTCATAGGTTTTTGGAAGTTTTATAACTATTTTGGGGAAGAGTGTCACCATCCACCCTCCCAAGAGAAATTGACTTTAGAAAAAAAACTATCTCTTCCCCCCAAAAATGAATTTTAATTGCTCATTGATTTTAAGTTAATTTTTTTCCAGATGTCTATAAATAACTTTTGAGCTTCGCTACTTATGTATGTTGTCATCCATGTTTTTTTATTGAATTCAACTCTCCCCTCCTCAAGTGCCCCTAGAGGCCTTTAGGAGCGTAGACGCTAGTTCTTTTAAATAGAGTAAGAGGATATCTTGTGTCTGTCAGTTCGCTATGGTTCTCCTTTACAGGTAGCTGCTAGTAGACTTAAATGTATTGATAATAGGTAACTAGGAAATTATTTAACTTATTTTTATTAGGAATGTACGTTTTTTTGTACGTTTTTTACTTTTTTTATGTACGTAACGTATTTTTTTTGTGTACGTTATGTACGTTTTTTATTTTCAAAATTGGCTGGCCAGTCTGCATAAATAATAATGTGAATAAAAAGAAAAGCGATATTTAGCAAACAGCCGTGGGCGGTCAGAATCAGCTGAATGTTCATTATGAAAAAAATTTCCCCCTTTTTAGAAATATAAGGATTCATCTTTCATGAACAAATTTTTTTAAATGAAAATAAAATTCTATGTAATTTTTAATTAAAACATTAAAACGAAAATATCTAATCTAATATTCTTGCCCTAAATATGGAAATAGTAAAAAGTAAAAAAATATTTTTTAAAATTATTTTTAATCCTCCCATTTGAAAAGTAGTGGAATAGCAATAAATTTTAGCGCGGCAACAGCGCTGAGTAGGCCTCTAGGCCCACTACCTATTTTCGTCTTCTAGTTGCTTCGATTCCTCTCTTTTATTTTTTTCTCTATGCATAATAAGAAGCTTCACTGAAAAGCTCAGATTATCAGATAAAGCTCCCATTTCAGAAAGCTTACCAAGTCAAAATGCTTTTATAAAAAACAGAAATTTCCTTTGCTGGTTTTTCTTTTTATATAGAATTGGCTCAAGCTGTTTCAGAGATCGTCCCCTTTCATAAATTAGCCTAAAAACTTTCTGTAAATTCAGACCGCTTTTAAAAATTTAATATTTACATAGATACCTATATTGCTTAGGATGAAAACTATCAGATAAACATTAAACAACTAATTTTTGGATGAAGATTTAATTTTTAAAAACTTTACATGAAAAGATTCTTAATGTTACCAGAAATTGATAATAGAGAAGACCTTTTTGGATGCCTTGTTCAGCGTGTGCCTGTCTAGTTTAAGTAAAACCAGTCCAACTGCAAACACATTTCTTAGTCTCAGAATTCTCAGCAATCTGTTCTCCGTGCAGGTATACCAATTTAGTAAATTGTAGAGTTGCTTTTCTTTGTGTTTTAATATTTTATTTGGACTTGACTTGTGTGTGTTTGTGACTTTGTTGTTGAAATGGATTTATTATTACTTGGGTTTTACACCAGATTTTCATGCCCTCCAATATCATGTTGAAACGCGTAGCGGGCTAAAATAAAGATCTTCCTCTCCTAATTATCCTCTCCACTCCTAATGGATGAACGACCCGACGAATAAATGACAGGAGAAACAGCAAGCTAAATTGACGATAACATGATATCCACGTATCGTATATTCTTCATACATTGTTGTTGAGTTGTGAGTGACATGTTTAAAATATTTCATGTATCAAGTGAAAATGAGGGAGAATTTAAAAAAATAAAATAATTTAAGTTGTCTAATTTTGTAAGAAAAGGGGTTTCATTGATTTCCTTTGTTTTAGGTGTGATTAGAATTTACCCATTTATAATTTTTTTCCAATGATGTAACTTGCTTTGATGTAGATATATAAAGTTGCTCTTATTGCAAACAATTTGTAAATAGTCTTGAAAACTGCATAATATAAATTGTGATGTTTTATAATAATAAAATAAAAAAATATAATGGTATTCAAAATTTTTGACAATTTTGTATTTTAGGAGAGTTTAGAGTTTATGTTGTTATACCGCGAATCCGTTATCAGCAGAATGATATCAGAAACTCTGGACACCGAGAACAAGAATGTTCAGATTGGCGCAGCCACAGTCTTCCTCAACTATGCCGTGGCTCTGGCCCAGCAACCTGCCACCAGTGAAGAAGGACAAATCCAGGTAAAATATGATTTGGTCATAATTTAGTTAATAAGGGGGGGGGGGGGGGAAGTTTGTACACTTATAGGAAATGAAATTCAGTACCAAAGTTTGGGAGGGTCGTATGGGCTTGTTTTTAAAGTTATCAACCTAATTCTTTTTGTAGGCTCTCTTATATGACTTGATATACACGTATTTCTTTGAAAATTGAATTTCGGTACTTTCCTTCTAGGGGCTTGTGGAGCAAAAGACCCCCCAAAACTCTAAAAATATGAGTTCTGACCTAATTTTTAAAGATATCGACCTGATTTTTTCTTTATAATACTTTTTTAACATACCCGAATCAACGAACCATTACAGATTTCATTTTGGGACTTTCCTTCTAGGGGCTTGTGGAGCAAGAGACCCCCAAAACACAAAAATATGAGTACTGGCTTATTTTTGAAGATATCGACCTGATTTTTTTAAAAATACTTTTTTAACTTAACCGAATTAACGAACCATTACAGATTTCATTTTGGGACTTTCCTCTTAGAGGCTTTTGGAGCAAGAGACCCCCAAAAATCATAAAAATATGAGTTGTGGGCTTCTTTTTTAAGATATCAACCTGATTTTTTATATAAAAATACTATTTTAACATAACCGAATCTACGAACCATTACAGATTGCATTTTGGGACTTTCCTTCTACGGGCTTGTGGAGCAAGAGACCCCCAAAAATCATAAAAATATGAGTTGTGGGCTTCTTTTTTAAGATATCAACCTGATTTTTTATATAAAAATACTATTTTAACATAACCGAATCTACGAACCATTACAGATTGCCTTTTGGGACTTTCCTTCTACGGGCTTGTGGAGCAAAAGACCCCAAAAACACTAAAAATATGAGTTCTGAGCTTATTTTTTAAGATATCAACCTGATTTTTAAAAAATAATACTGTTTTAACATAACCAAATTAAGAAAACATTACAGATTTCATTTTGGGACTTTCCTTCTAGGGGCTAGTGGAGCAAAGATTCCAAAACCACTAAAAATATGAGTTCTGAGCTTATTTTTAAAGATATCAACCTGATCTTTTTAAAATAATACTTTTTTAACATAACTGAACTAAGAAACCATTAAGGATTTCATTTTGGGACTTTCCTTCTAGGGGCTTGTGGAGCAAAAGACCCCCAAAACACTAAAAATATGAGTTCTGAGCTTATTTTTAAAGATAACCTGAGAACTCAATTTATTTTGTTTTGGAGGTGTTTTACCCTACTTTCCCCTAAAAGGAAAGTGCAAAAATAAAATTATTAGTGGCTACCTAGTTCAAACATGTGAAAAAAGTTTTAATGAAAAAAATCAGCTCAATATCTCTAAAAATATTTTTTGGGGGTCTTTTGCCCCACTAGCTTCTAGAAGGAAAGTCCCAAAATGAAATCTGTAATGGTTTCTTAATTTGGTTATGTTAAAAAAGTATTATTTTAAAAAGATCAGGTTGATATCTTTAAAAATAAGCTCAGAACTCATATTTTTAGTGGTTTTGGAATCTTTGCTCCACTGGCCCCTAGAAGGAAAGTCCCAAAATGAAATCTGTAATGTATTCTTAATTTGGTTATGTTAAAACAGTATTATTTTTTAAAAATCAGGTTGATATCTTAAAAAATAAGCTCAGAACTCATATTTTTAGTGTTTTTGGGGTCTTTTGCTCCACAAGCCCGAAGAAGGAAAGTCCCAAATCAGGTTGATATCTTAAAAAATAAGCCCACAACTCATATTTTTATGATTTTGGGGGGTCTCTTGCTCCACAAGCCCCTAGAAGGAAAGTCCCAAAATGAAATCTGTAATGGTTCGTAGATTCAGTTATGTTTAAATATTATTTTTATATAAAAAAAAGCAGGTTGATATCTTCAAAAATAAGCCCAGTACTCATATTTTTGTGTTTTGGGGGTCTCTTGCTCCAAAAGCCCCTAAGAGGAAAGTCCCAAAATGAGATCTGTAATGGTTCGTTAATTCGGTTAAGTTAAAAAAGTATTATAAAAAAAATCAGGTCGATATCTTCAAAAATAAGCCAGTACTCATATTTTTGTGTTTTGGGGGTCTCTTGCTCCACAAGCCCCTAGAAGGAAAGTCCCAAAATGAAATCTGTAATGGTTCGTTGATTCGGGTATGTTAAAAAAGTATTATAAAGAAAAAATCAGGTCGATATCTTTAAAAATAAGGTCAGAACTCATATTTTTAGTGTTTTGGGGGGTCTTTTGCTCCACAAGCCCCTAGAAGGAAAGTACCGAAATTCAATTTTCAAAGAAATACGTGTATATCAAGTCATATAAGAGAGCCTACAAAAAGAATTAGGTTGATAACTTTAAAAACAAGCCCATACGACCCTCCCAAACTTTGGTACTGAATTTCATTTCCTATAAGTGTACAAACTTCCCCCCCCCCCCTTAATAATTATTTATATCCAACTGATAGAGAATGCCATAAAAAATATCCTTTTAATTGAAGAAAAATTTTCATATTATTATTCTGAAGTGTTTACTAGGGAGGGAGGTTACATCGGGCTGTTTATTCAACTAGTCCCCAAAATTTAATAAGGGTTTCTTATTAGTTTGCATAGGGTAAAGCGGGGCGATTCGGTTTTTTCACTTTTTATACTAACTTTTTCAATTTTATATAAAAAAGTGAAATTTTCGAGAAAAAAAGTCAAATTTCTCGTACTTAGAAAAAATTTATTTTTTTTGTAGAAAAAATTGTCCGATCTTCATAATTTTTTTTGTGAATGCTCTTTATTACATTTAGCAACTTTAACCTTTAGGGCATGCTGTAATTAAATCAATATGTCATAGGTTTTTTGAAGCTGGAAAATCGACCACAGATTTTGCCAAACTTTTCTCTTTTTTTCAACTTGATTTTTTTAGGAAATTTTGCTAATAGAACTAATTTTTTTTTGGCCAAATCTATTCAAAATTGCCTGAATTTTAAGGATCAGGCCTTTAAAGTCATAAAAAGTTATTTTTTCTAGTAGTATTTTTATGTTTTTTATAAAAAAAAATTTCGAAAAAAAAGTCAAATTTCGCGTACTTCGGAAAAATTATTTTTTTTGGTAGAAAAAATTGACCTATCTTAATAAAATTTTTTGTGCATACTCTTTATTACATTTAGCAACTTTTACCTTTAGGGCATGCTGTAATAAAATCAATACGTCATCGATTTTTCGAAGCTTGAAAATGCCCTACCGACTTCGCCTCAAGGCGGGGCGAAGTCGGTGCCGTTTTAGAGATCAATTTTGACAAACTTCCCAAAGTCCTAGGTTTACGTCCTTTTAGGACCTGATCGACTTTTCCGAGATCTTTCTACTGGTCTTGGTCCCATTTAAAAAAAATAATTTTTACGATTTGCAGGTTCAAAAAACCGAAAAAAACACCGAGTTCACCCCGCTTTACCCTAACAACTTTGGAGACTGTTATTGAATTTTGATACATTTGGGTTTATTAAGTTGAGTGTCCTAACGTTTCAATCACTAATTATAATCTACACAAGGGTTACTTTTGTGTATTATCATTAAGGATATACATCAATTTATCTGCCATTGTCTTATCCCTTTAGATCCCTGATTGTCCAAACTCCACGTGTATTGTTATATAAGATTTTACAGAAAGTTGTCCGTGGATATTGAAATGAGCAATTTCAATTTAAGCATGCAATTCATAGTGAGATGTCTAAATAGGAATCTTACCCTCCAAAAAGTTTTGATATGGTCTTTATTTTAGATCTTATCCGGGCTGAGTGTGAATTGTTTGACCTTTGTGACAGACTGGGAGGCAAGGTTCAGAGTTCTGGTAGCTATTGGCACTATCATATCTATTAATAAGGAATGCTTATCTTTATTAACTTCTTATTATAGGTGGTAAAAAAGTAAAAGCAAGTGGTGAATGATATTAAGATTCTTTGCATTGCTGGGTCATTTGAAAGAATCTCTATATATTAATACTTGGATCATGGATGTTGCACCAGATTTTCATGTACTCTGATAAAGTAGTACTCGCAGCTGGCCAAAATAATGATATCCCCATTTACCCCCTTTACCTCATTCCCAACCCTCTTTCTATATGAACGATTTGACCAAAAAATGATGTCCATATTAGCAAGCTAAATTGAAAACAAATTTTCCCTGTCAATATATCCACGTTTATCCATTTCTAAAATGGTAGGTATATGGAAGAGAGCACTTATTTTTGCCTAAAAATAAGTGGCAATATCTTGGACCAGAAACTAATTTTTGTCAAAAGAAGCATTTCTAAAAATCTTTAGGTTAGGTTATGTTAAATAAGAATTAAGAAATCTCTGCAGGGTTGAATTTTAAAAATATTTAGTAGTCTCATTAAACTACAAAAAAAAGGTAAAAACTTTAATTGAAAAATATATATTTTTGATATCTAAGATAAATTGAATGTCAAATATAAGCTATACCATACAGGACAACATTGAATACGCTAAAACCCTGGAGGTCAAGGAAGGAGTGAGAGGCTGGAAGGTTCTGGAAGGTCCAGAGAAGTGCACAGGATGTGCTAAATGTATTATCAACCTCTTGTAATTAATTGTAATAAGAAAATCCGCCAATTTGCAAACAAAAATCCATGAAATTAGGTTAGTCTGGGGAAGAAAAGGAAATTCACTAAACATTCCTTTGCTTATCCCTAAAGTTAAGGATAAGAAGTTTTCTAAAATATTTTTAGTTCACTGCCGTATTAGACATTTTAACTAATATAGTCCAAATTAAGTATCTAATTAATCACTTTTGTATTATTTTTTATTTATTTAAGTTATTTGTATATTTATATTTTTTCATGCCATTTTATAACAGGGCATTTGAACTTTTATAAATTAGAAGATTTTTTTTTGTACAGCTTTTGTATGTTAAATAGGTTCGTTCCATGGAGAATTCTTTTAGGTATAACTTTTCCAGTAGCTGAACATTTAAAATACCTTTCATGGAGCAACCTTGAAACCACTAAATTATTGTGATGCAAAATATGGTGATATTTGAACAAAGTTTCTAGTAGTAGTTTTGTTTATATTTCTATGTATAAGTCATGGATGGAAAGGACATTGGACTGTAAATTATACTTGTACCCAAAGTTTAATTATTATTTTATCTCTAAAACTTTGGGTCCTTGCGAGAGATCTTTATTGGTTGGTTCAGACCAACAATTTCGAAACTTTTCAACCAATAATTTTTAATATTACAGACGGCTTAATTATAAGTATTGGGTGATGTGCTTCAATTTATAGTCCATTGTTATCTTATCCCTTAAGATCCCTGCAATAGTGAAAGGACAATTAAAATCATGGTTGAAAAAAATTTAATAGGGAAAATTATACCTGTTGTTTGAGTTTGTCTAAAAATGCAATATTATATTGACAATCTGTTTTCTTTAAATTTTTTCCGCCAGTTGAAGTCGTATTTAAGTATTTTTTTTGTACAGGTAGGCCAACAATACATTTTGTCTCAATATTATAATCATTTGACAAACGGATAAGTTTGAGGCATAATAGATGCCCTATTAATACTCATTTGTTGGTAAGTTCATGAATTTTAAAATTTCGGGGATTTATTTAGCCAAAAATTATGACTAATGAGTAAAATACACAAAAAATTGAAATTCTTTCAGAGAGGACCCGTAGCCTAATCCTTAAAAATGATCACCGACATCCAGCTGGCCATATTCTCCAACATGTTGGGAGTAACACTGTTCCTGTTGGTGGTCTTGTACCACTACATCTCCACAAACTCCAGGCATATTTAGCTAATATTTTACTTAAGGACCAGGCTAGGTTATGTTTAGATTTTGATGATTTTTTGCCTGTTTTTTTTATTAGTTGGGCCAACAACGGGTGGGATTACCCAATCCCCCTCTTAAAAGGCAAATTAATGAGAGTAATATATTAAGAAGTAGAATTTGGTAAGCAAAGAATCAATTACAAGTAAAGTTTAGGGCTTTCACACAAAGTACCTTTTTAAGCGCTGATAACTCCCATATATTTCATATTAGGTTAGGTTATATTGATTACTGGGCAGCCCCTCTCGGTTAGCTCACCGTGGGTATATGCCCTGTATGGTTAGGGCCTTTTTCAGGGTTTAGGCATAGGAAAAAAATCCCCAACCCCCATTTTATTTTCAATTTATTTAAAAGATAAGGGGGAGCTTTATCCTGGTCTAACCTAGTTGAAAATTAATTGTTAAAAAACTCAATACTAGCTAAATACATTTGTTTTCTTAGATTATAATATGTTTTAATGTATGAATAAATGCAAGCTACGCCCCGTAATGAATGTCTATCATTGTTCACCTGGCAAGTCAATATAAAAAGGAATACCTCTATTAAAGTGTAGCTATACTACTACTCAACTTTTAGTCTAAATTACTTAATGAACGTTTTTAATGTCTAATAGATTTGTGTTTGAAAGAGGGAATTCACATTGTAGTTAAATGTTTTATCAAATTTACGTCATTTAGAAAATGCTGCTTTATTTATTTCAGTATTTGTTCGAAACCGATAAATATCCGCTATATTAAAAGCTTTTCTGACCTATACTGAAAAATCATTGTTGTAGGTATCTTATCTACTTAAAAACAATTTTCTAACAATAAGATAAAAAAGCACACCTAATATTAATTCCAATTTTATTCGGCCGGGCTGTCGGCCCCTCAGGTCTAACAAAACTGGTATTAATCTTAATTTTTTTATTTTACTATCTGCGAAAAGCTGTCTACAATAAAAAGCGATTATTGCTATGAACAAATCAATAATAACCTAATATTTTTTTTCTTGGCAGAAACGTTACCTACTTTTTTTATTCACACTATTTTTAAAGAAAAATAACTAATTACAAACATAAAAAAATACTTTTTATATTGACTTTTCTTACAATATCAGATTGATTGTACCATAATCACAAGAACCTTCAACTCCTTCACCCCATCCTATCCTACAAGATGCACAACTCTCTCTTTTGTCACTAGGAACCATCATAATATAAATGAATAATAAAGATATGAATTTTTAAATACAAATAAAATGTTTTTAAATTACATATTTTCTAACAAATGTTTTACCCTTTTGCATGAAATTAAGTTTCCCTTCTATTTTTGAAACAAAATAAAAAGTTTTGAAAAATCCGTTAAATTTACAACTGAAAATCCCCCATCAGTTTGATCATGTTTTTGTTTTCTTGGTTTGTTTTTACATGTTTTGTATTTTATAATGCATTTTGGCTATTTATCGTTTTATCAATAAAATGATTTGTGTGAAAATTAGTTATTAAATTTTTTAGTTAGGTAGGTTTTTTTGATAGATGATAGTTTAAAAGAAAATATTTTTAAGGTTTAAATTCAAAATTTTATTAGATAACTGTCTAGGTATTAGTTTTACTTGTTAGTTAGTAATACTTATTGAATAATTTTCAGCTGTTAGTTTATGAATTAAAACCCAGGCTTAATGGATAGGTAAATGAGCTATAAGTATCACTAGTTATCAATTCAATGTTTTTTTACAACTATTGTTATGGATGGTAAAATAATCATCATAAAAATTATAAGAATAGAAAAATATTTCATGTAGAACTACTCTTATTTTTTATATATAATTTTAATATTACATAAAAACACTTTATTTATGTATCTTTTTACCTCTATGATATTATATAGGCCTAATTTGTTTCCATATTTACAGAACAACTGTCTGTCCTTAAAATAATTACATTTGAAAACTACGTAATAATGAATCATTATAAAAATAAGAAAAAAAATACTGCGGTCTTTTAAGTAGAAAAAAAACCTATTGTTTAGATTTTAATTCAAACACTAAAATATTTTTTTACCTGTATGTGTATGTTAATAATTAGGCCTAATTTGTTTCCATATGTACAGAGCAACTAATAATATCTTTTCTCCAAGGTTGTTCAAACTTGACCCAATTTTCACTTAAGCCACGTCCGTTTTTTGTATGTGGATTGTCAGGGAGGGAGGGCACATTGGACTTAAAATTATAATAACTTATGTTCTCGCATTCGTTGGCTTTAAAAACTTTAGGTACTTAACTTTTATTACATCTTGAAGTTGGTTCAGAAGTGAAAAGCTGTTTAATTATTTAAGAAATTAGTTTTCATACGTAGGTAGATTAAAAAACATTTGTAGGTCATAAAAAAAGAAGTAATATTAACTGAATAATTAAAGTATATTAAGTTCGACTAAAAAACAAGAATTTTTCAAAAGTTTTGCATTGCTAATGTATACTAGTGTATAATGAATAAATTTTTATATTCAGACCTATCCGTGTGCTGTGATAATAAAATAATTTTAAAACCTTAGGTAGGAATTATGTTTTCAAATGGTGTGCATCCAATTCCACACATATTAAATATAAGATCCGCATAAAAGAACAAACTACCCTTTCCCCTTTACTCCCCTTATCATTTAAACAGTCCTCTATAACTTAGTAAGTTATGTCAGGAATCTAGAGGAATAAGACTATTGCCGATAAATCAATGTACATCCCCAATGATGATTCACAAAATTCCCTCTTCTCTAGATAACAATTAAAATTCATCAAAAGTCTCCAAGGTTGTGAAGGCAACGAATAAGAAAACGTTATTTAAAAACTTTGGGGACAAATGCAGACTGGCCAGAGTGTACGTTTTGTACGTTTTGTACGTTACGCATCGAATCTGTGTACGTTCTGGACGTTATTTTGATATGTGTACGTAACGTATTTTGAAATTTGTATTTTTGTACGTTTTACGTTTTTTTTTAAAATAATAAGAATCAAATATTAGCAAAAAAGTAATTTGTATGTTTTGTACGAAAATTTTAACAAAAACTATAGGTGTATTATATTAAATAAATTCAATATTATCTTAAATTTTCATAGAACAAAAATATGTAGGTAAATTATGCATATATGTTATTAAAACTTACAGTTTAAAGGGGGGGGGCGAAAGTGACACTTTTTGAAACCAAAACTAAAAGTCAAAGGAACTCAACTAAAAAAAGTGTTACAGGTCTGACATTTTGCATGGCAGTTGCTTTATAGGGGTACAATATGGAACTGTGAAGAAACGGCGGTGCAACCGCCGAAAACCGCCGAGAAAAGGCAACAAAAATTACGGCGGGAAACGGCGGTTTTCGGCGGTTGCGCCGCCGTTTCTTCACAGTTCCATATTGTACCCCTATAAAGCAACTGCCATGCAAAATCTCAGACCTGTAACCCTTTTTTTAGTTCAGTTCCTTTGTTGACTCTTAGTTTTGGTTTCAAAAAGTGTCACTTTCGCCCCCCCCCTTTATGGATTTGAAATATATGTCCTATAGATTTAGTTTACTATTGAACAGAAAGAGATATGCAGTTGACTAAATTCAAGTTTAAATGCATTTCATGCAACTACCCCTTTAATAGATTTTACGATAATTTTTTTCAAATTCTTTATATACTTGGGTAAATTTTCCGAGATATCATATGGTGCTCAGTTTAGGATTAAGAAGTCTTATTTTTTGGTATCTTCAGTTTTTAAAGAATAAGAATCAAATATAAGTATAAAAGTATTTGTATATTTATTTGTATTTGTACAAAAAGTATTACTAAAATAGTATATTATCTATAATACAAAGTAGAATGATGTCTGTCCGTCTGCTTGTCCGTCTGTATATCAGAAGCTTAATATCTCAGTAACCACTGAACCTATTGGGCTCTACTCTTCATGGAATATACCTAATAGTCCTGTGATGGTTTTTTGCTTTTTTTTCTTTGGGGGAGGGACACTTAAAGCTTTTTACTTTTCTACTAGGATTAGAGGCTTCGCCCCTAGCCTCTAGAGGCTTCGTCCCCTCTTTTATAGAATCGTTTGTTGGAAATTTGTCCAAAAAAAATATAAAAAAAGATTGTGATTATTTTTTTTTCATTTAGGCTTCGCCCCAGGGTGCGGTGGGGGTTCCCCCACCCCGCTGATTTGCATTAGTTTATAAAAATAAATTGAGGGGTGGTTGATTTTTTTTGGAGGGTGGGTTTCCCACACTTAAGAAAATAGCCTAAAACTACCACAGGACCAGTAGATATATTCCCTGATGATTAGAACCCAATCTGTTCAGTGGTTACCAAGATCTTAAGCTTTAGACAGACAGGCACTGATTTACTTTGTATCAAAGACTAGTATTTTCTGAGATCTTTAGCAATAGACAAAATAACCCTATATCCTATTATATATTTATCCTATAAATCCTTTTTTTCTGTAACGAAGAATCTTGCTAACTGCTGAACCGACATGATCATTGTGAGGTTGTAGGCTATTTTCTCTGTCTTTCCATATCCCTTCAAGAACCTGTATTCAAATTGGTAGAAAAATAGCCTAAAACCATCTCGGTAACTGTATGAAGTAGTTCTGAAAATCTTAAGCATCAGACAAAAAACTTACTACTTTATTTAATAGAATATACTTAGTACGTAATAACAGGATGTATGTCTCTCTGTCAGTTTATTTGTACCGAAGGTTCTCCTTAACCGCTAAACCGATATGGTTCTCCTTTACAGGGTAGCTTCTCATAGGTCCTGGGAGAGGGTACAACCACCCTCCCAAGAGAAATTACTCTTAGAAAAAAATCACCACCCTTCCCCTATTTTCTCTTTCTTTTTAAAATTGAAATCAGAAATGGAAGTGGTCTACTCCCCACTTCCTCACTAAAAAATTTATTAGCGAAGCTAATCTATAATCACTTTGTCAGTCCGTTATGCTATCGGAGAAACGTGATTTACTCAACTCCTGTATTTTGATTGAATAAGTTCACATTCTACATATTTTAATTGAGATATGCCTTTTGGTTGGGGTGCTAGAAGATCTATTCCTACATTTTCTTTATTTCATGGTTTTCTCTACTTCTATTCAAGATAGACGGCTGAAATTTTCAGGGAATAAAAAAATTCACATTCTACATATTTTCAAAAAGTTTCTTTAAGGTTTGTCTATTTGTTGCAGTGCTAGATCGAATCCTAGATGTATAGGTTTTTGTGATTTTCTCTACTCATATTCCTGATAGACGGTTGTAATTTTCAGGGATTGTATTAGTTTTCATTTTACTAAATTTCATTGAGATTTGCTTATTGGTTGAGGGGCTGAATTTATTTCTAGATTTTCACGTTATTATATATTTTTAAAAGGTTTTGTGATTTATTTAAATAAGTTAAATGCTTATTTTTTACAACACTACTCTATAGTTTATATAGTTCCCAGATTTCCATTAATAACTTTTGAGCTTCGCTACTTAAGGATGTTGTCATCCTTGTTTTTTACTTTTTATTTTTAAATAAAAAAAATGGGTCTTTAATTCAACTCCCCCCCCCCCCCTAATCAAGTTCTCTAGAGGCCTCTAAGGGCGTAGTCGCTGGTCCTTATAATAGGATATACTTTGTAGTTGTACATAATAACAGGATGTCTGTTTGTTTGTACCAAAGAATCTTGCTAACCACGGAACCGATATGGTTCTTCTTAACAGGATAGCTTCTCATAGGTTTTTGGAAGTTTTATAACTATTTTGGGGAAGAGTGTCACCATCCACCCTCCCAAGAGAAATTGACTTTAGAAAAAAAACTATCTCCTCCCCCCAAAAATGAATTTTAATTGCTCATTGATTTTAAGTTAATTTTTTTCCAGATGTCTATAAATAACTTTGAGCTTCGCTACTTATGTATGTTGTCATCCATGTTTTTTTATTGAATTCAACTCTCCCCTCCTCAAGTGCCCCTAGAGGCCTTTAGGAGCGTAGACGCTAGTTCTTTTAAATAGAGTAAGAGGATATCTTGTGTCTGTCAGTTCGCTATGGTTCTCCTTTACAGGTAGCTGCTAGTAGACTTAAATGTATTGATAATAGGTAACTAGGAAATTATTTAACTTATTTTTATTATGATTGTACGTTTTTGTACGTTTTTTTTACTTTTTTTATGTACGTAACATATTTTTTTTGTGTACGTTATGTACGTTTTTTATTTTCAAAATTGGCTGGCCAGTCTGCAAATGTATGAAACAGCCCATTGTCCACTTCCTTCCTGAAGTTTTTTTTGCGAAAATGAAACACTGCAAATATGATAATATGCAGAAGTGAATGCACCACCCACCTTTACCAAAACACTTGTCAGTACAGTTGAGGGGAATATATTATAACTAATAATTTTATACCTTAGTTATCCCTTTTACTTTCGAGTGTCTAGTTAAATAAAGTTGCTTTATTAAATGTTTTTTCCTTATGCCAATGGCTAAACCATTTAATTTTTTTTGTTTTGCTGAAAATGGGAGGAGGAACAATCGTTTAGTGAGGTCATTCTCTAAGGAACCATTTCCAAGCCTCCTTGAAAACTTTGGTCCAAATTTTCTGTCGTTTACAAGATCTTACTTGGCGGTTTCACTCAAAGTGCCTTGTCGAGCCAGAAAACCCTTTCAATGAAATCTAAGTAAGGGGTGGGGATTAGGCACGGTCAGCAAAACTGTTTTTTTTTTGTGAATCACAGATAACTACATTACTTTCAGATATAAATATTATTACATTAAAGACGAAGAATTTAAACCATGTTGAAACAATTTTTGCAGGAAAGCAACTCTATAGCCTCTATTCATTACTACTTATATAAGGAAACGTCTTAATTTTGTTAAATTAACTTATTTTTTATTATGATTTATATTGCCACAATGTAACTAATGTAGCTATTCTTTATATAACAAAAATCTTTATTCGGCACTTCCTTAATCTAAAATTACACTTAGGTAAAGGTTAATTAGAGATATTTAATATTTTTAAACTACTAAAGATAGAAGTGTTATTGAAATAATTTGGAAGAAGATAAATTTTCTATGAATTAGAATATCATTTAATCTTTTATTAATAACCATGATACTCTACTATTTTTTTCTCGCTGTGTTATGAAGAATTTTATCATCCTTGTTTTTCTTTACAATACAATTGTAAATTGTATGTTTTTAATTAAAAATTTATAAAGCGCTTTCTTCCTTTAAAATATTTGAATGAGTTAGTATAAAAGATTGTTTACAACTGTAGTGATGTTCAAGCCCGTGAATTTTAAATAATTCTTTTAGTTTCCGCTGGTATTATCTAGTTCTTAAAATACCATTAGGATTTTTATGTTTAATATTGTTATTTTGTTGCCAGGGAGAGAGGGGACTGTGCCGGTGTAATAAATTTACAACCTTTCTTTTTTCCATCATTTAAGATGTATAATACAGGGATCTAAAGGGATAAGAAAATGGACGTTAAATTTATTTACATCCCCAATGATGAAATTCAAAATAACCCCTTCTGTAGCAAAAAAATAGTGGTTGAAACGATTGAACACTTAACTTTATAAACAAACCAATCTAAATTCACTTAAGTCCCTAAAGGTGTTAAGACAACGAATAATAAAACGTTATTATAAAACTTTGGGGATTAGTGTAATAAGTAACTTATTATCCCCTCTCTCTCTGTACAATAGGTATATAATATTACTTTTTTGGGGAAGATTATTGATCGACTATTGTCCTATCCCCGAAACCCTGTTTTTTAATGTCAAGTGCTAAATTTTGTCAAATTCATTAAATATTTAATTACTACCTAGATCATTGGAATTAAGAATATATGTTTTGTTTTCAGCTTAGTTATATATTTTCATTATATACGTGCATTGAAAATTTTGCATTTTTTATCAGTTTTGCGTAGATTGTGATGTCATTTTTTCGCTCGCGGATTTTTTTCTTCTTGTCAGTAGAAACAATTATTTCTTTGCATAAAACAGACATTTTGTGTTAGGATTGTACTTTGTGAGAATGGGAGTGTAATAAATAAGTGCTTGGTTAAAATTTTTAATAGTACGAACATATTTTGGGTTGTAAAAGTGAAATTGAATTAGGTAGTTTTTTAAAGATATTAAACATTTTTGTTCTTATTTTTAAAAGAAAGTTGTATTTTAGTTTGTCGGTTAAGATCTTGGTAATCAATAAATCGATTTAGTTCTAGATTTTAGAGAATTTTCACATAAGTCTCGGGATGGTTTTAGACTATTTTTTTAAAAAAAAGTGTCGAGGTGGTTTTAGGCTATTTTACTGCCTTCTATCCTGTACTTTCTAGTGGCGCATTCGCTAGTTATTAATAGAGTATTACCCATGGCAATCTTTTGTTATTTATATAAAAATATTCTGTAGTTGAATTTTCCTCGATTGGGGGGAACCGGTTTATGTTTTCATGCTAAAACATCAGAAATTAATGATAATTATTTAGAAAATTCCAAATATTTGCTGATAATTTTGTTGAATTAATTGTTTTAGTGTTAATATTATATTTGTCATTCTACTGCACTTAGAAATCATGGAATTACAACTTTTTACACATTGGGATAGCAATGTGTTAAAGTATTAAATTGAAGAAAAAAAATTGGGGCGTTATCTAGATTTTTTGTGGATAATCACAACTAAAATTAACATATTTAAAAAAAAAGAATTATTAACTATTTTTTTTTATAATCAGATAACCAATAATTGCTTACCAAAAGGCCAAAGGAATCAATATTAAATCAATTCCAAGTAAAATTAAATGCCATTGGTAATTTTGGAATAGATAGTAAGGATTGCCGTTCCCCCCTAACGTTACAGTACCACTTACCCTTTATAATTCATTGTTTTTTTACAACTAGATGCTGCACCTCTAGCATCTAGGGGCTCTATACTTAAAAGTAAAGGTTAAGTAGAAAAATAGCATTAAACCATCCCATAAACAATAATAGGATACCTTCAAGAAATTAAATTGGAAGTTTAAGTAGTCTTTACAATTATTCAATTAAAAAAATCAATTTTTATTAAAACATGGAATAGTTATTTCTCGCATCGTATTATAAACAGCTTTCCGCGGATATAGAATATACATTTATAAGATTATAAGTTTTTTTTTAGCCCCGAGGTGTTAAAGGCACGGGTTAAAAAACTGTTTTTTTTTATGATTGTACATTTCTATACTCGTAGAAAACTGGATATAATACGATGCTAGGCATAGTTTTTTCGTATGGATGAGAACCGGTTCCTATCCACCGGATTCGAATGAATACAAGAAAAAAGTTCATTATTAGTTTATATTATAACTCTACTTAACTGTTTATATTTTGATTGTCCTTGTTATTTAATATTAATTTTCGTTTTATACCAAAGTGTAGCTCTAAGTATGGCTGGGTGTCATATTTCAGTATAAACTTTATAAGTGTTCAGTTAATACTTACTTAGTTACAAACTATACTAAATAATTCCTTTATTAAGTAGCGCAGATACTCTTCAATATTCGGCATTTTTTTAATTATTCTGGAATTAAAGAATAGTTATTTCTCGCATCGTATTATAAACGGCTTTCCGCGGATATAGAAAGTACAATTATGAGATTAAAACTAGTTTTTTTAGCCCCAAAGTGCCAAAGTTTTTTCGTATGGATGAGAACCGGTTCCTATCCACCGGATTCGAATGAATACGAGAAAAAATATTAAGTTTTACTTTATTTTATTGTTGGTTAAATACTCATAGAAACGCTGGTTTTATTATTACTTACTTACAAACTAAATACCTAAAAACTGAAGAAAAATTGTTTTGCATTAAACACTCTGTATTATGTTAGCTTATTTTCCTAACATCCTATTTGAAAATGAACATAATATTAATCACCCTTGTTTATACAGCTATTAAAATTTTACTAGCGGCTTCGCCCCTAGCCTCCAGGGGCTTTGCCCCAAGAGGTATAATTACATCTTTTATTACCTGGAGATGCCACTCCACCACTATTTTAAATAATTTTTAAAAAATGGCGGGGGGATTTTTTTTTTGGGGATGGGGGGGTTGTGGGTGTCCCACCCTCCAAGAAAATAGCTTAAAACCATAACATGACCAGTAGGTATATTCCCTGAAGAGTAGAATCCGATTGGTTCATTGGTTACTGAGATCTTAAAGTCAGACGAACGGACAGACATCATTCTACTTTGTATTATAGATTTGCTTTTTGGGACATAAATGTTCTAGTGTCTGTAAGGAAAAGCGGTATTTGTTATCTAGGCCGTGAAAACTTTTTCTTTGGTATTTTTATAGTTTTTCAGCTATTTATATCTATTATAATTAAAGTACAAAGATTAATTTTTTTTGTCTTTTAACCACTGAACCAATGATTATGAAGTTCTTCATTATAGGGAAGCTTCACATAGGTCTTGGGATGGTATGGGGCCTTTTTTATTTCGATAAGTCTTTGAATGCTTTTATGCTATTTTGATGCCACCTCCCTCTCCCTTCGAACAAAAAGTCCCTAGATGTAAGGGGTGCATCCGCAAGTGGTAATTATAGAAATATTACTCGTATGATTAATAAAGTAAAGTGATATCTTACTTTTAGTTATGCGTATATTATATTCAGTTAAGGCATTGCAGCCTCAAGTGTTTTTATTTTTATTTTATTTTAATAATGATTATGATTAAGGTTGAAATATAAATTGTAACTTTCACTAGACTAATTTAGGGATGAAAATATACTTATCAATTTTTATGAATGTTTTATAGCAAATTTTAAACTTCGGTAGGTAATGTTTTCTGGAACTTTCCTGAAAACAAAAAAATGGAAAATATGTAGGTCAACAAATAAGGAATCTATTATAATTTTTTTTATTTCTATATATTTTTTATTCGCTACTACTTTGTCAAGTCATAGTGTACTATTCTTGTTTAATCTTACATAAACTTAAAAACAATATAATTGTCTTTGTTTAAATTTAAATCCATGGATGACACATTTTATGATATATTATGAAATATAAGCGGGTAAATTCCTTAATTTGACGATTGTTACGAAACAGCTTTCCTCTATTCTCTCACAACCAAATTTATTAGAAATCCATTGCCTTCGGGGAGCCTCAACCCCTTAATGCCTAACCACTTTTGAGCTCTACAAACCCTTACTTAACCTAACTGAAAGTAAGCAAGAAAATACCTACTTTTTTTTCTAAACATTTTTTCTCTCAACTTTCAGTTGAAGAGAAATTGTTGTATATGCTTCTGTATTAAAATTGAAAAGATAAGGATTGGTAAATTAATGTCAAGCAAAAATTAAATAAACAGTATATACATACAGTTCGTAGTTGTATAGGAAAATTACAAAATATACCTATCTAAAGTGTTTGTTAAACATTAGACATAGGTATAAAATGTTTCAAGCTAATGAAAAACAATTTGCTACTTTCTCATATTAAAGTAGAAATGATCACATTTACAAAGCATTTAAAAAGAATATAGTCATTACTTTTATGTTTAATGTCCCAGTTCTTAGCAGGATAGCTTTTGCTAGGTCTAAAAATTGTAATCTGTTAGGCCAGTTAGACCATTAGAGAGATGCAGTTTTTAGTTGTCAATTTTGAAACTCAAGTTACAAGAAGATTTGTTCAAGAAAAGGAAAGAATGAAGAACCAGAAAATTCTAACAATACAAAGTTAAAATTATGGAATATTTAACTTTATAGTATATTTGATATGATATAAGTATAAACTTTAAACAAAATGTTGCAATAAAAGTTTTATAAAATGGAATATATAAAACATTGTATAAATTGCCTAATAGGTATACATTATATTTTAAAGAATTTTTCAAAAATTTTCAACTTTTCCACTTTCAGAATGTTATAAAATGGCGGTCAGCCCTGACCGCAGGGATCAACAGCACACAGAGGACCGCAGGGAACAAGACGGTCATGACCGACTTGACCGAAGGGATCATGACCCTCAACCAAATGTTAGTCAATTACAAAGGAATGTTGCTTTGAATTTTTTTTTATAGATTTAGGATACTGACTCAAAAAGGAAAGATCAATGGAGTTTAAATTATCCTTCCATCTTACAAAAGATACCTATTGAATTTCTTAAAACATTGATTTTTGGAAATTAACCCCAATGTGTGTATGTGTGTCTTTCTGTTCTAAAATATCACACAGCTATCAGCTAGACCGATCGGGATCCATTATTTTAAACATTATTTAATAGCATCATATTAATGAAACAGATACAGACGGGCTTCCAGGTCTCCGCCGACTCGCCAAAGGCGGCGGACCATTACAGGTCCTGGCGGACCCGGCATCGAGGACCATCACCAGCAGTTTGGCGGCCACTACTTGACGCCAGGAACCAGTGCCAGCAGCGATAATATCAGGCAGGATAATACAATATGTTTTTCACTTGTGGCTACGCACCTAGAGGCCTCTAAGGGGCTCATGGAGGGGTGGGAGAAGTTGATTCCTCCCACTTTGTATTGTAATTTTTCTATGGGCTATATCTCTTGGGAGGTTGATGGTAACCTCCCACAAAATAGTTATAAACTTTCCCAGGACCTATGAGAAGCTACCCTTTTACTTTGTTATAAGGATTTAAAACAGGATCTTAGATAAGGCATCTGCAGCAAATAACTTTTCTGTATGTTAAGCATATTTTTGGCTTAGCATTTAATTGAATTTTTTTAAGTATAAAACTTCATGTTAGTGCTCTACTCTTTTTAATATCTTACCAATTACAAATCATCCATCTAAATAATAAATAGGTGTAGAAAGTCTAGATGACCAATAACTTTATTGTACCTATAGGAACACCGGGTATGACTAATCTAATCAGACTATTGGTTAGTAATTGTACCCATTTTGGTTCTAAAGGACAATAACTTATTTTAGTTCTTTATCTGTTAACAAGAACAATTTTTCCCATGTCAATATCCACGTATATCCTTTTAACATTACAAAACTTATTGATTTAACACTATGCTAGTGCCAACATTAGTGAATATATCGGGGAGGTAGTTGTTACAAATATTCTTCACAACAATGACCATCCACCTTCATCTTCCAGCATTACAAATAATACAGGAATACAAGCATAAACAATCTTAATATTTGACTTATGAAATCTTATTTTGTATCGATTTTCATCCATCATCGTATTATAGACAGCTTTTCGCGGATTTTAAAATGAAAAATAATAAGGTTAGAACCAGTTTTGTTTGCCCCGAGTGGCTGAAGGCCTGGTTTTAATCTTATGATTTTAATTTTATTTTAATATTTGTAGAGCTATAAAACAATACGATATATGATTTTTCATTATGGCTGAGAATTGATGATATTTTGAAGTGATTTATTTATTCACATTGAATTCGTCCAAAAAGCCCAACATTTTTTTTCTCTCATATAACCGTGTTCGAGATAAATTTTTGTCTTTCTTTTCATGATATTTAACAGAATCCTAGTTTAATCACATACAAAATGTGTATCATCACTGCTGGAAGATGCTTAACATCATTAGCTTTCCTGTTTGTGTAATGTGTATACTTATACCTAGTCTAGTTATAAAAATAATCCGAATGAAAGATATAATACAACAAGAATAATGAAATATTGGAAAAATTGCCCTCTGACGTTTAATGCAAGTAATGCTTACAGGCCATATCCGACAATTACCTCATCCTGGCAGCCACCCCCACCATAGTAGACAGACTAGTGAACCTGTTCAGCACTACCACCATGGCAGACAGACTAGTGAACCCGTTGCTATGCAACAATACTACAATAATAGGCAGGCTTTAGTTGAAATGGAATATAGGTTTAATTTTATATGTACTTAAAATGATTTGAACCATAAAAAAGCAATCCTGATAATGTTCCTGTCACAAATTTTCTAAAAACCATTTTATTAAAGCACCTCAAAACTCAGGGAGGGAGGGGACATTGGGATGATTGTTACACTAGTCCCCTAAGGTTTATAATAACGTTTTCTTATGTTAGCTCAGCAATTTTTGGGACTTGATTGATTTTTGATTGGTTGATTCATTAAGTTGAGTGTCTATACGTTTCAAACACTAATTGTAATCTACAGTAGGGGTAATTGTGTGTATCATCATTGGGGTTCGGTCGTACTTCAATTTATCTGTCATTGTCTTATCCCTTTAGAAGTTTAGATCCCTGGCAATTCCTTACATGAAATTAGTAATATAAAATACTTCCATTTCAATTATTTTATGTTAAGGACTGATAATATGTACTATGGTAATGAGACAAATAACAGAAGTGCCAAAGTTGGGGGGAGGGGAAGTCAGGGGGATGATATAGACTCATCTTGGCTGCAAGACGAAGGACAGTTTAAAGTACCTAGGGTAAGTTTTATTTGACATTATTACAAAAGTTCTTTTACAATAGATATATTCTAACTTGGATCGTACACCAGATTTTCATGTTCTTTAATAAAGTGAAACATACAGCGGACTAAAAAACGATTTCTCTCAATCACCTCCCCTTGATTGGTTGAACGAACTGACCAATAAATGAATTCAATGTTAGTAAGCTAAATTAAAGACAATTTTTTCCGTATAATCTACATCCATTAGGTAATTTTACATTATTTCTAAATCCGAATTGTTTAGATTTTGACATGAACACATTGTAATTATGTTGGTACTAGATACCTATCCATTAATTCTTTTATGGAAATTACGGTAGGTGGGTATAATATACGTGTATTTTCAAGTGATTGCCTCATAGAAGAATGGTCTGAAAATTTTAAAAAACCCAAACAAAGCAGTCCTACAAAAATTAAGTGTTAAGGTCCAAGGACCTACCCGTTTAAGATATATTTTATTAAACAAAAAGACACCCAACTACTCTTAAAAAGATGCTATTAACGCAATAAGAAAGATAACTGATCAGAATTAGATTTGATTAACAAAAAATCAAGTATCAATATTTCCATAAGTGTTTATTTAAAACAATATTATTTTGCAGGAGCCTGTTTCTGCTTATAATCCATTTGTTGGATTACCTGGCCAGATTGGGACCCCGGGCCACCAGCAGGGGGAAGGTGGGAGCCAGGATGGAGGACTGGGCCGCCTCAATCCCCCTTATCATCCTGGTGGTGCTGGTGCTACGTCAGGAAACATGATGTATCACACACCACTTAGTAAAACGCTCAGCAGGAATGGAACTCAACTTATAAATCCTTCAATTTTTGGCCTGTTTGATGTATTCCAGTAAGGCTTCGAAGCCCATTAATATTCGCTGGATTAGAACCGGTTCTTAGCCATACTGAAAAATCATGTATAGCAACGTATTACAGATAATTATCCACGAATATTAGAATAAAAATCATAAAATTAACTCTTGTAACTAAGAAAACTTGTTTTAATCTTTTAATTTTTCATTTTAACATCCGCGGAAACTGTTTATACTACGATAGGTTCGGTGCATTAAATATATAATACTTTCGTTATTCATGAAACCTACGTCATATGTAGTTACACCTGTTTTTAAATATATTATTAGATTTATAGGTATATTTAAAAAAAAAATTATAAAACATTCTCAGCCTTTACCAATATTCTTTTAATTTTATTTACCTGTTAATAGGAAACACTAAATGCTTTTTAGCTTTCTTTTCGTTTGTCTTAATGTCCCTAAAGCTACAAAAGACAGTTACTTTTCTATGTGTTATTATCGAATACTTTCTTTAATTATAACACTAGCGGCTTCGCCCCTAGCCTCTAGGGGCTTTGCCCCAAGAGGTGATAAAAAAAAATTATGGCGAAAATCGTAAAGGACCATGGAAATCTCCTTCAAAAAAAAAAAAAAAAAATGGGGGGGGGGGATTTTTTGGTTTTTATGGGGGTTGGGGCTGTCCCACCCCCCAAGAAAATAGCTTAAAACCACCACAGGACCAATAGGTAGATACCCTGAAGAGTAGAATCCGATCGGTTCAGTGGTTACCGAGATCTTAAGGGACAGACGGACAGACAGACATCGTTCTACTTTGTATTATAGATATAAAATGAGTTCCTAATGCGCTTATTTAGTCCTGCTCCCGGTAACCCTTCCACTACAGTTCAGTCTTCCATATCTAAGCTTAACCCCAGGTAAAACATAAACTATGGCTAGTATGCAGGGGGAATTATTGGGCCGGGGCTGTAAATTACACTTTAACAGAAGGACTTTACACCATGTTATCTTATTCGTTAGCACCACAGTTCAGTCTTCCATATCCAAGCCTAACCCCAGTTAAAACATAAACTATATGGTGACCAATTTGCAGGGAGATTGGGCTGGGGCTGTAAATTACACTTGTACTTAAAGTTTTGTTATCATGTTAACTTATTTGTTAGCTTAAAAATTATTTTTCTTTTATTGCATTTAATTGGTTGAATCCAAACTAGAAGTGCCCAAACTTTTCAACCAATTATTTTAATCTACAGAAGGAGTGTTTATATTCATTATCATTTGGGATGGGAATGTACGTACATGAATCATTTTATCGTCTTTTCCCGTGAAGCTAATCTTAATAAAAATAATATTTTAGTGGTATCTCGCCAGACGAAGCAGTTGTGCGCGGCCGAAGTTTGCCAAGAAACGTGGAAGCCCCGCCAGCCTTACCAATATCGTCGGCGGAACCTACAGCAGCAGTACCTAGTTGGATAAACAGCGGCGCAACTGCGAGTCCGCTGCTGAAAAGAGCACAATTAAACGGAGCAACTATGGCTGCTAAAGAGGAGGTAAACTAAGTTAAAATAGTCATTACTAGGCTCTATCTGCTCCTAGAGAAACTATATCTTATTTCAGTTTTATAAAGAAAAAGTACCCTCCCCCAAATATTTATAAATATTCCCAGGACCTATGAGAAGCTACATTGTAAAGCAGAACCATATCGGTTCAGCGGTTAACGAGACCCTGTTACTTTATCATAAGGATTGCGACAAAATGTATAGTTTCCATGTTAGTGTATTTACAATTTTACGTTGTAACTGAATAAATATTTGTTAATTTAAATTTTTTTTTTGTAAAAATGTTGGCTTATATTTCTCCTATGATATAAATTCAATTTTAAAACGTGACATTATATTGAATATATATTTAGATGTTCACGGCCAAAATGAATGCTGGAGGCAGGCCTGCCAAGTCCCACACCCGGTCCATGAGCCACGGCGGGGTACATTTTCGAACACCCTCCGTCAGAGAAAGAGAATATCAGGTATGTCGTCTTGATAATAAAAAGTGAAAGTTAAGTCACATAAATGTTATATATCGATTTGGGTTATTACTCTAGTTATGGTAATTACCTCATTGGCTCGAGATTCTCCTACGTTTTCAAGTGATTATTAAGAGAATCCAAGAGCATTTCGCTTTTAATTGGATGAAATTCTCTAATGCCTACTATAGGTTAAGGGAAACAGTCAAAAGTTTCTACGTTTATGTTAGTAATATGAATTTATTTGATCGGATAGAATTATTAAAACGTTTTGTTCAGGCCTATATACAACAACAGCAGGCTGGCATCCTGCAGGACAATGGAGGTGGTGGTCACCCGGGAGGTCTGGGGGGAGTAGGCACAGGGGTGGGAGGAGGACAGCCTCAAAAGCTAACGTCAGCTTTGAAAAAGCCAGGTAAGGAAATTAAAAACTTAAAGCGTGATCTATAAAGCTAAACTTACTTATGAATGGTTTAACTAGATATCTAATGATTCATCTATCAGGACGTTTGGCTTATACCAAATACATTCCTTAATATGCTAAGGTTGTGGCTCGTTAGTTTAAATTATCCTTTACTATAAAGTAGTAAAGTTTTTTCTCTGAAGATACTTGTTTGAATTGGTTGTACTTTTTAGGAAGCTTTATCAATGTCTTTTGGTGATTTTAGGCTATTTTCATGATCTCCCTTTAAGGCTAGTGTCACATCCAATTCTATAAGACAACAAAACACCATGTAATATAGTCCAAGTACAATATTTTTGATTAAACAATTTTTAAAGTGTAAAATTCTTAATCTATAATACAGCTTGATGTCTGTCCGTCTGTCTGTCCGTCCGTCCTTTAAGATCTCAGTAACCACTGAACCGATCGGATTCTACTCTTCAGGGTATATACCTATTGGTCCTGTGGTGGTTTTAGGCTTTTTTCTTGAGAGGTAGGACACCCCCAACCCCCCCCCCCCTCAAAAAAATTAAAATCTCCCACCCCAAAAAAAAAAATTCTGGGGAAACTACTTCACATAAAATGGCAGCACAAGAAATATCTAATTTTTTTTTTTTTTTTAAATTACCTCTTGGAGCAAAGCCGCTAGTGTTATTATATTTAATTTAAATAGGTTAAGGCTAATTTTATTCAATAGAACATGTGTTATTTTAAAATGTTAAAATAATGATAATATCTAGATTTAAAGATAAAAAACAAGTATAAACTTATTATTGTTGTTATTAAATTTGGTAGATTTTTTTTAGGCATTCTTGGGACATTTTTTAGCTTTGTGGTTTAATTTAGGATAAGAACGAATTTGCTACTTTTTTTTCAATTTATTATCATAAAATATTTTTTTAGCTTTATAGATTGTATCTGTTTAAACTTGAATTTCTAGATCGTTGGTAATTTCTTCCCTCCCCCCTTATAATTTTTTTGTTACAGGTCATAGGCGAGTGTTTTCCCATGGGGGTGAAGCAGCTGGTTCTAGTCAACCCTACAGGTCAACATACAAAACAGATTAAACATAAAATAAATACATTTGTTACCTTTACTTATATAAATATTTTAAGGAATAAAACAATAAACGATAAACTGATTTACACCCTCCAATTATGATATACAAAGTTACCCATACTATAGATTTAGATTATTTATGGAATCCATCCATCACTTCTAGTTTTTGCCAACCAATCAAAAATAATTTTCTAAATTTAAATCCACTTAATTCGATAAGAATTTGTTTAAGAATTTGCAGTCCAATGCCTCCTCCCTTACCTGAGTTTAACTGTAATGTTTGTAATTGTAAAGGCCTGGGCACAATCGGAGCGGCAGCAGAACTGACTTTCTCCTTCCACCCGACCACGAGGAGAGGGAGAGAAAGAAGGCTGGCACAGCTAATCTTGTCAGCAACAGGTATTAATACTGCAGCTCAGTGGTAGTCAAGCTATTTTGCATAATGTCAGGATTATTTAGCCCGTTTGTAAGTAATAGATTTTAATTCTTTTTCTTTAGTTTTTTTTGACTTTGTTTGAGTTCCTTTAATTGGCATGATATTGATCATGAATGCTCTATCTATGTATTGTCTATGGCTAATTTTTAATCTGCATTAACAAAAGTTTAAATATTTTACATAAGGGGGGACAAACTTATTACATCTTACTTTAATTTTTTTCAAGTAATCTATACTAGCTACTCGGTGGGTTACAAGGAAGGGGGTAGCACCTACTAACAGGATCATTATGAGGACAGACAAACATCTAAATATCCTATTTTCCTAAAATTTGATATCTAAACTTGTTTATATATTTGTGTAGACCGTCCATATCATCACACAAGCGTAACCACTCTAGAACTGACAGCATTTCTGGCTTCTTCAGAGGACACAGCAGACAGGTTTCAGTATTTACACTTCTATTAGCGTAGCTACTTTATGATTGGGCTATATCCTACCGTTAAATAAGATTATTCATATCTTTTTCTACATGTTAAATTACTAAATTTTTTTTAATGAAACATATGTATTTTTCTTCTTTACTACTTTTGAACATGATAATTGTATGTTTGAGTTTAAGGAAATACGTTTTTTTTGTCTGAAGATATAAAGATCTTTGAAAATGTTGGTTCGAATTGGTTATACTTTTCAGGGAAGCTTTTTAGTCTTTATGTAAGTTCCTTAACATCTCCACCCATCCCTACAGGCAACGGGTAAAGCCTATAGTGTTTGATGAAATGAGGGAATGACTTTAATTAAAAATAAACTGTACTATCATTTTATAAAATACTAGTTGCTTTGCTTCTAGGGGTAGGGCGGGAAAGGCTAAGATAGCCTAAAACCACCACAAAACATTTAAAAGCTTTCCTGCTGAGTTCAACCAGTTGGGACCAGAATTTTTACTCTCTTTAGCTCCAAATAAAATTTTTTATAATATAGGATACAAATATTGTATGAAAATTTTAGATAAATTAAAAACATTTTCTCATAGTTTTTATTTAGGGGTCTCGAAGTGATTCTATCTACACCTTGAGACAGACTACAACAAATACAAAGGTATATTTATGTTCTTTTCTTTAAAAATTACAGCAGATGGTACAAGGCACTCTTTACAAATAATTTTTGTGATACTATAACATTTTTATGTTTACTATTTAAGTCTAGAATACTAAGCTTAATTCTCATTCTAAATTGTTTTATTAAGTGATCTATACCTAATATTTTTCCCCGTATCGCTTCAAATCAGATTAATATATGGTGGATTAGAACCGGCTCTCAGCCATACTGAAAAACTATGTATAGCATAGTATTACTGACAATTTTCTGCGAATATAAAAATGTCACTATCGGCATCTCGGGGCTAAAAAATGGTTTCAATCTTAAAATTGTACATTTTTATATCCGCGGAAAGCTGTTTATAATACGATGCGATAAAAAGCTATTTTATTTAGAAAAATGTGTTCTTCTGGAACAAGCCAATGCCCGCGGTTGAAGTGGAGAGAAAGCACAGAACTGTTGTTCCTAATCACCTTGTACCTGGATCCCCTAAAGTAAGTAGCGCAGCAATCGGGTCGTGTCAATCCGTACGAGCATTAGCATTGAAGTAACACATTATAGGTTCTGGTTCATGTCTTTGGGTGTTAGCAGTGCAAAACCCCCATTATTGTTTCTTATTACTACGCTGTTTTACTGTTAAAAATTAGTCATATCCTAGTCTCCTAGATGTTTTAATATGATTTTTAATATGTTCTCGGCTAAGCGTATTAAAATTTGATATTGCATTAGTTTATGTGGTTTGTACAATACATCATTATTTAAAGGGACGGTAAATTTTTCGGATCATGGAATGAAAACGAAGTTTCGGGTTTCGACGTATTTTCGCAGCAGTTTTCTTCTACTTATAGCGCCTGCTGGGACTCAAAACCTGCAGGGCCAATTTCCTAACCTATCAAAAAATACTGTGATAATTTGACGAAATCCGCTACTTTGTTTTCTTTCCTTAAGCCAATTTTCTTCTAAGTTAATCTGTTAAAATTCTTTTGTTTTTCAGGATACCGACCATCCAAACAATATTTTCTTGTCAAATAATATTAGAACAACAAAATACACTCTCCTATCGTTTCTACCCAAGAATCTTTTTGAGCAGTTTCATAGGTAAGAAATCTTTTTTTTTTAATTTTCTTTAGTTTTATCCTTAAAAGTGTGTATTATTAGGAAAGAAACTAAAAAAGTATTAATTTTAATATTGCTTGTCACTCCTTTGCAAATAAACAAATAAAAAATCTTTTTACCTAATAATAAAAACATGAATGTTTTATTTTCTTGAATTGCCATATTTCTAATTTTAATTCAAATCTTAAATGTCTTCTAAATACCTTTTGAGCAAATCATAGGTATCAAATCAAAATATCTAGACTTATCTGTATTGTCACCCACGATCAAGGATTCTTTATTTTTAGATTTGCCAACTTGTACTTTCTGTTTATCGTGTTGTTGAACTGGGTGCCTGCCATCAACGCTTTTGGAAAGGAAATCAGTATGCTTCCAGTCATTCTTGTACTTGTTGTTACTGCTATTAAGGTTTGTTATTTCATGATTAGAGTAGAACACTAGAAGGGGAATGGGTTACATAACTGCATGTCCTCATCCCCATGACCTTTTACCGACTCTTAATTAGATCTATGAAAATCAACCAATGGTGTCGGGAATATTAACACAGCAAGTAGCAGAAAACAAATTTTTAGCAGACAAAAAAGGTCCTTGGAAAAGGGGGGCAGGTAGTTATCTGTATATACATCTTTACTACAGATCTGTTATATCATGGTTAATATTAAAGAATACATTTATTACCCTAGATGTACAATCAGCATTAATAATCCGTAAACCTTAAAATAAATTCAAGTAGAAACAGATTTATTAATTAACTTTAAATATAGCTGTCTTGATCATGTGGATTAAACGATAAGAATTGAATTTTTGTAGCCTAATTTGTACACCTTCTTACCAATAATGTAATCTGATTGTCCCTTATCTGTGTTACTATTGGTTCAGTTAGAAGTTGTGTTCATCTGGACTAAACAAAATCTTTCTATGAGTATATTAACTTATTAAGCCTGTGCGTCCAATATTTTCCAAGAAGGGGAAGAGTCGATTCTTAGAGAGATTCCACTGTTGCAATGCCAATTACATAACTAAAGAATGCTTTGGTCCATATTAGGTCACAAAATCTAAATGTAAAGTTAACTATTCTATAATTATTTTTTTAATAATCTTGTAAATATAAAAACATATTTTTTGTAGGATTTATTTGAAGACCGACGAAGATATAATTCTGATAAAAGAGTAAATAATTCCAACTGTAGAGTGTATAACCCGGCCGAGGGGAGGTAAGTGACTTTGTCAAACGCCTTTCTTAAGTCAAAGTTGCGTTAATTTGATTGATTGATTGATCGAACGTTTCTGATAGGCTAAGAAAATTTAGTCTTCAGTGGCATTATAACAGAAATTTTCCACTTGACTGTAAATAAATGTTATTTTAGTGAGAAACTTTTTCAGAAATTTTAAAATCAAAATCTCAATTTTCTTTCACTTTTTAACCAATTTTGTTACATTTAGATTTAACACGATCGTATCAAATGTAAATATAGCGTAAAATGTACGAAAGTAACATATTAGGTTCTCTATATTAAAGTCAAAGTTTTTAAAACTTTTGAAATTCTTAGAAATCTAAACTGTATTTTCTAAGATTACTTTCAATTTCCTTAAAGATTTTACCTTGTTTTGATTTGACTCCCGTTAACTGGGAAATTTGTTTTCAACACAGAGGCGGGTTCTTAAATACAAGGATTATAACATCCATAAAAGCGAAGCTCTGAAATAAAAGGGTAGTAAAAAACGAACAAGAACTGGGATGGTGTTCAAAACTAAAAAGTAGAAAATAATAAACAAAATAATATGTGAACTTGTTGCAAAATTGTGTAAATATAGGATTCTGATTAAGGACATTAAAAAATCAAATGAATAGGATAATTAAATATTAAAGAAAATTGTTACCAAAAAGCTAAAAATCAGCATGTTTAAAATTGAACCCGTTACTTCGTTTTCTTTACATGATCCAATCGATTTTCTAACCTTTTGTCTATGTTACGAATTAACTTATTGGAGTTTTATTTTATTTAAATTTTCAAGGTATGTTGGGAAGAAATGGAAAGAGGTGAGGGTTGGTGACATTGTCCATCTCTCTAATAATGAGATGATCCCTGCAGACATCCTGTTACTTCATTCCAGCGATGCTAATGGTCTCTGCTTTATTGACACCCAGGTAAAACTTTTAGTTTACAAGTATTAGAGAAATTATCCAACGGTTTCTTATAATTACTTTGATGTTTAAATAAAATCAAGATTAAGGCAAATTATCTTCAATATTAAAAGTAGAAAATCATTTCAAATTATTCCTATTTATCGTAATTTATAAAAAAATCTTTTAAAATAACATACAGATTCTACATGTGCGAAAAATAGCAAGCAGTGCTTTGATATGTAGGGTCATTTAAAAAACTTATTAAAAACATGATGTTTTAAGTTTATTTTATTTTTAGAATCTTGATGGTGAAAGTAATTTGAAGCAAAGAGAAATTCCAAGAGGATTCAAGTTTGAGCCTTCAGCTCATTTAAACATTCAGGTAACCTATTAAAATGAAACTCATGAAAAATATCTGAATTGCTTTCCAGTATGGCCTAAAAACTGGTTGAGAACTATATGGAAAATCATATATTGTATCGTATTACAGCCAGTTTTTCACGAATAATAAAATTGTACTAAAAATCTTCGGATTAATACCAGTTTTTTGGCGTGGGCCTTTAGAATTTATCTTCGAATTTTTAATTTTATTGTTCAGGGAAAAATATAATACGATGCGATGCATTGTTTATTTAATTGTAAATCAAAAGAACTTAAGCGGACAAAATCCAAGTCTTAAATAACATTCAATCCTATAAAAAAAAAGAAATGTACTGAAATTCCCATCAAATGCTTGCCTGAAGACACGGTCTTCTCTGAAGATGGGTTCAAAGGGTAATGTATTTTTTTTTTTTTTCTAGGGCCGTATGATATTTCTTATAGTGTTTCATATATCACTCACCCGACCACAATCCGTTTTAAAGAAATTACTTGACAGACTTACGTACACCTATACTTTATTAATTTTTAGGAGCTTAGAGCTAATCTAGAGTGTGATGCGCCTTCTACCAAAATATACAGATTTCATGGAAGCTTAGGTAAGGTTTTATTTTAAAAGGAACTATCCACGAACGAGTGCAAGTGATTCTAAGCACCTTCCAGCTTTTTTTTAATGGATATACCAGGTTTATGTTTCAGATTTGGTTTATCAACTAAAAAGTTGAGATGCCATGGTTTTACCTATTTGTATGAAAAAAACTTTGAAATTTACCTAAATAGTTTTTTTTGATGCAATATCATCAAATACTTTGTTGAGTTCAAAGGACAAAATAAAACGACAAGGCAGAAAAGCATCAAATGCTGTAAATTACAAAAGTACTTTAATTAAACTGTTTACAATATTACAAGTTACCAACCCTTTTCCGAAATAAAAGAAATATACTTTTGTGTCAAAGCTTTTAAAAAATAGTTTGAACTCATAAAAACATTTAATGATATTGCATTTAAAAATGCTTTACTTTTCAATGTATTTTTTCATATAAAAGCATGGTGAAAAATGACTTTTTAGTCGATAAACCAAATATTAAACATACACCTAGTATATTCACTAAAAGAAATACTATGGATCAATGCTGGAAGGTGCTTAGAATCACTTGCTCTCGTTCGTGGATAGTTCCCTTTTAGTCTTAGATCAACATATAATACTTCTTAATCTGTTTTTAGTCCTATCTGATCATGTTTTCTCTCAGTTTTTAACTTCATCTATGCAAACCTGGATAATTTTAAACATTATTTAGATAACCAACCATTTAATTGCACGACCTTTGTCAGGAAGTCCAAACTGTGCAACAGTTTTTTATCTGAATACATTTATTAATTACTTGTTTGACTTTTGTTTTATTAAAAAGCGTTGCTTCTTTTGTATGTTGTAGACCTTGTTAACAATTTCATGTTTTTAGTTCAACCCTGGGGAGAAAGAATTCCAGTTGGGAAGGATAATCTTATCCTGAGAGAATGTATTTTGAAGAATACTGACTATGTCGAGGGTTTAGTTGTTTATGCAGGTTAGTATTTGTAGCAGTATGGCTCACAATCAGATTCAAATTCGGTGGATTCAAACCGGTTCTGAGTTATACTAAATCATCATTTATCTTATTATTGAAAGTTTTCCTTTAAAAAAAGATTTAATCCTTGTTTGTTGGTCCGGGCCTCTGGCCTCGTTGAGGAAAAATCTGGAAATTTTTCTCTAATTTCTCATTTTATTTTCCGAGGAAAACCATTTATAATATGTGATAGATAACTGTTCTAGAATTATGTCTTAATAACCATTTGTTAAACTAAAAAAATGGGGGATGGGTCTTGTAGCTATCTTCCTAAAATCTTAAATTTTGCTTTGATGATGTTATTTGTTGGCATTGGTTGGTGAAAATTTTTCCAGGGATTATTTCTTTTTTTGAGGGGGGGGGGTAAGCTTTTAGTTAACCTTCCCCAAACTAGATTTGGGAAACCAGATTTTCAGTAATTTTTTTGAGAAAAATCTAAACAGTGATACACATACACAGATACCTTACCTCTTTCCTTGCACAATATATTTTGTAGGTCATGAAAGTAAGGCAATGTTAAACAACGGAGGTCCCAGGTATAAACGGTCCAAGCTGGAAAGACAGATCAACACCGAGGTTCTGTACTGTGTACTCATTCTTATCTCACTCTGTTTTGCTGGCGCTGTCGGCTCAGGAATTTTATTTTTCAACAATTATGTTTTTACGAAAAAGGCTGCTATTGCCGATACTTTAAGAAAAACTGACAGACTGACAGACGTACAAACGAACAGACATTATCTACTTTTTATTATAGATTATCATTAAAAGCTGAGTACTACTAGATAATCTAAGCTGATGAAACCTTTGTTTATTTTTATACTATGCTATAAAATTGGTCTTCTAGATATTTTCTCTCTCCAAATCTTGTTGTCAAACTTTATTCTAAAGTCTTAAAAACCTTATGTAAGTAGGTAGGTACTTATTGTTTTTAATTTTTTTTATGAAAATTCATATTTTCTCTGTGATCAAAACTTTGAATATTATGTACCTTCTATTATACAGTGGAAAAAATGTAGTTATCAAAAATGAAATGCCAAAACAGGATTGTGGTTTGACTCTTTTGAAGCGCTTGCCCCCTTTTTGACAGCTGAATCTATAGTAGACATTAATGCACTTTGGGAAGGTAAAAACTTTTTTTAATTTGTTTAAGATAACGAATATTAGATAAGAATCAACTATTTGTGTATTTTCAAGAACCTTAACATTTTCATATTTTAATTCATAGATGCTTTGCTTGATTAACATTGGACCGTTTCTAAAATCAGATGAATGGAATGTTCTGTTAATGACTATAGAGGGTATCCATGAAATAAATTTTAAAACAAGGTTTTAAATCGATAAGACTATTCTAACAAAGTATATGCTTTCAGGTTTCCTAGCTTTCTGGACGTTTATTATCATCCTGCAGATTATTATTCCTCTCTCTTTGTATGTCACCATTGAGTTGACCAAACTTTCTCAGGTAAATAATTAGGGATAGGACTGTAGATGATAAATTTATTTTTCATTAATTTTCATTGTCTTAACTAGCTCATGATTTTGAGAAGGATGATTCATTGCCTCTAAATTTTCCGACTGTCGTAATAGAATAGATATGATACAGTTTTGATCACTTTATTGTAAATAGTCAGTACTATACTAGTGTTTCGGTTTTTTTTCTTTATACCTACTTAAAAATACACTTTAAAAAAACCTAAAACCATCCTCGTAATTAAAACTTGTCCAGGATCATTTTAAGCTTCCCTGAAATAGAGAACTTAATATACCTAAGTTAGCAAGGTCTTCACGGAAATAAAAAAAAACTTGGATTGCTTTAACAATCTTTTTTTTATATTTTGTAGGTGTACTTGATCCACAATGACCCCTTGTTATATGACCACGTGCACGAGAAGCGCGTTGAATGCCGCGCACTCAATATACCTGAAGAATTGGGCCAAGTACAATATATGTTCTGTGATAAGGTAAGGAATTTTGACATTTGTCTAATGAGGTTTTATCCCCGTGAGGAGTAAACATCATTCTTACTTAACCTAAAAAATAAGCATTAAAATAAAAAAATTAAATCTTTTTTAGTTTTAGTGAAATCACAACCATATTATAGGTAGTAGGTACCAATAAAACAAATTAAGAATTTATCTACCTAAACAATTTGTCTTTTTAGACTGGTACCTTGACTGAAAACAAGATGGTTTTCAAGCGTTGCAGCATAGCCGGCAATGATTTCGGGCATAACAGCTTCTCAACACCAGCCAGCTCGAGGTTGGTGAAATTTAATGTAATTCAGCAAGCACAAATAGCGAATTTCCTAAAAGTCAAAGCACAATCAGAGAGGGAGGGGAAATAAAACTGTTAATTACGTTAGTATCCAAAGTTTTATTACAACTTATCTTAGTATTTATCTTAATTAATGATTGGTTGGTTCATTAACAAGCATTGTCCAAACGTTTTTACCAATGCAATGGTCCAATAGAAATGATTAACAGTAATTTTGCTTATATTTATTTGGTATGTATACAATTTATCGCCCAATGTCTTATCCCTTAAGATCCCTGTGGGACAAAATTTAATTACAACCCTCTGACAACTAGACGATGCTTAATTGATTGACGATACCTGCATATTTCAGAGCTGTGATACCTGTTAATCCAAAGCTGGCCGAATATTTGAACGCCATAGAAATCAACAAACTTGTTGAGTCGGACAAGCCTATTCCTCAGGAATACATTCATTGCAGTAAAATAGCCTAAAACCATTCAGGGACTTATGAGTATCTAGTGGCTCTGTGATGGAAGGAGTAGACTTGAGCATTAAAATAGCCTTAAACCATCCTGGGACCTATGTCAAGCTTTTTAAAATATAATAGAACTTAATCGGTTCATTTGTTATCCTAATCTTTGCTACATACAAAAAACCTTACTCATTATATAATAGAATACAACGGAACTCTCTTTCCTTAAATTCTTAGATTTTTTTCTTTTGCTGTGTATTTAAGTTCATTTTATATCGTTTGTCATGATTATAGGCAAACTTCAGTAGATGGTAGAAAATCATAATGTTAACACATCTTCATAATTTAAAGTAGATCAGTTAATTTTTAAATGGGTGTGTAAATTTTGTAGATACGAATAATTTTAATGTTACAAAATGTAAATATTCTATTTTAGTACTAGTGTCTGCGCCCCTAGCATTTAGGTACTCTATGCTCGAAAATTGGAAAGATAGCCCTAAACCATCCCAAGACATAAATATGAAAATAAAACAGCCTAAAACTACACATGAACTATATGTATTATGTAAAGCTTATCTTGAATAAAAAAACCGTTCGGGTCAGTAGTTGTTAAGATCTTAAGCGACAGACAAAAAATCCATCCTACTTTTTTAACAGGATATTTATGACTTTGCCTTGTATTATTCATTCATAATTATTTAATACGTAGCAGACTTAAAGTGAGATACTGCAGGAATAAAAGGGATAAAGAAATTATTCAATAAATCTTAAAATACTAAACAACTAAAATAGATAACTATAATCATATAACATGGGAAAATTGTTTTTCTGATTATAGGGCATAAAAGTGACGTCATTGAATGGTAAGAAAAAATATATGAACATTAAAGAGTGAAATGGTTACTTCATTGGGTATTTTTGGAAAGACTGTCTGCATTTTTCCCCCTATTTAAATTAGAGGAAATAGTGACGTCACTGACACGTACGTCAGATTGTTTATGCATATATTTGTAGAAGGAAGGTATGATATTGACGTCATTGAAAAGAATGTCTGAATGTTTATACCTATATCTCTGTGTATAGGGAAGGTAAAAGATTAACGTCACACTGAGTGCTTGGGAAAAGAATGTCTGAATGTTTATACCTGGTCCTATATCTCTGTGTATAGGGAAGGTAAAAGAGTGACGTCATTGAGTGCTTTGGAAAAGAATGTCTGAATGTTTATACCTATATCTCTGTATAGTTGAGGGTAAAAAAGTGACGTCATTGAGTGCTTTGGAAAAGAATGTCTGAATGTTTATACCTATATCTCTGTATAGCTGAGGGTAAAACAGTGACGTCATTGAGTGCTTGGGAAAAGAATGTCTGAATATATTAATTATTTTACTATCCTCTCTTTTTTTCTCCCATCCCACTCTTACATTTGCATAACAGATTTACTTAGAATGATTGACAACTCAATAAGAGAATTCTTACCAAGGGTATTTATTTGACTAGTAAAGTTTTCTTTAACCTCGAAAAAAAATCAAGGTAATTTACGCATCCCCCAAACCCCATCTTATTAATATTCGTTACAATAATAACAAAACAATATACCTACTAATAACAAAAAGAATAAATAAACAGAAATATACAGGATTACCTACTCTAAATAAATATTTTGTGGTTGTATAAGATGTACCATTATAATTTGACACACAATTATCTATTGTCAATTGAAATGATACATAATAGTAAATGAGGATGAGGGTTAAAGTTTGTATATCTCACTTTTGTTAATCTTTACCTAGTTATGAAATTTTATTGTATATCACCTCTAGTTTTAATGCACTTCAAATCTCCTGCAATTTTTAATTTACTATCCGCGGAAGCTGTCCATAATACGATACGTTAAATAAAATAGTTAGTCGATTTATATTTTCGTAGCTGCCATTATAGAAAAATATCTGGAATGTGAATAATCCCATGACCAATCAATAAGTATCAACTCTAAAAGTCACTTTTTATGTCCGTCTGTTTCATACTGAATTCGCTCTTTATTTATGGACATTGGTTATCCTTGTTTTTGCACCACTTAATTGAATTGCAATGAATGTAGCTGTATCTGTTGCAGGAAAATCTATTAGTTCAGGAATTTTTCTTTCTGCTGGCCGTGTGCAATACTGTTATAGGTAGGATTAAACTTTCAGGGACACAAGGATAGGATATTTGGGGAATAGTCCCTTTCGTGGCAACGCCTCTTAAGGGGCGATTCGTCGTATTTTTAAAATTACTTTTATAGGTTATTTTAGATTAGGTTAGGTTATATTGGGTTAGTCGATTGTCCCACAGGGTTAGGTAATTGGCCCCGCAGGGTTAGAGCCCCCCGCAGGCGATAGAAATAGGAGAAAACCTACACGAAAGGGACTATACCCGATATTTGCAATACGTATTATTAGCGGTTGCGCCCCTAGCATCTAGAGATTATATATTGGAAGGGATATGAAAAGTGAGAAAATAGATTAAAACCATATAAAAATAAAAATTCAAAAACCATTTAGGGCCTATAAGAAGCTTCACTGTAAATGAGATACATATCGGTTCAGTGGTTAGCTAGATCCTTCGCTACAAACAAAAAAAATTACTACTTTATATTATAGAATTATTTTCTCAATTTATTATGACGAAAGATCTCAAAATTCTATATATACCTATTAGGGGAAGAATATTTGGGTTGAACAAATATTTCATAACTATTGTCCTTTCCTCCCTGGATTTTATTGGATTAAACTTAAAGCAGCGTTGCTGCTTTTTAATCAAATACCCCCCCCCCCCCCCCCCTCCGTACTAAATATATTATAAAATTAAAGATTTTGAATTACGACATTACTAGGTACATATTTTTTGTTCAAATCTACTATTTTAGTCGCCAAAAAGCCGCATCGAGACACCATGAACGCGGACGGAATCATCCAAAAGCCGTCTTCGGCGGGTAGTGGGGGAGGCGGGCATCAGAGCGGCACAGATGACGAGAGCACCTTACCCCGTCCCCCCAGAAATTCATTATCGCCCCTGGCAGCTGTTGGACCGCCCGAAAGCTCCCGGGAGGGTTCGCCGTCTCCCCCACCATCCCTGGAGTCGACTGTGTCAAGCACAGCGGGCCTCACCACCCCCCAACAACCGCCACACCAACAAAAACGACCAAAGGAAAAATTAAGCTTTCAATATTATAAATAAACTGATTGAATTATTGTGACTATTTTTGATTGTATTTTATTGTTTACTAGCTGATAGCATTTAGAGACATTAAGTGGGGTACGATATGAGAAAAATAGATAGAACCATGTCAAGGCTTTAATTTAAATAAATAATTCCATCCTAGGATCATTGTTAAGCTTCCCTAAAAAGATGAGCTCAATCCGTTCCTTAGTTTTTGAAATCTTAAGCTTGAGACAAAAAAAACTTTATACTACTTTATGTAATAACTAGCGGCTTCGCCCCTAGCCTCTAGGGGCTTTGCCCCAAGAGGTGATAAAAAAAATTAAGGCGAAATTTGTAAAAAATTAATATTTATTGTTTTTAGTGAGAGAATGTTGCTATTCTTTCATTCAAAATAAATGCTGGAATAAAAAATATTTTTTGAACAAAGGACCAAGGAAATCTTCTGCAAAAAAAAAAAAAAAAAAAAAAAAAAAATGGGGGGGAGATTTTTTTGTTTTTGGGGGGGTTGGGGGTGTCCCACCCCCCAAGAAAATAGCTTAAAACCACCACAGGACCAATAGGTATATACCCTGAAGAGTAGAATCCGATCGGTTCAGTGGTTACCGAGATCTTAAGGGACAGACAGACGGACAGACGGTCAGACGGACAGACATCAAGCTACTTTGTATTATAGATAATTCATGTATAAACACATTTAATTTTTTAACTATTTATTGGTGGAATACATATGTTTCTCTATAAAAATAGATCATCAGTTCCAATTAAGATGTATAAAATAAGAGTTAAAAAGATATATGTCCATGCATTTTGAATCCTTTTTAAAGACTAAATGAGAAAGAAGTGTTAGAAAATTGTGCCCCCTGCGGGGTTTTTTACTGCCTATATCCTCTTGGGGTTGGGGGGGAATTAGCATCTTTATATAAAAAGGGGGAGGTGTTTAAAGGGAATCTTTAAATAGACAAAAATAGGTCATATTTATCATTTGCAGTTTTACAAATTAATACATATTATATAAAAAAAATACTGCTTTGAATATGTTTCACGTCATGCACTTTGAAAGAAGGAACTTTTCTCTGTGTGGACACTTGCTGAAGATTTCATTTCTGGTGTTTAAAGTTTGTAAGTTAGATTTGAAAGCTTTCATTATTTCGAAGCTTTCTGTCAAGCAAAGATTGCATTTTTTGGAATTTTGATTGTAAGGGTTTGCTAGTTTTTCAATTGACCATTCCATTTTATAGTTTGTGTTTTTCTGTCTTTGTGTTTTGATGAAATCAGATAGCTTTGTGCAAGCTGTGTCTTGTGCGAAAGAGGTTTTGTGCCTACTATATCTTTGCTTGAAAGTTGCAGAGGTTAGGCCAATATATTGATGTTGGCTCTGGTCTGAATCTAGTGTCACAGTGGCGTTATAGACCATGTTTGGAAGTTTTGCATTTACCATCCAATGGGCATGTTTGGGGTTGTCTACAGTTGCATCCTTCAATTGTAGGTATTTTGGAATCGCCAAGGATGCGTTTATTGTGAGTAGAAATTATACTCTGCATGTTTGGCATTGTGCTGTAAGAAATCTTGATGGTGTTTCTATTGTAATACTTGTGTAGTTCTGAGCCTGGAGGAAAGTGCTTATCTACTAGTTTTAAAAACTTTTTGGCTATGTTTGTTTTAACTGCAGCGTTGTAGGGAATGGTAAACCAATTAACTTTTCTTTTGCGTTTTTTTCTCGCTGTGTTGGTTGTGTGTTGTGCTTGTTGTTTGTATTGTATGTTGTGCTTGTAGCCTGCTGTTTTCAAGGCCGTATTATACAGGTCCTTTTCTTCATTAAAAAGAGTTTCATTGCTAGACAGATCAGAAATGCGTTTTTCAATCATTAATGGTAATTGCTTAATAATGTTTGGTGGGTGGCAGGATTTTGTGTTGATATAACAAGGTAAATTTGTTTCCTTTCTAAATGGTTTGAAGCAGCCTGTAGTTAGGTTAAGGGTGACATCTAGAAAATTTACAATTTTGATGTTTGTATTGGTTGTGATTTGTAGTTTGTGTGTTTTGAAGAATTTTGTTATATCTTTTCTCAATCTTTCAATTCTTGGACCTGGTAAATTTATTGCAGCCAGTCCATCATCCCTGTAAAGGCCAATGTGTGTTTTAGGGACGAGTTTTTCTAGACCATTTAGAATAAATAGACCTACAAGTTCGGAAATTTCAGCAGAGTCAAATCCTCCCATGGGACATCAAAATCTTCACTGTTGTTTTTGACCCAGGCTTTGTTTGAAGAGAATAAGAAAGTTTTTCTGGCATGCATAATAATGTTGATATCATCTTCAGTTAGGGGGGGGGTTTTAATGCAACCATCTCGTAATCAGTGATTAAATGGCACTTAGAATTCGAATTTCGATCTGAAATTTTGCATGAGTAATCCTTGGTAGGTCTATTTTCCCTAAATCGAACAAAAAGTTGGAAAAGTAACGGCTGGCGGCTGGCAGCTCAGTCGTTTAGCCGTTTTTTGCCTATTTTCAGGGCAAATTCATCATTAATTACGTAGGAATCAACTTTTAAAAACATATTTTGGGTTTAATTCATGGTAAATGATAGCAATAACCATTTTTTAAATTTCTAGTACCAGCTGCTAAACGGCTAGAACCGGCTGAAAACGGCTGGGAGCTGCCAAGAGTATGAAGGGTAGATATGGGTTGTGACGTATCTAGGGGTAGGTTTTTATGGCTGCTGAGCTCAAAAATACTACCAAAAATAGTGGCGGCCCATCCATATGGCAGCGGCCAAGAGTAGAATGAGTAGATAGGGCTTGTGACGTGTGAAGGGGTAGGTTTTTAAGGGTGCTGAGCTCAAAAATACTACCAAAAATAGTGGCGGCCCATCCATATGGCAGCTGGGTAACAGCTGCAGCTCAGCTGGGAGCGGCCAAGAGTAGAATGAGTAGATAGGGCTTGTGACGTGTCTAGGGGTAGGTTTTTATGGGTGCTAAGCTCAAAAATAATACTAAAAATAGTGGCAGCCCATCCATATGGCGGCTGGGTAACAGCTTCAGGTCAGCTGGGAGCAGCCAAGAGTAAAAAGAATAGATAGGGATTGTGAGGTGTCTATGGGTAGGTTTTTATGGGTGCTAAGCTCAAAAAAAACTACCAAAAATAGTAACGGCCCATCCATATGGCAGCCGGGTAACAGCTGCAGCTCAGCTGGGAGTGGCCAAAGGTAGAATGAATAGATAGGGCTTGTGATTTGTCTAGATAGGTTTTTATGAATGCTAAGCTCAAATTACTACCAAAAATAGTGGTGGTCTATCCATATGGTTGCTGGGTAACAGGGGTATGTCTGGGCTCAAAAATACTATCAAAATTAGTGGCGGCCCATCCATAATCCTGATATTGCAGCTTGGTAACAGCTGCAGCTCAGCTGGGAGCAGCCAAGAATAAAATGAGTACATAGGGCTTGTGACGTGTCAAGGGGTAGGTTTTAATGGGTGCTAAGCTCAAAAAAACTACCAAAAATAGTGGTGGCCCATCCATATGGTTGCTGGGTAACAGCTGCAGCTGTGCAGTAAACCGTTGTTTAAGACTCAGCTGTTAGCACTTTTTGGGACTATTAAAGGATAACCAAATATTGAATATTTCAGTATTGATTTAGTTGTTAAACAGCTGAAATTGGCTAAGAACAGTTATCAACAAATAAAAGTAAAAGTTTAAGACATAGGTAGCTTGTGATGTGTGGGGTAAATTTTTATAGGTGTCAAGCATATTAATACTCCCCAAAAATAGTAAGGCCCATCCATATGCATCAGGGTAACGGCTGCTGCTCAGCTGTAGCTGTTACCCAGCGTCCATATGGATGGGATTCACTATTATTGGTAGTATTTTAGAGCTCAACACCCCCATAAAAAGTTAAAAACCTACCCACAGTGAGCCCAGGAATCCAACTTTGTGGAAAAAATTATTTATGCCCAAAATCGAACTTTAGAAAATCAATTTTTTTAAAAGTCCATGTTAAAATTCATCATATTAGAGGAGGTTTGCCATTTTAAAATAATGAAAAATTTTAAAAAATTAAAGTTTTTATGGCCTTCTGAAGTTGTTACCCTGGAATTCACGAAATTTAGATACAAAAATCTCCCAAAAAAAATATTTTTAATTTTTTTTTGTTTTACTTGCCATTTAATCAAATATTAACTTAGGACGTAATGTAATAACATTTTAGAAAGGTTGTGCAATTATCTAACGCTGGATAACAAGAAACAAAATAGTTTTGTAAAAAAAAAACCTCTTGAATCCATATTAAAGAAAGTTGGTGAAAATGCAAAAAAAAAGCACGTTGAATATTTTTTTAAGCTCTGATTCAAATACCTTGATCTTTTTAGCAACGAGGTGAAAATTTTTAGGATGAAGTTCTAGCATTAATTAGGCAATATATAAGAGGATCCCATTGGTCTTATCAACTTTCACTTAGTTGCTTAACCTCTATAGATATTTTTGTAAAGGTCGTTTTAAGCTATTTTTAGTGTATAATCCTTATATAATTTGTTGCCGGATTTCATTATAGAGGAAAATCCTTTTACAGGGTAAAAATCTGGCAAAATGCCTTTCCCAAAAATCATGGCATAAAATTTTCCCACCAGTGGTGGAAAAGTTACAGCACCTCAAAATGGAATTTTACTATGCCCTTGTGTATTGGACCCTGAGGGCCTCCTGGAGGGGCTACCAGAAATCTAAAGGTATCTTTAGAACCACAATGGCCGGCTCTAACTGCAATCAGAAGAAGTCAGAGATAATTGCCGGCCGCCTTCCGTCCTTTAATTGGCGGCAAAGTTAGCACACAAAAAAAATGACAATTTTTTGTCGTGTTTTTTGCACACAGGGCGGCGTGTGTTTGTGGCGCAGCCACGTGTATTACCACTTTTTTGTAGGTCATTCCAAGCCGGATTGGCGGGTGTGCGGCCGGAGGTGGTCTGACCGGCCGTTTTGCCGACAGCCGCAGTTAAGGATTTTTGGCATGCCAGTGTGGCCAGACTGCTTGGCTGACAGGCCTGGGACACATGTCACCTGACACACTGGGCCATTGCCCATCTTTGCTATTTTGCACAATTTTTTTCCCATCACTTCCCTGACCGTGATGGCCATTCAAAGTGGCCTGGGTCAAAATCGACCAAAAACCAACTTTTTGGGGTGATATTTTGACCCCCCAATCATCTAGAGAGGGAGGAAGGGGTAATCTTGTTAATTCTGTAAAAGGTACTATAAAAACCTTTTAATAAAAAAAAAAATTGTTTGATTTGGTTGAAAAATAAGGAAGTTATTAATTTTTTCCACAAAATTGGATTCCTGGGCTCACTGTGCTACCCCTAGAAATGTCACATGCTATATCTACAACATAACTTTTGGCTGTTGATAACTGTTTTCAGACATTATTGGTAGTTTTCAGTGAAATCTAGAAATTAAAAAAGTGTTACTAGTAATATGTCCATGAAATAAAGTTATAATGTTAATTAGGAGAGTTTAATTCTACTGAAATAATAGGTATATTTTTTGATATTCTTCACACATCACAAGCCCTATGTAGTCATTTTACTCTTGGCTGCTCCCAGCTGTTACCACCAAGCTGCAGTATGGATGGGCCGCCATTATTTTTGGAAGTATTTTTGAGCTCAGACCTACCCCTGTTACCCAGCAACCATATGGATGGACCACCACTATTTTTGGTAGTAATTTTGAGCTCAGCATTCATAAAAAACTACCCCTAGACACGTCACAAGCCCTATCTACTCATTCTACTCTTGGCCGCTCCCAGCTGAGTTGCAGCTGTTACCCAGCTGCCATATAGATGAGCCGCCACTATTTTTGGAAGTATTTTTGAGCTCAGCAGCCATAAAAACCTACCTCTAGACACGTCACAAGCCCTATGTACTCATTTTACTCATGGTCTCCCAGCTGAACTGCCGCTGTTACCCAGCTGCCATATGGATGGGCCGCAACTATTTTAGGTAGCATTTTTGAGCTCAGCACCCATAAAAACCTAACCCTAGACGTGTCACAAGCCCTATGTACTCATTCTACTCTTGTCCGCTCCCAGCTGAGCTGCAGCTGTTACCCAGCTGCCATATGGATGAGCCGCCACTATTTTTGGAAGTATTTTTGAGCTCAGCAGCCATAAAAACCTACCCCTAGACACGTCACAAGCCATATCTACCCTTCATACTCTTAACAGCTCCCAGCCGTTTTCAGCCGGTTCTAGCTGTTTAGCAGCTGGTACTAGAAATTTTAAAAATGTTTATTGCTATCATTTACCATGAATTAAACCAAAAATAAGTTTTTAGGTAGCATAAAAACCTACCTCTAGACACATCACATGCCCTATCTACTCATTCTACTCTTGGCCGCTCCCAGCTGACCTGCAGCTGTTACCCAGCTGCCATATGGATGGGCCGCCACTATTTTTGGTAGTATTTTTGAGCTTAGCACCCATAAAAACCTACCCCTAGACACGTCACAAGCCCTATATACTCATTCTACTCTTGGCCGCTCCCAGCTGAGCTGCAGCTGTTACCCAGCTGCCATATGGATGAGCCGCCACTATTTTTGGAAGTATTTTTGAGCTCAGCAGCCATAAAAACCTACCCATAGACACGTCACAAGCCATATCTACCCTTCATACTCTTGGCAGCTCCCAGCCGTTTTCAGCCGGTTCTAGCCGTTTAGCAGCTGGTACTAGAAATTTAAAAAATGGTTATTGCTATCATTTACCATGAATTAAACCAAAAATAAGTTTTTAAAAGTTGATTCCTACGTAATTAATGATGAATTTGCCCTGAAAATAGGCAAAAAACGGCTAAACGGCTGTGCTGCCAGCCGCCAGCCGCTACTTTTCCAACTTTTTGTTCGATTTAGGGAAAATAGACCTACCAAGGATTATTCATGCAAAATTTCAGATCAAAATTCGAATTCTAAGTGCCATTTAATCACTGATTACGAGATGGTTGCATTAAAACCCCCCCCCCTTTGTGTAAATTGTTGAGCAAAGTTAATTGCTTGGTTTACCAGTTCTTTTGTAATGCTTGGGTAGAATGATTCAATGTCAAATTGTAGGAATGTTAGCTGGTGTTTGTTTTTAAGTCCTTTGAACCAGTCTAATGTTTGGTAGGTGTTTTGCCATTGGTTTGAACCTGTTTTTGATTTGACAGTTTTGTTTATTTTGTCAAGAATAGTTTTGCTGATTTTTCCAATTTCCGTTTTGGATGGGTTTATGAGTCTGCATTCAACACGCCCTGGAAAATTTGGTTTGTGGTCTTTGATAGTAATAAAACAAGGTGAGGCTGATAAAATTTCTGCCTTTTCTGCTACATTAAGTTTCTTAGCTATTTGTGCTGCCTCCTTGTTTGTTTGATTGACTTTGTTATTGCTTGACTTTTTATAGTTTTTTGTTATGTTGTTTCTCAGGTGTGTTTTATATGTCTCAACAGGTATGCCATACATATTGGAAGTTTTATCTGCATTGACAATAACTTCTTTGGATTGTTTGATTCTATTACAGTCTTCCTTTAGTTTTTTTTGGAAGTCATTAGCATGTGGGCGGTATTTAATGTTGGCAACTAATTTGACTAAGTCTTTCTTGAAAGGTTCAAGTTTATGGTAGTTAGTGTAGTATGGTACCTTGTTAGTCTTGAAGCCGAAGGATGTTGACTCATTTGTGCTGTCATTTCTTTCCTTGCATTTGAAGTAAAAATCCCAATTTAATCTGTCATAGCCATTGTTAAGTTTGTGTATTACTTCTTTCTCGTACAGGTGACGTGGTGGGATAGGAATGTTTTTTAATGAATAAGGAAAATTGAATTTATTCATTGCTTTGGTTGTGTTTATTGTTTCCTTGAAGAAGAGAGATCTCTGCCACACAGTGAACTGTTGATGGGAGCAGTGTTTATAGCTGGTTTCCAGGAATCACAAGAGTGCTCAATATTCTTAATCACTTGAATAGAGCTTTTAATTATTATATGTATAAACACATTTAATTTTTTAACTATTTATTGGTGGAATACATATGTTTCTCTATAAAAATAGATCATCAGTTCCAATTAAGATGTATAAAATAAGAGTTAAAAAGATATATGTCCATGCATTTTGAATCCTTTTAAAGACTAAATGAGAAAGAAGTGTTAGAAAATTGTGCCCCCTGCGGGGTTTTTTACTGCCTATATCCGTTGTCCTATTAGTTGGATTAACAACTTTGGGGACTTTCATTGAATTTTAATTGGTTGGTTTATTAAGTTAAGTGTCAAAAAGTTTCAACCACTAAATGTAATCTTCAGAAGGGGTAATTTTGTGCATCATCATTGGGGAATTATATTATATCACTTTTTACGCTAAATTTCTACGTCAAATGAAATCGAAGCTTAATTTTTAATTGATATTAGTTTTTGGACTTTCTGCCGGCAGGGGCCCGACCATTGTCCCCAATTCAGTCAAGTCCTGAAACAAGTCCTAATGATTCACCTGCCTCCACCCACAGATCATTAAGGTAGGTTTTCATTTTATTATGTTACTTTTTACTTCATATTTCATTGCTATCAGTATCGCGTCTGACATCTATGGGCTCTGTATCCGAAGAGGGAGCGATTGTGTAGAAAAATAGCGAAAATGTATCCCAAGACTTAAATCTATAAGCCTAAATAAAACTATCCAGGAACCTATGTAAAACTATCCAGAGACCTATGTAAAGGACAACTCAACTGGTTCATTAATCATTATGGACAAGCAAAAATTTTTACTTTTTATAATAGGATAGCTATAATAGATTTTTATAGAGTTAAATCACTGAACTTTTTCTTTGAGTTTACTCTTAATGCAAAAATGTTAAGATGATTTCTAATAAATCAAAGGGGGAGGAGGGGGGGGGGGGGTAAATGCAACCATCTCGTAATCAATGATTAAATGGCACATAGAAACCGAATTTCGTTACGAAACTTGGCATGAGTAATCCTTGATAGGTCTATTTTACCTAAATTGAACAAAAAGTTGGAAAAGTAACGGCTAATGGCTGGCGGCATAGCCGTTTAGTCAATTTTTGGCTATTTTCAGAGCAAATCCGTCACAAAACCTATCTCCACATAATACTCTGGTACTAGAAATTAAAAAAAAAGGTTTTTGGTATCATTTAACATGATTTAAAGCAAAAATATGTTTTAAAAAGTTGATTCCTACGTGATTTATGACAGATTTGCCCTAAAAATAGCAAAAAAAAACAGGCTAAACGGCTGAGCTGTTAGCCGTTACTTTTTCAACTTTTTGTTCAATTTAGGGAAAATAGACCTACCAAGGATTACTCATGCCAAGTTTTGTAAAGAAATTCGGATTCTAAATTGCTTGCAAAACAGCTTAAATAAGGAATTATTTTTAAGAAGATACTTACATTTTTAGAACTTCATTATAGAGATACTTCGCTTGTAACATTGTAGGTACTTTGTTGTCCTAGGAATCAATACTCCAAAAATCAGATCAATCGGAAAATTATATCACATTAAAATTTGTTGTTGAAAAAGTTAAAAATCAACATGCTCCACGGACTTTCTGGTAACGATTATAGAGTTGCTACGCTTTATAAATCGTACTTAACTACTACAGGAATCACCATGCAAAGTTTGAAATCGATTGGACAATTCTAACATGATTAATTCACAAAAAAGCTATCCGTTCCATATTCATATATGAATTGAATAGATATGAATGTAAGATAAAACATTTATTCATTTTAGTTTTCTTTCATAAAACCTTTTTCTTTGTTTCTTTAATTAACAATAAATTCAAGGAAAATTTGCGTTGTATTTTAACAAGGATGAAAAAACCTTAATAGCGAGACCCTTTTTTCAACAATTTTAACCTAACATGAAATTTTTTATTTAGTTCTTTTTGAGAAGATTTGAAATATCTCAATAAAAATAAGTTTTACATTTTTAAAAAATTCTCAAGACAAGGAACTTGGTTTATTTTTAAATGGGTTTAAAAAAATCATAATAGTTGGGGGAAAAATATATTTTCCTCAGATGCCCTAACCCCGGTATGATTATTTGTACAATATACTGTTTGTTTATACTGGAGAGGGAGATGTTACATGAAGAAAAAATATTTTTTTTCCCACTGCATAATATTTGCTATTTCTCGCATCGTATTATAAACGGCTTTCCGCGGATATAGAATGTACAATTGATAAATTAAAACTAGTTTTTTAGCCCCGAGGTGCCGAAGGCACCGGCTAAAAAAACTGGTTTTAATCTTGTGATTGTACATTTTTATATTCGTAGAAAGCTGGATATAATGCGATGCTAGACATAGTTTTTTCGTATGGATGAGAACCGGTTCCTATCCACCGGATTCGAATGAATACGAGAAAACAATTTCTAATACAGTTAAGAAATACATATTTTTGTAAACAAACCATACAGTCGGACAAACAAAAATCTAAAATTGTTTTAAAAGCAAGGTGCTGAATATGAAAGTACTTACATTTTAAGGCCTAAATATAGAGATGATAAGCTTGTAACATTATTTCCTATCAGCTTAGAATTGACCATTTTAAATTGTACTGTTTAAATGTTCAAGGTTTGAAATTAGTAGCACAATTCTAACTTGATTAAATTTGATCATTACAATTTGATTTGACGGATGAATGGATCAAACTTAATGTAGAAAGCATTTTGACAGATTTTAGTAGAATAAAAATACCAAATAGTTTTCTTGAGTTAACAAATCCCTGTCCATATATTTGTTTGTTGGTATTGGTTCAGCTTAATTATTGCAAATATGTTTTATTATTCTCCATACAATTTGTAAGTATACAGGAATAGGTAAATGGAGAAATTCATACATAAATTGTTTAAGGAATGGTATGAAAAAATTCTTATTTTGAAACAAATTCAATTTTTGCAGAGAAACGTTATAGCTTCTTTTGATCGTCTGTCCGCCGCTCGTGTCTCTAAGATAAATATGTGATTTCATTTTCATGGATATTATTTAATTTTCTTGTGAAGATTTATATTGATTTCTAAAGAGCATATAACTCACATTGTCAGGCCGTTTGTTTGGAAAAACAAAGGCTTTTATTCATTTTTTCTATGTATATAAGGACTTTCCAGTATGGCTCCGAAACCGATTAATATCTGTCGAATTAGAACCGGTTTTCAGCCTAACTGAAAAATCATGTACAGCATTGTATTACAGACAATTTTCAACGAATATTAAAATATAAATCATAAAACTAATACGAGTTTTGCTAGTCCGGGCCGTGAGCTCCCTCTGGGCTAACAAAACTGGTTTTAATATTTTTTTTAATTTTAATATCCGCGGAAAGCTGACAATAAATAACTAATAATCGTTACAATTAGTGTTAAATTAGTCATCAAATTTTAATTTTGAAAAAGTTTTGCTTGCAAAATCAATTTGCTCATTTACTGAAACCTTTATCCTTGGTATAATCTCTCTCTGCAATCAGCCTAATAACCTTTTCTCTTCTTATGCACTTGTTATTGGTTTTACTGTTCTATTTATACATTATTTTCTTCTAGATTTTATTATTAGATACACTATTGTCTAAAGTAGCTGTAATTAAAACCAACAAATGAATTAATTCAAATCTTGCCCCCCCCCCCCTAATTTCTCCCAATTTTTTTTCGACTATCATAATATTCACTGCTATACCATGAAAAAATACCTGGAATCAAATATTAAACTACTAATGAAGTAATTGTTCAATTTAATGCCAGACAAAAAGGATTGTTTTTTAATGAGCAAAAATAGCAAAGGCAAGATCATTAATGAGACTAAATGTATTGTTTAAAAATGCTGCACTGCATATGAAGATATTGCATTTTCAACTGGGTAGCAAATTGGAAATATTCCAGTTTTTAACAATGTAATATTATTTTTCTGTGGCAGACTGCAAAGTGAAAGGCAAATGGTATGATTTCTGATTTAATATTTATCTAAATTTGCATGGTTTATTAAATTAATTTGAAAATTGTATTATTTCATTTGTTTAGGTTGTCGGCTATTTTGAACCCGTTGTCAAGACTAACATCCTACTATTCCAGCACATCTTTGAGGTAAATAGATAAATTAAGTGGAAAGAAGTAGGATTGTTGGGGAGGGGACATTAGGCTGTTTATTACATTATGATTAGTCCCCAAAGTTTTATAATAACTGTTTCTTATTCGTTTGACTTTTATTGAATTCTGATTGGTTGGTTCAGGAAGTTGAGTGTCAAAAAGTTTCATCCGCTAATTTTAATCTACAGAAGGGGTAATTTTGTGTATGATCATTGGGGATGTACATCTATTTAGCACCATTGTCTTATCCCTTTAGACCCCTGAGAATTGTTAAGATTGAAGTGGAAGATATCTTCACGAAACTCAACATTATTTTAATTTCAGCAAAGTTTCAAGATCTAACACACCAACTCCCGGTGAAATTCGGCCAATTTACGAAGCAGAATCACCTGATGAACTGGCCCTGGTGGATGCCGCGTATGCTTATAATATCAAGCTCATACACAGGTATCAATTATAAAATTCGCCATGCTAGATGCCTTTTATGCTTGTGATATCAAGCCCTTAGATCGCTATTGTCAATCAATCAATCACAAAACACGCTATGCTAGATGCCGCGTATGCTTATAATATCAAGCTCTTACACAAGTATAGTTAATTGTTCTCCTGCTTAATGCAACGTTTGCTTATGATATCATGCTATGAGAATAGTTTATCAATAAATATAAAGATAATCCATGTCCGATGCCATGTATAGTGTATACTATTGATGTCTTGCTTTTAAATAGGTACAGTCAACTAATATTTAATAAGACCCTCGCTCTTCCTCGTATCATGTATGCATACAGCATAGTCAATCAATCAATCATTTGTTCTCTTATTGCCGCGTACACTTATAATATTAATTTCATTATAGGGCTCCACAGCATGTAACTGTACAATTACCAGGAGACAAGGAATCTAATTACCAGGTATTTTTATAAGATTTTGGATTTATTTACACAGTAAAGTTATTTTCAAGGGTATGAAGTTTAGCACTCTAGTGTTTGTTTTCTCTAGTTACTAAGAATTAGGTTTTATAGATTGAAACTTTACCTTCAGCCATGTACAGATTAAACTGTGATGACTTCTAATTGTACAAAAACACGGTTGACAACATCCATAAAAGGGTATCTCTGAAACGGTAGGAAAAACTAACATTAATACGTGTAGATAGAGTGTCAGAACTGAATAAGCAGAATATTAATGGATAACAAAATTGTAAGTAAATACAGGATACTGTTTAAGGATATATTTGATTTAAATAAATTGGTTATAGAGATGCTTCGCTTGTAACATTGTACCTTGTTGAAATAAGAATCACATTCCAAAATCAGATGAATAGGATATATAATAATTTATGTACGAAAAAGTAAAAAAAAAATCAGCATGTTTTAAACGAATTTTCTGTTTTTAAAAAATCTAATAGTAAGTTAATATAAATGAGCTAGTTAGTTTCTGTAATGGAACTTATATTAACTTATTAATATTTTTTTATTATTTTAGATTTTACACATTTTACCATTTGACTCTATAAGAAAGCGAATGTCAATAGTGTTGAAGAATCCGACTTCAGGCAATTTTTATAGTCAATCTTTAAAAAAAAAACATGATCTCTTATATACGCCAAAATTATGACAGGTTAAAATTGTCGTAAATTTAGTTTACATTTTCCCCGGTAATTTATTGGTTAGTCCGTTTATACAGTAGGACAGGAGGGGATATGGTAAAGGAGGGGGGGGGGGGGTCGTTATTTTAGCCCGCTACAAGTCTCACTTTATTAGAGAACATGATAATCTGTTTTAAGATCCGAATAATGATAAATCCATTCATAATTGTCATAATTTTTTTAATGCCGTGGTGTTTAAAATAAACATTACTCACTCTTAGATGAATTATTATCTGAAAACAACATATATCAACATAGGATTATTATTATATAACAGTTTAGAAAAGTATTTTGTTGATTTTTCAAATTAAACCTGATATAATTCAATTACATATAGAAGGGCTCGACAGCCATTCATAAACTGTCAGTCAGTTTATTACTACCTAAAAAATTTAAATTAAAGGATGAATTGCAGTATTACAAACAAACTGACTTAAAATGATAAAACATCAATTTCTCTTGGTTCCTATGCGTAGCTGCCGAGCCCTGGGACTCAGTTAAGAATTTGAAACTCTATGTCCTGAATAATATTTTTGTCTGGTCAGATTAATCCTCCCACAAGAATTTTGACACGTATATTTAAAAACAAACAGTAGTAAAAAAAAGGCACAAGTTTAAGTTAAACTGAATCAAATGTCAAAAATATTGGTATGGGGGAGAGGGGAGAGTGTTACTTTATAACAAACTAGCGGCTTCGCCCCTAGCCTCTAGGGGCTTTGCCCCAAGAGATGATAAAAAAGTTAAGGTGAAATTAAAAAAAAAAAAATAAGAAGGACCAAGGATATCTCCTTTTTTTTGTTTTTTTGAGGGGGTTGGGGGTGTCCCACCCCCCAAGAAAATAACCTAAAACCACCACAGGACCAATAGGTATATACCCAGAAGAGGAGAATCCGATCGGTTTAGTGGTTACCGAGATCTTAAGGGAATAACAGACAGACGGACAGACAGACGGATAGAGATCAAGCTACTTTGTATTATAGATTTATGAAATTGTCATGCCACGTTTGAATTGCTTGAAATTGGCCATTAATTTTTTGTTATTGATATGCAAGGATTTAAAAATAGGGGTATGGTCCCTTAAGGGGCGTTTCGTCCTATTTTCACAGTAGCCTTTGATATGTTATTTTAGGTTAGGTTAGGTTATGTGATTGCACCGCAGGGTTAGGCAATTGCCCCCCCCCCCCCTTACAATTTAAAAGCCCCCCACAGGGGCTAGAAATGGGAGAAAATCGACTGTAAAAATACGACGAAACGCCCCTCAAAAAGGCGTTGTCATGAAAGGGACTAAATCCAAAAAAAGATTAGCCAAAAAAGTTTTACTATCCTTGTCTGTGAATACTATTTATTTCTAGAAAATATGTTTCTCAATCCCTACTTCGCTTCTAACTTACATGATAATATGAAAATATTTTTCATGCCTACTTGTGTTAGGTTTTTGGGTTTATTTAGAAGATAAGTTAATTAGGGGGGGGGGGGGGGTTAATGCAACCATTTCGTAATCAATGCGCAAATGGCACTTAGAATTCGACACTAGATCGAATATAATAAATATTGACTATAAAGATGAAATAAAAAAATAGGCGGAGTAACATTATACTGTAAAGGCGCAGATTCAAGCATGTTTCCAAGACTTTCTAGACCAAGAAATCAGGTAAAAGATATGGATAGATCAATCTTTATGTTAAGTAACCGCTGGACCGATATGGTTCTCCTTTACATTGTAGCTTCATATATGTTTTAGGAAGGTTTGTAACTTTTTTGGGGGGATGGTACCAGTATACCACCTTTCCAAGATAAATTGCCCCTAGAAAAAATGATTCCCAAAAAATTAAAACCTTTTTCTTTTAAAACTACATTTAAAGTGGGGAGGGGTCGACTTCCCCCTCAAGGGCCTTTAGAGGCCTCTAGAGGAGGTAGCCGCTAGTGGTATCGAACCTTAAACAGCAAGGATGTATTATGGAACAGAGGATTCTTAGTTTTAAAATATGGTGAAACGTTTTGAATTAATTTTAAGAAAGCTGTTGAATATCCAATCTAAAACATGTACCTACCGATTTTTATTTAGATTTTGACATGTTTTTTTTGACAATTCCACAATTCATAGATAAATTTTTATCAAATCTTTTTGAACTTTAACTGTATTTTAATAAAATAATATTTTAACTGAATATTTTTAAGATTATTATTTCTTGATAAATTTAGCTTTTATGATTTTCTTTGAATAATTTTGCTTAATACTGAAAAAAATGTATTTACTGTTGATCCAGCGGCTAGCAAGATCCTTCAATACACTCAGATAGACTTACTTTATTTACTTTAGTTACTTTTATATAAGGATAAATAGAGTTAATTTTTTGTATATATGAGTATAATGCAATTATGAATATTTTTTTTATGGTGTACGAATAATTTTCTGATAAAACAGTTCTTGATAAATTTCCCTAGAACTAGCATAGTGTGGACACATTTCCACAAATGCATCACATTTGCCTACAATTCTAACCGTATAATATTACTGCAGCATGAAATATTCGCTCAGTTTACGGTAAAAATATTCCTGTTATATCCAAAAATCCATGAACTTAAAAGCCTGCTTACGGCCTTACAGAATGTAAAGCTTATAATCGCGTAACCAAAAATAGTGGCCGCCCATCCATATGGCAGCTGGGTAACAGCTGCAGCTCAGCTGGGAGCGGCCAAGAGTAGAATGAGTAGATAGGGCTTGTGACGTGTCTAGGGTTAGGTTTTTATGGGTGCTGAGCTCAAAAATACTACCAAAAATAGTGGCGGCCCATCCATATGGCAGCTGGGTAACAGCTGCAGCTCAGCTGGGAGCGGCCAAGAGTAGAATGAGTAGATTGGGCTTGTGACGTGTCTAGGGGTAGGTTTATATGGGTTCTAAGCTCAAAAATACTACCAAAAATAGTGGCGGCCCCTACATTTGGCGGCTGGGTAACAGCTGCATCTCAGCTGAAAGCGGCCAAGAATAGAATGAGTACATAGGGCTTGTGACGTGTCTAGGGGTAGGTTTTTATGGGTGCTGAGCTCAAAAATGCTACCGAAATTAGTAATGGCCTTCCATATGGCAGCTGGGTAACAGCTGCAGCTCAGCTGGGAGCGGCCAAGAGTAGAATGAGTAGATAGGGATTGTGATGTGTCTAGGGGTAGGTTTTTATGTGTGCTAAGCTCAAAAAAAACTACCAAAAATAGAGGCAGCCCATCCATATGGCAGCCGGGTAACAGCTGCAGCTCAGCTTGGAGTGGCCAAGGGTAGAATGAGAAGATAGGGCTTGTGATGTGTCTAGGGGTAGGTTTTTATGAATGCTGAGCTCAAATTTACTACCAAAAATAGTGGTGGTCCATCCATATGGTTGCTGGGTAACAGGGGTAGGTCTGAGCTCAAAAATACTACCAAAAATAGTGGCGGCCCATCCATATTGCAGCTTTGTAACAGCTGCAGCTCAGCTGGAAGCAGCCAAGGGTAAAATGGGTACATAGGGCTTGTGACGTGTCAAGGGGTAGGTTTAAATGGGTGCTAAGCTCTAAAAAAACACCAAAAATAGTGGATGCCCATCCATATGGTTGCTGGGTAACAGCTGCAGCTGTGCAGTAAGCTGTTGTTTGTGCTATAGGCACTTTTTGGGACTATTGAAGGATAACCAAATATTGAATATTTCAGTATTGATTTAGTTGTTAAACAGCTGAAATTGGCTGAGAACAGTTACCAACAGATAAAGGTAAAAGTTTAAGACAAAGCTTGTGATGTGTGGGGTAAATTTTTATAGGTGCCAAGCTTATTAATACTCCCCAAAAATAGAAAGGCCCATCCATATGGCATCAAGGTAACGGCTGCTGCTCAGCTGTAGCTGTTACCCAGCGGCCATATGGATGGGCCCCAACTATTATTGGTAGTGTTTTTGAGCTCAACACCCCCATAAAAAGTTAAAAACCTACTCCTAGAAATTTTACATGCTATATCTACAACATATACTTTTGGCTGTTGATAACTGTTTTCAGACGTTATTGGTAGTTTTCAGTGAAATCTAGAAATTAAAAAACTGTTACTAGTAATATGTCCATGAAATGAAGTTATAATGTTAATTGGGATAAGTTTAATTCTACTGAAATAATAAATTTTGTGATATTCTTCACACGTCACAAGCCCTCTATAATGTACTCATTTTACTCTTGGCTGCTCCCAGCTGTGCTGCAGCTGTTACCAAGCTGCAATATGGATGGGCCGCCACTATTTTTGGTAGTATTTTTAAGCTCAGACCTACCCCTGTTACCCAGCAACCATATGGATGGACCACCACTATTTTTGGTAGTAATTTTGAGCTCAGCATTAATAAAAACCTACCCCTAGACACATCACAAGCCCTATCTTCTCATTCTACTCTTGGCCACTCCCAGCAGAGCTACAGCTGTTACCCAGCTGCCATATGGATTGGCCGCCACTATTTTTGGTAGTATTTTTGTGGTCAGCACCCATAAAAACCTACCTCTAGACACGTCACACGCCCTATGTACTCATTCTACTCTTGGTCTCACAGCTGAGCTGCAGCTGTTACCCAGCTGCCATATGGATGGGCTGCCACTATTTTAGGTAGCATTTTTGAGCTCAGCACCCATAATAACCTAACCCTAGACATGTCACAAGCCCTATGTACTCATTCTACTCTTGGCCACTCCCAGCTGAGCTGCAGCTTTTACCCAGCTGCCATATGGATGAGCCGCCACTATTTTTGGTAGTATTTTTGAGTTCAGCACCCATAAAAACCTACCCCTAGACACATCACAAGCCCTATGTACTCATTCTACTCTTGTCCGCTCCCAGCTGAGCTGCAGCTGTTACCCAGCTGCCATATGGATGGGCTGCCATTATTTTTGGTAGTATTTTTGAGCTCAGCACCCATAAAAACCTGCCCCTAGACACGTCACAAGCCTTATCTACTTATTCTACTCTTGGCCGCTCCCAGCTGAGCTGCAGCTGTTACCCAGCTGCCATATGGATGGGCAGCCACTATTTTTGGAAGTATTTTTGAGCTCAGCAGCCATAAAAACCTACCCCTAGACACGTCACAAGCCATATCTACCATTCATACTCTTTGCAGCTCCCAGCCGTTTTCAGCCGGTTCTAGCCGTTTAGCAGCTGGTACTAGAAATTTAAAAAATGGTTATTGCTATCATTTACCATGAATAAAACCAAAAATAAGTTTTTAAAAGTTGATTCCTACGTAATTAATGATGAATTTGCCCTGAAAATAGTCAAAAAACAGCTAAACGGCTGAGCTGCCAGCCGCCAGCCGCTATTTTTCCAACTTTTTGTTCATTTTAGGGAAAATAGACCTACCAAGGATTACTCATGCAAAATTTCAGATCGAAATTCGAATTCTAAGTACCATTTAATCACTGATTACGAGATGGTTGCATTAAAACCCCCCCTTTTATATCAGCCATTACTCAATAATGCACAGTTATCAAGCAGTGCACAGAAAATGCGAAAAAAACTTATCTAACGCGTTTTCCCTTCAATGAAGCTTTCTTATACATCATTGGATCTTGGCTATTTCAGATTATTTATAGTCCTTTTTTTACCGCGAACTACATTAGAACTAAATATTCTTTACCTCATAATACAATCTAATCAATGAAAAACTATATTTTATTACCATTTAGGCCTTTAAAAATAATGCGAATGTAATAATATGCGAAGGCAAATGCACACCATCTGGCAAATATAATCACTTTAGGGTTTCTCTTTCACTAAATGTCATTTTAAAGGCTTCAAATCTTATCTTTTTGATGCTTTTTGAAATTTAATATTGAACGCACTGGATATATCTAACATTTCATTGTGTACTAAATTGAGTCATTTTCAATTATTAAGGCCCCTTAGTAACATTACAGAATGTTAGAACAATAAAGTTAGAGAATAGAGGGAGCAAGGGTACATGACTATATAGAACTATCGCAAAGACCTACCAACATAATCCCATTGCTCAAGAAATTTGACAGCTTAGACTCCTAAAATGGCTGAGTTTTATACAGGGTTTTTCATTTTTAGAAACAATACCCTAACTATAAAATTTATTATGTATTTGTGTTTGTCCTTTATAGATAATGCATAATCTTAAAATTAATAAAGTAAAAAAAAAACAATTTTGGCGTTGTCAAAAAATTATAAAATCGTAAAAATCTGGATAGTAATTTGATTACAAGCTGTCTTGAGTACAATTATTTCGGAAAGTAGAGATTATTTGCATTTTTTATACTAACAATATTAAAGTTCAAGTTAACAGCACTATAGATTTAATTTGTTTTTAAAAATATATTTCTTTTTTTAGGAGGCTTTTAAATCTTTATCTTAGTACTAGATAGATAACTTTCTTCCTTGCAACTTTCCTAAATAGTTTAACCGTCCATAGCAATGTGAACTGAACCAGAGCGCATGTCTGTGTATATGTCATATTTAGTAGCGAAGCTACTCTATAATTCACTTTGTCTATCCATCAGAAAGTCCGGATTTTTTTCCAATGAACTTGTAATTAAAATCAATCTGTATTTGCCTTTTATAAAAGGATATTACATCCTAATAAACATATGTAAATTATTTCAAATTGTAGCTCATTTATGACACTATACATGCTAAACTCTGCTTTTACAGTTACCAAATGAATGTAATTATTTTAAATTCCTGAAAATCATAAAAATCTGTAAATTGCTATATACATTTTCAATATTTCATGCAATAAGTCAACTGATTTTTGAAAGACATATTTGTTAAATGTTGCTAAACTTGATATCATCATCCTTGTTAGAATGTACTATAGTATTTGAATAAAAAATGTATTATTATTTTTTGAAGCTAGCTTTTTAATAATTACATTTAAATTCTGTTAGATTTACTGATAATTATCGTATAATAATTTTTTGCTTATTTTCAAGGTCTTAATATTCTAATTATATATACATTATTATGTTTAATAAGAAAATTCCGACATTAATCTTAGGTTATTTTTTAAAAAAATTGCTATCTTTGAAGTAAATATTCAAATAAAATTACACAGTACAAATAATAAAAAACAGGTTTTGCTTACAAAACACAATCAAATTAATGGAAACACTTTTGAAAAAATGGCATTGATTTTAAATGATAAATATGCTCTAAATTTTTACAAAAATTAGGCAAACATTTATTTTTTGTCGTTATAATCTTATTCTTATACTATTATTTACAAATAGTTTTACACTAAAATCTTTTGATTTAATTGTTTTAACTCTTGTACATTAGGTCACATGACTTTAATTAATAATAGTGGTCCCCCAAATCCTTATACCAAAATATATGGTGGTTTTGATTAATTAGTAAAGTTCCTTCAAATCTTATTCCAATGACAGCTTATGAGCTTTCTAGCAGCTAAGTGAGAAAGCAAAATTTTTATCGATAAACAACCTTCTGCAGCGTCATGGGTCTTTGATAAGATAAAATGGTTTCATAGCTATTTATCACTCTATATATATTACTTTAATGTTAGAACGTACAGAGGGAGTACATGACCACTAAATAACAAAAAAATCTCCCCTCCCCATCACCCTTCCGGGAATAAAATTTTATGTTTCTAATTTGATATAAACCCCGAACCACTTCATTATGCAATCTACATTTTCCTGGATATTTTGTCTACGGTAGTCCATAAGTGTACAGCTTTACAGTACATTGTTTCTATTTGTTAAAGCAACATGTATGATAAAAGAAAAAGATTCTGTTTAAAGTAAAATGCTTATATTTCAATCAAAATCTATATTTTTGTATTTTTTACCGATCCACTTCATTATGCAAATCAAAAGAAAATCAATGAGAAAACGTTTGTTTTGCCCTTTTCTCCACTTTTAAAAATTAATTCTGATAAAATAACAATTTTTTAAGGGATTTATGCATTAATTATAATGAAAAACAGTTTAAGGTAGATTTTATTGATTTTTCTAAATAAGAAATAATTGAAAAAAAGAAATTCTATCCTTATCACTTTAGAGGACAGCTGCCGACCCCCAGTCTTATGGATGAAGCTAAATACATGTAAAAAATAAAAATTTGCCTGAATAGTATACAAAATTTTTTTTTGATGTGTTAAAAAAATCCATTTTAAAATCTTGATTTTGAGGATGATGGCCTTTAAGATGCTCTTACTGGTGGTGATGGTGAGCTAAATGTTATCAAAGTGCATGCCCTTGAAGAAAACTTATTTATTGAACTATGATCCAATTTTTGTAGTCATAGCAGCCTCCAGCCAAGCAATATTAAAAAAGAAAAAAATTGCAATTTTAATTACTAAAATTCATAAACATAAGGAAAAAGGATAAGAGGATGAATACTCACCCCTTTTTCATGGTAAAATACTACTTCCCCATCCCTAAATTTAGAAGCAGACGAAAATCAAAAACCGCCCAGGGCTTTTTGTAAGTCAATCATAAATAATAATGTGAATACAAAGAAAAGCGATATTTAGCAAACAGCCGTGGGCGGTCAGAATCAGCTGAATGTTTATTATGAAAAAAATTTCCCCCTTTTTAGAAATAGAAGGATTCATCTTTCATGAACAAATTTTTTTAAATAAAAATAAAATTCTATGTAATTTTTAATTAAAACATTAAAACGAAAATATCTAATCTAATATTCTTGCCCTAAATATGGAAATAGTAAAAAGTAAAAAAATATTTTTTTTAATAATTTTTAATCCTCCCATTTGAAAAGTAGTGGAATAGCAATAAATTTTAGCGCGGCAACAGCGCTAAGTAGGCCTCTAGGCCCACTGCCTATTTTCGTCTTCTAGTTGCTTCGATTCCTCTCTTTTATTTTTTTCTCTATGTTCATAAAGTAAATAAAGTAGTTTTTAGATAATGGTTATATTTCATGTCGAGAGGCTCCACTGGAGGCTGCTATGGCTACAAAAAATGGTACATAGGTTAATAGACAAGTTGTTGTAATGGTCATGTACTTAGATAACATTTAGCTCACCTTCACCACCAGTAAGAGCATCTTAAAGGCCATCATCCTCAAAATCAAGATTTTAAATGGATTTTTTTAACACATCAAAAAACATTTTTTGTATACTTTTCAGGGTAATTTTTATCTTTAACATGTATTTAGCTTCATCCATAAGACTGGAGGTCAGCAGCTGTCCTCTAAAGTGATAAGGATAGAATTTTTTTTTCTCAATTATTTCTTATTTAGAAAAATCATTAAAATCTACCTTAAACTGTTTTTCATTATAATTAATGAATAAATCCCTTAAAAAATTGTTATTTTATCAGAATCATTTTTTAAAAGTGGAGAAAAGTGCAAAACAAACGTTTTCTCATTGATTTTCTTTTGATTTGCATAATGACGTGGATCGGTAAAAAATAAAAAAATATAGATTTTAATTGAAATATAAGCATTTTACTTTAAAAAGACTTTTTTTCTTTTATCATACGTGTTGCTTTACCAAATAGAAACAATGTACTGTAAAGCTGTACACTTATGGACTACCGTAGACAAAATATCCAGGAAAATGTAGATTGCATAATGAAGTGGTTCGGGGTTGAAATGACAAAATATAATAAAAAATCAGGATTCTTTAGGGATCAGACCATAGACGATAAATAAGAGAATTTTTTTTATATAAAACCTTGGGAACTAATTCAATTTACGGTCAAATGCCCACTTATCTCTCTGGATTATAACATATAAGATTTAAGCATCAGGAATTAAATTAATAAAACTGTTTGACGCATTTCACTTATTTTTCCTTTTTATTTTTAACTTAAAATTGTCAATAATATCCGGTAGAAAAAGAATGAATTAACGATTTTCGTCAAAGTTCTATTATACTTGATCAAAGTGTGATCTTCTATTATGTCTTTTTCAATTTTTAAGAATAAGGACACATGTGAAGCTTCCCTAAAAAAGTAGAACTTTATCAGTTCAGTAGTTATTTAAATCATAAGTTTTAGACAAAAAATTAAAGAACCCAAGTAGGATCATAGTAAGAGGTCTGAATAACTAGGCCAAAGTCTGAATATGACTATCAAGTCTTTTCTTGAATGTATGTAGATAAAGTCACGGCCTTTTTCACATGAACAGGAAGATCATTCCAGAACTTAGCTGCTCTAACACTGAATATATTTCTGGATAGTTCTGTTCTTTTCACTGGAATCTGAAAGCTTATCACTCCATGGTCAGAATTTATGGCTCTTGTGTGTGGCTATTTTCGTTCACTATCTGAAACCATAATCATTTGATATTTTATTTAGGAAGAAGAGTCTTTATTAGATACAACCCAAAGAAACCTGGACAACTACAGTCAACAAGGCCTTAGAGTCTTGGTCATGGCTAAAAGGTTCGTAATTTTTGGCGCCTAAGTGTAAAAGCGTTTTTTTCTCTTTTTTTTCCAATAATTCCCTAAAAACCTTAAACTACTTACATAGATTCAAGAAAGTATGTAGAATATATGTGGATATTATGACAGTGAATTTTTTTGGTCAATTTAGGTTGCCATTTATAGGTCAGTTCGTAGGGGGGTTTAGGATGGGGAAGATCGTTATTTTAGCTCGCTACAAGTTTCACTTTATCAGAGAACATGAAAATCTGATTTAAAATTCAAGTAATATGTAAGATTCAAGACAATGTTTTTTAGAAAAGACTTTTTGACAAAATTTATAAGCTGCATATTTTCTAGGGAGTTAAGTGTAGACGAGTACACTGACTGGTCTACCCAGCACGCACGCGCAGAGAACGCCCTGGAAAAAAGAGACAAGCTGCTTATGGAGTCATATAATGCTATTGAAACTAAGATGACGCTGCTCGGCGCTACAGGTTGGCTTCTTATTGTTTACCTGATCTTGAAATACCTAGTTATTTATCGCATCGTATTATAAACAGGTTTCCGCCGATATGAAAATGAACAATTAAAATCATTATTTTTAGCCCCTAGATAACGAAGGTACGGGCTAAAAGAACTGGTTTTAATCTTATGATTGTACAATTACATTTTATATTCGTAGAAATCTGGGTATAAAACGATGCTTTACATAAATTTTCAGTATGACTGAGAACCGGTTCTAATCCACCGGATATTAATCGGTTTCGAAGCGATACTGGAAATAATTCTTCTTGTTAAAATACAACAATTGAATTATGTTGAGCTTAAGAAAATACGGCAATTTTACTACTTAAGTATCTTAAGGGATAAAGCAATGGATGATTAAGGGGGGGGGGAAGTTCTGACACATTTGCGTAAACGGTGAGTATAGGCTTTATCTTTGGACTGAGAGGATAGGTTATTAGGGATAAAATCATTCTTATATGATGAATTTCCCCCAGATTTAAGATTTTTTGGATAGGCCTCCAGGTTCCGGAGCTCCAAGCCTCCAGGTGGTCTCTGTACAGGTAAAAATGAAAAAAAAAATTTTTTTTTTTAGAGTTACAGGTCAACTTATGAAACAAAATATGCATCTTTTTTAATATTATTCACATATTTGAAGAAAAAATATGCATATTTTGATTTATAAGTTGATTTTTAACTTTAAAAAAAAATTTTTTTTTTTCATTTTTACCTGTACAGAGACCACCTGGAGGCCTGGAGCTCCGGAACCTGGAGGCCTATCCAAAAAATCTTAAATCTGGGGAAAATTCATCATATAAGAATGATATTATCCCTAATAACCTATCCTCTCAGTCCAAAGATAAAGCCTATACTCACCGTTTACGCAAATGTGTCAGAACTTCCCCCCCCCCCCCCTTGATAAAGGCACTCAATTATGATAGGCGAAATTTATTTAGATGAAATTATTAGTCGAAAAGTTTAGACACTTCTAGTAAGAACCAATCAATTAAGATTTAAGAAAATTACCCAAAGTTTGATGCTTTTGAAAACTTTGGGTATCAACTTTTTACAGTCCATTGTTATGTTTTTTTTATGGTTTTTATAAAGCTTAAGATCTCAACTACTAATGAACCAAATGAGTTCTACTTATTAGGAAAGCTTTACATGGGTCCAACATTTTTTAAAGAAAACCTTAATTTTAGGAATCGAGGACAAGTTACAAGAAGGCGTACCTGACGCAATTTACCATCTGCGTCAGGCGGGTATAGTTGTTTGGGTACTCACAGGAGATAAACAGGTTACAATATTATTATATTGTTATTTCTCATTTGAAAAACCTATTATCTAGAATATAATTCTTTTCTTTAAAAAAAAGAGGTTTAATGGCTCTTAGAAACATACAACAACAAAAATTTGAAGATACTCGAAATTATCTACACTAGATTTGATGAAAAATACACTAAGATAATTTTAAAGTATTATTTTGATTATGCCTCTTAATGTTTATTTCTAGAAAGCTTTATCTGATGTTTTAGCTTTCTTTAGTGTTCTCCAGTATATTTTGATCAAGATATCTAAAATAATCACAATCCCCTACCCTTATCTGTGCTTCTTGAATTTGGGCAAAGAAAAGTTTTTTTTATCATAAATACTTTTGTTCTTAGTAAAAGTACTAGGTATAGCCCCAATTTGTACTTTCAATAAATCTAGAACATCGTATGTTATTTTTAAAAGCGAAGCTTTTCTATAATTAGGGTCGGTGCGTCCTCTCATACGTCCGATTTAGAAAGCGTAGGTCCATTTTAAACATGTTGATTATCTTTTTAAAATCAAATTTTAATGTGATATAAGGATTCGATTAATCTGATTTTTGGAATACTGACTCCTTAGACAACAAAATAGGATGCTATTAGCGCAGCATCTCTATAATTAAGTCTTAAAAATATCAGTATGTCCTTAAATATTATCCTGTATTTAAGCATTTTATACATTTATATTCTGATTATTCAGTCAGGGGCGTCCAAGCTTTTTTTTTGGGAGGGGGTAAAAAATTTTAGGGGGGGGGGTAATCCGTGTTTGGGGGGGGTAAAATGGCGCGCGAAGCGCGCCGAAATTTTTTTTTGACCCCCCCCAAAATTTTTACCCCGGGGGTAAAATTTGATTGGGGGGGGTAATTACCCCCCCTAAAGTCTGTTGGGGGGGGTAAATACTCCCCCCAAATCTGTTGGGGGGGGTAATTACCCCCCCCAAACTAATTTACCCCGGGGGTAAAATTTTTGGGGGGGGTAATTTAATTATGTAAAAAAAGCACCTACCTAATCTATTAAGTTAATAAGTACTATCCTATAACATAAAGTAGTAAGTAAGGTTTATTTGACTATAGCTTCAGATTTCATTACTTTTAATACTGAGTTCTCCTTTTTAGGAAAGCTTCACATAGATCCCATGATGGTTCCACACTATTATAGGTCAATCCTTTGAGTGGTTTTAGGCTATTTTTCTCCTCCCTTTTTACTCTTTAGAAAACACGAGTTCTTAGATGCTAAGGGCGCCACTACTATTCAAATATATAGTAGTATCTCATTCTTTAGAACATAAAAATACAATAATTAACTCACTAACCAATGAACTAATATGATTATACTTTAAAGTGAAGCGTCTTATAGGTCCTGGTAAGTTTTATAACTAGTTTTGAGACACCCTGACATCCTCCCAAAAGAAATCGCCTATAGAAATTCTTTTTCATTATTTAATGAAATATTTAATTTAGTTAGGTATCTATTTTATGGAATCCTCAGTGCTTTACAATTACATCATAGATCCCCGGGATGGTTTTAGCCCTTATAAAGGCCCAAGCAAATAAAACATGATCAAACTATTAAATTTTTTGTTATCATGGTTAAGAACTGTTTTAACTGGTTGGACTATATTGGGGTATAGTCCCTTTTGTGGCAACGCTCTTTAAGGGGCGTTTCTTTGTTTTTTTCACACAAGCTTCTCTCCTATTTCTAGCCCCTGCGGGGGGCCAATTGCTTAACCATGTGGGGCAATCACCTAAACCAATATAACCTATCCTAAAATAAACTATCAAAAGCCATTTAGGATATACTTTTCATTAACTATTAGGAGACCAAACGAGGAACATAAAAAATATTACACCTCAAGGCTCGAGTCACACTATGACTTTTTTTAGGGGGGGGGGGGGAAGGCGGGTATTACTCCCTCCCCCCCCAAAAAAAAAATTTTCAGTAAATTTTTTTTTAAGAACATTCAATTTGGGGGGGGTAAATACCCCCCCCCCCAAAATTTTTTTTTAAAGAACATTTATTTTGGGGGGGGTAATTACCCCCCCAAAAATCGTTTGGGGGGGTAAATACCCCCCCCAAAATCGTTGGGGGTGCCTACGGCACCCCCAAGGTAGGGGTAATTTTTTTTTGGGGGGGGTATTGTTCACAAAATTTTGGGGGTGCCTACGGCACCCCCAAAATCGTTTGGGGGTGCCAAATGGCCCATTACCCCCCCCCTTGGACGCCTATGTATTCAGTTATGATACTCTACAAGTATGAATGTGCGTTTGTCCTACCGTTTCAAAGCTTTTATGGATGTTGTCATCCTTTTTTTTATTACGAAAAGGATAAATCTTCTTATGCTTTACCAAGATATTAAGTAGTAATCAAAACTAATCCAATTTAACTTTTCTAATAATGATCTTGTATTTTCTTCTCATTTGAAATATTAAGTCAGCATAATTTCTATCAAGGACTGCAGAACCCTTCCTTAAGAATGAGTCTTTATGATAATCTTTCTAAAAGTTTTTAATTTATTTAACTAAAAGCCGCAAATTTTGCCTCGTAAGGATAGGGGCACTCAAGGTTTAAGTACCCGCACAGTTAGTTCCCCCGCAGGGGTTAGGCATTAAAGATAAAATAAATAATATTATAATTTATTTTTAAAATTTGGGGTTTGATCAGGGCTCGATAATTACTTTTAGGGAAAGCACCAAAATTTCAAAGTTTTAGTTGTACAAATGATAAGTTCAAAAGATATATAAAGAAGACTGCATAACTTAACTAAATTATGACTACAATTGATATATCCCCTGAAATCAAATAAATATTTTTTTCTCTCCAGGAAACTGCAATCAACATTGCCTACAGCTGCAAGCTTTTTACACAAAATATGGAGATCATTAAACTAAATTCAAGGTAAAAATAGTATTTCCACTCCAGTTTGGCTTCGAAACCAACTTATATCCGCTGGATTAGAACCGGTTCTCAATCATACTGAAAAATCATGTATAGCATCGTATTATGCTTCTAGATTTTAAACTGTCTTCTAAATTAAGTTTAGCATGGCTGCCGTAATTGTTACCAAAGGAAACATTAGTCTAAATACTAAGATACTGTTATTTTTAATAAAAGTAAAATTGTAGGCATTTTAAATACTTCAATTATGATTGTCACGCACCTGACATAGCAAAATTGAATCCCTTTTAAACGTCTTTAGGGAATTATTAAGTAGACAATTAAACAAATATCTTAAACGTGATGTAAAGAAAACAGATCTACAGTATAGATGTATATACAGATAACTACTTCCTCCACTTTTCCAAGGACCTTTTATTTGCTATCGAATTGTTTCCTGCTACTTGGCTGTGTTAATACTCCCGACACTATTGGTTGATTTACAAAGACCCCATTGAGAGTCGGTACAAGGTAATTGGGATGGGGACATACAGTTATTTAACCCCTTCCCCCTCTACTGTTTTACTCTAATGTAAAAAGCACTTCAGTTCTGCACGCCCTTTGACCCTTTCCCTATTAAGGAGTCGTGATGCTGCAGAATCATCCATCAGAAACTACCTGGATCAGGCAAAACATTCCACCAGGACCAGAGAGAAAAGAGCCCTGGTGGTGGATGGAAAGACATTGGTCTATATTTTGGATAAACGTGCCAATATACAGGTTTGTTTTTTATCTTACCCGCAAAATAGACTAAAACCTGCTTTGGAACAATACTAAACTTAACTAAGAATGGTGGACCTATTGGTTAAGACATTTACAAGATATTACTGGACGAACATACATACATCCAGCTAAGCCACTGAAGGAGAAAGAGAGGGACCCTCCACTTATAATTTTCATTTTAAAAAGTAACAGTAAAAATAATTTTTCGGGGTTAAAATTTTTTTCTAGGGGTGATTTCTCTTGGGATGCTAGGGTGCTGGTGCATTCTCTAGACCTCTGAGAAGATAAGGAGAACCATGATATTAGTTCAGCAGTTATTAAGATCCTTTGTTACACTCACATTCATAGACAGAGAGACATCCTATTATTTTTACATACGGATAATCATCAAATGTTCATCAAAGTATTTTTCTGTAGGAACTATTCCTGGAACTAACTGAGCAATGTTGTGCCGTGTTGGGGTGTCGTGCCACCCCCCTGCAGAAAGCATACATTGTCAGGATTGTCAAAACTGAACTGAAAATGCATACGCTTGCTATCGGTGAGTTTGTTTTTGTAGCTTATAAGTCCTTTTGGATTTCCGTATTTCCTCGAATACTTTTGGGGAAATATAATTTTTTAGGCTGAGGCAATATCTAAACCAGATTAAACCAGATTGTACGTTTGTCTGTCTGCAAGTCTTTCAATTGTGGGAAATGTTATTTTTTCCTTGCTATACCAGGAAGCTTCCAAATAACTTTCTTTTGACTACGCTTCTCTTAAATGCTTTCATCCTTGTGTCCTTTAAACATATTTGTTAATATTCAAAACTCAAAAGTTAAATAAAATGAATATTGATAAAATAAGTGTAATAATTTCTTTATATCGTTAACTTTTTGTCTCTTAGGTGATGGAGCTAACGATGTTTCTATGATTCAAACAGCTGACATAGGCGTCGGAATTTCTGGACAGGTACAAAATTGTTTTTTAGGGGGAGGGAGGGGGGATTTTTACATCAATCTCGTAATCCCATTATCGTATCTAGAACAATCTAAAACAAAAAAGATTAAAGGACCCCCCCCCATTATTCTTGAAGGTGGGGAGGGTTTCTGTACTCTACTACCTACGCACTTTTAGAGAACCCGGCCTTTATTTTCTTAATAATCCTTTAATAATTACAGGAGGGTATGCAAGCTGTCATGGCGGCTGACTTTGCGGTCAGCAGGTTCCGTTTTGTTGAGAGGCTGCTCCTTGTTCACGGGCACTGGTGCTATGACCGCCTAGCGAGAATGGTCCTACACTTTTTCTACAAGAATGCCACTTTTGTTTTTGTTTGCTTCTGGTAAGTTTTTCTTTATTATTATATTTTGATTATTTAATAAGGTAAATAACTTTCATATAAAGCCTAGAGTTACCAAAGAAAGTTAGCTTTAAATGGTGGTCAAGCAGGTTTAGTTGATGCAGGTTTGCCCGGGGACTTCTTCTCCATCTCCCCGGCTAGGACCACTCCGGAAAAGCTTGCATCCTCGGTCCATAGCTTTGATTGGCAATGGATATATTCAGCTGTTATTTAGTGATTTAAATTTCTGTGATATTTTACTTCAAAAAAGGGTAACTGCTTTTTAAAAAATGAATGTTACCAAAAATGAAAATTGCTTTTGTGTTAGATAGGTATCTGAATATTTTACTGATTATCTTAAACATTAGCTTTAATAATATGTATGTATCTAATATCCAAGTCAAAAAATATAACTACAAGGCTAAAATTAAAAGGTGCCTTCAAATTCATAGATAATCTTTGTTTTATTAGATAATCCAGTGTGTAATGTTTTCCCTTATCTAGGTATCAGCTGTTTAACGGCTGGTCTGGACAAGTTATGATTGACCAAATGTACCTTATGCTGTTCAACCTCCTGTTTACCAGCCTGCCCCCGGTGGCCATTGGTGTGTTTGACCGTAATGCACCCGCTGATCTGCTTATTGCCAAACCAAAGTTGTACAGCGTCGGCAGGTAAATTAAGCATGGCTCGGCTTCTGTGAAATCTCACTGTTATAACTTTAAAATTCAGCTTGATGTCTAAACCGGTGACTAAGAGACAGTCAATCTTTTTAGAATTTTATGTTTTGCACACCGACAAGTTTAAGTTTGAGGTTTATGCGCGACTGAGGCGCGGCTGCCGAGCCCTGAAATTAGGGAAAAGGGGACAAATCGTTGGGTTTACGTCATATTTTCGTTATTTTACACTAAATCTAATTTAACTTTTACATATCTGAATATTTTTTGATAAAAATAAATTTTAGTACCTAGTTCTTATTCTGTTATATAAGTTTGAGGCATAATATTTTTAACTAAAATAATCCTTAATGAAAGCACTCGACCATTCTGTGTTGCAAAAAAAATAATAGATATTTATTGCGTCGTATAATAGATAACTTACCTTGGATACCTACTCAAATAAAAACCTAATTTGGTCAGGATTTTTATTTCAATATTTGTGGAAAATTGTCTGTAATTTAATACTATACATGATTCTTCAGTATGGCCGAGAACAGGTTCTAATCCAGCGGATATTAATCGATATCGAAGCCATACGGGAAAGGTGGTTAATTGTGTATGTAGAGTGTAGACTAACTGTAAGAATGGTTTTATTATTACTTGGATTTTACACTACACTTTCATGTTCTATAATGAAGTGTACCCTTTAGCGGGCTAAAATAACGATTTCCCCCATACCCCTCCTTTACCTCATCCCCTCCCCTCCTACTGGATAAACGGTCCAACCAATAAAGGCAAGGGGAAGTTAAAACCTAATTTAACAACAATTTTTCTCCTGTCATAATATCCACGTATATTCTACATCCATTATTTTAGAATGAGTACAGTGTACAAACCGTACAGTTTCTGGATAAATATGGCGGAGGCTCTGTATCAGTCAATATGCTTGTACTTCATTGCTCATGGTAATATTTCAATTCTCTTTGGATCTAGTAAGTAAAACGTTAGCTAAACTCTATTTTAACCAATTATTTTAAGAATGTAAAAAAGAATGAAAATTGCATATAATTAAGTCAGCTACCTTCAAAATGCCATTACGTGATTTATTGACAATACTTGAAATATTAAGTAGAAACTTACGTAATACAAAAGGTTTTGTACAACTATCTTGAAAACTAAGGCGAAAGCGCTCAAACTGAAATAGCTTATACCTAATGGGAAATGTATTTGATTTAGGTATTTGTTATTGGTAAACTAAAACTAAGGCCAGAATTATTTTTCACAATGATTACTGCCATGACTTTCTGTTTTAGAGATCTTTAGGGACAATTTGATATTTAATTTAGGTACTTATATTGGGAGTAATGTTGGTATATGGGAATGGGGAACTCTTGTGTGTTCCCAGTGTATTGCAGTCATGCTGGTTCAACTAGGAGTAGAAACTAAATCTTGGGTAAGATTAATGTTTTACTTTTCATCCACCAAAAATAAAGATTAGGTATAGAAGCAAACTATTTTTAAACTTGGATATGTTGTAAAGTATCTTTTAAAGCGTTTAAAAGATCTTACACTTTAAATTAACTAATATTGTATATTAAATAAGGGGGGGGTTTTTAATGCAACCATCTCGTAATCAGTGATTAAATGGCACTTAGAATTCGAATTTCGATCTGAAATTTTGCATGAGTAATCCTTGGTAGGTCTATTTTCCCTAAATCGAATAAAAAGTTGGAAAAGTATCGACTGGCGGCTGGCAGCTCAGCCGTTTAGCCGTTTTTTGCCTATTTTCAGGGCAAATTCATCATTAATTACATAGATATCAACTTTTAAAGACATATTTTTGGTCTAATTCATGGTAAATGATAGCAATAACCATTTTTAAAATTTCTTGTACCAGCTGCTAAACGGCTGGAACCGGCTGAAAACGGCTGGAAGCTGCCAAGAGTATGAAGGGTAATTATGGCTTGTGACGTGTCTAGGGGTAGGTTTTTATGGCTGCTGAGCTCAAAAATACTTCCAAAGATAGTGGCCGCTCATCCGTATGGCAGCTGGGTAACAGCTGCAGCTCAGCTGGGAGCGGCCAAGAGTAGAATGAGTAGATAGGGCTTGTGACGTGTCTAATGGTAGGTTTTTATGGGTGCTGAGCTCAAAAATACTACCAAAAATAGTGGCGGCCCATCCATATGGCAGCTGGGTAACAGCTGCAGCTCAGCTGGGAGCGGCCAAGAGTAAAATGTGTAGATAGGGCTTGTGACGTGTCTAGTGGTAGGTTTTTATGGGTGCTAAGCTCAAAAATACTACCAAAAATAGTGGCGGCCCATCCATATGGCAGCTGGGTAACAGCTGCAGCTCAGCTGGGAGCTGCCAAGAGTATGAAGGGTAGATATTGCTTGTGACATGTCTAGAGATAGGTTTTTATGGCTGCTGAGCTCAAAAATACTTCCAAAAATAGTGGCCGCCCATCCATATGGCAGCTGGGTAACTGCTGCAGCTCAGCTGGGAGCGGCCAAGAGTAGAATAAGTAGATAGGGCTTGTGACATGTCTAGGGGTAGGTTTTTATGGGTGCTGAGCTCAAAAATACTACCATAAATAGTGGAGGCCCATCCATATGGCAGCTGGGTAACAGCTGCAGCTCAGCTGGGAGCGGCCAAGAGTAGTATGAGTACATAAGGCTTGTGACGTATCTATTGTTAGGTTTTTATGGGTGCTGACCTTAAAAATGCTACATAAGAGAGTGGTGGCCCACCCATATGGCAGCTGGGTAACAGCTGCAGCTTAGCTGGGAGTGGCCAAGAGTAAAATGTGTAGATAGGGCTTATGACGTGTCTAGTGGTAGGTTTTTATGGGTGCTGACCTCAAAAATACTACTCAAAATAGGGTGGCCCATCCAAATGGCAGTGGGGTAACAGCTGCAGCTCAGCTGGGAGTGGCCAAGAGCAGAATGAGAAGATAGGTCTTGTGGCGTGTCTAGGGGTTGGTTTTTATGAAAGCTGAGCTGAAATTATTACCAAAAATAGTAGCGGCCCATCCATATTGCAGCTGGGTAACAGCTGCAGCTCAGCTAGGAGCTGCCAAGAGTAGAATGAGTAGATAGGGCTTGTGACATGTGTAACGGTAGGTTTTTATGGGGGTGTTGAGCTCAAAAATACTACCAAAAATAGTGGCGGCTCATCCATATGGCAGCTGGGTAACAACTGCAGCTCAGCTGGGAGCAGCCAAGAGTAGAAAGAGTACATAGGGCTTGTGACGTGTCAAGGGGTAGGTTTTTATGGCTGCTAAGCTCAAAAAAAAATACCAAAACTAGTGGTGGCCCATCCATATGGTTGCTGGGTAACATCTGCAGCTGTGCAGTAAGCCGTTGTTTAAGACTAAGCTGTAAGCACTTTTTAGGACTATTGAAGGATAACTAAATATTGAATATTTCAGTATTGATTTAGTTGTTAAACAGCTGAAATTGGCTGAGAACTGTTACCAACAGATAAAAGTAAAAGTTTAAGACATAGCTTGTGATGTGTCAAGGAGAATATCAAAAAATTTATTATTTCAGTAGAATTAAACTTCTCCCAATTTACATTATAACTTTATTTCATGGACATATTACTAGTAACACTTTTCTAATTTCTAGATTTCACTAAAAACTACCAAAAACGTCTGAAAACAGTTATCAACAGCAAAAGTATATGTTGTAGATATAGCATGTGACATTTCTAGGGGTAGGTTATTAACTTTTTATGGGGGTGTTGAGCTCAAAAATACTACCAATAATAGTGGGGGCCCATCCATATGGACGCTGGGTAACAGCTACAGCTGAGCAGCAGCCGTTACCCCGATGACATATGGATGGGCCTTTCTATTTTTGGGGAGTATTAATAAGCTTGGCACCCATAAAAACTTACCCCACACATCACAAGCTATGTCTTAAACTTTTACTTTTATCTGTTGGTTACTGTTCTCAGCCAATTTTAGCTGTTTAACAACTAAATCAATACTGAAATATTCAATATTTGGTTATCCTTCAATAGTCCCAAAAGTGCTTACAGCTGAGTCTTAAACAACGGCTTACTGCACAGCTGCAGCTGTTACCCAGCAATCATATGAATGGGCCACCACTATTTTTGGTATTTTTTTTAGCTTAGCACCTATAAAACCTACCTCTTGGCACGTCACAAGCCCTATGTACTCATTTTACTCATGGCTGCTCCCAGCTGAGCTGCAGTTGTTACCCAGCTGCAATATGGATGAGCTGCCACTATTTTTGGTAGTATTGTAGAAAATATGGTGTTGTAATATGGAAACAAACCTACGTCATCAATGTTGCAGAGCACAAACAGAGAGAAGCTCTGGCAGTCTTGTGTGTAACCTTCTTGGAGCAAGATCACTTGCTTTGGGAATTGACACAGACAAAAGTGCATTGAGTTATATAGTGTTAATTATCATATTTTTAATATTTTTCAATATTATAATCATTTAACCTGTAATTGAATTAATACATTATCATTAGTAAAAAATCTGTTTGTCATTATTTCGGCTATGCTACAGTATTTTTGAGCTCAGACCAACCCCTGTTACCCAGCAACCATATGGATGGACCACCACTATTTTCGGTAGTTTTTTTGAGCTTATCACCCATAAAAACCTACCCCTAGACACGTCACAATCCCTATCTACTCATTCTACTCTTAGCCGCTCCAAGCTGAGCTGTAGCTGTTACCCAGCTGCCATATGGATGGGCCGATACTATTTTTGGTAGCATTTTTGAGCTCAGCACCCATAAAAACCTACCCCTAGACACGTCACAAGCACTATATAATTATTCTACTCTTGGCCGCTCCCAGCTGAGCTGCCATATGGATAGATTCCTTGATACTTATTCTACTCTTGGCTGAGCTGCAGCTGTTATCCAGCCGCCATATGGATGGGCAGCCACTATTTTTGGAAGTATTTTTGAGCTCAGCAGCCATAAAAACCTACCCCTAGACACGTCACAAGCCATATTACTCTTCATACTCTTGGCGGCTCCCAGCTGAGCTGCAGCTGTTACCCAGCTGCCATATGGATGGGCTGCCACTATTTTTGGTAGTATTTTTGAGCTCAGCACCCATAAAAACCTACCATTAGACACATCACAAGCCCTATCTACTCATTCTACTCTTGGCCGCTCCCAGCTGAGCTGCAGCTGTTACCCAGCTGCCATATGGATGAGCGGCCACTATTTTTGGAAGTATTTTTGAGCTCAGCAGCCATAAAAACCTACCCCTAGACACGTCACAAGCCATAATTACCCTTCATACTCTTGGCAGCTCCCAGCCGTTTTCAGCCGGTTCCAGCCGTTTAGCAGCTGGTACAAGAAATTTTAAAAATGGTTATTGCTATCATTTACCATGAATTAGACCAAAAATATTTCTTTAAAAGTTGATTCCTATGTAATTAATGATGAATTTGCCCTGAAAATAGGCAAAAAACGGCTAAACGGCTGAGCTGCCAGCCGCCAGCCGATACTTTTCCAACTTTTTATTCGATTTAGGGAAAATAGACCTACCAAGGATTACTCATGCAAAATTTCAGATCGAAATTCGAATTCTAAGTGCCATTTAATCACTGATTACGAGATGGTTGCATTAAAAACCCCCCCCTTTACCCAGGACTGGAGGGGATATTGGACTGTAATTTTTACTGGTCCCAAAATGTTGTATAAAAATGCTGTCTTCTTATTCGTTGGCTTAAAACTTTTGGGTACTTTTATTGTCATTGATTTGTTGATACAACCAGTAGCGTGAAGTGTCCAAACTTTAAATCCAAACATAAATCAGTTTATTATCCATTAGTCGTATCCCTTAAGATCCCTGGATTTAACTGATGCTGATTTATATTGTAGACCATTGTGCACTGGTTAGCCATGCTGATCTCTGTTGGATTATACCTGGCCTTTGGTCTCATCTACAATGCTGTTTGCTCTGATTGTGCAGGTATAGACAAGTAAATTCCAGCATAACTCCGAATTTTTCGCTTGATCAAAACCGGTTTTGAAAAATGATAAAAATCCATTTAACGTATGGTATTAGAGACAGATAAGGAAAAAAAATTCCCAGAGTTAATCAACAATTATACAGCATTCCCTATCGTATAACAACAATATTTATTTATACTTATATAAGTGTAAAATTGTATGTATCAAATGCTTTATACAAGTCTAAAATACACAAATTAAAATTTTACATTGTATAGGTGTGGCAAACATTGTCTTATCCATTAAGATCTCTGTATATAAGTGAAACAGAATTCCCTATCATATACAATAACATAATGTACCTAGATTTAATATATTTATAAAATTGTGTAGTATCAAATGCTTCCTTTAGGTCTAAAATTCACAAACAAATATTTTTTTTATTTTCAGGTGTAACAAACCCGTATATGGTGATGCAGCATTCTCTATCAGACCCAAAACATTATCTAGTCTTAGCTTTAACAATGGTAGTTTCTGCTTTACCAAGGTAAAACAGTTTTTCTTGTAGTGCAGATCTTCATAATTAATTTACTATGTCCAAAAAAGTACAAAATATTTGCTAGCTTTAACTTTACCCAAGTATTTTAATTTACTTAAAAAAATATTTATAAACAAAGATCTATGAAATACTTATGTAAACATAATTGTTATTAATAATAGAAATATGACTTAATTTTAATGATTGTTAACCCACAACCCACTAAAGTATCAATTTGTTTCCACCAAAAAATCAATTCGAAATATTTTAGAAAATGTGTTTCACTCTAGTAGTAAAAGGGAACTATCCACGATCAAGAGCAAGTGATTCTAAGCACCTTCCAGCATTTATCCATAGTATTTTTTTAGTGAATATACTAGGTTTATGTTTGATATTTGGTTTATCGTCTCGAAAGTTAGGTTTCACCATGGTTTTATATGAAAAAATTTTGAAATGTAAACATTTTTAAAAGCAATATCATCCAACGCTTTGTTGAGTTCAAAGGACAAAATAAAATAACACGGCAGAAAAGTATCAAATGCTGTAAATTGCAAAAGTACATTAATTAAACTGTTTACAATATTACAAGATACCAAACCTTTTTCTAAATATACATTTTTAATTAAAATAATATACTTTTGTGTCAAAGATTTTAAACAACAGTTTGAACTCATCAAAACATTTGATGATATTGCACCAAACAATGCTTAACATTTCTAAGTTTTTTTCATATAAAGCCATGGTGAAACCTAACTTTTTAGTCGATAAAGCAAATATTAAACATAAACCTAGTATATTTATTAAAAAAAATACTATAGATCAATCCTGGAAGGTGCTTAGAATCACTTGCTCTTGTTCGTGGATAGTCCCCTTTATCAATTTGATATTTCAGGGTTTTTTGTCGGGTGATAGAGAACACATTCTGGCCATCTGATGTTGTACAAGCTGTCAAGGAAAGAAGATACTTCAGGTATGTTTAGTAAAGGTTTTTGTAATCATTAGTGTTCGTAGTTTTAACATTACATTTACTGATTCTTCCCTAAGAAACATCATAATAACTGGTTTTTTTGCGAACACTTCAAATTATTAAAAAAAATTCTTGATGTTATGTTAGGTTGAGTAAAGGTTAGAAGAGCCATCGGGGGCTATTACCCCGTAGCTGTAGGGTCTCGCATGGTTAGAGGTATACGTTTTAGTAATTGAAATGAAATGGGGGATTTTTTCTTAAACTTTCAGGCAACTGCTTTTTAAAACTTGATAATTAAGATACATTTAATTTTAGGGATATGGAAAAGAAGAAAAAGAAAAGTTTGACCGCCTCTAATTCTGGTTATATTGCCTCAAACGGTAATGGACAACCTAGACTTCCAAGGTAAAGACAATCATATTCTTTTTATTTATCGCAATTCTCACTAAGGAACTACCAGGGAGGGAGAAGAAAGGACTGTAAATTACACTGTTACTCATAGTTTTATAAACATGGTCTCTCATGCGTTGCTCTAAAGATTTGGGTTTTTTATTTAATTATGATCAGTTGGTTCAATCTAGCAGTGTCTAAACTTAATAGTTGGGAATGTTTTTTAGTTTATCGTCAACTAGAGGCCTCTAGGGGTACTTGAGGAGAGGGAGTCGAATTTGATAACTCAATTTATTATTTGAGATTTTAAAAGAAAAAGTAAAAGAATGTGGGGTTTTTTTTTTTGGGGGGGGGGGTAATTTTTTTCTAGGGGTGAATTCTTAAGGAAGTGTGGTGGTAGCCTCGCTAAATCGGGACCTAGGAGAAGCTACCCTGTTAAGGAGAACCCGATCGGTTCAGAGGTTAGCGAGATCCTTCGGTACAAACAAACAGACAGACAAATAGACAAACACGCATCCTGTTACTTTATTGTAAGGATTGTCCTATCCCTTAAGATAACTTAAAACCACAATTTTTCTTGTCTTATATATCTTAGTGCCACTTTTAAATATTGGCGATTTCTCTTGGTACTAGTAGGGTGGTGGTACCCTCCTCAAAACAGTTATAAACCTTCCAAGGAACTATGAAAAGCTACATTGTAAAGACATTGTTCAGCAGTTAGCGAGATCCTTCGGTACAAAGAGACACACTCTGATCATCTTACTTTATTATAAGGATTGTATTTATTTTTTTCAGGGCTTCAAGTATGGACAATGCGACCACCGTAACTACAGTTGAAATGGCCCATATGTAGTGTAGACAGATACACAAGATATATAATAGATATCAAATTTAGACATCAAATAGACAATACAAACATATTGTTGCCAGCCATCAACTAATCTCAAATTTTTCGGGGGTAAAAAGAAAATAACCTGAATCTAGGAAGAAAATGTTTTGCTAAAAGTTTTAAGCGACAGAGGAATTTCATTAGCCATATTATATATTTTAAGAATTTAAATATAAAAAAAACTGTTATGAAACAAATTAAATTCTATATTTGTCTCTAAACTAGAAATAAAATATGTTAAATTTTCTTAATTTTATTAAGATAAAAGTTAAGTAGAATTGTTAAGTTAAGATATTATTTAATAAAATGTTACCAGTGCATGACAAACATTGATTCTGAAATTATTTATAAAGCAAGTTATAATTGCATTTAATATTATTAATTTTACAGTAGGGATTTTGAATTAACTTTTTATTACTTGTGATGATTATGTTTTGTCATGTATGTTCTTATTGAAAAGAAATTGAATTGCTTTATATCTTTGTTGAAAAATCCTATTTTTGTGAACTTAAAGAAATTGTAGTATGAGGAAAAAGTAAAATGATCACTCAAGTGAATAAAGATGAATTCAAAATCTCCACTGTAATAGTTTAAATTGTAATGTAGTGAAATGTAGTAATAATGTAACTAACAGTCTTTATTATAGCATAATAACAATAAATTATAATATATTAGACATTACTTAAATTAAAAGTACAATTTACAATAGGTGAAATTAATATACAAGTATAAAACTATTCTAATGTGCCTCTTTATTTTTGTACTTAAATAATGAGAATGTAGAATTTAAATATTAGCTAAGAAATGATTCTAAATGAATTTAAGTACCTTTTATAAATATTGTTGTGCTTTAAGATAATATGATAACTATTTATGAAAATATTTTTAATTGAATGAGTTCAAGTCGATAGGATAGGCATTTTTCGCTACCTAGTTTTTTTCGAAATACATTTGTGATTATTTTATATCTAAATTTGAGTTAGATAGAAATCTTCTATCGAACTATAAATTTTGCCATTAACCTTTTTTTTATAATATTCATACACCAAAATGTTTTATGTGTCCTTTGATCACATAAATAATACCAACATGGTTGGTGAGAAATGCCCCCCTTGACTTTTATGATTATTTTTAGGAATTAAAACATATTATTTGATACTTTTCTATTGCTCATTGTTTTGTAAGTGGTTTTATTAATATTATGAATCTTATTTTCTATTTAAGATGTTAAAATTTGCAATATAAAATGTATAATAGTTATGTATCGCATCGTATTTTAGACTGCTTTCCGCGGATATTAAAATAAAAAATTATAAGCTGAAAATCCATCCTTTTTTATCCCCGGGGTCTGAAAACCCGGGCTAACAAAACTAGTGTTAATTTTATGATTTCAAATTTAATATTTGTAGAAAGTCGTCCGTAATACAATGCCATACATGATTTTTCAGTTTGACTGAGAATCGGTTCTAATCCAGCGGATATTAATCGGTTCCAAAGTCACACTGTAATATTGAATCTAAATATACTTCTCTCTATCTACCTAGTGAATTTAGTAATAGAATCTATTTTCATGACTAACTATGATTCTTAGCTCAGTAGAACTTAATTTATCGTCTGTTGTCCTACCTTTGTAATAACTGGTTGTAGTTTAGCATTTAGACCAACGAAGGCGTTTATTTTCTCTGTTTTACAATTTATATTCTTAGATTTTGAATCTTTAAAAAATTTAGAATTTTATCTTTTCTTAATTTCTTTCCCCATTCTAATGAATTTTTTTTGTAATTTTTTATAAAATAGGCGAACTATTGTTGAGTAAAATATTAAGAATTTAGAATGTTTTGATAAATATTTATGTTATAGAATTATCTCTTATATGTTAGTAATGAATTATGTGGGATTGGATTTAGTTTTCTAAAAAAAACAATTAGGAGAATATATAAAAAAAACTATTTTACCACGTGAAGAAATTGGCAGAAAGTCTGGATGATGACCCATCTTTTATGTAAATGTGATGTTTCAGTGTTGCCCCCATTTTATTTTTTCATCATCAATTAATCTCCATTGCCATTTCCCTGTTGTCTATTTGTTTAACAGAATATATTTCCCTTCCCAAAGAAATATTCTGAAACAAGGATGACAACATCCATAAAAGCGAAGCTCTGAAATGGGAAGACAAACGAACATTAACACTAGAGTGTCAGAACTGAATAAGCAGAATATTAATGCATAAATCTAAACAAAATTGTAAGCAAATTTGTTGCAAAACTGCATAAATGATACTGTTTAAGGACATACCAAAAGGACTTGATTATAGAGAGGCTTATGATATTTTACCTTGCTGTATTAGGAATCAATTGAATCGGATTTGAACAAAAAAAAATTTGTTGTAAAAAAAATAAAAAAATCAGCATGTTTTAAATAGGTGTAGGTACTTTCTAGTAACAATTATAGAGTTGCTGCGCTTTCTAAGTCGTACTTTACTGTTATAGGAATCATCATGCAAAGTTTAAAGTCGATAGGACAATTCTAACCTGTTTAAATTAATGAAAAGAGCTAACCGTAACGGAAGGACGGACCGACCCTAATTATAGAATAGCTTCGCTTTAAAAAATGAGAAATTTACTGTCATGAAAAGATTGTATAGAAAATTAATTCTTCCGTTACAGAGTGTGAAGAATCAGGGATATCAAGGATAAGGCATCTAAAGAAAAAAAAGCTCTTATTATAAAGTTGGTTGTCAATCATTCTTTTGATATGAGAGTAAACCACTTCCTCCATGATTATCCATCAAATGCCTTTATTAAGTCAAAACTACAAAATTAATGCTTTAATAAAATTTCTATTAGACTTAAATTCATTCGCAAAAATTTTTGTTTGAAGAAATTACTTTTCTTTTGAATGTTAATCCTTTTTTTCCTGATAAAAAAACAGTCATAGTTGAAAATTTGACATTTTTTGAAAGATTTTTTAGAGGGATTTTTCCTGCAGTCAAATGAGAACTCGTAAACTAACAAATAGCTTTTGCATGATAAAATTCTAGAAAACATAACGTTTTGAAAAATTAAAGACTTGATAGTTTTATGCCATATTCTTTAAACCCTGGATTTGATAAATGACATAATTAAATATTATTATTTTAATTAATGTTATTAGGAAAGAAAATACAATAGCTCCTCAATATTAAGTTAACTGAAACGTCATACCTACATTTTTGTCAATTTTGTAACAGTGACGTGTTTTTGTTGTGTAAGGTTTGCAGGGATATAGGGTATAGGTAAATAAAAAATAATCAGTAATCTATAAGGGAGTCCTTATATAAAATTAACAAGATGCATGTCTCTCAGGGTGTAGTTAAAGATCTTGCTAACCGCTGAACTGATGTGGTTCTCCTTTACAGTGAACCTTTTTGTAACTTAGGGAAGACTACAACAATTTTGGGGGAAGGTACCTTAACCCTCCCAAGAGAAATCATTCCCCCCCCCCAAAAAAAAACAAAACAACAACTTTATTCTATCTCGTAAATGTTCTTAGAGGCCTCTAGGGGTGTATTATAAATCAAGAACTTTTTTTTGTAGAAAGTTTCGCTTTGAATTACGTTTTGTATGTAGTATATTTTTATTTCCCTATCCCTATATCCCTGAAGGATTTTCCCTATTTCTGTGATAGTAAATATATTTGGTACATGAATGTTTAATTTGAAATATGCTGCTTTATTATTATTGTTTAAACTATGTAAAATATTGAAATATTTTGTAAAAATAGACTTATTAATATTTTCTATTTCAAGTTTTCTCTTTATTATTTAGTAGTATTTATATGTGACTATTTCAGATTCATTCTAAAATGGTTTGTTAATATATTATATATGTGTTAAGAAGCACTTGTAAGTTTGGTGAAAAATTATTAAGGGTTACTGCTTCTCTTTAATTTTATCTAGGTATATTTTTTATAAACATCCTAGAAAGCTAAAAAATCAGGTATTGCTTCGTATAAACAGGTATTAAAGAAGCTTAATTAAATAAATATCTGCATCTTGTATTTGGATGGGGGGGGGGGGCAACTCTTCGTAGAAAAGACGACCTTTTTTGTCTACCCCAAAAATATTATTTTATATTTATTTCGCTTGTTGGCTATACCTTATTAAGGCTCAATGTTAGTGCTTAGTTATAATTTAGGACAGATTTTTTACCTGAAACGTAATACATAGTTATCAAAGTGGTTTTAGGAGTGGCTGCGTAATTGTTAATATGTGTATCAAATATATATAATATTTTTCTACAGTAGGTGAAGTAAAATACTTACATTATATGTAGGGGACTTAGGTTACGTGATTCTGTAGTGTGACAGTAGACTTTAGAGCTGGTTTTGCATAAAAAGTGTTGTAATTATTGGTCTTTTTAGGCAACTAATATAAGCTCTTCAATACATATATGCAATACACTCTGTTGCAAACAAAAATATGGGTTTTCCTTTGGGGGGAGGGGGGATGAATCCCATACCACTCTAAAATTTACATAGTAGAGAGGGGAGGGGAGGTGTTGGGCGTGGTAAATGGGTTGGGTGTGGTATTTCGTGGGGGGGGGGGGGGGGGGGTGGTACTGAGGCCCCAAATCAATATGAACGGTGGAAGTGGCTTGGCTGAGAATTATTCAAGTGTTTACCAGTCTATACGAGATTTATTTCAAGTATACAAACATAATATGATTTGAAAAATAAAATAAATCTTTTGATATGTTTTTCTTAAAAGTTGTTTTTTTATGTTAAAGCTGAAAAACTAAATTGTTGCAATAAATCCTCCGCAGTTTTTGAAGAGTTGGATTAGGGGGGGGGGGGAGGGGGGGATATTTTCGAGTATCTAGTTCAGTATTGACCTCTAACCATTCCCTTTTTTAATCCTTCTCCCTCCCTTTCTCTCTCTTTCTCTCTAATGTGGTTCAAATGCCCTCTTTTTCTCTCTCTGTTCTCTCTTTTTCTCTAGAGGCTAAGAACTGTTCACCATATATTTACTGTTGCCTTCCTTACTCTTGTGTTTTCTAAAAAAGACAGTACAAATATGCATGGTTTTTTCTTGTACTTGATTTATAAAAGACTAGCGGATTCATTTATATGACTGCACTTTAAATTACTATAATGCCTAAACTTTTGTAAAAATTCTTCTAATAAATTTAGGTAATATTGGTTGGTTGATTTAAATTATCTAGTCCAAATTTACCAACCAATAATTTTAATCTACATAATAGGTAGGGTAAGGCGGGGGAAGTTTCGGTAAGGGGCTATTTTCGGTAATTTCGACCTACCTTCATTAAATGACTTTTTTCTCCATGTTCCTTTCAAATGACAGAAAAAACATGAAAGCAAATTTGTTCCTTATTAAATTGCCTACCAAAAAGTATAAAATGAATTTTTTGTGAGATGAATATTAAGGGTACTTATTGGGTCTCAAAGTCGGACGAAAAATTTTTTAGTAGGTGTGTAAAGATCGACGTACACAAAAATTAGTAAGACCTAGAGCTGATCCATAAAAACCTTTTGAACTAAGAATTGCCCGCTCTTTCCAAATCTGTTGAGAGCTTTAAAATCGGGGTAATATTTTTTTCAAAAATGACCAAAGTTGGCGCGGGGGGAAATTTCGGTAATTTCAAAAGAAATTAAAATTCAACTTTTAAGGTCATGTTTTCATGTTTTCTTTTGTCAAATCTATTATTCCATATGGACTTTTTAAGAATTAGGCCTAAAAATGAATAGAACAGATAAAAAACAAAAAAAAATTAATTTATTTTTTGAAGCAAATTTTTGCGAGGAAAAAATCAAAATGTCTGGTCCTTTGAAAAAAAATATTTTTGACATAGGAGGAATAGTCCGATCTTTATGAATTTTTTTGTGGTTAATCCCAATAACCTATACTAATTATGATTTATTACGCTTGTTTGGTCGTTTGGCCTTTTTTCAACAATTTTTTTAAGGTTAAAATGTAGTCAAGATTTTTTTCAAATTCGATTATTGAGGTCAATTTTTAATCAATTTTCATGTTTTTTGGTCTAAATCTATAGTTCAATGTGAGCTTTTTTAGGATCAGGCCTAAAAAGTAATAAAATACGTTTATTTCTTAAATTATTTTAAGTTTAAAAAAAAAAAAATTTAGAAAAAAAAAATCGAAAATTCACGCCTTTCAAAAAAATTCATTTTTAACATAGAAGGAATAGTCCGATCATTATGAAATTTTTTGTGGATAATCCCTATAACCTATACTAATTATGATTATTAATGTTCGACTGGCTGTTTGGCCGTTTTTCATCGATTTTTTTTAGGTTGAAAAAAATTGCCAAAAATTCCCCCGCTGGTGGGGAATTTTCGGTAACTTTTTTGCAGTCAATTTCGGCAAACTTCTAAAAGTCCTAGGATAATGTCCTTTTAGGACCTGATAGTCCTTTCCATGGGCTTTCTACCGGTCTTGGTTTCATTTGAAAATATTAATATTTACCCCATTTTTTTTCAAAAAAACCAAAAAAATACCGAAATTTCCCCCCCCTTACCCTATTTTTTTTGTAATTTGCATCAATTTATCATAGCTGAAATTGAGGTGGGTGATCCTATTAAATGATTATTTTTTTGTTTTGAAATGAAACAAATTGAAAGATTTATATATTGCAATTAATATTAACTAATAATTAACCCACGTCGTATAAGTAGCCTATATGTTAAGGAGAACCCAATCGGTACATTTGGTATCAAAAGTTTGTTATGATACAAACACTCTTAGACTATTTATTCCTTTGAAAAAAATCTTATTTGAATTTGATATTTTCCTTTTTTAGAGTTTTTATTCCGACAGTCCTATTTAACGCCCTCTCCACACCCGTTCAACTTCCTCAACACACCCTCGATGCTCCCTTTACTACACCCTCTCAATAAACACACACACACTTTCTCTCTCTCGGTCTTCAGTATCCTCTCTGAGTGAGAGCTCCACCCCTTGGGAGAGAATGAGTACTACCCCCCTCCCTTGCTCTGAACCCCCTGAACCCCACCTCCTCTTGAATAACATTCATGGTTGTTCTTGGGCTTTAGTAGCTTGTGCACCAGTTTTAGTCGTACCAACAGTCTTGCTCACAAAGCATGCAGGCTAAACTTCTAGGCTGTGTTTGTGGTCTTTTTACATTGTTGTGCATTATACTTGGCATTGTAGTTTTAATATCTACCACAAGAAAGTTTATTTAATTAATATAAAAAAATACCAAAGCAAAAAAAGCATTTAAAAATAGAAAAAGTGAGCAAAATTTTGTATGAACATGCGCTAAGAAAAAAAGTGCCTACACTGTATGTAGTGTTAGTTAGTTAATGTGTGGTTGTGGTGGTTCACTCTCCCCTCACTCTGCACACTGCATAGTCATACCAAACTCCCCTCAAAACCTAAAAGTCTTAGCCCTCCTTCTCCACCCCACCCACCCAGCCCTTCACCATTCACACACTCATTTTAGTAGATCTTAGCAACGCATTTGACACTATACTGCCTACAACCCTGCTAAAGAATATGAGTGTGTGCATGAATATGTGTGTGTGTGTGTGTTGTTGTAAAGTGTATGTATATTGTACATTACTTCCCTTCCTTTAGACTGATGAATACTCATACATATACAGTCCTTGTTGTACCAACTACCTTCCCTAATTTTACTTTAATACATACTTAAGTTTCCCCCCTTCCCTTTTTGTAATATATATTTTTTATTGTGTTGTATGTTGCATTTATAAATATTTCTGCTGCTTAATCCGACTATCATTAATTTCTTTGGGTAACTGCCATTGTTTTATTATTCAAGTCACATAGCAAGCGGGTGGCTGGACAAACTTGAAAAAAAGTGTTTTGTGTCAGTTTTGTTTTTATTACAGTTTTTGAAAAATGGTTGAAAGTTTTACACTTAGGCAGAATTATAATAAGGCAGTAAGGTAGGATATTCTTTTACACTTTGAAGAATACAAAAATAAAAGTTTTACAGGCTTTAAAGAAAGAAAAACAAATTTGCCCTTAACTTCTCCGCTAGTTTGTTAGTTTAACATAAAGGGTCATTTAAAAGTTATATTATTTTCTTGCTATGAACACATCATTGTACATCAATATACAGAAAAAGTTAATATTTTTATGTAGCATTTTTTACTGGCCAAATTTTTTTACCAAAGTGAAGAATTACTTAAAGCTGCCAAAGGTGTCGAAGTTTTAATTTTTAATTGTATTTAAAGATCAAATCATCTTTAGTTACGAGATGTCATATACCCTCCCTCCCTCCATGTTTTTATTGAAATATAACGTTTTCTAAATATCCTAATCTTCATTTAAAACTAAAATATGAAGAGACATTCTAAAATAAAAAGTAGTAAAGATTTTTTGTCTAAAGCTGAAGATCTTCAGAATTATTGGTCCGAGTTAGTTGTAATTTGAGGGTAAGCTTTATAACTGTCTTGGGGTGGTTATAAGCTATTTTCTCGTATTCATTCGAATCCGGTGGACAGGAACCGGTTCTCATCCATACGAAAAAACTATGTCTAGCATTGTATTATATCCAGCTTTCTACGAATATAAAAATGTACAATCATAAGATTAAAACCAGTTTTTTTTAGCCCGTGCCTTCGGCATTTCGGGGCTAAAAAAATGGTTTTAATCTTATAATTGTAAATTCTATATCCGCGGAAAGCTGTTTATAATATGATGCGAGAAATAACTATTCCATATTTCACCCTTCCTCCCCTACAAGCTAAGGGCAAAGCAACTAGTATATTAAAAAACAATAATAGTTATTTCTCGCATCGTATTATAAACGGCTTTCCGTGGATATAGAATGTACAATTAAAAGATGAAAACAAGTTTTTTAGCTCCAAGGTGCCAAAGGCACGGGCTATAAAAACTGGTTTTAATATTATGATTATACATTTTTATATCTGTAGAAAGCTGGATATAATACGATGCTAGACATAGTTTTTTCGTATGAATGAGAACCGGTTCCTATCCACCGGATTCGAATGAATACGAGAAAAAGGTTTTTAGTTGTTGTATTTCTTACACTATTATATAGCTGAGTTAATATTTTGTTCCAAATAAAAAATATTAATAATATGGGATTTCCGGAAAACAAATGATTTCTCTTTCTTTATTGACACTGAGACATTTCTTTTACTTTTTAATATTATTGATTTGATATTGAAAAAAAGTTGATATTTACTGCGTACAAGTGTTTTTTTTATATTAAAAGCCACAAAATAATATAAGATTACAATAACTAGAGCGTGTAAAACCCAAGGGGCGTTTACCCCTTCATTCCTAAACTAGCGCTACTTGTTTTTCTTTTTATTGATATAGGGCCAAGTAGTTTAAGTTGGCTTAAAAATGATATTTTATAAAACTAGTTAGTAGGTATTACATATAGGTTCCTTATGCCTTCAGCTTAATTTTATACTAAAAATTCTTTTTCTTCAACACTTTTTATGTAATTTGTGAGAATAAAAAGTATATGGATACTTTTATTAACCCTCTATATTACTATTCCAATAATAACATGACGATATAATAATAACAATATAAAAAGGTGTTTCTTTTCAGTTCATATTAACATGTTATTCAAAGGACACATAGTTATAATTTTGTGTAGCAAAACGTTTTTTTTTACTTAAGGGTTTGACTTTAGGAAATTTTATTCTAAGGTTATTTAACAATCATATTGTCTTTTCTTCCTTGATTTAACTGTTGTAAAGGATTTCTTATAATATTGAAATAGCTTTCTAGAAGTAAGTAGCAGAGAGAGAGAGAGAGAGGACAATGGGCTGTTTATTACACTAGTCCTCAAACTTTTATCATTACGTTTTCTTATTCGTTTGCTTAACAACTTTTGGACTAGTAAATTTTTCATTAAGTTGAGTGTTCAAACGTTTCAACCACCTGATTAGGTAAGTATTACGTGACTGAAATAAAATAAAGTATTATTTTTGACCAATAAAACGCTTTGCTGAATCAAAACAAAGTTATACCTTGTCGATATTGAATTTGAATTTTATACCTGATTCGTGGAAGTTACCTAGGTATTAATCAAATTGTATCTTCATCTTCAATACCCTGATTTACAATTTTTCTATCATTATCATTCCTATAGTTTTTTAAGGCCTCTAGGGGCACTTAAGGCTTTGGGGGAGGAAGGGGATTCTACACCCCCCCCCCTGCTCCCAATTAAATTCTAGTCTTCATATGAAAAATTTAAAAAAATTGGGATGGGGTCCTTTTTTTTCTAGGAAGAGTGGAATTACCCTTCCCATAAAAAATAGTTATACACTTTTCCAGAACCAATGTGAAGCTACATTGTAAAGGAATATCCTATGGTACGTAAAGACAGACATACGGATATACTGTTACTTTAATATAAGGGTTTATTCCTTGTTTTCACAGTATGCTAATTCTCTCTCAATTCTAAAACATATACTTTGTTTTTCTTATGTTTTATTGTGATCTTGATATTAATTTTTCTCGGGGGGGAGGGGACATTAGACTGTAAAATATTATTTTAGAATTTAAAAACATAATGTACAATCTCACTATACATATTTTTTTTACAATAACTGCCAAAGTAAAAAATATAGATATCTCAATAATTATTCAACCATACATAGTGTATTTCTTTTCATTTTACCTATTGTTGTTATCTAAAATATTGTTGCTAAGCTACTTTGATCAAAATTGCTCTTGTCTACAATTATCAATATTTTCTGGGAAATAGAAGTTAAAGATGTATGGAAAAGTTTTTGTTATTAGTAGCGAAGCTACTCTATAATTCATTTTGTCCGTCCGTCCGTCCGTCCGTCAGTCAGTCCGTCCGTAACGCTATGGGGGAAATGGGATTTACTCAGCTCCTATAAAAGATAGAATGCTGAAATTTTTTGACAACATTCCCATCATTAAGGAGCACAATTGACTTTAAAACATCATTGGCGTTCAAACCGATTTTTAGCAGGTTTTAGGCTATTTTTATATTTTTCACATTTTTCTCCATATCTTCAGTGTTTATGGTCCGATTTTCAAATTTTTTACAGTTACAGATATCAAAATTAAATTTCCCGTCGTTTAAAGGAACAACCATGAAGGCCAGACTGCCTTTTTAGCAGGTTTTAGGCTATTTTTATTTTTTTCACATTTTTCTCCATATCTTCAGTGTTTATGGTCCGATTTTCAAAAATTTTTCAGTTATAGATATCCAAATTAAATTTCCCGTCTTTTAAAGAAAACAATCATGACGGCCAGACTGCCTTTTTAGGAGGTTTTAGGCTGTTTTTTATATATTTAACATTTTTCTCCATATCTTCAGTGTTTAGAGTCCGATTTTCAAAATTTTTCAGTTATAGATATCAAAATTAAATTTCCGGTCTTTTAAACAAAATAACCATGACGGCCAGACTGCCTTTTTGGCAGGTTTTAGGCTATTTTTATATATTTAACACTTTTTTCCATATCTTCAGTGTATATGGTCCGATTTTCCAAATTTTTAAGTTAAGGATTTAAAAATTAAATTTTTTGTTGTTTTAATAAAACAACCATGACGGCCAGACTGCCTTTTATCAGGTTTTTGGCTATTTTTATATGTTTTACATATTTCCCCATATCTTTGTTTATTTTGATGCAATTTTCAAACTTTTATGGGATATCAGTATCAAAAAAAATTTTCCCATTGTTATGAGCATCTTTAATATAATTTACTATGACCATCGTCATCATGCAAAATAAAACAAGGTTTCATGTCTATTTTATCCAATAAATCTATTCTTGATTTTAGTAAAAACCTTTTAAATCTACCTGTACGTATTCCCATCGACGATTTTTTGTGCTTCGCTACTTATGGATGTTGTCATCCTTGTTTTACTACAAATGTTATTGTATAACCAATTATGTAACCTAATTGCCCACTAAAATATATATTGGATAGGTAGGTACTTATTTTCAAGAAAAATTATAAAATCCTTAAAAATAAAAGAGTAAGAAGATGTACTATACTTATGATGTTTTTTTTAAATATTTGTTATTTATCTTTTCAGTACTTTTTATTATAAAAGAAATATACTAGGTAGCTATTTTTTAGTAGCGAAGCTACTCTATAATTCACTATGTCCGTCCGTCAGTCAGTCAGTCCGTCAGTCAGTCCGTCAGTCCGTCAGTCCGTAACGCTATGGGGGAAATGGGATTTACTCAGCTCCTATAAAAGATAGAATGCTGAAATTTTTTGACAACATTCCCATCATTAAGGAGCACAATTGACTATAAAACATCATTGGCGGTCGGACCGCTTTTTAGCAGGTTTTAGGCTATTTTTATATTTTTCACATTTTTCTCCATATCTTCAGTGTTTATGGTCCGATTTTCAAAATTTTTTTAGTTATAGATATCAAAATTAAATTTCCCGTCGTTTAAAGAAAACAACGATGAAGGCCAGACTGCCTTTTTAGCAGGTTTTAGGCTATTTTTATATTTTTCACATTTTTCTCCAGTGTTTATGGTCCGATTTTCAAAATTTTTTCAATTATTGATATCAAAATTAAATTTCCCGTCTTTTAAAGAAAACAACAATGACGGCCAGACTGCCTTTTTAGCAGGTTTTAGGCTATTTTTATATTTTTCTCCATATCTTCAGTGTATATGGTCCGATTTTCCAAATTTTTTAAATTAAGGATAGGTATAAAAATTTGATTTTCTGTCGTTTTAAGAAAACAACCAAAGCGGCCAGATTGCCTTTTATCAGGTTTTTGGCTATTTTTATATGTTTTACATATTTCCTCATATCTTTGTTTTTTTATTTAACTTTTTTGGGATATCAGGATCAAAATAATTTTCCCCATTGTAATGTGCATCTTTATTTGTATTTTACTTTGACCATCGTCATCATACAAAATAAAACAAGGTTTCGTGTATCCAATAAATCTATTCTTGATTTTAATAAATACCCTTTAAATCTACTTGTACGTATTCCCATCTATGATTTTTGTGCTTCGCTACTTATGGATGTTGTCATCCTTGTTTTCTTTAGATTTAATACCTAGTAAGTTTTGTCTCAATTAAATTCAAATCAACTCAATAAAAAATACTGATGTACTAAACAATAGATAGATCACTACAGAAATGAGCTAAATCCACCAAATACACTTTCAAAAATCAATTTATTTTGATTTTGTTCCTTATTTTGGAAAGGATGGGATGTGGTTATCCTTGTTTTGTAACCAAACTCTGTTTGTTAAATTTCACCTTTATATAAAACTAAAGAAAGTAATTTTGGTGGTAAGGAGGCAATGCAGTTTTCAGAGTAATGTTTATATCCTCTCCCTCCCCCTTGAAGATGTTGTTTTTAATTAAATGGCACCTATTGAGTTAGATACTATACTATATAATCAGGGTTTAGGGAAATAAAATTAAACAAAAACTAAATTTCCACAGTTTTATGTCAATTAAAAAAAAGTATTTTTGTAAAAATTTTATAAAATTAAGAACATTTTTTTTGTGATTAAGTTAAATCAATCTGATTTTAACAAGTAAACTATCCCTTAAACCCTGCATAAACATTCAGGAAGTAAGGGAGGGGATAATGGGTAATTAATTCAATTTAAGAGGGTTCGCTGAAAAGCAATGAAAACCAGATTTATCAAGAAAATTTTACCAAAATTGTAAAGGGATCATGGTAACCTAATTTAGAATAAAATTAGTTCTAAGAAAAAAATCATTTACTTGTAAATTAATTTATCAATACATCACAATGTAGTAAACATTCTGTAATTAATCACTAGAAAAATCTTGTTTAGAACTACATCAACCCTTCTCATATATTTTTAACTTACACCTAAATTCAAGCGGTTCTTAGATTGTTTAATACATAAATATCACAGTAGAGTTTCTATACATGAAATGACATTTTCTTGGGAAAAAATATTTGTTAAAACCAGCCATTAATAACAAATTTTTCTGTCTGCATATTCAAAACTAGCTCAGCTATTTAGCGGGGCATTGATGCGCTAGTACCCAAAGTCAGTTAGAATCTGCTGTATTCGTGCACATTCCCTTTAAGCCAGTACCCAAAGTCTGAGACTCCTAAAAATTGAATATTCGATCCATTGTCCCCTCCCTTACTCCCTGATAAACATTACAACTTACATAGTGTTTCTATACCAACTTAAAATACCAAGCATTTTCTTTTAATAGCAATTTTGGGTGCAAGTTTGAAAATTGAACATCTTTAGGAAATGCAGATTTAAGAGTTTTCAAAATCTCTACCTACAGATAATGTAATAAAGTCTAGTAATGATGCTGAAATCAAGCATATTACTGATATCTTTTGTGTTTTCTGTACTATTGGAAAACAATGATTTTATGGCAGCCATTGTAAACCACACACTAAATCCTTCTCAGGGAGTGGGGATCATTTTTAATCTTATTTTGAGTACTTCTATACTTTTTTTCAAAATGTGATATGAATACCTACTTTTTTTTATTATAAAAACAAATAATGGGGGATACCCCACCCACCAACTCCTCTAAATGCTAAGGACGAAACACTATAGGCTAGATGTCAAGAAATTATAACTTAAACCTACACATAATAAAACATAAAAGTTTAATTTTTTATCTTATCAGTTTTACTGAATTTGTTTATTCAATGAGGGATGCAATAATAAATCTTTATTATTTTAGCACATTTATTAATAATTGAAAATTTTTACAACATTAACTTATTTTCTAGAATTATTAGAAATCAAAAACATAATTTTTTATATAAGTTAAAGTATCTGCTTGTTAAGAAAAGCTCAAGTTGGATTCCTTAAAGCTGAGTAAAAATCAAATACTCCACTTTTGCCGGATCTAGAATTATATTTTTACCATCCTGAATACCAATGAAGAATTCTTCTCAAAAAGATTTTACTGTTGAGAACATTTTGTTAATCCTCAGATTTAAAAATAGAGAAAGGAATCATTAAACTGTCTGCTTGATAAATTCTTGTTTTAAATGTAAATGACCTCTTTCTTTTTTTCCTTTTGAAGTAAAATACATCTAAAATGTTTAAATTATAATTGATCTTATTGATTTCAATCTTATTAAAGTAAAATATGTGTCAAATTCAAGCAATTTTGAAATTTGGGTGTGATTGGCAGAAGTTTATACAAGCAATGAAAAAATTAGATAAAACTTCTAAGGCTGTTGGTTTTTATTATGTTACTGAATGGAAAGTTTCGAAAATTATTTTAAGATAGACATAAGACAAAAAAATTGCATTATTTATAAGTTGCTGTTCAATTATTGAACCATTTTTAACTAATCTTATTTCTTTTTTTTTGTTCTTCCACACCTAAAAGTACAATAATGAGTTATGTGCTTTGTTGTGAGATATTCCAATGTTCATTACCTCTTTGCTGGAGTCCAACCTTTATAGTTTTAATTAAACTTACTCCCATACCCACACTGTGGACATTTCAAGGAGTTTTGGATAATCAACCTTCAAGTTATACCATTCTGTATTAAACATTTTTATAAAATCAACTTTTTAGCTGTTCTGTGGTTTTTCTTTTTAGGAAAAAGTAAATTAAGAAAGTAGGAACAAAAAAAATATTTTAAAATGTAATTACACCACTGTTTTAAATGTCTAGGTATATTTTACCTAATCTATAATTCACTGAATAAAGGGGGGGGGGGGTGGGTTAATGCAACCATCTTGTAATCAGTGAGCAAATGAGAATTTTGATCTAGAATTTTGCATGAGTAATCCTTGGTAGGTCTTTTTTCCCTAAATTGAACAAAAAGTTGGAAAAGTAATGGCTAACGGCTGGCGGCTCAGCAGTTTATTCATTTTTAAAACTATTTTCAAAGGGAAATCATCACAAAACCTATCTCCATATAATACTCTATGCTGCTCCAAAACGTTTTCAAACGGTTCTAGCCAATAGTTGCTGGTACTAGAAATATAAAAATGTTTTTTCTCGTATTCATTCGAATCCGGTGGATAGTAACCGGTTCTCATCCATACGAAAAAACTATGTCTAGCATCGTATTATATCCAGCTTTCTACGAATATAGAAATGTATAATCATAAGATTAAAACTAGTTTTAATCTCATAATTGTACATTCTATATCCGCGGAAAGCCGTTTATAATACGATGCGAGAAATAACTATTTTTGTATCATTTCACATGATTTAAAGCAAAAATATGTTTTAAAAAGTTGATTCCTACATAATTTATGGCAGATTTGCCCTAAAAATAGCCAAAAAAACGACTAAACAGCTGAGCCGTTAGCCGTTACTTTTTCAACTTTTTGTTCGATTTAGGGAAAATAAACCTACCAAGGTTTACTCATGCAAAATTTAAGATCGAAATTCAAATTGTAAGTGCCATTTGCTCACTGATTACGAGATGGTTGCATTAACCCCCCCCCCCCCTTTTTAAAAGCATTTTAAAATTGGAAGTTAAATATCCATTGTGCAACACCTACTTACCACAAGTACACATTATCTTAGCCTACTTAACTATCTGAACATTAAATATACTTTATCATACACAATGCTCTCTCTTCTTATACAGGATAAGAACACAAACTGCCTGAAGTATGCTGAAAACATAAGGGAGGAGATTAAATATAATTACAGGAATATTAGAATTGTTATAACCCACCCTCTTTAGCCTCCAAGTATTTTACATTAAAAGATTATCTTATTTTTTTTAAAGATTCTGATTGGAATATTGCATTAATTTAATTTTCTTATATTTGTTTATCATACTCTTTTATTTAAATATTACATTTATTAGGTTTTAAATCATGATTAAGTTTAAATTGAACTTAGAAAATACATGTTCAATTAGATAAAATCTTGGAAATCTTAATCAATTTCAGAAAAATATTATTTGTTTTCATCTTTTTTACATAAAAGTTTTGTTTTCAATCATTAAACATTATAAAAAAGTAAGATTATGTTCAGGTTTCTCTGTGTAATCAAAAGTTTAATATTCAGGTGAAGATTCATAAAAAATGATAAATTGATTTTTCACTTTTCAAGAAAATTTCTCGGTTACTAGAATTTTATCTCAGACTTGAAAATTTTGCAAGATTACACAAAATAGTGTGACACTCTTTTCATCAATCATTATAACACCCCTTGACAACAAATAAAATGTGTTTGTGCACTAATATTAGAGATAAAATAAACAAGAATGAAGTAATCCTTTAAAGCAAAGCCAAGAACACTTTCCGTACTTAATAAGAACTTCTTAACCATTGAGTAAATTATAGAGTTGCTATGCTTCTAATATTCTAATAGTTGTATTAGAAGTCGTATTTTTAGTCATTTTATGACTATCTCGCAAACAACATTATAAAAATGAACTTTAGCTGATTATTTTTAAGGTGCAATACTTCTCATTATATGTTAAAGTAAATGTTACAGTGTACGGTCGGTCAAGAACTGAAGGACATATTATCATTGAGGAAATTATGAGCTCTTAAGAATAAATTAAAGATCCAACATTCATTACTTTCTATTCTAATTATTAGTTGTACAAACTTTAATCACAAATGTAAACTTTTCAAAATCATTCTTTATCTCCACAAACTTTTAATTTATCTTTCCTATGTTTGGTTTTAGTTTAAATTAAAATGGCAACAAAATGATTATAAGGACTTTAATAATTAAAGAACCCCATTAACATAAGTTTTGTATTATAATTTTTAACATTAAGCACTTACTGCATAATATTTTGTTTGTTTAATGATGATTAATAAAAAAATGTATTGGTTGGGTAAATACGATTAAACAATTTCCACACTAAAATGAGAACTTTCTTTATTTTTTAACGATAAGTAAATTCTGGTAGGTACTCAAAAAGTAATTTTTTAATAGTGAAAAAAATACAAGTAAAATAGTATCTTCATTCAACTTTCTCCTACATAATATTTTAATAGTTTTTTTTTAATGGAAAAAAATCATCATTTAGTTAAGTTATGTGGTAAGCAGTAATAAATGATCCTGAACCCATTTGTTTGAATTACCAACTTTAACAAAAGAAATTATAAATGAAACTATATTTTAGGCTAGAAAAATTACACAAACATAAAGTGTTGCATAATACATATAAAATTATTTTATTAAATTATTATTTTCACAACTGGTATAAATAATATAATTTCCAAATTCTCAATATGTTATATTTATGTTGTGGATTGAGAATGACATTTATTAGACCCAGTTCTTAATTTATTATCACCCAATAAAACATGTCTCCCTGTTTTCCACCTTTTTCTGACTTAGTAAAAAAATGCTTAGGCAGAATTGTTATATTAGTCTTAGTTTGTAAAAAAAATACATTTAAAAGTAAAAGAAAACTTGCCCAATTCTTGTTTTATATTACCATCTTAACTTATAGCCATCATTTATTATTAATCTTATTTTCTTTATTACAATGAATATCATAAGTTAGTCTAGTTTTGGAAAGTTTAGTGACAGTAAATTGGCAAAACTAAGTCATGTTCATATTTTGATGGTATTTTTGTCAAACTTTGTTTTACTTTTGCCCCACTGGTTGTCAAGTTGAAAAGTCTAGTCTGCTGCAATTATCAACAAAAAAAAATTTTCAGCATTTAAATTACATTTATATTTACTGATCAAAATTAAAAAAGAAGTTTCCATCAAATTTTAAGTGTCCCATATTTCAGATAAGTGATATTTTTTTTATTAATTACTGGAAACTGTGGAAATGTAATTACCTTTAGTTTATAAGTTATAATAAGGTCAAACACATACACATTTAAGACAAAACTTTAATGCAACTTTTAGATTTTTTTGTATGCCTCAAGAAAGTTATTAAATTCCTAACTGAATATATTTGCTTTTTAGGACTAAAATCTGAGAATTCTAAACAATCAAATTTTTATGTACATTAAACTATTGCAAAATATTGAAATGAAATATCTTTTATATGTAGATAAGTAAAGTAAGCACAAACACACTCCTGAAGAGAAACTAATTAAAGTTAATTAATGAGGGTATATTAATGATTGGTAAGGGAGGGAGTGTAGATCCAGGCTAAATCACTTCTTATAATAGATGCATAAATTATGTTCTCCCTGTAACTAAGATACACAAATATATGTTGTGTATATAATCATAAGTCTTATTTAGGATTAGGTGTAATATGTTTCTAATTACTGGGGGGTTAACAAGGATACAACTATTCCTTCAAGAATAATGTCCTAGCAGGAGGAGGTTCAATATACTTTAACATGATAATTATATGTGGTGTTTTTTTGTTTACATAATAAAACCTTTTATGTAAATGAAAATGTATGGTCATAGGACATATGAGTTTGATATGAATGTAGCTTTAATAATAACTTAAAACAACCGTAAAGCATTTTAAATATTTTTTTGGCATCTATAAATCTTGATTCTATAAAATAAACTTAATAAATATTTAACCTTTCTCAGCTACTCAGTCAAAACACTAGTTAACTAAAAAATATCAAATTTACAGCATTTTAATTACAAAATATCCTTTTTATAATGATAATAACATAATAAGATTATAATTGATTGACATTTCATAAATAAAATCCGGCTGTCTTATCTTTAATTTTCTGTATTAATTGATGTCAGTTAATTGATAAATTCATTTATTAGTTTGATAACTCTGTTTGTGGTTATCATAAGCTTTTAAACTGCAATAATAGGTTTTTGTTTGTGATTTCTTTCTATACTTTTAAAATTAATATTAATTGGGTGAGGTAAAGTTATTGAATTTTTGAAAATATTTGTATGAAACAATCCCAAAACCAATGGATTTGTTGTTTTTTTGTTACACAACCTGGGCAATTTTCACAAAGCTTGGACTAAATAATAATAATAATTTTTAACTTACCTAACCTAACTATACAAGTGGTATATTTGTGAAAAAGATGAAGTTCCCTTGTGGATGCAGTTCTATCAGACTTAGGTTTTAAATTAAACTGGTACCCAAAGTTTTTTTTGATCAGCTCTCTCATTATTGGCAAACAAAATTTGGGTATACTGGCCCTGGGTATTAAATCTTGATTGGTTGGTTAAAACTTTTTCTTTCACAGAATTGTGTTTGGCATCAATGGTTATGAATTTAATTTATCTTCCTTTGTCTTATACCTTTAGATCTATTCAATTCTATAGCTACAAGATATACATCATTTATATTAATAATACTAGCGGATTCGCCCCCTAGCCTCTAGGGGCTGTGCCCCAAGAGGTTTGATCAAACTAATTTTTTTTTTTGGGGGGGGGGTGGGGAGGGAGGGGGTTTATTCGACCCCACTATCTTAATTTTAGTTTTAAAAAGAAAAAAATTTTTGGGGGGGAGGTATTTTTCCTTTTTTGGTCGTGTCCCACCCCGCAAGGAAATAGTTATAAACCTTCCCGGGACCAATGAGAAGCTACCCTGTAAAGGAGAACCTGATCGGTTCTACGGTTAGCGAGATCCTTTGCTACAGACAAACAGACAGACATCGTTCTACTATTATAGATGAATCATTTTACCTAAAAATTTGAGTGTTGCTTCTTTTATTATTTTCCTCTTCTGTACAACAATGGACATATCAATAAAAAATAAAATATACAGCACTTGAAAAAGAATTATCCAGGCTTACAAGTCCCTTGTTTAACATAGAAACAAGGATTATAAGGTCCAGTAAAATCAATACTCAGTGAAACTCTTCAAAGCACCTAAACAAATAATTAAAAGTATAAAATTGATTTTTAATTCTTTAGATCAGGTAGGGATATTTCATGGGAAGAAACTATTTTGCCCACCATTATACAATAGTCAATAATTTTTGAGACAATATCAACGGTATTTCTTTGAGCTTATTTTGACAGTTGATAAAAAAATATTGTAAATTAGGTTTTCCTCAGATAAAATATCCTTACCTTGGCTAAAAATACTGGCAGGGTCAGCTATAGAATACAATAAAACTGTCATAAAATATCTCAAAGGTTATTGCGAGGCTTGTAGCTAGTATGTGTATAAGAGACTCACAATACCTATATCAGTTTTGTTAGGAAAACATATCAGAAATATCTTAGTAACGACAAAAAATATTCATCGATTTAGATGCTGGCCTGGGCTAGAACATGAAATCAAAATAAAAGACCCAGTCATTACCAATTAAAACTACTTATGAAAACTAATCTTCTTGTTCTTATTTCAAATTTGGTAACGTCTTTTTTTAAAAAAAAGGTAATAGACCTAATTCCTTTTTAAAAAACCTGAAAATGCACTAATAAATCAGACAAATATTTATAACTAAAATCAATTAGGATAGCTCATAAATCAAGTCATCCAATTTTTATCATGAACCAAACCAAAATATTATTTATAAGGACAAGAAATTAGAGATATATAGTATGTCTGTAGAAAAATGAGAATCTAAGTGCTTTACTAATGTTTTTAATAACAAACTATTGTTAAAACTTGCAAATGTTATGTAGCCAACAAGTAACAACACACTCTAACACAAAATAATACAAACTTTCTCATGTTATTAGGAAAGAACAATAAAACTGCCATTTTTTATGTTTGTGTGAAGATGTATGAGGTTAATTTCATTGTAACCAACATGCATGGTTGAAAGTACATTATTGCACTTAAGTGAGGTCTACACTATGTTTAGAAAATTGTTTCATTGAATGTATTTTCTTCAATATTATTTTTATTTTTTGATAGACGACTAAAAATATTTTTGTAGAAAATAGCAACATTATTTTTTTTTAAATACTATAGGTACCAAACAAGAAAATTAAATTCAATAGATATCTTTATTTTAAACAATAGTAATTTAGATTTAGATAATGTATGAAAATTGCCAATTTGAAAAAAAAAGGTATGAAGGTATGAATTACTTTTTATTCTCTTGTACATTTGGGTGGGGATTCAGAAATTTCATTCATTATAAAAAGTAGGAAGCTCTTTTTTTGTCTCTAGCAGAGGATTTCACTAACCACTGAACAGATATGTTTCTCCTTAACAGTGAAGCTTCTTCTTTCAAATATAGAGCCCCTATGTTAGGAGCGGAGCCGTAAATTTAATATAAAGTAACCATCTAACAAATTCTTAGGTTTTGAAAACTGTAATGTAACTAGAATGATCCTACATATTGTAAACATAATCTGTTGTGTGGTACTAAAGCATTTTTTAATACAAGAATTTTTATCTACTTCATGTATATAGAACATGATGGAAGAAAAATATTATTTTAAAAATATTATAAATAGGAATTGTGAGTCTAGAAAAGAATAAATGTGTGAGTTATCAAGATACGTATGAGACAAGACATCAAATAATATTCACCAAATTTTTCCTTGCTCAACATACAAACATTCAACTATACAAACTTTTGAAGTATAGTATTATGAATACAATACTATATATTTATTAAAATATAAAGTTTATATTAAAATTATTTAAATACTGAACTTTTAGGATAGGTTTTTTTACAGAACATGAGTGATAACTCATAAAATAATAATAAACAAATAAAAACATAAAAATATAAATAGATGTCAATACCAAACTTTTTATTGCCCTCATATTCATGTTTGATTAGTATTTATTATCTTTTCCATCAATGTAATACATGTGTGAGATAGTAATCACATTCTGTGTCACAATGGTTTGGGAGGAATATTGTTTATTTGTTTCTTACAAATGTATATATTTTATATGTGTTTTTCATCTCTAGATAGCTTCCCTCTCTTTTCATTTCAGTCTATTACTCCTTCCCTCAGATTTGATGTAATCTTTATAAAATATGCTTATTAAGCATTGCTTAACCTTGTCTGTGTGAATTTAGATAAGATAAGATAAGATTTATTTTCCTCAAAGGTACAACATATTTTATTAGATATATATCATACACTATGTTACTATGCTTTGATTTGTTTGATTCTTCTGGTTTGTTATGTTTGATGCAGGTTTGATAATATAATGATATACATAATAACTAATTATTAAGTACCTAGCATGGAATTGGCCGAACTTCGTCTCCACCTAGTTACCAGGCCAGTTCGAATAAGATGAAGATAACATTTTACAATAAAAATTCCATGCAACATTGTACCAGATAGTTAGCATAACCCTTTAAGGGTTGTGGAGCCACTGGTGTACTTTGACGCTTGCTAAGCCGATACAATGTTTTATGTGCAAATAAATAATAATCTTAACAATGAAAGAATAAAATATCTTGCTGTGTATTTCAGACATCCTCCTACTATCAGTTGCAACTTCTCCAAGCGTAAATTCGGAACAATTAAGGAACCAAAACCTCCACTAGGAGTCGCTATTCCCGTTGTGATCCCTTTTCAGCTCTATATAGACAGTTTCCTTTATAACAAATTATTTTCATTATAGAGTGGAGTTTTGTCCAGGTCTAAGGACATCTCCACACCAATAATTACAGGATAACGGCAAATCTCGCGATAACACTTGGTCTAATCCAAAAAATCCAAAAATCCAAAAAATGAATAAGATATCCTAATATATAATCGTATCATGTACTTAAGTGAACAAGGTGTAATGGTTGGTTTCGATTCCTACGGAATCTGATTTTTATTTCTTGAGAATGGATATAATAATCCCATGATGTACAATTGTACTATTGTACAGAATAAAGAATAGGTCATGTGCGATTCCTACGGAATCTGATTTTGGTTTTTTGATAATGGGAGTGTGTCCCTAAATATGTAAGGTTCGATTCCTCCGGAATCTGATTTTTATGTTTTGAGAACTGGTCACAGCATGGCTGTGAATGGGGCAACAATATGGGGAAGGGTGAGGTGAGGGAAGGAGAGGGGAGAGTGATTTGTGCTCGAAAACGTTGATCTCACTCTTTTTTTGAAAGTAAAGGGTGAAAGTGGGTCATGAAAAAAAAGTCTGTGGCGTGCTAGTGCGCGCACAATTTGGTTATAGCTTTGCTTTAGTGGAGTTTAAATCTTACTGTTGTTTAGGCACGAAAATGTTTGGAGAGGAAGAATACCAACAAATGTGGCAACCGTTACGCAATAGATTGACAATAACATATCAACGACTTCTCAATATAGTTAATGGTGACAATGTCAGTGAGGAAGTACGTCGTGAGGTAGCCCGTCTACTATACCAACAGGGTTATTTAGAAACCGAGTTGGCACTCACACTATACAACCCAAACAAAGATATGGAGTATCATGAAACTAAATTAGGTGAAATTGCTGAGCGGATAACTGCACAAGAGGGGGCTTGTCTCCAACTATAGCTCCAGAAGTTGGCCATTTCCGGTCTGGACCAGTTATGGTCAAGTTCTCTACGACTTTATATACAAGATATCCGCAAAATATCCGCTAAAAACAACCGCGGAAATATCCGCAAGACGTTCTCAAAAAATCAACAATGAATCAACAGAAAAAAAAAATCTGCAAAGTGAGAAATAAATAATACAGTTTAGTTTTTTTAAAAAAAGTAGTTAAATATAATTTTAAAAATAATTTACCATAAATTCATTGATTTGTTTTTAATAAATCCTAGATATCTTGCTATGAACTTTTTATTTTTTATTTGAAAGATGTATAAAGTAATAGGATGTCTGTTAATTAATATTTTGCTATGGATTAATTTAGTATTAGCATAAAAAGTAAGGATAAGAAATGTAAGTTGATGAAGTGAGAGACTAGTTAGAATAAGGGAGATGGGTCAAGGAATTGAACAGGTATGGGGGAGGAGGGGAGGAAAAACGAGGGGGAGAAAATGGGGCGTGGTGAGTGGTTTGTGCGCGGTCGTGGCTACCAGCCAGATAGACGGAGCGGCGCTTATCGTTTGGTATATGCTAGGGGGGGAGAAAAAATAGGGGGCGGGGGAAGAGTGGTTTTCCGGTAAAGCACAGTATAATAAAGGAAAAAAGGGGCGGGAGGGAGACAAATGGTTGTAAAGCATAGGGGAAATACGCGGGAAATCGGAAGTGGGGAAAGTTATTTACTAATTAATAAGTTAAATTAAGATTGCATAATGCATGGTATTAAAACACAAGGGGGGTATAAATATGGGGTAGGTAAGGTCAAATTTCAATTGTCTCCAAGATGTCAGATCAAGAAGAGGAAGTAGGACAAGGCCAAGGTGCTTTACCAGATGGGGCGCCGGAAGTTCCGGAGGAGGCTGGAGGTGAGGAAAATGTTCCCCTCCATGACCAGGTGCAGGAGCTCATCGCTATGCTCAATTCTAGCGATGAAGTCGATGATCCTGTACCCGTGCACGGCGTCCAGCAGCTGTTGAACCTTGCGGCAGTGCCTGATCTACTCCCATTTCCGGGGGTAGACAGGCGCTGTCTGGACCTCTGGTTTATGGTCAAGAGGAGGTTGTTGGGCGTTGTGCACGAGGGCGACATGCTGATGTGGAGGAGATTCCGCAACGACGCCATCGATGAGGAAATCCTCCGCATGATGTATTCCAACTATGGGTTAGTCGTGAGGTTAATATCAGTAATGCCCACGTACGCCCGCTCCTTCCAGGCTAACATGGATTCCATCGCCGCAATGGACCGCCTGGTCACCGTCCAGCAGGACCTTGTGGAGGAGCTCCTCCAACAGGAACCCGACGACATCGGCGACTCCAGCGACTACGACGAGTAGATGGCTATGCCCACTACATGAGCTTAACCAGTCAGCGATAGTCATTACAAAATTTTTGATATCTAAATTTAAATAAATAAATATATTTTCGGTCAAAATTCTAAAAAACTTTGTTATTTTTTTATTAGATAGATAGAGGTAGAGGTTGCGCGATTCGTTAGCTGCTTGATAAAAATATATAATATATAATATAATGGAAGAAGTCAAAGTCAAAATATAAAGTGTAAAATAAATAAAATGGATAAGAAACAAACTATGCCAAGCTACTCTATACATAGGTATGTATGTCGGTTCCTACGGAACCTATTCGTTGAGATTTGAGGTTAAAGAAATGCTGTTTTATTGATTTTTAATAAAGAAATTAAATGCTTACAGAAAGTCGAGGGCTAAAAATACGGATAGAAACTTAGTTAGAACAAAAATTGTAAGTAAGGAAGAGAAAAAAAATAAAATATTTGCTTTTTAAAACTCAATCTTATTTAGGTAATAAGTAAAACATTTTTCTTGAAAATATTTTTTAAAAAAATAGAATATTTGCTTTTTAAAACTCAATCTTGTTTAGGTAATAAGTAAAACATTTTTTCTTAAAAGTATTTTTATTATCAATTAGTTTAATTTCAAGTGGAAGGTTGTTGAATATAGTTGGGAAAGAGTTAAGAGGGGCGTGCAGGAGAAAGTTTCTATTGGTGCCCGGTTCGTAAGCAAAGTTGTTCCTGTTCCTAGTGCCATACGTATGTCTGTCTTGAACAAAATTCCAGGTGTTTTCAAAGATTTTGGGAAAATTGCCTAATTTATAGGCGTGCATAAATTTACAAACATTGAATTCAATTAACAGGTTAAACGGAAGTATGCCATTAGATTTAAAGAATTCAGCTGTGTGAGCTCTGCTTGGCAAATTTTCGATTATTCTAATGGCCTGCTTCTGCAACTTAATGATTGGTGCTAACAGATACATAGGACAGGCAGTGAACAGGAGACAACAATATTCGATATTCGACTTAATATAAGAAGAATAGAGTAGCTTTAAGTGTTTCTTGTCCAACAAATGACGCATTACTTTCATACTATAAATTATTTTAGAGACTTTGCTGTAGACTTTTTCGAGATGATAAGAAAACTTCATTTTCTCGTCTAATTGAATTCCCAAGTGTTTGATACTACCCTCATTGGTACCGCTCACAAGATCCAACTTAGTGATTTTTGACTCATCATTTTCATTATGATTATTCATGTTTACATAGACTTCAAAGTTGGTCTTAGCGGCGAGCTCAGCGGGGGTGAGTATCTCACGGGGGGAGGAAAAGACCATACATTTGGTCTTGCGGGGGTGAATGAGAAGTTTATTGGCATTGTACCATTGGGTCAGTCTGGGGACAAGCTCCTTTGCAAGGTTAATCAATTGAATAATATTCTGCTTTTCAATGAAGCCTACTGCGTCATCAGCAAAGAGATTGATTAGGATCTCTTCACTGCATGAAACAAGGTCATTGATAAAAATTAAAAAAAGAATTGGTCCCAGGACTGACCCCTGGAGTACGCCAATGATAATGAATTCAATTGTAGAGGAAAAAAGGCCCTTAAAAAATACACGCTGCTTTCTATTTGCATAGTAACTACGGAACCAATCAAGTGCAACCCCCCTTATCCCTGAATTCTCCAGTTTGCTAAAAAGGATGTCCCTATTTATCATGTCGAAACACTTCCTTATGTCCAAAAATATGGCCATACAGGAAGTGTCTCGACTGAGTGCTTGGGTGATCAATGTACTTAAGTTCAATACATTGTGAAAGGTTGAGATCCCTTTCATGAAGCCAAACTGGCGATTGCTAAAAAAAGACCGATCTTCTAAGAACTTAACCAGCGTATCACAGACATATTTTTCAATGGGTTTGGAAAAGTTGTCAATGAGTGAAATTCCTCGATGATTATCTGCCTCGCTGAGTGAACCTGATTTGTGAAGGACAACTATTTTGGAGGTTTTCATTTTTTCAGGAAAAGTGCCATTTTGAAGTGATAAATTATAAACATGTGTTAAGGGAGTGGCAATGGTATCAGCACAGCGAGACAGAACATACATCGAGACATCATTTATGTCTGTGGAACGCTTAGGTTTAATACTACGAATGATATTAATAACCTTGAAGGGGTACAATGGCTCAAAGAAGAGGGAATCTTGACATGGGGGTGGTAAATATTCAAAAAAGTTTTTGGGGGTGGAAGGAATTTCAGGCCTTAGGGAAGACCCAATCTGACTAAAATAACGATTAAATTCGTTAGCTATTTCTTGGTCATTTTCAATTTTGTTTGGGCCTACTTGAAGGTATGTGCACTCAGGGGAAGATTTACTAAACCCGATGACTTCCTTTAGGGTTTTCCAGAGTTTTTTCCCATCCCCGTTTGCATCTCTTATTTGTTTTCTGTAGTAATCAATCTTTGCTCTTCTCACTTGCCTATTGTAATTATTCCTATAGACATTGTAAATACTTTCATTTTCAATTGTTTTGTCTTTTAAAAAGTTGCTGTACAAAATATCTCTATGCAATCTACAACGCAATAAATAGTCTGACATGAAAGGCTGCTGGGGCTGGGTACGTTTGTTTTTTCGTTTTTTTCTAACTGGACACTTTTCATTATAAAGTCTCAAAAAGGTTGAAATAAAGTTATCATAAGCAATGTTTGTGTTGTCTTGGCTTAAAACGTGATTCCAGTTAGTGTGGTAGAGTGCATAGTTTAAGGCATCAAAGTTTTCATCATTCAATTCTCTTTTTTCAAAGAAATCTGGAGGTTTGGGTTTATTTACTTTGTCTATTCGGAATGAATTAATAATTGGCAAGTGATCGGAGATTTTTGATGTTAAAACAAAGGAAGACATTAGGTTTTGAATAAAGTTACCTACCCCGAATAAATCAAGAAGGGTTGCAGTGGTTCTAGTTACTCTAGTAGCTCTGGTAACAGTATTTATGATACCGTTAAAAGAGAAAGACTCAATAATTCTCATGGAGTTGCTATTTATATTATTTATTTTGAAAAGGTCAAAATTGAAATCTCCCACAATGAAGTATGGTATGCTTAAAGCTGCTATTCTATCAATCAGGTCTAAAAAAAGTTCAAAAAATTCTTCTATTTCAGCATTATTCTGATTAGGTGGCCGATAGCAGTTTAGTAAGCAAAACTTTAGTCCATTGTGGGAAATTTTTAAGCAAATAGATTCAAGAATATTTTCTTTAAATGAAAACTTATCAAATAGTTTATCTACTTTATAATATTTGCTTACTAGAATACCTACCCCTCCCCCCCTATTTTTTGTGCGGAGTTTAACATGCCAATCGTAATTGTTAATCCCATAGCAATCCATATTTACATCCTTATTTAGCCATAATTCTTGAAAACACAGAACATTTAAGTGGATATCATGTTGCCTAAAGAAGTCTACAGTGGAGACAATATCATTGTATTTAGAATGTAATGACTGACAATTAATACTAAAAATATTGAGAAGGTTTTCATTGAATGTTTTCAGTTTCTGTACGATACCTTGTTCACTTGAAAAAACGCAATTTATTCCGAATTCATTCTCGAAATCGTTAAAGTAGTCGCCGTAAATCGGATTCATAAGATTTAGACCAATGTTATCGTTTAAGTTACCGTGATCCTGGTTAATCTGATCATTAGGGAGGTTTGTCATAGCAGAGCTGGTCCAGGAGCACCGCAGGAGGAATCGTCTTAACATCAAGTATGGACATCTGAAACACAGTAGATATTAGTGGACAAATAAAAATAGTTAATATACAATATATTATCGTTAAAGCGAAAAAAATTACCATATTTACTATGGTTATTCCGATAGCGTTTAGTTTATGTGTGTGTTGGGGGTGGCAACACATTTAAAGCTAGTTTAGTTCCCCCTACTCATTTTCATACAAGTTCCATGTATTTTATATGTTAATCAGCAGAAAAGAAAAATAGATTGAAATTAATATGCGATGAGGGCGTTTTAACAACTTAGGTAATATATAATAATAATATTATAATATTATAGAGTTCACGTGGATACAAAACTTTCAATTTTTCGAAATAAATCATTCTGAAAATGATGGCAATAATAATAACTATAACTAAGCTGAATGTTTTTAGTTAGGTACCTTTTTTCGTCGTAAAAGATACTTATCTTCATGTTGTGATTACCGCCTTTGTTGCTTTGCTTTGCTTAGCTTTGTTGGCGGTGTCTCTAGCTTTGGCCCTCGTGGCCACAGGATCAGAAGGTGCTGAGTCAACGGTAAATGCCTTCATGGCAACAGGATCAGAAGGTGCTGAGTCAACGACAGGTGTAGATGCGGCAGATGCGGCAGACGTGGCGGCAAGTGCGGCGGTGTGTGTGGCGGTAGGTGCGGCAATGGATGCTGCAGGTACGGCGACAGACACGGCGGCAAGTGCGGCAGACGTGGCGGCAGGTGCGGCGGCGGTCACGGCGGCCGGTGCGGCGGTGAGCGCGGCGGCAGGTGCGGCAGTGAAATCAGCGTCAGCGGCGGCGGCGGATGCGACGGCGGCAGGTACTGACTGTGTAAACTGTGCGGCTGGTGCAACGGCTGTATGTGCACTAGGTGCGGCGGTTGCGACGGTTGCGGCAGAGACTATGGGAGGAAACACAGCCAGGTCCCCAAGAACTGGGGCAGGGGCAGACGTTAAATTGTGTTGAACCGTGCTGGAAGGGTGGGCTGTGATCGTACTAAACTGCCTTGGGAAGTCATCCTCTGTTAAATCAGCCTGATTCGAGAAGAATGTTTTCCTTTCCTCAGGCGCTAGCTTGTTGAAACAAAGGATAGGCGGTGCCTCTGACAGAAAAAAATCCTCGCTTCCAGGTATGGGTTGGGCCATTTCCTTCAGGTCTTTGCCAAATGGGTTAAGGCAGCGTATCCAGCGGCTGCCGTTCTTGAGCTGGAATTGGACATGTTGGCCAGCGACTTTGGCCCTCGAAATCTGGTTTGTGGCATATACAAAGGTCATGGTCTTCCTGTTGAGGTCGGACATATCTTGCTTCGCCTGGACTAACCTATTGGGGAAGAACGGGACCGGTGACGCGTTGTTCCTGGGATTGAACCTCTTGATCTCGGCGTTGTAACGGTCAAGCACAGCCTTCTTATTGTTCATCCACGCGTCGAGGTAGGATCTAGACATAAAACGAAAAATAAAAACGGGGATCTGGCCCTTTGTATATGGGAGCATATGGGCACGCTCGACGATATCACAAAAATGTGAGGGAATATATTCTAATTCCCCACGTTTAAGAGCGGCTTCAAGGGTGGGCCTTATAATGTTTCTAAATATGATAAACTCTGTAATATTTTCACGGCTCCACGGCTGCTGAAAATTCACTATTCTACAACTCCAATCGCGGCACCTTTGCTCTCTTATCGAGTTTTGTAGAAGTTGAAATTTGACGAAATTTTCTCTCGACGATTCGACAGAGTTTAGATAGTCTTTTTGTTGTGTAATCGTGGTCCTAATCGCTTTTTGTTCACTTGCAACAGATTTAGCATCTACGAAATTTTCTATACCTTCGATAGATTGAATTTTAACATTTAAATCTGAGACTCTCAATTTAATATCGTTTATTTCGGTTTTATGACTGGCAAAAGTACTATGAATAAGCTCATCCCTTACCTTAGCTATATTCGCATCGTATTCTTTAAACTTAACATCCAAAGCAGCGTCCAAATTTGTTTTAAATTTTGACCAATATTCTGGGTTGTCACACGTACTACAGGCCATGATGAAGTGAAGATGGCGGATCCGAGGGTGCTGAGTGAGTGTGGGTCAGCTGACCAATGGTGGGACGCGAAAAAATGTTAGCCAATGGGAGAGCTTATTTGTCGGGAGTACTTTGCGCCGGTAAAATGTTGCCAGACCGATAAATTATTAAAAAATTTTGAGAGTGTTTTCACCAAAAATTGTTCATTAAATTAAAGCGATTAGGTTACACATAAGTTTAAAAAAAGAATTTTAATTCATTAATGTTTTATTTTCACTTTTTTGTGCTAACAATTGACCGATACGTTAACACATACACATTGCCAGGCCTAAATACGAGGTGCCCTCTGGCTACAGTGTCTTCCCTTTCCTCCAACTGCGGAGTGACCACGGGCAGTGGGGAGAGGGGAACTAGTTGAGAGAGAGGGGGAAGGTAGAACTGAGCTTAACACATGGGGTAGGGCGGGGGAGAGCTTGCAAAATGCGTGTTCTCAGCCCGACTCTCTGAACTAAAACTAAAACTAAAACTAAAACTAAAACTAAAACTAAAACTAAAATGATCCATCTATTTTATACTTTTCATAATGTACTATAGCTATGGATTTTTTACATTATGTTTAAATTCTTTTTTAATACTAGCGTCTTCGCCCCTAGCCTCTAGGAGCTTTGCCCCAAGAGGTAATTTTTAAAAATGGTACCTACCCCAAAATAAAATTATAAGAAAATAGGTCCCTACCTTATAAAAAAGAAATGGAGGGGATTTTTTGTTTTAAGGGGGGGGGGTTGAAGATGTCCCACCTTACAAAAAAATAGCTTCAAACAACCACAGGACCAGTAGATATATTCCCTGAAGAGTAGAATCCAATTGGTTCAGAGCTTACCAAGATCTTAAGCTTCAGACAGACAGACAGGGGACAGACATCAAGCTACTTTCTATTATAGAATATAGTCTCAGATAATGTTTTTTATGTCCATTTTTGTTTTGATTATCCCCCTTAAATTCCCTTTTAGACTATTTGATAGTACATCTATTGATAAATGGCTGTATACATTCTTGTTATTGTAGAAAATACACAGTGTTGATTTGCTCCATGTAACCAATATATACATCAGAATGTTTGTAATTATGTGTGTACTCAACATTTATATGTATACAAATATATAACAAAAATAAAATAATACTGCAATAGGTATATAGTTTGTTGGAGTTGTATTATTACCTTTTTTCATTGTTTTCAATTAGGTAAAGATTTTTAAAAATACTTTATGATATAACACGAGAGTTTGATGAAATATAACAATGAATTTAATCCGAGAAAGTTTAATGATGAGGAATTTTAAAAAGTTAGGTAGTTAGTATAAATTAGTTTTGTATGTATATAAAATTTTACTTTGCATCAAGCCATCCATCCATCAACCTATCCTTATAATGTGAGAATTTGATTTTATATTTGCATCTGCTTACTTGCTTGCATTGCCTGCTTGCATTCACCCAACCCTACCAAGCATATATCCAGTTTACCCCTTAAAACTGCATTAGATAGAATTAGGACTAACAAAGTCTTGGTGTACATGAGGAAACCCTAAAAGGCCACTTTGCCCCTAGCTTGTTATTCAAGATCTTTTAACTTTCATGCTAATGATCAAAGGTAATCATAAAATTAATTTCTGAAAATCACAAATATTGTTAGGGTCTCATTTCTATTGATTACTGTAGCTAGTTATTTTGTGATTTGTGTAATTATAATGTAATATATCCTGGAATACACTGAACCTGTACATATTTCTGGTTGGATGGATATTGAAGTATGCATTGTAGAATGTAGATTATGCTAGCTAGATGTGAAGTGTATATGTACTCAGAACTACAGGGATATAGATTAATAGGTCTGATATTCAATATTTTGGCTGTTTGAACCAAATATGATATAACTCTTAACAATTCAGGATATAATTTTGTAATAAGACTATAGTTTACATATTATGAAAATAAACATTGGGCTGAGGTAATACTGACAATAAAACTTTTACTTATCATAAATTAAAAGTGTAAAATGATGAATTACTTCTAAACTTTAAATATGGGCTACACGCAGGATAACTTTAGCAAACAAACTGCTTTGTGAATTTGTATTATAATGTTATTCTGTAAAAAAAAGTTGTCACTAATAAAATTGGCCTATAAACTTGTTATTATAGATTTATAAAATTTACATTTCTAAATCCTATTTCTTTATCCATGAAATGAACTATATGTATATCAGTCCATCTGCAATGCAACATTTTAATGCTGGAAAAAAAATATTCACATCTTGTCATTTAAATACATTGAAACTTATATAATTTCATTAGGAAATTAAAGTTGAATTACTCTAATTGGCCTTGACCTTGGGTTATAATGTTGATAAGGAATTCAGGGTTATTAGAAATTTTATATCATAATTTTAGCAATGACACTCAAATTAAAACAATGCTATTATGCATGCTGCCAAAGCTGAAGGAGTAGAAAATAATCTTGCTCTAAAGCAAATGGATAGATTACTATCATAATCAAGGTTGAGAATAGGCCATGCACAATGATTTTCCAATGTTCTAAGGAAGTGGCATCGCTGAGAGATGAGAAGTCCTCCATTTAGGGTTAATTTTGAAGTTCTTTTTTCCAGTTCAGATCCATGACTTTAGGATTTTATTTTGTATTTTGTGATTTCAGTACAAAACTAATGAACAGAATATTCTCAATTCAGCTTTTGATTTAGTGAGCAACCATTGAGAATTTTATTTTATTTTTAATAATGAATGATTCATGAATGTACAGTGGAAACTTCAATAACAAGAAAGATATTTGGGTAATACTAGATAACTCTTCAGCAAATAAAAAAAAAATTTTAATACAAAACAGATTTTCTTAGCATACTTTTTATTATTCCATTTATAATTGATGGTTGGTTTATGGTTATTTCTTTTGTATTAAAAATATAATAGGACTTTTATTAGGGCCTTGATTATTTTACTTTAATCAGATCTAACTGCAAATTATTAGTATTTCATCAATTGCATTATGCAAGATATATGTTTTTTTTTCGATATTTGTGTGACATGTCTGTTTTTAAATAAGAAAATAAGGGTTAAAAAATATTTTTGTCTTCAGGAAAATTGCAATTTACTTGTTTATAAATAAGTGCATCAATTTTAGGTTGATATTTGATAATTTGCCTGAATGTTTTTATAACAATAACATTAACTTGTGACTCAACCCTTACTCATTAACCTATTATCTAGTAAGTTGAATAATAATGAAAATATTATGCTAGAATTGTCCATGAATATGTAACCATCAAGGAGGGAGGGGACATTGTTATGAATTCCACTGGTATCGAAAGCTTTATAGCCACGTCATGTTATTCATTGGAGCAAAAACTTTGGGTACTTTTATTGAAAGTTTTCAAGTAGCTATCAATGAAAAACTTTTTAACATGTGTTTTTTTTAATAAAAATAAGTCATTCATCATATGGCGATGGGAATAGGGATCAAGAGACTTTTAAAATTGAAAATATTCATTTTTATATTCATAGCAAATATGTAGTTCTATAATGTATTCAACAAGTAAGTTTTAAAACTTTTTAATTCATGAATTAGTTCATTTTTTTATTTTTTGCACCACACATTTTAAAGATTATAGTATTATACGTAACAATATGTATATGATAAGAATCTATTTCCTTTCATTTAGTAAGTTATATTTACTTATTGCCATTAGTATAGCAATTTTTTTATAAATATACATTAAAAGCTTGCTACACACAGCCCTTAAACCATAAACAACACAAAAAAGGTATTTATATTTTTGAAAACTAGAATTACTGAACTTCCCATTAATGAGCAATCTTATAGTTAAAAATATTTGCAATACATTACCATGATTCTTGTAAAGAATAGTATCTTTAAAAAAGAATATTATCACAATAAATTGGTATATTGGCTAATATTGATAAAGAGTAGGTGCGCTACTAAGTCAATTTTGTAAACTAGTTTGCCTCTAAATATTGTTTGAGGAAATTGCAGCATTACTCATTAACACATTTCTTCCATAAACACACAAACAAACAAACAAAATCATACACTTAAAAGAACAAGGATGACAACATTCATAAAAGCAAAGCTCAACAACTCAGATATAAATCAGGGAGGGAGTGGATAATGGACTGTTTATTACACAAGTTCTGAATATTTCATAATAACGTTTTCTTATTCGTTGGCTTTGGGGATATGTTGGTTAAACAAGTTGAATTTTTATTTGTTACAACCACTAATTGTAATTTACAGATGGGTAATTCTGTGTCATCATTGGGGTAATACATCAATTTATTGGACCTTGACTTATCCCTGGATATAAATACTAACATGGACCTACTTTTAATAAGATTTTTTTCATTATTACATTTATGGAGATGGGGTTAACCTCTAGGTATAAAAAGTGAAAGTTTAAAAAGAACACCCCTGGAACGCAATTGTATATTTAGTACTGGAATAAAATTTGTGGTTTATGGTGCAAATATTTTCATATTTTTCCTACTTTTCAATTGCACTTGTCACAAACCATTCTATTTCAATTTGCAATGCTTTTCAGGGATGCAAGTCCACACAATATCCAAGTCCTTTTTAGCTTTACAAAGAGGATCATTATTTTCGCGTAATTTCCAAGTGTGTTAGCTTTAAGTCAAATGCGCTTATTAGGTCTAACTGTTTTTAATTTTGAACAATTGTATATATATATATATATATGATAATGTCGTATGGGTGAGTTGCACCTGGACTGAACAGTCAACTTGTCAACTCAAGGCCAGACTCTTGGTCCTTCACCTCATACCCGTGGTACAGTACATTACAGACAACCAACTCTCTGTGATGCACGACCTTTGTCTGAGAAGTCCTAACTGTGCATGGTAACGAGTTGCGCCTGTTTTGGGCCAAGGCATTCCCCCCACTCTAACTATTTACGTCGCGCATCTGACATAGTAGCAGTGGGAACCATTTTTAACGTCTTTAGTTATGACGCGGTGTCGGACCGAGATTCGAACCTAACACCTTCCCGACGACGAGCGGATGCGCTACGTGTTGAGCCACGGTCGCGGGTTATATATATATATAAAATGTTCATCATAAAAAACAGTTTGACTTAATAAGCATATTTGATAACACACTAACACTCAACTTTACGGAAAATACGCTAAAAAATGACCTTCTTTATCAAATCCTACCCTGCTCCCCCTCCCCCCTTCTCTCTAATATTTCTGGCCATAAGTTAATCTTAAGGAAGATTTATCATATTGTTTTTTATTCACCTATCCCTGTAACTCTGTGAGAAACCCAACATACGATTTACAATGATTGTTACCTAGGCTACATAAATATATTCTACTATGTATATTTTTATACCAGTTAAACTTCACATCCGCATAAAATACAAAATCAGAATACCTACCAAATGTTTTAGCTATTTGGAGAGGATCCGTTTTGGCATTAGTTATTTATGATACTTAGACATTATTATAGAATAAGCTCCTTTTAAAAAGAGTTAATGGATCTAGAATAAGTGGATATAATAAGGGAAATATTTGTCGTCAATTTAGACTGCGCATATGGACCAAATTTATTGCTAAGTTTTTTCATCCAGTGAGAGGGGAGGGGATTTTGTAAAACTGGTGGATTTGGGGGGGGGGGGTCGTTATTGTAGCCAGCTGTAAGTATCACTTTATTATAGTACATATAAGTCTGGTGCAATATCCAAATAATTATAAATCCTTTTAGAGATATCTTGACAATATGATTATTTTATTTTGGCTGTTCAACAGAAGTTAAGGAGCACCTTTGATAGCAGGATACACAAAATATTCTACAATATTTTCATTCAATTTTCCTTGTAACTTTGCAGTAGTTACACAGAATAATAGAGAATTGCAACTGTATAGGAATAAGGCTTTGGCACCTCAAGATATTCTATTTTTTATCTAAGTTTTCTGCCAAAGAAAAGTTATAGCAATACACTTGATAATTAAGTAATTTATTTTAAGTTCATAATATTTAGGGGGGGATTTTTTGGCGTCATCCTTTCGAGCGCTGCGGCTAGGTAGGCTAGTGGGCCAAGCGCTGCTGACAGGCAGACCAGGCGGCTGAGCGCCGCGGCCAGAGTTTTTGTTGGAGGGGGGGGGGGGGGACTCAAATTTTCAAATTGAAAAAAAAATTCTAAATGATAATATTTTTATTTTAGGTTTGTTTAAGCAGTTGGCACTAAATAAAGATAAACTTAAGATTATTGACTAGGTATCAAGTTTTCAAAAAAATATTTATCAAATCTAGAATCTTTAACTAGACAAAATTTGCCTAGGCTTAGTTGGGCATATTAAGCTACCTGGCTCTTTGTCTATGAATATCTATGATAAGTAATGTAGATATAAAATATATAGCAGGTGGATTTTTATTTGTTTGCAAAGGCTAAGAAATAGGTCAATATGTTATTATTTTGTCACAAAAATAACTACTTCATATGAGAAACAAGTTTGAGCCAAAATGACGTCCAATTAAGAACATAAAATGTTCCTAATGATGCCACGTCATATGTGAAATATTGAAAGGAGGAGGAATGCATTGGTTCATAAACAGATGCAACTTGTAACTATTAAAGCTATCTTTAATCCAAAATAATGCAGTGCACCTAACATACAATGCTTGTAAAAAAAATATACAATATACTTATTATAATAGTACCAGGGATCTAAAGGGATAAGACCGATTTTTATCTTATGTTTTATAATCGATCCTGAGAAATATTGAAAAATAATGTTTAGTTCTATAGACAATTTTCCACGAATAATAAAAGAAAAATCATAAAATATATAGGTACCTACCAGTTTTGTTGGCATTATTTTTTTATTTTACTCTCTGCGGAAAGCTTTCTATAATACGATGCAATAACTAACTATAATTTTAATCAATTAATCAGTGTTCAAGTTTATTTTCCTTAAACATATTCATTTATTCCATGAAATGATACAATGACCTTGGTATCATTATTGATAAATGTTGGTTGAGTTACAGTTAACCTGTTTTATTTTTAAGACAGAGGAGGGAGGTGTGGTTGGTTTTTAGTTGGAATTTTATTTGTGGTTTGTTTTACTTGTACCCTACGCTTCTTGGGGGGGGGGGGGGGCCCGGGGGGGGGGGTATTGGCTAATGACCTAGGCTATTCCCCTGTAAAAAATTAAACTTGAAAATTAATAGGTATTAAAATTAAATATTATTTTTCGAATAATTAAAACTGTACAAAAAGTCAGGGAGGGAGAGGACATTTGACTGTAATTTTTTTTCTCGTATTCATTCGAATCCGGTGGATAGGAACCGGTTCTCATCCATACGAAAAAACTATATCTAGCATCGTATTATATCCAGTTTTTTACGAATATAGAAATGTACAATCATAACATTAAAACTAGTTTTTTTCGGCACTTCAGGGCTAAAAAACTGGTTTTAATCTTATAATTGTACATTCTATATCCGCGGAAAGCTGTTTATAATACGATGCGAGAAATAACTATTATGCCAACAGGGGAGGAAGGGGACATAAGACTCTCAATTATTCTACAGGAACTATACCCTATACAATTAATTTTTAATTTACCTATCCGGTTCAGTTTGAATATTAATCAATACCATTATTCTTTTATTCAGTTCTTAAACAATAGGCAACTATTTTGTCCTGTTATTTAATAATTTTTATATAACAGTTACAGTACATTTTTATTTAATTTATTTATTTAGTTTTTATTTAATGAAATGAAATAATATTAAATATGTACTATCTGCGGCTGCGCCACCGTCATCTAGGGAAGGAAGGGCAGTAAAACTAGTCTTAAATTATCCTAGTAAAGATATTTTAAAATAAAGAACTAAATCGGTTTGGTTGTCAGTGAGTTCTTAGCCGACAAACAAAAAGCCTTAATACTGTTTATAGAACTTGCGAATGTGCCCTTAGCGCCTAGGAGTACTTTATTTGAAAGGGATAATATAAATAGAAAATAGCTTTAAAACATGCTAAGACTTAAACCTAAAAATATAGCTGAAACCACCATCCTGAGACCTATATAAAGCTTATCTAAAATACAGAATCCAATCGGTTTTGTAGTTATTGAGAACTTAAGCTTCAGACAAAAAACCTTATACTTTATTTTATTTTCAGAAAACAATGATATAGATTAGAATAGTTTACAGAAACCCCTAAGAAATTGTTAATTAATATCTGTGATAAAGAAACTGTAGGTACGTAATTTTCTTATTATAGAGTAGCTACATTTAAACTTACTATGTCAGTATGTCTTTTTTTGTTTAAACAGGGTCTATTTGCCATACTGAAAAAAGGTTTCTATTTGTTTTCTTTGTTTATAAATAGAGCAAAAGGGTACAAGAAAAATTCTACATAACAACAATGTTTCATTTTTTACCAAAAAAAAATTGAATAAATATCTTAGCTTTTAAAAGCTTAGAAATTAAATGTTGTAGAGGTCTTCATTGCAAGACAAAAAATCTAGTAAATAAAGTATTCATTTTATGCAGTTATAATCTATTTAGTTTAAGGACTACCTACCTACTTAGTTTAATCAACCAAAAAACACCAAAATCTACAGAAAATATGGGTTAAACAGCTTCTCTCATTTAATAAAACTGGTAAAAGGATAATAGCAGATAAATTACTCCTCCCTCCTAGCTATATTCAAGCTACCTAAGGCCCTAAAAGAACCGGAAAAATATTCACCCAATTGTTTTTTTTTCTATTTATATTATGGGAAAACAAGAAAGAAAAAGAATTAAAAATGTTGATTGTTGATTTATATTTAGAATGCATTTTTGTTAAAGTTTATTTTTCTATTGTTACTAGGTGTTAAACTATTCTGTTACTATAGCTGCCTTTCTTCTTCATAGCTAGGGTGTATTTGGGGATACAGGGGTATGTTAATGAAAGATTGATCTTTCCTAATGTTTTCTTGCTACTTACTCTGTTATTTGTGGGAGGTTACAATCCAATATCCTAGGTATCCTTTTATTGTTTTGAAAGTAAAAATTAAGGAGAAATTGATTTTTTTTTAATAAATCTTTTTATTAAAGCTTCCTTTGAAAGCAAATTGATGTATTCCAGAACTCCATGTAACTATGGTCCTAGAATAGGACTGTATTTAAGAAGGAGTTGGGGGACAAAATAGCCCAAAACAATCCCAAGATTTAAACTTATACATAAAGTAACATGAAACCATCCCAAGGACTATGTAAAGCTTTCCTAAAATGGAGAACTCAATCAATCCAGTGCAGTGGTTAGGTAGATCTTAAATAACATACCAAAAAAAAGTGTACTATTTTTTATGATAGGCTTTATTTAGAAAATTGTAAGTATTTATCAAAACTAAGATATTTTTAAGGATTTGAGTCTCGAGTAGATGAAAGAGGAGGGTGCACGCAAGACTTGGAGGATGTCATCCACAGCTAAGGAGGGAAACAACCCCCGTACACCAAACAAAACAGTCAGGTCAGTTGCAATTTGTTGAGAGTATAATCACGCAACCTTGCCTTGTCAAATATATGTGGTTTAAGGTCCTAGATTTTTTAATATAATGTTGTTATTTTGATGACGACTGTTTAGATTCGTAATTTTAGTTTTTAAAAAAATAAATGTATAAGTGTAGATGTATAACCCAGTCAACTAATTAGCCTAAGTGGTAGTGACCGTTTTCGTCTGCTAGCAAGTTGCTTTCTGCTCTTTTGTAGCGTCTTTGCTGTGTCTATCTTTCCGACTCTAGTGGTTGATACTCAAAAGACTAAAGGAAAAAACATCTACAGTGCATAGAGCAATTACATAAAACCTAAAAAAGGCTTTAAATAAGTTTTAAACTTGCTTAAAAATCTTTTGCATTCAATTTTTTAATGGCTTCTTTTCAAATCTGTCTTCTTTCTTGTGCTAATTTTTTTCTGAGGGTCTGCACTGAAAGTTTAAATGGCGGATTCTAAAAAAGATTAGTAACAGCTGTGTAATGGGCTGTACTAGGCTGAAATCCTACTGTGATTTTATGATATAAAGTAACTTTGGAAGCTAATTTTAGATGGGGTGGGACTCCCAAGGGTGCCACTCAATCCAAACTATCTTCACACTAGTTTTGTTCATATAAAACAGCAAATAAAAAGTTTATCAACTCTTATTTCTCCCCCAATGTTAAATTAACCACTTTATTTCTTAAGGGAACTTGCTTAATATTGCTTAAATTATAAAGATTTATTAATAACAAAGCTACTTTATTATTCACCAGTTCGTCTGCTTTGGGAAAACATTAATATTTTCTCGGCTGCTGATTAAAGTTTGACATTTACAATACAATGAAATATAACAGTTGAGATTCACCTTACCAATGGAAATCCACTCTATAATATTTATGTCAGTCGATTCGTAGGTAATAACAAATATCAGAGCCTTTTTTTATAATTAGCCTGAGACCACCCAAAGACATTTATAAAGTTTTTCTGAGAACTAAAGTTCATTTGGACTGGAATTTTTCGAGATTTTAAGCTTCAGACTACTTTATATTATAGGATACCCCTATTAGAATTTGTGAAAAATATTTATAAAGAAAATAGTCTGGGAAATTACAAAGCTTACCTGAATAAAAACTAAGTCTTGGATCTTAAGGGATAAGACAATAAACAATAAATTAATCTACATCTTATATGATGGTAGGCTATTGGTTGAAAAATTTGGACACTACTAGATTGAACCAACCAATCATTATTTAATCGAAGTCCCCATAGTAATTAAGTCAACATTTATGATTTATTTACAGCCCAATGTACCCTCCCTTACTGAAAAAAAAACTAAAATGTACTATTGAGAAATATTCTGTTCGTTATTATGTTATTTGATACTAATAACTCAATAATCTTATACAATATCATATCCTATGACAGAGAGTATAGAAATTCGGTATTGGTAGCCGCACACAGCTGCCAAATTTTCGACAATTCGCAGTAGTCAGTCTATTTTTGGACAGTCTTAGCTGCAGCCGCTAGAATTAGAGCCGCCTTTTTCAAAGATTTGCATATGAGCATTTTAAATATACAGCTGCCGAGCCCTGACATAAACAATGAGAAGAAAGTTCATATATTAATCATAAACAATGACTCTGCATTTTGCGTATGTTTGAGCATCATAATACATATAGTTATTTTTTTTTCATGCATATATGATTCTTCAAGAAAAGCATAGTGTTTCAATAATTATGGCATTCTCGGGAGTATTTACAATAAATGTATAAATATAGATGTATAATCCAGACAACTTCCTGGCTCAAGTGGTGGAAACCCTTTTTGTCTGCTTGTAAATTGCTTTGTTATTTTGTGGAGTCTTGGCTCCAGGCTGTGTAATAAATCCGACGCTATTATCTGATTTCAAAGACCCAATACAAAATCTGGATAGAGTCTCCTCCACTCTCTAGGCAGAGTTACATACAGCATTAGAGTGAAACACTAGAGGAAGAAAGGGTTAAATAGCTAATAACTGTAACTCCCCATTGCAACCACCTTGTGCAACCCTTCTATTGGGTCATTGAAAATCAACCAATGGTGTCGCTTATATTAACTCTGCAAAGTAGTAGGAAATAATTTAGAATCAGACGAAAAAGGTCTTTGAAAAAGAAAGAGAGTTAGTTGTCTGTATATACATCTATACTATAGATCTGTTCATACAGCTCATGCTCTTTCTATTCTTCCAATTAAATGCATTTACCATGCTTTTTTATTGTATAGACTTAAAGCACTAAAGTGGCATGTTATTTTAGTAGACATCTCGTCGTCCATGTATGCGTTTTTGTATAACAAAAAATGTTATATCTCTTTAATTTAGGCTTTCTACGAAAGCTTTTCTGTGAATCTATGTAGATCTATTCAGTGATGTTTTTGGTTGTCTTTCAATTCTTTAATTAGGATATATGAACAATTTTCCTCTGCTCACTTTTTTGCAGCGTGTCAGAGCCGTTTAATTTTGATGCGGCTCCGCGGAGCCGTATCTGGAAATACGGCTCCGACTCCGTCTCTGGCTCCTACCTTAAAATTAATATATCAATTTTTGTTCATTACTAGCGGCTACGCCCCCCAGAAGCCTCTAGGGGCACTTAAGGTTGGAGGGGAAACAGTCAATATCACCCCATTTTAAATTTGAGTTTCAAAAGAATAAAAAAAAATATTTTTTTGAGGGGGTGGGGGTAAAGACAGCCTCCCCAAAAATAGTTTAAAACCTTCCCAGGACCATTAATAAGCTTCACTGTAAAGGTGAACAATATCGGTTCAGCGGTTAGCGAGATCCTTCGGGACAGACAAAAAACGCTTACTACTTTATATAATAGGATTGAATTTGATAAAATAAAATAAATAATATAAAATATTAAAAGTAGAAGGATGTGTGTCTATTTGTTAAGTAACAATAGTTTTTCAGTTTATTATATAGAAATAGACCGTTGCCTAATTATAATATTACTTTAAAAAATCATTTTTAGCTAATCTGGAGCCAGAGCCGTTTTTAACGAAAAATACGGCTCCGGATCCACCAAAAATGTTGCTGCTCCCGGCTCCGGCTCCGAAACGCTGCTTTTTTGTTTTCTCTGTCACAACCTAATAGATGTATTACCAAAGATGACCAATTAGATAAAAAAAGCTGTCCAATTTGAAAAGAAATTCAGCGGATGAAAATTTTTGTTTGATTTTTTTTTTGGACTTCCTAGTGATAAGTTTCAAAATAATGTGTGACATTTTTTATATAAAGTTATGTTTAATATCATTGATCATATTTGCTGTTATCTAATGTCTCATACCTATATTTTTTAGACAAAATGATTTGAAAATGATTGCTAAAATCGAATTATATCTTCATGTCTTAGAATAGTGTATTTAAAAAAAAACATACCTACTAACTTTAAAATATTGATTTTTTGTCACATAAAATTTTCTTTCTTACTAAAATTTGTAGGTACAATTTCTTGCCAATAATATGGCAAGATTGTTCCGACTCTATAGTACTAGTAGTAAAATTAAAGCATCGGTAATTTCTATGTTTATTAGGTACTTATCCACATAGTAAACATATTTTTTTTTTTCAGTGTACGGCCAATATCCGGAAACCGGATCCAGTTACCAGCAAATATTCCCACAGCAGCACAGGTAAACATAATATTTTCGTTTCCGTGGACAATACCTATAAAGTAGTATGTGAATGTGTGTGTATGGATATACTGATCACTCCTCAATTTTCTCCAAGTTTTAATAAACAAGTTTCCTTCTATGGTAGATAATATGGTAAAGTTTGGGGAATTTTATCATGGGTTGGGTACCTCTAGCAATTTTAACCTTCCAAAATTGTAGATTCTAGTTTATAAAGTTTTAGTAGGAAGATTTATTTTAGGTTACTACAAAAGTTACTACAATTCCATAAATAAAATTCGCATTATTTTTTCATCAAAATTGAAACAGAAAGTCTACAAATTATTTTAAAACTTTTTGTGCACTGCCTATTTTCATAACTTTTAGTAGCGTAGCTGCTATATAATTGGGGTAAGTATGTCAGTATGTCTGTCACTCCGCTCCACAAACTACAGAATATTTATTAACTTTCACCCTCAAGCGCATTCCCGCAACTTCTCTCCCCCGGTAGAATTGTTACATAATAAATTAAGGATCTAAAAGGAAAAGACAATGGCCGATAATTTTATGTATATCCCCAATGATGTACACAAAATAAACACCTCTGTAAGTTACAATCAGTGGTTGAAACTTTATTAGAAAACTTTGGGGACTAGTTTAATAAACCTCCTCTCCCACCGTATAAGATACTGATGAAGAAGATCTTTTCATTTTGAAATAATTTTACTTTCAAGTGCCACATAATTATCCTTGTTTTAAGAGCAAGCAAAGTAGTCGAATCATAATTTATTTTAAGCCGCAAAAGTTCTAATTTTACTTGCAATTCTTTCAAAGTTTTTTTTTCGTAGCGAAGCTAACGCATAACCAACTGTGTTTGTCCATAAACAAGGATGACAACATCCATAAAAGCGAAGCACTGAAACGGTAGGACAAACGGACATTAACACTTGTATAGTATCTGAACTGAAAAATCGGAACATAAATGTATAAAAGTCGAATCAAAATTGTAGGTAAATTTGTTGAAAAACTGCTTAAAAATAGGATAATGTTTATGGACATACTTACATTTTTGGACTTGATTATAGAGTTGCTTCGCTTATAATATTGTTCTTTGTTGTCCCAGGAATCAATATACCAAAAATCAGATCAAACGGATAATTAAAACACTTGAAAAGGGGGGAGGCGGATGTGCCACTTTTTGAAACCAAAAGTAAAACGCGCATGATCTCATTCCATTAAAGAGTTACAGCTCTAAAATTAGGAACAGCAGTTGCTTTTGAGGAGAACAATATGGAACTGTAAAGTAACGGCGGCGGAATCACCGCTCCCACCTAAAACCGCTGTTTCCAGCCGAAATTTTGTTTGCTTTTTTTCGCCAATTTAGACAGTTCCCAATCATCTGAGATTAAATATTTTCTCTTATAATTTTTATGAATTCGGCGGGAGCGGCGGTTCCGCCGCCGTTTCTTCACAGTTCCATATTGTTCTCCACAAAAGAAACTGCTGTGCCGAATTTTAGAGCTGTAACTCTTTTATGGGCTGAGATCATGCCCGTTTTACTTTTGGTTTCAAAAAGTGGCACATCCGCCCCCCCTCTTTGTTGTTAAAAAAGTAGAAAAATAAACATGTTTAAAATGGACGTACGGACATTCTGGTAATGATTATAGAGTTGCTACGCTTTCTAAATCGTACCCAACTACTACAGGAATCATCATGCAAAGTTTGAAATTGATAGGACAATTCTAACATGTCTAAATTAACGAATAAAAGCTATCTATCTCGGACGGACGGACGGACGGACGGACGGACCGACCCTAATTATAGAAAAGCTTCGCTTTTAAAAATACATGAAGGATTTGGATTTTCACAGATGCTACTGGCTGATATTTTTTTTGTAAAGATATAAAAACAAGGATGACAACATCCATAAAAGCGAAGCACTGAAACGGTAGGACAAACGGACATTAACACTTGTATAGTATCTGAACTGAAAAATCGGAACATAAATGTCGAATCAAAATTGTAGGTAAATTTGTTGAAAAACTGCTTAAAAACAGGATAATGTTTGTGGACATACTTACAATTTTGGACTTGATTATAGAGTTGCTTCGCTTATAATATTGTTCTTTGTTGTCCCAGGAATCAATATACCAAAAATCAGATCAAACGGATAATTAAAACACTTGAAAATTTGTTGTTAAAAAAGTAGAAAAATCAACATGTTTATAATGGACGTATGGACATTCTGGTAATGATTATAGAGTTGCTACGCTTTCTAAATCGTACCCAACTACTACAGGAATCATCATGCAAAGTTTGAAATCGATAGGACAATTCTAACATGCCTAAATTAACGAATAAAAGCTATCTATCTCGGACGGACGTACGGACGGACGGACGGACGGACGGACGGACGGACGGACGGACGGACGGACCGACCCTAATTATAGAAAAGCTTCGCTTTTAAAAATGAAATATGAGAAAGTATTCAATTGTTGTAAAGTTTTCTGACCTTGTTATAGTCTTTTTTATGAGCTTTGGTAATTATGGATGTTGCCACCCTTGTTTCATAGTAACAAATCTTTTTATAGCTTGTAATTGATTAATTATATAAATAGTATTTTTACACCGCAGTTGTCTTTTAAAAGTTAATAATAGAAATATGATTTAAGATTTCTACACTTTACGGAAAATTGAAGAGTGGACGACATATTTTATCCACTTTCTTCCCTTCAAAGGCTGATTTTTTCTAAACCTTTAAAAAGACAATGATACAGTAAACGTTACGAAAAATTACCAGTTTTTAAAATGGTCTAGCCCCCCCTGCAATGAAGTAGTAACCCTATTTTTTTGTGTGTGATCTTTATATACATGTATGATGGTGTTTGTATCAGTTAATTAGATCAAAAAAACATTTTCTGACATTCAGCAGGCTATGAAAGAAAATATTCAAAATGAAAAATTCAGACCCTTATGTATTTTAAGTGAATTTTGGTTAAGCCGAAAAATCATAGATTTTGAGGTCTTGATACATACTTTTTGGGCTCAAATGACTTGTATGAAGCAGAATTTTATCCTTAAGATAAAACTCGACACACTCCCTATGCTTAATTCAACTATACTATGTAATTTTTCGGCTTAAGTAAAATTTACTTTAAAAAATAAGGGTCTGAATTTTTTCATTTTGAATTTCTTCTTTTAAAGCCTGCTGAATGTCGGAAAATGTTCTTTGTTCTAATTGACTGATACAAACACCATCATACATGTATATAAAGATCACTTACTCAAAAATTAGGGTTACAACTTCATTACAAAGGGGGGGGGGGCTAGACTATTTTTTTCGTAACGTATACTGTATATTCAAAATTTAACAGTTACAGCACTTTAAATTAGCTCAACTGTTACCTTTTTTTTTTGGCAAATCGACAGTTGACTTATAGTACCACAACAAAAAAAAGCTGCTTTGCTATATTCTAATGTTACCTTTCATTCTTATTCAAATTGTGTTGGTTTCAAAAATGGCATAATGCACAATGGCATTTTTTCTTACAAAAGGTAATCCTTCAACCATCTAAACGCACAGAAGTCCATAAAAGATAAATGTTCATACTGACAGACTGTACATAAACGTAAAGACGCTTCGCTTTTAAAAATAATAAATTGTATGTACTGTATTTAGCAATTTTAAAATTAAATTCCAAGAATTTTAAACTTTCTTTTACAGGTTAAGAAATTTAGATAAAATGTTTTGTTGAAAATTGTTGATAAGATATCATTGATAAAATGGTATAATCCTTTTATTATGTAAGGCATTATTACCCAGTATTTAAAAGTATTTTTTTTGTATCAGAAAATATTTTTTCTATATACTAAGGTTTGGTATTTATTTGTCTGTAGACAAATGGAAAGTTATCATTTTTTCCAGTATGGCTTTGAAACTGATTCATATCCGCTGGATTAGAACCGGTTTTGAGCCGTATGATTTTGAAAAATCATGTATTGTATCGTATTACAGACAATTTTCCACAAACAATAAAATAAAAAGCATAAAATTTATACCAGTTCTGTCGGCCATGCCTTTTGGCCCCTCGGTCAAAAAAACTGAAATTGATCATTTTATTATCCGTGGAAAGCTAACATAATTTCCAAATGTCTAATATGATGACCTAATAAGAAATTATAAATTGTGAAAGGTGGAATTCCTTTGAAATATATCTCAACCTGATTAATATGCAATGAAATTCCCTGAAATGGATGAAAACAGTCTGGGCCAAGTCTAATCCAGGGTCTAGCCAGATATCAACAGGGAATTAGATATAGGACAATGGAAGATTAATAATTAACCCCTGCTCCAATCTCCAGTGTGAAATTTTGGGGTTAAATAGCTTAAAAATTTTGTTGGTTGGGATGCCATCTTCCCCACCCCCTTATAATTTTCCACCAATTAAAAGACTAATACCTAATTAAAACATAATTTTTACCTTCTTTCATTTAATGTTCAGTACAATAAAACATTTTAAGAATATATTTATTACATCGTATTATGGTCTGCTTTTCGTGGATATTAAAATTAACAAGGATGACAACATCCATAAAAGCGAAGCACTTAAACAGTAGGACAAACGGACATTAACACTTAAATAGTGTCAGAACTGAATAATCATAATATAAATGTATAAGAGTCAAAGCAAAATTGTAAGTAAAATGTGTTGAAAAACTGCTTGATTCAGGATAATGTTTATGGATATACTTACATTTCTAGGACTTGATTATAGAGTTGCTTCGCTTATTACATTATACTTTGTTGTCCCAGGAATCAATATACCAAAAATCAGATCAATCGGATGATTAGATCACATAAAAATTTGTTGTTAAAAAAGTAAAAAAATCAACATGTTTAAAATGGACGTACGGACATTTTGGTGATGATTATAGAGTTGCTACGCTTTCTAAATCGTACCTAACTATTAAAGGAATCACCATACAAAATTTGAAATCGATAGGACAATTCTAACATGCCTAAATTAACGAAAAAAGCTATCCGTTACGGACGTACGGACGGACGTTCGGACGTACGGACGGACCGACCCTAATTATAGAAAAGCTTCGCTTTTAAAAATTATTATATTAAGACCAGTTGTGTTAGCCCGGTGGATAATTTTCTTTAATTTGATGCTATATATGATTTTTCAGTATGGCTGAGAACCGGTTGCATATTTGATTTTGATTTAATTTCATACAAACAAAATTTTATAAATTTTTAATATACAATAATTAAAATTATAGATTAGTTAAATGTAAATGCACTAATATTTACAATGATTAATCGTTTAATTGCGTCTTAAATTAAGTTTCTTTGTATAGTTTCATTGTTTTTTTTTTACTCAGAGAGTTTGGGACATTGGGCTGTTAGTGTTTATTGCACTAGTCCCCAAAGTTTATAGTAACGTTTTTTTTTATTCGCTAGCTTAACAACTATGTGGACTTTCTTTTGGATTTTGATTGGTTGGCTTATTAAGTTTAATGTCCAAACTTTTCAATCACTAATTATAATCTACAGAAGGGGTAATTTTGTGTATCATTATTGGGGATCATTTATCGGATATTGGCTTATTGTCTTTAGATCCCTGGTTTCTTGGTATATTTTCCATGTGTTCCTATTGATCCTTTGGAAAATCCTCATTTTACCCCTCTCAAAACTTTTTTTAACGTTAGATTTCCCCCCTCTAACCTTTTAAACCCATCATTTTACCACCTAAAAATAAAAAGTCTGGACGACTCTGGAAGGTATTATTCATCCGGACTTCCTAAACCTATATTTGTGGAGGCAGAAAAGCTGCACAATGCCGCACACACGCTCAAATCCAATTGAAAGACGACTTTTGGTGTAAGGAAAGAGATCATATTATTTTTGAACAACATTTCTCGTATTCATTCAAAACCGATTAATATTCGGTAGATTAGAACTGGTTCTCAGAAATAAAAAAATATGCATAGCTTCGTATTATATCCAGTTTCGGCATCTCGGGGGTAAAAAAAACTGGTTTTAATCATATAATTGTACATTTTATATCTGCGGAAAGCTGTTAATAGTACCATGCTAAATATAACTATTTTTATTTTCAGTGTTCGTATGCGCCGTGTTATTGTGAGGAGAACGTGTACAAAATCTGCGAACATGTGAGGGACAATGCCAAAAGTGAGCTCGATAAATGCAGCGCCGTTTTCGTGTCCAACAAAAAGGCAATAATCCATTACTTTTCATGCCATGGACGTATTATTAAATTAAAGAGAAAAACAAGGACAAATATGTTCATAAGTAGCGCAGTATTGGATGTTGTTTGGATGTAAAAACAGCAAAGAGAGGTTTGTATTTTTTTTAAAAATTAAAATATATAGCTAAATGAAAGAACTTTTACGTTTTGACATACAGACGTTCGGACATACTATAAATACAGAGAAGCTACTCTTTTTATAATGTAGGAGGTAGAATGGCAAAATAAAAATTTTTGTTAATATATTTTAATGATTACTAGATTGTTTCATTTTTTTCTTCATTTTTTGAGAGAAAAAATATTTTCCAACAGTTAGCATTGATTTTTTATAACCAATGATTATTATTGCACTCTAGCATAGAATTTGTCTCAAAATAGAATATTTTAACCAGCTGAAAATTTGTAAGCAAAATATTTTTCATCATCGAGGCCTTTAATATTGTAAAAAATTAAAAGGAAAGTATTGTTTTTTTAAATTTTCATGACTAGGGGAAGATAAACAATGTTTTCTACTTGTAAAATAATGGATTATTCACCGCAAAAACAGCGGGTAGTTCCGCTGTGGCGGCAAAAAGCTGGCCGCGACGAGGAAAAATTGGTCCTGTGGGACTACCATGTCATTTTCCTTTACAAACCAGACGAAAAAACTTTAGGAAAGCCAACAAAAATTTAATAGATTGTCATCATCTGAAAACTGTACAGTTACACTAATTTATTATTTGGATGTTGCATCAGATTTTCATGTACTCTGATCAAGTGATGCTTGCAGCTAGCTAAAATGACGCCTCTTTACCCCATCCCATCACCTCCTACTGGATAAACAAACTTACCAATAAATGTGGTCCATAATAGCAGGTGTCCATAATGGCAGGTGTAGGTTGCGCTAAAAATTCCTAAAAATGTGAGTTTTAAGGCTTAAAAATAGTAGTAGAACGGTAATATTCACTAAATATGTGTATTTCTTATTGAAAAGAACTATAGACAAAAAAAATGTTAAAAGTTAACTTCAATTTTTATCGTTCTTCTACTGTTTTTAACTTAAATATCACAACCTTTTCGGATTTTTACCGCAACCTACTCCTCCCTTTTTCCATGTCATTAATATATCCACGTATATCTTATATCCATTGTTACATTTGCGTTGTATTGTTACGGTAGTTTCCCTCTTACCGCATATGGGCCACATAGAATTAAGCTGTACACTAAGATATAAGTTTTCCGGAATTTTAAAGTTAGGGGGAGATTTGAAATCTGCATCAAATTTTGAGGATTTTTTTTTATAAAATTCGTTTTTTAAAATAATTTTTTATCTAAAAGCGGAAATGCATTTTAAGTTAATTAATTTTGGCATCTGTGATTGGTGGATTTAAAAAATCTGCGCTCTGATTGGATGGCGTACATCATTCAACAATTTAAAGCGCAGGTAGTTTAAAATCCACCTATCCTATTGGTCAAAATTAATTAACTTAAAATGCATTTCCGCTTTTAGATAAAGAATTATACAAAAAACGAATTTTATAAAAAATTCCTTAAAATTTGATGCATATTTCAAATCTCCCCCTAACTTTAAAATTCCAGAAAACTTATATATCTTACTGTACACATAATAATGATGCTCATTTTAGGTTAGGTTAAATAAAGGTTAAAAGGGAGGAATCATTTTCTGAAGTTGAAAAATAGGTTTATAAATGTATAATAAGATATTTAAAAATTTTAATGTATTATAGCTTACTGTTTCTTCACAGATTTCTGATGATTTGTTATTTTTAGACAAAATTGTCCTTTTTTTATTAAAGCAAAGGTTCTCTATAATTTAAAATGTCAGTCAGTTTGAAACATGTAGACGGATTTTTTTGTGAATTTTCCCTGTATGAAACTCCATTATATGACTTTCTTGGTCCAATAGTCTGTAAGTCATGGTACAAAAAAGGTTTCAATATTTTTTTTTATGTAAACTAAACATCTGAGCTGGATCTATAAATCACCGATCTGCCCGAGCCGAGCCACAAGCGAGCCGATTTTGAAAGTGGCTAACCTCATATCAATCTTTAAATCGAAATGGCATTGGTGATCCGGCTCACCAAGCGGCTTGCCTACGGCTCACCGGCAACACTCGTATTGTAATGCCACCGAGCCGGGAAGTGATCTGGCTTACACCGAGCCGTAAATCTTTTAAAGATCAATGTTTTTTTTAGCAGTAGCTGTGGCTCACCTTTGGCTCACCTCGAGGCAGATCTGGCTCGACTTACCACGAAATGATTTAAAGATCCAGCTCTGTTTATTAACTACCTTTCTCTGTTTTCATCCCTGATTTTTCACTTCGTTATTAGTAGCGAAGCTACTCTATAATTCGAAATGTCCGTCTGTCTGAGACAAAGTGGGGGAAACGTGATTTTCTCGGCTCCTATTAAAGATAGACAGCTGAAATAATTTTTAGTGAAGATTCCCATGACATATGCGCATCTAATCTATACATTGTTTTGTCCAACTGTATGTTAATTGGGGTGCTAGATCGATTCCTAGATTTTTGGTTTTTATAATTTTCTCGACTCCTTTTCAGGCCAGACAACTGAAATTTTCAGGGATTAAGTAAATTTGCATCCTACATAATTTTACTAAGTTTCATTAAGATTTGTATATTGATTGGGGTGCTAGATCGATTCCTAGTTTTTCAAGTTTACATGATTATCTCACCTCCTGTTTAAGATAAACGGCTGGAATTTTTAGGGATTAATTAAGTCAACATTCTACACATTTTTATAAAGCTTTTTAAAGATATAATAATTGGTTGGGGTGCTAGATTGATTCCTAGTTTTTCAAGTTTTCATGATTTTTTCGACTCCTGTTCAAGATAAATAGCTGGAATTTTTAGGAATTAATAGTAGTCAACATTATACATATTTTCACCAATTTTATTAAAGACTTGCTAATGGTTGGGGTGCTAGATCGAATCCTAGATTTCACGTTTTTCTTCTTAGCTTAATGCTTCAAAAGATATTATTTTTAAAAGGTTTCGTGAATTTTTTCATTTATGTCTTTTTAACATACTCAAAAGATTATTTTTTCCTGGTGTCTATCAATAAATTTTTGAGCTTCGCTACTTATGGATGTTGTCATCCTTGTTACGAATGTTTCAAGTTTGCATCCTTGTTATATTTTTATAACAACATCTATAAAAAGAAGTACACAATTCTTATTTGTTGATACAGTGTTGACGTAAAACAATTGTATTCTGTTATTCTTCCTAATAGCAAACCTACTCTTAAATTCCAAATGTCTGTCTGTTCTTTAATATTTTAAGGGAAATCATTTATTCCGGCTGCTATGCATTATAATTTGACTATTTTTTTTTTTGTCTGTTCCGTTTTAATGCTTTTGAGGTAATTTTAATCAGAGATCTAAAGGGACAAGACAATGGCCGATAAATCCCTAATGATAATACACAAAATTACCCCTTCTGTAGATTACAATTAGTGGTAGAAACGTTTGGATACTGATTGATATGCCTCTCCTCTACAAATTACTCTACCCATCCGTTTGTTTTGAATACCAATATTCAGATATTTCGCTACTTACAAATGTTGTCATCCTTGTTATTCTGAGATATCATATATAAGTTAATTAACTTTATATTAGATCAATTTAAGAAACAATTCTCTTTTACTACATCCGCCCGAGGACAGAGGGATATGACAACTGAATAATAACTATTTGAAATCTAACTTATACGTTTTAAAAAAAAAATAAGGTAATAAGGGGGGGGGGCGTTAGTCTTTTACTTTCCATACCTGCATGGCCGGTGCTCTAGCCTATCTGGGCTACCTTACACAATATTACCTAACCTAATCTAACCTAAAGTAATAAAGAAACAAACAAAAATCATTTATTTTCAATTTTATTTTAATTAAGGGGAATACGCCGAGAAAATAGTTATTGTTGAGGTGGTAAATCCCTATTCCCTGCCACTGCTATATAATTGTGTAAACTAGATTTTTTATTTTCCAAAGATAAATCAATAGGAAGTTTCTGTTAGCAAAGCCATATACCAGAGAAAGAAAGAGAGGGGACAATGGACTTTGGGACAATGGACTTTTTATTAACTAGTCCCCAAAGTTTTTGAATAGCGTTTTCTTATTCGTTGGCTTAACAACTTTTGGTTCTTTAGTTAATTTTGATTTTTGGAATATTAAGTTGAGTATTCAAGCGTTTCAACCACTCATTTTAATCTACAGAAGAGATAATTTTGTGTATCATCAAAAATTATTTTCTTTAACTTTTTTTAAAACTAAAATTGAAAGTGGGGGGGGGGGAGCGACATTCACCCTCCCCCCCCCCCCCCCCCTAAAGTATCGCTAGTTTATGAAATGGAGGACAATCCAAGTCTTTGTTTAAAACATAAAAGCTGCAATTACTAATAATTTGAATAATATAAATGTTTAATTTATACTTTAGCTAAACTAAATGTAGTTATTAATTTTAATTAGCTTTCGTTGATATTTTTACTTGGGACTGGTCGAGACATTCTCCGTATGTACCCCCAGCTGTACGTTTATGTTTATAATGAAAAGTATTTAGGACATTTTTTTCAATTTTGGAAGATTTTTAAAAAATCCTTTTCAACAGGATGTATAATATTTGATGGATATTTGTGTTAATTTGACTTAATAATCACATTTAACAATTTTTGGTAATTTTTTACCTACCTTCTTAAATTTTGATATTTAATATTTGAAAATATGAAAATTTAGTTTGGACATAAATTAAAAGAATATGCTTTTTTACCATATTCATTACCAATTATGGATTATAAGGTTGACTATAAATTGATGTACACCTTCAATTGCGATAAACAAAAACACCGATGTAGATTAAGATTATTGGTGCAAAAGTTTCGACACTGAAAGTTTATACAAATCAATCAATAAATGAGATATAATTTCTTTTAAAATTTTGTGTACTAGTCAATCTTTCCCCTCCACCCCTATTTATTTATTTTTCAATAATCCCCCCCCCCCCCCCCCTAATTAATATATCACTATGCCCTAAAATCTAACATAATCTTTCGCGTTGGATGTGTTGAATTGTCTGAAACATCCCCAATTGAAGCTTGTCAGCGCGGAGAGGCAAATGCATACAAATTATAAAATTGATGTCAATCTATTTTTAATTGGTTTTTATAGTATACGACCTTGATTCTGAGCTACCGTTCCCAACCTACTTTCATAAGGTTAGTATGTCTTAGATATTTTTGAAGCGAAGCTTTTCCATAATTAGGGTCTGTTCGTCTTTAACGGATAACTCTTATTGCTCATTTCGTAATGCATGTAACTCTTCAGTAAAAATTCAAAGCAGTGCCTTAGATCTGCTCAAAAAAAATTATGCTTCAAACTTTTCAGTCAAATAACGTTTTATTAATAACTGCTGCGCCCCTAACGTTTTGGAGCTCTATATTCCAAGGGTTTGGAAGGGTAGAAAATAGCCTAAAACCATGCCGTATCCTATGATTAGCGTCTTTAAACTTAAGAACTCAATATAGGTTTAGTAGCCTCGAAACCTTCAGGTACACACAAAAAAATCTTACTAACCACTTGATATAGTAGGATAATTAAAACATAAAAGGTATTTAATTTGTATAATCGTAGGCAAGAAAAAAATTATTAGTTAATATAGAATTAATCCAATCTTACTTAACAATGTTTCAAGTTGTAAAACTTGGTAGAATAATATTGAATTTGATCAATAAAGAGTTTCATAGAAAATCCGCCTACACGTAAAATTTATTTACTCTAACAATTAATATGGTCATTCCATAAAAAGTTATTTTATTTTTTCCTTAATATTGATTTAATTCATTCCAATATATAACTCAAGACAAAAAAATACCTATTTTATAAAGCTAGAGAATGAATTTATAATTCATATTTATTTCACAATTTTGAAATTTTTATGTCAAGAATAAGCTTGTAATATAACCAATAAAACAGATAATTTTAAAATACGTTAGCATATTATTCGACTTGAGGCCTCAAAGGGCACTTACGATGGGATGGAGATAGTCGATTCCCCCCTCTAATTTTAATTCGAGTTTTAAAACGATACCCCCCTCCAAAGTAATAAAAACCTTCCTTGGACCTATAAGAAGCTTCTCTAAAGGAGAACCATATCGGTTCAGCGGTTAGCAAGATACTTCGCTACAGACAAAAAAGCTTAGGTACAACTTTATATAATAGAATTTGTAAAAATAAGAAAAAAAGAAAACTTTTTTAAAAGGGTGGAAATTGTTCAATGACGATTTCTCTTAGAAGGGTAGAGTTACCCTCTAATGGTTATAAACCTTCCCTGGGCCTATAAGAAGCTTCACTATAAATCAGAATCATATAATCCCAGTGGTTAGACCGACAAACATCCTGTTATTTAAATATAAGGATAACCCTTTAAAGACGGTCTTTGTAGTTATATCTATTTCAATAAAGTTGTATTGTTTTAATCAAGTTTCAGAGGTCCCCAGAGACTTGTGCAAATTGTTGAAAATTTTCAAACAAATTATTTCAACACAAAACTTTGCTTAACATTTATTTGTTGGATATCAAATTTCTAAGATTTTCTTTAATTTGTAAATTAACAAGGATGACAACTTCCACAAAGCGAAGCTCTGAAACAATAGAACACAGTATCATAACTTAATAAGCAGAATATAAATGTACAAGTCTAAACAAAATTTTATGTATGTAAATTTTTTGCAAAGCAGCTTAAATACAGAATACTGTTTATAGAGATGCTTAGCTTGAAAAAAATGTTCCTCGTCGTCCTTGGAATCATTATTGCAAATATCAGAAAATTTTTTTTTTTATTTCTTATGTCATGAAAACTATTTTTCTTTGTATTTTAGTTTTTGTACATTTTGGTACATTTAAAGACAATTATCTTTCTTAAGCTACAAGTTTTTAATAAAACTTTTTATGTTTTTTTTTGTGAAACTCTATTTAAAAGTAGATTTTATATTAGGATTAAACTCTAAAATATATTTCAACCAAATATACAAAAGTACTTTTATAGTACACGTTATGTCATTCCTAGAGAAAAGTAAATAATCTGAAAAGTTTTTTTTGAAGATTTTTTATTTTTAACAAAGGATGAAAACATTTTAAAAAGCGAAACCTAACAAATCAGACGGATAAATATTGTCAAATAAAGATCGACTGCACTTTTACTGCATATAAAAAAAAAAAGAATGAAAACTGAGAATATTTTAGTCAATATCGACATACTAACGTTTTTAGACTTGATTTAAGAGATTCTTCGCTTATAAGAGTAACCGTTGCCTAATCGTCTTAGGACCCGAAAATCGAAATAGAAGTTCATGAGATAGTTGCTATGCTTTGTATTATATTGTACTTAATTGTTACAGTAACCATTATTCCAAGTTTGAAAATTATAGGACAATCTTAATAAGCATAATTTGATGAAAACTATCCTTTATTTACGAACGGAACGACCCATTTCTTTTAAAAAGTATGTTTCAAGTGCTATTTACTTATCCTCACAGTTAGACTAACCCTACAGGGTCATTCAAAAGAAATTATTTTTTTTAAAAACGTTATTATGCATATATAATAAAACAATATATATTTGTAAAACCTTTTTCACACATTTTTCAATGTATCTCCTAAACTACAAATAGCACAAAAACGGGATTTACATTTTATAGAGCTTATGACGATTCTAACGGTATGCTTAATATTTTTCTACTATTAATACAAGTCGTGCAATTTGAATTTTAAAAATGTGCGTATTTTTGGCACAACCTTTAAATCTATAAATCTTCGAAAAAAAGGTCTTTGGAAAAACCGGATTTTTAGGGCTTATTTTGTTGAAATAATCATATTTAAATATTTGAAACATAAATGTCTCATAATACTAATAGGTATTCCAAATATATAAAGCATTTTACATAATTGTTTTATTTTCTATGCACAATTAAGTTTTTTTAAAATCATTTCTCTTGAACTACCCTGTATAATAACCTAAATAATTTAATACACGGGTTGGTTGTAACTTGCCGATGTATGCGCTCTTAAATTATTAATTTTTCGTTTTATGTTAGTACTTTTTGGGGGGTAATACTCATTTTTAGCAACCCCAATTTGTGCGTTTAGGTAATATATAATCCTTTTTACAAACGTTCATTGAAGCTTTTTAAATCTAAATTGATGCGTTTCAGAATGATAAACGAAATATTGTTCTTTTGGTGTTATATTATATACAAAAGGTTTCTTTAAAAATAATAAAACACTTCGTTGTTTTAAAAAGAACGCGTAAGTTGCAAGTTTTTACCCGGATTCTAACTTGAATTTTATTCTTAAACTTTTCTTTAAGGAGCTAAGATAGTCTATAAGTGTATTGTGTTGGGTTTTGGATAACTAGATATGTTTCATTAAGCTAAATTAGGTCCAAAATAATCATAGATGATAATTTCATTTAGTCTAAATTGTATGCAAATTTGTTGCTATAAATACAAATAATTTTAAGGAAACGCACTCTTGAGATTTTGATACTTCATCCCCGCCTTCGTCCCACGCTCAGGGTTGGCACGAAAAGTACATGGCAGTTAAAAACACATTTTTTTCCAGTTTTAACCCCCCAACAAAAATTCATAGCAAAAGTCTACCTTGAAAAAATGCTGTTTTTGCCTCCAAAAAGGTCCTAAATAAAAATGTTGCTTTCTAAAATTAAGTCTTTTTTTGTTGTAAATTCTGAGTTTTTATATTATTTTTTTTGAGAATTCAGTTTTTCCACGATTAAACCGGCTAAAACCGGACTTTTTAATTGTCCGCGGACTTTTCAAGAAAAACACGGATTTTCCCCAACCCTGCCTCCATCCCAAAATAAATAGCCGAAAATTTTTGATAAAAGCTATCCGTTACGGACGGACCAACCAAAATAAAAATATCATAACAACTAATGTTATCGTCCTTGTTTAAAAGGAACGCATTCATGAAACCAAATTGAGTGAAAATTTCTTCAACTTTGCTCTGTGTATGTAAAATTAAACGTACTCTTTCCTATTTTGTTCATTTTAAATTTAGCTTTTTTATACATAATTTTATTTTTAGAAGCGAAGCTACTCTATAATACCGAATGTCTGTCCGTAATTAATGAATTGGGGAAACGTGATTTTCTCGGCTCCTATTCAAGATAGACAGCTGAACTCTTTAAGGAAGATTTCTATGACATACTCCAATCTAATCTATACATTGTGTTGTCCATCTGTCTGTTATTTGGGGTGCTAGATCGATTACTAGATTTTTAAGTTTTAAAGATTTTCTCGCTTCCTATTCAGAATTGATGGCTGAAATTACCAAGGAATGATTATACCCATGTTTTACATATTTCCATCAAGTTTCATTAAGATTTGTCCATTATTTGCGGTGCTAGATCGATTCATAGATTTTTAATTTTTCGTGATTTTAAAGGTTGCGAGATTTTAAAGGTTTTGTTATAACCCTATTTTTTCAAGTTTATTGTTTATTTTATGACACCGCTCCACAGTAAATTTTTTTCCCGATATCCATTTATAATTTTTGAGCTTCGCTACTTATGGATGTTGTCAACCTTGTTTATTGTATAGCATATTTCAAGATAGCTAAAAAATTAAAAATCGAACAATAGTTGAATGAAACAAGGTTTTATTTTTTATTAAATTAGATAGTTTAAAACCCTTCCAAGGACGTAAACTTTTATTTTGAATTAATAACAGCTTGACTTAAAAGTAGCATTTACTTTAGCATTTGATACTTATTAATTCGAAGCTATTAATATAAATAGCGCATTAAGAGTTTTTGGGTGATGCAGCCACTATTTACTTATAATAGTTGCTTCACCCTATATCCAAGGGCAGTGGAGATCTGGAAAAAAAAGCCTAAAACCACACATTTATAGAGCCTATGGGATAATAATTACATTATTTCATTTTACCCTGAGGATTTTTATAAATTGCGTATATTTGATTATTAAAGACTTTGTTCTTGAAATCAAATATTTTTAATTTCAGTATGTGACAGAAACCTTTCGAACAGACGCAATTCTAAATTCCGAATACCACCGAGTGTTTAGAGTCATACCAGGTGAGAATACATTTCTTTGTGGCTCTAAAGGCCTATAAAACAGTGGTCCCCAAAACATTTTTAGACTATATGCCAAATTTTTAAAATTGTTTAGCTTAAGGTAATAAAAAACTGTTTTTAAAATCTATACCTTTAAATAATAATTTCCCAAAATTTATCTCTCCAACTTTTAACGAGATCGTATGGCCGGGACAAACAAACGGACAGGCAGACAAACATGTAAATTGCCAAAAAATGTAATCAGAAAATAGAGTTATTGACCCAAAATGATAAAGTTTTGAAAAGTCATGGCAAGGTTTTACTTTTTACTCTCATTCCACAGTCTAGCTCTTTAATTCTTTTCAGTTTAAACACAGATAAACACACACACACACACACACATCCATTGTTTAAAAAGAAAACTGTTGAACTGCTTTCATAAGAAATTGAGAAATATTTAAAGAAACAAACTTATGGAAATATATTAAGAAACTGTCCGTTTATGTTCTTTTTGTAGAAACTATATTTACTACTGTTAATGAAAAATCTAAAAAGAGTTAAAAAGAATCTCTTGGTCCTAAATAGGCTTAATCCATAGGCAGGGGGGGGGGGGGATATTAGTCTGTTTATTACACTAGTCCCCAAAGTCGTATAAGCTTTTGATGGGTTGCTTCATATGGTTAGGTCACAGTGTCAAAACGTTTTAACAACTAATTGTAATATATAAAAGAAGTAATTTTGTATATCATCTTTGGGAATTTAATCTATTTATCGGCCATTGTCTTATCCCTTTAGATCCCTGCTAAATCCATGATAGCTCAGTGGGACAATGGAAAATTTTAAATGATTTCCTAGAAAGATAGATTTTTTTGATCAAACTATTATTAAATCTGTTAAACATTTTGTATCACTTTTTCGAATTTTCTTTCGATTATTAATCCCTATTCGGTAGTAAAATGATTGTTTTAAAGAAAATTGTATTTTAGAAGTGTATATGTACTCAATATGTAGATTGAAAGAGTGGGCGGTGTAGGTTGGGATTGAAGGGATTTGATATAAAAAAATAAATCCGCCAGTATATAAAAGCTTTTTATTTGAAAGTAAAAAAAAACTATGTTGCTTCAAACTTTTCTGTCAGTATTACAGCAACTATTACGTGTGGAAAACCAATGCGATTTGAGTTTAAACCGGTTTTCTTGAGCTATAATTTTTCTCTCTCTAAATAATGCTCTTCAAACGCTACTCATTTCCGCTGATGTAGAACAGGTTCTGAACTATACCGAAAGTACCACATTCCGAATATTATTTTAGGTTTAATTCCTGTATTTTTGGTCCTATTTTCCTTTCCGTGGATGATTGTCTTTTATTTTTAATAAGATGTGTTCTAACTAAGTGGAAATTTTTTTAGTTGGATCCACCAGTTTCTAATGCCCTATACCCCTGGTTTAAAGTTATTGCTTCTCGTTTACTCTGGTAAATTAACATAAACACATTCACATTTAGTATACTACTAGTGTTATTGCTAGTACCGAGGACCCATAGCTATTCCAACATTAATTTGTTCGTCTTGTTATGTAACTATGTATCATCTTTATACTGGAATTATTATTACTTGGATATTACAACATATTTTCATGTTCTATAATAAAGTGAAACCTGTAGCAGGCTAAGATAACGATCTCCCCCATCCCCACTTTAACCAATCCACTCTCCCTCTACTATAAAAACAAACTTACCAATAAATGACATGGGATGCAACCTAAATTGACGACAATTTTCCCCTTGTCATGATATCCACGTATATTCTACATACATCACCTTTATAGACTTTTGACTGTTCTTATTATTATAAAAACAGGAAAAATACCACAGGGCAAGGCAATATCTGAATAGATCTTTACATTTACTTCTGTTGAAATTAAGTTGTAGATTGTACCCCTTCTCTCCCCTCCTCCCTATTCTTTTTTAAAATTTTGGAAGTTATAATATTTCTAGTATTTGATGTGCGAGCCTTTAAATTTCCTAACATTTACTAAACATAACCTATGTAAACATCAAATATACTTTTTTTTGAAAATGTTTGTGGTCCAAATGAGATCTAAGTTGAACTAACTTCATTTAAATAGTAATTCTAAATAACATTTTCTTTGTATTTTTAATTTACCTAAAAGTAAAGGACACATTACGATTCTAAAAATAGGATAAAGTTCTAGTTTAGAACTGTTATGACTTTAACAAGCATGGTTTTGTTAACAACCAGAAGCAAAAAAACACAGTAAATCTTTAGCTTTATTCAAAAAGATTCAGATTTCAAAAGGAGGGGGGGTATCGTTATTTTAGCCCGTTACAAGTTTTATTTTATTAGAGTATATGAAAATCTGGTGTAAGATCCCAAATAATAATATATCCATTAATATAATGTTTTTTTAAGCTTTACAGAGTGTCTCAAAAAATCATCCATGTGACGTCATAAAAATGAGGGATTATCCATCTCTTTTTTTAGGGGTTTTCTTTCCCACTTCTCCACTCATACATCATATTTTTGACGTCAAGGCTGATTTTTTAGACACTTTGTAAAGATTCTTTTTATTTCAGCGCCGACCTTCCTAACACACTTTGCCTCGGACAGACGACACATGCGCAGGGTAAGTGCATTAATCATTTGTTTGATTAATTAGTTAGCCTTAGCTACTTAGTGCTAGGATCTAGGTCATCATGAGCTTGGACTTTTGCTTAGCATACATGAATAGAATATAGCTGGTTTAATCTCCACGCTCAAGCAAATTGACCGACACGCATTAAGTAAAGTAAACAGCTCTGTTAGTTGTTTGAGTTTAGCCCACTGTTTATCATAATAACTAGTGTTTACGTAAAATGTCTTGACCCTCAAACAGGTGATACCCATCTATAATACAAAGTAAAATGATGTCTGTCCGTCTGAAGCTTAAGATCTCGGTAACCACTGAACCGATTGGATTCTACTCTTCAGGGTATATACCTACTGGTCCTGTGGTGGTTTTAGGATATTTTCTTGGGGGGGTGGGACACTCCACCCCCTCCCCCAAAACAAAAAAAAATCCCCCCCTCCTTTTTTTTCAGGAGATTTCCTTGGTCCTTTTTTTGCAGAAGATTTCCTTGGTCCTTTTTTTTTGCAGAAGATTTCCTTGGTCCTTTTTTTTTGCAGAAGATTTCCCTGTTCCTTTGTATTTTTTTTTTGCATAAGATTTCCCTGGTCTTTTCACAAATGTTACCTTAATTCTTTTATCACCTCTGGGGAAAAGCCCCTAGAGGCTAGGGGCGAAGCCGCTAGTTTAATATAAGACAAAGATGATATAAAGTAATGTTTTTATTTTTGTTTGTTTTAAATAAACTAGACTTCTAATGTATAGGGATCTGATACAACAATATTTTTGAAATAGCTTAAGTTCTTCACTGGGTGTTTATTTGTGGTCCATATGCTTTATGAGAGAAACCACCATAAAAGCCTTATCTTAGCCTTGGTATGACAGTTGTCCTTCAATCTTTAAAACATGGCAACTCTGAATGGGTTAAACTGATAGGTCTACAAATCTTCTTTTTTTTTCTGGGCAAGTTTTAGGCTATCTTTTGTAAAGATTAAGTAAACCTGACTAAGAGAAAGATCTGTAGGAAACACACCCTCTTACGGTTTACCTTTCTCAAATATGAAATTTACTTTAAACCTGCATTGAATAATAAACTTGCTTAATGTTGAATGTTTAGTGGTTAGGTCAGTGTTTTAACAAACAATTTAAAATACTCCCAAAAAGATTGCTAAATTGAATAATTTGATTTAACATTTGCAGTAAACCTACCACTTATTTTTGAAAACTCAAAAATAATGGTGGATTTTATTTTTCTATGCCTAACCTTTAGGGACCTTAACCTGCGGAGATACCCAGAACCCAATATAACCTAACCTGAAGTAATAAACAAACAACCAAAAAACTAGCATCCCCCTTATTTTCAATTGAAAAAATAATGAGAAAGGAGGAAGGTTTTAGTGCTCAAAGGGAGACTTTATGAGATAGCACCTATATAGACAATATGATAATTGGATTCCAGTATAGCTCAAATATAGAATGTTGGTTTCCTTATTCGCGTGTCGCGAGTTCAAGGCTCTCCGAGAGGGGCAGGGATTTTGTTGTTGTTCAAAATTGGGAGTTTCTGTGTAGTAAAAGTTGTCGTCAATATAGGTATTACATGAGCAGTATTGTATGAAGATCCTAATGTTCATATTCCTTGCATGAAAAGTTTCTAAACTTGAAATGTTTACCAAACTTGTTCTTTGTTCTCACTAGATCTTACCAAGCACATTTAAAACTACAAAGGAGTTAGGGGACATTGGGCTGTTTATTACATTAGTACCCAAAGTTTTATAATAACGTTTTCTTATGTGTTTGCTTAACAACTTTTAAAAGTGTAAACTACATAGAGAGGGATGATTAATATGATGTTCTTATTTATAAAGTTGAATTACCATAGTCTACTAAAGTGGATTTATCTTTGACTATAGGCCACAAGGGCAACATGAAGAAAGGGGGGAGCAACCCCCAACTCTTAATTGGTTATAGATTGTTATTTCTATTGGGAGGGTGGTGGTACCCTCTCCGAAAATAGTTAGATCACTTCTCTAGACCTATGAAAAGCTTTACTGTAAAGGAGAACCATATCAGTTCAGCGAGATCCTTTGGTACATACATACTGATATAAGAAAATGTGCTGCTATATGTAGATCAATTTAACACAAAAGTTCACATTGTAGTTTTAGTTTTTTTACTACTTTTCTTTGAAAATTCTTCTTACTGTTTGTAAATCATTTTTTTCTGTCTGTCCTTTTACATTCTAGAGCAAAGACTTTATTTATTTGCTACGCTACTTTTGTATGTTGTCATGTTGGATAAACGGCATTTTATTGCAAAAGAATCAGTATAAGACCGTGACGTATGAACACACTGCCAAAAATAACCAACTCAAATGTAATTTTCACATCTTTATTGATAATAACATTAAAAAAAATACATACTTGATCAGCAGAGAATCAACATAGGAATAAATGACCAACACCTGGCCCTCCCACCTTATCTAGGGATGGTTACCTTTCAAAAGTAGTTAGACACAGATGTGGACATTGCACAAACTGGATCATACACGGAAATTCTAAGATATTAATATAAAATTACTACAAAATAAACAAATAGATAATTTGAATAAAAAAGGCCCTATAAATTTGAATTACAGAAAAAGTTACTTAATAAGAAAAAGGGAATAAAAACTTAACAAATGAAATAAAATTGATTTAAATGAAAGTACCTGATTTAAGTTTTGCCTAATATCACTAAAATGCACAGATAGTATGTTTAGCTTGACCTTTTATAACCTACTGGCATTAATATGTACAAATGAAACTGGTTTTTCTTAATATTTGCTGTACAAAATAAAATAATTTTAACTTATACTAAATTTTTATATATTTTATCAAGAAACACAAATTTGATTATTTAGACAAAAAATGTACAGTTTTTAATATTTTAAAAGACTTTATATAAATTTAACCCTTTTCAGACGACATTCCCCACAGGGAACAAAAAAAAAAATCAATATAATTGCATTTTTTTAACTTAAATCTAATTTTCAAACAAAATATATCAAATATTAATCATATATCAGCAATAGATCTTAACTTAAATCTAATTACAAACAAACATATCAAATTAATCATATATCAATAATGGATCATCAATAGGATCTGCTGCATAAAAATCCATGATTTCCTCATTGCTACCATCATTAGCAGAACCACCATCAACACCTGCAGAACCACCATCAACAACAGTAGAATCACCATGAACAGAAGCAGAACCACCATCAACCACAGTAGAATCATTATCAACAGCAGCAGAATCACCCCCAACAGCAGCAGAATCATCATCAACAGTAGTAGGATTATGCTCAGTAACATTAGCAACAGCAGTACTCTCAACTGCACTCTCACTGGCAATAATCATGTCTCCATCATCTGTGAATCCACATAAATCTAACTCCATATCAATAGTAAGATTATCCTCAGCCTTGGCAGCATCAACACTTTGTTTAGAATCATACTCCTTGATTTTCTTCCAGACAAACTTAGTGGCCTGATCAACTGGAATTTCAAACTTCTTGCATACCTTTTTAAGATTAACCAAAGCCTTAGACTTTACAGAGGCACTGACACTATCATTCTTTAACAGCTTCTGATTTTTTATAATGGAGAAAATTCTTACAGATTCTAGATTTTGCTTTTCCCAGGTTGAAACTTGAGATGGTTTATCTCCCTCCAACTTTCTTATGGCATAACAGAAACCACTCCCTCTATAGAAATCAATAGGATCCATGTTCTCACCATAAAAATCCAAAAAATAAGCTGCTAGAGAGATATACCTCCAACAAAGCATTAGATACACATCATTTGGAGAAATTCCCTCAATTAGCTCACATTCATACATGGCTTGTTTCAACTTAGGCATAACATCTTTCAGGATTAGATCATCTTGACCATTCACTCTATGTTTGACAACTTCATCCTCCAGGGCATCTCCATTTGGTAATGTATAGCACATTGGATCAAACTGTATACCTATGTTGTGATAAAAGTCAGGTGAAAGCACTGCAGGTTCATTGAAATTATAACACAAACCTTTGCCTATATCTCCAGGATCAGCTATTCTTAAAGACTTATGCAAAGACTTTGATGTCAGCAGTGGTACATTACCAACCTTAAACTGTAGGCATTGCCTATCACTCAAGCTTCCACCTCCAGTCAGACTGCGCCATTTAGGTAGTAGTGAAAGCACCTTATCTGAATTCCAGTATTTGTCCTTAGTGTAGCACAGGAGAGTCAGCAACTGTCTGGGACATGTAACATAATCTGCTTTGACAGGTAATTCAGCACAATCCAAAATATCAGTTATAAGCATACTAATCCAAGTCAGAAAACTGTTTGGTGATTTTTTTGTTACAATTATAGCCATCCCAGGGGTAGGAGCAATAAGCATTGTGAACAAAATTTGACAAAGCACAGAAACTTTCCATAACATCATCCCAGAGTGTTGTAAAAACATTGAAAGATTCTCATTATCATCACTAACTCCATGACCATCAACAAACATCTCTGTATTGTATACCCCAAGAAAATGGAATGCTAAAGCATTCAAATTGTAGGGAACATTGGCAACTCCAACCATTGTTAGCAACACTGATAAATCAACTCCCTTGAGAACTATTCCAGAATTCTTGTTGACAAACAAGTAATTTTCAGTCATGAACTCATTGAGGGATTTTAAAATTTTAGAATATTCTAAAGCAATGGCCAAACCTTTAAACTTTGAAAACAACACTTTGTATATGTCAGGTGTACATCCCTTGATGGAAAGAAAAAAACCTTCAGGTGTTGGTATCCAGGGAAATATTATATGAAAGTGTTTGTTGTTGAAAGTAAAGGATATTCTAGCAGGCAAGATAACATCTGAGTATTTGTTGATTTGTATTCCAGCTTTACTATTTTTAGACATACAATCTCTAACAACCCTTGCTTCCTGGGCACCTGATACTTTGATATACTGAACCTTGAGACTATAAAAGGAGGTAGGAACAGATTGGGAAATCTGTGACTCCATGTGTCTGTTGAAGGAATCAATAAAGTCCTTTACTTTATCAGTACTGTCATCATGAAAATTGATGGTAGTAACTTCACAAGCATTGTCAGAACTTTCAAGCTTCTTGATAAAATCTTCCATAAGGGCTTTATATGAACTCCCAGCAACATCTACAGGCTGATAGTTTATTTGTGATATTAAATGCTGAATGATGCATTTTTCCCCTGGGTTCATTTCAGCTTGAAATAAGTTATTATCACATGGCTCCTTTATAGCATTAGATTGAGGGTAGGGAATAGTGTTCATGGCAGGATTGTCAATTGTATTAAAATTGACTTCATCTTGGTGTACTTCATCATATTTTCTCACATTTATTTTCTCGTCCATATTGATCTAAAATAAATATAAATAATATTTGAAACATATGAATCACTTAATTAGAGAGTCATAGTATCAATATAAGCATTTATATGTCTTACACTTTTTACCTTTTTAGGGGAGAATCTTATTACTACCAACAAGAAGAGTAGATTAAGTTAGTAAATAATAGTATAACATACATTAAATTTATGAATAATTCATAGCCTTACATGATTTGAAAGACTAAGAATTAGCCAAACTAATATAGAATATATATATACATGTACAGTATAAGTAATATTGAATATTGAATATGATTTTGTCTTAAACTCACATAATTTGCAAGTTTAAGATCTAGACAAATTTAAAAAAAAATGATCTGATTAGACTACATTTTCAATTAGTCTTTCTTTGTGTTTATCTGAATTGAAATCAAGCTCAGACTCATGAGCAATTCGAACTACTTGTTTTTTATTTCTTTCAATAGTCTTCTTGGCAAATGAATCACCAATTGTATACTCTATAGTAAGTCTAGAACCTGAGATAGCCTTTACAAGCCCATATTTCCATGGTATGGATCTAGCATGAAACACATTTTCAGATGTGTAAAAAAGAACCACATCACCTATCATAACCATGGAGTCTTCAAACCATTTTGGTCTCGGAACAAGAAGATGAAGCTGTTTTGCCAATAAAGAGAAAAAAGTCTCTTGAATTGATGAAATCTTGTCTATGATCGCTGTAGGAGCTGTATCTAAGAACAACGGACCTGCTAATGAACGCTTACTATTGTATCCACACAACAGAAGATTAGGGGTGATTACAGTAAACTCAGGTGAATTAACTGATCTTGCTGAAGATCTACAGATAGGTAAACTGTTTAAATGATTTGAAATCTGAGAAAACAATGTTTCCCAACCTAAAAAACTCATTAGGGAGTTGCCCTTCCCCAGCTTGGCAATTAAATCCTTGACAAGACAAATGCGTCGCTCCACCTTACCTTGGCTAGCGTGGTGTTTGGCTGCTGATACTATAACAGTGCAAGAAACCTTTGAAGATGCAGAGTTAACAAATGAGTTAAGACTAAATGTGACTTCTTTCAATTTTTTGAGTTGAGATCCCTGATCCACAATCAAAATGTTTGGTGTGCCATACCTGTTACTATGTCTTGTAAGAGCCAAGATGACACTTTCTGTTGACCAGCTTTCACACATTAAAACATTTGTGCTGCCTGTGACAACACAACAAATCACTAGAGCTGGACATCTCATGGTGTCTTTACCTCTGCTTTGAAATCTGGTTTTTGTGAGAAAATCCTGTGCCAGATCAACCATAGCTATAAAAAACGCTGGAGCAAATGTTAGCCTAAGCGAACTATGGTTTTTCATAGCTTGATTTAAAGTTCTCTTTCTTATGATTTTGCATTTTATGCAATCTTTGATTATTGCTGCAATAACTTTTCTGCCATTGATAACATGGAATCTTTTTTGGATTTCAAGATATGTAGCTTCTACACCTCCATGAATTGATAAGCTGAAATGAGCATAGATACAATAAGAGTAGAAGATATCAGAGGTAGATAAGACACAAGGAGAATGAAAGCTTAGCTGCTTTGAACCTAACCACTCCATTTCAAGCATATCTAAATCATGCACACTGACAGATTGTTCATTAGATATTCTACCTTTGTAAAACAAAACATTTTTGTTCAACTCATAATGTACAAGTTCTTTGCTGTTTAGAGAATCCAGACATTCTTTAGTTGCAGTTTTATCCCAATAGGCATTGAGAGTACTTTCTGCAACTGCTTCAAGGTTAGCAATGTGTGTGAGTGAATCACTAGAAGTAATAAGTTCAACAGAATCAATTTGTGATTCCACATTCTGTGGAGCATCATTACATGTGACATCGAAAGAAACTTCAGATCCAACTGTTAAACTGTCTGATGGAGAAAATTTTTCTCTAGAAGAAGGGGTTATGTACGGAGCAATGTCTATTTGATTCATGGCTGAAAATCTGAAAACAGGATCATCCATTTGTCCAACTGTTTCACGATCAAGAATACAGACTGGGCAGCGTAAGCTCATGGCTGATTTTACTGCAACATTCCTGGTGTTAATGTGTGTTTGATGGAATAACTTATGGCAGAACTTGGTGCAGATTTTTAGAATAGAATTTCCTTTCTGCCATCCTTGGTAAACAACATCAACAAGATAAGGCTGTTTTACGTTGTGTTGTGATGCATAGCATTTAACAACAGATGTCTCAAATTGTACTGAAGAGGATGGAGCTATAGCACACATTACTTTAGAATTTGAAAGGGAATGATCATTGTAGATCATATAGTTTGATGTATCATTACCATCATTTCTGATAAAGTCTAGATCAGCAAGAGCAACTTCATCTAAGTAATCAGAAATCTCTGACTTTGATAAGGAAACATCCTCAAACCTAGTCAAGTCCATTTCAGAGATATTCTTAGTCATCCAGTCATAACCAGAATACCATTTGGAATTTACAGATATATCTTTAGGACCAATGTTTCCCTTGGTTAGACAATCTGCAGGATTAAGTGTGCCCTTGCAGTGAGCTACTTGAACTGTAGTCTCTCCACCACACACTTGTCTTATCCAATCAAAAAATCTTCTAATAGTTAACACACTATTAGAGACATAAACCTTGTTTCTAGCGTTTTCATTGGACACCCAGCAAAGGGTAACAAGAGCGTCTGTAATAAACAGTATATCCTGATATTTCTTCTTTTGGAGTGAAACAACAACAGCATAGCACAACTCAGCTGCCAATACTAAGGAATGCAATTCATTCCTTGGAATTGACATTCTCAGTAACTGAGATTTGGCTGTTAACAATCTTACTGACCAATTGCCAGTTATTGTAAGATAACTTTCATAAACTGCAGCTCCACCACATTGATCACTAGCATCAGAACATACAATGAGCCTGGCTTGCAGAGGAACACAAGCATCATCAGGTATTGTTGTTCTGGGATAAGTGATCTTAAGGAACTGTGGCCATAACATGAACTGAGTAGTCCAGAACCTTCGCTCATCGTCAGGAATAGGATCCTTAAAATCAAGATGATTTAATCTGGAAGCAGCACGTTTATAAAATGCCTTGACAGGCTCTGCACAACCAGTACAGTCGTAAAATTCTCCTATCTTAGAGGCAACATGCTTGCGGGTCATGACAGGAAGAGAGTCGCATAAGTCTTTTACTTTCTCATCTGAATCAGCAGGTGTAGCATTGGGGGTTTTCTCCCCACGCTTTTTAACTCCAAAATTTACTTCGGGAAGATTAAGACCTATTCTATCAGCCTTTGGAGACCAGGCCATGCCAAGAACACTCATGGAAATACCATTCTTACTGGCCTCTGGTGGAGGATCCTCTTTGGAAAAAGCAGTATATTTCAGATCCATGCCTATGTTTGTAAGGATTTCCTTTACCTCCTGGACTTGTTGTTTACACAAAGCAATGGAGTCTTGACCAGGATTTAGGTCATCAACAAACAAATCATTGGAGAGAGCCTCAGAACCAAGTGGGTGAGATAGAGCATGATCTTCTCCAGCTCTTCTTAAAGTTTCAGCTGCCTGTGGACCAGTAGAAGATATTCCATACCAACCACGACACATTCGGTATTTGTCAGGTGGTGTATTTTCATCAAGACTTGGGTGGTAGACAAAAAGTGAGTAAGGTGCACAAGAAGGGTCCAAATGGAGTTGATTGTAGAGCTTACTCACATCTGATGACCAGACTTCTTTAGAAGAGCGAAATCGAAGTAAAATGGAAAACATTGAGTTTAAGCCTGAATCAGACTTGGCAACCGCAAGATTTAACATAGTAGATGAAGGATCTACTATGAGGCGGACTGGGGTACTTAAAGAGTCTTTAAATACCGGCCGCCAGATATGGAAGTGAGTAACAGGGGCAATGTTAACTTTTTCAATGATTTCAGGATCAGAATCATCAAGTTTTTCAACAAACTTTAGATCAATCAATTGATTCATAGCATTGCGTATTTTTTCCTTCATATCATCATTTTTCCTAGTTTGCTGCTTATAAACAGCCATAGCTTGATCAATGTTTGAAGATTTACCACGAAAGTGTTGAATTAAGAAACGATCAATGTCAACAGTGAATGGAAGACTAATTAGAACCTTTCTTTGAAGATAATCTATGCGAATAGAAGATTTGATTAACTTCATTTCCTGTCTTTCTCTAACAGAAGCGGATTTCAAAGTTGGAGATCCAATGCATTTACGACACGCTTCACACTCTTCACATCTGTATGATACTAATGGCTCTTCATGATCAAGAAGTTGTCTAAGTTTGGCAAGAGGTACCTTGGCTTTAAACTGAGTAACACAAATGTGTTTTGGAGTGTGAGTACACGAAGGTTCAAGAAGAAGAGATGTTTTGCTTTCATTCTTTGGAAGCAATAGAGAGATTTCTTGACCTGACAATGGAGTTGTCTCAAATTTGTGAGACATTGAATGAGACATTTGGACTGTCAATGGTTTTTTAGGTAATGGAAGCTCTGATAATGTCATCCAAGGGGAACCTTGATAAGCATTGACAGTTTGTGTCAAGAGAACTGCCAATTGATTGACAGACACATGGCCATAGGTCTTGTTGATAGCAGAAATAATGTGGTGAGCTCCACCATAAGCCAGAGTTGATCCATGTATGTCTTGAAAGGGACAACGATAACATCCAATTCCTGATGGGGTTGAGAATTCAAGAATTGGCATTAACTCAGGGGTTTTCAATCCTAAGATCATGTCAACTTCACATCCTCCCACAAAGGGAGGAAGACACTCATTTTCAGAAACTAAGTTGAATTCAACCGCTTCCTTATTAATAGCAGCCCAGGGATATTTAGGGATATTGGATGTGATTTTGTCAATACCTTGGAAGGCAAGTTGCCACCAGTCGCCATTGCGATCTGGGCCTAATTGACAAGAATATATTCCATAATTAGTCCACATACTAACGTTCGCAACACCACTAATACGTTGGTTTTCAGGATCAATTGTCTTGAAACCAGCTTTCTCAGCAAATGCTCCCCTAACTAAATTTCCACTTGCGCCTGAGTCATAAAAACATAAACTTTGTTTGTCACCAATCAGCAATGCCTGAAGAATGTAAACACTTTCATTAGAAGATTCATAGCGAGTGGAATCAGGATTTACAGTTTTTCCTGTTGAAGTATCAAATGATGGTACTTCCCTGGAAGCATCAAAGGAAGATTTTGATTTTGGAACTACCCTTGAAGAATCTGTTGAATTAACCTTGTTGAATACAATTGCATTAAATTTCATGGTTAATTTTGACAGAAGTTCTGTGTCAATGATTTTTAAGTAGGATCTTGTAACTCTCTCAATCTCTGCAGGAGAGCATTTCTTATGATCCCAAGTGCAAGTCAACACATTTAAGGGTTTAGCCTTGCCTATTTGGCAATCTGAGCATAAGAATCCTTCTGGGAGTGATGCAAGGGATACACATGATCCTTTGTTGGATTTAAAACAGTCAATTCGAAAACATAACCAACATATTTTGTTTTCAATACAGAGTGAACGCCTCTGTTTGTTTGAGCAAGTCATGAAAACCCTACAATAGCCAAGCTCATGTTTATCTTTATGGAATGGACAGGGAAACACAAGAGACCGACTTGAAGTGTTGACGGCATGAGTTGAAGTTTCAGATGCATCAACAACATTCACAGTTTTGCTCTTAGAGGTACCAGCTCCTTCCCTTAGTGATCTGATGCTGGATTTAGTGGAAAGTTTTTTCCATTTATGGTCTATAATGTCCTTCAGAACAAAGAAATGGAACTCACCCTTGGATTTATCCAAGGCTTTTTCCTTCTCAATTCTTTCACTAAATGTGTCTATGATTGGTTCTGGCATGTGCGAGACTAACTGCTTCACATATGTCGATGTGAATATTACAGTATTAAGATCATTTTTGTTGATCAGATCTGCCTGACAAAGACTTTCCACTTGGAGAAGACATTGATATACCTTTTTATAGTAATCAATTTGTGAATGATCAGAAGAAGAAGGATGTCGGAGTGAAGCTATTGCTTGCAATCTTGACTCAGCAATAGTTCTTAAGTCTCCATAGCGATCAATGAGGTGGTCCTTTATTCTATCTATACAATCTTGAAAGGACTCAACTTCTCTTTTGATGGGATCACTTAAATAAGTAGTGTAAATCAACAGGGCTTGATCAGCTGGGCTACATGCTTTCTCTGCAAATCTAAAGAAGGTTGCCAGGAAGGTATAAACCGTTTGACCATATGGAGAAGCATCAAATTTAGGAAGATTTACAGACTTAAGAAGACTTTTTTCAGAAGACAAGTGAAGATGATTTGCCTTGCGTTGTTGAGTCACAGACAATTCCCACAGTTTAATTTTTTCCTGGGTCTTATCTATCTGCTCAATACATTTCTCGAGCCCTATTTTCTCAGCTCTTATTTCTAGGTCATCCAATTCCTTTTTAAGAGTTCTAAGGGAGACAAGTTCAAAACTTTGTATCTCAATTACTCTTGCACGAGAAGTGGTATTATTTACCTCTTCTTGTACAATTTCATTGATCTGTTGGCAACAAAATTGAATTTTTCTAGATAATCTAGAACGACTTGACATTAGTCTACTAGAACCCTTTGTAGATAATGAAGAACAATGATCAACAGAGTCTATAGAGTGTTGGATTGAAGAAAAATCAAGCTGGATAGGTGGAACTATTGTTTTTGGAACTGTAGGATTTTCTACTCTTGTAGTACCTTTTGCATTCAAATCCTTTGATAAGTCATAATTATCATCAATAAGGTTATCAGATGTAACACCTGAATGCTTTGAACTAGGGCAGGAGTCTTTCATATGAATGAGAAAGTCTGATCTTAGTTCCAGCACCTGATTGGAAAGTTGTTCAAGACTGTTCTTGAATATTTTATTATTTTCATGCAGGACTTTAAACTCCTCAACAACAGCTTCCTGAAATCCTAGCAAGCTTTTACGCATCTCATTTTTGGATTTAATGCATTTAACTTGAATCATATTTGATTCATGGCAGACCTTATCCTGGATTGTTTTTTCAAGTTTTGAATCCAAATAATTTGAAAAGTTTGAAAAATCCTTTTTCAAATCAGAACGGAGAGCAGAAATTTTATCCTCACAGTTTTTCTTACATTTAGCAAGCTCATCTACAAGCCATTTTTTATCACCCAAAGAAAGATACTCTTGGCTAGAAGCAGGTTGACAATTTTGTGCATGCAGATCAGAGTTATGCAATTGACGAGGATCATGGGTTTCAAGATTAGAGTTATTGTCTCTGTTCATGGGGACAGTGTTATCAAGAGGTTGTGAAGAAAAACTATGAAAATATTCCTGATCTTGTGGTTTTGGGAGTCCAAAATTAAATCTAACTTCAGAAGATTTATGTGATGAAGATTCATTCGTGTGGACATTTATGAAAAATTCAATCAATTTAGGAATCTTATTTTCCAAATCCTCAACAATTTTTCTGTCCTCAGCATTCATATGGAGTGGCAGCTTTCCTACCCAATCCTGGAGATCACTTAATTGCTCAAGAATTTGAAAAGTACTTATATTAGCAAGAAGTGTTGGATTTTCAATTCCTTCATAGAGCTCATCAATTTTTATTCTGAATGAGACAAGTAGCTCATGTTTGTTAACTTCACCCGAAGAGGAGAAACTTTCATTGAAAACATTATCTTCAATAGCAATATCATTGTTATCCCATTCCAGGGATGGTTGAAACGATTCAGCTGGAGGAAGTCTATTTTTAGCATTTGCTTGAAGAGATATTTGCTGTTCCTGATCATGCTGCACTTGGGGAGAATCTGGAAGATAAGTATTGGCAGTAGTATTGGGAACATAACTACTAGACGAAGCTGTCGGGAACTTATTCCTTTGAAATATGCGGCCTATTACTGAGACTGGTCTTTTTGGAGAAGAACTCGACAATGGAGAAGTTAAAACAACATCCTTAACTCCTGATCTGCTTGAAGAAGCAATGTGATCAACTGAAAACTGCTTAGAGGAGTCCTTAGGTGACTTTCCAGATGAATCAAGAAATTGTGTAGGTAGTGGCGTGGCTACTCTAGGAGATTGTGTTTGTGTTGGGGGGGATTTTTGAAAAGAGTTCAGCATTGTTTCCCCTCCCTTACTTATCAATGAGAAAGCTTTAGAAAGTAGGTTAGTGGGGGGTCTGGTTTGTTCCAGAATCCGGGTAGCCATCCCCCCTTCAACTCTACTTTGAGAATTATTTGCCATGGAGGGGTGGGGTAAAGCTTGGGTATGATCACCCTGGTCCTCCCCCACCCTTTCCACAGACTGAATTGTACTTGAACTTCCATCAGAAGGCAAGGATTTGGGTTGGTTACCCATCCCATCCCTTCTTGATTTAGATCTTGTTTCCATAGTACAAATTCAACAAATGAGAATCTATTAAATTATGTTTGTATATCATAAACTATTATTTAATTAATGATTCTTCAATGTAAATGGTGTATTTATGTTCTGTTAATATCAATATGGTGCTTACTTAGCTATTGAATTAACCTACTGTACATAAATACTTAATAGGAGTGAAAAAAAAATTTTTTCATGCACAATCCCTTTAAATGCACAATATTATGAAATTTAAAATGAAGCAATTTTTGTTTACACTCCCTTTAAATACATAATATTCAAATTAAAATGTAAGTATTTTGTGCACAATCCCTTTAATATGAAATTTAAATACAAGGATTTTCATGCACAATCCCTTTAAACATATATTATTAAATGCAACAATAAAGAGAAATAATGTGCGATCACGCACCCGTGTGTCTTTATGTTATTTCAACACAATAATGCTTTATCACTCTCAAATACCTTGCCTAGCTTTACAGACGACTACAAAACCTGCGTATTTACGCAACAACACATTCAATATATATATATAAGTACATAAACAATGATATATTGATACTGCAACTCTTGGGTTTAATTAAAGTCTTGAATTGTAAAAGCCTAGGCCAATTTACGTATGTGGTCGGAGGTTAAGCTTTGTTGAAAATTTGTCGACTAATACGGATAAACTATTCCGGCGATTTTTGCGTAGATATATGCTTAAATATCTATTATTTTAGCTACATAAACTTCACATAAATGCAAGTAATATTGAATACTTAGATTTCTATAGTTTTAGTAATGACTTTGAAGAGAAATCGACGTTTTTTCCATAACCATTGACAAATAAATAGATATAAATAACATTTGAAACATATGAGTCACTTGATTAGAGAAACATAGTATCAATATAAGTATTTGTATGTCAATAAATGGAGTAATGCAACTGATATGACTTGCGTTTGCAAATATTAAATTTCTTTAGAGAGGTTTAGTGACTTTTTCAGTTTGATCTTTATAAACTCAAATCATAATAAATATGTGAAATGATTTAGTTATTTTTGGCAGCGATTTAAGTTGGTAGATATTCTACACAGATTTCTTGTTGAACTACCAGGGAAGCTTTACTATTGTCATAAATAGTTATTCAAATAGCTTTTGGCAGTGCAAATAAATAAATATAAAGGCAAAGACTTGGGTTAATTACCAACCCCTTCCCTTTAAATCAATCAAGTTTTGACATTAAATCAGAATTGTTGGATAAACGGCATTTTATTGCAAAAGAATCAGTATAAGACCGTGACGTATGAACACACTGCCAAAAATAACCAACTCAAATGTAATTTTCACATCTTTATTGATAATAACATTAAAAAAAATACATACTTGATCAGCAGAGAATCAACATAGGAATAAATGACCAACACCTGGCCCTCCCACCTTATCTAGGGATGGTTACCTTTCAAAAGTAGTTAGACACAGATGTGGACATTGCACAAACTGGATCATACACGGAAATTCTAAGATATTAATATAAAATTACTACAAAATAAACAAATAGATAATTTGAATAAAAAAGGCCCTATAAATTTGAATTACAGAAAAAGTTACTTAATAAGAAAAAGGGAATAAAAACTTAACAAATGAAATAAAATTGATTTAAATGAAAGTACCTGATTTAAGTTTTGCCTAATATCACTAAAATGCACAGATAGTATGTTTAGCTTGACCTTTTATAACCTACTGGCATTAATATGTACAAATGAAACTGGTTTTTCTTAATATTTGCTGTACAAAATAAAATAATTTTAACTTATACTAAATTTTTATATATTTTATCAAGAAACACAAATTTGATTATTTAGACAAAAAATGTACAGTTTTTAATATTTTAAAAGACTTTATATAAATTTAACCCTTTTCAGACGACTATTGATTTTTTAGTGGGCATCTACCGGCCCTTAATGGTTCTGGAATAGGCCAGTCTGTTATTTTTCGTGCATTTAAGGTTTCTTTGCTTGAGATGATTCAACCTTATTTTTTAGGAGGATGGAAGTTGGTTGAAGCCACCTCCCCCTTATCCCTGCATCGTATCCCCAACAAGTCAGCACAATCTAGGTAATAAATGTATAGATGTATGATCCAGATAACTACCTGGCCCAAGTGGTGGAGACCCTTTTCGTCTGCTAACAAGTTACTTTCTGTTCTTTTGTAGGGACTCGCTATTAGCTAATTTTAAAGACCCAATATAAAATCGGGACAGGGTCCCTACCCTGACAGATTTACATGTACCTCATGCCCCCTCTATTATTTTACTTTCATATCTAGGTAACTGAAATACAATAATACAAAACGAATGATATGAGCTTTATTTAATAACTACCTATCTTAAAAGGTTGGATAATGAAGTATCTTAAATGATTCAATCTTATAATACAAGCAAGAAGTTAAGATTTATGAGCTATAATTTTAGAGTCGTGTTTTTAAATTGTTTTTTTTAAATGGAGCTTAATAATGTAAAGTTTATCAAGTGGATCAGCTTGATGGAATATTAAATACGGCATCGTTCTTATTTTCTTAAGGTTTTAGACAAAAAGAGTACATACAATTACAAAACAATAAGGTGTTTTATGCTTTAAATATAATTTTTTACCTTCACAGTCTAAAAGTAAAATCTAATGTCTTCAAATATTGATCGGGGATTTGAATATTTCTGATCCTTCCCAGAGAAAAAAATCTAAAAATGTTGAATAAAATAATTTGTTTTAGATGAGTTTATAAATATGGAAACAAGTGGACTAGGAGAGGTTCTCTCACTAACAGAGTTTGTCAAGAAGTTTCATGCACCCTAGGCAATTCTTGTTTATCATAATTAAGTTTTCCAGTATGGCTTCAAAACCTATTAATATCGACTAAATTAGATCCGGTTCTCATACTAAATAAACCATGTATTTTCCACGAACAATAAAATGAAAAATCATAGTATTAATACTAGTTTTGTTAGCCCGGGCCTTCGACCTCACCTGGCTAACAAAACCGGAATAAATCTTGTAATTAATCGTTTTCCTATCCGCAGAAACCTGTCTATAATACGATGCGATAAATGACTATTTTATTACTTATGAATTTTAAAAATATACCTTAGCTCTTTTGTCAGAGCCATGGCATTTGGAGCATGGATTAGTGACTTGGCCAATAAACAGACTCGATACTTACTTACTTTGATTACGTCAAGATTTAGAATTATATGTCTTTGAATCATCATTTTATACGTTAGTTTTGAAAATAGTTTCAACCAGTTTAAAGTTGTAATCCAAAAAGGCTTTTTAGGTAATATTTTTTTCTTAACCAAGAATTACCAGGTGAAGAGTGAATATGTCCTTATTATTAAATGGCCTTTCCTTCATAAAGTAAGTATTTTTTCTTCTGTTTATTCTCAATAGGGTTCGGATTATCATCCCCTCGCCCTTTCTGTCAAATTTTTGTGATGCATAAAAAAATGGAGGGAAGAGTTTTTCCTTTTCCAAGAGCTTGAAAAATGATTTTTTTGGTGGATTGACAATCCCATACCATGTAAAATAGCTTTAAATCTAGCAAGGACCAATATTTAATTTCCCTTGAATAATAATACCTACTAGGGTGGGTTCATATCGGAATTAGACAAAGCGGGGATATGCAACAGATAAAATTAACCTTAAAAACATTTCTGACCGAAAAAGAATTTTAAAAAATTGAGTTTTAGAACACGACCACTTAAAAATATAATTCATTACTTATTAGTATGCAAAGACGACATTCAAAAAAATTTGAATCAGAACTATGGCTTCATGGTGCTCCCTGGAAAGGCCTTGAGGAGCTGAATCAGGAAATTTTGTCCGTTTCAAAATATCTCGTTCCTAGCCTTAGAAATCACTAAAAAAACAAATATTTTTAAGGTTTATTGAGAAATGTCCAATTTGTAGAGGTTTTTTAGATTTTCTCAGGCTAGGAACGAGATTTTTTGAAACGGACAAAAGTTCCTGACTCAGCTCCTCAAGGCATTTCCATGGGGCACCATGAAGCCATAGTTCTGATTCAATAAATTTTTGACTCCCATTAACAAATAGCTATACAATTGAATGTCTGGTCGTCAGCGGTTTTAAGACTTAGGATAAATTTTAAATCATCCAGAGGTGTATTATATCTATATAAATTGAGTGCAGATCCCCGCTTTGGCCTCAGAAAAAAAATGTCCAAAATCGACCCACCCTAATACCTACCTAATGAACTTTTAAATTTTATTTCAGGTGAAGACAGTGAAATTGAAAATATTCTGTGGTGTTTATAAAAAAAAACCTGTTTAAACAGAGGTGGCAACTTTACTTTCTAAATTCAAACCATGGTTGCCCCCCAACTTTTCTGATATCATTATATATATTCTAAATTTGTTATTCAATATTGAGAAAAATAAAAACATTATTTACAAAAATCCTACATGATCAAAGTTACTGAAACCAAAGAGATTTGTTACATGAAAAATCAAACTGCATATTGATATTGTTGTTGTGTGTTCAGGGGTAAATATGATTGCTCTTTTTTTCAAAATTTAAATTGCTTTAAATTTGTATTAATTATAGATTACTATTACTTAAAGCCAAAACACAGAAAATCTCTTAAAATAAAAAGAGCAGTTTTATTTGACCCAACGGCAATGTTTGCTGATATACCATCTCACATTACAGAAGATTGCAGCTGTGACCTTGTGTGCGCAGATGCCGCGGCATATTCTCTGTGTTTGCAAAAATGTCTTTTTGTGTGAGCAAATGCTAATGTGTTTATATGTGCTCAAATGCTGCGTATCTTTTTTGTGAGAAAACGCCGTGGCTTGTCAGTTCCATGCTGCAACAAATGATACGCGTGAGCGTGACAATGCGTAAATGCCGCAATTTGTTGCAAGCGCAAAATGCCGCGTTTACTTATGTAAACTCGTACATACACACACACAGCTTTTAGTCCCTTGTTGTCATGTTTGTTCTCAACTCTCTCCACAAACTTTTCTAAATGTAGTTTTTTTTCTTTTTGCATATGTGTGAACTTATTATTAATACGATTATTAAATATAATATTTATTTATATGATGTATATTGAAGAAGCAATCAGTTTTTGTACCAAATCTCTGCATATTTTGCTAAGCTTTTTTTCCGAATCAGCTTTTATCATGGCCATACATTATACATAAAAAAAAGACCAAAAGGGAAAATTAATGAATTTCTGCTTTAATTAAGCCTCTTATCATCTATACCTTAATGGTATTTTTCATTCTTGTGATATTTACATTTTAAAAAACCAACAGTAATATTTTATCATTTTTTAAAAACCTTAATCAACAAATTAAACCATCAAAAGCTACTTGTTAAAATTTTTACTACCAATATCAGTGTATTTATATTTTTGTTGTGCGCTTTTGTATAAGTTTCTGCTTTTAAGTTTTTCTTTAAAAAATCTATTCAGCTTTTTTAATCTTTCAATTAATATTTATTAATTTGAAAATGCATAATACTAAAAGAAAGACTTAAATGGTCTTCAAAAGCAAAGTAAATGTTGATTCCTAAAATTTCCTAAATTACACTTAAATCAGGAACATATAATTTTCTTTCAATGACAATGTAATTTGCTCATTCTTGTTGTTCTTTTCTATAATTATAAAATATTAATATTTTAAACTTGTTACTTCGCAGACAAATTTAGGCAGTTTACACAATTAGTATTAGTTAAGATTCATTTTTTATATAAAACTTTTATAAATCAGTTTATGTCTTACAAATGTTAAACCTTTCTGATTTTAGATTAAAGTTTATAGCTAAAGTAATTTAGGCAAATTTCAATACAAGATATTTTTAGATCTGATTTCTTAAATTTATTAAATTTAAATCTGAATGATTTTATTAAAAATTTATCATTGTTATGATTTTACAATATAAAGCTAAGTATCAAAATCATTAATAACCATTATAGAATTCTACTTTTTATATAAATTTTTAAAAACATATTCTTAGGTTTAGAAATAAGCACAAAATTATTATTAAACATAGCTATCAAAAATACTTAAATAGTTATTCATCGCATCGTATTATAAACAAGTCTCCTAGGATATTAGAATGAAAAATCAGAAGATTAAAATCAGTTTTGTTAGTTTCAGTAGCCGATTGCCCGGGATAACAAATCTGGTATTATTCTTATTGTAATATTCGTGGAAAATTGTCTTTAATACGATGCTATACGTGATTTTTCAGTTTGGCCGTGAACCAGTTCTAATCCAGCGGATATAAATCGGTTTCTAAGCCATACAAGAAACATCTTTTCTATATTGATGAGGCTGCAGACAGACCAAACAAAAATCCGTTTCCAATTTTGTCGGCTTCTTTGGGGCAGGCAATAAGATAATAGAAATGGATTTTAGAGGCCAATTTGCTTCCAAATGATTATAGAATAAGTTACCAACTTGTCATATCTTTGGATTAAAATCAGTTTTGTAAATATTTGTTATTTTATTATTTTAAACGAAAAAAAATTAAATTTAATCTAAAAAAATATCTATAGTGGACGCAAAATTTTATTGTATTTTCAAATTTTATTTTTTGTCTTAAATTTTGGATGTTCTATATATATATATTATATAAAAATATAAATTGTGGTTGCTTATTATTATTACTTGTATATTTTTTCCTTCATATTTATGATATATACATATAAATTAAAGAGATAATACAAAACAATGTTTTATTCCTGTAAATTATGTAATAATTAAATATTGAATATACATGAAATCTTCTCAAATTGTTAATATAAGTTATGTTATTGTCACTGGAATAAAATTGGCTAAGATAATGATAAATACTCCAGGGGGGGGGGGGGGCGCTAGGTTATGTACAATGTGAAGCATTGTTGCGGATCCACTTAATTTTTTAGTGGCTCCTCGGAGCCACCTCTAAGAAAAGTGGAAAAGTGAAATAAATATATTTAGGTATTATACAAAACAATAAATTAAGTCACTTGCTGAATTATACACATAGTCGCTGTTGGCCTTGAAAAATTAATAAAATTTAATCAAGGTACAAAAAATAAATTTCAGATATTTTTTTAGCTACCCATGGTTCCACGCTCCGGCGAAATATGGTGGATCCAGCTATGGCACTTTGGATCCGCAACACTCATTTGAATCAATCTTAAAATATAAGACATTATTAATTTATTATCAACAAAATTACCTATACTTTGGAAGGATTTGGACACCGAAAGTTTGTCCCAATGATGGAGAGTAGGTGTTTTTAAAACTTTGGATACCACTATAATTTGAAACCCTATATCCTCTTCCTACCTTACAATCCCTGACAACATACACCAACAAATACCTTATGAACACAATAAAGACCTTAGCGAGATCTTAAGGGACCAACTATAAAAACATTGCATCTTCATTAGAGAGGATTTCAGTTTAAACTTTCTTAAACCAGTTTTTTAAATAGTGTTAAAAGTTGTTGTCAAGGAGTCAATTGAGTTGTCAAAAAAAAGACTCCCTTTAACAAAATAAAGGGCACATCAGTCATTTTTTTTGTTAAGACTTATTCCTGGAAAGCTTTGAACTTTGGTTTTTCGCTGACTGTCTTTCTTGTTAGATGCAACAAACTCGTAATCAGTGCACATATAACCAGGAAATAAGGGAGGGAACAAAGGGATTGGGCAATTAATTCAACTTCAGAGTTTCAAAGAAAGGCCATAAAATCCAGATTAATCCAGAAAATTTGGAGGAAATTGTAAAGGGGGTGTATATAAAATTTAGAAAACTATAAAATAAAAAAAAAGTTCCAAGAAAAAAAAGCAATCACTTGAAAATGAGTTTACCAGTATATAAATCATACTGACGTAACCATTCTCTAATCATTACTAGAAAAATATTCCTGTAACTCATCCAACCAATATTCCTAGATTTTAGATGCCACTATACACAAGAATTAAATTTAGGTTGTTAGATTAGGGTTCTTAGAATGTTTATTACACAAATATCACAATAAAGTTTTTATCTATGAAATGATATTTTTTGGAGAAATTTTTTTTTAAACCAGCCATATCAAAAAATTATTATGTCTGCAATATTCAAAACTAACACAGCAAGTAACGGCATTTCATGCGCTAGTACCCAAACTCAGTCAGAAACTGCTAAATTCTTGCACATTCCCTTTAAGCCAGTACCCAAAGTCTGAGACTCCTGAAAATTGAGTATTCGATCCATTGTCCCCTCCTTTACTCCCTGACATAGACGTCCAAGGGGGGGGGGGATAATGGGGCGATTACCCCCCCCATTTCAAATTTACCCTACCCTGGGGGTGCCGTAGGCACCCCCAACCATTTAGGAGGGGGTATTTACCCCCCCCAAAATAAAAAATCCCCAATAAAAAAATTTTAATACTAAATATTTAATAAAATTTAAATTACCCCCCCCAAAAAATTTTACCCCGGGGATAAATTTTGGGAGGGGTAAACTAAATTAACCCCCCCAAATACGAATTCCTCCCCCTTAACATTTTTTACCCCCCCCCCAAAAAAAAAATAGCTTTGACGTCTATGCTCCTGACATATAACACTGATTACGAGTTGGTTGCAATTATAAACCCCCTCAGCTCCCTACGCTTAGGTAGAATTAAGAAATCATAACAGTTTCTTATATGTAATCTATAAAAGTTTTCATTGTAAGATGAAAACATATGTCCAAGAAACCATCTACGGGGAGAAATGGAACTTTGCATTACCTTCCAGCAGTGAATTTAAGCATTTATTTGGTGAATATATAATTATATCTGTTTAAATAGCATCACATGTTTTGTTGAGTTCAAAGTGTGTTTCCTTAAATTCTATAAAAGACACAAGTACATTTATCACACTAATAAAAAATTATAAATTTTCCTCTCTTTTTGTTAAATATGCTTAATCATTATGACTTAATGTTTGCATTTCTGTTAAAGATTTTGAAAACTTATAATCCTGATGCTTTATAACTCCTTTTATATTTTTTGATATTTAAAATTTTTCATGGTATAGCTTATTTTACAGATACAATGAAAATTCATCAAACAGAGTCTGGACATCCAGTGAAAGAGTTGAAAACAATGGGCTGTTTATTTCACTAGTCCCCAAAATTTTATGATAACGTTTTCTTATTCGTTCGCTGAAAACTTTTTGGACTATTAATGAATTTTGATTGGTTGGCTTATTAAGATAAGTATCCAAACGTTTCAACCACTGATTTTAATTGTATATAAAGGATAATTTTGTTTATTAAGATTGTGGTTGTATAATATATTCGTATCCCTTTGGATCCCTGTTGACATCACGACTTGAAGATGTTTAATACTATAGTCCCCCTTAAAAAAGTATCTAGCAGATAATATTATATACACAATTCTAGATTCTGATTTATAAAATACTTAGATTTTTCACTTCAAAGTTTTCTAGATTAGCTTTGCAACCGATCAATGACCGTCTGATAAGAACCGGTTCTAAGCTATACAGAAAAAAAAATATTTTTTGTACCGTATTATAGAGTCAGCTTTCCGCGGATAGGATAAGAAAAACTAAGATTAATTTCAGTTTTGCTGGCGCCCAAGATGAGACTAATAAATATTAATGGACAAAAAACAGGATTAACAAATGATATAACTTTCAATGTCGTCTTACTTTGATAAAATATTTAAACTTTCTGAGCTGGATCTTTAAATCATTTCAATGGTGCGCAAAATCGGGATGCGCCGAATTTCAGCCAATCACAGCGCGGCATTTCATAAAATGCTGTGCTCTCATTGGTGGAAAGTTGGCTCACCTCGATTTGGCGCACCACTGAAATGATTTAAAGATCCAGCTCTGGTAATTTTTTCCATTGCATTGTCTTGTATCTTCAGAACAATAGATGTAATGAGGAAAAATTGCTGAACTATAAATACAAAGTCATAAAATTTCATAAAATCTAATTTTGTTATATTTGTAATAGACAGTAATGGATGTAGATAATAAGTGGATATTTTGACAGGGGGAAAATTGTCGTCAATTTAGGTTGCCATTTCCCCTGTCATATATTGGTCAGTTCTTTCATCCAGTATGAGGGGATGGGATAAAGAAAGGGGGGGGGTCATTTTTTCCAAACAAAACCGACTTTTCAATTAGGACATATCAGACGACCAGGTTATAGAGATACTTGGCCAGAAATAAGATGAATGACAAAACAGTTTAATCAACAGTTTTATTGAAGTCATAAAAAACGGTGGTGAATCTAAAACAGAAAGAAATACATAATTAGTACAGTTTAATAAATGTCATATATAAGATATCAAAATGCTTGTAAATATTCAGTTTGAAAAATCTTAATAGCATTCATAACCACTTTGGCATTGTTCAAATTAAAGCTAAAAAGTAAAATTCTTCGGAATATCAAAAACTCTGAGGTGTATCAACATTTTAAAAAATATCTGGGCTTAAAAAATATGTTTATTTTTCTTTTCTCATTTTTTTAACTAAAAAATAATTATATACATTTTTAAAAATGCCTCTCTAGTTATACCATGTTTGAATACGTAATTTCTTACTTTTGGGTGGGTTAAAAAAGAGAAATCTAACACACCTACCTGTAATGTTCATTCATTAACCCCTTGATCTCACTACACAAGCTCTCATATGCACAAAAATACAACATTTTGTCTCAATAAAGAAACCATCCTGTTCTACCAACAAAATCCAAACACAATATGATGCGCATGTGAACAATCAAAATGCCGCACACAATTCTCAAAATTCAAAAAAAAGGTCTTCTTTGAAAACCTACTTGAAAGAGATATTAAAATACACACACAATTTGAGTCAACCAATCAAAATATCAAAAGGGATTTTTCTTTCTTTTCTGAAAACCACTGAATAACCAATACATGGACACTCATTTTTGTAAACCAACCAATCAAATTCATTAAAAGTTGTAAGGCCAATGAAAAAGAAAATGTTATTATAAAACTTTAGGGACTTGTGTAATAAACTGCACATTGTCCTCTCTCTTTCTGACTAAATAGTTTTAGTATATGTTCAGAAACAAATAATATTTGACAGAGGCCAAGTCTAAAAAAACAAAACAATTGTAAATTTTAAAATATTCTTAAATTTCATGACCTACACAAAATATCAGGCCTAAAAATCTGAATTTGATGCATTTTTCCTTGTTCAAATTTTGACATGGACTTAATCCTTTTCTAAAAGAGATAGGATGTCTGCCTGTTCGTATGTTTCTCTCTCTCTCTACTTACCTTTAGAATAATTACATCACTCTTTGCAAAAAAAGCTTAATTTTGGTCCTCGTTGATCTTTTCATAAACCTTGTATGCATAATGACCTACAAATATAAAAAATTCAAGCCTTACCTTTTTTTTCTAGTAACAAAGCTACTCTATAACTCACTTTGTCCGTCCGTCCCCCCTGTCCTCCCCGAGTAAAGTTATCTATAATACAAAGTAGAACGATGTCTGTCCGTCTGACCGTCTGTCTGTCCGTCCGTCCCTTAAGATCTCGGTAACCACTGAACCGATCGGATTCTACTCTTCAGGGTATCTACCTATTGGTCCTGTGGTGGTTTTAAGCTATTTTCTTGGGGGGTGGGACACCCCCAACCCCCCCAAAAACAAAAAAATCCCCCCCATTTTTTTTATATTTTTTTTTGTAAGAAATATCCTTGGTCCTTTGTAGATTTCCTTTGTGGAAGATTTCCTTTGTGGAATATTTCCTTTGTAGAAGATTTCCTTGGTCCTTCTTATTATTTTTTTTACAAATTTCACCTTACACTTTCTTTACTATCTCTTGGGGCAAAGCCCCTTGAGGCTAGGGGCGAAGCCGCTAGTAAGATATAATGTAGTAATTATTCCTTGCATACATTCTTGCATATGACATTGATCATTCCCCCTCGGTTTTTAGGGTCATTGCAAATATTTTATAAACACATATTTTACGGAGTGAAGCATCAAGATTCAGGATATAGCCCATAGATTTCTGAGGGTGGGGGTAGAGGCGTGTTTTCCCCCTTACTTTACCCCTTTAAAATCTTTTTAAAAATCTTCTAATTACCAACCTAAAATCTTTAAAACCTCTCATTTCCCCCCCCCCCTCAAAATAAAAAGCTTGGACGTCCTTGATATAGCACCCTACATTTTAAAATTCCGTGGCAAATCGTCCAATTTACAAATATTTCAGAGTTAATTGTAGTTTAAATTGAATAACATCACGAAACCTGCCTTCAAAAATTCCTTTTTCTACCAATTATCATTTTTTTTTTTTAAAGTATTCTGAATCAATAAATATAAGGATCTAAAAAGATACTTTTATTGAATCAATAGTATGTTATCTTTTAGGTAATTATTTTTCGTGTTAATTTAAATTATTTAGTATTAAAATGCTTTAAAACAAAACGCACTTTTCTAAAAATTTCCTCGACAAACGAACAAACAGGAAAATATATTCTACAAAACAAATTGGTGAAAAGAAATGAAATTGTTAATCTATTGAAATATCAACAAATTTTTAAAACATCAACTTTTATTATATATTTATACTAGCGGCTTCGCTACTAGCCTCTAGGGGCTTTGCCCCAAGAGGTGATAAAATTTTTTATTTTGTGAAATACGTAAAAGGACCAAGGAAATCTTCTACAACAAAAAAAAAGACCAAGGAAATCCCCAACAAAAAAAAAATGGGGGGGGATTTTTTGTTTTTGGGGGGGTTGGGGGTGTCCCACGCCCCAAGAAAATAGCCTAAAACCACCACAGGACCAGTAGGTATATTCCCTGAAGAGTAGAATCCGATCGGTTCAGTGGTTACCGAGATCTTAAGGGACGGACGGACAGACAGACGGACAGACATCGTTCTACTTTGTATTATAGATTACATTGATATAACAGTTCCTCTTTTAATTGTATCGTCATTGCCTCTATGAGAATTCAACTAAAACCCACCCTTCCTCTTCTTTGAATCATTTGTTTATTACTTTAGTACAAGTTAGGTTAGGTTATATTAGGTAATTAGTAGCATCGCAGGTATAATTTAGTCTCCTTAAATATTTTATTTGTTATTTATGAAATATTTCTGTATACCTGGAAAATTTCCCCTAACTTCATCCCCATATTGTCAAGGTTAAGAACAGAGCTGCTATTCTTTTCATGCACAAACATTTGGGGTAATTTTTAGGGAGGGAGAGAACATTGGGCTGTTTATTACACTAGTCCCCAAAAGTTTTATAATAACGTTTTCTTATTCGTCGGCTTGCCAACTTTGGGGACTTCTAATAGGTTGGTTTATCAACTTAAGTGTGCAACCATTAATTTTATTACACGGAAGGGGTAATTTTGTGTGTTATCATTGGGGATGTACAACTTTTTATCGGCCATTGTCTTATCATTTTAGATCCCTGTCTCTTTTCACGCACAAATATTTAGGGTAATTCTTGTAATATTTATAATTTTGTTTCATGTTGTACTATTACAAATATATTTTAAATTGTGAAGTTTTCTCCCAACCCCCCAAAAAAATTCTTTATACTTACAATTGTTAGGCTAAAATTTATATATCTACCTTTAGCATTCTTTATAACTATAAAACATTTATTTAAGGCTAGAGTGTTGTAAAAGAAACCCCCCCCCCCACCCCCCCCCCCCCTCCCAAAGAAATTACTCCTGATAAATCATAACCTATGCTTATTGCAAATAAGTCCCTATATCTAAGCTAGGGGGCAAAATCCTTTTTTTTAAAGAAATAACATTTCTAAATAAATTAGCATCTTTTGGAATAAAACTTATGTAAGAACTATTGTTATTAACTACAAATGACTCTAATTTTCTTTTTCAAAGGTAGGTGAAAATTTTGTGGAATTTTAATGGAATTCTTTAAAAGATTTGGGAATGGGCTGTCAATGAAATTATAATGTTTTCCCTTAAAGAGTAAATTCTTATATACTTTAATTTTATTTTCTGTTTAATCTTTTTTCCATTTACAAAAAGTTACAGAATATAAATATACAAAATGATTCAAGGAAGAAATCATATTAAAAGCGAATAAAAGGAAGGCTGAAAGCTACTCTATAATCCACTTTGTCTGTCAGTCTGTAACGCTATGGAGGAAATTGGATTTACTCAGTTGCTACTAAAGCTAGATATCTTTTTTCCATCATTATGGGACATATTTAAGTATATGTCATTCATATTGGTCCGATTGCTTTAAAGCAGCTTTTCAGCTATTTTAGCTTTTTTACTGATGTTCACTTATCTATAGTGTTTTTGGTCCATTTCATTTTTTTGGTAGTAGTGTAATAATTGAATTTTTCATGAGTTCTGAAGGATTTTGGCGTTCAAAGATGCAAGGAAAAGTAGCTTTATTTTGATTTTTTACATAGTTTTGATCTTACAGTTTACAACTTACTTTGTTTGCCGGCCATTAATGTTCCAATCTTATGTTATTCTTTGTATTTCCTTTTCTGCTACTCTTTTTTTATGACCACTAAACATTTGCTTGATTCAATTTTGCCGTTTGTCAATCTATGTTTTCATGTGGTGCAGAAGGGGGGGGGGGGGGTTGAGGGTTGAGGTTCAGAGCTCGACAGGCACTTTGAAGAAAAGTATCAATTAATATTTTAAGGCCATATTAAAATCTTTTTGATAGCAGTCGATCGCATCTTATTTTCTTTTAAAGAAATTAAATTAATACCAATGAAAATTCATTAAAGTGCCCAATGTTGTTAAGACAACGAATAAGAAAACGTTATTATAAAACTTTGGGTAGTAGTGTAACAAACAGCCCATTGACCTCTCTCTCTCTCTTTTATCTTATAATGTTTCTCCTTGACACAAAATAAATGTTTATTTGACTGCCTTAATAAATTTTTAAACAAGAAAATAAACTAGGGTTGTTTTTTTTTTAAAGAAGCGGAGCTACTTAATAATTAAGGAACATCCAATTTTTGTCAACTTTTGTCAACTATCCGAGTAATTGTCCGTTACTGCCTTTGTAATCAGAGATCTAAAAGGATAAGACAATGGCCGATAAATTGGAATACATTACCAATGATTGTAAACAAAATAAATCTTCTGTAGATCACAATAAATGGTTGAAACGTTAAGACACTGAATTGTATGTACCAACCAATCAAAAAAACAACGAAAGTTCCCAAAGTTTTTGAGTCAAGGAATAAGAAAACGTTATTGGGGACCAGTGTAATAAATAGCCCAATTTTCCCTCCCTCCCTGCTTTGTGAAAGTATATAATTTTACCAACATTTAATACATAGGTATTACTATTAACCAGATATGATTTTATTTCATTTATTAAAATTTAATTTAATTTTGAAGAATATTAAAATAAGTGTCAATATATTTCAAAAAATCCTTAGTATGCCTACAATTCATGGCCCAGTTATTTTTTTCCATTTGTCAAATTCATTTTGAAAATATTATGATCATCAGAAGCACGGATGGGTGCAATGTAAAACAAAATAAGAATTAGGGCGTTTTCCGTCAAAATACCCTTATTTGCAATAAATAAAAGATTAGTGCTCAGTTCACAAACAACTTTTAGGGGTCGACCGATTTATTCTGTAGGACAACCTAAACAAGTACAACTAACAAATGCCTTTATAAAATCGGTCAACCTAAAGCTTCTTTAGGTCGACATATGTCTTTTGTGAACTAGGCTTGTGGGTTTTGGGATGGTTTTTTCTCTGTTTGTTTACTACTTAAGGTCAGGTTTAAATTGGGTAACGTGAACCATTAGGAACAGAGTACATAGTAATAGGCCCTGCAAAACTAGAGATTCTTTATTTTCAATTTATTAAAACAATGGGAGGGAGGGGGGGGGGCAGTGCTTGATAGCCTCTCTAGGAAAATGCACTAAAAAATTGTAATTATAATTGTTTGTAATTCATTACCTTGTCCATGACGATAATATTTTATGAGTTTATGTCAACGGCTGAGACATCGTTTATTCTCCTAAACTATCCAAATTTAGAATATTACACTTTTTCTCAAGAATTGCTCAGCCACTCTAAAATTTAATGATTTTACTTTGACAAAAGAATTTTGAAAGTTATATTTTTTAGGGAGGGTATTGACGTTCTAAATGGCCTAAAACCTGACTCTGCCCAATACAAAGTATCCGTAAAATTGTAGTCAAATCGATTTAGCCGTTTGTCAGATCTTGCAAGGCTGTTTTCACCCTCAATCATTTTCAATTCAAAAAAAAGTTTTTGGGGTAATTTTTTCTAGGGGTTATTTCTCTTGGTGATTTTCTTGTTGGTGGCAACCTCCCCTAAAATTATCAAAAACCTTCACAGGATCTATAAGAAGTTAAACTGTAAAGGAGACCAATATCGGTTCAGCAGTTTGCGACATCCCTTCTACAGGCAAAAAAACCCTACTACTTATACGACCTTAAAAAATCAAATAAAATTGTACTATAGGCACAAATTAGAAATAGAAACAGACACACAGACACAGAGCAATCCTATTACTTTTTATATTGCCAGGCTAATTTGGATAGAAAGCACAGATTGTAGATTTCGCTCTCTCCTTTAGATAAAATATGTCATAAGGGATAAAGGAATCAATGATGATATAGAAATTTACCCAAAATAAGGAAAAAGGTTTTTAGGGGGACAATGGATTGTTTATTCAGTAGTCTCCAAAGTTTTGTAATGACGTTTGCTTATTTGTCGACTTTTGGGGACTTTCATTGAATCTTGCTTGGATGCAAACACTAATTGTAATCTACATAATAAGGGGTAATTTTATGAATCGTCATTGAGGATGTACATCAACTTATCGGCTATTGTCTTATTCCTTTATGAGGCAATTTACCTCATAGTACCTTGTCGATCACAGTATTCCCTCAACTTTTTTTGAAGAAAAAAAAATAAAATTAGAAGGGGAGGGGAAGGGAGGCAGTGTTTAGCTTGTTGTTAATTACTTTAAGCCATGTTTGGTTGGGTTATATTTAGTAAAAGGTAGCCCACAGGGTTAGGTCCTGCGAAGGGGTTTTACAAAGAAAAAAATAAACTATCCCCCATTTTCAATTTATTTTGTAAAAAAAACTAACGGGGGCGGGGGGGGGGAAGAGTTTTTTGAGGGAAAGCACCCGTTGATGATAATAAGCCCATGCGTGCATTGCATATAAAGAATCACATGCTAACCCTCACCCCCCTTTCCCCTCAAAAAACTTTTTTATTTTGTAGAACAATTAAAACCAATACGAAAGGACTTAAATGTTTTTATCTTTTCATCGGTCTATGAAAAAGACAACAAAGTAATATAAAAACTCCTCTTATGTATTTTTTTTAGGTCGATTACATATTCTTTTCTTTTTGATTTTACTTCATGCTTTTCGCGGTCCCATATTTAAGATTGTGACCGAATTCTTGGAAAAACAAAAACACGGGTCACAGATTATTAAAAAAAACCTTAACAAAACCCGATTAAATTTTTTGCACCCAATGGAGGGGATAGGCTTTACCCCCACAAAAGTGAGGGTATTAAATTTTATCATAAGATGATTGAACCCCCTACCCCTCCCTACTCACTCATATTAAGCGAAAAATAGCCTAAAATCTACCCTGGACCAATAATAAGCTTTCCTGAAAATTGTATTATAATTAGTCCAGTAATTTTCGAGATCTTTCTAGACATATTTACATCCAGCTGAAGAATAGAAACAATTTCAAGAATATATTTGTTTTTACAAGAATAAATTCCATGAAGGAAATTGGCAAAAAAAAAATCTTTTAAATGTTAGGTTTTTTTTAAGAAAAAGGCTTTGATTCTGACTGTTAAGAGTTATAATCAAATCTCTTTTCCTTGCACAATAATTTCATTACAAAACATATACTAAATTTTTTTACATTAAAAATGTGGGTGTTTGTAAAAATTTCATAAATTTGATCGTGATAAGAATATCCTATTGTTTTCAGCAGGGCTCGGCAGCCTCGCATCAGCCTCAGGAGGGCTCGGCAGCCTCGCATTAGCCTCAGAGAAATCAATCTGGTACAATTTTTAAAATCAGTTGGAAGTCTAGACCTGACCCAAACATTGTAATCCATCTTTTAAAAATTTTTAAAAAGCATCCAAACTAGTTTAAAATTGAGGCTTAGTCACGGGTAATGCGTGGATGCCGAGCCATATCATTTATTTCTATATTCGTATCCGCGAGCAACTACCCAAAAACCTATAAAATAAATATGTTTGTCTAATCTAAAAATCATATTAAAAGCAGAGGCATGCAAAGAAGTTTTTACCTCAGGATGTCAGGGATCTAAAGGAATAAGACAATTGCCAATAAATTGATGTACATTCCAAATTCTGAAACACAAAATTACCCCTTCTGTAGGTTAAAATTAGTGGTTGAGATGTTTGGACACTTAACTTAATAAACTAACCAATTAAAATTTAATAAAAGTCCCCAAAGTTGTTAAGCCAACATATAAGAAAACGTTATCATAAAACTTCGGGGACTAGTGTAATAAACGTCCCAATGTCTCCTCCCTTCCGGGCAGAATTTAGTGTGAATCTTTGGGGGATGACTTGGAAACCGATCAATATCCGCTAAATTAGAACCGGTTCTAAGCAATACTGAAAAGTCATGCATCGTCTTGTATTGTATCCAGTTTTCTACGAATATAAAAATGTACAATCATAATATTAAATCCAGTTTTGTTAGACCGTGCCTTCGCCATCTCAGGTCTAACAAAACTGGTTTTAAACTGATATATGCACATCTTCATGTCCGCAGTAAGCTGTTAATAATAGGATGCGATAAATAACTATTCTTATGATTTCTAGCCAACATTCCTAAATGCTACCATCGCACGCCCCTACTTAAAGAATGTATCAATACTAATTAAAAACAAAACTGTTTGTTCAATTTTTACCTCATGTTTTTCTCTTTTGTGTATTTACATTTCCATGGAGGGAGAGGACATTGGGCTGTTTATTACTCTTGTCCCCGAAGTTTTATAATAACTTTGGCTTAACAACTTTGGAGACTTTTATTGTATTGAATTTTAATTGGTAATTTTGTGGATCATTATTGGGGATGTACGTCAATTTATCGGCTATTGTCTTATCCCTTAAATCCCTGTTGAATTTCAGATACTACAAGTGGCCGTTTTGTTTTGTTAATTAAGAAAACAAATAGTATCAGGGATCTAAAGGGATAAGCCAATGGCCGATAAATTAATGTACATACCCAATGATAATACAAAAAATCAATCCTTCTGTAGATTTCAATTTAGACAAACTTTATGAACCAACCAATCAAAATGTCATTAAAGTCACAAAAGTTATTATGCCAATGAATAAGAAAACGCTATTCTAAAACTTTGGGGACTAGTTTAATAAACATCCAAATTACACCTCCCTCCGTGAAATAGTTCCCAAATACACCAAAATATTGTTTATGCCGTCTTAAATAGGTTGCCACGCCCATATTTTGTTTGTGATATTAAACAGATACTCTTTGGTGGTTTGCAGGGCGTCCAAGCTTTAATTTTTGAGGGGGTGAATGAGGGGTTTCAAAGGTTTGAGGGGGGGGGGGGGTAAACACCCCTTAACCCCTATCCTCGCACGTTATGTTGGTATGGGTACCTTGCATGAATTACTTAGGACCTAATAGAAAACCATAATTCAAGGGTTTACAAAGCAATTTAGTAATTTTTTGGTGAGAAAAATTTATTTATAAATGAAATATTTTGATGTTAACTGCAGGTAACTCAAGAAATCAGAAAACCATAAAAAACCTTTAAAATTGTGGATTTTATCATAAAAAAGAGAAAAACGTTTTGAAGATTTTTATCAATTATGTATGTCTACAAACTTTGATTTCCTAAAGTGTAAGAATTTAATTTTAATGCGTTTTATATTATTATGTATATTTTATTATTTTGTTTTGGAAAATATTGCCAGGCACTTACGTCCCAACCATCTTTATCTGGCAGTCTTTACTATGAACTCATTAGATGACCCCCCCCCCCCCCCCTTGGCCCTATTATAGTAAAAGAATAGAGGGTAAAAATTTTCCTCTAGCCACAGGCCAAGGACCCTATCCTGATTTTGATTAGCTAATAGCGTCGGAAAAATAAACTCAGCCCACCACTTGGGCTAGGCAGTTGTCTGGATTGTACATTTATACGGGTACATGGTGGATCTACGACTAACAAAATACACTTAACTTCAACACTTATTAACACCTTGGCGACGATAGTATGCACTACGTTTTATACTATAGCCACGGGCTCGTTCTGTGTCCATTTCCAAAAATAAATTCAAGTTTCAAAAAAATGAAACCTTCTCTTAACATGCCATTTAATTGACTAATGGTTGCGCCCTTATCCCAAGACTAAAATATAAAATTTGAATAGCCTAAAACCAATTCCGGGACCTTCTGTAAAATTGAAAACTCTATCGATTCAGTACTTATCGAAATCTGAAGCTTCAGGCAAAAAAACTCTCAACATGTAATAGGATATTTTTCTTTAGACAACCGGTAAGTGCCTCTAATCTTTAAATTTTAATAGTTATTTCTCGCATCGTATTATAAACGGCTTTCCGCGGATATAGAATATACAATGTTCATTTTTATATTCGTAGAAAGCTGGATATAATACAATGCTAGACATAGTTTTTTCGTATGGATGAGAACCGGTTTCGAATAAATACGAGAAAAAATAATAAAAAAAAACACATTTTGATTGAGATCTTTATTTAAAAACTTTAAAACATTACAATGTTAAAACTCAAATCTTTTGTATACTTATTGTCAATTACAATTTTTTAATTAATAAATATTTAATAAATATAGAGCAAAATTTTGTAAAATTATTAAGAATACTAAATTTGTTTAAATTATTTTGAAATTTAATGGAAATTTGTATTTCAAATTTAATATTCTTTTGATAGATTATAATACTCAAATGTAAGTGTTAGATGATATTAGATAACTTTATTTATCGCACCTTATCATAGACAGCTTTCCGCGGATATAAAAATGAGAATTACATGATTTAAATCAGTTTTGATAGACCCCGGGCCCGAAGGCTCCGGCTAACAAATTGGTTTTAATTTTATGATTTTTATTTTAATATGAGCGGAAAATTGTCTGTAATACGATGTTATTCATGATTTTTGGTATGGCTGAAAACCGGTTTTAATCTACTGGATATTAATCGGTTTCAAAGTCATACAAGAAATATTGTTAAAATGATGAGTTTGTGACCAGCGTATTCAATATTTAGATTTTCAGAGTAGTCTTCAGCTAAATTCAAAAATTGCTATTTCATATTTTGTTGCATATTTTACCTGTTTTTTAACCAAATCATAAAAAAATCTACCACTAACTTAAATTGATTTTATATAGCTGTTAAATTATATTTTTTTTATTTAATTCTTGTAGTCTTGACATTACCAAAGCATTTGACAAGTTCTTGTCAAATAATGGATGTAAATTTAGGTTGTTACTTCCCTGTTATCAATTGGTCAGTTCGTTTATCCAGTAGGAGGTGAGGGGATGGGGTAGATCGTTATATTAGCATGCTACAAGGTCCAATTTATTGGAAAACATGAAAATCTGGTGTAAGATCCAAGTAATAATAAATCCATTATTTTTGAATTTCTCAGTTAAAAATATGTAAAGTACAACTTTGGGTAGCCCCATACGAGCAATAAATTAAAAATCTATATAAAAAAGGGTGAGAGGGGGGGGGGGGGGTACATGGCCCACTTTGTTTACAAAACCTACATGAGGAAAAAATACTTGTATTTTGTTTTAAAATGTAAAAAAATTGGGCAAACATCAAAGTTAATTAGTTGAGATTTTGACCGCAGTGAATTGCTTTATTCTATTGAAACAAATAATCAGGGGTAATTGATATAAACTCTGGATAAAAATAATTTTTCGATAAGGGTTATATTGCTTTATGGATGTAGTATAATATAATTTTGTGTGCCTTTCTGTGTGCTAGTTTTGTCTTTTTATTTTCTAGCTGCTATGCCCTTAGAGGCCGCTAAGTGGCCCTTTAGGGGGGGGGGGGGGGAGGAGTCGAACCCTCCCAAATTTAATTGTAGTTTTAAAAAGAAAAAGCTAAAAAAATGTTTTAGGGAGGGGGCATTATTTTTAGGGGTGATTTCTCATAGGAGGATGTTGGTACCTTCCCCCACAACAGTTATATACCTTCATAGGACTTAGTGTGTCTACAAACAGACAGACACAGATACTGTAATATAAGGATTATTTATTATCCTACTCTTCTATAAACCCAATCAGACGAAGTCACTGTGCTAATTTAAGTCCCTTTTATCGTTATAATATTTCTCATTGAGCCTGAAATCTAAACGAAAAAATAAAACAAAAGTTCAAAAAGAATTAATGAATCAGAGCTAAACCCAAAAGTTTAATTAAAAGAGGAAATAAATATTCCAATATTGTGTTATTGGGCATATATTACATTTTTATTGGCCTTAAAATAGTCAAGATTTGGCTCTTAAATTTTATTAGATTTATATGTTAATCTTTTAATATTTTTTTTTCAAAAGCACAGTTATCTTAGGAGAAAGGTAGGTTTTAATTTAATCCATCCGTCCTACCAAATTCCTATGCAGAATATTAATTTTCCAGTATGGTTTCGAAACCGATTAATATCCGCTGGTTTAGAACCGGTTCTCAGCCATACTGGAAAAATATTTATAGCATCGCATTAAGCACAATTTTCCACATATATAACAACAAAAGTCAATGAATCAATTCCAGTTTTGTTAGCTTGGTCTTTCGGCCCCTTGGAGCTAACAAAACTGGTTTTAATCTAATAATCTTTATTTTAATATCCGTGGATTTTATTGTTTATTGTATTGCATCACTATCTAAAGGTAATCTAAAGGGAAAAGACAATGGCAAATAAATTGATTTACATCTCCGATTATCATACACAAAATTACTCCTTCTGTAGATTACAATTAGTGGTTGAAACATATAGACACTCAACTGAAAGTCTCTAAGTTTGTTAAGCCAACGAATAAGAAAAAATTATCAAAACAATGTAACAACAACCCAATGTACCCTGCCTCCCTGACTTCTTATGGACATTAGAATATATAAGTTGGAAGCAATTTTAATGTTAGAGGGAGATTTTAAGGTTTTTTTTATAAAATTCGTTTTTTGTATAATTATTTATCTAAAAGCGGAAATACAATTTAAGTTCATAAATTTTGACCAATAGGATAAGTGGATTGGAAACTACCTGCACTCTAATTGGTTGAATGATGTGCGACACTTAAGCTTCTTCTATCAGAGCGAAGATAATTTTCAATCCACCAATCGCAGATGTCAAAATTAATTAACTTAAATTGTATTTCCGCTTTTAGATAAAGAATTATACAAAAAACAAATTTTATAAAAAAAATCCTTTAAATTTGATGCAGATTTCAAATCTCCCTCCAACATTAAAATTCTTTCCAACTTATATATCTTAATGGACATATTTGTCCTGATGGGTTAGCAACAAGAGAATGAGTTGAAATTAATCCACGAAAACATATTTAATTGCACAAGACATGAATGAACATGGAACAGTATCCTGCATAATAAAGTAGCAGGATGTATGTTCGCGTGTCCGTTAAGATCTCGTAGATGGCGAAAAAAGTTATCCTATTTGGAGGAGTGCATAGGTAACCGGCCCTACCAGTTATTGCCCCAGAGAAAAGTAATCCCTTAATTTTTTTCCTACTAAAAAAATAACAAGGTTGATTAGATGCAAGGATCAAAGCCACAAATCCATTCTAAAAATAATCTTGCGGACAGTGTCATTCATTATGGTGACTTAATCTGGGGACACCTGCCAAACTCGGCAAGGGTAATACTGAGGAGCTCTCATGAGGTAGTGGGTCAATGTGCAGCTTTAGCCGGCCCTTGTGGCTGTATATTATAGAGATCTTAAGGGATAAGACAATGAACTATAAATTTATTTGCCCATCAAATGGGCCTATGAGCGCTTTACACCGTTAATCATTGGGCTTAGGGCTGACAACCCTATCCCATATCCATAAAAAAGCCACATTGTTACAGAAAAACTGACAAATTATCAGCGGCCTATGCTCCCCAACTGACAAATTATCAGCGGCTTATGCTCCCCAACTTACAAATTATCAGTGGCTTATACTCCCCCTGTGGAGTGAAAAGGGCTTGTTACTGTTACTATAAATTAATATATATACCCATTGATGACATAGAAAGTAATCCCTCTGTAGAATAAAAATGTTGGTTGAAAGGTTATGCATTAACTATTAAAAATTCATATAAAAGTACCCAAAGTTTTAAAGCCGACGAATAAGAAAAAGTTATCATAAAACTTTGGGTGCTAGTGAGATTAACAGTCCAGTGTCCCATCCCTCTCCGGTTAATAAGTTTTCTTTTTGAATTTCAATTATCTTTAACTCTTAACGGTCGGGGGGGGGGGAAGCGTTCAACGCCCCCCCCCCCTCCGGTTTTTTCTATCTCATTTTCTGTGTGTGAAAGATAAAGAGCCCAAACTGCGTGACTTTTTAAGTATGGGTATGACACATAACTGAGAGTTGGAATTTTTTGAATATCTCTATCCTGGCGGGCACAGGATGCCAGCAAACCTGGCAGGGTCATCCAGGTAAAGAGCAATACTATTTTTTGACTAAAACAAAGCATTTTATCATACCAAAATACTAAAATATCCTCTAGTAGTACATCCTCATATGAAATAAAGTTGTTCAAGTCACTTTCATGTTCCAGGTATGATCCTGCAGGTCCTGATCCTTCCAGGTCTCCAGAAATCTTTAAAAGGCTCCTGTGGGCGCAATTTTTGACTTAGAGACTTCAAATTTTAAAATTAAGCTTTTCTTACATGTCTACATAATGTATAAAAATTTCATAAAGATCCGCCGCCGTTTTCCCGCCGACCGCTGACTGCGGCGGCTGGCAGCTGCCAGGTACAGCTGCGGCCGCTGAAATTTATATTTTTATATTTCTAATGTAAAATTTACATAAAGATAAACATTTTCTGGAAAAAAATTGTTCTTCTAGCTTCAAAAATAAGAAAGTTAGAGCCGTTTGGAATTTTTAAGTAAAAAAAGACCTAAAAACAAAGGTTGTTAAATAAAAGGGTAAAGGAAGCGAAAATTGACTTAGACCTTTAAAAGGTCGGAAATTCATTATCAAACAGGGGACTTGCACAAAAAAAATTAGCTCTCTAGCTCTAGTAGGAACTGAGATAATAGGGGGGGGGGGCGTTGAACGCCCCCCTCCCTCGACCAATTAAGGTGCGGCAAGGGGCCCGACTGTAAAGGGTTAATGAATTTCAAATTCCCTGTGAAAAGCAAAAGTTTTACATGTTTTTATGTGTTAACAAAGATATCTTTCTAGTGCTTAAAATGTAGATTACGTAATGATTCTTTAAGTATTATTTTACCAATATTAAAATAAAAATCATAAACTTAGAACCAGTTTTGTTAACCCAGGTCATCGGTTGGTAATCCTATTAATTTTCATTGTTTACTTTATGTTGCTCTAAAATTTGTTTTGCAAGTGACAAAATTTTTTCTTTTTATGACATCTACGTACAGAAGAATTTCAAAAAAGTTGTCAGTTGAAAGAATGGAATTTCTTTGAAAAAAACCCCCACATATTATCATCGGAGAGGGAGGGGACAATGGGCTGTTTATTACACTTTTTCCCAAAGTTTTATAGTATCTTTTTCTTATTCATTGGATTAAATACTTTAAGACTGGTTGGTCATTGAGATGAGTGTCCAAATGTTTAACCACTAATTGTAATCTATAGAAGGAGTAATATTGTGTATCATCATTGGGGAAGTAAATCAATTTATCGACCATTGTTATATCTCTTTGGATCCCTGCATAATCATCGATTTTTAGCATGTGACACATTCTTCATGAAAAACAACATTTCATAATGAGAAAGAATTTCTTACACATTTTTAAAGATAGATTTTTTTTAGAGGGCTATGGGGGTTGTGGTCTTAGAACGTATGACGATGCTCTATTAGTATATAGTGCCTATAAGAAAGGGGATAAATTAAAAAAACTTTTGGCCGAAAAGTCCCAAATGACGTCATATTAGAATAATGAAACATATGGCACTTTAGAGAGCTTCGTATATGGTTAGGGCCATGAGCTGGGTTTTAGTCATTTTAGAGATTATCAGTTTAAAACCTATTTAAATATGTCACACAATAGCCTGCTAAAAAAGCTAAAAAATATGAAAGAACTCTTTTTAAAAAGATTAAAAGAATTTTAAGAAAACATTTGGAGTGACAAGGGGATTATTATTTTTCAATGCAACTTTCTTCATTTTTCAAATATTTGCTTTTCAGTGTTCAGATAGAAATGCTAATTTATAGCTACAAAGACAATTATGTCCAAAATCAACAATTAGTGGTTGAAATGTCTAGACACATAATTTAATGGACCATTAAACCAACTCAATAAAAGTACCAAGAGTTGTTTAGACAACGAATAAGAAAACCTTATTATAAAACTTTGGGGACTAGTGTAATAAACAGCCCAATGTCCCTTTTCTCTCTGAATTTAAATGATAATCTAGATTATCTTATGGTATATTCTGGAAATATAAGTTGGATAACTACTGGACCAGAAATACAAACAGACAGACTGACGGTTTTGCGTACATAATTTTTTATTAATCTTTGTCTCACAAGTTTTAAATATTAACTGCACAGTACATATCACCATTTGTATAATATTTTTTTTGCTGTTTTTACAAATATTTTTAAGTTTAAGTTGCTCAAGTTTTCTCCTAATTATGTCAACAAAGCCGAGCAAAACAAAAATATTTTCTGTATCTTATACAGATGTCAACTTTACATTCCTTTTATTTAACTTTTTTAAATGGTGTTTAAAAAATTAGCTTAGGAATGGTGTGAAAATATCTTGTTGTGTATAGTAAGGTTTTTTATTTGTAGCAAAGGATCAAACTAACCACTGAACCGATATGGTTCTCCTGTACAGTGAAGCTTCTTATATTTCCAGGGAAGTTTTTAACTATTTTGTTTTGGAAGAGGTTATCTATTTATATAAACCCTCCCAAAAAAATATTGTCTATACCAAAAAATATTTCTTTCTTTTTCTCTTTTAAAATTAAAATGAAAATGATGGGGAGGGGCTCAACATCTACCCCCAACCTTAAGGGCCACTAGAGGCCTCTAGGGGCATAGCCGCTGGTTCACAATAATTTAGATACTGCTTGAGAATCAAATTGTTTCTTAAAACTATTTCAAAATTATAATAACAAACTGATAATAGTTAATTAATGCATAGCTTTGCGCTTATAAACTTGGAAATATGCTTTTGACTTTACATTAGAATATTTTTTGGCTTTAAATTTGAACATTTAAATGTTCATTAAGTTATTTATCTGCTATCGAAATTCCTTTTTATTACCAAATAAAATAGTTTTTAAGAATTTCATTTTATTTTAACTGAAATGTGAATGTTTTAGATATTTTCTAACTTATATTGGATTAATTTTTATGAAAGGACGAGTGACAAACGAAGGCCCCCCCCCCTCATTCAACCCCTCTATGCCTTTAGTGAGCTCTACCCCTGAGGACCTTCATAATTTCTTTTTAACCAAACCTAAGCAAAAGCCCTAAAAACACGTCAAAAGTTTTGTTTGTTGTCCACTTTCGACAATTTCGTCCAATTATATCCTAAATTGAATCTTTCTATCTACGCCTCATTACAGAAATTAACCCATTATCTTTAATGTGACCCTTATAAAACAGTACCAAAGAATCCACCACCCACCCAAGGAATATCGCGCCTTGTTACAAAACACGAATGTCCCTAAAGGTCTCTAGAGGCGTAGCCGCTGGTAATAAAATAAGGATGAAATAGCAATATTTTCCTCTTTGAACTTGGCCAGAGCGTTTACCCGGCTTTCCAGTTTCCCCTTGGCTTCAGATTCCAGAGTCTCGCGCTCTTTTTCATGAAGATCCTAGAAAAAAAAACTAAGTTTATTAACCGTATTAAGCAGTAAAGAAATAGCCTAAAACCGACCACTTGGCTTAAATCAGAAAAAAATTGCCTAAACATACGTATTTGATGTGAGATTTTAAAGGACAAAGAAAAACATTACTACTCTATATAATGGGATATGATTAAGCTAGAATAAAATAAAATTAAATAAAACTGACGAACGGATTAAAAGGGGAAGTAAATATAAGTGAAAAACTAATTCCATTTACTTTTCTCCATTTAATAAATTCATAACACAAAAAAATATACACAAATATATAGAAGCATTAGCATAAGATTATCTAATGACAGACAGCCGAGTATATACCATTATTAACTTGAAAATTCGTGATTGACAGACAAAGTGAGTTAGGAAGTATATTTATCTTCTCATTAGTCACGTGAATTTGATATTTTATAGAATTTTAGCAAATGCTATTTTCTCTAATACTGTTTAACTAACGGACAGACAGTTAATTGAGTTACTGGTTAAAAATTATTGAACTTACATCCAGAATAGTGGAAAGAAGTTGTTCAATTTCCTTGGGTTCCATTATCTCCAGAGTTCTTCCTGAGCTCACTATGGCCTCCTAAACAAAATAGCTAGATAGATAGACAGATATATAGATAGATTGAAATATAGATAGATAGATAGTTCAATCTCCTTGGGTTCCATTATCTCCAGAGTTCTTCCGGAGCTCACTATGGCCTCCTAAACAAAAATACATCAAATATTATATCTTCATAATTTTAATTTAATGAACAGAAAGATGACCCAAATATATGAAATGTATGAGATTCTAAAAGTCTTTAAAATGATTGGGTAATTTATCGAATTATTTAAAGCAGTTAGACCTAAGAAAGGCATTTGATTTACTTTTTTATGAAGTATTTTTAAAAATACGTGTTAAAGACCTTTAAAAGCTTCTCTGAAAGGATAACTTATTTGGTTTTAGATGCAAAGGCATTCAAATAGAAGCAAGAAATGATTCAAAAGATTGTTAAAACCAAAATTATTGTACATTTAACCCAAATCTTTTTCTCAAAAATAATAAGAAAATCTTTCTTAAAATTAAACAAATATACAAATGGGTACAATTGTCAAAAATAATCTGCGATTATTTGCTTCATATCCTTTTTTGAAAAGAAGACTCTAAGAATCATTCACAAAATTTCTATTTGTTCGCTTTGTTGACAAAATAAAATATGTAAAACAATTATAAAATAAAGTTGAACCTTTTTGAAAAGGATTACTATTTTCTATATCAAATACATCTATAGCATCTATAACACAAAGTGCCAGTTAAGTATCTATGACCTCATTCCTCATAAATATAGATAATAGGATGTGCCTACTCCCTGCGGTGGGCCCTAACCCTTCTTAGACTTGCTGTGCCTTAAATCTAAAAACCACACGCCACAATAAACCTTTATAATCGCAAACTCGGATTCGAAACATTATCAAATGTTTTCTAAATCCTGTGCAGTGAATGCACCACCTGGCAAAATCAATGTATCGACAATTTTTCACGAATTTCACATTATCATCAAGCCTCGCTTTAATGTAAGTTGTGATCCTAGTTTCATTCATGATGACACAAGAGTGAAAAATAAAGAAATAAATTTGTAATCATCCATAACAAATTTCCACAAAATCTGAATTTTCTATCTTTCGATCTATTTACAGGATGCAATATCTTTCTTTGCCAAAGTTTATGAAGTCACCCATGATGACATAAATACGATTTTTAAATTGTTTAGAACAGAGTGGTGGTGCAGAAAGGGGATGTGAGAAAAAAAAATGGCGCTTCACGCCATAGGCGTCCAAGGGGGGGGGTAATGGGCCATTTGGCACCCCCAAAATTTTTTGAACAATACCCCCCCCAAAAAAAAATTACCCCTACCTTGGAGATGCCGTAGGCACCCCCAACGATTTTTGGGGGGGTATTTACCCCCCCAAACCATTTTGGGGGGGGGTAATTACCCACCCCAAAATAAATGTTCTTTAAAAAAATTTTTTTGGGGGGGGTATTTACCCCCCCCAAATTGAATGTTCTTAAAAAAAAATTTTACTGAAAATTTTTTTTTTTGGGGGGGGATCTATGATGTAATTGTAAAGCACTGAAGATTCCATAAAATAGATACCTAACTAATTAAATATTTCATTAAATAATGAAAAAGAATTTCTATAGGCGATTTCTTTTGGGAGGATGTCAGGGTGTTATTATTGTATTTTTATGTTCTAAAGAATGAGATACTACTATATATTTGAATAGTAGTGGCGCCCTTAGCATCTAAGAACTCGTGTTTTCTAAAGGGTAAAAAGGGAGGAGAAAAATAGCCTAAAACCACTCAAAGGATTGACCTATAATAGTGTGGAACCATCATGGGATCTATGTGAAGCTTTCCTAAAAAGGAGAACTCAGTATTAAAAGTAATGAAATCTGAAGCTATAGTCAAATAAACCTTACTTACTACTTTATGTTATAGGATAGTACTTATTAACTTAATAGATTAGGTAGGTGCTTTTTTTACATAATTAAATTACCCCCCCCAAAAATTTTACCCCCGGGGTAAATTAGTTTTGGGGGGAGTATTTACCCCCCCCAACAGACTTTAGGGGGGGTAATTACCCCCCCCAATCAAATTTTACCCCCGGGGTAAAAATTTTGGGGGGGGTAAAAAAAAATTTCGGCGCGCTTCGCGCGCCATTTTACTCCCCCCAAACACGAATTACCCCCCCCCCCTAAAATTTTTTACCCCCCCCCAAAAAAAAAGCTTGGACGCCCCTGCTTCACGCACCAATTTACCAATTTAGGGACACTATTTTGACTTTTGAGTGAGTAGGTGGACACCTAAGGGTGGTGTATCTACCCCCTAATATAAATACACCCTTCTTGTTGTTTGTAATACATCCCCTAACACCCCCCATCGTTTTGGTTAAGGATGGGGTGGGGGGGGGGGCGAGTGTCAAAGTCCCCTGCACGCCAACGGTTCAGAACATGATAATAACTATTATGATTTCTATGCATTTTCATCTTATTCTTTAGTAATACATAGAATCATTTTAAGTCAAAATACAATCATAAAAAACAATTGCATAAAAAAAACTTTAAAGTATATGAACATGAAAAAACTAGGGCTCGACAGCCATTCATCATCCACCTGTAAGCCTCAGGGGAAATTTGACTCAAATATGGCAATACTCCGTTCAAAAAAATTGTCAAAGCATGCAAACGCCCGACTGCAAACCCTGGAAAAAAACTATTGTGTTTAAAAAATCATGATAAAGAATACTCTATAGAAATTTTGGAAAGTTTTTTTCGATGTATTTTTTTTCAATGTTTTTAAAAATATTGAGAGAAAAAATCTTCGAACTGAAAAACATTGAGAAAATCCTCCAATAAAAACATCCTATAATGTTAATGCTGATCTTTATAAGGCTCCGTGTAAATTTTTTTTCTTCTTCACAAAACGTATCTCAATTCTATTGACACACTTTCGGAACAAAGCCAGGGATCTAAAGGAATAAGACAATGGCCGATAAATTGATGTACATCTCCAAATTATACACAGAGTTCTGTAGATTACAATTCGTGGCTGAAACATTTAGACACTCAACATAATGAACCATAAAATCAAAATATAAAAAATGTCCCAAAGTTATTAACAACGAAAAAGAAAACATTATTTTAAAACTAAGACTAGTGTAATAAACAATTCATTGTCCCTCCCCCCTCCCTGGACAAAACAAAATGCATCATGTACTAAAAACTGCGCAAAAAACAGCACTTAAAATGAGTAAGGTAATAAAATATACAAAACAATATTTTGTTAAAGATTATGGGTCCAACAAATTAAGCAAAACAGAGGCTAAATTGTCCACAGTTTTTGCTTAGTCGCTTTCAAAACAACATTTTTTTCATTAAATTTAAAAAGCAAACTAGGTAAGCCTAAAAGCAGCAATATACATTAAGAGATATAAGTTTTCTGGAATTTTAATGTAGGGAGGAGATTTGAAATCTGCATCAAATTTTAAGGATTTTTTATAAAATTCGTTTTTTGTATAATTCTTTATCTAAAAGCGGAAATACATTTTAACTTTTAAGTTAATTAATTTTGACCAATAGGATAGGTAGATTTTAAACTACCTGCGCTCTAATTGGTTGAATGATGTACGACATCCAATCAGCGCGCAGATTTTTTAAATCCACCAATCACGGATGCCAAAATTAATTAACTTAATTTGTATTTCCGCTTTTAGATAAAGAATTATATAAAAAACGAATTTTATAAAAAAATCCTTAAAATTTGATGCAGATTTCAAATCTCCTCCCTAAATTAAAATTCCGGAAAACTTATATCTCTTAATATACATCTTTAAAATTGATGCTTAACCCTAAATTATTCTTGTAAAATTGTGTAGGCAACCAAACGTCAGTTCATTGGCGGATTTAACAAAGATAATACTCAAATAAGATGAAATATAATAAATGATATATTATTACTTGATTATGATCCAAGTTTTCAAGTACTCTAAAAGTGTGGCTCGCAGCTGGCTAAGATAACAATATCCCCCCTTTTACCCCACCCCCCTACCTCATACTCAGCAAAAGACGCATAAAAACTCATTTAGTTAATTATGTCAAAAAATATTTTGAATGCAGTCTTTGAGTTAATCGACCAAGCATTTACAGCAATGTTCTATCCATGATTCAAAGATTATCAATAAGATTAAAATTAGAGAAAAATACATATAAAGTTAATAATGCATTTTTCTGTTGGGTAATGCGGTAATGAAATTGCCAAATTTAGCCTTAAACTTTGGGAAAAAATAATCTTTTAAAAAAAATCTTTCAAAGGCCCAAATACTATAAAGGCATGTTTACTTAATTATTTGAACACGACAATTTTTTTGTTGCAAATTTTTGCGTCTGTCGCGGATTTATTTCTGCGCATTTTCAGCAAAAGTTTTCTAAAAAATAAAATAGTAGAAAAAGTTAAACTAAAATTTAAGATAGGGAAAGATTAGTACAATTATGTAGCCCATTAAAAATAAGGTTTTTTTAAGCAAATATTTAATAAATCACAGATTATCATATGTTAGTAAGTTTTTAGCAATTGTAAGATAGTACATAATTTAAATTAAGTTAAAAAAGACAGGCAGACAAATTTTAGGTAATTGATTGATTTTCTACAAATGGATACTTCCAAACAGGCACTTAAGGTAAGGTTTGTTTTTTTAAGTAAAGGTAAATGGAAGAATAATAGGTCTTTTTATAATACTTGTCCATGAATTGGCAAATACACGTGTGTAAAAATTAGGTGAATTTCAAGAAGATTTTACATTTTTATCCGTGTAACAATTCTTTGTCTATCTCTCATTTTATTTATACACCAATCTAAAAATTTGTATATCAATGCGTTATCTATCTTTCCATTTTATATCTATATTAGTAAAATCTACTTTGGTATCTATCTATCTCACTAAGATATTATATTTATGTCTTTTTTTCCTAGAATTATCGCTAAAAATCTCCCTAGAATTATATATTATACTAACATCTGCAACTTATTCTTTATTTTTATGTCTATCCGTCTATTTCTATAACTCACTATTTATATATATCTATATATATATATATCTTTCTATCTTTCTTTATTTTACCCTATATCTTGCTATCTCACTATCTATCTTACTATCCCACTATATATCTTACCCCATATCTTGCTATCTAACTATCTATCTTACCCTATATCCTGCTATCTGACTATCTATCTTACCCTAGATTTAGCGGAGTCAGGTTCCTTGGCCAAGATTTCAGCATTTTCTGTCAACTGAAACAAAAAAGATTAAGTTCGAAGCATTTTTGCAAAATAAATGTTTCATTTGTAAGAAAGATAATTTTGTTAAATGCTAAATTTACAAATTTTCATTTTAATGTCTAGTAGCGTAAAGTGGGGTGAAGCACACTCCCTTAAACTATAATCTAAGGGGATGTAATACAGACAAGAAATTAATTTTATTTTAAATCAGATGGGGGGATACAACTCTTAAGTGTCCAACCACTACATAATGTTATTAGACTAACTCGAAAGTCAAAAAGCCTTGTTGGATGTTTAAGGAAGGGTGTATCAGGAGTAAATATATGTAGATGAAGAGGGTTGTATTCGGTGATCCACCCCCTTGATTTATTTTTATTTTTCAGGGGGTCTTAAAGCCCTTCTCCACGCTTCTATTTAACATCATATATTTTTTAGACCATTTAATAGTATTCTGTTGTTTTGTGTATTGTTGAGATTCGTTCTTATGGTTGTTGTCATATTTGTTTAGCTGAAATTGTGCCATAAAATAAAACAAAACATTCAGCATAGCTACTCTATAAATAAATCCTACCTCAGCGACAGCATCGTCGATTTTCTTGTATTTACCGTCAAGGATGTCCTGTAGCATATTTAAGTTTAATTTAATTTTTTTTTTTGAAGTCAATAACTAAATGTGCTTTTTAAAATTCAAAATAATTTATATGGACTTTGATTTAAAATTCGTAGCGTTACAAGGGTAATTTTGTCTATTGGTAGAACGTCAAAAATATGCTGACAGTAGTTTAGGTAAAAAAGAAAATTAAACTGTAATACAGTAATTTACAAAGGTGAAGTGAATAGAGTACTTAATCCTGTTAATTCGTTGTTTTCATTCCATTAGCACAAAATATTGGACGAACGAACATCTTTACGGTCATTTCCTAATTATTAAGTAACTACGATACTAAAATAAAAAATAAAAAACGGATATTTAACATTGTTCTCATTTAAACTGTATTTTCCTTGACAAATTTGATGTTATCTGCCCACATAGTCATTTTGAAAATTTAAAATTTGGCGGATTTCTGAAAATTAAACATACATTTTTAAATTTGAAACATTTATTATTGTAACCCTATATAAAGTTGTTAGCTTTTTTTGTCGGAACCTAAAGATCTCAGAAATTGGTGGGCGTGGTGCGAATTGGTTTTACTGTTTAGATACGGTTCATAAACTATGGTCATAATCTGTAAGAAATGGCAAGCAAAATATAAAAACTAATTGTTTTATAAAAATTTTAAAAAAACGACAAAAAATATTTTACTTAATATCATCATATTTTTTTTTTGCAAAAAAACATATTTAGGTTAAATATATTTAGACAAATTTCCGCATAATTTGTTAAAAAACAATGGGACAAAGATGTAAAAACTAACCCAAGCATTTTTCTTATTTTAAAAGGACTGTAAACGTAAATTTTTCTCATCTTAATATCAAATCTTAACATTATCTCATTCATAATATCTCACAGATAGAGCAAAACGCGCTTTTGTTTGCTTAAAAAACGGCTTTTTCCGACGATTTTTATAAGGTACGGGGAAAGGAAGAAATTTTCCGTATTATATAAAATGTGCATTAATTGCTTTTTTCTCCCATTATAGCTAAAATTAAACTTTTTCACATAGTTCTAGATTTTTCCTAACAGTTAAGCTGACTTTTAACATAATCCTTGCTTTAATCCAATGTATAGTTACTTAGAAATTGATATAATAAGCAATATTTTTTTATTGAAAACCAAATACAGATAGCCTGATATCTAGTTGCCGAATGTGTACGCAGTTTCCTGGGTGTTTCCTCATCCTCGCTCAATATTTACTACTAGCTACAAATCTTCAAACTTCCCTTAAAAAAATCAAAATTTGAATGTGTAAACGATTTATACAATATACATTATAAATTTGAATTTTTTAAATTTTGATTTTTTTTTTTTGAAGTTTGAAGCTTTTTTAGCTAGTAGTAAATATTGAGCTAGGATGAGGAAACACTCAGGAAACTGCGTACACATTCGGCAACTAGATATCAGGCTATCCAAATACAATAACAAAGCCAGAAACAGGTTTTTTATTAATATACAATTAACTTTAAATGGCCCATCTCTCGCCCACCTTTAATTACAAATTTGTAAATAATAAAGACGCAATATTTCTTTATAAACAGTCTGATAAAAGTGTAAACTAATTCTCCAAAGTGGGTTATTTATTGTTCAACACAATAAAAAAGGATATTATTATTTTATATAACCTATGAGATTCAACCCTTTGTAGACAGTGAGGTATTTTTTTGTCAATAATACGAATTTAAAATATGTCTTTATTACCTAATTACTACGTTATAAAAAAACGAATTGGCAATTTTATAGCATAAAATAAATCCTTAACAGTAAGTAAATTGTTTCAACTATATATGACAAGTTAAATATCCCTACAAACATTATAAGAAACAAAAACGTTCAGATTTTCCCTGTTTTTTCCATTTTTCCTCTCAAAATACCATAAAATCAAGGCATTATTTCTGGATATTTTTGTGAATAGGACATTTTTGGTTGATCAGTGTAGTGAAATGTGCTTAGTAAATGTTAAGATTTGATAATCAGATGAGAAATTTTTACGTTCACACTCCCTTTAAGAAGCGTAGCTTCTCTTTAAGAATTATTTACATCTGTTTGTCGGTTAGTCACAAAACTCTAGCTTCTAGGGAAGGTCAGGGGAGGTGAGAAAAATAGCCTAAAACCACCCAGAGACATTTCTAGCGCTTATCTGAAGAGTAAAACCCTTTCGGACCATAAATTACCTAGATCTTTAGTTTAGGATTAATAAAACCCAACGGAGCATCTCCACTATAACTTACTTTTACGGTCCGTTTGTCTGTCTGCATGACCAATATACATTGTAAATACATGTTATTTCCTTAATTCAAACTTGCTGTTATATTGTTATTGCTGCACTATTTATAAGCAAATCTAACTTTGTTCTGTTTTTTGTTTGTTAATTGGCGTGTAATTTATCACTTTTCTTAGAATGTATGAATTTTTTGCTCTATCCGAAGCTTTTTATAGTGCCTATAAAAATGATGTCAAACTGGCCTACCATTAGTAATCTAGTCTGTGTATTTGCCTATCATCGGTTATTTGTATTGTATTGTATGACGTCATTTTTTTTATATGCACTATAAAGAGCTTCGCATTGTCCATTTTTTTCCGTTGACTGTTTCGAAAAGTGGCGTTCATAGCGATTCACAAAGGGGGTCTAAAATCAATAGGAGGTAACGAACGCCACTAGAACTTTAAAATAAATGTTTTACCTATGCCTAATCTTTGCAAAGAGGTCCTATATCTGAGGAATCTATACCTGTGACAAGGCCCATATTGTCCTGTTGTGACGTCATAAATTTAGGGAAAGGGAAAGAAAAATGGAAAGGAGAACAACATTTTTCCCATCTCCTTTGTAAAGATTTTCTTCCCCCCCTTCACTTCTTCTATCCCGTAATTTATGCTCTCAACAGGACACTATTGGTTTTGTCATACCTGCAGAGGGCTCACTCTGCGGGGCTTCCCAGTATTTAATATAACCTAACATAACCTGACCGATGGACGGACATACTTTATGAGTAGCTGCGATGATAATAGTATTTCTCACATCGTATTATAAACAGCTTTCCGCGGATATAGAAAGTACAATTATAAGATTCGGCACCTCGGGGCTAAACTGGTTTTAATCTTATGATTGTACATTTTTATATTCGTAGAAAGCTGGATATAATACGATGCTAGACATAGTTTTTTTTCGTATGGATGAGAACCGGTTCCTATCCACCGGATTCGAATGAATACGAGGAAAAGTATTATGTAATTCAGATCTAATTGTTGACAATGCAATGTAAAATCGAAAAATAATTATGACTGTTAGTAAGACTTTAGCAAAGCTTTTGACCTGACAAAAAATGGGATAAATTAAAAATTATTCTATAATAATAACTTTGAAGTAGGATATGTAGCACTTTTAACTTTTGTAAAAAAAACAACTCTTTGATTACACCGTCCTTATCTGTAAGTCCTGGCTACATATAATAATAAAATGCGCCTGTTTTGTACCAAGCTATTTTACTTACTCTTACTAAAAATATCGCGCATCTGACATAACAGCCGAAGGGAAAAGCTTAACATATTTTTTTACTCTGTTTGGAACGAGATTTGCGCAAATAAAAGGCATTAACACCTACACATATCGATAATATTTTTGAAATTTAAGGACAATACCCGTAAAAAAGTTATTTTACCTAAAGACTTCTAAAGGTTTTCACGAATACTTACATACAAAATTCTTTAAGGAATACTGTACAAAGACCTATTTGAAGCTTCCCTATAAATTTAAGAACTTAAACGATATGTGGATAGCAAGATATTAACGTGTTAACAAAAAACCGTTAACCCTTTATAAAAGAAATAGCGGCTATAGCCCTAGCATCTACGGGCTCTATATTCAAAGGGGCAAAATATGTTAGAAAAATATAAAAACATCCCAACAATTAGATTTGAAAACAGACCCTTATAGGACCTTTCCTTAAATATATGATTCAATCGGTTCAGTATTTATTGAGATCTTAAGCTTAAGACAAAAAAATTCTACTTTATATAAAAAGAAAGTAGTAAGTAAAAAGTTTAAAAAGATTATCTTTGAATAATAAATATTTGCTATAGCCTACTATTCTTTCAAATTGCACTGCGCTACTAAGCTAAATATTTGTAAAACTGTAGCCTATTTCAACCCTATATTGTATTCTACTTTCCCCCTTTGCTAGCCATCCCCTAGAAAAGCTTTTCCAGTATGGCTTCCAAACCGATTGATATCCGCTGGATTAGAACCGGTTCTCAGCATCGTATTACACACAATTTTCCACGAATATTTACATAAAAATCATAGAATTAATACCAGTTTTTCTATATCATAGCCCTTCGGCCCCACGTGGCTTACAAAACTGGTTTTAATATTATAATTTTAATTTTGATATCCGCGGAAAGCTGTTTATGATACCATGCGATAAATATCTATTTCTTTATATTCTTTACTGTTCTATATTTATAGCTTTTACAATGTAACAAACCAAATGCTGTTAACATATTAACAAAAAACTATATCAAGTAATGATGTTATCATACTATTATAAAAAGTTAATTTTGTCTGTAGCTTAAGATTTCATTAACTACTGAACCATTTTAGTTTTCCATTTTAGAGAATCTTCATATAGGTCTATGTACGATTTCAGGCTATTTTTCATTTTATGGAAGCTTAATACAATTTACGGTTTGTTATGGACTATTTTACTTTAAGTTGTAAGTCATAGCCCCTCATTAGAATAGTGTTATATTACCTTTTTCTAGCAGTTTTGCTTAATTCAGATTTTAAATAAATCTTTTTATGCCGATGAAAAAGGTAAATTGTCAGTGACAACGATTTGTCGATAATTTGTCAGCAATGATCACTATTTAAATGTCATATAGCCGATTTAAACCATATTAACTGGAATCTAAAAGATAAATACAGATTTGAAATAACCAAAGAAAAAATATTTTTATGTAAACTAATCTCCAAAAAAATTTCACTAACTTAGATTTAAGGTATAGTGATTTTACTGAGTATACTTTGCTGCTATCAAATTCTAAAAAAATTACATTTTTTTTGTATTCAGCGTATGAACACCCCAAATTCTTGTTTTAACAATATTTTACATTGTATTTCTCCTGCCGACCCTTTTCCCTTACTATCCTAGGCCGTTTTACGACATTTTTACAAAACTACATAAAAAAAATTCTAGCTGCCCTATGATATATGACAAGGAGGGAGGGGACATTGGATTGTATATTACACTAGTCCCCAAAGTTTTAAAATAACAACTTTGGGATTTTTATTGAATTTTGATTGGTTGGTTCAATAAGTTGAATGTTCAAACGTTTCAACCACAAATTTCATTTTACAGACGGGGTAATTTTGTATATCATCATTGGTGATGCACATCAATTTATCGGCCATTGTTTTATCTCTTTAGATCTCTGGATATTTGACCGTTTTATATGTATTTTCATTTGTTAAAATTTCACATAAAATTATAGGATGGATTTGTATGAACACTTAGTATGACCCGCTTGAAGGCCGGCCTCGCGAGATTTTGGGGTCAACCCACCCAATGCACCCCAACGCAGGGTGGAGGGATAAGACAATGTGAGATAAATTAACATTCACATATATATCACAGTAAATAATGATTATTAGGAAGAAGAAAGGGTGTAGATTATCCAAAGTTTATTGTCCAATTTTCTCCCTGTAAATAACAATAGTGTGTGTAAGCCAATAGAGCAATGTTATAGAGTGCTCAATATTTAAAATGAAATAGAGTTATACTATAACACAAACACATTTTGTGGTCGATGACAAATTAAATCCACGCTGTATCACGGGATGGGGGCGTGATTGAAATATGTAGTATACTCCTTTGATTAAACTCAATTTACGGGTTTTTATATAATTGCAACGTAGTTATAAGACTTTTGGTAGCAATAAATTGAGACGTTGGGTATCCCTCTAACTGAACCGATTTTTGATTAGTCAACGGTCTAAATTTGTCTCGGCCAGGATATGATTAAAAGCCTAAATCGGCCAAGGAATAGCCGAGAACAATATTTTTAAACTTAAAAAATTAAAAATAAAGAGCTAAATGATTTATTGTGTCTTTCTCTTTTTATCGACAGACGCACTTGGATATATTATTTTCATAATTAATTATATGTATTTCCCATGTTAACGTCACCTTATGTGTAAATTTGGTGAGCCACAGTATTGAGTAGCGTTGTTAAGTTAGGATGGAAGAATTTTGTAATGAAAGCAAAAGTGGGGTAGAGGATAAGGGATGGGGTAAAACGGGTTATCATAATGTTTTATTTTCTTGACTTTAAGTTAAACTCTATCCATTTTGTAGTACAAACATTAGATTAAAACCATAGAGGGGGAATAAATAACTGTATGTCCCCACATCATGGACCCTGTGCAACATTCGATTGGGTCTTTGAATATCAGCCAGTAGCATCGTAAATATTAAAACAGCCAAGTAGCTACAAAAGAGTTTGCTAGCAGACGAAAAACAAATGAAATGAAATCTAAAATTTTATTTTATACTCAAAAAGAAAACAAAATAGAATCTTTAATCATTTTATTATATATAATACATATTTCATTAGAGTAATAACAATATATAAATGTAATACTTTAAATTTATATTCTTCAATTTAATACATACATAATAGTTTTTAAAAAATATTTTGAAATTAATTAATTCTTAACATTGGAAATTTATGTTTATAAATACAAAAATAAAAAAGGAAAATTTATTTATGGAATTTTTTGCAAATACTATTGTAAATTTTGTAAAATCTTATAAAAACATTAAATCTAATAAAGTTATTTATCGCATCGTAATATAGACAACTTTCCGCAGATAGTAAAATGCAGAACATAAGATTAAACCTAGTTTTGTTGGCCCCGAGTGGCCTAAAGCCTAGCCAAACTAAAGTAGTATTAGTTTTATGGTTTTTATTTTTAATTCGCGGATTATTTTCTTTAAAACGATACGATACATTATTTTTCAGTATGGCTCAAAAGCGTTTCTAATCCAGTAGATATTAATCGGTTTGAAAGCCATACTGGTATAAATTTTACCATATAAATAAGTTTATTAAAATGTACATATCTAAAGTTTGAATAGTAACAAAACTTATAAAAAAAATTAGTATAACACAGCAGATTTATTTTTAAAAATAAAAAAGGCTTGAATAATTTTTTTTGAGAATTAAATAAAAAACTTTAAGGTTCTCAATTGGTCCTGTTCTATACTTTTTGTTTAGAAATACATTTATTTTCTGTAGGAGCGCAGACACTCGTTAACTACATCTTTCCACAGTACTCTCCGCTAGTCGTCGTAACTCGTCCTTGTAAGAACTTTCGCGTAGTTCTAAAAATATGTTTTTACATTAATGGATATATAATATACGTGTATATTTGACAGGGGAAAAATGTCGTCAATTTAGGTTGCCAACATGTACATCTCTTATTGATCAGTTTGTAAATCCAGTATAAGGGAAGGAAATGGGGTGATTGGGGTGAAAGGTTGGGGGGGGGGGGGGGGGGGCATTATTTTAGCTACGTTCTTAACGTACACGTTATTTAGTTTGTTGGCTCAAAAATTATTAATACTCTTATTAAATCGTGATAGGCAAGTTTACACTTTTTAACCAATAATAATCAACATTAGTTTTAATACAGACCAACTGATTGAAAATTGAATATGAATAATTTTATAAAAGCTTTGCAAGTATAAATCAGGGGTAGCCAGTCTCAACAACAATTCTACAAAAAATCACGAAACCTTATGGGGTATCTGGTGATATAGTTTGCTTTGTCATGTAAGTGAAGAGGGATGGGAAAGAAGGCGAGGAACAGGGGAAGGGGGTTGTGGGGAAATTTTCCTTTAGAGTTGTTAGTCAGAATATAATTCCATTGTCCCTGGTATAAATAAAACTTACCTTTAATATCAGAAATAGCTTTAGTTGCATACTCCTTTGCAAATCTTTTTGTTTCATCCAATCCCTGAAAAAGAAATGTTTTAATACTTAAAGATTTAGATATTGCTTACAAAACATTTGTGTTTTTTCATAATCTGACCCATTTATTGAAATTTGTCTATGAATAAAACTTGTCCAAGTATCCCCAAAAAGACTTAGAAATAAAAATAAATTTGTGGGTGAGATTAAAAGGTTTTCATCCAGACCCCCAATACCAGCTTAAATATTCTTAATATTTTATTATCTGCGAATTAATTTAGTAAGTCATGGAAAGTTGCAGAATTTAACTATTTTAAAAGGATAAAAATTAGTTTGAGCTGCTTTTATTTTGGGCTATTCATACAATTATTGTATTTCATCTAGAAAATTCAAAACTCCCACAAAAAAAGCAGAAATTTTTTTTTAGTAAAGTTATATAAATATTTATAAATTTTTGGGTATAGGCCCTTTCGTAACCAAAACCTTTTTTTTAAAACACAACATAATTTTTTTAGTTTGAAAACTTTTTTATTTTTTGGGGGGGAGGGGATTAATTTTTTTAGGGGCGATTTCTCTTTGGAGGGCTGTGGTACCCTCCCACAAAATATTTATAAACCTTCCCGGGACCTATGAGAAGCTACCCTGTTAAGGAGAACCCGATCTTTTCAGCGGTTAGCGAGATCCTTCGGTATATACAAACAGACAAACAAACATCCTTTTACTTTATTATAATGGTAAGAATGTCCTTTCATTCGTTGTCTACGGGGACTTTTAAATTGGTATCCAAAATTTTCCACAATTAATCTAAATTTATATAAAAAGGTTTTTGTTTGTCATAATTTGATATTTATCATCCAATGTTTTATCCCTTGAGATGCGTTGAAATTTTGCAAAGAATGTCAAGAATTATATGACAAGGATGTGAATATTTAAAGTAGCTGAGAAAACATAATAATGTCCAACTTTCTGGCTTTGTAGAAACATTGTACTAGAGGCTACACCCCTAGAGGCCTCGTTATTTTAGTCATATACAAGTTTCTCTATTTTTCTTCAGGTAATCTAGTATAAGATTTAAATAATAATTATTCCATGGGTATATGAACTTACCGAAGATTTGAGAACAGTTTCAAATGCCTTTTCTACATCACCTTCCATCTTGAAGTTCCTAAAATACAAAAATTACTATAGAAATGGATTTAGAATATACGTGGATATTATGACATCTTAAAGTTCCTAAAATACAAAATTGTAATTGTAATTTTCAATTCACTTGAAAATATGAGAGAATGGTGCCTTTTTTTTCTCGCCAGGCACTTTAGGATAAAGCATTAGGTATCAAAATTAGCATTAGTATCGCATCGTATTATAGACAGCTTTCCGAGGATATAAAAATTAAATATCATTAGATTTGAACCAGTTTTGTTCAGGCCCGGGCCAAAAAAATGCCATTAATTTTATGATTTTTATATTAATATTCATGGAAAATTGCTATTGCCATGATGGATTAGAACCGGTTCTAATGCAGCGGATACAATTATGCATTTTCATCTTTCATTGTCATTTCATAATATCTGTCCCTGTTATATGAAAACAAAGAAAAACTGAGCTTAGTCGACATGAATATCTATAATACAAAGTAGCTTGATGTCTTTCTGTCTGTTTGTCCGTATGTCCGTCCGTCTGAAGCTTAAGATCTCTGTAACCACTGAACCGATTGGATTCTACTCTTCAGGGTATATACCTATCGGTCATGTGGTGGTTTTAAGCTATTTTATTGGGGGTGGGACACCCCCAACCCCCCAAAAATGAATTTTTTTTTGCAGAGATTTCCTTGGTCCTTTTTTTATGCAGAAGATCTCCTTGGTCCTTTTACGAATTTCACCAAAATTTTTTTTTGATCACCTCTTGGGGCAAAGCCCATAGAGGCTAGGGGCGAAGCCGCTAGTTACCCATAACTCAGGGAGGGAGGGGACATTGAACTATAAAATTACACATCTAAAGTTCAATAAAGTATACTTGTTATTTCAAAAACTTTGGATAATTTTATTGAATTTTGATTGGTTAGTACAAAACTAGTAGTGTCCAAACTATTTAACCAATAATTAACACTTTTATTTACAATCATTGGGGATGTATTTAAATTTATCGACAATTGCCTTATCACTTGAGATCCCTGCACCAAGCTAGAGTCTGATAAAATATGATTCTATATAAAATTCTTGACTGTCTATCTATGCTTAGACCCGACAGTGTTATTCAAAAATTGTAGTATTTAGCAACTTTTTATTTACTAAGTATATTTGCGATAATTTTTATTTAATGAAATCTTCCAATTTTTAACATGTACAAAACGGCCTGCTTAATTGCTTCAAGATCCATGTCAGATCTATATAGGAAATAAATGTCTATAAACGAGCTCAAGTTTTCCAAGAAATATATGTTTAAAACTCATATTGCTCCAATTATCCATAATAAACTCTCATTGGCCAGAACGATAAGACCCATTATTTTACTTTATTAAAAATAAATTCATTTTTTTCATTTCATGTTGCTATTTACATTATATTGATGTATTTAATTTCTAATCATAAAAAAGAAAATTTAAATTTATAATATAATAAATTTAAGAAAACTCTGTTTTAAAAGAATTCGATTGTGGCGACATTTTGTGTGTTCAAATATTAAACTAAAGTTGTAATCATCATCATTAACCCTTTGGTGATGGTAATGTAAAGAAAAAAATATAATTTAAAAAATCTTTTTAAAATCATTTAAATTATTAAATATTTACTTTCTTTTAGATAGTAATGCCGGGTGAGAAATAGATATGCATATAGAAAACTAGCCAAAAGGGAGATAATTATATCGAGCCAACTCTAGTATTAATATAGGTACGTGTACAGAGTTTTACAAAGTTGACTGAAGCTTTATATAAGTTTAAGGTCCGATTGGGTTTTACCTTTCAGGAAAGCTTTACTAATGTCTTAGGGTGGTTTTGTGCTATTTTCCTGAATATGCCAGCACATTAGAGGTTAGGGGTGAAGCAACTATTAGATGATAATCATGGACGCAAATTCTATAGTTTATGTTCAAAATACTACTATTGAACATAATTGTTCTATGCTAATACGTTTTGTGTGATAACTTTCTAGACCACAAGTATGCAGCTTTTCTAAATAGATTAATGACAAAATAAACTTTATACGAAAAATTTATAATATGTTTTTCTTTCTTTCTAAAATCTTAAAATATCACGTAAATAAGTTAGATAGATGTACTACAAAAACAATTAAGTTCATAGGTAGCGCTTCATTTCTATTGTAAAGAAATCCGTAACTTGTAGTAGATAGCAGAGTAGTTGTCTCTTGTATAAAACACATTAATTTTTAAAAGCGAAGCTTTTCTATAATTAGGGTCGGTCCGTCCGTAGCTTTTTCCGTTAATTTAGGCATGTTAGAATTGTTCTATCGATTTCAAAGTTTGCATGGTGATTCCTTTAGTAGTTAGGTACGATTTAGAAAGCGTAGCAACGTATAATCATTACCAAAATGTCCGTATGTCTATTTTAAACATGTTGATTTTTTTACTTTTTTAACAACAAATTTTTATGTGATCAAATCATCGGATTTATCTGATTTTTGGTATATTGATTCCTGGGACAACAAAGTATAATGTAATAAGCGAAGCAACTCTATAATCAAGTCCTAAAAATGTAAGTATGTCCATAAAAATTATCCTGTATCAAGCAGTTTTACAACAAATTTACTTACAATATTGCTTTAACTCTTATAAATTTATATTATGATAATTAAGTTCTAACACTATACAAGTGTTAATGTCCGTTTGTCCTACCGTTTTTAGTGCTTCGCTTTTATGGATGTTGTCATCCTTGTTTTACTTACAGCATGAAAGTTACCTGTTGATAAGATGAGCCAACTCGGGGAACTCTTTCTTTGCAAACAGAACTGGTGCAGTTGCCAGACCCAACTAAAACAACAATTTGATACAATTACCCGTGTTGGTAAAATGTGTACAAAAAATACGTAGATTTTTAAAATTCAAATTGCGCGGCTTGTGTTAATGGTAAAAAATGTTATCATTGCAAACCGTTAGAACCGCTATAAACTGTAATTTTTGGAAATATAAGAACGGTTCCTGTGCTACAAATAATCTTGGAACTAGGTGGTAAAATATCCCAAAATTTACTCGCAAGTCAAGTTTAAAGTCAGTTGGGACATTTTAACACGTAGCTTCTAAACTATTCGAATCGCTTTTATATTTCCTAAAAGTAGACTTCATAGCGGTTCTAACAGTATGCGTACCTTTTTTCTACCATTAACACAAGCCGTGCAATTGGAATTTTAAAAACCTACGCATTTTTTTTGCACACCCTTTACTTATAGTAATGTTGTGCTGCCGTTGACCTATTTTGTTCTTGTTCATTTATCATAATCAAAATTTTTCGAATGGATAATTTCTGATAGTTAATGATTTATAGTTTGTAGGGCTCTCAATTCTAGTTTTTAAAAGTAGAAAATTAAAAAAAATGTAATTAATTTCTAGGGATGATTTATCTTGGGAATTCGGTGGTACTCTCCTTAAAAATAGTTTTAAACCTTCCCATGACCTATGAGAAGCTTCATACTCACAGAAAGGGAAACCATGTCGGTTCAGCGGTTAGCGAGATGCTTCTGTACAGACAGACAGACACACAATGACAAAAAGACATCTTGATACTTTTATATAAGGATTTATTAGAAGTTAACCTCTAAAATGACCCCAAACTAATTGTTAAATTCTTGTTCATTCTTAGACCATCAAATTGTAGATTAGCCGTGATTTCAGTAGAATTTTCAATAAATTAGCTCAATATCTTAGTAATTCTGTTTTTTTTTACTTTGTCATATAGAGGTGAAAAATTATGACAAAGGGTCAGGGAGGAAGGGGACATTGGACTGTAAATTACATCGGTACCAAAACTTGTGTAATGACGTTATCTTATTCGCTAGCTCAAAAGCTTTGGGTTCTTTAATCAATTTTAGATTATAACTTTTAACCAATAGCTTATAATCTACAGAAGTGATGCCTACGTTTTTCGTAATTGGGAATGTAAAATAATTTATCGTCCATTGTCTTATCCCTTAAGTGCCCTGCAGAAAGTAAAAATTTTGCACGGATTTTCACATGCTTTTTGGGTGCGGTTCAACATAGAATAATTAATATAGAATTAATATATTGCGGATATATCAGAAAAAGAGAGAAGAAAATGATAAATCATAGTTATTTCTCGCATCGTATTATAAACGGCTTTCCGCGGATATAGAATGTACAATTATACACGGGCTAAAAAAACTGGTTTTAATCTTATGATTGTACATTTCTATATTCGTAGAAAGCTGGATATAATACGATGCTAGACATAGTTTTTTCGTATGGATGAGAACCGGTTCCTATCCAGATCCACCGGATTCGAATGAATACGAGAAAAATGTTTTATCTTGCAGTAACATATCGCTGATGCCAAAAAAATGTTGTCCATGGAGGCTAAGGGTAAAGTCTTTCTTAGAAAGTCAAAGAATCTAGTTTATTATTCTATGAGAATAGTTGAACTTAAATAGTGACTTAGTATGCTTATAAGTAGCGGGGCCAAAACTTTAGAAAAGATTAAATATATAGTAATATAAAAAGTTATATATACAAAAAAGATAAAACTATCACGAAACTACATATAAGTTTTTAGGGTATCATAATATTATCATTCCATTGACAAAAAAGAATAACTAAAATCTTAAATTTAAAAATCGACATTCTAAATCTTTAATATACGCCAAAAATTAAGTCAATTTACATATAAACGCTCTAAATATAAAGCAGCTGCGCGCCTTAATAAATGTATTGCAAACATAAAGAATAAATAAACATGTAACAGGCAAGACACAGAGACAAAGAAAACAAACAAAGGTGGGTCAAGCCAGGGAGCTAAAGGGATAAGACAATGGCCGATAAATTGATGATAATATGATGATACACAAAATTACTATTAAAAGAGTATACACTCAACTCAACCAATTAAAATAAAATAAAGTCCCCAGAGTTGTTAAGCCAACAAATAAGAAAATATTTCTATAAAACCTTGGGGAAAAACCAAAGTCCTTCCCCCTACATCCCTGGGGTTAAGTCAGGTGAACTGCACTACAGAGGCAGATAATCCAATATTTTAAATCAATTTTCCACTATGGCTTTGAAACCGATTAATATCCGCTGGAGTAGAACCGGTTCACAGTTTATCATTTATAGCATCGTATTATAGACAATCTTCCACAAACATCAAAATAAAAATAATGAAATACCAGTTATGAGATAACGTGGTTATATAACTTTGGGTACCAGGGTAATATTCAGTCAAATATTTTCTCCCTCACTTGATGCTATTCCACGTTCACAATCTATTTATGCATACAAGCTGATACGCCCCTAGAGGCCTCTAGGGGGGTGATTTTTCTGAAATGGTGGTGGTATCCCCCCTCCCCTAAAAAATAGAAATAAACCTTACCAGGATGTATGAGAAACTACATTGTAAAGGAGAATCATATCGGTTATGCGACATACAGACATCCTGTTACTTTTATTTAAGGATGTACCAACCTTAAGATCAGCTCCCGCCGGCTTGCCCAATTGGTCAGCTGACGCAACAAAATCCAACCAATCATCGATGAGCTGGAATGCTAGACCGATATTTTCTCCATACTTGAAAGCCCAGTGGGGTATAGGGCTGGGGGGCCGCGTCTCTGGCACAGCTAACTCTGCTACAGACTGAAATATAAGATTTTGAGAAAACTTTTGAATTAAACTATAACTAGCGGCTACGTCTCTAAAGGCTTCTAGAGGCACTTTAGAGGGAGGTAGGGGAGGGGAGAGGGAAGGCGCACTCCTATTTTGAATTTTAGTTTTAAATATAAAAAGTGGGGTAATATTTTTCCAGATGTCGATTTCTATTGAGAGGTTGTTGGTAACTCTCCCTTAAAATATTTTTATCAGATTTCCCTGTGAGCAAATACCATAATGGTTCAGTGGTAAGCAATATTCTTCAGTACACACAGATAGACATCATGTTACTAATGTATTATGATAATACAGACTTTATTTCCAAAGTTTAATACATAACAGAGACGTTATTCTTAAGACTTTATTTTTAATTTTAGCAAATTATATAATTTTTTAAAAAGAATTACAAATAGATTTCGACAAAATTGATAAAAATAACTACTCTTTTAAATTTCTTTGATACTATATTTGAAGCTCTTTATAGTGCTATAAAAATGCATCATACGATAAAATGACCAATGATAGGCCAATACACAGACTAAATTATCAATGGCAGGCCAGTATGGCCAATATGACGTTACTTTTTATAGGCACTATGAAAAGCCTCCTATGTTTTAGTTAATCTTTCGACATATCATATTTGTAAAAAAAATTGGAAATATTCACACAACCTCTTCACCTATAATAGTTATTTCTCGTATCGTATTATAAACGGCTTTCCGCGGATATAGAATGTACAATTATGAGATTAAAACTATTTTTTTAGCCCCGAGGTGCCGAAGGCACTGGCTAAAAAAACGATGCTAGACATAGTTTTTTCGTATGGATGAGTACCGGTTCCTATCCACCGGATTCGAATGAATACGAGAAAAGATATTTTTTTGGTGTTGAATCATTAGTAAAGTTGCATAACTCTTTCTCGAATTAATCACGACTAGAAACTCACTTAACGAACGATTTAATCATTAGTATACAAACTTTATAATGATAAAAACATCATGAGTTAAAATCAAAGGATTTCGCAAACCACTGAACCGATACGGTTCTCCTTTACAGTTTAACTTTTCATTCTGAGAAGGTTCATAGCTATTTGTAGAAGGGTACCACTTTCCACCAAAAATATTTCCACACCCAAAATGTTTTTTTTTTTATTTCTTCTTTTTCTTCTTTTTGAAACTAAATAAATGGGGGCAAGTGCAAATTCTAATGGCCTCAGAGGAGTAAAGGATGGTTGTCAATAAAATCTTGATAAACTATTTTCCCAGTATTTTTCTTTATAGAATTATATCTTTAAAACAAAACCTTTTATATAATTTAATCTTTGATTTCAATACTTTAATTTATAAGTTTAAATCATTGGAAGATTTTATTATAAAATTAGAAGATTTTAAAAAGTTTAATCTACATATAATTAACTCTTTCATTGCATATCTTGTCTAGGAGTACGTACTAAGTAAAAAGTAATAAGTTGCGCCTATTTATGGTCAAAAGCATTCTACTTGTTATAGCTATTAAAGTTGAAGAAAAGAGGGGCATGAGCTATATGCAACTCTGCCCACGGGGTTTTTGTATTAGGTCTTCAAAATCATCTTAAAGCATCGGAAATATAAACACAGCCAAGTCCCAACAGAAAGAAATTTTATAGCATACGAAAAGGGTCTCCGCCATTTAGGCCAGGTAGTATACATCTAAACTAATACATTTATTGTTTAAAAAGTATGAATTGTTTTATAATAAGATGTATTTTAAGGTGTGTTTTGCAGAGGGGAAAAAAGGTCTTCTAACGAAACAATAGGTGCTATTATATTTCAAGTGTTTGTATCTGAAGACCAATGAATGGGAAGCACAACCAAATAAATATTATTCTCTTGGTAGGGTGGTGGTATCCAATCCTAATATAGTTATAAACCTTACCAGGAAGGATCTTTGAGAGGCTACATTGAAAAGGTGAACTATATCGGTTCAGAGATCCTTTGATACAGACAGACAGACAGACACACACACAGACAGACACAAATCCTGTTACTTTAAATAAGAATACTCTGACACAATGATAGTCAGAAATATGAAGCTAAAGAGTAGCTGTGCTACTTTTACTAAAATTTATTTTAATAGTTTCCTAAAATTTGTCTATAAATTTTGCAACAATGCCTGAATGTCAAAATTTGCAATTAAAATGAATAAAAGAGGGCTCAGCAGGTAACTATGTTTCTATGTAATCAGCATTTTTAAAAGCGAAGCTTTTCTATAATTAGGTTCGGTCCGTCCGTCCTGTACGGTTAGCTTTTAAGTTTAACGTTAATTTAGACATGTTAAAATGTTCTATCGATTTAAATCTTGCCACAATTACGATTATAAAAGCGTGGCAACTCTATAATCGTTACCAGAAATTCTGTACATCCTAAAAATGAAAGTATGTTCTTATACACCATCCTGTATTTAGTCAGTTTTGCAACAAATCTATGTTCAACTTTGTTTAGACTTACAGATTAATGTTCTGCTTATTAAGTTTTGATAGATGTTGTCATCCTTGTTTAATTATTTTCTAAATATAAAAGATTTAACAAATAAAAAAATAAAGGCTGAGAATTATGTCGCATTCCTTTATATTTTTTTCTATCCATATAAAAAAGGATCTGTCTCTCTGTACCAAAGGATATGGTACCGATGAACCGATATGGTTCTCCTTTACAGGGTAGATTCTTATAGGGTCTGGGAAGGTTTATAACTATATTGGTGGAGGGTACCACCACCCTCCTAAGATAAATTGCCCCTAAAATTTTTACGTTATTTTCAAATCTGAAATAAAAAAATGTAGTTAATGAATTCAACCCCCGCCCCATCCCCGTCAAGTGCCCGTAAAGCTTCTAGGGGCGTAGCCGATAATTATTCATAAAGGTAATCAAGGATTGGCTTATTTTGCATATAAGTTTTTTTTCTGGTGGTGGGTGGATATATCTTACAAAACAGCAAATTTTTTTAAAAATTCATAACCACCAGCCTATAATGAACAGAATAATCTGAGAATAATGTTGAGGGCTTATGCAGGGAGAGAGTGCTGTTTATTACACTTGTCCCCGAAGTTTTATAATAATATTTTCTTATTTGTTGGCTTAACAACTTTGGGGACTTTTATCAAATTTTTAATGGTTGTTACATTAAGCTTGTTGTCCAAAGGTTTTAGCAACTAATTGTAATCTACAGAAGGGGTAATTTTAAGTATAATTAATTTAATAGCGATTGTTTTATCCCCAACTTGGAGATTTAGTTTTTATGGGATGGGGAAGCAGGTATTTTATTCTTGGGGGGGGGGGGGGGGGGGTAAACATACCTATACGTCTAAGGTTTGATGAAAACACAATGGTTTAACTCAAAACAAAAACTTGTCGCAAGTACTCAAATTCAAATATCTATCTTGGCAGACATATCTTTAATCTTACATGATGAATTTGCATTCTAAGCAAGGATGACAACATTAAAAGTAGAGAAGCACAAATTTAAACATGGAAAGACAAACAAACAAACAAAAGAGAAGATGTTCAATTGTCAAAAAAGTGTAGAATATGCCTAAGAATCAAAGAAATTCTTTATGATAAATTAAGTTTTATGTCTTTTTAAGAATGAAAGACAAACAAACGGACAAAACAATGTAAAGACTAGATGCGTACATGCCATAACAATCTTCACTAAACATTTTATTTGTTTATCTTAGATAGCCCTAGAGAAAATCACATTTTCCAAAAGGAAATTATTTAGTAGCTTCAGTACTAAATAATGCTCGGTCGTCTAATGTTTCATTATATTTATATGGGTATGCATAGCATGTAGTGCACCTACCTTACAACTTTAGGCCATCAGGCAATGGCTAATAAACTGATGTACATCCCCTATGATGATACACAAAGTTACCCATTCTGTAGATTACAATTAGTGGTTAGAAACGTAAATAACCAACCAATTAAAATTCACTATAGTCCCAAAAGTTGTAAAGCCAACGAATACAAAAACGTTATTATAAAACTTTGGGGACTAGTGTAATAAACAGCCCATTGACTTCTCTCTCTAGTAGGGCACCTACCTTACAACTGTAGGCCATGAGACTGGCTGTCTTGTTAAAAGTTTTGTCCAGGTAAAGTTGAAATCTGTCTTCATCGTCCTCTCTAAAAAGACAAGATTAGTTATTTATCGCATCGTATTATATACAGCTTTTCGCGAATATTAACATAAAAAAGGTTTTTAAAAAGTTTAAAACCAGTATTGTTAGCCCAAACGGCCGTAGGTTCGGGCTAACAAAACTGGTATCAATCTTATGATTTTTATTTTAATATTTGTGGATAATATTCTGTAATACAATGCTATACATGATTTGTCAGTATTAATCAGAACCGGTTCTAATCAAGTGGATATAAATCGGGTTCGAGGCCATATTGGAAACATTATTTCATTAAGTTGCCCAACCAATCAAAATATAATAAAAAAGTACCCATAGTTTTTAAGCCAACGAGAGCATGTTTAAATAACAATGGGTACCTATTATGATTTGCAGTCCAATATCCCCTCTCTACGTGATGGCCTATTTTCTCCAAAATTACTATAAAACGTGTGAATAACTATTTGATAAAAAAAAGTAAAACAAACCTGTTTGACATTTGTTGGAATTCTCCGTTTACTAAAAAATTCAAAAGTGCCCTTAGAATAATTTTTCATTTTTACACGTAGCACTAGAAAGATTAGATTTAACATTATTTGATGTTTTCATTCGAGGATTTTTTTCGATATATTTTTCAGTTCGAAGATTTTTTTCTTAATTTATTTGAAAACATTAAAATACATTGGTAATGTAATCCTTATGGGAATCGATAAATCTTCAGTGTAACCATTGAAAAACATGTATAGCCTAATCATCAAGGGAATCACTAAAACTTTTAAGTTGCGAAGCTACTCTATTATTTATTTCTACTTTAAATCAGATAACCTTTCCAAAAAGCATCCAGTAAACAACTTACTATGTATGTCTGTCTGTTGTTCATGCATTAAACAACATATAAATACCTTTATAAATGTTTCGTGATTTTATTTATTATTCTATCTTCTATTCTTTCTTATTCCTCCTTTCTTTAATTATGATCACAGATCATTTGCTCTTTTATTTATTTGTTTATACTTTGCTACAAATGGATTTTGTCATCCTTTTTTCATAATCATTTCAGTTAAACATGACATGTCAATTAAAATTGCCTTTCTGTCAATTAAAAAAGAAACAATTCCTTTATGATTGCAAAAATTGTATTGCAGAAAATAATAAGAAGATATAGACTACATGTTATCTCAATAATGATTCTTTTTCACTTTTAAAAAGGTTGGCTCTAAAACTTGATTTTTCAATATGGCTGAAAATCGGTTCTAAAATTAATCGGATTCGAAGCTAGTTTGAAAAGTAAATTAAAGGGTCACTTTGTTCCTAGATCTGATAAAATTTGTGACATCGTCTCTATAACCTAAAATTAAATATTAATTAATTCAGGGATTTTAAGGGATAAGACAATAAACAATAAATTAATGGACAGTGAAATTACTTATGATGATAAACAAAATTAGCCCTTCTATAGAACTGCTTGTTTGTACAAATCAAGATGTAACAAAAGTTTGGATCTACTGCAGTTCACGGTAAAATATTGCTGGTAACGGATATTGCCAAAAATCTATGAATTTTAAAGGCTGCTAGCTGCCAAACGGCTGAACGTACAGATCTTGCCCGCACACTGTTTTAATCAGTTTAAGAAGGCTTATAAATAATCTGGAATAGCCATGAATCAGTAATGCATAATTATCTCGCAGTGCAGAGAAATTCGCAAAAATGCCTATTTTACGCGTTTTTTCTTCAGTGAAGCTTTCCCTGTGCATCATTGGATCTTGGCTATTAAGCTATAAAAATTGGAAAGAATTTTAATGAATATAATAGATTTGAAATCTGCATAAAATTTAAGGAATTTTTATAAAATTCGTTTTTTTTATAATTCTTTATCTATAAGCGCAAATACAAACTAAGTTAAATAATTTTGACATCTTTGATTGGTGGATTGAAAACTATCTGCTCTCTGATTGGAGAAGCTTAAGTGACGTACATCATTCAACCAATTAGAGCGCAGGTAGTTTCCAATCCACCTATCCTATTGGTCAAAATTTATTAACTTAAATTGGATTTGCGCTTTTAAATAATGAATTATATAAAAAACGAATTTTATAAAAAATCCTTAAAATTTTATGCAGATTTCAAATCTGTTAAATTCATTAAAATTCTTTCCAATTTTTATAGCTTATTGGCTATTCCAGTTTATTTGTAGGCCTTCTTATACCGCTTAAAATGGTGTGCGGGTATGATCTGTACGTTCAGCTATTTGGCAGCTAGCAGCCTTTAAAATTCATAGATTTTTGGCAATATCCGTTACCAGCAATATTTACCGTGAACTGCAGTAGATCCAATAGTTTTAACAGGGATCTTAAGGGATAAGACAATGGCGGATCATTTGATGTATGTACATTCCAATGATGATACATAAAATAACCCCTTTTTAGATACAATTAAATGTACAAACGTTTGGACACTCAACTAAATTAAACAACCAATAAAAATTCAATTAAATTAAGATAAGAAAACGTTATCATTTAACTTTGGGGACATAAACAGTCCATTGTCTCCCCACTCCCTGGTTTTAAAAGCTAGAATAGAGGGGACAAAAAATAAATCATTCCGACCCCAATAAACTCTTTCTGCCATTCGTTAGTCTCTACTTGGAACCTTAATTGGTTTGTACAACGTGAAAGCGTCTAAACTTTTCTATCAATCTACGTTAGGTGTAATTTTGTTTGTCATCACATATGGGATACAATTTGTTTATCGGGTATTGTCGAAAGATCTATGCTTTAAAATATATTTTGTTATTACATGATTTGCACAATTGGATGTGAAGCTCTATTAATTATAGGAAAACAAGGATGACAACATCCATAAAAGCGAAGCACTGAAACAGTAGGACAAACGGACATTAACACTTGTATAGTATCTGAACTGAAAAATCGGAACATAAATGTATAAATGTCGAATCAAAATTGTAGGTAAATTTGTTGAAAAACTGCTTAAAAACAGGATAATGTTTATGGACATACTTACCTTTTTGGACTTGATTATAGAGTTGCTTCGCTTACAATTTTTTCTTTGTTGTCCCAGGAATCAATATACCAAAAATCAGATCAAACGGATAATTAAAACACTTGAAAATTTGTTGTTAAAAAAGTAGAAAAATCAACATGTTTAAAATGGACGTACGGACATTCTGGTAATGATTATAGAGTTGCTACGCTTTCAAAATCGTACCCAACTACTACAGGAATCATCATGCAAAGTTTGAAATCGATAGGACAATTCTAACATGCCTAAATTAACGAATAAAAGCTATCTATCTCGGACGGACGGACGTACGGACGGACGGACGGACGGACGGACGGACGGACGGACAGACCCTAATTATAGAAAAGCTTCGCTTTTAAAAATCAGGGAAACAGGATATGGTTATGACGTCAATTAAAATCTTATCCCCTATAAATTATACAGCTTAAAAAACCTTCTTGATTTAATTAAACATTTTGACATCTATTTCTAATTTCAAGATTTAGTTTTGTTACACATATTTACAGGGAAACAAGGATGACAACATCCATAAAAGCATATGTCTAAACATTAAAACTTGTAAAAATAAACAGAAAATAAATGTAGAAGTCAGCATGTTTTAAATGGACGTACAGCATTCTGGTAACGATTAAAGAGTTGCTACGCTTTCTAAATCGTACCTAACTATTACAGGAATCACCATGCAAAGTTTGAAAATGGAAAGGACAATTCTAACACGATTAAATTAACGAAAAAAGTTATCCGTTCCGGACGGATGGACTGATCCTAATTATGAAAAAGCTTTCATTTTAAAATTTTATTATTATGGTTTACAACAACCATGTTGGCTTTGAAAACATTTTGTTTTATATGGCTGTTTTCATCCTTGGTAACCAATAGAGATCTTAAAATTTGTAAGAAAATTTTAAGTAAAGTTGAACCACCATTTCCGCAATCAAAATAAAAGATTGTCAAAATATTATTAAGCCTAAACGAGACTTTATTCATATTAGAAACGCCATTCAATTTTATAGGAAAGTATCTTAAGCACATCATTTTTAATGTGAAATTAATAGTATTTAAATTAAAAACTTAAATATGTAATCGCTTTTTCTATAATTGGAAGTCTATATTCTTTGGATTAAAAAAATCCTTTGATATTTCTGTTCTAATAATCTTTGATTTTAGTAATTTTGTTAATATATTGTTTTTTGTGTGTATGTGAAATTAAATGCGTTGTTCATATCTTATTGAAGTATCAACTACGTAGATACAGGAATAATGTATAACCAATAAATCTGAAAAATATAGATGTACAACCCAGACAACTACCTGGGTCCAGTGTTGAGGTCCTTTTTTGTCTGTTAGAAAATGTCTTTCTGCTCTTTTATAGCGACTTGAATTTATTAATAATCCCAACGCTAAGGGCTGATATTCAAAGACCCAATTGAAAGTCGACACAGCTCTACGGGGTGGGGGTATACAATTGTTTTGCCCCTTCCCCCTCTATTGTGTTACTCTAATGTATAACCATCTAGCAATAATCAATTAAAAAAATAACTTGTACAGATAATCATGGAGTCATTACTACAGAGACAACCCGTGAAAAACAGCTGAAATAACATTTTTATTCTCAAAATATTTCAGTTGAAATGTTACCGGTGAAAAAAATACATCCATTCTAAATTAAAATCATTGGTGGAAAATTTTGAACACGATTATTTTGTACAACCCAATCCATCTTATTCGCCCCCTCCCCTTTGTTTAAATTTAACGAACAGCAGAACGAAGGCAGTGCAATTTACAATCCATTGTCCCCTCTCTCCCTGAATAAAAAATTACTTTTCAGGCAATAAAAATATTCGTTAAGCCAAATAATTGAAGAAAAATTGTAGTCAGGGAGTTTTTATCTGAAGAAAAAAAATAGGATGGGGAAGGGGGGGGGGGGAAGAATAAGTTATTTTATTGGAACTGCGGTATAACTAACACGTCGGCTTGTTGATGGGAATATGTCCATTATTCGAGTAGAGAGATCTTAAGGTTCAGACAGACATACATACAGGAAAACATCCTGTTACTATTAGATCATGCCAGTTTTTTTTTTAGAATTCATTTCCCCGTCCTCCTATGCCCTTCTTCGTATTTTAGAAGGCAAAGTAGGCGTTTTGATTTGTCATAAATTTTAGATTTTACTGGTTTTAATTATGGCAGGGAGGGGGATTTTTAAAAGAAATATTAAAGATAACTTTCATTAATAACAAGGATGACAACATTCACAAGTGGAGAAGCATAAAGATTAAAACAAATGAAGACGAACGGAATAAGTTTGTTGTATACTATAAAAATATGTCTTTGAAATTGGTAGGGGGAAATTTTTATAAAAAAATTTTAGCCCCGAGGCGCCGAAGGCAACGTCTAAATAAACTGGTTTTAATCTTATGATTGTACATTTTTATATTCGTAGAAAGCTGGATATAATACGATGCTAGACATAGTTTTTTTCAAACGAGAAACAAAACTAACATTTCTAAAGATTAAAATTATTGGTTTAAAATTTTGAGCTATTTTAAACCAATTTATCAAGATTTCTTAAATATACCCAAAGCTAACGAATGACAGATAGATATAAAACTTTGGGTACTATTTTAATTTAGTGTCTCCGCCCTCCCTGATACTGATAACCTGTCTGATAGTAAAAGTTACCTTAGGATTTTGAGTATCTGCTAAAAGTTTGACACTAACAGCCAACACATAATCTCCAGTAAATATTGACCGCTTCGCGCCCCATCTGAAATTATAAGTTTCAAATCTAAATATTTATCTATCTTTTTAGTGTCTTCTATATTTTCTAACTGCCTCTGTCTATCTGTCTAACTATATATCCAGTTAGTTGTCTATCTTCCTATCTGCTAAAAGTTTAACACTAACAGCTAACACATAATCTCCAGTGAATATTGACCGCTTCGCACCCCATCTGAAATTATGAGTTTCAATTATAATTCATCTATTCATTTATCTTTCAGGTTTTTTCATCAATCATTCAAACTTTTTTTATAAATCTTTCTATTTGTCTGGTTATCTTTCTTGTTAGCTATCTATATATCTATTATTTATCTTTCTATTTGTATTCTGTCTATCTACCCATCTATCAATTTAAAAATCTATCAATCTATCTATCCATCTATCTATTCATCCGTCCCTTACTCCATCTATGTAATATATATCTGATATCTCTACATATATTAATTTTCTGTCTATTTATCATCTATCTATTTATTTATCAATGTATCTATCCTTCTATCTATTTATTTATCTATCTATCTATCTTACTTGTCATTAACAGACTGGTATCCTCTTCTTGATTCTGCGTGGTCTATGACGTCATCGTGAACCTGAAAGATAAACAAAATTAATTAACTTGTACTAGTAGAGTAGCTACACTACTAAGAATACTATTTAAGGATATATCTAAATGGACGTACGGACTTTCTGGTAACGATTATAGAGTTGCTACACTTTCTAAATCCTACCTAACTATTTTAGGGATCATCATGCAAAGTATAAAATAGGACAATTCTAACATGTCTAATTTAACGAAAAGAGCTATCCGTTACGGACGGACCGACCCTTATTATACTAATTTCAATTTAATCAAAACACTGCCCATTTGGTTGGGCCAAATAATTATTTACAGGCTTATTTTAATGTACAATATAACAAATTCAAATTAAAAGACATATTACTGTTAGATGCAAAACAGTATTTTTACAACAAGGTAGTCCAAGGGGGGGGGGGGAGGGGATGGATGGAACAAATCCCCCCTTCCCAACAAATTTTGGGGACACATTGGATCACTGCCCCAAATAAAAAACTTAGCGACTTTTATTGTATTTTGATTGATTGGTAAATTACGTTGAGTGTCCAAACGTTTCAACAACTAATGTTAATCTACAGAAGTAGTACTTTTTGTGTATCATCATTGCGGATGCATATCAATTAATCGGCCATTGTCTTATCCCTTCCGATCTCTGATAATTCTATTGATTTAGATTTTATACTCTTTTAAATCTTAAATCTTGATATTATTATATTTTGCAGGGTTCGGAAGCCGCAGCCGCAGCCTCAGCCTCAGCCACCATCAGCCGCGCGGCTTACGAGAAGCCTCAAAATCAGCCGCGCGGCTTCCTCAGCCACCCAATAAGCCTCAGCCATAGTCGCAGCCGCGCGGCTTAAAGAAAACATAAGCCACTGTAAGCCTCAGCCGCATTCAGCCACTGTAAGCCTCAGCCACTGTAAGCCTCAGCCACAAAACTCCAATTCAGCCACATTAAGCCTCAGCCGCACTAAGCCTCATTCAGCCAACGCCCCTCTAAGCCTCAGCCGCAATCAGCCGCGCGGCTTATAGTTGGGGAAGCCTCAGCCACACTCAGCCGCGCGGCTGTTAATAATTTGAAGCCGCAGCCGCACTCAGCCGCGCGGCTTCAAGAAAGCCTCAGCCGCAGACGCAAAGTTATGATTATGCCGCAGCCGCAGCCGCGCGGCTTGATATTTGTAAGCCGCAGCCTCAGCCGCAGCTTAATTTATTAAATTCAGCCGCAGCTTTGACACAGCCGCGCGGCTGAGATATTGTAAGCCCCAGCCGCAGCCGCAGGTGCTAAATTAGTACAAGCCTCAGCCGTCAATTCAGCCGCGGGGCTTAATTTTCATTTAATTTTGTCTGTCTGAATCTTAAGATCTCAGCAACCACTGAACTGACAATGTTGTCCTTCTCAGGAATCCTTTTACTAAAGTAACAGGATGTCTGTGTGTCTGTGTATCTGTGTGTCTGTACTGAAGGATCTCTCTAACCGCTGAACCGATCGGGTTCTCCTTAACAGGGTAGCTTCTCATAGGTCCTGGGAAGGTTTATAACTATTTTTTGGGGGGTGGGACACCCCCAACCCCCCAAAAAAATTAAAAATCCCCCCCCTCAAAAAAAGAAAAATTTTTTTAAATTTTTTAAACTAAAATTAAAAATGAGGGGGGAGGCCCCCCCCCCCTAAAAAAAAAAATCCCCCCCCCCCAAAAAAAAATTTTTTCTTTACTTTTCTTTAAAAATTTAAAATAAGAAATTGGGTTATTAAATTTGACTCTCTCTCTTCCTCAAGTGCCCCCTAGAGGCCTCTAGGGGCGTAGCCGCTAGTTATATATATATTGACATTGGATGGTTTTGAGCTAATTTTGGGGTGGGGGTCAGACATTTCCATCGCCCAAAAATAATTTTTTTAAATGTTATACTTTTAAATTTTTTTATATTCTTTCATAAAAATTTTATCTTAAGTTTTTTTAAAATTACAACATAGAAACTACCATCTCGAACAACTACAAAAAGTTTGAACCTGTAATGTAAGAGCTCCAGAGTGGCGCAATCAGTTAGCGCACGGTTCTTCTACACTGTTATGCCGGGGTTATAAGTTCGAATTTCACCAGGAGCAATACGTTTTTGAACGTTGATACTTATGAATATTATTGAATACTATTTATAGGGTAACTGCCCTACTGACGTTTGCCTAATTTTATTGTTTTTAAAAGATACAAATTTTTCAGAATTTACTTAATATTCACTATGAATTTGTATTATCTTAAATTTTTTTTCTTGTACAAGTGGCCTATTTAGCTCAATGGTAGAGCACTCGTCTTGTAAACTAGGGACCGTGAGTTCAAACCTCACAGGGGGCAATCAATTTTTGTGATACTCAAGTTATATAGTAGCTTCTCTATTATTTTTCCGTTTAGGTACGCAATACTTGTTCTATATAATTAAGCTTCTCCTACTTAGATATTTCTTCAATTTTAAATGTATTTAATACTTTGTGGTTGATGAGAGACACTGAAAAAGTTATGCAAAAAAAAAGATTTATACATATTTCATTTTTCATAGTATTTTTAAATTAATGAAAATAATTAAATTAAGATTTGGGGAGGGGGGAGGGTGTGTGTGTGTGTTTATTTTGAACACAAATTATCCTAATATGTTTTCTAACAAAAAAAATTTAAACAGCGATGTATTTTACTTTTTAAAGTTGGTTGAAAAAAGGTCTGTAAAATGCAATAAATTGTCCTGTATAATATGCAAAAAAATCTACATAATCTTTATGTACTCGATAGATTGAAATAGTTAAATGATTATCATATATCATCCGATTTTGTTTATTTTACAAAGATGCTTACTAAAATTGATTTTATTTTCGAAACTGCAATTATTATAAAAAAATGTTTCTTTATCTTTATCATTATGTTATACAATTTCTGAATTTATAAGCAATACATGAATCGATATATTATTACTTTGATGTTGTCCATATTTTCATGTACTCTGATAAAGAAATAATCTCAGCTGGCTAAAATAACAATAACCCCCATACACCCCCTTTAATCCATCTCTCCCCTCTTATGGGATATATAAATGAACTGGCCAATAAATGAGGTCCATAATTTTATTAACAAATTTTCTTTTTTTTAATATATCCACATATTCTATTATATAAAGTGGTAATGTGAAGCTTCTTATTGATCCAGGGAAAGTTTATAATTTTTTTGGGGAAATGTATCTTTTCCCTCCCAAAAAAAGATGTCCCTCAAAATAAATTATTTTTGCTTCCCTTAAGTATTCCTAGAGGTTTTAGGGGCGCAGCCACTAGTATCCTTTAACCATTAACTCATTACATATTAAAACAGGTTTTAAAAGTATGTACATAAGAGTTATACCTATGAAATTTAGCACCCAATAATTTATTAAATTGTTATTTTTTTTTAGACCTAAATTTTTCTTCAAAATTTCTGTCACCTTTGGTCTAGTGGTTAGTGTGGCAGTCGTGTGTTGAAAAGGTTCTTGGTTCAATTCCACCAAGAATTGAATGTGATTAAAGTTTTTATTCTGCTATGGACATTGGGACAATGGACAATAATTTTTGTTTCCTCTCATTTATATTTAGTTATTTTCCTCTCAAGTTGAAAAAAAATTTTAAAAGGAGGGTGGATATAATGTGTAAAAAAAGATTAGAGGAGATTTGTTCTAGGTAAACTTACTTTATTTGTAATATTATTAACTAAATTTTAATATAAAATTGCTTTACACCTATGTTCTAAGGGTTAGTGAACCATAATGTGTAAGAAAGGTTTTCTGTTCAATTCCACCAAGAATTACATATGATTATTTCTAAAACCTTGTATAAAGTATGGAGAGTTATTTTGTCTGTAGATTAAGAATTCGATAACTACTGAACTAATGAAAACTTTTTAAATTGCCTTTTCCAAGTTTTTGAATTTTTTAAAAAACTAAAATTAAAACTGGTGGGTGCTCAACCAAACTCCCCCCTATTTTCCCATAAAAAAAATAATAAAAGTCACCCTTCATCCCCCCAAATTTTTTCTTCTTCTGGGATTCGAACCCGGATGATAGATGGTTCAAAGCTGTTACCGTACCAAAAAGCTATCAGAGCTCCAATATTTCAAAATGAAAATTTGTCTTATTTTTAGATCATTAAGTATTATGATGTCTGTTTGTTTGTCTGTCTATATGTTTGTACTACAGGATCTCGCTAACTACTAAACCGATATGGTGCTCCTATTCAGGGTAGTTTCTTATAGGTACTGGGAAGGTTTACAACTATTTTGGGGGAGGGTACCATCACACTACCAGAAAAAAATTGCCTTAGAAAAAAAATTAAACATCACCCCAAAATTAAAAATGGGATTTACTCGCCCTGGCCCTCCCCACCCAATAAAAATCACCCTACCCCCCAAAAAATTATTTTAATTCAGTTCTTCTTTTTCCAGTACCTATTGTTTAGTATTTTTTGTAATAACTTCATAATTACATTGTCATTAAGATTATGTGACATAAAAAGTTAGTCATAAAAATTATACCCATGAATTATTGTAATAAAAAGCATTTTTGTAAAAAAAACATTTTTCATAAGAGGTAAGTTTTTATGACAAATACATTTATTGCAAGTGTACATATGATAAGCATTTTAAAGATGATTATTTTTAAGACAAATTTAACCTGCGTACCATGGCTCAACATGTAGCGCATCTGCTTGTCATCATGGAGGTAATAGGTTCGAATCTTGGCCAGACACTGCGTGAAAACTGAAGACGTTAAATGGTTCCTACTGCAGCTATGCCAGGTATGCAACATGTAAAGTTAGAGTATGAGGATTTCCTTGGCTCGTAAACAGGCGTAACTCATTACCATAGGACTTTCTGGCAGGTAGTTGGTTGCTGGATAGATGTCACTTAAATTGGAAAGAATTGGTTCCCCTTAATTATCCAAGGTTCAACAAGAAGCGCATCTGCTTGTCATCAGGGAGGTAATAGGTTCGAATCTCGGCCAGACACTGCGTTATAACTGAAGACATTAAATGGTTCCTACTGCTGCTATGGCAGGTGTGCAACATGTAAAGTTGGAGTAGGAGGATTTCCTTGGCTCATAAACAGGCATAACTCATTACCATAAAACTTTCAGGCAGGTAGTTCAATAAAAAAAAGTTGGTTGCTGGATAGATGTTACTTAAACTAATACAGAAAAGGAAAGAATTGGTTCCCCAAGGTTCAACAAGTAGCGCATCTGCTTGTCATCAGGGATGTAATAGGTTTAAATCTCGCGCAGACACTGCGTTATAACTGAAGACATTAAATGGTTCCTAGGTGCTAGGTGTGCAACATGAACAGGCGCAAAGGAAAGATATAATTCCCCTTAGTTATCCAGGGTTGTTGGACCTTGAGTTAATGTCATAGAAACCCTCGACCGTGGCTCAACATGTAGCGCATCGGCTCGTCGTCTGGGAGTTGATAGGCTTTGTACTGCATCATAACTAAAGATGTTGAAATAAAATCCTACTGCTAAAAATCTTGTATAAAACTTTGGGTACCAGTATAAAACTTTGGGTATCAGAATAAATTTTTGTCTATTAGTATAAAACTTTGGGTACCAGTATAAAACTTTGGGTACCAGAATAAATTTTTGGCTATTAGTATAAAATTTTGGGTACCAGTATAAAACTTTGGGTACCAGTATAAAACTTTGGGTACCAATATAAAATTTGGGTACCAGTATAAAACTTTGGGTACTCGTATAAAACTTAAGGTACCAGTATAAAACTTTGGGTACCAATATTAAAACAAAATTTTAGGTATTAGTATAAAATTTTGGGTACCAGTATAAAACTTTGGGTACCAGTATAAAACTTTGGGTACCAGTATAAAACTTTGGGTACCAGTATAAAATTTGGGTACCAGTATAAAATTTGGGTAACTGTATAAAACTTTGGGTACCAGTATAAAACTTTGGGTACCAGTATAAAATTTGGGTACCTGTATAAAACTTTGGGTACCAGTAAAAAACTTTGGGTACCAGTATAAATTTTTAGTACCAGTATAAAACTTTTGGTACCAGTTTAAGACTTTGGGTACCAGTATAAAACTTTGGGTACCAGTATAAAACTTTGGGTTCTATTATAAAACTTTGGGTACCAGTAAAAAACTTTGGGTACCAGTAAATTTTTAGTACCAGTATAAAACTTTGGGTACCAGTTTAAAACTTTGGGTACCAGTATAAAACTTTGGGTACCAGTATAAAACTTTGGGTTCTAGTATAAAACTTTTGGTACAAGAATAAAACTTTGGGTACCAGAATAAAATTTTAGTACTAGTCTAAAACTTTGGGTACCTGTATAAAAACTTTGGGTACCAGTATAAAACTTTGAGTACTAGTATAAAACTTTGGGTACTAGAATAAAACTTTGGATACCAGAATAAAATTTGAGTACTAGTATATAATTTTGGGTACTAGTATAAAACTTTGGGTACCAGTATAAAACTTTGGGTACCAGTATAAAATTTTGGGTACCAGTATAAAACTTTGGGTACCAGTATAAAACTTTGGGTAACAGAATAAAACTTTGGGTACCAGTATAAAATTTTGGGTACCAGTATAAAACTTAAGGTACCAGTATAAAACTTTTGGTACCAATATTAAAACAAAATTTTAGGTATTAGTATAAAATTTTGGGTACCAGTATAAAACTTTGGGTACCAGTATAAAACTTTGGGTACCAGTATAAAACTTTGGGTACCAGAATAAATTTTTGGCTATTAGTATAAAATTTTGGGTACCAGTATAAAACTTTGGGTACCAGTATAAAACTTTGGGTACCAATATAAAATTTGGGTACCAGTATAAAACTTTGGGTACTCGTATAAAACTTAAGGTACCAGTATAAAACTTTGGGTACCAATATTAAAACAAAATTTTAGGTATTAGTATAAAATTTTGGGTACCAGTATAAAACTTTGGGTACCAGTATAAAACTTTGGGTACCAGTATAAAACTTTGGGTACCAGTATAAAATTTGGGTACCAGTATAAAATTTGGGTAACTGTATAAAACTTTGGGTTTTAGTCTAAAACTTTGGGTACCATTATAAAACTTTGGGTACCAGACTAAAACTTTTGGTACCAGTATAAAACTTTGAGTACCAGTATAAAACTTTGGGTACTAGAATAAAACTTTGGGTACCAAAATAAAATTTGAGTACTAGTATATAATTTTGGGTACCAGTATAAAACTTTGGGTACTAGAATAAAACTTTGGGTACCAGAATAAACTTTGGGTACTAGTATAAAACTTTGGGTACCAGTATAAAATTTGGGTACTAATTCTGAATCAAACATTTGAAAAAATCCTGCTGTCCTCCCCCCTCTTCCCTCCACTCTTATTCTCACAACCCCTAACCACCCTCAACTCTCCAAAAAATGTGCTAGAATGCATTTAAAAAATCCAATTTAGCCGAAGCCTCAGCTGCAAAGCTTATTTTATAATCAGCCATAAGATCAGCCGCAAGGCTTAATATTGTATTCAGCCGCAGCCGCATTCAGCTGCGCGGCTGAATTTAATTCAGCCACAGCCTCAGCCGAACGGCTTTCAGTAAGCCGCAGCCTCAGAATCAGCCGCGAGGCTTAATTATGTTATCAGCCACTCTCAGCCTCAGCCTCACTCAGCCGCGCGGCTTAATTTTCCAATCAGCCACTGTAAGCCGCAGCCGCTATGAGCCGTGCGGCTTTTAGTAAGCCGCAGCCTCAGCCACAAATCCTTCAGCCACTGTAAGCCTCAGCCACCCTCAGCCACTGTAAGCCTCAGCCGCTCGAAGCCTCAGCCACAAAATTCCAATTCAGCCACTGTAAGCCTCAGCCACCCAAATTCTTATTAAGCCTCAGCCGCATTCAGCCGCAGCCACTCTCAGCCGCACTAAGCCTCAGCCACTCTCAGCCTCAGCCACTTCCATAACTTTAAGCAGCCGCAGCCACAGCCGCAGCCGCAAATTAGGATTCAGCCGCAGCCGCAGCCGCGCGGCTGATAGCGCGGCTTCCGAACCCTGATATTTTGAGTGTGTTGTTTTAATGATATAATATTATGATGAGACATTTTTATTAGAAATTTGTACACTTTTTTAGGTTTTAGTACACTTTCAGTTTTGTTAACATCACATTTTATATACAGATATCATAAAACAAGAATAAAAATGTTCAAAAAAATGGTATTTTTTTTCTTATACCAGCGCGGCGGTTGCGTCCCTAGCAAATAGGGGCTTTATATTCAAAGTTGTAAAAGTAAGCAAAAATAGCCTAAAAAGCTTCCATAAAAAGGAGAACTCAATCAGTTTAATAGGTAATGAAATCTTAAGCTTTACAAAAAAAACCTTACTACTTTATAAAGTCAGCCAAGCGTGAGCTACTTGACTAAACGAAATTTGTTGCTTATTAATTTTTAAAATACTAATTTAAATTTTAACAATCTCTGTAAAAATATATTTGCGAAAAAATTATCTTTAAAGTAGTTGCGCTATTAATAACTATTAAGGAAAAGAAAAGAATGACAACTGCATAAAATTTCTTTTCAAAGCATTACATCTCGAAACTTTTTTTTGGTAATTTTAAAGGAAATAAGCAACTTCATTAGGTTACAGACAATTTTTTCTTCTAGAAACCAAGACATAGCCGCCTAATACTAATGTATTTCTTAACATTCATAATATTCAGCCATGCGGCAAACAGAAGCCACCCAATAAGCCTAAGCCATAGCCATAGACGTCCAAGGGGGGGGGGGGTAATGGGGCGATTATCCCCCCCAAAATTTTTTTCATTTTACCCCCCCATTTAAAATTTACCCCTACCCTGGGGGTGCCGTAGGAGGGGGTATTTACCCCCCCAAACAATTTTGGGGGGGTAAATACCCCCCCAAAATAGAAAATCTCTAACAAAAAAAAATTTTTGCGCGCTTCGCGTAGGCACCCCCAAATTTTTTTTTCATTTTACCCCCCCCATTTAAAATTTACCCCTACCCTACGGGTGCCGTAGGCACCCCCAACCATTTAGGAGGGGGTAATAGAAAATCTCTAACAAAAAAAAATTTTTTCGCGCTTCGCGTAGGCACCCCCAAAATTTTTTTCATTTTACCCCCCCATTTAAAATTTACCCCTACCCTGGGGGTGCCGTAGGAGGGGGTATTTACCCCCCCAAACAATTTTGGGGTGGTAAATACCCCCCCAAAATAGAAAATCTCTAACAAAAAAAATTTTTGCGCGCTTCGCGTAGGCACCCCCAAAATTTTTTTCATTTTACCCCCCCCATTTAAAATTTACCCCTACCCTATGGGTGCCGTAGGCACCCCCAACCATTTAGGAGGGGGTATTTACCCCCCCCAAACAATTTTGGGGGGGTAAATACCCCCCCAAAATAGAAAATCTCTAACAAAAAAAATTTTTTGCGCGCTTCGCGCGCATTTTTAATACTAAATTTTTGATAAAATTTAAATTACCCCCCTCAAAAATTTTACCCCGGGGGTATATTTTGGGGGGGGTAAACAAATTTTACCCCTGCCAACAGATTTCAGGGGGGGTAATTACCCCCCCAAGCAAATTTTACCCCCGGGGTAAAAATTTTGGGAGGGGTAAAAAAATTTGCGGCGCGCCATTTTACCCCCCCCAAAACCGAATTACCCCCCCCCTTAAAAAAATTTTACCCCCCCCCCCAAAATAAAAAGCTTGGACGCCCCTGGCCATAGCCAACTTATACAATTAACAACTAGTCTCTGCAACCCGCAGTCAGTTATTTTGAGAAAAAAAACTGCAGTCGCAGAAAAATCATTTGCGCAGCTTTTACGAAGCTGCTGTCGCAACAATCCAGACTGCTTTCAAGAAGCTGAACAGCTTGAAATATGAATCAGACACTCTATGCCGCAACTACCCCCTACCGCAGGCATCCTAACCCAACCTTATTTGAACCTTTATGAAATAAACTTATAATTTTGTTTAGACATAAACCTTTATATATTCTGCTTATTCAGTTCTGGCACTCTACAAATGTTAATGTTTGTTTCTTCTACCTTTCAGGGCTTCGCTTTTATGGATGTTGTCATCCTTTAAATAAAGATACACGGTGTAAACCAAAACAACGTTAAAAATTATAAAATAAATCTATGAATCGCATTATTTCAATTTAATACTTGATTATCAAGCTCTTTATCAAAATATTAATTAAAAACATGATTATAAACAAAGAAAATGCGCTGAATATATGATCTTGCAAAATGGTTACAGGATATATGAGGATATATTGACAGCGGGAAATTTGTTGTCAATTTAGCCTGTTAATATGGACCTCATTTATTGGTCTGTTCGTTCATGCAGTAAGAGGGGAAAGGATGGAGTAAAATGGTTGGATGGGGGGGGGGGGTATCGTTATTTTAGCCAGCTTCGAGCATTACTTATCTAAGTACATGACAATCTGGTGCAACATCCAAGTAATAATGTATCGAATGCTAGCAAATAGTGACTTGGTGTAAATTAAACTGAAACAAAGCTATCATCATAAATCATTTTAAAAAGCCGCTGGCAAAAAAAGTTTTTTGAAATATGTGAGCTTATCTCAATATTCAAACCATTTCACAAAAGTTCATTCAGTTTTACAATTTGTTATTTTCAATTTTGCCAACGAAAAAGGAACTTAATGTCATTATGCGTAACACACTTTGATGTCTAACAGACTTACGTACAGTAAAACCAGGTATGGGGGAGGGAGGGGGTATTAGACTGAAAATTACAATGGTACCCAAAAATTTATAACTAAGTTACATTACTCAATGACTCAAAAACTTTTTTAATGTGTATGTTGGGGACTAATGCAGAAGGGGTACTTTTGTTTATAATCACTGAGAGGGTATATCAGTTTATCATTGATTGTCTTATCCCTTAAGATCCCTGAGTAACCCCAACTGCCAGGGATAAGACAATGGCAGATAAATTGATGCACATCCCCAATGATGATACACATAACATAATTATACCTTCTGTAGATTACAATTGGTGGTTGAAACGAATTGATACTCAACTAAATGAACTAACCAATCAAAATTTTGAGTCCCTAAAGTTGTTAAGCTAACGAATAAGAAAACTTTGGGTACTGGTGTAATAAACAGCGCAATGTCTCCTTCCTCCCTGCTCAACTGCACTGCTAAAAAATGGTTTAACTTGAACTCTGGCTGCATTGATCCAGCCCTAACCAGCAATCAAGAATATGCACCAGCAATAGAATGAAGGAATTGTCAAATTATTTAGATTCAGTAATGCTATGATTTGTCGAGAATTGTCTATTTTTGATGTTGTGGGTGGGGGGGGGGGGGGGCCCGGGGGGGGGATATAGAATACAAAAATATCGTCAATTTAGATCTCTAACATGGAACTCATTTATTAGTAAGTTCGTTCATCCAGTAGGAAGTGAGAGTATGAGGTAAAAGATTATGTGGGTTGACTTTATTTTAGCCCACTACGATTTTCACTTTATTATAGAACATAAAAATCTGATATAACATCCAATTAAATATATATCCATTATTATCAAAGCAATAAAAACATACATATACAATTTTCTAGACAGAAGCCAATTTAAAACTCCTTTATCCCCATATAAGTTGTTATAGTACGTAGCCTACGTATAGCCTAGCCCAATCCTAGCCAATGCGCAAAATTGCAATAATAAAATTCAACATGGTGTACAATCACCTACGCATATGTATGGAAATGCGTTTTTCCCAGGACATTTGGCTGTTAATTACACTAGTCTCCATTTTTTTTTTCTGATTCGTTGGCTAAAGAACTTTTGGGACTTTTGATTTGTTAATTTATTAAGCTAAGTGCCTAACGATTCAAACACTAATTGTAATCTACAGAAGGGTTAATTATGTGTATCATCATTGGGGATGTACACCAATTAATCGTCCATTGTCTTGTCTCTTTTGGTCCCCGGTTTCTACATAGTGGGGATTTCCTAAAAAGTGCCTGGCGAGCACTGCCCCCCCCCCCCCACTTATTATTTTTGAAAGAAACTAAAAAAGGGGTTGCCCTTACCTTGCTGGGCTACCCAATACCTGATATAACCTAACCGCTATGCGGATGTTATACTATGCAGGGAACAGCGGAAAATGTCATGTGTGACGTCATAAAAATACGCCTATTATCTCTCGCTTTTTATAGGGGTTTCCTTTCCCACTTTTCTCATCCTTCCTTTTTGGACATATTTTTATGACGTCACACATAACACTTTCCGCTGTCCCACTATGCAGATGTGATGAAACACCTACTATTGCAAGATACATCAAGGATATTATGTTTGTTTATTTATTTAAGCAAAAAGAAATACCAGTTTTGCCATGGTTCATTGCTTATCAATTGCTTATAACTTAAAAGTATTATTTCAGCTATTCAAACAGATTTAGCTAATGATAAATCTTTTAATATAGCGAAATTTCTCCAGAATGGATTATGCTAGTGTGTCTGTCTATATGCAGGGCTTCTCTAACATTTCATACAAAACACATTTTAAAAAAAATATCGTATCTGTTATGCTCTAAGAGTTAGGCTAAGGAGTGCCCCGTAGGGTTTAAGCCTCTTATGGAGGTTGTTATTATTACTCGTTGGCTTGGCTAAACGACTTTGGGGACTTTTGTTAAATTGGATTGGTTTATTTAATAAGCTGAGTGTCCAAACATTTTAACCACTAATTGTAATCTACAGAAAGGGTAATTTTGTGTATTATCATTTGGGATGTACATCCATTTATCGGCTATTGTCTTAGCCCTCTAGATCCCTGGTTAAAGAGGTATTACAATGGACGAAGAATCTATCGTTTCCCAATTCGTATGTGTAAAAATGAAACTTTATAAAATTGGAGGGGTAAAAGATTGATTTAATCATCATTGGGATCTACTGCAGTTCACGGTAAAACATTGCTGGTAACGAATATTGCCAAAAATCTATGAATTTTAAAGGCTGCTAGCTGCAAAACGGCTGAACGTACAGATCATGCCCGCACACTGTTTTAAGCAGCATAAGAAGGCCTAAAAATAATTTGGAATAGCCATAAATCAATAATGCATAATCATCTCGCAGTTCAGAGAATTGTGCAAAAAAGGCCTATTTTGCGCGTTTTTTCTTTAGTGAAGCTTTCCCTGTGCATCATTGGATCTTGGCTATTCCAGATTATTTGTAGGCCTTCTTATACCTTTTAAAATGGTGTGCGGGTATGATCTGTACGTTCAGCCGTTTGGCAGCTAGCAGCCTTTAAAATTCATAGATTTTTGGCAATATTCGTTACCAGCAATATTTTACCGTGAACTGCAGTAGATCCCACCATTGCCCTATCCCTCTTTCTGTTCACAATAAATCTTAAAATGCTGGACTACAATCGGACTTTGTCGTCCTTGTTTTTGGGTTGGTTTATTAAAACGACGCCTGTACGTACATAAAGACTAATATAAGGATTGCAAGATTTGCATCCAACACAGGATAGGTATGCCTAAAAATTATTATTCTAAAATAAAAGATTGTAAATAAATCAAGAAAAAATCGAATGAAAATATGTTTATAATCAAGGGCATGCGGGAATGATGTGTCAACATTAAATTTTAATTTGGGCCAACCCCCCCCCCCCCCAGGCAAAAAAATAGTTGCTGCACCTAAAATTTTATTTGAGGGGGTAATGGATTTATTTTAACTTAGATTTTACATCTTAATTTGTTTATCAAATAAAACTTGTAGCTTGCTAAAACAACGATCACTCCCATCCCCCCATTTACCACATCTTTTCCCCTCCTTCTGGATAAACGAACTAACCAATAAATTCCATATTAGCAACCTAAATTGACGACAAATTTTCCCCTGTCAATAAATCCACGTATTTTATAAATACATTTTATACAAAGCCCTTTTTCTCCAATATACTTATCAATTTTCATTGTGTTTTTGCTTGGATAAAACCAGAAAGTGCAATTTTAAACAATGCATACTGTATAAACCCTACGGGAAAATAATGGCGTCAATAGGAAGGGTTTTAGTAGGTAAGCAGGGATCTAAAGGGATAAGACAATAGCCGATAAATTGATTTACAACCCAAATAATGATACACAAAATTGCCCTTTATGTAGATTTAATTCAGTGGTTGAAACGTTAATTAAGTCAACGAATAAGAAAACGTAATTATCAAACTTTGGAGACTAGTGTATTAAACAGCTCATTGTCCGCTCTCTCCCTCTCCGCAAAAAAATTAGCATTTTTGTTTTTTCATTCGACAGTCCGAAAAACGCAAAAAAAATTAAACCTCCTTATTTCTAGACAGAAAATTGAATTGTCACATAAATCAATTTGTTATCAACAATAAACAATTATTTCCTTATTGTTTCTTATCAACATTGGGCTGTTTTTTAAACTAGTCCCCAAAGTTTTATAATAACGTTTTCTCATTCATTGGCTTAACAACTGTGGGGACTTTTATTGAATGTTGATTGGTTGGTTCATTAAGTTTAGTGTTCAAACGTTTTATCTTTTAATGGTAATCTAGACAATGTGTAATTTTTGTAAATCATCAATGGTGATGCACTTCAATTTATCGGCCATTGTCTTTTTCCTTTAGATCACTGGTTCCTCATTATTTCATTAAAATGGTTCACGAGGCCCTATTAAAATGGTTCTCTACTGCTTACTGTATAAGGTAGGAAAAGAGATAAAGCTTATGGCAAAAAAAAACATCCTAAATCCATTAGCATGATGTTAATATTCGAGTTACACAATAGAGGGGGAAGGGGTAAAATAACTCTATGTCACAAATCTGTAGACCCAATGCCGACTTTCAATAGGGTCTTTGAATATCAGCCAATAGTATCATAAATATTAATACATCCAAGTCGCTACAAAAGAGCAGACAGTAATTTGCTAGCAGACGAAAAAGGGTTAGGGAACAGAGGCCAGGTAGTTGTCTGGGTTATAAAATCTATACTGATTACATTTATTGTGTAAATAGTAAATATCAAAATAAAAGAAAATATGGCCAGAGATATAAAGGGAGAAGACAATGGCCGATAAATTGATGTACATCACCAATGATAATTAGTAGTGAAACGTTTGAACACTCAACTAACTTAAACAACCAATCAGAATTCACTAAAGTCCCTAAAGGCTAGTTTAATAAACAGCCCATTGTCCCCACTCTCTCTATAGTATGGCAGTTTTTCTCGCGATGAATTATCCTTTTTCCCTGACTAGGGTAAAAAAACTGGTATTCACATTGCATGTTCAAGAATGCAGAATGCAATCAAGGATAATTTTTCAGGTATCAAGGGATAGGACAATATGCATGAAATAAATCTGTGAGTGATTATAAAGAAGAAAGGAAGTAGATTAACTAATCAGCCAATGTCATTTTCCTCCATAAATATTTTTCTGTTTAAAGAAAATATTTAATAAATTTAAATTTTCAAACTTTCTAATTTACATATTCCTATATCCCAATATAAAACCATAGATACAGACACTGTAAATTATACATAAATGCAATTGTGTGCCTTCAAATCCGCAAAACATCTAGCTTATGCCATACTGTCTAAAGTCATCTGTTTAGACTAGTTATTTATCGCATCGTATTATAGACAGCTTTCCGCGGATAATAAAACGATAAATTAAAATATTAATTACGGTTTTGCGAGCCCCGAGGGTCCGAAGCCCCAGTCTAACAAAACTGGCATTGATATTGTGATTTTTATTTTACTATATACAGAAAATTGTCTATAATATGAATATACGAACCGGTTATAATGAAGCAAATATTAATTAGTTTTGAAGCCAAACTGTAACTATGGCACACTTAATGCAATTTCAAGCCATAAACTATGCCTAACATGTTCTTTAAAAAAAAGGCTCGGTAGCCGCGCATCAGCCAAACTTTAGCCACAGAGGCTTTCCCTTAAAGTATCTATCGAGCACTGTATCCCCCCTTATTCTAAAAAATAGGGGGGGGGGGTATTTGTTAATGCCTAACCCATGCGAAGGAGCTCTAACCCTATGGGGCCTATAACTGCGGTATCCTAACCCTGCGGGGCTAGACAGTACCAAACATAACCCTACGTAGCCTGACCTAACAAGCAAGCAAACGAAAAACTAAAAGTAATCATTTTCAATTAATTGCTCGACAAAAGCTTGATGTAAAAAATAAAAATCCTATCGTCCGTTGGTAGTCCGTCCTTTTAAAATTGGCGCGTTTTTTGCACGGCTGTCGAGTATTGCTATCATACGTAAATCATTGTTAATTACATTTTAAGAAAAAGATAAATTATAGGCATACCAATTTTCTTAGGCTTACAAAATACTAATTATCTATGAAAACTTTACTGTATTGTAGATATACAGACAATAAATTGATGTACATCCCAATTATGATGGGTAAAATAACCTTTTTTTTCTGTATTAAAATAACTGGTTGAAATATTTGGACACTGAAAGATTTAACCAACTGATCAAGATTTATTAAGGTACCCAAAGATTTTTGGCCAACATATGAGAGAACGTTTTCCTAAAAATTTGGGTACCATGTAATGTACTCCCTTCTAGTAAATAGTAATCTATCTATTTATCTATCTACCATGTAGTACAACAAAACCAAAAAACCACAAAGTAAAAATTTATCCTAAATGCTGTGGTTGCCTTTTAGCAATAAAAATATATTTACCATAACTATCTTTCTATTTCAATAGTTTTCTATCTATCTATTTATCTTTATTCTCATTTTGCTATTCATTTGATTATCAAATAACAGAACTTACTCTTTTAATCTATTTCGCTCTCTCTTCTATTTAATTTCAATTTCGTATAATTTTCAAAAAAATAGAATTTTGGGTGCTTTCCATCATAGTGCCTGATAATCCCCCCTTCCCCATGTTATTCATATATATTAAAAATATGGTTGTCCCTGAGAGGGGCCCTAATCCTGTTGGGCTGCCTAGTACCAAATATAACCTAACCTGACCTAAAGTAATAAACAAACAAACTAAAAAACCACCCTTCCCCATTTTTCAATCTATAATAAAAATAATAGGGGGAGGGGGGTTATTTGTCCTCAACACGGCTTTTAGGGATAAAGCCTAATTTTGTTACTAACGTGGTTTAATTGTTTGTTATCTAACAAATATAATTTGTACAGTATATTTCTATAATTTATTACTTCTTTAAAGTCATAAAATAAAACTGTAGTTTAAGTCCAGGGTTGCAAGTAAAGGCAAATTGAAGAAAATTGTTCTTTTTGTTTTTTTAGGGTGGCAAAATTATACAACAAAAAATCCCTCAAACTTTTAATTTTGTGTTAAAAAAATTGGAAAATATTTAAAATTTGCTCTACTCCCCTGGATGCCTCTAGGGGCTCTTGAGGGAACGTGGAATGGGTGGTTAATTCTACCCTTTAAATTTTTTTCTGGGTTGAGTTTTTTTTGAGAGGGTTCAGTAACCCTCTCCCCAATTAGTTATGGACCTTCCCTGACCTTCAAAAAGCTTTACTGTAAATGAAAACCAGATGGGTTCAGCGGTTATCGAGATGCTTCGGTATAGACAAACACTTTTTACTTTTAAGGATGTTAACTTTAGGTTGAGATTGATTGATTGATAAGCCTCCAGCAGGAATTGTCATCACAGTTCTTTTTTTCTGTTCAGTTCAAGTTATGCCCGTGTCGAGGTTGAGAAAATTCGCTGCCTGGATAGGCTGAGTCCATAGGGATAAAACAGTTAGGTTGGTACGATTTTGAGGGCAGTTGAACAAGTGGTTAGTAGTGTGGGTGTGTATTTTACAGTTGGGGCATTTGTCGTTGAGATTAAACCATTGCTTAGGGAAAGATTCTGATACTAGGCGCGAAGCTCCTCTACAATATGAAAATCCTTCTGACTTACCAGACTGGAAGTATGCCACATCTCCGAGACCATGCTGATTATTCGTTGCTTTCTCTCCAGCTCGGCATCTCCTTCAATCTGAAATATTTATTTTTGATGATTCAATGCGCAAAGAGTTTTCTAAAGGTCTTAGCTTTCTTTTATACCTCATTATTTTAATATTAGGTAATTTTATTTAAATATCTAATTAGTTTATTGGCTTTTTAACTTTACAAGTAGCTATTACCTTGAGTTTAGACATATCAATGTGCTTTTTAATGTTTAGAGGAGTAAAGTTCGAACCCTAGCAGAACATAAAATGTAATTGTTAAACATAATTTCATTGTTGAAGGCATTTTACATTAATATGTGTGTTTTATCCATTTAAATTTTTCCGTATTTTATTTCCTTTATCTTATTACTAGTGGCTACACCCATAGAGGCCTCTAGGGGCACGTAAATTTTTTTCGTTAATAGTTTTTTTCTCCGATTTCTCTTGAGAAGGTGGTTGTACCCTCAACCAAAATAGTTATAAACCTTCCCATGACCATGAGAAGCTACATTGTATAGGAGAACCATATCGGTCTAGCGCTTAGGGATACACCTTCAAATGAATTTTTTTTTCTTTTAATTCAATAACTTTCCAGCATTTTATTTGATTTATGTTAAAGAATGAGGAATTAACGAGTAACAATACAGGTAAACTGAAACACTTACCCCTAGATGGCAATTGACAGCACCAGCCATAGTTCCGGTCAGCCTGGGTCGGATAAATTTACCCTCGCCATTAAAGTAATACACAGACATCTCGTTCAACAGGGTATCACTGAAATAAAAATCAACAATTAATAGGAATATGTTAAACAAGTACTATTATGCAGGGATCTAAAGGGATAAGACATCTGCTGATAAATTGGTGTACATTCCCAATAATGATACAAAAAGTTACCCATTTTGTAGATTAAAATTAGTGGTTGTAACGTTTGGACACTTATCTTAATAAACCGACGAATCCAAATTCAATAAAAATCCCCAAAGTTGCTGAACCAACGAATAAGAAAACGTAATAAATATTGTAATAAACAGCCCACTGCCCCCACCTCTCTGAGAATTATGCTATCGTAGGAATAACAATATTACAGCATTCAAGCTTCATTTAGGTCCTGAGCAGGTTTTTATCAATTTTGTGGGAGAGTAACTAAATTATCTTGTATGAAAAAGCTTCTAAAAAACCTCAACCCTCTACACTTTTAAATTTTAGGTGATTTTACACATGACATAACTAAGAGAATACAAACATCATGTAATTGTTTAAAAATCTCCTAAATATATATTACCTTCTTTTAAGAGAATGATGGATATCCGAGACAAGATTTTCCATCACGTTCAGGCGTTTCGGGGCTGGGTCACTAGAAATAGATTATACTTGGTACATTCTTATAATAAAGTAACAGAATGTTCATCTGTCTGTCTGCGTGTATCAGCAGTTTAATAACTCGGTAATGTTTCTATTTTAATATTGATTAAAGTAGAAATTAAATAGAATAGAAATAGATTAATTGGGGAGGGTACCGCCACTATTGCTAGTACGCTATCACAACAAATTTTGGGAATAGTCCCTTTCGTAACATCGCCCCATAAGGGGCGATTCGTCGTATTTTTAAAATGGCTTATTATAGAACCCAGTAAAAGTGTCTGACTATGACGCCAGAAAAAATTAACAATCAACCAATGAGAGACCGCTATATATTTTACCATTTGTCAATTACAGTGAATACTGGCTTCTCATTGGCTAATTGTTATTTTTTTCTGACGTCATAGTTCGACACTTTTACGAGGTTCCTTATTATAGGTTAGGTTAGGTTATATTGGGTTAAGTGATTGCCCAAAAGGGTTAGGTAATTGGCCCCGCAGGGTTAGAGCCCCCCGCAAGGGCTAGAAATAGGAGAAAAGTTACTGTGAAAAATACAAAGAATCGCCCCATAAGGTGCGATGTTACGAAAGGGACTATACCCCAAATTTTCCACCTGTAAAATGATAAATATTAGGATGAACTAATTCAATTTCGACTATATATTATACAATAAGTTTTAATTTTGACTGACGTCTAAAAAAAGCATAACATATTTTCTCGTATTCATTCGAATCCGGTGGATAGGAACCGGTTCTCATCCATACGAAAAAACTATGTCTAGCATCGTATTATATCCAGCTTTCTACGAATATAGAAATGTACAATCATAAGATTAAAACCAGTTTATAATACGATGCGAGAAATAACTATTCTTAATTATTAATTTTAGGTAATATAACAATTTATACCTGTTAAAGGCCAAGTTATGATGTACATTTCTTCTTTGCTCTGAAAAAATATATTGTTATTTGTCGTCTTACTAAAGCTTTGAATTAAATATCTTAGCCAAGAAATATTTATTTTCAACTAACAATTTGAACCTTTATAATTTAAATTATTAATATAATAAGTGGTGCTTTATGATTTTTTATAAACAAAAAAATTGGCATTTACCCTCAAAACACCTATTGAGCACAGGACTCCTTACCCCTATATTTTGAAAAACGAGTGGGTTAGTTTTTGTTTTCTTTTATTTGTTAACTAAGTCTAGGTTAGGTTATGTTATGTAAAGGATAGTTCCGCAAGGCAATTGTGCCACAGATATAAGCCCCGGCCCCGCAGGGATTGAATCCCCAAGACATTTTTTTCTTAAATTTTTTTTTCTTTTAAAAAATAAAAAGTGGAGGGTCGACTTCCTCTACCTTTACTAAATCACACCTAGAGTCCCCTAGAAGCTTAAAACTGTGTGACGATTGGACATAATCATACTTAATTTTATTTCTATACCTGGGGAAGATCCTTTTAGTGTTGACATACTCCTGGCGGCCATCCCATCCAAGTTCCAGGTACAGTTGCCTGCTCCAGACTTGGACACAATACTGCGGCCATTGCCAGCCAACAGCTTTTTGGTTGCAATTCTAAACGGACTAGAAGTCGCCATTTTTAAAGCATTTTCTGAAAAAAAAACATTGTTCATTTTAATGCATTGTATTATAGACAGATTTCCACGAATAGTAAAATGAAAAATCTGAATATTATTCAAGTTGTCTTGGCCCCTAGGCCGCCCAAGGCCTGAACCAAAAAACTAGTATTAATTTTAGGATTTTTATTTTATTATACATGGACAATTGTCTGTCAAAAGATACAATACATTATTTTCCAATATGGCTGAGAACCAGCTCTAATCCAGCGGATTATAATTGGTTTCGATGACACACTAGAAAAAAAAATTTATTTTGATTAGATGACAATTTTGTTGTCATTGTGATTTGAGGAAAACGAAAAATGCAATTTAAGAATAGTAAACGTTGCGATAAAATTCTTAAAATTGCCAAAATCTTTAAACCGGTATATCGCAAGAATTTTTCTTCTATCCAAAACTTTTCTATTTATATATAAATATTGTCATCCAAAAAGAATGCTTTGATTGTAATCAATAAAGAAAACAAATACACAAAAATTTCACAGAAGTAAATATGACAATAGATTTTGGAAAAAGCGCCAAAATCATGAGGATTTGAGAACTACCCAAGATTTCTAGATCCACTTAAGTTTTCTATGAGAATACTGTAATAATGGATATTACGATAGGGAAAAAATGTTGTCAATATAGGTTGCTAATATGGACAACAATTATTGGTCAGATAAAAGAAGGGGAGGAGTTGGGTACTAGGGGGAGAATGGGGAGATCGTTATCTTAGCCAGCTACAAGTTTCACTAGAGTATATGATAATCTGGTGTAAGATCTAAGTAATAATAAATCCGTTACTGTAAACGGTTTAAAGAATTCTAAAATGATCTATAAAGTTCTTATAAGCTAATAACCTCCCCCTTTTTTCCTACTGCTAACATATATTACATAAATCAAAAGGGAGAGGACCATTAAATCGAATGAAATATTTTAGGAACAAAAGTATTGCTCAACTTAACACACTTACAATTGACAGAAATTAATCATCAATATCTTTGTTTCTTCATCGCATTGGAGAGTTTTGTATCATAAAAAAATATTTAGCATTTTGCAACAAATTATGTCTAAAAATTGGTTTTTGTATAGCATATGAGCATACTGTATTATGACAGGGATATAAAAATGGCTGATAAATTGATGTACATCCCCAAATGATGATACAAAAAAATACCCTTTCTTTAGATAACAATTAGTGATTATTACAATTGAACCACTCAATTTATTGAACCAATCAATCAAAACTTAATAAAAGTTCCCAAAGTTGTTAAGGTTGAGCCATGAATTAAAAAACATTTAGAGACTAGTACAATAAACACTAAACAGTCCATTGTCCACTCCCTCCCTGGTATCATGACAATGACTGTAGTTAGAGAAAATATATTTAGTGACTCTTCAGATCTTACAGTTTAATGTCTTTTTCATGGTGCCCCTACAAAAACACAAAATTCATGAAAAAATTGAAATATTTACTAATGTTGTAAAAAAGAAAGTTCTATATCAAGGAAATAAGGATAGTTTTAGACCCTCATGGAAAAAACCCTGTGCATGCCATTAAATACAAATTATACTCCAAATTTGTTACTAAAGGGGTAGTTTCAGGAAATGCATTTGAACTTAATTTAGTGAACTGCATATTTTTTGCCAGTTAATGGGTTAAACTATATTTATATGGCATATATTTGAAAGAATTTTATTTTTTTACTACGTAGTTTTGAAAATATCAAGACTTAAAAATCGTCTATTTGCGATATATGCAATTTAAAAAGATGATTTTCAAGTCTTGATATTTTACAAAGTAAGTGGTAGAAAATTTGAATTCTTTCAATTATATGCCATATAAATATAGTTTAACCCATTAACCAGGAAAAAAAATGCAATTCACTAAATTAAGTTCAAATGCATTTCGTGAAACTACCCCTTTAGTCTTAACGAAAATTAGTGGCTAAGAAAAACACTCTTTTCTTTTAAATCAAGATTACGGTTTTTTTCGTGGTCAAATGCAAAGTTTCAGATATTTGCAATGATTTCAAAATAGTTCTGCAAAAAATCTTAAAAGTGCAAAAGAAAAAGCCAGGCCAATCATCTAAAAAAATATATACAATTTAAAAGATGAAGCTTCCATTAAAACAAAGGTAAAGGACAAACGAACAATTAATCTTCGTCAGAACCTTATAAGCATAACATAATATTGTAGTTTGTTGTTCTAGAAACCAGTACTCCAAAAATCAGACATTTATATCATACAAACAGTAGTTGTCAATAAAGTTAAAAATCGTCATGTTTTAAATAGACGTACAAACTTCCTGGCAATAATTATAGAATTGTTAAGCTTTCAAATCCATACCTAACTGTTATAGGAATTATCATGCACAGTTTGAAATTGATAGGACAATTTTAACATGTATATGTAATTGAAAGAGCTAACTGTTATGGACAGACCGACCCTTATCATAAATGGTTTTTGTATTTTATTATCCTTGTTTTGAATTATGAAAAGTACATTTTTAATTTTTTGTTTGAAATCATCTATGTCAATAAATGTTTATTTCCCATTAGGAAGCATACTGTTAATTTGTGTAACTTTTTTAAAAGCGAAGCTTTTCTATAATTAGGGTCGGTCCGTCCGTCCGTCCGTAACGGATAGCTATTTTCGCTAATTTAGGCATGTTAGAATTATCCTATTGATTTCAAACTTTGCATGGTGATTCCTGTAGTAGTTAGGTACGATTTAGAAAGCGTAGCAACTCTATAATCATTACCAGAATGTCCGTACGTCCATTTTAAACATGTTGATTTTTTAAATTTTTTAACAAAAAATTTTTATGTGATCTAATAATCCGATTGATCTTATTTTTGGTATACTGATTCCTGGGACAATAAAGTGCAATATTATAAGCGAAGCAACTCTATAATCAAGTCCTAAAAATGTAAGTATGTCCATAAACATAATCAAGCAGTTTTTCAACAATTTTACTTACAATTTTGCTTCGACATTTATACATTTTTATTCTCATTATTCAGTTCTGACACTATACAAGTGTTAGTGTCCGTTTGTCCTAACGTTTCAGTGCTTCGCTTTTATGGATGTTGTCATCCTTGTTTTGACAAAGATGACTACAAAAAATGTGTTGCGATAAATCCTTTATTACTTGCAATTATTTATGAATGAAAATACTTGTGTATTTTATCATCCTTGTTTTTTTTATTATGAAAAGGGATTTTTTGTTACTTAGTATGAAATTATTCATGTGAACAAATGATTATTTCCCATTATGAAACATACTGTTAATACTGGTAATTTGTGTAACATTTTTAAAAGCGAAGCTTTTCTATAATTAGGGTCGGTCCGTCCGTACGTACGTACGTCCGAGATAGATAGCTTTTATTCGTTAATTTAGGCATGTTAGAATTGTCCTATAGATTTCAAACTTTGCATGATGATTCCTGTAGTAGTTGGGTACAATTTAGAAAGCGTAGCAACTCTATAATCATTACCAGAATGTCCGTACGTCCATTTTAAACATGTTGATTTTTCTACTTTTTTAACAACAAATTTTCAAGGGTTTTAATTATCCGTTTGATCTGATTTTTGGTATATTGATTCCTGGGACAACAAAGAACAATATTATAAGCGAAGCAACTCTATAATCAAGTCCAAAAATGTAAGTATGTCCATAAACATTATCCTGTTTTTAAGCAGTTTTTCAACAAATTTACCTACAATTTTGATTCGACATTTATACATTTATGTTCCGATTTTTCAGTTCAGAGTTAATGTTAATGTCCGTTTGTCCTACCGTTTCAGTGCTTCGCTTTTATGGATGTTGTCATCCTTGTTTTTAACATGGATGACAAAACAAAAACGTGATGTGAGAAATATAGGATGCTAGATAAAATATTAATATACTTAATACTTACCAATTTAAAAATAATATGACAATTTCTAAAAGAAGCATGTGTAAGATTGATTTTCTCATAAAAGTGATATTGCCATTGACCGTTTTTAATGACAAAAGAACAAAATTATAGCGAATTAATAAAATGCTTTGATTTTAACAACAAAACAGAACAACACTGCATGGTAACATCCAGAGAGAGGGACAACAAATCTGTAAAACAAAAAAAAATTTTACATAAGTAATGTCAAAACATCCACAAAAACGTCGGTCCTTCGGCCAAGTTAAGTTATTTAAAATCCTTTTAATTTATATCACTGATTATAAATATTTAAGATTATAAATTGCTAAAAGCACATGATTCTTTTATAAAGTTTTTGGTTTATAATTACATTTTGGCTAATTATTCTATAATTACAGTCAAAATTATTAATGGATGTTGAATTTACGTGAATATTAAGAGAGGGGGAAATTGAGTGCTAACATGGACATAATTTATTGGTCAGTTCGTTCAGTCATAAGGAGGGGAGAGGATGGTGTAAATGAGGGTTATGGGGTCGTTATCCTAGCCATCTACATTATAAGTTATCATTTTTCATAGTATGACTCCGCAATTAATGTATAAAAAACTTTTTTTAGATTACCTATCCCTGTCACTATAGCTACAACTGATTATCGCCAATGGCACAGTTTACGTTGAACTTTAGTTTCAAGGCCATAAAAATATTATGCATTCAAGTCAGCATAATATTTAAAAATTAGGAATCGGTATTTCGAAAATCAGATGAATGAGATAATTATATCATATAAAAGATTGCTGTAAAAAGTTAAAAACAACATGTTTTAAATGGACGTACAGACTTTCTGGTAGCGATTATAGAGTTACTACGCTTTCCAAATCTTACCTAACTGTTATAGGGATCTTCATGCAAAGTTTTAATTCGATAGGACAATTTTAACTTGTCTAAATTAAAGAAAAGAGCAAACCGAAGGACGGACCGACCCTAATCATAAAAAAGATTCATTATCTAAAAATGAGTTTAAGGCAAAGAAGATGTGAGAGTTTGTGCTGTTGTAATAATTTTGCATATTTGCAGAAGTGTGGGCGCACTTAAAAATATACAGTATTTTATAGTTACTACTATATGATGATAGAAATTGATAAATAGCAAATTCAAATTATCCAAGTAGTAAGATGTTTTTTTGTCTGTAGCGAAGGATCTCGCTAACTACTGAACTGGTAAGGTTCTCTTTTGCAGTGCAACTTCTCATAGGTTGTGGAAAGGGTTTATAGCTATTTTTGGGAAGGGTACCACAACTCCATCCAAAAAATCTTTCACTCTTTGGAACTAAAATAAAAGCCATCATCACCTTAAGTGCCCTAGAGGCCTCTAGTGGCACTTAAGGAGGGGAGGGTCGAATTTGATAACACATTTTATTATTTCAGATTTAAAAAAAAAGTAAAAAAATATTCTGGGGGGGAATTTTTTTTATTAGGGGCGATTTCTCTTGGGAGGGTGGTGGTATCCTCCCCCAAAATATTTATATATCTTCCCGGGTCCTAGGAGAAGCTACCCTGTTAAGGAGAACCCAATCGGTTCAGCGGTTAGCAAGATCATTCGGTACAAACAGACAGACATACAGACAAACACACATACTGTTACTTTATTATAAGGATGGTAGAAAATACGGAAAAGACCAACAGAATGTTGACGAATATATCACTTATGAATGTGCTTTTCAGGTAGTCTTAACATAGGTTTTTAGTGTTTTAAATATCTAGTTTTTATGTATAGGGCCGAGGGGGGGGGGGGGGGGGGTGACCTCTAGAAACCTATTATGTGAATATGGTACTATAATTAATAGCTTGTAATTTGTTTATTTAGTAATATTTTTTTGATTCATAGTGTTATCAAATACTAAATTAAGCTTTAAATATGTTTGTTGTTTTGTTTAATACGCATGTAACGCTTCGATGCTACTAACATCAATAATGAATTTATTATTATTTGGATCTTACATCAGATTTTCATTTTCTCTAATAAAGTGAACCTTGTAGTGGGCTAAAATAACGATCACCCCCCATCCCTTTACCCCACCCCTATCCTCTTACTGGATGAACGGCCCGACCAATAAATGACAGGGGACAATTTTGTTTCCTGTCCTAATATCCACGTATATACTACATTCATTCAATTAATATTATTATCTGTTACATCAATATACGGAGATGTGTCAGTTGGTTGATACGTAATGCATATATTAAGCACTTGTCGCGTTATTTTAATGACTTCTTAGTCAAACACACAAATAGAAAATATATGTAAAGTATTAAGGTTTTTTTATTTGAATCTTAAGAGCTCTATAGCTACTGAACCGATGGAGTTCTCATTTTAGGTTAGCTTCAGCTCCTGTGATGTTTTTAAACTATTTTTTTCTGGCCCATCTTTGTCTCTCCGATTACCCAGAACCCAGAGGCTAGGGGCGTATCCGCCAATTAAATTTATAATGTATTAATTAAAAATATTTAAATATTATTTAGATTCAAAGCATGAAATGAGAGCAAAACAATGCATAGAAAGGCAGCGTAGACACTCATAGATCAAAGGGATAAGACAATTTCCGATAAATTGATACACAAAATTACCCCTCTGTAGATTACAATAAGTGGGTGAAACGTTTAGACAACCAACTAAATGAACCAACCAATCAAAATTCAACAAAAGTCCCAAAAGTTGTTAACATGTTATTATAAAAACTTTGGGGACTAGTGTAATAAACAGTCCAATGTCCCCTCCCTCCCTAGTAGAGAATATGTTCCATGTTGTGTTACAGTCGGACATAAGCTTATGTTATGCTGTAGCTGTGCTACTAGAATTGAGTTTTTGAACATAAATTATCAAAATTATAGTTTCAGAACTAAAATTAATTTTGAATTATTGTTTAGCTTCAAAGATTTATCTATCTACCTATATAAAATTATCACAAAAACGCCAAATATGTTTATGCTTAAATGTTTTTCCTGTATGGCAACGAAATCGAATAATATCCGCTTAATTAGAACCGGTTATCAGCCTTACGGAAAAATCATGTATAGCATCGTATTATAGATATTTTTCTACACATACTAAAATAAAAATCACAAATCAATACCAGTTTTGTCAACCTGGGGCTTTTAGCCCCTCGTGGCTAACAAACTGGTTTTAATCTTAAAGATTTCTATTTTAATATCCATGGAAAGCTGTATATAAAACGATGAGATAAATAAAAATTCAAATCTTATTTTATTCGGTCATTTCTTAAAACACAATTTTAGCAACACAATTAAAAGCTAATTTTTTTTATAGAACCATTATTTTATCTTTATAACTGTTAGATTAGGTATTTTAAACTGTAATTAAAGTTAAGTGCAATAGAGAGCTTTTCTTTATCACTATTATGCGGAAATAAACCAATATTTACAGAGTTAAAAAATATGCCTAAATATGAAAATTCTTAGGAATTTTCACTTGAATAGGACTAGTGATTTTTGAGATCTTACAGAACACATATACACAGGGAGGGAGGGGACATTAGGCTGTTCATTTCACTAGTCCCCAAAGTTTTATAACAACACTTTCTAATTCGTTGGCTTAACAACAGTGGGGACTTTTATTGAATTTTGATTGGTTGATTCATTAAGTCGTGTGCCCAAACGTTTTAACCACTAATAGTAATTTACAAAAAGAGGTATTTTGTGTCTCATCATTGGGGATATCAATTTATCGGACGTTGTTTTATCCCTTTAGATCCCGGCATATACAAAAACTAAATATAAAGCTAAACCTCTATAAATAGTAGCTTTATAAGACATAGTTTTAGAAAAAGCAGGAAGCTTTTAAAAACGTAATCTAATTCAGGGAACTAAAGGGATAAAGCAATAGCCGATAAATTAATGTACATTACCAATTATGATTTACAAAATTACACTTTCTGTAGATTGCTATTAGTGGTTGAAACGTATTGACATTCAACCTAATGATCCAACCAATCAAAATTTGATGAGATACCCAAAGTTGTTAAGACAACGTTAACGTTACTATAAAACTTTGGGGACTAGTTGTTATGTCCCCTCCATGAATGTAATTGCTTTTCCGTGTCCCCTTTAGTTAACTACCATATGTTATGTAACAGGTGCTCATACAAAACGTAATAAAAAAATTGTTGCACATTGATTAATTAACTTATTTCTATCGATGTTTACCGTAAACTTGTAATGAAATAAATCCTAAAACGGTCGTAAATGTTATTTATTTAATTTATATGTTATACGCCTCTAGGGGCACTTGGCAATTTTTATTATTGTTTCAAAAAAAGAAAAAATAGATATAAACCTTCTAAGAGAAGCTACATTATAAAGGAGAACCATACCAGTTCAGCGGTTAATGTGATCCTTCGGTACAGACAAACAGACAGACAGTAATCCAGTTACTTTTATGTAAGGATTATACATTGATTCAACTAAATATATCTGCAAACAACTTTTTCATTACCATATGTAAAAATAAAAAAAGTAATATAAACAATAACAACAATACCACAAAGACAGACATCATGTTACCTACTATTGAAAATAACATGTAATAGACTATTAGTAATAGTCCAGGATATATGTTAGAAAATTTGAATACCAAACAACAACAACAAAATCTACCCCTGGGATAAAAAACTGTACTGTATAAAAAAACATACTTTAAATTTAGAAGCTAAGCTACTCTATAACTAGAAGTATGTTACCTTTTTCTGAAAGATTATATGAATAAATTGCTTATAGTTTTATAAATGTAATGTCATAATAAAGGAACCCTGCAAGAAATACCCCGCTTTAACTGCTTAAAGCCTGCCATGAGTAGATAGACCCAATACCCAAAATTTGAAGCCTACAGCTTCAATAATAAAAAAGTTACAGACATTTTAAAATGATTCTTTTAGTACAATGAAAATTTTGAAAGATTTTCATTGTACTACAATTTCCTTTAGGTGGTACAATAAAAAAACTTCGACCATACTCCTTTTATTTTTAACAAAAATGCTATACAAATTATACAGGTACCCAAAGTTTTATAAGCTCACTCCCTCATTCATTGGTTACTTTAACTAATCTTGATTGGTTGGTTTAATCTACAGAAGAAATAATTTTGTTTATTTCCAACAGGAATGTACATGAAATTATCTTTCATTGTCATATAACTTAAGATCCCTACATGTAACTTTCGTGGATGTGAAATTTAAAAATCAGCTGATTTAATGGTCTGTTTGTCTTGGGGCGAGGGAGGGTGGGGGTGAACCATAAGTGAAAGTTACGCGCATATGTGACTATTTGAACGCATATACTAGGGTTAAGATAGAGAGGGAAAAGACAATAGTTTTAAAATAAATCTACACTTATTTTTTCTTCAATAATTTCAGTATAACAAAATAAAATACATACACATAATGATCAGGGAAAACATTAATTTATCATCCAATATCCCATCCCGGATTCCCTGAGAATTAAGGCAGGTAAAAATGTTATATGTTATTGGAAACACAAATTCTAAAATAATGTACAGTACACATTTGTATCAATCTATCTCTTTTTTCAGTATGGCTTTGAAACGAATTAACATCCGCTGGATTAGAACCGGTTCTAAGCTGTACTGAAAAATTATGTACAACATCGTATTACAGACATTTTCCATGAATATTAAAATAAATATCATAAAATTGATATTAGTTTTGTTAGTTTTTGTCGGCCCCACGGTGCTAACAGAAATGGTTTTAATTCTATATTTTAATTTTTTTATTTTAATATCCGTGGAAAGCTGTCTATAATACAAAGCAATAAAAAACTAATCTAATCAGTAATTTCAATCCTTTTTTAAAGCAATTTAAAACAAATGACTTTGCTTATTATATTATGTAATAATTGTAAAATTGTTTGTTTGTTTGTTTGTTTGTATGTCTGTTTGTCTGTTTGTCTGTCTGTCTGTCTGTCTCCTTTTTAAGGAAGCTTTATTTGGAAAGATAGATTAAATGATTAATTTCATAGTTATTCCAGTAGGCAAACCTTAATCTCTTAAGAATAATTATAGATTGATTTGTAAAATGCAAATTTTATGTGGGTTTAGTTTATTAATTTGGATCAAACCAATTTGGAAAAAAATAAGAAGTTCATCAATATTTTACGATAAATTTTTTTAGATAAAAAATTAAACGCCTACAAAAATTTTTACGGAAAATATTATTTTTGATAAACATTTTTTGTTGTGTATTTATTTGACTCAACAAAGCATTTAATGACTAAAAAAAGACAGTAATTTGACGGCCAATACTTAGTTATACATATTTTTTCTCATAATACCTCTTTCAAAACAGATATATGAGTTCTTAGCTTTCTAGGATGTTTCTAAGTAACAAAATGTCTCAAAAATCATCCATGTGACGTCATATAAATGAGGGAGATCAGATGAGAAGTGGGAAAGAAAACTCCTAAAAAGAGATAGATGATCCCTCATTTTTATGACGTCACATGGCTGATTTTTTGAGACACTTTGTCCCCCTACGTTTCTAAATGTCCTTATACCTAGACTACAAGTCCTCTACAATAAAAAGAAACCCTCCTCCTTTGTAAAATTTTGTTTCATTTAAATTACCTAATCAAAAGAATTAGAATAAAAACCATTTCATTAAAATATGCAACAAAATATAATGACTAAATAAAAAAAATTCTAAATATCATTTTGTTACCTCATTAAAAATAATTTTTTTTTATAGAATTAATTTTTATTATGGCCTCGAAACCGATTAATATCTGCAGGATTAGACTCGGTTCTCAGCCATACTGATAAATCACGTATAGCATCGCAATACAAACAATTTTCCAAGAAACTAAAATAAAAATCATAAGATTAAAACCAGTTTTGTTAGCCCCGAGGCCCAGGGTTATAAAACTGGTTTTAACCTCCAAATTTTTCATTTTAATGACCGCCGAAAGCTGCCTATAATAATATGCGATTACTAACTATTATTACATTATAACATCTTCAAACACTATACCTAATCATAAAAGCTTTTAATCTAAAAAAATCTTAAAAACCAAAAAAAATAAAAAAAGTTTAAATGAATATCTGAAGATAATATATCAATACACCTAATATATTAATTATATAATTATGAAACGTAAGTAGAAAATTAATTGGTCTTCTATAAAGAATTCAATATATAAACATTTCATGTTTTTCGATCTTTCACTAAAAGACACGCACTGTTAAAATAAACTAAAATACAGATAAATTATCAAGGATGTAACTTGAAAGACACTGGCCCCCACTATCATGATACGGTTGCGCTGGTCTCTGACTTACTAAACAACACCATGTACACATAAGCAGCGCAGCCACATTGAACCATATTGGTTTGCCACGCAAAACAGCAAATTTTATGTATGCTTTTTATAGCTAAAATTTAAATAACATACAATATATAAAAGGCCCTTAAATAATTAAAACACAAAACAATGATTAGAATAAAATATTGAAATTTAAATAGAATTGCTAATATCAAATTTTTGGCAATATTATGTAAACTCCGAGCTTTGCATGAATTTGGGGGCTACCAAGCAACTTGGTGGAGAGTACGGGATGGTTTCAGGCATATGCAGTTACCAACCCATAGGCCTAACATTATACCAATTTTTTTTGGTTAACACAAAATTGTTACAGGGGGATTTTTCAATGGATGAAAAATTAATAATTCTGATTCTCATGCATAAAAATGACGCCTATGAAGGTAGGTTCAGATTGGGCGAAGAAATAATAGTAGATTAATTAATCAAAAAAAAATAATATTTTTTCATTTAAAAGGGGGGGGGCGAAAGTGACACTTTTTGAAACCAAAACTAAGAGTCAACAAAGGAACTCAACTAAAAAAAGGGTTACAGGTCTGAGATTTTGCATGGCAGTTGCTTTATAGGGGTACAATATGGAACTGTGAAGAAACGGCGGCGAAACCGCCGAAAACCGCCGTTTCCCGCCGTAATTTTTGTTGCCTTTTCTCGGCGGTTTTCGGCGGTTGCGCCGCCGTTTCTTCACAGTTCCATATTGTACCCCTATAAAGCAACTGCCATGCAAAATGTCAGACCTGTAACTCTTTTTTTAGTTGAGTTCCTTTGACTTTTAGTTTTGGTTTCAAAAAGTGTCACTTTCGCCCCCCCCCTTATATGTTATACTATATATCTAAAATTTATTGTTATTTTGCAACTAAATATGTTGTAATCTTGTTATATGTTGTAATCTTGTTATTACTGCGCTACCTATGGTCCATAATTGATCTTGCTATGCGTTACCAAAGCCTAACCAGAAAATGGCAGTTTTACAGCTTGTTTGGCAACAAAACTGGCAGACAAGGTCAGAAAAGTGAGCACACAGTCACACTCAGGGATCTAAAGGGATAAGACAATGAAAATTAAATTGATGTACATCCCCAATGATGATACACAAAATTAACTCTTCCATAGATTATAATTAGTGGTTGAATCGTTTTGACACTCAATTAGATAAACCAATCAAATTCAATAAAGTCCCCAAAGTTGCAAAGCAAACAAATAAGAAAACATTATTATAAAACTTTGGGGACTAGTGTAATAAACAGCCCATTGTCCTCTCCCTCCCTGATAGTGACTGAACCAACAGCAGGACTCGAGAAGGCCATGCAACGCAAACTAAAATAATTTGTTTCGAGGATTTTTCAAACACAAAAATACAGTAAACTTTCGAATTAAACTAAAAAGACCCCAGCGCAGTGTGACGTAGCGACTTTTGAGACTTTAAACCCCCTGTTTTGAAACAAGCCCCAAATCTGCCTTAATAGTGCGTTTTTACTGAAACACACACACATGCATACTTTAAATAACAGAAATATGGAGAGAAAGAGAGAGAGAGAGAGAGAGAGAGAGAGAGAGAGAGAGAGAGAGAGAGAGAGAGAGAGAGAGAGAGAGAGAGAGAGAGAGAGCGAGAGAGAGAGAGAGAGAGAGAGAGAGAGAGAGAGAGAGAGAGAGAAGACATTAGGCGGTTTATTACACAAGTCCACGAAGTTTTATTATCACGTTTTCTTATTTGTTTGCTTAACAATTCTTAGATTTTAATTGGTTGGTTCATTAAGTGATGAACATTAATTTATCGGCCATTGTATTATCCCTTTAGATACCGGAAACTAACTAGTAGCGTAGCTTCTTTAATATTAGTGAACGTCCGTACAACCGTCTGCACGTAAGTGTACACTGGAAGGGAGGGACCGTGGGCTGTAATTTACATCAGTACCCTAAGTCATATATAACCACTAGGATATATAAGTTGGAAGGAATTTAATGTTAAGAGGGAGATTTAAAACCTGCATCAAATTTTAAGGATTTTTTATAAAATTCGTTTTTTTGTATAAATCTTTATCTAAAAGCGGAAATACAATTTAAGTTAATATATTTTGACAATTAGGATAGGTGGATTGGAAACTACCTGCGCTCTTATTGGTTGAATGATGTGCGACACGCTTCTTCAATCAGAGCGCAGATAATTTTCAATCCACCAATCACAGATGTCAAAATTAATTAACTTAAATTATATTTCCGCTTTTAGATAAAGAATTATACAAAAAAGAATTTTATAAAAAAAAATCCTTAAAATTTGATGCAGATTTCAAATCTCCCTCTAACATTAAATTTTTTTCCAACTTACATATCTTAATAACCACATTATCTTATTCGTTTTCTCAAAAGCCTTTTGGGAATTTACAATTGAATTTTGATTGGTTGGTTTCAAACTAGTAGTGTCTATACTTTCAACCATTAATCTGAATCCAGATAGGAGGTAATTTTGTTTGTCATCATTGAGGATGTATATCTATTTATCGTCCATTGTCTTATCCCTTAAGATCTCTGAGTGTACAACTATTTCGTATCAAAACATAGCATATCATATTTTTATTGTTTTTATCTCTAAACCACTTTAAAAGCGAAGCTTTCCTATAATTAGGGTCTGTCCGCCTGTAATTTCTCCGTACATAACAATAAGCTATTTAGTAAATTTAGGCATGTCAGAAATACAGTTAGGTACGATTTAGAAAGCGTAGCAACTCTGCAATCGTTACTAAGAAAGACCGTACGCCCTTTTAAAATATTTTTTCAATTAATCTGTTTTCTAGAATAATGATTGCTATTATAACAAGGTATAGTATTATAAGCGAAGCATCTCTTGAGTCATTGTTATGCTACTCGAATAAAGTTAAGGTTAAAATATATCGATTTCTAATTTTAATGTCTAATTGTCGCATTGTTTTATAGACAGCATTCCGCTGATATTAAAATGAATATGAAAGCCCAGGCTAACAAAACTTGTTTTAATTGTATGACTTTCATTTCAATATTCATATTATATTTCTATAATAAGATATACATGCTTTTTTAGTATGGCTGATAACAGGTTCTAAACAAGCGGATATTAATCGATTTTGAAGCCATACTGAAAACAAAACACTTATAGGATAAAATTTATACGTAATTAATCAAATCTTAACAAAAGCTTGGTACAAATTTTTCATCCCAAGGAGAGAAAGGACATTTGGCTGTTTATTTCACTAGTCCCCAAAGTCTCATAATAACGTTTTCTTATTCGTTAGCTTAACAACTTTGGGGACTTTCATTGAATTTGATAGGTTGTTCATTAAGTTATGTGTCCAAACGTTACACCCACTAATTGAAATCTACATAAGGGCTAATTTTGGATATCATCATTGGGGATGTACATCAATTTATCGACTACTGTCTTATCCCTTTTGATCCCTGATTTCATCCGCACACCACGTCACGGAGTCAAAAATCTTGTAGCGTGACAGTTGAAATAACAATAATAATATAGGAGGTGGTCGCACAAAATAACTAACATTGACAACATTTTTTTAGCAAGATATCAAAACAATATAATAAAGTAAAAGTGTGTCTATCTGTAACACAGGATCTCGCTAACCGCTAAACTTATATGGTTCTCCTTCACATGGTAACTTTTCCTAGGAAGGAATATAACCATTTTGGGGGAGGGTACCACCAATAGACTATATAAGTTTGAAGGAATTTTAATTAATGTAATAGATTTGAAATCTGCATAAAATTTTAAGGTTTTTTTTATAAAATTCGTTTTTTATATAATTCTTTATTTAAAGGCGCAAATACGATTTAAGTTAATTAATTTTGACATCTGTGATTGGTGGATTGAAAACTATCTGCGCTCTGATTGGAGAAGCTTAAGTGTCGTACATCATTCAACCAATTAGAGCGCGGGTAGGTTTCAATCTAGCTTTCCTATTGGTCAAAATAAATTAACTTAAATCGTATTTGCGCCGTTAAATAAAGAATTAAATAAAAAACGAATTTAATAAAAAACCCTTAAAATTTTATGCAGATTTCAAATCTATTATATTAATTAAAATTCCTTCAAACTTATATAGTTTAACCACCAACCTCTCAAGAGAAATAGCATAAACAAGGATGACAACATCCATAAAAGCGAAGCACTGAAACGGTAGGACAAACGGACATTAACACTTGTATAGTGTCTGAACTGAATAATCAGAATATAAAAGTATCGAGTCGAATCAAAATTGTAAGTAAATTTGTTGAAAAACTGCTTGATACAGGATAATGTTTTGGACATACTTACATTTTTAGGACTTGATTATAGAGTTGCTTTGCTTATACTATTGTTCTTTGTTGTCCCAGGAATCAATATACCAAAAATCAGATCAAACGGATAATTAGATCACATAAAAATTTGTTGTTAAAAAAGTAGAAAAATCAACATGTTTAAAATGGACATTCGGATATTCTGGTAATGATTATAGAGTTGCTACGCTTTCTAAATCGTACCTAACTACTACAGGAATCATCATGTAAAGTTTGAAATCGATAGGACAATTCGAACATGCCTAAATGAACGAATAAAAGCTATCTATCTCGGACGGACGTACGGACGGACCGACCCTAATTATAGAAAAGCTTCGCTTTTAAAAAGCAAAACTATCCCCATCTAGAGGCAAATTTTTATTTTGGAAAATTGCATGTTTAATAATTTATTCAAAACCTCTGTTGTTTTAATATCTTTCTGTAAAAGACTTCCTTTATTAAATTACTGCAAAAAGTCACAATAATTTAATTAATTTATAAAAAAATAGCGACTGCGTTCCTAGCATCGAGAGGCTCCAAATTTGAGCTGAAAAATTGCTTAAAATCATCCCGGGACCTATGTAAAGCTTCCCTTAAACGGAGATGACGATCAGTTCAGTAGTTATTGAAATCTTAAGCTTCAGACAAAAAAAAAACTAATTTATATTGTAGGATTGGTAGCTTATTAACAAAATCTAATAATATCATAAGTTATTAGTTAGCGAAATTATTAGCAGTTTTACAATAAAACCATAACAATATCATCATATAAAAGTTAAAATTTTGTAAAATCATCAAATTTAACTTTCACTGTACAAGTAAAAACATAAGGATATTTCATTTTCATAAGTTAATAAAAAACACAAAAATTAATAAAACAAATCACTAAAGTTTTAAAAGCTGTTGATCAACAAAATAACATCTTTGTACACTTCAGGCCAAATATATTTTTTCAAAAACTAAGGTTTTCATTCTCATTCGTCCTATAAACTTTTTCGACATTTTAAACATATTAACACTCGCACTACTTATAAATCACTAAAATATAGTAAACTGTAGTTTCTTTGTGTAAAATATCGAACTAATCACTACTTGACTGTGCAAAGGTTAGAAAACAACTGATGATATAATATACCATATCTATTATGTCGCCAGACTACACAACAACTTAATGGCCAATTTTATTAATTTACTTGTGAAAAAAAATTAAACATAGTTTATTTAATGTTAATATCTAATATACAGTGTGTTTTTTACAGTAAAGCTTTTCTATAATTGGGTCGGTTTTTTCGTTAATTTAGGCATATTAGAACTGTCCCATCTATTTCAAACTTTGCATGGTGATTCCTGTTGTAGTTAGGTACGATTTAGAAAGCGTAGCAACTCTATAATCTTTACCAGAATTTTCATTCGTCCATTTTAATATTTTGACAATAAATTTTTATATGATAAAATAATCTGATTGTGCAAAAAATGCGTACATTATAAAAATTAAAACTGCGCGGCTTGTGTTAAAAGTAGAAAAAATGTTTAGAATCGTCATAAACTCTAGCGATTTGTAGTTTCGGAGCTACGGTGAAAAATGTGAGAAAGATTAAAAATTTTGAAGTCAGTTGGAATATTCTACCATGTAGCTCCTAAACTATAAGTAGCACAGGAATGGTTCTTATATATTCAAAAACTAGAGTTTATGTCAATTGTATTGGTATGTATAATATTTTTCTATTATCAACACAAGCTGCGCAATTTGAATGTTAAAATGTATGCAATTTTCCACTTCCTTTACATTAGTCATGGTCTGTTAATCTTCAAAACTATGGCACTTTGAAAAAAAAGTTTTTAAGTCATTATATATTAGGCAGCGTCAATCATAGGCCTACATATTCCATCTGGCAATACTTTTTTTGTCATGCGATTGAGAATCATTTATAATATTCAAATATGTTTCGCTACTTATGGATAATGTAATCTATGTTTTTTTACCTTTTAAAATAAGAATACAATGATCCTAAAGATTTAACCTATTGACACCTAAAATAAACTTTATACATAAGCCTTTTCATGGCTCAAAAATGTTGTACTTTTTAAAGCGAAGAAAATACTATCTAAAAGTAGCGAAGTAACAAGAAGATGAAAACATTTATTTTATTTATGATTAAAAAAAGAAATTAGGTGGGAGATTTTTTTTGGGGGCTGGTAATTTTTTCTAGGTTCAATTTCTCTTGGGAAATTCCCAGGACCTATAAGAAGCTACCCTGTAAAGGAGAGCATATCGGTGCAGCGATTAGTGAGATCCTTCTGTAGAGACAGTCAACATCCTGTTACTTTATTATAAGGACAAGCGGCCGTACCCATAGCATCTAGGGGCTCTATCAAAGCGATATGGAAGGGTAGAAAATAGTCTAAAACTATCTCAGGACCTATAGCAAGCTTCACTGTAAGGGAGAACCAAATCGGTTCTGCGGTTAGCTACAGACAAAAAAATCTTACTGCTTTATATAATACTAGAGGCTTCGCCCCTAGCCTCTAAGGGCTGTGCCCCAAGAGGTGATAAAATTTTTTTTTGGCGAAATGCGTAAAAGGACCAAGGAAATCTTCTACAAAAAAAAATGGGGGGGGATTGCTTGTTTTTTGTGGGGTTGGGTGTGTCCCACCCCCCAAGAAAATGGCCTAAAACCACCACAGGACAAGTAGGTATATTCCCTGAAGAGTAGAATCCGATTGGTTCAGTGGTTACCGAGATCTTAAGGGACGGACAGACAGACAGACGGACGGACAGACAGATAGACAGACAGACAGACAGACAGACAGACATCATTCTACTTTGTATTATAGATATACTAGGATATAACCAGCAAATAATGAAATATTTTATTTAAAAATTTGTTAATGTTATAATAAGGTACATTACATATTTATAAGTACATTAAGTCAACATTTTTATTAATGTATAAAAAAGAAAATCGCAATAAAAGTTTGGGTTATTTGGCAAGCCAAAGCCTTGCAAGGCAATGAAACTTCTTATTATGATAATGAAGCCTCTTACAATCAATTTAAAAACAAATCATAATTGGAAATACACATATTTGAAATGCAAAGATTGAATTTATTGTGACAGTGGAAAGTCTCATGTGTGACATCATAAAAATACGTCTATTATCTATCTCTTTTTTAGGGGTTTCCGTTCCCACTTCTCCTCGCATCCTTCCCTTTTAGACGCATCTTTATGTCGTCACACATGTCACTTTCCGCTCTCCCATTACATTTTTTACTAAATAAAACATTTTGATTAAATATGATGATTATTATATTGGGACTCGGTTTTCTTTCGCCCATTTTCTCATTGTCTTTATTATCATCTCAGCCTAGAAAAAAAACAAGAATGACAACATCCAAATCCATATGTAACAAATCACAACAATGGATGTCGAATATACGTGGATATTATGACAGGGGAAAAATTGTCGTCAATTTAGGTTGCATTTCACCTGTCATATATTAGTTATTGTTAGTTCATACAAGTAGGAGGGAAAATGAACCCAGTAATAGTGTCGGACTGATTATGACGTAACAAAAAAATAGCCAATGAGAGGCCACTATAAATTTTACCATTGGTCAATAATGTTCTCTCATTGGCTAATTTTTTAACGTCAAAATCAGTCCGACACTTTTACTAGGTTCAGGGAAAATGATAGGGTAGAGGGGGGGGGGTGAGTATGATCGTTATTTTAGCCCACTACAAGTTCTACTTAGAGTATATGATAATCTAAGGTGAATTCTTAAAAAACTTTTGCCCCACTAAAATCAGTGAGGCAAACTAATAAATTAGAGGGGATAATTCTGCCTCTCTAAAATTTTAGTGTGGCAAAAGTTTACTCTAGTGTAAGATCCAAGTAATAATACATCCAATTGCACAAAAATTACCGGCTGACAAACCGACAAAGTGAGTTATAGAGAAGATGTTCAATCATTATAAAAAAGAAATGAAGAAAAAGAAAGAAAAAAATATACTAAAAATCACGAAACCTCTAGATTTTGTAGCACAATAAATGTAAAGTTGGGTCTTTGCCTAAAAGGGAAAGTAACATTTAGCTCTTACTCCCTCTATTCTTTTACTTTAAATGTAACACGACAGACAGACGAAACATTTATATATTTATTATAGTGCCTAATAAAAAATGACATCATACAATGCAAATTACCAATGATACAGTAAACATTGTAATTTTCCAATGGTAAATTGTATTCTCACCTATCATTGGTCATTTGTATCGTAAGACGTTATATTTATTATGCACTACACGCTGTTTCTTACAGCAATTTTTTAATTCTAAGTCAAATTTGAGAGTTTTGTCGCAAATTTATGTAACCATCTAACATTAGCGACACAGACAGACAAAAGAACGGACACAAAAACTTGTAGAGTATCTTCGCTACTATAAAACCTGAGGATTCGATGTGTTGCGTAGAATTTGAACCACGTCGGCCAAAGCTTGCCTGAAAAGGTAAAAGTTAATTTTATAGTATAGTGCTTTTCAAGAAAGCTCTATTTTCGAAGAATAGTTATTTAACGCATCGTATTATAGAAAGCTTTCCACAGGAGTAAATATGAAAAATTATAAGATTAAAACCAGTTTTGTTAGCCCCGGGTATTTATGAATTTTATTTTCATATTTGTGAAAAAAATGTCTGTAATACGATGCTATACATGATGCTTCAGTTTGCCTGAGAACCTGTTCTAATCCAGCGGATATTAATCGGTTTCTGAGCCCTACTGGAAATGTAATTAAATGCTTAAAAATGTTTTTAAAAGCGGAACTTTTCTATAAATAGGGTCGGTCAGTCCGTCCGTAACGGATAGCTTTTTCGTTAATTTAGGCATGTTAAATTTGTCCTATCGATTTCAAACTTTGCATGATGATTCCTGTAGTAATTAGGTACGATTTAGAAAGCGTAGCAACTCTATAATCGTTATCAGAATGTCCGTACGTCCATTTTAAACATTTATATGTTTTTACTTTTTTAACAACAATTCTTTATGTGATAAAATCATCCGATTGATCTGATTTTTGGATTACTGATTTTATAACAATGAGGTACAATACTTTGAGTGAAGCATCTCTATAATCCAGTCAAAAAAAGTCAGTATGTCCTTAAACAGAATTCTGTATTTAAGAAGTTTTGCAACAAATTTACGTATAATTTTGTCAAAACTTACATATTCATATTTTGTATATTCCGTTCTGACACTTTACAAGATTTAATGTTCGGTTGTCATACCATTTCGGAGCTTCGCTTTTATGGATGTTGTCATCCTTGTTTTTTATTTTATAAAAAAGAACAAACTAAGAGTAAAGTTTGGTATTAAAAGATTGATGTTTAAAATATTTAAGTAACATGTCACTTTGGAATGAATTCCTTATGGATGCAATCTTAAAAGCATTTTCATTTAAATATATAGATTTGTAAGTTGATAGATAGAATATAGATAGATAGAAATTGAAGTAAAATAATAGAGAGGGGAGGGGTTAACTAACTTATGTTAAACCCTTGAACCCTGTGTCTACTCTCAATTGGGTCTTTGATTTTCATCCAAGAGCGTCGGAAATATTAACACAGACAACTCGCTACAAAAGAGCAGAAAGAAATTTGTTAGAAGACGAAAAAGATCCCCAACACTTAATCCAGGTAGTTATCTGAGCTGGATCTTTAAATCATTTTAGTGGTGAGCAAGATCGGGGTGGCTCACCGCGATCTGTCTCACAACTAAATGATTTAAAGATACCGCTCTGGATTATATTTCTACTTAAACATTTATCAGATGAAATATAGGACTGATACACAGAATAAATAGTAAGCCAGAAAGTATACAGAAGTATAGATAGATATACTCTACACATAAAATGAATATATTGCTAAATTATCATTTGAAATACAGATAGATGGATAGATAAATAGATAGATAGATACTGACTAGATTATAGACAGATAGATAGATAGATAAATAGATAGATAGATACTGATTAGATTATAGATAGATAAGTATACCTGTCCTCTCTACCCGCAATTATCATTTGAAATAGAGATAAATAGATAGATAAATAGATATATAGATACTGATTAGATTATAGATAGATAAGTATACCTGTTTTCTCTACCCGCAATTATAATTTGAAATAGAGATAAATAGATAGATAAATAGATACTGATTAGATTATAGATATATAGGTATACCTGCCCCCTCTACCCGCTATGTTGATTTGAAATACATAAAGATAGATAGATAGATAGATAGTTTATAGTTAGATAAGTATACCTATTCTCTCTACCCGCAATTATCATTTGAAATACAGATAGATGGATAGATAAATAGATAGAAAGATACTGATTAGATTATAGATAGATAAGTATACCTCTACCCGCAATGTTGATTTGAAATACAGATAGATAGATAGATAGACAAATAGATGAATAAATAGATACCTGTCCTCTCTGCCCGCAATGATCATTTGAAATACCCCGACACAAGCTCCTCGTTTACCCTCCCAATACTCGGGATTCGGATCTAAAACAAAATTTTGTCTACCAAGCTCCGAATCTGATTAGATTATTACTGGATAAAAATGTTTTTTAACAATATTTAAAAAACATATATCGCAATTGTCCACGAAAAATAAAATGAAAATAATTTCAATCTTGCTTCCTAGTCCTTATAATGGTATGTGAAATACGAAGTAAAGTCGATGTTTTTTCAACATTTGCAAAGTTGAAAAAAAATAAAAATCTTAAAAATCACAAAACCTCTCTCACAAAAAGGTTGCGTGATTAAAAGAATTGTTGTTTTAAAAGATTTTCGTGACTAAAATAAGCTTACCTAATCTTTCCAGCATATCAAAAGCCTAAAATTAAATATGTTTAGTTAAATATAATCATTAACTGTAAAAAAATTTAAATAAATTCTTAAAATCAAAAGTAAAGAACATCAACGGAATATTCTGTATTAATTAAAACAAAGATCGTCATAAGAGGAATATTTTAGATTATAATAAGAACAGTAAAGTGAAATACAGAAAAAGGATCTCTGAAATTGTGGGTCCAGATTGGTTGTTTTTTTAAGGTAAGCATTATAGATATCTTGGTCGTAGCTAGGTCGTAGCAACCAATTATCCATTTAAAACAAGAACAAATGATCACCTTAGCGGCGTAGTAGAAGTGTCCCATCTTATAGCAATCATTTGCTATGAGCTGTAGCAGAGAGAAAGACTCGCCACTAGTTTCCATCTTTACATACAACTCCCAGGCAAGACGAGCCTACATAAGTAATTTATTTTACAACATCCATGACTACATCCATAAAAGCGAAGCTCTGAAACGGTATATAGTATCAGAACTAAAAAGCAAAATATAAATGTATAGACTACACAAAATTGTTTTAAATGAACTATTGTCTTTGTGGTAACGATTATAGAGTTGCTACACTTCCTAAACCGTTCCTAATAGTTATAGGAATAGTTATACAAAGTTTAAAATTGATAGAAAAATCTATCATGTTCTTCACAATATTTGAATAGAAAATTTAAGAATATGTCTCTGATTAAGGACATAAAAATTTATAAACAGCTTTCCGCGGATTAAATTGAAAAATTATAAAATTAAAACCAATTTTGTTAGCCCCGAGGGTACAAAACTGTTATTGATTTTACGATTTTTATTTTAATATTCGTGGAAAATGATTGTCTTTTTTTCAGTATGGCGGAGAACCGGTTCTAATCCAGCGGATATTAGTTGGTTTCAAAGCCACACTAGAAAATGTGTTACCTTTCCATTCATAATGAAACTTCTTGCCAGCCAGGCCAAGTAGGCATAATCCTGATAATAAATAAATAAATTATGTTGTAAACAAGATTAGTTTTTATAAAAACTGATGCCTTTTTGAAATGGAAAAATGATATTTTTCCTGCACAAACGTACAAACGGACGGAAAGACAAACTTTTTGGAGACCACCGTCCAAAAGGCCATATAAATGACGAGAAAGCATTGAATTTAAAAAAATGGCGGAAGAAGTGAAAACTAGATGCCTTTTTTTCAAAAAGACATACAAAGATGACAATAAAAATCTACCAGTTACAAAAGATAAAGATTTAAAATTGGAAAGTAATGCTTCTAATCAACTTAAAGGAATTATAATTTACGTAAGTCCTAGGCATAATAAAAGTAAGTTATATCTTAATACAAATTTCAAACAATTTTTACCTGTTTTAATTTTTCACTTGTGATGTTTAGGAATATTTCTTCTGCCTCTTGGAAATTACCAACTGCTGCTTTGGCCTAAATAAAAGAAAAAATGAGATATTTTTTATTTTCAGATAGTTGTCTAGAGACACGTAAATTTAATGTGATTTTTAGGGATAAAACAAAGTTTGGTTCAGTTGAAATATACCCGAAAAATGGATATCATGACAGGGGAAAATTGTCGTCAATTTAGACATGGAAATCATTTATTGTTCAGTTTGTTCATCCAGGAGGTGGGGGGATCATTATTTTAGCCAGCGACAAGTTTCACTTTAATATAGTACACCAAAATCTGGTGTAAGATCCACGTAATAATAAATCCATTGTTGGAAACGAGGTAGAAAGCACACATTATCATTGAAGTTAATCATGGATATAAAAAGAACAAAAAAAGATAATTCCATTTTTAACGGAGAATTTGATTAAGAGTCTAATTTTGTACAGTTCATATGTTTTTTTTCTCAAGTTTTACAAATATTTTGTCAATGATTTATTTATATTAATATGTACAAAACAAAAAGGTTTAAAAAACAAATATTAATTTAACTGTTAGAAGAAGTTTATAAAAATTTTGACGCTTATAAAAATTTCTTACATTCACGGTTATGATTATTTAATTCGGATCATGGGCAATCATTAACATTTACTTAACCTAACCTAACCTAAAATAACCCTTCAAAAGCTACTGTGAAAATACGATGAAACCGGAAACTTCGTTTTCTTTCCATGATCCTTTAATTCTTTTTCTACTTAATGTGTAATAACAACAATTTCTATTTTTAGATAAATACAAATTTTGTATGATATAAAGATTTTGTGTTAGCTTTAACAAATGTTGTATCTCAAAGATACAGGAAAAGGTTGAGGGAAGTTCATTCAAATACATTGCATTGCTGCAGTAACCTCAATATGCTTACCGATTAGGTTAAATTAATTAGACTGAATTTAAACGTATCTATCTGTAATTGTATATGTATGCCAACATGTCCAGAATAGACAAACGAACATTAACACTTATAAGAAACATTAAAAAATCGGTCATGAAAATACTTGAATACAAGACGTATAAATAAAAGACTTAATTATAGAGATGATTCGCTTATAAGATAATACTTAATTTTTCTAGAAATTAAAATGCTTAATTATTTTCTGTGTTAAAAAAAGTTGAAAACTAATCTATAATACAAAGTAGTACGATGTCTGTCTGTCTGTCTGAAGCTTAAGATCTCAGTAACTACTGAAACGATTGGGCTATACTTCTCAGGGAATATACCTACTGGTCCTGTGATGGTTTTAAGCTATTATCTTGGAGAGTGGGACACCCCCCCCCCAAAAAAAAAGATTCATTTTATTACTAATATTTAAAAAGGAAGTTCGACTCCCCATAAACCCCCCCCCCCAAAAAAAAAAAAATTTCTTTTTTAATATTTAAATAACACAAAAATAGGTTGATCAAACCTTTTGGGGCAAAGCCTCTAGAGGCTAGGGGCGAAGCCGCTAATCTATAATACAAAGTAGGGGTATAGTCCTTTCCATGACATCGCTCCATATGGGGCGATGATTTTAATTGATCGCCTCTTATGACAAGGGGCGATGTATTGGCTCCTTGAAAGGAGCGATTTAATAGCCCCTTATAACAAGAGGCGATGTTATGACTCCTTGAAAGGAGCAATTTGATAGCCCCTTGCCCTAAGAGGCGATTAAATGATCCTTTATCGCTCCATAATCGCTCCTTCTAAAGAGGTAATGATATGTCCTCTTATCCCAAGGGGCTATTTAATAAAATATCGCCTCTTCATGGCCCCTTCACGATTTTATATATCTGAGTTCCTTGATGGCCCCTACATCGCTCCTTCATCTCTCCTTCTTGAAATTTATATTACATTGTACTTACTTTGATGGCCCCTACATCGCTCCTCCATCGCCCCTTCATCGCTCCTACATCGCTCCTTCATCTCTCCATCTTGAAATTTATACTACATTGTACTTTGATGGCCCCTACATCGCTCCTCCATCGCCCCTTCATCGCTCCTACATCGCTCCTTCATCTCTCCTTCTTGAAATTTTTATTACATGGTACTTTGATGGCCCCTACATCGCTCCTCCATCGCTCCTCCATCGCCCCTTCATCGCTCCTACATCGCTCCTTCATCTCTCCTTCTTGAAATTTACATTACATTGTACTTTGATGGCCCCTACATCGCTCCTCCATCGCCCCTTCATCGCTCCTCCATCGCCCCTACATCGCTCCTTCATCTCTCCTTCTTGAAATTTACATTACATTGTACTTTGATGGCCCCTACATCGCTCCTCCATCGCCCCTTCATCGCTCCTCCATCGCCCCTACATCGCTCCTCCATCGCCCCGTACATCGCTCCTTCATCGCCCCTTCATCGCTCCTACATCGCTCCTTCTCCAAATTTATATTACATTGCAACTTGATGGCCCCTACATCGCTCCTCCATCGCCCCTTAATAGCCCCTTACCTTAATTTATATAACAAAGCTCCTATATGGCCTCTCTATCGCCCCTTAATAGCCACTTAATTTAATTATATAACATTGCCCCTACATAGCCTCTCCATCGCCCCTTAATAGCCCCTTACCTAAATTTATATAACAAAGCTCCTATATAGCCTCTCCATCGCCCCTTAATAGCCCCTTACCTTAATTATGTAACATAGCCCCTACATAGCCTCTCAATCGCCCCTTAATAGCCTCTTACCTTAATTTATATAACATAGCCCCTATATAGCCTCTCCATCGCCCCTTAATAGCCCCTTACCCTAATCTATATAACATAGCCCCTACAAAGCCTCTCCATCGCCCCTTAATAGCCCCTTACCTTAATCTATATAACAAAGCTCCTACATAGCCTCTCCATCGCCCCATAATAGCCTCTTACCTTAATTATGTAACATAGCCCCTACATAGCCTCTCCATCGCCCCTAAATAGCCCCTTACCCTAATTTATATAACATAGCCCCTACATAGCCTCTCCATCGCCCCTTAATAGCTCCTTACCTTAATTTATATAACATAGCCCCTACATAGCCTCTCCATCGCCCCTTAATAGCCCCTTACCTTAATTTATATAACATAGCCCTACATAGCCTCTCCATCGCCCCTTAATAGCCCCTTACCTTAATTTATATAGCATAGCCCCTACATAGCCTCTCCATCGCCCCTTAATAGCCTCTTACCTTAATTTATATAATCCTTACCTTAATATATATAACATAGCCCCTACATAGCCTCTCCATCGCCACTGAATAGCCCCTTACCCTAATTTATATAACATAGCCCCTACATAGCCTCTCCATCGCCCCTTACCTTAATTTATATAACATAGCCCCTACATCGCCCCTCCATCGCTCCTACATCGCCCCTTCATCGCTCCTTCTTCAAATTTATATTAAATTGTACTGTGATGGCCCCTACATCGCTCCTACATCGCTCCTTCATTGCTCCTATATCGCCCCTTCATCGCTCCTTCTCCAAATTTATATTACATTGCAACTTGATGGCCCCTACATCGCTCCTACATAGCTCCTCCATCGCTCCTCCATCGCTCCTTCATCGCTCCTACATCGCCCCTTCATCGCTCCTTCTCCAAATTTATATTACATTGCAACTTGATGGCCCCTACATCGCTCCTCCATCGCCCCTTAATAGCCCCTTACCTTAATTTATATAACAAAGCTCCTATATGGCCTCTCTATCGCCCCTTAATAGCCACTTAATTTAATTATATAACATTGCCCCTACATAGCCTCTCCATCGCCCCTTAATAGCCCCTTACCTAAATTTATATAACAAAGCTCCTATATAGCCTCTCCATCGCCCCTTAATAGCCCCTTACCTTAATTATGTAACATAGCCCCTACATAGCCTCTCAATCGCCCCTTAATAGCCTCTTACCTTAATTTATATAACATAGCCCCTATATAGCCTCTCCATCGCCCCTTAATAGCCCCTTACCCTAATCTATATAACATAGCCCCTACAAAGCCTCTCCATCGCCCCTTAATAGCCCCTTACCTTAATCTATATAACAAAGCTCCTACATAGCCTCTCCATCGCCCCATAATAGCCTCTTACCTTAATTATGTAACATAGCCCCTACATAGCCTCTCCATCGCCCCTAAATAGCCCCTTACCCTAATTTATATAACATAGCCCCTACATAGCCTCTCCATCGCCCCTTAATAGCTCCTTACCTTAATTTATATAACATAGCCCCTACATAGCCTCTCCATCGCCCCTTAATAGCCCCTTACCTTAATTTATATAACATAGCCCTACATAGCCTCTCCATCGCCCCTTAATAGCCCCTTACCTTAATTTATATAGCATAGCCCCTACATAGCCTCTCCATCGCCCCTTAATAGCCTCTTACCTTAATTTATATAATCCTTACCTTAATATATATAACATAGCCCCTACATAGCCTCTCCATCGCCCCTAAATAGCCCCTTACCCTAATTTATATAACATAGCCCCTACATAGCCTCTCCATCGCCCCTTAATAGCCCCTTACCTTAATTTATATAACATAGCCTCTACATAGCCTCTCCATCGCCCCTTAATAGCCCCTTACCTTAATTTATATAACATAGCCCTACATAGCCTCTCCATCGCCCCTTAATAGCCCCTTACCTTAATTTATATAGCATAGCCCCTACATAGCCTCTCCATCGCCCCTTAATAGCCTCTTACCTTAATTTATATAATCCTTACCTTAATATATATAACATAGCCCCTACATAGCCTCTCCATCGCCCCTGAATAGCCCCTTACCCTAATTTATATAACATAGCCCCTACATAGCCTCTCCATCGCCCCTTAATAGCTCCTTACCTTAATTTATATAACATAGCCCCTACATAGCCTCTCCATCGCCCCTTAATAGCCCCTTACCTTAATTTATATAACATAGCCTCTACATAGCCTCTCCATCGCCCCTTAATAGCCCCTTACCTTAATTTATATAACATAGCCCTACATAGCCTCTCCATCGCCCCTTAATAGCCCCTTACCTTAATTTATATAGCATAGCCCCTACATAGCCTCTCCATCGCCCCTTAATAGCCTCTTACCTTAATTTATATAATCCTTACCTTAATATATATAACATAGCTCCTACATAGCCTCTCCATCGCCCCTAAATAGCCCCTTACCCTAATTTATATAACATAGCCCCTACATAGCCTCTCCATCGCCCCTTAATAGCCTCTTACCTTAATTTATATAACATAGGCCCTACAAAGCATCTCCATCGCCCCTTAATAGCCCCTTACCTTAATTATATAACATAGCCCCTACATAGCCTCTCCATCGCCCCTTAATAGCCTCTTACCTTAATTTATATAACATAGCCCCTTCATAGCCTCTTCATCGCCCCTTACCTTAATTTATATAACATAGGCCCTTTATGGCTCCTGTACAGCCTCTGTAATTGTATTGCCCCTTCATTATAGAAGGTAGGGCATTAAGGTAAGGAAGGAATGTGACCCTCTACAGTTTTAAATTTAAGTTTTAAAAGGATGACAAGGATGACAACATTTATAAAAGCAAAGCTCTGAAACGGTAGAAAAAAGTTTAAAGGAAGCCTGCAAGAAATACCACGCTTTAACTGCTGAAAGACTGCCACAAGTAGACCAAATACCCCAAATTTGAAGCCTTCAGCTTCTATAACAAAAAAGTTCTAGGCATTTTAAAATGACATTTTATGTACAATGGAAATTTTGAAAGAATTGCAATGCTCATGTTGAAAACTTTAAAATTAAACTACGTGGCCTAGAAACAAAATTATAAGCTTATTTTTGTCATAAATTTAGGTTTCCAGTAACTAATTATATTTTTACAATAAAAATACCCATTTTTATAGTCAAAATCATTAAAAAAAAATAAGTTTTACTTGCGTTGTACCGAATGTACTGTAGCCAATCAGAAGGCTGAATCAGGTTAACAACCAATCACAGCTAAGCTTGTATTAGTTTACCCCTTTGTTTCCGCTATGATTTTCGTTTAAAAATGCAATTTAAATCGATTTTTTTTCATAGATTTTGACTATGAAATGTGGTGTTTTTATTGTAAAAATGTAATCAGTTACAGGCAATCTAAGTTTCTGACAAAGATAAGGTTATAATTTTATGTCTAGGCAACGTAATTTAATATTGTTTTTTCTTTTATGAGCATTGGAAATCTTTCAAAAATTCCATTGTACATAAAATGCTATTTTGAAATGCCTAGAACTTTTTTGTTATTGAAGCTGAAGGCTTATAATTTGGGGTATTGGGTCTTCTTGTGGCAGTCTTTTAGCAGTTAAAGCGTGTTATTTCTTGCAGGCGTCCTTTAATGAACATTAATAATGTAGAGTGTCAGAACTGAATAGTCAGAACATAAATTTAAAATTCGAAACAAAATTGTAAGTAAATTTATTGAGAAATTGCTAACATGCAGGAAAATGCTTAAGGACGTACTCACATTTTTTGGACTTGATTATAGATATGATTCGCTTATAACATTCTATTTTGTTGTCCTAGGAATCAGTATCCCAGAAATCAGATTAATCGGATAATTTTGATACATAAAAATTTGTTGTAAGTTAATAATTAGTATGCTTAAAATGGACGTATGGATATTCTGATAATGATTATAGACTTTCTAAATCGTACCTTTCTACTACAGGAATCACATGCCTAAATTAACGAAAATAGCTAACCGTTACGGACGTACGGACTGATCCTTAATATAGAAAAGCTTTGCTTTTAAAAAGTTAAAAAGATTTTTTGAGGGGATGGGGTAATATTTTTCTTGGGGTGAATTTTCTGGGAGGGTGGAGATACCCTCCCTCGAAATAATTATAAACCCTCTATGAACTTAAAAGAAGCTTCACTGTAAAGGAGAACCATATAGGTTCAGCGGTTAGCTTTTCTACAGACAAAAAAAAGATTACTACTTTATATAATAGGTTATGAAAAAGGAAAAAAAAGCAAGATAACAAGGATAACAACATTCACAAAAGCAAAGCTCTAAAATCAGGAGGTCAAACATAAATTTTGTTAAAATTAGCGTAAATCTATAATACAAAGTAGAATGATGTCTGTCCATCCGTCTGTCTGTCTGTCCGTCTGTCTGTCCGTCTGTCAGTCCCTTAAGATCTCGGTAACCACTGGACCGATTATATTCTACTATTCAGGGAATATACCTACTGGTCCTGTGGTGGTTTTAGGCTATTTTCTTGGGGGGTGGGATACCCCCAACCCCCCCAAAAACAAAAAAATCCCCCCCCATTTTTTTTTTTGCTGAAGATTTTCTTGGTCCTATTACGAATTTCGCCAAAAAAAAATTTTATCACCTCTTGGGGCAAAGCCCCTGAGGCTACATACTTTCTAGTAATGAATATAGTATTGTACCCAACTGTTATAGAAATCATTCTGCAAAGTTTGAAATCGATAGGATATTTATAACATGTCTAAATTAAAGAAAATGTCGTCTAACCGTTTGGACGTACGGACAAACCAATCCTTACTATAGAAAAGTTTCGCATTTAAAAAGGAAAATTATAATGAAAATATAATGAATTAATAAAATAAATATAAATAATATAATAACATAATGAAATAAAGAAAAAAAATAAACTAAGAGAATGAAATTTTTTAGTTAAATAGAATATTGAATAAGGATCATATAATGGACAAACAGACAAAGTAAGTTATAGAGCAGACTTTAAGAGAATATGCTATTACTCAAAGATTATCACAAAACCTAAATCTTTTGAAGCATAATTGAGAGACAGACAAAATAATTTATAGACTGGATATACATATGTCATGGGAATATTCACTAAAAATCTCAACAGTCTATCTTTAACAATAGCAGAGAAAACCACATGCTTAACTTAATGAGAAGAGCAATGACGAAAGGACTAGCCCTAATTGTAGAAAAGTCTCTCTTTTAACAAAAAAAGTATTTTTTTTGGTCTGAAGCTTAAAAATTTCATAAACTGACTAAATTCTCCATTTAAGGGAAGCTTCACATAGGTCATGGGATGGTTTTTTGCTTTTTCATTTTCAGATTTAAGCCCCTAATTGGTTTAGGCTATTTTTCTGCCTCCTTACATTAAAAAGAGCGCAGCTGCAAGTGAATAAGAAAAGAGAAATATAAAAGAAGAATACATATTATCCTATTATATAAAGTAGTAAAACATAAACAAACGTTGGAGTGGACAAACCTAGGAATGGGACAATCGTCGGAGTGGACATTGCTTATGTAAAACGCAGGAGTGTCTTTTATTTTATTTATAAGATAAAAATCTTTCAAAACAAAAAAAAATCTTGAATATCTTTTCTCACAGACTGAAATTTTAAAATCAGTCTAACAGTTTTCCAAAGTAGGTAAGTTCTATCGAAAGGCAAAGGTTTGAAACAGATAGAACATTTCATTAAACTAAAACATATTTTTTTCTCACATTGTTTACAACTGTCAAATATGTTTTTTTATATGCCTAACCCCTGCAGGGGGCTTATTTGTATATTTATATCTTAACCTAACCTAACCTGTGTAGAAATAACTAAACAAATGTTGTTGAAACCTAATTTTTAAGATATTATAGACACTTCTGCGTTTTACTTATATAATGTCCACTCCGACATTTGTCCGAAACATCCTGTGTTTGTCCACGTTAGTAAGGCTTTCTGTTCTGAAACTTAAGATCTCAATAACTACTAAACAGATTGGGCTTTCTATTTCAGGTAAGCTTAATATTTGTCTTGTAATGGCTTTAGGCTATTTTATTTTAAGTCGAGGGATGGTTTTAGGCTATTCTATTTTAAGTCCTGGGAAGGCTTTAGGCTTTTATTCATTCCCCTTTGAATACAGAGCCAATAGATGCTGGGGGCGTAGCCGCTAGTCGATATACAAAGTTTTTTTTTGTCTGTAGCAAAGGATCTCGTTTGCTGCTAAACCGATATGATGTATGTCTGTCTGTCTATACCGTAGGATCTTGCTAACCGCTGAGTACTGAGATGATTTTAAGATAGTTTATTTTTTTTCCTTATAATAAAATAACAGGATATTTGTCCATAAAAAGCGAAGCAATATCTTAATTTTTGTTGTTGGAACTGTTATTCAGTTGATTATACCAAGGATCTAAAGGAATAAGACAATGGCCGATAAATTTTTATCCATCCCTAATAACGATACACAAAATTGCAACACTACAACCAAAATATGACAAAAGTCCCCAAAGTTTTGAGCCAACGAATAAGAAAACTTCATTATAAAACTTTGGAGACTATTGTAAAAATTGCCTAATGTTTCCTTTATCCCTGAGATTATACAGACTATCCTTAAACTAATATTTACATTAAAGTAACAGGATGTTTATCAGTATCAACTGAACCGATATGCTTCTCCTTTACATTGAAGCTTATTTTACTCGCAGGAAAAGTTTTCATTTTGGGGAGGGGACTAACACTTTCAGCCCCCGGAAGGTATCACTTCCCTTAAATTCTTAACCTTCCCCCTCCCCCCCCTCTCCACCACATCTATTCATTAAAGTACTCCTAGGGTCATCTATGGGATTAGCCGTTAGTGACTTAAAAATAATTCAAGTGCAATGATATATTTACCAAATTAATACGATAATTTTGTATACATTTTTGATGAAAAAAAATTATTTTGCCAAAGGCAGCCAAAAAATAAGCAGCAAATATTTCAAAAATGCTCTGATAATCAGAGATCTACAGGGATAAGACGATTGTCGATAAAATGATATATATACATATATACAGTGTGTTTTTTTATGAGAACTTTTTTGAAAGCAATTTTACCTTACTTATAGTTATTAGAATTTAATGATTAATGGCTTATTCTCTTCTTTTTTATAACCTTTAATAGAAAAGCAAAAAATATTTCAGTTTTTATTCAAAAAGTACAGTAAATTAAAAAATTTAAAACTTAGGTGTCAACATCTAAAAATGGTTTTAGTGCATTTTTCTTATAATCTACCTTTGCAAGAATGGCTGCAAAACGCTTCAAAGTTGAGATATTGAGCTAAAAATTTATATAGATACTACTTGTGACATGTACTAGAACATTTTGAAATTTGAAGGCCATATCTCAACCAGGGAGGGAATACTGGCCCCCCAATGTACTCCCTCCATTCTTGGAAAGGGTAGAAGATTTGAGCATAAGAAAAATGCGCTAAAACCATTTCTCGTATTCATTTGAATCCGGTGGATAGGAACCGGTTCTCATCCATACGAAAAAACTATGTCTAGCATCGTATTATATCCAGCTTTCTACGAATATAGATATGTACAATCATAAGATTAAACCCAGTTTTTTTAGCCGGTGCCTTCTGCACCTCGGGGCTAAAAAAACTAGTTTTAATCTCATAATTGTACTTTCTATATCCGCGGAAAGCCGTTTATAATACGATGCGAGAAATAACTATTTTAGATGTTGACACCCATGTTTTGAAATTTTGAATTTACTGTACTTTTTAAATAAAAACTGAAATATTTTTTTGCTTTTCTGTTAATGTTTATAAAAAACGAAGAGAATAAGCCATTAATCATTAAATTCTGATAACTATAAGTAGGGTAAAATTGCTTTCAAAAATGCTCTCATAAAAAAAAACACTGTATATATATGTATGTTTATATATTAATTATTCCCATTGATGATTCACAAAATTACCCCTTCTTTAGTTTAGAATTAGTGGTTGAAACATTTAGACACTCAACTTAATGAACTAAACAATCACAAAACAATAAAAAGTCCCCAAGGTTGTTAATCTAACGAATAAGAAAACGGTATTATAAAACTTTGGAGACTAGACAGCACTCTTGGATAAGCCAACTTATAACACTTTGGGAACTATCCTAATCCTCCCTGGCGAAATGACAATGAGATTTTTTGGTAAATTTGTGGCAAACTTTATTCTTAATAAATTAGCACTTGGCAAAATTATACTGGAGAGATATTTCATTGAAGAATAAATTTTTTTTTTGCCCAAACTTTTCGTCAGCCAATAATAACAGATAAGTTAAACATTGTAAAAATAATATAGTAACTTAACTCGAGTTGTCAACGGCAGAAATTAGGTCCTGAGATGGTTTTAGGCCTGGAAAGGTTTATAACAATTTTATCTGTATTTCTTAAAATAAATTAACAGAATCTTTGTCTGTATGTATGAATGTCTGTCTGTACCGAAGGATCTTGCTAACCGATAAACCAATATGGTTCTCCTTTACAGTGAAGATTCCTATAGGTCCTGAGATCGTTCTCCTTAATAGGGTAGCTTCTCATAGGTCCTGGGGAGGTTAATAACTATTTTATTTTAATCCTTATAATAAAGTAACAGGATCTTTGTCTGTATGTATGTCTGTCTGTACCTTGCTAACCACTAAACCGACATGGTTCTCCTTTACAGTGAAGCTTCCTATGGGTAATGAGATGGCTTTAGGCCATTTTATTTTTAATCCTTATAAAAAGTAACAGGATCATTGTCTGTATGTATCAAAGAAGATCGCTAACTGCAGAACCAATATGGTTCTCCTTTATAGGGTAGCTTCCAATAGATCCTGGGAAGGTGTATAACTGTTTTGAAGGAGGATATAAGGGGCTATTAAGGGGCGATGGAGAGGCTATGTAGAGGCTATGTTATATAAATTAAGGTAAGGGGCTTTTAAGTGGCGATGGAGGGCTATTAAGGGGCGATGGAGAGGCTATGTTATATAAATTAAGGTAAGGCGCTATTAAGGGGCGATGGAGAGGCTATGTAGCGGCTATGTTATATAAATTGGCTATTAAGGGGCGATGGAGAGGCTATATAGGGGCTATTTTATATAAATTAAGGTAAAGGACTATTAAGGGGCGATGGAGAGGCTATGTAGGGGCTATGTTATATAAATTAAGGTAAGGGGCTATTAAGGGGCGATGAAGAGGCTATTTAGGGGCTATGTTATATAAAATCGGGTAAGGGGCTATTAAGGGGCGATGGGGAGGCTATGTAGGAGCTATGTTATATAATTAAGGTAAGGGGATATTAAGGGGCGATGGAGAGGCTATGTAGGGGCTATGTTACATAATTAAGGTAAGAGGCTATTATGGGGCGATGGAGAGGCTATGTAGGAGCTTTGTTATATAGATTAAGGTAAGGGGCTATTAAGGGGCGATGGAGAGGCTTTGTAGGGGCTATGTTATATAGATTAGGGTAAGGGGCTATTAAGGGGCGATGGAGAGGCTATATAGGGGCTATGTTATGTAAATTAAGGTAAGAGGCTATTAAGGGGCGATTGAGAGGCTATGTAGGGGCTATGTTACATAATTAAGGTAAGGGGCTATTAAGGGGCGATGGAGAGGCTATATAGGAGCTTTGTTATATAAATTTAGGTAAGGGGCTATTAAGGGGCGATGGAGAGGCTATGTAGGGGCAATGTTATATAATTAAATTAAGTGGCTATTAAGGGGCGATAGAGAGGCCATATAGGAGCTTTGTTATATAAATTAAGGTAAGGGGCTATTAAGGGGCGATGGAGGAGCGATGTAGGGGCCATCAAGTTGCAATGTAATATAAATTTGGAGAAGGAGCAATGAAGGGGCGATGTAGGAGCGATGAAGGAGCGATGGAGGAGCGATGGAGGAGCTATGTAGGAGCGATGTAGGGGCCATCAAGTTGCAATGTAATATAAATTTGGAGAAGGAGCGATGAAGGGGCGATGTAGGAGCAATGAAGGAGCGATGTAGGAGCGATGTAGGGGCCATCACAGTACAATTTAATATAAATTTGGAGAAGGAGCGATGAAGGAGCGATGTAGGAGCGATGGAGGGGCGATGTAGGGGCCATCAAAGTACAATGTAATATAAATTTGGAGAAGGAGCGATGAAGGGGCGATGTAGGAGCGATGAAGGAGCGATGTAGGAGCGATGTAGGAGTGATGTAGGAGCGATGTAGGGGCCATCACAGTACAATTTAATATAAATTTGGAGAAGGAGCGATGTAGGAGCGATGGAGGGGCGATGTAGGAGCGATGGAGGGGCGATGTAGGAGCCATCAAAGTACAATGTAATATAAATTTGGAGAAGGAGCGATGAAGGAGCAATGGAGGGGCGATGTAGGAGCGATGGAGGGGCAATGGAGGGGCGATGTAGGGGCCATCAAAGTACAATGTAATATAAATTTGGAGAAGGAGCGATGAAGGGGCGATGTAGGAGCGATGAAGGAGCGATGTAGGAGCGATGTAGGGGCCATCACAGTACAATTTAATATAAATTTGGAGAAGGAGTGATGTAGGAGCGATGGAGGGGCGATGTAGGAGCGATGAAGGAGCGATGTAGCAGCGATGTAGGGGCCATCAAGTTGCAATGTAATATAAATTTGGAGAAGGAGCGATGAAGGGGCGATGTAGGAGCGATGAAGGAGCGATGTAGGAGCGATGTAGGGGCCATCACAGTACAATTTAATATAAATTTGGAGAAGGAGCGATGTAGGAGCGATGTAGGGGCCATCACAGTACAATTTAATATAAATTTGGAGAAGGAGCGATGAAGGAGCGATGAAGGAGCGATGTAGGAGCGATGAAGGGGCGATGTAGGAGCGATGTAGGGGCCATCAAAGTACAATGTAATATAAATTTGGAGAAGGGGCGATGGAGGAGCGATGTAGGGGCCATCAAGTGGGTTGTTATATAAATTAAGGTAAGGGACTACGGAGGGGCGATGGAGAGGCTATAAAGGAGCCATCATGGGGCTATAGCATAGCCTCTTATCATAAGAGGCGATATGAACGCCCCTTTAAAGGAGCTATTAAGAGGCCATGAAGGAGCTATAGCATAGCCTCTTATCATAAGAGGCGATATGAACGCTCCTTAAAAGGGGCTATCACATCGCTCCATATGATAAGAGGCTATGCTATAGCTCCTTGAAGGAGCTATAGAAAATCATCGCCCCATATGGAGCGATGTCATGGAAAGGACTATGGTATAGTCCTTTCCATGACATCGCTCCATATGGGGCGATGATTTTAATTGATCGCCTCTTATGACAAGGGGCGATCTATTGGCTCCTTGAAAGGAGCGATTTAATAGCCCCTTATAACAAGAGGCGATGTTATGACTCCTTGAAAGGAGCGATTTAATAGCCCCTTGCCCTAAGAGGCGATTAAATGATCCTTTATCGCTCCTTTATCGCCCCTTCTAAAGAGGAGATGATATGTCCTCTTATCCCAAGGGGCTATTTAATTAAATATCGCCTCTTCATGGCCCCTTCACTATTATATATATCTTAGTCCCTTGATGGCCCCTACATCGCTCCTACATCGCCCCTTCATCGCTCCTCCATCGCTCCTTCTCCAAATTTATATTACATTGTACTTTGATGGCCCCTACATCGCCCCTCCATCGCTCCTACATCGCCCCTTCATCGCTCCTTCTTCAAATTTATATTACATTGTACTTTGATGGCCCCTACATCGCCCCTCCATCGCTCCTACATCGCCCCTCCATCGCTCCTACATCGCCCCTTCATCGCTCCTTCTTCAAATTTATATTACATTGTACTGTGATGGCCCCTACATCGCTCCTACATCGCTCCTTCATCTCTCCTACATCGCCCCTTCATCGCTTCTTCTCCAAATTTATATTACATTGCAACTTGATGGCCCCTACATCGCTCCTTCATCGCTCCTACATCGCTCCTTCATCGCTCCTTCTCCAAATTTATATTAAATTGTACTGTGATGGCCCCTACATCGCTCCTACATCGCCCCTTCATCGCTCCTTCTACAAATTTATATTACATTGCAACTTGATGGCCCCTACATCGCTCCTACATCGCTCCTACATCGCTCCTCCATCGCCCCTTCATCGCTCCTTCTCCAAATTTATATTACATTGCAACTTGATGGCCCCTACATCGCTCCTACATCGCTCCTACATCGCTCCTCCATCGCCCCTTCATCGCTCCTTCTCCAAATTTATATAACATTGCAACTTGATGGCCCCTACATCGCTGCTACATCGCTCCTCCATCGCTCCTACATCGCCCCTTCATCGCTCCTTCCACAAATTTATATTACATTGTACTTTGATGGCCCCTACATCTCTCCTCCATCGCTCCTCCATCGCCCCTTAATAGCCCCTTACCTTAATTTATATAAAAAAGCCCCTACATAGCCTCTCCATCGCCCCTTAATAGCTCCTTACCTTAATTTATATAACATAGCCCCTACATAGCCTCTCCATCGCCCCTTCATAGCCCCTTACCTTTATTTATATAACAAAGCTCCTACATAGCCTCTCCATCGCCCCTTAATAGTCCCTTACCTTAATTTATATAACATAGCTCTTACATAGCCTCTCAATCGCCCCTTAAAAGCCCATTACCTTAATTTATATAACATAGCCCCTACATAGCCTCTCCATCGCCCCTTACCTTAATTTATATAACATAGCCCCTACATAGCCTCTCCATCGCCCCTTAATAGCTCCTTACCTTAATTTATATAACATAGCCCCTACATAGCCTCTCCATCGCCCCTTAATAGCCCCTTACCTTAATTTATATAACATAGCCTCTACATAGCCTCTCCATCGCCCCTTAATAGCCCCTTACCTTAATTTATATAACATAGCCCTACATAGCCTCTCCATCGCCCCTTAATAGCCCCTTACCTTAATTTATATAGCATAGCCCCTACATAGCCTCTCCATCGCCCCTTAATAGCCTCTTACCTTAATTTATATAATCCTTACCTTAATATATATAACATAGCCCCTACATAGCCTCTCCATCGCCCCTAAATAGCCCCTTACCCTAATTTATATAACATAGCCCCTACATAGCCTCTCCATCGCCCCTTAATAGCTCCTTACCTTAATTTATATAACATAGCCCCTACATAGCCTCTCCATTGCCCCTTAATAGCCCCTTACCTTAATTTATATAACATAGCCTCTACATAGCCTCTCCATCGCCCCTTAATAGCCCCTTACCTTAATTTATATAACATAGCCCTACATAGCCTCTCCATCGCCCCTTAATAGCCCCTTACCTTAATTTATATAGCATAGCCCCTACATAGCCTCTCCATCGCCCCTTAATAGCCTCTTACCTTAATTTATATAATCCTTACCTTAATATATATAACATAGCCCCTACATAGCCTCTCCATCGCCCCTAAATAGCCCCTTACCCTAATTTATATAACATAGCCCCTACATAGCCTCTCCATCGCCCCTTAATAGCCCCTTACCTTAATTTATATAACATAGCCTCTACATAGCCTCTCCATCGCCCCTTAATAGCCCCTTACCTTAATTTATATAACATAGCCCTACATAGCCTCTCCATCGCCCCTTAATAGCCCCTTACCTTAATTTATATAGCATAGCCCCTACATAGCCTCTCCATCGCCCCTTAATAGCCTCTTACCTTAATTTATATAATCCTTACCTTAATATATATAACATAGTCCCTACATAGCCTCTCCATCGCCCCTAAATAGCCCCTTACCCTAATTTATATAACATAGCCCCTACATAGCCTCTCCATCGCCCCTTAATAGCTCCTTACCTTAATTTATATAACATAGCCCCTACATAGCCTCTCCATCGCCCCTTAATAGCCCCTTACCTTAATTTATATAACATAGCCTCTACATAGCCTCTCCATCGCCCCTTAATAGCCCCTTACCTTAATTTACATAACATAGCCCTACATAGCCTCTCCATCGCCCCTTAATAGCTCCTTACCTTAATTTATATAGCATAGCCCCTACATAGCCTCTCCATCGCCCCTTAATAGCCTCTTACCTTAATTTATATAATCCTTACCTTAATATATATAACATAGCCCCTACATAGCCTCTCCATCGCCCCTAAATAGCCCCTTACCCTAATTTATATAACATAGCCCCTACATAGCCTCTCCATCGCCCCTTAATAGCCTCTTACCTTAATTTATATAACATAGGCCCTACAAAGCATCTCCATCGCCCCTTAATAGCCCCTTACCTTAATTATATAACATAGCCCCTACATAGCCTCTCCATCGCCCCTTAATAGCCTCTTACCTTAATTTATATAACATAGCCCCTTCATAGCCTCTTCATCGCCCCTTACCTTAATTTATATAACATAGGCCCTTTATGGCTCCTGTACAGCCTCTGTAATTGTATTGCCCCTTCATTATAGAAGGTAGGGCATTAAGGTAAGGAAGGAATGTGACCCTCTACAGTTTTAAATTTAAGTTTTAAAAGGATGACAAGGATGACAACATTTATAAAAGCAAAGCTCTGAAACGGTAGAAAAAAGTTTAATGAACATTAATAATGTAGAGTGTCAGAACTGAATAGTCAGAACATAAATTTAAAATTCGAAACAAAATTGTAAGTAAATTTATTGAGAAATTGCTTACATGCAGGAAAATGCTTAAGGACGTACTCACATTTTTTGGACTTGATTATAGATATGATTCGCTTATAACATTCTATTTTGTTGTCCTAGGAATCAGTATCCCAGAAATCAGATTAATCGGATAATTTTGATACATAAAAATTTGTTCTAAGTTAATAATTAGTATGCTTAAAATGGACGTATGGATATTCTGATAATGATTATAGACTTTATAAATCGTACCTTTCTACTACAGGAATCACATGCCTAAATTAACGAAAATAGCTAACCGTTACAGACGTACGGACTGATCCTTAATATAGAAAAGCTTTGCTTTTAAAAAGTTAAAAAGATTTTTTGAGGGGATTGGGTAATATTTTTCTTGGGGTGAATTTTCTGGGAGGGTGGAGATACCCTCCCTCGAAATAATTATAAACCCTCTATGAACTTAAAAGAAGCTTCACTGTAAAGGAGAACCATATAGGTTCAGCGGTTAGCTTTTCTACAGACAAAAAAAAGATTACTACTTTATATAATAGGTTATGAAAAAGGAAAAAAAAGCAAGATAACAAGGATAACAACATTCACAAAAGCAAAGCTCTAAAATCAGGAGGTCAAACATAAATTTTGTTAAAATTAGCGTAAATCTATAATACAAAGTAGAATGATGTCTGTCCATCAATCTGTCTGTCTGTCCGTCTGTCAGTCCTTAAGATCTCGGTAACCACTGGACCGATTATATTCTACTATTCAGGGAATATACCTACTGGTCCTGTGGTGGTTTTAGGCTATTTTCTTGGGGGGTGGGATACCCCCAACCCCCCCAAAAACAAAAAAATCCCCCCCCATTTTTTTTTTGCTGAAGATTTTCTTGGTCCTATTACGAATTTCGCCAAAAAAAATTTTTATCACCTCTTGGGGCAAAGCCCCTAGAGGCTAGGGGCGAATCTGCTAGTATAGAATATAGTAAAAGGGCATAATTTTATTTTTAGTATTTGATTATAATACTAAACCTTGTTGTCCTAAGAAACATTACTCCAAAACCCAGATGAATGGGACAATGATATTATACAAAAAAATGGACGTACATACTTTCTAGTAATGAATATAGTATTGTACCCAACTGTTATAGAAATCATTCTGCAAAGTTTGAAATCGATAGGATATTTATAACATGTCTAAATTAAAGAAAATGTCGTCAAACCGTTTGGACGTACGGACAAACCAATCCTTACTATAGAAAAGTTTCGCATTTAAAAAGGAAAATTATAATGCAAATATAATGAATTAATAAAATAAATATAAATAATATAATAACATAATGAAATAAAGAAAAAAGAATAAACTAAGAGAATGAAATTTTTTAGTTAAATAGAATATTGAATAAGGATCATATAATGGACAAACAGACAAAGTAAGTTATAGAGCAGACTTTAAGAGAATATGCTATTACTCAAAGATTATCACGAAACCTAAGTCTTTTGAAGCATAATTGAGAGACAGACAAAATAATTTATAGACTGGATATACATATGTCATGGGAATATTCACTAAAAATCTCAACAGTCTATCTTTAACAATAGCAGAGAAAACCACATGCTTAACTTAATGAGAAGAGCAATGACGAAAGGACTAACCCTAATTGTAGAAAAGTCTCTCTTTTAACAAAAAAAGTATTTTTTTTGGTCTGAAGCTTAAAAATTTCATAAACTGACTAAATTCTCCATTTAAGGGAAGCTTCACATAGGTCATGGGATGGTTTTTTGCTTTTTCATTTTCAGATTTAAGCCCCTAATTGGTTTAGGCTATTTTTCTGCCTCCTTACATTAAAAAGAGCGCAGCTGCAAGTGAATAAGAAAAGAGAAATATAAAAGAAGAATACATATTATCCTATTATATAAAGTAGTAAAACATAAACAAACGTTGGAGTGGACAAACCTAGGAATGGGACAATCGTCGGAGTGGACATTGCTTATGTAAAACGCAGGAGTGTCTTTTATTTTATTTATAAGATAAAAATCTTTCAAAACAAAAAAAAATCTTGAATATCTTTTCTCACAGACTGAAATTTTAAAATCAGTCTAACAGTTTTCCAAAGTAGGTAAGTTCTATCGAAAGGCAAAGGTTTGAAACAGATAGAACATTTCATTAAACTAAAACATATTTTTTTCTCACATTGTTTACAACTGTCAAATATGTTTTTTTATATGCCTAACCCCTGCAGGGGGCTTATTTGTATATTTATATCTTAACCTAACCTAACCTGTGTAGAAATAACTAAACAAATGTTGTTGAAACCTAATTTTTAAGATATTATAGACACTTCTGCGTTTTACTTATATAATGTCCACTCCGACATTTGTCCGAAACATCCTGCGTTTGTCCACGTTAATAAGACTTTCTGTTCTGAAACTTAAGATCTCAATAACTACTAAACAGATTGGGCTTTCTATTTCAGGTAAGCTTAATATTTGTCTTGTAATGGCTTTAGGCTATTTTATTTTAAGTCGAGGGATGGTTTTAGGCTATTCTATTTTAAGTCCTGGGAAGGTTTTAGGCTTTAATTCATTCCCCTTTGAATACAGAGCCAATAGATGCTGGGGGCGTAGCCGCTAGTCGATATACAAAGTTTTTTTTTGTCTGTAGCAAAGGATCTCGTTTGCTGCTAAACCGATATGATGTATGTCTGTCTGTCTATACCGTAGGATCTTGCTAACCGCTGAGTCCTGAGATGATTTTAAGATAGTTTATTTTTTTTCCTTATAATAAAATAACAGGATATTTGTCCATAAAAAGCGAAGCAATATCTTAATTTTTGTTGTTGGAACTGTTATTCAGTTGATTATACCAAGGATCTAAAGGAATAAGACAATGGCCGATAAATTTTTATCCATCCCTAATAACGATACACAAAATTGCAACACTACAACCAAAATATGACAAAAGTCCCCAAAGTTTTGAGCCAACGAATAAGAAAACTTCATTATAAAACTTTGGAGACTATTGTAAAAATTGCCTAATGTTTCCTTTCTCCCTGAGATTATACAGACTATCCTTAAACTAATATTTACATTAACGTAACAGGATGTTTATCAGTATCAACTGAACCGATATGCTTCTCCTTTACATTGAAGCTTATTTTACTCGCAGGAAAAGTTTTCATTTTGGGGAGGGGACCAACACTTTCAGCCCCCGGAAGGTATCACTTCCCTTAAATTCTTAACCTTCCCCCTCCCCCCCCCTCTCCACCACATCTATTCATTAAAGTACTCCTAGGGTCATCTATGGGATTAGCCGTTAGTGACTTAAAAATAATTCAAGTGCAATGATATATTTACCAAATTAATACGATAATTTTGTATACATTTTTTATGAAAAAAAATTATTTTGCCAAAGGCAGCCAAAAAATAAGCAGCAAATATTTCAAAAATGCTCTGATAATCAGAGATCTACAGGGATAAGACGATTGTCGATAAAATGATATATATACATATATACAGTGTGTTTTTTATGAGAACTTTTTTGAAAGCAATTTTACCTTACTTATAGTTATCAGAATTTAATGATTAATGGCTTATTCTCTTCTTTTTTATAACCTTTAATAGAAAAGCAAAAAATATTTCAGTTTTTATTCAAAAAGTACAGTAAATTAAAAAATTTAAAACTTAGGTGTCAACATCTAAAAATGGTTTTAGTGCATTTTTCTTATAATCTACCTTTGCAAGAATGGCTGCAAAACGCTTCAAAGTTGAGATATAGAGCTAAAAATTTATATAGATACTATTTGTGACATGTACTAGAACATTTTGAAATTTGAAGGCCATATCTCAACCAGGGAGGGAATACTGGCCCCCCAATGTACTCCCTCCATTCTTGGAAAGGGTAGAAGATTTGAGCATAAGAAAAATGCGCTAAAACCATTTCTCGTATTCATTTGAATCCGGTGAATAGGAACTGGTTCTCATCCATACGAAAAAACTATGTCTAGCATCGTATTATATCCAGCTTTCTACGAATATAGATATGTACAATCATAAGATTAAACCCAGTTTTTTTAGCCAGTGCCTTCGGCTTCTCGGGCCTAAAAAAACTAGTTTTAATCTCATAATTGTACTTTTTATATCCGCGGAAAGCCGTTTATAATACTATGCGAGAAATAACTATTTTAGATGTTGACACCCATGTTTTGAAATTTTGAATTTACTGTACTTTTTAAATAAAAACTGAAATATTTTTTTGCTTTTCTGTTAATGGTTATAAAAAACGAAGAGAATAAGCCATTACTCATTAAATTCTGATAACTATAAGTAGGGTAAAATTGCTTTCAAAAATGCTCTCATAAAAAAAACACTGTATATATATGTATGTTTATATATTAATTATTCCCATTGATGATTCACAAAATTACCCCTTCTTTAGTTTAGAATTAGTGGTTAAAACATTTAGACACTCAACTTAATGAACTAAACAATCACAAAACAATAAAAAGTCCCCAAGGTTGTTAATCTAACGAATAAGAAAACGGTATTATAAAACTTTGGAGACTAGACAGCACTCTTGGATAAGCCAACTTATAACACTTTGGGAACTATCCTAATCCTCCCTGGCGAAATGACAATGAGATTTTTTGGTAAATTTGTGGCAAACTTTATTCTTAATAAATTAGCACTTGCCAAAATTATACTGGAGAGATATTTCATTGAAGGATAAATCTTTTTTTTTGCCCAAACTTTTCGTCAGCCAATAATAACAGATAAGTTAAACATTGTAAAAATAATATAGTAACTTAACTCGAGTTGTCAACGGCAGAAATTAGGTCCTGAGATGGTTTTAGGCCTGGAAAGGTTTATAACAATTTTATCTGTATTTCTTAAAATAAATTAACAGAATCTTTGTCTGTATGTATGAATGTCTGTCTGTACCGAAGGATCTTGCTAACCGCTGAACCAATATGGTTCTCCTTTACAGTGAAGATTCCTATAGGTCCTGAGATCGTTCTCTTTAATAGGGTAGCTTCTCATAGGTCCTGGGGAGGTTAATAACTATTTTATTTTAATCCTTATAATAAAGTAACAGGATCTTTGTCTGTATGTATGTAGAGGCTATGTTATATAAATTAAGGTAAGGGGCTTTTAAGTGGCGATGGAGGGCTATTAAGGGGCGATGGAGAGGCTATGTTATATAAATAAAGGTAAGGAGCTATTAAGGGGCGATGGAGAGGCTATGTAGCGGCTATGTTATATAAATTTGCTATTAAGGGGCGATGGAGAGGCTATATAGGGGCTATTTTATATAAATTAAGGTAAAGGACTATTAAGGGGCGATGGAGAGGCTATGTAGGGGCTATGTTATATAAATTAAGGTAAGGGGCTATTAAGGGGCGATGGAGAGGCTATTTAGGGGCTATGTTATATAAATTCGGGTAAGGGGCTATTAAGGGGCGATGGGGAGGCTATGTAGGAGCTATGTTATATAATTAAGGTAAGGGGATATTAAGGGGCGATGGAGAGGCTATGTAGAGGCTATGTTACATAATTAAGGTAAGAGGCTATTATGGGGCGATGGAGAGGCTATGTAGGAGCTTTGTTATATAGATTAAGGTAAGGGGCTATTAAGGGGCGATGGAGAGGCTTTGTAGGGGCTATGTTATATAGATTAGGGTAAGGGGCTATTAAGGGGCGATGGAGAGGCTATATAGGGGCTATGTTATATAAATTAAGGTAAGAGGCTATTAAGGGGCGATTGAGAGGCTATGTAGGGGCTATGTTACATAATTAAGGTAAGGGGCTATTAAGGGGCGATGGAGAGGCTATATAGGAGCTTTGTTATATAAATTTAGGTAAGGGGCTATTAAGGGGCGATGGAGAGGCTATGTAGGGGCAATGTTATATAATTAAATTAAGTGGCTATTAAGGGGCGATAGAGAGGCCATATAGGAGCTTTGTTATATAAATTAAGGTAAGGGGCTATTAAGGGGCGATGTAGGGGCCATCAAGTTGCAATGTAATATAAATTTGGAGAAGGAGCAATGAAGGGGCGATATAGGAGCGATGAAGGAGCGATGGAGGAGCGATGTAGGAGCGATGTAGGGGCCATCAAGTTGCAATGTAATATAAATTTGGAGAAGGAGCGATGAAGGGGCGATGTAGGAGCGATGAAGGAGCAATGTAGGAGCAATGTAGGGGCCATCACAGTACAATTTAATATAAATTTGGAGAAGGAGCGATGAAGGAGCGTTGTAGGAGCGATGGAGGGGCGATGTAGGAGCGATGGAGGGGCGATGTAGGGGCCATCAAAGTACAATGTAATATAAATTTGGAGAAGGAGCAATGAAGGGGCGATGTAGGAGCGATGAAGGAGCGATGTAGGAGCGATGTAGGAGCGATGTAGGGGCCATCACAGTACAATGTAATATAAATTTCAAGAAGGAGAGATGAAGGAGCGATGTAGGGGCGATGTATGAGCGATGTAGGGGCGATGGAGGAGCGATGTAGGGGCCATCAAAGTACAATGTAATATAAAATTCAAGAATTAGAGATGAAGGAGCGATGTAGGGGCGATGTAGGGGCAATGGAGGAGCGATGTAGGGGCCATCAAAGTAAGTACAATGTAATATAAATTTCAAGAAGGAGAGATGAAGGAGCGATGTAGGGGCGATGTAGGAGCGATATAGGAGCGATGTAGGGGCGATGGAGGAGCGATGTAAGGGGATGGAGGAGCGATGTAGGGGCCATGGAGGAGCGATGTAGGGGCGATGGAGGAGCGATGTAGGGGCGATGGAGGAGCGATGAAGGGGCGATGGAGGAGCGATGTAAGGGCCATCAAAGTAAGTACAATGTAATATAAATTTCAAGAAGGAGAGATGAAGGAGCGATGTAGGGGCCATGAAGGAGCGATGTAGGGGCGATGGAGGAGCGATGTAGGGGCCATCAAAGTACAATGTAATATAAATATCAAGAAGGAGAGATGAAGGAGCGATGTAAGGGGATGGAGGAGCGATGTAGGGGCCATGGAGGAGCGATGTAGGGGCGATGGAGGAGCGATGTAGGGGCGATGGAGGAGCGATGCAGGGGCGATGGAGGAGCGATGTAAGGGCCATCAAAGTAAGTACAATGTAATATAAATTTCAAGAAGGAGAGATGAAGGAGCGATGTAGGGGCCATGGAGGAGCGATGTAGGGGCGATGGAGGAGCGATGTAGGGGCCATCAAAGTACAATGTAATATAAATATCAAGAAGGAGAGATGAAGGAGCGATGTAGGGGCGATGTAGGAGCGATGAAGGGGCGATGGAGGAGCGATGTAGGGGCCATCAAAGTACAATGTAATATAAATTTCAAGAAGGAGAGATGAAGGAGCGATGTAGGGGCGATGTAGGAGCGATGAAGGGGCCATGGAGGAGCGATGTAGGGGCCATCAAAGTACAATGTAATATAAATTTCAAGAAGGAGAGATGAAGGAGCGATGTAGGGGCGATGGAGGAGCGATGAAGGGGCGATGGAGGAGCGATGTAGGGGCCATCAAAGTACAATGTAATATAAATTTCAAGAAGGAGAGATGAAGGAGCGATGTAGGGGCGATGTATGAGCGATGTAGGGGCGATGGAGGAGCGATGTAGGGGCCATCAAAGTACAATGTAATATAAAATTCAAGAATTAGAGATGAAGGAGCGATGTAGGGGCGATGTAGGGGCGATGTAGGGGCCATCAAAGTACAATTTAATATAAATTTCAAGAAGGAGAGATGAAGGAGCGATGTAGGGGCGATGAAGGAGCGATGAAGGGGCACTGGAGGTAAAGGACTATGGAGGGGCGATGGAGAGGCTATGAAGGAGCCATCATGGGGCTATAGTATAGCCTCTTATCATAAGAGGCGATATTAACGCCCCTTCAAAGGAGCTATTAAGAGGCCATGAAGGAGCTATAGCATAGCCTCTTATCATAAGAGGCGATATGAACGCTCCTTAAAAGGGGCTATCACATCGCTCCATATGATAAGAGGCTATGCTATAGCTCCTTGAAGGAGCTATAGAAAATCATCGCCCCATATGGAGCGATGTCATGGAAAGGACTATACCCTTGATGTCTGTCCGTCCGTCCGTCCGTCCGTCCGTCTGTCTGTCCGTCTGTCCCTTAATATCTCGGTAACCACTGAACCTATCTTCAGGGTATTTACGATTTTTTATGAATTTTACGAATTGTGCGAATTCGCCAGTTATTTACGAAAATTTGCGATCAATTCGCATTTTCAGCTGGGTAGGTAATGGAAGATGTAATTATACATCTTGGGGCAAAGCCCCTAGAGGCTAGGGGCGAACCCGCTATTGTTTAAAATAGAGGCAATGACTTCATGAAAATATAGAGTTCCTATATTAGAAAAAAATCGAATGTCAACTTTCAATTGGGTCTTTAATCAGCCAATAGCATCGGTAATATTAACACAGCTAAGTCGCTACAAAAGGGTAGAACGCAATTTCCTTGCAGACGAAATAGGTCTCCAACACTAAATCCAAATAGTTATCTGGATTATACATATATCTATATTATATTTTATAAAAAGATATATCCCTGCTATCCCTGGTCAGATCCTAAGTGTTAATAGATTCACCCCAGACCAAAACTTTTTTAGTGCTTATGAAAAAACTTTTACTACTTTTTCTTTGCGGGGATCAGAAACAGGAACAAGGTTTCCAGTATGGATTCAAAACTAATATCCGCTGGTTACTAACAGGTTTTCAACCATACTGAAAAATAATTTAAAGCTTCGAATTACAGACATTTTCCACGAATATTAAAATAAAAATCTTGAAATAAATACCAGTTTTGTACGACCTTGCCTTCGGCCCTTCGGGGTTATAAAAACTGGTTTTGTTCATATTTTTTTTATATTTTAATATCCCAGAAGCGCTGTCTATATTACGATGCGATATATAACTATTCTTTAAATTGATTATAAATACACAACAAGTACAAAGTAGCACAGCATAAAATAACATTTTAATAAAACAATAGTAATCTATAAAACAGTACAAAGTTTCTTTCCGATCTTTTGCAGACATGGTTATAATTACTAAATCAATAATATTTGAACTGGTCATACATTGTTATTGCTATAAATTTGACTATAAATAAGTAAGCGAAAGATTGTTTTTTATTACTATCTTATTTACTTTATTATAACTGTGTCACAACAAAAGACATTATAATTTATCTTATCTCCACAGTATTTGGGTCAGGTTTTGCTGATTTCTAAGTATACGGTGGATTTCTTTGATGCTGACAAGTGGCTGTTATGCCCTGATTATTTTCCAGAATACATATTCCTGTCTTTGTTTTGGATTAGCTGAATTACACTTTTTAACAACATTTATCTTGGGGTATTATACTTTATACTCTAATGAGCAAACAGAACAAATTCCCTTATTTTGAAAGTTGAGCAAGATGATCACCCTTCCACATTTCTCACTTTTAATCATGGATCTACAGTGATAAGACAATGGCCAAGCTAATCATAGAATAGCTTAACTAAACTTGGACATTTGTTTAAATTGTTTCTTTTTCAACCAAAATTTTCTATTTTTTTTCTGAGAAAAGTCTAATTAGCTTTTTTCACAGAATTTCTTTTGAGTATATTACTTATAGTCTATGGTTAAATTGTTTGCAGAATCTATTTCAATGCTTTTACAATGAAGAAAGAAATTACAAATATATGCTTTTAAATATAAATTAAACAAATGGATTTATTATTACTTGGATCTTACAAAAGAAAGAGAAAATGATGGTTAGTTTTTCTTTTGTTTGTATATTACTATATAGGTAAGGTAAAGTTAGGTTATTTGGGTACTGGCTACCCGCACAGGGTTGATGCTCCCCGCAGGGGTTAAGTATACTTCAAACTATTTCCAAAATAGGTAGGAGGGGGGGGGGGTCAGTGGTCAACAGACACTTTAAGGGAACATCCAGAAAATAGCCACATACCTGTGCATAATTAAAATTAAAAGTATCATCATTGTAGAAATAAGACTTGATACTGTTCAGATACAGCAACACGTCATCAATAGAGGGGAGGGGGGGGGGGGGAATGTACTTAACAGTCCCTTTAAGGGAATAACCTGAAAATAGGAACATACCTGTGCATAATTAAAATTGAAAGTATCATCATTGTAGAAATAAGACTTGATACTGTTCAGATACAACAGGACGTCATCAAATTGTTTCAGTAGGAAAAAACAGGCTGCCATACATTGTCTGAAAAAGATATCAAAATAAGTGGTTACTATTAAACAAAATAGTACTATGTCTGTCTGTCCGTCTGATGATTTAAAGCTCGGTAACAGCTGGACATAAAAAGTTATGTTTCTCAAAACATAAAAATACTATAAGTTTGGTGATTTTATACTATTTTTAAAGCTGTTTCTTGAAGGGGCGAGACAACCCAATCCCCACAAAAAAAAGGAAAAAATGAGCCACCCGAATTTTCAATATACCAGTTTTGTTTGTACTGGCCTTCGGTCCATCTAGGCCAACAATCTTGAATTAAGCTTATATTTTTCATTTTACAAACCTCGGAAACCTGTCTCTAATACAATACGATACATGATTTTTCATCATATGAATAACTAATATTACCTTCCAGGTATTGTGTCACATTCAGAAGCACTGCCACCAACCAACTAAAAATAAAATCTTACTTATCATGTGGTTCTGAAACAAATAAATTAATAAAAATAAGAAATTATGATTATTCTAAAAAACTAAATAAATTAACAACAAACTGATTTTTAGGAGCAAATAAAAAAATTAAAGACACAGTTTTTCTCAGTAACATTATTTATCCTAAATAATTAAAAAAAGAACAATTAGAATTAAAAATGTCTATTCAGAAGGGACCGAGTTTTATATCATATTAACAAAATGTTAACAGGCAGTTCAACTGGACAAGCAGATAAGTAAATAGAAAAAACGAAAAAACACATTCAATATGTAGCAAAATTTGCTTAATGAATATAATTAATTAAAACAAAAATCCTAATAAAAATCGATTTGGGGTATTATTCTCATTTCTAGCTCTGCAGTATGATTCTACAAGTGAGATACCTTTAAAAAATAGGTGAAAAACAGATCATTGATGATAAAATGCTTTTCACTTAGGTTTTTCATTTATAGTAAGTAAAAATTGCTTTTCATGTTTTAATTGTAAATGTTTATTTTTTAGGCGTATTTGTGATTATGGTGTAAACCTTAATGAATACATACAATTACAATGTTTGCTGCCCTTTGTCAAGTATTGAATAGACATTTTATTAAATTAAAAACTTAGGGGTAAATATATTTAAACAAAAAAAATAAATTTTTACATAGTTTTAATATGAAATTTTTAATTGCTGACAAAATACATTTATTTTATCCATAATTTAGAGAAAAAAAATTACTCTTAATTCTAAGAACTTTCAAAGGCTAAATTCAATACGTGTCATTTGACTTTCAGCTCCTAGGAGATATGGATAAAATACAGTTATTAAAACGACTGTTAGAAATTTTCGCTTTTGGAATATTTGTATTTCAAATGCAAAATTCACTAAGGAAATATGAAGACAACCCAACTGTCCAACAAACCTCTACAGTTCACTTTGATGACATTCACAAGCCAATGATGTTTATTTGCCAGGTTATAATATTTCAAATATGAAGATGATAATTTAATATAAATTATGAAAATTAACCTATTTATCATAACAGTTTGCAAACTAAGCTCCCTTCTAAGACATTCATATATTGATTGCATAGCATTTTCTATTTTTGAAAATACAAAATAAAGATACCAATTTAGTTTGAGGTGGGTTCTTAGGAAAATTGGGGTCTTCTTCGTACAATCAATCTTTGACTTGTCGTCTTCGTTCAATCAATCATCATTATGAAAATTAAAAAAGATTTTGTGGCATTGACGCTTAACTCAAGAAACGACGACATTCAATAATTTATGAATTAATAATAATGATAATACAAAAGGAAGGGAGACACATTTCAAAGCTACCAGAAGGGGAGATAGAAAGATACAGGGGCTCATACATCATTTAAAATAATCATTTATTATTTTTATTATTGATTTATAAATTGTTGAATGTTGTTGTTTCTTACTTTAAGCGTTTAACACATTGAATGTTTAAAACAAGTATTATATAACTTGCGGCATTCACACGTTTGCTATCTAATTGTCATTGATTGATTGAACAAAGATGACCCAAAAAAATAAAAGAACCCATTTCTTTTATCAGGTAGTTATACACATTTAAGACTTTGCAGCTGCAGAGTAAAAAAGCATTTAAAATACGAAAATACTAAAAATATCCTCTTAGATTTCTTACTAACACTGCCACATCATGGATAAGGTTTAGGAAACCTGGCCATGAATTAGGTCCCGGCCTAGTTTCGAAAGGGATATTGCAACTTTTACCATTTCCTAATTAAATGATGTCATTGGCGGCCGCTCCCAATTTGCTATCACTCTAAACCAATAAGGAACAGCTTGTTTTGTATTAATCAATAGGCAATTGGCAGCTGCTGATATAAAAACTGCAGCATCTGCACATTAAGGAAAATTTTAAATTGTCTGCTTCAAGAAATAAATTTTTTTTTGAATTTTACTAAGCTGTTCAGGAATACAGTATAACAGACTGTTTCCAAGATCTTTTTGCTTCAAGCAAAACAACATCTACTCCCCATGGAGAAATAAGGCAGTTTACAAATAGTAAGTTTATTGAACTCTACTATGAAAACGTTGGGCCTGAAACAAAATATTAAAATTAATACATTTAATTTTACATTTTTGTTTATATAAATCATAATATGAGGTTTCACAATTTCATTTTATGTTTTAAACAAAGGATTTATATTTATGAAAAATAACTTATTTTTCAAAATAAACACATTAAAACAGAATAAAAATAAATGGTTCATATATCAAATTATCATAAAAACATATTACTTTATTCGTATACAAGTTTTAATCAAAATTAATCGGTCTTTCTTTTTAAAATTATGAAAAATAAAATACATTTTTTGCTTGATGAAATAAACCCACTTTATCATTCATTCGCGCAATTTTCCACAGATGAAAAATTACCTAGTTAATTCTTCCATCAAGCAGGGAGATCATGGATGTGAAATTTAGCAACGGTAGAAAATTCTTTCATACAAAACATTATTTTTCATTGTCACAACATCTTTCCCGTGCTATCAAAACAAACTAAGAGAGCGCTTGTCTTTATAACGCGCAGTGTTCCAAGAGAATGCCGCATGTATATCCAGCACATATCCAGTACAAATGTCGTCCCCTGGGCATTTGGGGTAAGGTAACAAAGTACCAAGATATAAGCAATGATAAAATAATATTTTTAAATAAAATTTTTACTCATTAATAAAAATGCAAACATTACATCCTAAAATCTGTCTAAGGCAAACCAAACAAAAGCTATCTGAAAAATTCTAATTACCAGAGTAAGAGATAAAAAATTTTTGGGAGACAAAAAAACATTATAACATTGAACAAAAGCCATTAATATATTGGTTTATAAAAAGTTCTATGTTTACTTTAGGCTAGCTACCAGAATTTCATTCTATACTTTATCTTCTTAACGCTTTTTTAGCTATTTCGTTAAAGTTGATAACAAACTAATGCACCATCCCATAACTGTTTTTTTTAGGCCTAGGCTTGAAATAGGCCTGAAATAATATTTGTTATGCTTCCCATCCCTTATCCTTGTGCCACATTTATAAATGTAATAAAAAATACCTTTTGTAAATATGATGTATAGTTTTACAGAAAATATGGGCTTCTCTGATTTTTTTTTCATGCCTCTTCACAGTTTTCTTAGGGTAGTTTATAGTCATTGTTGATATATTATAATTGCAGACAAGTCAATTCAACTACACAAAAGGAAACCAGCATGGATACACTGGATTCACAAGATTTACCTTGGGCTTACAAGCAACTAACAATGGCATCACATCATGGAAAAAATTAAATGAAAATAAATCATTTGCTGATCTACAGGCTGAAATGTTTGAATATAATTATGAAGAATTTGAAGCTCATTTTGGACATTGGAATGACAAGATTGGTGATGTAAACTCAGAGCTAAAATTTCTTACTCCTGATGGCTTTTGTTTATCATGGAGTTTGTTAAAAAATGAAGTTACATTGAAATCTAAAGAAAGTACAAGTGTGTTAATAATTGATCCAACATACTCAAATGATCTAGTCCTGCTTGGTAGTAAGAGTGCCAGACTGAATTTTGGACCCTTGGGCAATGGGTTTTACAGTGATTTTAAATATGAAGTGCAGCTTACTTTGCTTGATGAGAGAATCAATGATGGTCTTTCCTGCATTGACTATGATAGAATTGGCTCCAGCTATGGAGAATGCATTGAAGATAGAATGAGAAATAACATGTTAATGGAATTAGGCTGTTTACTTCCTTGGGTTCCTGATGCAGCTAATACATCATGTGAAAATGTCAAGAATCTCAAGATGCCTGATGTGTTTTACAAAGAGATTTCAAAATTTGTCTATGGATGGAATATTAAATCTCTGTCAATGTGCAAGCAGCCATGTTTAAAACTAGGGTTCAAGTTAGTTGAAATACGCAAAGTTTTTAACAAGATAAGTAGGGGTTATGTTGATGTGTTGTTCTATGATGAAGTAAATGTTTACACAGTTGTGTCTGCCTATGATATGTTCAGCTTGGTAGTAGACCTTGGATCTGCTCTTGGACTCTGGTTAGGTTTATCTGCTCTCAACTTGTTCAGCTCTTTGGTTGATTACACTGCTTTGGCAAGGAGACAGTATTTTCATTAATGATTTCTTAAAACTCAATTACAATGATGCCTAAATTGTTGAAATTTTAAATTCTAAGAATTTAACTAAATTATATTGTACATTGTATTTGTCAAATATTCTATTTAATTTATTCTCTGTTTACTTTTACATTGTTTCTATTTCACCTTATGAAATATATCTTCTAGCACTCAAATATTCCTATTACTAACTAATTGGATTTTTTTTTATATATTTCTGTTCTGAGAACTGAAAGCCGAATATAATACACTTAAAAGTGTTTTAAACTGTAGACTTTTTAGGATACCAATTTGGTATAAAGTTCTACAAAAATGGACAACATTTTTTTGCCAAAACAAAATTTTGTTGGACAATAAATTGGGTTAATAGACAATATTTTTGGCGTTTTTTTGCCAAACAAAAATTTAATGAAATCAATGTTTATCAAGGATGACGACATCCATAAAAGCGAAACTCTAAAATAAGATGAAAGAGCAAACGAACAAAAACTCTTGAGGAGTGTCAGAACTTAATAAGCAGAACATTAATTTTTAAGTCTAAACAAAATTGAACATAAATTTGTTGCAAAAATTAAATGTCATACTGTCAGACGAACGTACATGTATAAAACGTTACTAACCTGAAAGTATTGTTGTGCAATCTTCAAATGTTCTCTGCTTCCATTCTCCTAAAAAATATACGAGTATACACTCTTATAATTTGTTTATTACACTATACTCAAAAGTTTTATTATAATGTTTTCTTATTCGTTGGGACTTGGCTTAACAACTTTGTAAACTTTTAGTTGCTTTTTATTGGTTGTTTCATTAAGTCGAGTGTCGAAAGGTTTCAACCAATAATTGTAATTTAGAATAGTAGTTTTGTGTTTCATCATTTGGAATGTACATACAACAATTTGTAGGCCAATGTCTTATCTTTTCCCTTTATATACCTAAATTTACTCTTACTGTATTTTCAAAACTTTTATGTAAAATCAATAAATTTGAAGTTAGCTAATCAACTTTAATCAAATTTAAACTTCAGAACTTAAATTCTTCAGCTATTTAAAAATTTAAAATGTTATTTATTTCCAGTTGGAAGGGAAAATTAATTCAAGAAAAAAAGTGCTACTGCTTTTATCAGGGATCTTAAGGGATAAGACAATGGAGATAAATTGATGTACATACCCAATAATGTTAAACAAAATATGTAGATTAAAATTATTGGTTGAAAAGTTTAAACATTGCTAGTTTGGACCAACCAACAAGATGTTTATAAAGTACTCAAAGTTAATAAACCTAGAAATGAGAGAACGTGTTTATGAACCTTTGGGTAACAGTGTAATTTAAATTCTAATATCCACTCCCTCAATTGTTTTTAAAGATTGAATATCATTAGTTTAATTTTGCAATAGGAGGCAATTGAACTAAGCTTAAAAGGCAAGAAAATTTGCAACCCGACCCTTTATTTACATGTCCAATAAATGTATAAATATAAATGCATAACCCAGACAACTATCTGGCCCAAGTGGAGGGAACCTTCTTCGTCTGCTAGCAAATTAAGCTTTCTACTCTTTTGTAGAGACTTGGATTTTCCGACGCTATTGGCTGATTCAAAGACCCTATTAAAGGTCGACACAGGGCCCCATCTTTTCTTTTGCTTTTTTACCTGTCCAACGGCTGCGTTGACTACCCCTTTCAGAATATATTCTTGTGGGACTGTAGGCTCCAGATCCTAAATTTTCTGGTTATAATAAAGAAGTTGTTTGTATGTATTTAGAAATTACATAAGATTTTTTTCTAATAACTGAACCAACTGGGCTTTTTGGCGAAGAAAAAGAACTTTACGCAGATATCATTTGATTTTTTGGTTCAGAAGAACATATAGACAATTCTGTTATGTTTTAAAATAAAAAGGCTATTTTTTATTTTCTGTGATTGGAGTTACATTTATTTATGGACAATTATTTCTGTCTGTCTATGTGTGTCTGTACCCTAAAATCTCGCTAACAGTTGAACCCATATGGTTAACTTTTACAGTATAGCTTCTCATAGGTCCTGGAAAAGTTTATAACTATTTTGGGAAGAGTATTACCGCCAACCCATGAAGAGTCATCCTTTAAAAAAAACTTACCCCCCTAATTTGTTTTTACTTTTCTTCTTAAATCTATAATAGAAAATTTGGCAGTTGGATTTAACCCCCCCCCCCCCCTCAAGTGCTCCTAGAGGCATTATAGGGGGCGTAGCTGCTATTATGAAATAATGTTTAAAGTATACCTTGATCAACTGAAAAGCTTCGTTGACATCATCCTGTTTAAGATAATATATCACCAGATTGAGTCTAGCCTCTGGTATCACATCCACCAAGGGGGGTAGGATCTAAATTAAATAGATAGAAAGATAAGTTCAAAGATATCCCCTATTAAATGATATTACAAATTTAAGCATAATCTGATTTTGTGATTCACTTATGTTCTTGTAGTAATAATAAATGTCTACTATATAAAGAATGTATAAAAAACAATCAGTCACAATTTAAACCTTCTCAAATAATTGAAATCTTGGAGATAGACTCTATAATGCTTAGAAATTTTGTTCATTATTATTAAAATATTCAGTTAGAAATCTTTCTCAATCCAATTATCAGTTTATCAATTAAAGTTAAAATTAAGGTTAAAATCAAGATGAATTATTGATGTATTTATTCCGCTGTTTCTAATATTTTAAATAACAAACTACCTGTAATGCGCCTTCACCACCTCTGAAGACCACAAGGTTGTGTTTAAGAAGATCTTGTCCAAAGGTGAATGAAGAGGTTGTTTGATCCTGAAAGTATATTTCTGTATTTAGATTGCTAATATGGACCCCATTTATCGGTCAGTTCGTTTATTCAGTAGAAGGGGAGGGGATAGGGTGAAGAGGGTTGACGTGGGGTATCTTTATTTTAGCCAGTTGTGAGTATCACTTTATCAGAATGCATGAAAATCATCCAAGTAATAATATGACGATTAGATAATATTAAATTCAGCGACTAGTAGTAAAGTACAGTGTGTTTTTTTTATGGGAATTTTTTTGAAAGCGATTTTACCCCACCTATAGTTATCAGAATTTAATTATTAATGGCTTATTTTCTTCGTTTTTTAATGCAATTGATAGAACAACAAAAAAATATTTCAGTTTTTATCTAAAAAGTACAGTAAAATCTAAAATTCAAAACTAAGGTGTCAACATCTAATAATGGTTTTAGCGCATTTTTGTTATACCTAAATCATCTACCCTTTGCAAGAAAAAAAATGGATTTATCTGTAGTCGACTTTAAGGGGCCAGTACTCCCTCCCTGGTTGAGATATGACCTTCAAACTGTTCTAGTACATGTCCCTAATAGTATCTGTATACATTTTTAGCTCTATATCTCAACTTTGAAGTGTTTAGCAGCCATTCTTGCAAAAGGTTGAATATTTGAGCATAAGAAAAATGCGCTAAAACCTTTTCTAGATGTTTACACCAAGTTTTGAATTTTAGATTTTACTGTACTTTTTAAATAAAAACTGAAATATTTTTTTGTTGTTCTATTTTTTGCATTAAAAAACGAAGAAAATAAGTGATTAATCATTAAATTCTGATAAATATAAGTGGGGTAAAATTGCTTTCAAAAAAGTTCTCATAAAAAACACACTGTAGAAAAGCTACACTTTAGAAACATAAAACCAAACAGGCAATGGTTTAGGATTAGAGTAAAACAATAGAGAGGCTAGGGTTAAATAACGGTATGTTCATGGATTGGGGACCCTATGACGACTTTCAATTGTTTTTTTTTGAGTATCTGCTAATAGCGTCGGAAATATTAAAACAACAAAGTTAGTTGTCTGGTTATACATACAAACTTATACATTTATGTTTCAAGAAAAGAACCTAAAGTGAATAAGGACATCATTCTATATTTGTCAGAAATTTGTTACAACTAACCCTCAACTTTTCCACTTTTACCTGGAGTGCTTTTAATTCTTGTTCAGCAGCTTTACCATTATACAACCTAAAGTCATTTGTATCATTATTCGTTGGATTTACAACCTTAGGGACTTAATTGGATTTTGATTGGTTGGTTCAATAAGTTAAGTGTACAGAATTAGAACCGGCTCTAAGATGTTCTTACTGTACAGCATCGTATAACAGACAATTTCCCACGAATATCAACATAAAAATCATAAAATCAATACCAGTTTTGTTAGCCAGGGCCTTCGGCTTCTCCTGGTAGCTTTACAAGCGCTTATCTACACTTTGTAGAAAAATGGCGGCTTCGCCCCTAGCCTCTAGAGGCTTCGCCCTATGAAGTAATGGGAAGTCAACCTTCCTAATTAGAAATATTCAAAAAAGTTATTCTTTGTTTAATTACTTACACATAACCTGCCAAGGAGCAGTTGCAGAATTTCTCTACAAACACGTGTGTTATGTAGTTGATAATTTAGCCACTAGGTGTCTCATTTTTTTTCATAGAAGACCTCCAACCGGAGGTTACATCAACAAAGTGTGTCACCAGGTATATAAAAAGTATAAAGATAGCATTTCTAAGCGACACAGCAACTGAATCAAGCTGTGTGTGGAGGTCTACAGCTGGTCAGCAACCTATCTATAGTCTTTTAAACATATCTCCGAAAAAGGTCAGTACACGGTAAGATTATACTTCACAGAATCATTTCTGTAGGATACATCCTTTATTTCTTTTCGAAACTTTAAAATAGTTAAGCTATGATGATGAGTTGAACGTCATGTCTTGAGCGTGAGAAGGCGTTGATGGTTGACTCCATCAATATATCGATGATCGCTTGGAAGTCACTCTGTGAACTCCTAGATGGACCATGACATCGGCTGAGTGGTCAAATTTATATCTCATTCTCTAGTGGATGCTAGTCATATGCTAAACAAATTCAAATACTGGTTCGGGTCAAATTGGTTTTATCTTATAATTTTCATTTTAATATTCGCGAAAAGCTGTCTATAATACAATGCAATAAATAACTATTGAATTTCAGAACCCTATCCTTGCTTACCTGAAATGATTACACGCCTTGAGATTTATAGCAATTGCAGAATCTGGAAAATGTTGTAAATACACAGCTAACACTTCCTATATGAATAGATGGATAAATAGATATTTCTCTCATTCGTTGGTTTAAAGCTTAATTGGATAGTATAACTTTTTCCACAAATAAATTTATTCTACAGTATGAGATATATAAACAGATTGATAGATAGACAAATAAATAGATAGATAAACAGAAAGACATAATACCTGTAGATATTCAGAACGGGATATATAAATAGATAGATAGATATAAAGATAGATAAACGGACAGATAGACAGACATATAGATGGATAGATCAGCAGATAGATATAATATCTGAGAAACATGATAGTAGTCAAGATAGAAAATTAGGACATGATAAATAGATAATTAGACAAATGAAAATATAAATAGATAGACAGACAGATAGATAAACAGAAAGACATAATACAAAGCCACATAAACGTACAGGACGGGTAGATAAACAGACAGATAGATAGATAGACAGACAGATAGATAGATAGACAGACAGATAGATAGATAGACATATGGTTAGATATATAGAAAAATAGATAGATAGACAGACAGATAGATAGATAGATACACAGATAGATAGACAGATATATAGACAGATAGATAGACAGATAGATAGACAGATAGATAGACAGATAGATAGACATATAGATAGACAGATAGATAGACAGATAGATAGACAGATAGATAGACAGGTAGATAGACAGATAGATAGACAGATAGATAGACAGATAGATAGATAGAAAAATAGACAGATAAATAGATAGAAAGATAGATGTATTACCTGAGAAACATCATAGTAGTCAAGCTTATAAACATTCACGATAGGATTGATAAATAGATAGACATATATATAGACAGATAGATATATAGATAGACATATTACCTGAGAAACATCATAGTAGTCAAGCTTATAATAGCACAAAGCCACATAAACATTCAGGGCCAAATATTCTCGGTTATCCAGCAAAATCCGCTGAAAAATAATAATTTTTAAGCATATTAACTAAATGGCTGACATATTATCAATATGCTGATATTACACATAATAACATAATGAAAGGCGACAATATGCTATTTAAGTCCTAACTGTGCAGTGCATAAAATTGAGTTGCGCTTTTTTGGACCGATTCATTTATTCCAATATTCTAACTCTTCATGTCTCGCATCTGACATACCAGTAGTAGGAATTAGGAATTAGTAGGAACCCATTACCTACCCGACATCGAAAGGATGAGCTACATGTTATTAGGGTTGGGCCGGATACTTTTTTGGCCGGATACCGGATATCCAGCTGATTTCAAATGCCAAATATCCGGTATCCGGCCGGATATCCGGTTAACGCCGGATATCCGGTAAATATCCGGTTATCCGGCCAAATTACCGGATATCCGGCCGGATAACCAGCCAAATTACCATATATTAAAGTAGCAAAAAAAATTTCTTCAGAAATCTTAAATAAATTTACATAAAGATAAAAAATGTTCTTCTAGCTTCAATAATAAGAAAGTTATGGCCATTAAAAATTTTAAAAAGCAGAGATTTTTGGTGTAAAGTATAAGAAAATATATAGCCGGATATCCGGCCGGATAGTTTCAATATCCGGTATCCGGCCGGATATTGAAAATGGCCGGATATCCGGCCCAACCCTACATGTTATGCCACTGTCGAATCTTAACTGTCATATTATCGATATAAAGTTATTTTTTACTGGAATTACGACTACAGTTTTATGTTTATAAAATAACGGAGCAAAAGTTAAAAACCTGAGGTGAATTCTTTAAAAATATTGCCTCACTGAAAATCAGTGAGGCTCACTGAAAATTTAGAGGGGACAATTTTGCCTCATTAAAATTTTTGGGAGGCAAACTGATTTTAGTGAGGTTATTTAAAAAAAAATTCACCTCTGTTTGTTATACAAAGGTTTAAAAGAAAGATTGTATTTTTATAATTCTTTATAAATGCATATTAATACATAGAACACATTTTTGTAAACAAGACAGAATGTATTCAAAGGAAAGGCATGCTTAATTTTTAAAATTTTGTTTGATTCGTTTTGTATCGAATATAGGGTCTATCTATGACTGTATTTCTGTTGATTGAGATCTTTGAAACCATCTTTTTGTTTGTTAAATTAATTCTTAAATGAATAAAGGGCTTAGATTAAAAAAACCTGATTATAATTAATTAGAATCCTCCCGAAAAAACACAACTTGGTATTTTTTTCGAACTTAACTATGTTACTGATATACAGGAAATTTTAGGGGCTAAAACAATGGATGATAAACTGATATTCCCCATGACGATCAACAAAATAATCCCTAGAGTCTAATTAGTTTAAAAGATTTGACATTGTTAGTTTGAACCACACAAGGTTTTGAGAGATTGAGTGAGTATAATAATAAAACTTTGGGTACCAATTAATCTACAGTCCAATGTCCCTTAATTTCATGCTAAAATTTTCATTTTAAAAAAAGGTGGATCTTTTTTTACCTAAGATCATTGAATCGAACTGCTACATACTAATGAAAGCAATTTTTGTTGTTATTTGACATTGGTAAGTTCAACCCTACCTCTAACAATATGAAAGCTAGGACGTAGCACCAAGTAGAAAATAAAGCATAAAATTTATTTATAAGCATACAATAGATGCCACGTACTATTACATTGCAATGAATAAAACAAAAATAAATCTTCGGTGGGGATAAATTTTCAATATGAAATAAATAATATATTCAAATACATTTTTAAAATGTTTAGAATAACAGAATAAAACTTTGTAGATTACAAATTCATTCATTAATAAAAGTAACAGGGTGTCTAACCGCTTAACCGGCTTATTGTTTCTATAATTGTAATCCAAAGTGGAGGATCGACCCTGTATCTCTAAAGTGCGCACTTAAGGTGTCTAGGGACTTAGCCGTTGGTCTAAGATAAAGAAATTTGATCTGCTTTTTTTGTCTATTATATTAAGTTTACTAATAACCAAAACCAGTTGGATGTCTAGGTGTCTGTATTCTGTATATGATCTTATTTCTTAGGGAAGTTCGTCTTGGTAAATCATATTATAGCTGCGCTATTTACAAAAATGTGGCTAAAAGCCTGCAGAGGTTTTGAAATATTTCCACGGAAATCCAAAGATTTTCTGTAAAGTCTGAATAATTCCAATATCTTGATTCCAAGCATCTCAATATGTACGTGTGTCTCTAACCAGGGGTCTAAAGGGATAAGACAATGGCCGATAATTTGATGTACATCCCCAATTATGATACACAAAATTACCCCTTCTGTAGATTAGATTTAGTGGTTGAAATGTGCGTACACTCAACTTATTGAACCAATCCATCAAAATTTATTTAAAGTTCCCAAATATGTTGAGCCACACTTAAGAAAACGTTATTATAAAACTTTGGGGACTAGTATGATAAACACTCCAATGTCCCCTTACTCCCTGGTCCTCAAATGACTAATGAATAAAGGGGCTGTTTATTACACTAGTCCTTAAAGTTTAAAGGTAATGTTTTTTATTATTTGGCCTAACAACTTTGGGGACTTTTATAGATTTTTGATTGAATGGTTCATTAAGTTGAGTGTCTAATAATTTCAACCACTAATTGCAATTTACAGAAGGGGTAATTTTGTGTATCATCATTTGAGATACACATCAATTTATTGACCATTGTCTTATCCCTTAAGCTTAAGATCCCTGAGTTAGATACAATTATGACATTCTAATTCAAGGTATTTAACAAAAAAAAGCACCAATAAGTTTTATTTTCTCCCCGTTTTTAACATTTAGCTACCCAAGTATGGTCTAAACTGTTTTAGTTTACTCTTGTTGAAATGAAATGTCACTTAACATTCAGAGGTAGAGCGCACACTTAAAGAAATGTTCAAAGACATTCTGTTTAGATGATAACATTACAATAATATTAGTAAAATAAGATGAATCATTTCATGCCTTAAAATAAAACAAGGATGACAACATCCATAAAAGCGAAGCACTGTAACGGTAGGACAAACGGACATTAACACTTGTATAGTATCTGAACTGAATAATCAGAATTTAAAAGTATAAGAGCCGAAGCATAATTGTAAGTAAATTTGTTGAAAAACTGCTTGAAGCAGGATAATGTTTATGGACATACTTAAATTTTTGGACTTGATTATAGAGTTGCTTCGCTCATAATATTGTTCTTTGTTGTCCCAGGAATCAATATACCAAAAATCAGATCAAACGGATAATTAGAACACTTGAAAATTTGTTGTTAAAAAAGTAGAAAAATCAACATGTTTAAAATGGACGTACGGACATTCTGGTAATGATTATAGAGTTGCTACGCTTTCTAAATCGTACCCAACTACTACAGGAATCATCATGCAAAGTTTGAAATCGATAGGACAATTCTAACATGCCTAAATTAACGAATAAAAGCTATCTATCTCGGACGGACGTACGGACGGACGGACCGACCCTAATTATAGAAAAGCTTCGCTTTTAAAAATGATTTGGTGTAAGTGGATATTTTGGTAGTGGAAAATTTGTCGTCAATTTAGGTTCCAAAAGGAGTAATGTTGTGCATTATCATTGAGTATGTACATCAATTTATCGGCCATTGTCTTATCCCTTAAGACCCCTGGACTGTATGTGACACTATAATACAAAACAACCCTAGAAACCCATTGTAGCTTCTAAATTGATCTCGAGAACTTTACAATAAGAAATAGGTTTCAAAGAATTGTAAAATCTTTCTATCAAATGTCACTTTTATTGCAGTTTTAATATTAAAAAAATAAACTTTAAAAAAAGCTGAGCATTTCTGTATATACGTTTGTCCGTTCGTCTGTACGTCCGTACAAATATTAGCTCTTTAATAATTTAATTTAGCATGGTAGAATTGTCCTATGGATTTCAAACTTTGAATTATCATTTTTATGTATTAGCTAGATATGACTTAAAGAGCATAATTCTACAGTCGTTAACAAAACGTCTGTACGTCCATTAAAAACATGCTAATTTTTAACTTTTTTGATAACAACTTTTTGTATGATATAATCATTTTATTGGGAGAATATTAATTCTTCATGTACAATATTTTAAGCTAAGTGTCTCTATAATCATGACCTGAAAATGTTAGTATGTCCATGAACAGTATCCTGTATTTAAGCAATTTTGCATAAATTTTAGTTTAGACTAAAATTTTAATCCTGATAAACCACAAGTGTTTAAATTTGTTTGTTCTATCGTTTGATTATAAAGCTTTTATAGTTGGTGTCATCCTACTTTTATATTAATTACTCACTTATTTAGGACAATAGCTTAAAACCCGACTATAACCAAAAAATAAAAAAAATAAAACATGACTTACCTTATAGATATCAATTGCTTCTTGATAGTGTGACCTATAAAGAAAAAAAAACAATTAATTTTATGAAAAAGTTCCTTTAAAAATATCGATATAAATCTTTCATAAATATTCCATTTCCACCTATACATATTGTATCATATTATTACTGCTCTACTCATGGGCATAGTTATCATTCTTATCATCAAATATTTTTGAGGAGGTTTTCCTCAGAGTATTCCCCTACCTTATTTTGAAATAAATAAAAAAATAGGCATCTGGATAGTTTTTTCTTTTTTCCATTGGCACCTTAGGCTAGGTAAGGCTAGGTTGTATTAGGTATAGGATAGCCCCATAGGGCTAGCCCCACAAACATAGCATCCACTGCAGATGCAGACATAAAGAAATTAAACAACCCCCCTTATATTTAATTCAATTCATAAATAAGGGGGGAGGGGGTTTCTGTGCCCGCAATGCACTTTGCGGAAAAGCGCTCAATTCTAAAAAGACCTGAGATAATGAATTGAGGCCAGGGACAGCTGATCTTCGATTACATCCTCTAAAAAACAAAAATTGCGTAAAAATATAATTAAATGTCATGAAATTTAATTTTTCATCTCCTTTATTGTGTATTTTGACCTATTATTACTGAGTATATTAAAAGAAAAAAAATAATTGCCACACTCTAGGTAACTGATTTGAATTTTGGTATTTCATTTTTCAAATACTAATTTGAACAGGCAGTGCTACTTTTTAAAGTAATTAATCTTGAATACCCAGGAAACTATTTTCTCCTACAATCAAATAAACTGAAGTTTTCTTTCCAGTGATAAAGTCTAGTAACATATTGGTTGAAAAGTTTTGACACTTCGAGTTAGGAACCTAAAGGTTTTTGAGCCAACAAATAATAATATATGGTTATGAAACTTTGGTACCAGTGAATTTTTCAGTCCAATTTACCTTCCCTCCCTGTGTATTTACTATGGTTGGGCCGGATATCCGGTGTGGCCGGATATCCGGCCATTTTCAATATCCGGCCGGATACCGGATATTGAAACTATCCGGCCGGATATCCGGCTCTATAATTTTTTATACTTTACACCAAAAATCTCTGCTTTTTAAAATCTTAAATGGCTATAATTTTCTTATTATTGAAGGTAGAAGAACATTTTTTCTGAATAAGTTTAACTTTATGTAAATTTATATAAGATTTCTGAAGAATTTTTTTTTACTACTTTAATATCTGGTAATTTGGCCGGTTATCCGGCCGGATATCCGGTAATTTGGCCGGATAACCGGATATTTGCCGGATATCCGGCGTTGGTCGGATATCCGGCCGGTTTCCGGATATCCGGCATTTGAAATCAGCCGGATATCCGGTATCCGGTATCCGGCCAAAAAAGTATCCGTCCTAACCCTAGTATTTACCTAATTGTTGGTGGTATTGCATCAACTTTTTTTCATCTCCAAATTTGTGAGCCAAATGAAAATTTAACCTACAAATAGAAACATATCAAATGAAATTTTTAAAAGCGAAGCTTTTCTATAATTAGGGTCGGTCCGTCCGTCCGTCCGTACGTCCGTCCGAGATAGATAGCTTTTATTCGTTAATTTAGGCATGTTAGAATTGTCCTATCGATTTCAAACTTTGCATGATGATTCCTGTAGTAGTTGGGTACAAACATTTAATAACTCTTGTGTAAGAACTTAATTTTAAAATCTTAACAAAATTGAACATTAATTTGTTGCCACATTGCGTAAATACAGTTTATTATGTAGAACAAATTTTCATTTTTAAGATTAAATTAAAAATGATGCTTCGCTTATAATATTGGACCTTGTTAACCTAGGCATCATCATTCCTAATATCAGATGAATAGGATTATTTTATCACATGAAAAATTGTTGTAAAAAAAGTTAAAAATCGAGCAATTTTAATATGGAAGTACATACTTTATGGTAACGATCATAGAGTTTCTAAGCTTTCCAAATCGTACCTATCTGTTATGAGAATCATCATTCAAAGTTTAAATTCCATAGATCAATTCTAACTTGCATTAGTTAACGAAATTATCCGTTACGGACGGATGGACCTAATTATAGAAAAGAATTTAAAAAGTAAAAACTAGGGATATTTGCACAGAATAGTTAAACCAAAAAAAGTAAAGCTATAAATAATAATTATAAAAAAGGTAAAAAACATAAAAGTCTACCTATTTACTACAAATCTTCAAATTAAAGAGGTTATAAGACGTAAAAGGGAGAATAAGTAGATGAGGAAGATGCTTTTTTTTCTCTAAAATTGTAGATAAATTTTTTTGTACAGGGAGAAGGGAGGAAATTTTAATATAAATAGGAAATTACTTAAAATCTTATGAAAATTTTTGCACTTCGTAATATTTGTAAAAAAATTATAGGAAAATAAGTAAATTAAAATGAAAACATATAAAAACACAATAATATATTAAAACACATGTAATATAAGAACCTCAAAGTGCAGTCGTTGTTTCTCCCTTCTCCCTGGGTTTTGTTACTAGAATAAAAAAGTAATTAATTAATGTATAAATATAGGTGTATTGTATACCCCAGACAACTATCTGGATCCAGTGTTGGGAACCTTTTATCTGCTAGAAAATGCTTTCTGCTCTTTTTTTGTAGCGACTTGGCCCAATTGAAAGTCGGTACAGGGTCCACGGGGTGAAGACAGATATTTAACCCCTTACCCCTCTATTGTTTTACTCTAATTGTATATCTCTTGTATTGTTTTATAAACAGTCATCCGCAGATAGGAAAATATATTTTTTTTTGTTAGCCCAGAGAATTAACATAGAATACAAGGATATTGTGAGACATTCTCTCATACCCTGATTAAATCTTTCTCCCAGCTGGCTAATATCCCAATACCCCTGGTCCACCTTATGATTTTACACCATCTCTTCCCCTGACCGTGGAGAAACGTATTTTCACAACAAATGTAAAGTTTATTACTTAAAATATCTAAATAGTAAAGAGCTTGAACTGAATTTAATAAAATTTAGCGTGGTCTAAAGGAAAATACATCAATACTTAAGTTAAAAAGAAGGAACTTTTTACACTGAAGAAAAAAACATAATTACAAAAAATACATTAGGTTATCCCTCTGAAACCTTTGAAACCCTATTCCCCCCCCCCCAAAAAAAAAGCTTTGGCGTCCTTGTCGGGATGTATCCTATTTGCACAGAGTAGGTCCCATATGAAATTTACACACAAAATAATGTTTTAATGATAAAATATGAAGTTGATATTCATCAAAACACTCTTTTAATTAGAATTAGCGGTTGAAACGTTTGGATACTCAACTTAATTAACAAACCATTAAAAGTCCCTAAAGTTGTTAAATAATAAGAAAACGTTTTATAAAACTTTGGGGACTAAACGCCCAAATATTCCCTCTCTCCCTGGTGTAAGGTACTATGGAAAAATCACAATCATTTCAAATTCCCCACTTATAACAAAGGGTATAATGTATATAATGTCAGGGATCTAAAGGGATAAGACAATGGCCGATAAATTACATCTCCTTGATAATGCACAATTTCTCCTTCTGTAGATTACAATTAGTGGTTGAAATGTTTGGACACTCAACTTGATGAACAAACCAATTAAAATTCAAAAGTCCACAAAGTTGTTAAGCCAAAGAAAAAGAAAACGTTATTATAAAACTTTGGGTACTAGTGTAATAAACAGCTCATTGTCCCCTCTTTCTCTCTGAAGTTTCCGAGATCAATTTAGAAGCTACAATAGGTTTATTGGTTTTTTTGTATTATAGTGTCACATACGGTCATTCAAGTATAGATGAGAAATTAGAATTTAGTTGCAATAGATAAGTAATAAGTTTTATTTTAGCTATAAATCTTTTAATCTTTGAGGACTAGTGTATTAAACAGCCTAATGCCCCCTCCCTCCCTGAAGTATTGTGGAGCTTTCCTTTAATTATGCATAGAAAATTCTGACATAATTGACACTGCTAACTATTTATACAGACAAAGGGTTCTGTGTCTTACATATAATAATTGAAATTCATTACAGGGAGGGAGGGAACAATGGGCTGTTTGTTACACTAGTCCCCAAAGTATTATACTAACGTTTTCTTATTCGTTGGCTTAAAAAACTTTGGAGACTTTTAATGAAATTTGATTGGATGTTTTATTAAGTTGAGTGTTAAAACGTTTCAACCACTAATTTGAATCTACAGAAGGGATAATATTGTGTGTCATAATTGGAGATGTACATTAATTTATCGATAATTGACACTACTAACTATTTATACAGACAGGTTAAGACAAAGGGTTCTGTGTCTTACATGCAATAATTAAAATTCATTATCCTTGTTAACCGCGAGGCTTTTCTATAATTAGGATCCGTCCGTCCGTACGTCCGTAACGGTTAGCTCTTTTCGTTTTTTAGTCATGTTAGAATTGTCCCATCGATTTAAAACTTTGCATGATTGTTCCTATGATAGTTAGGTACAACTTAGGAAGCATAAGAACTCTAGAAATCGTTACCATAAGTCCATTTAAAACAGAAGCTAGTAAAAGTGGCTGACTCAGATTATGACGTCAAGAAAAATTAACCAATGAGAGGCCACTATAAATTTTACCATTGGTCAATTACAGTTTATACTGGCCTCTCATTGGTTATTCTTTTTTGACGTCATAATCTGAGTCAGCCTCTTTTACTAGCTTCTTTAAAACATGTTGACTTTAACCCTTTTTTAACAAATATGTTTTATATGATATAACTAATGAGCCTATTTATATGATTTCTTAAATACTGATTTTTATTACAACAAGGTACAATGTTATAAGCGAAGCACCCTTATAATCAATTTCTAAAAATGTAAGTATGTCGTTAAACAGTATCCTGTATGTAAGCAGTTTTACTTAAAATTTTGTTTGAATTTATATATTTATATTCTGCTTATTCAGTTCTGACACTCTACAAGTGTTAATGTTCGTTTATCCTACCGTTTCAGATCTGCGCTTTTATGGATGTTGTCATCTTTGTTTTATTGGATTTACTATTACTTGGATCTTACACCAGATTTTCATGTTCTTTAATAAAGTGAAACTTGATACAGGCTAAAATAACGATTTCCCATCCTTTTACCCCAACCCCTCCCCTCCTACTATAAGAACGAATTGACCATTAAACGAGTTCCATGTTAGCAAGCTAAATTGACGACAATTTTCCACAATATCCACTTTAAGGTTTATTAAGAATTTCAGACAACCAGTGGCCAAGAATGTAATGTAGATAAAGTTAAAAAATAAAAAAGTAAAAGTAAATATTTTTTTCTTTTAGAATCTCTTTTCCATAGGAGCCAAAATGTACCAAATATATGCTGTACAAAATTAGACTCTAAATTACAACCATCCCACCCAAACAATCAATTCTAGCATTAACCGCACCCAAGAATAGCTGACGGTTTTTTTTACAACAAACATTCCCATATAAACGACCCCTTTGATAGTGGATGTAAATATTCATTCCCATATAAACAACCCCTTAAATAGTGGATGTAAATATTCATTTATTTCCCTGGTATCTCATTTATATCCCTGGTATGATTTTAGAAGATTTTTAATTTTTTTTGGAAGATTTTAGAATTTTTATTAATTACTAAAAGAAAGAAAAATTATACCAGGGAAATAAATGAAATTTAAAAACCAAAATTAAACCACATTTTACTAGCATAAAAATGAGTTTTTGTTTAAATGAGAATGATATTCCTGTCCAGTTTTTTGTTTAGGAATGAATATTTCTTACCCTCGTGAATAAATGATGACCTATCGGTCCATCATTTATTCCCTCGGGTAAGAAACATTCATTCCTAAACAAAAAACTAGACAGGAATACCCCATTTATTTCCCCGGTATGATCATTTTTAGAAGATTTTTAATTTTTTTGGGAAGATTTTAGAATTTTTATTAATTACTAAAAGAAAGAAAAATAATACCAGGGAAATAAATGAAATAAAATTAAATAAAAACCAAAATTAACCACATTTTAGCATAATAATGAGTTTTTGTTTAAATGAGAATGATATTCCTATCCAGTTTTTAAAAGCGAAGCTTTTCTATAATTAGGATCGGTCCGTCCGTCCGTCCGTACGTCCGTCCGTCCGTCCGTAACGGATAGCTTTTTTCGTTAATTTAGGCATGTTAGAATTGTCCTATCGATTTCAAATTTTGCATGGTGATTTCTTTAATAGTTAGGTACGATTTAGAAAGCGTAGCAACTCTATAATCATCACCAAAATGTCCGTACGTCCATTTTAAACATGTTGATTTTTTTTACTTTTTTAAATAGCTTTTTTCATTAATTTAGGCATGTTAGAATTGTCCTATCGATTTCAAATTTTGCATGGTGATTCCTGTAATAGTTAGGTACGAGTTAGAAAGCGTAACAACTCTGTAATCATCACCAAAATGTCCGTACGTCCATTTTAAACATGTTAATTTTTTTTACTTTTTTAAATAGTTTTTTTCGTTAATTTAGGCATGTTAGAACTGTCCTATCGATTTCAAATTTTGCATGGTGATTCCTGTAATAGTTAGGTACGAGTTAGAAAGCGTAGCAACTCTATAATCATTACCAGAATGTCCGTACGTCCATTTTAAACATGTTGATTTTTTTTCATTTTTAACATTTTAACAAATTTGTAAGTGACCTAATTATCCGATTAGTCTGATTTTTGGTATACTGATTCCTTGAACAACAAAGTACAATGTTATAAGCGAAGCAACTCTATAATCAAGTCCTAAAAATGTAAGTATGTCCATAATCATTATCCTGTATCAAGCAGTTTTTCAACAAATTTACTTACAATTTTGCTTTGACTCTTATACATTCGCATTCTGATTATTCAGTTCTGACATTATACAAGTGTTAATGTCCGTTTGTCCTACCGTTTCAGAGCTTCGCTTTTATGGATGTTGTCATCCTTGTTTGTTTAGGAATACCCCATTTACTGCAGCAATGCAAAATTCACAGCCGAATTGAAATATATCAAGGTCAAAAGCAAAGTTTGTTTGTGAACACAGTAATAGTGTCTGACTGATTACGACGTAACAAAAAAAATTAGCCAATGAGAGGCCGTTATTGACCAATGGTAAAATTTATAGTGGCCTCTCATTGGCTCATTTTTTTTGTTACGTCAGACACTATTACTGTGTTCCTTGTTTGTCTGCAAGCAAAACGCTTGTAGCGACTCGGCTGTGTTCATGTTTCCGATATTCAAAGACCCAATTGAAAGTCGGCATATAGTCCCAGTCCTGTTAGATAGTGCTTTATTTACCTGGTTTTTAAACGCGATTTGTCCGCTTTTTCCAAAATTTTCTCAGATTCCTATAATTAAATACTTTTGTAAAAAAAGTTTAAAAATATCTATAATTTTTTAATACAATAACGAAGCTCTTTATAGTGCATATAAAAAATGATCATTTTAATTGAACATTGGAAGGCCAGTATGACGTCATTCTTATAGGCAATATAAAAAGCTTCGAAAATAATTGCATAATTTGATGCTAATTTTCAACAAACCATTCAAGCATTACAATTTTGCCCACTATATCATGTAATTTATAAATTTTTAAAATCCATAAAACAACAAGGATGTTACAGTTCTCATGGCGCAAGGGCATCACTGGCTATAGAGTAGAAGTGCTACTTTAAAGTGCATCACCCACAAACTTACTGCAAATTATTACCTTATTTCTAAAAAAAGTACTAGTTATGCTCACATCGTTCTATAGACAGCTTTCCGCGGATATTAAATTGAAAAATTATAAGATAAAAACAAGTTTTGTTAGCAGTTGTAACTGAGTTATCGAAGTTTTGGGTAACTGGTAATAAGTTTATAATTTTAATTTAATATTCGTAGAAAATTGTCTGTATTTCCTGTATTTCCATGCTTTACATAATTTTTCAGTATGGATGAGAACCGGTTTTAATCCAGCGGGTATTAATCGGTTTCGAAGCCATACTGAAAATGCATTTGTTGTTCCAAAAATAAACCAATTTTCCCCCAAAATTAAATTTCTGAAATTGACAGGCTACACTACTTACAATAAATGAAAAATTAAACAATTTTCACAAAGGAGCAAAGCTTCTCTATATATACAACAACATATTAGAGACAGCTTATACAAAATTGGTATTAATTTTATGGTATATATTTTATATTTGTGGAAATTTATCTGTAATACGATGCTATACATAATTTTTCAGTATGAAAAAACCAACCAATCAAAATTTAAAAAAAAGCCTCTAAAGTTGTTAAGCTAACGAATAAGAAAACGATATGATAAAATTTTGGGGACTATCTGGTGTAATAAACAGCCCAAAGTCCCCCTCCTTCCTGCTTGTTACCTTATACATCCCCAAATAGAAGTAGCAACAGGCCAGGTTGACCCAAACCTCTTTGGGGGCTGTCTTGGAGTGGGTCACTGCCTCAAATTCAAGCATAGCTCTCTAAAATAGCGGACAGAGAAATTACAATGGTAGCAAAACACAATTTTTCCTCCAACTTTATCTGTATATCTTTGTAACTATCTGTTTTTATATCTCAAACTAATCTTAATGCGAAGGGGCGAAGCCTCTAGTCTACTATAAAAAAAAGGAAGTTGTTTGTCTCAATAGATCTCGTAAACGGCACAATTTTCAGGGAAGGTTTTATGTTATTTTGTCTTAAAGTACAAAGCTCCCTCGATAAAAAAACAAGGATGACAACATCCATAAGTAGCGAAGCACAAAAAATCGTCGATGGGAATACGTACAGGTAGATTTAAAAGGTTTTTACTAAAATCAAGAATAGATTTATTGGATAAAATAGACATGAAACCTTGTTTTATTTTGCATGATGACGATGGTCAAAGTAAATTATATTAAAGATGCTCATAACAATGGGAAAAATTATTTTGATACTGATATCCCATAAAAGTTTGAAAATTGCATCAAAATAAACAAAGATATGGGGAAATATGTAAAACATATAAAAATAGCCAAAAACCTGATAAAAGGCAGTCTGGCCGTCATGCTTGTTTAATCAAAACGACAAAAAATTTAATTTTTAAATCCTTAACTTAAAAATTTGGAAAATCGGACCATATACACTGAAGATATGGAAAAAAGTGTTAAATATATAAAAATAGCCTAAAACCTGCCAAAAAGGCAGTCTGGCCGTCATGGTTATTTTGTTCATAAGACGGGAAATTTAATTTTGATATCTATAACTGAAAAATTTTGAAAATCGGACTATAAACACTGAAGATATGGAGAAAAATGTTAAATATATAAAAAAAACAGCCTAAAACCTGTTAAAAAGGCAGTCTGGCCGTCATGATTGTTTTCTTTAAAAGACGGGAAATTTAATTTTGATATCTATAACTGAAAAATTTTTGAAAATCGGCCCATAAACACTGAAGATATGGAGAAAAATGTGAAAAAAATAAAAATAGCCTAAAACCTGCTAAAAAGGCAGTCTGGCCTTCATGATTGTTTCTTTAAACGACGGGAAATTTAATTTTGATATCTGTAACTGAAAAAATTTTGAAAATCGGACCATAAACACTGAAGATATGGAGAAAAATGTGAAAAATATAAAAATAGCCTAAAACCTGCTAAAAATCGGTCCGAACGCCAATGATGTTTTATAGTCAATTGTGCTCCTTAATGATGGGAATGTTGTCAAAAAATTTCAGCATTCTATCTTTTATAGGAGCTGAGTAAATCCCATTTCCCCCATAGCGTTACGGACTGACTGACGGACGGACTGACTGACGGACTGACGGACTGACGGACGGACAAAGTGAATTATAGAGTAGCTTCGCTACTAAAAAGAAATATCCCACAAAATATTCCTTTCTCTCTTTTTAAAATAAAAGTGAGGGGGGGGGGGGCTCACCCTTCTCTGAGGGACGAAGCATATGATTATCTATCTTTCTATCTATTTGACTTAAACAGGATATTCCTAAAAGAAGCAGTTCTTTAGCTTAATCTAGATGTATCTATCTACTAGCAATATACATTGTTATCTCTCAAAAGAAAAGCACAGATAACATGTATCATTCTATCTATGTGCATTTATCTATCTGTTTATACAACTATCTCTTTATCTGTATACCTTATATCCTTAAAATATTTCCCAAGATGAAAAGGACACTATCTAAGCATCATATACATCTATCTATATATGTATCTATGTATGTTTCTATCTATCTATCTATCTATCAATATCTACAATATAATCTCCTAGATGAAAAGACAGTATCCAAGCCACATATCTATATATCTATCTATCTACCTTGAAATCCCCCAGATGAAAAGACAGTATCCAAGCCACATATCTATATATCTATCTATCTACCTTGAAATCCCCCAGATGAAAAGCACAGTATCCAGGCCACATATCTATCCATCTATGTGACTATCTATCTATCTATCTACCTTATAATCCCCCAGATGAAAGGCACAGTATCCAAGCCACATATCTATCCATCTATGTGACTACCTATCAATCTATCTACCTATATATCTATCTACTATCTACCTATATATCTATCTATCTACCTTAAAATCCCCCAGATGAAAGGCACAGTATCCAAGCCATATATCCATCTATGTGACTACCTATCTATCTATCTACTTATATATCAATCTATCTATCTATCTTATAATCCCCCAGATGAAAGGCACAGTATCCAAGCCATATATCTATCCATCTATGTGACTACCTCTCTGTCTATCTACTATCTACCTATATATCTATCTATCTACCTTATAATCCCTCAGATGAAAGACACAGTATCCAAGCCACATATCTATCTATCTATGTGACTACCTATCTATCTATCTACCTTATAATCCCCCAGATGAAAGGCACAGTATCCAAGCCATAAATCTCTCCATCTATTTGACTACCTATCTATCTAATCTCCCAGGTAAAAGAACAGTAAAACAGTCACATGTCTTTTTATCTATCTATATATCTATGTGTCTGTATTTCTATCTATCTACCTTTCTATCTATGTATCTATCTATATACCTTATAATCTCCCAGATAAAAGGCACAGTACCTAAGCCATATATCTATCCATCTATGTGACTACACATCTATCTATCTACCTATATATCTATCTATCTACCTTATAATCCCCCAGATGAAAGGCACAGTATCCAAGCCACATATCCATCCATCTATGTGACTACCTATCTATCTATCTAACTATCTATCTATCTACCTATATATCTATCTATCTACCTTATAATCTCCCAGATGAAAGGCACAGTATCCAAGCCACATATCCATCCATCTATGTGACTACCTATCTATCTATCTAACTATCTATCTATATACCTATATATCTATCTATCTACCTTATAATCCCCCAGATAAAAGGCACAGTATCCAGGCCACATATCTATCCATCTATGTGACTACCTATCTATCTATCTGCTATATACCTATAATATATCTATCTATCTATCTTATAATCCCCCAGATGAAAGGCACAGTATCCAAGCCACATATCTATCCATCTATGTGACTACCTATCTATCTATCTACTATCTACCTATATATCTATCTATCTACCTTATAATCCCTCAGATGAAAGGCACAGTATTCAAGCCACATATCTATCTATCTATGTGACTACCTATCTATCTATCTACCTTATAATCCCCCAGATGAAAGGCACAGTATCCAAGCCACATATCTATCTATCTATGTGACTACCTATCTATCTATCTACCTTATAATCCCCCAGATGAAAGGCACAGTATCCAAGCCACATGTCTGTCTCATCCCCTCCTTTTCCAGTTTGCCTTAAAATTAAAGAAAGAAGAAATAGTTTTTTTTACATTTGATTTGTGAGATAAGTTTTGATTAGTCAGGTTAGAATTGTTCTACTGATTTTAAACAATATTTTAGAATATAATCTGATTTTGCGAAACATCTATATCAATTAATTTATAATTCTGTTTCAAATTTATAATTGACTTAATTTCTTAAGATATCTAAAACTACTGTTCTCATTGTCAACAATGAATTTGTCTATCTATCTATCTATCCATCCATCCGTCCATTTTTCTATTAAACTGTCCTGTCTTTTAAAAGAAAATCTATCTAAATTACTATTTTTCTTTTTGTCTTTATAATTATCTATCTATCTATCAATCTTATTGCCATCTATCTATCGTACTGAGACACACAATAATAGTTACACATAACTCTGAAAATATGGTACTTTTCTTTTACTAAATGTACTAGTGTACTTATTGCATCCATCAAACACTAGATATTAGAAAGCCAATTAGACTGATCAGAATCAGTGCTTACTGGCATGCATTAAACACAATACTTTTGTGCTTCTAAATTTACTAGTGTACTTACTTATAATATCCTTCAAACACTAGATATTAACCTAAGCCAATTAGACTAATCATAATCAGTACTTTCTGACACGCATTTAATTGATATATTATAAGTAACTTTAACCTTTTAGACTAATTAGAATCAGTAATTAATGAGCTGCATTAAACACTACATATTAGAGTTTACTTAATTTAATTAGATTAATCAGATCAGTACTTTCTGGCAGGCACTAACACTAGATATTATCGTTAATAACCCCCAATTTTACTTTTTAGAATAAGTAGATATTAGAGTTAACCTTAGCAAATTAAACATAAGAGTAAAACACTAGAGAGGGAAAGGGTTAAATAACTGTATCTCCCCATCGCAACCGCATTGAGCAACCTTTCTATTGGGTCATTGAACATCAACCAATGGTGTCGCTTATATTAACACAGCCAAGTAGCAGAAAAATAATTTAGAAGCAGACGAAAGAGGTCTTTGAAAAAAATTATCAATAGCTAAAACTCATTGTTAACTATGGCAAAATAAGGAGGAAAATAGATTTAATTTGCTTCCATCTATATCAAATAAAGTTCTAAATCTTTCAGAGCATTTTAATCATGAAATTACAACTGACTGTTTGAGTCCAAATGTCTTCTAATTTATTCCAAAGAAGCTATGATCACAAATTTGCAAGTAGCTACACTACCAAAATAAATGGGTTAATCTATAATAGTTCTAATGATGATGTACATACATACATATACCTATCCATCAATTCCCCACCCTGGGAATAATACCTTGTAACACCCCTTCAATGGATCAGTGAACCAAAATTAGCCCACTTTTTAATTTTGATTTTTTTACCTTCATGTATATTTTCATTTTTAGTTACTACTCTATAATTACTTTTGTATGTCCTTCCATCCATAATTATGTAATGCTATGGGGTAAGTATGATTTTCTCGGATGCCAATACAGGTAGATTCCTGCAAAGACGTCCAAGGGGGGGGGGGTAAAGTGGGGATTACCCCCAAAATTTTTTTTCATTTTACCCCACCCATTTAAAATTTACCCCTACCCTAAATTTTGAGGGGAGGGGTAAAATTTACCCCTGCCAACAGATTTCAGGGGGTTTAATTACCCCCCCAAGCATATTTTACCCCCGGGGTAGAAATTTTGGACGGGGTAAAAAAAATTTGCGACGCGCTTTGCGCGCCATTTTACCCACCCCAAAACGAATTTCCCCCAATTAAAAAAAAATTTACCCCTCCCCCCCAAAAAAAGCTTGGACGCCCCTGGATTCCTGATTTTTTTGGTTAAAAATTCTTACATCAATAAGCATCAAGTATTTAATCTCCTTGTCCCGTCGGTCTGTCAGTTATACTATAAAGATATAAATATTCAACATATAAAACAATGATGCAAGGTATTTAGATTTCTATAAATATATTCTTGAATTATGATCACTAAACAGCTGTTCTTTAAATAACATTTTAATATTTCTGTCCAAGATTTTTTGTTATTTATGGATGTTTTTTTTTTACCAAATTAGAAATTGCAATTATGGGAGACAGGCGGGGGGGGGGGGGGGGGGTATATGCCCCGCATGAGATTTACGGGAAATTTCCTAATGCCTTTTATAATACATATATGTATATATTATCACCATTTTCTTTTCACTTACACCAACATCAATACATACATACATACTTTTACAATGCAGTTTCTGTATGTTTCTTTAGATATTAGGAACGGCTTTGAAATCCTCTTTGCTTTGTCCGTATCATATTGGAGATAATAATAGCGGGAAGGAAGAGGTTGAAAAATAGCATAAAACCATACTAAGATTTTCATTAGACTAAATCATTACATTGAAATATGTGAAGCTTTCTTACAATTAAAAAAAAATTTCTGTAATACGATGCTATCATGATTCAGTATGGCTGAGAACCGGTTCTAACCCAGCGGATATTAATCGGTTTCAAAGCCATACTGTAAAGGCAATTCTATAGTTAGTCTATACTAATTTTCTAAAAGCATGTTATAATTATTATCATAATTTTTCTAAATAAATATTTTCATACAAGATTGTTTTTATTAACCGTGCAAAGAAATTCTTTTTTCTTTATTTCTTTATTTTTATATACTTTGAATTATATAAAAGTAAATTTATGTTTACTGCAATACTAATAATTTCTGTTTGTACATTTCATATAGGCACTTTTTATGCTCATAACTTATTGGAAACTATTGAAAAGCTGCATTTTTTATGTTCTAAACATCCAATTTTATTATGGATATTATTCAACAAGAATGACTTTCTATATGAAAACAGAGCTTTTAGCTTTAAGTACTTGTGGCTTCTCCAAGAGACGGGATATCTCTAGGAGGATAGTGGCTATGCCATTAGTTCAGAAAGGTCGTACAATCAAAAGTTTATCGAAGAATCTAAAGAAATAAGACAATGGCCGATAAATTGATGTACATCCATAATGATGCTACAAAAAATTACCCCTGTAGATTAAAATTAGTGGTTAAAACGTTCAGACAATCAAGATTCAATAAAAGTCTTCGAGGTTTTTAAGCTAACGAGTAAGAAACGTTACTATATGAACTTTGGAGACTAGTGTAATAAACAGCCCACTGTCCCCTCCCTCCCTGGGGTTACCTGTGAAATTCCAAAACAGTCATTGCTCCAGTGTAGTCGCGAGACTTGAGAAAATCCTCCATCTTTGGAACCTGCAATTATCATTAGAGTAAAACAATAGAGGGGAAGGGGTTAACGGGAACCCTATGCCGACTTTCGATTGTGTCTTTGAATATCAGCCAATAGCAAAAAACAGTTGGTTAGCAGACGAAAAAAGGTCCCCATCACTTGGACCAGGTAGTTGTCTGGGTTATACATTCATTGAATTATTAGAACCACGAGTTGTTTGCGTCATTGTGGATGTGGTTTCATTTTTGATTTACTTTTATTAATCTTAAGGTACAGACATAAAGACAGATAGACATCCTACACGTTTAAATAAGGATTATCTCAGGATATACTGCAGTTAACGGTAAAATATTGCTAGTAAGCAATATTTCCAAAAATCTATGAATTTAAAGGCTGCTAGCTGCCAAACGGCTGAACATACAACAGATCATGCCCGCACACTGTTTTAAGCGGCATAAGAAGGTCTACAAATAATCTGGATGTAGCCATAAATCAATAATGCATAATTATCTCGCAGTGCAGAGAAATGCGTGAAAAAGACCTATTTTACGCGTTTTTTCTTCAGTGAAGCTTTCCCTGTTCATCATTGGATCTTGGCTATTACAGATTATTTGTAGGCCTTCTTATGCCGCTTAAAATTGTGTGCGGGTATAATCTGTACGTTCAGCCGTTTGGCAGCTAACAGCCTTTAAAATTCATAGATTTTTGGAAATATTGCTTACCAGCAATATTTTACCGTGAACTGCAGTAGATCCTTATCTCAAACCAACAAGTTCTTGTAGAGTAGTTTTGATACTATAAGCGTTACTTACACTTCTCTTTCCAGATTGTGCCTTCTTCTCTTTTTCATCCTAAAACAAAAATTAAAGTAGTTAACAGTTATTCATCGCATCTTATTACAGACAGCTTTCCTCGGATATTAAAATAATAAATTAAAAGATAAAAAACCTTGGGGCTATCAAAACTGGTTTTAATCTTATATTTTTTAAATTTGATATTAGTAGAGAATTGTTTGCAACGGTTAAATCAGTTTAATGTAATAGGTTTAAGGTAGTAAATTTAATTTTTAAACTTAATCACATATTTATTACTTATTCTGTGTTAATCATGGACATTGTCTCTATTACTAATACTTTTTAAAAGCGAAGCTTTTCTACAATTAGGGTCGGTCCGTCCGTATGATATAGATAGCTTTTATTCGTTAATTTAGGCATGTTAGAATTGTCATATCGATTTCAAACTTTGCATGGTGATTCCTGTAGAAGTTAGGTACGAGTTACAAAGCGTAGCAACTCCATAATCATCACCAGAATGTCCGTACGTTCATTTTAAACATGTTGATTTTTTTTACATTTTTAACAACAAATTTGTATATGACCTAATTATCTGATTGGTCTGATTTTTGTTATACTGATTCCTGGGACAACAAAGTACAATATTATAAGCGAAGTAACTCTATAATCAAGTCCTATAAATGTAAGTATGTCCATAAACATTATCCTGTATCAACAATTTTACTTACAATTTTGCTTTGACTCTTATACATTTACATTCTGTTTATTCAGTTCTGACAAGTGTTAATGTCTGTTTGTCCTACCGTTTCAGAGCTTCCCCCTTATGGATGTTGTCATCCTTGTTTCCTGTAAATTCGATTAAAAATGGCAATGGGCTTGGGATATGTGTTTTTACTAGAACAAACTTTTAAATATATTTTACTCTTGGGATGAGTGGATAAATACAGGGATCTAAAGGGATAAGACAATGGCCGATAAATTGATGTACATTCCCATTGATGTTACACAAAATTACCCCTTTTGTGGCTGAAACGTTTAGATACTCAACTTAATAAACCAACAAATCAAAATTCAATAAAAGTCCCTAAAGTTCTTAAGCCAACGAATAAGAAAAGTTATTATAAAACTTTGGGGACTAGTGTAATAAACATCTCATTGTCCCCTCCCTCCCTCCCTCTAGGATAAATAGTCGAAAGGTAAATACTAAATATTAGACCTTTTCACACATTAAATGTTATTAAGGTTAGGTTTAATTTTATGTTTATATTAATTATAATCATAAACTAGCTGCTATGGGTTATTTGGGGTTATTTTATTCAAGGGGTGATATTTTTTTTTGGGAGGGGGGATAATTGTCCACCTTCCCTGGACCCACAAGAAGTTTCACTGATCCTTTAATACAGACAAACAGACATCCTGTTACTTTTAAAATTACCTCTTGCCCTGTGTTGATTGCTGGTTTTGCTCGTGATAAAATCATTTTGAATCTGAAAAAGATTGTATATGTGATTGGAAATTACAGAGGGTTAATGTGTTTTTAAAGATACAATCTTTTCTGAATTCTTTAGTTGCCCTCATAAACCAGAAAACGCAGTTTTTATGTACTGCAACTATTTTTATTTTTAAAATGAGATTTACATATAATTTCGAAGATGATTAAAGTCCCTCAACAGATTATGACGTCATACGACAAAATAACCAAAGAGAGGCCAGCATAAATTTTACCATTGGTCAATTACTACTGGCCTCTATCGTATGACGTTATAATGAACACAGAAATAGTGTCTGACTGATTATGACGTAACAAAAAAAAATTAGCCAATGAGAGGCCGTTATTGACCAATGGTAAAATTTATAGTGGCCTCTATTTGGCTAATTTTTTTGTTACGTCATAATCAGTCAGACACTATTACTGTGTTCGTATCAAAAACACAAAGTGAAACATCTAAATTTCTACACCAAAATAAGGCTATTTAAAAAGCCATTACGACAGCAGACTTTTATTAATAAAATAACAGCACAATCGATAACCAATCTATGCCTAAAGACTTAGATTTAAGGTAATACATTAAACATTTTTATTCAAAACTATGTCTAAATACTTTAACTAACACATTAAATTTTTTTTTTATCAAAACTATGATATTTATCTATAAGTGTATATAATATTTATTTAAAATCATTGAAGACATTTATTGTTATCAAAGTTAAAAAGACCGAAAGAAATAGTTATTTATCGCATCGTATTATAGACAGCTTTCCGTGGATATAAAAACTTAAGTTATAAGATTAAAACCAGTTTTGTTAGACCCGAGAGGCCAAAGTCGCAGAATAACAAAACTGGAATTGGTATTATGATTTTTAATTTAGTAAGCTTGGAAAATTGTCTGTAATTCGATGCTATACATACTTTTTCAGTGTGGCTGAGAACCGGTTGTAATCCAGCGGATATTAATCGGTTTCGAAGCCATACGGAAAAATATATTCTTTAAAAGGAAAATATCTAGCATAGTTAAAAGTTAAAATTTTAAAATTCACAAGAAAGTTTAGTTTGTTAAAGTGTTACTTTTACAAAAGAATGTTGTATTTCTACAGGAAAGTTATTTTGACATTTTTAACATATTCACTGTAGTCTCTATGTTTCTGTTTTACTAAACTGGTACATAAATTTAAAAGCAGACAATTTTGTTCTATTGCAATGCTACTTATTGCCAAAAAAGTCCTATATTTGAACAAAAATTGCATTTTTAAGTGATATTTATTTACATCAATATCTAATTCAATGTATCCCTAATGTTCTCCTTACTACTTTCTACCCTTGCATAATATACAGGTAGACAAGTATTTGCTTTCTATTCTAAACCATTCCATTGCTTTATGTATTTTGGTTTTACCTTTTTTGGTATTTTAGTGCTTGGCTTTCTATTACTTATTAATAAATTTTCTCGTATTCATTCGAATCCGGTGGATAGGAACCGGTTCTCATCCATACGAAAAAACTATGTCTAGCATCGTATTTTATCCAGCTTTCTACGAATATAGAAATGTACAATCATAAGATTAAAACCAGTTTTTTTTAGCCGGCGCCTTCGGCACCTCGGGGCTAAAAAAACTAGTTTTAATCTCATAATTGTACTTTCTATATCCGCAGAAAGCCGTTTATAATACGATGCGAGATATAACTATTATAATCCAACTTGTCTGTTTATAGTGTAAGAAGCGGAGCGAAGCTACTCTATAATCTACCATTTCTGCATGTTTGTAAGCTAGTAACGCTATAAGGAAAATGGGATTTATTAGGCCGCTATTTGAGATAGATGGTTGAAATTTTTTGTGAAGATTCCCTATATCAATAAAGGTCCATCTATTGGGAAGGAATGGCAAATACAAAAAAAGGATTACATTAATAGGAATAATTTAGTTAAGAAAATGATTTACAAGAACATTATTATTTGTGGGCGCATAGCTGCTTTTTACCGCATGATCATAATGTTATTGTTTAATAATCAACTTTGTACAAAAAATTTCCACATTGTTAGTCTATCCCGCTACATATATCCTCATTCTCATTATTGATCATGTATGTGAGCAATTATCAGGGATCGAAAGGGAAAAGACAATGGCCTATTAATTGATGTACATCTCCAATAATGATTACAATTAGTGATTAAAACGTTTGGATACTCAACTTTTTAAACCATCCAAGCAAAATCCAAGAAAAGTCCCCAAAGTTGTTGAGCCAACGGAAGTGAAAACGTTATTATAAAACTTTTGGGTTTAGTGTAATAAACATCGCAATGTCCCCTCCCTTTCTCCCTGGTAAATATATTACAAGTAAGGGAAAACTAAGGCAAAATAAACATAGCCAATCTCTTCTAATGTTTCATAATTTATACGTTTATGTAATTTCGCAAATAGTTTTGGTTGAACTGTACAAAAATGTACTACTGAATAATGCTTAATAAAGGTTACGACCTTAGAGGCCTTTAGGGGCACGTAAAATGTTTTCTTTTCAATCTATGTTAAGAATGACTGTTTACTGTAAATATCTGCTAGGCGTCGTTTTTAATTTTGACGATTTCTCTTGGAAGGGTGGGGGTACCCTCCCCCAAAATATCTATAAACTTTCCTAAGATTTATGAGTAGCTACACTGTAAAGGAGAACTAAATCAGTTCAGCGGTTAGCGAGATCCTTCGATATATAGAGACAAACATCCTGTTACTTTATTATAAGGATTAATTGTGACTTTCAGTCTCTACATAAAAGACAGTGGCGTCGGCGGGCGGCTAAAAATTTAGCAGTTGAAAGCAAGAGAAAAAAAATTGACAGCTGCGGCTATCAAAAAAAAGTGAACCTGTTGAGTTTACGGAACCAAAAACCTATCTGATGCCTCCAGAAAACAAACTCTTTCATTTTGCGACCTTTTTATAGAAGTCCAAACTGTGCATGGTTACGCTTGTTTTGTAATGTTGTGCATCTGACATAATCTATGTATAGAAGTAGTAGTTACAACTTTTAACTCATTTAATCATTACATAGCTCAAGCCTAGATTCGACCCATCACCTCCCCAACGACAATTAACGCTACAGTCATGGGTTTCCAAGATAACAAAAAATTTGCTAATATGATGAATTTTCAAGTATTCGTGTGCACACCTTAATATGGTGTGCAAAGCCTTATTGTTTACCTTCCTGATTTTTGTCTAATGGTTTTTATATGCATAAAATCTCTATATGTATCAGCATCCCTAACTCTCTCACTCATTAATTGTTACTCTAGATTTAACCCTTTACGGTTGGATGGGGGTAGGGGAAGGGGGAGGTATAGTTAACCTTTCTTTTTTTGTCTAATGGTTTTTGTATGCACATAATCTCAATAAGTATCAGAATCCCTAACTATCTCACTCATTAATTGTTACTCTAGGTTTAACCATGTCGGATGTGGGGGGGGGGGTATTTTTACCTTCCTGATTTTTGTCTAATGGTTTTTACATGCACATAATCTCTATGAGAATCAGCATCCCTAACTCTCTCACTCATTAATTGTTACTCTAGGTTTAACCCCTTACGGTTGGATGGAGGGGGGGTATAGTTAACCTATCTGATTTTTGTCTAATGGTTTTTGTATGCACATAATCTCTATATGTATCAGCATCCCTAACTATCTCACTCATTAATTGTTACTCTAGGTTTAACCCTTTACGGTCGGATGGGGGGGGGGGGTATAGTTCACCTTTCTTTTTTTGTCTAATGGTTTTTGTATGCACATGATCTCTATATGTATCAGCATCCCTAACTCTCTCATTCATTAATTGTTTTTCTAGGTTTAACGGTCGGATGGGTGTGGGGGGGGGGTATTGTTTACCTTTCTGATTTTTTTACATGCACATAATCTCTTGAGTATCCGTATCCCTAAACATCTCACTCAATAATTGATAACGGCGATTACTCGTTTCCTTATATTGTTTCCTATTTTGTTAACCAACCTCCCCCCCCCCCCCCCCCGAGAAAAAGACAATGTCTGATAAATTACCCCTTCTGCAGATTAAAATTAGTGGTTGAAACGTTTGAACGAACCTAGTAATAGTGTCTAACTTTTTATCTTTGTGACGAAACAAAAATCCATCTCTTTTTTAGGGGTTTCCTTTCCCACCTCCCCTCTCATCCTTCGATTTTTGTTACGTCACAAAGATAAAAAGTTAGACACTATTACTATATTCGTTTGAACACTCAACCTAATGAACTAACAAATCACAATTTATTAAAGTCCCCAAAGTTGTTAAACAAACGTATCAGAAAACGTTCTTATAAAACTTTTGGGACTCGTGTAATTCATTGCCCCCTCTCTCTCTACCCTCCCTCACCCTTAAATCCCCACTAAGTAATCAATGTGGAACCAATAAGAAGCTTTACTAAAAGGAAAGTGTATGCGTGTATTGAAGGATGGTATATTTGTCTACCCTTGACCCCCTCCCTTTTGTGTATATGTTTTGTGTATATTCTATATATCTATATGTTAAAAATAATATCTATTTCATAATATATTTTAAATAAATGGCTGGGAGAATCTCCTCCCCCTCCCCAAAAAGCCTAGGAGTGATGTGAAGCAGCTTAAAGTTCCTAACAGAAAATAACGACTTACAAATAACAAATGCTAGGCCAGTGTACATTTTACCATTGGTCAATTACAATATATACTGGCCCATCATTGGTCATTTATATTGTATGACGTCATTTTTTATTAGGCACTATAAGCTACTTCAGTGATGTCCGTAGTTTGGTGTTTATGTTTCTTTTAGCTTTTTCGGAATAAATAGTTTTGTTCTTGTTACATACTAAATATTCTCATATACTAAACATAATAATATGGCCATACAAAACTAAACTTTTTTTTACAAATATTTTTGTAGAAATAGTATTTTCTATTTTATATAAATCATATAGTTATTCCTATTAAAAATTATTTACTTTTAGTTTTGAATGGTTTTAGGCTGTTTTTTAACTCTTATTACAACTGTAGAAAACTTTACTTGAAATAACAGTATAATATTTTCAACATAAACCGATTAATATCCGCTGGATTAAAACCGGTTCTCCGCGAAAGCATCGTATTAAAGACATTGTTCCACGAATATTAAATAAAAAATCACAAATTCAGCCTCTCGGTTCATATTAAACTGGTTTGGAGCTTTTTATTTTAGTATCCGCGGAAATCTGTCTACAATACGATGCGATATAACTATGTATGTATTTCTAATATTTTTTTGTTTTGTATGAACTTAAAGACATTAAATATTATTACATACACTGATAGTTTTTATATTTATTTTTATGTACTTTAGATTGCCATCCTTAGTTTTAATCTTATTCTTTTGAAAGGAATGATATATTATATACATAGGTATAGCTTTGTAAAATTAGGGATGGCAATCAGAGGAATAGTTCCTAACTAGGATTCGGATTCCGTATGAATTCTAGCCTAAAATCAAAATTTTCACAGATTTTAGATATATGTACTAGGTATAACTTTGATAAACGGCCAAGCTTTACATTGTTTTTCAAAATTTGCCCCAAGAGTTGATAAAAATGGGGGGGATTTTTTGCTTTTTTTGGGGGGGGGGTTGGGGGTGTCCCACCCCCCAAGAAAATAGCCTAAAACCACCACAGGACCAGTAGGTATATTCCCTGAAGAGTAGAATCCGATCGGTTCAGTGGTTACCGAGATCTTAAGGGACGGACGGACGGACGGACAAACAGATAGACAGACAGACAGTCAGACAGACATCGTTCTACTTTGTATTATAGATTAGTACATATTTACTGTAAATATACAAAGCATATAGGCTGCGCGTATAGCCTATAGTATAACAACAATATAAAAAAAACAGGCATTGGTTATGAAGGTGATTTCATACAAAGTGACGGTTAATCACTGATACCCATCCCCCACTTGATATATTTTTTTAATATATTGAAAATAAGAATGAGTGGTGGGAGCCTAGTTATTATTTTCCCCTATGACTACCCCTCCAGGAGACTTAGCCCTGCGTGGACTGCCCTGTACCTAAAATATATTACTATGGAATTTAGGACTATTCCAGGACCTACCGACAAACGGTCCTTAAAGAAATCCCAATAGTAACATGACTTTCTGGTGGAAGATGATAAAAGTCCTTCCAAAAATATTGAGGCGTCATACGATAGAATAGCCAATGAGAGGGCAGTATACACTGTAATTGACTTATGGTAAAATTTATGCTGGCCTCTCATTGGTTATTCTATCGTATGACGTCATAATCTGTGGAGTGACTTTAATCATCTTCTTCTGGTGTCGCTTATAGAGTTGCCACGCTGTTATAAAATATTTGAAATCGAGAGAATAATTCTAACATGTCTAAATTTACGAAAAGATATAAGTTAGACTGTCCGACCTAACTATAGAAAAGCTTCTCATTTAAAAACACAAAAGTTTTTGTGAGTTCAAGTATAAATACTAATTTGGTAAAATTGTTTTGTACCTTTTACCCATAAAATACCATTAAAAGAAAAAACTGAATTGGTATAAATTAGGACTTACAAACATAGGTCGTGCAATGTAGTGTATGTTGTCTGCAGGGTGTATGGCCGCGTAATCATGCACACAACATAAATATACAATAATTGAATTTTTTTGTAGTTGTTGACATTATCGTCCTTGTTACAAAAGAGCTAAATCTATTTTGTATAATCTGAAGCAGCAAATAAAGTTAAAGCAGGATAAAGAGTGTTTACAAAATTAGACCAATGCCTGAAGACTAAGCATAAACTAATCATTAGGATCGGTCCGTACGTCCATCCGTAACGGTTAGCTCTTACCGATAGTTTAGGAATTATATAATTTTCTTATCGATTTCAAACTTGGCATGGCGATTCCTATAACAGTTAGGTACAATTTAGAAAACTTAGCAACTCTTTAAATGTTACCAGAATGTTCGTGCGTCCGTTTCAAATATGCTTATTTTTAATCTTTTTGACATGAATTTTTTATGTGTTATAATTATTCTATTCTTCTGATTGTTGAAATACTGATTCTTATTACCACAAGGTGTAATGTTATAAGCGAAGCATCTCCATAATTATATCCTAAAATTCTATCCCAACGAATAAGAAAACTTTATTAGAGAACTTTGGGGACTAGTGTAATAAACAGCACTTTGTCCCCTCTTTCTCTGGAAATCATACTATTTTATCTCTTGCTAGTTGGTAAGGAATCCTGACGACTGTAAAATTAATTTAAGATTTGTGAGTGTGTGTAAAGAAACTTGTTGAAGACTGGCTTTTAAAGGTGTGGGGTTAGAGCAGCTTATTCAAAGCAGCCTAATAAAAATGACGTCATACTATACAATTGACCAATGATAGGCAAGTGTACATACATTTTAATTGACCAATGGTAAATCCTATACTGGCCTATCATTTATCATTTGTATTTTAAGAAGTCATTTTATTAGGCACTATAAGCAGCTTATTCAAATAGATATGAAAGGAGAATCAATAAAATAAATCATTAAGGTACTTTGTTTGTTCATTAAGATCTCGCTAACCACTGATTGTTTTATTCATTTTAGGGAAGCTTTACAAAGTCAGATGCGCAACATTAATAGACGACAGAGTAAGGGGAATACCTTGGCCTGAAACAGGTGTCATTCTTTTCCATACACTGTTAAGACTTCCAGACAAAGGTTAGGCAATTAAAGAGTTAGTTGTCTGTTTGGTGTTACTTAACCAAATACTCCGGGTGGTTGGACAGAAAAGGAGATATTGGATCCCCATAGTTATCTTTAGTTGTTTGACCTTACGTTAGATTGTTATAGACAGCAGCCTAATTCGTATGAGGTAATTAGTAGTTAAATAAATATTAAATAATGGTCTTAAGGGATTATACCCTTCAGGGTCAATGCCCCCCCCCCCTTCCTCATGAAACTATTTATAGTGTCTATGAAAAAGGGGATAATTAAAAAACTTTTGGCAGAAGTATCTCGAATCATATTTAGTTATGAATTATTCTAAGATGACGTATTTCAGGATACTTCATCAAAAAGTTGTTAAATCTATCCCCTTTTTTATAGTCACTATAAATAACTCCCTCCCAACCTATAAAAAAGTTATTTTCTCTATTTCTAATTTATACCATGTATTTAAGCGCTAAAGAACCAAATAAGAAATTATTTGCTATTAATTTCCCACACCGTTAAACTTCTCCTTAGATAAAGTTTATCTTCTTTACCACACACATTTACAACAATAAGAAAATACCCAACTACAACATTATCACAGAAAATTTTCACAAGATATGTCCCTCTATAAGTGTTTAATTCCCTTATTATTTTTTATTATGCTCTGCATCTCTATAGAGGATATCTCAAAAACTAATAACAGTACAAAAATGTTATATGCCAATATAAAAACTAGAGGTTATAGGCTTTCTATATTTTACTATGCATGCATCTCTATAAGCATTCTGTTTCCTTACAGGAACTAACTTATAACTCCCTTATAAAATAATAAGAAAATACACAACTACAACATTATCTCAGACAATTTTCAGATGCTTAGTATCTCTGTAAGTGTTTAATCCCTTTACTATTTTTCACTATGCTATGCATCTCTATAGGCATTCTTATCCTTTATGGGTATTAACTCAACTCCCTTATACAATAGTAAAATAATACCCATCCACAGAATTATTGAGAATCTTAGTACCTCTACAAGTGTACCAAAAAGAAAATTTCCTTTTTTAACAAAGGGGTCTTTGTCTTTTTTGGTGCATTTGTAAATCATCATACATGTTTACATATGGACAGGTAGTTTGTAAGATAAGTGGTAAATGCACTTAGCTGATAGTTTTGATGATAAGGATTATGTCAGGATTACTAAAAGCCTATGAAAAGATGATGAACTGCAGTTTAGTAACAAATTTATTTTTCTGATATCAGAATGTAACACTTTTATAATAAAAAAGTAATATTTAAATAAATTTAAGCAATGAAATTGTAGAAAAATTGTTTTAATTTGAACAAAATATAATTTTATGACGTCAACCAAAAATATTAACCACACTTGTCAAATGTGATTTAGGATTATTAATTTTTGTATTTGAGGAGTTGGATTGTGACTATTAGAAATATAACATTGAAAATATAACATAGAGAAAGATATTTTGTTATCATTTATTAGCGACATATTACAGATTGGCAACCCCATCGGTCAAGAATCAAGGAAAATTTTTTTTGGACTTGGAAAATTTTTGTTTTTTTCAAAATTTTTTAGTCGGGTAAATGGTAACTTTTAATTAAAGTAAATCTAAGTTATAATTTCAAAAAGATATTTAATTGTTAGTGAATAAAATCTAATTCCTTTTTTTTTAAAAAGATAATTTTGTCTGATAAGGACAAAAAGATAGTACAAATAAAGTTTTGTCTACTAAAAATAGAGGCAAAAAGATAAAATTTAGTTACGGTAGATAGTACAAAAAAGATAATTTTGTCTGATAAGGACAAAAAGATAGTAAAAATAAAGTTTGTCTACTAAAAATAGAGGCAACAAAAATAAATTTATGCTACACTACGTTCTAAGGTTGGTAATAAACATTTTTGAACTAGTTATCATTAAATTTGATGTAAAAAAGAAAACTTTTGATCAGTCAATAAATCAAAATAATAATTTTTATGTTTATGAAGCAAATTTCTCATTTAAAATTGGGGAAAATTTGAAAAATTTATACCATGCAGTTAAAAGATTAATTCAAGATAGATATAATTTACTAAGACTAGACAATACAGCTATAGGAGATAGAGATACAGCTGGGAATCTTAATAATAATTCATTATATGATAGAGAGGAGGTAGATCAAGAAATAGCAGGTCCCTTTACCTTTAGTCATTTTGGAATAAACAGAACTTTGGACAGGTTTCCTGAGTTTAGAAAATATTTAGGAGGAACGATAATAGTTGGAAATAGTCAAATTGATAATATCTATCATTCTGATTCGGAATAAAGTTTTAAAAATATACGTCATAAAAACATAAAAATATTGAAATTTTCAAAGAAAAAATTGTTGTATAAAAGTGTAAATATTTCAATACAAGTGTGTACACCGGACATACACTGGAATTATATCTCTTTTATTATATGATATTAAAGAGTTGGGAAGTTGGAAAATTTTTAATTACCTAACATTTTAAAAATTGTTAAGAAAAATAATATTATAGTTTTGTACATTGGACACAAAAGAAAAGTCCAAATTATAAAACTAAATATAAAGATAATTAAAAAAGATAAAATAAAAGTTTTGTATATTGAACACAAAAGAATAGTTCAATTTATAAAACAAATAAAATTATAATTTAAAGGATAACTTGGATAAAAATATTTGAGTAAAATAAAAATTTTCTAAAATTATTATTGAAGTGATTAAATGATAAAATTTTGCTTAAATATTCTCGGTTTATGGAAATTAAAAATTCTATGTACTGAAATTAGAGGACAACATTGGATTGAAAAAATTCGAAGCTGTCAAATTAGTCTTGGTTCTATAAATATTATAAGAATTAGGTTCAAACAAACATTGTAAATTTCCTTTTTAGGTTGAAGATAATTTTAAAAGATAACCCTACCTGGTAAAGATAATTTTAAAAGATAATTCTACATTGTTCCTGTTCAGATTTCATCAAAATTGGAAAAGATAATTTTAAAAGATAATTCTATATTATTCCTGTTCAGATTTCATCAAATCTGGATAATTGGTAAAGATAATTTTAAAAGATAATTCTACTTGTTAATCTAGAAAATTGGTAAAGATAATTTTGAAAGATAACTCTAAATTTTTTTGGTTCAGATTTTATCAAATCTGAAAATTGGTAAGGATAATTTTAAAAAATAACTCTACCTGATTAAGCTGGAAAATCATCAAAATACATTGTTCCTGTTCAGATTTCATCAAAATCTAAAGTAAAGATAGTCTCTGCCAAGAAAATTGTTCCTGATTTATATAATTTGGTAAGATAAAAATAAAAAGATATTAATTAAAATAAAAACTTCCAACGGTAACCAAATTTTATTTTATAATACACTGTAAAAAAACCTTTTTCTTAAAACATAAAGATAAAGAAAATAAAAAATGTCGGACACAGAACAACAAAATGATCCTTATTTTGCTGGTGCCAGAAGAAGAAAGTTTAGTAATTGGTTTCTTAAAAATAAGGAAAAATATTTAGAAAGGCTACAAAAATATAAAGATAACTTGGAAAATTTAAATGGAGAAGATTACAAGGGTGTACGTGAAAACCATGCAGATTTCAATACAGAAACAATGGATTTATTGCGTAACAAAGAGGCAGAAAGTTATGTGACAAACGATAACTTTACAGAGTTTACTGATGATTTTTCACTTGGAAATCTCAGGGATGAAAGGGACAGAGAAATGAACTTTGAAAGAAGAAATTTTAATCAACATAAAGATAATTCTAATCAATTTAATTTTGATAGAGAAAATTTTAACACAAATGACCCTGAAAATAATCAATATCAAAATCAGTGGGGTGATTATAGAGGTTTTAATTATAGACAAGAACAAAGATATCCAAGAAATGAAAGATATTTTGAAAGAAATGAAAGAAATTCTAGACAACACAGAAAAGATAATTTTCAAGAAAAAAGAGACTCTTATTTAAACAAAAAGTATATGGATGATTTGCAAAAGAAAATTGATAATTTAAATATGGAAATAAAATATTTAAAACGAAAACCAGCTAGAGGTGAAAAATTTGAAGCTAAAACAGTATATAGATCTGCTGAAAACAGGGACACTAGCCCTGCGGGACTCTCGCTGACTCATGCAGCAGAGGCGGTAGAACTATTAGAGGAATATTTAGTATCAAATCAAGCAGAAAAACAAAAAATGAAAGAAAATGTTATTAAACAATTATCAAAAATTGGTAAGATACAAACATTGGAAAATAAATTTAATTCATCAAAGTATTATAATTGTGATGATTTCACACCCAGATTTATAGATACAAGTCTAAGATATTACAATGTTGAAAAAGTTAGTGATAAATTAAAAATTATAAAAAATCAACTCCTCTTACTGAAAAATGTAGGGTTGATCGATTACATCGACCAATTCTGTGAATTTGATTTTGATGGATTTTCCCAGTTTGAATTCAATGCGGTTTTCCACAATTCTCTCCCAAGAGATACTAAAGATAGAATTGAATGCAAAAATATAAACCCAGCAAAATTGACTAGCAAAGATTATCTAAACATTGTCAGTGACATTGTTAACAATGGACGTATAGCAAATCATAACATTGATTATATGCTTGAAACATTTAAAACATCCAAGAGAAACATAGAGGATATTTATGATGAGTATAGAAGAAAAATAAATAATTTGCCTCCTAATATTATGTCTGCTAGTGAAAAAGAAAGAAGGATACATTCACAAATGATGAAATATCTACCAACTCAACTATTATCTATTTTGAGAATAGAAGAAGCTAAATTAGGTAGAAATCTTAATAGTGAAACACTCCATGATTTTATATTGCTTAATAGAGACAAAATAAATAAATATCTCAGATCAAATTGTGGAAAGAATAATGAAAATTTCTAAAAAAGATAATTTTTATGATAATTAAAATGATAAATAAAATTTTTATGATAAATAAAATGATAAATTAAAAGGTAAAGAATTGAATGTACGGTAATTAAAAAGTAATAAACTAAATGATAGTAATAAAACAGTAAAAAGAACACTTGTGAAAGAAAATTAGGAAATTGAACGTACTTATGATTGCGTGTTAGTGAAAAAGAGAGAAAAATACATTCTCAAATGAGAAAGTATTTGCCAGAAGATTTACTGTCAATATTAAGATTAGAAGAAGCTAAATTAGGTAAAAATCTTAGTGCTGATACACTTCATGATTTCATTCTTCTCAACAAGAACCATATCAATAGATATATTAGATTTGTTCATAATAAAACCCTATAATGAAGAAACATGTTCTTGTTTACAAATGCAAAATAAGATAAATTTCCATAATAATATTGAAGATAATTTTGAGAAATTAAAAAGTCTGTGTTTACTGGCCTAACATTGGTTGGAAAAATGATAAAAAATAATGAAATCTTCAAAATGATAATTTCTTTGATAAACAAAGAATAATGGTACTATTTATTGATATTTTTACTGACCTAACATTGGTTGGAAAAATGATAAAAAATAATGAAAGCTTCAAAATGATAATTTCTTTGATAAACAAAGAATAATAATATTGAAGATAATTTTGAGAAATTAAAAAGTCTGTGTTTACTGGCCTAACATTGGTTGGAAAAATGATAAAAAATAATGAAATCTTCAAAATGATAATTTCTTTGATAAACAAAGAATAATGGTACTATTTATTGATATTTTTACTGGCCTAACATTGGTTGGAAAAATGATAAAAAATAATGAAAGCTTCAAAATGATAATTTCTTTGATAAACAAAGAATAATGGTACTATTTATTGATATTTTTGCTGGCCTAACATTGGTTGGAAAAATGATAAGAAATAATGAAATCTTCAAAATGATAATTTCTATGATAAACAAAGAATAATGGTACTATTTATTGATATTTTTGAAAAATCAATGTATATTTAAAAAGAAAAATTAGGAAATTGAATATACTATATAATTAGGTGCTGATACTTAAAAATGATAGCCATAAAACCGTAAAAAAGGACACCTGTAAAATAGACCTAATCACACTAATTAAGGGTAATTAAATAAAAAGTGTACACTAGTTAATAAAATGTTTAATAAAAACACTTGAAAATGTATATGATTCATAGAAATTTGAAAAGTTTTGAGGTCATATAAAAATAAAATGATAAAATAAACACTCAAAAAGGTATATGATTCATAAAAATTTAAAAAGTTTTGAGGTCATATAAAAATAAAATGATTAAATAAACTTTCATAAACATAAAAATGATTAAATAAACAAAAATTGTATTTTAAATGTGTAAAGTAACTTATTATGGATTTGAAATAGGAGACATGAAATAATTGCTGATCATTAAAAAATCTAACCTAATGATAGTTTAAATTAAAATGTAAATGTATATTTTCAAAATGTATACAACAACAATCATTTGTTAATTAAAGAAAGATAATCGTTAAATTTTAAAAAGATTAGAGAAGATAAAATTTTAGATATTTACTTCTGTGAGTAAAAAATATTAGTTAAAAAGGAAAAAACCATAGTGAGTTTTATTGGAAAATTTTTATTAAGATAAATAAAATTTTAAATATTCACTTATGTGAAGAAAAATGTTAGTGGAAATGAGAAAAATTATCCATGAGAAACATTAAGATAGTTTTAATATAAAATATGTTTAAAAAATGGAGTGTCCTATACACTATGAATAAAAACGGTCAGGTAAAAATAAAGTGGGATCTCCAATTTAAGAAAAGGACACTCTTTTAGTAAAATTAAAAAGCAAAATGATTTACTTTGAATTAAATAAAAATAAAAGTTGAAAAAAAAGATATAAAGATAAAGATAAAGGGTCAAACATTACACACACAACACCACAACCCCCCCCCCCCCCCCCCCCAACATACTGAAAAAATTAAAGATGGAGGGAAAAAAGATAAAGTGTCAGAGTTATAAACACCAAATAAACAAAACCACACCACCCCCCCCCCCCCGGAATTATACATTGTAACAGGGGTGACATATTAAAATGATTATTTAAGAAAACATTAAATAAAAGAATGTCCTTTTATAAACTACCTTTTTAAAGGGACACTTACAAAGAAAAATTTATAAGATAAAAAATATAAAAATGAAAGACTTGTAAATTATTCTTCATAAAAGATAATGTGGTTTATGAAATATGATAAAAGATAACTTGGGTTATTAAATTATAAAAATGAAAGACTTGTAAAAGATAATGTGGTTTATGAAATATGATAAAAGATAACTTAGGTTATAAAAAATTGTTGAAATAAAGTTAAAAATAAAGTTAGAAAGTCAAAAGAAAAAAAAGACTGTCCTTTTATAAATTATGCTTTAAAAAAGGGACACTCGGTCTGTTAATATATCAAATTGAAATAAATATTGTTGAGAAATTATTAAATAAATTTTTAATCAAAAATAACAAAAGAAATATAAAAAATCTGTTTTAAATAGAAATAATAAACAAGGAAAAAAAACTTTAGAAAAACAAACATAAGACTGTTCTTTTAAATAAAACATCTTTTTAGAACTGGACAAAAAACTATCAAACTAAAGTAAAGCAGCTGGTATGACATTAGTTAGTTAGAAATACTCTTATATGAAACAAATCTCAAGTTAAAATAATTAATGATCTCAGTTATAGTAAACAAGAATTCTTGGTTTTAATTTATTTAAAATAAGAAATAAATTAAAATTATAATACAGTTAATGATATATGTGAAATTTCAGAAGAAAATGGAGCAAGCAAGAGATAGAGAAAGAGACAGGAATAAAGATATGAGGTAAAAATTATTACCTAATTTCTTCTTGAGCAGACGGGTTTTTGTCAGTGGCACGCTTCTTACAGAAAAAAAAATATAAAAGTCTATGGGCTAGTGAATAGAGAATTGAGTAAAATCTATTAGAACACTATAATAAAGATATCCCTCAATTGAACAAAGTATAGTTAAACGTTCAGAAATATCATTATTAAACCATAGCAAAAATTCTTTGAATTAATTAATTTACGGTAACCATTAATTCGAAGCTTTTTAGAATTATGAATTATATGTTAAAAGTAATTCTAAAAAGATTACCCTTATGAGGTAAAGGGTAATAATACTTTTAAAATGAAAGTAAAAATGGTAAATTCATTTTAAAAGGGGTAATTTTGTATGGGATTCATATGAAGTCACCAGTAAAACCATTATTATGGAGTAACAGACAAGCAAGTAGCGAAGAAATTGCGTGCACAGAGTTGTAATCAGGGTTCCATCCTTAAAAGAACATTTTTCTTCAAATATAAATTTCACACATTATATCAAATATATTCTTACGCTTATGATACTTAAAATTCTCATTTTTAGTGATATTGGAAACTAAATGCTCAAAGATAATATTAAATACTCAAATTTCCTGTGATTATTAAATACTCGTCAAATCCTTTTACTCATAAATTGTCAGATAATTAATGCCATACCATAGTTTAATGTTTTTTCTACGATAATTTTAAGGTTTAAACCTTAAATCCTCCATATATCATCCATATCTTAAGGTTTAAACCTCAAAAAGATACTTATCATATGCTATTAAAGATATATTTAAGGTTTCAAATTTAATGAAACTTTAAAATGGTAAATTTGTGAAATATTTAAGGTTTCAACTTATGAAATTTTATAAAACGATAATATTTAAAGAAATATTTAAAGAAAATTTTAAAAGATAATTCAAATATATAAATTAATTTTAGGTAATACCTGCGAGACACAACAAGAAAAAATTTAGCAGGATGCTGAAAATCAACGATGTCCATAATACGATGCCGGAGAAATTAACGGTGGGAAGATCCATCTCATCAAGGTATTGAGTTTTACCCTAAATAAAAGATAAAAAGATAAGATAATTTTATGATAATCTTGGAAAAAATATTAGAATGATAATTTAAATAGAAAGATAAAATGGTTAAAGAAAATTTACGATAGAAAATGCCTAAAGAAAATTTTAAGATATTTAATTTAAAAATGTATAGAATTAAATGATAGTTGAAAAATTCATTAAAATAAAATTCTGTTTACTTTTAGGGTGTCCAAGGATAGGTCAACGGATCCTGACAAGAACGAAATGGCGCTGAACGGCTCATTGACTAGAAATTTGAATGCCTGTGCCACAGTAAACACAGACATAAGTTTTTTAAACTGAAGGTAAACGGTATTACTACAACTCATTTTAGAAAATATCTATAAAAATTATTAAAAAGATATTACTTTTCTTGGAAGATTTATGATAGACTATACAAAGTTATTGAAAGTTTAAAAGATAATTAAAATAAAATTATCAAGAAAAATAAAAAATTAGAAAGTAAAATGATAGATTCTAGTAGATGTGTATAGATCACTGGAAACTGTAAAACTAATGATTAAAAATATTACAGAAAATTGGGTTGAAACTGGTATCAACAAAAAACCTGAAATTAAGAAACTAAAACTAAACAGGATAAAGGAATAGTCAAGTGATTTCTATGTTTAATTTTTCATTGCAAATGTTCAAATGTAAAAGTAGTGGTTTATTTCCTTTTTTATAAAAAAAAAATAGAAAATTTTATTATTAAAGAAATTTTTACAATTATGTTAAAGTCTCCTCAGAAAGTTTCAGTTAAAATTTTATTAAAAGTAATAAGCAAATTAAGATTTTTTTGTTGAAAAGTAAAATTACAGAAGAAATTTTTTTTCCTTTTAATCATTTGAATATTATGAATAAGCAAATTAAAATTTTTTTGTCTTTTGATTAGCAATTTAGAACTTAGAAAATTCTTTTTATAGCTTTTGGAATTATTATTGAATACAAATTAAAGGGAAATCACTTTTGTTACCTGACCATGATGAGTCAACAACGTCGTTCCGTGTACGAGTCCGACCAGTAAAAGCAGAGAAAACCATTAATCTGCTGAGGCACCATCCATTCATCCCTGGAATATAGAGAAATGAACACATTGGATACATGAAACTGGAACCATCAGGAGCTGATGACGTATAGAATACTGTAACAACAGATGCCACCAGGAATGCCTACAAAACAAGAACATCTACATGATTAAAAGATGAATCCCTGATTAATATTGTAAAAAATAACTTTTCCAAAATATGTTTAAATTTCAATACAATTCTAAGTTCTGAATACAAGCTGTAATTCGTTTTTTTTATATTCTTTTTTCTTTGAAAAAATAAGCAAAACTACAGTATGTTTTTAAATTTTGATTTTTAAGTAAAACAATTAAAAAGTACACTTTTTTATATATTCAAATATTCAATTTTGTTCAGAAAAATAAATTTTTTTTTTATCAAACAGTCTAATTGAAATTTTGTTTTCCCTAATTAAATGAAATTTTAAGCTTTTTGGGGGCAGACTGTAAGACTTATAATAAAAAAGTAATATTTAAATAAATTTAAGCAATGAAATTGTAGAAAAATTGTTTTAATTTGAACAAAATATAATTTTATGACGTCAACCAAAAATATTAACCACACTTGTCAAATGTGATTTAGGATTATTAATTTTTGTATTTGAGGAGTTGGTTTGTGACTATTAGAAATATAACATTGAAAATATAACATAGAGAAAGATATTTTGTTATCATTTATTAGTGACGTATTACAAGAATTTATTCTATTATAAAAGAAGTAGAATGTCAATGTGTCTCTTTAACCTATTTTGCGTTTGTTTTGTTTTCCTTCTGTATACCTGTCTGTCTCTGTTTGTTTGTCTTAAGCTTTTTTTGTTTGTAGGTTTGACTATTTATTTGCTGTCTGTTTGTCTGTCTGTCGACTTGTCTGTATTTTTCTCTTCCTGTTTGTCTGTTTGTTTATCTGTTTGTCTATCTGTTTGTCTGTCTGTTTGTCTGTCTGTTTGTCTTTCTGATTGTCTGTCTGTTTGTCTGTCTGTTTGTCTGTCTGTTTGTCTGTCTGTTTGTCTGTCTGTTTGTTTGTCTGTTTGTTTGTCTGTTTGTTTGTCTGTCTGTTTGTCTATCTGTTTGTCTGTTTTTTTTTCTGTCTCTTTGTCTTTATTTTTGTCTGTCTCTTTGTCTGTCTGTTTGTCTATCTGTTTGTCTGTCTGTTTGTCTGTCTGGTTGTCAGTCTGTTTGTCTGTCTGTTTGTCTGTCCGTTTGTCTGTCCGTTTGTCTGTCTGTTTGTCTATCTGTTTGTCTGTTTCTATTTCTGTCAGTTTGTCTTTATTTTTGTCTGTCTCTTTGTCTTTCTCTTTGTCTATCTGTTTGTCTGTCTCTTTGTCTGTCTGTTTGTCAGTCCGTATATCTGTCTACTTATGTGTATGTCTGTTTGTCTGTCTGTCTGTTTTTCTGTCTGTTATCTGTCTGTTTGTCTGTCTGATTGTCTGTCTGTTTGTCTGTCTGTTTGTCTATTTGTTTGTCTGTCTGTCTGTCTGTCTGTCTGTCTGTCTGTTTGTATGTCTGTTTGTGTGTTGACTTGACTATTTGTATTTTTTAAGTTTGCTTGTATTTGGTTTGTTTGTCTTTTTTCCTGACTGTATTACAATTTGCCAGTTATTATGACATATATAGAATTCCTACGCATCTTAAAATTGTATGTAAGCTTTAAACATTCTTGAAATATTGTGTGGGTGTTGTTTTAATTACTTAAGAGTATCATATAAAGATGTAATATCTTTTAAAATAAACTTCAGTAACAGTACATATACTGTATTATTATTACATTAAATATACAAAGTATGCTTTACACTTGTATCCAATCTGCGACTGTGGCAGTAGGATAGATGATTGGTTTGCATCGCCCAACTAAATAAGCCAAGAAAGGCCTACTAGTGCTGTGATCGACAGTTGGGCGACCTTATTGGTTAGACTATGGGTAAAGCCATAGCCTTACAGATGCTAATACTATAAAATTCAGACAAAAGTCATGCAATAAAAAGGTTAGTTGGAGCGAACGGCAGCTTAATTATGCACTGCATTAGCAAGAAATGCTTCAAAGATACACCAAAATAAGACCTCTTGGTTTATTAGACAGTATGTATCAATAGACAGATTAAATAGTTCTGACAGACTTTTCGAGTAGCTTTGCTCAAAACACTAATTTCGAAAGTCAAGCTTAAAAAAACAACCAAACAACAAATTAGTATAACCATTATACATAGAGTAGCTATGATATTATAAAATTGTTACTTAAACAAAATAAAAAGTATGAAATCTTCGTTTTAAAAAATATAAACACTTTTTTCTAAAGTATAGTATAAAGAAGGGCACCAAAGCGTGAAGTATAATGATGAAAAATTATTCCTATAAAGTGGAGATCTTTCTCTCTCATTTTATATCTAGCTATTTAGGATGGCGTAGATAGAATATTTTTTGAGACTTATTCTAAGGATTTTTCATCAAATCTTAAAATGTTTTAAAAGTGAATTTAAAATAGTTGACATTATAATTCCTTTTTGTCATTGCTAAAGTTACCCCTAAACCGGATACTTTTTTTCTCGTATTCATTCGAATCTGGTGGATAGGAACCGGTTCTCATCCATACGAAAAAAACTATGTCTAGCATCGTATTATATCCAGCTTTCTACAAATATAAAAATGTACAATCATAAGATTAAAACCAGTTTTTTTAGCCCCGAGGTGCCGAAGGGGCTAAAAAAACTGGGTTTAATCTTATAATTGTACATTCTATATCCGCAAAAAGCCGTTTATAATACTATGAAAGAAATAACTATTTTCAAATTGTGCCTTAAATATAGACCTTGTAAATAATGGGCCAAATCCTATATCATTAGGATATTCTAAAATCTAACAATTTCATATTCCTCTATGTAAGGCTAAGGAACGAAATCCTAACTTCTTGGCTTTTTAGTAATCGAAATAAAACAAAAAAATAATTGATTTTAAAAATCTGTGAAATTTCTTAAAATATACTGAAATAAGGACTTCTGCTGCTTGACAACCCATTAACTATTTTAGATTTTACAAGGGGCGAACTCTCTCTAGAGATGGGTGGAGGTAGGAACACTTCCCCAAAATAGTTATAAATCTTCCCTGGGCCTTTAAGAATCTTTATTATAAAAGAAAACTATATCGGTTTTAACAAGATCCTTCACTACAGACAGTCATATACACAAACATACATTCTGTTACTTTTATATAAAGATATGTCCATGTTTAATAAATCCACTTTTCTGAAAATGATAAAAACAAGACAAATTTAGCTCGAACCAAAATGATAATAGCAAAGCTTTTCTAGCATTAAATGCTTTAATGTAACAATAAAAACATATTTTAAGATATCATATAATTAGGGTCGGTCCGTCCGTCCATTTTTTTAGCCCCGAGGTGCCGAAGGCACGGGCTAAAAAAACTGGTTTTAATCTTATGATTGTACATTTCTATATTCGTAGAAAGCGGTTTATAATACGATGCTAGACATAGTTTTTTCGTATGGATGAGAACCGGTTCCTATCCACCGGATTCGAATGAATACGAGAAAAAGTTTTATTTTCCCTGTAAAGGAAACAGAATTAAATAATAGAATCAAACACCCGAAAAAATTAGAAAGATATTTATTAAAAAAAAATTTAGACCGAAAAATCACGAAACTTCTTACACTAGGATTTATTCAAATTTAAATCATCTTTGTATGAAATCTTTTTTTTAAAATTTAAACAACTGTATAAATAACTATGCATACATGTTGCAATTATTTCTTTTATTTTATATTGAAGGTTCTTATTGGTTCTGTTATAGGGGTAAAATAAAGTGTATTATAGATTTATATGTTTGAAATTCTGTATCTTGTAGTTTAAAGTATGAGGGTTAATCTTGATAACGACCAATGAACACAAGCTAGCTGCGTTACTTATATTGGAACAAGGATGACAACATCCATGTATAGCTCTGAACCTGTAGGACAAACGAACTTTAAAACTTGTAGAGTGTTTGAACTGAATAAGCATAATATTAATGCAAAAATCTAAATAAAATTGTAAGTAAATTTGTTGCAAAACTTATAATTACAGAATACTGTTAAAGGTCATACTTTAATTTTAGGACTTGGTTATAGAGATGATTCGCTTATAACATTGTACCTTGTGGTAATAAGAATAAGCATTTTAAAAATCAGATGAATAGGATAGTTTAAACATACAAAAATGTCAAAAAAGTAAAAATCAGTATTTTTAAATGCACGTACGGACTCTCTAGTAATGATAATAGAGTTGCTACGCTTCATATATCGTACCTAATTGTTATAGGAATCATCATGCAAAGTTTGAGCACGATAGGATAATTCTAACCTGTTAAAATCAACGAAAAGAGCTAATTGCACCGGACAGACATACGGAAAGACAGACCTAGTGAATTATATAGTAGCTGCGGTACTAAAATTATTTAACAATATTATAAACATTCATTTTTTTAAAACTATGTAGAATTGACATAAGAATTGAAATAGGGCGAAACTAAGGAAGTTGACCCGTTGACCTTGTCAGGGGAGGCTAATTAGTAATCTATCTATTCAACTATCAGCATATCTAAATATCTCAGAGAGAGAGGGGACAATGGGCTGTTTATTACACTAGTCCCAAAAGTTTTATAATAATGTTTTCTTATTCGTTAGATTAACAACTTTGGGGACTTTAGTGAATTTTGATTGGTTAGCTCACTATTATGAGTGTTCAAACGTTTCAACCACTAATTTTAATCTACAGAAGGGGCAATTTTGTGTATCATTATTAGGGATGTACACAGTTTATTTAAATAGGAGGGAGGGGGGGTGTGAGGTATTAAAAATTGGAATTTTAAACTATGACAATTTTTTGATACTAAAATAATCTATTTATCTTTTTATAGAAGTAACAGGTTGTTTGTCTGTCTGTTTCGCTAACCGCTAGACTAATATGACTCTCAATTTCAGGAAACCTTCTTGCAGGTTTTTTTTTTTATCTATTTTAGGGTTGAAAAAATTCCCCTATAATTTTTAAGACAAAATGGCAATTAATGATTGTCGGATAGCATTTGTAGTTAAATCATATCTATAATACGAAGTAGCTTGATGTCTGTCTGTTCGTCCGTCCGTCCGTCAGTCTGAAGCTTAAGATCTCGGTAACCACTGAACCAATCGGATTCTACTCTTCAGGGAATATACCCACTGATCCTGTGGTGGTTTTAGGCTATTTTCTTTAGGGGTGGGACACCCCCAACCCCCCCAAAAACAAAAAGGGGCGAAGCCGCTAGTTTTTTTTTATATGACAGTATATTTATTAACAGCAAAAAAAGTTTGACAATGAAGGAAAAATGAATAAAGACAGAAAAAAAGAAAGAGAAAGCTCTGTCTAAATGTTGTAGACTGTTGAGGATATAATTTAGTTGATATTTGTTTCGTCATATGCATTTTTCACGCTAAATTAAGCACAATATCTTTAGGGTATGCAAACAGGCCTTAGCAAGAAGACAGTGAATATTTATCTATACAAAAAATACATATGATAATGAATTGGCTTTATTCATTTAAAAAGGTAAAATGTCTTTCTGCGTCAAAAGATCTCAACAACCGAGGATTTTTTGTATTTTTGGAGGGGGGAGGGTTGTGTAAATCAACATCGTTTGGGGATAGGGGTAGGATAGCGTAAAGCTCCGACATGTCTTTAAAATTGTTTTGAGGAAGGGATGGGGGATCGAAAACCCATATTTTATGTGTGGAGTGTCAAAAAATTGGGAAGCTCAAAGATTTTTGTTTAGGGAGGAAAAGGGCGAAATTAAGATGTATGTTTTTGTATATTTTTAAATTTAGATTTTAAAAGGGTTTTCCTGAATTTTAGTACCTGGTTCATGGAGCGGTCAAAAAAACTAACATATTCTTTAATCAACTGGAACAGAAATCATGATATTTAACGATTTTGATCATGTAAAATGAAGTTAAATCCCAAATTAAATATAAACTACGAAAATTTCCTAGAAAAGTTTTGGAGGAAAAGAATACAGTTTAACAAGGATAACATCAGAATGAAGGAAAAACAAATAATAACTCTTGCAGTGTGTCAGAACTTAATAATCAGAACATTAATGTAAATTAATTTGTTGCATAATTGGTTAATTTTGCCAACTGTTAAATGCTATTTTAAAGTCAAAGTGATCGAAATAGGACAAACTTTTCTTAACCAACATTTTATCTAAATTACATGCGGCTGGTATTCTTAGAATCTAGACGCTCTTTATTCGATGGTAGAGTAAACGAGGCAAGGAAAAACCTTAAATTTTTGGGCTTGAGTATAATGATGCTTCACTTATAACATTGTACCTTCTTGTAATAGGAATCAGTATTCTAAAAATTAGATCAATTGAATAATTAAAATGCATAACATTATAACGTTGCTACGCTTTCTAAATCGTACCTAACTACTACAGGAATCACCATAAAAAGTATGAAATCGATAGGACAATTTTAACATGCCTAAATTAACAAAAAGAGCTAACCGTTACGTACGGACGGACGTACGGATCGACCCCCCATTATAGAAAAGCTTCGCTTTTAAAAACCAGTTTGCACGGGACACCCTGTACATGTGAATTATACAAAGAAGTACAAAGATTTAAATATACATTTCAACGAAACACTTTAGGTGGTTCTAAAGTCCTTTAGTTACAGCAATATAACAGTAGAATTGATGGCAAGGTTGGACTCAAATCTATAATGAAGGACACAGCTAAGAATAATAATATATGTCACGCTATAATGGACCAATATTTGGACTAAGGGATAGATAATGGATTTAAAAAATTTGGTTGTACTTTATGAATTAAAGTAATCTTAAAGAAATTTTATAATGCTATGCTATAAATTTCTCCAATTTCCTTAGAAAGAAAAGTGGACCATAAATAAACAAGGAACAAAAAAAAACGTATTGTAGATGCTTAGGATAGGTTAGGTTAAGTATGTGTAAAGAGAAATTGTCCCGATAGGTTAAGGCCCTGCGGGGTTAAAGAAGAAACAGCCCCTAGAAACATCAAAATAGGAGGGGGGGGGGTTGGATATCAGTCTAAAGCCCACTCATAGGTTATATTAGGTCATGATTACATTGCAGGTATCTAAAGGGATAAGACAATGGCCGATAAATTGATGTACAGATCCAATGACGACACACACAATTGCCCCTTCTTTAAATTACAATTAGTGGTTGAAACGTTTGGACACTTAACTTATTGAAACAACCAATCAAAATTCAATAAAATTCCCTAAAGTTGATAAGCTAACAACTTAAGAAAACGTTTTTATAAAACTTTGGGGACTAGTGTAATAAACAGCCGGGCCCAATTTGCGCTCCATCCCAGAATATATTGTCCCTGGACCATTATAGTTTTCTCAATATTCAAGATGTCACCTCATTAAAGTTAAAACAGAATGTTAAATTATAGCATAAAATATAATTAAAAAATAAGATGTACTTTATTTTAATTAAGTAATGACATTTAACTATGGGGTTAAGGACCTATAAATTCTAGAGATGGTTGTAGATATGCTTAAAATTTTGCCACCTTTCACCTGATGGTAACTTTGTTTTTGGGTAAAGGTTAATATAATCTACTATATTATCTTTTATGGCCGTCAGCGGCAACAGCAATTTGTTAATTGGTATCTAAAGGGATAAGACAATGACCAACAAATTGATGTACATACCCAATGATGATATACAATTACAAAACTAACCCTTCTGTAGCTTACAATTAGTGGTTTAATGGATTGGACACTCAAGTTAATGAACCAATCAATCAAAGTCCCCAAAGATTTTAAGACAACGAATAAGAAAAGGTTATTATAAACAGCCTAATATAAATAATCCTTAGATAATATCTTTATTTTAAATCTTCTAATTTAAATATCTAACAGTTTTGTGTTTACACCAATATTGAATACTATTCTCTGTAAATTTGTATGCAACTCAATCTTGCAATAATTACTTTGAAAATTAGTCAATTTTTGGACTTGCTAACAAAATGTTAAGAAGAATCAAATCTAAGACTATTTTGAACTTTAAATACACGGTTTTATTAATTATTGCATACTTTTTTATGTACTGCAAAGCGCTTATCAATTTAAATTTTCTTTATATTTCAGAGATTTTAGATTATTGTTCTATTAAAAACTAGTGAAAATTTTCCCTAAAACCCCTTTCCTTTTTCTCCCCCTTCCCTTTCAGTTTTACTCCAACTTTACTTCAACAAAATATTTAATTTTCGACAATTTCATATGGAATTCATTGGCTGAAGAGCAGCCCCTGGTTTTGTCATATTTAAAGGGAAGAAGGTGGGGGAGGGTCGCAGCCCTACCCTCCAAAGAGACATAAACCTTCTCCATAACATTATCAAATTACCTTAAAAATGATCTGACCAACAATTTACGAGATCTTTGAGGACACACACACACATACATCTTATTACTTTATTGAATAGGACTGTTAGCTTATTATCGCTGCTTTTTCGTTACTTTTATTTAAGCTGTTTTATTATTTTAGCTACATTGTATTTATGTTTTACTAATCTAAATGCATATGTGATACCAATAGATATAGGATATACGTGGATATATTGACAAGGGAAAATTGTCGTCAATTTAACTTGCTTGGTTAGTTCGTTCATCCTGTATGAGAGGAGTTGATGGGGTATCATTATTTCAGCCAGCTGTGAGCATCACTTGATCAGAGTACATGAAAATTATGATGCAACATCCATGTAATAATACATCGATTGTGATACCAGTAATTCAGGAATGAGACAATGGACGATAAATTAATATTTAAACTAGAGTCCATGCATGACACTTAGTACTAGATATTATGGGGGGGGGGGGGAGGTTTATCCCCACTCATCCCTTCCTCTCTGATGTGATACAGATTTTCTCATCGTAATTGATATTTTATCTATTACTTATGTAAATCATAAAGAATTGTCTATTATTTTTTTGTCATATCTTTCTATTAAGTTTCTATTTATTTCTTTTACATTCAAGTCATTCAAATTAGAAGGACAAACGAACATTTACAAACATATAGTGACTGCAATTTGATAGTTTAACAAGGATAACAACATCCATAAAAGCGAAGCTCTGAAACGGTATGACAGACAAACATTAACTCTAGTAGAGTGTTAAAACTGAATACAGTATTCTGTTTAAGGACATACTGAATTTTAGGACTTGATTATAGAGATGCTTCGCTTATTATATTGTACCTTATTGTAATTGGAATCAATAATCAAAAAATCTGATCAATCGTATGATTTTATCACGTAAAATTTTTTTGTTAAAAAAGTAAAAAAAAACAACATGTTAAAAAATGGACGTACGGACATTCTGGTAACAATTATAGAGTTGCTACGCTTTCTAAATCATACCTAACTACTACAGGAATAATCATGCCAAGTTTAAAATGGATAGGACAATTCTAACATGCCAATTAACGAAAAAAGCTATCTGTTACGGACAGACTGACGGACGGACTGACCGACCCTAATTATAGAAAAGCTTCGCTTTTAAAAATATCAAACCAAAATGTACATACGGACTTTTTTGTAAAGTTGATACTATTTCTAAATTGTATTTAACAGTTACAGGATCCAGCAAGCCAAGTTTGAAAACGATAGGATAAAGTAGAAACGTATACATGGTCTGCTCATAATTATAGAAAGATTTACCTGGCAGGGTCATCCAGGTAAAAAGCAAAAATATGTTTTTATTTAAACAAAGCGTTTTTTTATCGTCAAAATGTAAAACAAATTCCTTTAGTAGTTCAAAACAACATAAACTATGATGTTCAAGTTAATTTTATGGTTCCAGGTATGATCTTCCAGGTTCTGATCTACCAGGTCTTCAGCAATATTTAAAAGGCTCTTGTGACCACGTTTTTTACTATAGTACATACTTTTTGGCTCTCTAGCTCTTATAGGAGCTATCTATTTTCTGATACCAACATTTACATTAGTGACAGCAAATTTTCTTCTTCCATAATAAGCTCTAATAATAATGATGTAGTTTTATGAATGTATTTAAATGTCTTCACTAAGTTAAGTTTATATATGTATAGTTTTAAAAAATCTTTGTTCATTGTATTGAAAGTCTAAAATATGAGGATAAAATATTTTTTTGACATTTATCAGTATATTAACTTTCACACAGTTATTCATATTTCACAAAAAAAGAGGCAGACAGAAAGACAGGGTTGGAGATATCTTTTCTAAAAAAACATATTCTACTTTTCCCTCTAAAGAGGTCCTTTTTTAACAGATTTTTTTACTTTTGTTATTGGTAGTTTACTTAAACTTGAATCATTGTTTTTTCTTTAAAATAATATTTTTCATAATCCTTATTTAAACTTCCAGAATTTTGAAAGAAAACAATGCTAATAATATTTACAACCCTTCCTTTCCCCAAAATTATCGAGCTCATATGAGATGATAAGATATGACTTTATATTACATTGTCCTATCTTTGAACCGTTGGAAAAGTTTGAAAATTATAGATCATGTAACAAATATGTCATAGATATAACTTTTAAGGACATTTTATGATTTTTTTTTTTATCTCTTTTTCCAACAATTATTTTTTTCTAAGTAGCAAGAAATAAACAAGGATGACAACATCCATAAGTAGCGAAGCTCAACAATTATTAATAAAAAAATTAACTATAGAGCAGTGTAATAAAAATAAACAATAAATTTGACAATCACAAAACCTTTAAAATCGCGAAAACTAAAAAAATCTAGGAATTCTTCTAGCACCGCAATACTAGACAAATCATAATGAAAATATTTGCAAATTACTAGAATGTAGGTAAGCTTATTTAATCCCTGGAAATCAGCCGTTCAACTTGAATAGGAGTGGAGGAAATCATGAAAACTTGAAAATCTAGGAATCAAATCTTAATGAAATCTGATGGAAATTGTAGAATGTGAACATATTCAATCCCAGAAAATTTCAGACGTCAATCTTGAACAGGGATCGAGAAGATCATAAAAACCTAAGAATCTTGGAATCGATCTAGCACCTCAATTATTGGAAAATCTTGATTGAATTTATTTTTTTATCATGAAAAGTTCTTGAATAGGAACCGAGAAAATCAGGTTTCTCCCATATCGTTATGGGCTGACTTACGAACTGACGGCCAGACAAAGTGAATTATAGAGTAGCTTCGCTACTAAAAATCTGTACACCCATAATACATTATTTTGAGAATAATCGTAAGAAATCAAAGAACTTGGATTTTTTAAAATTCTCAATTCTAAATCAAGTCTTATTATATTGTTTTGTTTGCTTGAAGCTTGTGTGTTATCTATTTTAGTTAAGTTTCACATAGTTCCTGAGATGGTATCATGCTATTTCACTTTTAGATTCAAGCCTTGGAATGGTTTCATGCTATTTTTCTGACCCCTTCTCATCCTTTTGAATACAGAGCCCCTAGTTGCCAGGGGTAAATGGACTAGTAATTATGTAACTTACTTGACCGAATGTACAGAAATACTCATCTCTTAGAGCAGCTAAACTTCTTCAAAGAAAATTGGATTAAATCATTTAGTTCAAAAATAAGTAGCATATTTATTGACAGTTTGACATCATCGTAGCATTTGATTACTAAATTACATATATAATATATATTTAATATATCCAAAAAAAATTAGGAATATAAAGGAATAAGACAATAGCTGATAAATTGATGTACATCCCCAATGATGATTCATAAAAATATTCCTACTGTAGATTAAAATTATTGGTTGAAACGTTTGAAAACTCAACTTAATTAACCAACCAATCAAAATTCACTAAAGTCCCGAAAGTTGTTAAGCCAACGAATGAGAAAATGTTATTATTGGACTTCGGGGACTAGTGTAATAAACAGCCTATTGTCTCCTCTCTCTTTTTGAATAAAATAGTATGAGAATGTCTATTTTCTGTTTTTAGATAAAAATAAATTGATGCATAGACATTTCACAAGTATGTAATTGGTAGATAGATAGACATACAACAGGTATCTAGACTGATAGAAAGATATCTAGACAGATTGAAAGATATCTAGATAAATAGAAAGATATCTAGACAGATAGAAATATATCTAGACGTATAGAAAGATATCTAGACAGATAGAAAGATATCTAGACAGATAGAAAGATATCTAGACAGATAGAAAGATGTCTAGAGAGATAGAAAGATATCTAGACAGATAGAAAGATATCTAGATAGATAAACAATATCTAGACAGATAGAAAGATGTCTAGAGAGATAGAAAGATATCTAAACAGATAGAATGATATATAGACAGATAGAAAGATATCTAGACAGATTGAAAGATATCTAGACATATAGAAAGATATCTAGATAGATAAAAAAATATCTAGTCAGATAGAAAGATATCTAGACAGATTGAAAGATATCTAGACAAATAGAAAGATATCTAGACAGATAGAAAGATGTCTAGAGATATAGAAAGATATCTAGACAGGCAGAAAAATATCTAGTCAGGCAGAAAAATATCTAGTCAGGCAGAAAGATATCTAGACAGGAAGAAAGATATTTAGACATATAGAAAGATATCTAGACATATAGAAAGATATCTAGACATATAGAAAGATATCTAGACATATAGAAAGATATCTAGACAGATAGAAAGATGTCTAGAGAGATAGAAAGATATCTAGACAGGCAGAAAAATATCTAGACAGATAGAAAGATAGCTAGACAGATAGAATAATATATAGGCATATAGATAGATATCTAGACAGATAGAAAGATATCTAGACAGATAGAAAGATATCTAGAAAGATAGAAAGATATCTAGAAGGATAGAAAGATATCTAGACAGATTGAAAGATATCTAGACAAATAGAAAGATATCTAGAAAGATAGAAAGATATCTAGACAGATTGAAAGATATCTAGACAGATAGAATGATATATAGACAGATAGAAAGATATCTAGACAGATATAAAGATATCTAGACATATAGAAAGATATCTAGACAGATTGAAAGATATCTAGACATATAGAAAGATATCTAGATAGATAAAAAAATATCTAGTCAGATAGAAAGATATCTAGACAGATATAAAGATATCTAGACAGATATAAAGATATATAGACAGATAGAAAGATATCTAGACAGCTAGAAAGATATCTAGACAGATAGAAAGATATATAGACAGATAGAAAGATATCTAGACAGATAGAAAGATATCTAGACAGATAGAAAGATATATAGACGGATAGAAAGATATCTAGACAGATAGAAAGATATCTAGACAGATAGAAAGATATATAGACAGATAGAAAGATATCTAGACAGATAGAAAGATATCTAGACAGATAGAAAGATATATAGACAGATAGAAAGATATATAGACAGATAGAAAGATATCTAGACAGGCAGAAAGATATCTAGACAGATAGAAAGATATCTAGACAGATAGAAATATATCTAGACAGATAGAAAGATATCTAGCCGGTATGTCTGCGTAAACATGATAAAGCAACAAGAGATAAATAAGGTCGGAAAATCATCGCAAGCGACGGAGATATTCTCTACCTCTCACACACGGGCAGTCGGAGAGAAAGAGAGAGAGGAGGCAGGAGATAGGGAGAGAGAGAGGGAGAGAGAGAGAGAGAGAGAGAGAGAGAGAGAGAGAGAGAGAGAGAGAGAGAGAGAGAGAGAGAGAGAGAGAGAGAGAGAGAGTTAAGGTGGAGAAAGAAGGAGAGAAAGTAAGAAAAGCATACTCTGAATTTTGAGAGAATTTTTGAGGAACACACATGAAAAGTTAGAGAAAGATAGATTAAGAGAGAAAGTGAGAGAGACAAAAAGAGAGAGAGAGAGAGATAAGCAGTTATGAATACTTCCTTGAAGCTTACGGACCAGTAAGACAAATAATATACACATATATATATATGTATATTTTATGTATTAAATGTGAAATACTTAGCCTAAGTCGACAGTGTTCTTTTTCTAGTTACACCAGGCTATTGTGATTTTTTGTGACTTAAAAAAGTAATTTTGTGTGAAATCTAATTGTATTAATTAAAGTTAATTTAAGTGTTGTTTAATTTTTTAAGTGGTAAGTATAAAAGATTTAACATATGTAAATTAAAATAAGAGTAATAATGTACTATTGACTGTTTAACATACTTGAAAAAAAGGGAGGTAGGTTGTGCTTAAATTACGTAAAAGTGTGAGTAAAATTTCAGTCCCAATTAAGATTATTAAGTCTAACTGTTATCAAATATGCGTTTAATTATACTATGCGATTTGTCGATATTAAGAACAGTTAGACTTAATAATCGCTTTTGATATTTTGACTGGAAGCTTACTCACACTTTTACAGAGTTTTAGCCCAACCTACCTCCCCCTTTGCCGAGTATCTATGTTTTGCAAATGCCAGTACGTAAGGAAATTTATAAAAAAAAAACAAGGATGACAACATCAGTAACAGCTAAGCTTTAAAATAAGACAGTTAGACAAACTAACATGAACACTTATATGTAGAGTTTATGAACTGAATAAATAAGCATTAGTCTAAATACAATTGTATATAAATGTGTTGCTAAATTGCTCATAAAAAAAGGTTTCTGGCTAAGGATATATTTTAGAGATTTAAATTAAATTTCTAATCTCAATAATCAAAACTTGTTTTAACAATATCTTATATACAAAATAACTACTATATTTTAAAAAAAAACTACAAATGTCATCCTTTTTCATTAATTATACATGAGATATTTTAAAAAGTTTAAGATTCATAAAATTAATTGGTTATGGATATACATAAATTTTGAATCATAATTATAGAGGTATATCTTATTAAAACAAACAATTGTTAACAAATGATACAAAGTAGTACCTATGGGTTTTCAGTCTGATGGATGATTAAAATTACATTATCTACAAAATCAAAGGAGTTTTAAGAATCTTCATATAGGTCTTAGGAAGGTCTTTGGCTATTTCAATTCTAGATGGAAGACTTGGGATTAAATTAGGCATTTTTTTTCAATTCTAAAAAGTCTAATATGTAGGGACGCAGCCTTTAGTAACAAAAAAGGGAAAGGATTTACCTTAACTTATATCTTTTTCTCCAGTACCCTTGTCCAAAATAATTATAAACCTTCCTTGGATATATGAAAAAAGTTGTTGTAAAGGATAACCATACTAGTTCAGCGGTTAGCGAGATCCTTCGGTACACAGAGACACATCCTTTTACTTTCATGTAAGAAAAAACAAAAAAAACTATATATTACGAGTTTAAATAACAAAATTATTTTTTTTGTATACATAACATTCGTCAGTTCTTTAAATTTTTTGAAAACATCTATTTTTATCTATCAACAAAATGTATGTTTACCTAGCCAGTTTATTTTAGAAAACTTAATTTTGAAGATTTTGTTAACCTAATTTGAAAATTTTCTTGATTTCATCAAATAGAAAGAACATAACATCTAAGTTTCTGCAAACGCCAAATTAATTTGATTTCTTCATATGCTAAAAGAATTTTATAAAATCTATAAAAAGTAAAACAAATGATATGATAACATTTATAGTTAAAATATACTATGATCAGATTTATCTTTTATTATATTTTAAAATAGACTAAACTACCAAACCGACATGGTTCTCCTTTAAAGGATAGCTTCTCATAGGTCCTGGAATGGTTTATAATTATTTTGGGGGAGGGTATTACTACTCTCGCAAGAGAAACCGCCGATGCTGTCTAAAATGGTGCAAAAAATGGGGACAAATTTCAAATTGTTTTGGCGTGTGACGTCATACCCCCATCTCTTTTCTAGGGGATTTCTTTCCTCCTTCCCTTTTCTTTCCCCTCACTTGTGACGTAAATAAACAGCCCCGTCAAATCAATTTGAAATTTGTCCCCATTTTTTGCACCATTTTAGACAGCATCGAAACCGCCTCTTGATTCATTTTTAATTTTAGACAATATAAATAAATAAAAAAGTCTTACAATAATTAGTTTTACTGTAAATGTTAAAAATCCACTAAAAAATTCCTAAAAAATCTTCAAAGAAACAAAACAACAGCGGCTGTCTCACCTTGATAGCAACCAAACAGTTTTAATTTATTTTGTAAACAAACATCTTCCAGTTTTTCTTCTGAAAATACCATTTGATTTATGTCAGAGTTTGGGCAGCGCAGCTTCCTTATAAAGTGAACATTGCTGTACGTCCAACAGACCTTCAATTTGTCGCCCCAATTTTCTATAATACGTTTGATTACGTTTTATAAACATAAACGTTAACATATTAAGTATAATAAGCTATAAAAATTGGAAAGAATTTTAATGAATATAATAGTTTTGAAATCTGCATAAAATTTTAAGGAAATTTTATAAAATTCGTTTTTTGTATAATTCTTTATCTATAAGCGCAAATACAAATTAAGTTAAATAATTTTGACATCTGTGATTGGTGGATTGAAAACTATCTGCGCCCTGATTGGATAAGCTTAAGTGACGTACATCATTCAACCAATTAGAGCGCAGGTAGTTTCCAATCCACCTATCCTATTGGTCAAAATTTATTAACTTAAATTGTATATGCGCTTTTAAATAATGAATTATATAAAAAACGAATTTTATAAAAAAAAATCCTTAAAATTTTATGCAGATTTCAAATCTATTATATTCATTAAAATTCTTTCCAATTTTTATAGCTGAATGTATAATGAGTTCAAAAGGTTGTCATACAATTTTAAATGTATTGTATTAATCAGATATTTCAAGAGATAAGACGATAGAATATAAATTGATGTCCCAATTATGATACTCAAATTTTCTATTCTTTAGAGTTTTGTTTGAAAAGTTTAGTTTACTACTAGTTTATACAATACAATCAAGATTGAATAAAAGTCCCCAAAGTTTTTATGCCAATAATAGAGAGAACATAATTAATTTATAATTCCCTGGGGACTACAATATCTTATAGTCTAATATTAATTAATACTTCTTAAAAATACAAATTCATTAAAAAAAAAAAATTCAGAATATTCTTTTTGGGACTGACAGACAGACGAACAAACAAATCCACGGGCATCAACCAATTCACATGATACGTATAGATAGAAATGTTGATATATAAACATCAATTGAATTTTCTAGTTGAGAGCCCTACTTCTAGAAATTACAGTGCAGTATGTGAAAAGTTATCATACAATGCAATCAAAAATAATATTGCCAATAATATTAAAGTAAAGCACATTGTAAAGACTCAATTACAGAAATGTTTTGTTATGAATACCTTATGGTCCTAGGAATCCATATTTATCGGGTCAAGTAAATAAGAATGCTTAAATCATACAAATATTGTGTTTTAAAAATATACAGTTTTTGGCTAAACAATTACAGATAACAATAAAGATAAACGAACCTCTAAGTACAGTGTTTTATGAAATTAAATAATAAATTTTGCTGATTAATTGCATTTATTTTGTAAAAACACCACGTGCAATATGTGGAATAATTCTTTTGCAACTTTGTTGTGGATATTCAAATACAAAACAGCTAAATTTTGAAGATGATTATCCATATTCTTTATTTTAAACAAGGATGACAACATCCATAAAAGCGAAGCTCTGAAACGGTAGAATACACAAACATTGCTACTTGAAGAGTATCAAATCTTAACAAGCAGAACATTAATGCATAAGTCTAAACTTATTTGTATGTAAATTTGTTGCAAATATTAAAAATCTAAATATTGCAAATCTAACCTGCTTAAATTAACAAAAAGTGATAAATGTCCCAGAATACAAAAATTGTTTTAAATTTCCACCTGATATAATCCTGATATTATTAAAATTGTTGTTAAAGATTAATTGAGTAATACTTGCTTTAATTTTCAATTCTTATATTTTAGAAATAGAATGTCTATCTATAGTAGAGGATCTTACTAATCGCTGTATCGATATGGTTCTCCTTCTTAAGGCCTTTAAAGGTTTATAACTATTTGGGGAAGAAATAGGGTCAAGTTCCATTCTCCCATCCCATATGGGCCCATCGAAGCCTCTAGGGGCAACTAGCCGCTATAATATTACTTTCTAACGTTCTGAAATCTAAATATAAAAAATGCTAAATTGTAAGAATACTTTTTTAGTTGTTGTTGTTAGTTGGTATCATTGCTCAATAACTAAAAGTCGATACTAAATTACTCTTCAGTCTTCTGTCACATAAGAGTAACAGGTTAGCTAAGGCTGTATTATCATTGTAATTTTATGATATTTGTATCCATTGAATCATGCTTAACTCAAAGTTACTGATACGGTTAGTTTGCAACGATTCCATTGACATTACACCTATAGGGTAATTGCACCCTACCTTCGGCTTCAATTACCTTGAAAAGGCGATGGCAGGTCAAACAACCAAGGAGAACTTAGGGGGGGGGGGGCAAATCTCTCCCGTCCAAATGATGGTTTATTAGGTTAAGCAACGCCCAACAGACAATTAACTTTTTGATTTAACGGCCTTCGTCTGGAAGACCTAGCCCTTTAAAGCCGATATTACCTCACCGAAAATGTGCGAACGTGCTACGTGTTGAGCCACGGTTGAGCACTAGCCCCATGCTCTCCCTATTCGGGTGCAAATGAACTTGGGCTATCCTAACCTAACTATGAATATTGATTACATATATGTCTAAGGATGGGTCTAAGGGGTGTTTACCCCCATCAAACTTTGAATCCGCTTATTTTACCACCCTCAAAATAAAAATCCTAATAATCTCAAATAATCTAAATTAATATAACAATGTTGAAGAAAAAATTAGATACAATATTATTTTTCTTTTTAAAAGTTTAGATTACACGTAAAAACTAGATAATTGTAAAAACGAAAGAAAGTCCTAAGGACAAACACTTATTTTTGAGTAGCTTCCCTAAATAAGCGTAGTCTTTAGTATTGACTTAAATATTATCTTAGTTTTTATGCTTTTAATGTTACTTTTTAGACTTTAAACTTATAATTTCTTCTAAAACCCGAATGATACGAATTTAGTGAGCATTGATTTGTATTTAACATTTGTATTGTGATTAACCCTGGAAATTGCTGAAAGTTTTTACAGACAAGACCTGTATCTGTATTATAACAGGCAATTAGGGAATACAGAACTTACAAAATATCTGTTATTTGACAATTATAGCAGCAATAAATGTATAGATGTATGACGCTGACAAACACCTTTTGTAGTTGCTTGGCTGGGCTAATATTTCTAACGCTATTTACTGCTGTTCAAAGACCCACTCGAAGTCTTTTATTTCATATAGCAGCTGTTCCCAAAAATCTTATAAACTCCTTCAATTATTGATTAAAAACCCAAAATTCGATTGGTTTGGTAAATTGGTATTGTGCAAACTTTCTAATAATTTTTTTAATAGAAAAAAAACATCCAGTGGCTTTGTATTTAAGGTGGGGGGGGGGGGGCGGGGGGGGGACAGTAGAAAATAGCCTAGAGCCAAAGCAACCCTTAATATAATAGAAATATCCCAAAATCAAAACAAACTAACAGAACTTTACTGTTTTATATATTTAGTAAGATAGATACACGTTAAGTGACTTTCCAATTTCAAGCAAAAATTACTTTTCTCTAAAGCATACATCCTTTTCTACCTGCTTATTACATAGTTCATTCGTCTTTAAAATGACTTTGGGTATTTTCTCTGTCTCTCTGTCTCTCTCTCTCTCTTTCTTTCTCTCTCTCTCTCTCTCTCTCTCTCTCTCTCTCTCGTTCTCTCTCTCTGTCTCTCTCTCTCTGTCTCTCTCTCTCTCTCTCTCTCTCTTTTTTTTTTTCGATCTTTACAGGTACGTCAACTAGAATGGTGTTAATATCGTTCTGCTAAATCTACAAGAAGGGTAATTATGTGTATCATAATCAGGAATTTGAATATTATATCAATTTATCGTCCATTATCCCTGAAAATTGTAAAGAAACTTTATTTTAGCTACTTCCGTTCTTCCGTTTTAATAAGACTGGAAAAATCCGCTGTTTTGATAAAACACGAATCAAGATAGACGCAGGATAAGACATAGAGACATAAAGACAAATAATCTTTAAACTATTCTTTATCTTTTTGGAAAATCTTTTCTAGTGTGGCTTTAAAACCGATTAATACCCGCTGTATTAGAATCCGGTTCTGATCCATACTATAAATTCATGTATCGTATCGTATTTCAGCCAATTTTCCACGATTAATGAAATAAAGAATCCTATGCTCGATAGCACTTTTTTGGTCTGAGCTGTACTTTCTTTAGGGCCAACAAAGCTAAAATTAATCTAAAAAATCACTATCCGCGAAAAACTGTCTTTAGTACAATATGATAAATAACTATTATTCTAATTATTTGATAATTCTATTTAGTTTTATTTAGGGAAAATGTATTAATTTTATATGAATTTTATTCCTAATTAATACCTTATTGCTAAAACAATCTTTGTCTGTCAATGATTGCAATAAAAAAATGTATACTTCAGACACAACCAAAGTATAGAAAAGTTTCATTTAGAAAATTATCTTCAGTTAAATTTCCATGTCATTTTGTATTGTCTGATTTTCTTGAATCTAAAAGTAGAGTGAAAAATTGAAGGTCTATTTTAATGTCATGTATAAGCCGGGAGGATTTATTTTAACATTCATTTTATTTGTCTTATTTTCAGGGATCTAAAGGGATAAGACAATGTCTAATAAATTGATTTTTAAAAAAATATCCCTTCTGTAGATTAAAATTAGTGGTTGAAACGTTTAAACACTCAACTTTATTAACAACCAATCAAATTCACTCAAAGTCCTCAAAGTTGTTCAGCCAACTAATAAGGAAATGCTCTTATAATACTTTGGGGACTAGTGTTATAAACAGCACGTTGTACCCTTTATCTGTTTATTGCAGATGTTTCCACAATACCCCAGAATACATTGCATTGACAGCTTTTCTACTTATAAACTAGCATCTAGGGGCTCTGTATTTGAAGGGGTAGAGAGAATAGGAGAGCAACAAATAACTCCAACATAGAAATAACATCACCTACCCCCAGCCCCCCCTTGGACAAACTAGCAGTGCCCATACATTTAAACTAATTATAATTATACTAGCGGCTATGCCCCTAGAAGTCTTTAGTGGCACTTTACTGTTTTTTTGTTGCATTTAAGTTTCTACGCTACCTAGCTATGTTGCGTATGAGTCTATATACTTAAATAAAATTTCGATTTATTGTGATTTCTCTTGGGTGGATGGTGGTACTCTCCCCAAAAATAGTTATAAACCTTCCCGGGATCTAAGAGAAGCTATCCTGTTAAGGAGAACCCGATCGGTTCAGCGGTTAGCGAGATCCGTCGGTACAGACAAACAGACAGATAGACATCCTGTTACTTTATTATAGGGATAAAGAAGGGGTAATCTTATTTATCATCATAAGGGATGTACATACATTTATGTCTTTTGTCTTTTCCTTGGATTAATTGGAATTTAAAATTTTTTGACAAATTCTAAAAGCTTTAAATGAAAAACCTCCCAAAAGTAAATGAGACGTATTAAAAATTAGAACCCTAGACATTTATACACAAACAATACCTTAACTAGCGTCTGTGTATCTAGAGGCTCTGTATTTATATTAGGCAAATGCAGACTTAAATCTAAACAACCTAGCCTTAAACCTTCCCAGGACCTTTAAAATGCTTTTGTAGAAGATGATTAAAGTCCCTCCACAGATTATGACGTCATATGATAAAATAACCAAAGAGAGGCCAGCATAAATTTTATGATTGGTCAATTACAGTGTGTACTGGCCTCTTATTGGCTATTCTATTGTATGACGTCATAATCTGTGGAGGGACATCTTCGCTTTTGAAAAATGAAGAACCCAATTTGTTTAGTTGCTTAAGCAAGCCATACTAGCTATGAAAATATTAACATTTCTTGTATTTTCTAACCTTGTTCAAGTATTGATTTCTACTAAGATTGTCCCTATCAATATAAATATTACCCAATGTATTGGTAAATTAACTAAGGGCATTATTATTAAAATATTTACATTTATTAAGAATTTTCCTATATTGATTGACAATTCATGTTCTATAGAAACTTTTATCGAAAAGAAGCTATCCCCCAACTAATGGATTTACTTAAATTATCATGTACTGTAAAAAAGTGAAACTTGTAGCTGACTACAAAATTGATTTAAAAAATAATGTACATTCCCAATGATGATAAACAATATTACCCCTTTTGTAACTTAAAATAATTAATTGAAAAGTTTCGACATTAAAAAAAATTCCCAAAGTTTTTTTTTGCTTCAATAAATAAGAAAACCTGGAATGGAACTTTGGGGTATCGGTGTAATCTATAGGCAATTTTCCTTCATTCCTTATTTTAAAATGATTTTCTTTTAAAAAATGATATCTTTTTAAGGCTAAACGTATTAAGACTAAAATACTGTCTGAAACTAATTGAAGGAGACATATAATGTTAAAATCTGACAATTCATACATTTCAGCAAATATTTAGGGATCTAAAGGGATAAGACTATGCTGATAATTTCATGTGCATCTCCAAAGAGTATAGATAAGACTATCCTTCAAATTACAATTAGTGGCTGAAACGTTTGGACACTCCACTTAATGAACCAACCAATCAAAATTCAATAAAAGACACTAAAGTTGTTGAATCAACCAAAAAGAAAACGTAATCATAAAACTTTGGGGACTAGTGTAATAAACAGCCCATTTTCCTCTCTCTCTGCCAGCTATCACACCTTAGATCCTTGTGAAGCTACCCTAATTGGAGAACTCAATCGGTTCAGTGGTTATATCGTAATGTAGAAAGAAAAAAAACCTTATAACGTTAAATACCAGGACTATTTGTTTCGTTCATTGCCGAAAGGGTATAAAATATTATTTGAAATAATTTTAATTTGTCATTTATATAATTTTTAATCTTTAAATTTACTTATTTTCCTACTTTTAAACTCTGCACAATTTTGCTTTTAAAATGTTTGATTAAATGTGTTGATACCTAAACTGAAGTGAAGGATGGATAATGTTTTGAAATCTTTAGTCAAAATATTTTCAGGATTCAATTATTTTTACCTAGAATTTTTTTTTATACTTTATCTTTCAAGTTTGGAGTTTTCCCTCAAATTGCCTTGTTAAGCAACCCCCTCCCCATATTTATTTAATAAATTTGATATAGAGGGGTTAGTAGATTTTTGTTTGTCTGTTTATTACTTTAGTTCAGGTTAGGTTTGTTAGGTACTGGTAGGTCCAATAGTATCACTGCTCCAAGCATACCCCTTATTTTCAATTTATTTGAAAAATAGGGTAGGCTTTTTCATGGTGTAAGTACTCGACACACTTTTAATATGTTCGTTTATCTTTGTAAAAAAAGTATTAGTTATGATGGCATTATCAAAAATGGATATATGTATATTATAGTCTACTAATTAAAGTAAAACATTTGAAAAATAAGAATTAAAAATATCTTATTATGTTTACAGAATAAAACACCAAATTTTCTAATTAGCCACAAAAACTTGAAAATTTGAATATATTTGTTTACCTTTCCTAAACCTAATTAAATTACTTAATTAGCTTAATTCTTTATGAAGCATAAAATTATAGGATAATAAACATTTTTTGATGCGAAGCTTTTTTATAATTAAGGTCGGTCAATCCGTCTCGCAGGGCACTTATCTTTCAATAAGGAATGTTATAATTGTCCTATCGATTTCAAACTTGACCTGTTTAAATCTTGTTGATTTTTAACCTTATTATCCTATTCATCTGATTTTTGGAATGATTTCTAACACAATAAGGTACTTTTGTTTATGTTGTCCTCCTTGTAAAATTCTGTAAATATATTTTCAGTAGAATAGCTATCATAACTAAGCAAAAGCGTGCAGAAGGGGAACTAAGGGGTGTATCCCCAGCTACGCCTGCGTACCTAACTGTTGAATGAATCATAACATAAGTATGAAATCGATAAGATAATTCTAACATGACTAAAGAAACTATACAAGCAATCCATTACGAACAGACATACAAGCATACTCTAATTATAATCAAAAACTTAGCTTTTAAAAATCTATAAAATTAAATCAAATGCTTCTTGAAAGTCAAACTGTATTAATGTAATATTCATGAAATTTGCTTTTTTCTTCTTCTATTGTTTTTTATTCCAATCTAAAAAATCTGTTTTTATTCTTTATTTTTATTTTACACACATTCTCTCTCTCTCTCTCTTTCTTTCTATCTATCTATCTATCTCTTTCTATTTACTTTCTTTCTTTCTCTCTGTCTTTATATTATTCTCTCTTTCTATCCATTTATCTCTTTATTTTCCTTTCTTTCTTACTTTCTCTCTATCTCTATCTTTCTCTTTCTATCCTTCTATCTCTTTATATATTTATCTCTCTTCTTCTATTTAATTCCTTACTCCAACAAAGTTTGTATTGAATGTTGACATGTATGATATTTGAATGTATTGATTTATTCTGGCTGGGCTCGCTGGGAACTGTGTGAATCTTGTTAATAATATATCATGCATGTTTGCCAGGGATCTAAAGGGATAAGACAATTGCCGATAAATGGATGAACATCCCCAATTACTACTTCTGTAGATTACAATTAGTAGATGAACCGTTTCGACACTCAACTTAATAAACCAACCAATCAAAATTCAATAAAAGTGCGCAAAGCTGTTAAGCCAACGAATAAGAAAACGTTATAATAAGATTTTTGGGACTAGTGTAATAAATATCCCAATGTCCCAAACCTTCCTGATGTATATATATCTTGTATATATGTACTTTCTATACATTCTATTAGCAATAGACAAAATAATGTTAGAATGTTTATATTGATAGTCTATTAGAAAAAGACTTGCATAGTATTTCGTAATAATTTTCATCATTAGGAATTGTTTAAAATTGCCTATATAATTATTGTTTGAGTCCATTTGGTGCATATTTACAATCTTTTGAAAATGATCAACTTTGATTTTTAGTGTGTCTTGATATCTCTTATACTTTACGAGATTGCAAGGACCCCCCAGTACCGCCATGGCACCCTTTTTGGTGATTATTTGGAGGCCCCCTGGAATTGGGTTAAAGGAGTTTTAGAACGTATCACTAGAAAAAAGGATAGTTTTTCGTCTACTGGAAAGACATTTTTCCTCTGATCTGACATTTGCATGAGTTTTAAACAAATCACGGCAACAATTTTCTGTACATTTTGTAGATTTAATAATTCTGATTTTAATTTAGTATTAGTTTCCTTATTTTTCTTTTGTAGCGAAACACAATTTTTAAAACAAATATTGTCATTATAGATTATTGAATTTACCTGTAAATGAAGCGCTAAAAAAAAACAAATATTAAATTAGAAGATTTTTAATTTTCTCTCATTCTCTATATTTAAATTTTTAAAAAGAAAGTATGTCCTTTTACTGTATCCTGTATTTACGTAATTTTGGCAATACATTTTTGTACAATTTTGTTTTGACATACAAATTAATGTTTTGTTTATTATGTTCTGACATTCTACAAGAGCTTTTGTTCGTTTGTCCTTCCTTCAGATCCTAGAGCTTCGGTTTTATAGATGTTGTCATACTTGTTTTTATAAAAAAAAATAAAGAAAATAGGATATCTGTGAGGTGATACGAGCTATCCGTTACTTACAGATAGACGTACGAACGCACAAGTCATAATCGTGTACAAATATTAGGTTCTCTGTAATGGTCACCTTGCATGAAATACAGGGGTATATAACAGGGATCTGAAGGGATAAGACACAGGACAATAAATTAATAATTAATCTATATGTACATTGTACACCCTTAGTGTTGATAAACAAATTACAAATACGTACATAAAAAACATTAATTTTTTTTGACGCTGCTACTTAATGAACCAACCAATCAAGATTTGATGAAAGTACACAAAGCCAACAAATGAGCGAACATATTTCCTCGTCTTCATTCGAATCCGGTGGATAGAAACCGGTTCTCATCCATACGAAAAAACTATGTCTAGCATTGTATTATATCCAACTTTCTAAGAATATAAAAATGTACATAAGATTAAAACCAGTTTTTTTTAGCCCGTGCCTTCGGCACCTCGGGGCAAAAAGACTGGTTTTAATCTTATAATTGTACATTCTATATCCGCGGAAAGCTGTTTATGATACGATGCGAGAAATAACTATTAAAACTTTGGATACAAGTATAATTTACAGTGAGATGTCCCTTCCCTCCTAGGTACATACATAATACGTCCATCAAATGTACAACAATATTTCCAATATAATATAATATAAGTAACAAGGACAATTATATTCATAAATAGTGTAGTGAGCACAGTCTTATAACATTAGTCTTTGGGTGATTCATACGTCCATAACAAACATTTTAAAAACTTTTGGAGGTTTCTGAAACGATAAGGAATAATCTTAAATAAAACCTTTGCTTTCATATGTTTAATCATGAACAGACAGTTTTAATGGAGATACGGAAAGTGTCATGTGTGACGTCATAAAAATACCTTTAAATCCATCCCTTTTTTAGGGGGTTTCCTTTCCCACTTTTCCTCTCATCCTTCCTTTTAAGGTGTATTTTTTGTCGTCACACAAGACACTTTCCGTATTACTCAGTTTTAGTTATATTTTTTGACATAAATTTCTATTGAGCCTCAATGTTATGAGATAATCTATGGCAGAACATCTCTATAATAACGTTGAAAATTTAGATTGGCACATTTTTTTAAAAGTCCCAAAAATGGAAATATTATTACTTGGATCATACTCCAGATTTACATGTTCTCTAAAAAAGCAAATGACGCAGCGGGCTGAAATAATGATTTCCCCATTCCACCCCCTTTATCCAAACCCATTTCCTATTACAGGTTGAACAAACTGGCCAAAAAAAGACAGGGGGGGGGGGGGGAATAATATCCACGTATATTCTACATCTATTCCAAAGAATATAAGTAAAGCAAATTTATACATTTAAAATTTTTTTGGTAGATCAATTTATATATAATTTTAATTTCGTAAATATTATAATGATAACATAGACTTTCTTTTCTTTTATGAATATTGTCATCCTTGTTATACTGTGCTATAAGACGTTGTTTGAAATATTTGTATGTTTGAAGAAACTCTTTTGCATAATATTTTATTCATGTGAAATTTTTAAGAATTATATATAACTGATGCTGGTATTGATTTTATGCAGGGGTAGAGGACCTTGGGCTGTTTATTACACAAGTCCCAAAAGTTTTATAATGAGGTTTATATTATTCGTTAAATTTTACAACTTTGCTAGCTTTTATCGAATTTTGATTGGTTGATTCATTACGTTGAATGTCCATACGTTTTTACCAATAAATGATACAGATGGGATAATTTTGTGTATCATCATTGGGGATGGAGATGCATCAATTTATCTACCATTGTCTTATTCCTTTAGATTCCTGTTTTTTTGGTATAGCGCATTTTTTTACTGAAAACAATTTAGAATATCTTTTGTTTGTAGAACGAGAATATTTATAAAAATGTTTTGTCCTAATTCTATTGCTGTTATTTTTTTAAAATCATTATGAATAATTATTCGATTTACTAGATTCACACAAAAGTTTAACAATTACAAGGATAAAAATATCTAAAAGCAGAGAAGTACAAAAAAAACCGGTTAGACAGAGCAAATGTTCAGTTGTTATAACAAAGAAAACCTGGAACCTGGCCGACAGACATATGGACAAAAAATAGATACACCAAATGTCATATAAATCTTCACTAAAATTTCAGCTATATATCATTAATAGCAGCCGAGAAAATTATATACATATAGCGTTACGGACAAACTGACTGACTGACGGACAGGCAAAGTTAATTATAAAGTAGCTTTGCTAGCAAAAATGTAAATATGTATTAGGGCGGGTCAATTTTGGAATTTCACATTAGTAGACATTGGCAAGGGTTACTGGGCCAATATAAAACCCTGTGAAACTTGAAAGAGGTTTTTTAATCCAAAAACAACAGGCGCGCTGGGGGTATAAATGTGCCCGCCCCCCTATAAAACCAAAAAATGAAATTCCTTCAAACACAGGCATGTTGCACATCAAAATGACCGCATTGAAATGCTGATTACAGATCTGAAAATCGTTTTGAAAAATAATGATTCAGTCTGAAATGATTTTCAAATAATCTATCAAAATGAACAATTTTGACTATATCAGCTGTTTTAGGTACTTAATGAGATCTTGTTCGAACTAGGAGCAATATTTTTCAAAACGGTTTTCAGATCCGTAATCAGCATTTCAATGCGTTCATTTTGATATGCAACATGCCTGTGTTTAAAGGAATTTAAATTTTTAGTTTTATAAGGGGATGGGCATTTTTTATACCCCCCGCGCGCCGGCAGCCATAAGAGCCAAGTCAATTTTGAAACTTGAATGGGGCTTATCATACATATATATGACTTCCGAAACTTATGATAACAGTAAAATCTAAAAAAAGGGGGAAATGGGCCCACCCTAATATGTATGGAAAATTTGCATGGCATTGGTACTAACAAATTTATTGAGATATTTTTGATATATTTGCAGTCGCAAAACTTGACAATTTGCAGGGTTATAAAGGATTAACTTTTCTACTTTTTACGAGAAAGAGAGAGAGACAGACAGACAGAGAGACAGAGAGACAGATAGAGAGACAGACAGAGAGAAAGACAGACAGAGAGACAGACAGAGAGACAGACAGAGAGAGAGACAGACAGAGAGACAGACAGAGAGACAGACAGAGAGACAGACAGTGAGACAGACAGAGAGACAGACAGATAGATATGTGATCCGACATATAGAGAGACAAACAGTTAGAAAGACAGGTTGTTGATCAAACAGATAGAGACAAAGAGACAGACAGGCAGACAGGTGATCAGACGGGAAGACAGACAAACAAACAGACAAATTTTATACAAAAAAGTTTCCTCATATGCCATAACCCTCATCCTATCACATAAGAATTCAACTTGAATATTTGTCAATATAAATATCAAAAGTGGAACAGCAAGTTGGGACAATTCCTCCCGAAACTAAAAGTGGACCAAACACAAACTTTTAAAATTCACAATGTATGGTAAGAGCTCACGACTCGAAACACATTCTAAAATATTACAAAACTGTTTTATAACAAAAATGACAAATCAGACAAACAAACAAAAGAAAGTTATAGAGTAGCTACGATACACATATACCTACACAAAATGTTTATGAGTGGACTTAATAATAATGGATATATTATTACTTGGATCTTCATGTTTCTCTAACAGTGTAACTTGCAGCGGGCTAAAATAACGACCCCCCCCCATTCCCTCTTTACCCATCCTCTCCCCTTATACTGGATGATCATCAAACTGACCAATAAATGGAACCATTATAACAACCTAAATTGACGACATAATTTTCCCCTGTCATAATATCCACGTATATTCTACATCCATTTTGATAATAGAGTAAATTTAATTTTAATGGAGAAAAGTTGAAATTAATTACGTTAAGTCTCAGCATCTTGTAGGGATCAAGGGATGTGTAAATAAAAGCTAAAATATACCTTATGTAGTAGTTGTTTATTGCATTGTAATATAGACACCTTTCCGCAGTTATTAAAATGAATTTTTTTTTAATAATAACTGATATTGATTTTATGATTTTTATCTTAATATTCGTGCAAAATTGTCTGTAATACGATGCTATTTTTCAGTATGGCGGAGAACCGGTTCTAATCCAGCGAATATTAATCATCTTCGAAGCTATTTCAGTAATTGACGAAGCATATAAAAATTTGTGAATTTTATTCTTACAAACTATACCAATAAAGTCCAATTATGGCAAAGCTGTTTAAAATTATAAGCAAAATATTCAGTCAAACATTGAGAGATTTATTATAGCAAGGAAAAAAAGGAAATATAATTTTATATCAAAATTATAAAACTGTGCCATTTAAAAAATCTAGTCTACTAATTTTCTCCTTTAATTTAGAAATGCTGGCTCAAGTCTAATTCTATTATTTTTTAAACTTTTCTACCGATAATTTCCATCGAGAGAAGTGAATTTATCGCCAATTGCTCTTGAAATATATTTTTAAATTTGTTGATTTTACAACGGCCTTTCCCATAAGCACATTAAATCTTGAAAGACAAGGTATTTAATTCAATAATTTAGGCAAATATTCATATATTGTATGAAAGAAAACATATTAAAAGATAGAGGTCTTTATTGAAAAAGTGAAGAGTCCCGAAGCTATTAGGCATAATTAAGGGTTTATTATAACAATACTGCCTATTCCTTGAACAGATTTAAATCTTGAAAGACAAGGTATTTAGTTCAATAATTTAGGCAAATATTCATTTATTGTATGAAAGAAAGTATATTTAAAAGATAGAGGTCTGTATTGAAAAAGTGAAGAGTCCCGAAGCCATTAGGCATAATTAAGAGTTTATTATAACAATACTGCCTATTCCTTGAACAGATTTAAATCTTGAAAGACAAGGTATTTAATTCAATAATCTAAGCAAATATTCATATACTGTATTGTAGATAGAGGTCTGTATTTTAAAAGTGATGATTCCTAAAGCTATGAGGCATGATAAGGATTATGTGGAGTGTCCAAACGTTTCAACCACTAATCGTACAGGAGGGGTAAATTTGTGTATCATTGGGGAAGTTCACCTATTTATCGGCCAATGTCTTATCCCTTAAGAACCCTGATTTTTCTTTTGTAGGTTGCTTTTTTACTACTGCGTATTTCCACCATGAAATTTAATACTTTGAATATTGCGCTTCTTATAAAATGATTATCCTTTACATATAACTAAATAATAAATTTTTACAAATAAATATAAATTACAAATTGAAATGAAGTAAAACTAAATAAAATGTAAAAGGCTGATATGTGAAGTTTTGATATAGGAAGATAGGCTAAAGTTTTTGACATTTAAGTGTACAGTAAAGTGTATATATTTGTTAGTAATTCAAGCAAAACAACAAATATTTCAAATCAATGCTTTTATGTAATTAGGGTCTATAAGTCCGTCTGCTTGTGCTTCACAGTTTTAACTTGTCGTTTATTTTGGCATGTTAGAATTGTCCTATCGATTTCAAACTTTGAATGATGATTAATGAATTTGGCCATTTTTGTACCCCTAGATGCCAGGAGTAGTTATAAGGAAAATCCGATATTGTATGTACATATATTTCTAGCAAATACAGAAAACAACATTTGTGTCTCGCTTCTTAGTTTTTTGTGAAGTGTTCATGCGAAGCAACATAATGACAAAAATAGCAGAAAGTTTTATATTGTAGGATGATTCTATCATGCCTAAACTATTGATCAGAATAATCCATGTGGACGGTCAGACGGACCGATAATGATTGTAAGACATCTTAACCTTTATATAAATGATACAAAATCTGTTTGTGTGTTTGTCTACCAGTTTGTACCGAAGGATCTCGCTAACCGCTGAACCGATATGGTTCTTCTAAATAATGTGGCTTAGGTCCAGGGATTGTTTATAATTACTTTGAAGTAGGATACTACCACATCTATAGAGGCCTTAGGGGCGTAGCCACTAAAAAGGAATTTAGATTTCCAATTGCATATTTTTTTGTTAGCTTGAACAAAGTCACATCCATTTTTTTTGCATGCATTCCACATCTCAATACGCATTGTCAATATTCTCAATCAGGGGCGTGAGTATTGGGTGTTTCAGAGTGGGTTCTTCACCCCTTTTTAGATTGTGTTAAGAATTTGCTCTTTACCATAAATAATTTTTGTATAAATCCTTAAAAAAAAGCATTTTTATATATCTGTTCCTAAAGATCCCGTTAACTGCATGATTGATTGAGTTTTACTTATCAAGAACCTTCATTCCAGAAAGAGGCAGGGTTTTTTCTCAGGGAATGAGGAGGCATTGGGCTGATTATTACACTAGTCCCCAAAGTTTTGTAATAACGATTTCTTTGACTTTGGGAACTATTACTTTATTTTGATTTGATGGTTCATTTTTTGACCCACAGAAGGGCTAGTTTTGTGTTCTATCATTAGAGATGTACATTAATTTATCGGTGCATTGTCTTATCAATTTAGATACCTGGTTTTATTTACTTTTTTTTGAGTGTTATCAATCCCCCACACTTAAAACTTTTGATAATTTTAGATTATACAATATCATTGCCTCCTCAATTATAATACCTGTGCATGCCCTTGCTCTCAATTCTCTATGAATACACTTGTGATGTATCTTTATATTTAGCTAAGGAATAGTTAAATAAAATAAGAATGGCCATCAGCCAGGATGTCTGTCTGTCTGTTTGTTTGTACCGAAGGATCTCGAAAAGATTCTCCTTTGCAGGGAAGTTTCTCATTAATCCTAGGAAGGTTTAAATTATTTTTGGGGAAGGTACCATAATTGTCCCTAGAAAAAATTAATCTCCTCTATGATATAAAATAAGTAAGGGGAATCTGTGGTCCTTCAAAATTGTTTTTACTTTATTTTTTCAAATAGAACAGACAAATTTTTTTTTAGCTATGCTATTCTATGTCCCTATACTTAGCATGCTTTTAAGTACAAAAAGATAAAGGATAAAAAGTTAGATCGATATATTTTGTCTTTTTCATTTTTTTTGTTAATGAATATAAAAGGAACAAAAAAAGCTACAGAAGTTTAGAATAGGCTATAAAGAAAGAGTAACAAGTAATTGTTTAAACTTTTCCGCCTATAATTTTAATATACGTAATCATAATTTTGGTTCACTTTGATTTTTCATTCATTGTCTCATCTTTTGGGATTCATTCCTCTGAAACAGACAAGAAGAATTATAAAACAGGGAGGGATGAGACATTGGGCTGTTTATTATTCTAGTCCCTAAAGTTTTATTATACCGTTTTCTTATTCGTTGGCTTAACAACTTTGGAGACTATAATTCAATTTTGATTGGATGGTTCATTGGGTGTATTGTCTAAACGTCTCAACCACTATTTGTAATATGCAGAAGTGGTAATTTTGTGTACCATCATTAGGGATGTAAATCACTTTATTAGCCATTGTCTTATCCCTTCAAATCACTAATTATAAAAGCTACGCACAAAAACAGCGGTGCAAAATCGAAGTAAATAAAAAACTCTAATTTATATTATTAGGATTCTACATATGGTTTATCCATATTTTTGTGTTGTTCAGTGGCAAGGATAATTATTCTAAAGAAAAAACATGTAGTTCAATCTTTCTTATAGGTTTCTTTAATGCCTAACCCCTGCGGGAGACTTATTTGTTTAATCTTATCCTAACCTAACCTATATATAAATACTTAATTAACTTGATATTATAAACACTCCTGCGTTTGTCCACTCCGACGTTTGTCACTCCTGCGTTTGTCCTGGAACCCTTTTCCTCTCTATTATTTTACTTTAATAATCCATTCCCTACCCCTGATTATAGCAATAAATTGTTTATATTGGCAAAGAAATTACTTGATATGTCGATAAAAATCATAACTGCTAACATGAAAAATACATTCTCCAGAGTGCTTCTGTAGTCAGGGAGGGAGGGGTGACATCAGGCTACACTAGTCCCCAAAGTTTATAATAACGTTTTATCATTTGTTGGCTCAAAAACTGGTTTGTTCAGCATGTTAAGTGTCAAAACGTTTTAACCACAAAGTGAGATCTACATAAAAGGGTATTATATGTATCATCATTGGGGATATGCTTTGGTTTATCAGCTATTGTCTTATCCCTTTAGATCTCTGTACTGTAAAAAAGAACCAAAAATGAACATTTATAAAATGTACAATTTAATAATATTTAATATTAGATTTTGGATTAAAAAAGAACACTAATCTTTAAATAAATATGTTTTTAGACTCGAATAATGGTGCCTTACAGTCGGCGGTCGGCGGGAAAACGGCGGCGGATCTTCATGAAATTTTAATACGTTATGTAGACATGTAAGAAAAGCTTAAGTTTAAGATTTGAAGTCTCCAAGTCAAAAATTGCGGCCACAGGAGCCTTTTAAAGATTTCTGGAGACCTGGAGGATCAGGACCTGCAGGATCATACCTGGAACCTGAATGTGACTTGAACACCTGTATTTCATATAAGGATGTACTACTAGAGGATTTTTTCGTATTTTGGTATGATAAAATGCTTTGTTTTAGTCAAAAAAATATTTTTGCTCTTTACCTGGATGACCCTGCCAGGTTTGCTGGCATCCTGTGCCCGCCAGGATGGAGATATTCAAAAAATTCCAACTCTCAGTTATGTGTCATACCCATACTTAAAAAGTCAAGCAGTTTGGGCTCTTTATCTTTCACACACAGAAAATGAGATAGAAAAAACCGGATGGGGGGGCGTTCAACGCCCCCCCCCCCCCCGACCGTTAAGGCAGCTTAAGATTGCGATAACTAATGAACTGATTGAGTTATCTATTTTAGGTAATCTTCAGATGGGTCCTGAGATGGTTTTGGGCTATTTGATTTTTACGTTTAAGTCTTAGTGTGGTTTTAGGCTATTTTTCTTTCCTACCTCCATGTCTCTAGATGCTAGGGGAGCAACCTCTATTATATATGTATATAGAGAATTTTTGATGCTAAGATTATTATGTTTGGTGCAAAAGATTGTCGTAACATCATCTAAAAAACAGACGTACAAACATACTTTAGCTTTAGAAAAGTTCTGAAACTGTAAAACTGAATTTTTATAACATTGTAAAAGTAATAAAAATGGGAATAAAAAAATGCAGGAAACGCCTAAAGTGAAGTTATAACGTGTGAATAAATCTGTTTGCATATATTTATTGGAAAAAGGATAGTTATTGACAATTTTCAATAATAATAACATAAAAAATTTTTAATTTATACAAAGTTGTCATCAGTTACGAAATGTTAAATGTCTATTTGTTGGACATATTTTTAGCTCATATAAAGTAGAAAAGTTTTTTTGGCTGTAGCCTAAGAATTCAATAACTATTTAACTGATTACGTTCTCCATTTTAGAGAAACTTCACATATGTACCGAGATGGTTTTCAGCTATCTTATTTTTAGATTTAAGACTTCTATTTCTATCCCATCTTACCAGCATCTTACTCTTTTGAATACAGAGCCCCTAGATGCTAGGTTCAGAGCAGCTAGTATTAGTTAAGGAGGGACCTAAAATTACAGATATTAATATTTTTTTTAGATATAAGTTGGGAAGTTGATTTTTTTTACCATCCCTCAACTCTGTAGTATTTGCATTTATATGCATTTTGTGGACACATTTGAAAACACAATTTTACTACAGAAAAATGCTTTATCAATGTCACAACATTTTTTTTTAAATATAAAAGTCAAGAAAAAATTTTAAATCCTAAAAAATTGAGGGTATACAAAATATTATATTCAAAAATAAACAGCTGTGCTCTAGCCTCTAAAGGCAGCTTTTTTATTTGAAAAATATCCTAACCCCTTACCATTAACTTTATAAACTTTCCTTAAAATGGAGAACTCAATCGATTTAGTTGTTACCAGGTAAAAACTTCTCTTTCAGCAATGGATGTCCGTTACATCATCCAAATCTTACATGATATATGTTATAACAAGGATGACAACATCTATAAAAGCGAAGCTCTGGAACGGTAGGACAAACGAAAATTAATACTTGTAGAGTTTCAGAACTAAATAAGCCGAAGATAGATGTTCAAGTCTAAACAAATTGTAGGTAATCTTTTTTGAAGAACTGCTTAAAACAGGATATTGTAAAAAATATACTTTCTTTTTTGGGACTTTATTATACAGATGCTTCACCTTAAAATTGTACCTTGATGTATTAGGAATTATCACTTCAAAATTTTGATTAATAGTTAAAATTTAACACATTAAAAATTGTTAATAAAAGGGTTAAAAATTAACTTGTTTTAAATAAACTTACCTTTCTGTTCTTTTTCTTACTTTTATTTGTGTTTTTTTATTTGATTCCATAAAAATATTTTTGAATTATGCTTTCTTGACCTGGGAGCTTTTTTGCAAAAATGTATGAATACTCTTTTTTTAGTGAGTGATTTTTTTAGCATAAATAGGACGATTTTTGAATACGGGACATTTATCTAAAGATTTCCTCACAGATAGAGTTATACAGGGCCAAATGACAGTTGTGAGTTGCTTTTGTAAAACTGCAAAAATTATTATTTTTCTATAACTAGGTCGATGCATCTGTCCTTAACGGATTTCCGTTAATTTAGACTTATCCTATCGATATAAAACTATGCATGGTGATTCCCATAACAGTTAGGTATGAATTAAAAAGTGTAGCATCTTTATAATCGTGACCAGAAAGTTCGAACGTCAATTTCAAACATGCTGATTTTTTAACTATTTAAAATAATGATTCCTACTTTAACAAGGTACACTATAAAAGCGAAGAATCTCTATTATCAAATTATTAGGAAAGTATGTCCTTTTTACAGTAAGCTGTGTTTATGCAAATTTACAAATTTACATACAATTATGTTTAAACTTACAAATTGATTTTCTGCTTAAAAGGTTCTAACACTCTTGTTCGTCGTTTATTCTTTTTTTAGATCTTCGCTTTTATAGATGTTGTCATGCTTGTCTCTGTGAAAAATTCAATTTTTACTAGAAATAACAAAATAGTAAAAATAGTATGTCTAAACATAGCAATCAACTGGTTTTAACTAATTTTGATTTGAAAAAAATGTAAGGACTATTAAATTACAATAAAACCTTTAAATTACAATAAAACTCGTTGGCTTAACATATCTTTTAGCATTTGTGTAAAAATATGCTTTGAAATAAAATTTCATCTTCCCTAAACATTTTCTTATTTTTAAAGGTCATAAAAAATGCAGAAAGATGTAAAGTGTTGCCCCTAAAAATGTAGATAGGCTCATTTAGGCCGTTTTACACAGGGAGAGAGGGGACATTTGGCTGTTTATTACACCAGTCACTAAAATTTTGTAATATCATTTTCTTTTTTGTTGGTTTAACAACATTGTGGACTTTTCTCCTATTCTGATTGGTTGGTTCATTAAGTTGAGTGACCAAATGTTCCAATCACAAATTGCCATTGTCTTATCCCATTAGATCCCTGTGTTTTACCTGCAAATCTAAATGTTTTTTTTTCAGTTTTTATTTAAATATTTTTGCAAGCATTTTTACCGGGGATTTGCTGCCGCCTATATAAATCCAATTTGAAAGGAAAATGTCTACTTTATCACTCAGAATTATATTTCAAACAAAATAAACTCATTATCAAATGCATCTCTTATTGAAGTGAATCAAACAAATTTGCTTGGTTTAATTGTTTGGTATCTATTCTAGCAATGACTTTGTTTTTCTTCTATGGAGTACATTTAGAAACAGTTTGAGAAAATTGTTCTCAGCCATAATGAAAAATCATGTATAGCATCGTGCTACAGACAATTTTCTACGAATATTGAAATGAAAATTCTGAAATTGATAACTGGTTTTAATCTTATAATTTTTCATTTTAATATCCGCGGAAAGCTGTATAGGATACGATGCGATAAATTAAACTATTTAGGTTTCTGAAATCTCTATTGAATATATACCCCTTTTCTTTATACGTTTGCCTTGCATTTAATAAAATTTATATTTTTCATTTTTTAAAATCAAATCGAAAACAACCCTTTCATAAATGCTACATATAAATAGTTGAAAAAAACTAATAAAAAATGAAAATAAATGAAAAGTTTAATTTTGTGAAAGGCTGAAACGCTGGTATGAATTGAAACTGGAAATTTAGACATGAAAACATAAATTTTAATTTAATTATGAACGCATGCATGCTGGATCACTTTAAATTATACACATTTTAAATAAATACTGGAAGCCTAGATAAACACCCAGGGCTGTTTATTACACTAGTCCCCAAAGTTTTATTAATACGTTTTCTTATTAGTTGGCTTAACTTTTATTGAATTATGATTGTTTGCTTTCTTAAGTTGATTGTCCAAACGTTTCAGCCGCAAAGTATAAACTACAGAACGGGTAAAAATTTTTTAATTATCACTGTGGATGTACATCAATTTATCTGACATTGACTTATCCCTTTAGATTCCTGTGTGGAGATGCGATCCTCAATTTTCAAATTCTTTGAACGTACATATGAGACCTTTACAGAAATGCTTCGCATCCACAACTATCTATCTATGCTTGATATAGAATCAACACTTTATAGATCATATTATGAACCTTTGATTGACACGTGCCCTGCAATTAACTAGTAGCACTCAGGGGCAAGACACAATTACTTTAGCTAGGCCCAAGGCATTATTTGTATCAATTTATGCATTCATAGGCCTGTCTCAACCTATATGACACCAAATACGGGTAACGACAGCCTATTCATGGTAATCTGTATGTGATTTGCTAATAGTATATGTTTATTAAAGATATTATGTTTATAGTTAATGTAATCGTATAAACAACCAGTACATATATGTATGCCTACAACCATGCCTGATTTACGTCACATATTAACACACAGATATTTAATTGCACAGACAAACACTAAAATCCTGGTCCAGAGCTAATGTTATAGCATGTACCTCTTGAATTTATTCAGTTATTTACTAACTCTCCTACCATCAACTTCTCTTTCTGGCTTTAAAAGGTAATGACTTAGTTGTTTGGCATGCATTGTAGTTTAAATTTAGGCCCCTTAGTACTTAGCATGAATTGAGCTCAGGCCTTATGTTAGAACTCTAACACTTAGCACAATTCACTGCTTTGGACTTAGGGCATATTTCTGTCCTACTCTACTTATAATTTTAACACTTATCCTGTAAATATTTCCATACTTAACTTATGCACTTGTGATATAAATACACTTTATAAAAACATTTTCCTTCCTTAATACTTGATATACTTATATGATTCTGATCGAATATCAAAACCAACCATTTATTCTTAGGTTAAAGCAACATAATACTTCGCGTGGGTCTTTTGTTGAGCTTCCACCAGCTCAACCAAATTCGTATTATACTTGTGGGAATAGAGGGTTAAGCATTCTAAACAAGCGAACCGACGATGAGAATGTCTATGTGTATTGCATTAAAATTAGGTTTTAGTAGTACTCATAGAAGAGCGGTCTCCATACCAAAATATGGACAAACGCCCCATTCGCACACACAATGGTGCAACTTACCGGTTGTATCTTGGAAAAATTTTACTTCATAAATTTTTTTTCTTTTTTTCCTTACCGTACCCGAACCGCCTAAGGCAGGTATTTTTACCAAAATCGAATAATTGTAGTTATGGCAAAATCGGATTTACCAAAACCTGTGATACTATTTGAGAGCAAGGTTAGGACTATGAGGCGTTTGAAGAGATAGGGACTGAAAGGCACGACACAAATGCAATTGAGAGCCTCGTGTACGAGCAGTTGCACTAGCTGACACTCTAGAGGCCCTAGAGAATGCTAGCATATTTGTGGCCATTGGTCGCCGCCCTATAAGGACACTCGCACTGGTTGACACTCTAGAGGCCCTAGAGAATACCAGCACACCGGCACCTCCATGTCCGCCTCTCTTTAGTAAAACACTTGGGTTGGAATAATCTATGATTGAGCTATGTGCAAAATTTTGATTTCTGGACTTAGTCAGAATTTTGAAATTTAGGAGTTGTGCTAGGTGGCGGAGTATATATATAAATCTTCGGACTTAGTATGATTTTTACTTATTCGGAAAATTCTCTAAGTGTTGAAATACTTGAATCTTTGATACTTAAACCAGAACTTATTAAGAATCAAGCATGGAGTAACTTTTTCATTTATAAACTATCAAAATACTATTTGTAAAGGACCATTTTGAACTGCCTTATTAAATGAAAATTTAGGAGCAAATCCTATAGAACACGGGAAACGCTGTTAGTTGGGATACATATTGTCTTTGGAGCCATGTTTCTGAAACAATATGCCGAAAGCAGTTAGTACTCTTGAGTCGTAGTAAAGGGCCAAAAGATTATTACAGACTTGTAGCATTTTTACTCAAGTCAAACTGTACTAATACTTTGGTGCCGTTAGAACCGATTTTCTGAGATTTGCACTTACTTATACATGCCTAGGACTTATATTCTTAATGCAATTCTGATTTATATGCGGATGCATCAAAATATCTATCGCCTCTAAAATTTTGAGTTAAACAAAATATTTCAAAGTCTCAAAGATATTCTCAACATCGATCGGTTGGAATGATATAAGTGTAGACAAATTGCGGTATGCAATCAGAGAAATAACTCCAGAGACTTCCTGAGGCTCTGAGCAAAATATTCCACTTTTGGACTTAGCACCGTTTCTATTTCTTTTGTTACAGAGAATCTCGAATTTCTGGACTTATAATAATTTCTATGAAATTGTGAACTTGGTTGGAAATTTACCAAAATTCGGACTTGTAATAATTACGATTTTTCCAACTAGATTAACAAATTTCACTTTCCACACTTAAAAGAAAATTTTGTCTTAGAGTATTTTTGTCTTAGCCAAAATATTCCAATTATGGACTTAGAGAGATTCTATTTCTTTTGGTGAAGGATAATTCTAACACTCTAATACTTTATAATTTTAAAATCTTTAACTTAGCGAGATTTGCATTTAGTCAAAATATTCCAATAGTGGACTTAGAGTGATTCTATTTCTTTTGACTTATAAGGCAATCTCTAAAGTAGCATTGTGAATGAACTGTTAGGAAATTTTATCTCGGACAAAATATTCCACGTCTGGACTTAGAGTAATTCTATTTCTTTTGTCTCAAAAAAAATTCACTAATCTTGTACTTAGCATAATTTCATTGAAAGGTTCTGGACTTAGTCAAAATTCACTAATTTTGTACTTAGCATAATTTCAATAAGAAAATTTTTTTTGACTTAGTCAAAATTTGCTAACTTTTAGTACTTAAGATAATTTTAGATTTTTTTTTCCTAAGCCAAAATTTATTGATTTTGTACTTAGAATAATTTCATTAGAAACTTTTTGGACTTAGTCAAAATTTTCCAACTTTGGACTTAGAGTGATTCTATTTTATTTTGACTTAGAAAGTTTTTAATTCAATCTTAACTTAGAAAATCTTTTTGTTTGTATGTTCCTTACAAACACATACATAAATACAATAAACAGTTCACTCAACAATAAGTAGGACATGAAAACTAAATTTTTACTTGCTTTGCTAATGCTAACATTTCTATTTCATGTACCACCAGGATTCAGCAGTGAAAGTGAAGACAAGTTAATTACTAGTGATAGTGACCATTAGTGATATAAAAGTATAGTCAACAATATAGGCCCTATATGTACTGAATAGCACACTTTAAGAGACAAAGTTCTATACACCAAACGCAGCAGGAGGTTGCAGCAGCCTACCTTGGGAGAGTAGGACGTCTCTAAAAGAAGTAGCAGAAGTACTACGGAAAAGTACCCTACTGTCTTTAAATATCCGGAATCATAAAATTTTATATCGAGAAACGTATGTTTACTTAGGCTTACTAGCACATAGACTATAACCAAGTAACATAAAAGTGTGTCTACATATAGCCCAGAGTTTTTATAACCTAACAGATTACTTTTAGATAAGAAAAAAAAAAAGGGTGCACTAAAATCAGTTAGATTAGTTTTCAAAAAAAAAAAAAAAAAGTATAAGTATCGTTTAATTCAAAGTTGATAGGCTCCTTTGAAGTTTGATTGACAACCTCCACATTATAGGTTGGCCACCTAGTGTAGGATCTCACACTTCCTCAGAGTAAACTTGCACTTGAATATTGTAATACTACTAATTATAATTAGATTACATCCGGTCAGATAATTTTGAAAACAATCTTTACATATATAAATATAGGTATATCTAAATTGTATATCCCACTACAGTTATAAGAATTGAAGTCATAAGTGAAGCCCCAATTTTGCGCAAATTACGTTATAGGATTGGAAGGAAACCCCTAATACAACTATAAGTAAGAGGTGGCGAGATCTTTGACATTCAGGCAAAATTGTTGCAATATTATTAGAATATAGACGATCCTTTGGGAGTGAACCTTAGTAAGTTATATTCATAATAGCCTTACAGGAATAAGTAGATCGTAAGCTATAAACACATATCCTTGGAGTGAAGTAAGAGTTCAACAAGGATTATAAATTGCTGTTTCTTTTTCTCGACAACCATAATTTGCTAGGAAAGTCGACTCCTGAGCAAACTAAAAGTTAATTTGCGATAGTATATAAGCATACCCAAATTAACTCCGCTGCAAACATTACTTAACTTAATAACCAATTTGAATAGCTAACTAGCTCAAATTGACTCCATAAATAAAACTATATAAAAGTTAAGTAGGAGTGTTTCTACAGTTGAGCCTAATTAAGGATAAGGGTGCATTAGCGCACATCTTTAGAATATCAATCAAAAGCTCACACGCACGTATATACGACGTAGAAACAACTATAGGTGAAGCATATATCATACCCATCTATAACTAAACACAATTTAAAGCAAAGAATTGTTAACTTAAACAGATTCTTGATTGTTTTAAACTATACTCATTATTTGTATTCCTCTCGAACTTCCGCTATTTTTATCATAAAAATAGTATAACATTCCACTGGCATCTAAAGAAAATTACAATTAGTTTTAAGACTTTACAACTATTATCATGTCATCTGCCCGCAAGCAAGGCCAGCAGGATGATGAAGCTGGTAAGGAAACCACTCCTTGTCGGGGACGCTCGACAACACCTGGTATAAACACCCCTTCAGCTAATACAGATATTAGAGACTCCGATGCTTATGAGTAAATACAAATATCCAATTTAGAAGAATCAGAACAAATTGGCAAGAGGAATATGAGCCCTGAAGCGAATGCGATATCTCTGGCCTCACTATCAACACAAGCTAACTTATCAGACTCATGGAAAACTGTTTCCCACAGGCGGACAAAAGTAGCAGAACCAGCAGAAGAACTTCTACTCTCACAGAAACTGAACACAATACAACTTGGTAAACCTAACACGAGTGGTTCACTTGAAGTTGGAAGGCATCTCTGCACAAACTGTACAACGAGTATAGAACACAAGAGAATCCACACCACCAACACTTCGAAATCTAAAGAGAGAAGAGCTAACTACAGAGACAGACAAATTGCCAAAATAGAGGCCATCTCAAATTATCATAGAAGAAAATCCACCGTTAAAGAAATGGCTACAAAGTCACCCAATCCCAAACCTCATCACAGGGATAACAGGGACAGGCATTTTCAGAGGAATACCAAACGGGATTATCAGGCTTCTTATAGGTTATCACCTGGACGCTACTGTGTAGCATGTGGACAATATTCTCACGACATATCTGATGGATGTAGATTATTATGTGATGATACAGGGCGATTATACCCAACTGTATTGACATCAGCTTTCTGTACAAACTGTTATAAGACATATGGTAAAGAGCTATACCATTCTCGACACTTATGTCCTGGAAGGCCAGCCATGATGGAATTATACCATAGTGGTAAGGTGAGACCTAGTGGTGTCTTCAGGCAAACATATGAAGACTGGGCTAAAGCCAATGCTGAGGAATCATCTAGAGATTGTAACCTCAGTGGAATCACAGCTGCCACAGCAGAAATAGTTCCCAATGAGCCTAAAGATCAAGTAGGAGATAACATTACACCAGCAAAAGAGGAAGAAAGAAAATTGTACCTTCATTGCTCTGGTTGTATGCCAGAAGAAATAGATTGTAAATATGACTATGATGTACGCATGACAGCTTTACTTGACTCAGCAACAGATAAAAACATCATATCAGCCAGGTACTATAGCAAGTTGTTCGGCATAGTAATGAACGATGATGAAAATCAGCTGGAAGAAAGTCATGCTCTACCAGTTACACGCACAGATCACAAGATCCCCGAACCCAGAGAAGTAACTCTCATGATTCGCCCTACATCATTCTCAAGCCGTCATTACCCAATTCCCTTCTCAATTGTAGCTGAAAACCATGAGGATGTTGCACCTATGATAATTGGACTAAATGGTATTAGAAGCCTACAGCTAACATGGACGCCTGTCACAGATAAATACCGGTTAACACCGTGTTTGTATTCTATTCTTCACCCTGAAGGACCGCTGAGCAGTATTTTCTGTTCTGAACTTGAGCTCCAGCTCTGTACAGGAGTAGTTAAAAAGATCAAAGCTAAAGAAACCCAAGTGATAGTAATGAATATCAACCACTTTTTCAACCTAGCACCTGGAACACAAGTAATCCTCAGCGACGATCATATTTCAAACGAAAATGCAGGAATCAAAATCTTACCTGGACAAACACAACTCATTATCAATGATGATGGACAACTCAGTGGCAGAGCTTTAATAATCAACAACTCCGATCACACTATCACCAACACAGTTATCACTGGTTACATAGAGTCCAGCGACCAATCTATTGTCAGAGAGGTAGTCGTTGATTTTGACTTCTCAGGATCATTCATATATGGACTACCTATGCTACCAGAAGTAGACGAATCTGATGACGAATTGGATCAACTTGCCATAGCACGAAACACGCCAGCTATTAATTAGATCACTCTAGTTACTAGTAGCCAACCCAATAATACTCTTATACCAATCTGAAACACAAAATCAATTATTACATTGATTAACTTATTAAGCTGATATATACACTTTAATTCATACAGCTATCAAACAGGGCACTCACATGTCATGAGTGATCTTAATCTGATTATCATCTTAATGCTAAATAAAACCTCCAGTCTCATCTACTCCTGAATACAGTAAATTCATTGAACATATAGATGATGATGTAGAAATTAGGTTAAGGTGTATGGTCAAGATTGAAAATTTCACACACTACTATTTCAAAAAAAAGAGAGAGAAACTTGAATAGTAATATAGCTGATATTTTATGGCATAATTCTAAAATTTTCATACACTCACGTGTAGACAAAAGAAAAGGTCCTGAACAATCAACAGTGCCAAAATACCACTGGGACTTTGTCTAAAAGACTATCATTACTTGTGAAGCAAATTTTACACTAAAACTCACCCTAAGACAGACAAGACAAAATTGTAAAAAAAAAAATATATTAAGGACATGACCTAGATAGTACACTCCACCCCAGGAGCCCAGTATACTTAGGGAGTATCATTAAATTGATTGAACTATCTAAAAACGAAGTCAGAATTACTGAACATATATTTTGAATATTCTGAAGAAAGTTGTGGAGAATACGCACATAAAAAGATAGAAAATTTAGTTTGAGAAAATTTCACTTACCTTGAAAAGTTGTAACTTTTCCTTGGTTCTAGATTTACATGTCTATTGCAGTATAAATTGAAAACAAGCATAGCAGTTTTCAAAAGATATATGGACTTACAGATTTTACAAAAAAAAAAACTTTTTATGCGCATATTCACAACAATAGGCATAAATGAACCAATAGCACATTCGATCTCACTTATACCTTCGGGTTGGATGAACTTTTGTCTCAATCCTAGCACAACGGTGAAACTTAGAGGACACTATGAAAGTTTGGCAATTGGACCAATTTTGGTAGAATTAACTAGCACATTGACATGTAAAATAACCCTGTCAAATAAAGCTAGTACCACCTCTAGCTTTTATGTAATAGTCTTATTATAAACTGTATTATTAGAACTCACAAACCACTTTTACCACCTGATCTAATCTTTATATAAGCATACAATACTATATCACTCCTGGTGATAAGATACCAAGCTTATCGTTGCATTTGCAAGCAAGGGAAAACAGTATTGAATCGCTTGAATTTAAATCTTGATTATCTCGAAAACCCTATGAATTATAATTCCCAAGTAACCTTGCAGTTAACATTAAGTCTAAGAAACACATCTCGGATACTTAGCCCATCAGCCTTTAATAATGCCTGAAACATGTATCCAAAACCATGCTGTGGCAAAAGTGCATCTAATTTGTATCTAATTGTGATACAGACAAAAACTATCGATTAGGATCGGTACGAACAAAACTATATCTTTAATGCTCTTATTTAAGAACACAACAACAGTATACATTGTGATATGCCACAATTTCACCCATCAATGATTTTATTTAAAAATCTAGTAATTAAGCAAAAACCATTGCCTACCCTCAAAGAAAATTTCAATCAAACAAGCTTAAGCTTTCTTTCTTGCATATTGTACTCAGACTTCTTTAAAACTTTAAACTTCAGAACTATAATATAACCCAAATACCAATGCATCTTGTCAACAAATAATTAACAAGTATGTTACAGTTCTAACCAAATTAGATTTGAACTGCTACAACAACAACACAACTAATAATGATGCCATAAAATATTTAAGTTATAAACCATATGAACTAATTATAGCTCATACTATAAGAAGGGAACACTATTGCTCTTCTTTCCTTACGCAATATTATATGCTGTACGCAATTTTTGATGAAACAGGGATATTTAAAAGTTTAAATAATAAAACTCCCCTATATCTATTTTTAAAAGATGCAAAACCTGTTTTACTTGCTAATTAAAAGATAAGATTACAACTAAAAATCACATATAAAAAAAAAAAAATATAAAGGTAAACTTACAAAAAATTCATGGAATTAACTAAATACTTTCCACGTGAGACCAACCCTAATATCACACATACCCTCTCACAGTATTAATAAATTGCAAGTGTTCAAAATAAACATGGTTGAAAGGAGATCTGATATAAATACAGACAAGTTAAATACCCTTTCAAAATCAAAGAGTTTCAAACCAATTGGCTAATATTTTGACACTTTCATAAGAATACAAAAGAGTAATTATAAAGTCTTACAATAAAGTCATGGACTAAAAGATAATTAACTAAACGAGACGCTTCCGCTTATAAGTTTGGCCAAAGCAAAATCTGCGACTAAAAATATGTGCACAGTCATCCCTTTATGCACAAATAAGCAACATAATGACTATCATTATAACAAAATACAAATTTAATTAATACAAAGCCTATAAATCTGCACACGTACAGAATTCATATCTATAAAACATTAAACATAAATTATAATATCAAATTTGGAGAGATGTAAATCAAATCCAATAACAATCACTTGCATTTCCGTTTACCCTGTAAACTCGGGAACAATATAATAGTATGTTATTCTAATCTGATAACAGAGATATCATAATTTATGTAGAATTTTCCCACTCAAGGTTATATATCCAGTGGTAAAATTTACGTCTTCTCTCTTGACAAGGGGAGACCAACCATATACAATAAATGTCGACTAAATAAGTCGATCCCTTCAAAAATATTTATACACAAAAATATATAAAAGGAAAATTGTATATGTATAAGTTTTGAATCTGTATAATCTAAACAGAGTCAAACGAGTAATACAAACTGTACAAATATACGCATGTCACTGCGTAACCCAATATATACAAAATTGAGTTAAAAGTTAAAATATCTAATACTTCTATGTAAATCACGCAAGCATAAAAACATTATTAGACAACCTATATATAAATGCCTTGAATTGAGATGAACTTGATTAGTTATTAAGCTTATAACCAATCTACATACAAAAAAAATATGTCAAAAACTTTAATTATAGTCAGAAACCGGAAACGCCCACTCAGGATCTAGCAGTAGCGAAAGTGGGATAATAAATAGATTTTGGAAAAATAAGTTAGTTTATCATAGAACTCCAAGCAGTGAAGACCTTAACTATTAGTGTAAGTGTACCAGTCAGAAAAGTAACTTTTGATTGTGGATATAAGCATCTATTAAATAAACTTAACTGTTTAACAATGTATTCTAAGATAATATTAATAATACTAAGTATGTACTACTATAGTACAACAGCAGACACAATGACAGACTTGATACCCACTCACTATCAAAGTGGAGAATATATAGGCTACACGGCTGTAGCAATTCGATCCATTCAAGTTGATATATCTGTAGACAATACAGCGCCTGAAATAGCAATCTATGATGGCCTGAAGACTCAATTAGACATTAGCTACGATGGACGCACATTCACTTCAGCACAAACTAAACTTATAGGCAAGTTATATACCAAAAAGATTAAGGACTTGCTTAATGAAGTAATAAAACTTATCCGCAAAATCAAGGAAGCTATTGAAACAGTAACTCCTTTAATAAGTTCTAACCGCATTGAAGTGACTAATAACGTAAATAAACTTTCTTATAAGCTAGATCATGATAAGTTTGACTTTACACAGTTATTGCTTGCGGAGATAGTACCACAAATTGTAAGTGGTATAATCCTTCATGCCAAAGCAGCTAACTTTGTGCAAACAGCAGAATACTCTTATGTTGATAGCTTGAGCAACTTAGCCATCACGAACTTAGAAGATCTTAAAGCAGACTTGAACTTCAGACTTACTCTAATTCAAGATCTTGCAAAAACAGACATCACAGACTCTATTAAAACTTTTGTAAGGCAAGAACTTAACTTGGACTATACTCATAATCTTGGATTGGAAGTCCAAAGTCGTTTAAGTGGTGGTACCACATCATTCACCACTATCCTATCCATGGAATTAAGTTCTGAGCCAATAAAAATCTACAGATACGCACCTGTAGTGGGTCTTACTTGAGATACTTGTAAAATAAGCAGAATGGCATTTTCGTGATCCTAAACGAGTGGACAGATTTTTATGAAATTAGTACCATTTTAAAGCGTTAATTTTTCTCTATTGATTTTTCTTTTATTTGAATTTTTAAGCCCACAAATGACGGATCCCGAGTTTTAATTATGAAACATTTGTACTTATTATATTCTGTTAAAATCTTGTGATATCTCATATGAGGCCATATTTTTTCCAAGAAATCAATATACATATAATGCTCCGCATTTATATGTATATTTGACCTTTCTATCATCTACGCGTGTAGGTTTTAGGCGATATTTAACTTATGTACTTTTGTAGAAGAGAGCTCCAGTTATCCAGGGATTTGGCATCCTCAATGCATCACGGAGATTTTCCATGCACAACTGAACGTGACTAAACGGGAAACTCAACATACACTCCGGCCTGCTGATATATCCTACGCAGACCTACGTGTATCCCTTGCCATCCCTGTATGATCAGAAACGCCCCCTCAATACTTCAATACTCTCTGTAATTTTCCTATATGTATATTGATATAATATGTATTCATTAATTTTGTGTAAACTATACTTGTCTATTGAAAATACATCAGTTCCGCACAAACAGTTGTTAGTAGAGTATCAACTCCAATTTGTGGGCAGCTAATCATAGCTGCAATTAATTATCCAGAAACATATAAAATCCCCTGTGGGTACTTGCGTGTAGTATTCGTTATTTAACTTAGCGGAGACGTACAAACGAAGGGAACGAGTTGCTTCGCTCTTGGATCGCTTCAGCCACAACGTTACCATTCCAACGTGAAGTGCCGCCACACCGCTCGAGGCGGGCTTTAATAGTTTTTAAAAAGCTATCTATTACGTCCGATCTGCTACAGTCAAACTGGTGACAGCTGTGCTTGGATAAACCGCAGTGCTCAACAGGAGATTTACGAGGAAATTACCCAGAGGAACTACGGTAATTTCGGACGATTGTGTACATCCAGACGAGTTTTATGAGAACTGAGATCAGAAAGGACGAAAACCCCTGTGTTTGGAGACCAGTGTGGAACCATTCTGACGTCTGGGACATCAACTTGGTAAAATTTTCCTTAAATTTTGAAGAAATTTCGTTAAGTTTCAAAGATGGCGCAAGCTCAACAGGCCGCTGATCTAGAGCAGTTGAATTTGCAGCGTGCTATTCAAGAGGCACAGGCAGAAGGAGCGCCGAATGAGAACGCTCAGCTCATTGCGCTAGGCAATACCTGGTTGGAGAACCAGCGCCGGAAGCTTAACAAGCAGAATTTTCCCCGGTTTTGCAACCGTGCCGGAGAAGATTGGGATGGCCACAAGACAAAGATGGCCAATGCGTTTAGAATTGCCCGTCATCACCCATCGGATCAAGAGGGCAGGAAAGGCCAATACATCATGAGTCTCGACGGAGAAGCGTTCCAGATGGCCCGAGAAGTTGCTGACAACCAAGATGCGCTCACCCTTGAGCAGGTAATGGATAGGCTGGACGCCATATTCCTAGCACCATCAGATTCAGACATCAACAAGGACGCGTATAAGCAGTTGTCGCAGGGCAAGAACGAGATTCCGCAGACGTACCTTGCCAAGAAAGAGCAGATGTGGTTGAAGGCCTACTCCCCAGACAACCGTGATCCAGGCCAATTCCGGAAAGAGGTAACCCTTGGTTTACGCCATCGAGAGGTACGAAAAAGAGTTTTCTGTCAGCTACCTAGTATTACCAGCATGGGTGTCCTACGGAATGTTATTATGAACGAGATTGCCACGCAGCGCCAACTTATTCACCATGGAGATGCTGAGGATACCTCCATGGATGGCCTCGCCACGTCCAACCGTGTCATCTATCGCAATGACGGCACCGAGGATATGGAGGTCAACGCTGTCGGAGATGGAACTAGTAGCGTCAAGTGCTACAATTGCAACCAGACAGGCCATTATTCGCGCAATTGCCCTAAGAAGAAACAGCAAGCGAGTAAGGGTACGGGCGGTGCCACCAAAGACAAACCGAAAGGCAACTGTCGGAGGTGTGGCACGCCTGGCCATTGGCAGAAGACGTGTACTATTCCTGAGGACAAGCTGGCGAACGTGCGCAAGAGGAACCAGGAGAAGAACGCCAACAGCGGCGGACGCGGCCGACAATATCAAGATCGTGGCCGGCACGCCGTGCGAGAGATGCGTACCAACGAACCTGGAGACGCGGACAGTGGCGTAGGAGATGATGACCAGGCGCAGTTCTACGGAGATGTCAACTGTTTGGAAGCAGTTGGCCACAGAAGCAAGACTTCAAAAAATGTGAGAGAGGGCTCCCGTCGGTAGGTCGGAGTCCCTCAGCAGCTGTAGACCCTACCACCCTCAATCAGATGCAAGGACGGAGAGGCGCCCGGGCCATGGTTAAGATCAGCCTGCGTGCGAATGGACCGACTGTGCGGACCTATGGTCTCATCGATACCGGTAACAAGTTGCACGAAGGAGTCGCCGTAAATGAGGAGTTAGCCCGGAAACTACAGTTGCCGATCGTTCCTTGCGAGTTATCAGTGGGAACAGCGGCGAATGGCGGCGATATGGACGTCATCGGCCGTGTGTACAACATCAGCGTCATCTTGGGAGATGACTGTCCTAGCTACATTCGAGAGGCCTTGGTTATACCTGAGCTTCGCACCCCCATCAATCTTGGGTGCAAGTGGGTCGAGGAGATTCGTGGAGTTCTAGATTACTCATCACCGGTGCAGGCGGCGTTGGTCGTGAAGCAGACGAGAGTCCCGCTTGTGCAGTCCATCGACTACGAGGTTCCAAGTACCTCAGAAGACGAAGAGCGGTCTGGAAAACCGCCGGGGGAGCACTCGCCCCCCAACCCTCAGATAAGTGTTTCATTACGAGCCTTCGAGGAGTTGAATGCAGAAATAAGTAGCTATAGTAATGCTGTAAATGTTTGTACGCCCACTTTTAAAGATTTATGTAAAGCAGAAGATAATTTTGCGAATGGTAATGTGCACCATTCACGTGAGTTTTTAGCACTTAAACCGGATTCCGTCGAATCATATGTTGCGCAACTTTCTTTTAAGCACAAAGCAAAAGCAGATTTTGAGCGCAAAAACGTTTGGACACGTAATGTCAAGGGACCGCTTCGTAATTCCCAAGGGCCGGCCGTTCGTTTGAAAACCGTCGCAGTAGGTAAACGGCCGCGTCCTGTCCGTTTGTCCGTCCAAGCGACTAGGATTCTCGCGCCAGAGTCAGTGTCTGTCGTGAATTTTCTTCCTAGCCGAGAACTCCGACCGCAAGCGATTGTCATGGTAGAAGAGACCGTCTTAGATGATAGTCCAGTGCGTGTGTTGGAAGGAGTATACAGAGCCCAACAAAATGGGATAGTCCGCATCCCTGTCGTCAACTTGCAGGAGGCGCCGTGCATTGCATCGGCCGGGTGTGTGTTCACCGCCGAGATTTGTGAGGACAGCAGTATGGTGATCAACACCGAAAGCTTAGTGTTGAGAGAGCCCCATGAAGTGATTCAGTCCATGTCCGAGAACAAGACGAGCGACGCCACCAAGCCCATGACGAAGGAGCAGATGGAGAACCCCACATTCAAGGAAGTTTGGGAGGACCTGGAGATGGAGGACAACGAACTACTGAACGAGCACCCCGATGTCAAGAAGCAAGTCAAGGAGCTCATTTATGAATACAGAGACATATTCAGTCGAGAGGCCCCTGGGCACACAGACCTGGTAACCATGAAGTTGAAACTCAAGCCAGGGACGGAGCCCATCAGGCAGAGATACAGGGAGTTGAACCCTAAGATGTTGAAGGACCTGGAGGCACAGATGGCCGACTGGCTCAACCAAGGAGTGATCGAGCCGAGTTCATCGCCATGGGCGAGCCCCCTTGTCCCCGTGCGCAAGAAGGATGGAAAGATCAGATGGGCAGTGGACTTCCGCAGGCTAAACAGTTGCTTAGAGCAAGATAGTTACCCGCTGCCGAGGATACAGACGCTATTGGACCGCGCAGGAGGACATCGTGTTTATTCAACGTTAGATGCCACAGCCGCCTACTTCAACATCTCCATCGATCCAGCATCCAGGGAGCTGACGGCTTTTGCCACGCCAACGGGTTTGTGGCAATTCCGCCGCATGCCCTTCGGCATCAGCACAGCACCAGCGGTATATAGCAGATTCATCAGCACCGCAATGAACCCGCTGGGGAGCGAGGTAGCGCAATGCTACCTCGATGATGTAATATCATACAACCTGAGAGTTGCGGATCATGTACCACAGATGCGACAGGTTTTTGAGGCCCACCGCAAGGCTGGAATCAAGCTGAAGGCTAAGAAGAGCAAGCTGTTCCAGAAGAAGATCCAGTATCTTGGCCACATGCTAAGTCACGAGGGTATCGGTATGGTGCCAGAGTATGTGGAGCGTATCAAGAACTGGCCGCCGCCCTCAACTGTCGCCGAGTTGAATAGTGTCCTTGGTTTTTACGGGTACTACCGGACCTTCATACCGGAGTACGCCGACTTGACGTGTGAAATGAATGCACAGAAGAAAGCCACGAAGCTAGAGTGGACCCCAGGGATGGATGAGCAGTTCCAGCAGTTGAAGGACAAGTTCCAGAATGCCCCCATCCGCGCTGTGCCTGATTTTGAAGCGGATACCCCATTTCAACTGACCACCGACTACTCAGGAAGAGCAATCAGTGCGATCCTGAGTCAGGTTCAGAATGGCGCCGAGAGGTTGATCGCCGCCATGGGACGTAAGACGACTGGCGCGGAGCAGAGATATCCCTCATGGAAAGGAGAAGCCTCCGCAGTTATTTATGGCATCAGAAAGTTTCGGACAATCCTGAGCTTCAAGCCGTTCCAAATTAATACGGATAACAGCGCCCTCAAGCAGTTGAAGTCACTGAAGAAGAACACTGGCATGATGGCCAGGTGGACTGAGGAACTGGCTGGTTACGAATTCCGTGTGGTTCATCGGCCGGGGAGACTCAATACCAACGCCGACGCGTTAAGCCGGCGTACCGATGCTGACATGCCAGACCCCACAGCCGAGGAAGAGGCTGAGCAGGAAGAGTACGTCGGAGCTGTAGATGATCCTGCTGACGAGCTTCCTGACCGCCGAGAACGGTACAGAGATAGAGTGTACCGGCATCAGTTAGACGACCCTATTTTGGAGAAGGTTCGTAGATGGATTGGCGTTGACCGGCGTGCACCAGACAAGGCAACCCTGCGTGGAGAGAGTAGAGACGTGCACCGGCTGGCTGAGATTTTCGACACTCTGCGCATTGCAGAAGATGGAGTTATTGAGCAGGAGATCAACACTTTCACAGGGAAGCGACGCAGAATCATGGTCCCTTTGTCCCTGAGAGAAGAGGTGTTCACTCACTGCCACAGAACTACCACAGGAGCGCATTTTGGCATGCACTCCACCATATCGAAGTTTTTGAGGAATTTTTATTATGTGGGACATCAAGCAGACATCCGCCTGAGGATCGCCGTCTGTCATGACTGCGTTCAGAAGAACATCAAGGCCAACATCAAGATAGGAGCGCATGTACCCATCCAAAACGGGTACCCGCTCCAGACAATTTATATGGATGTGGTGGGCAAGTTCGACACAACTACAGAAGGATACAATTTTATCCTGACACTGCAGGACGGATGGTCACGCTTCGTTCAGGCGTACCCCTTGAGACAGAAGACCGCCGACGAGGTCGCCACGACGATAATGGATAAGTTCATTTGTACTTTTGGATGCCCGCAGGCATTCCACAGCGATCAGGGCAAAGAGTTCTGCAACACCATCATGAAGAAACTCTTGCAGAAGCTCGGTGTTAAGCACGAGCTAGGCCCCGTGGCGAACCCCCAGAGCAACCTTATAGAGAGGTGGCACCGGACCATGGAAGAGACGCTGAGAACCGTGATCCAAGGACGGGAGACTCTATGGCCAGAATACTTACCTGGAGTTGTCCTGGCATATAATACGAGGATCCACAGCAGCACCGGCGTGACCCCCTTTCTTGCCTTCCAGGGTAGAGAGGCTACTCTACCCGCGGATTTGATTTTGCGGTTACCAAACCCTGACGATGACAAGGATATTCCCACAGCCGTGAGAAATTTATTGGACAGATACACGACCATGTATGAAGCCATGGCAAAGAGTCAAGCAAGCACTATTCGAAGAAATGCTTTGCAGTATCACGGCAGTCGCGAATTTCGAGTAGGCGACAAAGTTTTTTATTTGGCACCCAACCATGGTAAAGCAAAGAAGAAGATGACCAAACATTGGAGTGGACCATACTTGATTACCGAGAAGTGTGCCGACGTTTTATACAAGATTCAGACAATACCAGCGGGAGAAAAGGAGGACTTGGTTGTGCATGTTGGTCGGTTAAAACCATATTACCCCCCAGCAATGACAGATGGAGACCCAACTTCTCCCCCAGAACCATTTGAAGAAGACGGAGATGAGGCAGGGGAGCAAATTCCCTTGAATCCAGAAAGGCAGGCGAAGCCGCCTAATCCAAGAGTTGATTTCTCAAACGGGGATGACAGCGATGATGAGGGAGGACCCCCCAATAGACCGGGAGGAGCACCACCACCACCACCGCCCAACATTGACCCCCTCAACCTTCCCCTACCGGATACACCACCGCCCAGATCACCAGCGATGCAGCGCACACCGCGCAGAGAGCAGAGTGAGAAGAGAGGGAGAGAGAGAGATCAATCTTGCGAACCGTCCGGTTCGGGCACTCAACGGAGAGATGCCAAGCGAACCCCCGATAGAGAGAGAAGCCCGAGAAGAAGCTCGCCCCCGCAGACACCGCGCCGAGATAGAGAGCGCGAGCGAGCTACGTACACATACCCTTCCGCACCCCGGGTAGAGAAGCGCGCTCTGAGCGACAATGAAGAGCCGTCCACGGACTCACCCGAAAAAGGGGAGAGGGTTAAATCCGGAGGAAAGAAGCAGAGGAGTGGGACACTTTGGCAACAGCAAGTGGAGGAGAGCAAAGAGGTGTTAGACAGCTCGGACGAGGATATGGACCCGCCTGCAGTGGCTACACTTGCGCGGACAATCAGAATCCCCGTCAAACGCGGAGCAAAGCTGCCGTACAAGGGTACGAAAGAGAGTGCGGGCCATGACATATACTGCCCCGCCCACACAATCCTTCCCCCTGGGCAACAGACTTGCGTCCCTCTCAAGCTACACACCCGTGTACCCCCCGGATATTTTTTGAAACTCTTTGGCCGTTCAAGCATAGAACGGGAGGGAGTAATTTTACTGGCAGGATTAGTGGACAGCGACTACACCGGCGAGATACAAGCAGTCTTCTGGAACTTGAGTACCGAAGCAGTGGAGTTCAACAAGAATCAACGAGTGTGTCAAGCGGTGATCCTAGAGACTCGCGAGGTGGAATTTTATCATGTCGATAATCTTCCTACCACTGATCGCGGTGCTAACGGCTTCGGTAGCACCAACCAGTGAGGCATATTCAATAGATATAGTAGATTGCACAAACCCTTCCACCATCAAGAAATTCAACAAGGAAACAATATGCAGAGCAGAGGAACCTACACAAGAAGTTCCAGTGAAGGAGCGCTACACAATTCTACAGAGGCCAACCCTGACGAAGGTACACAGATACTCCTGCGAAGTGAGGGTATCCTTGTACCATTTCAAGTGCGGAGTTTGGGGCCACCTCAAGTTACAACAGGTACCCCAAACTATGAGGCACGAAGAAATTACTGCAGAAAATTGCCGCCGCATGTCACTGGTGCAGGAATATCAAATTTCTGGCTACGGTGACCCTATCAAAGTGAAACTTAACCGCCCAACCTACGTTTCGGCAACCCTGGCCGGATCCCTGAAGATGGAAGACGACAAGATCACCTGCATTGGGCAGACCATCCGCATGGGCGACACCATCCACTACAACACCCTGAAGTTAGCTGAGTACCAGATTCTACTTAAAGAAGAAACTTTTCTGGTTAGCAACAACAAGGTAGAGAGTGAAACGGATCATCTATCTCTACCATGTCCATATCATAAAGGGGAGTGCATCACTGGCGCCGCGACATTCGTCTGGAATATCAACGACAGCTCCTGCACTCTACAGATGGTCAACACCATCAACCCCCTCACCACCATGGACACCTACCTAGTGGACCACCAGCAGCAAGTTTTACTCAACACTACAGGCGCAATGAAATTAATGCATTGCCCCTTTAATGTCATCACCACGGACCACGACGGCATCTACCTGGGCAAGACCAGCGAACTCAGCAGACTCGCCACCATCGACCCCGGACAAATAGATGTAAATCTTCAAGCTGCAGTACATTTAAATTATTTAGCCTACAGTATGCGCCAGACCTTCAGCCAACTAGATGTAACACTACGGAAGACCATATGCGAAACCCATTATCATGGAAAGTCAGACCAACCAGTGCTGCTGCATGAGCAGACTTACGGACTCTTGAAGGGAGACCTGTTGATGACCTTCCAGTGCACCAAGAGGACTCAGAAGATCAAGGACGACATCAATTGTTATCAAGATATACCTTTGGACCCTGATGGTTATGCAGATGCTGCAACTAAACATTATAAGTTGCATTCTACAAGGGTAACGTGTTCAGCAACTTTCCCCCTAACTGTCAAGTCTAAAGAAGGCTGGATTCAGCTGACTCCCGCCATCATCAAGACTCAAGCCCCCATGGAGATGACCATCGACACCCCTCTAGTTAACTGGACGGATTTCAGCCATGGAGGAATCTACACGGAAAGAGAGAGAGCGGAATGGTTACACACCCTCACCTTCCCCTCCTACACCGAGGCAAGCCTGAAGGAGATCACCTACGGACTCTGCATCGGAGATGGGAATTGTAACCAACTTTCTACCAACAACCTACCCCTGTACACCCTTGAGAACCTAGTGCCGGACATGGAACGCAAACTTGATTTGTGGAGCAGCGTCAAGAGCTGGCTCCATGAATATGGCGACCTAATGGCATTCGCATGCCTGGTCATCCTAGGGCTAAAATTTATTACTGATCTGATATGCATTATCCTCACATTTCTACGTGTAGGACCTGGAGCCGCCATCGCCTTAATTGCCCACCTTTATCTTTATAACAAGCATTCCTACCAGAAGCTTATGAGAAAGAAGAAGGCCGATACCAGACCTGAGAGGCGAGAACCTACGACAACAGCAGAGACAACGTCGCTATTACCAACAACATCAACCCCGAAGATCCAGATGACAGAGATACAGCCCATCATGTTAGATCCTGCATCCTTGCCATCATACAACACTGCGACTAAAACATCTAGGCTATCAACCTTAATACCATGACATCGCAATAGGTAATATTGGCCGACCAGTCTATTGTCTTTGCCAATTTGAGCGTTATGTTATCTGGCACGTCTGTTCGCCAGATAAAAAGGGGAGAAAATGTAGTGGGTCTTACTTGAGATACTTGTAAAATAAGCAGAATGGCATTTTCGTGATCCTAAACGAGTGGACAGATTTTTATGAAATTAGTACCATTTTAAAGCGTTAATTTTTCTCTATTGATTTTTCTTTTATTTGAATTTTTAAGCCCACAAATGACGGATCCCGAGTTTTAATTATGAAACATTTGTACTTATTATATTCTGTTAAAATCTTGTGATATCTCATATGAGGCCATATTTTTTCCAAGAAATCAATATACATATAATGCTCCGCATTTATATGTATATTTGACCTTTCTATCATCTACGCGTGTAGGTTTTAGGCGATATTTAACTTATGTACTTTTGTAGAAGAGAGCTCCAGTTATCCAGGGATTTGGCATCCTCAATGCATCACGGAGATTTTCCATGCACAACTGAACGTGACTAAACGGGAAACTCAACATACACTCCGGCCTGCTGATATATCCTACGCAGACCTACGTGTATCCCTTGCCATCCCTGTATGATCAGAAACGCCCCCTCAATACTTCAATACTCTCTGTAATTTTCCTATATGTATATTGATATAATATGTATTCATTAATTTTGTGTAAACTATACTTGTCTATTGAAAATACATCAGTTCCGCACAAACAGTTGTTAGTAGAGTATCAACTCCAATTTGTGGGCAGCTAATCATAGCTGCAATTAATTATCCAGAAACATATAAAATCCCCTGTGGGTACTTGCGTGTAGTATTCGTTATTTAACTTAGCGGAGACGTACAAACGAAGGGAACGAGTTGCTTCGCTCTTGGATCGCTTCAGCCACAACGTTACCATTCCAACGTGAAGTGCCGCCACACCGCTCGAGGCGGGCTTTAATAGTTTTTAAAAAGCTATCTATTACGTCCGATCTGCTACAGCACCAATTCCTTTTGATGAGTGCTATATCGATTCCATTTATTACTTGGATAAAACCAAAAGAGTTTACAGACAATCTTATTATAACGCTTATCTACCGGTTGAAGCTGACCAGTGCCTTAAGGGACTACTTAGCGTTAATGAAACATTGATAACCAAGCACTGCCCTTTGGCAAAACAGACTTATCCCTACGCTCATGTGCAAGATGGAATTGTCTTTACTAGCTTGAGCGAAAATACTAATCGCAGTTTAGAGAATGCATCAATAACTATTACATCCACTCCTTTTATTATAACAGGAGGATCATATAATCTCACATTGGGAGATACGATCGCACAGTTCGCATTAGGATATGACCGACAGACCACGGCACGAACTTTACCATTTGCGTCAGAAGCACTGTGCCCACCAAAACCTAAAGAACCATTGACCATTAGAACTATCTTCGCTCATATAGAAGAAATAGCTATATACGTGTCAATAACAATTATCATGGTCATAATATTAGACAGGATCACTACATTCCTAGTCAGACTCTTGAAAAGAATATTAAGAGTATTTCAGAGGAGTTTGCGTATACGCGGTAGAACGCTTGTCCCTCAACGACCAGATGCACATCATCATAACCTAACGGTAATCTACGGCAGGAGAGGTCACCCCGCCGCGACTACCGCTAGTTATCGACCTAGAAACTCAAACAGAATAGTTAGATAAATATACAAGTTAACATGATCCCCATGACTTAACTTCTAATGCATCCAGATGGATAGACTTACGAACATTCCCAATGATATAAAAGACTTTGCCAAACGGAAAATATAATACTCTCGTACTTACCTATACGATATTGTACTTATATTCTTACACGTTCTTATAAAAATCTCCACGTTATTATTATATGAGTTATCTAAAAGGGTAATGATAGAAACGGTAAGAAAATAAACCACATATATAGTATCTATGATACCAAAATAACATAGTAGGTAATGTTATTACTCATTTAATCGTTATAAAATAAGCGAATTTTAAAACTAGGATAAACGCTTCATAAAGGTAACAATTTAATTATTATCACTACTAACGTGACAAACAAACAAGTAATGCTTATAGAGTAGCTACGTAATTTTACACATCATATGTTAAACCAGTAATTAACAAAATATGTATGTTACTTAAAAATCTCTATATTTATTTTAACAAAAAGTAGATAATCTTTAGAAAAAGGTATAAAATTTTGATAAATATTTCTCTTTGGTGAAAATTATAAAGTTAAGACAATTTCGAAAACAGAATATAAACTTTCGTTTACCAAAATCTTTGGAAAACAAAATTGTGATAATAAGAAAAGATTTATGACAAGTTTTAACAAATTTAGTTAATATTTTTTTTTGGACTTAAGCTGTATATTGGCACATAAGAAAAATTCCGAGATCATTAAAAATAATTGAGCAATAAATGCAAAAACTTATATATATATATATAGGCACACAGCCTATCAACGACTCTACTTGAATCAGGAAATTCTATTTGGTGGAAATAAAAATTTAGATTTAACTTTAATGACAGGCCTAAGAAAATTTTACCCCGAAACTTAAGTTTCACGGTTATTGTAGTAAGAATTAAAGGGATGTAAAGTTCTATAGTTTTGAGGAGGAATGATATATATTCTAAACCTTAATAAGTTAAATAATCTTCCTTAATAAAATTACCCGATCAATGAAACTACTCTAATTGCTCAAATATTAAAATTTACAAACAGTCTTTACATATCTCTCTTATAAGTACTTGAATAAGCATATTTGAATAAGCTTTGTCTAACGTCAGTCCTTCAGTCTACTTAGATATTGGTTACAAAAAATATACGCTATTTACAGGTCCTCTATATATATCACAGCACAATTAAAATTCACGATTAATGCACAGGGATGGATATAAATGAAAGATCAGAGAAAAGGTACTGAGGTGCAAGTTCGATTAAATATCTATATACATAACCCTTAAAGCTAACAAGAATGAATAAATTGTGATATAAGGCTGAAAATTAAAATTGTAAATATAACATTGAGAAAAGAAATTTAGTTCAACTATGACGAAAGTAATTGAGATTACACGAAGTTTTAAATTAGGGGAAAAGAAAATACAACCTTATACCATTATTTCCTTACATACTAAGTCCCTTACAAGCTAACATGTAATGATATAACAAAAATAACAATGGTGTAAATTATTTGGTCTTGTACAGTATGAAAGTCATAACGTCTAATATTTTACTGAATAGTAATCACTATTTTGACTAGTTACATAGATTAAGAATTTTGTCACACGTGTCTGAGCAGTCTTTGTCTAATAAAATTTACAATGTCTATGACCAAGCTAACATTCGCCACTTCAACGCGTACGCTTAGGGCCGGCAGAACCCCGTCGCCGAGGGACACCTTCAGCATCGGACTCCTCTCTGCTGTTATCCGACGAACGCGCAACTGAGGTCAGGCTAGCAGTCTCTGAGGCAGTCTCTGGTGGAAGAGATGGGGTGGGAGTCTCGACTGTAAGACGCAGCCGCTCTAAACCTCCAACCATTCTCTCTGGCAATGGGAACCGAATCTCACTACCCATGGAACCAAACTGGCTGGATGGTATATCGATCTCGAACACGTTCACCAGAGGAAGGGTATTTTCCGCTTCCTAAAATAGGGAAGTAAATATTAGTTAAAATAGAAAATCTTAACAAATAATCAGGGAGAAATATAATAATGGCTACCCATATAGATAATTGAGCAGCCTTGATACTTTTAGAAAATTTTTATTAATTCCGCTAAAGTCATGATGCTAACCAATGGAACGGGAATAGCACCATGATTAAAATAACTTATTGTATATACGCATAGCTAAAGTCACCAACTTCTTTACCTCACGTCACGTAGTTTTGGCGATTAATAATATTAAACGAATGTAGCAAACTTACCGCTGAAAGGTCCGCTGCAGATGGGGAATCAATTCGACTCAAGCATAGGGATGAACTATAGCTGGATCCTTCTGCAGACCCTCCAGAACTGGGTGGGCTAAACCTTAGCATGTTTGTATAGTGTTCCTCCAGATTGACTGAGTTGGTCGCCTAAAATATAATAGATCTTATTAGTTTAATCGCAACGCCAACAACGAGTCTAGGAAAATCAGGAAATGAGAATGCCTAAAATCCTGTAAAGCTATATGATTAGGTAGCAATTCAACCCACTTTATACTAGAATTAAAATCTTAGATCGGTTCAAAAATGCTTATGCAACCATACATTTTAAGATTAATATTCTACCAATAAAAGAATTTTAGTTGCAAATACCTCTAGATACGTGTACACATATACAGCCTCTTTCTGAAAATTAATAGAAAACGAAAGCATGGATACTTACATGTAAACGCTCTGTTTGATCAACAATCAACGGACGGAAGCCAGGACTTCCCGTCGAGGTTTCCAAGCCCACAGGCACATTTCTTCCAGTAATCCGATCCTCAGTGGCAGACAAACAGTGTACGGCAAACAGGCCAATTCTGGACCTTACTTCTGCTGGAGTCGATGGACTAGCAGAGGGAGCCTAAAACAAAAGGAAAACATTAAAGTCTTGATCTAACATTTAAACCCCAATGAGAAACGTACGGCACGAGCAAACTCTTAACTCTCCCAGAGGGAAATAATATTAGGTTGCTACTTAAGATTTTAGTAAATGTTAACTGGTATCTCAACTTAATTGCGGTAACCGAGCGGATTTCTCTGGCGACATAAAACGACGACAAACGGTGAGCGATATATATGGAAGAGCCGAAAGTCAACGTTGAGGAAGTGAGAATAGGACAGAACAACCCTGCCCCAACATGATGCTTTATTAGACAAATCGGGTGGCTAGAAAAAAATTATACAAAACAAAAAAAAAGAAATATACAACAGAAGAAAACTCACCTGTGTATCCGACAGAATATCATCAATCTCAGAGGACGCGGCTTCATACATGGTGTCCGACGGCTCCGCAGTTGGCGACATAGCCCCAGCTCTAGTCCTGTTGGTCCTGTTACTGCAGTGGAGAAGCTCAATGGTCCTGACGCCTATGTTTCGGAGGCGCGTACATACATCTCTTATCCAGCGAGCCAGCGACCTGTCTGAGGTGTTGTCAATACGTGTAAGAGTCTCAAGCCCTACAGCGCCGAAGAAGACCACTATAAGAGCACATGAAAACAAGCCTAAACCCAACAACATGTTAATTAAGCCATCCATGTTGAAGGTGTCCAGACTCGTCTTCTGGTCTCTCCCCAACTCGGCAGACCCAGAATCACCTCCGGCAACATCGTCACCAATGTCACCGCAGGAGTTCTGCATCACCGAATTGAGGAGAGACCAAATGATTTGTATCGTTCTACTAAGCATCAGTGAGAGATGCTCGTTGCCGAACATCTCCCCTTGATCCCTTTCGGACTCTACAGTACTTGTACCCCCATAGTCATCGACATCAGCAAGGCTTGGCATCCCAGACTGGTCGTTGTACACTGAACTCGAGTCGTCTAAGGAGTTTTCAAGAAACGAGGAATTGGCAAGAGTGGCCGCAGCCGCCCTCATTGATTCCTCGAATCTTTCCTTAATATTCTGATGCGCGTCCAGGCTGTCAGGCACATACATTATGAGCGAATGTAAATTTAAAATAGAGGACTAGTGATTCTGAAAGGCAATATAGCAAAGTTGATTTTATGAAAAAGACTGTACACACGAATGTTTTTTTTGTATTTTAAGCAACTATGGTTGAACCTCCTAACCATTAAACTTTGATTTATCATCTAAAAGTAAAATTCTTTAAGTTAAAGAATATGTAATTAATTTTACATGATTCAACGCTTGAAAATAGCTATCGTTAAGCTATTCAAACATTAAAACTTTGTTTTATTAGATTCAATTAAGTTAAAGAATATGTAATTAATTTTACATGATTCAACGCTTAAAAATAGCTATCGCTGAGCTATCAAAAACATATTCATTATGATGTATCAAGCAATAAAAAAAAACTTATGTACTAGCTAAATCTGAATATCTTCAATGATGTTTAAAAACACTCTCGATAAAAGCTAGCTAAATATAATTTCTATAAGCGACCATTTTTGTTAAAAAAAATATGGTTGAGTTACTCGTAACGTAAATAATCTATCAATTAGCGTCATTATAATTGAATTAAGTAAAAAGAAAATCTTATTTTAAAACCTATAGTAAAATTGTTTTAGAAGATTTGAATCAGGACTCAATAAGTTTTGATTATAAAAGGGGAACGCTGTAATCAAAAGTTAAAACGAATAGAATGATGGAACATATCTGTGTCAATATAAGTTTTGTTTACGATGAACGAATTTAACTTTTGCAGACGGAAAACGTAAACAAAACAAGGTACGTCAATTTACCTGCTGACTCAGATATGTCCTATCAAAACTACAAATATTATATAGAATAAAATTGTCATATATTGAAGATGTACCCATATTGCTTCTAACCCACTTTCGTTTAAAAACACAGTGATAAAGGCCTTATCGACAAAAAAAAAGATTCTTGAGTCTTAAATAGCGGCTAACGAATGCAATAATGGGCATATCAACAATCTATAACATAAAAACATTCATATAAAACAAACGGGTTACTATATTTTATCACTTTTATATAAATTCTCTTGGAATTTAGCGGTAAAATTAAACACTCGAACGCAAGCTCCGCTCGCAAAGACAATTATTATATAAATGAGCATAATTACTGGGCCGCCAGCTTTTTATAACCTCGCTCAAATCCAACCCCTATCACTTTTGACCGCCCAAACATAAACAAAGGGTTGACAACTTATTGTTACGTAAAATTTAATTACGGACGTCGAACGATATATTTTATAGATATTAAGTTTAAAAGGTACACTTGATAGCGACGTAATGTAAGACATTAGTCTTAAAAATGATTAAAATTTATTCATGTTAAAAATAACATAAATACAGCTAATACCAACAATGGTATAAACCATATGTACATATACAAAATATACAAAAAAAGGGTTACCAACTATTGTTAGTAAAATCTTATATTTTTACATACATACGAGTAATGTAACCAAAGAAAATAATACGATATGTAAATACTAATTGTACTTATACATTTTTATATAAAATATTGTTTATATTCAGGAAACAGTTATATTTAACAGAAATAGAGATAACTAACCAATCCATTATAGGTCTATCTGTAACGAAAGAATTTCTAGAATGTCCCAGGGATAAAAGGATTAATAAAAGATTATTAAAACTTCTTTTGTTTAGATTACCATAGCCAGGATACCCCAAGGAACCGGTTGGAGCACGCGCACTAACTCTTTTTAGGATCTACCATGGACCAGCCTGGAGATAACCTAGATGATCATGGAGTATTGGAGCCCTACCACCACCCTACCTTGGACGGATTGCGGTTGTGTTCCTGTCAACACCTTGACACTATAGACGAGAACAACAACATCATCACCACACCAGAGTACGATGGATTCTCAGAGAACCTATCCATCACCATCAGGAATTTCTTGTTAAATACAGCCCTGACTACCAGAGAAGATAGTAGAGTGGAGACCGATAGTGACACCAGCTCCAGCAGCACACTGTCCCTCTCTACCGATGACCTCAACCAACTCTACTATGACCTGGAAAATCACTCAATCACCTTGGACGAGAATGGAAACGAGGTAGCACAAGTGGACGCCCTTGGCTACATATCTACCTCACCCCCAACCTCAACCTACACTTCGAACGAGAGCACTTCACCACCTAGTTCACCATCAGAAGAAGCTGAACTATCCAGAACAACCAACGCAAAAACATTTATTGATGTGACAATGTTAGATAAACCCCTCAAGAAAAGAATGTATTCTATTTGGGAGGTTTATCATCTTGTATACCCAGCTATGAAAATACGCAAATCATACTTTCTTAATGGAAAGCGTATTTAACTTAGCTTGGAATACATTTATAGTTTATTATATATGCCTATATACTGGGACTACTAAACTTTTTCTTTTTCTCTTTTTTCTTTTTTAACAACTTACCCCCATTGGAGATGCGATCCTCAATTTTCAAATTCTTTGAACGTACATATGAGACCTTTACAGAAATGCTTCGCATCCACAACTATCTATCTATGCTTGATATAGAATCAACACTTTATAGATCATATTATGAACCTTTGATTGACACGTGCCCTGCAATTAACTAGTAGCACTCAGGGGCAAGACACAATTACTTTAGCTAGGCCCAAGGCATTATTTGTATCAATTTATGCATTCATAGGCCTGTCTCAACCTATATGACACCAAATACGGGTAACGACAGCCTATTCATGGTAATCTGTATGTGATTTGCTAATAGTATATGTTTATTAAAGATATTATGTTTATAGTTAATGTAATCGTATAAACAACCAGTACATATATGTATGCCTACAACCATGCCTGATTTACGTCACATATTAACACACAGATATTTAATTGCACAGACAAACACTAAAATCCTGGTCCAGAGCTAATGTTATAGCATGTACCTCTTGAATTTATTCAGTTATTTACTAACTCTCCTACCATCAACTTCTCTTTCTGGCTTTAAAAGGTAATGACTTAGTTGTTTGGCATGCATTGTAGTTTAAATTTAGGCCCCTTAGTACTTAGCATGAATTGAGCTCAGGCCTTATGTTAGAACTCTAACACTTAGCACAATTCACTGCTTTGGACTTAGGGCATATTTCTGTCCTACTCTACTTATAATTTTAACACTTATCCTGTAAATATTTCCATACTTAACTTATGCACTTGTGATATAAATACACTTTATAAAAACATTTTCCTTCCTTAATACTTGATATACTTATATGATTCTGATCGAATATCAAAACCAACCATTTATTCTTAGGTTAAAGCAACATAATACTTCGCGTGGGTCTTTTGTTGAGCTTCCACCAGCTCAACCAAATTCGTATTATACTTGTGGGAATAGAGGGTTAAGCATTCTAAACAAGCGAACCGACGATGAGAATGTCTATGTGTATTGCATTAAAATTAGGTTTTAGTAGTACTCATAGAAGAGCGGTCTCCATACCAAAATATGGACAAACGCCCCATTCGCACACACATGTGAACACCCCCTTAATTGAACCATGTGTTACACACAGCGTAGAAACAAACCTACTATATTATTGTGTTTTTTTTACTCCTCCTCAGCTATAAACTGTTTTCTTGGGACAAAAATTTTATTGTCCAAATATTCCACGTTCATGTTTTATAAAGTTAACTTTAGATTTATTTTTAGTTTGAATGGAGTTATTTTGTCTTATTGATCATCTTTCATGTCAAATCTATTACATTGTATAATACTATTCATTCAAAACTACAAAAATTTTTATTTAGAAGATTTTTTAATTCATTACTTTTTAAAGTTTTTGCAGGAATACTTTTATTTTGCTTTAGTAAATTGCGTAAACACTAAGTTCACAAAAACTTTTTAAAGGATATTATCGTACACAGGGTTTTGTTAATCTTATGGGGTTTTAAAACGACAGGCCTTTCCTATTTTGATTTTAAGTTAGAGTGTTTAACCCCCACCTCACTCCACTCCCGCACGCCTATTGATTTAGATACAATAGCTGTAAAAATATGTAAATTTTTAAGAAAAAATTATACAAAGTTATAAAATTTGTAAAAATGTAGGAGCACTTTTGAAATACATTTGATCTGTATAATTCTATTTGAAAATCAATGTAAATTTGATCAATAAAAATTTTCATTTGAACATCATAGGTCAGGCAGGAGGGAGGGGACATTGGGATGTTTATTACCCATGTCCCCAAAGTTTTATAGTAACGTTTTCTTATTTGTTCCCTTAACAACTTCGGGGACTTTTAATTTTTTGTTGTTATTTGATTAATGTTAAGTTGAGTGTCCAAATGTTTCTATCAATATTGTAATCTCCAGAAGAGGAAATTTTGTTATCATCATTGGACATTGTCTTATCCTTTTAGATCCGCAGGTCAGTCAGAGGTAGAAAGTAGATAAAACATCCTAAAATCTGGACAATTATGTCCACAGGTAGCGCAGCAATATTGATCTTGTAAAAATTTTATGGTATTATACAGTAATCGATATATTGTTACTCTGATGTTTTCATGTACTCTGGTAAAGTGATGCTTGGAGTTGGCTAAAATAACTATACCACGCATCCACCCCCTTTAACCCATCCCCTACCCTCTAATAGGATGAACGAATTGGCCAATAAATGAGGTCCATTTTAGCAAGCTAAGTTCACAACAAATTATGTCCTGCCAATATATTCACATCTTATTTATAACGCGGTGTTAAGTCAAGATTCGAACATATCACCACCCCGATTACGATAAACTATTGAAAACTACTGAGGTGGATTCGTAAAAAACTTTTTGGCTCACTGCCTCACTAAAATCAGTGAGTCTAACTAAAAAGTTGGTGGGGATAATTTTGCCTCACTGCTTTTAGTGAGACAGTAAGCCAAAAAAGTGTTTTAAGAATCCACATCTGAGTTAATATATGTCTAATTTAGTGTATGTTTGACTTCATAATAGCAATTAATAATTATGTCAATATTTTTACATAAGATAAATATACGAATAATAAAATAAAAATCATTATTTTGATACCAGTTTTGTTAGCCCGTGCCTTCGGCCCCTTAGGCTTGACAAAGCTGGAATTAATTAAATTTTTTTATTTTAATATATGCAGAAATCTTTCTATAATACGATGCTGTAAATAAATATTCTTTTATTATTCTATAATTTATTGGGGTTAAAAAGTACATATTAGGCCTAGTATTCATCCCATTAAAACTTAGCCCTTTCCTTTTAATATTAATTATAAACCCCTAGAGGTACTGCAGTAGCCACTAGTTATTATGTAAAATGAAGTCTACAACACATATTGATTAATGATTATGTTTAATCTTGTGGTAAAATGTATATTACATGCTTATAATAATTATGTTCATAAATAGCGCAGCTATAAAAGTATTAATGCTGATATTTACTATATTCGTTTCAAGATTTAAATCTAAGAATCTATATAGTCTATATAGAGAACTTATCTGTTCATTAGTTAATTAAATTTGAAGCTTTAGACAGAAAAACCTTACTATTTTTTGTAATAGGAAATCCTAAAGGCTATTAGGGTTATCAAGTTTAGTGTTCAAACAACCAGATCAAATATAAAACATATTATAAAGTTTATTTTCTTTCATTTAGTAGCACAGACAATCTATAAATAAGGCATGTATGGAACTTTGACGGAGGGTTAAACATTTTTGGAAAGCTCTTTATAGTGCCTATAAAAAGGGGATACATTTAATAGAACAATCCATTATTCTAATATGACGTAATTCGGTATACTTTGGCCAAAAGTTTTTAGATTTATCCCCTTTTTAATAAGCACTATTAAGAGCTTTGGAAGATTTAAACTATACAAAACATAGATTTAAAAAGAGTAGAATCAATGTTTGCTGCTTAGTGAGCTATTTGTCCTTTTTAAAAGCGAAGCTTTTCTATAATTAGGGTCGGTCCGTCCGTCCGTCCGCCCGTCCGTCCGTCCGCCCGTACGTCCGTCCGTCCGTCCATAACGGATAGCTTTTTTCGTTAATTTAGGCATGTTAGAATTCAAATTTTGCATGGTGATTCCTTTAGCAGTTAGGTACGATTTAGAAAGCGTAGCAACTCTATAATCATTACCAAAATGTCCGTACGTCCATTTTAAACATGATGATTTTTTTACTTTTTTAACATCAAATTTTTATGTGATCTAATTATCCGATTGATCTGATTTTTGATATATTGATTCCTGGGACAACAAAGTATAATGTAATAAACGAAGCAACTCTATAATCAAGTCCTAAAAATGTAAGTATGTCCATGAACATTATCCTGTATCAAGCAGTTTTTTAACAAATTTACTCACAATTTTGCTTTGACTCTTATACATTTATATTAGGATTATTCAGTTCTGAAACTATACAAGTGTTAACGTCCGTTTGTCCTACTGTTTCAGTGCTTTGCTTTTATGGAGATATTTGTCCTTTTTTTATATAAATTATCCTTTTATTGTATACTGTATATATGATATTTTATGATGAAATTAAGCATATAGTTTTCAATGTTACTAGTTTTAAAAGCTCATTCTCAATCGTCTTGTAAAGGAAAAAAAAATCAGTAAACAATACATACAAAAAGTCTATTTTTGAAAAATCTGAATAAGATATTTAACGTTTTTTTTTTTCTTTTAATTTAATGAATTGTAGAGATGCATCGCATCTTTATAAAAGGTTATGCAATTAAAAATACTGTTAAAATTAAATTTTTATAATTTATATTAGTAAAAACACATACCTATAAACTTTTTTTTTGACATTTTAAACATATTTACACTCCCGCTACATATCTATTTATGGTCTAACAGCAGACCAATACAAAACAAACAAAAAACAGCTAAAAGACAGGGTTGAAGATTTTTAATGGGTGTAGCAAGAGGGGAATGTGGTGTGGTTGTTATTTTCATTTTTAAAAAATATTAAATATTACTAGAAATAGCAGGGAGAGAAGGCACATTTGCCTGTGTATTACAACCAAATTTTTATAATAACGTTTTCTAATTCTTTGGCCTAACAACATTGGAGACTTTTATTTTATTTTAAGGTTTATTAAGTTGAGTATCCAAACGTTTCAACCACTTATTGTAATCTACAGCAGGAGTAATTTTGTGTATCATCATTGGGGATGTATATTGTATATTAATTTATCGGCCATTGTCTTATCCATTTAGATATTTCTTAAGAAATAGCCAATATCAAGGGAACAAGAACAGTTATGACTTCAAGAAGGGCAGCAATAATACGATAACATATAAATTCAGCAACACATTAATTAATAGAATATATCAAATACCAGTGGTCTACAGAGATAAGACAATGGCCGATAAATTGATGTACATCCCGAATGATGATACACAAAATTACCTTTTCAGAAGATTAAAGTTGTTGGTTGAAACGTTTGAACACCAAACTTAATTAACTAACCAAAAAAATTTAAAATAGTTATTTCTCGCATCGTATTATAAACGGCTTTCCGCGGATATAGAATGTACAATTATAAGATTAAAACAATTTTTTTAGCCCCTAGGTGCCGTAGGCACGGGCTAAAAAAACTGGTTTAATCTTATGATTGTACATTTTATATTCGTAGAAAGCTGGATATAATACGATGCAATACATAGTTTTTACGTATGGATGAGAACCGGTTCCTATCCACCGGATTCGAATGAATACGAGAAAAGTAATTATAAAACTTTGGGAACATTGTTCCCTCTCTCTCTGTAAAATTACAGATCTTTTTAGCAGCAAAGCTACTCTATAATTCCCTTTGTCTGGTCGTCAGTCCGTAACGCTACTAGGGGAAACGTGATTTTCTCGGCTCCTATTCAAAATAGAAAGCTGAAATTTTTAATGAATGTTCCTATGACATATACCCATCTAATATATACATTGTTTTGTCCATCTGTCTGTTATTTGGGGTGCTAGATCGATTCCTAGATTTTCAAGTTTTCGTGTGTTTTTCAATTCCTATTCAAAACAAAAGGCTGAAAATTTCAGAGATTAATTCATTTTACATTCTACATATTTTCACTAAGTTTTATAAAGATTTGTTTATTAATTGGGGTGCTAGATCGAATCCCAGATTATTAGTTATTCGTGATTTAAAGCTTGTGTGATTTTAAAGGCATCGTGATTTCCCTTTTTTATCAAGTTTAATGAATATTGTATGACACTGCTCTATAAGAAATTTTTTTCCCGATATCCATTCATAATTTTTCAGCTTTGCTACTTATCGATGTTGTCATACTTGTTCTAACAATGTAAGAAAACGCTTTGATACATAAATGTGTTTACCTAATCATTAAAAGTATTCCTTTAAAACAACCAATACAATTTAAGACTGTTGTTACGATGTTTGTCTGTCTGTTAGACCGCGATGCACGTATAAAATTAAGTAATATATAAACATTTTGAACTATACACTTCACTACTGTTTCAATTTTAGCAAGAGGCGTAAAGCTTGTCATTTTAAAACAGTGTTAAATATTTTGATATGTTCATTTGCTTTATTATGGACAAATATTTTCATTATCATTATTTGCATGAGGAAAATTTAACATTTTTTTTAATATCTATAAAAATTGAATACAAAATAAATGACCAATGATAGGCCAATACACAAACTAAATTACCAAGTGCAGGCCAGTATACATTTCAATTGACCATTGGTAGGCCAGTATGATATCACTTTAAAAGGCACTTTAAAAAGCCTCACAATATTTTTATTATTTACTGTTTTTTTTAAAAATAATGTTAGAACGTCTTTATTGTCGTGAGCAAAGATTGAAGGTAAGGTTAAAACAAACAATTAAGTTTTTCCCTGGGAGGGAGGGGACATTGGGCTGTTTATTACACTAGTCCCCAATGTTTACAATATAATTTTCTTATTCGTTGGCTCAACAAATTTGGGGACTGTTATTGCATTTTTATTGGATGGTTACTTAAGTTGAGTATCCAAACGTTTTAATTACTAATTATAATTTACAGATGAGTTAATTTTGTGTTTCATCATTGATGATGTACATAAATTTATCGGCCATTGTCCTATCTCTTTAATTCCCTGACTTTTTCCCCCTCACCTAAATTATAAAAAAGCGTATTTCCTCCATAATGTTACCGGTCCGTTTGGATAAACTAGCGAAAACTAGACTTCTTAACAATTATCCATTAAAAAAAGTTAAACTTTTTAAAGAAAAATATCAGAAAGATTAAAATATTTCCAGTATAGTTTCGAAACTTATCAGACACGGTGCCTAGGCACACTGAAAAATAATGTATCGTATTGTATTATAGAAAATTTTCTTCGATTATTAAAAAAATTATAATACTATTACCAGCTTTGTTGGCCCGGGAATGGAATAAATCTTTTTTTCATTTTACCATACACAGAAAACTATCTGTAATACGAATTAGTAAATACCTATTCTACTGTACACCACAATACTATTTGATATAATACCTACAGCTACGTTATTGAACAACATAATTGTTCTTAAGATTAACATGCCCCTATGGGGTTGTAAATAAACGTTTAACCCATGTCGCAAAATTGTCCATTTATTTAATTGTATACTTTAAAAGCTGGGTTTTAAATAACACATAAATGAAGTTAATAGCATTTTGATGAAAAAATAACAGCAAATTATAAAGTTTGAGAATATGAAATTTTGACGGTTTTAGCTGGTTTTTTAAATGTTTGAGTCGACGCTAAATTATGAATTCTATTATGAAGATGGCTTCAAAACAGATTATTATCCGCTGGAATAGAACCGGTTCATAAAAAAAAACTGAAAAATAATGTAGAGCATCGTATTATAGACATTTTCTCCGGAATGATGAAATAAAAATAAAAAATCAATGTCAGTTTTAGTAGCCCGGGATTTTGGCTCCTCGGAGCTAAAAAAAACTCCTTCTAATCTACTAATTTTTTATTTTAATATTCGTGGAAAGCTGTCTATAACACGATACTTTGAATAACTATTCCTTTATCCCTCTACCCTTAGCTAAATAATTGCTTTTATAAAGACATACTGACGACAGTTACACTATAAGAAAATTGTATGCCATTAACCTGTCAAATATTACGTAGAAATAGACAATAAAGACATTTAATATCAATTTTAGATTATAGCTGCAACGCTTGTATAGCTAACAGATCTATAGTATAGATGTATATAAAGACAACTACCTCCCTTCCGTTTTCAAGGAACTCTTTCGTCTGCTTCTAAATTATTTTCTGCTACTTGGTTGTGTTAATATAAGCGACAGCATTGGTTGATTTTCAATGACCCAATAGAAAGGTTGCACAAGGTGGTTGCGATAGGGAGATACAGTTATTTAACCCTTTCTCCCTCTAGTGTTTTACTCTAATGCATAGCTATACCAAAATGTTTATGTAAAAAAACTGAATGATCAGGGAAGCCAAAGCTTTTTATTTTGAGAGTGGTAACATGATCAGTTTCAAATATTTAAAGGAAGTTATTCAATTAATGAAATGACGGTTTATCAGAGTTTGCGGGGGGGGGGGGTAAAACCCCTTTATCCCCCACCCTTGGACGTCTATGTGAATATTATTTGGTAAAATTAATGAAGTTATGTTTCAAACAAGGATGACAACATCCATAAAAGAGAAGCACTGAAACGGTAGGACAAACGGACATTAACACTTGTATACTGTCAGAACGTAATAATCAGAATATAGAGATGTATAAGAGTCGAAGCAAAATTTTATATAAATTTGTTGAAAAACTTTTGATACAGGATAATGATTATAGAGTTGCTTCGCTTATAACATTTTACTTTGTTGTCCCAGGAATCAATATACCAGAAATCAGATCAATCGGATGATTAGATCGCATAAAAATTTGTTATCAAAAAGTAAAAAAAATTACATGTTTAAAATGGACGTACGGACAATTTGGTAATGATTATAGAGTTGCTACGCTTTCTAAATTATTATTAAGTGCTAAAGGAATCACATAAATTTGTTATCAAAATGTAGAAAATCTACATGTTTAAAATGGACGTACGGACAATCTGGTAATGATTATAGAGTTGCTACGCTTTCTAAATCATACCTAACTGCTAAAGGAATCACCATGCAAAGTTTGAAATCGATAGGACAATTCCAACATGCCTAAAATAACGAAAAAATCTATCCGTCACGGACAACAGGCTTATTCAATTGAATTTTGATAACTGACAGACACAACTTTTAGAAAAGCGGGTTACCTTTAAAAAACAAATGAATTTACCGTCTCATATTTGTAAAATATTTTTTGGTAATTGTCCGCAAAATGCGTTTTGACTGTCACATAACACAGGGGAAGGAATAAGTATCCTATGTTATAAAGTAATAGGATGTCTTTTTGAAAGCGAAGCTTTTTACAATTAGGGTCGGACTGTCCGTACGTCCATAACGGTAAGCTTTTTTCGTTAATTTAGACATGTTAGGATTGTCCTAAACTTTGCATGTTGATTCCTATATTAGTTAGGTACAATTTAGATAGCCTAGCAACCTATATTCGTTATAAGAAAGTCCATACGTCCCTTTTAAACATTTTAAAATAACTTTGTTTTGTGTCATATAATTATCCTTTGGTCTGATTTTTCCTAGAGCAACAAGGAACAATGTTATAAGGTAGGTAACTTTAAATTTTAAGTATGAATATTTTTTTCGGGGGAAGGGAGGCAATATCTCCTATGGGGTTTTTTTAACCAATTCCCCCCCCCCTCACTTCTAGTCTACAAAAACCTACAGATATATGCTTTAGTTCAGCGAGAGAGGTAACAATGAGCTATCTATTATACTAGTCCCCAAAGATTAATAATAATACCATTTTCTTATTCGTTGGCTTAGCAACTTTAGGGAATTGAGTGAAATGATTGTTTGGTCATTTAAGTTGGGAGTTCAAACGTTTCATCCAATAATTTTAATTTAAAGATCGGATAATAATCATTGGGGATGTACATAAATTTATCGGAACTTGTCTTATCCCTTTTAGATCCCTGGCTTTAGTTTCGAGATATGTAGAGATTTTTTTCATAATATTTGTCATTATCTTTAACCGTGAATTGTTTTACCAAATGTTCTGTAACAGTACATTTCATTAACTTAGTTTGTGCAAAATTTAAATATTAGTTTACCTAACAAAATTATATTTAGTTCTTTACAAATCATAAAGCCTTAATGTTTGACAAAGATTTTAAAATCTATGACAGTTATTTATCGCATCGTATTATAGACAGCTTTCCGTGGATATTAAAAGGAAAAAATATAAGATTAAAAAAAGTATTGTTAGCCCCAAGGTGCAGAAGCCCAGGCTAACAAAACTGGTATTCATCTCATGATTTTCATGGAAAATTTTCGGTAATTCGATGCTATAAATTGTTGTCCAGTATGGAAGAAAACCAGTTCTAAACCATCGGATATCTTACTTAAAAAATATGTTTTCCTTAAATATATCATTTTGAAAAGCATGAAATTAAATAAAAGGTTAATCAAATTAAAGATTTAATTTATTTTTTTTTCAAAACATCTTGTGTGTTTTTGCTTTTTGGGGTCCTAGGTAAACTCAGAAGTGACAAATTTCGGAGCATTTGTAAATTCATATCTTCACCTAACCTAACCCTAAAGGAATTAACTTAATATTTTAAACACTCCTGCGTTTGTCAACTCCGAAGTTTTTCAATCCTGCGTTTGTTCAGGAATCCTTTTTATACTAGTAAAAGCTTTTACTATAAACCAAAACAACGCAGAAAAAAACAATAACATATAGATTAGATTTGCACCTGCCAAGATAAATGTCCCCTTATCTGTCTGTTGTTAATGTTTAATTTAAAGTGCAACCCTGCTTCCTCTGCAAAAACAATTTATAATAGAGCAGCTTCTCTATAATTAGAATTAGTTCGTCAGACCATTTTAAGATAGCTCAGATAGAGGTCTACAACCATGCTTAGTGATAGAATTTATAGTTTTAAGCTATTTTTAATGTCAAATTTATCTTTATTTATTTCAATGCTCGGCAACCGCGCGTTAGCCGCCCGTAAGCCTAATTAAAATCGTCATATTATAACTCTAAAATTCAGCTGGAAGTCTAAACCTGTTTCTAAACAGACAATCCACCATTATTTTTTTGAACACAAGCTGGTATTTGAGGATTATACGCAACTGATTTATGACTAAAAGTCACTTTTATCTACTTGCTAATTTGTTATTGCTCCCCTACTCATGGAACATATTGTTCGAGTTGAGCTAAATGACAGAGCATCGAAAAAGGCATAATTAAAAGCGAAACTTTTCTATAATTAGGGTCGGTCCGTCCGTCCGTCCGATATAGATGCTTTTATTCATTAATTTAGGCATGTTAGAATTGTCCTATCGATTTCAAACTTTACTTGATGATTCCTGTAGTAGTTAGGTACGATTTAGAAAGCGTAGCAACTCTATAATCATTACCAGAATGTCCGTATGTCCATTTTAAACATGTTGATTTTCTACTTTTTTAACAACAAATTTTTATGTGATCTAATTATCCGTTTGATCTGATTTTTGGTATATTGATTCCTGAGACAATAAAGAACAATATTATAAGCGAAGTAACTCTATAATCAAGTCCTAAAAACGTAAGTATGTCCAAAAACATTATCCTGTAGCAGTTTTTAAACAAATTAACTTACAATTTTGCTTCGACTCTTATACTTTTATATTCTGATTATTCAATTTAGACACTATACAAGTATTAATGTCCGTTTGTCCTTCCGTTTCAGTGCTTCGCTTTTATGGATGTTGTCATCATTGTTAGCATAATAAACAGGTCAGATAGAATAAAAATTCTAAGATGTTAACTTTATAGCTATTCTCATATGTTTAAAGATTAAAAGTATTGTTTTAAAAGTTTGGACAACCCAATTAAAGTAAATGTAAGTGCAAGCCAACAAATGAGAAAATGTGTTTATAAAACTTTGGATATGATATTAGTGTAATTTACAGTAAAATAATGTTCCAGATGCTTTCACATAAAGTAACTGTTTATCAATAAACCCCCCCTCCCTTCTATCTTGTTTTTGTGTAATCCTGTTGAGGCCTTTTATTTTTGTGTGGCCTATAACTGTGTTGCCCTAACACTAAGGGGCTCTGCCCATTACCCAATAAGACCTAACCCAACCTTACCAAATGTAAGTAAAGAAAAGAAAACGTAAAACTACCATCTCCCATATTTTCAATTTCCTTTTTTTGCGGGGAGGGTTCAGTGCACTGCAAAGTATTTGTGTGAAAGTGCTATGTCTCCTCCCACCCATGATATGATACGTGCAGTGGTAGAATGTTGAATGCAACCATCTACCTTTCATACAAGTTATGAATAGATGTACAGAGTACATAGTGTTTAAACAAATAATTTTAGTAGTGCAGCTACTCTAAGAAAGTATTATCTGTACGTCCACATCCGTCTATCCGTACATCACAACGTAAAAGTACAGTACTTAAAATATCAACCGAAAAAGGTAATAAAAAGAATATCTTATATTATGAGGCAGTTTGAGGGGAAGATTCATTTAAAGATTATCTCTACATTTTTTAGGGAGGGAGGGGACATTGCACTGTGAATTACACAGGTATTCAATGTTTTATAACCACGTTACATTATTCGTTGACTCAGAAACATAGGGTAGTAGTTTTCTCGTATTCATTCGAATCCGGTGGTTAGGAACCGGTTCTCATCCATACGAAAAAACTATGTCTAGCATCGTATTATATACAGCTTTCTACGAATATAAAAATGTACAATCATAAGATTAAAACCAGTTTTTTTAGCCCCGAGGTGCGGAAGGCACCGGCTAAAAAAACTAGTTTTAATCTCATAATTGTACATTCTATAACCGCGGAAAGCCGTTAATAATACGATGCGAGAAATAACTATTATTGAATTTCAATGACTAGTTTCAAACATTTTAACAAAATATTGTAATCTACAGATGATTGTGTTTATTATCAATGGGGATACATTTCAATTTATTTAACATTGTCTTATCTCTTAAGATGCCTAATATTTGCCTTAATGTTACATTTTGCAATCAAAACTTTAAAACATTAGCTTCACTTTTTACCTGTCCTTTACATTTTATTAATCTTTTCTTAACAGCACAACCAATGCATGGATATAAAGGGATAAGACAATGGCCAATCCTCGATCATTTTACATAAAATTACCCCATGTGTAGAGTAAAATTAGTGGTTAAAACGTTTAAACACTCAACTTAATAAACCAACCAATCAAAATTCACTAAAGTCCCCACAGTTTTGAAGCAAAAGAATAAGAAAATGTTATAATAAAACTTTGAAGACTAGTGTAATAAACTCCCCTCTCACTCTCTGATGATATGTATGTTTGACAGTCTACTGTTTGAGAAAAGGGGATTAAGTCATTTTTCTAAAGTTTTCAAATAGATGAAAATAAACAAATTTTTTCTCCTAAATAAACAAAGCTTCATTTTTACCCACAACGTTTGTAAATGATAATTTATGATTTATATTTTCTTTTTTTCTAGATTTATTTTCTCAATTTTAAGCAAGGAGTTTCGAAAATTTGTATTTTATATTTGACACAAACAGACATTGTTCTGCTTTATATTATACACTAGCGGCTGCACTAGGGGCTCTGTATTCATAGGGGCAGAAAATGTATGCTAAAAAAATAGTCTAAAACTATCCCAAGACCTAAGTCTGAAAATGAAATAGCCTAAAACCTATTTGAACCTTACCTAAAAAAAACCTTTCAGTTCTGTAGCTATTAAGGTTCTAAGCTTCAGAAAAAAAATGCTTACTACTTTATTTAATACTAGCGGCTACGCCTCTAGAATCCTCTAGGGGCACTTAAGGTAGGAGGGAGAAAAATCGACCTCACTGTAAAGGAGAACAATATCGGTTCAGCGGTTAGCGAGATCCTTTGGGACAGACAAGAAACGCTTACTACTTTATATAATAGGATCATTTTCAATGGAAATTTTTTAAATGCTTAGACACATACTGTAAAAGAATAAATTCTGGATTTTGGTGATATAGGATTTAATATTCATACTACACTGTGATATTAAAGTGGAAGCTGGACATAAGTAAGATATTATTGTATTTAAGTACTTTAATATTTATTTTAGAGCTTTGCAGCGCATAAGCCTCAAATTTAAACCCGTTTTAATTTAATATAAGCCCTGATTACTTTTCAATTAATTAAAGAAAAGAAAGAAAACAGAAGGGGATAATAGTTTTGTTAGCCCGGGCCTTTAGCCCCTAGGGTCGAAGATAACTGGTGTTAATATTTTTTTCCATTTTTTATTTTAATGTCCGCGGAAAGCTGTCTATAATACGATCCTTTGAATAACAAGTCAGCCAGGACAAACCTCCAGCAAAATTGAGCAGTGATTTTGAAATAAGAAAAAAACGGAAATGGGCTTTGTCTGAGTTTTTGTAACATATGGAAGCAAAACAAAACTTCTTACAATATTCAACAAAGAATGGACATTATTTTTACTGTATGGCTTCGAAATCGATTAATATCCGCTGCATTAAAACCGGTTCTCAGCCATAATAAAAAAAAACAATTTACAACGAATAATAAAATGAAAATAATAAAATTTAATACTTTAATTTTTTATTTAAATATCCGCGGAAAGCTGTATAAAATACGATGCAATAAATAAATATTATTATTATAATGTGGGAATTTCAAAGGTTTTCAAACTCTTTGGTTAAGCGGTTAACTTGCAGAAGCCACCCTTAAAGTAGCTAAAAACCAAAGGAGGGAGAGTACATTAAACAGTTTATTATACTAGTCCCCAAAGTTTTATAATATAGTTTTCTTATTCGTTGTCAAAACGTTTCAACCACTATTTTTAATCTACAGAAGGGCTAATCTTCCTTTGGGATGTACATCAATTTATGGGCCATTATCTTATTTTACTGTGAAAGTTGTCCCCCTAAATAAGTCAAATATCCCAACAGATTTGATAGCAGCCTAAAAGGGTCTCCGCCATTTTGGCTAGGTAGTTGTCTGGATAATGCATCTATATATGTATTTATTCTAATTCTAAAGCCCTGTACTCCTAGTAGGCACATGGGGGGGGGGGGAAGACAATCAGGTATTTAAAGGGATAAGACAAGGGTCAAAACTGGATGTATATCCCCATTGTTAACAAAATTAAACCTTCTCTAGACAACAATTAGTGGTTCAAACGTTTGAACACTCAACTTAATAAACCAACCAATCAAAAATTCATTAAAAGTCCCCAAAGTTGTTAGGCCATCGAATAGAGAACGTTATTATAAAACTTTGGGGGCTAGAGTAATTAACAGCCCATTGTCCCCTCTCTTTCTGGCAGACAATAGTCCTTTATAATTGTAATATCTGTCAAACTGTTGGGTCAATTTCATGCTAAAAGAAACCAATATTTAATGGGGAACTTCTACATTTTTATTTACAGACAAAACCATGCTAGACTTCACATATTATGTTCTTTTTGTAGGGTTCTACGATAATGACACACAAAATTACCACTTATATAGGTTACAATTAGTTGTTGAAACGTTTGGAAACTTAACTTAATGAACCAACAAATCAACATTTAATAAAAGTCCCAAAGTTATCCAACGAAAAAGAAAAAATCATTAAAAAACTTTGGGGACTAGTGTATTAAACAGCCTAATGTCCCCCCTCCCTCCCTGCATGAGGGTTCTATATGTAACTCTGTAGTATAGTTGAAAGAATTCTTCCATACATATTGGCAAGCCCTACATTCCTTTACAAAATTTCAGGGATTTCTTTTGTCCTCAAAAAAAAATTGACGAAAAATAATTTTGCTTCCAATTCACTTTAACTTTTTTAGTCTTTACCTGCTATTCCAGTATGGCTTCAAACCCGATTAATATCTGCCGGATTAGACCCGGTTCTCAGCCATACTAAAAATCATGTATGACATTGTATTACAGACAACTTTCCACGAACATTAAAATAAAAATCATAGAATTACTACCAGTATTCTTCCCTCTGATACCTGAAATGTTAAAAAATTCTCTGTTGTCAAAACATTTCTTATTTTTCTTTATTCTTCATACATTGGTTTCCATCGATATAATATTTATTTTTTTCAATTGGGGTTATGCAATGTGCATGCCCCTAGCATCTAGTGGATTTGTTTACGAAGAAATCTGAAAATAAAATAGCCCAAAACCATCACAGGGCATATATAAAATTGGAAATACAATTGGATCAGTAGTTGTTGAGATCTTAAGCTTCAGACAAAAAACCTTACTACTTTGTTTAATAGGATACGCAAATTGAATTAAAATAAGCTTAGTTTTCATTTTATTAACTTATGTTAAATGTTACTTCAATTTAAAATAAAGTTAGACAACCAGAATCTTAAAAATATTCTTATAACAATTTATAAAAATGACTTAATACACTGAGGATTGCGCAGCTTGAGAAAAAGCATAAAAATTGCATTTTTTATTAAGACATGAAATAAAGCTTTCTACCATTTTGTAGAGGGGGAAATCAAAGGGTGTAGATTATGTAACATTCTTAATAGCTAGATTTTAATTAATAGTAAAATGAAGATCATTTCAATGTACAAAAACTTTGCTTCAATAAATAGAATGAATACAGTGAAATAAATTTACAATTTTGCCTTTCTGTATATTGAATTAAACTCTCATATATGTAAAACTAAAGAATTGCAGGGGTTAAGTGATATGTTTAATTGATATGCCAATGGTAATATAAACAATGTTACTTCTATATTGCTTAAAATAAGAATAGATTAAAATTAAATATAAATAGAAATATTTTTTCTTATGTAACTTCGAAACAGATTAATATCCGGTGGATTAGAATATTTAAATAAAAATCACAAAATTAATACCAGTTTTGTTAGCCGAGCCTTCGGCTGGTCGGGGCTAACAAAATTGGTTTTCATTATATGATTATCATTTTTATATCCGTAGGAAGCAGTCTATAATACGATGCCATAAATAACTATCCTATTTCCATTAACAATCACTGTCATCCTGAAAAAATTAAACTTTAAGTTTTGTTTAAACCTAGTTTTCATTCATTGCAACAAATTTATCTGAATAGCAAATTAAACTTTCAGCGCAGTCAATGGATTTATTATTAATCTTACAACAAATTTTCATGTTCTTTATTAAAGTGAATCCTTAAGAGTGCTAAATCAATGATTTCCCAGGTCCCCCCTTTACCCATCCCCATCCCCTCAATAAATCCCCGACAAATAAATGACAGAGATATAGCAAGCTAAATTGACGAGAATTTTGCCCTGTCATAATATCCACGCATATTATACGTCCATTGGAAAGTCCAATGTCCTAAAGAGTTTAAAGGTAATTTTTTATAAATCATTTGAACACATATTGATGTTTTCACTCAAAATGCTTGTCAAACACTGAACACCCACCACTTTTAAAAAATAAAATGAAAAATGGGGATTACTTCCTATGCCTACTTCTTAAACCTGCAAGGCCTATGACTTCGGTACCCTTACCCTGTGGGGCTACCCAGTCCACAAAGATAAACTAACATAACCTGTCCTAATTAGGATACAGAGGAGACAAAATATAAATTGATATTAGGTTATTTTGCTTTTGTCTCTAACTTTTGCTAATTTACGGACTGTTTTTTTTTGCTATTTTGTAATTATTATGGTAAAAGTTTGTTTATGTTGAATATATAAATACAAATAGGTTTAACAGGTTGCTAAATTTTGTACCAATAACAGTTAGGGAGTTGAATCCATTTTTATAGAAGCAGAAATATAATCTATGATTATGGTTTGGACCCTCTAAAACTGTAATCTACCTTTCCACTTTCCCCTCTCTTGGTGAAGATATCTTCAACGCCGATACGATTTTTGAAATGTAAGATTTTACTTTCCCTTCTCTTGGTGAAGATATCTTCAACGCCGATACGATTTTTGAAATGTAAGATTCCATTTTCCCCTCTCTTGGTGAAGATATCTTCAACGCCGATACGATTTTTGAAATTTAAGATTCCACTTTTACCTCTCTTGGTGAAGATATCTTCAACAAGAGAGACAAAAGTGGAATCTTATATTTCAAAAATCGTATCGGCGTTGAAGATATCTTCACCAAGAGAGGGGAAGTGGAAGTGTAGATTACAGTTTTAGAGGGTCCAAACCATAATCATAGATTATATTTCTGCTTCTATAAAAATGGATTCAACTCCCTAACTGAATAATTCAACAACTTTTAAACTTTTCTTTCTGAATATTCTTCATAACTTTATTTAAGAAAAAACAAATGTTTGATTAAATTATTAAGATTTAAAAATGCAAGGGGGGGGGGGGTAAAGGGGTGTTTAATCTCCAAAATATTTACCCCCCTCCCCAATTTTTAATGACCTTATTTTTTTTCAAAATTATGTAATAATTTTGCATTTCACACCCAGAATATGTGATCCCCCTCGTCCACTTTGTTAGACTGGGCCTTCGGACCCTTAAGGCTCTCAAAACTGTTTTTTTTTCTCATAATTTTATTTAATATTCGTGTAAAATTGTTGATGCAGAAAGCCAATTATAATACTATACGATAAACAACTATTCTCATACATTAGCCATTAAGTTTTAAGAACGGCTACATAGAAAGTTCTAAAATTATTTTTAAAGTAATCTTAAAGATTTTAGGGTAATTAGACTTAAAACTGACCAACGAGTAATAGAAATAGAGTAGTTTTGCCACTTTAAAAAAGTAAAATTATGTGAAAATTTAAAAATTGGGTTATTAGCAAAGAATTATATTTGCAATGCATCGCACAAGATGAAAGGAAACTACAATGTATCTATCTGCACAACTGATGATAATTCAGGACAGTTTATGTTGTTGAAAATATTTTTTGACGCTGGTAGTGTACTACCTAAATTGTCCAAAATTACTTTGCTTTAAAAGTTTGTAACATAAATATAGCCTCAACCTTTTATATAAAGTAGTAAGATTTTATTGTTTGTAATGATGGATCTTGCTAACCGCTGAACATATTTGGTTCGTCTTATAGTGAAGCTACTTATAGGTCCAGGGAAATTCCCCCCCCCCCTTTTTTTTGTAGGATTTCCCCAACTACCGAAGAGAAATCGCCCCTAGAAATGAAATCCCTCACAAAAAATTTCCTTTCAAAATTTAAAATTGGTACAGCTCCCTTCCTCTCCCCTATCCTCACTTTAAATACTCCTAGAGGCCTCTAGGGGCGTATCCGCCAGTGTTATATAATTCTGTTCGTCCTAAATGATTCCCAATGTCTAAAATTACCTGCTTACCAGTGAATATCTCTATCTTTGCACATATCATAATATAAGAAGAAGTGCATAATACTATCTTTGACTCAAAGAGTAATACAAATATTTCATAGATAAGTGTTTATATAAATTTACCACTGAAAATTGCATCAAGCAGAAGCAAATTGTAAAAGTTTGATGCGGTCAGATGGACTGACGAACATACCAGGAATGGAGGGGACTTTGGGCTATTCATTACACCAGTCCCCAAAAATTTTGATTGGTTAGTTCTTCAAGTAGAGTGTCCACACGTTTCAACTACTAGTTATATTCTACAGAAAACTAATTTTGTGCAGCCTTATTGGGAATGTACATCAATTTATCGGCCATTGTCTTATCCCTTTAGATCCCTGCGAACATACTTTTGTCACAGGGTAATGGCGATGCTCGAATGAGTTGGCTATATAGCTTAACTTTTGTTGTGTTTGTTTGATAGAACGTCAAATTTGATTAATTCGTCACATTACAGGACACCTTCAGTAATATAGGGTTGGGAAAATGTACGATAAATTAATATTTCCCCCAGTTCTTATTAATTAAATTATAAATTTGGAACCTAGTAAAAATGGATAGTGTAACAAAAAATCTGAAAAATCTGAGCTATTTTATCCTCTAAACCAAAGGAATTAAGCACAGCCAGGCGTACGATTCATTTGGAGGGTGGTGGGAATAAATGTATAAGTATAGATATTATCCAGATAACTACATGGATCCAATGTTAGGGACCTTTTTTGTCTGCTAGCCAATTGCTTTATGCAATTTTGAAGCGACTTGGCTGTGTTAATATTTCTTAAGCTATTGGCTGACATTCATAGAAGCAATTGAAAGCCAACACAAGGTCCACAGGGTGGGGACATGCATTTATTTAACCACTTTCCCCACAACAATAGAATAATCCACTATAATTACTTATCATATTGTAGTCAAAATAGGGAGAGGACAATAGAAGTTAAATCAACATTTTTTATATTCTTATTATGTTCTTAAGTGAATAACATTTTATTTTATGGGCTTGTAAATAATTAGTAAAAGGTGGATGTAGATTAAATAATCTTTTATTGTACTCTTTAGCCATGGATCATCCTTCATTGGATATAGTTACTAATGAATAAATTATTACCCAATATATATCTGGTTCAAAACAAGATAACATATTCTTTAACACACTTATTTTAAGGTACACACTGGGATAAGAAATGGATGACAAATTTTAAAACATTCCCTATGATATTTACAAAATTACCCCTTCTGTACCCAAGATTTATCCCAACTAGTGTAAGCAATCTTTGGACACCATTATAATTTTACAGTCCCTATTCGATAGTAGATAAAATAATGCAATATCTCCCGGTCACACGCCGTCATGCGTCTGGTTGGAAGGGTGACACAAATTTCAGATCACAGGTATCGCGATTTGAAAGAAAAGTATCATTATATTATAACAATTTAAATAATCTTGCTAGCATCGCTTTTAACAAAGTAACTCAAATAGCGAAAACTGAGATCTGAAATTTGCGCATAACCGCTACGACCGCTATTCCCTATTCATTCATTCACCCTCCTCCACCTGGGTAATAATTTTTTTTTGTGGTTGCGAGCAAGGGAGGAGAGGAAGTTAATCAGTGCTTGATACCGGTACCCAAAGTTTAATAATCACACTTTGGGTACTTTTACTGAATCTTTTCCGTTCATTTCAATCAATTAGTCTCAAAACTTTTCAACCAATAATTTTAATCAAAGGGGGGTAATATTGTTATCATCATTGGGGATGTATATCAATTTATTGCCCATTTTCTTGTCCCTTAAGATCTCTAGGTTACAAAGCTACTATGTATTTATGATTGTCGTTCTCATTTTCTAAAGCACTTAAAAGTAAAAATTTATATTTAATCAATTTTATTATAGAATTGAAAAAAGACTTTCAAATCCATTATAAAAGCAAATCCCAAATATAACGTGAATATCTCTTTTCTTATTTTCTTTTTAACTATTTCTACTTGGAATTTATGATACAATCTGTCATCCTTTATTGCCAGAAATTCAACCAATTCCACTTTTTTTCTATCAGGAATTGCGGAATAAGAAAAATGGGGAATAGTCCCTTTCGTGGCAACGCCCCTTAAGGTGCGATTCGACGTATTTTTAAATTGGCCTTTGGTATGTTATTTTAGGTTAGGTTATATCGGGTTAGGTGATTGCCTCACAGGGTTTAGCAATTGGTACCGCAAGGTTAGAGCCCCCCGCAGGGGCTAGAAATAGGAGAAAAGTTACTGTGAAAAAACGAAGAAACGCCCCTTAAGAAGCGTTGCCACGAAAGGGACTATACCGGAAAAATGTTTCCAGTATGGCCTCCAAACCGAATAACTTCTGCTGGATTATAACCAGTTTTAGGCCATACTGATTAATGATGGATCTCATTTTCTTATAAACAATTTTCCACGAATAATCAAATAATATAATGAAATTAATTCAATTTTGATTGTCTGGTCCATCGGCCTCTCATGGCAAACAAAACTGGAACTAGTGTAATAATCTTCTTTATACTATCAGCGGAATATAATAATATGTCTATAATACGATGTAATAAGTAACTATTCATTTCCCACACAAAAACCTTTTATGTATATTGACAAAAGTAGCTACTCTAAAATTAGAGATGTTTGTCCGTATGCCGATTTTATTTTTTTAAAAATTGTCTTTAACTGTTATTACAAGTAAGCCAAGCTAACGAAACTATCTTATGTTGATATTTATAAAAAAAAAATCGGTTTTTTGTAGCTTATATTATTCTGTTTTATATGTTTTGTTGATTTAAGTCAAATTACTTGGAATAGGTGTTCTGCAGAATGTTCTATATAATGATAATAATATGCCTATTCGTTTACTTGTGCTTTTTATCTCTCTTTGAAAGCTCTTATGAAATTTAATCCCTCTCAACGATTCTATTCTATTTCAATTCATAACTGGTGCTCTGTAAATGCTGCTAATAAAATTGTTCAACCCTATTCTTGATCAACTGAAAATTGATTACCCATTTCTTGCCTAATTTCCGAAGTTGTACAACAGATAACACAACTATTGCAAAATCTATTTTCAGCTACTCCGGTCAAAAGAAAAATAAATATAATGTAAAAACGATTTATACATTATACATTCCAAATTTCAATGTTTCAAATTTATATTTCTTATGGAAGTTTGAAGGTTTTTTAGCTAGTAGTAAATATTGAGATAGGATAAGCATGCTACGTACACAATCGGAAACTAGAATTCAGCTGACCCTATTTTTGTCTTTTGCTTCCCAAAATAATTTTTTTAAGACTAGCGGCTACGCTCCTAAAAAAACTCTAGGGGCACTTAAGATGGGAGGGTTAACAGTCGAATCGAATCGATTTTTAAAAAGAAAAATTAACAAAAATATTTTTTTGGGTTATAATTTTTGTTTATGTGGAGGGGGGAGAAAACCACCTCAAAATATTTAAAACATTTCATAGACCTAAATGTAGCTTCATTATAAAGGAGAACCATATCAGTTCAGAGGTTAGCGAGATCCTTCGCTATATACAAAAAAAGCTCACCACTCTATATAATAAAATATTAGCAGTTTTATGAGATACACAATTACTAAGTTGAGGACTAAGAGTATATTTTTATGTAATTTAAGACTGTCAAATTTACATATTAAAAATTATAACACAACTTTCATTGAAACAAAGGGGGGATTTAAATTACTTCTGAACTGCTGCGCCCCTAATTGTATTTAAGGAGGATTGGAGGTGGGGAGAAAATGCTAACACAACAAAATATATTGAGAATAAAACCAGTTTTGTTATCACATAACAAAACATTTAATTTAAAGGTTTTTGTATCATTATTATTAGAAAATTGTCTGTAATACGATGATTTATCCTTATGACTGAGAACCTGTTTTAATCCAGCGGATATTAATGAGTTTCGAAGCCACACTTTTCTTCTGATGTTTCGGCTCCGTATATGGCAACAATCATTATAATTAAATTTGCATAAATGAAAATTTAAATAATTTTAGAAAACAACTAAAGAAGTTAACAAGGAAAATAATATTAGTAGGTATGGTAGCTTAGATGATATAAAGAAGCTTTTTTTATATAAAGTTACATCATACTGGCCTACCATTGGTCAATTATAATGCATACTGTCCTGCTATTTGTAAATTATTCTGTGTATTAGCCTATATTTGGTAATTTATATTTTATGACATCATTTTTAAGCACTTAAACAGCTTCTGAGTTTAAAAAAAAAATATTTAAGACCTATAGGCACAGACGTAATTCTAGTCACTTTTTTTCAAACTGCATGTAGCCGTTTTATTTTTACAGGCGGCTGAATTATGAAAAGACTGCCTCTATTGCTATTACTAGGTTTCAAAAGCCGCAGCAGCTAATGGCAGACAATAGCAGCCGCTTAAAACTAAATCATAGCCATAAACAGTCGCTTCCAAGTTTGTGGTATGTGATATAAGATAAACAAAATGACAACGTGATTGTGTGTTTAAACCTTTCTTCATACGGTTGCTTGAACTAATAATTTTGATACCTCGCTTAAACCAAATTGAGGAGGTCAACAACTTGATAAAGGTGTACAAAAGATGTGGATTTTTAGTGTCAGGGGGATGGATGCACCCGGCTAGGTGTCAACCAACTCACTCAAAAGTCAAACAAATTTTACCCTAAATTGGTAAATTGACGCGTGAAGCGCGCAAATTGTTCTTTTAACATCCCCCTTAAATTTAAGAAGTGTTTGACTTTTATTTACCAGGACATGCCCCTTAGCTGTATTAGAGGGTATAGGGATATGGACAGTACACCCCCATTTATTTCTCAAAGGGTTGGATACAAACCTCTTCTGCATACCTTTGTTTTCATACATGAAAAAAATGCATTTAAACAACAGTATACAAATGAGATAAAAAGGCTACGATAGTAAAATAACAGGCAGAATTGTTGACAATGAACGAAGTTGTTTTTCCTTTAAGTATGTTTTGTATGTTCAGTTCACCACACTGTAAAAAAATCTTTTCCAGGCTAGAATATTTTCATTTTATATTGACCTTTAAATAAGTAATGATATTATGACGGTTCCCCCCAAAGTGTTTTGTGTTTTACTTTAATCAAGTTGGGTTAGGCTATGTTGGGTATTTGGTAGCCCTGTAGAGTTAGAGACTCTTCAGGGTTTAGGCATTATAAAAAACTCTTTCAACCCCGTCCACTTCAAATTTTCAATTTAGTTCTAAAATAAGGAGGAGGGGTTTCTCTGCTCACAAGGCACTCAGAGGTAAAGCAACAATGAATTAGAATGATGTTTAATTTAACAGTTTGGTCCATAGATAGATCTAGTTATTCAATGAGGATCTACTGCTGTTTACGGTAAAATATTGCTGGTAAGCAATAATTCCAAAAATCTATGATTTTTAAAGGCTGCTAGCTGCCAAACGGCTGAACGTACAGATCATGCCCACACTGTTTTAAGCGGCATAAGAAGGCCTACAAATAATCTAAAATGGCCATAAATCAATAATGCTTAATTATCTCGCAGTGCAGAGAAATGCGGGACCTATTTCACGCGTTTTTTCTTCAGTGAAGTTTTCACTGTGCACAATTGGATCTTGGCTATTCCAGATTATTTTTAGGCCTTCTTATGGTGTGGGGGTATGATCTGTACGTTCAGCCGTTTGGCAGCTAGCAGCCTTTAAAATTCATAGATTTTTGGAAATATTGCTTACCAGCAATATTTTACCGTCAACTGCAGTAGATCCTTCAATGAATATAATAATAACAATTTTACGCAAATTTTATATGCAAAGGACTACCAAAGAATGAATTATTACCCATTATCATATTACGGTTAAATGCTTTGCTAAAATCAAACTGACTGTAAATCCTTACACAAATTAACAAAATCCATGTGCCTGTCTGTTTTGAAAAATCTCGCAAACCACTGTAGCTAAATTTTTGAAATATTTTTTTTCTTTTTAAATTTTTCTGTTTAAAACAGAAAATGAGGGAGGGGGGTGCAACGTCCCTAATTTTAAAGAATTAAGGGATTTTTTAAAAAAAGTTCGAGCTTTTAAAAAGATCTCAAATTTAATTATTTTTTCATAATTACTTTAAGAGTGTATTTATGTTAGTTGTATGTATCTTTCTAAACTTCCTGGTGCAAAAAAAAAACTGAGAGGAAATGGTCAAAACATAAACTATTAAGTTTCACAATGTTTTTACAAAATAAGTCATAGTTTAAGATAAACATTTCTAATTTTAAGAATACATTTAAATTTCCTAGTAATACAAACATTAAAATTAACCCTTTAAATAATATTGGTTGAAAAGTTTGGACACTGTTATTTTGTACAATTCTGATCTAACCATCTCTTTCTCTCTCTCTCTCTCTCTCTCTCTCTCTCGCTCTCTCTCGCTCTCTCTTTTTCTTTCTTTCTTTCTTTATCTTTCAGTCTCTCTCTTTCTTTCCCTACTTCTCTCTTTCTTTCTCTCTCCCTCTCTCTTTTTCTTTCTTTCTTTCTTTATCTTTCAGTCTCTCTCTATCTCTCCCTACTTCTCTCTTTCTCTCTCTCTCTCTCTCTCTCTCTCTCTCTCTCTCTCTCTCTCTCTCTCTCTCTCTCTCTCTTTCTCTCTCTCTCTCCCTATTTCTCTCTCTCTCTCTCTCTTCTCTCTCTCTCTCTCTCTCTCTCTCTCTCTTTCTCTCTCTCTTTCTCTCTCTCTCTCTCTCTCTCTCTCTCTCTCTCTCTCTCTCTCTCTCTCTCTCTCTCTCTCTCTCTCTCTCTCTCTCTCTCTCTCTCTCTCTCTCTCTCTCTCTCTCTCTCTCTCTCTCTCTCTCTCTCTCTCTCTCTCTCTCTCTCTCTCTCTCTCTCTCTCTCTCTCTCTCTCTCTCTCTCTCTCTCTCTCTCTCTCTCTCTTTCTCTGGAGTTATTGAAGTGAGAAGAAGTATTTTGGTACAACCTAAGGACAAACCTAAAGAATTTCAAACAGCATTCTTTAACTAAAATTACAAGAGTTGAATTCAAAAGTCGAGTTATTCTAAACAAAAATTATATTATTCATTACAGCAAAGCTGAATTTAGATTAAAAAGACAAAACATAAGATTTAGCCCGAATAAAAATCTGTAATATTTCTGATTTCTTAGTCACAAAAGTAAAATAATAAAAAAAATAGGGATAACAACATCTAAAAAAGCGCAACGCAAGAAAATGACAGTCGAATAGCAATATATTTTTTATCTTTAAAATTGCTGGGGAAACAGGATCCATAAAAAAACTTTATGCCTGGTGATTAATCGTCCCAGGAATTTTTATTCTTAAAATCAAGATGACGTAATAAACAAATTTAAATTTTACGACATAATAACAAAGAAACTAACTGTTCAAAATGTAATTGTTGTAGACATGCCTTACTTATTAACTTATTTTTAAAATCATTAAGCAGATTGAAATCGATCAGGATTAAGTTAACACGTTGATTTATACGTATTGGACAAATCAACCCTAGACATTAAATAAGGACGACAACATCCATAAAAACGAAGCTCTTAAACGGTACAAACGAACATTAACTCTTGTAGAATGTCAGAAATGGATAAGCAGAATATAAAGTCTAAACAAAATTGAAGTTAATTTGTTTTTAAACTGATTAAATACAGGATACTGATTAAGGAATAACTTACATTTCTAAAAATTGATGAAATAACGAAGGTAAAAATAGACATGTTTAGATAGGACGTACATACATTCTAATAATAATTATAGAGCTGATACGCTTTCTATATCGTTCCTAACTACCATAGCAATCACAATGTTAAAAATCAATAGGCCAATTCTAACATGCCTAAATTAACGATAAGAGTTATCCGTTACGGACGGAGGAATGGACTGACCCTAATTATAGATAAGCTTCGCTTTTAAAAATTGTTTTAATTCAAAGTTGTAGATAATGAATTTTATCTTTTTTGAATGTCAATTTAGAATTGAAGTATCCATGAAAACTATTTCTATATGCTTGGATTACTAAATAAAATGTAGTAATTGACTCTAGCCTGTGCTAAGGAAATAAGTATATTTGTAACAGTCATGAATCTAAAGGGATAAGACAAAGCCACTATAATATATATATTTGTGTGTGTCTGTGTACTAGTCTGTGCGGGTATTTTAGAGCATATAGGAAAAGGGCTGGAATATGATAAAACCCGTAAAGCATAAATAGTCCGTTTAATTATTCTGACGAATCTTTGGCGTGACCCCAACGTACAGATATATTATAGTTTTATAGTAGATGTGTTAATAATGATAATTAGAATTATAAAATCCGAATAAAAAATGAAATTTTAAAACTATTTTCCCATCCTTATCCCCCTGATATTATCGCTTTAATTGATAATTAATGATTTCACGAATGAAAGTCAAAAATTCCATTAAAAAGATAAAACAAGTAAAACATGGTCAGTTATGTCAGCAACAAGCGCAGCAATATATTTTAAAATGACAGTATAATATCGTATTATAGACAGCTTTCTTTGGATATTAAAATTAAACCATTTTTTTTGCCAAACAAAGGACATTCAAGCTTTTTATTTTGAGTGGCTTAAAACGGGGGATTTCAAAGGTTTGATGGCGGGTAATATAATATATTTTGAAAAATTTATTATAATCCAACCCCTCCTCCTCCCCCCTTAACCTTACGAACAGATTTGAATGATACCTAGAACTAATTTCTATTTAAATTTCAAAAAATATTTGTAAATGTTGTAAAAATATATATGGCAAAGAAAATAGATTTTGAACAAACTCGTTTTTAAACACAAAATGTAAAAAAGTTAAAATAAATGTCTGAAATTAACCTCTAGTTGTAAACTTTACAATGCATTCTGAAATGTTTTTTTTTAAAGCGAAGATTTCTATAATTAGGATAGGTCCTTCCTTCCGTTTGAACCTGTTGGTTTTAATATATTTTTGCAACAATTTTTTAAGTGATATTAACCTATAAATATGATTTTTGGAAGATTGTTTACTATTACAATATGGTATAATGTTATAAGTAAAACATCTCTATAATCAAGTCCTAAAATGAAAGTACATTAATAAATAGTTATTTACTCAGTATTGTAACAAATCTACTTACAGTTTTGTTTCGAATTTTATTTTCATGTCCTGCGTACTCAGTTCTGTTAATGTTCGTTTGTCCTACGTTTGCTTTGATTTTATGTTTGATGACATCCTTGTTTTTATTCGCACTACTTTTTTAGGCGAGGGAAAAGTATTATAGAAAGAAAAGAATAAATTCAAATCAGGAAGGAAGGGGAAAATGGGCTGTTATTAACTCCCCAAAGTATTTAAATAATGTTTTCATATTTGTTAACTTAACAACTTTGGGGAATTTTGAATTTTGATTGGTTGGTTCATTTGTTGAGTGTCCAAACGTCCACTAATTGTAATCTACAGAAGGGGTAAATTTGTGTATCATGTTTTGGGATGTACATCAATTTAAAGGCCATTGTCTTATCCCATTTATCTTAGAATTCAAATCCCTTTAAAATAACATTAGTACGTTGATGTTAATCTTTCGAGATCTTAAGAGATAAGACAAAGAAAGACAAATTAATGTACACTCAAAATGTTTACGCCTTTTTGTTGATTAATATTGGATAGAATTTTTTTTCACTGATAATTTGTACAACCCAATTAATATTTGATAGAATAGTTTTATCATTGAAGTAAAACAATAGAGGGGAAAAGAGGTTAAATAATTCAATGTCCCCACCCCGTGGATAAGGTGCAGACTTTCAACTGGTCCTTTGAATATCAGCCAATAGCGTTGGGTACATTAAAACAGACAAGTCGCTATAAAAAAAAGTAGAAAGCAATTTGCTAGTTGAATAAAAAGGTCTCCAACACTGGACCCAGGAAGTTGTCTGGGTTATACATTTATCCTATTATATAAAGTAGTAAGCTTTTTTGTCTGTATCGAAGGATCCCGCAAGTCGCTGAACCAAAATGGTTCTCCTTTACAGCAAAGATTCCTATAAGTCCTGATACGGTTTTAGGCTTTTTTCTGTCCTTCAATATCCCTTATAAAATATTATAAAGCATATGAAAAAAACGATTTTTATGAAACTATTTCTTATTTATTGAATAATTAACATATTTTCATTTATACTAATTTTGATCTTGGATTTAAAAAAAAATGTTGAAAGCTTGTCCTTGCTGAGATACGTATGACTATAATTGTCCTTTTACAGGGTAAAAGTCAATGTTCCAACAATGAGTTTGAGAAATGAAAAGTAAAATATCCCAGGAAGGAAGTGGACATTGGGTTTTTATTCCACTAGTACCCAAAGTTTTTATTCCTATAGTACTCAATTTTTTTTATTTTCTTATTCGTTAGCTCAACAACTTTGTAGACATTTATTTGGGTTGGTTGGTTCATTAATTTGAGTGTTCGGGTATAGTCCCTTTCGTGGCAACGCCCCTTAAATGGCAAATTTTCGTATTTTTCACAGTAGATTTTCTCCTATTTCTAGCCCCTGCGGGGCCAATTGCCTAACTCTGTGGGGCAATCACCTAACCCAATACAATCTAACCTAACCTAAAATATCCAGCCAAAAGCCATTTTAAAAATACGACGAATCGCCCTTCAAGGGGCGTTGCCACGACAGGGACTATTCCCGAGTGTTCAATCGTTTTAACCACTAATTGTAATCTAGAGAAGTAGTGTATCAACACTAGGGAAGTGTATCTTATTAACGGCCATTGTCTTATCCCTTTATATCCCTGAAAAAATCTACAGAGCTTGAATTAGAAAGATAAAGTATTTAGATATTTGACCCTTAGACAACACATTTTGTTTGCAAGAATATGATATTTTCATTATTTCAATATTAGATTCATCGCCTCTACCCCATAAAGGCCCTAATAATTGGAAAAATATCATGTTTGTTAAAGAGCCATCCATTTGTAAAGTAAAATGTTTAGGTACATCATAGAACCAATATTAGACTTCCCAAGAAAATAAAACAACATCGGCCTATAGTTTGCTGAGCTCTTTTACAGCAGACAACAAAAATATTTAAAATTTTATACAAAAAATTATCTTAATTACCTAATTTGTGACCAAGGATTAAATCACTTTTGGGTTCGAAATTTCATAATTTAAAAATAATGATTTAAATTTATAAATGTAAATGTAAATACATAAAAAGATAGATATATCAGTTTTGTTTATAGAAAAACTTTCAATATATCAATCCAACCCATGGAGGAAGGGGATATTAGGCTGTTTAGTAAAATAGTCCCCGAACTTTTATAATAACGTTTTATTATTCGTTGGAATAACAATTTTGGGGAATTTTATTTAATTTTGATTGGTTGGTTCAAATTTAGTTAAGTGTCCGACCGTTTCAACCAATAATTGTAATCTACAAAAGGGGAAATTTTGTGAATCATCATTGAGGATGTACTCAAATTTATCATCCATTGTCTTATCCCTTTATATCCCTGAATCTAACCTCATTCACACAATTCATAGCATTCCTAAAGACATCGAAAATTCTTTGCCACATCTATGTATTATGCACTTTGGTAGCGGATCTGCTCGTGCATAGTATCAAAGACAGGCTTCCGCAGATATTAAAATGAAAAATTATCAGATTGTTGTATTAATCTTATGATTTTAATTTTTATATTCGTAGACAATTGTCTGTATAACGATGATTACATTATTTTTCAGTATGTATGAGAACCAGTTCTAATCCAGCTGTTATTATTTGGTTTCGAAGCCAAAGCTTCATAATTCTTTATCTGCTAATTCTTTAGATTATCATTGCTACGCTTCTTATGCATTTCAGTGGACACAACTTTTGGAAAGTGCGATTCCTGTGACGTCATATAAAAAGGTAAGGGGGGAAGAAAATCTCTTCCCTTTTCTCCCATCTATTTTAAAGAGATTTTCTTCCCCCCTTCCCTTTTTCTTTCCCAAACGTATATGACGTAACTGGAATCGCACTTTTCAAAGTGATACAAAATCGGGACAGATTGGGTTGTGTCATTTCAGTGCTGTCAATTTTAATTCTAAACAGCTGAAGGAACCTGAAATGATGTTCTAATTCAGATTTCAATGTCAGACTTTAAAAACAAAACTGTGTATATGCACAGGGTTTTTAAGGGATAAGAAAATGGTCTATAAATTAATTAATTATACATCTCTAATAAGAATACAAAAAATTGTCCATTCTGTAGATTACAATAAGTTGTTGATAAGTTTGGATACTTACTTAACTTAATAAACCAACAACCAATCAAAATTCAATAAAAATCCCCAAAGTTGTTAAGCCAATGAGTAAAAAACGTAACCAAAAACTTTGGGGACTGGCGTATAACAGCTCAATATACCTTCCCTCCCTGGTATTCACGTCTATCTCTCACATTTAAATGTTAATAAATTACAGTAAAATATGTGCACGGCTAAATACATAGCATCATATTGATGCATATTTTGTCTGATAAATGCGCGAAGCGCATTGAAATTATTCCTTCTAAAATTAAGATGTGGGAGTGATTCAAAAAAGGAAATGCAATGTTTATAAACTAGTCTTCTGAGTAGGGATGTAAGGGTGATGACATATACCTTTATGTTATTTAAAAAGAATACTGACTTTAAAATTAAGTCTGAAAACAGATTTTAAGATTTTGCAACAATTCAATATGATGTGAGACAGTTTTGGTGATAATAAGCAAATTAAATGTAAGGAATAAATGTAAAAGTATAGATGTATAGCCTAGACAACTATCTAGATCCAGTGTATGGGACCTTTTTCGTCTGCTAGCAAATTGTTTTCTGCTCTTTTGTAGCGACTTGGTTGCGTAATATATTCGACGCAATTATCTGGGTAGGGACATATAGTTATTTAACACCTCCCCCCTCTATATATTGTTTTACTCTAATATGCAAACGGCTGAACCAATCGGGCTCTCCTTAACAGTGTAGCTTCTCATGTTAAGTAGGTCCCGGGAAGGTTTTTTAAAACTATTTTGGGGGAGGGTACCACCACCCTCCCAGGAAAATCGCCCCTAGAAAAAAATATCCCCCCCCCCAAAAAAAAATCTCCCCCCCAAATCTTTCAAAATCTGAAATAAGAAATTGGGTTATCAAATTCAACTCTCCCCCCCAAAAAAAATCCCCCCCCCCAAATCTTTCAAAATCTGAAATAAGAAATTGGGTTATCAAATTCAACTCTCCCCTCCTCAAGTGCCACTAGAGGACTCTAGGGGCGTAGCCGCTAGTATATACATATAGTGACAGAAAAAATGTTGTATAGATACACTTTGCTTTTTACAAATTATGATTAATATTATATAAGAAATCTAAATGATAATAATTGTTTACTTATTATTAACATAATGACAAAATAATCCATAATATGAAGTAAAGTAATGTATTCATCCGATAGATTAAAGGTGCCCTTGTAAAATTACAAAAAATTAATGTAAAATATAGCAAACTAAAAGCTATGGTTAGTAGATTCGTATCATGGCTAGAATAAAAGCGCATTTCGTTGTCGTATTTTCACAGTATATTTTGATAAGTTATTTTAGGTTAGGTAAATGTTAAGGATTTCCCCGCAGGGTTAGAGCCACCCGCAGGGACCCTAAATAGGAAAAAAGGCTACTGTGAAAAAACGGCGAAACCCACTACTTTCTTTCCATAATCCGTAAATTCTAATAACAAAAAACATGAAAACAAGAACAACTCAAATAACTACAATCTGTAATCCAAAAAATGGAATTATAAGTAAAACAAATATACCGTATAGAAAAAAGTAAAATAGTAAAACTAGGTATAATAATCCTAAGGTAAAAATTGAAACTTTGTGTGTGCTGTCATCCAGTGTTGCGGAGCCGGAGCTGGAGCCGGGAGCCGTGGAGTCGCCATATTTTGCTGGAGCCGGAGCAGAAGCCGTAATTTTCGTTAGAAAACGGCTCCAGCTCCGGACTAGATAAATAAAGAGATTGTTTATAAATTATAACTTGGTAACCTGATCAAAAGTAAAAAATGACGGGTGAAAAAAAAATATGTCGAGTTTTTATTGATTTTAGGTCTGAGCCGAAGCCAAAACTGGAGCCGGATCCGGAACCGGAGCCGAACCAAAACCAAAGGCTCCGCAACGCTGCTGTCATCTATGATTGAAGAAACACTAAAATATGAAAATATCTTTCTTCTGATTTTCTGTTTAATTGTCATGAAAAACATTATCTCTATATCTTATTCAGAATCATAAGGGACATGGCAATGCACGGCAAATTGACGTATATTTTCATTGAACAATAAATTAATATGAAAGATGGAGTTCCAAAAGTCCTAGTGTTTATAAAACGTTGGTTCCAGTGTTATTTTCATTTCAATATCCCCTCACTCCCAGATCTTGATAGATTATTTGGGTATAGTTCCTTTTGTGACAACACCTCACACACGTTTTATCGTATTTTCACTATGGCTTTTGATATGTTATTAGAGGTTAGGTTAGGTTATATTAGGTTAGGTGATTGCCCCGCAGGGTTAGGCAATAGGTCCTGCAGGGTTAGAGCCCTCCGCAGGTGGCAGAGTGCCATGAAAGGGACTATACCCAATTTTTTTATACTATACATTAATTAATATTAAATTTTATATTTTATTATATATTAGAGTTTTCTGTAATCAATTTAACCAAATATTTTAAAACATTTGGTATAAAAATAAATTATCTTGAAATTAATCTCAAATATGTTTTATTTTCAGATAATTTGTAAAATGAATTCATAAAAATGTGCACAAGGTTTTATCAGGGGTTGATGTAGGCCTATCCAATAATAATTATAAATGATGCGAAGACATCCCCCTTTCCGCACGCCCATTAATGTAATTTTGATGCTGTCTAAAATGGTGCAAAAAATGGGGACAAATTTCAAATTGTTTTGGCGTGTGACGTCATACCCCCATCTCTTTTCTAGGGGCTTTCTTTCCTCCTTCCCTTTTCTTTCCCCTCACTTGTGACGTAAATAAACAGCCCCGTCAAATCAATTTGAAATTTGTCCCCATTTTTTGCACCATTTTAGACAGCATCTGTAATTTTCAGAGCTAAAATTCTAGTGATGTGATAACTATATGGTTTCTAAGTGATTAAGAGGAATAAATTCAGTGACAAAAAAATATTCAAGTGATACACACACATTCATAATGTGAACTTAAAAGTGATCTATTCCTAATATTTGGTGATTTAGTGAGACAGTTTATAAAACTGAAAACTACATGTATATTGTTTCTATTTTCAAAATACGATATTGATTTTAAAAGTATATCAATGGCACAGGGTGTTTTTCAAGGGGGTCTAAGAGGGTCTAAACGGCGAAGACTGGTCACCATAATTTCTAAATAAAGGTGGTTTCACTCAAACCTATTTCTTGAGTACCTGGTCCCTTATTCAAAATTTAAAAACACCTTTTTTCTTACCCCTAATCTACAATAAATTACGGCGCGGTGGAAAATTATTTTCTTGTATTCATTCGAAACCGGTGGATAGGAACCGGTTCTCATCCATACGAAAAAACTATGTCTAGCATCGTATTATATCCAGCTTTCTACGAATATAAAAATGTACAATCATAAGATTAAACCCAGTTTTTTTTAGCCCCGAGGTACATTCTATATCCGCGGAAAGATGTTTATAATACGATGCAAGAAATAACTATTAGTACTGTTAAAAAAACTGTCATGCATCACAGGTAGAGAGGGGGTATTGGACTGTTTATTACACAAGTCCCCAAAGTTTTATAATAACTTTTTCTTTTTTGTAGGCTCACCAATTATGGGGACTTTTATTGATAATAATAGAATGTTTGGTTCATTAAGTTGAGTCTTCAAACATTTCTACCACTGATTGTAATCTACAGCAGGAATTATTTGTGTATCATCATTAAGGATGTAAATCAATTTATCGGTCATTGTCTTATCCCTTTAGATCCCTGCGTTCATCCTCTATGACTATGAGGGTTTAGGTGACAAACTGGAGAAATTTTTCAATAGTTTGTGGAGTGACAAAATATTGGGTTTTGGTTTTCATCCACGGATGTTAAGGGATAAGATAATGGATTATAAACCAATCCCGTAAAAGATTTAAAAGTTAGTTTGAACCAATCAATCATGATTAAATAAAGTTTTGCAAACAAACAAGATTGTATTGGTAGAAACTTGGATAATAATAATTAATTTACAGTCCAATTTTCCTTTCCCTTCCTGATTTTCATTACTTTACAGATGTGCTGAATTTTAATTTCCAAATGTGTACGCAGTTTCCGCGGTGTTTCCTCATCCTATCGCAATGTTTACTACTAGCTAAAAAAGCTTAAAATTTCCAAAAAAAGAATAAAATTTTTGAAAGTTTGAAGCTTTTTTAGCTAGTTGTAAATATTGATATAAGACGCGGAGGCTAGGTACACTTTCGGAATTTAAAATTTAGTATATCTACTTTACAATATGTAGTGTACATATAGTACAACCAATTATAGATAGTTTCAGTGTATGTATAGAAAGGCATTAACCCTGGAAGATAGAACCCTTAGCAGAACCTTTGGAGAGGAGGAGGGGGGGGGGGTGGTGGGGCATAGTACCTACTTAATATCTCGACTTATCTTTACTTAAAAGCTTTAATGGTTAAAGAACAGCGGCTTTGGCTGCTGGCGGTTAGCAGTAAGTCAGCTCTCCACTAATTTGCATTTTCTATGCTCATTTAAAAATACTGAACGATTTTTTTGTTGGAAAAATTTATCAGTTTTTGACAACACTTTCCGATATAACTACTTCTACTATATGAAGGATTGTACTTTACAACTAGCGTAGATTCTATATAACTTCATTTTCAAATACATAAAATTATCTGTTATTTGCAGAAAAAAACAACGATTATAATTGTTTGAATAATAAGTTTTTGGATTATGGAATAAAACATCTGGGGGATTTTTTTATTGATCTTGATAAGGAAGTTTATTAGAGCAGTGTCTTATCTTTTGATTTTAATCCATAAAAGAGGCTAATTGTTAATAACAATTTCAAAGACGATACAAATTTAATTATAAGACTGTACATACATGACGAAGTTGAAGAAAAAAATATTAATTTCAAATAATAATCTCCAATCAAATAAATGGTTTAAAATTTGATAGATTTTTATTATAAAATTACATAATCATTATTTTTAATTCATCTATTACATAAAACATTTAAGAAATTCTATAATTATCATTTAAAAAGAATTAAAATTCTATCAAATTACAAAACATAATTTTACAATTTTATTTTTAGAGAGAGTTGGGGATAATATATAGGACAAGAATGACAACATCTATAAAAACGAAGCTTATACAGCTGGAAAATTAACAAAAAAAGAGTGTGTTTGCCCAATTGTATAATTACAGGATGCTTTATACCTCTAATTGAATTTTGGGATTTGATTATAAAAAATATTTTTGTTTGTAGCATTGTTTCTAATCGTTTAAGATATCACAATTTCAATTTGAAGTTACCTTGTTGTTTAATCTGAATGGATTTAGAATAAGTGGATACATTGACAGGGGAAAATTTGTTTTCAATTAAGGTTGCCAATATTGACCTCATTAATTGGTCAGTTCTATTATCCAGTAAGATTGGAGGGGATAGAGTAAAAGTGGTGGATGGAGGGTATCGTTTTTTTAGCCAGCTGCAAGTACATTATTAGAGTACTTGTAAAGCTTGTGCAACATCCAAGTAATAATATATCGATGTCACAGGACTTTCAAGCAATATTGAATTTTAAATTGATGCAAGGTTTTAAATTCAATAGTCTTAAATATACCAAGTCTTATAATAACGTTATTCGTTGGCTTCAAAATCTTGGGGAATTTTATTGAATTTTTAATTGGTTGGTTCATTTAGTTGAGTTTTCATGCGTTTCAACTAATAATTGTAAGCTAGAGAAGGTGTAATTTTGTGTATCATTATTGCAAATGTAGATCAATTTATCATTCATTGTCTTATCCCTGTAAATCCTTGACAATTCCTACATCTTTGGTACAAAAATTTCAACAATAGTTTAGGTGAAAAAAGTACAAATATTTTATTTGTTACTGGATAAAGATAAAGAGGACCATTTTATCGCGATATTTCGTAGATTTTTGAGCAAGTTTCAGTCAAATGTGCTTTTAGGTCTAATTGTTCTTGATTATGACAAAAAGCAATGTATAATTAAATGCATAATAATTACATATAATGCAGTTTGACCTAATAAGAGCATTTGACTACAACCCAACACCCAACTCTTTACAGAATTAAACGAAAAAAAATGCCCCCTTTTGTTGAGTATGATGTTATGAAAAGTTAATATTTGTTATGACATATACTCAGAAAAAAAGATCACATAGTTTTATAGGGATACACATTCTATAAAACAAAACAAAAAACATCCTATTATATAAAGTAGTAAGCGTTTTTTTTCTGTCCTGAAGGATCTCGCTAATCGCTGAACCGAAATTGTTCTCCTTTACAGTGAAGCTTCTTATAGGTCCTGGGAAGGTTTTAAACTATTTTTGAAGAGAGTTTCTTCATCCCCCTTCCCCCCCAAAATATTTTTAACTCTTTTGAAACTCAACTTTAAAATGGGATAAGGTCGACTTTTCACCCTCCTACCAGTGCCCCTAGAGGCTTTTAGGGGCATAGCCGCTAGTAATGAATATAGAATAAGTGGATATTGTGACAGGGGGATCATTTTTATCAATTTATATTCCTCATATGTTGGTCAATACGTTCCTCCATGGTCAGGTGCTGATATAGTTATATTAGCCAGCTAGGAGAAACATTTAATCAGGGTATGTGGGAATCAATCACAATATTCTATAATCAGTTTTGCAATTGCTTAAAAGCTAAGTGGTTATAGTTGTATATGGAGCAAGGCTTCGCCTCCAATTACGATTTTGTGAAAAAACTAATATAATGCTATAAGGGCTCTAAGATCGCTACCGAGCATAGACTACATAAACGTCCTAGGGTGGGGGTAAAGGGGTGTTTATCCCCTCAAACTTAGAAACCCTCTATATTAAAAAAAGTACATTAGATTACCCTCCTCTTACATTTGAAAATCCTCAATCAAAATGAAAAGCTTGGGCGTCCCTAGTAGACTAATAACTTTTCTATAAAATATTTCAGAATTACAAGCCAAAACTTTCAAAGGCATTTCATTGCATATTAAAGTCTGAACTTATAGAAAATGAAATATTCAATTTACATCCCTTTTACCCTCCGTATGAATACTATAAAGCTACATGTCTTTTCCGTAAATTTTATTACAGATTTTTTGTTGTTAAATCTTCCCCTGTCTTTGGTGTATATTTGTGCTTTTTGATGCATTTTTAAATATTCTATCTATACAATACTTTGACGTCTAGCCTAGCTGAAACATTTGCCAACATCCTTCTAAACCCCAGTCAAGCAACAAAAACCCTCAATCCCGGATTATTTTATGTTTAATAAAATAATCCTATTTTATGTTCACTAAAATAATCCTATTATATTTCTATTAAGGAAATTTCACACAGGTCCTGGGATGGTTTTAGGCTATTTTCTTATTAAGGTGTAAGTTTTGAAATGGTTTAACAATATATTTTATTTTCCTTTTCCCCTTCGAATAAAGAGCCCCTAGATGTAATAGTATTGTAATAAAGGATTTAAAATTGTATTGGGGAAAGATGTTGGTCAAAGTTTAGATGCTAAACTGGGATTGGGGGAATGTTTTAACTAGTCGATTTAAGGAATTATCTCAAAATATTTCAAAATACATTCAATACACATAATCTCATATTCAGCTTTTTAAAATCGAAGCTTCGACAAAAGTATCTTTTATCGCTCTAAAACAAATAAATGGACGTAGAGACTTTTTTGCAAAGATTTAAGAGTTGGCTATATGTCTAAATTATACCTTTTTGTTACAGGAACATTTGCTCAAGGTTTTAAAGCGATTATAAAATGCTTTAGTACTGATACAAGATGATTAACCTACATAAAAGTATGATAATGAAGAAATATACATAAAAATCCTTATAATAAAGTTCTCCTTTACAGTGTGGCTTTTTATAGGTCTGTGGAAGATTTTAACTATTTTGGGGGAGGGTTTTTTCCACCCTCCCAAGAAAAATCATCCCCCTTAATTATTTTTTTTTACCTTTTCTTTTAAAAAATAACGTAAGTGCATCTAGAGGCCTCTAGGGGCGTAGCTGCTAGTAAATACATAAAGTAACATTATTAATATTACATTATTATTAGCCGTTCTATATACACTTACAAGAAAAATAGGAGTTTCTTTAGAAAATATAACAGACAAAAAATAGCAAAACTGTAAGAAACAAGCATAAACTTTTACACAAAAGGGTAGAAAGCTGATAATATCAAGGATACTAGTGAATGCGCCCCTAGACTCTAGGACAGAAAATAGCCTAAATCCACACCCAGATTTATTCATAAAGTTAAATAGCCTTACACCAGTTCAGGGCCCATAAGTGGCTTCACTGTAAAGGAGAACCAGGTCGGTTCGGCGGTTAGCAAGATCCCTCGCTCGATAGGATAATAAAAACTTTAATAAATAGTGCTCATGGATAACTAGCTATCAACATTCCAATTTTAAAATCACATGACACACTATATTCAAAATACATTCTATTTTAGGGTGACAACTTATCAACATATCGTTATTCTAATGAATTCTATATTTATACTGATGAAGTTACTGCTCATAATTTTGACAAGGCACTTTTTCAGAAACAAGCCCTGTTATTTTGATATTGCTGTGCTACTTATGAGTATGATTATCCCTGTGTATATTATAAAAACATATCTAAGTGAGTAAAGAGAAGAAACATGATGTAATTAGCAGGGATCTAAAGGAATAATAACCGATAATTCCCCAATGAAGATACACAAAAATACCCCTGCTGTAGATTAAAATTAGTCGTTGAAACGTTTAAACACTCAACTTAATCAATCACCTAATAAGAATTCACTATGTAAAGCTTCAAAAGTTGTTAAGCCAACGAATAAGAAAACGTTAGCATATTTTATTATTTAAGAATAATTATTTATCTCAACGTATTATAGACAGCTTTTCTCGGATATCAAAATGAAAAAATATCATAAAATTAAATCAGTATTTTAGCCCTGAGTGGATGATGGCACGGGCTAGCAAAACTGGTATTATATTTACGATTCTTATTTTAATATTTGTGAAAAATTCTGTATTTTGATCATATACATGATTTTTCAGTATGGCAGAGAACCAGTTCTAATCCACTGGGTATTAATCGGTTTCGAAGCGATACTGGAAAAATATTCTTGAATGGCAAGATCTTATTGAACATACATACATCTAACTTAATATACAGAACATATTATCATAAAAAAGTTTTATTTTTATTTTTTTAATAACATTTATTCCTCCTACTGATAAAAGGATGATGTAATATGTAAGAAAAGCCTCTAGAATAAATATGTAAATATGATCCTTTACAGGAAACTCTTATATTAATTTATTTCTTGTTTTTTCTTCTAATTTTTTTGTAGCACAACTTCTCTATACTAATGGTATGTCTTACATCCTTCTGTCACAATGGTACTACAAAAAAATCATGTAGATCATAAATGTTATACCATTAGATTTAATTTATTAAGCTCTTTTTGTATGCTTCTAGTCTCATGCTAAATTTTTTTAATAAGTAAAGCTTCTTTCAGTATGGCTCTGTCATACTGAAAAATAATGTATAGCATCGAATTACAGAAATGTTTTACGAATATTAAAATAAATTTATACCAGTTTTGTTAGACGGGCCTTGGGCTCCTAGGAGTTAACAAAACATGTTTTAATCTTTTATTTTTTATTTCATTCTGTCTATAATTGATAAATAACTATTACTAAAATATTTCTGTAAGATTCTTAGTATAGGTATTTTATAATTGTTAAAAATGTATGTTTTTATGTCATTTTTAACAATACAATAAAATATAAGAAATGTAGTTTCCCTTTACAAATATTGACGGTAAAGTATAGTATGCTATACCATAGCTAATCCACTCAATAACTGACATTAATTCACAGATACAACATCACATTGTTATCTAATTAACATGTAGGCCTTCTGTACAGTAAACTATTCGAATGTGGACCACACTACGTCATACTAAAGACAATACAACTAAATACCTACTACTGCTACTTGGAATTTTTAGAAATGTCATAGCCCATAAACAGGTGCAACTAATTTCCATAATTTGGACTTCCGGACTAAGGTAGTGCAATCAAATGGTTGGTTGTTGTTATTTTGCCTAATATTCTGGGTATTTAGATATAGTAAGCGACACCTCCTAAGCTCATAATTATGGGATCTGTATTTAAAGGGGTGCTGAGGGGCTAAAAAATAGCTTAAAACCATCCTAAGATTTAAATCTGATAACAGGACTTGTGTGAAGCTTTTTTTTTATAAAATAGGGAACCAAATCGGTATAGTAGTTGTAAAGAAAAAATACTGACTACTTTTTATGATAGGATATAACAAGGCCAATTATGTTTATAAGTAGCATAAGCGCAGTAGTAAAAAATAACAAAGAAAGAGAAAATGGAGAGAGATAGTTTAGAAGTATTGTGACAATAGCTTGTGTTTTTCAGGGAATCTGAAGGTTCTGAGGTGGTTTTTGGCTATTATTTATGTCATTGATAAATCCACAAGTACAGCTGCTCTACTGATAAAGTGTGTAATATAATACTATCAATTAATTCTCTTATTCATATCATATTATTTCTGTTACTTTTTAGCACCAAAGCCAATATATATTTCCAGATGTCTGTCTATCATAGATTTTTGGAGGGAAATCTTATTTCTAAGCTGCTATTTAAGGTAGATGATTTTTTGTAAATATTTTACATACCAATGGACATACAGTATATAACAAACCTTATCCGATTGTCTGTAAATGGGAAGTATTTATTTTTAGTTATTCTGGGAAAAAAACTGGAATAGAAATTTCGATTAAATGAAATTCTTACTAAGCCTTATCTAATCTTGTTTTCAAATTTCTGTTAAATATTGCAATAAATTATCTGTGCTCAGCCCTATATGGATATTATCATCCTTGTTTATTTTATTATTTACATGAAAAGGGTAGAATAAAAATAAAATACATTGAAAGATTTAATTTTTCAAAGATCATAATGAATTTACATGTTAAAAATTGACACAAAGACCTAATTATGGAATAGCTACTCTTCCAATGATTATACCCAATTGTAACAGGAATTATAAAATCCATTTTTATCCAAACCAACACAAACGAACGTATTGATGGCCTAAATGTATAAATACTATACTTTTAGTACTTTAAATATAGAAAAGGTTCGCTTTAAAAAGACATACATTTTATGTAAAATTTAAATCATGCATGTAACGAGCTAGGAAGCTGGATCATTATGATTAAAATTTCTCCTATAATGACTACAAATAACTTTTACAACATAACAAATGCTATTCTTAAGTCAAAGTGATTTAAATTACATATAAATATATTTTATTTTTACAATATTTTACTATGAAAGGGGTTTTGAAAAGATTCCTTATCATTTGAATCCAGCAAATGACTCATATTACAACAGTTAATTTAGTAAAGTTACTTTTTATTTAAAAGACCCGTACGTTTATTTCTTTTTTTTTCGTACAGATTTATATTTTCATTATTGTCTTAGTTTGCAAGAAATTAGCTCAAAACACCATAGAAGAAGCCCATTGATTTTTTGTTTTTTTTTCGTCCTTTATGGGGAAAGGGATAGTTGTTACGCGTCCACTTATGAATATATACACCATAGATAGTAAATTAATATGAAAAAACTTTCTGCTTTTTATAAAACATTATTCTTTTTTAACATTATTAGGCTCAAAAAATTTTGTTTAAGACGTTAGGATTAGGAGTATAGTATTAGCATTGAAAATATATTTTTTGTAACTCGAAGAAAGTCTATTTATTTGAATAAATATTTAGCTGTTTGAGCAAAAAGTTTTGTGTTTGTGCGTGTGAGCGCGTTTTTGTGCTTAAAGCCAGGAATTTAAAGGGATAAGACAATGGCCGATTTATTGATATACATCCCCAGTGATGATACACAAAATTACTCTTCTATTGAATACAATTAGTCGTTGAAAAGTTTGGACCATCAACTTAATAAAACAACAAATAAAATCTAATAAAAGTCCCCAACGTTGTTAAGCCAATAAATAAGAAAACTTTGGGGACTACTGTAATATTCATCCCAATATCCCCTCCCTTCCTGGTTTAAAGCGATCATTAGGGAAAACAGAGACAACATTTTTTGCCCAGTAATAAGTGTTTCTAAAATATCACAAAAAATATTGGACAGCGGAAAGTGTCATATGTCAAGTGTCAAGTGTGACGTCATAAAAATATGTCTATTATACTTATTTTTTTTAGGATTTTCCTTTCCTACTTCTCCTCTCATCCTTCTTTTTAGACGTATTTTTATGACGTAACACAAGACACTTTCTGTTGTACCCAAAATGTATTTCTATTACCCGCTGTTATTGTTAACTGCTGTCCTATAAATTTGGTGTTTTTATTGTTGATAAACTCAGCTTTACCATTTGAAATACATTTGCTAGATCGCCTACAAGCCTCTAGGGGCGTATCCGGTAGCTAAGTTTCTAAAAAATATGCAGAATTGCTGCAACACTTTGAGAAAATGAATTATCGCCTCAAATCATCAAAATTGTGAGAGACTGAAAGATTTATTGTTCTAGGGGATTTCTCTGTTCCTAGTAGCGCAGCTTCTCTATATTTTGCGATTGCATGTTTGTCCATAAATTACATATTAATGATCATATTTCAGACTTGAAGACATTTTACTGTTATTACACTAGGCCCCAAAGTCTTATAATAACATTTTCTAATTCATTGGCTTAACAACCTTGGGGACTTGAATGGAATTTTGATTAGTTGATTTTGTTAAGTACCCAAAAGTTTCTACAATTATTTATAATCTACAGAAGGGGTAATTTTGTGTATCATCATTGGGGATGTACATCAATTTACCAGCCATTGGCTTATCCCTTTTCATCCCTGAGTGGGGAGGGTCATCTGAAGACCCTAAGATTTTTTTTTTATGGGAGACGCTTATCTATAATTAGTGTATGTGTGTACTACTGGCGCTTAGCTAATCATAGTTTGGGATATAATTAACAATAAATATTTACTTTTAAAAAAAACAAGGATGACAACATCCATAAAAGCGAAGCACTGAAACGGTGGGACAAACGGACATTAACACTTATATAGTGTCAGAACTGAATAATCAGAACATAAATGTATAAGAATCGGAGAAAAAATTGTAAGTAAATTTGTTGAAAAACTACTTGATTCAGGATATTGTTAAAGGACATACTTACATATTTAGGACTTGATTATAGAGTTGCTTTGCCTATAAGATTAAACTTTATTGTCCCAGGAATCAACATACCAAAAATCAGATCAATCGGATGATTAAATCACATAAAAAATTGTTGTTAAAAAAAGTAAAAAAAGAAAAAAAATCAACATGTTTAAAATGGACGTACGGACACTCTTGTTATAATTATAGAGTTGCTACGCTTTCGAAAGGAATCACTATGCAAATCGATAGGACAATTCTAACATGCCTAAATTAACGAATAAAGCTATCCGTTTGTGACGGACGTACGGACGGACGGACGGACGTACGGACCTACCCTAATTATAGAAAAGCTTCGCTTTTACAAATTATAGGGGTTGGTGCATTTTTTGTAGGGACGAAAACCCTGTTACTTTTAAGTAAGGATTTATCTTTACTGTTCTTTTTCAAATCTAAAATGTAATACTGAAGTTGCTTCTATTGTAAATTTGTTCTTGTTATTTGAATGTGTATCGTACATATGTCTGTTGGCACTAAATTGAAATTACAAAAGAAAAAAAAAGCAGGAAAAATACATTATATATATTTTCAGCGGTAAGGAAGGTTTATTTTAAAAAAATTGCTAATTGTTTTGTAACAAGTCTCTTAAGAAGGAGGTGATTAACGCCCAAGGGTGGTGTTTATCAACCCCCCCCCCCCTCAAAAATTAAAAAATTGTATACCCCTAAAGATTTATAAAAAAAAAACATGATATTACACTCCCCAAATCTTTGATATTAAAAAGCTTTGACGTCCTTGGAGAATGTATTTTATATAGTACTAGCGGCTTCGCCCCTAGCCTCTAGGGGCTTTGCCCCTAGAAAAAAAATAATTTTCTGCACCAGCACCAGCAGCACCAGCTGCACCACCTGCACCTGCACCAGCAGCTGCACCAGCAGCACCAGGAGTATTTTTTGGGGGGGGGTAAATTTTCATTTTTGGGGGGGTTGGGGGTGTCCCACCCCCCAAGAAAATAGCTTAAAACCACCACAGGACCAGTAGGTATATTCCCTGAAGAGTAGAGCCCATTCGGTTCAGCGGTTACCGAGATCTTAAGCTTCAGACGGACAGACGGACAGACGGACAGACAGACGGACAGACATCGTTCTACTTTGTATTATAGATGGCTTCGAATCCGATTAATATCAGTTGGATTAGCACCGGTTCTCAGTTATACTGAAAAATCATGCATAGCATTGTATTACAGACAATATTCCATGAATTTAAAATAAATTTCATTCCAAAACTGATTTTATTCTTATAACCTTTATTTTAATATCCGCGAAAATCTGTCTATAATAAATAGATATACTTAAAATTGCAGTTTAAACAAAATGAAAAATGTCCTTATCCTAGGATTTTATCCAGTTAGAAAAGTTATTGAGCTAATTTCTCAGAAAAGGGAAAAACCTTTTTAGAATTATAAGTAACAACTTAAACTTATTGTTGATATAATTAGAAAGGAATCACAAAATCCTTAGAAGCTTTTTCATTGGGGGGGGGGGGGGGGAGGGTAATCTTTATATCATGTAGGGAAGGACGTCCAAGCATTATTATTTTTTTTTTTGGGGGGGGGGGGTAAAATTCAAAAGGGGGGATATTTACCCCTTTACCCCCTCTCCATTTGCCACATATGTTATTAGTCAAAATCGCACCTCATTGTCCCAGAAATCCGCATTTCAATATACGATCAGCTAAATGATATTATTATCTTCAAATTAAATTTTACGTTATAATAATAAGCATAGCGTTGTTGCATTCTTTTTTACCTTGTCCTATGTTCATTAGATTTTGAAATTAACAATTCGAATTAACCCTTACAGATCGGGGGGGGGGGGGGGGGCTCCAAGAGCCCACCCCCTTCTAGTTTTTTCAATCTCATTTTTTTTGTAGGTAAGATGGAGTGCTGTGACTTCATGACTTTTTAAGTTTAGTAATTATACGTCGGCAAGAGTTGATTTTATTAGGATATCTGGTCTGTGTCGGTCGTGGTGTCCGGTCAAAGTCGGTTGGGTAGCACCAAAATTAGAAAAAAATCTTAATTTCTACATTATGACTTTTGTGTATAAGGAGAAACCTAAAATTTTTTTGGTGAATACTTAGATATCAATGACCTTCTGAGAAAAAATGTGTTATGACCGTTTGACCGCTCCCTGACCGACTTTATGACCGATTTTTGTCCGGCTTTTACTACAGACATATATCATGAATATCGTGGCTTCTATTACAGCTAGAGTCCTATATTTTTTTTTTGGTAAATCCTTGAGCAACATCAAACAGATAAAAATATTAATCGGCGCCGCCAACCGCCGTTTTACCGCTGTAACCGCCGAAAATGGCGGTTTCCGTTATTTGCCGTTTTTTGGCGATGATCAGAAAAAGTAATTATTTGTTATGAAAAATAAAAGTTCGTCCTAAAATTTGGTCATTCTAGCTGCAAAATTGGCCGCTCTACAGCTGTTTAAAAATTTAGCGGCTGGCCGCTAAAAAGCGGCTAAGGAGCGGCCTGGCTGCTATGACTAGAAAAAGTAATTTTCTCTAAAAATACACATGAACCACCAGAAAAAAATTTTACGTCTTTATCTGTAACAGGAGCCGAGATAGAGGGGGGGGCTCTTGGAGCCCCCCCCCCCCCCGATCTATTAAGGTGGGAATTGGGGCCCGAGCTGTAAGGGTAAAGCATGACAATCTACAGGGTGTTTCAAGAGAAATGCGTTTTTTAAAATCTTAATTTTGCAAAGAAAATAAAACAATTATATAAAATGCTTTATAGAATTGGAAAACCTATTCTGGGACATTTATGTTTTAATGTTTAAAAATGAATATTTCAACAAATTATGCCTTAAAAACCAGTTTTTCAAAGGCCTTATTTTTGAAGATTTACAGAAGTAAAGGTTGTGGAAAAAATGTGCTTATTTTTTAATTAAATTGCGCGGCTTGTATTAATAGTAGAAAAATCTTGTGCATACCGTTAGAATCGTCATGAGCTCTAGCTTTAGGATATATCAGAACCATTCCTGTGCTAAGTATAGTTTAGGAGCTACGTGGTAAAATGTTCCAACTTACTTAAAACTTTTCAACCCTTCTCACACTTTTCAACGTAGCTCCTAAACTACAAATAGCACAAAAATGGCAAAAATTTCCAAAAACTAGAGTTTATGACGATTCTAACGGTATGCATAACGTTTTTCTGCTATTAATACAAGCCGCACAATTTGAATTTTAAAAATGTGTGCATTTTTTCCACAACCTGTAAATTCGTAAATCTTCTAAAGGCCTTTGGAAAAACTGGTTTTTAAGGCATGATCTGTCAAAAAAATCATTTTTAAATATTTGAAACATAAATGTCCCAGAATAGGTTTTCCAAATCTATAAAGCATTTTATATAATTGTTTTATTTTCTATGCCTAATTAAGTTTTTTAAAAACGCATTTCTCTTGAAACACCCTGTATAATACAAAGTAGAACGATGTCTATCTGTTTGTTTGTTGTACGCTTACCGATCGGATTCTCCTCAACAGGGTAGCTTCTAATAGGTCCCAGGAAGGTTAATAACTATTTTCGGGGAGGGTACCTTCACCTTCCCAAGAGAAATCGTCCCTAGAGAAAAATTATCCCCCCACCCAATTTTTTTCAAAACTAAACTAAAAAATTTATTTTGGGATTCAACTCCCCCTTCCTCAAGTACCCCTAGAGGCCTCTATTAGTTTTACTAATAGTTTTAATGACCAATGAGTTTATACTGTATGATTAAAGTAAATAAATTTTATCTACTGTCTTTCAATACTACTTTTCTTAATATTGCCTGTCGAGCACCAAACCCTGCGAGGCTAAACATTACCCAATATAACTTAACTTATCCTTACCTAAAGGCATAAACAAACAATTTTTAATATTGTTTATTAAACTTGTGTGAGTGGAGGAAGGGTTTCTGTGCTCAGCAAGGCTCTTTTAGGGAAAACGCGTGTATTTCAAACGCTTACTGAGTACCTTTAGACGGACGTAGTACCTACCCTTATAATAGAGTAGCTGCGCTCTATTAAAAGCAAGAAAAATATAACATAAAAGGAAAAATATAAAAATTATGTGTTAAAAGAAAAGCATTATATCGTGTATTTGTGTTCATACAATGAGGAAATTTTTAAGGAATTTTGAATTCATTGACCTATCTTCCCCCCTATCCTAAATGTGATTTTTTCTATCACATTGAAATAAATCAAACGTCACGTTAAAGATAAAGGGGGGAGGGGGTCGGAGACATTTGGCTAGACCCCAACGTTGTATAATAATGATGTTTTCTTATTTGCTGGCTCAACCTTATGAACTTTAATTGAATTTTGATTATTTGGTTCATTAATTTGAGTGTCCAAACATCTTAACCCACTAATTTTAATCTACAGAAAGCGTAATTTTGTGTATTATTTTTGGGTACATTGTACATTGATTTGCGGACATTGTCTTATCACTTCAGATCTCTGGTTAAAGACAGAGTAATTTTATTTATATTTATGCTGCAAATTTAAGTTAAACAGACATTCTATGGTTTTATTTCTATGTTTTTCAACATTGTCATTTTTAAAAGTTTTAGCAATTCCCATAAAGATAAAGATTTTTAAATTTATTTTCAAGGCTTGTCAAAAATATTGAAAGAAAAAATCTTCGAACTGAAAAACATTGAGAAAAAAATCCTCCAATGAAAACATCCAATAATGTTGCTCCGTGTAAAAATATTGGCTATTTTATTAATATTCTCTACCTGTAATATTGTTGGAACATATTTTGTAATATTGTGACAATTTTTATACTCATTTCAGCAGATATTGCGCTACCAGTTTGATTTATTTACCAGATAAAATCCCAATAATGGATGTAGAATATACGTGGACATTATGACAGGAGAAAAATTGTCACATTTATTGGTCGGGCTGTTTATCCTGTAGGAAGGGAGGGCATAAGGTAAAGGAGGGGGAATTGGGATATACTTAATCTTATTTTAGCCCGCTACAGAGTTAACTTTATCATAGAACATGAAAATCTGGTGTACGATCCAATAAATAATAAATCCATTATCCCAATATATGATACTTGCTTATTATATACAAATGGCTTCGCCCTTTCATTATCAGGGATCTGAGGGGATAAGACAATGGAAGATAAATTAATTTACATCCCCAATGATAATACACAAAATTGCCACTTCGGTAGATTAAAATTGGTTGCTGAAACGTTGAACACTCAACTTAATTAACCAACCAAAATAACCAGTTGTTAAGCTAACGAATAGGAAAACGTTTGAGGTCTAGTGTAATAAACAGCCCATTCCCCCCCCCCCCTTTCTCTGGATTGTTATAGAGTAAAAGAAAATAGTATTTTTTGTTTTATAGCGTAATTTTAATTGTCTTTCATAAGGAATAAGACAATGTAAGATAAATTAATGTTAATTTCCAATGGGGATAAACATAGTTACCCCTTCTGTAGATGAAAATTTAAATATATTTTTGTGGCTACAATCCATAGAAAAATATTTCCAGTCGTAAAAGGATTTTTATATGCCAAATTAGTAGCATGTAGATGTGCCTGTCTGTATGAAATTAATGAATTTTCTCGTATTCATTTGAATCCGGTGGATAGGAACCGGTTCTCATGAATACGAAAAAACTATGTCTAGCATCGTATTATATCCAGTTTTCTACGAATATAGAAATGTACAATCATAAGATTAAAACAAGTTTTTTTAGCCGGTGCCTTCGGCACCACGGGGCTAAAAAAACTAGTTTTAATCTTATAATTGTACATTCTATATCCGCGGAAAGCCGTTTATAATACGATACGAGAAATAACTATTCTCGTATTCATTCGAATCCGGTGGATAGGAATCGGTTCTCATCAATACGAAAAAACTATGTCTAGCATCGTATTATATCCAGTTTTCTACGAATATAGAAAAGTACAATCATAAGATTAAAACCAGTTTTTTTAGCCCGTGCCTTCGGCATCTCATGGCTAAAAAACTGGTTTTAATATTATAATTGTACATTCTATATCCGCGGAAAGCCGTTTATAATACGATGAAAGAAATGACTATTCCTTGTAAAAAAATCTTTAGATAAAAAAAAATTAAAGTAAAATTTGCTTTTTGATTATTAATTTTCTCGGTACAAAAGATAAAAGCATTAAAATAATTGGAAAATTATGAAATTTTATCGTAATTATTAGATTAGTATGATGTAAGATAGACATTTTCAAGATAATATTATGCTATTTTTTTGAAGAAAAAAATACATCCTATTATATAAAGTAGTAATGGTTTTTGTCTAAAGCTTAAGATCTAAATAACTACTGAACTGATTTTTTTTGTAATTTTATGGAAGCTTCACATATAGGTTCCATCATGGTTTTAGGCTATTTCATTGTACTATTTAAGCCTTTAAGCTATTTATTTTACAGAATACAGAGCCTCTAGATGCTTGGGGCGCATCCGCTAGTAATATTATGGTACAAAAATAAGTTTAGAAATCAATAAAATGATAAAGATTTACTGAAAAGGTAAAGAAATAATTGGAAATTTCACGTTTACATTAAGGAGATTGGGATGTAGGGCTGTTCATTTCATTAGTCCCCAATGTCTTTTAATAACGTTACTTATTCGTTGAATTAACAACCTTGGGGACTTTTATTGAATTTTTGTAGGTTGGTTCAGTAAGTTGAATGTCTAAACATTTCAACCCCTAATTGTAATCTACAGAAGTGGTAGTTTTGTGTATCATAATTTGGGATTTTTAATGAGTGTCTTATCACTTTAGTCCTTGTAATTACATACATACTTTAGTTATAGAGTAGCTGCGATACTAAGGGTATGTTTTATTTGTATAGGCTGTATAAAAATTAAAATGCATAAATGTCACTTGTAAACTTATCTTTGAAAAGAAAGTAAAAAATTATATATGAATACAATCCTACAATAATAACTATTACCAGGTAGGATACTGACATTAAACTGTAAATTTACTGGTACCCAAAGTCTTATAACTTTTTAAACCTTGGGTACTTTTAAGGAATTTGAATTTATATAAACTGCAAGTGTCAAAAATTTCCACTAATAATTGTAATCTCCTTAAGGGGTATTTTGTTTATTATCAATTGGTATGTACATAGATCGTTATATCATCAATTATTTTAACCCTTAAGATCCATGCCAATTACAGTTTATTTTTTAGTGGGAATACATGGAAAGTGCAATAGACGATAAATTAATCTTTCCTTTCATACCTTTAAGTGTGAAATTTTCCTTAGGTAGTTGATATTATTCAAGGTTAGAAATTGAGGTAGAAGCATACAGTGGACGGTTGAGCAAAAATAAAGCCCACCTTATTCTTTAAATAAATTAGTTTACAGCCCTTCTATGATCTATATATAGTGTTTTTTTGGTAGAAAACTTATTCTCATTTTATTGCTTTTATCATGAAGTAAGTTGTAAGTTTCAAAACAGCTTTGATTTTTTTCTCCATTATGATTAAATCCTATGTTTAAAATGTGAAAATCTCATATCTGTGCATCAAAGTCTTCAAGTGGTGTCTTTAGACAGTTAATTTACAATCTTTACAATGCAAGTTAAGCTGAAGAAACAATGTAACTGTGATGTGATAAAGTTAAAAATAATGACTTTATGTTCATCACTTTAATAAATCCTTGAAAACAGCTAGAGGCTAGTACACAACTGACAAAACTTTTGTAAAACTTTATTTTCCTATTAGTTATTAGTCAACTTAAGTAACTTTTACTAAATATTTAAAAGATTTAATATATTCATTTCATTTTCTTAAGAAGAATGCATTTTAGATAATTAATTATTTGTTTTGTAAAAGATTCTAAGGAAGTTGCAGTTTTAGATTTTCATAAAAAATTGTATAAAAAATGCTTTTTAATTTAACATGTTAAAACATGTTAAAACAAATAATATATAAGGTTAATTTTTTTCTAATATGAAATCGTAAAAATCAAGTCTACTAAGGCCAGGCCTAGCTATTCTAACAATCAATTCTACAAAAATTCACGAAACCTTGGGAAGTAACTTGGGAGTATATCTTTTTTTTCATGTAACTGCAGAGGGGTGGGTAAGAAGGAGAGGAAAAGGGGAATGGGGTTGTTCCCTTAGAACTATTTGTCAGAATCACATTCCCTTTTCCCTGACTAAGGGAAAAGAGCATTCAAAATGGAGGTACGGGATTTTTTCATCGCAGAGTGGGTTTGCTGTGTCGATTTTAGTAAAATAATAAATTAATATTTGCTCTATATTATTAGGCTATACACGATTTTTCAATATTGCTAAGAACCGTTTAAAAAAAATAATACCTTTAAATACTGTCTTTTAACCCTTAACGGTCGGGGGGGGGGGGGCGTTGAACGCCCCCCTCCCCATCCTATCTCATTTTCTGTGTGTGAAAGATAAGGAGCCCAAAATGCGTGACTTTTTAAGTATGGGTATGACACATAACTGAGAGTTGGAATTTTTTGAATATCTCCATCCTGGCGGGCACAGGATGCCAGCAAACCTGGCAGGGTCATCCAGGTAAAGAGCAAAAATATTTTTTTTTGACTAAAACAAAGCATTTTATTATACCAAAATACTAAAATATCCTCTAGTAGTACATCCTTATATGAAATACAGGTGTTAAAGTCACTTTCAGGTTCCAGGTATGATCCTGCAGGTCCTGATCCTCTAGGTCTCCAGAAATCTTTAAAAGGCTCCTGTTGCCGCAATTTTTGACTTAAAAACTTGACCGGGGGGGCGTTGAACGCCCCCCCCCCACATCCCCGACGGATTAAGGAGCGGCAAGGGGCCCGACTGTAAAGGGTTAATTTTCTTTCAGTCCAATATATTAGAAATACATTCCTACGTAAAAAAGGTAGGTTGCCTGTGTCTGTTTGTACAAAAGTATCACGGTAACGGCTAGACCGATTATTTTCTGTGCAATGGATTCTTGCATTGATCATAAGTATGTATTTATATATTTTTTTGAGGGTTGGTTAACCCTTCCAAAAATAATGACTCCTGTAAAAATTCACAACCCCTTCCCCCCCCCCCCACCCACCAACCACATAAAATTTCTTTTTCTTTGAAAAAAAAAATAATGTTTTCGGTACTTTCCAGAGAGGGTGGGGATATTGAGCTGTTTTTTTACACTAGTCCCCTAAGTTTTCTAATAAGGTTTTCTTATTCGTTTACTAACAGCTTTGGGGACTTTATTGCAATTTGATTGGTTGATCTATTAAGTTGAATGTCCAAACGTTTCAACCACCAATTGTAATCTACATGAGGGGTAATTTTTCTTATCATCATTGGAGATGTACCTCAATTTATCAGCCATTGTCCTATTCCTTTAGACCCGGCCATGGTTGGATACTTTCGTAGAGCCTGCGACGAAGCCACTGTAAATATATAAACCACAAAAGGGAAGTATTTAGTTGCAATATTGTAGCAGTAAAATTGTTGGTGAACGTAGAACCATAAAGTGTGGGATATTTGTCCCCAAAGGGTAGTTGACACTCCAGCCCAGACTATCAATTAATCCCATCAATAGAAAGACAAAATATATTTGTGCGGGGTAAACAATATAGAAAGATACTTTTGAAAAATTAAGTTTTTTTTCCCCCAATTTTTTGCGGTTATCTGTAAGTTTACCCTTTTCTTGAAACTTTTAGAATACATTTTTTGTAAGGATCGATTTCGATGTACTAAATTTTAGTTTCCGAAAGTGTACCTAACTTCCGCGTCCTATCTCAATATTTACTAGTATCTAAAATAGCTTTAAAATTCCACAACAAAATCGAAATTTGAAAAATTAAAATTTTGAATTTATAAATCGTTTATACATTATATCGCCTTTCCTTTTGACCGGAGTAGCTGAAATTAGCGTTTGCAATAATTGGGTTATCTGCTGTACAACTTTGGAAATTAGGGAAGAAATAGGCAATCAATTTTCATCACATCTCGATTTCGAAACTAGCAAAAGAATTCAGGGAGGGAGGGGACATTGTGCTGTTTATCATACTAGTTTCCAAAATTTTATATTAACGTTTTCTAATATGTTGGTTTAAAATCTTTGGTGCCTATTGTTGAATTTAGATAGGAGGTTGGTTCACTAAGTTGAGTGTCCAAATGTTTCAACCACTAATTGTAATCTACAGAAGTGGTAATTTTGTCAATCATCATTAAGGTGTACATCAATTTATCGGCCATTGTCTTATCCCTTTAGATCCCTGCTAATAAAATAAAATTTTGAAAGCGTAACATCTCTATAATGAATAACCAAAAATAATTTATACCCATTTTGAGCATCATGAATTTGAATAAAAGTTAGAGTAGAGGGGGGGCATGGGAACGGATGGCTGGGGTCCTTAAGTTGGATTAAAGCTGAAGACTGATAAATTAACTATCATAAATCCAAAATTGTAGAGTTAACGGACTAAAAATTAAAATAAATCGTATAAAAAAACCTAAGCTGCTAAAACGCAGTCATAACTGAATTAGAAAAAGCCAAAGAGCAAAGTGATGTAAAAGTTTTACAACATCTTATAATCTCGACAAATGATATTTACGAGGGCGCGGCAGCCGCGCGTCAGCCTCCTTAAAGTCGCAGGTAAATTGATTTTATCAGCTGGATGGCTAATCATGTTCTTTACATACTTCTTATTTCAGGGATCTTAAGGGATACGACAATTGATGATAAATTGATTTAAGTCCTCGATATGATAAACAAAATTATCCCTTGAAATATTGTATATTAAGATTATTGGTGGCAAAGTTCAGACACTAAATCATAAAATAAGCAACCCAATGTGCCCACCATCCCTGGTCGGAACAGAAAAAAATATTAACCACCCAAACGAGTTCAAATTCGCAAGTTTTGCGAGGCTCACGCGCGGCTGACGAGCCCTGATATTTACCATAGTAAAAAAGGATAAGTTATTATTATTAATAAAGAAGTTTTTCCAAACTTTTATTTCATCTTGCGGATCATGTAGAGAAGATGTGCAGTAGCTCAACAAACGAAGTGTGGACAAAACACTTATTTTACAAATACCTAACTTAGTCTAAAATAAATCATAAAAAGTAGTTTAAATGTTGTCATATTGTTAATTGTCAAACTCTTTAAACCAATTCTTCATAGTTTTAACTTGAATTTTAGAATGGCAATTTCCTGCGATTTGGAACTCTGCATACTCCCCTGCAATAATTGGTCAGGGAAATCATGAATGTTTTAGCCGTTAGCATATTATAACTTGATGGTATTTCTTACGTATTTATGTAAGGGAAGAATTACATTTAAACATATCAAAAGAAGTAGTCAAACAAGACCAATTGTTTCCGAAGGTTACTAATAAGTAAGGAATAATAAAGATGCAGACAAACTTTAAAAATTATAAAAAATAGGATATAAAATACATAAGAGCACGAGAGGTTTATTTTAGAAAAAAATCACTAAACCTATCAGTATTTTTATATTATTTATAATTTTAACATGACTGACAGACCGACGAACAAAATAAATTACATACTGGATGCTGCTATAAGAATCGTGATAAAATATCCTTGCTACAAAACTCACTTTTGTAGCGACTTGGCTGTGTAAAAAGTCAGCTCAGAGTCACTCTTTTTTACTTTAATGTTATAAGTATATAATATATGTATCACTTGAAGTAAGATTGATGAAAACACAATCATTGTTTCTTATCTGTATATACATACATACATATTTTTGAATATTCAATAGTACGCAAGAAAAAATATAAATAGAAAGTATACATTTTTTAAGATGGGAGGGGGGAGGGAGGGTCATAAATCTAAATTTTCAAACTGAAAACTATTTCCCCCAACAAGAAATTAAACATTACATTTGCTGAATATGGAATTGTTTTATTTGATTGTATTCTAAAGTTATTTGTTGCAAAAATAAAAAAAAATATGTCAGATAGTTAGTTATGGACATATTTATTACAAAAAAACTCTACAATTTTAAGTCAACAAAAAGGGAAAAATATGTTTTTAAAACTTTGGGGACTATAATCATGTACTGTACAGTCCAAAAGTCCCTCCTTCCATTGTGTTTCGGTACGCATGCCTTGCCGTACACGAAATCTTAATCTCCAAGCCCTCCGAATGACCAACATGTGAATGTTTACAAATGTGTATTTATTACCATGAAAACGGTGAATCTAAAACAAAAATATAAAGATTAATTACATAGCATTAATGGTTTATTATTTTTGTATATCGAGGTTGCGTGATTTCAATTTAATTAAAAATATAAAATTTCTAAAAAACTTTAAATTGGCACGAAACATATTAAATAGCATCAGAAATTGATAATTTTAGATTCAAATGATCAATAAAATTAAGGAAAATATTCGTATGTCAAAAGTTAGCAGTTAAATGGTCTATTTGTTGAAAAATTAATGTTCTAAATTTCTTCGTAAAAATATACCATACTACACTTATTATTAAGAATTAAGATAAATTCTTACCACATTATGATGTCAAACTAAGCAGGAAGGCTTATTTGAGATCTTCCACGGATTAGAGCGCATGTATATCCATCCAATACATTATTTTTATTCACGTAGCTCTTCACATGGGAATCAACAAGGAAAAATGTGCGCGCCTTTGTTTGTTTACAAGCGAAGCGCGGAGATAGTTAGGAATGCCGCGTAACACACTCATTCTCTGGTGTAAGGAAAAGGGAATTAATGGGTTCGAACTTGCCAGGGAATACAAGAAAAATCATTCCAACACACACCCGTCTAGTCACTGGGAATCGAACACAATAACTCATCTTAACATCATGCGTGCAGACAGTGTCCACAAATCACAATCTCATAACGCATAAATTACAAGAGTTTAAAATGGCATGGCCATCAGGCCTAAAATTAATTATGGTAACTTACGAACACCACAATAACTCAAACCGACTCCACTACCACATAAGGATAGGAATAAGGAATGGGAAAAGCATTCAACATTCATGAAATGCACATTTACCACTCACACATCTCATTAATCATGGCCTCATAATCTCAATTAAAGTTAGAATTACAGACCATGTAATTGCGAATACATGAATTAATAATCAATAGTACCTAAACTTTGATTAGGTACCTACATAATAATAGGCAAATGATTTTTATATTAAAAATCGCATCAATAATTAAATAATCAACTCAAACTTTTAATCAAAAGAAAGAAAGATTAAATAATGACATTTTTTCTACTAAATCTTTTTGCTAGAAAAGAAAAATATAATTTTCATAAAAAACTTCTCAAAATTAAGCATTTTCTCCAGCGGAAAAATACTCGGGCTTACATCTAGACATTCTTAGATAAAATAGGTAAATCCTTAAATCTAACATGTTTAATAAAATAGATACTTAAATCTAAATAAAATATGACTGTGAAAAAAATCATCAAACATCGGAAAATTAAAATCTCATAATTTTAAATCTTCGTGATCAAAATTGCGTAACATAAAATTGCAATTGAAATATGCAAATTAAATTACCAAATAAAACAAAAGCTCAATTATAAGAAAAGAACTTCTCTAAATGCTGAGTTTGCAATTTCTCTCTGTTTTAAGAAGAAAGCAACTTGTACATATTCATACAGTCAAAATTAAGGCAATTTGGGGCCTCAGTTAGAATGAACCCCTCAAGATACAAACTAACCAATCTTTCAAATATTAATAATGCCATGTTCCAGCTATCCTGACGGACGTTATGTCTTTCCATCACAATTTTTTGATACTGCATAATTTCCGACAGGATTTCTGGCGCAGGGCTCCATCAACTGAAAAGAAACATAATTAGTGATGTTTAAATCAAATCAAAAATTAAAGAATCATGAATAATTCAAGAAACTTTAGAATCATCAATCAAAGCAATCAAAATAAAATTATCTTATGCTTTAGTTTTGCCGTTCTGTAGTATGTCTGGCCGAGGTAACAGAGCTAAGATACACTATAGAGCGGTCTTATTAAGCTTAAATCTTCGAACTCAAAGAATCTACTTAATTCAAGACGAAAAAATCTGCATTTTTCTTTAGGTACATCGGTTAAAAGGTAAATAGAAATAATTTTAATATATATGTAATATTAAATTATCTATGTGATTATAATAAATCTTAAAGAAATATTTGTATGATATAAAAAATTTCATTGTGTTACTTTTTATCATATCGAATTTCAATTAAACAAGGATAAAAATGTTCGTATTTGCGTAGGTACCTAGGAAAATTTCCGCGAAAAAATCCCTGGTCCCGGAAAGACTTAAATCATTGAAAAAACTTGCGTAAATGTATAAATAACTTAAGTTTGCATTTAAAATGAAAAAATCTTGCGTCGATTTGAAAGTTTAAACGAAATTGAGTCAAAATTTGCGTTTTTTGTCTTTCGAAAAAAATATCTGATAAATCTACCGTAAAAATAAATTTCAAAGTTAAACAAGAACGATACTTATACTAAACTTTGGGTAGATTGATCTTGAGCAGACGTCTTGCGGAAGTCTCGTTACTCGTGGCGGCTGCGTCATCTGATAATTTGAACTTGCAAACCACGGTCCTCCCACCTGGGCGCACTTCTTACACACGCCCCAATCTGAACTTCTTCATCAAATTTGTGCTATCGTCGATCAGCACCACATCTCCCGGCTCGAGCAGCACCTTGTTGCTGCGCCACTTGACGGACTTGAGTAGCTCAGGCATGAGCTGCTCCTTGTACACCTGATGGAACTGACGGGTCAACTCCTCCAAGTTCTCCAGCCTCCTGGTGATGGGCTCTTTACAACCTGTCTCAAAGGTGCAGATTGCATCGTTGGTCCTGCCGCCTAACAGATCAGCAGGTGAAATTATTCTCCAGCAATTGACGTCATCTCCTTGGGTGGCATAGGTCAATGGCTTAGAATTCAAGACTTTTGCAGTCTCAGCACACAATACCAATAAATCATTGAAGGTTACAGTAGCACCAGCCAACTTCTTGTTCAACACACGCTTGACCAGCCCAACCTGCCTCTCCACAGTACCCACGAACGAGTGTGCTGCGGTGGGCACCAGATGCCATTCAAAATGCATTCGGGTATCCTTCAAAAGTTCATCCATAATTCGCTTGGCACCGGCCATATTGGTGCCTCTGTCTGTGGTAACCCTTCTAGGCATATTGTAAAACGCCTGAAGTTTTCTCAAGCCGACCAGCACGGCTTCAGTTGAATAATCAGTCAACACATCAACAAACACAGCCTGTGTAAATCTACAGGCCACAATCAACAACCAAACTTTGTACTTGGTCTTGGAACTCCTGGTACCAACGCCAGGCTTCGTAACTTCGATCGGCCCCGCAAGGTCCATATGCACCTCCTTGAAGGGCTCAGAGGGCTCGACACGATCTGGCAGAATATTAGCAATTGCGGGACTCGAACGCTTGGCATATTCAATGGAACATGCAGCACAACTCTTGACCACTTTCATAGCCTCCATGCGGCCATGTGTGATCCATGCATACCTGCGGCTTTGCGCCAACGTCTTACGATGGCCTCCATGCCCCAATTCATCGTGGGACTGTTGAAGGATGAGCCGCGCCAGCCTGTTGTGGCGGCTGAGCAAGACAACACCTGGGCTGTCCTTCATAATCTTCCTGGGGCCTCCAGCAGCGGCCTCAAGAGCCTCATCTCCTCTCCCGGACATTTTCAATATTGTAAATGTCCTAAGAGGATAACATCCATCATGACCCACAATGGGCCAACAAACCTGGACCTTGTGATGATACGGTTGAAGGGAGTCAAATTTCCCCTCGGCGTCCATGGTCATCTCCTCCTCTTGGTTGAAGGAAGTCAAAAACAGGTCACAAACAGAATCCATGTATGTATTTGTGAAAGTATAGTTCTCATGATACTTAGAACTATCAGTGTTGCTAACACCATCCTCATTTGCTGCAACGCCACGTTTCTTGATAAGCAGCGTTTTAAAGCAGTTGGCAGCCTTAAGAACTGCGGCCACAGTCCTCCTTGCCTGCCTGTAGGTCCTTCTTGCCAGAGACCTCCAAAAATCATTGTCCACTACCTGTGTGAACATTACCTTGAGCTTCGCCATCTTGGGATTTAGCTCGCTCTCGGGAATGGATGCATTTACCTCACCCGCCGTCTTAACGGGCCACTGGTCCTGTTCAAGGCGCAACCAGCTTGGACCTTCCTGGTATGTAGATCCAGGTTGTACATCCTCAATCGTACACAAACCACGCGTTGCCAAATCGGCAATGTTGTGCTGGGTTGGAACCCATCTCCAATCTTCAGGGCTCGTCAACTGTTGTATCTCGGAAACACGATGACTGTTAAAAACATTTAACATAACACTGTCACTGGATAGCTGAGCTAGGGCGCAGCTGCTATCACTAAAAAACACTTTGCCAGAGATGTTGAAAGGTAGGGCTCTGGCAACAGTATCCACAAGCCTTGCCAAAATTAGACAACTAAGCATTTCTAACCTTGGTATAGACTCAATCTTCACTGGTGCGACACGTGACTTGGCGCAACACAAAACTACATCATATCCTCCAGGAACTGGCCATCTCAGGTAGATGATGGCTGCATAGGCCTGGTTAGATGCATCGCAGAAACCAACAAGCATTGGAAGCCCCAACGGCTTATCAGGAACCATCGAACGTCTAAACGACACATTTCCAAGTGCCGAACGGTCCTGGAGGCTGGACACGAGCTCCGACCTCAACTCTCCAGGTATAACATCATCCCAGTTGCATCCATGTATGCAAACTGAGCGTAGACAAAGCTTGGATTTAAGCAGCAATGGCGCTGCTAGACCCATTGGGTCATAAAGTTGTTGCACAATTCTCCAAACTTCACGTTTAGTTATCAACTCAGGTAGACTTCTCCAGAGGTCCTCCAGATCCAGATCCTCCAGTAACTTTCTACCCTTAATCTTCTCGCCGTGGTTGGCTCTGACAGGTAGGAACAACTTATCCTGTTTAGGGTCCCATACAAGGCCCAGAACTTTTACACTGTCAACATCATCTCCAGAATAAACAACAGATTTAAACTTGAAATTGCCAGGTGCAATCATATCCTCCAGCTCTTGGACCAGCTGGACAGCTTCAGGTTTGCTGTTATGACCGCTCAAACAGTCATCCACGTAAGTACAAGTCTCCAATTTGACCGATGGAGGATCTTGATACAAAATAAATTCGGAACTGAGTGATTGCTGAACATCTCTCCACACATCCTGCTGGGCTACAACGTCACAACCTCTAATCTTCTCAGATCCATAAACATCTTGAACATCCTGCTGGGAACGTCCACCAAAAATACGACCAGTGAGTCTGAGGGCGGTCACGGCCATATCTCCAGCCAAGGCCTCACCAAAGTTGATGGTTTTGGTAAGGTAGACCTCTGGCTCTCCATCAACTGTATCAGCGAAAAAAACACGTTTCAGCTGAGAATCTTCATAGGTAGCTAATAATGAATTATAGAACTTCTGAATATCAGCCACGAATGCACACTTATAACTTCTGAACCGGATAAGATTGTGCATCAGAGTATATAATGGAACTGGGCCGTCCATCATAATACTATTGAGGCTTAGCCCCTTGCAGCAGAGGCTAGAATTGGCGCATATCCTCAAGGGCGTGGAAATAGACTCTTTATATGCGCAGACTAGGCTCGAATAATACACGGGCTTAGTATAAGCTAGGTCTTCTGGCGAAGCTTTCTGATACACTCCACGAGACACAGCTTCTTGAAACACTTGGCAGAAGGTGCTGTATTCACCTTTCTTAATCATTCTCTGCCGGTCACGTAAGCAGATCTTATAGGCCTGCTCTGAATTGTCAAATAACACACTTGGCGGCTGCTTGTAGGGATATGAAGCCGTCCAAACATGGTTCTCAAGATCTAATGTCAGACCTTCTTCAATCAGCTGCCGCTTACGCACATCCAAGGCGGACTGCCCGGCGGCTATGGCGGCGCAATGACGGCAGTTCTTACAACCGCTGCACATTGATGGCGGCTGTATTCCCAAACTCTCAGTACTCAGGAACTCCATCTTGCTGACCTCCAACTTCACAGCTTTACAGGCGACAGGATTAGCAACAGTCCTGCCATCTGCAGACACAACTAAATAGCCTGTACCAAATAAGCTTCTGTACAGTCTAGAATCACCAACCATTTTATCTGCACACGGGAACATAGCTGGTGTTAAATGGCCGATTAAAACATCAATCTTGCCGTCGACCATAGAAAAATTATCAGGCTTCATGTTGAAAATGTCGGCGGCGGCTGTAGGATCAATAGAACGCAACCCTTCTTCAGTACCAATGCTGGGCACTACCGCCGCCTCCAGAATATGTGAATTCCGGTTGCGGTCAACCAAACAAATCTTGACTGTAGGACATGCTTGGCTCTTTCCATCTGCCAGAGAAATAGTAGCTGTGCGACCAGTTGATGGCAACTCTAACTTCTTGGCAATACTTCTAGAAATCAACGTCAAATTTGCTCCACTGTCCCACATGGCATTGACGGTGACTTGACGTTTGTCAGCCGCCAACGCCGGGACCTGCTGCAACATCAGCATAAAATTGTTCTTGCTAAACAATTGTGATTCATACACTGCCGCAACTTGTCCACTAGCAACTGATTCATGTAATAATGAATTATGAGGCTGGTTGCAACTGTCAATGGTACAGCTGCCAAGCTTATCAGCTCTGGGACAATCGGCCACCCGATGCCCTTTTTGTAAGCAGAGCAAACAGGCGCCTATCTTCTTGATGAAGACTTTGCGTTCAGGAACAGACATATCCCTAAACTTGGAGCACTTAAACAACAGGTGATCAGAGTTACAACCTTCCGACGGGCAAGGCTGTTTCTTCTTGGTCTTAGCTGGAGACCCAGGTTTACCAACGGCTGTAGCTGCGGCCGCAGGATTACCTTTCTTCTTGGAGGGGGTGTCTACATCGATTGAACACCTCATCAAAATGGCGCCACGCTGTTCCTCTATAATCTTCAACAGCTTAGGAATATTTGGGGTATCCATCGAGCCCAACGCCAGGTTGAGCTTGTCCTGGAAATCACGTGGCAACTTTTTGGATAACATTTCCAAAAGAATAATGGTCAACCACTGGCTTGTGGTGACTTCCTCATCATCATCATCTTTAGTCAGCTGCTCGAGCTGGCTAACTGCACCACCAAACTCTGCTAAGACTGTCACAATCTGGTTGGAGTCCGACGGTTTAGGCTTCTTCTCCCATTGGTTGAAAAGGCAGAGCATCTGACGTGTTTTGGACTTAAAACGTGCGTCGAGGTAAGCCCATTGAGATTCATGTGATTGAATCTGAATTAACTGAAGTCTTAACTCTTTATTTTTGCAGACCTTTTCACTGCTCAACAATAACTGTAAATATGACGGGTCCTGTCCTACGGTAAGCTTTTTAAAATTGTCCTTGAAACTTACGTAGGCTGACTCTGAGCCGTCAAAGCTTGGAAGAAGACGTTCGTCGACACGATTCATATATCCTGGCGTGAACATAGAACCGGTGCCGAACTGTGGTGTGCCAAACGGCGACACAAATGGCGATGCTGTCGAAGCACCCGCCGTCGTTGTAGGCGGCTTCACAGGTTCAAGCTTAACCTCGGCCAGCCGTTTCATCAAAGCAGACAAAGTGTTTATAATTGGTTCTGGTAAGGGAAAGTATGACCCTTTAATAACCTTCACAATCTTTAAGCAACGATCATATAGTTCAGCCTTATGGTCAGGCAAATTATCACCAACTAAATCAACAACACTTTGAATGTCACTAAGCTCCTCCATAGCATCTAGAGCATCTTTCAGAGCGTTATAATCTTTTTGCACAGTAATTATATTAGAATAAATGTCACTAAACTCCTCAAGCTCTTGGATTCTCACACCAAGCTTGCTAAAACCGACCATAATGCTATCGAATGTCTCGAACTTGTCATGGACAAGGATTGACTCCTTAGTGAAATGTCTAACATCAAGCTCTGAAGATTCACTGACCAACTTCATCACTTTATCTAGTTCACTGGTTAGGGCCTCGACGGCTGGGCGCAGCCGTAGTCCCAGTTGAGCGCCTTTATTCTTTTTAGGACCCATGATTGTCACAATAATTAACTGTACTGATTACGATTATAATAGTGTGTGGTAAGGTATCACAACCAACACATTCACAAAACTTCACAGATATTTTCTTAGCCGCATCTGTTCTGTCTCGTTTTCATTGTTTCGGTACGCATGCCTTGCCGTACACGAAATCTTAATCTCCAAGCCCTCCGAATGACCAACATGTGAATGTTTACAAATGTGTATTTATTACCATGAAAACGGTGAATCTAAAACAAAAATATAAAGATTAATTACATAGCATTAATGGTTTATTATTTTTGTATATCGAGGTTGCGTGATTTCAATTTAATTAAAAATATAAAATTTCTAAAAAACTTTAAATTGGCACGAAACATATTAAATAGCATCAGAAATTGATAATTTTAGATTCAAATGATCAATAAAATTAAGGAAAATATTCGTATGTCAAAAGTTAGCAGTTAAATGGTCTATTTGTTGAAAAATTAATGTTCTAAATTTCTTCGTAAAAATATACCATACTACACTTATTATTAAGAATTAAGATAAATTCTTACCACATTATGATGTCAAACTAAGCAGGAAGGCTTATTTGAGATCTTCCACGGATTAGAGCGCATGTATATCCATCCAATACATTATTTTTATTCACGTAGCTCTTCACATGGGAATCAACAAGGAAAAATGTGCGCGCCTTTGTTTGTTTACAAGCGAAGCGCGGAGATAGTTAGGAATGCCGCGTAACACACTCATTCTCTGGTGTAAGGAAAAGGGAATTAATGGGTTCGAACTTGCCAGGGAATACAAGAAAAATCATTCCAACACACATTGTAAAGCTGTCCTATATCTGCTGAGATTATCTTAGGCATTCCTGACCTTCTACTGTATATATTACTTTGTCTGCTCGTCTTATTTTATCCTTTTTCATGTGCTTTACTACCTATGGATGTCGTTAGACTTGCTATCCATAAGCAAAGCTAATTTATCAGAGAGAGAGGGCTGTTTATCACAATAGTCCCCAAAGTTTTGAAATAATGTTTTCTTATTAATTGGCTTAACAATTTTGGGGACTTTGAATTTTGATTGATTGATCGATTCACTAAGTTGAGTGTTCAAACGTTTCAACCACTAATTTAAATGTACAAAAGTGGAAATTTTGTGTATCATCATTGAGGATATACGATAATATCGGCCATTGTCTTATCTCTATAGTTCCCTGCTAATTTATACATTCCTATATTGATTATGTAAGATGCAAGCAGATATAGAGTTCAGTAATTGTAATCAAGCAACCTAATTTCTATTATTAAAAGCGAAGCTTTTCTTCACTTAAGATCGTTCCGCCTGTTAATTTAGCGGCAATTTAGGCCTCTTAGAATTGTCGAATCAATTTCAAAACTTTTATAATCATTACCAAAAAGTATGTTGATTATGAACTTTTTTTCTAGTTTTTTTATTTCACTTTGTTATACAGTATAACAATCCTAGTCACTTGAGTTTTAGAATATTGATTGTTAGGACGATTAGGCATAACGTAATAAGTAATGTATCTCATTCTCAAAAAAATAGAAATAAAGTGTAAGTATCCTGTATTTAAGTAATTTTGATTGATACATGCGGAATTTTCATAGAGTGTAGTAAATATATTGTTAAATTCATTGATACTCTATATTTGTTAATGTTCGTTTGTCTGACCACCTGATTTGTTTAGCTTTGCTTTTATGGATGATTTCATCCTTTTTTATGTCAAAAATAGAACACCAGCCTAAGTGAATTAGATTTTTTTGCTTTAATTGTGGAATTGTCTGTCTGTTTGTTTTGGATGGCTCTAATTGATTCTTTTCATCCATGTTATACATTATCTGAGGATTTCTTAAACAATATGGTAAAATCGTGAATAAGAAAAACATTTTTATTTAAATTGTAAGTCTGTAAGGACATAGCGCCATTTAAGGATCGTCGTTTTTATCCATCAATTAATAATGTATCCAATTGATTGCTTTTGATATGGCGATTCCTGGAACAAATTGTTAATAAATAGCTAATTAAATAATCTTTCAATCATCGCTTTTATCTTATAGAGAAAATAGTAAACAAAATAGGAGGGGTTGGAAGGGGGGGGGGGGGACAATAACGGTTTGATTGATTTTCCTTTTCCATTATTAAGAATCTACCCCCGGCAAACGTGAACATAGAATTTCGGGAAAGATTAATTTATCTCTCATGGTTGTATCCCTGTTTTTCCTTGTGTGTAATATTGATTAGGCTTACAAAATACATGCATGCTGTTAATAAATTACCCTTTTTTATTTGTTACAAGATGAACAACTCTATAACTTACTCTGTCTGTACCTAAACGTTTACAACACTATGTGGTAAAATTACTCAACTTATTTTTATGGCTTACTGTATATATCCGATCATAACACTATATTAATTTTATTAACACTTGTTTTTATGTATTGTTTAACATATTCATTAAGATATATAAGTTTTCCGGAATTTTAAAGTTAGGGGGAGATTTGAAATCTGCATCAAATTTTGAGGATTTTTTATAAAATTCGTTTTTTCTATAATTCTTTATCTAAAAGCGGAAATGCAATTTAAGTTAATTAATTTTTGCATCTGTGATTGGTGGATTTTAAAAATATGCGCTCTGATTGGATGGCGTATATCATTCAACCAATTAGAACGCAGGTAGTTTAAAATCCACCTATCCTATTGGTCAAAATTAATCAACTTAAAATGCATATCCGCTTTTAGATAAAGAATTATACAAAAAACGAATTTTATAAAAAGAATCCTTAAAATTTGATGCAGATTTCAAATCTCCCCCTAACATTAAAATTCCGGAAAACTTATATATCTTAATATTCATGCTATGTACTGTTTACTTGTTATACTTTTCCTTATTGTCAGACATGACCTGACCTTAGCTTACAATAATAGTTATTTTTCGAATCGTATTATAGACAGATTTCTGCAAATATTAAAATGAAAATTAATGATTGACAAAACTGATAATAATTTTATGATTTTTATGTTATTATTCGTGGAAAATTGTCTGTAATACGATGCTATAAGTGATTTGTAATTATTGCTGAAAACCGGTTCTAACCCAGTGGATATTAATCGGTTTCGGAGCCATACTGGAAAATACAATTTGGAACATTTTATTCTTTTAAGGTAATGACTTTAAATTTAATGATTGATGAAATAAAATTTTTACCCCAGAGGTAAAATTAGCTTGGGGAAGTAATTACCCCTCTGAAATCTGTTGGCAGGTGTAAATTTTGTTTACCACCCCCCCTCCCCCTTGGACGTCCTTGCCTAAAGGACTTTAGAAATGTTTTTTAATAATTTTGTCTTTTTTTCTTGGAGAGGTGGTGGTATCCTTCCCCAAAATAGCTATAAACCTTCCCAGGGCCTATGAAAAAAAAACACTGTAAAATAAATCCGTATCGGTTTAGTGGTTAGCGAGATCTCTTGATACAAAAAGACAGACAGATATCCTGTTACTTTTATATAAGAATAATTAAAAAGAAAAACATGTTATCTTTGAAAAAATAACTGATTACTAAAAACTATTATGATATCAATCTTGTATCTGTCTAGATAATATCTAACAATGATATTTACTAAAAAGTTTTGTTACAACTTTTCCAGTGGTAATAAACATTAAAGGTATGTTAGATTATTATTAAACTAGCGGCTTCGCCCCTAGACTCTAGGGGCTTCGCCCTATGAGGTAAGGGAAAGTCAACCCTCCAACCCTCCTAAAATTTGTTTTTAAAAAAATAGGCTCTGCTACAGGCTGATGCCTAGTGCAGATTTGTTAAAAAAATAGGCACTGCTACAGGCTGACGCCTAGCCCTACAGCCTACCTAAAAAAAGGGATTGGAGGATTTTTTTGTTTTTTGGGGGTTGGGGGTGTCTCACTCCCCAAGAAAATAGCTTAAAACCACCACAGGACCAATAAGTATATACCCTGAAGAGTAGAATCCAATCGATTCAGTGGTTGCTGAGATCTTAAGCTTCAGACGGACAGACAGACGGACAAACAAACAGACATCCTGTTTCTTTATTATAAAGATAAATGCATTACTAATGAACCTAATCAAAATTACCTCTTGTATACATTAAAGTATTGGTGGAACAATTTGGACACTTTATTTTATAACTAATCCATCAAAATTTAATACTAGTACCCAAAGTTTTTTAGCCAACAAATAAGATAACGAAGTTTTTAAACGTTAGGTACCAGTGTAATAAACAGTCCAATATCCCTTCCTTTGTCACTACTTTTAGAATTAAACTAAAAATAGATTTTTATTGTTTTGAAACTGATAATTTTTCTAAAATTTTGTATTATATCTAAGGGAAAAGTAATGAATGTTACTGTCAAATAAGTCAAATATATATTTTCATCATACAGTTGAAAAAATATTTTAGACATTTTTTCCAGGTGCAAGGAAAGTTTATTACTTTTTTTTGGGTATGTACAACAAACCTCCTACAAGAAATTCCACCTGAAAAAAAACCCTACCCCAAAATTTTTTTATCTTTAATACTTAAAAGGGTCTACTCCCCCCATCCACCAAGTGCTCCTAAAGGTCGTTAAGGAAAGATATAGCAAATCAAACAAAAATATTGTTTTTAACAATTGCTAAAAATGATCCACGAATATATTTTAGAGTGTAAGGAAACTGTCAAATAATACCTGGCCTAGAAAACTAATTGTTATGTGGACTAATTGTTTTACTCAAGTATATAATTAACTATCTTATTGGAAAAGCTAAACATAGAAAACATTATAAGCATAAACTTATATGCAATTCAAGGAGGGAGGGGACATTTAGCTGTTTATTACACTAGTCCCTAAAGTTCTATAATGGCTTATAATTTGTTGGCTTAACCACTTTGGGGACTTTAATTGAATTTTGATTGATGGCTTCATTAGGTTAAGTGTTCAAAATCTTTAACTACTAAGTAATGGTAACTTTGTGTATCATCATTGGGGCTGAAAATCAATTTATTGGGACATTGTTTTATCCATGATACAATATGTATATGTCTGTGTATAAGCAAATATACTAAGGTTAGGTAAAATATTTGCAGACAAAAATTTATTTATTAAATATTGAGCGTTTTTTTTAAAGTGCCTTGTAGAGAACAACTCGCATCCCTTATTCTAAAATAAATTAAAAATAAGAGCATTGTTTTCATTTGTTTGTGAATATTTATCCCAAAAATGTGTGTACTATTACATTACTAACCATACTAGGCTTGCCAGTTACTTTCTTAACCTAACCTAACCTTGGATTCTTTTTAAAAAATAGGGTAGCTGCTCCCTGTTGAGGCAAATTGTTTTTGTAAAAAATCCTCCAAAATCACAAAAATTAGACAAAATCTTATGTTAATAACTCTTTTATGATTTTATTTAACTTTTGTAGATTTTTATTCGATTTTGCTGGATTTTTTGCCCCACCAGCGAGCAGCGACCCTAATTATTTTTTTTAGAATCCAATTCAGGTTAAATTAGGTTAAGAAAGTAACTGGTAAGCCTTGTATGGTTAGTAATGAAAAGGTACACAAATTTTTGGGATAAATAATTATTTTCCTTACTTTCAGCTGTTTGAAACGGAAATAATAAAATACATTTATAACTTAATGAGAACTATTATGCTAAGCTTGATTGTGATTTATGTATTTTACTATTTTTTTTGGTGCTTTCACTTAAAGTGCTTAGTGCCCCCCACTTATTTTTAAAATAGAAGGAAAAATAGGGGGGAAACTTACCTTGCATTGGCTACTCTGTAGTTGTACCCAATGTAACCCTAACCTAACATAGGGCACACTATGACTACCCATCCATATTTTCATTTTTTAAATAAGGGGTTTGGGGGTTAAGGTTCAGTGCTTTTTAAATTCAGCAAAAATACAAAAAAAGACATTTATATTTTTTTATGAACAATCTATAATATAAGAAAGAAATTTTACTAATTATGCACATTAATCAACTGAACATCCTCTCTATAATTCATTTTGTCTGTTTGTCCTTCCATGGATTTTTAGAGCTTCGCTACTTATGGTTGTTGTCATCCTTGTTATCAAATACAAAACATTTCAGGTGGCCTATACAATCTTTAGATATACGTTCACTCAATATTATCAAAAATAAAAAATAGCAAACAATAGTCTTGATATTTATGTTCGCTCTAATTATATCAACATTAGAATAACATAACTGTATTTAAGCAGGGATATAAAGGAATAAGACAATGGCCGATAACTTGATGTACATCCCAAATGATACACAAAATATCTTCCTGATATCATAATTAGTAGTTAAAACGTTTGAACACTCAACTTAATGAACCAAAAATTCAATAAATGTCATCAGAGTTAATAGCCAATGAATAAGAAAACATTTTTATAAGACGTTGGGGATTAGTGTAATCTTTTTCCTATTTTTTCTCACGGTTTGTTGAAACACCAATATTTTATTTTCAGACCATTGAACACAAAAAAATTGTAAATGTTTTTCCTTAAGCCGAAAAATGTTGAGAGTTCTAATAAAAAATTCTTAAATACTAAACATACGGGAAAACAAGCACAAAATACAATGAATTGACATCGATCGTTAAACCCATATAGACAAAAATCTTTTAATAGCTTTTGCTATTTATTTTTTTAGCTAATCTGGACACACACCACGCTAAAAGTCTAATTAACATGGTAGAAAATGAGCAATTAAGGGCTTTACTTTTTTAATATATACATTTTCCACTTTTCATCAGCGAAGCTGCTCGATATTTCGAAATCTCTGTTTGAAATCAATCAATCAAATTCAATCAAAGTTTCAGAAAGCCTAAGAATAAGAAAACTTTTGGGACCAGAGTAATAAACCGTCCAACATCCCCTCCCTCACTTCGGGGTATGATAGTTTTTAAGCTATGCTTATCATGGATGTTATCATCAATGTTCATAAAATTTTCATAATTCGAGTGTGCAAAAATTTGTTGCCCGATATTGGTCATTTCAGGGGTGTATTGTAGCATGAAAATTTGTCCTTATAAATCAGGCCTCATTAGTAACCTAAGGGGATAGGTCGAGTAGAGGGATATATTTTTCATTAATCAAGGATGACAACATCTATAAAAGCGAAGCATTAGAACGGTTGGACAAACGGACATTAACACTTGTATAGTGTCAGAACTGAATAATCAGAATGTATAAGAGTCGAAGCAAAAGTGTAAGTAAATTTGTTGTAAAACAGCTTGATACAAAATAATACTTATGGACATACTTACATTTTTAGGACTTGATCATGAATAAATTTTGTCCCAAGCAACATGAAAAAAAAAAGACCAATACATAATCAAACGTTATATTTAAGTCAAACATACACAAACTATCAAAATTGGTTTTATGAGGTTTAATATTTGTCTATCTGTACCAAATTGTCTCACTAAATAACTTGACTGATATGCATTGTCTTTACATAAAGCACGATAATGCAATTTGTACAATTATAAATTTATATATGTATAATGTGTTTTGCATTTTAAAATTACAGTTATTATAAAACTTAGTGTATATACAACACATGAAATAATATAAATGAAATAAATTAGAAAATAAAGAAAATTTCTATAAGGTAAGATATTAAAGTAAAAAGATAGAGGGAACAAGGGCTAAAAGTAATTCTAACCACGGGGTGGGACCCTTTCAATTGGGATTATCAGCCAATAGCGTCGGATATATAAACACAGCCAATTCGCTACTTAAAAAAAAACAGAAAGCAATTTGCTAGCAGATAGTTGTCTATGTTGTTATACTTTATTGATAAAATTACTTTTGAATTAATTATGTTATGAGTCTTAGATAAAGTAAAAACAATAATTTTAGTTGCAGATAAAGAATAACTTTAGAGTTTTCTACTTTCTGTATTTTCCGCATTGATCATAGTGAATCTAAAAATACAGGTTTAAAGAGGGCAAACAAATTGTTAGTAATCTAAAATGTGATGAAATACTATAGATTTTGATTTATTTTGCCTATAATATATTCAAAATCATGTAAAGTTTTTAGATAATTAGGTAAAAAATGCAAATGTTTTGTTTTTGCTCTGTTTTACTCAAAATTATAAAGTTTTGTATTCACGTCCAATTTTGGACTCATATTTTATTATTGTTAGTTGACAAATTGATTTCCTAAAGCTTACTATTGTTCCAGAAATCATGGATGTAAGGGGCATTGGGCTGTTTATTACACTAGTCCCCAAAGTTTTATAATAATATTATCTTAGTCGTTAGCATGACAACTTTGAGGCGTTTTGTGGATTTCAATTTGTTGGTTCATTAAGTTGATTGTTCATACGTTTGTAATCTATACAAGAGATAGTTTTTAGCATCATCATTGGGGAAGCACATCAATTTATCGGCCACTGTCTTATCCTTTTAGACCCCTGTCAAGAAATACTTTTGCTTACAACAGCAAGTTAATTTTAGTTGAATATAATTTGTTTTAATTGTCATAGCTTTCATTTGAGGGTTATACAAGAGAATATTTACTCGTTTTTTAAAAGCAAAGCTTTTTTATAATTAGGGTCTTTAACAAATCACAATTAGCTATTTTCATTGTCCTATCGATTTCAAACTTGGGATGGTTGGTGATTCCTGTAACAGTCAGGTAGATTTAAAAATAATTAAAATCACAACTTTTATCTTACTTTTATTCGTTCACTCTCTCTCTCTCTCTCTCTCTCTCTCTCTCTCTCTCTCTCTCTCTCTCTCTCTCTCTCTCTCTCTCTCTCTCTCTCTTTCTCTCTCTCTCTGTCTCTCCCTCTCTGTATCTCTCTTTCTTCATATTTCTATTTCTCAGATATTTCGTGTTTTAAATCCTTATCATATTTTCAGAAATGTGAATACAATGAAAATGGCTTAACTAATTTTTAGTGAGTTTAAAACTTTTAAAAAGTGATTAATAAAACAATGCCTTAGTGATGTAGAAAGACACAAAAAAAGTGATTTGTGACTTTAAAGTGATTTTAAAAAGTGAATAAAAAGAGAAAAAGACTTTATAGCTCAGGAAATATGTTATCATAAATTCTGTTAACCCTTTACAGTCGGGCCCCTTGCCGTACCTTAATCGGTCGGGGGGGGGGGGGGGGGGCGTTGAACGCCCCCCCCCCCGACCGTTAAGGGTTAATTTTATGGGAAAAACATTGTTGAAACATACAGGGATACTTGGATGATAAATTCATAGACGCACCCAATTACGATAAACAAAATTAATTCACCTGTAGATTAAAATTATTTGGAGAAAAGTTTTTGTACTATGCGGTTGTACAACCCAATGAAATTAAATGAAAATACCCAAAGTTTTGTAGCTAACCAATAAGAGAATATGTTAATTAACCGTTAGGTACCAGTGTAATTTACAGTTCAATTTCAAAACTCACCTTGTGCAAATGTGCTTGCATAATATTCAGACTCAGTACTAATTTTTTATAGTGGTTAGTGTAATCAGATTTGTATATTTTTCCAACTAGATTACATTTTTAGTTTTACTTTCAGAATTAGTTATTTTCTAAAACGTTTTAAAAAAAGATATTAATATTGATATATGTTCGTCTGTCCGACGATTCGACTGTCTATATCTTCGTTGTTTCAGCATTAGCTTTATGTTTATTTATTAGGGTAAAAAAATGATTTAAAAAGTATATTGTATTTTTTTTCTTTCTGTTTTAAGTTAAATATATAATTTATTTTTTTGCTATATATGGACAACCCTTTACTTGTTTAAATATGTTTTGAATGTTAAATTAGTGGAGATTATTCCAATTAACTGTGGTTTAAACTAAACTTTGTTTGATTTCAAATATTTTACCAAACTTATGATTAATCTCTGAATTAAAACTGGAAAACAAAGTTTTAATGATGTAAATACTTCAATTTAAACTTGAGCCCGACAGCCGCTAAAAATCCACCAATTGTTTAAATTCTTTTATACCGTCTAAAAGATTTTCAATATAGTCAACTAGTCAAGCGGTTTGTGGGATTTTAAGGGACCGACATGTTTATTTACAGCTATTTTTATTTCGATAACTATTGATTGTTAGGTTGGGTGACTTTAAAAGTCTACCATGAAATATATAACTTTACATTGGATCTCAGCAATTTTTTATCTGATAATTGTCTTATGATACGGCTTTAAAGCAAAGTTACCAAATAACTTACAAGTACTATCTGTCTTTTCATCTTATTGAGCAAAGTTAAAAATGTGAATAACGCCTAAAACCACCACAGGACCAGTAGGTATATTCTCTGAAGAGTAGAATCCGATCGATTCGGTGGTTACCGAGATCTTAAGGGACGGACGGACGGATGGACAGACAGACGGACATACATCATTCTACTTTGTTTTATAGATATCAACCCTTAACAGTCGGGCTTTCTTTCAGACCTTAATACTTTAATGAGTTTGGGGAGAGGAGGGAAGGGGGGGGGGGTGATGCGTTGAATGCTTTCCCGTTATCTGAGCTCCTTTTAGAGCTAGAGAGCTATTTTTTTTGCATTTCCCCTGTTTTTAAAGAATTTTTGACAATTCAAAATTTGCTTTCTTCACTATTTTATTTAACTCACTTTGACGTTTGTACATAACATTTTTATCTGTTTTCACTACTTTTGGTTGTTGTCATCCCTATGTAAAATGTGTATAGCTTAAATTTTTCTTTTGTTTTAACGAAAAAAAATTATTGTATGATTTATGTGTATATAATTTAGATGGAAAAATTGCCGAGAAAATGATTTTCCATTGAGTAATTGTAGAAAGAGTATTCAATATATATTCTGATGGATTCATAAATAATTTAGATCCAAGATCGTTTTCATCATCAAAATATCAAGAACAGCCAAAACATACCCTCCCTCAAAATATTTATATCTAATTATTATTTTCTCCTTTTTCATGTAAAAACCTAATGTCCATTCTTTCTAAAATAATAATAATAATAATGAAACATAATAATCTAAACATCCATATATATATAATCATTACATACTAAAACATTTACTTACATAAAAACATTAGTGTTTTTTATGATGTGTGTTTAAAGAAATAGCTAAATACCATATCTAATTCTTGCTATTCTAAGAGAAAGCCATATTCCAGATTTTTTGTTTGCTGTTTTGGAGATTAAATATTGGTTTAAAAGTTTGGACATCATTAGTTTTTAACTAACCAATCATAATCTATACTACAAAGTAGAACGATGTCTGTCTGTCTGTTTGTTTGTGTGTTTGTTTGTCTGTTTGTTTGTAGCGAAGGGTCTCGCTAACCGCTGAACCGAACGGGTTCTCCTTTACAGGGTAGCTTCTCTTAGGTCCCGGGAAGGTTTATAATTATTTTCTTGGGGGGTGGGACACCCCCAACCCCCCCAAAAATGAAAACCCCCCCCCAAAAAAAAATTCCTATTAAAACTAAAATTAAAACAGTTGGGTCTACTACCCCCCCCCCAACCCCACCCCCCAATTATTTTTTAAAAATTTTTCTTTTAAATCTTAAATACGAAAAATTTGTTTCATCAAACCTCTTGGGGCAAAGCCCCTAGAGGCTAGGGGCGAAGCCGCTAGTTTTTAAAAAAGCACCCAAATTTGGTAAACAAACGAATTAGATAATTACAAAACTTTGGGTACCAGTGTAATCGACAGTACAATGTTCCCTCCCATCCTGACTTTTTGTTGATAATTACATTCCAGATAGGTTTGCTGGAATCCTGTGAACACTAAAATCTTTACACCTTGTTATATTTATAAAATATGGATTTTTAAAGTGGTTTTGTCTGACAAATTATTGACTTTTATTGTCTTATGTCAATACTAGTTGCATCGCACCTAGCCTCTAGGGGAGGGCGGGGAGGTCAGAAAAATAGCCTGAAACTAACCCATAACATTTATGAATTGCATTTTCAGAGATCTTTAGCTTATGACAAAAAAAAACTAATTATACCGTATCGTTGATATGATTTCAATTCAGGTATAAAATGGAATATAAATTTATCTAAAAAGATAAACAATAAATAACTGAAAAATGTAGGAAATATTAATTTTTCTTCTATTGACATTTCCCTGAATATTTTCGGTCTTTACCATTGATTATGTTTATTCTATATACAAACACATAACAGGACACTCATATCTCTCAGTTTTAATATGCGTCCGGAATTTAAAGGGATAAGACAATGGCCGATAAAATTTCCCCTTCTGAAGATTACAAAAAGTGGTTAAAACGTTTGGACATTCAATGAACCAACCAATTAAGATTCACTTAAAGTCCCCAAACTTGCGAAGCCTTTGAATAAGAAAAAGTTATTAAAAAATGTTGGGGACTAGTGTAATAAACAGCCCAATGTCCCGACCCTCAATGAATATGCATACTCTACTCTTCTCTTTACTCATTAACTGTTTTTTGTAGTAAACTTTCCCAGTATGGCTTCTGGAAATAAAATTGCCAAATGAATACCAGTTTTAATAGACAAAACTAGTTATCTTATAATACTCCTTTTAGTATTCGCGGAAAGCTGTCTATAATAGTATGCTATAAATAACTATTTTCTAATTCCTAATTTTACATAATAACTTAATTTGAATTATCTAAAAAGAGGACAAAAACTAGACACTAAAATTAGAACCAAAAAAACTATTTTCTACAAGCAATAAAACTAAAGAATCAGACTTTCCTCTGCAGTAATGATTGCATACAAACTAAAAACATTAGTACAATATTTAGTACATTATGTTTCACTAGTGGCTTCGCCCCCTAGCCTCGAATAAATGGCGAATTCGCAAAATTTGTAAAAATTATTTTTATAAAATGGGGGGGGGGGGGTTGTTTCTGGGGGGATTGGGGGTGTCCCTGAAAATAGCCTAAAACCACCACAGGACCAGTATATTCCCTGAAGAGTAGAATCCGATCGGTTCAGTGGTTACCGAGATCTTAAGGGACGGACGGACAGACATCAAGCTACTTTGTATTATAGATATGTTCACATAAACTTGCTAAGACACCAGACATTGTCTAAATAAATGTAATTATATTCAGGGATCTAAAGGGATAAGACAATGGCCGATAATTTGATGTAAATCTCCAATGATGTTACACAAAGATACTCCTTTAGTAGACTAAAATTAGAGGTTACAACGTGTGAACACGCAACTTAATAATTCGACCAATCAAAATTCACTAAAGTCCCAAAACTGTTAAGCCAACGAATGGGCAAACATAATTATAAAACTTTGGGGACTACTGTAATAAACAGAACATTGTTCCTCTCTTTCTGAATTATATGTCTATAAAAACCTATGGTTTATAATCATAGCTTTAAATGTTTTTGATTAAGGATACTGTGTAATTCCATACTTCGTTCTATCAAGTCAATTACTAAGATGACCATAAAAAATACTAAAATACAAAGTAGTATGGTTTTTATCTACTGTTGCTTAAGATTTCGGTAAATATTGAACCGTTTAAGATTTTGATTTTAGGGAAGTTTTACTTAAGTCACGTGTTAGATTTAGGTTATTATTTTTTTAGATTTCAGTCCTAGTATTATTTTTTTTGTAATTTTTCTGTCCTGCCCTACTCTTTTGAAAAGAGATCCCCTAGATAATAGGGGCGCAGCCAAATAGTCTATTCAAAATTGTCAAATTCAGTAATTAGTTAACAATAAATTCTTAAAATTACCTTTGCTTAACTGCTTATTCATTCGAAAACGATTAAAATCCGGTAGAGTAGAACCGGGTCTCATCCATAAGAATAAATCAGTCTAGCATCGTATTACATCTACGCAGATAAAAAGCTGTTTATAATACTTTACAAGAAATAACTATTTCCGTTGATTTTTTTTATTAGTATTACACCAAAAATAATATATGTAGATACATTAGCGAGAAAGAAATCAACTTTTTTTTAGCAGCGAAACTACTCTATGACAAGTTTAATTGTAAATTGGTCATAATTTCTCCTCAATTGTAGATTATTGAAACATATTGATTATCGATACAAACACTTACGTACATCCTGTTACTTTTGCAAATAGAAAAAGTATAATTTTTAGGTATACAGGGATAGAATAGTGTAAAAATTATCATTTACCCAATTGTTTTATTCTTTTATTTGGTTTGTTTATTTTAAACCAGTATACAAATTCCTTTATCCTATTAGAGAAAGCATAAGATCTAATAAGAACTACTGAACCGATGATTCTATATTTTAGGCAAGCTTATAGGTCCTTTGATGGTTTTATGCTATTTAATTTTAATATTCAAATCTTGGGATGGGTTGAAGCTATTTTTCTTGAATACAGAGCCCTAGAAGCTAGGGCGTAGCCACTGGTTCTTATTATAATAGTATAAACTTCATGTATTTTTAATGAATGTGAATATTATATACTAATATATGCATTTTTAGGCAAAACTTTATCATTAGTAATGTAATATCAGGGATCTTAAGGGATAAGATAATGGATGCTAAATTGATAAACATCCCCAAGGATAATGAACAAGATTCTCCCTTTGATAGATTTATATAATTTGTTGAACATTTTTAACACAATTAGTTTTAGACTAACCAATTAAAATTCAGTAGAATTAACCAAAGTTAAATTTTTGGGTACCGGTTTTTTTTATAGCCAAATATCCCCTCCCTCCCTATAGTGTTTTAAAGGGATTGGTATAAATAATATGCAAATTTACACGAAGGGTTTTTAGATTTTTTATTACACAAATATCACAGTTGAGTTTCAAGACATGAAATGACATTTTCTTGGGAAAAAATATTTGTTAAAACCAGCCATTAATAACAGATTTTTCTGTCTGCATATTCAAAACTAGCTCAGCTAGTTAGCGGGGCATTGATGCGCAAGTACCCAAAGTCAGTCAGAATCTGCTGTATTCGTGCACATTCCCTTTAAGCCAGTACCCAAAGTCTGAGACTCCTAAAAATTGAATATTTGATCCATTGTCCCCTCCCTTTCTCCCTGATATCAACCACTTATATTCGATGAATATCTGTTTCTTGGTATCTTCAAATCTCTGTGAAACAAGAAACTTTGGCCATTACTACTATTTATCAGAGCTGTTTAGAGGGATAAGACAATGGATGATAAATTATGTATAAGTAAAACTTTATTACTTTTAATATTTACCCATTAGTATTCACTCCCTCCTTGCTATTAATATTTCAGTAAAAAACAATATCCAATGAAATTAGGCCTTTGGAAGCTGGCAAATTAGTTTTATCATCACCTTCCAATCCCTAACTAAATGAAAGGATTTTTAAAAGTGCAGTAAATCAACATAAAGTCATTGAAGGAGGGGACATTGGGCTGTTTATTACACTAGTCCCCAAAGTTTTAAAATAACATTTTCTTATTTGTTTGTACAACAACTTTGGGGAACTTTATTGAATTTTGATTGGTTGGTTCATTAAGTTGAGTGTCCAAACGTTTTAACCACTAATTAATTTTACAGAAGGGTTGGTTTTTTTGTATAATCACTGGGAATGTAAATCAATTTATCGACCATTGTCTTATCCCTTTAGATCCCTGCATACATGCGGGTATACTCTAATTATAAGATTGTCGTCAATTTAGCTTGCTAACATGGAACACGTTTATTAGTCAGTTCGTGCATCTAATACGAGGGGATTGGATGGAGTTCAGGGGTTGGAAAGGAGAAATCGTTATTTAAACCCGCTGCGTGTTAAACTTTATTAGAGAACATGACAATCCAAGTAATAATATATCCATTTTGATAACATAATTAAAATGCACAGATGGATGAGAAGTGAAATAAAATAGGCAGTCTGATGGCCATGTATGGGAGCTCTCTAGGAATATATACATTCATTTATAGTTAGATATATTTCAGAAACCAGACAGATAAACATACAAATGGAATGATAGACAGATAGACAAAATCACAATAATAAAGATAGACAAACAGACAGACAAACAGACAGACAAACAGACAGACAAACAGACAGACAAACAGACAGACAAACAGACAGACAAACAGACAGACAAAACAGACAGACAAACAGACAGACAAACAGACAGACAAACAGACAGACAAACAGACAGACAAACAGACAGATAAACAGACAGACAAACAGACAGACAAACAGACAGACATACAGACAGACAAACAGACAGACAAACAGACAGACAAACAGACAGACAAACAGACAGACAAACAGACAGACAAACAGACAGACAAACAGACAGACAAACAGACAGACAAACAGACAGACAAACAGACAGACAAACAGACAGACAAACTGACAGACAAACAGACAGACAAACAGACAGACAAACAGACAGACAAACAGACAGACAAACAGACAGACAAACAGACAGACAAACAGACAGACAAACAGACAGACAAACAGACAGACAAACAGACAGACAAACAGACAGACAAACAGACAGACAAACAGACAGACAAACAGACAGACAAACAGACAGACAAACAGACAGACAAACAGACAGACAAACAGACAGACAAACAGACAGACATACAGACAGACAAACAGACAGACAAACAGACAGACAAACAGACAGACAAACAGACAGACAAACAGACAAACAGACAGACAAACAGACAGACAAACAGACAGACAAACAGACAGACAAACAGACAGACAAACAGACAGACAAACAGACAGACAAACAGACAGACAAACAGACAGACAAACAGACAGACAAACAGACAGACAAACAGACAGACAAACAGACAGACAAACAGACAGACAAACAGACAGACAAACAGACAGACAAACAGACAGACAAACAGACAGACAAACAGACAGATAAATAGACATACAAACAGTTAGACAAATTGGCAGACTAAAAGGCAGACAGAAAGTCAAAAGAACATACAGGCTAAAAAACAAACAAAAAAAGATATACAGAAGACAAACAAACAAATACATAACAGTTAGGTAATGCTATGAAATGAATGTATATGATCTGAATTAGGGGGCGGAAACGCGTGGATGAAAATCATGGGGATCGGGGATCCTAAAAAGCGCCAGGCTGGCGGAAAAACGGGGGATGATAAAAATCTTCAAAGGTAAGGCAAATTTAGATTTTGAAACAATAAATTACAGTAAAATAATAGAGGAGAAAGGGAAAAAATAACTGCATATCCCCAATCCGTGAACCCTGTGCCAATTTTCAATTGGCTCTGCGAATATTAGCAAATGCCGTCGGAGATATTAACCCAGTCAAGTTGCTACAGAAGAGCGGATGCAATTTGCTAGCAGACGAAAGAAAATCCTCAAAAGAGGATCCAGGTAGTTATCTGAATTAAATATCTATAAGTAATACATTTATCAATAAGAACAAGGATGACAAAGTAGCGAAGCACAAATTAAACCGTGATTGCCCTGTTTAATTGATAGTATTAATGTGCAATTTCAAGGTAATAAAGGTAGTCGTAACTGATATAATTTAAAATGGTATTATGGAAATATTAATTTTTGTCAATATTGAATTTTGATTGGTTGGTTCATTAAGTTGAGTATCCAAACGTTTGAATCACTATGGTGATCCACAGAAGGGGTTATTTTTTGTATCGTACATCAATTTATCGGTCATTTTCTTATCCAAAAGGACGTTCAATCTTTTACATTGGGGGGGGGGGGGGAAGGGGGTAAAAATTCCAAATTTTAAATTTTGGGGATGCCTACGGGGATAATCTTTATATCATAAACAGATCTATAGTATAGATGTATATACAGACAAATACCTCCCTTCAATTTTTCAAAGGCCTCTTTCGTCTGCTTCTAAATAATTTTCTGCTACTTAGCTGCGTTAATATAAGCTATACCATTAGTTGATTTTCAATGACCCAATAGGAAAATTGCACAAGACGATTGCGATGGGGAGATACAGTTATTTAACCCTTTCTCCCTCTAGTGTTTTTCTCTAATATATCATATAGGCAAGGATGTCCATTCTTTTTAATTTTAAGGGAAGGGGGTGGGGTAAAAATTCAAACATGATTTTTTTGGGGGCAGGGGTAATCACACATTTACCCCCCCCCCCCCCCCTTGGACGTCCTTGCTTATCCCTTTTCATGAGAAAAAAATCTTCTGCTGTTCTACTTATTTGTTTTATATTTTTTTCATTTGTATTCAATTATCTAAGAGGTTACCAATTTTAGTTTCTTCAGCAAAATATTAATTAAACAATATATTATCAGCAAGAAGTTTTGTAATTTATAAAACGTTTTCTACTTATTTTTATTAAAATTTGTAAGACAAAATATAATTTTATTATGAGATAGATTATTAAAGAAAGAAGGGCAATTATTCACAAAAGTAGCACAGCAATAGAAATTAACAAAATTTATTTCAAAAAGGAATAAAACTTGCTTGATAATGACAGTATTCTTTCAAAATCCATTAATTACCAAAAAATACATGTATTTTAATTAAATTGGTTAACAAACAGAACTCATAGTTGTTGAAAAGCTTTGCTTACAAAAAAAAACTTTTTTATTTTGCAAAATAATGCATTCATGATGACTAAACTTTTAACAATTAAAATAAATTGTTTCTTTTCTTTTCATTTAAAAGATTAAATGTACAATGTATCTACATCCTAATAAAAAAAATTAAATCCCATAATAACTTTGAAACAAGGATGACAACATTCATCAAAGCAGAATTCAAATTCAGAACTAAATGTATAAACCTAAATAAATCTAGTAAATCTGTTGCAATTATAAAAATTTAGTCTTCTATCTTGAATAGCCGCCGAGAAATGTAGACAGACATTTCACATTAAAGTGAAGCCGCGCAAGTGAAACTAGAATAGTTATTTCTCGCATCGTATTATAAACGGCTTTCCGCGGATATAGAATGTGCAATTATAAGATTAAAACTTTTTTAGCCCCGAGGTGCCGAAGGCACCGGCTAAAAAAACTGGTTTTAATCTTATGATTCTACATTTTTATATTCGTAGAAAGATAGATATAATACGATGCTAGACATAGTTTTTTCGTATGGATGAGAACCGGTTCCTATCCACTGGATTCGAATAACTACGAGAAAAAAATTTATTATAATAAAATGTTATTTCTAAGACAATAAAAATAAAAATGTGGTCTCCAATTATGATTCCAATTTAGAGATGAAAGAATACGTTTTATCTTCATATAATTGTTTTTAGTAGCAAAGCTACTCAATAATTCCAAAAATTCGTCCGTCCATCTGTCCGTAAAATACGAAATTGGGGAAACGTGATTTCTCGACTCATATTTAAGACAGAAGGCTGAAACTTCTTGTCAAGATTTCCATTATTATGATGCGTAATCCTGTTATCTAAAGTAGTAAGCATTTTTTTGTCTGTAGCGAAGGATCTTGCTGACAGCTCTAAACCGATATGGTCCTCATTTACAGTGAAGCTTCATATAGGTACTTGGATGGTTTTAGGCTATTTTTCTGTCCATCCTTATTTCTTTGAATATAGAGCCTCTAGATGATAGGGGAGCATTCGCTAGTTTATAATAAAAAACATCCATGGCGGTCGAAATGCTTTTTAGCATGTTTTTGGATATTTTTATATTTTTCACATATACTCCATATCTAAAGTTGTTCTAAAGGATGTTTTATCCTTATAATAAAGTAACAGGATGTCTATCTGTGTATCTATCTGTCTGTTTGTCTGTACCGAAGGATCTCGCTAACCGCTGAACCGATCGGGTTCTCTTTGACAGGGTAGCTTTTCATAGGTTTCGGAAGGTTTATAACTATTTTGGGGGAGGATACCACCACCCTCCCGAGATAAATCACAAAAAAATTTTGTTTCTCGATTTTACAAAGAGAGTTCAACGCAACATAAACGTCAACGCAACACAGACATATTTTGAAATTAAAAAAAACATTTAAAGTGCCACTAGAGGCCTCTAGGGGCGTAGCCGCTAGTTGTAGATAAATCGCCAGATAGTTTTATGTTACTTTGATATTTTCTTTGTTTTTTTAGCACCTTTTAATGTTTTGTGCTGCTCTACTAAAGGATGTTGTCATTCTTGTTTTTTCTTCTTCATATAATCTAAACATAAGGCTAGGTAAATACAAGAATGATAATAAAATCATAAAAAAACAAAGCTCAGATATGAAAACATCAGAAAAAGTATTTTAAAAAGAATTAAAAGATGCTTCAATTATTACATTAAAAATTGTTACCTCACCTAATTTAATAAAAAAACATATGCCTCCCCCATTCCCCACAGGGTTTAATATGAATAACCTGGGATCTAAAGGGATAAGACAATGCCCGATGTATTGATATACATCCGCATTGAAATACACAAAATTCTCATTTCTGTAGATTACATTTAAAAGTTAAAACGATGCCCATCTTAATAACCAATTAAAATTCTGTTAAAGTCTCCAAAGTTATTAAGCCAACGAAAAAGAAAACGTTAATATAAAACTTTGGGTACTTGTGTGATAAACAGCCTAATCCCCCCCCCCCCCCTCCTCCTTGCTGAAAATAATAATTAATTTGAACGTGTAGAATAAGACAAATTATATCTAGCCAAATATTCTAACTCAACTTTCAACTTTGGAACCACTAACAAATAATAAAGGGATTCAGGGAGGGAGGGGCGGGACATTGGGATGTTTGTTTATTACACTAGTCCCCAAAGTTTTATAATAACGTTTTCTTATTCGTTGGCTTAACAACTTTGGGGACTTTCATTGAATTTTGATTTATTGATTTGTTAAGTTTAGTGTCCAATCGTTTAAACCACAAGTTGTAATCTACAGAAGGGGTAAAATGTATATCATTATTTGGGATGTACATTAATTTATCGGCTATTGTCTCATTCCTTTAGATATCTGGGATTATTTAGCATTCTTTAGTTTACTATTTTGTACTGTTATATTTGATCTGTCGAAAAGTCATGTGTCAAGGATGTGTAAATATTACAGATTTGCTCCACTTTTCAAATTGTACTTTACAGTAACAGGAATCATCATGCAATGTTCGAAATTGAGGGGCCTGTTCAAACATATATAAATTACTAATCAGATCAATCCGTTGTTAATATACCGACCCAAAGTATAGAAAAGCTATGCTTTAAATAGTTAAAATGTTGAAATAAAAAGAAACTGAAATAAATGTTAGTTATTATTGTCAGCTTTCTGCGGACATTAAAATTAAATATTAGAATAAAAAAACTGTTATTAATTTCATGATATTTTTATTTATCATTCATAGAAAAATGTTTAAAATACGATGTCTTTTCTTTATGGCTTAGAACCAGCTCTAATCCGACACTAACAGACATTCTGTTTCGTAGCCATACTGTAAACAAACATACATAATTAAGATGTAAGTAAAGTGGACCGAGTCATTTAATCAATTCATAAACTATATAAGGTTTATCACACGGATTAGTTAGATATCTCATCGTATCATAAAAAGCATCCAGTGGATATTAAAATGAAAAGATAAAAACCAGTTTTTTTTACCACAAGGGTCTACAGTCCCGGGATAACTAAACAAATTTTATGGTTTCTATTCTAATAATTATGAAAATTGTGTCTATTACGATGCTATACATGATTTTTCAGTAGAACTGGTTTTGATTCAGCGAATATTAATTGGGTTCGTTACAATACTGGTAGTGATTTAATAAACGTAAAATAGTGAATTGATTTATTTTAAATCATCGTTGTTCCTAGTGGAAATGTAAGCGCCCCCTGAAAAGGGATCTTCACACCCCCTAAAACAACCAGAATATTTCGTAAATCATTTAGAGTGTTATAAAGAGTTGAAGAATAGCTATGCCATGCCATTTACAGGATTAACCCAATCCTGGAGATGCGATCCTCAATTTTCAAATTCTTTGAACGTACATATGAGACTTTTACAGAAATGCTTCGCATCCACAACTATCTATCTATGCTTGATATAAAGTCAACACTTTATAGATCATATTATGAACCTTTGATTGACACGTGCCCTGCAATTAACTAGTAGCACTCAGGGGCAAGACACAATTACTTTAGCTAGGCCCAAGGCATTATTTGTATCAATTTATGCATTCATAGGCCTATCCTTACCTATATGACACCATATATGGGTAACGCTAGCCTATTCATGGTAATCTGTATGTGATTTGCTAATAGTATATGTTTATTAAAGATATTATGTTTATAGTTAATGTAATCATACAAACAACTAGTTCAAATATGTATGCCTACAACCATGCCTGATTTACGTCACATATTAACACACAGATATTTAATTGCACAGACAAACACTAAAATCCTGGTCCAGAGCTAATGTTATAGCATGTACCTCTTGAATTTATTCAGTTATTTATTAACTCTCCTACCATCAACTTCTCTTTCTGGCTTTAAAAGGTAATGACTTAGTTGTTTGGCATGCATTGTAGTTTAAATTTAGGCCCCTTAGTACTTAGCATGAATTGAGCTCAGGCCTTATGTTAGAACTCTAACACTTAGCACAATTCACTGCTTGGGACTTAGGGCATATTTCTGTCCTACTCTACTTATAATTTTAACACTTATCCTGTAAATATTTTCATACTTAACTTATGCACTTGTGATATAAATACACTTTATAAAAACATTTTCCTTCCTTAATACTTAATATACTTATACAATTCTGATCGAATATCAAAACCAACCATTTATTCTTAGGTTAAAGCAACATAATACTTCGCGTGGGTCTTTTGTTGAGCTTCCACCAGCTCAACCAAATTCGTATTATACTTGTGGGAATAGAGGGTTAAGCATTCTAAACAAACGAACCGACGATGAGAATGTCTATGTGTATTGCATTAAAATTAGGTTTTAGTAGTACTCATAGAAGAGCGGTCTCCATACCTAACTATGGACAAACGCCCCATTCGCACACACAATCCTGATAAAAACAAGAAACGTATTATACATATGTAGGTATCTCTTAATCAATAGTTAATAATGGTTTGCATATGCATTTAAGGGATAAAAAGTAAAAAGACAATAGCCGATAAATTGAATTACATCCCAATGATGATTCACAAAATTACTCTTCTGTTAGATTAAAACGTTTGGACACTCAACTAAATGAACCAACCAATCAAAATGCATTAAAAGTCAAAAAGGTTTTGTTTAATCCTGGGTTTTGTCTCTATGCAAGACATTACAAATTTTAAAAGATTAGATTTCAGTCACTTTAAATTTAAAAGCTCATGATATAACATTCCTTGATTATTTAGTAGCTGCACTCTTCTTATACTGGTTAAGAGGTGTCTAATAGAAAGTAGGTACTTCCATTAAAGGGAGTATTCTGTTGAAATTGAGATGGGAAGACTAATTTTTAATTAGCGAAGTTTTTCCATAATTAGGATCGTGATCAATATAGACATATTAGAATTGTCCTATCGATTTCAATCTTTGCATGATGATTACTTTAACAGTTGGGTAAGATTCAGAAAGCGTAGCATCACTGTAATCGGTAACAGAAAGTCTGTATGTTCATTTAACCCTTTAACTTCAGAAAGCGTAGCATCACTGTAATCGGTAACAGAAAGTCTGTATGTTCATTTAACCCTTACAGATTTGGGGGGGGGGGAGGTCAGAATGACCCCCCCCCCTCTAGTTTTTACAATGTAATTTTTTTGTAGGTAAGATAGAGAGTTGTGACTTCTTAAATTTAGTAATTATACATCGGGGGGGGGGGGGGGGGGGGCAAATTAGCCCTTCCCCCCGATCTAATAAGGTGGGAATTGGGGCCCGATCTGTAGGGGTTAAGCCATGCTGATTTTTTTTTGACATCAACTTTTGTATGTAATTATCCTATTAATTAATTAATAATAAATATTAATAATTATTAGGACAAGAAGGTACAATATTGTAAGCGAGACAGTATATGACAATACAATTTTAATCAAATTGACGTATTTGTCTTCCTTTTGTATTATTACAAACTAGCGACTTCGCTCCTGGCCTCTAGATGCTTTGCCCCAAGAGATGATAAGAAAATAGTTAAGGTGAAATTCGTAAAAAAATAAGAAGGACCAAGGAAATCATCTACAAAACAAAAAGGATCAAGGACCAAGGATATCTCCTACAAAAAAAAATTGGGAAAGGGATCGGTTCAGTGGTTACCGAGATCTTAAGCTTCAGATGGACGGAAGGACAGACGGACAGACATCAAGCTACTTTGTATTATAGATAGCAACTATCTTTTATTTCTTTTGCATTTGTCTGTCAATATCTTTTTAACACAATCCTAATAAAATGAAAAATAATATTTCTAAGACTGGATTACGTCGTGTTAAATCTTCTTTCGGTTTTGAATGTTGATTCTCAAAATTTGGGTTGAATTAAAGTGGTAACGGCTGTTCATTTAAATTAGCAGATTTGTAAAATAATATTTCGCATATATTTTTTTTAAGATTTTAAGTTATCAAAATGATACTTTGGAGGATACTATACAATTTTCACTTACTTTTCATAATTAAAAATTTTATTTCATCGAATATTAAAGTCAAAAAAGGTTTATCTGATGATAAATGTACTTTTTAATGTATATGAAAAGCTTAGTATCCGTGAACCATTACAACTGATTAAGTTATATTTTTGCGATTTTGGCATGGTTTTTGCCTTTTTATTAGAGGTTTAGCTACCATCTTTTGTAAAAAGTTTTCCCCCCTTCACCCAGCCTAAATAAAAACAGTTCTCAATTAGATTTTTAGATTCTGGTTCCTATAGTATTCTTCTAGCGACTACGCTCCTTATAGGCCTCTAGGAGCATTTATGGTCAACATCCCCACTTTCAATTGTAATTTTAAAAAGAAAAGAAAAAAAATCTAGGGAGATTTCTCTTGGAAGTGTGGTTGTACCATCCCCAAAAATAGCTATAAACGTTCCCAGGAGCTATGAGAAGCTACACTGTAAAGGAGAACCTTATCGGATCAGCGGTTGAAGACATCCTTCGGTACAGAATACAGACAAACATCCTGTTACTTTATTACAAGGATAGGTTGGACTATTCCAACACATATAAGATTAAAGGAAGGTGTTAAGAAAATTATGTAACCAAATCACAGGAAACACAAAGTTTTACAGATTAACAGGGACCTAAAGGGATAAGACAATGGCCGATAAATTAATGTACACTCCCATCCCTAAAATTACCCTTATTACTATTAGGGGTTGAAACTTTTGAACACTCTTCTTAATGAACCAACCAATCACAATTCAATAAGAGTCCCCAAAGTTGTTAAGCCAAGGAACAATAAAACGCTTCTATAAAACTTTTAGGACTAGTGTAAAAAACAGCCCAATGTCCTCTTCCTCCCTGAGAGATTAGTGACGGGTTTTTAATACTTTGTATTTTTCTTTTTACAACAGAATTTTGATTATACACCACCTTTTATAATCTGTTATGCATTGATTTTAAGGAAACATGTTAATTCTCAAAAGTTTATATAGATTATACTATTCGATCCAACAATTTTGAAAGCAAAACTTTTATATATTACTAGCGGCTACGCTCCTAGAGGACTTGAATTGAGTTGAATTCTCTAACCAAATATCTTATTTTAGATTTAAAAACAAAAGGTAAAAATTATCTCTATGGGGTGGAATAACTTTTTTTTCTGGGGGCGATTTATCTTGGGAATCCTTCGGTACAAACAGACAGACATCCTGTAGGATAATTTTAAACATCATATAATATGTTTAAAGTTTAATAGTAACATGAGTTAATTCAAAGACATATAAAAATAAAATAACCTAAAACTCTAACTAATCCTAACAATGTGATTGTTTCAAATGCAGTGGTTAACGAAAACTAAATGACAAACAAATAAAAACTTTATAAAATAGGATGACATACCTACTATCCAATCTTTTATGTATCAGGGGTTTTATGAATTATATAAAAACGTCCATCTTTCTTATATATTCAATGATATCTTTTAGTATCATATGTATATTTTTAAAAATATATTTTAAGGTATTAACATAGTGCAATTATGTTGCGTATTTGATATTTACAATCAAATGCTTTGTTAAATTCAAAGTGACTGAAATATCAAATTCAATAAAATATTTAAAAATATAAAAAATTATGAACAATCTTTTCTAAAATAAAAGTAATTTTGGTCAACTTTTTGTTCGAATTCAAATATTTAGATATTTAAACATTAAGTTTAGGGGTCTTTAATCGTTACAAATTAAAATTATTGATAAAGTATTACTATTAAGAAATGAAAACTGTAGGTTTACCACAATAAAATTCAGCCTTTTAGGTTTAGTATTTTTTTAAGTATTTTTTTAAAGTATTACTAATAAGAAATGAAAACTGTAGGTTTAGCACAATATAATTAAGCCTTATATGTTTATTTTTTATATTTTATAAAGAGGTCTTTATTATGTAATGTGCACTATATACAGTAATATGCTGGAAAAGGAAGGGGATAGGGAGTGGAGGAAAAACGAGGTCTCAATAATAAAAATGTATATATTTTGAGCGATCAAACGATTATTGTTAGGTTGACTGTTGTTTGTAGGTTTTAATGTATAATTAGATGCATCAATAATTGAGATATTTTGTTGTTGTTTTTTCGATATGTTTTTAATTTGAATATGTTATCTATTCTTATTCTGTTGTGTAATTTTCCAAAATCTTGTAATAATATTTTCTCGTATTCATTCGAATCCGGTTGATAGAAACCGGTTCTCATGCATACGAAAAAACTATGTCTAGCATCGTATTATAAACGGCTTTCTACGAATATAAAAATGTACAATCATAAGATTAAAACCAGTTTTTTTAGCCCACGCCTTCGGCACCTCGGGGCTAAAAAAATGGTTTTAATCTAATAATTGTACATTCCATATCTGCGGAAAGTGGTTTATAATACGATGAAAGAAATAACTATTATTACATTTTTTAACATTATAGAATACCTACTATGCGAAACCTGAGGTATGCAAAAAATGCATTAAAAGCCATAATAAAATTTTCTCTCTTTTAAACTTAAATCCAACTTTTATTTGATGTGTGAAAAATGTGCTCTACTCAAGGGATCTAAAGAGATAAGACAATGGCCGATAAATTGATGTACAAACCCGATGATGTTACACAAAATTACCCTTCAATATATTAAAATTAGTGGTTGAAACGTTTAAACACTCAACTTATTGAATCAACAAAACAAAATTCACTGAAGGCCCCAAAGTTGTTAAGCCAACGGATAATAAAACATTTTTATAAAACTTTGGTGACTAGTGTAATAAACAGACCAATGTCCCCTCCCTCCCTGATTTTATGAAAAACTTGAAATATAACCAGCTTTAGAAAAATACAGCTAAACAACAAAAATAAGTGAAATGATTATTATATTTACATGATTAAATAAAAAATAGTTTTAATTTTCTATCACAAAATAAAAGAAAAAAACTTTTTTAGGTAAGGAAAATGAAATATTAAATTCATATCCCCAATAAATATATTGAACAAGTTAACATACAATAGACAACCAAGCCTTTAATTGATCGACCTTAAAGTCCTTAATGTGCTTGGTAATGGGTTGATCCTGTTTATGGGCCAAGGCATTCCCCTTACTCTAACTTTTTATGTTGCATACCTATTATAGCAACAGTAGCAAATTTTTAAAAAACCTTTAGTAATGACGAGCTGAACGGCCGAGATTCGAGCCTGTCACCTCCCCGACTACGAGCGAATGCGCTACGTGTATAGCCACGGTAGTAGGTTAAAAGTCTTTATTTGTTGATTAGTTGAATCATTAAGTTGAGTGTTCAAGCGTATCAACCTTTAAATGTAATCTACAGATTGGATAATTTTGCGTATCATCCTTGGGAATGTACTTAAATTTAGCGGCAATTTTCCTATCCCTTTAGATTCACCTGAAGAATTGTCTATATTTTCAATATTCTCTTCGTAATTTATTGTCTTTCAATTTTACCTATTTTAACCTAAAATGATAATATTACTTTTTTCATATCAATTTAAAATTTGAGAAGCCAATCTTTTGAGAATTTATTTTTTATTTAAAGTCATTATAAATATCTTAGATTTAGAAATAAAATTGGCTAAACTAGTTAAGCTACAGACAAAAATTAAACATTAAATTATATTATAGGATTTAGAAAGAGATTGTAAAATATCACAAAATTTATAAAACGTTCGTAATATATAACCTTTAGCAGAAAATGTACTCTATGTTTTTTTGTCTTATCTTTGTCTGTTAGCTATTTTGAATACAAAACAATGGGCCTAACCCAGCAAGGCTAATTTAACCTAACGTAACGTAATAAACAAACAAAAAATACCCCCCGCCCCATCCCAATTTTTTTTTATATAACGACAAGGTTAGGAGTTATTGGTGCTCAATTTTGAAAATGCCGGTTTTTTTTTCTTTTGTTGTCCCAACCCTCCATCCCTGTTTATGGGTATAGTACTTTCTCATTCATTGGAGACATCGTTTATCCTATCTTTTCATAAAATTGACACAAACTTATTCAAAATATTTCTTCAATACTTGACCAGTATTAAAAGATGCTATTTATAATGCAAATAGAAAATATGAGTATTGGCCTAACATTGGTCATTCGTATTGTATGATATCTTTTTTTATAGGCACCATAAAGAGATTCGTTTTAAAACAATAGCTTTTCTACATTGTGCTGTAATTTTCTTTACAAACAGCTTGGGGGGGGGGGGGGGAGGGGGGTGGTGAATTGTAATAATGAACAACTTTGCTTTTGAGTCTGTCTTTGTAGCTTTTATAGTTTTTGAGTTAAGTTAGGGGACTGGGGGGGGAGATTAGATCCCCCCACTGTCTGTAAAGTGATTACTTGGAGCACCACCCCCCCCCCCCCCAATAAATAGGGTTAATTTTACTATCGGCGCTTTACGTTACACACCATCTGGATGTAAAAACAACTAGGGATAGGGCAATGAATTTATTTACATCCCTAATGATAATCAACAAAAATTACCCCTTAAGTATGAAATTATTATTGGTTGATAAGTGTGGACACTTCTACTTTAGAACTGACCAATCAAATTTCAAAAAAGTATCCACAATCAAGGAATGTAATAACGTGGTTATAAAAGTTTTGTACTTTTATTTATTTTAATCCCAATGTCATCTCCCTCCCTAACACAAGCATTGAAAAAAACGGCATAAATTATTTAGAAATACAAATAAGTTGTTTTATAGGAAATCCTAAATATGAAATGTTACTTGAAAAGTTTTGGGACAATTTTTCATTTATAATCACAAAAAGTTTAAATCTTCTCTTTCTTGCCCAACAAAGTTTCAACAATTATTTGCCTCTTTTCATAAGAGAAGCTTTTCTATAATTAGGGTAAGTCCGTCAGTACGTGTCTGTAACTGTTAGCTCTTTTCGTTTATTTCTAATTTAGTAGATGTGCTGTTAATTAGTTTTCAACTTTAAATGATTATTCCCTGAACAATTTGGTACTATTTATGAAGCGTTGTAACTCTATAATCGAAAGTCCGAACGTCGATTTAAAACATGTTGATTTTTAACTTTTTTAACAACAAATTTTTATCAGATAAAATTATCTGATTGATCTGATTTGTTGAATACTGATTCCTAGGACAACAAAGTACAATGTTATAAGCGAAGCATCTCTATAATCAAGTCCTAAAAATGTAAGTATGTCCATGAACATTATCCTGTATATAACAGTTTTTCAACAAATTTACTTATAAATTTGCTTCGACTTTCATACATTTATATTCTGATTATTCAGTTCTGACACTATACAAGTGTCAATGTCCGTTTGTCCTACCGTTTCAGAGCTTCGCTTTTATGGATGTTGCCATCCTTGTTGTAATAATGATTCCTAGAACACAACAATATAATAAGCAAATAAACAATACTGCAAATAAAGTAAGTTCATTTTATTTACGCAATTTGGCACAAATTTAATGTTCTGCTTATTAATCAAGTGCTGACACTCTGCAAGACTTATTGTTCGTTTGTCCTTCCTTCGGATTTTAGATCTTCGCTTTTATGGATATTGTCATTATTGTAAGTTGTGAAGTTACTCTACAAGCTTTAATTTTAAAGGTTAATGTGTTTATTGGACTTCTTCCAAACACAAGGGAAGTCAAACTACGTGAAATTTTATTCTTACGAAAAAAATTCCTTTTTTGGAAATTCTCATTTAATTTTTCATTTATTATCAGCGGAAACCTGTCTATAATACGATGCTATATATAACTATTTTGTTTAAATAAAGTTAAGCAGAACTTTATTTATATTAATAATTATAATAATAATAACTATTATATAAGCTTAAAAGTACAGATCATCTAACAAGGCTAAGTAGATGAGTACTGTATATATTAATTATCTTTGGTTTTAGCTATACCCACCCATCATTATATCTTTATATACAGTTAGGTTATTTATTCCAGGTTTGGCTTTTACAGATGACGTAAAAATATGATTGGCTCGAGATTTCTAAAATGAGATGTCTAACATCTGACCCATTTTGGCTCTAATTTCAAGAAATTTTGAAATATTAATCTATAGAATCTAGAATCAGTTACCCATCTAGCTGAATAGGGTAAAAAACTAATATGAATATTATCAATTTTTTATGATAGCTTTCTATCTCATTGTATTATTTACAGCTCTCTACAGTTATTAAAATAAAAAAAGATACGATTGAAAACAGTATTAATTTCATGATTTTTATTTCATTATTCATGTAGTCTTTAATAAATAGGTTGCTATACATAATTTTTCAGAATGTCTAAGAACTGTTACTTTAACCCTTAACAGTCGAGCCCCTTGCCGCACCTTAATCGGTCAGGGGGGGGGGGAGCGTTCAACGCCTTCCCCCCCTATTAACTCAGTTCCTATTAGAGCTAGAGGGCTAAATTTTTTTTGTGCAAGTCCCCGACCATTAAGGGTTAATAATTGTATGTAGACTTCTAGATATTCCTATATAGCCTAGTAATAGATTATTTCAATTTATAGTATATTCATCATTTTCCTATACTATAAAACTTTTTCATTTTTAATTTAAAAAGAGAAAAGAAATAAATTGTTTATACCAGAAGAAATCATAATCGAGAACATTTCTACTTTGTTTTTTTTTTTCAAAGAACTAAACAGAGTTGTTTATAATAATACATAAGAAAAAACATTAAATTTACAAAATAAAACAATAATCATGTTGTTTGCCATATAAATTCTCAATATCAGAATAGTTACCATAAAATATGTAATTTAGGTTAAAGTTTGTATGACACAGTGACACTTGACATATTTGCAATTAAACTTTACTTGAGATGGGTTTCTTAGTTGGCATAAGATTGAAATCACATTCATATCTTTATTTAATTTGTTCTGTTATAAGTATTCCTCTTATGATTTTAAAACCACCTTACAACTATGGTAAAGAACCTTTGGAACAAAGCAGACAAATATTTTTTTATTGAGGATACATTATTTTGCAAGAGAAAATTCCAAATTCGATATTGTTGGATTCTTTTATATTATAGAATAAAATCTTATATAATATTAAAACCAGTTTTGCTAACCTGAGCCTTCAGCATCTCAGGGCTAACAAGACTGTTTTTTACCCTATAATAGCACATTTTTATATCTGTAGAAAGCTATTCATAATAAATAACAAAACTCCCTTAATTTTTCCGATCAAGTATTTTTTAGCTGGGCGGATCATTCTATAACTTGCAGAAAGTTTAGTATTTGTTCAGGAAAGATTTCAAGCTTCTTGTCTACTTAAAGAAAAAGCCAGAACCCTACACAAATACTTGTAACTTTATTGGGTCCTAGGACAAACGCAGAAGTTCCAAATGTCAGAGTTGACAAATGCAGGAGAGAACACTTAACCTAACCTAACCTATTTTAGACAAACTTTTAGGTTTTTAAATGCCTAACCCTTGCGGGGGGCTTATTTGTACATTCATATCTTAACCTAACCTAATCTGTATAGAAATACTTAATTTATTTAATATTTTAACACTCCTGCGTTTGTCCACTCTGATGTTGAGACTCCTGCGTTTGTCCTGGAACCCTTTATGGGGGTGGGGAGGTGGGAACATATTCCAATTCCTACTGGTTTTAAAAGTCAAATAATCATGGCTTTCCATCCGAAAAATTGTAAACACTTATTTTTTTTTATTTAGGTCCAACCTGTATTGAACAACCTTGACTATAATGTTGAAAATCATTAATCAGGCCAACAGAATCCTTTTGTAAATACCTTCACCTTTTTGCCCTTATTTTCTGCTTAAACACATTTTAGTATTTTTTCGTTATTTTTACTAGCAAATGTACTCTAAAATTATCATTGACTATTAAATTACCAATATACCTCTAAAGTTTAGGGCATATTTGAAACATACACAAAAAGAAAATCAATTTAAACTAAAGAAAGTCTTTGGTCGTATATGAATATAGAATATTTTGTATCAAAGAGATCTAAATAGATAAGACAATGGCCTAAAAATAAATGTACATCCCCAATTATGATACAAAAAGATATCCCATCTATAGATTATTATTAGTGGTTGAGACATTCTCATCATTTTCTATAAAACATCAATTATGGTCAGACTGCTTTTGAGCAGGTTTTGGGCTATTTTTATAGATTTCAAATTTTTCTCAATGCTAAGCAATTTTCAACGCACTTAAAAATCATCAAGAAAGTTTGGCAGTAACAAAGAGTTATTAGATAACAAGGATAACAGCATCCATAAAAGCGAAGCTCTAAAATGAAAGGATAAACAAACATTAGCACTTGTAGAGTGTCAGAAATAAATAAACGTAATATTAATGCTTAAGACAAAACAAAATAAGTAAATTTGTTACAAAATTATTGATATACATGATACTGTTTAAGGACATACTTACATATTTAGGACTTGATTATAGATATGCGTCGTTTATAATATTGTCCTTGTTGTAATAGGAGTTAGTTTTAAAAAAATCAGTTAACCTACAAAAGTTTGATGTAAAAAATGAAAAATCAGCATGTTTTAAATGAACGTACGGACTTTCTGGTAACGATTATAGAGTTGCTACGCTATAAGTGCTACCTAATCATCATGCAAAGTAGGAAATCGATAGTACAATTGTAACCTGTTTAAATTAACAAAAAGAGCTAACCGTTACGGACGGACGTACGGACCGACCCTAATTATATGATAGCGTCGCTTTTAAAAATGTTAATTGATATTATTAGACTATAACTTCTTGTATCTAGTTTTAGTAGCATAGCTACTCTATACTTTGAAACATTCGGGCGTTCTCCTCTTAGAAATATTTTATTCAATTTTAAAAATTTAAGTACCCCCCCCCCCCCTCTCCGACAGAACAACTATTTTAGGTTAGGTTAGGTCTTAGGCTAGGGAGCCGACTGCTGCGGCTAGGCAGGCAAGGGGGCCGAGCCATGTATACAAATTTTCAAAATTGAAAAAATATTTCTAAGAGGATATTACCCATTCGTCTGTCCGTTTGAAATGTTTTGCGGAAAACATGATTTTCTCGGCTTTTATCAAAGCTATTAACATCAAATTTACCGTTGTTCTTGGGTATTTTGGCTTTTGGCTTTTTACATATTTTTTTGGTTGATAAATAGTAATAAAATTAGACAGGTTTTCTGAGTATCCAGTATACTTTTAATATATCCTTGTCCGTATTATTATCCGTCATTTTTTTTGTACTTCATTAACCCTTAACGGTCGGGGGGGGGGGGGCGTTGAACGCCCCCCCATCCGGTTTTTTCTATCTCATTTTCTGTGTGTGAAAGATAAAGAGCCCAAACTGCTTGACTTTTTAAGTATGGGTATGACACATAACTGAGAGTTAGAATTTTTTAAATATCTCCATCCTGGCGGGCACAGGATGCCAGCAAACCTGGCAGGGTCATCCAGGTAAAGAACAAAAATTTGTTTTTGACTTAAACAAAGCATTTTATCTTACCAAAATACAAAAATATCCTCTAGTAGTACATCCTCATATTAAATACAGGTGTTCAAGTCCATTTCAGGTTCCAGGTATGATCCTGCAGGTCCTGATCCTCCAGGTCTCCAGAAATCTTTAAAATGCTCCTGTGGCCGCAAATTTTGACTTAGAGACTTCAAATTTGAAACTTAAGCTTTTCTTACATGTCTACATAATGTATTAAAATTTCATAAAGATCCGCCGCCGTTTTCCCGCCAACCGCCGACTGCGGCGGCTGGCAGCTGCCAAGTACAGCTGCGGCCGCTGAAACTTATGTTTTGATATTTCAATTATAAAATTTAAATAAAAATAAACATTTTCTGCAAAAAAAATTTCTTCTAGCTTTAAAAATAAAAAAATTACAGCTGTTTGACATTTTTAAGTAAAAAAGGACCTAAAAACAAAGGTTGTTAAATAAAAGGGTGAAGGAAGCGGAAATTGACCTTGACTTACTTAAGGTCGGAAATTCACCATAACACAGGGGACTTGCACAAACAATTTTAGCCCTCTAGCTCTAATAGGAACTGATTAAGGTGCGGCAAGGGCCCGACTGTTAAGGGTTAATTATGGATGTTGTCATTTTTCAAAATAACTTCCCTGTTTACAATTAATTTCTAAAGAAAACGACTTCAATGCATAAATCAAATGTCGTCCTATTTTGGAAAGAATTTAAAGAAAATATTTTGTTATTCTTTCACATAATTAATTCTGTGGTTTATATTAGTTGATAATCAAATGTTATTTAACCTAGAGTTATCCATGGGCTACTAATCTCTAGGGGGGTCGGGGAGATTGTATTCTCATACAAATAGATTTACACTTTCCTATAAGAAGCTACACTGTAAAGAAGAAACATATCAGTTAACCGTTCCTAACTGTTTAAGAAGTCAGTACCAATTAAACATAAAAGTTAACATAGTGTTTGTGCCAAAGGATCTCGTTAACCTATACGGTTCACCTTTTCTGGGAAGACTTCTATTGGTCCAGGGAATGTTTATAACTAATTGAGAGGGAATCTCCACTCTCCGAAGATAATTAATTCGCCCTTGGAAAATAGTGTCTAAATATGATGTTAAAGCTATCTTTTTAAAATGTAACTATCCTCTTTTATTTACAGGGTGTTTTTAATAGGACAAAAATATTACTTAATTTAACCCACTTGCCATTCTAACGGTATGCTTAACATTTTTCTTTCTACTATTAGCACAAGCCGCGCAATTCGAATTTTAAAAAAATACGCATTTTCGCACACTCTTAAAATTTGTCATGTTCCAAAAATCTTCCAAAAATAGGTACTTTGGAAATACCGGTTGTTAAGGCATAATTTGTTAAAAATCGCTAATATGTTTTTCTTATACAAAACTCCCCAACCCGATGAAGAAATTAAGAAATAGATTTTTAACTTCTGTCAATAGCAAATGGGTTCAATTAAGTAATATTTTTGTCCTAAAAAAAACACCCTGTAAAGTAGTAAGGATTTATGTGATTTAAGCCTGAAATGCTTTAAAACATGCTGATTAATATTATTATCCTATTCATCTGATTTGTGAAATGTTGATTTCTATTACAACAAGGTATAATGTTATAAGGGAAGCATCTCTATAATTAAGTCCTAAAATGTAAGTATGCTCTTAAACAGCATTCTGTATTTAAGCAGTTTTATAAGAAAATTAATAACAATCTTATATATTCATATTTATATTCTGCTTATTCAGTTCTGACACTCTACACGTGTTAATGTTCGTTTGACCTACCGTTTCAGTGCTTCGCTTTTATGGTTGTTGTCATCCTTGGTTTATTGCAAAAAGGCACCAGTTTTCACGAAAACTAATTTGTAAAATGTTATTTTCATGTTATATGTTTATGTTATATAAAGAGCTATGTCTTATCTGGTTTATTCATGTTAATTAGATTAGTCTTATTTCTATATACAATACACATATGCTATAATAATTTTGGTTTGTTTATGAATACGTAAATACCTATAACTTCCTTGTTTATTAACCTAATATAAAGAATAATTTAAATAATGGAGAGCTTTGAAATAAAAATAGCTCAAGAAGATTCTAATACTAACACATTGATTTCTTTTATTTTAATTATTTTAGTTTTCTTTGTCAAACTCTGTGTATTTATTATATCAAAATAATCTAAAAGTATTTCCTTATATATAAAGATTATTATTTTTTTCTTAAATTTAAGATCTCAATAACTACTGAGCCAATTGAGTTATCTTTTTTAGATAAGCTTAACATATCTCTTTTCATGATTTAAGACCATTCTATTCTTATATTTGAGTCTTGGGATGATTTTAAGCTATTTTTAAATCCCCTTCCTACCTTCTTGAATACAGAGCCCATAGAGAAATTAAGTTTAGCCGCTAGTATGACGTTTCTTATGCAGCTTATACCAACAACGAAATTAATTCGAAAACAATCACGAAACCTATATAATAGCTGTCGTTGGGGGCCAACACGTATTAAAATTGACGACCTTTCATCTGCCTCCCCCCCACATGATATTTTAGATTTATTTTGCTTGTTGGTTATACCTTATACCTGGTTTTTATATCATTGTTGCAACAAGGCAAAATTTTTTTTTCAACTTAACATGTTTTTAGTGCGTTAAAGCTTCGCTGGTTTAGTAATTAATGTACCCATTTTTTTTAGTAGCGAAGCTACTCTATAATTTGAAATGTCCGTCTGTAACGTTTTGGGGGAAACGTGATTTTCTCGGCTTATTTTCAAAATAGATGTATGAAATTTTCAGGGATTATATGAGTTCATATTTTCACTAAGTTTTATAAAGATATGTCAATTGATTGGAGTGTAAGATCAATAAAATTCCTAGACTTTAACATTTTTATGATTTTCTCAATTTCTATTCAAGATAGAAGTCTAAAATTTTTAGTGATTAAATAAGTTCAAATTCTGCATACTTCTATACAGTTTCATTTAAATTTGCTTATTGGTTGGAGTGCTAGATCGATTCCTATTTTTTTTTAAGTGTTCAAGGTTTATTTTAATTCCTAGTCCAGATAGACGGCTGAAATTTTTAGTGATTGAATAAGTTCATATTTCACATATTACCACAAAGTTTCATTAAGATTTACATTTTGGGTGCGGTGCCAGATCGATTCCAAGATTTCCACATTATAAAAGGTTTCGCTGTTTATTTTATTTTTTATTTGTATTACACTGCTCTGGAGTTTATTCCGGATGTCCATCCCATCCATCACTTCTAATTAATAACATTTGTTTTTTTCTTTGTTTATTATAATTTTGACCTACATGAATAACAATACTCCCCAATCAACCAAAAGTATTCTATTGTTATGGATTTTGTATATATGTGGATATTATGACAAGGAAAAAATTGTTGTCAATTTAGGGTGATTACATGGACATAACATATTGGTCAGTTTGTTCATTCAGTAGGTTTGGAGGGAATGGGGTAAAAGGGGTGGTTGGGGGGTTAACCAGCGACAAGTTTCACTATACTAGAGTACATGATAATCTGGTGTAAGATCCAAGTAATAATACATCCTGTCCTATTGTACATCTTGTGTTATATAAGTATATCCAGTAAGATCTCGATAAATTCCAAGAGCTATTAGTCTTAGGGAAGGAGGGACATTGGGCTGTTTATTAAAATAGTCCCCAAAGTTTTTTTGTTCGTTTGCTTAACAACTTTAGAGACTTTTATTGAATTTTAATAATATCACGTAGGTATGGGGCTCCTCAGTTAGATGAGTCCCGCAGGGATAATATCTCGTAGAGTAAGAGCCACCTCTAGGTTCACATGAAAGAACCATTTAAGCGATTTAAAAATAGATACTAAAAATAATCTCTTTTTTTGTGATAGTTATAAAATTCATTTTTCAATGCCTATATTTGAAGTGTCGAAGCTTCACTTTAAGTCCTAGATAAAGCAACAAGAAAGGACGTAACTCATTCAAAATTTTAAGCAGGACGTAAATAAATTTTTTTGTAGTGGTGGAGTTAAACACATTTAGTGTATACTCATTTGTTAAAAATAAGAGCTTTGAATGGAGCGACGCCATATAAATTTACCTGACTTGCAATAAAGAGCTGCTTTAATTTCAATATTTTACAAGCATCTTGTATTTAAGCGATTTTGTATAGAATATTTGTTTTATTTTCTACTGACGCTCTATATTTTTTAATATTTTCTGACCTTCTTATTTTTTTTAGGCTTCGCTTTTGTAAAATTGATCTTCCTTGTTTTTATTTGTTTAGTGCATTTTTTGTTGAAAATTTTTCAATGATGTCAAAACAGGTTATTGGAAAAAATGCAACTTCAATATCGCTTCATTCTGTGTTTTTTTTGTGGATTTTCTTTTCATTCCTTGCGGAAAGTACAAAATTTTAATATGCAATTCTTAGATTATTTTTGATTGTTATTGTTTAAATTTTGATAACAAAAAAGACTAAAAAATGATGATTAGTTATAAGATGTTGACATTTCCGAAGAAAACGAAGGCCCGGGTTAACAAAACTGGTATTATTTTCATATTTTTAATTTTTTTTACTCGTAGAAAATATTCTATAATATTGTAAAAAGTTTAAAATCGCTGGCTTTTATTTCAAATTGACTTGCAGAGTTTATTGGTAAATCGTAAATGTTTAAGGAATAATCATGCAAAGTTTCCAAATCTATAGAACATAAATAACATGTCTAAATTAACGAAAAGAGCTAACAGTTACGGAATGTCGGTCGAACGGACGGACATACATACAGTAATTATAAAAAGCCTGGCTTAAAAAAATATTTTTTATCTAAAAAGTTTTCTAGGACATAAAAAGGAGAAAAGGTTTGAACCACTATTTGTTTTTGGGTTTTCTCTCTCATGGAAATGTAAAAGGTCTGGAAGCGTATCATTAGTGGATTAGGTATAATTATTCAATAAAAAAACTGTTCACATTGGATATTTCATAAAGAGGTGTTAACATTGTCCATCTTACTTATCTATTACTTATCGAAGCTACTTTATCATAATCTTAAGATAGTCAATTTTATTAAATAATCTTATTTTAATAATCGTGGAAAATTATCTGTAATTGATGCTATACATAATTTTTTCAGAGAACTGGTTCCAATACAGAGAACAATAATCTGTTTCGAAGCCATACTAGAAATAAACTTATTCTCTGCTAAAACTAATCTCTGTTTCTGTTAATACAAAAATTACACGAAGAAGGCCTGAGATCTCTAATTATACAAATGGAACGTCCATACAAAATATACAATTAAAATACACTGAAAAAATATAAATTTTAGATACTCCAAGCATTTAATGGCTCGTAATTCAAATAGAGTGGGAAAATACTTCCTAAAACAGCTCCAAGACTTAAGTCTACATATGAAATTACCCTTACAGATCGGGGGAGGGGGGGTCATATTGACCCCCCCTCTAGTTTTTTCAATGTCATTTTTTTTGTAGGTAGAATAGAGAGTTGTGACTTCATGACTTTTTAAGTTTAGTAATTATACGTCGGCAAGAGTTGATCTTATAAGGATATCTGGTCTGTGTCGGTCGTGGCGTCCGGTCAACGTCGGTAAGGTGGCACCAAATTTAGAAAAAATTCTAAATAAAATTTTAATTTCTACATTATGACTTTTGTGTATAAGGTAGAAACCAATTTTTTTTTTGGTGAATACTTAGATATCAATGACCTTCTGAGAAAAGTGGTGTTATGACCGTTTGACCGCTCCCTGAGCGACTTTATGACCGATTTTTGTCCGGCTTTTACTACAGACATATATCATGAATGTCGTGGCTTCTATTACAGCTGGAAACCTATAATTTTTTTGGTAAATCCTTGAGCAACAATAAACAGATAAAAATATTAATCGGCGCCGCCAACCGCTGTTTTACCGCCGTAACCGCCAAAATGGCGGCTTCCGTTATTTGCCGTTTTTCGGCGATGATCAGAAAAAGTAATTTTTTGTTATGAAAAATAAAAGTTCGTCCTAAAATTTGGTCATCCTAGCTGCAAAATTGGCCGCTCTACAGCTGTTTTAATATATAGCGGCTGGCCCCTAAAAAGCGGGTAAGGAGCGGTCTGGCCGCTATGACTAGTAAAATTAATTTTCTCTAAAACCACATGAACCACCAGAAAAAAATTTTTATGTCTCTAACTGTAACAGGAGCCGAGATAGAGGGGGGGGGGTCAATATGCCCCCCCCTCCCGATCTATTAAGGTAAAAAACATAAATTACTTACTACTTTATAAAATAAACTATTGGTTTCTCCTACAGCTTCTAGATGGTCTTTAATCAAAGATTGAAAAAAAGCCCAAAACCATCCCAATTTTTAATTTGATAAGCAAAAAGGGTAAAGCTAAAACAATCTTTCAAGAAAAGCTTTCATGAAAAGAAGAAGTAGATATTAAAATCTTAAGCTTCAGACAAAAAAATTACTATTTTATATTATAGCATTAGCCTTACTTTTTGTATTTTCACAGCTATCATATCAATATGGCTTGAATGTTGCCAACCATTTATTCTAATGCAACGTTATTGCTACGCTACTTATGACTAAAAAGTCATAAATTCAATTGTTTATCGTTCTGCAGAAACTAGACAATCTAGATATAAAGTTGACATAGCTCAATTATAAAATTTGTTACAATATAGAAATACCTCTAAATGGCAGATGCTAGAAGAACCAATTATCTTGATTAATTTAACCCTATGGTAGCCCTTTACACCATTTATATCAGGATATAAAGTTATAGAGAATAATATTGAATAATTATCTTAATTATTTAACCCCATACTATTTCAGAAATGTCTAGTAATCTATAATACAAAGTAGAATGATGTCTGTATGTCCGTCTATCTGTCCGTCTGTCCGTCCCTTAAGATCTCGATAATCATTTAACCGATCGGATTTTTTTTCTTTTGATCACCTCTTGGGGCAAAGCCCTTAGAGGCTAGGGGGAAAGCCGCTTGTAATAAGAACTATTTTTATCTTTTTAAAACTAAAATAGTCTGCATCCTCCTCTTTGTGGATATGCCTCTAGAAGATAGGTGTGAAGCAAAAAAAATGTTCTGTCACTCAGAGCTGGATCTTTAAATCATTTAGTTTTGTCTTCTTCCACTGCCGATGCCACTGCCATTGCTGCCAATAAAACCTGGATTTTAAAACAAAAAGGCAGTGGTCAGCGAAAAACAATTTTGAAATACCCTCAAAATCACCACTGCCATTTTGATTTAAATGCAACAATTGTTCTAAATGTCATATATCCCTTTTACACCGTGTAATTGTTGACTAATTGTATAATTATATGTGTTCCCACCCATAATTCTATGTATAGAGAAGTATTTTTAGAATTTTATGCATTTTTTACATTCTTATTACAAATATTGATATTATAGTCATTTACCGCATCGTATAATAGACAGCTTAACGCGGATTTGGAATTAAAAATATAGGATTAAACCTGTTTTGTAAGCACCAAGAGACCTAAGGCCCATGCTAACAACACTGGTATTAATATTACAGTTTTGTTACCCGAAGGCCGCAGTCCCGATCTAACAAAACGGTTATTAATTTTATGATCTTTATTATAACGTTCGTGGAAAATTGTCTGTAATAAGATGTTTTTTTTTCAGTAGTGCTGAGAACCGGTTCTAATCCAGCGGATATTAATTATGTTCCTTATTATTAAAGCAAAAGCATGTTTGAATTTTTTAAATAATATGTTAGAAGCAAATTGGTTGAAATTATTTTCATTGAATTTTATAAATAACACTGTTTGTTTAAAATTTAGTCAGACAGACAAACGAACAAATGTAATATGATGATATTAGTAGTCTCTAGGGTACAAAACCGTTTGAAATTTTTAAGAAAATACAAAGACGCCAGTTGTTTCTTTAAAAAAATCATACCTATTTATAAAGTTTAAAAGTTAACATGTCTAAATTAACGATAAGAGCCCCACAGAAGATATTTTGTAAATGCAGAAACAGGTATTCTTCTCCTCGTATTATAGACAACTTTCCGCGGATATTAAAATTAATAGATATTTGATCAGATAGGTTTTGTTAGCCCCGAGGGTCCACAGTCCCGTGCTAACAAAACAGTCACTAATTATGATTTTTATTATAATATTCGTGGAAAATTGTCTGTAATATAAAGGTATACATAATTTTTCAGTATACCAGAGATCTGATTCTAATCCAGCGGATAATAATCGGTTTCGAAACTATACTGAAAAAGTATTTATTTTCGTGTGAAAGTTGACATAAAATTGCACACTATAACTGTAAGTTAACAGCATGGTTCAATTAACATAGAATAAAAACATAGAAATTCTATTGTCTTAAACAGTTGAGGTAGTATGTCTGCCTATCTGGCTGTACCATCCATAAAGTAAGGGAGTAAGGGAGGGGACAATAATTAATTAGTTCAATTTAAGAGTTTTCGCTGAAAGGACATAAAATCCAGATTTATCCAGAAAATTTGAAGAAAATTGTAAAGGGTGTGTTAAGCAAATCTAGAAAACTATAAAATAAAAAAAAAGTTCTAAGAAACGAAGCATTCTTTTGAAAATTAGATTACAAGTACATCATACTGACGTAACCATTCTGTAATTTATTACTAGAAAAAAATTGTTTTAGAACTTGTTCACCCCATAGCCTATATTTCAAAATGCCACTGAATTCAATAATTAAATATAAGGGTTCTTAGATTGTTTATTACACAAATATCAAAATACAGTTTTTATCTATGAAATGATTTTTTTACGAGTAAAAAAATTGTTAAAACCAGCCATCTCATGACAAACATTTCTGTCTGCGATATTATAGACTAAATCATTAAAAGTTAGCGGAATGATGTGCTAGTACTCAAAATCAGTCAGAACCTGTTAAATTCTTGTACATGCGTTGCACATGGGTTAATTAAAGAGATGCTTTGCTTAAAATATTGTATCTTGTTGTGCCTTGAATGATTGTTCCAAAAATCAGATGAATGTGATAATTATTTCATACAAAATGTTGTCAAGAAAGTTAAAAATCAGCATGTTTGTAATTAAGGTACAGACTTTCTGGTAACAATTATAAAGCTGTTTAGCTCCCTAAAATGTACCGAACTGTTAAAGACACCATGGAAACTGTCCCAATTTTGTATAACTTTTGCGGAACATGTTCCAGTTACGTCATATTTTTCTTTCCCGAAAAAGGGAAGGGGGGAAGAAAATCTCTTCAAAAGAGATGGGGAAAACCCCCTTTTCTCCCATCTCTTTTTCTTCCCCCCTTCCCTTTGTTTTCTTTCCCCTTCCCTTTTTCGGGAAAGAAAAATATGACGTAACTGGAACATGTTCCGCAAAAGTTATACAAAATTGGGACAGTTTCCATGGTGTCACTGTTAAAGTTTGCAAACTTAGAATTCTGAGACATGTATAACTTAATGAAAAGAGTTACGGACGTAGGTACGTACGGACAAACGGACCATAATTATAGAAACCTTATCTTTCAACAATAACAGCAGCCAACTCCATATATTTCTACTTAGATGTTGCACTAGATTTTCATGTACTTGTCTTCTATTCTATTGTATGTTATTCCTTGAGAAAAAATGTAAATTTTGCACATTCGTGTGTAATGCAATTATGACAAAACACAGGATGGTTAAAATAAGTAACTTACACAATAGAGTATTAAGTTCTAGACTTCACTAATTTTCTAAAACATTTAAATATCATATTTTTTGCACATTTTTTTACTTTAACTTTAATTTCTTTAGATTGCCTTAATTTATTTGAACATTACAGTATGAGGTACGTCTGTTTAAAAGTCAAGGCATTCTCCTAATGTTCTTTTTTATATAATAATGCGTTACTTCTCCTAATGTGACAGTTCTTTCATCTTTTTTTTGATTCCAATGATATTATGATTTTTATATACTGTTAACCAATGAAGTATTGTAATGAGATACATTTTTTAACACTTTTAGAAAATTAGATTAATTAAACTTATTTGATTTGATCTTTTTAGGTAAGTTCCTCGAGTATCCTTCTGGTAAAGTGGCGTGCACTGTTTTTTAGAGGGGTATAAACCTTTAAGGTGCGAAAAAAGGTAAAGGTATTAAAACCAAATATTAGGGGGGATATATGGGATAAGTGTGGATATTTAACTACTCTAGGGAAATAGGCGTGGATACTCAACTGCTCTTGGGAAATAGGCGTGGATACTCAACTACTCTTGGGGAATTCGTGGATATTCAATTACTAATAGTAGTTTAACATCCACGTTGATACTCAACTATTACTGAGCCGTTAATACCTTAGATTGAAATAAACCAAATGTTAGAAGGTGTCTTTGATATAATGTTATAATTTTCAAGGTGGTTTTATTCTAAGATTCTGTGCTTTCTTAACATTTTTCACTCGAACCAAATTGACACATTTCTTAAACCTATTTCATTGACTGCAAGACTAGATTGTCTGTTTGTCCTGTGACAAATAATAAGCTGTAGTATGAACCAATTTGACCATCTTTTGTAGTAGTTAACCATCACCTCCTAAACCGCTAATTTACAAATTAACACTAAATTTTAAGTTACAAATTAACTGATTTTATCAGTCTATATGAAACACTCTATTGTCCTGATAAAGTAAGAGTGTAACATATTTCATACTCTATTACCTCATATATTTGCATATGGCTGCAGTAGATAGATAGCAAAAATATGGATAGATAGAGAAAAAGTTGGGTGGATGTATAGATATCAAGATACGTAGAAGTATAGAAAAGTATATAATTGAATAATACAATAATTAAAATATATTTAAATATGGAAATAATTTAATATAGGTTAGCAAAAACATGTGTTCCATTTTTTAATCTGTCCCGTTATAAGTACTAATAAAACTATTACTTAAGAGTTGGTATACCACCCTTAATAGATTCAGCCATACAAAATACCCGAAAAAATATAATTTTAAAAATGTATTATTTTTTATTTAAATAATAAATAAATGTCTTGTTAGATAATATACTTTATTATGTGGGAAACTAGAGGCCTCTAGGGAAACTTGAGGTGGTGGGGGGTTGAATTTGACCATAAATTTTTTTATTTTATTTTATTCCAAAAAGGAAAATCTTACCACCCTCCCCTTACATCTTTTTTTATTTTACGAGCAGTATCCCCCCCCCCCCAAAAAAAAAAATAAAAAGTTGTAAACCTTCCCAGGACCAAAGAAAAGCTACATTCGTTACAAACACAGAGAAATCCTGTTACTACATCACCATGTGAAGTGTAAAATTAAAATTGATAGATAATATTTAAATGTCAAAAAAATCCAATTTACATTCAAGTTAGTTACAGAAAAGCTTTGCTCGGTGAGGAGAAAAAGTTATTTTTACCTGTTCAAAATAGCATATTATGATATACACCACCCACAAATATACCATTCCCTTCTCTTTCCGCATTTTCAGGGTTATGTGGATAGTGAGAGGGGGGGGGGGATATACAGAGGGGGGATAAGTGCTCTCGAAGAAATAAGAAGTTCTACGGTGTTCGCATGTATCCACCAAATTTTACAATATAGCAAATTATTTCAAAGTTTTAGGGAATAAAGTAGTAAGATTGCTCTTCATGACTTAATGGATGTAAGCTTTGTTTTGGTCTTAGTCAGGCTTTAGTCTATATTGAAGGGATTCTACATGTCTGTTTGTATGCCATAACGTTTTGGGTGAAATGTAGATTAATGATTTATTTGTGCTTTGCTACGTGTGAATGTTTTCATAATTATTTTTTTTAAAGATACAAACTCTAAGTGATCTGGTCAAGAAAATATTAAAGTTTAAAAAGCTTTCCTGAAAAGTAGAACCCTTTTGACGAGCAATATTTGACATCTTTTACTTAAGGCAAAATATTCTTTATATTATATGCAGGGCTCACCAGCCGCGAGTAAGCCGCCTGTAAGCCTCAGGGAAATCAACCATTTTACAATTTTGAAAAATAGTTGGAAGTATAAACCTGGCCCAATCAAAGCTATCCCTCTTTTCAAAAGATTTCCGAAGCATTCAAACGGGTATATATTTGAGATTTAGTCGCGGCCGAGGAACCTTCAGCATTTGGATACCTTTATTATAGAGTAGCTATGTATTGCAATGTAAAATAAAAAAAGTATGAAATAATATGTGCAAACTGTAAAACAGGGTAGTCAAAATATCAATCCTAAAATTTAGCTGAAAAGCATGCCTACCCAAGTCCTACGAGAAGGTTTCTGTGCTAAGCAGAGAAAGAAAGAAATGATATTATGTTTAGTTGAGCGACAACCTCCGACGAGGAATGTATCTCCGACGGATTCTTAAATTGTCGGAGAGTTATTTAACATGTTACGGAGTGTTTTGTTACCTAGAGTTATTCTTAAATTTCGTTGTGATTTCAATAATCTTTTATTCCTATGTTGATTAGTAAAGGATTAGTGATTTTGAGTTTTAAATTTTTTTAATGATTCATATATAAATGTTTTATTATATTTATTTACTTAAACTGAAAGATATAAAGGTATACCTAACTCCGCTTATGGGTACTTAGTTAACCTATGTTATTATAATCAATTGAATTATTATCTTTTATGTGATTATTACTGGTAGACAATATTATTTTATATAACTTTTTTAACAAGAAAAATTATGATCATTGTTCAAAAGTTGCTCTTGTATTTGAAAGGTAGTAAAAGCACAAAAATGGCCAAAAAAACATCCAAAGACTTAAATATAGAAATTAGATAGTCATAAACCATCCCCTGGACATATGTGAAACTTCCATATAATGGAGAACTCAATTGGTTCAGTAGGTAGTTATTGAAATTTAAAGCAACAGTAAAAAAAACCTCATTACTCTACACTACTCTATATGTTGTTGGAGAGATTTTTTTTAAAGCGAAGCTTTTCTATAATTAGGGTTGGTCCGTCCGTCCGTACGTCTGAGACAGATAGCTTTTTTCGTTAATTAAGGCATGTTAAAATTATTCTTTCGATTTCTAACTTTGCATGATGATTCCTGTAGTAATTTGGTACGATTTGGAAAACATAGCAACTCTATAATTTATTACCAGAATGTCCGTACGTCCATTTTAAACAACTTGGTTTTTTTTATTGATTTTTTACTTTTTTTAACAAATTTTTATGATATCTAATTATTCGATTGTTCTGATTTTTGGTATAATGATTATTGGGACAACAAAGTACAATAATATAAGCAAATCAACTCTATAATCAAGTCCTAAAAAATTTAAGTATGTCCACGAACATTATCCTATATCAAGAAGTTTTTCAACAAATTTGCTTACAATTTTGCTTTGACTCTTATTCATTTATATTCTGATTATTCAGCTCTGACACAATACAAGTTTTAATGTCCTTTTGTCCTAACGTTTCAGAGCTTCGCTTTCATGGATGTTGTCATACTTGTTTTTAAATGTCTAAACATGTTAATAGTCATCGAACCTACAACAATCGAATAAAGCTTACAATGCCTGATAGACTAGATTACAGACTGACATATCTTCATATGAAAGAAGTCACTCTTTTAGTAGAGGGACTATATTTTAAAGAGCAACGTACAATTCTGAAATTACTTTAAAAATGTATCTACTTACTTTTTGAGGTAAAGAATGCATTTCAATGATAAAAATAGAGAAGTCAATCTATATTGTTTTCAAAAGTCGCGTAGTTTTTGAACAAAATATCAAAATCAAATGTTTTATGTATGTCTTCCTATTCTGAGATTTTATTTTAATTTACAATCTATGTCATTTAAATTTATATAAGAAATAATAATTAGTAATACAAATAACGTTATAATCATATTTCCACAAAGGGAGGGGCTGTTTTTTGCACTATTCCCCAAAGTTTTATAAAACTTATTTATTCGTTAGTCTAACAAATTTTGGAACTTTTTTGTATTTTGATTGGTTGGGTGTCCTAACGACTCAAATACTAATTGTTTTTTTAAGGGGTACTTTTGTGAAATTTATTAGCCATTATCTTTTCCCTTTTGATCCCTGCATATTTCCAACATGTAAAGTATCTTTGCTAGGAGAAAATTCCTTAAAAAGTTGTAACAAACTAATTAGTGTTGATGCTATTTTACAAACGAAAATAATATAGAAAGTTAATAAGATAATTGATTATGAATAAGGTTGATCATTTTCCAACATGGTTTTGAAACCGATTATTTTCCGCTGGATAAAAACTGGTTCTCAACCGTACTGAAAAATCATGTGTAGTTTTGTATTACAGACAATTTTCACGAATATTAAAAAAAAGGCCAAAAAAAACTATTTAAGTTAAATGAAATTTTAAGATCACTCTAAAGATACTTATAACAGTTATAAATCTATCTCAACTAAAAAAATAAATTAGTAACTACTGCTGCTTGATAACTTCATACATTGCAAAGGAAAAAAAATCTTCATTTTCAATCAAATCTCTTGTAGAAGTGAATCACAAGCATTATTAGCTTGGTTGTTTAAGATAATAGATTTTAGATAAAGATACATTTATCGATACTTTGGAAAAATGATTCCTTTTACAGGTATAATGTTATAAGCATCTTTATAATTAAATTATAAAAATGTAAGTATATCCTAAATCAATATCCTGTAATTATCCGTTTTGCAAAACAAATTACTTACAATTGTGTATACTCTCATACATATTTTCAGCATATTCAGTTCTGACACTCTACAAATGTTAATGTTCGTTTGTCCTACCGTTTCAGAACTTCACTTTTATGGATGTTGTCATCCTTGTTAATTTATCATGTATTGTTATCTGTACGCTTGTGTACAGAAAATATATAATTAGAAATGAACTAAACAATATCATCAAATATGTATATCCTATAATTAACCTTCTTTCTCTATAATTGGTATCATTTGTAAAACTGTAATATCTACTTGGCTAGAAATTCTTTTGTCATTTAAGTTTTGTTGTATAATATGTTCATTATAGGTGTACGTTTATTTTGATAATTCTTTTGTTTTATAGTACACTAGCGGCTACGCCCCCTGGAAGCCTCTAGGGGCACTTAAGGTTGGAGGGGGAAAATTCGACATTATCACATTTTAAATTTGAGTTTCAAAAGAGTAAAAAAAATATTTTTTTGTGGGGAGGGGGGTGAAGACAATCTCCCCAAAAATAGTTTAAAACCTTCCCAGGACCTTATACGAAGCTTCACTGTAAAGGAGAACAATATTGGTTCAGCAGTTGGCGAGATCCTTCGGGACAGACAAAAAACGATTACTACTTTATATAATAGGGTGGATTTGCTAGCTAGTTAGCAATATGGACTTACGGACTCTCTGTTTCCTGTAAGAGTGGCTAAATAAACTCTAATTTTTAACTGAAACTAAATGAAAACATGTGCTAAATGTACATAGGAACCTAAACCCTAATTTTAGAGTTATTTCATTAAAAAATATACAATCTAACTTTTTAAAACTTGTAGTTTTACGGAAATCCGAAAACTATTTTTTAAAACCAGTTTTGTTGACCCAAAGGGCCAACGGTCCAGACTAACAAGTGATTTTATGAATTTTATTTTAATATTCGTGGAAAATTGTATGTAATACGATACTATACTCAATTTGTAATCCAGCGGCTATTAATCATCGAAGCCATACTGGAATAGTTATTTCTTTCATCGTATTATAAACCGCTTTCCGCGGATATAGAATGATTTTATGATGTATTTTTGATCAGTTTGACCCGAGCATAACATTTGATATACAACTGCCATTACTTCTATATACCGCAAATGTAATTTAGTACCTAGGACAGGGAATTATGTACTAATGATTTATATTTATAGCAGGGATATTTAGGGATAAGACAATGAACGACAAATTAATGTACTCCCTCACAATTTAGATAAACAATCCCCCCCCCCCCCCTTCTGTTGGGTTAAATATTAAATAAAAAAGTTCAGACACTGCTTAATTTAGTAACACATACTCAAAATTTAATATCCAATGTTTTACAGCCAACAAATGAGAGAACGCGTTTGGAAAACATACTCAGTTGTTCACTTTCTTCCTAGTAAAAAGGGTTTTTATTACCCACTATTAAATGGTCATGTTAGCCATTGTATTTGATTTTCTTGTTTTCGTTGGCAAATAAACTTATTAAAAAAAGAACTAAGCGGTCCAAATCACCAACTACTATCTCATTTTAATAATCTATTGTTACCGATGCTCCTCTACAACTAGTGCATGTAAGTACGTGAATACAGGGAGGGATAATACACTGTACTGGCAATCATTTATAGTCATTTTCTCTCATACGTCCGTAACAGTTAGCACTTTTCGTCCATTTCAGTTTTGCAACAAATTTACTTACATTCTTGCTTATATTCTGCTTGTTCATTTCTGACACTCGACCAGAGTCAATGCTCGTTTGTCCTACTGGTTCAGAGCTGCTGTTATTATCCTTGTTATATCTATATCTTAGACGGGAGAGAAAACGACGTTTAAAATCTTTAATCAGCTTAATCTGTTCCTAATGTTACAATCCGCCTTTTGAGTTAAAAATATCAGCATTAAAACGCGTTTTAAATAGTGTCTCATGCGTGTCTGTCGATCCCTAAAACTCTTGGACCATAAAATACTCAATTGTACTGTTTGTTTTGAAGATACTTGTTCCCAGTTTGAATAGTCCATTAATATTTTATGACTGTTTCTGCAGTAAAGACGTAGATAAATAGTACGAGTACTAGTTTCTTTTTAGAGTACAATTTTTTCTTATATTTTAAATTTATTTAGAAAAAAGTATGACAACATCCATAAAATTGAATATCTGAACTGATAGGCTAAACGAACATTAACACTTGTAGAGAGTCAGAACTAAGTATAACTATACAAGTTTAAACAAAAATTTAAGTACATTTGTTGCAAAACTGCACAAATACAGGATACTGTTTAAGGACATTTATAGAACTTGAGTATAGAGAAGCTTTGCTTATAACATTGTATTTTGTTGTCCTAAGAATCAGTTTTTTAAAAAATCAGATTAATATAATAGTTACTTGAAAATTGTTATGAAAAAGTAAAAAATCAGTATGCTTTAAATTGACGTACGGTCACTCAAATTACGATTTTAAAGTTGCTACTTTTTCTAAATTGTACCTGACTGTTATGTAAAAGTTTTAAATCGATAGGACAAGTAAAAAAGGCTTACCATTACGGCCGGACGGATGTACGGTCGAACCATCCTTATTTACAGAAAAGCTTCGCTTTTGAAATTATAAAACTTTTATCAATATTGAATATGAAACTTTTTTGTTTGTTTCTATGGCAATATACCATACAAATGTGTTACTTCTTACCTGTATGGAATTATTGAATAAAAACAGCTGAATTGTCCACACTGACAAAGCTTGGTTGGATATATGGGCAGGTTTAAGACTATTTTAGGTCACCATACTATCAGAGATAATACCCGTAGTAATAAATAACTTAAGCAAAATAATGCAGAAGGGGTTAAATAACTGTTTGTCCCACCCGAATTTATATTGGATCTTTAAAAATCAACAAATAGTGTCGGGAATATTAACACAGCAAAATCGCTTTATAAGAGCAGAAAGCTCAGACAAAAAAAGATACTAAACAGGGGGATCCAGGTATTTGTCTGGTTATAAATCCATATTGATAGATTTGTTCATGTTTTCATCAATTTATGATAAAAGTCATTGTCTTGAACAGACTTATTACAGTTCACAAAGTACATTTATTAAATAGGATGATTATACTGAATAAATTATGCATTAAGATATTTATCTTGTATTAATGTATTCTAAACCAATAGGGGAAAATGTCTATAACTATATGACATTAAAATAACATTTATAGTTTTTTTAAAATAATTCATTTGTCTTAATGTTATGCAATTAATCGCTAAACTTTAAAAAATGTATAGGTGATAATGTAAATAATCCAATGTTTCGCCCGCTTGTAATATGATGTAATACTCTAACACCCAAGAAAATTAGGTTAAGTGACATCTAAAAGACAACCAACCCTTTTATCGCACGACCTTTGTCTAAAAAGTCCTATCCTAACTCACGCTCACTGACATAGCAGTAGTAGGAATCTTTTTCAACGACTTTAGTGATGATACGGTGTCGGGCTGAGATTCGAGCCGATCATCTCCCCGACGACGAGCGGATGTTAAATGGTTAATACACACGGTTTTACTACTTAATACATATTAAGTAATAATGTACATTTAACTTTTAATACAAAAGTATCATTCATCTTAGAAAAGTTGAAAAAAATATTTTTAAGAAACCTAGTGTTATAAAACATTACTTATTAACTAACACATAACAAAAACATGCAAACACACACACACACACACACACACACACACATACACAAACACACACATACACACACAAACACAAACGAACTGATTATTATTCTTTTATAAAAAGTTTATGCACTTTTTTCCCTTTCTTTTGTTTAATGTAGGGTTGGGTTAGGTGAAAGGGCCCTGCGGGTGTTGAGACAAAGTAAATAATTTTTATGTAAATGAAAATTATAGCAATACATATTTATTATCACAATTGAATCGAAAATGATTAAAGTTATTTTTATTTTTAGGACATTAAAGTAAAATAATAGAGGGGGCAGGAGCTGTATGTAACTCTATTTACGGGGTGGGACCCTGTGCCGAAATCGGGTCTTTAAATATCAGCCAGTATTAAATATAGAAATATTAACACAGAAAAGCCTCTGCAAAAGAACAAAAAGCAATTTGCTAGCAGTCTAGAAAGGTCCTTACCACTTGGGGCAGGTAAATGTCTGGGATATACATCTATACTTATACATTTATTTTTAGAAAGTGTAAATTGATTACAAAGATCATATCAAAGCATTTCGGAATTATGTATGTTGCTATTAAAAAAATGTTTTCAGTTTTACTGGAATTTTTACCCCAGGGCCTTCCTTTCTTAAAGTTGGAAATTCTTTAGAAAACTTCTCCCCCTGTTGAAGCTTTGCAACTTTATATAAAACAACCAATTTTATAAAGTCACTATAATGATAAGATCAGCTTATATAGTGCCTATAAAGAAATGACGCCATACAATACAAATTACCAATGATAGGCCAGTATACATTTTACCATTGGTCAATGAAAATACACTTGCCTATCATTGGTCATTTGTATTATATGGCGTCAACTATAAGCTGTTTCTATAGATAAATATCAGGCGCTTTTAAAATCTAGATATATCCTATTATATAAAGTAGTTAGGTTTTTTTTTTGTCTAAGACTCAAGACTCAAATAACTACTGAAATGTCATGTTATTAGGGAAGCTTCATATAGGTCCCGGGATTGTTTTAGACCAATTCATTTTCAGATTAAAACCTTGGGATGGTATTAGGCAATAAAAAAAACCTTTTTTTACCTATTTAAATACAGAGCCCTTAGTTACTAGGTGCGCAGCTGCTTGTGTACTATATCGTGGTATACCAAAGATGTTTCAAAATTTTGTTTTTTCTTCGTTAGATCTTGCCCAAATCACTTTTTTCAAAATCAAATGCAATTAATTGTTTTTTTTTATACAATTAGGACTCTTAGAGACAAAGGTTGTGCTATTAAAGGGTAGATTATAAGTAGTTATATTAAACTTATTAAACTTTCAAAAAAGATATTTACTTTAAAATTATATAAATATTATAATTCACTACTTCCTTTTCCTGCAGATTTTTTCTTCGTTTTGCGTTAACTCTTTTACCTTTGTGGCTTTTATACGTTTGTTTGTAAATTTCAGTGTGTGTGTGTGTGTGTGTGTGTGAGTGTTGTGTGTTTGTTTATGTATGTGTTTCTGTGTGTGTGTGTGTGTATGTTCTTTTAATTATGTAATTTTATTATTCCATTACTCTTATTTTTTTGTAATTAGCATGGAGACAGTACAACAAGGATGATAACCTCCATAAAAGCGAAGCTCTGAATTCGTTGAATTAGAAATTAAACATTAAAACGCGTAGATTATCAGCACTTAATTTAAAGAATATTAAAATAGTAAATAATTTTTTGCAAAAATTTAAGAGTATATTTACATGTTTGGGACTCTATTATAAACATTCTTAGCTTATAACTTTGTATTATGTTGCTCCAGAAATTGCATGTAAATTTCCTGAAAATTGCATTTTTACTGGATACATTTTTGAGTCTTGATATTAGAGATGCTTTGCTAATAAATGTTTACCTTGTTGTCCTTGTAATCATCATTCCAAAAATCAGACTATATCATATAAAAAAAAATTAACAATAAAAGTTTTAAAAACGATATGTTTTAAATGACTATAGAGATGCTACTCTTTTCAATTAGTACCTTACTGTTACAGTAATTAACATCCCAAGTTTGATATCGATAGGACAATTCTAACATTCCTTTGATTAATCATAATAACTGTCTGTTATGGTCCAATCCTAATTATAGAAATTATATGTTTTTAAATAAAGTAGTTTTTGTATGTGGCTTAAAATTTCAAGAACGGTTGAACCAATTGTTTGAAGTGCAAGCTTAACATAGCTGTAGGTTATTTTTTGATTCGATTATTGGTATTGTTTTGAGCCATTTTATTATGTTCACTCTTCCACTTTAAATACGGAAAACTTAGATACTAGGGGTGCAGTCTCTAGTTATTCTATAATGTATTTTATATTTATATTTGTAACTGCGACGTTAAAAAGCTTGTAAGTTGTAAGTCAAATATCTGAAATATTTCTTGATAAAGACAAAAAGCTTTCTTCAAATACAACTGAAAATTTTCTAAAAAGTTATTTTGCCTTTAATATTACAGCCTCTATATAATATAGCTCGAGTCTGTCTGTTAGTCGTTGAAATTATTTTTAAAAAGTTAATATTAAAATTGTTTCTTATACATTGTATTGGATTTAGGTTATACGTGGAAATATTGACACGGGAAAATTTGTCATCATCTTAGCTTGCATACTGAATTTAAACCATAAAAAATATATTTACCAAAATACTTTAAGTTTTTCTTATTTGTTTTTTGGTAATATCATGCTATTTTACACTTTATTTAATATGTACTTACACATTGCAGAAACATATGAAAGTATCGCTACACTTATTTGGAGCAGCTATAAATAATGCGCTTTGCAAAATATCTTGATTCGCGTTTTAAGTCTACAGATAAAGCTTATAGTTTATAAGCTTGGTGAATTATTGAAATCTAGCGGCTGCGCCCCAAGCATCAAGGTGCTATATATATTGGAAGGGGAATGGAAGGGCAGAAAAATAGCCCAAAACCATACCCAACTTATTTATAAAAATATAATAGCCTAAAACCATATCAGCTCCTATAAAAATATTCACTTTAAAGAAAAACAATATCTGTAAATAAAGTTTCAATCTAAGCCTGAAATAAAACATTGTCATAGTACATGGAGTTTTAAACATTTTAAAATACCCTAAGAAAATCCAAAAAAGTAATACGTATTATAAAAAAAAGTTAGAAATATTTTGAATGAAGGAAAATGTACCAAGAAAAAAATTGCTTTAAATTTATGCCATTTAAAACATTCATTTTTATGATTATCAGTTTTGTTTTATTTTCTTATTGTGCAACATCAATATCTTTCATTTTATTGTTTGATTTTTCTCTAATCTTAACTGGTGGCTACGCTCCTAAAGGCCTTAAGGGGCCCTTGAGTAAGGGAAGGTGTGGGGAGGGGAGGGAACCGACCCTCTAAATCAATTCTAGTTTAAAAAGAAAAGTTTACGAGTTATTTATCTACACACACACATCCTGTTACTTTTAACTAAAGATTTTAATTCTTTTTTGCTGTTTGTTTTCTAAAATAATTGTCTGTGTCCATTAAAATGTTGGGAATGTTCGGTATGCTCAGGTGTAATTTAACCGCATTTAACAAATGAACTTTTCAAATAGTTGTCAGGGATAGGACATTACATGATAAATTCATTTTCCAATTCATTAAAGTAATATGATTTTTTGCAGTGCTTGCCTGTAATAATTAAGGGTCTATAAAAGCGAATATTTTCAAATTTTTAGTTAATTTAGGCATGTTAGAATTGTTTTATTAATATAAAACTTGCCATGATAATTTCTGCAATAGTTAGAAACATTTTAGAAAGCGTAGTATAAATATAACTATCTATCTACTTCGTTGCTCGAATATTTGATTATACTATTAAAACCTTTTGTAAACAATTTAGATTTTAAACCTTTTATTTAACTTGACCTTAAAAAGAAACACAAAATATATTTTGGTTTAAACGCTTATTATGCAATGTATTTAAGAAAAAAACGATGAGTAAAACAACTAAAAAATATGCAAACTGTATAAGGTAAAAGTTTCCAAATGAAATATGAAAAACAAGCGGCTTTGCTCCTAGCATATAAGTAGTCTTTAAGAAGGTCGCATAAAATAGTCTAAAACCTTACCGTTTTTAAATCTAAAAAAAATAGTGTAAGACAAGCCTCTAACCTCTGTGAAGTTTCCATAAAAAAAGATATCTCAATCGGTTTAGAAGTTTCAGTCAAAAAACCTTACTACTTTATACAAAAGGATATGAATTTACAAACCCGGGAAATAGTATGGCTACGACTGAGTCAAAATGAAAGAAAAAAATATATTACAATTTAGATATTCCCTTGTTTTCATATGCACCAAAATGCCACCATCATATTACCATAAAGTCACATCCATACAATACAAAGTATTTTTGGAATAGGTTCAATTTTATAAAAATTTCTGTTCTTAGAATTAGTTGCAATTTGCAGGTCTTTAAAACGAGGTATTGCTGTATTTGGTTCCGGTATAGATTTCCATCTATTTTTTTAAATTGTAAAAAGTTAATATCATCGAGGCTTACTGGCGGCTGCCGAGTCCTGGTCTTATTGAGATTGAAATGTTTGTACACTCTATATTCTTCTTTTGAAACCTATCCATTCCAATTATAAACAAGACAAGAAAATCTCCTAATTCACCCAACAAAGTGATATTTATTATGGCTAATAAAAATTTTAATTTTTAACTTTTTTGTAAAAACACTGGCTATAAAATTTGCCATATAATCAAGTTTACCTATTTAAGTATATTCAATGCCAGCATAAACTCTGGTTTACATTCTCTTGGTTTTTCGAATTTAATCTAAAAAAATTATATATAGTACCCAATGTTTTATAACCACACTCGTTAGTTCACAAACTTTGGGAACTTATGTAGAAAATGATTGGTTGGTTCCAAACTACAGGGTCATTCAAGAGAAATGATTTTTTTAAAAACTTAATTATGCATAGAAAATAAAACAATTATGTAAAATGCTTTTTATATTTGGAAAACCTATTATGAGACATTTATGTTACAAATATTAAAAATTATTATTTCAACAAATTATGCCCAAAAAACCGGTTTTTCCAAAGACCTTTTTTTCGAAGATTTAAGGATTTAAAGGGTGTGCAAAAAATACACACATTTTTAAATTTTAAATTGCGTGACTTATGTTAATAGTAGAAAAATGTTGCGCATACCGTTGGAATCGTCATAAGCTCTAGTTTTTGAAAATATAAGACCCGTTTTTGTGCTATTTGTAGTTTAGGAGCTATATTTAAAAATGTGAGAAAAAGGTTGAAAAGTTTCAAGTAATTGGAACATTTTACCTCGTAGCTCCTATACTATACGTAGCACAGGAATGGTTTAATTATATATTAAAAAAACAGAGCTTATGACAATTCTAACGATATGCATAACATTTTTCTACTATTAATACAAGCTGCGCAATTTAAATTTCAAAAAGGAGCGCATTTTTTTACAACCTTTAAATCAATAAATCTTCGGAAAAAAAGCCTTTGGAAAAACCAGTTTATAGGGCATAATTTGTTGAAATAATCATTTTCAAATATTTGAAACATAAATGTCTCATAATAGGTTTTCCAAATATCTAAAGGATTTTACATAATTGTTTTATTTTCTATGCATAATTAAGTTTAAAAAAAAATCATTTCTCTTGAATGACCCTGTAGCAGTGGCCTAACTTTAAAAAAAAATAATCTCTTAAGATAAATTAATTAATAAACCAGAAATTTGATAATTTAGTTGAACATTTTGATAGATATTGCTATTTTATGACATGCTCGTTATTAATATTTAATAGTATCCACTTAAATATTTATTAAATCTAGCGATTTGACATTAAAATAAAGATTTGATAAAAGTTAAGAAAATCAGAAGTTTTTAGACAAATACAAGAAATACTGAAATCAAACCTATATGGCTTGCAGGACGTCGGATTAAAAGTGTTGATGCCTGCCAGTCCACTTTCCTTTAAAATTTCTTATCCAGTATGGCTTAGTAGCCAATTAATATCCGGTTCTCATCTTAACTGAAAAATCATGTATAGTATCGATTTATAGACAATTTTTCACGAATATTTAAGTAAAAATTATAAAATGTATACCATTTTTGGTAGCTCGTGTCTTCGGCCTCTAAGGGCTAACAAAACTTGCCTTAATCTAATAATTTTTCATTTTAATATCGTGGAAGTTGTATATAATACGATCCGATAAATAACTATTCTAACAAGCTTTTAGTACAAATTTTAATCCTCGGTATTTCTTATAAAAAATCTCACAATCTGTATAACTACTTTCCCTAAGAATAGATCATCAAATTTATCTTGTTTCTCAAATTTGCTGTTGGCCATTAGGCTATTTGGTAATCTTATCCATGATTAGCTCATGGTGCACATCCTCAAGTGTTTCTCTAATAAACCAAAATTGTTGAGGAAGAGCGTCATTTTTTTCCCGCGTAATTCTATAAATATGTAGCTGTGTTTAGTGCCCTAGGATAATAAGGAAAGATGTCACTGCTTTTAGCCTACCTATTCTATTGACGTCATATTAGAGGGAAAGAGAAAGGGAAGGGGGAAATAAACACCCTAGAAAAGAGATGGGGTATAGGGTATTTTCTGACGTCAACAGAATAGGTAGGACAAAAGCAGTGACATATATCCCCATTTTGCTAGGGCATTATAAAATAAACAGCATAAAGTTGAGTGTTGGGTTGTATTCAAATGCTCTTATTGAGTCAAAATGTTGTTAATTATAACCAAATGTATATAAATGAAATTGTCCATAGTTATGAACAGTTTGACTTAATAAGAGCATTTGACTACAACCCAACTTTACAGAATAAGTCGAGAAAAATTACCCTCTTTTTATTTTTGATAAACTAGTTTTACTCCTGGCCTTTAAGGTCCTAAATTTAGATAGAAAAGGGCGTAAGGGTATAGGAAATTTGCCCAAAAATAGCTTGAAACTATGCTGAATTTGCATGAAACTTACCTGAAATTTATAACCCAATAGGAACAGCAATTTCTGAGATATATTACTCTAAACAAATAACATTTTATCCTTTTAATATGATATGTTATATTAACAGTAAATTACAGATTAATATTTCATATAATAAAATTAAATTACATTAATTTTATTGACAAAATAAATGTAACTACTATGTACAAATAAGGCATTTAAAGTCAAACTTGACTGTCCTTCGGCCCATTTTTATTTATTCTTCTTAGATATGTTTACAGGTTTTTATATGATATGAAATAATTCATCCACAGGAATGGTTACTTTTTAACAATCTGCGTTCCGCTGACAATAAAATTTACGGATGTAATTTATAACAAGCAATAATTGGTTGGTTTATTAGAACACCTGCCATAAAATGATGCATTTGTACATGAAGAGTTGCAATTCCAAAAACCCGAGAATTCTGTCAAAACCTGCACTAGGCAATTTTACCACCAATATTCAGGAATACAGGAATAGTACAATGACCAATAAATTAATGTACATCCCTAATGATGACTCACACAATTGCCCCTTCTATAGGTTACAATTAGTAGTTGAAACTTTGGATACTAAACTTAATCAATCAACTAATCATAATTCACTGAAGCCCCCAAAGTTGTTAAGCCAGCGAATAAGAAAATATTATCATAAAACTTTGGATACTATTGTAATAAGCAGCCCATTGTCCCATATCTCTCTTAATTTTACCACCGCTAATCAGCGAACTTAAAGAATAAGACAATGGTCTACAAATTGAGATGATTCGATAAAAAGTACATAAAGATGTTAAGCTAAAGATTTTGAGAGCAACTTTGAAAAACTTTAGCCACCTGTATAATTTAAGCTCAATGAGAAGGTATTATTAGCTCTTATTTTAATTCTTTTATTAGCCTACGGCTGTAGTCAATAGAATTATATTTTGTCTACAAATGTTATGTAATATAGCAAAAAAAATTGAGAGGTTCATCTGCAACAAAACGATTAAATTAAATAGTAAAACATGACCTAAACTAAAACTAAATAATATTATTTTTTTTTAGATTAAAGTTTAAAAGTATACATTTATCCGTATTACTTAAATTGAAATGTCTTTCCCTTTTTCTAATTCTACCCTTATTGCATATTGCTTGATTTTCTGAGGTTACAGGTTTTGTTAAACAGAAGAAAAAAATAATATTTCCCTGCCAAATTTACAAGTACAATGTACAATCAAATGTACAATGTACACACAAGAGTAAAATCTGAATTTGAAAAATATAATAAAAATTTCATTAAAAATCGTGTTTTTAGTAATTTTTTCCTATCAATCTTAATTAGATTTTTACTATTTAATGTACGGGATGTTTTATATATTGATTTAAATTGTTTTATCGGTAGCAAAGGATCTCAGGCACGTAACCAGAGGCCCAAAATGTGCGCAGCCGCTAGTAATTTATAACGTAGTTAGTGCAGCATTTTGTTTTGTTTTCATCCTTGTTTACTATAAAAAGGATTATTATGAAAGCTAAGCAAATTACAAATATGCATATCATGAGTTTTCAAAACAAATACAAGAATAAAAAAATAGGGTTGGGCCGGATATCTGGCCAACGTTCGATACCCAGCACATTACCGGAGATCCAGCCGGATAACCGGATATCCGGCATTAAAAATCAGCCGGATATCTGGTATCAGGACAGATTCAATATCCGGTATCCGGCCGGATATTGAAAAAAGTAACTTCTTCAAATAGTTGAAAATTAAATTCTATTATGTGAAGTACTTTAATTTTTTTTATCTGAAGCTTAAGATTTCAATAACTTCTGAACTGATTAATTTCTCCTTTATAGGAAAGCTTCACATATTTTTCGGCATGGTTTTAGGCTATTATGATTTTCGATTTAAGCGTTGGGATTGTTGTAGGCTATTTTTGTTACCTAAATCTACCCCCTTTAATATCAGAGCCCCCTGGATACTAGGGGCGCAACCGCTAATAAGAAATAAGATATTTGTGAATCTTGTGAATCATGGTAGAACAATTGACATAATATATCTGGATGGTCCATCAGACACCAAATTCGTCAAACTTAAAAGGCATATTCTAACAGACAAACAATTTATTAACTAACTTTAAGCCTAAGTAATGTGACAATTTCTAACTGAATCAGTATGCACATGAAATGAAAAAACAATACCACTCTTTCTCACAAAAATTCTGTACACTTTCCAACCAATTAAATGATAAAGTTGTTCCTCCATGTTTTTCCTATTTGCTGATTTAGAGAGTGTGTGTGTGTCTAGATTTTATCTATTGGTAGAACAGTATTGACACTATTATAAGCAACACACATGAAGCACATTAAAGTGCCTAATAAAAAGACACAATACAATCTTTCCCGATTTTGTATTAATTTTGCGGAACATGATTCCAGTTACGTCATATTTTTCTTTTCCGAAAAAGGGAAGGGGGGAAGAAAATCTCTTCTCAAGAGATGGGGAAAACCCCCTTTTCTCCCATCTCTTTTTTTCTTCCCCCCTTCCCTTTTAACAACAAATTTTTATGTGATCTAATCATCCGATTGATCTGATGTTTAATTTGTTGATTCCTAGGAGAACAAAGTATAATGTTATAAGAAAAGCAACTCTATAATCAAGTCCTATAAATGTAAGTATGTCCATAACCAGTATCTTACATCAAGCAGTTTTTCAACAAATTTACTTCCAATTTTGCTTCGACTCTTATACATTTATATTCTGATTATTCAGTTCTGACACTGTATACATGTTATTGTCCGTTTGCATTACCGTTTCAGTGCTTCGCTCTCATGTATGTTGTCATGCTTGTTCTTTTATTTTTACTGAATTATTGTTAGCTTGTTGTATTTGCAGTAGTAATATCTATTGAAAAAATACATGTTAATCTTAAATTTAGAATCATGTGAGGCTTTCCTAATCTTAATCTTCAGACAAAAGCCACTTACTACTTTATATGATAGGATAACTTATAGAGAAGATGCTAAACAAACACAAAAATATCCATGAGAGCAATTTAGAAATGAAATAGGATCTGTAACAGAGAGTCAAGGCAGTCAGGCCGTCAATTCTAATAAACATAAGACAAATTGGAACAGAATTATTCCTGCATTTTTCCTCGGCACTTCTCGTCGTTTAGGACAATATTTCCAATGAATAATTATTATTTATAAATAACAAGATTTTTATGTGTATTTAGCTAAGAATCTTGGTAACCGCTGAACCCATATGGTTCTTAAAAAGACTGAAGCTTTTTAGAGGTCCAGGGAAGGTACCTCCAACTATTTTAATTATTATTTAGATATTCGTGAAAATTTGTCTGTAATACAATGCTATACTTAATTTTTCAATATGGCTAAGAAACGCTTCACATAAAAGTTATATGATAAAATATATATCAACCTCCCATGTAGGAATTCCTTATTGTGTGAGATAGATACATTTTTAGTGAGTGATAGGTATACCTATATATTATATTTAATTATAGCCTTTTGTAAACCAACCTTTTTTTCTTTTTATTCAATTTTTGCTATTTCTTATATCCATACAGAATTTAAACTGTTTTTGAGAATACAAATATCTGTCCCTTATCGCCCCTCCCCTCTCAAATTTGTATTCCCCAATCCCCCCAATACGTTGTTTTCCTAATATGTCTATAGGTGTTCAAATGTTATCAAACAAAAAATCTTCAAATCTAAGTTTTGAAAATCTCCAAAAAAGAATTATTGAATCCTTAAAAAAATTTAAAATCCAAAAAGTACCTACAAAAATAAATGAATGATTTTGATATATAAATGTTTTTTCTCCCAGTATGGCTTTGAAACCGATGATTATCCGGTGGATAAGAAATTGTTCTATCCACACTGAAAAATCATGTATTGTATCGATTAGATCTAGTTTTCTACGAATCTAAAAATGTACAATCATAATTTGAAAACCAGCTTTTTTTAGCCGTGACTTTTGCATCTCGGGGCTAACAAAACTGGTTTTAATCTTATAATTATACATTTTTATATCCGCGGAAAGCTGTTTCATGAAACGGCGCGATAAATAACTATTCCCTCTAGTTTTGATTTTTTTCGCTGAAAGGCATAAACATACTATTTTTGACATACTTACTTTACAAGGTTAAAGGCAAATTTTTAACCTATGCTCTATATAAGTTTTAAAAATATCTAAGAAAATGTCACCCTATTAATTAAGCATTAGAGTGAAACAATAGAGAGGAAAGAGGTTACATAAATGTATGTCCTCACGCTATGCTAAGTTTCATTGGATCTTTGAATATCTGCCAATAGCATCATAAATATTAACACAGCCAAGTAACTACAAAAGAGCAGACTTATTACTGGGGTATTCCTGTCCAGTTTTTTGTTTAGGAATGAATATTTCTTACCCGAGGGAATAAATGATGGACCGATAGGTCATCATTTATTCACGAGGGTAAGAAATATTCATTCCTAAACAAAAAACTGGACAGGAATATCATTCTCATTTAAACAAAAACTCATTTTTATGCTAGTAAAATGTGGTTTAATTTTGGTTTTTAGATTTCATTTATTTCCCTGGTATAATTTTTCTTTCTTTTAGTAATTAATAAAAATTATAAAATCTTCCAAAAAAAATTAAAAATCTTCTAAAATCATACCAGGGATATAAATGAGATACCAGGGAAATAAATGAATATTTACATCCACTATTTAAGGGGTTGTTTATATGGGAATGAATATTTACATCCACTATTTAAGGGGTTGTTTATATGGGAATGATTATTTACATTAATGATTTAATCCCGGTTGGGTGCTTGGATATTATTACTAATCAGACGAATTGCAACATTATGGGTAGCTGATTTTATTAAATACTAGCAGCTGCGCCCCTAGATGCCCCGGAAGGAATGGGGAGGTTACCCTGCCCCTCTATAATTTTTTAGTTTTAAAAAGAAAAAGTAAAAAAAAACTTTTTTGGGGTCAATTTCTCAATGGAAGGCGGAGGTCTATTGTAAAGGAGAGCCATATCAGTTCAGCGGTTACTGAGATCCTTCACCACAGACAAAAATAGCTTACTACTTTATATAATAGGATAACGATGATATCCATTATTACTTAGAAGTGGCTGATGTGCAGATGTCGAGCCCTGCGTTTAATAACCTTATCCTATTATATAAAGTAGTAAGCGTTTTTTGTTTGTCCCGAAGGATCTCGCTAACCGCTGAACCAATATTGTTCTCCTTTACAGTGAATCTTCTTAAAAGTCATGGGAAGGTTTTAAACTTTTTTTGGAGAGGATATCTTCACCCCCTCCCCCAAAAAATATTTTTAAAAGTCTTTTGAAACTTAAAATTAAAATGGAATGATGTCGACTTTTCCCCCTCCTAAGAGTGCCCCTAGAGGCTTCTAGGGGCGTAACCGCTAGTATAATTCATATAATTCTTTCTCGTATTCATTCGAATCCGGTGGATAGGAACCGGTTCTCATCCATACGAAAAAACTATGTCTAGCATCGTATTATATCCAGCTTTCTATAATATAAGAATGTACAATCATAGAATTAAAACCAGTTTTTTTAGCCCGTGCCTTCGGCACCTCGTGGCTAAAAAACTGGTTTTAATCTTATAATTGTACATTCTATATCCGCGGAAAGCCGTTTATAATACGATGCAAGAAATAACTATTATTTAATTATATATTTTGTTTCATATGTTATTAGTGATTTAAAATCATATATTATGGTACTGTTTGCTTATGCAAATGGATAATACTTGATAAAAAAAATGTATCAAAATGGTGTAAAATGGTGAAAAGAAAAAAGTTGTAACTATTTTGTTATTTGTTATACTTGTTATATCATTATAGTTATAAGTGTTATTTTATTATATAGTAATAATGAAAAGGCTATTTACAAGGCCGAGTTAAAATTTTTAATTGAAGAAAAAGTTGAGGAAAATATCATGATTTCTGCAAGTATGCACGGCGGAAAGACGGGTCCCCCGCCCTCCTCTCGCGGCGGTGAGGGTGGCGGTTTCTTTTCCCGACGGCTGAGCGCAGATGCAACGGATTTGCCGCCGTTTACTATGTCCTGCTCTCAAGGGTAAGCTAATCAATAATTTATGAAGCTAAATTATAGAATGATGTATTTTTGTTTGTCAGCCTGTCTGTCTGTTTGTAATTATGTTTGTCCGCCTGTATTTTTATTCATTATTAATTTAAAAACTTTTATCTTTAACTATACTACTTTGGAAATCAATGACGAAACAAATTCTAATATTTCTTTTGTTAATTTTACCAAACATTATGGTTTTATATACTTTATATGATATATTAAGAATATACTACACATATTAAGCGTAAAAATTCCTACGTAAAACTTTCTTTCTTACTAGGACTATGACAAATGAACTAAAATGTAAGACAGACAAACAATAACTAATATGTCCATTGTGTACATAGCTACAATTTTTTTCTTCAATACATAATTGAATTTCTTAATTTTATGAAAAGTCGCCCAGAAAAAAACTATCTTTTGATTTTAAAAAATAACAAAATTTAATTTTGAACAGTTGATAACGCTTTAATCAAATACTAGTGGCTTCGCCCCTAGCCTCTAGTGACTTTACCACAAGATGTAATGAACTGGACTTAATCAGTTAAGAAAATAAAGAATTAGGTACCTAAAACTAATATTTTTTTCTTTGTTTTTTGGAGGGTTGAGGGTGTCCCCCCCTCTCCAATAAAATAAACTAAAATCACCACCTGACCAGTAGTTACCAGAAGATTAGCATCCAATCGGTTACTGAGATTTTATGCTTCAGCCAGACGGACGGACATACATCATTCTACTTTGTATTATAGATTAGCTTTGCTACAAAAATACGACGAGATAATAAATTGTAGAGAAGCTTCAAATCCTGAAGAAAAAGAAAGTGTGTAATAATATTTATGTATTTTTTCTTTCGGGATAAAGAAAAAATTAAATTGACATTTTTTTTCTAGTAGAGAAGTCTATTTATTAAAGTAAAACACTAGAGGGGGGAGGGGTTAATTAACTGTATCCAAATGACCTTGTGCCGACTCTCAATTGGGTCTTTGAAGATCAACCAATGGTGTCGGGAATATTAACAAAATATTTTTGGTAAATATATTAATATAGAATGAAAATAGATAAATAGAGGCCTCTAGGGACGTAGCCGCTAGTTATTGATAATTACTAATTATTATTTTATTGATAAAAGTTTCTTTTCAGTGAAATAAATATTCCTTTGCTTAAGCCAGACATAGAATAAGCAGTTTAGATGTTGAAAGTAAAAATGAAATACACAGGGATACACAAATTAACAAATACTGCTCCTGGAGTGACAAACAAACAGACGCACAGACAGGCAGACATCGTTCTACTTTGTATTATAGATAGGTTTCAAAAAGGCTAGGTTAAGTTAAGTGTCTTTTTCGACGTTTGTCATGAATACAAGAACATTAATATTGAAGTCAGATAAACTTGTTATAGCATTCCCTAGTTAATTTAAAGATTTTGTTCTTATTTGTCCTTGGAATCGTCATTTAAAAAAAACTTGTTAAGTTAATACTAACATTTATTAATTTGTTTTAAATACCAATATTGTATTACTTAAATATTGTGTTTTTAACAATATCTATAGGAAAATATCAATATTACACTTTTTAAATGCGAAGTTTTTCTATAAATAGGGTCGGTCCGTCCGGGAAAGATAGCTTTTATTGGTTAAATTAGAATTGTCCTATCGATTTCAAACTTTGTATAGTGATTACTGTAGTAGTTAGGTACGATTTAGAAAGCGTAGCAACTCTATAATCATTACTAGAATGTCCGTACGTTCATTTTAAAAATGTTGATTTTTAAATATTTTTAAAAACAAATTTTTATGTGATCTAATTATCCGTTTTATCTGATTTTTGGTATATTGATTCCTAGGACAACAAAGAACAATATTTAAGCGAAGCAACTCTATAATAAAAATGAAAGTACGTCCATGAACATTATCCTGTATCAAGCAGTTTTTCAACAAATTTACTTACAATTTTGCTTCGACTCTTATACTTTTATATTCTGATTATTCAGTTCAGACAATATACAATTGTCAATGTCCGTTTGTCCTACCGTTTCAGTGCTTCGCTTTTATGGATGTTGTCATCCTTGTTTAATATAGAAAGTTTCAATGTTTGAAATTAATAGGATAATTCTAACATTACAAAATTTAAGATTAGAATGAGATAAACCCTATAGAAATAATTGATGTAAACAAATGTGCTTCAATTTAATTTTCAGGATAGCTTTCCCTGTGTTAGAGAATAAGTAGGACTAACACATGACATGTTTTCACTCTTCTTGAAAGATAAATTAAAAATCTACAAATATATTTCAGCTAGAGGGGAAGGGAGTTGACATACACTAAAAAAAAACTTAAAACTATTTGTTTTTATGAATAAAAAACTTACTCGGTAACTTATGGTATTTGTAAAAGGAAACTTTGATTTATTTTACTGCTAAATTATCTATGAGACCTTATGAACACTCATTTTAATAAACCAACCCAGCGGACAATTTAGCGATTTCGCCAGGCGAAATCGCGAACTTTAGCAAGGGATTAAATGCAAATTTGCAGTTTTTAGCAAAATTTTTGTATTTTTTGCGAAAAATTTCGAATTCGCGAAAATTTTGCGAAATGTATAGGCTAAAAATTGTGAATTAGCAAGCTAAAAGTTGCTAAAAATTGCGAATTAGCAAGCTAAAAGTTGCTAATAATTGCGACTGTGTTAATTAGATTTTTTAGAGAACGAAAATTTGCAAATTCGCTAATTTTTAGCGAAAAAAAAATAGAGAAAATTCGCGAATTAGCATTTTTCGCAAAATATTTGCGATTCTTCGTCATCACCTTTAATAAATTCGCCTTTTATAAATCGCAAAAAATTCGCAGATAAAACTAGCAAATTCGTGGCTTTTTATTCAAGAAATCCTTGCAAATTCGCGGATATTCTCTATTTTTTTTCCTCAAAATTCTTGCAAATTCGCGGCTTTTCTCTATTTGTTTCCTAAAATTTCTTGCTAATTCGCAACTTTTATTTATTTATTTTTGCGGCTTTTATCTTTTTTTTCTAAAAATCCTTGCGAATTCGCACATTTTCTTTATTTTTCCGCTCAAAATTCTTGCTAATTCGCGACTTTTATCTATTTATTTTCGCGGCTATTCTCTTTTTTCCTCAAAATCATTCTGAATTCGCGGCTTTTCTCTATTTTATTCCCTCCAAATTCTTGCTAATTCGCGTCTTTTGTCTTATTTCTCTCAAGCATAGTTGCCAGATATTTTTCAGATCAAAGTGTACAAATAATGTGTACATTGGACCTCCAATGTGTACATTTTGGGGGGAAGGGGGAAAAGGGAGGGGGGAAGGGGGAGAAGGGGATGGGGTACGAGGGGGGATTAGCTCTGCTATCCTAATATAAGAATTACATATTGAGAAACATGTAAGGGAAGTTAAAGTCAGAGTTTTTAATATTTAAGTAATATATCTAGTACAAAAGAACCTATTAATTTAATTTTATCAATTTCCTGATTAAATCAAGCTGTTTGTTTTGATTACTTTTTACTTCACATTATTTTGTCTGAAAAAAATAGATATTTACATAAAAAAAATATTTCACTGGATCTTGGTGGAAGCTCTTACTAATTAATAGATGTTTACATAAAATAATATATAACTGGATCTTTGAAGCTCTAATTATCAGATATTTAAATAGTAAAAATGTTTGACTGGGTATGGAAGCTCTAATTAAGCTCTGTTAACATAAAAAAAAATAGCATTTATACATTGAAGTAGGTACCTAGACTAGTCAAATTAGCATATTTTGGATTGCCATTCAGTTATGTATAGCACATTACTTTAAATTATCTTGGTGGCTCTAATTAAGCTCTGTTACAGAAAAAAATTGCATTTATACATTGCAGTAGGTATATAGACTAGTTAAATAAGCATATTTTGGATTGGCATTCAGTTCTGTACAGCACATTTACTTTAAATTATCTTAAATATTTGACTGGATCTTGGTGAAAGCTCTTACTCTAATTATCAGATATTTAAATATTAAAAATGTTTGACTGGGTATGGAAGCTCTAATTAAGCTCTGTTAACATAAAAAAAATAGCATTTATACATTTAAGTAGGTACCTAGACTAGTCAAATTAGCATATTTTGATTCAGCTCTGTAGGCTGTGTAGCTCAGTCATGTCCATTTGACTTGGGTTCAGTTCTTAGAATTTCACATATTTCGAAGAAAGTATCTTCACTATCATCCTGAGTTGGTTTCTCATACATTGTAGCATTCATTCTAGCTCTCATATCTGATGTTACTTTGAGGTTTTTGCAACATCCTGGCTTCTTCAAATCAGGATTTGATTTCAAGTATAAGATAGCAGTTAGAGTTGAGTTTATCATTCTGTTGGAGTATTTGTCCTTAATGTATGCACACTGAGAGAAAATCCGTTCAACAAATGCTGATGAAAGGGGCAAACTCAGGCAAGCCAGAGCAAATTTACTCAGTTCAATATACTCTTCTTCCTGATTTTCTAATTCATAATCAAGAAGTTTACTCCAAAATGTTTCTGGTTGACATTTCTTCACTTCATCTTCAAGGTCCAAGGTTTCAGAAAAAAGGGTTTGATCAACTTTAAGAGTCTCATACTGACGTTGGATTTGCAATTGTAGTTCCCGATCTTTTGTATAGGCTGACATCAAAGCAGTTGGGATTTCATCCATAATCACTTTATCAGCAAATATATTCTTTGGGGATAGCATGTGAATCTTCATCAGAATTTCTAAATTAGTGTCAGTCCTCAACTCTAACTCATCCCATACAGTGGTAAGAAACCCGTCCAGATCATTCTTAAACTTCTCAATTGCTTTAGCATCAGAGTTAGATAAATTCATGATATACTGCAGAATATCACCTCCAAGTGATGGTTCCTTTCTCTTGGTGAATGTACCAACACTATTCTTTACGAACAATCTGAGCCTGAGTTTTTCTTTGAAAGATACCAATGATCTGATTGCTCCTGAAAGAGTAGATTTAAAGATTTAGCAGGATTTAAAGGGATAGGACAATGGCCAATAAATGTACATCTCCAATGATGACAAACATAATTACAAATTATACAACTTTGGGTACTATAATAGTGTAATGAATAAGTTGTTGAGCTAAATAAAGATGAAACCTTTACTATGAAACTTTGGGGACTATTAATTAACAGTCCATTGTCCCCTCTGTCTCTACTGCTTATGTACTAATTAAATCCCTTTGTTAATATATATTATGAAATGAAATTGCATGAAAATTAAGAAAATTAACCTGGTATATCTGCAGAAGATTGCTGAAACTTCTTATTTACATCCTCTATATCAGATATATGTTGGCATAGGAAAATTGTCCATCCACGAAAAAAGGGATTTTCCAAGTATCTTACAAGTCTTCCCACATTGCCATCTGTAAAGCTACCAGGCTGTTGTTTCAACCAATCAAGTAAAATATCCCAGTGATCCAAAATTCTAAAATAGAATATACATTTATTACCTTTTGTCTATTTACAATAGAGAAAAGAAAAGTAGACACTATCAAACTTAAATAAATTTTTATATTACTGACAACCTTAACTTACTAAACTAACTGACCTTCGGATAACATCTCCCAAAGATAACCATCTTGTGTTGGCTAGAGGTTTGAATGGAAACTTGATATCACATGATTTTCCTGGATTTCTAATTTGCCAGTAATCTTTGTATAAGCTTTGTCGTAGTCCGCTGTGTGAAAAGTATGCAGGTATTCCCCGCAGCAATTCAAATAGATCTCTGGGTACATTTTTGTCACATGCCTAAATAAACATTTTCATTTTGTACTGTTTGTAAAAAACATGTTGGAGGGAACTAATACTAGAACTGGAAAATAAGGAAATCTAATATCTCAGCAATTCCTCAAATCATGCAAAATCTAAAGATTGAAGAACCATTATGCATGGCCTGTGTTCTAAGAAGAAATAACTTATAACTGACAATGATGAAGAATGTTTCTAAAAGTTTTGTTACTTTTTGGTAAAATAAATAAGTAAATAAGAATAAAATATGTTAGAATCTAAATAAGCAATGTATTAATTGATTGATTTATTAGAAGTAGCTATTTTAAATGCTTTCAAAGTACCTTTTTGGCAACTAAGTCTAATGAGTGGCATATACATTTGATAACAATGCAATCTGGGAATATTTCTTTCATTCTTGACCATAAAGAATTATGTGCTCCTACCATCACGTTAGCTCCATCAGTTCCTAAACATTTAAGAAGTATAAAAAAAGGTAGTTTAAATTGGCCCACCTTAAAGTAAGTACATCTCCATGAACCAATTTTAATTTTAATGAATAAAGTAATATTAAAAACTAGTTAAAATAGCATACCTATGCCAATTAAGTCCTCTTTGTTAAGGCCTAAATCATTCATCACTTTCATAGTGGCTGTAAAAATTGCATCAGCATTTGCCTTGACCATGGATTCCATGCCGAGAAATTGGTCAATTACCTGAACAGAAAACCTTATGTAAATGGACATAAAAAAAGCTTAATTGCCAGTTTTAATAACTATAAACTACCAGCAGGTCCAATTTTATTCTACACAAATTTTTAACAACATGAGGAAAAATTTAATTTAATCATATAATCCTCTTCAAAAGAAATCTTAATAGGTACTTAATTTTTTATCTTAAAAAAATTCCAGATAAACAGAATTATTATGGGTAAGATTCATTTCTTCCTTTGCTGATTATCCTTGACAAAGTTTTACTCTAACCTTCTTTTCATTTTTATTGTAGTATCTGATGGTCACAGCTAAATTTTTGGAACTTGAGACGTCAGTGCTTTCATCTACAAGAATGGAAAACTTCTGGCCATTGACAGCTTTTACTAACTGAACGCGTAACTCGGGGCTGATGACATTTCTGAAATAGATGAATGTCTTTATCAATCATAGTAATTATTAGGGTTGGCAATCTGTCAAATTTTTGGACCAAATTCAGATTCGGATTCTTAAAAAAATCCGTAAAAAAAATTCCGGATTCTCACGGTTTTCGGATTCTTATTTTTGGTGGATATTTTGTCAACAATACAAGTGCAATAGTATGGAAGCAGAAGTAGAAAATAAAATACTTATGTGGCTAGGACATGTACTCAGAATGGAAAAGTATAGGATTCCAAAGAAAAGCTTAAGATGATCATCCATATTATAATAAGTGGTTATCTACTTTCTAATAGACTAGGCCAATTACTTACTTGACAATAGCACTTGCTTTAGTTCTCCCCATTCTCATTTCTTGCCAGGCTGAGTTTTTTCCATGGGCTACTATTACTCTAGCAATACATTCGCCTCCCAAAAAAGAACAATGACATCCAAAACTGCATGCAAGTTGAATTTCAGCATCCTATAAAGAAAACATTTGTAATCAATAAATAATCATATTTATTTTTTAATAAGTTACATCCAAAGAAGTTAATAGATAATTTTCAATAGATTAACTCATCTGTTGTCAACCGGTTCTAATCCAACGGATATTAATCGGTTTTGAAGCCATACTGGAAAATGAATCATCAATTGATAATAGCAAAGCTTTTATGATTGGGGTCAGTCTGTCCATATGTACGTCGATTGTTTAGCTCTTTTTTAGTTCTAACCCAAGGGATATTAATCGGTTTCAAAGCTATACTGAAAAAAAGATTATCAATTGATTTTGCAAAGCTTTTATAATAAAATAGTCTCTAATACGATGCTTTACATTATTTTTCAGTATGGCAGAAACCGGTTCTAATCCAGCAGATTGTCTGTAATAGAATTCTTTACATAATTTTTCAGTATAAGGGAGAACCGGTTCTAATCTAACGGATATTAATCGGTTTTGAAGCCATACTGGAAAATGGATTATCAATTGATAAAAGCAAAGCTTTTATAATTTTTTTAAAAGTTACATCAAAAGAAGTTAATAGGTAATTTTCAATAGATTAACTCATCTGTTCAGATAAAACACCAAAGGCTGGAATGAAATTAATTATCAAAGCATATTTTTACCTGTAGTTTAATTTTGCCGCTTTTGTTACTGTAATCCGCCATAGATCTCTGGTTATGGTTGGCAGCTTTGATACTGTCAGGATCTCTGGCTATGTGTATTGCTGATTCATAATGCCGTTTTATGTCGAATGATGTTGGCCTTATAGCTTGGTCTTTTCTGTCGTGACACAGTCTACATCTAAACAGTATTAATCATTGACAATACAAAGATTCAATCATTGTCCCCCCTCTTCTTAATTTACTTTTTTTTAAATACAGAGCAAGGTTTACTTGTCTTCTACCATTATTTTAAATTGAAAAAGCTCAAAAAATACCAACACCCCCAAGAAAATGCTATATTGAACTTGTTATTAAATTAAGTCAACAAATAATAAAACATTCTACTATGGTGTAAAATTGGATACTGGCAGCTATGCCTCTAGGTTTACTGATATTATTATGTACACACATCCTGTAACTGATTATAGGTGTAAAACTTACCTAACATGGCATCCCAAATCATTTTCAACTAAACTTCCCCAGACTGCAAACTTGTATTCTGAATACCATTTATTTAACTTAGCATTTGTTGGTTTTTGATAATGGCTACGTGGAACTTTATCTTTCTTTGTTTTTTCAGCTTGGTCTTCATTGATAGTTATCACTTCATCGTTTTGTTCTTTGGATGGAATAGTTTCTTTAGGTACTTCTGGTTCTTTGGATTTAAAAAGTTCTTGATCTGTTTCTTTTCCAGTTATGTTTTCTTTGGTTTTTTCAGATTCCATATTTTTTGGAGATTCTTTTTTGTTAAAGTAATTTGATATTTTGGCAGAACCATCATTTTGTTTTTTCTTTTTCATTCTAGTTTTGAAAAATTAAAAATTTTATTAATTTAACAAATATTAAAATTTTATGAACACAATTCAAGAATTTCTTATAAAAGTGAAATAAAAAAGATTTGAAATAACCCTAAAAATGTCACAATTTCAATATAAAGAAGCATATTATTGTAAAACTGCTTAATTCATATAATTCAAATAATAGTATTTAATTCACTCACTTTTAAGTTACAAAACATGTTTCCACCAAAATATAAGAGAAAATATAAAATTACAATAAATCGCACTTTCAAACTGATTAAAAAAAAGATTATGTTTTGTATATAGAATAAAATATTTCATTTAAATAATACGTCGATTTGATAATGATTCACAATGTGTGTGTGTGTTGTTTGTTATTCGCGACAGACAGGTTAGGCTAGGCTTTATGTAAAATATGTTAAAGTAATAATTGCAGTTTTAAGTAAAAAAAATAATTTCATGAAAAGTTTAATAACACACAAGATTCATTTTACTAAAACCCGAACAGAATTAAAATACGCGGCATTTGAGCTCAAGGCTTCAAGCCTTAATTTATTACAGAGTTGCCACAATGGCAGAATTTCTGCCACAAAAATATATTTCATAAAAATTTCGAAAATTTTTAGAATGTACACGTGTACATTTTTACAAAAATGTTGAAAATGTGTACATCCTCATCGGTTTTGCCCAATGTGTACATTTGTCCAAAATCAGGTCAAAAATGTGTACATTACGCACAAAATGTGTACATCTGGCACCGTTGCTCTCAAGCTCTAGCCTACGTAAAAATTAGCGGATTCACAATTATGTACTTCAGATATGCTTAACTTTAACTTCTAATTCAGAAGTTATGTGATGAAAAACCCATATATTCATTTTTAGGTGGCAATATTTAATATCCTTTCCATCCTATTCTGAATGTATTTTGTTGTCTTTTGTTTAGATTTTGTTTTTATTTCTTACAAAAAATTTCAAAATACCGAAAAAAAATGAAATAGGAAACCATTATAAATATGATAAACTTATTTCATTTTTAAACAACCATACATATATTAAAAATACCAAAAAAAAAATATTTTTCTACAATGTTAGAGACATCTAGCGGCAAAAATTTAAACTATATAAGGTATATGTAAATTTATTAAAATTAAATTTAATGGAAAAAATATAAAGATAGCTCGCCACAATTTTAAACACAGGGAGGGAGCGGACATTGTTTTTTACACTAGTCCCCAAAGTCTTAGTATTTTTCGTTGGCTTTACAAATTTGGGGACTTTTATTGGTTGCCTTAATAAGTTAAGTGTTCAAACATTTCAATCACTAATTCTAATCTACAGAAGGGGTAATTTTGTGTGTCATCATTGAGAATGTACATGAATTCATTTGCCATTGTCTTATCCCTTTAGATCCCTGTTTTCTACACCTTATATTAAGTAAATTTCAAATTCAATGTCAATTTTAATTATCCGTAAATTTCCATATACAAGAACAGACAAATATTTAACCGGTATGGCATTGAATCTGATAAATTTATGCTGGATTAGAACCGGTTCTTGGGTCATGTATCACAATAAACACTTTTCCGCATATGGTAAAATAAAATCATAAAATCAATAACACTGGAGTTAATCTTACAAGTTTTCATTTTACTATCCGCGGACAACCATCTAACGATGAAATAATCTATTCCTTTTAGGATTTGATGAAAATAAAGATTTCAACCTATAGGGACAGAAAGCTTTGCTATATATGTATACTAGCGGCTACGCCCCTAGAAGCATCTAGGGGCACTTTACTTAAGGTAGGAGGAGGAAAAGTCGACCTCATCCCATTTAAAATTTAAGTTTCAAAAAGATAAAAAATATATTTTTGGGGGGAGGGGGGTGAAGACACCCTCTCCCAAAATAGTTTAAAACTTTCCTAGGGCCTATAAGAAGCTTCACTGTAAAGGAGAACAAAATCGGTTCAGCAGTTAGCGAGATCCTTCAGTACAGACAAAAAACGCTTACTACTTTATATAAAAGAACTAGCGGCTACGCCCCTAGAGGCCTCTAGTGGCACTTTAAATGTTTTTGTTTGATAAAGTCTCTACTATATTTTTTTTACGTACGATACCTCTTCATTTGACGTTGAAGTCTCCTAAACGTTTTTTAAAATTTCGATTTTTTTGTCATTTCTCTTGGGAGGGTGGTGGTACCCTCCCCCAAAATAGTTAAAAACCTTCCTGGGACTTATGAGAAGCTACCCTGTTAAGGAGAACCCGATCGGTTCAGCGGTTAGCGAGATCCTTCGGTACACACAGACAGACACACAGACAGACACACAGACATCCTGTTACTTTAGTATAAGGATATATAAAGCCTCTAGGGGCTTTGCACCAAGATGTTTGATCAACCTAATTTTTCATTTGGGTGGGGGGGTGTCCCACCCCCCAAGAAAATAGCTTAAAACCATCTCAGGACCAGTTGGTATATTCTCTGAAGAGTAGAGCCCAATCGGTTCAGTGGTTACTGAGATCTTAAGCTTCAGACGGACAGACGGACAGACATACATCGTTCTACTTTGTATTATAGATTTAAGTAGTTAGAATTGTCATATTGTTATTCAAATTTCAGTTTTTTAAAAGTGAAACTTTTCTTTAATTAGGGTCGGTCCGTCCATCCAGAACGGATAAATTTTTCGTCAATTTAGGCAGGTTAGTATTTTTCCATCGATTAAAAACTTTGCAAGGTGATTCCTGTAGTAGAAAGGTACAACTTAGAAAGCGTAGCAACTATATTAAATAAGATTTATTTTCAAATGGGTTTAGTTATGAAAAATATATTACATATCATTTACAGATATTATATTCGTTAATAGAATGTCCGTACGTCCATTTTAAATATTATTGAGTTAAGGAATATACTAGCTCTTCATAATAATTAGAATACTTTAAAGACCTTCTTATCCTTTACTTTCAAAATGTATGTAGGGTGAAGATTTTAGTGTTAGAACTAACTTATAGCTTGACTTAGAACCTTACTAAAATTGATCACGTTGCCTTTAGATTTTGTAGTATTTACATTAAAATATTTCAAATATTGAAGAAAAAAAAATTATATGAGAAACAAATTTAATTAGAATTTACTTCTTGCATTTTTAAACAAAAATATATATTTTAAAAACGGTAAAAAATAAAGTTTTTCTAAAAGGTAAGAGAATTTTTAACTATATAAGTTACTTTTATTGAATTTTCATTGAATGGTTCATTAACTTGAATATCATTTATTTGTTAGTTTGTTCTTCCAGTAGGAGGGGAGGGGTGGGGGTAAAGTGGGTGGATAAGAGCGTTTGTTCTTTTAGCCAGCTAATAGTTTCATTTTATTAAAGTACATGATAATCTTGTGTAAAATCCATGTAATAATAATCCATTATATAATACTAGCGGTTACGCCCCTAGTGGCTCTGTATTCAAAGGGGAGAGTTAAAAAGCCTAAAACCTTCCCAAGACTTAAAATAGAATAGCCTAAAACCAATCCACGACTTAAAATAAAATAGCCTAAAACTATCACAAGACAAATATTAAGCTTACCTGAAATAGAAAGCCCAATCGGTCCAGTAGTTATTGAGATCTTAAGCTTCCGGACATAGAACCGGTTCTAATCAAGGGGATAATAGTCAGTTTTTAAGCCAAACTGGAAAAATTTTAATGAACAATTGAATAAATACAACTACTCTATGATTAAGTGTATGTTTATACAGGGATAGGAAAATGGCCGATAAATTGATATACAAAATTACCCCTTCTGTAGATTAAAAATTTGTGGTGTAAAAGTTTGAACACTCAACTTAATAAACCAACCATCAAAAGTCACTAAAGTCCCCAAAGTTTTTAAGTCAACAAATAAGAAAACGTTATTGTAAAACTTTGGGGACCAGTGTAATATACCCATTGTCCCCTTTCTCTCTCTCTGATATTTATTGTTTTTTATCAGTAGCGAAGCTACTCTATAATTTGAAATGTCCGTCTGTCTTAGTTTGGGGGAAACGTGATTTTCTCGACTCTTATAAAAGATTGATTTTTTTGACAATAAATTACCCCTTATGAACAATTAGATTATTTGTTGGAAAAGTTTGAAGAGAAAGAGGGGACAATGGGCTGTTTAATATACTAGTCCCAAAAGTTTTATAATATTTATAATAATATTTTTTTCTTTGGAGAATTTTGATTGGTTGGTTAATTAAGTTAATTGTTCAAACGTTTCAGCCACTAATTTTAATAATATAAGGGGTAATCATCATTCAATGTCTTATCACTTTAGATCCCTAAGTTTGCATTAAATTTTCAATTGCTCTTTAAAAATATATAAATATATTTACATACACAACTATCTCTCTCTATACACAACTTATGTTACATACGTAAAATCATTCTTATATGATGAATTTCCCAAGTTTTAAGATTTTTTGGATAGTCCTCCAGGTTCCGGAGCTCCAGGCCTCCAGGTGGTCTCTGTACAGGTAAAAGTTAAAAATCAACTTTTTTTTGATGAGTGAGAGGTCAACTTATAAAACAAAATATGCATCTTTTTGAATATTATTCACATATTGGAAGAAAAAAACATAAAGATTTTGTTTCATAAGCTAACATCGTATTATAAACAGCTTTTCGCGGATATTATAATGTACAATTATAAGATAAAATTAATTAGCCCTGAGAGGCCGAGGATCATAAATTGATATACATACATTCCCAATGTTGATAAACAAGATAAGATGATAAACTAAAATTGCTTAAAGGCGGACCTATGGAAGCTTCCCTAAAATGAATTACTTAATCAGTTTAATGATTACCGAGATCTAAACGAACAAACACAAAGTTATCAGCAAAGCACCACTGTTTTTTTAATTTTCAAATGTTAAGCATCCTGTATTTGATTTAGTTTGGGATAAATATTTATATAAATTTTTTAAAAGTATCCAACTTTTAAAAGCCAACCAAAATGAGCAAACGTTTTATAAAATTTGGGTAGCAGCATATTTTAAATTCCAATCCCCAATCCCTCCCTGTTTATTACGTGTCCAGTTTGACCGCTCATATGCTCTCACATGCACCTCATGTAACTGCTATTGGTGTAGTGCGCATATTTGACCGACAATGCTCGTGCGTTTTCATCTTTGAACTAAATAATGGGTATATAAGAAAGACAATTCACATCGTCTCTATTAATACCCAAAAACATCAATTGTCTATTTATCGGGAAATGTTCTCAATAAAATCTAAAGGGATTTGCATATCCTCAATGGTGACACACAAAATTACCCCTTCTGTAGATTAGTATTCGTGATTGAAATGTCTAAACACTCAACTTAATAACACAACCAATGAAAATTCAATAAAGTCCCTAAAGTTGTTAAGCCAAGGAACAATACTAAGACTTTGGGGACTAGTGTAAAAAACAGCCCAATGTCCCCTCCCTCCCATTGTCTTTTCCATTGCATGGAGTTAAACAAATTTTTACTTTATAGTTCAAATATTTGCCGCTATGTGTCTCTTACTTTTTATAAAAACTTTATTTTTTATGCGTTTTTAATATATGTATATGTATGCTAATTAGCAAGATTGAAAATTTTTAATAATTTGCGAAAATACGCAAAATTGCACTAAATCTTATATGCTAAACTTGCTAATTAGGAAAATTGGGAATTTAATTTTTAAATATTATGTGCTAAACTTGCTAATTAGCAAATTTGGGAATTTAAAAAAATTGGCGAAAATATGCAAAATCGCACTAAATCTCATATGCTAAACTTGCTAATTAGCAAGATTAAAAATTTTTAAAAATTGGCAAAAATATGCAAAATTGCACTAAATCTCATATGCCAAACTTGCTAATTAGCAAGATTGAAAATTTAAATTTTTTTTTCAAAATTGGCAAAATATGCAAAATTGCACTAAATCTCATATGCTAAACTTTTTGATTAGCAAAATTGTAAATTTTAAAAAAATATGCAAAATCACACTAAATCTCATATGCTAAACTTGCTAATAAGCAAGATTGAAAATTTTTTAAAATTGGCGAAAATATGCAAAATTGCACTAAATCTCATTTGCTAAACTTGCTAATTAGCAAGATTGAAAATTTTAAAAAAAATTTAAAATTGGCGAAAATATGCAAAATCGCACTAAATCTCAAATGTTAAACTTATAATTAGCAAAATTGTAAATTTAAAAAAAATATGCAAAATCGCACTAAATCTCATATGCTAAACTTGCTAATTAGCAAGATTGAAAATTCTAAAAAATTGGCAAAAATTGGCAAAAATAGGCAAAATTGCACTAAATCTCATTTGCTAAACTTGCTAATTAGCAAGATTGAAAATTTAAGAAAATTGGCGAAAATATGCAAAATCGCACTAAATCTCATATGCTAAACTTGCTAATTAGCAAGATTGAAAATTTAAAAAAATTTGCAAAAATATGCAAAATCGCACTAAATCTCATATGCTAAACTTGCTAATTAGGAAGATTGAAAATTTTAAAAATTTGGCGAAAATATGCAAAATCGCACTAAATCTCATATGCTAAACTTGCTAATTAGCAAGATTGAAAATTTTAAAAAATTGGCAAAAATATGCAAAATCGCACTAAATCTCATATGCTAAACTTGCTAATTAGCAAGATTGAAAATTTTCAAAAATTGGCGAAAATATGCAAAATCGCACTAAATCTCATATGCTTAACTTGCTAATTAGGAAGATTGAAAATTTTTAAAAATTTGGCGAAAATATGCAAAATCTTTCTAAATCTCATTTACTAAACTTGCTAATTAGCAAGATTGAAAATTTTAAAAATTTTTTGAAAATATGCAAAATCGCACTTATAAAGCTAAGATAAAAGTTGCAAAATCGCACTATATCTCAAAATTTTCTAAAACTTGCTAATTAGCAAGATAGGGAATAAATCTAATTAGTGCTAAATTGCAATCATTAGCAATTATTAGCAAGATAGGTAATTTGCAAGTTTTCATTTTAAGTGAATTAGCAAGTTTTAGCACATTTTAAGATTTATTTCGTATTTGCAACTTTTATCTTAGCTTTTTTTTTGCGATTTTGTATATTTTAGCAACCCAAAAAAATTCGCCAAAAAAAAACGTTTTCGCAATTTTTCGCTAATTTTTTTTTGCATGTTTATTCGCGATTTCGCAAGGTTTCGCAAAATATGCAATTTTGCAAACTTTCGCTAATTTTCGCAACACATAATCGCAAATATTTCGCGAATTCGCAATTTTTTCGCAATTTATTTGCGAAAGTTGGCGAAAATTTCGCAAATTTGTCGGCTGGGAACCAATCAAAATTTGATCAAGCCAACGAATAAGAAAATGTTATTTTAAAACTTTGTTGGTCTGGTTTAATAAACATCCCATTGTCCATCCCCGTTGTGAATATACTCTTGAAGAATTAAAAATCTAGTTTATACCTTACTTACACCCAAAGAAATATAGAAAGATATATAGATAGAAAGACAGATACTAGAACGATAGATTAATGTATAGGAAGATATATAAGTTTTTACAATCTAAAGAAAAATGCGATAAAAATCTCAAATGTCCACAAAGTAAAATGTATGCCAAAAATTATATACACAAATTGCTGGTATGCATTCAATTAAGTTTTTAAAAATGTATTTAGCCTAGAGGCACACATCTTAAAACAATAAGGAAGAAGCAACTTATATTGCCTAATAAAATATGACGTCATTCAATAAAATACATTGTAATTAGCCAATGGTAAAATGTATACTGGCCTATCATTGGTCATTTGTATTGTATGACGTCATTTTTTATTTGGCACTATAAGCTGCTTTATTATTTAAGCTCTTTAAAGTACATATAAAAAAGAGGATAAATTTTAAACCTTTTAGACAAAAAAATGACGTCATATTAGAATAGTCTTCAGGTTTTATAAATCATATCTTATGATGTTATATTTTAAAAGTTACTTTCAATTATGCATTGTTTTATCAAATTCTTGTCATAATGCGTTGTATTGTATAAACCTATGAACAAATATATAAGCAAAATTGGCAAAAATTGGCAGTCTTTGATGTTTTGGTCTTTGGAATAGTTCTTGCAAGCTTTTAAGTTATTCAATTCCTGCAATTTTAGGATATATACGTTTGCTTTTATTTAGATTTATAACAAATACTGTTTTTTTATATAAATTTCAGCATTAAAAACACAGTCCGCGGATATGTAAATTATTTAAGTCATTTTTGATGATAATGGAAAATGTTTTGTTGTTATAACTTAATGTAGGTTTGACTTAACCAAAGCCTTTGACTTTTATTAGAATAAATTGTATTCTAGGGATCCAATGAGATAAGACAATGGCCGATAAATTTATCTCCAATAATTTTAACAATGAAATTATCCCTTTTATTATGTTTATTAATCTATCTATCTAAACATATATAATAAACTATATATAAACCAGCGGTTTTATCAAATTAATTTTTCGTGTTTTATGGGGGCGACCATGGCTGCTCTTCCTATTGATCCATACCATCAGCTCGGGTTTGTCAAACAGTAATGGTGTCCCCAACTCCCTCAGAAAGAACCCTCCCAGGCTCTGGGCATAGTTCAAGATGCACACTACCATGATCTCCTGGAGGATCAAGATCAGGGTTGTAACTTGCATCTTGAGCAAAGGTATGCGGCCAACCACCTGCAGCTATTCTTCCATGGCGGCTGTGCTGATCTGTGATTGGCAGGAAAGCATCTCATGGACAGGGCACAAGCCAGGTGTGTGACATCACTCTGAGCTTGGCCCAAATGGCAGGGTTCATGGGAATCTGAGGGCACCATTGGGTCTCAACCTGCCCAATCCATAGGTGCAGGTGAACAACACCCTAGAAAACAAGTAGACCTCCAAGGTGCTTCACTGGGGCCTGTGGGTGAATGATCGGTTTTTTGGTTAGGATTGGCCTTGCCTTCCATCTGTTAGTGGTGAAAATACTAACCTAATGCTGTAATACACAGCTATTCCACATTAGTTAGTTTTGGGAATGGGTTCGAATCCCTACTTGTGTTAGCACATAAAGGCACTCTCTGTTAGGGACACCAGGCAGTCAGTTTGGCCACAGGAGCAAAGATACTCTGTTTTGGGACTGTCTCACTAAAATTATACTAAAAAAATTTAAGAAGATTTAGGTTTGTATTTGGATATTTAGTCCAATTTTACTAAAAATTTTAAAATGGCGATATCTGGAAAGAAGGAACGGCTGGGATTTTGTTCTCAACTGATTCTAACTACCACTAGGTCCTATTTGAACGCCCAATTGTCCTAATGTTTGGGAAATTTTTTTAATCTAAAGTTCGGTTAAGGAGGGGTGTGCGTAAAGAATAGACAGTTCATTGAAGTATAAGGGCATTTGGATAACATTTTTCAGTATGGCTTTCAACCCGATTAATATCCGCTGGAGTACAACCGCTTCCTAGCCATACTAAATATCATGTATAGCATCGTATTAAAACAGATAATTTTCAATGAATATTAAAATAAAAATCATAAAATTTATACCAGTTTTGTTAACTCTAAATCTAAATTTCTTTTAATTGTGTATTCACGTACATGCGAACATATCCTATTATATAAAGTAGTAAGGTTTAATTAGTTTGTAGCTTCATATTTCAATAACTACAAATCGGATTGCGTTCTTTATTTGATTATAGCTTTACATGGGTCCCGGGAAGGTTTTAGGCTATTTTAGATTTATGTTATATAGTTTTAAGCTATATTTTCTGTCCTTTGTTACTCTATTAAATACAAAGCCCATACATGTTAGGGGCGCAGCCACTAGTTTTAATATAAAGAAGCTACGCTAATTACAAGAACACTCTAATATTAAGTTTAATAAATTATGCACTTAATGAACAAGCAGACAAAGCCGAGCATTAATTGAGTATTCTATAGCCATAACACAAAGTATACTGAGATAGGTAAATGAACTAAAAATATTTTTTTTGTTAATCTACCCTATAAAGTTTAGTATGTTCTTTGCTGGGTTCAAATTGCATTCTTGATTAATGATTTAGTTAGCGAAAAATAAACTTTTTTTCATATAAATATTTAGTCAGCTACAAGATTTCCTTTTTTAATTACTTAATATTTTTTCAATGAAATAAAAATATCTTATGTATTACTATAATATTTAATAAAAAGAATTTAACTGACAATCCAAAGAAAATGTGATGATCATTGATTGGTTTGCAATAACTAATAAAAGTGAAGTATTCCTTTAAAATATATCTTTAATAGTTTGTTTTTTTCTGTTACTTTCTTTTTAAATATTACCATACAATCTATTTATAGTCTTATTTGTCCTTGTTTTTAATGAATATTTTAAAGCTTGGCAGCCGCGCTTTAGTTATTTGTAGTTATTTTTCTAACTTTTGAAATCAGGGCTAATGACGTGTAATAATAGTAAGAATAAACAGCTAAATATTCTAATAAAGTGTATTAATTCAAGACAGATTAAACATACAATTATAATATTAAATATAATAGCAAGGTTTCACTTTTAGGTTCGTGCCGAGTCGCAGAGCAAAGTCTTGCTCCGAGACGGGTGACACAAGAACTAAAAGCTAATATACAAAATACATACAATGCTCTCAAGACAGGAAGAAAGGGACTATACATCACATTTCTCCCCGGCTTTAACATGAACATAAATTTCGAAACTGTAACATTACAGATTGAATATAACAATATGTTTATTACATGTTAATTATCAAATATATTATAAATAGCATTGAATGCTTATCAAATAGATAATAATTGATCTGGTATGACACCTGCCATAATTTTTATATTTTTTTAAATTTTATTTCCAGATCTTTAAACACTTCATATACATTTTTTTTTCTTTTTGTTTTGGTTCCTTAGAACTCTTTTATGTTTTTTTATATGTTCCTTTTTTTCTCTTTATGTGTTTTTTTTTCCTTTTTTTATATATTTTTAAAAAAAAACATTGATTAACATATAATCATTGAAAAATGCATTGATTAACATATAATGCATTGATTAACATATAAACATTGGAAATGCATTGATTAACATAGTTATTATAAATGCATGATAAATAAAAACACTGATTAACATATAACCATCAGAAATGCATTGATTTAAAAACATGTCATTAGAGATGCATTGTTATAAAAGCATTGATATTAAACCTTTCAAGACTACTACTGCCTCAACAAATACTTAAACATTAATACATAAAAATAAAATAAAATATGAATTAATACACATTAAACTATAATTATTACTTTCTTTTTCCAGCTGCTCTTCCTTTCTTGCCAGATTCTTCAATATCCATAGGAATGGTAGCTTCATTATCATTCACTCCAAGTTTTGCAGTCTCATCACACAGGCCGTCTTGAGGCATCCTTGCCTCAGTATCACCAAGCATATGTAAACATCTTTCAAATCCGCTATTAACCGCAACTGAAATCGAGGTCGCAACGCTATCAACCTCCTCTTGAGTAAACAAAATCTTTTGATGCTTACGACTAACCTCCTCCCCGAATTTATCAAGCACCGTCAATATTCCAGGCATGTGTTCCATCCTCATTTCCTCCATCGCTTGTTCATCAACACGCCATTGCTGACCTGACAATTCAAGGTCTAGGCAAACAGGAATGTTCTGATCCAAAGGCTGATCCTGCTGGACACAAACAGGACCCCCAAACCGAGTAACCAACTTAAAATCACCCTCAAACCACTCATTTACTTTGTGTTCAGGATTAAACTTCCATTCGAGATTGGTTGCCAGCAAACTTGTATGAACTTTTCCATCCAACTCCAATCTAAGTTCCTTTGCCACATCCTCTAAAGTAGTACCTGGCTCACAAAGCAACGTCTGCTTGGCTAGAGTCGGACGCAGACGTTTGCAGCACATCTGCATTTCCCAGGTCAATACTCTTCCGTCTACTTTATTGTTAACCAAACTACCTGTATATGTAGCACTCACAAGATTTTCAATTATTTCTCTTTGTCCATCCAATCTAACATAACGTATCTCAGCTGGCATCTCTCCACTGGTAATTAAGCTGACCAAATTCACGTTGAAGATGCGTGGTATAAAAACCGATAGGTTCGTGTATTCATTCACATGAATAGCGTCAATAAACACTTTAGCACTCAAATCCTGTTCAGACTTTCCTTCAAGCCACTCTTTTTGTAACTCGAATAAAGTTGTGGATGCCAGGAGCCGGATAGCTGATACAACCTGCGTCTTCAAACGCGCATCAATGCTATTGCCCACCGTTCTCAGCACCGACTGAAGACTCATTCGACCATCTGCAGGTATGACGTCAACTCTGGAAAGTTGGTGCCAGTCATCCAGTTCCCCCATGTGCTTGATTATAGGCAACAATTCTCCCAACGTTTGGCAGCTTTTTCTCTCATCTCCATCCCGGTACTCAATCTTGGCAAGAAGCACCAAACTTGGTAACATTTCACAAACAAGCTTGGAGAGAAACATAGTTGCACTCAATTTATTCAAATTATTTGTCTCGTTCCAGAACAGCTTTCTGTTTATAGCTTTAGAATGCTCACCAGCCGCTACCAGGTTCAAGTGTCTTGAGTTCTGGCTGGTAAAGATAGGGATCCTGTCCAAAGCCCAGTCTAATGAGTTTATACATCTCCCCATCTCTAACTGCAACGAAAGCATGTTTACTAAGTTCAATTTGAACCTTGGTTCATTATCAATAAGACGAATTAAATCTGCAAGTGGCATGTCTTCACTGTTCATAAACACATTCCTCGACGATCTACCCACACTCAACGTTGGCAGCTCGACGCGCGACATTATCAACACCAGCCGGGATGCAGAGTTGCTGACCAACGCGCTTACAGGTAGACCAGGTTTGACTTGATTTCCTTCATCCGCAGATTGTTTGTGGCGGCCATTTTCTTCATTGCTCAATAACTGTTGATTCATTGTTGCCGCCGTAACCAACCTGCAAAAATACAATATAATTAAATTTCAGCATAAGAATTTAAAACCTAGCATTAAATTCTTCTTCGGTAAATCTTTTTTTATAACACCATGAGCAGCAACAATACAAAACTACCATCATGGGAATTATACCTAACAACAACATCAAAACAATCAATACAAACTTAGCAAACAATGGTAGTATATCTTTAAACAAATGTTCTAAACCAAACCAAGAACCTGTAACTTGTTCGAAAAATGACAACTTATGATCAACAAAATCCAATTTAGAAGCCTGTCCATTAAAATCCTCAAAATCCTCTAAGCCCTGATATCTAATAGTCTTATTAAAATCAGCAATAAACACCTTTTCATCATTCAGAAAAATCTTTTGTCCCACATGTTCAGATTTCTCATTGGCAATGTGAAGAATTTCGAGTCCCTGCCCCTGATTCCCAAGAAACAAATTAGCTGTCAACTTCAAAAATACCGGACTTTGCGAACAATTCAACAATTTTATTTCCTCTACTGTAACAATCATTCTACTATATTCTTGTATCCCAACTGTCTCACTTTTATATTCCACCAACAAATGTCCTACAGCACATCCATAATCCACACCTAACTTTACTGGAATTTCAACCGCTGTACATTTTTCATACTTAGCAATCTCTCCCAGGTATATAATTCTGAACCCATGATGCAACTGTACATTTGATCTAACTTCTGTTTGAGCACATCTAGAAATACTAAAAAGTTCCATCATCCTCTCATTCCTTTCTCTACTAGCCAAAAACATAGCATTTAAATCAAACCTGGCTTCTTGTTTTAACAGATCCCCAAAATAACTTCTAACAGCCGCCTTCGGTTCCTCTAAAAACTTGATACCCTCCAATTCTGTTACAAAAATCTTAAAATCCAGATGCTGCAAAACAAGTTTCTCTGTTCCCATAACTTTAACTAAAATATTCCTTTCCGAGTTAGAAACAAAAAGTTGATCATTCCATGTAGTTAAATTGAATGTATCTTGAAAAACTACCTTAAAATTACTGGCCGGTTTTCGTACTACATACGGAAAATAGCGTGAAGTTGATGTTGCCCACAAATGATTTTCTTCAAAGTTCGCCACAATCGTTTTTTTATCATAATCCATAACAACATTTCCCTTGATCAAAACTGGAGTATTTTTTACTAAAATATGCAAAGTCCCAATAGCAAAACCTAAGTTGAACCACATGTTGTGCGCATATACTCCCAGTGTCTTGCATTGAATGTTTTCACCACCAACATCACCGAAAGGTGACAATGTTCCATTAACCGTAAAGCTGTGAACAGTTGGCAAATCTATGTTCACTTTAAAACTAATACCATCATGCTGATACTTGCCAGAATGGAAAACCCTTCTACATTCATCCATACTTAACTCTACCTGTGTTTCATGTGGCACGTCTAACACGTGCACATGACTCGCAGTGCCGCAAAACCAGCGCTCCAACTTTAGCCTAACCTCACAACTAATAGCCTCCGACAAGATAAAATCAGTTTCCGCTAAACCAAGTAATTCCACAGATCTGACCAGTTCCATCCTATCATGCAAACAGGCAGCTGATCTAAGCTCAACAGCACTTATTTGAGAACAATCATAAGCCGCTAACCGTGGATCCTGTGACGCATACATACAACCAACAATTACAAAACAATAGGTCTGCATCACAACAAAAAATAGCAAAATATCCAAGTACCTGACTCCTCTATCATCCTTGGATTTTTTCACAGGTATTGGTCCAGAACGTCCACTCTTTGAACTACAAGCGTCGGGTGACCTTTTCCGCATACCACGATCATTTCCCTCTCTTCTGTTCCGGTCATGTCTGTCACCACCGCCGCCTCCTCGCTTGTCGTCACGCTCCTGACGATTGTCATGGTAATCTCTTCTCCTGCAAATATTATACAAATTATTACAAATATTATTTTTTAATCAATTTTGCGAGGTTCCTAGTTACTACATCTGCTACAGAATAACGTTCTAATCTATCTTTATCTCTATTTTGTCTATCCTCATCCAATTTTTGTAATTGTACTTCATTTGTAGAACCTTTAGGACGACCTTTCACAGGAATAGTTTCGGACATTTTTTGCGATTTTGCATTATCTAACGATCTATCTAAATCATCCTCCTCAACATCCCTACCCCGTTTAACACTTCCCCTTCATTGTTCCAAGTTTACAATTTTACTCTGAAGTTTTGGAAAAGTGTCTTTTAAAATACTCATTCGAGACTCTAATTCTCTAGCAGATTCCATGTTAATATCCTCTACACCCAAACTGTTGTCTATTAAACTATTATCATTCGCATAATCTCCATGAAAAACACTATCTTTACTAATAGTAGAATATGTAGAATCTAACTTAGTTTTGTCATTCATATCTACACTTTCAGAAATATGAGTACTTTCCAAAGTATCACTAAGATCCTCAACTAAATCATTTAAATATTCATTATCCTTAGATACATTTGACCTTTGCTGTGACAAGCCCACACCCAAAAAAGAATCCTCCAAAAAATCTGGTGTTACCTGTCCATCCTTCCGCCTTCCAACCACCTCTGGACTAGCGCCACAACTATTCTCCTCTTCGGTAACGCCTGAACAAGATAAATTTCTTAAAGTATTGGGAAAATCATAGTTTATTTTCAAGTCATTGTCCACAGAGAAGAACTCATCTGTAACCACTAAGTCAATCTTTTCATCTGGAGTCAAATCTAGAGTACTTTCTATAACATATATTTTATCCCTTGGCACGATTCTAACCCCTTTGTCTTTCAATCTACACTTCTCTAGGGGTTGAACCTCAAACAAACTGGCAGAAATTACTTTTGTCACTAGACACGGACCCACCCATAAAGAACAGAGTTTACGAGCTACACCAATCGTTGTGACGTCATAATAAATATAACAATAGGAATTTATAGCTATCGGCCTACCTATCCTTTCTGTATTTTCTACCTGTAAATACTTCTCAGTCCTCTCTTGTCCAGTTCTCCAATTTCTGTCAAGACAATCCAATAACTCTGAAAAATTCATATATTTAATCTTTGTGCGTGTTAAAGGATCAAATGCGTCCAATGGAAGCTTAGGGTTACGTAGGAAAAACTTGAAAAACGGGGAACATCCTAACCTCCGATTAAAAGAAGTGTTCATACAAAATTGTGTAGCTTTAAGTTTATGAGCCCAATCTCCATCTTGAAAACGTAAATCAGTCTTAAGAAACGAATACACTGATTGGTTGTATCTTTCACTAAAATTCGAATTAGCTGAGCGGGGAGGGATAAAAATTTGTTCAATACCCAACCTTAAACAAACTTCCCTAAAAACTTTCGATTTAAAACTTTGTGCATTATCAGTCCTGATTCTCTTGCACAATCCCCAGACAGAAAATAAATTAAACTTCAAACATTCAATAATTGTTTCAGCTTTAACATCCTCAATAGCAAACAACCACACATATCTAGTACAACTGTCAACTACTATCAAAATATGTTTACAAATGACTCCATTATATTCACACTCATTCAAAGGACCTATCGCATCTATGGCTAACTCTGCCATAGCCTCCCCAGCCAAAGGTGAAAATTCTATATTATGATTATGTTTTGGTTTTCTACGCCTATTCAAACAAATAACACAATTTGCAACTGCCGCAGCTACATATTTAGACACATAGGGAAAAATAAAGTGTCTGTTAATCTTACTCAAAGTCTCCAGGTAACCCCTATGTCCCGCTGTAACATCTGCATGAGCCAACAAAAAAACTTTATTGTACATCCCAATAGGTACCACTACCCTTTCTATAAATTGAAATTCTTTCTGGAGCCGCATGGGTGAAGTCAAAATAATTAAACCATCTCGAAAACTCAAGTGTTCGAAAAACCTTAATATTTGTTTACCACGATAAGGCATTTGAGACAATTCTCTGGACGTGGGTTTGACATTATTTACAATAAATTTCCTCACCTCCACTAAAACAGGATCCTTCTCCAGACTACGACTGAATTCTCTCGCCTTCAATCTTGCCGCTATTTGACTGGCCGTCTCTGCTCCAATTCCTGCAATAAGACATAATTTAGGATCTTCTAATTGATATACAGTATCCAATATTAACTCTCCTTGTTCGTCCGTCGATAATTTAGATATCCTATCTTTACTATCCACTAACGTAGTACGTGACAATATATCAACATTAGTATGCATCTTGCCCTGCCTATGTACAACCTCATAACTGAAGGTGGATAAAAAATTTATCCACCTTATGGTGAGGCCAACAAAATATCCGTTTTGTCTCCAAGTAGATAGATGTTTCAGTGCAGCTGAATCAGTTCTAACAATAAATTTCTTGTGTCTCAAATAACATTCAAATCTTTCAACAGCATTTACTAATGCACATAATTCTCCTTTATGCGCTGCATAATTGGCTTCATGAGTTGAACAAACACGTGACCAACACGATATCATTTTCTCTTGACCATTTTGTTTTTGACTTAACACTGCAGACATAGCTGTAGACGACCAATCTGTATCCAGCACAAATGGTTCAGCCTCCATCCTCCAATCTGGAAATGATTTGCTTATTTCTTCACAGAACAATTCTCTAGTCTTTGTAAAAGCTTCCATACTTTTTTCATCCCATTCTATTTTACTACTGTTTCTGAATTTGTTCAATGGTGCCGTAATATCAGAAAAATTCTTGAAATATGAACCATAATAATTTATGAAACCAGTAAATCTTTGAATATCTTTACCTGTTTCAGGTACTGGCCAATTCTTAATTTTCTCAATGTATGCTTTATCCATGAATATGCCTTCTGCATTTATGATATGACCCAGAAATTTCACTTCCTCTGCAAACAATGTACATTTTCCAAGATTAATCTTGAGTCCTGCTTCACAGAAAGTTCGTAGTAGTGTATTCAGATGCTCCAGATGTTCCTCCACATTCATGCTATATACGAGAACATCGTCTAAATAAACGAGACAAAATGCTCTTAATTCAGGACTCAAATCCATTACTCTATCCATCAATTTTACAAACGCACTTGGAGCATTGGTCAATCCAAACGGTAGCCTCTTGAAGCAATACTGCCGCCCATTAGAACAAAATGCTGTATATTTCCTGACAGATTCCTTCAAATGCATCGAATTATACGCCGAAGTAAGGTCAATAGACGTAAAAATCTTCTTTCCTCCAAGTTTGTCAAATAACTCACCAATGTTAGGCAAAGGATAACATATCTTCTCAGTTATCTCATTTAACGAGCAATAGTCCAGGACAAACCTGACTTTCACCTCGTTAGTATTTCCCACTTTCTTTTTAACAGCAAAGATTCCAGAATTAAACGGTGAATTACATTCCTCTATCACATCTGTCTCCAACCATAAATCAATCTGTTCCTTTAATTTCTCTGCATGATGAGGATTAAGTCTAATCATTCTATTTTTGAAAGGTTGAGCTCCAGGAACCAACTGAATATCATACTCCTCCAAAGTACAAGATCCAATATCCGTAGCTACATTAATCTCAGGTTTCTTAGTTCTTGCCTTCTCCATTTTCTCCAAAACCGTATGAACCAAATTCTTCACTACAATCTTTCGTTTAGCTACCAGATTCACACTGGTTCCATGCATCTCAATCCTGTTACCATCTTTCCCAAATATCGTCTTCACGTGATTTCTGTTAAGCCAATGACTACCTAGATTCATAGGTACAGTCATGCCAGAAATCACATAGCAATCTTCTTTAAAACTGTGGCCTCCAATCTGAAATTCAACATTCCGAACAACACCGTCAATCTTGATGCTGGAACCCTGCACCCCTGATGCTTTCGAATCCGTCTCTTCAATCGTACATTCAAGTTTTCTAGCTAACACTTGAGAGATCAGGCAGCCACGGGCATTACCGCTGTCAACTAAGGCCAGGATTTCCATGCCACCAATCTTCGTTGGAACGTAGACTTCAGCTGCTCCAGCCGCCATCTCAGAATCTTCATGAAAATTAGAAAACAGCTATCTAACCAACACCAACAGTTATGAGGTTGTAACTATCCAATTTTCCTATCAAATAACCTTCTATCTATTTGCAACAAATAACAGAATAAGACAAATCACTCACCGACAATATTTCCACCTCCAACAGAAATGTCCAAAATATCTCTCAATCCACAATCAACAAAACTTCTCTCCGGCCAATCTAAAATATTACAAACATTTTAGATGCCAATTAGTAAATAAATCACTTTAAACAAGAATTAATATCGGTATTAATATATATAACTAATTGTTTTACAAGACTGATCTATTTTCGAACAGCAATATATATAATAGTAATCAAATATTGAACAACATAAAATAAAATCTTAACAACTCACCATCAAATGAATAGTATATCTCAACCACTACAACTACTCTTCCCGACCAATCTAAAATATAATACAATTATTTTAGATGCCATATTTAAATGTTATCACTGAACAAATAAACTTGCAACACATTTAATAAAAGAGATTGTATTAAGAAATATAATATTAATCAAATGTTATCAATCACCAAGCAACTAAATAATTCTTTCTGAATGCCATAGATTTTTTCTAATTCAATAAAATATTACCTAATAATACTATTATTATCAGATTAATAACTGATCTCCTGCACACTACTTTTATGTATTAGATTTTTGAAAGTCGAAACTCAACTAACTATACTTCTCTATACCTGAGAGCACCTTCTTGCGCAGCTCAACTTTCTTGCGCAGCTCAACTTCTTTGTGCAGCTCAACTTTCTGCGCATGGAACGCCCCACTCCTGTTAATCATTGCAGCTACCTCTCTACACCACCCCATTTTGCGCATACCAGCTCTGAGAGATAGTCCAAACTTCTTTGCAAATTTGTTCACTCCCCCTTTTCTCCTCAAAAGAGAGACAGCTCCACCATTCTTGCGCATACCAACTCCGAGAGACAGCGCAAAATATTTGCCAACCCCTCCCTCCCTTTATGAAGAGAGGCTACTCCACGATGATATCTAATGCATTATAACAATTTTGCTTCATGAAATTCTAAGCTTCATAAAAAATTTTGCTGAATCAACATTACTAAATCGCAATATAATTGTTTTAAAATTAAATGCTTTAAACCACAATAACTGACTCAACTTTTAAAACAATTTTTCACATTTTCATCAAAATTTAATACTTTTCAAATATCTAATTTCACATTTTTATCCAATTTGATTCAATTTAAAATTAAAATTAATTTTCTTTCATTAACAATTTTACAAAATTGTATTCCTATTTCGTTATTCCATTTTCAATTCTTTATTATTCTTATCTCTGTTAGACTCCCCAACAGTCTGAAACAAAAATGAATTTTTCTAATTACAACAAAACATAATCAAAAACTAAAATAATTATTTTGATTTTTATTATAACATAATCTCATAACTTCATATACGGTAATAAACAATATGTTATCTTTTCATAATCCAAAATAAACCATCAAAATAAACTATCACAGTATTAGAGTTGCTTCGTTCACTCTTTATCATTAATTTTGTTTTGTTGTTGTTTATTTACAACGCGCATAAATCAAAACAATGCCGCGTAACATGTAGAAAATGGAATAAGGTTTTAGTGGTCATAATACATACAAAACATTAATACCATAAAATGTCATCTATAATAGCACTATTCCATGCCTCAACCTCCGCTACAAGATCATCTTCATAATCGCGTGCCCCTAAACCATCGACATACGCCACTTCCTTCGTATCTGCTTCATGCTTCACCCCTCCTTCAATTTCACCAACCAATTTCTTTTTATCAATGCCATTTTCATCCTTTTTAAAACTCTTTTGCCCCGTTTTATAGGGAACAAAAGGCTTGTTTCCCCACCGCAAATAGTATTTTCCTTTAGGATTAGGTAACTTTTTATCTCTAATATCAAAACAATCCCTCATCATGTGTCCTTTTCTATTGCAATAATAACAAATAAAACCACCTTGAATTGCGCCAATTAAAGGAATAAGTTCAGCTGGTCCACCAAATTCATCAGCTAAATCAATTTCACATTGATTTATTTCATATGAAAAATTATCTTCATCACTAACCTGATCAATAGTTACAGGATTTGACTTGGAACCAGCGCCACCAACCATCGTTTTAGCCAAAGCCATCTGGTTTGTTGTACATCCTCTAGCCATTGACCCTGAAATTTGATTAAATTGTAGCCCTTTAACAATCAGCTGTGCTTTAACTATTAACTCTGTCCGAAACTTCGTTATCATTCGCACTTGTCCGTCACGCTCCAAATGTAACGAAAATTGACGCATCTGGTTAGCCAAAAGTGGAGATAAAATCACATTACACACTTGAGAATAGAAATCCATAAACATATCATCGGTTGGTTTCGGATAAGCACGTTTCCAGAATGATAATATCTTATCAAAAAATGCATCAATCTTATCATTTTCATGCTGCTTAACACACAAATACGCATCTTTACACACATTTTTCATGTCGGGTGGTAAAAATGTCTCTCGCATCTTACACAAGTACCCCTTTAATGTTAATCGTCTATTCTCCATATCAGCAGGTTTTAGCGTATAACCACAAGCGGTTCTTACACCCACACACTTGTCAAACAGAATTTCCTTGCACACTTGATGATTAGTCATATGATACCATCTAGTAGTCATCCAAAATCTCTCTAAATAATCATCAAAGAAAATCACATCATCGTCTACTAAAAATTCAGGCGCATTCTTTCTGAACTGATCATCAAGCTTAGCACACGTTTCATTGTACCTATGAACATTCTCCTCCCCCTGCGATACGTACAAAGATCTATCTGGTACATAAACAAGAGATTTACACCAACTAACCTGTGACTCACTCAGCCCAGCCTCAAAGAAATTGAGCGTATTAAAATCCTCCGCTTTAACCTCAGAAATGGCTGGCCACCACATGAGAACTCCATTGTAGATATTATCCACAGCATCAACCTTAGACAGCTCCCAAAGTTTTATGATCTTATCTTCATGATCTTGCATTCCACCAAAAATAGTTCGAGAACCACTAGCAAACAATTTAGGCTTCTCCTCTGGTACAGATCCTCCAGCCGTCCTCTGCCAAGGCATAGAGTTATTCAAACTATTCTGCTGGGCAATTCTATCCAAAATTCGTTGCTGGCCAGTCATAAACTCATCAACAACCGTCACATTCTCGGTTTTGATATCACTTTCAACACCAGGCACCACTATTTTAGTAAGGCGATCTTCTAAATCGTCCATACGAGTAGCTAATCCAGTAACCGCAGAACTGTTGGTATCAACATTATCCGTCAACTCCTGCATTTTCTTCTCCAGCGGCGCTATACGCCCACCCAGCTCCGCCACCACATTATCAATACGTCCACCCAGCTCTGCCGCCACATTATCAATTCTAGTCCCAAGAGCATGAACCTCATTAATCAAATACATGTCCTTCTCATCCTGAGACAACTTCCTCCACTCATCAATGGTCAAGCCCATTGTTCCAACACAAAAAAATACCTGAACAAACTAAAAAGAAAAGAAATAATACAATTAAAAGAAAATCTGAGCCGTAGATTCGTACTACACTACTGCGCCAAAATGACGTGTAATAATAGTAAGAATAAACAGCTAAATATTCTAATAAAGTGTATTAATTCAAGACAGATTAAACATACAATTATAATATTAAATATAATAGCAAGGTTTCACTTTTAGGTTCGTGCCGAGTCGCAGAGCAAAGTCTTGCTCCGAGACGGGTGACACAAGAACTAAAAGCTAATATACAAAATACATACAATGCTCTCAAGACAGGAAGAAAGGGACTATACATCACACTAACAAAACAGGATTAAATCTTATATTTTTTCATTTAAATATCCACGGAAACTTGTCTATAATACATTGCGATAAATAACTATTTCATTTTAAAAATTTCACCTTTTAATACACCAAACAGGTTTTAATTTTGAGAATCTTATGCAGCTAATGTACGGCTGCCGAGCCCTGAATATTTTCCATATGTTTATGATGCGCATTGACAGGTTTATTTAAGGCGGGGGAGTTATTTGTTTTAATATACATACGTTACTTTTTACAATAAGCTCAATACTTAAAAAGCTTACTACGGTAAACATTGATAACGGCACTCTACTAGAATATTCATGTTTTAAGGGGTTCTTTTTAGTCGAATAGCTATTCTAAAATAAGATATGTTCGATTTATCAATTAAAAAATTATCGGATCATATAAAGAAAACGAAGTAGCGGGTATAATCTCAGTATGTTTTCTCCTATTTCTAGACCCTGCGGGGATCTCTAACACTGCGGGGCCAATTTCATAACCCTGTAGGCAAATCATAAAATATACCTAACCTAAAATAACCTTTTAAAAGCTACTGTGAGAATACGACGAAACACACTACTTCGTTTTCTTTCTATAATCCAATCCATCTTCTTTATAACTTTGATACTTGATCTCTTATGCTTTTCGCTACTTAAGAATGGGCCATTCTTAATTTTTTTAATTTACTCATATGTGAATTACTACATTTAAAAAAAGCTATTCTAAAAGATATTGCAATGCGATTAAGGATTGACCTCTACTTGTTTTTGTCTATTGAAAATAAGCTATATGTTTGATATATAAAGGTTAAGTATATTAAATGTATGTGCTTTTTATTTCTGTTTAGCCATTTCATTTAAAACAATAGCGACTACAGTTTATGAAAGTTTATTTATGATGTCTAATAGAAATGACGTTAAACAATACAAATGACCAATGATAGGCCAGTATACATATTACCATAGGTCAATATAAATTCATATTGGCCTATCATTGGTCATTTGTTTTGTATGCCGTTATTTTTTATTTGGCACTATAAGCTGCTTCTTTGTCAACCCTCCAAAATATCGTAGGCTAGTCTTTGTGTTAGGGCCTTCTTTTTTTTGCATAGATATATAGAAATTCCTAGTTTAGCTTATGACATCTCATAAGATTTGGCTCATAATTTTTTTTTATTTGAGGTACCTATCTTCGATTATGCTAAAGAATATTTTAAGAAAAGCTTCATTTATATGATTCAAATAATCATTCTACAGGTATTTCGAATATAAAACCCCGTAAACTGTTTAAATGATATAAAACTTGGTTGAAAGCCATAAGATAAAAAATCAGAGATCTAAAGGGATAAGACAATGGCTGATAAATTGGTGCACGTCCCTATTACAACCCTTGAAGATTACAATTATTGGTTGAAACGTTTGAACACTTAACTTAATAAACAACCAATCAAAATGCAGTTAAAGCCCCCAAAGTTGTAAAGCCAACGAAAAAAAAAACATTATTTAAAAACTTTGAGGATTAGTGTAATAAACAGCCAAATGTCCCCTCCCTACCTGTGTAAAGAATGTAGTCGTATATATGCAAGAAAGGTTGAATTTATTAGGCAATCTAGCCACAAAATCTCACTTTTCATGCAATCTTCAAATATTAAACCATGTAGATATACACTTTTCAGAAACATTGTGTTTAAACATTCAGAAGTAACAAAAAGGTTGTTTCCGATAGAAGGGGGAATTCAGGAACAAATTATAAATATACATTTGTGAATTGATTAAATCTTTAATATCAATAAAATAGATGTAAGACATTATGTAGTATTTTATTTATGAGTACATTTACTAACAAAAAATAACAATTTTAAAAGCTGAAATTGATTTTAATGCTTTTTTTAGGTAAGTGAAGAGAACAAGCTAGTTTTGCAACGCTGGGAACTCAATTCTTATGAACTGCATAAAAGGATTTATTATTACTTAAATCTTACGTCAGATTATCATGTACTCTAATTAAGTGAAACTTATTGCAGGCTAAACTAGCCATTCCCCCGTTCCACTTACTTTACCCCACCCTCTCCTCTTCTACTGAATGAACGAACTGACCAATAAGTAAGGTTAATGTTTTCAATGTTAGTTTCATAAAGAATTTTTTAGAAAATTCATGTAAGGTTTTCCTTATGATGGGAATATTGCTCAATTAGCAATTGCAAAAGGAAAAATTCTAAAGATCTTGTGAATTGTTCTACTATTATAGCTATATAATTTATTTACAAAAAAGCAAAAATAAAGAACCTCATCACCAAATTGATATCTATAATACAAAGTAGAACGATGTCTGTCTGTCTGTCTGTCCGTCTGTCCGTCTGTCTGTCCGTCTGAAGCTTAAGATCTCAGTAACCACTGAACCGATTGGGCTCTACTCTTTAGGGAATATACCTACTGGTCCTGTGATGGTTTTAAGCTATTTTCTTGGGGGGTGGGACACCCCCAACCCCACCCAAAAATAAAAAATACCCCCCCCCAAAAAAAATTTTTTTACTTTTTCTTTTTAAATCTAAAATATGAAAAATTAGGTTGATCAAACCTCTTAGGGCAAAGCCCCTAGAGGCTAGGGACGAAGCCGCTAGTTCTATTATAAGTTAGTAAGGTTGTTTTGTCCGTTAAGACATACTGGTCGCTGGTTTTTTTGCTATTTTATTTTCGTTTGGATAGATATCGAAAACATATAGTAACCTCTCACCTTTTTAGCTTTTGCTATTTTTTAAAAAGTAGTCAACGGTTTTATATTTTCTCTAGACGATGTGGGAAAAAACTAGATGAAAGAAAACAAGAACAATAAAGTCCATAAGAAATACAGCAGTAAAGAACAGCATTATCTTATAATATATGTATTTTTTAATTTTGTATTTGAATAATTTACTAAATGACAAACATTTATGAGTTAGATCCAGAGGCGTTCAGAAGGGGTGTGGAAAGGGGTAGGAGGGGTGTATCCACCCATCTGGCACAATTGGATGCAAAGGTCTTCACCCCCTGGATACAGTCCCCATAGTACATTAAAGGGGGTTGTCAAGTAAAAATGTCACACACCCATACACTATCCCCCGATTTTGGTTAAAAGCGGTCGTCAAAAATCATTAGATGGGGATTAAAATCTTTGGGTTGGCTGAGTGCACCCCTTTGACAAAAACTAGTGCACGCTACTGGATAGATCATTTAGTTTTTAGCATTTTAGTACAGTCATTTTTGCAAAAATAACAAGGATAAATGATCTAACAGACCATTATTATGTAGTAGCTGCGCTCCTGGTGAGAATAAACATATACAAATATGTTTCCTCTGCACTGACATACCATAATTATAGAATAGCTGCGCTTCTGGTGAGAATAAATATATACAAATCTGTTTCCTCTGCACTGACAGACCATAATTATATAATAGCTACGCTCCTGGTGAGATAAACATATACAAATCTGTTTCCTCTGCGTACAATACACCATTATTCTAGCTTTTACATACTTATTAATAACCAATATAGCAGGGAAGGGGACATTTGGCTGTTTTTTATGCACTAGTCCCCAAAGTTTTATAACAACACTTTCTTATTCCTTAGCTTAACAACTTTGAAGATTAAACTTTAATTGATTGGTGTATTAGAAGATTGTCCAAACGTTTCACCTACTCATTGTAATCTACGGAAGGGGTAATTTTGTGTATCATCATTGGGGATGTACATCAATTTATCAGTCTTTGTCTTATTCCTTTAGATCCCTGTCAATATACATATAGTTATCATTCAGGGAGTATTAGAAATAAGATAATGGATATAAAATTTTCTGATGATAAACAAAATTACCGCTTCTGTATATCAAATTATTAGTTAAAAAGTATTTGTTGTACATATATACTTATAAATCAACCATATATAAGTAGTTATCATCCATTCATTCAGAAATCGTTAGGGATAAGTCAATGAATAATAAATTTATATACATCACAAAATTACTTCTTCCAAAGAAAAAATAATTTGTTAAATTGTATTACCAACGTTGCTTTAAACCAAACAATCAAGATTTAATAAAAGTAAATAAAGTTTTTCAAGCCAATCAATAAGAGAACGTGTCTATAAAACTGAATCGTCTATATACACTGGATGATAAAAGTGGTTACCTAGCTCTTAATAAACACCTAACTTATATAACTCAGACAATACCATAAATTACTTTCAAGCATAATTTTTCAGCTCATTATAATAATTTCCCCTCTGTCCTCTAAAGTTTAATTTTACCGCTTCTAAGCCCTGACAGCGACAGATAAAATTTATGGAGTTAATTTGTATACCAGCCACCAGGGATCTAAAGGGATAAGACAATGGCCAATAGATTAATGTAAAAACCCAATGATGATACACAAATTTACCAGTTCACTAGATTTTAATTAGTGGTTAAAACGTTTGGATACTCAACTTAATGAATCAACCAATCAGAATTCAATAAAGTTTAAAAGTTGATAAGCTAATGAATAAGAAAATTTCATTAAAAAATTTGGGGACTTTTGTAATAAACTGGCAAATGTCCCCTCCCTCCCTGACAAGCCATCCAACCTTGGTCATAGGCATGGATATTAAGGGATAAGACAATGGACAATTGATAAATAATAGTCATTTCTTTAATCGTATTATAAACGGCTTTTCGCGGATATAGAATAAGATTAAAACCAGTTTTTATATTCGTAGATATAATACGACGCTAGACAAAGTTTTTTCGTATGGATGAGAACCGGTTCCTATCAACCGGATTCGAATGAATACTAGAATAGTTATTTCTCGCATCGTATTATAAACGGCTTTACGCGGATATAGAAAGTACAATTATAAGATTAAAACTAGTTTTTTTAGCCCCGAGGTGCCGTAGGCACATTTCTTTATTCGTAGAAAGCTGGATATAATACGATGCTAGACATAGTTTTTTCGTATGGATGAGAACCGGTTCCTATCAACCGGATTCGAATGAATACGAGAAACAGCATTACCCCTTCTTCACAGTAAAATTATTAGTTTAAATGTTTTGAACCAATCAATCAATTTTCAATAAAAGTACCCAAAGTTATAAAGTCAATAAATAAGATAACGTGCTCATAAAACTTTGGGTACCATTGTAATTTACAGTCCAGTGTCCCCCTCCCTCCGTGGTCGTGAAAAATGAAAAATGTTCGGATCCAAATATTCTTCTTATTGCCTCCTTCTCACTTTTATGATAAATTTTATAATACAGGGTTTTTTTTAATTTGACAAAAGTATTGCTTAATATAACCCACTTGCCATTGACAGAAATTATTCATCGATATCCTAATTTCTTCATTGGGTTGGGGGGCAGGGGCGTCCAAGCTTTTTATTTTTGGGGGGGGGTAACATTTTTTTAAGGGGGGGGTAATTCGGTTTTGGGGGGGGTAAAATGGCAACCGAAGCGCGCCGCAAATTTTTTTTACCCCCCCCAAAATTTTTACCCCGGGGGTAAAATTTGCTTGGGGGGGGTGGGGTAATTACCCCCCCTGAAATCTGTTGGCAGGGGTAAAATTTGTTTACCCCCCCCCCAAAATTTACCCCCGGGGTAAAATTTTTGGGGGGGTAATTTAAATTTGATCAAAAATTTAGTATTAAAAATGCGCGCGAAGCGCGCAAAAATTTTTTTTGTTAGAGATTTTCTATTTTGGGGGGGTATTTACCCCCCAAAAATTATTTGGAAAAACCGGTTTTTACGGCATAATTTGTTGAAGATCGCCAAGTATTTTTTTATTATACAAAACTCTCCAACCCAATGAAGAAATTTAGATATATATTATTAATTTCTGTCAATGGCAAGTGGGTTATATTAAGCAATACTTTTGTCTTATTAAAAAAAAACACCCTATATTATAAAATTTATCTAAAAAAATACCCTGTAGTTATTTGAAAAAAATATGAGATTAAAACCAGTTTTGTTAGCCAAAACATGCCGAAGGCTTGGGCTAAAAAAAACTGGTTTTAACCATATGATTGTACAATTTTAAACTCGTAGAAAACTGGATATAATACGATACATGCTTTTTCAGTATGGATTAGAACGGGATCTAATTCATACTGTGGATATTAATCGGTTTCGAAGCCATACTGAAAATTATATTATGTTTTGTTTTTAGTTCATAAGAACACTTTTTTACTTGACTATGAAAGTCAAAAACTAGCAAAGAATTATGAAGAGCGTTCTACCAACTAAATATATAGTTATTTAGATAGAAAATAAATATGTAGATTAAAAGATAGATATATACCTAATAATTATGATTTCTTGGTAAAGCCCACAAAGTTAAAAGATAGAAAGATACATATAAAATAGCTATCTATCTAGATAGAAAGATAGACATAAACTAATTACGTTTATTGGGTGGAGCTAACTGCCAACTAGAAACTAAATGAGATTCATTAAGTTTCAAATACATAGACAATAATTGTGCTACAGTTAGAGTTAACAGAAATATTATTTTACTTCCCTAGAGACATCTTTAATAGTATGGGGGAGGGAGATTGCTGGTCGGGATGGAGAAGACATTGGGCTGTTTATTACACTAGTCCCTAAAGTTTCATAATTGCATTTTGTAATTCGTTAGTTAGATAACTTTTATGACTTTTATTGAAATTTGATTGGTTTGCTCATTTAGTTGAGTGTCCAAACTTTTCAACTACTATTTGTGATGGGTAATAGTGTATGTACCATCATTTGGGATGTACATCAATTTATCGGCCATTGTCTTATCCGTTTAATCGGAATCAGCACTTAGACCTAGGTTATATAAAAAAAATATTCAAATTAGTTATATGTATAACTCTAAAACTATATATATATATATATTAAAGATGTAGATTAATGGATCTAATACTAAGGTTCATACCATTTAAACTAAGCCAATCAAATTAAACTCATCACCGTTTACGTAGTTTTAGATTTTAAAAATAAAAGGTTTGTTCTTAAGCCTTATCCGCTCAAATAAATAGTAAACAAGGATGACAACATCCATAAATGAGAAGCTCTGAAACGCTAGGACAAACGAGCATAAACATTTTTAGAGTGTGAGAGCTGAATAAGCAGAATATTAATGCATAAGGCTTAACAAGGACATACTTACATTTTAAGGCCTTGATTAAAGAGATGCTTTACTTATAACATTGTACCTTGTTGTAATAGGAATCAGTAAAAGTAAAAAATCAGGACGGACCGACCCTATTTATGGAATAGCTTCGCTTTTAAAAAACTGAGCTTGCAAGAAAATTAAAAAACATTTCATTGCTAGCTGTTATCAAAATATATAAAAATCCAATTACTTAAATAAAAATCAAATATTTTGGACTTGTAACCTAACACATTTCTAAATATACATCTATCAAATTTAACTTGATGTCAAATTCTGAGATATGTATGTTATTTGACACATATCAAGAATTAAGAATTCACCCAGGTCTACGTTACAAAACTATACAACATTACAGTCTTTGCATTTAGCCTCTAGGGGCTTTAGTTCGATTTGATATTTTGAGTTAAACAAAAAAACTTTTAAATGTAAAGGTTTAAATTCTTAACTGGGCAAGAACTCTTTTAGTAATCGGTGAGAAAAATAGCCCCAAACCATCATAACACTAGAAAAGAAATGGCCATAAATTCTACATTAAATATTCGCTAAATTTACTTTATATAATACTAGCGGCTACGCTAAATATTTTCTCCTTGGAGGGTGGAGGTAAACTCCAGCAAATTAGTTTTAAATCTTAGAAGCTTCACTAGGGAGAACCATATCTGTTAATCAATAAACGAAATCTTAAGCTACAGATAGACATCCTGTTACTTTTATATAAGCATGATTGAGATATAATTTGTAATATTATTAACATAGTAAACTAGAGTTATCCTAATGAAATGTTAACTTGTCTATTTTCTAGTTTATGCTAGTTGTCTAGGAATTATAGTTTTCATTTTGCCCAATTCATTTCATTCATTTAAATAATATTTAGCTTTTCCGTAATCTTTAGCCTTAGAGAAAAAAAACTTATTACTTTATTAAATAGAATTCATAAATTTTATATTCCGTATGATATGGTATAATATGATTATTTCAGCAGTAAATTACAGAATAATTATACATAATATCTTTAAATTGTTTCAATTTCATTTATACTTACGTATATTATTTTGAATACCAGAAAAAAAAACGCTGTCAAACAGCAATCCGACAGTAAAGTTGTTATCGGGATTTATAAAAAAAATCATATACATCATATATTTATCGACAAATATTATTTTTTAACATATTACACAATACCGGAGGGACTTCTAGACTCAGTAAAAGACTTGCTGCGCTAATAATTAATTAATAGATAGATACTAAAGTATATGTATGTATATCTTTATAAAGAAAAGTAATAATATAAGTTTCTAATTATCCAACGTTTTAATTGCTTTTCTTTGTGGAAAAATATTTACTAAACTTTTACTATGGGTGAACAACAGTGTGAATTAAGTTTTAGCGCATTTTACTTAACAAAAAAGTGTAGCACTGTTTATGTCACTAGTGGCTACGCCCTTAGCACCTAGGTGCTTTGTATACAAAGTGGTTGAAGTCTTAAAAGTAGAATAGCCTGAAGCTATCCCGGGACATGTGAAATCCTTTCCTTAATAGGTGAACTCAATCAATTCTATAGTTGTTGTAAACTTAAGCTTCAGGCAAAGAAAATAAAGATTACTACTTTATATGATAGGATGGTATATTAAACATGTAAAGACGTTTACTTTAAACGATTTTTAATTAGGTGGAGTGCATATTTCATTGGAGGACCATAGAGTGATCCTTTCCATCGTTAATAGTCTAAAACCTGGACTAACCTTTTTATACGTTCTTGAAGCAATAGGAATTCTAACATCTACTGTGAATAAAACCATTGTATGTTATCAAAAATGTTTATTTTAATTTATTAAGTTTCATTATTTTTAAAAAGATTTATTTCATTTTTGCCCATAACGGGTCCGACAATTTCTCTGAAACCGCGGAAAGTGTCATATGTGACGCCATAAAAATATGTGTTTTCGGTGTACCAAATTGTTTACAAAATATTATTGCCATGTATTGATCCTGATATAATCGATAAGATATGGAAAGTTGTATTATATATATTGTATACTTTCTTATTAGAAAAAAAGCTGCTCTACATAACGTCTGTTATTAATGGAAATAAATTTTTATGGCAAATCTAGATTTAGTTGCTATACTATATTATGCATTGCAATAATAAAATATGACAAAACTGTAGTTTTTTTCATATTCTCAGAATGAAATTTTGGCCTTAAAAACTTATATACTTGTATTCTTTAAGTATGTGTTATTCTTTTTTTTAATACCTGTTTTTAGCTTGATATATGTGCTCCTTATGGTATTGTAGAAAATAGCCAATAACACGACTATATACATGATATGACCTAAACCGGTTGGAATAAAGCGAATATTAAAGGAAAAAATTTACTATCCTAAGAAACCTGTCTTTATTACGATGGAAAAATATTTTTTTTTTAATTATTTATTATTACATTTAATTAGTGTATGTTTGACTTAATCAAAGCATTTGATATTTGATTAATGATTATTCGTGTAGAATCTATTTTGAAAACTGTTTCTTTTAACTTATAAAACAAGGAGAAGTATTTGGGAGTATTCAAACTCAGAATTTTGCGATAGGGTTAAATACATAACCCTACACCCCCTTTTGATAATATTCTTGTTCAATATTGACTTAATAACGACTTCTTTCCCATGAACTATTCTTAAACATTATACAATCATGGAAAGGCATATTATAATCTTAAAAAGATTAAATGAAAGAAATGAAAGGCGAATAGAGAAGATTTTGGATAGATTGATGATATACAAAATTACCCCTTTAGAAGAGTAAAATCACTAGTTGAAATGTGTAAACAATATTATTTTGAACCGCCCAATTAATATTTATTAAAGTTCCATAATTTTTGGTACAATAATAATTTACTGTATAATGTCCCTTTCCTTTCTTCACTTCTTATGACTATTATTTCAGTGTATTTTTTCTATGTATCTTAACTCTCGTATTCGAATCTAGAACATTTGTAAAATACTAAAGACGTCTAAAAATACAACTATTGTTGATTTATATATATTTCTATGGCGATGAGCAGTCTTGTTACTCAACCTTATGAAATATAATATCTTTCTCAGGGAGGGAGCGGACATTGGACTGCAAATTATGCTAGTACCCACAGTTTTATGAAAATCTTGTTGTATTCTTTTGGTTTAATGGCTTGAATGGTTGGTGCAAACAGTGGTTAAACTTAAATCCAAAATAAATTATCTACTGACTGTCAATTTTGTTTAAAACCATTGTAGATGTACATCAATTTATTGTCCATTGTCTTATCCCTTTAGATCCTTGAGTTTTATTATACTTCTTGGCCCCTCTTTATAACTCTCATCTAAAGAATTAAGATATGTGAAATTTAAGCAGCTGGGTATCAACTTATCAACTTAAAATTAATCCTGTTATATAAAGTAGTAGGGATGTTTTTGTTTGAATCTTAAGATATCAATAACTACTGAAGCGATTGACTTCTATTTTTTCGGTAAGCTTTACATAGCTTCTGTTATGGTTTTAGGACATTCTATTTCCAGATTTGGAGATGCGATCCTCAATTTTCAAATTCTTTGAACGTACATATGAGACTTTTACAGAAATGCTTCGCATCCACAACTATCTATCTATGCTTGATATAAAATCAACACTATATAGATCATATTATGAACCTTTGATTGACACGTGCCCTGCAATTAACTAGTAGCACTCAGGGGCAAGACACAATTACTTTAGCTAGGCCCAAGGCATTATTTGTATCAATTTATGCATTCATAGGCCTGTTTCTACCTATATGACACCACATATGGGTAACGAAAGCCTATTCATGGTAATCTGTATGTGATTTGCTAATAGTATATGTTTATTAAAGATATTATGTTTATAGTTAATGTAATCATATAAACAACCAGTACATATATGTATGCCTACAACTATGCCTGATTTACGTCACATATTAACACACAGATATTTAATTGCACAGACAAACACTAAAATCCTGGTCCAGAGCTAATGTTATAGCATGTACCTCTTGAATTTATTCAGTTATTTACTAACTCTCCTACCATCAACTTCTCTTTCTGGCTTTAAAAAGGTAATGACTTAGTTGTTTGGCATGCATTGTAGTTTAAATTTAGGCCCCTTAGTACTTAGCATGAATTGAGCTCAGGCCTTATGTTAGAACTCTAACACTTAGCACAATTCACTGCTTGGGACTTAGGGCACATTTCTGTCCTACTCTACTTATAATTTTAACACTTATCCTGTAAATATTTCCATACTTAACTTATGCACTTGTGATATAAATACACTTTATAAAAACATTTTCCTTCCTTAATACTTAATATACTTATATGATTCTAATTGAATATCAAAACCAACCATTTATTCTTAGGTTAAAGCAACATAATACTTCGCGTGGGTCTTTTGTTGAGCTTCCACCAGCTCAACCAAATTCGTATTATACTTGTGGGAATAGAGGGTTAAGCATTCTAAATAAGCGAACCGACGATGAGAATGTCTATGTGTATTGCATTAAAATTAGGTTTTAGTAGTACTCATAGAAGAGCGGTCTCCATACCTAAATATGGACAAACGCCCCATTCGCACACACAATGGTGCAACTTACCGGTTGTATCTTGGAAAAATTTTACTTCATAAATTTTTTTTTTTTTCCCTTACCGTACCCGAACCGCCTAAGGCAGGTATTTTTACCAAAATCGAATAATTGTAGCTATGGCAAAATCGGATTTACCAAAACCTGTGATACTATTTGAGAGCAAGGTTAGGACTATGAGGCGTTTGAAGAGATAGGGACTGAAAGGCACGACACAAATGCAATTGAGAGCCTCGTGTACGAGCAGTTGCACTAGCTGACACTCTAGAGGCCCTAGAGAATGCTAGCATATTTGTGGCCATTGGTCGCCGCCCTATAAGGACACTCGCACTGGTTGACACTCTAGAGGCCCTAGAGAATACCAGCACACCGGCACCTCCATGTCCGCCTCTCTTTAGTAAAACACTTGGGTTGGAATAATCTATGATTGAGCTATGTGCAAAATTTTGATTTCTGGACTTAGTCAGAATTTTGAAATTTAGGAGTTGTGCTAGGTGGCGGAGTATATATATAAATCTTCGGACTTAGTATGATTTTTACTTATTCGAAAATTCTCTAAGTGTTGAAATACTTGAATCTTTGATACTTAAGCCAGAACTTATTAAGAATCAAGCATGGAGTAACTTTTCATTTATAAGCTATCAAAATACTATTTGTAAAGGACCATTTTGAACTGCCTTATTAAATGAAAACTTAGGAGCAAATCCTATAGAACACGGGAAACGCTGTTAGTTGGGATACATATTGTCTTTGGAGCCATGTTTCTGAAACAATATGCCGAAAGCAGTTAGTACTCTTGAGTCGTAGTAAAGGGCCAAAAGATTATTACAAACTTGTAGCATTTATACACAAGTTAAACTGTACTAATACTTTGGTGCCGTTAGAACCGATTTTCTGAGATTTGCACTTACTTATACATGCCTAGGACTTATATTCTTAATGCAATTCTGATTTATACGCGGATGTATCAAAATAAAACTATTGCCTCTAAAATTTTGAGTTAAACAAAATATTTCAAAGTCTCAAAGATATTCTCAACATCGATCGGTTGGAATGATATAAGTGTAGACAAATTGCTGTATGCAATCAGAGACCTCCTGAGACTCTGAGCAAAATATTCCACTTTTGGACTTAGCACCGTTTCTATTTCTTTTGTTACAGAGAGAATCTCGAATTTCTGGACTTATAGTAATTTTTATGAAATTGGGAACTTGGTTGGAAATTTACCAAAATTCGGACTTGTAATAATTACGATTTTTCCAACTAGATTAACAAATTTCATTTTCCACACTTAAAAGAAAATTTTGTCTTAGAGTATTTTTGTCTTAGCCAAAATATTCCGATTATGGACTTAGAGAGATTCTACTTCTTTTGGTGAAGGATAATTCTAACACTCTAATACTTTATAATTTTAAAATCCTTAACTTAGCGAGATTTGCATTTAGTCAAAATATTCCAATAGTGGACTTAGAGTGATTCTATTTCTTTTGACTTATAGGCAATCTCTAAAGTAGATTTGTGAATGAACTGTTAGGAAATTTCATCTCGGACAAAATATTCCACGTCTGGACTTAGAGTAATTCTATTTCTTTTGTCTCAAGAAAATTTCACTATTTTTGTACTTAGCATAATTTCATTGAAAGATTTTTGGACTTAGTCAAAATTCACTAATTTTGTACTTGGTATAATTTCAAAAAAAAAATCTTTTGACTTAGTCAAAAAAATTTGCTAACTTTTTGTACTTAAGATAATTTTTGATTTTTCCTGGGCCAAAATTTATTGATTTTGTACTTAGAATATTTTCATTAGAAACTTTTTGGACTTAGTCAAAATTTTCCAACTTTGGACTTAGAGTGATTCTATTTTATTTTGACTTAGAAAGTTTTTAATTCAATCTTAACTTAGAAAAATCTTTTGTTTGTATGTTCCTTACAAACACATACATAGATACAATAAACAGTTCACTCAACAATAAGTAGGACATGAAAACTAAATTTTTACTTGCTTTGCTAATGCTAAAATTTCTATTTCATGTGCCGCCAGAATTCAACAGACAACTTGAGAAGAGTTATAAACCATCAATCATTAGTGATAGTGAATATTAGTGATTTAAAAGTATAGTCAACAACCTAAGCCCTATATGTAATTTAAAAGCACACTTATAAGAGACAAAGTTCTAGTAACCAAACGCAGCAAAAGGTTGCAGCAGCCTATCTTGGGAGTCTTGGGACGTCTCTAAAAGAAGTAGCAAGTAATATTGGAAGTACTCTACTGTCTTTATAAAACATCCGGATTAAAACAAAGAAAGAATATTTTCTTTTATACCATTGAGAAAACTTAATTTTACTTAGGATTATTAGTATAAAATCTATAACCAAGTAAAATAAAGTGTGTACATATAGTTCATAGTCTTTATAATCTAAAATTGTTACCTTTTTAGAAAAAAAAAGTGCACTAATTCAGCTAATTTGATTTTCAATAATATTTGACCAAGCAATAACACCAACCTTGTAGTCTACTTTAAAGAGTTTGATTGACAACTTCCAGCGTATAGATTGATCACCTTGCGTAGGATATCACACTTCAGTAAGACACATAGAATATTGTGTTCTCACTAATTAAGTAGAGCACATCCGGTCTATAATAACCTTGAAAACAGACTGATTATATTCATATATATAGGATAATCTAAATTGAGTCTCAATAATATAGTTATAAGGATTGAAATCACAAGTGAAGCCCCGTAATAATTCGCGAATAATACTTAGTAGGATTGGTAGGCATACCCTAATACAACTATAAGTATTGGGTGCGAGATCTTTGATATTCAGGCAAAACAGTTGCAATACTATTAGAATATAGACGATCCTTTGGGAGTGAACCTTAGTAAGTTATATTCATAAAGCCTTACAGGAATAAGCAGATTGTAAGCTACATATCCTTAGAGTGAAGTAAGAATTCAACAAGGATTATAAATTGCTGTTTTTCTCAACAATAACATTTGCTAGGAAAAGTCGACGCCTAAGCAAATAACAGTTAATTTGTGATAGTATATTAGCATACCCAAATTAACTTCGCTGCAAACTTTAACATTCTATCTAACCTTATAGCTAATTTGTATAGCTAACTAACCCACATTAGCTTTGTAAGCAAATATAGAATAAATCTGAGTAAAAGTGTTTCTACAGTTGAGCTTAATTAAGGATAAGAGTGCATTAGCGCACACTCCAGAATAAGATTCCAAGCTCACACGCAAGCATTCACGACGTAGAAACAACTGTAGGTGAAGTAGACAATACATACTCATCTATATTTAACAATTTTAAAAGAAAAATTTGTTATTGTAAACAATTCCTGATTGTTTTAACGTTAAGCGCATTAGTCGGTTTCTTCTTGTACCTCTGCTATTTAAATCCTAAAATAGTACAACATCTCATAAGCTTCTTTAAAGAACTCATAGAAAGTTTAAAAGCTTTAAGCTAGCTGTAATGCCATTATTTAATAAAAGTAAGAAAGATGACAACGCTGAAAAGGCGAACACTCCACGTCGAGGACGCTCGACGACGCCTGGAAGAAGAACTCCGTCAGCTGATGCAGCTTCTGCAGGAGATGATACACGAAGGGAGGAACCAATGCCCAACCAGGAGGAACCAGAACAGAATGGTGAGAGAACCCAGACGCCAGAACCAGACAGGGAATCTGTAAGATCCATACCCATGCGAGAGGACTCACCAGACGCACTGATCAGAGACCGATATGTTAGAGCAACACTAGCAGATCCTCTGGGAAATTTCCTGTTCCCACAATTCCTGGATACAATAAGACTTTGTAACCCCAACCTACGTGTGGACTCAGAAATGATGAGGAACTTCTGTACCAACTACACACAGAGTATGAGGGAATACAAAGAGGAACAAAGACGTGAAGTTGAGTTAGAAGCCCAGCGTATTGTACAAGTGGAGAATGACAAACGCACTCAACGACACTTCAGTAACTTCACCAACCAAACTGGAATTAAACCACCAAGCAGCTATGCAAGTAAGAGCACCCTAAGCAACGATCAAAAGCTTAAGTTAGCCAATGGAACCTTCCCTCTCAAGCATTGCTTCAAAGGAGATGGTAAACCACCCTACATTACTGATTACCTATCAGAGATGAACACTGCTCAGGAGTTATGTAACCTCTCAAGATCAGAATTTGAAACCTTTATGCTTAGAACCACAACTGGCGAAGCATATACTACTATCCAGCAGAGTTTCAATCTTGGACTATCCATTGAAAGTGTCTACAATAGCTTACTGCTACAGTATGATATACTCATCAGCCCACAGGAAGCTCAAGCTAAGCTGATAGCCTTTAAGGGAACAAAAGCCATGTCATTCCCTAAGCTTGTCAGTACAATTCAGAATCTTGCCAGCAGAGCCGCTGTTCATTATACAGACAAGAAGGAAAGACAGAATGTATTCAACATAACTGCAGTGGAGGCACTTAAACGTAGCTTACCAACAAATAGCCGCAATATAGCATCTGAAAACCATCACAATCTCACACATGATCTTGGAAGATCCCCTACATATCATGAGTTGACCGCTTCCATGTATCCTAGAACTGAAGACCTAGATCTGGACCTACAGCAGAATGGTGTATCAGCCAGTTACAATGGAGATTTATCGCTTCATAAAAAGACGAACAACACCAACTACTCACATGACAGGGATACAAGAATGAACAGAGACAAACAACCTGCTAAAGTTGCCGCTACGTCAAGCTATTATAAAAGGCCAACAGTTAGAGAAGTTACTGCTAAACCAGCTTATCCTAAAACCTACAACAGAGAAAACAGGGATAATAGAGATAGGCAACCACAAAAGAACACTAAACAAGATTATCATATCTCCTATGGTACATCCAATAAACGCTACTGCGGTGCATGTGGTCAAAACTCCCACAAAATATCCGATGGATGCAGACTACTGTGTGATGACCAAGGACGACAATATCAAACAGCACTAACATCCGGATACTGCCCAAGCTGTCACAAGAAGTATGGCAAAGACCTATACCACGCGCAACACCTATGCCCTGGACGACCAGCAATGATGGAACTGTACCATAGTGGCAAAGTAAGACCTGGTGGTGTGTTTAGACAGGCATATGAAGAATGGGTTGAGGCCAAAGCCAATGGACAATCCAAGGAGCGTGGCAGAACAGGTAGAGTTAACGCTATCACCGTTCGAATGGATCCAAATGACCCCAAGATTTTAGCGGTCGATAGTTCTGCAGCTATCATGGATGAAAATAGGAAAATGTACCTGAACTGTTCTGGCTGTATGTCAAATGGAAACTACGATGTATACATGACAGCTTTGTTTGACTCAGCAGCAGACAGAAATATCATGTCAACCAGCTATTTTGGTATGTTATTTGGAGTACAACAAAATGAGGTTAAGAACCATCTGGAAAAGAGTGACATGGTTCTTGTCAGCTATTCTGGACACAAAATCCCAGTAGCTGGAGAGATAACTCTCATGATTCGTCTCACACAATTCTCAGGCATCTATAGACCAGTACCATTTATGATTGTACCTGAGGAACACAAGAATGTCACACCTATGATCATTGGAATGAACGGCATTAGGGATCTCCAATTAGGGTTGACTTTCGTTGCGGATAACCACCCGCCAGCACCATATCTATACTCTATGTTCCATCCTGGGAGAGTACTAGATAGCCTGTTCTGTTCTGATTATGAGTTACAACTCTGCACAGGGACAATAGACAAAATTGACCCTAATGAAACTCAGACTATAGAAATGAACATCAACCATTTCTTCAACTTAGCTCCCGGAACAAAAGTCATTCTCAGCGATGACCACATTGCAAATGATAGAAATGGAGGAATTAAAATTCAACCTGGACAAACGCAACTGACTGTCAACAACCGAGGACAACTTAGTGGAAGAGCAATGATAACAAATGTCACTGAACATGCAATCACTAACACTGTTATCACCGGATACTTGGAACCAAGCAACCAATTTGTAGTCAAGGAGATCACCACAGACTTTGACTTTACGCAATCATTCCTACACAATGTATCTGTGACAACTGAGCTAGATGAGATTGTACAAGCCCTGGAGCGACACGCAGAAAAAGATACGGCTCCAGCCATCAATCAGATCTCACTAGACACCAGAAACCATTCAGTTCAACTCTTATAGCTACCAAAATACAGCGCCATCAATCTGGTAGAACGATCTTTTCCTTTAGCTGATGGATATATACCGAATCCTACAGCTATAAACAATGACACTCCAGTACCAGGAGTAGCCTTATCTGACTACCGTTCTAATATTGATGAAATTCTAACTACACCAGATCCTGAAAAGAATAAACTCTTTGAGAATAGTGATGACGTTATTGAACTTGGCTTAAAACATATAGCTGAATCTGATAACCTCATGGACTATGTAACAGAACCTACTGGCTACAGTGTGCCTAAGGATCAGTTTGTTAAACCAGAGGATCTTGTGGTGCTGTCAGACTATCCACCAGAGGTAAGACATTATATAGAGGACATATTCCTAAAATCTTACCCTGATATCATATCTACACATTCTACTGACAGAGGTAACATGAGTAAATATCTAGGCAATTATACAATTAGACTAAAACCTGGTCAAACTTTACCCCAGCATAAGAAATTATATTATTTATCACCCGTAGAAAAAATGCAAATGCAATCTATCTTAGAGTTTTTGTTAAAGAACGGCACCATTGAAAGAGCTAATTTGGATGGGGATTCCTATAACAACTATGCAAGCCCAGCATATCTGATTCCAAAGTCGGATCAGGGGAGCTGTCCTCGTTTAATTGTAAATTTTCAACAATTGAATCCATGTCTGCAATCTGAACCTGCACTGCTACCCACAGCAGAAAATTTGATTCAGTCTCTAAGGGACAAATTTGTGCACAGTAGTAGTGACATGGCTAACGCCTTTCATAGTATAACGCTAGAACCTTCTTGCAGAGACCTAACATTGTTTGCAACCCCCTTAGGAGCTTTTAGACATGCATCCTTACCAACCGGCATTAAGACTTCACCTGAAAGTCTATCACGCTTTATGGAAAAGATATTACACTGGGAATTGGTTTATGATGATAGTGGTAATGTTGTAATGGAAGGTGATTTAGCCAAGATGGTATACTCACCTATCCCAGAAGTCCAACACATTTACGATGATTTCATTGTCTCAACTGAACTAGCTAAAACTAGATCAGAATCATTGAATATACATTTTAAGATTTTGAAGAAAGTTATGGGGAGAATACACACGCATAAAGGAAAGATTAGTTTAAAGAAATCACAACTTTTTAAAAGTAGGGTAAATTTCTTTGGGTTCTTCATTTCACATAATTATTGCTGTGTAGATCAAAGGCGAGTACAAAAACTCCTAAATATTCCCATGCCTACTGATATTACTATAATGAGATCTTTTATGGGAGTACTACAAAGTATGCATAAACATTTAAGATTTGATATTATGGCTCCTACACATATTCTAACTTCACTTACTTCTACTAGAATAGGTAAAACTTTTGTCCCAACTCCAGAACAAAGACAAGCATTCGAAGACATTAAGAAAGCTTTAGCTTCAGGACCAATTTTTAGCAAATTAGTTAACTTATCTGCACCTAAGATTATCTTATCAGACGCAGCCGGCACCTCAACTGGCTCATATTCGGCAGTCTTAGCGCAAATAGTGACACCAGAATTACAGGCTAAAACCCTACCCCCTGGGCTAAATTTCGATGACCCTGTACACCATGTTATTTATGATAATAGGTTACCAATTTTACCCCTACCTTTGCAGAATGAAGGTGAAAACATTAAGGATTATGCGAAGCGTATGTCTGAAGATGGACCACCTGAGTTTGAATATTTGGCTAGTAAAACTTTGGGCTATCCTGAAGACACTGTACACAATAGTCTCGGGATATCTTTACAATTGCTTCTAGAACTAAATAAAGTTCAAACACCTTTGACCACTATCCTGCAAAGAGCATCAAAAATTATACGTTCTACGATGTTGAGACAAAAGTATATTCAATTTGTATTTAATAATGATAGGGATAAATTCTTAGAATTTATTCGCAAACTAGAGCATGGATATGTATATCTAGATCCGCAACAACTCATATTTGAAGCTCTTAGTGTAGCTATGTACCGCCCTGTGATAGTTATCACAAATATAGAGGGTGTCAAACCTGTCACTCAACACTGTTCAGACAAAACAAAACCCCCTTTTGTATTTTTACTATATGGACACAAAGAGCAACACATAGTAAGACCCGCAATGGTTTCATCAACCAATAGCTTTAATTTAAAATCTTTAGCGTCTATGTTTGAAATTATCGCATACACCTCAAAGAAAATTACCGTTGCTGAGTCAAGATTACATATCATAGACATTGAAATCCTAGGAATTATTTATGCAGCAAACTCGTTTAGAACTCTAATAGGTCCAAGCTGTGAATGTACTTTGTTAACAGACGCAAAGTGTGCTTATTATCTCTTTAATCCTAAAGCATTAACAGCCGTTAATAAATTGAAGAGATGGAATACCACTCTGTTGACTCTAATACCGAAGCTAACAATGTCTTTCTTAAGAGGAGAAGACAATTTGGCAGATTTCTTAACAAGGGCATATAAGGCTACTTTACCAAGCATTAAAAAGGTAGCCCTACCTAAGTTTGTTAAATCTGGGTTTGAAGATAACTTACCCCAATATAAAGTTTGGACTATTGAGGAATGGACACAGTTCATTATGGATAACCCCGACTATTTGGGTTATGATGAACAACCCCCACAGCCAAAGCAACAAAAACCCAAAATCACCATAAATTCACTTGCCGCAGAACATAGAGTTATAGGCAAAGTACTAAGACCTTTGGAAATCCTAAAAGAAAAGATTAGTATAGAAAATATAATTGCAAACCAAAAAGAGGAATACTCTGATATTTACACACGTTGTCTAACCTCTAAATCAAATACCTACACTTATAAAAGACAAAACTACGAACTTAAGGACACGATTTTGTTCACAAAAGTAAAAGGAGATTTAAAGGTTTATCTCCCAACCAAACTATTACCAGTATTAGTATGCTATACTCATCTTTTGTTAGTACATAGTGGAGAAATTAAAATGCTTTTGAATATGCAAAATTTCTTCCACCCTAACCTTAAGAAATATGTTAGAAATTACACTAGATCTTGTTTAAATTGTCAACTTCAAAATTCATCTACAAAACTAGAACAAGTAGGAACTTATAGTACAATTTCAAGACCTTTTGAATGTGTAAGTATTGACTATATACAATCCTTGCCACCATATCGTAGTTATAACCATATCCTCACTATAGTCTGCCAACTAACAGGAATGATTCTTGCATATCCCATGAAATCACTCACATCCCGTGAATTTATAAACAAATTCATGTTTTATTTCTATCCTAATTTCTCCCCCAGACAAATATTGTGCGACAATGCAAAATCATTCTTAGATAAGCAAAATTTAATATTCTTTGCTTCTATTGGCATCCGAGTTTTGTATTCTACTGCGTACTTTTCACCCTCTAAAGGATTGGTGGAAGCTAGCAACAAAGTAATAAAATGGCCAATCATTAAAATTTTGGCGCAAGACTCAAAAACCTCATGGGTATATCTACTACCGTTAATAGTCCGACAATATAATTGCACTAAAATACCAAAAACTGGATTCTCACCCATGGAATTATTATTCGGGACACGTAGCTCCCTGTCTAAATTGTTCTTTGGAGCAATAAAACCGGATGAATATCACCCTGAAATAGCACGCACAGAAGCTTATGTGCAAGACCTCTCAGACGGTATACAAGAAAACTTGGACATTTCAGCAAAAGCTATTGAAAAGGGAAGGGAGGCAAGACTAAAGTATATTAACAAAACCCGCATACACAAACAATTTGATATAGGAGATCTTGTCTTGGTTAGAAATAACACTATTACACCTGGTGTTAACCCCAATCTTAGACCTATCTATCATATTTCACCCTATAGAGTTCTAGATGTAAGCCCTAACAGTTGCACGCTTGAAAGAATTTCTGACAAGAAGACTGAAATATTTAAATACTCTTTCAACGAAATCAAAAAGTTCAAGCCAATTGACGAACATTTTGACACCCTCCCAGAGGAAATAAGGGATATTATCACAAAGCCTTATAATAAACTCACAAATCAAGAGATAGCCACATTAGTTAAAAATGACACACTTCCGCTTATATTTCCGGTTAATTCAAAAGATCCACAACCAGGAATACGCGCACACTCACCCTTAGAAACACGAAAAGAAGCGTCACAAAATAAGAAACCATTAGATTCTGATTCGGACATAGAGGACTCAAGTGACGACGAGGACATGACACTCGATTCCGTATTTATTACCGGAGGTCGACGACTTAGGAAAATAAATGATAGACATGTCAGATTTCGGAATGGCACAAGTTCACAACCATAATTTACATTTCCATTTACCCTGTAAACTTGTGAACAATATGATAATATGTTATTTTAATCTGATAACTAAGTTATCATATTCATGTAAATTTTCCCACTCAAGGTTATATATTCAGTGGTAAAATATACATCTTTTCTCTTCAACGGGGAGACCAACTATATGCAATATACGTCGACTAAAGAGTCGATCCCTTCAAAAACACTTACATGAAACAAATTTTTGCATATAGAGAGTTTTGAATCTGTATAGGCAAACAGAGTCAAACAATTGATACAGATTGTACATAAATGCGAATATTACAAATGTTAAATACGCACCCTAAAATATACACAAAAACTATTTAAAACATTTAATACAAATTGTACAAAGTGCACAAACATAGCAGTACTAATAGGCAACCTATATATATTCGCCTTGAATCATGATGAGTTGATTAGTTATTAGAAACTATAACCACTCTACATACAAAAAAAATATGTCAAAAACTTTAATTATAACTTCGGACAGGAAACGCCCACTCAGAATTTTAGTAGTAGTAAACAATAACGATAACTTAAATTTTACCCTGAAATTGAGTCAGTTTACTATAACATATCCACAAGTGAGGAAATCACCAACCTTGTGAAGTACTACAGTTATCACATAACACGTAAGTCTTAACAGAATATTTTACAAAAGTTATAAAATGCAAACTAGATTCCGAAAGCCTATGCCTAGATCACAACGGGTTCTACATGAGACCTTCGCAAACCTAGTAGAATATTGTTATAACTTGCTTACGATGATTAAAGAAATGTTAGCGTTTAAAATTAGTTGTGGAATCAGCCAACCTAGTCGTATTGTACGATACTTGCACTGTCGTATACTTAGAAACACTTATAGAGACGCATACAACCGTTTGGTTACACGGTATAGACAGCAAGAGTATAGAAACCGACAGACTATAACAGACGAATTACGGGCAGTAGCACGCCAAATAGAGAATCTGAGAGACACAGTCCTTCTTATTTCTGGTCATTGTACTCTCCCCACTATCCACGAAGAGTAAACTAGATTACAACTGATTCTTATAATCTGAGTTCTAAACAAAGACGTACGGACGTATCCTAACGATATAAAAGTTTTGCATATGATAAAACCTCTTGTACATATGTGTATTGATGTAAAATATTTATATTCTCATATATCTCTATGTAATTATTGAAAACGATAGGAAATTAATCGCATAAATCATAGTAGAGATATCAAAAAGAACATAACAAGAAAGTTTGTTATTTATACAAGTTATCATAAACCAAGTGAATGTAAGCTAAACTAAGCACCTTGCAAAAATAAACTTTAATTATGTATCTAACTAAATTAAGGAACAGACAATAATACTTATAGAGTAGCTACGTAAACGGGAGTTGTACACAATAAATACTAAATCAGTAAATAACAGTGTATACGCTACTTAAAATTGCTATATTTATTTAAAACAAAAGTAAATAATCTTTAGAATGGTATAAAAAAATTTTGACAAATATTTTTCTTTGGTGAAAACTAAAATTTAAATCAATTTTGAAAACAGAACATAAATTTTTATTTTTACAGTATTGGGAAAACATTACGATAGTAAGAAGTTTTCTGACAATTTAACATCTTAGTTAATATAATTTGGACATAAGCTGTACATTGGCACATAATAAAACTTCGAGATTGCTAATACGATTAATCAAACGCTAAATGTTGAATTTGTTCATATAAAAAGCGCATAGCCTAACAACAAGCCAATGTGAGCACAAAAAAAAATTTTTTTTTTTAGCTCTACTTGTTGGAATTCAGACTTAGTTTTAAATCCAAAGGGACATAAGAACATTTTACCTTGAGACTTTAAACTTTATGACCATTGTATCGAAATTTAAAAGGGGAAAACCTTTTATTCTAAGCCTTACTAATTAAATAAAACTTCCTTAATGAGATCATCCAATCAATGATATTACTTTAATTACTTGAGTTACAAACAGCCTTTACATGAGTTCTCTTAAAAATACTTGAATAAGCGTATTTAAATGATTTTGTCTAAACGTCAGTCTTTCGGTCTACTTAGATATTGTTTTACAAACAAAAAAAAATATATATATGCTATTTACAAGTCCTCTCTATATCACAGCACAATTAAAATTCACGATTAATGCACAGGGATGGATATAAATGAAATTTAGAGAAAAGGTACTGAGTTGCGAGTTCGATTAAATATCTATATATACATGACCCTTACAAGCTAACAAGAATGAATATACTGCGATATAAGGCTGCAATTACCGTTATTAATATACTATTGAAAAAGAAAAAGGATTAGTTCATTTACGAAGACAGTAATTAAGAATTGAATGAAGTTTTAAAAATTATGGGCATAAAGAAAATACAACCTTATAATCATTTCCTTACATACTAAATATCCTTACAGACTAAACATATATGTACATAATATAATGGCAGAAGTGTAAATTAATGTTTGGTTTTGTACAGTATAAAGAGTCATAATGTCTAATAACAAAAGTCTTTAATTCATAGTGATTACTATTTTGACTAGTTACATAAGAATAGAAAATCTGTAAATTTAGTCACATGTTGTCTAAAACTGGTCATTGTCTTAAAATTTGTATGTCATAGTTTCAACCAAGCTAACAGCGCCACTTCACGGCGTGCGTTTAGGGAACATGGGACCCCGACGTCGAGGGACTCCCTCGACGCCGGAATCCTCTGTCCTGTTGTTATCTGAGGAATGCGTAGCTGAGTTGAAGCTACTCTCCGCTGATGTTATCTCTTCCAAGATAGCAGGCGTTGGAGTACGCATGGAGCGGCGCAAACGTTCTAAACTGAGGACCCGCAGTGGAGTGGGATACTCGATTTCATCAGTCACCGCATTAAATCGAATCGGCGGAAGATCGGGGTCCTCGATATCGTCAACCAGTGGAACTAAACTGGCCGAATCCTAAAATTAAGAAAAGGGACGTTATTAGACAACCATATTAATAAAATGTTCACAAGAAAATTTATCAACGTTAATCCATATATGATTATGAGTCAATTTTACTAATACTTTATCTAAAATATTGCTATTAACTATTAGGAAGAAATTACACCATAGTTAAAGTAAAGTTATTGCCTAAAAGCATAGCTAGCTGAGCTAAATAGCCTAGTCTAAGTTACGTAATTTTTGCAGCGAAGAAATATTATAAGAGCTTATCAAACTTACCACAGACAAATCAGCTGCAGAAGGAGATTCAATGCGACTTAAGCACATAATAGAGCTCAAGGAAGAGCTGTCGCTGGATACCTCAGCTGTCCTCTCAGAGCTGACTCGATTACACCTCCCCATATTGGTGTAAAATTGTGCCAGGGGGATGGAGTTGGTCGCCTAAAATATAATAGATCTTATTAGTTTAATCGCAATACCAACAACGAGTCTAGGAAAATCAGGAAATGAGAATGCCTAAAATCCTGTAAAGCTATATGATTAGGTAGCAAGTCAACCCACTTTATACTAGAATTAAAATCTTAGATCGGTTCAAAAATGCTTATGCAACCATACATTTTAAGATTAATATTCTACCAATAAAAGAATTTTAGTTGCAAATACCTCTAGATACGTGTACAAATATACAGCCTCTTTCTGAAAATTAATAGAAAACTAAAGCATGGACACTTACATGTAAACGCTCTGTTTGATCCACAATCAACGGACGGAAGCCAGGACTTCCCGTCGAGGTTTCCAAGCCCACAGGCACACTTCTTCCAGTAATCCGATCCTCAGGGGCAGACAAACAGTGTACGGCAAACAGGCCAATTCTGGACCTCACTTCTGCTGGAGTCGATGGACTAGCAGAGGGAGCCTAAAACAAAAGGAAAACATTAAAGTCTTGATCTAACATTTAAACCCCAATGAGAAACGTACGGCACGAGCAAACTCTTAACTTTCCCAGAGGGAAATAATATTAGGTTGCTACTTAAGATTTTAGTAAATGTTAACTGGTATCTCAACTTAATTGCGGTAACCGAGCAGATTTCTCTGGCGACATAAAACGACGACAAACGGTGAGCGATATATATGGAAGAGCCGAAAGTCAATGTTGAGGAAGTGAGAATAGGACAGAACAACCATACACCAACATGATGCTTTATTAGACAAAACGGGTGGCTAGAAGAAATTATACAAAACAAAAAAAAAAAGAAATATACAACAGAAGAAAACTCACCTGTGTATCCGACAGAATATCATCAGTCTCAGAGGACGCGGCTTCATACATGGTGCCCGACGGCTCCGCAGTTGGCGACATAGCCCCAGCTCTAGTCCTGTTAGTCCTGTTACTGCAGTGGAGAAGCTCAATGGTCCTGACGCCTATGTTTCGGAGGCGCGTACATACATCTCTTATCCAGCGAGCCAGCGACCTGTCTGAGGTGTTGTCAACACGTGTGAGAGTCTCAAGCCCTACAGCGCCGAAGAAGACCACTATAAGAGCACATGAAAACAAGCCAAACCCCAACAACATGTTAATTAAGCCATCCATGTTGAAGGTGTCCAGACTCGTCTTCTGGTCTCTCCCCAACTCGGCAGACCCAGAATCACCTCCGGCAACATCGTCACCAATGTCACCGCAGGAGTTCTGCATCACCGAATCGAGGAGAGACCAGATGATTTGTATCGTTCTACTAAGCATCAGTGAGAGATGCTCGTTGCCGAACATCTCCCCTTGATCCCTTTCGGACTCTACAGTACTTGTGCCCCCATAGTCATCGACATCAGCAAGGCTTGGCATCCCAGACTGGTCGCTGTACACTGAACTCGAGTCGTCTAAGGAATTTTCAAGAAACGAGGAATTGGCGAGAGTGGCCGCAGCCGCCCTCATTGATTCCTCGAATCTTTCCTTAATATTCTGATGCGCGTCCAGGCTGTCAGGCACATACATTATGAGCGAATGTAAATTTAAAATAAGAGGACTAGTGATTCTGAAAGGCAATATAGTAAAGTTAATTTTATGAAAAAGACTGTACACACGAATAATTCTTTTGTATTTTAAGCAACTATGGTTGAACCTCCTAACCATTAAAACTTTGATTTATCATCTAAAAGTAAAATTCTTTAAATTAAAGAATATGTAATTAATTTTACATGATTCAATGCTTGAAAATAGCTATCGTTAAGCTATTCAAACATTAAAAACTTTATTTTATTAGATTCAATTAAGTTAAAGAATATGTAATTAATCTTACATGATTCAACGCTTAAAAATAGCTATCGTTAAGCTATTTAAACATTAAAACTTTGTTTTATTAGACTCAATTAAGTTAAAGAATATGTAATTAGTTTTACATGATTCAACGCTTAAAAATAGCTATCGCTGAGCTATCAAAAACATATTCATTATGATGTATCAAGCAGTTAAAACTTATGTACTAGCTAAATCTGAATATCTTCAATGATGTTTTAAAACACTTTAGATAAAGCTAGCTAAATATAATTTTTGTAAGCGACCATTTTTTTTATATAATATGGTTGAGTTATTCGTAACGTAAATAATCTATCAATTAACGTCATTATAATTGAATTACGTAAAAAGAAAATCTTATTTTTAAACCTATAGTAAAATTGTTTTAGAAGATTTGAATCAGGACTCAAATAAGTTTTGATTATACAAAGGGAACCCTATAATCAAAAGTTAAAACGAGTAGAATGATGGAATATATCTGTGTCATTATAAGTTTTGTTTACGATGAACGAATTTAACTTTTGCAGACGGAAAACATAAACAAAACAAGGTACGTCAATTTACTTGCTGACTCAGATATGTCCTATCAAAACTACAAATATTATATAGAACAAAATTGTCATATATTGAAGATGTACCCATACTGCTTCAAACCCACTTTCGTTTAAAATACAGTGATAAAGGTCTTATCGACGAAGAAAAAATAAGATTCTTAGGTCTTAAATAATGGCTAACGAATGCAATAATGGGCACATCAACAATCTATAACATAAAAACATTCATATAAAACAAACGGGTTACTATATTTTATCACTTTTATATAAATTCTCTTGGAATTTAGCGGTAAAATTAAACACTCGAACGCAAGCTCCGCTCGCAAGGACAATTATTATATAAATGAGCATAATTACTGGGCCGCCAGCTTTTTATAACCTCGCTCAAAGCCAACCCCTATCACTTTTGACCGCCCAAACATAAACAAAGGGTTGACAACTTATTGTTACGTAAAATTTAATTACGGACGTCGAACGATATATTTTATAGATATTAAGTTTAAAAGGTACACTTGATAGCGACGTAATGTAAGATATTAGTCTTTAAAATGATTAAAATTTATTCATGTTAAAAATAACATAAATACAGCTAATACCAACAATGGTATAAACCATATGTACATATACAAAATATACAAACAAAGGGTTACCAACTTTTGTTAGTAAAATCTTATATTTTTACATATATACGAGTAATGTAACCAAAGAAAATAATACGATATGTAAATACTAATTGTACTTATACATTTTTATATATAATATTGTTTATATTCAGGAAACAGTTATATTTAACAGAAATAGAGATAACTAACCAATCCATTATAGGTCTATCTGTAACGAAAGAATTTCTAGAATATCCCAGGGATAAAAGGATTAATAAAAGATTATTAAAACTTCTTTTGTTTAGATTACCATAGCCAGGATACCCCAAGGAACCGGTTGGAGCACGCGCACTAACTCTTTTTAGGATCTACCATGGACCAGCCTGGAGATAACCTAGATGATCATGGAGTATTGGAGCCCTACCACCACCCTACCTTGGACGGATTGCGGTTGTGTTCCTGTCAACACCTTGACACAATAGACGAGAACAACAACATCATCACCACACCAGAGTACGATGGATTCTCAGAGAACCTGTCCATCACCATCAGGAATTTCTTGTTAAATACAGCCCTGACTACCAGAGAAGATAGTAGAGTGGAGACCGATAGTAACACCAGCTCCAGCAGCACACTGTCCCTCTCTACCGATGACCTCAACCAACTCTACTATGACCTGGAAAATCACTCAATCACCTTGGACGAGAATGGAGACGAGGTAGCACAAGTGGACGCCCTTGGCTACATATCTACCTCACCCCCAACCTCAACCTACACTTCGAACGAGAGCACTTCACCACCTAGTTCATCATCAGAAGAAGCTGAACTATCCAGAACTACCAACGCAAAAACATTTATTGATGTGACAAAGTTAGATAAAACTAAACCCCTCAAGAAAAGAATGTATTCTATTTGGGAGGTTTATCATCTTGTATACCCAGCTATGAAGATACGCAAATCATACTTTCTTAATGGAAAGCGTATTTAACTTAGCTTGGAATACATTTATAGTTTATTATATATGCCTATATACTGGGACTACTAAATTTTTTCTTTTTCTCTTTTTTCTTTTTTTACAACTTACCCCCATTGGAGATGCGATCCTCAATTTTCAAATTCTTTGAACGTACATATGAGACTTTTACAGAAATGCTTCGCATCCACAACTATCTATCTATGCTTGATATAAAATCAACACTATATAGATCATATTATGAACCTTTGATTGACACGTGCCCTGCAATTAACTAGTAGCACTCAGGGGCAAGACACAATTACTTTAGCTAGGCCCAAGGCATTATTTGTATCAATTTATGCATTCATAGGCCTGTTTCTACCTATATGACACCACATATGGGTAACGAAAGCCTATTCATGGTAATCTGTATGTGATTTGCTAATAGTATATGTTTATTAAAGATATTATGTTTATAGTTAATGTAATCATATAAACAACCAGTACATATATGTATGCCTACAACTATGCCTGATTTACGTCACATATTAACACACAGATATTTAATTGCACAGACAAACACTAAAATCCTGGTCCAGAGCTAATGTTATAGCATGTACCTCTTGAATTTATTCAGTTATTTACTAACTCTCCTACCATCAACTTCTCTTTCTGGCTTTAAAAAGGTAATGACTTAGTTGTTTGGCATGCATTGTAGTTTAAATTTAGGCCCCTTAGTACTTAGCATGAATTGAGCTCAGGCCTTATGTTAGAACTCTAACACTTAGCACAATTCACTGCTTGGGACTTAGGGCACATTTCTGTCCTACTCTACTTATAATTTTAACACTTATCCTGTAAATATTTCCATACTTAACTTATGCACTTGTGATATAAATACACTTTATAAAAACATTTTCCTTCCTTAATACTTAATATACTTATATGATTCTAATCGAATATCAAAACCAACCATTTATTCTTAGGTTAAAGCAACATAATACTTCGCGTGGGTCTTTTGTTGAGCTTCCACCAGCTCAACCAAATTCGTATTATACTTGTGGGAATAGAGGGTTAAGCATTCTAAATAAGCGAACCGACGATGAGAATGTCTATGTGTATTGCATTAAAATTAGGTTTTAGTAGTACTCATAGAAGAGCGGTCTCCATACCTAAATATGGACAAACGCCCCATTCGCACACACAGATTTTAGTCATGGGTTTGTTTTGATCTATTTTATGAATTATTTTCTCTTTGAATAATAGGTGAGGAGCCGCTAGTACATATAATAATGATTTAAAAGTTAGATTTAAATCATTAAAATTATTTAGATAGATTTCAGCACTTTAAAAACACTAGCAGATACGCTTCTAAACCATCTATGGGCACTTTTAGTCTTAAAAAGGAAAGTAAAAAAAAAGGTGTTTTAATTTTGTTCTAAAGGTGATTTCTTTTTGGAGGGAGCAGATACCCTTCCCCAAAATAGTTATAAACCTTCCCTGGACCTACAAGAAGCTTAACTGTAAAGGAAAACATATCGGTTCAGCAGTTAGCAAGATTCCTCGCTACAGACAAATAAAGCGTACTACTTTATATTATAGTATTAAATATTCCGACTATCATCCAGGGAAAGTAAAAATGAATATACTGTGAGTACAAGGTAGCTGCGCATCTAAAAAGTATAGATGGTACCCAGCCGTTTGGCTCCGTGAAAAATATTCAAGTAAGAAGATTTACAACCCTTAGATTATTCTTAGAGGTTTCATATACTTCACACCCAGGCATTATCTATCTATCTATTTAATTTACCATCTATCTATCCAACTATCTAATTCACACGTTACTAATATGAAATATTCTAACTGATATAATTAAATATAAATGTCCTTGTTAGAATAAGTTTCATATCTCATACCCTAAATTTGTTTTAAAAACACAGAAAACCTCTAAACATAGAAAGGGATGGGATGTAAGTAATGAACTCGTATAAAGTAAATAAAATCATATTTTGCCAATAGTTTTTATGGATTAAGTAAATGCTTAAATAGAGAATCTTTCCAAAGATTAAATAGTCGAGAAAATCCTATTTAGACATTGCTGTACAGACTAACGTATAGACGGACAAAGTAAGTTGAAGAGTAATCTTACAAATAATAAAGAAGATAGCCTATTAAAACATTTTTTTACCTACATATCAATATCCCTCTTATTGTTCATGAGTTGCCAAGGCTTTCCCCCCACTATAACTATTAATGTCGCGCATCTGACAAAGCAGCAGTAAGAACCATATTTAACATTTTTAAATTATGATGCTGTCTTAAGCTGAGATTCAAACCTAAACCGCTACGTCTATCAAAACATTATTGTTTGTAAAGTTTAGATATATTCTATGCAGGAATCTAAGGGGATAAATTAATGTAGTTCTGCAATGATAAAACACCAAATTACTCCTTCTGCAGATTACAATTAGTGGTTGAAACGCTTGTACACTTTATAAACCAACAAATCAAAATTCGCTAAAGTCACCAAAGTTAATAAGCTAACGAACAAGAAAACTTTATTATAAAACTTTGGGGACTAGTGTAATAAACAAACAACCCAATGTCCCCTCCCTCCCTGGGTACTATGTGTAGGGTAAAATAAAACCAATATTTTCAATTTACATCAATCATTCTTTCAACTTTCAAAATTTGTTATTTCTATCTTACTCAATACTCACATTAGACTTTTTATTTTTCCATCTTTCTTTTGTCTAATTTCTTTTCTATAATTAGGGTCGGTCCGTACGTCCGTCTGTCCGTAACGGTTAGCTCTTTTCGTTAGTCTAAACAGGTTAAAGTTGTCCTATCGACTTTGCATGGTGATTCCTGTAGTAGTTCGGTACAATTTAGAAAGGGTAGCAACTATAATCGTTACCAGAATGTCCGTACGTCCATTTTAAGTATGTTGATTTTTAACTTTTTTTAACAACTACTTTTTATGTGATAAATTATCCGCTTGATCTGATTTTTTTAATACTGATTCCTTTAACAACAAAGTACAATGTTTTAAGTGAAGCATCTCTACATTCAAGTGTAAAAATGTAAGTATGCCCTTAAACATTATCTTGTATCTAAGCAGATTTTCAACCAATTTACTTCCAATACTGTTTAGACTTTTATATATTTATATCATGATTATTCAGTTCTAACACACTACAAGTGTTAATGTTCGTTTGTCCTACATTTTCAGTGCTTCGCTTTTATGGATGTTGTCATCCTTGTTATCTATATGTCTTGAATACCTTTTTTTATATTTTTCAAATTTCAACTTATGTATCTACCTATATTTTCTACCAATAACTGATGTTTAGTAGGACGAATGGTTACAGCCCAACATGTAAAATCCTCAGAATAAAAAAACTCAAGGCATTAGACCAGGAATTTTTTATCGTCCATGTACATTGTTAAAAAAAAAAACACAAATTGATGTCATCTATCTGTCATTCTAACTAAGCATGTTTATATCTTGAAGTCATATTTGTATAGATCTATTTAAAATCCCTGTAAAATTAATCGGGTATAGCCCCTTTCGTAACATCGCACTTTATGGGGCGATTCTTCATGTTTTTTCACAGTAGCTTTTCTCCTATTTCTAGCTCCTCCGGGGGGCTCTAACCCTGCGGGGCTAATTACCTAACCCTGTGGGTCAATCACCAAACCCAATATACCCTAACATAACCTAAAATAACCTATTAAAAGCCATTTTAGAAATACCACTAATCGCCACATATGGGGCGATGTTACGAAATCTACAGACCAGGTAATTTTGTGTATTATCAATATCATTGGAGTTATACATTGATTAAATGGCTATTGCCTTATCTCTTTAGATCTTGGGTTTATTTATTTAGAAAATATTTACCTATTCTATTAAATTCAAAAGGTGTTAGAGGGGAAAGAAAAGAAAGAGAAATGAAGAGGATGAGAGATAGATAGATAGATAGATAGATAGATAGATAGATAGATAGATAGATAGATAGATAGATAGATAGATAGATAGATAGAGAGAAAGAGAGAGATAGAGAGAGAGAGAGAGAGAGAGAGAGAGAGAGAGAGAGAGAGAGAGAGAGAGAGAGAGAGAGAGAGAGAGAGAGAGAGAGAGAGAGAGAGATAGAGAGAGAGAGAGAGAGAGAGAGATGATGCAATTTTCTTTTGAGAATATGATTAACTTGGCTGCTATTTGAGAAATGTGTCTAAATCTACATATAACGATTATTCTGCAAATATTTTTGTCGGTGTGTGCATTCGTCAATTCTGACATGATGAAAATTTTATTTCAAATGCCATTGCCCGTCTGTATATCAGAAATGGTTTGTTGCAATCGTGTTTTATTCGCAAGCTACTAAAGCTATCATTATTTTTTTATTCTTTGTGAAGTTTCATATGTCCAAGAGCATCTACTCTATGATTTACTTTATCCTTCTTCTAAGATGTTTTAAGGTGTTTATTTTAGATATAAGCCTTAGGGTGGCTTAAAGCTGTTTTAAGAGCACCTAGATGCTTGAGGCGTAGTTTCTAGTATTTATATACTTTGCTATTAATGGTTGCTGTCATTCTTATTTTAAAAAAATAAAACTTTTTCATGTCTGCAAAAATGACAGATCTTTTTTTTGTCGTTTGTGTCATTTTGAAGAAGGATTTCATGTAAGTAATGGCCAAAAACTAAGAATTTTGTAAAATGTTTAAAACTTTAAAACAAGGAGAATAGCATTTATAGAAATTAATCTTAACATGTCAGATAGCTAGACACACAAATATTAAAAATTTACATGTTTACACTGTATTATAAAAATTGTTCTCTTATCTTCCTAAGAATCCTTATTCTATAATTAATAAATAAAAAAAATGTCAATAAAGCTAAGAAATCATCATAATAATAAATGATTACACAGTTGCTACTTTGTCAAAATTTTACTTAATTATTACTTAACTCAGATTACCTCGTACGGGCGGGATTGCAGTACATGACTTTTCGACTTGATGTCAAACGTTAAACTAAAGTCAAACTTACATAAACAAACTTAATTTTAATCATGCACATTCTTTTCTTTTTCTCTCTGATGTAACCAGTAAAAAGACATGTAATAAATTATTTAATTAAGTAACAAATTCATTTTTCCCTTCGCTTCGCAATCTTTAAAATCTTTCATAGCATTAGTACACTCTTTGTATTTCTTTTTTCCATTTTTTTTTCTTTTTCTCAAACTCTTCGATTTTTTATTCGGAACGTTAGTTTTTAAGCTTTCTTTACTAGATACAGTAAATTAGCACATAGAAGGAAAGGGTTCAATAATATTAATACCAACAGTTATTTTCTATAATCTTTTCTTTTTCATCTTTTTGAATGTATCCAACTCGAAATCAGCGGCTTAATTTAATTTAATTTAATTTTAATTGTAATTATAATCACAAATTATGGTGAACCAGTAAGGAGGGGGGAATGGGGAACGCAAATGACGGGAGGCTTGAATGCCAACCAGCACCAATGAACCCATTGAAATGACCTCAGGGAGGGGGGGGATTAGGGAATAGGGATAACAGTAGTCACGTCGGGATTATTAATGAACTAAAGTCTTTTTTGGAGTGGAGTACTAGTACGAGCAAACTAAATAAGTCTTTTATTAGGAATTCTCGTATAAATGGTTGAGCTTGACCTAAACGAAATTGATGATAATATTGATATATTAAGAGATGAAGTTAATGATGCAAATAGAGTAATTAACATAGCAGATAACGATGTAGCCAATATTCATAACCTCATAAACAATAGTATCAATGAGCTTAATAATGATATTCGCCTTAACCTAAACTGCCAGGTACTATATGGTACTAACTATACAGATTTTATAAGCGATCTTAATTTACCCACCTGCAAATATTACAGCGAAGAAGACATTAAAAACTTTCTTAACTCGACTAATACAAAATACTTATCCACCTTCTCTATAAATGTGCAGTCTATTTTGAGTAAATTTAATGACGTCACACTTTTCATAGATAACATAAACTCGGGCAATTCGAAACTTAATATTCTAGCTATGCAAGAAATTTGGCACTCGTTCGATCTTACCTTTAACGGGTATCAGTATATAAAGAATAATAGGAGGTCAGGGAATGGCGGCGGCGTAGGTTTTTTAGTCAGTAAAGGAATAGCAGTAACAAGAATAAATGACGATGAATTTTTTAGAGATAGGATTTATGAATGTCTCACGCTAAGTATTACAATAAGTAATCAAAAATACACATTACTAAACGTATATCGACCACCAACCACCCCTAATATGACTAGGAGTACAGCTGTCAATGAATTTCTATCGATACTTGAAGCACACCTCGACTTTTTGGACAGACATAACACACCAGTAATACTATTTTCGGACTTCAATATTAACCTATTCAAGTTAAGTCATCCTAACTCAGAAGCAACTTCGTTATTTAACAGTCTAATTTCGAATGCTTACGTACCCACGATAAGTAGAGCTACAAGAACTACAGACAACACATACTCTTTGATTGACAACATCGCATGTAAAAATATAATTGGGAAAGTTGACCTATGTGGTATAATACCCACAAATATATCAGACCACCATATGATAGTTAACTTAATACAAATAAAAAACCCACCTAACAACAGTCATAAGGCAAAACCAAATTATAAAAGATCTTTCAATAACGAAAATTTAGAGAAATTTAGGACAGCGCTAGCGATTACGGACTGGAGAGAAGTGATGAATGAAAAGGAAGACGTAAATAAAGCGTACGCAATTTTTATAGGGAAATTTTTGAAAATACTCGACCAGAACATACCTAATAAATTAGTTAACAACAGAGAGAGATCCACACCTATGAACCAACACTTGACCAAAGAGCTTAAGAAGAGTAGACTTAAAAAGAAACAATTATATTTAGCACGTAAAGACTCACCAGAGGCTGCAGAGAGTTATAGAATTTTTAGAAACAATTTTAATAAGGCTAACAGAGCAACCAAAAAACTTCACTACAGAGAGAGAATATTAGATGCTGGAGGTAATTCTAAAAAACTTTGGGACATTTTAAAAGACACTATGGGAACCAGCAAGAAGGACACACGGATAGAATACATAGAAGTAGGCAACGAGAAAATATATGATGACACTGAAATTGCCAATAAATTTAATGAATATCTAGCCAACATAGGTCGGAGTTTAACACCACTTCTACCTAAAATTAACAGTAGCACATTTCAGCATTATCTCCCCCCCCCCGGCAGAAAGTACATTTTTCATAAGACCAATAACAGAGAGATTTTTACTAGAATTAATAGGCAACATGAAACATAAGAAAAGCAGTGATGACAATGATATAAGTTTATATCTGGTCAACTTTGTAAGAATAACAATAATTAAGCCTTTACTACACATAATAAATTTAAGTTTTGCAACGGGGACAATGCCAGACGGACAGAAAATAACAAGGACAATCTTAATCCATAAAAACGGACCATTTTATTACTTAGATAATTATCGAGGAGTATCTCTCATAAATAGTTTTTCTAAAATTCAAGAAAAATGCCTTTACATCCAATTAATGGAATTCTTACAACAACATAGATACTTTAATAAACTTCAATATGGATTCCGACCCGGTAGATCAACCTTTCATGCAATATTACACCTAGTCAACAAGATCACTGCATGCCTTGCATCCAGCAGAATTGCAATGGTTGTTCTGCTGGACGTAAGGAAATGCTTTGACATGTTAGATAGGTCTATCTTACTAAAAAAGCTAGAGAATCTAGGGGTAAGAGGTCATGCACTTAAGTGGTTTAAGAGCTATTTTAAAGACAGACGACAAAGAGTTTTTTACAAAGGAGTTAATTCTAGCAGAACTGAGTTGATAGACTGGGGGGTGCTTCAAGGATCGATCTTAGGCGTCTTACTCTTCCTTATTTATATCAATGATATAGATTCATGCTCAGACACTCTATTAAGCTATTTATTTGCGGATGATAACTGCGCGTTTCTAGAAAGCGATACGCTTGCCAACCTTATTAATCTAGCAAACATTGAATTACCAAAACTATTAGCATGGTATAGCAGTAACAAATTGTTATTACATCCGAAGAAGACTAAAGTCCTTATCTTTGGATTAGCAAGAAATGAACGTTTTTTAGATAATATTAATTTAGGTTTACTAAGGGAATTTCCAGTATATTTTGACATGAATGATGAAGGACAGAATGACCCAAGTAAAATAACCAAATTAACTCTTACCCCCAACGAAAATGAAAAGTTTTGCAGGCATTTAGGCGTTCTCTTCGACAATAAACTCTCATACAAATTTCACTTTGATAATTTAAGAATTAGAATCAGTAAAATTATATTCACAATGAAAATGATGAAAAACCTTTTACACAAACGGCATCTCATATTAATATATAATTCTTATTTGAAAAGTCTGCTGGACTATTGTTCCCCCTTATTTGTTGATTTGCCAAATGCGCGTACCAAACCTATAATGAATTTACAAAAGAAAGCAGTTAGGATAATCAGCAGAACCAATAACAGAGCGCATACGAAGGATCTTTTTATTGAATTAGGCATACTACCATTTAAAAAACTTGTATTATTTAACACGGCCAGATTTATGTTTCTTTATAGGAATAAAAAGGTACCCGCAACATTTGACAACACATGGAAATTAAATAGGGACACGCGAACTAGAGGGCTAAGGAACGATAATGATTTTAGCATTCAATTCACGAATAAACAGTATATCAAATCCCTCCCACTCTTTTCCTTTCCTAACGTATGGAATAAATTACCAGCAGACATTAAGTCTTTACAGGACAAGAATCTTTTTAACAGGAAACTCTTCTTACACCTTCTACTATCAGAATAATCATACCCAAATCTTAATTTTATTGGAATACAAATACTAACTTTAACCAAGCAGCTATCAACGATAATTAAGAGTCCGAATTGACAAAATTACGAGAATTTTTATACCATTAATATTTCAATAGGAAACCTTTCTTACACCTATTATTATCAGAATAATTACACCTTAATATTATTTTACCATAATACGAATATCAATATTAATATTAACTAGGTAGCTATTCACGAAAATTAAGAACTGGATTGATAATAACTACGCGAACTTTCATATTTATCTTCCTTATTTTATTTAAATGTTTTTCCTGTCAATCTGGTCAATCAATTCGAACAGACTCGATCGAATCATAGAGCAACGTCGCAATTTCTTTTGATTTCTTTTTATCTTAACACGAATATCGACATTAATTTTAGCCAGGTAGCTATTCACGATAATCAAGAACCCGAATTGACAATAACTACGCGTACTTTCATATTATCTTCCTTATTTTATTTAAACGATATTTTTGTTATCTGGTCGCAATTTCTTTTTATCTTAATACGAATATCAATATTAAAATTAACTAGGTAGCTATTCACGATAATCAAGATTCCGGATAGATAATAACTACGCGAACTTTCATATTACCTTCCTTATATTACTTAAATGTTATTCTTATTAATTTGATCAATCAATTCAAACAGACTCGAACTAATCATAGAGAAGCGTCGCATTTTCATACATAATTATATTTACGTAAGTCTTACGCTATTTTAAGTCTTTAAGTTTTACACGTTTTACGCTATTCACACAATTTTTATTTATAATATAGATAATTATCCAAGTATTTTATTAATAATAATTCTTTGCAAACCGATATCCAATTAAAAATTTTTTCCATTACGCACGAACAGACTTTAATGAATTATAGAGCAACGTCGCAATTATATTATTCAACTATATAACCAAAATAAGAAACAAGCTATTCAGATTAATATGTTATATATATTTGTATTTGTAGATTGCGTCACAATTGTAGGAATTTTACGGTAATTTTCATAGTAATAATAGAAATATTTGTGCATTTTTGACTATATACTGGCGTTTAATAATAGCAGAGGTAGATAAATTGTTGACATATAGGTGAATAATTAATCGAGGATCTCAACGCTCATGTTGTGAGCCTTCTCGACGGCGACCTCAACGTCCGAGTCGGAGTCGATGGTTATGACTGACGAAGCTTGCCCCTCCTCCTCTTCTTCCTCTTCCCCCTCCTCTCCCTCCTCTTGTTCGTCACCGGGGAACTCGTCCTCGTCCTCCAGATCGGTCAGATCATCGACTCCGCCTGATGAAGCATTCGTGTCGACGGACCAATCGGGCTCGTAGGACCAGCGGTCGTCGTCCTCATGATTGGCGGCAGGCTCGTCCTCGTCGCTGAGATCTACAGTCTGCTCGAGGTTGAGTGCAATGTCGAACACGGTCAGCGCCATAATGACGCTTTCCTTGTAGCCATTGCACCTGGCCTCGAGCAGCTCCAACTGTTCTTCGTTCTCCTCGCGGGATCGCTGGGAGGATGGCAGAGACTCCTGCAGCACTTGGAACAGGCCGACCCCCTCATTAAAGAAACGGATGGCCTCGTTGTTAATGATAGACTGGAAGCCGGACCGGTACACAAGTTTGCAGATCTCCTTGAAAAATCTCTGCAAAACTTGTCCGCTTCTGTACCAGCCCGGCATTAAGTCTGGGTTCAAAGCAGGCTGCTGCGCTAAGAACTCTAATGCATGGGGGGCGGCCGGAACCAAGTTGTTTATGTCGATGGCGTTGACGACAGCGTTGTTGTTGACGTTAACAGCAGCGTCCTCTACAGGATGCGGGTCCGCATCTACTGCCTCGGCTGCGGCCAACAACTCTCGAATGTTCCCAGACATCACCAGTATTAAGAAATCAACAATATGAAGCGTAAAAGTAAATATAAAATTAAGCGTAGGATTGGATTAACTTAGGATGTGGGCTTGGCAACGGTCAGTGAACAATTAAACGGAAATGCAATATCTTTGTCGGTAGGAATTCTTAGCAACATAATAAGCCAATAAAATAATTGATATCCCCCACCCCCAATAAAATGCATCTTTATTCTTTGCGCAAATTTAATTACTACCCCTTTTCTCTCTTAAATAAACAGTGGTCACGTGATGATAATTGCGCAAAGGGACTTTTCCCCTAAGATCATCAACCTCAACCCACCCCCACCCTCATATATAATAACCCATCCCAACCTAGCACTACACAGCTCCTAACACTAACAGACACACGCGAACACACATCCATTCATACGCACACACACACTTAGAATATTAATTACACCTCCGCAAAAATTTAAAGATGATGAAATGTATCTACGCGTGTGTCTAATTGTTTGTCTAATTGTTTGTTCGTTTGTCTGCCTAACCCGATCGTCGGTAAAACTTTTGTCGGCAAACTTTTGTCGGTATGTCTAAAAACACGTGGGGCCTTCAAACAATAAGAATAGGATTAATAAAATAGTAACGCAAACAACAAGGATAAAATGAGTCAAATGAGCACGCCTTTAATGAATAATTAATTTGACATTTTTACGCCAGGTTGGAAAATTAAGAAATCTTCTCGGTTAAGCTTTACATCTAATTCTAATAGTTTACAGACTTAAATCTTACAATGTTCGTACCATCTAATAATGCCTTATATATTCTGCTATACTTAATACGTAACACTTATTACCTGTTTCAAAAAATTTTCTTAAATTTTCCTAAAACTCTCGTAATTAATCTAAATGTTCTTACAAAACTCCACTCCATACCATACCAAACCATATCACTCATACAAAGTATTACGCATTAGAATTATCATGAATAATCCTGACATATTAACATATTAACATATTATCAAAACAACCTTTTATTATAAACTTAACTATTAATATGATTCATTATTTAACACCCTCCCCCAGAGTCCCACCCAACCCAATCTCCCTGGAGTCGTCAATGAGGTTCTCGGACATGTCATGCTCTTTGATGCTTGAACCTGGCTTGACGGGCCAGGCCCAGGATAAGGACAGCATCGACATGTGAACTAACGAAACAGCTCGTCGGTCTTTTAGACTATAATCACAATAGTGATTGGGTATGAACAATTCATACCCACGACACCCCTGTACGGTATCAAGAAGTCTAGATACAGCGTTGGATACAATCAATACAACATAATTGTTTTTTATCATCCTGTATTAAATAATGTAACTAGTATCATTGTAACACGGAAGGGCCAACAACGACATAGTTGTCGACCAATTCCGCATAGCCAGTGGGCTATTAACCAATGCAATATTGTATCTACTTGTTGATTTCCAAATAAATTATTATTATATTATATTATATGTACTGTCCAGGTCCTATTCCAGCAATCCAGGAAGACTAAGGGTGACTGTTACGCACCCTTCTATGTCCAAACACCCAAGGATATTAGGTTAAGTAACATCCAACAGACAACCATCTCTCTGTGATGCACGACCTTTGTCTGAGAAGTCCAAACTGTGCATGGTAACGAGTTGCGCCTGTTTTGGACCAAGGCATTCCCCCTACTCTAACTATTTACGTCGCGCATCTGACATAGCAGCAGTAGAAACCATCTTTAACGTCTTTAGTTATGACGCGGTGTCGGTCCGGGATTCGAACCCATCACCTTCCCGACGACAAGCGGATGCGCTACGTGTTAGGCCACGGTCCCGGGTTAATTATTACTTTATTATTGATACAAAGTTTTGAACCCATTAAACAATTTGATCATGCATTAATAGACAATTAGAGCTATCCGGTTAATAAAATTTTAATTTAGTAAAAACAGAAATTCAAACAAAGAACACTAATTAGCCAAAAACACTTTAATAACAAATAACAAATTAATTTCTTTTCCAGTATGGCTTCGGAAACGATGAATATCCGGTGGATTAGAACCGGTTATCAGACATACTGAAAACTAATGTATAACATTTAATTACAGACAATTTTCCATGAATAACAAAATAAAATTCATAAATTAGCGCCAGTTTTGTAAGCCCAGTCCGCTGGCTCTTACGAGCTGACAATACTGGTATTAATATTATAATTTTTCATTTTAATACCCCTGATAAATAAGCTGACTATAATCCAATGCAATAGATAATTTATATTTTGAAATACTTTTCCTGTTAACGCTTTTCATTATTTCATATTTAGTATATTATACCATATTATACAAGTTCTATAAATCGATAAAAGAGCCATTAATTACAATTACAAGTTCTTTTATGTTTAATTGTTTGCGTTATCGATTTCAGGGATTTGGAATAGGTTTTATAAGAAAAAATCCTGTCAATCTGTTTTAATAAAAAACATATGAAAAGATATAGGGTATAAAAAAACATTTTTACAAAAATAATTTTACCATTAAAAATATTAGTTATTTTCTAAGGTGATTTTCTTTAACTAATTATTTTTCATTAAAAGGATATTGATTATTTTTTACTCATTGCTGTTTACATACAAATAAAACAAATAGTCTAGTAAATTTTAATCAGGAAAAAGGGAATCTTATTCTGACAAACAATTCAAGTGATATTTTCTCCACTACCATCTTGCCTTATTTCTCCCCCTTCTTACTCACTTCCTTTCAGTTACACCAAAAAGTTTTACTCTAATTATACGCCAAAAAGTTTTAAATTTCTAAAGGAATTAATTGGCTGAATAACAACTCCTAATTTTAATTAATTTATACTTTGACAGATTTTTATTTTGTATAATAAGGACAAATGTGTACAAAGAAGCTGAGCAAAAAACATAACTTTTTTTCTGGAAGTCTCAACTGTGCATTGTGATAAGTTGCGCCTGTTTCGGTCCAATGCATTCCCCCATTAAGAGGTTGAGGTACTATAATTCAGAAAAAGTGGATCATGCCAATCTTTTTTTTTTATCACGATAACATGGATTTTAAATGGCAACCTTTAAAAATGAAAAGGTTGTATGTGTACATTATAAGAAGGTTTCACAAATCATTAGCCTTTAAAATATTGTAGATTTTATAGATTATTTTTCTATGATAGACTATGATTAGATGTTTGTTTAAGTAGTTAATAGATAAAATATTTCCAGTACTGCTTTGAAAGTAACATCTAGTGGATTAGAACTAGTTCTCAGGCATACTGAAAAATCATGTATAGCATCGAATTACAGACAATTTTTCATGAAAGATCTTAAAATGAATATCAGTTTTGTTACCCCAGGCCTTTGTTACCACGGGGCCTATAAGACTGGTTTAAATCTTATAATTTTTCACTTTGATTACCGCGAAAATAACTATTAAAACTTTTTGATAGCATACACACTTTTCCTCAACAGTTTAGCGGTTTTAAATCCAACACGCAACAAGCGGTCAATGGATCCTATAAATAGACATATTTGCTGAATCAAAACTGGTTTTACCTAAATTGTATCTGTTCCTTCTTCAGGATTATAGAATTTCAAAGATTTTAACCAAAAATGTGCGATGATTTGACTTTAAAATAGCATTTAATCTTAATGTTCATGGCTTATTAATATAAGTTTGTCATATTTGTTGAGGTTTTAAAACAATATTTCTATGACAATTCAACACTGCATATTTAGAATTTATAACAATGGTTATTTTATGCATTATGAGTGATATAAAAAGTCATATCAAAAGTACTTTTTAATTATTAATTCTAATTGTTTAGATCCTTTGCCGTTTATTACACAAAAGTAAATATTTTTGTTCTAAACCATTTTGAATTTTATATGGATAAAATAATTGATATAATGAACAAGGATGACAACATCCATAAAAACGAAGCAATGAAACGGTAGGACAAACGGACATAAACACTTGTCAGAACTCAATAATCAGAATATAAAAGTACAAGAGTCGAAGCAAAATTGTAAGTAAATTTGTTAAAAAAAATCTGCTTGATACAGGATAATGTCTATGGACATACTTACATTTTTAGGACTTGATTATAGAGTTGCATCGCTTATAATATTGTACTTTGTTGTCCTAGGAATCTATATACCAAAAATCAGATCAAACGGAGAATTAGATCACATAAAAAATTAGTTGTTAAAAAAGTTGTTAAGTTATCAACATGTTTTAAATGAACGTACGGACATTCTGGTAATGAATATAGAGTTGCTACGCTTTACAATCGTACCAAACTACTACAGGAATGACCATGCAAAGTTTGAAATCGATAGGCACAATCGCTTTTTTTTTATATTGAGCTAGTATATCTTCATTAAACACCAAATTATTGTCTTGTGTATTTAAGATTATTTAGCAATTGAAAACCAGTATTATTTAATTTTGTATCTTATTTAAGACATGGCAAAACCTTTTTCAAAATGTGATCATAATCTAAATAGGTCAAAGATTTTGGTCCTTGTTGATCTATAATTATATTTTTTTTTAAACAAGACTCTTTCAAGATAAAGAATAAAGGATAGAAGCATATACATACAACAAGTATCTTTAATAATGGAGGATTTTACGTTAACAAACTAATAAAGGTTAGTCTTTAGGTTAGATTAGAAAACCTTTACATGTAAAGGTTTTCCATATTTATTGTTCGTCTGTCTGTCCATAAAGGATAGATCTTATCGTTAATTTAGGCATTTTATAATTGTCCTATTGATTTTATACTTGGCATGGTTGGTTATTTCTGTAGTAATAGTAAGGTACGATTTAGAAAGCGTAGCAATTCTACAATCGTTGTCTATTTACAAAAAGTTGATTTGAAACATTTTTTATATTCCTACTACAAAAAGGTAGAATGTTATAAACAAAGCATATCAAAAATGTAGGAATGTCCTTAAACAGTATCCTATATTTTGCAACAAATTTACTTACATTTTTTTAGACTTATACATATACATATATGTATATTTGCTTATTCAGTTATGACACTCTACAAATGTTAATGTTTTTTGTCCTACCCTTTCATAGATTCACTTTTATGGAAATTATCATCCTTGTTATTTAATGTATAATCAACTATTTAGTTGTTAACTAATTTGAATAGGTATACTTATTAATAACAGTCCTTTGATATAATCAATTAAAGGCCTAATGTCTTCAACAATCTATTGTTTATGGGGTTGATAACTTAATACTATCGTGTCTTTTTTACATACAAAATTCGAGTGGCAATGCTAATTGTTTCTATATAAACAAGGATGACAACATCTTTAAAGCGAAGCTATGAAACCGTAGGACAAACTGACATTAGCATTGTGCAGTTTAAGAAGTGAATAATCAGAATATAAAGTTATAAAAGTCGGAACAAATGTGTAAGTAAATTTGTTTAATTGTTTGTAATTAAAAAAACTGTTTAAATACAGGTTAATGTTAAAGGACATAATTACATTTTAGGACTTGATTATAAAGATGCTTTGCTTTAAACATTGAACTTTGTTGTCCTAGGAATCAGTCTCCCAAAAATCAGATCAATTAGATAATTTTTACACATAAAAATTTGTTGTTAAAAAAAGTTAAAATCCACATATTAAAAATGGGAGTATGGACATTCTGGTAATGATTATAGAATTGATACGCTTTCTAAACCGTATTTATTTAGTACAGGAATAACCTTGCAAAGTTTGAAATCGATAGGAAAATTCTAACATGTCCAAGTTAATGAAAAAGGTAATTGTTCCACCTAAAAAGCTAATTGTTACTGACGGACGGACAGACTAACCGACCCCAATTGTAGAAAAGCTTCAATTTAAAAAAAGTTTATGTTGTAAATCAATTGTGCCAGTATTTTTAGTTAAATGATATGTTTATTTTTTATTACTGTTTTTACTTATAAGTTTAAAATTTCAAGTTAATTTGAAGAAAAACAAGCATTAGATAAAGTCAGAAGTTACCCCGTCGACAATTTTATAAGTTATAATTAATCTACAAAAAAAGGTTTTTAAAACAACTACTGCTTTCATGTGTTAAGGGTAATATAAAGCATATATACAGGGTGGGGCAAATAAGACCGGACAAACTTTAAACGGCCATAGCGCCAAAACTACTTGACCAATCAGGACGTTCGACCACACTATAAAACGCTTAGGTAATGACCTTTTAGCAAAAAAAAATCTTTGGACGAAGATGGACGTGTACAACGAGCTGGCCGCGCATATGTTCAACAAGGCAGATTCCAAATGCGCCGGTGGTTTAAACTGGATTCTCGACTAGGGCCCACTAAATCTGACCTTAGCCCATCTGTAGGTGAGGTAGAGTTATCTAACTTGCTTGGGATACTGTCAGATACATAAGTAAGACACTAGAAAAGACTAGAGCTCTCTATCTGAAATGGCTTGGCCGTAGTACTCCAGCAAAGTGAAACGGGGCAGATTTTGAGATGTAAAAAACGCCAAAAACCGTGAAAATTTGTGAAAATTTCTCGGTTCTTGACTTCACGGACCCATATTGAACCTTAAAACTCATTTTAGACTATGGATTGCGCTGACAACCCTAGCTGAAACTTCATGCCATTTCTAAAAAGGTAAAAAACGTCGTTCTAGCTCAACTGTGGTCCAAATAAGAGCCTCCGTGTATAAGGGTAGCTTGAAAGTTGTGTAAATTTGGATCCTGCGGTTACTCACGTTCCTAAGGAAATGTGGCCTCCCAGCAGCCCGATCTTAATTCAATGGACTTTTGGGTTAGGGCTACTTTGAAGCATGCACCAATAGACCTGCTCATGCCACAAAGACCTCCCTCATTGCCACTATCAAGGAGAACTACGCCAGCTTGGACAGGTACATTTTGACCTGGACCTGCTGGCGGTTGAGGAGGCGGGTAGAGGCGGTGATTAAGGCTGGCAGCGATTTTATTGAATAATCTTATAGTCATATACCTATTTTGCTTGCCAGTTTTTAAAATTCAATAAAATCTTTAAAATTGACGGTTTTATGTTCATTTGTTTAGAAGTTAGAATTTGTCCGGTCTTATTTGCCCCACCCTGTATTTTACATCAAAGGCCATTTTAAAGTCAAATCATCACACATTTTTTGTTAAAATCTTTGACATTCTATAATCGCGAAGAAGGAACAGATACAATTTAGGTAAAACCAGTTTTGCTTCAGCAAATGTGTCTATTTATAGGATCCATTGGCCGCTAGTTGCGTGTCGGTTTTAAATCCGCTAAACTGTTGAGGAAAAGCGTGCATATTTTAGTCATATTTTCATTATTAGCAACTTCCTTGATAGGCTGTATCTTTTATCCCTCTAATAAAAATTGTACATTGAAGAAATAAAAAGACAAAATAAAGTCACTTTATTTTACACTACCGGCTTCGCTCCTAGCCTCTAGGGGCTTTGCCCCAAGAGGTATAATTACATCTTCTATTACTTACCCAGCAGAACGGGTCACAAATTTTCGCACCTACCCAGCAGGAAAACATTTTGCGATTAAATTCGCAAAATTCGTAAATTTCGTAAAATTCGTAAATTTCGTAAAATTCGTAAATTTCGTAAAATTCGTAAAATTCGTAAAATTCGTAAAATTCATAAAATTCATAAAATTCGTAAAAATTTGTAAAAAAAAAAAAAAAAAAAAAAAAAAATGGGGGGGGGAATTTTTATGTTTTTTGGGGGGTTGGGGGTGTCCCACCCCCCAAGAAAATAGCTTAAAACCACCGCAGGACCAATAGGTATATACCCTGAAGAGTAGAGCCCATTCGGTTCAGTGGTTACCGAGATCTTAAGCTTCAGACGGACAGACGGACAGACAGACGGACAGACATCGTTCTACTTTGTATTATAGATAGATAGCTTATTCAGGAACTTTATCAAAATTAAGTCTAAGGGAAATTTAGCTCATTTGTTTTACGAAAAAAAAATTTAAAAGTTTTGAAAATCAAAATTATGAAATTAAAAAAGATAAAATGATCCAAATAAAATATGCTTTATTAAAATAATTTTTTTTCTTGCTTAATAATGAATAAGGGTCCATGCTTTCATAATAATAGTAATATATATAAAAGTGTACAATTATAAGATTAAAACCAGTTTTGTTAGCTCCGAGATGACGAAGGCTGGGAATAACAAAACTGGTTTTTAATATTGCGTTTGTACATTTTTTATATTCGTAAAAAAACTGGATAATATACAATACGATACATGATTTTTCAGTGTGGCTGGTTCTTATCCACCGGATATTCGAAGCCATACTGGAAAAAGTTTTCCCTTTCCCGGGCTCAATTGTATTAGCATTTTTACGAGATACGAGTTGGATATGACTCTGGAATAAGGACTTTCAAACTTCAATTAGAATATATATGACTTAAAATGAAATGATAAAGGGATATTTAAAACTTAACTACTAAACACATTTTATATGTTTTCTTTTCGATCAGCTGTTTGCCATAAATATCCGCTAGCGAGATCCTTCGGAACAGACAGGCAGACAAACAAACAAACAGGCAGACATGCTGTTACTTTAATATAATGATTACATTTGTGTTATATTTTTGTTAAAAAAAAATAAGTTAAATCATAGTCCCTTGTACCCTGATATGCAAATTGTAGATAGGCATTGTGGCCTGATCCAGGGAGGGAGGGGACATTAGGCTGTTTATTACTCTAGTCCTCAAAGTTTTATATTTTAATATTTTCTTATTACTTGGCTTGACAACTTTGGGAAATTTTATTGATGTTGAATGTCCAAACGATTCAACCACAAATTGTGATCTACATAAGGGAAATTTTGTGTATCATTGTTTGGGATGTGCATCAATTTATAGGCCATTGTCTTATCCCTTTAGATCCTTGGTCCTGATCATTTCTGGATATCTTATTCTACTATTCCACTATATGCAGTTTTCTTATATACGCATACTTCAAAACATGACCAATAGCGGATTACAAGTTTTTTACCATATTATTATACTTATTGTAAGAAGATTAGAATATTTATTGTAATATATCAGAAAGTATTTCGTGTTGTTACTCAAATCTATACTAGGATTGGTCCTACCCCAAACGTAGGAGTCCCAAACGTCGGAGTGGACAAACGCAAGAGTCCCAAACGCAGGAGTCCCAAACGTCGGAGTGGACAAACATAGGAGTGGGAAAAACGTCGGAGTGGACAAACGTCGGAGTGGACATTGCTTAAGTAAAACGTAGGAGTGTCCGCTATTTTAATAATATGACAATTTTGAAAGTTTTTTATACCACTGCATGTCTACAAAATAATGGTTATGGCCGCAGCGCTCGGCCCCCTAGCCTGCCTAGCCGCAGCGCTCGGCCCCCTGGCCTATAACCTAACCTAACCTAACTAAGAAAAATAAGGGGACCGAATAAAGGGGGGGGAGGATGGATAAAAAAAATTCAAAATTGAAAAAAAAATCAAAATTGAAAAAAATTTCAAAATTGAAAAAAAATCAAAATTGAAAACAAAATCAAAAATTAAAGAAAAATTCAAAATTGAAAAAAAATTATTGGGACTCCTGCATTTGTCAACTCCGACGTTTGTCCCAAAAATCCTGCGTTTGTCCACTCCAACGTTTGTACCACTCCTGCGTTTGTCCCACTCCGACGTTTGGGACTCCTGCGTTTGTCCACTCCGATGTTTTTCCACTCCTAGGTTTGGGACTCCTACGTTTGTCGTGGAACCCTATGATTATCTTTGAATCAAAGCAGTCAGTATGTCTGAATGTGTGTGTCAGTTATTAGCTTAAGATCTAAAGTTAACTGCTTCATTTAAATCCAAGGAAGACTAATTTGAGGGGCGTTAACCCACCCCTCCCCCAAACAAAAAAAAACATGACGAGGAATTTACATTATATTTCTGAAATTGAAAGGTCATGGTCAACTTTATATACGCATTTTCTTGTCATTTGTATAACCACTGAATATCTGCACTATTAATACTTTTATTAATTTCTCCATATATACTTTTTTTCTTTTGTTATATGAGGTGTTGTCATCCTTGTTATTTAAAATACCAAATTTGAAATTCTTAGGTTTTTTGTTGTTCATTGTTGAAGTACTTGAAGGTTCCAGGAATGGAAATGAATGAAAAATTGGTTAAAATTTTGGACTTTAAACTTAATACACCCACCTTTTAAAATTCAATAAAGGCTGTTAAAATTGTTAAGCCAACGTTATTATAAAACGTTGGGGACTAGTGTAATAAACAGCCCAATGTCCCCTCCCTGTCTGCCTGCAAGTACTTGCATGAATATTGATGATTTTGTACAGCCCAATATCTTCAATAGATACCATAACGTTTGAATTCCAGGTTTTTAATGGAATTGTTGATGCAACAAGGACATTTATAGCCTTGAAAAGTTATACTGACAAAAGAACAACCGTGGATGAAAAACGAAAAAGGTGCCTCAGTCAAGTTTAAGCCGGTTTAGCTAACAAAACATTGTAGATATGTCTTAGAATACTAAAAGAGAGTTAAAAAAAACATAGGAATATTTTAATGTATGTTATTTTATAGTTTATTTCTAACAGCAATTAAGATTTGGCGTTGCTAAAGTTAAAATTTTTCCAGTATTGCATGGCTTCGAATCCGATTAATATCTGCTTGATAGAACCGGTTCTCAGTCATACTTAAAAATCATGTATATCATCGTATTTTAGACAATTTTCAATGAATATTAAAATGAAAATCATAAAATTTTAAGTAGTTTGTTAGCCCGGGCCATCACTTCCTCGGGACTAAAAAATGATTTTAATCTCAGTATTTTTTTTTATATACGCGGAAATCTGTCTATAATACGATGCGATAAATAACTATTCTTACACTTAATTTAATTCAGAAAGTCTACTAGTTTTGTTGCTGCGCTATATTTACATAATAGAGTTCTTGTTTTAAAGTTAGTTTAACTGTAAATGAAACATTAGTTAGAAACACAGATGGACAGATAAAGTTTGATGCAACGATTGTTTGGTGCATCATCATTGGGACATTTATCAAGAAAACAATTCTAAGCCAGCTGTAACCAACAACAAAATTAATTTGATAAAAAATATATCGTAATTTCAGATAATGGGCAGTCTACGAAAATTACGAAATATTTTTTTTCGAATTATTTCAATTGTTAGTTATACCTATAGATGATTCTAAGCAGTGGGAGGGGGAAGTTAAGTGGTAATTACCCTTTCCTCCCTCAATTAAAAAAAATATATTAGGTAAAAAAATCACTATTAAAAATTAAATGGGGATACCATTAAATATTTGCTGGCAAAAAACATCTACTTTTTTTGGTTCCTTTTGTGTAAACACTTAATTAAGATTAAATGGTTAAATTTAAATTTTGTCACATATGGTAAAACTCAGGGACCTAAAGGGATAAGACAATTTGTTGTACATCCCCAATGATGATACACAAAATTACAACTTTTGTATATTGCTATTATTATTGGCTGAAACTTTGAACACTTAAGCTTAATAAACCAACCAATCACTATTTATCAAAAGTTCATAAAGTCTTTAAGCCCACGAATAAGAAAGCGTTATATTAAACTTTGAGGACTAGTGTAATGAACAGCCCATAGTCAACTGCCTCCCTGGTAAAATTGCATAATACAATTAAAACAAAGATGAAAAGTATATTTTTGCTTCTTAACAAATAACTTTTTGATAATTTTATGTTAATTAGTTATGAAAGATTATATTTTCTTTACAAATGAAATGTAAAAATTTAACCTGAAATGCCACTAAATATTTTATTAGTTTTTATCAGGGTGGTGAACTGGGTAACTACACCCCCTTGATCCCCCTACAACAAAAAAGTCATGACAAGTCGTCGAAATAAACTTATTACAATATCTGAATTAATATAATAGTTATTTATCGCAGTGTATTAAAGACAGCTTTCCGCGGAAGATAAAATGAAAACTTATAAAATTTGAAACATTTTTGTTAGTCCCTAATACAATGCTATACATGTTTTTTTTCAGTATGGCTGTTTCTAATTCAGCGGATATTAATCGGTTTCGAAGCCATACTGGAAATTACAATTTGCAATTAAATGCTAAGTAATTTATGTATTTAGAGAGAAAGAATTGTAATAAAGCTCTCTTTGTTTTCTCCTCATTGTTTGTTTGTTTTTACATTTAGTCAAGTAATTAACTTTAACTTCTCTTGTTCACATTTAAAACAAGGACAATTTTGTATATCATCAGCAAAATGTCAAAGAACATAAAACATTAACACAGTACAAAAAAATAAATCTTTTAAATGATTTGAATGTCGAAACCCATATTAAATAATAATCAAAAAGATCTAATTGAAAATATTTTATCCAATATAATACTTGTTGCTGAACTTTAACAATTTTAAACAAGTTTATAGAAACATATTTTAGATTTTACGGGGAATAATTTTGAAATATAGGGTAGGTAGTTATAGTCCACAGAGATAAGGTAAATTGGGCTGTTACATACACTAGTCCCCAAAGTTTTCTGATAACGTTCTTTATTCGTTGGCTTTACAACTTTGGGGAATTCACTGGATTTGATTGGTTGTTTCATTAAGTTGAGTGATCAAACGTTTCCACCACTAATTTTATTCTACATAGGAGTTAATTTTCTGTATCAATATTGGGTTATGTACATCAATTTATCGGTCATTATCTATCCCTTTAGATCCTTGGGTATAGTCTCTAGGATACAGGGATACAGAAGTAGGGAAATATAAGGAAGGTAATAGTTAATTTGGGCAGGTTAGAAATATCCCATCAATTTTAAACTTGATTTGTTGATTTCTGTTGTTTAAAATTTGAATTTAGAGCTTCACTTTTATGGATGTTGTCATCCTTGTTTCGAAGGCACCGACTAAAAAAACTGGTTTTAATCTTATGATTGTACATTTTTATATTCATAGAAAGTTGGATGCTAGACATAGTTTTCTTGTATGGATGAGAACCGGTTCCTATCCACCGGATTCGAATGAATACGAGAAAATGGTTTAAGCCGTTTTTTGTTTGTTGAATAGTTGTGTAACATAACAAAATCAATGGGCAGTAAGAAAGACCTAAAGGGATAAGACAATAGTCGATAAATTGATCTATATCGAATGATGATACATAAAATTACCCTTTCTGTAGATTACAAGTAATGGTTGAAACTTAATGAACTAACCAATCAAAATTCAAAAAAAGTCCCCAAAGTTGTTAAGCCAACTATCAGGAAACGTTATCATGAAACGTTGGGGACTAATATAATAAACAGCCCAATGTCCCCTCTCTTCCTGATTAAATTGATTAACCCTTTACAGTCGGGCCCCTTGCCGCACCTTAATCGGTCGGGGGGGGGGGGGCGTTCAACGCCCCCCCTAGTTATCTCAGTTCCTATTAGAGCTAGAGGGCTAATTTTTTTTGTGCAAGTCCCCTGTTTGATAATGAATTTCCGACCTTTTATAAGTCTAAGTCAATTTTCGCTTCCTTCCCCCTTTTATTTAACAACCTTTGTTTTTAGGTCTTTTTTTATTTAAAAATTTCAAACGGCTGTAATTTTTTTATTTTTGAAGCTAGAAGAAAAATTTTTTCCCAGAAAATGTTTATCTTTATGTAAATTTTACATTAGAAATATCAAAATATAAATTTCAGCGGCCGCAGCTGTACTTGGCAGCTGCCAGCCGCCGCAGTCGGCGATCGGCGGGAAAACGGCGGCGGATCCTTATGAAATTTTTATACGTTATGTAGACATGTAAGAAAAGCTTAAGTTTAAAATTTGAAGTCTCTAAGTCAAAAATTGCGGCCACAGGAGCCTTTTAAAGATTTCTGGAGACCTGGAGGATCAGGACCTGCAGGATCATACCTGGAACCTGAAAGTGACTTAAACACCTGTATTTCATATAAGGATGTAATACTAGATGATTTTTTAGTATTTTGGTATGATAAAATGCTTTGTTTTAGTCAAAAAAATATTTTTGCTCTTTACCTGGATGACCCTGCCAGGTTTGCTGGCATCCTGTGCCCGCCAGGATGAAGATATTAAAAAAATTCCAACTCTCAGTTATGTGTCATACCCATACTTAAAAAGTCAAGCAGTTTGGGCTCTTTATCTTTCACACACAGAAAATGAGATAGAAAAAACCGGATGGGGGGGCGTTCAACGCCCCCCCCCCCCCGCACAGTGGGATTTTTGGTCATTTTTTAAATTTCCTCAATTTTGAGTTAAATGTCCCAGGGGCTAGTATTACCATTCAAAAGTTGCCATGCAACAGATTTTTTTATATACTACAAAATTAGGCAAAATACAGCCGTTTTGCTGAACGTGGTCAAAGGAATATTTTTAAAAAGTTAATTTTTTCATTAAAATCATCATACATTGCTTTTCCTACTTTTTCCTAGAGTAAATTGGTGTAAAAATCTGATTAAATGATATGTAACAATATTTCATTGATATATACAGATGTTTCTACTTTAAAATGCAAAGAAAAATAAGAAAAGTTGTCATAAATCTGTAATTTAAGATCCAAGAACACCTAATATTGCATCTTAAAATAACATGTATTTTTTACGTTTAAAGGTTTTTCTCACTTGGGGCTACGAGTTGCCAAAAGTTATTTAGGCCCTGATTAAATTCAAGTATTCATAATTCAAGATTAGTTCATAACTCTTGGCACCTCGTAGCCCCAAATGAGAAATCCAGCTTAGAAAATAGATACTGTGAAGTGGTATTAATATAAATTAAATACCATTATGAAGTCAAACTACTAAAAATTGATATAATTTAATAACACACATATTTAATCTTTAAAGGTTACCTTTCCGGTTTTAATAGTGAAGCTATTCTGTAAATGATACGTCCGTCTGTCGGTACATCTGTCCGTTAGAAACATTATTAGGGAAAACGTGAATTTCTCGGCTGCTATTTAAAAGACTTTATTACCATACTAAGAAGCATCCAGATTATAATTTACTAAGTCCTTCAGTCTATCGGTAATGGTCTGACAACCAGTTGATTTATATTTGAACAAGGATGACAAAATTCATAAAAGCAAAGCTCTGAAAAGGGGTGACAGACAAACAGCGTGAATATGTAAAATATATATAAATAAGTTTTGTCAAAATTTTGCCTAAATTTGTTGCAAAAGTTCTTAAATATAAAATACTGTTTAAGGGTAAACGGACATTGTTAGGAATTGATTATAGAGATGCTTCGCTTATAATATTATACTTATAATATAAGTTAAAAATCAACATAAACGTATTGGCATTCTGGTAATGATTATAGGGTTGATACGCTTTCCAAATCGTACAGAACTAATGCAGGAATCAATAGAACAATTCTAACATGCCTAAGTTAACGAAAAAGCTAACGTTACGGACGCAGGGACGTACGGACTGACCCTAATTATAGAAAAGCTACGCTGTAATTTTAGATAGACAGCTTTTTTTTTGGGGGGGGGGGAAAGATTTACCTCATTGATTGTAATGCGCCCCTAGCATCTAGGATATTCGAAGGGATATAGAAGGGCAAAAAAATAGCTTAAAACAATACCCAGGCTTATTTATAAAAATGAAATAGCCTAAAACCATCCTATAAGAAGCTTCCCTCTAAAGAACCATATCGGTTCAGTGGTGAGTGAGATTCTTCGCTACACACAAAAAAAGCTTAGTACTTTATATTATGGGATATACTGAAAACATATATATAATGATTATAATGAAATAGTAATAGGAACAAGCTGCTCAATTTTTCTAAATGTGCGTATTCCTTCCTTTCTTTATTTCTGAAACATTTAAATTAAATTTGATTTATAAGCCACTATTTTTTTCTGTCTGTCCTTTACCTTTGTTTAAAATACTTGATTTATATTGTTCTTTCCTTCTAATGCCCTTGGTTTCTAAATTTAATAGTAGTCCCTGAATCCACATTCATTTACTGTAGGTATTGCTTAAACTTTCCATCCAACTATCAAAATTTGAAAATAACAAGGATGACAACATCCATTAAAGCAAAGCTCTGAAACGGTGGGACAAACGAACATTACCACTTATAAATTGTCATAACAAAATAATCAGAACATAAATGTATAAAAGTTTAACAGAATTGTAAGTAAATTTGTTGAAAAACTGAATAATTACAGGATAATTTTTAGGGACATTGTAATAGGGCTCAGCAGCCTGTATACCTCAGGCAAACCTTTTGCAATTTTAAATATCAACTAAAAGTTTGAACCTGACCCAAGTATGACAATCCCTCTTAACGAAAATCTTTTAAAGCATCAAAATGGGTTAAAATTTACAGCTTAGTCACAGCTGATGCGCAGCTGCCGAGCCCTGTATACTATTTATTGAAAACTTAGAAGCATATAATATATATATTAATCACATGTGTCCACCTTAAAAACTTTCCAAAAGTTTTAATTGAGGTCTAAGTCGATGTTAAAAGAAAATTTCTTTTTAACAGAATAATATCAGAAATTTCGATTTTTTAACCATATGAGTAGAGTAGTTCTAGGGACATTTTTCTTATTAAAATCACAATAATATGTATATAATATGTTATATTACATAAGCTATAACCTGTATATGAAAGGTTTTAACTTTATTTTTAGATAGAATAAGCTTTTGTTGGCATTTGTGACTCATAAAGTTAAAAAATCCCCAAATCAGCCAAAAAACCCACTGTGCCCCGACCGTTAAGGGTTAAATTGATGGAGAAAAATAACCTACTTAACATTTACTCATTTCAAACATATTTTCACTTTATGTTATTGTGAGTTATTATTCTTTTTTTTTTGAAGCAAAGCTTTTATATACTTGTTATAGAGATGCTGTACGTATTGGTGCAAAAAATGGGGACAATTTTTAAATTGATTTGACGGGGCTGTTTATTTACGTCACAAGTGAGGGGAAAGAAAAGGGAAGGAGAAAAGAAACCCCCTAGAAAAGAGATGGGGGTATGACGTCACACACCAAAACAATTTGAAATTTGTCCCCATTTTTTGCACCAATACGTACAGCATCGTTATAGATAAAAACAAGATTGATCCATAGAAACATTTTAGTTTTGTTAAATTATTTGTTTTGTTGCTATCTATCTGGATGAAGTATTTCTGGGCAATTTGGTTCTTCTTTACAGATAAGCTTTATATTGGCTATGGAATGTTTAAAAATTTTTTTTTTTAAAGATTAGGAATACAAAATATCATTATATTCCCAAACATTTTCTTGGAGTTTTTTATTTCAAACCAAAAATGCTTAAGGGTGAAGCTCTCAGTAGCGAATAAAAAGTATAATTCAGTATAGCTTCGAAACGGAGTAATATCAGGTGGATTAGAACCGGTTCTCGGTCATACTGAAAAATCATGTATAGCATCATATCACAGACAATTTACAATAGTAGCGAATAACAAGTATAATTTAGTATAGATTTGAAACGGATTAATATCAGGTGGATTAAAACCGGTTCCCGGTCATACTGAAAAATAATGTATAGCATCATATCACAGACAATTTACAATAGTATCGAATAAAAAGTATAATTCAGTATGGCCTCGAAACGAATTAATATCAGGTGGATTAAAACCGGTTCTCGGTCATACTGAAAAATCATGTATAGCATAATATCACAGACAATTTACCGCGAATAATAAAATAACGAGGATGACAACATCCATAAAAGTGAAGCACTGAAACGGTAGGACAAACGGACACTAACACTTGTATAGTGTCGGAACTGAATAATCAGAATATAAATGTATAAATGTCGAAGCAAAATTGTAAGTAAAATTGTTGAAAAAACTGCTTGATACAGAATAATGTTTATGAACATACTTACTTTTTTAGGACTTGATTATAGAGTTGCTTCGCCGCTTATAATATTGTACTTTGTTGTCCCAGGAATCAGTATACCAAAAATCAGATCAATCGGATTATTAGATCATATAAAAATTTGTTGTTAAAAAATTTTAAAAAATCAACATGTTTAAATTGGACGTACGGACATTATGGTAATGATTATAGAATTACTAAGCTTTCTAAGTCGTACATAACTTCTACAGAAATCACCATGCAAAGTTTGAAATCAATAGGACAATTCTAACATGCCTAATTTGGCGAAAAAAGCTATCCGTTACGGACGTACGTACGGACGGACCGACCCTAAATAATAGAAAAGCTTCGCTTTTAAAAATCATAAAATTAATACCTGTTTTATTAGTCCTGGGTTTCGGCCACTCGGGTCTAAAAAAAACTTTTTGAATTTTTTTCATTTTTCTATCCTCGAAAATCTGTCTAAAATTCGCTGAGATAAATAATATTCTAGATTAAAAACAAAAAAGTAATATTTTTTCATTTGCATTTTCATAATGCATTAAAACTTTCGAGGATAGTCCCTTTCGTGGCAACGCGCCTTAAGGGGCGATTCTTTATATTTTTCACAGTAGCTTTTCTCCTATTTCTAGCCTCTGAGGGGCCAATTCCCTAACCCTGTGGGCCAATCACCTAAACCAGCATAACCTAACCTATAAAAAGCCATTTTAAAATACGACAAATCGCCCCTAAATAGAGACTATACCCAAACTTTCTTGTTATGATTATTTACATGATTTATTTTTCATTGTTAATTGCTTTTGCAGGTATGTACTATTAATGACAAAACTAAACTGACATGAGTTATTTTGAGTTATGAGAGAGTTGCATTTACATATTTTAAAGTTCAATTTGGGTACGAGTATACTACTTGTAAGGAAAACAAGGATGCAACATTCACAAAAGCGAAGCTTTAAAATTAGATGTTTAGGACTTGATTATAGAGATGCTTCGATTATAATTTTGTACTTGATGTTTTATGGATCATTATTCCAAAAATCAGATGTAGAGGATTGTATTATAGTGTACAAAAAATTGTCAAAAAGTTAAAAATCAGCATATTGTAAATAAACGTATGGACTACTGTTATAGTAATCGAAATGCAAAGTTTGAAATCGATATGACAATGCTAACATGTATAAATTAACGAAAAAAGCAAACCGTCGCGGACGGCCCGACGGAAAGACCCTTATTATAGATAAGCTTTGTTTTTAAAAAGAAATATTTAAAATCCAGTTTATATTTGATACTAAAGATTAAATTAGATTTACATTCTAGAATTGTATTGCGAGCATAAAGTGTGATCTTTAAAAAGATAACAAACAATGTTGTCTTGCTTGGTTAAATTAATAGTTGTCCGCAGAAAATTGTGTAAAAAAATATATTTTTTTCATGTTGTCACTGACAGGCTAAAACAAATAATACGTTTTTATTTTTGTTTCCGTGGACAATATCATTGTTATTCAAAGGTTCATAACTTGTCTAAAGTCTTAAATTGATTGGACAATTCAACCATGTAGCGTACAGGCCCTATATAGAATAGCTTCGGACCCCAATAAAAGAAAGATATCTCATATCTGTCAGCGTTGACTTCTTTTTTTCATGATTGTCATAAAGTGATAGATGGTGGCAACACATAGAATTTACTGATAAATATAAAAACAAGTATGAATGTGTTGATATGTAGCAAACCTGTAAGTTATGTATCCTTTTTTACTCAATAATATAGCCTATCATTTAAAGATCATTTCTTTTTATCAAGATATACTTATTTAAAAGTAACAGAATGTCCCTCTGCCTGTTTGTTGCGAAGGATCTCGCTAAACGCTGAACCAATATGATTCTCCTGTACAGTGTAGCTTCTTATAGTGCATACGTTAATAATTATTTGGGATGACGGTACCACAAACCTTCCAGAAGAAATTCCACGCCCCTTTTTAAAAATCTATCCCAATCTTTCTTTTAATACTTAAATTGGGGAAGGGTCGACTCGCTGTCCCTCTTAGCCGCTAATTTTGAACATAACAGTAAACTGTGTGTATAACAACTCTATAGATCTAGCGCTGTAAACTTTATACCGAGGTGTAACAATAAAATTTTATCTCACAATTCATACATGGCATGAAGATATTCTATAAAAAAAAGGATACCAACATCCATATAATCTAAGCTCTAAAACGGTTAGACAAACGAACATTTTTAAAGTGTAAGAACATTAATTTATAAATCTAAACAAAATATTATTGCAAAATTGCGTAAATACATGATTCAGTAAAAGGACATAGTTTCATTTTTAGGATTTTAATCAAAATGATGCCTCGCTTATGATATTGTCCCCTGTATTGAGGGGAAATTTGTCATCAATTTAGCTTGCTAATATGGGATTTATTTATTGGTCAGTTCGTTCTTCCAGTAAGAAGGGAGGGGATGGAGGAATAGTTATTTTAGCCAGCTGCGAGCATTACTTTATCAGAGTACATAAAAATTGGACACGATTAGTTTGTAAAACACGATCAAAATAGAAATTGCTTTAGCGAACAAGGTTTTTTAGCTTTTTTATTTATTTACAGTTTATTCAATATTTCTTTCATAACCTTACCCACTTCCTAATTTATTGAAAATAAGAGTAAACTATTCTTCTAGGCTAGTTTTAATTTCCATACTTCGCTATTAATGGACAAAAAAGTTCTTGTTTTAAAGATTATAACTAATGGATATAGGATATACGTGGATATATTGACATAAGAGTAATTTGTCGTCGATTTAGCTTGCTAACATGGAATATTGGTCAGTTCGTTCATACAGTAGGAGATTAGGGGATGTGGTAAAGGGGATGGAAGGGGTTTTGTTATTTTAGCAAGCTGCGAATACATGAAAATCTGACGCAACATCCGAGTAATACTAAATCGATTGTAAAACCATAGATTACTAGAAAACAGTATATTGGTTTGACAGGAATATATAATTTATTTTCCTGTGAGTGTTTTTAGAATTCTAAACAAAAAAAATTACCCTACCGCATAATCACTGGTTGAAAAGTATAACACAGCTAGTATGTACAATAAAGACACCAAAGTTTTTGGACCAGTACAATTTACTCTCCTTCTCTGGTAGATATGGAAGTATGAAGATGATTAAAGTCCCTCAACAGATTATGACTTCATACGATAAAATAACAAATAAGAGGCCAGCATAAATTTTAGCATTGGTCAATTACAGTTTATACTGGCCTCTCATTGGCTATTCTACCGTATGACGTCATAATCTGTTGAGGTACTTTAATTATTTTCATGGAAGAATTGGCAGATGTTTATAAAACTTAATAATCATAGCAAAAAAGCTAATAGTTTGCTCATTAAAAGCTAATCTTTCTTATAACTAGAGTCGGTTAGTACGTCCTTCCGACCAGGTCAGTTAACTTTTTTTGGTTGATTTAAACATGTTAGAATTGTCCTGTCGATTCAAACTTTGCATGACGATTCCTATTAGGTACGATTTAGGAATCATGCAACTCTACAATCATTATAAGAAAGTTCGTACGTTCATTTAAAACATGCTGATTTTTTACTTTTTTTACAACAATTTTTGTATGTTATAGTTATGCTATTAATCTGATTTTATAAATACTGTTATAAGCGAAGCATCTCCATAATCAAGTAATATAATGCAAATATGTCCTTAAACTCTATTTAAGAAGTTTTGGAGCAAATCAATTTATTTAATTTTTTTTGGAGACTTATGCATTAATTTTCTGTTTATTTAGTTCTGACACTTTACAAGTTTTATGTTATTTTCAGAGCTTCGCTTTGGTTGATGTAGTCATCCTTGTTTTTTTTATGGATTCCAGAATAAAAATCCCCACCTGTTTTTGTTCTGTCTGTCTTGTATTTCAAAATAGGAGCAAAAAATATTGAGAGCGTTAAAAGATATGTTTGATATTTAAATAGAGAAAAATATAAATTCACAAAGCGGAAAGAAAAGATTAGGTTTGTGTGAAAGGTTTGCCAGCAATGTTACAAATTTTTTTCGCGCATTTTTAGTAAAGTTGTGTGTTAGCGTTTAGTCAAATGCGCTTATTAAGTCAAAGTGTTCTTAATTGCTCAAATGTATATATATATATATATATAATTATATGAAATGATCCATAATTAAGAACAGATTGACTTAATAAGAGCATTTAACTACATTTCAACACCCAACTTTATGAAATTACGCGAAAAAATAATCCACTTTATGATAGATTTGATTTGAGAAAAATAAGGATAACAACATTCACGGAAGCAAGACTCAAACAGTCAGAAGTACTTTTATTCAAATAAAGATTGATTAGCAAAAAAATTACTTTCATTTTATTATTTTTAAGTTGATAATAACAAATTGAAAATTTAAAAAAACCTATGCCTTATTATTTTTGTATCTGCAAACATTTTTATTATGAGTGTTTTAAGACAAAGGCAAGTTTATAAAATTATATAGAAATAACAGGATGTCTATTTGTTTATCTTTCTGTCTGTAGCAAAGTACCTCTTTAACCGCTAAACCGATGTTGTTTTACTTTACAGTGAAGCTTCGGGTTGGTCCTTGGAAGGTACCTCTGTCCTCAAAGGAGAAATCGGCCACAGAAAAAATCAAATCTACCCCCCTCAAAAAAATATAATTGTATTTTCTTTTTTAACCAAAAATTAAAAGTGAATTGATTATTCTTCCTTCCCCCAAAGTTCCCTGGAGGCACCTAGATGCGTAGCCGTAAGTCACTTAATAAGCAGCGGTGAGTACTATCATTTAGTTTTCTATGCTAGGGAATGCTAAACTTATTTTTGACTGGCAAATAGAAACACCAATATTGTGTGTGTGTGTGTGTTTGTGTGAGTTCGTGTGTGTGTATATGAGTTTGTGAGCACAATTTACAAATTTTATTGGGAGGTGATTCTAAAACTCTTTTAAACTATTTCAAACCCCATATTTTATTTCTAATAGCGCAGCTACCCTATAAATTAGGTTCTTATGTACGTCAATCAAGTAATGACTTAAAAGCTTCTATGGGTAGATATTTTTTACAAATTCTATAGGGAAGGAGGAGACTTTGAATCAGTTCTCGGCATCCGTGCGTCAACCGACTGTAAGCCTCAGACATGTCAACCCTCTTTTCGAGTAAAAAGATTCTAAGCATCCTAATGTGTTTAAATTTGAGGCTTTGTCGCAGCTAACGCAAGCGGCTGCCGAGCTATGCTTTAAACTGTATTTTACACTAATTACCTAGGTTTTATTGATAGTCCAATAACTTTAGGTACTTTTATTGAGCTTTTACTAGTTGTTTTAAAACTAGTAGTGTTTAAACTTTTCAACCAATGTTAATAACTTACAGAAAGGGTATTTTAGCTAATCATTCTTAATAAGTTAATTATGAACATTAAAACTGGCTATAAAATAGAAAGATATAAAAAGGCATCTATATTTCTATAATACAAAGTAGAATGATGTCTGTCCGTCCGTCCGTCTGTCCGTCCGTCTGAAGCTTAAGATCTCGGTAACCACTGAACCGATTTGATTCTACTCTTCAGGGTATATACCTACTGGTCCTATAGTGGTTTTATCCCCCCCCCCCCCATATTTTTTTTTTATTGCAGAAGATTTCCTTGGTCCTTTTTTTGCAGGAGATTTCCTTGGTCCTTTCACCTTATTTTTTTTGGATCATCCCTTGGGGCAAAGCCCCTAGAGGCTAGGGGCGAAGCCGCTAGTAATATATATAACGTATTTAATTTAAGTAAGTTTGTCTCTATATTTTCCTTTATGGTTAATCCGGTGTTGAAACTTTCATCAAAAGTATTCACACATTTTAGCTAAAAGTGACAAGTAGATTATAAATTAAGCATCATACTTTGGAGAAACCCGTTTGAAGTATATACCTATTGGTCCATGCAATGGTAGTTTATAGCCATTTTCCGGAAGGGGGAGAGGGGGGAAACCCCTCACGATAAAATTGCCCTGCACATTTAGGTGCGAATCGTCGATATAATGCTTTCAGGTTTGTGAAATGATTTTTTGAAAAATGGATATAATATTTTCTTCGGCATCTCGGGGCTAAAAAACTGGTTTTAATCTTTTAATAGCACATTTCATATCCGCGGAAAGCTGTTTATAATACTCGAGAAATAATTGTGCTTCTATCACAATATTGCTATTTTTAAATGCTTTTTTAAGGCCGTAGGTTCCTCCAAAAAAATGTTAACAAGACGAAGAAAGTCCCTCAATGACGTCATAAAAATTAGGGATCTGGAGAGGAGGAGTGTGAAAGAAAACCCCTAAAAAAGAGATTGATAATCCCTCGTTTTTATGACGTAACATGCTGATTTTTTGAGGGACTTTCTTCGTCTTCAGTGTTAACTAATTTTTGTTAAGGCTAACTTTTTAATAATATTGTTTGTCCTGTCCTTTTAAATGTTTCATCAGGACTCTAACTTGGTTTATAAAAAGGATTTTACAACAAAGTTTTCACCAAGACTCTTACCTTTAGTGTTCTTACAATGCAATGGAAAAATGATTACAAACAAAAACAGCAAACATTTTTGCAACGAAAAAATAAAAAAAAAAGGCAATTTAAATAATTTGAAGTTGATTAAACCTAATCATTGGGCCTAGGCCTTTAAGGGGAAGTGAGGGGGGGTTATTGACCTCCCTTCTGTCTAAGAAACAAGAAGATATTCTAAAAATTCTCCCCCCTACTAAAAAGCTAAGTTGTAAGTAAATTAAACAATGTATTTTAAAAATCTTTATACGTAAACAGTAATAAGCATTAAGACAGAAGTTATTGTAGTCTCCAAACTATTATCGCTGGGCTATTCAAATAGTTATACAAGTTATGAAATGCCCTTTCTTTATTTTATCTTCATCGTACGACCATAATGTTCACCGCGCGTGTTTGAACATAAAAGAAAGACTTAGGCCTGGTTGTTTACCTGTTTGTCTCCTACAAGGGTTATTAATTCAAATATTGAAAAATAAATCCTTAGAAATAAATGCTATTCCTCGATAAATTAGAAAAATTATAAATTTTACAGCTACCAGAAAACACATAAATGACTTTCAGATTTATCGCTCATTATTTTTTCAATGTAAATAGTTTTATTTTGTATTGTAATTTGCAAAAATCAACCCCTCCTCACTCCTTATAAAACTTTGAAATTGGAGAGATAATATTTAGCACAAATTTATATTGTTACCTGAAACCAAATAAAAGTATACAAAATTAAATTTATGTAAACCGTTTCTTTGAACTTAGATAATTTATATAATTTATTATCATAACTAATATGCAACTATAATAGTTTCTTATAGATCTATCCTCGCATCCAAAGGGAGGGACTTATCTACAGTACCCTAGAACCATCCCATATAACTTAATTATTGTATCAACTGCAGTTCACGGTGAAATATTCCTGGTAACGAATATTTACAAAAATATATGAATTTTAAAGGCTACTAGCTGCCAAACAGCTGAATGTACAGAACATACCCGCACACCATTTTAAGCGGTATAAGAAGGCATACAATAATCTTGAATAGCCAAAATCCATTGATGCACAGGGAAAGCTTTATTGAAGAAAAAACGCGTAAAATAGGTCTTTTTCGCGCATTTCCCTGCACTGCAATATAATTATACATTATTGATTTATGGCTATTCTAGATTATTTGTAAGCCTTCTTATGCCGCCTAAAACAGTGTGCGGTCATGATCTGTGCGTTCAGCCGTTTGGCAGATAGCAGCCAAATTGATCCAAATAATTTTTTTTAATTTCTTACCACAATGTACAATACCCATGACTTTATATGTACTTACTTTTGTTTAATTAGATTAGTGTCTTCTTTTCACACATGTGAACCATACACAGAGAGATATCACTGTAAGATATAAATGTAAATAGAAACTACCTGGATCCAGTGTTGGGGACCTTTTCGCCTGCTAGCAAACTCTGCTCTTTTGTAGTTACTTGGCTGTGTTATTATTTACTATGCAATTGGCTGATATTTAAAGACCTAATTGAAAGTTGGCACAGGGTCTACGGGTTGTGAGCATACAGTTATTTAACCCATTGCCCCGCTATTGTTAAAAGCGAAGCTTTTCTATAATTAGGGTTCTTCCGTAACCGATAGCTTTTTTCATTAATTTAGGCATGTTTGAATTGTCCTATCGATTTTAAATTTTTCATGGTGATTCCTTTAGTAGTTAGGTACGATTTAGAAAACGTAGCAACTCTATAATCATTACCAAAATTTCCGTACGTATATTTTAAACATGTTGATTTTTTTACTTTTTTAACAACAAATTTTTATGTGATCTAATCATCCGATTGATCTGATTTTTGGTATATTGATTCCTGGGACAACAAAGTATAATGTTATAAGTCCTAAATATATAAGTATGTCCATAAACATTATCCTATATATAGCAGTTTTTCAACAAATTTACTTACAATTTTGCTACGACTCTTATACTCTTCTGATTATTTAGTTCTGACACTATATAAGTGTTCATGTCCATTTGTCCTAACGTTTCAGTGCTTCGCTTTTATGGATGTTGTCATCCTTGTTTTACTTTAATTATGTAAGAACACATAAAGATTAGGTGGCTATTAGTCTGTCATTATAAAACTGTACTTTTGTAAAAGTTAACTATCTAATGTGAAGCAACTTACATAACACAACAGAATAGCATTGCTCTCCACTGACATTTAAAGATATTTTATATTTATATATCAGCAAACTAAATTTATGCTTTATTTAACCCCTACCAACTTCTATTACTTTAATATATATTGGTATGTATTTATTAATATCTTTAAAATGACTAGACTTCATGGTTTACAATTTGAAGGTATAGATAATCTTTTTTAGATGAAGCTTTTTATAGTGCTTATTAAAAATGATGTCATGCAATACAAAGGATCAGTGATATGTAATAAACTGACTAAATTACCAATGGCAGGCCAGTATAAATTTTAATTATCCATTGGTATGCCAGTATGAGGTCATTTTTTATAAAAAAAAAGCTTGGATGTGTGTTAGAGGGGGTATTAGCAGATATAATGCTATAAACAATAAAACTTAGCAACAAAAAAATAAATTCATATAGATGGGGTTAGAAAAGGCCCAATGAAATAAAATTGGAATGTGCAGACATTAATTTTCTAGTATGAATTATGGAGATGCCAAAGCGTAAAGAAATTCACATTTCTGTCTGTCCCTCTTTTTTTTTTACACAAATGGAAAACTTTTTCTGTAAAAAATGTTAATTTGGGATATTACCTTACCTCGTAAGGGCGGGATTCCTCTTCGATTTTGAAGTATTCATCTAGAGAATCCTGGGCATCATCCGCGTGTAATAAAACTCTAACATCCAAGTATATTATGTTAAGTAACATCCATCACACAACCAACCCTTTGATTGCACGACATTTTTCTGAGAAGTCCTAAATGTGCATAGTAATGATTTGCGACTGCTTATTCGCCAAGGCATTTCACCTACCCTTATTATTTATGTTGCGCACCTGACATTGCAGCAGTAGGAACCATATTAACGTCTATAGTTATGACGCGGTGTCGGCCCGAGATTCGAACATATCACAACCCCGGCGACGAGCGGATTCTTTACGTGTTGATCATGGGTTATTTAGGATATAGTCAAAATTTTATTGAATTTGTTTACAGTTTCGGGTTCTAGTCTCTTCCACATTACACCATAAACGTAGGTACTGCTGTTGAATAAGACGAATGAATTAATAGTACATAGTAATATCAATATACACTTTCGTATTAGGCCTTCCAATCAAAATACACTTCCAAGCTAGACCCGTCAATATATTTTTAAAAAATTGCAGACAAAGTTTCTGCATGTGAGCTATTATAGTTCCTTGGAAAAAGCAACCTGGTAAATTATGTCCATAGTTTTTCAATTAAACTTATTTTTTTTTCATAATTTTCTAAATATTTTATTATTATTACATATTATTCTTTTTTTTTACTGTTTTATATTTATGAATAATTTTTCCTCGCCTTTTTGTAAAGTAAAAACTCACAGCTTTACTATAGCTTGAATTTTCTGTACTTTCAGATTTGATATATAATCAAAAATTTAAAAAAGTAGTATGATTATTTTGTCTGAAACTTCAGATTTCGAGGACTACTCAACATGCCGACTTCTCTATTCTAGGGAAGCTTTAAATAGACCATGGGATGGCTGTAGGCTAATAAATTTTTAGATTTTTGAGTTTGTAATGTTTTGAATTCAAAGCCTCCGGATGCTAGGGGCACGTTATAAAAATACAATACAATTTGTATAATTAATGACACTTTGAATTCAGCAAAGCGTTTGATACAAGTATATTTATTTAAGGAAAGCAATAGAGGGGGAAGGGAAATAGTAACACAGCCAAAAGGGTTGAGAGCAATTTGCTAGCAGACTATAAAGATGTCTTACACTGGATCAAAGCATTTATCTGAATTATATATATTTATAATTTTGCATATTATTTTGTATTTTGTTGATATGGCTTGTTTGAAAAGTCTTAATATATGTAACATAATGAGGCGATTTACCACAAAGTACCTTTTTAAGCACTGATAATCAGGTTTGGTTAGGTGATATTCAATACTAGACAGTCCCACAGTTTTAGGACAATGCAGGTATGGGCCAGAAGGATCCCCCCCCCCCCCACCTTCTACAGGATTTAGGAATTTGAAAAATACCTTACCTCCCATATCATGTTTATATTGTGTTAATGGCTATACTTCAAAAATGAGAAAGTATCAAGAAATGTGTAAAAAAGTAAGTTAAACTGCTTTGTTACCTGTTACTGGCTCTTATTATCTTCTCTCTCTCTCTCTCTCACTCTCTCTCTCTCTCTCTCTCTCTCTCTCTCTCTCTCTCTCTCTCTCTCTCTCTCTCTCTTCTCTATCTATCTATCTAATCTATCTAATCTATCTAATCTATCTAATCTATCTAATCTATCTAATCTATCTAATCTATCTAATCTATCTAATCTATCTAATCTATCTAATCTATTATACCTCTCTATGTGCACAATTACACTACAAAATTCACAAAATCTTACTAATGTTTGTTTTAAGAGAGTGAAACTTGAAGAGGAAACGGCTGAACTTATTGATGTAGGGCATCTAATAAAACATATAAATGTTTTACCTAAAAGAGAATGTAATTAGCAATCCACAATAGAGATGTGAAACCGTAATGGGGGTAAAATAAAGGGGAAGGCAAACCCCTAGAATTATGAATTTAGAGGGGTTGAGAGCACCCCCAAACTGCACGGCAATGGTTGTAACTATTTTTATATATTAATATTTGGTATTTAATATGTGATAAATATTATAATACTCACAATAATCATTCATTATTAATTCAAAAAGTCTATTATATTTTTGCTTTACAGTTTCCTTTCATGAATTTTTATCTGTGCCCCAAGAGGGAGAGATATCAGGTTTTTGACATTTAAAATGTTAAAAATAGTAAAATCTCAAATAAGACTGAATATTAAAAACAAGGATGAAAGCTTTCATTTGTAGAAAATAATCTAATAATTTATAATGAAGATCCAGAGGCTTAGTTTAGAGGCTTAATAGAACTATAGTATATATGTATATACAGATAACTACCTGCCCCCCTTTTGCACTGACCTTTTTCTTCTACTAATAAATTGTTTTCTGCTTCTGGCTGTGTTAATATTCCCGACAATATTGGTTGATTTGAACGTCGACATAAGGTCCTTGAGATGGAGACATACAGTTATTTAACCTCTTTCCCTCTAGTGTTTTACTCTAATAGAGGCTTTACTAAAAAGTGGAAACTTTTTGTTTGTTTTATATTGGTGTTTGATATGTTGTAGTCTTATAATTTACAATTATATTATAAAATAAATATAAAAAAATCGTCATTAATTTTTCTTTCTTTTTTACACAATGCTTATTATTGATGAAAAATGTCATTGAAAATGGTTTCAGAAGTCATCAATTTATTTTGCCGTAACAGCAAATTTTTAGGCTTAACTAGACAGAAATTTTACTGTGATAATTTGGATTTAATAACGCTATGATCCGTAGTATGTCTGCAGTGTTCAACTTTTTAATTTCTTATATAATTATATTGAAAAAACTTTACAGGAAAATTTAGGACAAAAGTTTTACCAGAGCAGCAAATTTATACAATGATAAAACAAGCAGAAAGAGAGAGAGAGAGACATTGGGCTGTTTATTACGCTAGTCCCTAAATTTTTATAAAGAATGTTTTCTTATTGGCTAGTTTATCAACTTTGGGGAGTATTATTGAATTTTGATTAGTTGGTTCATTAAGTTGAGTGTCCTTGTAGATCCCTGCTAAACAAGGATGATTATGTCCATACGTAGCGCAGCAATGACAAACCAACAGTCGATATTAATCATAAGAAAGATTAGAAACATCCAGGGACTTTAAGGGATGGGACAACTAATTTAACTCCCTCATCCCAACTTCTATACGTAAGATTATTGGTTAAAAAGTTTGGACACTTTTACACTTTTTATCCTCCCATTTCTCACCCTAACCCCAATTTTTTTTTCAGTTAACGAATTGAAGATCGGTTTGTAAACTTTGGAGAGCAGTATTATTTACAGTCAAATGTCCCTTCCCTCCCTGAAAACAGCTTACCATTTTTTTTTTTTTTTTATTAATTCAAAAGTATTTAATTCTATTAGGTACAGATGTATACAGTCCTAAGACACCTGTAATAAACTGAGGTGGGTTCAAATTTAATTATGGCTACCCAACTTAATCCACTGAACTAGGGAACACTCTTTGGAACATTATTTTGCCCCACTTTTTTTTCTCAATTGATTTTTTTTTAAGAATGAGAATCACATTTACTCCATTTGATGTTCAAAAAAAATGGGAAAACAAGGGAGCAATTGAGTGTTCCAAACGAGTGTTCCAAAGTTCAGTGGGGTAAGGTTTTTTAAGAACCCACCTCTGCTTTTAAATATGTTAAACGATTCGCGGATTTTTCCAAAAAAGAACTCGTTGATTTTTCAATAATGATCATTTTTGTTTATGTTGATCTGCAGAAACATGTCGAAGTAAAAGTTTTATAATTCAGTGAGTTGTTAATTATTAACCGCATAAGCAAATTAGAGTCTTTATTAATTAAGATATGTTGTTTTCTTAGTTCAAAATTTAAATTATATTTGAAACAAATTTTATAATTCTTCATAATGAAAAGAATAGTATACAAGGATGACAACATCCATAAAAGCGAAGCACTGAAACGGTAGGACAAACAGACATTAACACTTGTTAAAAAAGTAAAAAAATCAACATGTTTAAAATAGACGTACGGACATTCTAAATCGTACCTTACTACTATAGGAATCACCATGCAAAGTTTGGAATCGATAGGACAATTCTAACATGCCTTAATTAAACATTATATCTATGACGGACAGACGGACGGACCGACCCTAATTATAGAAAAGCTTCGCTTTTAAAAATCAGAGGCATGCATAAGCAAAGGGGATATTAGGCTGTTTATTACATAAGTCCCCAAAGTTTTATGATAACGTTTTATTATTCGTTTCCTTAACAACTTTCAAGACTTCTGAGAATTTTGATTGGTTGATTCATTAGGTTGAGTTTTTAAACGTTTCAACTACTAATTTTAATCTACAGAAGGAGTAATTTTGTGTCTCATTAATGGGAATGTACATAAATTTTTCATCCATTACATTGTCTTATACCTTTAAATTCCTGATGTATAGGACAGAGAAGAACAAAAATTAATACATGAATAGATGCTTATTTTAAAAGATAATCAGAAGAAGAGTGGAAATTGGAATATAAATTTCACTGGTAATTAAAATTTTATAGTAACGTTATCTTAGTTGGGAAATTTTAATTATCGTCATTATTAATGGATATTAAATTTTCGTCAATTTAGGTTGCTAATATGGCCTTCTTTTTATGGACCAGTTCGTTAATCCAGTAGAAGGGGAGGGGATGGGGTAAAAGGAATGTATCGGGAAGTATAACTTTATTAGAGCGAGTGAAAATCTTGTGCAACATCCAAGTAATTAAATATCGATTAATTGAATTTTGTAGACTTCATTCCTGTTACACTTATACATAGTTTCTCAATAGTTTAAGATGAAAAATTAAAAACTTCGGAATGTTAAAATACAATCAAATCTTTCATAAATCAAGTTCTATTAAAATTGTTGTGCATTTGATAAATCTAATATGAAGTGTGGAAACAAAACAGCCAGTTAGTTAATATTAGATACCAATACGTTAATAGTTATTTCTCGCATCGTATAATAACGGTTTTCCGCGGATATAAAATGTACAATTATGAGATTAAAACTATTTTTTTAGCCCTGAGGTGCCGAAGCCACCGGTTAAAAAAAAACTGGTTTTAATCTTATGATTGTACATTTTTATATTCGTAGAAAGCTGTATATAATACGATGCTAGACATAGTTTTTTCGTATGGATTAGAACCGGTTCCTATCCACCGGATTCGAATGAATACGAGAAAAAATTATGTGATAAAGTCTAAAGCTAAATCATACATAAGTTAAATCATATTTTGTGTTATTTCTATCTTAAACCTTAACTTGTTTAAGTAACGAGTAGCAACTCTATAACTAATGTAAGTCTGTAAGCGAAGCGCTGGAAAGTGTCATGTGTGACGTCATAAAAATAAGTCTAAAAAGGAGGAATGAGAGGAGAAGTGGGAAACGAAACCTATAAAAGAGATGGATTTAGAAGTATTTTTATGACACTTTTTAACCCAAAAAATATTTTTAAAACATTAAATGGCAGCTAACAACTTTTTTCTGATATCTAAAGAAACATCTTTTAATTTGTCATTACATATATAATTTATCAAGAACAGATTTCATATACAACCTAATCTAATATTATTTTTTGCTTAGAAAGCAGGGATCAAAGGGATAAGACAATGGCCGATAAATTAATGTACATTCCTAATTATGATACACAAAATTACCCCTTCTATAAATTAAAATTTGTGGTTATATTATATTAATTTCGATGGTAAAAATTGCAGTAAAAAACAATGATTTGAAATTTGAAGAGATAGTAAACGTGCTCAGGCATACATATTATTATTTTAGGATATTTTTGAATATTTATTTTTATTAAAGGTAAGTGATCTATGTCAATAAAATAAACACTGATTTCTGAAACATCAAATGGTTTTGAAAGTAAGTATTTTGTTTTTAAAAAATATAACAGAGTTTTCAGTATGGCTTCCAAACCGATTAAGATCTGCTGGACTAGAACCATATCTAAGCCATACTGTAAAATTGTGTAAAGTATCGTATAACAAACAATTTTCCACCAACAATATAATAAAAACCATGAAATTAATACTAGTTCGGTTAGCCATAGCCTTTTGTTACTCGCGGCTAGGAAAACTTTTTTAATCTTATAAATTTTCATTTTAAAATCTGTAACTTCGTAAAAGTGTCGAACTATGACGTCAGAAAAAATTAACAATTAACCAATAAGAAGCCAGTATTCACTGTAATTGACCAATGGTAAAATATATAGCGGTCTCTCATTGGTTAATTGTTAATTTTTTCTGACGTCATAGTTCGACACTTTTACGAGGTTCTTGTAAACTTGTATTTGCATAAATGTAAGATATTTTGTTTAAATAAGGAACAGCCATAAAAGTCCTTGGTTTAAATTAAATTTAGGAAAATACCTTCACGTCGACCCAACTTTAACAAAACTAATCTTGCTAAATATTATTTGATGCTTTCCCTTAAAATGCCTACAGAACACAAAACCCTCATAAATTATTTGAAGGAATTTTTTTTTAGGCTTAACCCTGAAGGTATCCTTCCTACAAAGCCCAAATCCTGCGGGTCTAACTTTTACCCAATATAACTTAACCTAACATAAAATACTACCAAACAAAAATCTTCCCTTTCCCCCTCATTTCGAGTTTAAAATACAAAATTTTAGAGAAGAGGAAGGGTTTTGTACTCGAATAGGCACTTTGTCGTATGGGTGATACTATGTATCACCGAAAAGCTCTTTATAGTGCCTATAAAAAGGAGATAAATTTGATAACTTTTAGCCAAATAAAAATAGTACATTATTATATTATGACGTCAAAATTTTTAAGATTTTTCCCCTTTTTAATAGGCACTACAAAGAGCTTCTTTCACCGGATATTCTGTACAGACTAGTTACAAATAATAATAAATGAGGAAAAAACTGTACAAAAACAATCCTAATGGAGTTTTGTTAATGATTTGTCTAAACAAATATATTAGTGTACTTATATTTCAAGTACATGGTATCAGCGAGAGAGAGGAGACAATGGACTGTTTATTACATTAGTCCCTAAAGTTTTACAAAACGTTTTCTTGTTCGCTAAATAGCTCTGGGGACTTTCATTGAATTTGATTGTTTGTTTTATTAAGTTGAGTTTTCAAACGTTTCAACCACTAATTTTAACCTACTGAATGGATAACTTTGTGTGTCATCATTGGGGTAATTATCAATAAACGGCCATTGTCTTATCCCTTTAGATCCCTGACATAGTATGCTATTTTCTGCATGGAAGTTAATTTAGGGTTCGATTTTGTACCGTCATATATTGGACTTTTTTCAAATTTGAATAGTTATTTCTCGCATCGTATTATATATAAACAGCTTTCCGCGGATATATGATATGATATGATATGATTTATTAGCAGTAAATTACAGATTAATTTAACAAATAATTTAGTACATTTTAAATTACATCAATTTTTATAGATATATTTATTTACATTGACATAATTAGGGTAACTGTACTACAGGGCCTTTAAAGTCAATCTTGACTGTCCTTCGGCCCAATTTTCATTTAAGTTTTTTTTTCTTATATATTTACTAGTTTCACAAATGATATAAAATAATATTAGCTATTTACAGGGTATGGCATTTAAGTAGCTTACTGGTTGCGATATTTAAATTATATTTAGGTTTTTCCACAGGGATAACACTTTCTCTCCCTGCATTGAAATGTTTTGTACTTTGATATACACTTATTTTTTACATATTTTTTAACAGCTTTGGATGAATTTAATGATCTTAGCTCACCTGCCCAACTATTCCAAATTTTCGGGATTTTTACTGAAGGGAAAATTCATATATTTTATAATTTGGCTTCTCTACTCTAAGACATTTTGATCTAGTATTTTGCAATGGTGTTAGAAAATTAAGCATACATTGGGGAAGTTTGTTTTCTAAATATTTAGAGACAAATTCAACTACATTTGCATCCCTTAGGTCAAAAATGTTAAGAATATCTAGTTTTCCCATCAGGGGCTCGGCATGCACATTGTACTTAGCATTTAAAACATTCCTTACAGCTTTCTTCTGTAGGTTATGAATTTTTGTGATATGCTCATCCTTTGCCGCACCCCAAACAATTAAGCCATACTCTATGTGGGGCTTAGCAAGGCTGTTGTAAATTGTTTTAAAGTAGTGGTTGGAAAGAGCTTTTTTGTTTGGGATAGGGCATAGACTGAGCTTGCTATTTTATTTTCTACATAGTTTATATGTTTGTCCCACTTTAGTTCATCATCTATAAGAACACCAACAAACTTGAAAAATTTAGTATTACAATCTTTGCCAATTCTTTCAAATTTTTCCCCTCCTATTTTCAATGTGCATAACTCTGGATCAAATAGCTTTTTATGTGGGCGAAAAATCATATATTTAGTTTTTGATACATTCAAGGCTAGTTTATTTGCTCTAAACCAATTTTTTGCTTTATCGAGTTCTAAATTAGAATCTGCAATTAAATCATTTAAGTTGTTGTTTGATTTGCTAAATGTAGTATCATCAGCAAATAAATTTGTTAAAAAAGATGTTGCATTTGGTAAATCATTTATGTATAGAATGAATAAGAGGGGGCCTAAAATACTTCCCTGTGGAACCCCCGTTTGAATGATTTTTTTAGCTGAATTTACACCATTGATTGTAACAAACTGTTGTCGTCCTATTAAATAGTTTTCAAACCATTTCAAGGTATTTTTAAAACCATAGTGTTCAAGTTTGTTTAAAAGAATTTTTATATTTAGGACATCAAAGGCTTTTGAAAGATCTAGGAAAATGTTTATTGTGTATTCAGGGTTCTTTTTATTTAGATTTTCATAGATATGCTTAAGTAAATTTAATAAAGGCTGTGTTGTGTTATGATTAGGACGAAACCCATATTGATATTTATACAGGATATTACAATCTGATAAAAATTTGATCATTTGTAATGCAACAACTTTTTCTAAAATTTTGCTAAATGCTGAAAGAATAGAAATTGGACGATAATTAGTAAACTTATTTTTTTCCCCTGCTTTAAAAATAGGTACTACACGAGCAATTTTGTAATTTTGTGGTATGAATCCTGTTTTTAATGATAAATTAAATAGGTATACTAACGGATCAATAATTTCATTTATAACTTCTTTGATAAGAAAGATTGAGATGTTATCCTCCCCACAACTCTTTTTGCTTTTAAGTTTATTTAGAGCATACAACAAGTTCTTTTTAGTTACAATACCAAAATTGAAATTAGTATCATTTTTCTCCCCAAGAAAACTGTGAAAATTGGATTGAGAATTTGGTATATTTTCTGCAATTTTAGACCCAATACTTGAAAAAAAGTCGTTGAAACCATCAGCTATTGACTTTGCCCCTGAATATGATTTTATGTCACCATAAAAAATGTTAGGTAAACTTTCCTTATGCTTTCTTCCATTTATAACTGAGTTTATAAGAGTCCAAGTTTTCTTAATATCATTTGATAATTCTAGAAATTTATTGTGATAATAATCTTTTTTTGCCTTCCTTAATTTATTTTGGTAAAGCCGATTTAAGTCCCTCCAATCATTAAAATGAGTTTCATTAGGGTATTTGATGCGTTTTTTAAATAACTTATCTTTTTGTCTTCTGATAGAAAGTAGTTCTTGTGTCATCCATGGATTTTGGGGGTGTTTTTTTCGATTTTTTCTTCTGTTAGAGAAGGGAAAACTTTCATTAAATTCCTTTTCTATTTTTTTCTGGAATGACTCAAAAGCTACTTCCGGCCTAATTTCATTCATAACGCTGTCCCAATTTGATTTTGCTAATTTTTCTTTAAAAATATTGATATTTTTCTTAGACATACTTCTGACTTTATCTTCACTTATATCACCCCTTTCTTCCTTCCCCTCACATGTGTGTGCTAAAAAGACAGGTAAATGGTCTGTAATATGTTCTAGTATTAACCCACTTTGAAAATTTAAATTTTGTTTGTTAGAAAATATATTGTCAATACAGGTGGCTGTATTTTCACTTATTCTTGATGGTAAAGTTATAGTAGGCATAAAGGAATGGGTAAGCATCAATGATAAAAACCTATTTGTAGGGGCATGATTTAGATGTGATAAAACATTAATGTTGAAATCTCCAGAAATTAATATTTCCTCTGCATTTTTAAATTCCTTACAGTCAAGCTTTTTGAGAATAAGTTCTAAGTCTTGTAGAAAGATATCAATGTTACTATTTGGTGGGCGATAAATGTTTCCTATTATCTTATATCTGCCGTTTTGTGTAAATACTTTAATAAACATGCTCTCAAGAAAACCTTCTTTAAAGAGATTTAAATCCCTTAACTCCTGAAAATTAAGTCCCTCCCTTATTAAGAATCCGACACCGCCCCCTTTTTTCCCCTCCCTCCCCTTGTATACTATAGTTTGATAGTTATGAATTTTAACATCCTGTTTATTATTTATAGCCCATAATTCTTGAAGTGAAATAACAGAGAAATTAAATTTTTCATTTGCTATATTTTTTAAAAGACTTTCTAGGCTTTTACAATTTTTCTTAAGACTTCTTATATTATATGATAACAAGGAGCAAATTTCTGTCTTTTCCTTATACAGATCATTAAATTCTTCCAAGCTGAAGTAAGAACATTTAAAAAGATTTTCATCTACAAAATTATCAATCATTTTCAATATGAGACCAGTAAGCTAAGTTTAATGCCACGAGAATAGAAAAAAATACGAGAGTCATGCTCCAGTTGGTAATGTGCAAGGATATATATACAGGCAAAATATTTCACATGACAGGGATGTGTTAATTTTTAAGTTAAGATGTTTTAACAATGCTGATAAAATTTGAGAATAGGAAAGTTATAAACTTTAATAATGAAATTTGGATCTTTTGTAACTATGAAGTAATATAGATAGCAATCTTTTTTAAAATTCTGATAATTCACATAAAGTCCTAATTTTTATTATAATTGTCCTTTTTGATTTTTTGAATTAATAAGTCTACCTCACTTTCAGTCATGGTCACTTTACTGTCATCATCTCCGAACTGCTTAGTGATGGGTTCCCAGCCGCCGTCCCGCTTGACCTGCATGCAGATGGTCCCGTTCTGGTCTGAGCTGAATGCGTTGATGTCTCCATTTCTCTTGAGCTTCTTCAGATGTTGTATAAGCATACTCCTTCGCTTTGTCAGGTGAAAGCAGATGAAAAAGTTGGGAAGTTTGATATTTGCCTTTTCTTCTTTTGATTTTGCATTTCGCTTTTCTTCTCCTTTAAGCCCACCTTTCTTAACAGACTTGACCAGCTTGCTGTAGGCACTATCATTGCAGCGGTTGTTGAATTTAATCAGAATAGAACCCGGCCCTTTCAGTCTGTGGCAGGCTGCTAAGTCGCTGTCTGGAATTTCGATGCCATAATGCTCTAGGATAAGTTCCTTGGAATGCTCTTGGATGGTTTTATTTTCTTTTTTCAGGGTCTCGTCCGATTTGATTATTGTATGTAGATTTTTAGTTGGGATGTCTGGACTGTGCAAGATAAAGTTGCTTTTCAGGTTTCTTTGCCAGAGAATATCATATATAGAATGCACAATTATAACAGTTTTTATAGCCCTGAGGTGCCGAAGGCACAGGCTAAAAATACTGGTCTTAATCTTATGATGGTACATTTTTATATTCATAGAAAGCTGGATATAATACGATGCTAGACATAGTTTTTTCGTATGTATGAGAACCGGTTCCTATCCACCGAATTCAAATGAATGCGAGAAAATGGTTTCTTAAATTTAAATGCTAAAGAAAGTTTTTTAAGTAGTGTTTTAGTTCAATCCATATATAAAACCACTTAGATGTTGCACCATATTTTCTTGTACTCTAATAAAGTGATACTCGCAGCTAGCTAAAATAACAATACCCCTATTAACCTCTTTTAATCTTATCCCCACTCAAACTACTAGATAAACGAACTAACCATGAATGAAGTCCATATTAACTAAAATTAACGACAAATTTTCCCCTTTCATTAAACGTATTCTATATCCATTTTTATTGGTTATATCCCTCTGTACATTTTTGGTTTACTATGTTTTTACGTACATTTTTGGTTTACTAGGTTTCTGTCATCACTTTTAGGAATATTAATAATATAATATGTTACATAGTACACATATACAATGTTAGAATAGTTATTTATCTCATCGTACTATATATATACATCTTTTCGCGGATATCAAAATGAAAAATTATAGTAACTAGTTTTGTTAGCCCCGTTGGTTATGGAGGCCCAGGCTAACAAAACTGGTATTAGTTTTTTTTTAGTTCTATTTAACATTCGTGGAATATTGTCTGTAATTCTTTGATGTACATGTTTTTTTTCAGTATGGCTGAGAAACGCTTCTAAACCAACGGATATTAATCGGTTTCTAAGTAATACTGGAAAAAAATGTTTTTGTGAATCCTAGGTTGTCTTCGAAAAAATTATGTATTTTTGGGGGAATGAATTGGCAAAAAAGTAAAAAAAAAACAATGAGAAACGGTATCGATTTATTTTTATAGAATTTTTTTTTTAACTGATATTCAAAGTTATGTTTTTAAGATATGTAAGTCATATTTTCAAGTATGAATCATTTTTCAATAATTTCTTTATGTTTTGTCATTAAAATTGTCTAAAATTTTAAATTGTTCTTATCTGCTTCCTACTGCCAATGAGAAAATGTTTGTGTTTCATAACACTGTTTAACATAACCTAAATAGTTCTTTTTCTTCTCCTACAATTATAGTATAAGCATAGAACTGTTTTAAGAAAAATCCTTATAATGAAGTAACAGGATGTCTGTTTGTACCGAAGTATCTTGTTAACCGCCGAACCAATATCGTTCTCCTTTAAAGTGTACCTTCTAATAGGTCCTGGGAAGGTTTACAGCTATTTGGCGGGAGGGTACCACCATCCTCCCAATGGAAATCGCAAAAAAGCATAACTAAACCTAAGAGATCATCTTAACATAGATTTAAAAGAAAACATTTTACAAGCCTCTAGAGGCCTCTCGGGTGCGTATCTGTGAGTATGTTTATGTGTTTAGTAGAAATACATTTTGAATTGAATAATGCTATTAAATAGTCGATGCTAATGTTTTAGAAAACGGCATGTCGATAATTTATCTGTAATAACCACTTACATTTGATATCATTTAATTACTTTTTATAATTCATTTCTCTGCATTTGAGAAAGCTTTAATGACCATTATGGTAGATGAGCTTTTGGACAATGTTACCAAAAAATCTAAAAACTAAATAAGTATAAGACTGAATAGCAATTAAGGTTATATACTGTTTCGGATCAAAAGTTAAAGTTAATGCTTGTCTACACAATTTCTTAATTAATTCAGTCCCTTTTCAAGAATTTGATGCTATAAAAAATTTGCTGTTTTATGAGCAACCTAGATGAGACATTTTACCCCCTATAAGCATATAAATCTCACATAATGTGGGTAATTTCATATACTAAAGGCAAATTTGGATAAAGAAAATATCAAATGGCATGATTTAAACAGAATGTCTGACTTTGTTTATAATCATTGGAGATGAATATCAATTAATCATCCAAACAAACTTAAAATCAAAGCTGTCTAAGATTTAAGATCAGGAACATTAAAGTTAATTTTACCGCTTTGACACCGTTATTTACCATAAAAAGGCGATAAAGGTAGAAAGCCTGAAAGAGAAAAAAGGAGAATAATTCACCTAACTAAAATCCGAGACAATAAGCCTAAATGAACAACACTTCCTACAAATGGAATAAGGTAAAAAAACGTTAAAATTCCACTTTTGATAAAACAAATCTGAATCGTTTTCAACTAATGTTAACCCACTGTGAAAATATAAATTTGCCAACACTACTTTTGTCAAGTAAATGTTTTACCACCAAAATATCTGTAAAAACTTATGTCAATGGTAATTATGTCAGGAAATAATCGCCCAATTTAGATTTAGAATTATGTACATACATAATGTCCCAGGGATATAAGGGAAATAATTATTGTCATATACATTGATGTACATCCCTAATGATTGCTATACTTATAAAACGTCTATTTCAGAAAAATTACATTAAATTATTTCTTCTGTACATTACAATTTGTGGTTTAAACATTTGAACACTGAATTTAATGAACCAACCAAACAAAATTCAATAAAAGTCTCCAAAGTTGTTAGGCCCCTGTAAAAGAAATGGTATTATTAAACTTTGGGGACTAGTGTCAAAGAGCCAAATGTCACCTCTCTCCTTGTAAATATCCTCCACCCTCACAACCCAAAACTAATGTTCGGTATTAACACAACCTCGCAACTCTTACAAAAATTGGTGTCAAAAATGCTTCAATATGCTTTAATTAGAAATATTCTGGTTATCAATGAAGTTTTATTGTTAAAGAGTTGTTGTGCTTACTTTTACAAGAATTATCATTCCAAGCTAAAGAGCATAAATTAATTCTCATAGCCATCCATAAGAGACCTAGCATAGCAAGGAAAAGCTTTCTTTTTAAAACTTTGATAATATTATAATACTATACATAATTAATATTGAAAAAATTAACTCTCCTGTAGATTTAACTTAATGGGTGAAACCTTTGAACACTCAACTGTAATTAATATTGGAAACTATTCAAGCACAGGAATAGAAAACCACAGAAACCAATTTAATCAACGTAACAAATTAGAAATTAGAATTTGATCAAACTTTAAATAAACTACCCAAGAACAATAGACCTCATAATTTAGACCAATCATAATATTTCTGTTTCGGCAGGCAGCCGAAATGGAGATCTTATTGTACCAACAATGAATTGGCGACAGAAAAGCACCTTAGCACTGTCTGACGGAGTGAATGACTCGGTGTTTACAAATTCTTTTATTCAAAGAATGAAAACTTTTTGCCTTCAAAATAAAAATAACATGAGATAAAATAATACATGTAAATGCAATAAGACAAATTTAGTTAAGCGTAATAAAATCATAAATTGTTTTGAAGGATACAAAAAGGTTATTTAAGTGTAATACAAAATAATTAACATATTACATAGGTATGGTTGGTCTTTATTAAACAAAACAAAAGAAAATAATTTGCTTTTTCTCTGCCAAATTAAAATATTTTGCAATTAAATCCCTATATTCATCACGCATGGAATAAATCATTACCTGGTCAATATCCGTGCAAGCATGACAGTCTTACAGGTGAATTTAAGCTTACAAGTCCGATTCTTTCTCAACAATCAACATACATCTCACATCGCACGCATTCTCTCAACAACAATGGAAAAGACGCTCAACGGAGCCACATGTGCGTCTCGCTAGCAATGCTGCACTTAGGATTTCTCTGGTGGTTAAGAGATGTCGTCGTCACCACCTCTGGAATAAGGATTAATAGGCATAGGACTTTTCACAACAGTACACAACACAAAAGACACAAGAACAGCTTCCCTGTCGATACAATTACTTTATAACAAGGATGACAATATCCAAAAAAAGCGAAGCTCTAGAATCAGAAGGAAAGAAAATGAACTATAACTATAGTAGAGTGTCAGAACTTAATAAGCAGAACATTATTTTTAAGTCTGAACAAAATAATACATAGATTTGTTGCAAAATTGCTTAAATACTTAATATTGTAGAAGGACATTTGTTCATTTATAATACTTCGCTTATAATACTGTACATTGTTGTCTTAAGAAATTTTTTTTTTAAAACTCCCCCCCCCCTTCCAAAGTTTTATTTTATGTAAATACTGCTGATAATCAGTCTATTATAAATCTATTGTGTATAACTATTTGAGGTCTAGGTACATAACATAACTTTAGATATTGGATAGTATTAATAGTTTCTACCTTAGACAAATATTCTGCTAGATAAAGATTCACATAAAAATTAGAATATTGTTCTTTGAAGATAGTAATATAAAATTTTTTTTTATTGAAACTAAGGACTAACATTTTAGTATTCATAAAAAATTGTCTGTAATACGATGTTATACGTAATTTTTCAGTATGACTAAGAACTGGTTCTTATCTTGTTGATATTAAAAGATTGCAAAGACATACTGGAATAATTATTTAACTCATCATATTATAGACATCTTTTCGTGGATAGTAAAATGAAGATTAAAACTCAGGGCCATCATTTTAGTATTAGTGACAAATTTTCTATAAAACAGTGCTATACATGATTTTTGAGTATGGCTCCACACCGGTTAATTGGTTTCGAAGCCATAGCAGAAAAATTTTTATGTATGGAATTATTGATTCGAAAAGATGGAATTACTTTGTTTTCTATTTTTTTCTATTGATCCTCCCTTTCCCACAGAGCAAAGATTTGGCTCAACAACTAAAATGAACATTGAAGAGACATTCTGACCGGAGGAATAAAATAAACTTTACAGACTTTGGATAGTCATATTCATTCATTAGAGGAAGAAAGAGAAAGAAAGAGAGAGGGAGAATAAAGAAAATAAGATCGAGGGAGAGATTTTTTAAAAGAAACAGTATGTCTATCTCTCCGTCTGAATGTCCCGCAATATTATAAAATGGCTGGACTGATAATTTATACATTTTTTTAGGTAAGGTTTTAGCATTAGCTTTTTAGAAGAGAGTGGGTTTACAACTTAAAAACTTAAAGAAAAGGAAGAATAAATATTCATTTGACAAATAAAAAAATAAAAGAAAAAGGTGGGATAGATAGATAGGGCGAGAGAGAAAAGTTGTCCACTTGAAATAAAATAAAAGAACTGTAGGGGTCAGAATTATGTTATTGTCTAGAAGAGCACACATACCCTCTTCTCTAATATCTCACATGATGCTGTGAGTATTGGTTTAAAAAATATGACGTAACAAAAAAAATTAGCCAATGAGAGTCCACTACGCATGCCGCCATTGGTCAATAACGGCCTCTCATTGGCTAATTTTTTTTGTTACGTCATATTTTTTAAACCAATACTCACAGCATCATCTCACATCATTTAGCTTTTGTATTTTAAACCATATTTATAGTCCTAATTTTTCGGGATACTCGTCACCTTGAATTTTTCTATCGCAATACTCACACGCAACATCCTACTGGTTGTGTAAGAAGAAAGATTATTGATTGGTTTGTATACCCAAAAGTTACATTCATTACAGCAGTACAACCCTTATCCATTTAACAAGCGGAGACCTTAGACGTCAATGGGTGGGGGGTAATGGGGTGTTAACCCCATCAAACTTTAAAACCCCTCATTTTGACACCCTAAAAATTTGAAAATATTACAATTTTACCCCCCTCAAATATAAAGCTTTGACTTTCCTAGCGGAAAGCGTCAGTCATTATTATAATGACTTAATTTTGGACACATGTTATACTCGTAGAGGTTGTGTAACAAAGAAATTAACTAATCAATTATACTGTATCTATCTTTTCATAAGAAGCATCACAATGCCCCAAACAAAAAATAGAAGTAGAAAGGGTGAACAAAAGAGTGCTCCACTTGTCTATGGATGGTTGTTACCATTTAGGTCCATAAAAATAAACGGTTGTGGTGATTATACTCAATTCAAATACAAAAAAAAGTTGTGTAAGAGGCCAAGGATAAGGATAAGACATTACACAGATAGGGACAAAATATCCTTATAATAAAGTAACAGGATGTTTTTGTGTGTACCAAAGGTTTTTTTATTAGTAGTAATATATCCATATAGATATTCAACTACTATTGGGCGCATTTTTAGACCTTCTTTCTTCTTATTACTAAAAAATACTTTGTGGGAAAGTTTGGACACTGGAATTGCACAGACTATAATTATTTATAAAGATTAATGAAAACAAAGTTTGAAAGCCAACGAATGAGAAAATATGTTTTGTATCATTAAAATTTCCTCCCTGCATTCGATAAATTCATACTGTAAAAAATAAGTACAAAACTTAATTCTTTATTTAGAATGCCCATTCCAAACAGACCATTATAAGGAATAAAATAACCTAGTTACAAATGTATTTACAAGGTTCACAAATTTATATCAAGTTGAAATAAAAATCAGGAATTCATCTTTTTCTTTCTTTCCGAAAAATAGCTTAAAGCGATCTTGTTCCCAAAACTTAAATCTAAATTTAAAATAGTGTAAAACCATCACTGGAGCCATGTGAAGATTATTTAAAATAGAGAACCCAATCGGTTTAGTAGTTACCTACCTTTATATACAGGCAAACCAACTTTATGTAATAGGATTAAAGTTTTGATAAATATTAGTGTAAGAGTAGCTACGCTTTAAATTGGCAATATATCTAAATCTTAAACCTTGCGGACATAAAGTGACAAGATAAAATAGTAAGAAAAGAAAAGAGGATGGCTGGTAAATTAAGGTTCGGATTTTGTACATATGTGTTATTCTTGAGTTTTACTAAAGCATAAATAATGATTCCACTTTTAGAAGCTGTATTTTGTAGGTTAATTTTATTGTGTATTTTAGCAGATATCTAAAGGGATAATACAATTGTTAATAAACTTCAAAAAAAGATGATACAAAAATAACCCTTATTTAGATTACAACTAGTGGTTGAAATGTTTGGACAATCAACTTAAAGGACCAGCTAATTAAATTCAATGAAAGTCACTAAAGTTGTTAAGCCAACAAATAAGGAAAATGTATTTATAAAACTAAGGGACTGGTGTAATAAGTAGCCTGAGGTCATTTCCCTCTTTGATTTTTTAACTTATATGCATTTTTGGACTACTGGGTATCTGTCATCGAAATAAATTAGGAACATTGAAAGATGTACTTTTATTAACCCTTTGTCTGAATTCTTTTTAGACAAAGTCCAATTCTTAAATAGTAACTTATTTTTTTTTTGATATTTTAATTCCTATTAAACAGAGAGAATAAGTGGGAACATTAGTTAGACCAAACAACCACAGCAGTAGAACTTTTTAAAACTCGACATGAGGATTTCTACAAGTTGGGTACAATTTCAAAAGCGTAGCTTATATATAAAATCGTCACTAGAAAGTCCGTTAGCTCATTTAAAACAAGATTTATATAAGGTATGATATAGTTATCCTATTCATCTGATATCTGGAATAGTAATTTCTTGTTCAACAAAGTACAATCTTATAAGCCAAGCATCATCTTGATCAAGTCCTAAAAATATCAGTATGTCCTTAAACAGTATCCTGTATTTAACCATTTTGGCAACATTTTATATTTAATTTTGCTTGGACTAAATAGTTTATGTTCTGACACTTTAAAAATATTAATTTTTAGTTTGGCCTTCCGTATAATTTTAGAGCTTCACTTTTATGTAAATTGTCATATTTGTTTCTCTTATATCTTTTTACTAATATAAAAAAAGCTTACCTCAAATTTATTGTTACTCTTTTTAAGGATCGGTCCGAGACAAAAAAAAAGTTTGGCAATAGTGTTGCCATTCAATGTTATTTGCCTTTGTGTGGCAAAATGGTTAACTTAAGTTAATCAGGAATTCTGAGGGATGGGCAATGGATCTAAAGGTATAAGACAATGGTCGATAAATTGATGCACATCTCCCAATGATGAAAAAAAAATTATTACCACGTTTGTAGATTACAGTTAGTGGTTTTTATCGTTTAGACACTTAACCTAATGAACCAACAAACTAAAATTCAATAAAAAGTAACCAAATGTGTTCAACCAATGAATAAGAAAGCATTATTATAAAACTTTGGGCACTAGTGTAACAAACAGTCAATTTCCCCCTACCTCTCTGGGGATGGGACAATAAACAATTAATTATTTTTAATTCTGCCATTAGTCAGCTTTAAAAAAGTAATATTAAATCTACAATAATTTAATATTTCTTTGAAATAATCATTCACTGAACGACTACGTCTTTTAAATTAAGGGGGATGGGCCCTTTTCAATTTTAGTTTTTAAAAATGCACTGGGCCGACTTCATCACTGATCAGTGAGGCTAGAGGGACCCTCTCCCAAATCAGTTCAAAACATTCATGGATCTATAAGTAGCTTTTTCTATAAAGAAAAACCAAATCAGTTTGGCAATTAGCGTAATCTTTCGACACACACACACACTGACAGAAGTAGACAAACTTCCTGTTACTTTTATATAAGAATTATTCCATCCTTTTAGATCCCTTCTTGTAGATACAATTGTAGATTCGGAACCTCAATACTTTTAATTGTCAATAGTGACATTCCATTTTTTTCTTTAGTAGCGCAGCTTCTTTATGACTAGGTAATTTCTGTACGTCGAATCGCCCATTGTAGACACTAACAAATACAATAAATATATATAAGTATAGATTAATCTGGTGTAAGATCCAGGTGATAATTATTCCATTGTTCGTATTTTTGTCATAATCACTTAGCTGCTTTTAATGATAGAAGTCGAAGCGCATAGTGAAGCATTTTTTTTAAGATCGGCAGTTAGAATTATTCTTGAGCGTTTTTTTTAGCTTTTTTGCATCTTTTTTTTAATAATAAAGCTTTGTTTGCTAGATGTATTTTATTATTCAGACAATAAATGTAAAGTTTTTACATAAAAATGTAAATATAAACAGCGACTAATGATAATTTCCATGTTATGAAAATGTAGATTGTGTTGGATAAAAAATTCTATTTTACATATAAAAAGATTCAAGACTCATTTTAGGAATAAAGCTTCTAATTTTTCATACACTATATAGTCATTTCATAACTATGGTCTTTTAGTAATATTTTGGCTAAAATTTAATTTAATTTAAACTTAAATATTGATTTAAAATACATCATTAGTATAAGTATGACGTTGAAGTTTATTGCTATTTTGGGCATAAAATAATTGTCTAACCGAATGGGAACTTAGTATAAATGTAGCAAAACTAAACAATGAGTATAAGTAAATTTTTTAAAATAAAACACTTTTTATGTAATTATTGACTTTGCCCTTGGCATTTAGGAGTTCCGAATTCGAATTAGAAAAATAGCCTAAGAGAATAACAATTCTTGTTTAGGAAATTGAAATTGCCTAAATTTCTTCTAAGACCATTCCATGTGAAGCTTCCCTTAAGAGGAAAATCAATCAATTAAATAGTTATTGAGATTTTCAGCTTCAGACAAAAAGCCTTCTTAATTTATACAGAGGATAAAACTTTAAGATATTAGAAATGTTTGGGGTTTGGTCTAATCTCTTTGATGATTTAACAACTTCTGGTTCATTGTGTGACATTATAGAGAGGGAGGGGACATTGAGCCATTTATTACACTAGTCCCCATAGTATTAGTATGCATTGCCTTATTTATTGGCTTAACAACTTTGGGGTTTTTTAATAAATTTTGATTACTTGGTTCAATAAGTTGAGTGTCCAAACATTTTAACCACTAATTGAAATTTATAGAAGGGGTAATTTTGTGTATCAACATTGGGGATGTACATCAATTCATTGGACATTGTCTTATCCCTTCCGATCCCTGGCGACAATAAGGGAAGAATGAGGGAGCTGAAATTATTGTCCATTATTCATCACAGAAAAATCTGGAAACTATTTCTATGAAAGAATAAACTAAAATGTTTAACACCGTTTGTCAAATTTTTGTTACATAGTTTTTTTCTTTAAATTTCAGAATTAGAGTTTTAACAATTATGATGCATAAAAATTCCTATGTTTAGAATTACAAAAAATTAAATACTGGCAAAATATATTTAATTTTAAAGTATCTTTGCTACAGTTTACCATAAAAAAATTAGTTGCAATTTCATTATTTAAGACTTTTTCAACCGTAATAAATGTTATTTCTAAATTTAAAGATAAGAAATTACAAATAATGGGATATAGGAACAGAGAAAAGATCAAAGCCTAATGGAGTACAGAATTCTAACACCCTCCCTCATTGTGATTGAAAGGAAAGAAGGAACGGAGTTTTTGTTTATTTTTAAAATTAGGTCAGGTTAGGTTAGGTTCGATTGAGCATCGGTTAGCCCCACAGGGTTTGGACACCGCGGGAAAAAAACAAACCAACCCCCCCTTTTTTAAAATCAATTTTTAAAAGATGGGGGGTTGTTTGGTCAATAGACACATTAAGAGAAAGCACCAATTTACACTAATAAGAAATTACTACTGTTAACATATGTAAACCACGCAACTAAAGTTTATGTAACCAATAAATCTATAGTATAGATGCATATACACTATACATTAAGGTATATAAGTTTTCCGGAATTTTAAAGTTAGGGGGAGATTTGAAATCTGCATCAAATTTTGAGGATTTTTTATAAAATTCGTTTTTTTTTATAATTCTTTATCTAAAAGCGGAAATGCAATATAAGTTCATTAATTTTGGCATCTGTGATTGGTGGATTTAAAAAATCTGCGCTCTGATTGGATGGCGTACATCATTCAACCAATTAAATTCAATTAGAGCGCAGGTAGTTTAAAATCCACCTATCCTATTGGTCAAAATTAATTAACTTAAAATGCATTTCCGCTTTTAGATAAAGAATTATACAAAAAACGAATTTTATAAAAAAATCCTTAAAATTTGATGCAGATTTTAAATCTCCCCCTAACATTAAAATTCCGGAAAACTTATATATCTTACTATACATACAGACAACTACCTCCCTTTCTTTTTCAAAGATCTCTTTCGCTTACTTCTATTTTTTTGCTATCTGGCTGTGTTAATATAACTGACACCATTGGTTGATTTTCAATGACCCAATAGAAGGTTGCACAAGGTGGTTGCGATGGGTAGATACGGTTATTTAACTCTTTCTCCCTATAGTGTTTTACTCTAATATGCTAAACTGGCATCTACTTAGTAAAGAAAAAGAAATCTTCCAAATACAGTTTCTTATGCTCCTGAACAATAAATGGCCTAATACCCCAGAACACAATTTGATGATCTAACATTTAGTTTCGATGCACTTTTTTTACATTTCTGAATAAATAAGAGATAAATATACAGATAAATAAGCAGTCTTTGAAAAAAAAAGTTTGGCATTGATATCCCCCAGCCCTGTCTGTAAAAAAGGTTTCTTTATGACTATGCGGGGCTACATAGTACACAGGACCAAATATCACCTAACCTAGCCTGACCTAATGTGATTAATAAAGAAACAAAAAGCTACCCGCAACTTTATAATTAGTTTATTTTTCTAAATGGAGAATAGGGGGCATTAGTGCTCAAAAAGGGACTATTTCAGGCGCTGTATTGCCTACAGATATATCAACTTGAATGGATTGAATTGCTACAGCCGTGTAGCCTATATATTCTCCACTTTGATAGTGAGTGGGTATCAAGTCTGTCATTGTGTCTGCTGTTGTACTATAGTAGTACGTACTTAGTATTATTAATATTATCTTAGAATACATTGTTAAACAGTTAAGTTTATTTAATAGATGCTTATATCCACAATCAAAGTTACTTTTCTGACTGATACACTTACACTAATAGTTAAGGTCTTCACTGCTTGGAGTTCTATGATAAACTAACTTATTTTTCCAAAATCTATTTATTATCCCACTTTCGCTACTGCTAGATCCTGAGTGGGCGTTTCCGGTTTCTAACTATAATTAAAGTTTTTGACATATTTTTTTTGTATGTAGATTGGTTATAAGCTTAATAACTAATCAAGTTCATCTCAATTCAAGGCATATATATATAGGTTGTCTAATAATATTTTTTATGCTTGTGTGATTTACGTAGTTTGTATTAGATATTTTAACTTTTAACTCAATTTTGTATATATTGGGTTACGCAGTGACATGCGTATATTTGTACAGTTTGTATTACACGTTTGACTCTGTTTAGATTATACAGATTCAAAACTTATACATATACAATTTTCCTTTTATATATTTTTGTGTATAAATATTTTTGAAGGGATCGACTTATTTAGTCGACGTGTATTGTATATGGTTGGTCTCCCCCTGTCAAGAGAGAAGACGTAAATTTTACCACTGGATATATAACCTTGAGTGGGAAAATTCTACATAAATTATGATATCTCTGTTATCAGATTAGAATAATATACTATTATATTGTTCCCGAGTTTACAGGGTAAACGGAAATGCAAGTGATCGTTATTGGACTTGATTTATATCTCTCGAAATCTGATATTATAATTTATGTTTAATGTTTTATAGACATGAATTCTGTACGTGTGCAGAATTATAGGTTTTGTATTAATTAAATTTGCATTTTGTTATAATGGTAGTCATTCTGCCGTTATTTGTGCATATAGGGATGACTGTGCATATATTTCTGGTCGCAGATTTTGCTTTGGCCAAAATTATAAGCGGAAAAGTCTCGTTTAGTTAATTATCTTTAGTCCATGACTTTATTGTAAGACTTTATAATTACTCTTTTGTATTCTCTATGAAAGTGTCAAAATATTAGCCAATTGGTTTGAAACTCTTTGATTTTGAAAGGGTATTTAACTTGTCTGTATTTATATCAGATCTCCTTTCAACCATGTTTATTTTGAAAACTTGCAATTTATTAATACTGTGAGAGGATATGTGTGATATTAGGATTGGTCTTACGTGGAAAGTATTTAGTTAATTCCATGAATTTTCTGTAAGTTTACCTTTATTTTATTATGTGATTTTTAGTTGTAATCTTATCTTTAATTAGCAATTAAAACAGGTGTTAGCATCTTTTAAAATAGATATAGGGGAGTTTTATTATTTAAATTTTTAAATATCCCTGTTTTATCAAAATTTGCGTACAGCATATAATATCGCGTAAGCAATAGTGTTCCCTTCTTATAGTATGAGCTATAATTAGTTCATATGGTTTATAGCTTAAATATTTTATGGCATTATTATTAGTTGTGTTGTTGTTATAGAAGTTCAAATCTAATTTGGTTAGAACTGTAATATACCTGTTAATCATTTGTTGACAAGATGCATTGGTATTTGGGTTATATTATAGTTCTGAAGTTTAAAGTTTTAAAGAAGTCTGAGTACAATATGCGAGAAAGAAAACTTAATCTTGTTTTGATTGAAATTTTCTTTGAGGGTAGGCAATGGTTTTTGCTTAATTACTAGATTTTTAAATAAAATCATTGATGGGTGAAATTGTGGCATATCACAATGTATACTGTTGCTGTGTTCTTAAATAAGAGCATTAAAGATATAGTTTTGTTCGTACAGATCCTAATTGATAGTTTTTGTCTTTATCACAATTATATACAAATTAGATGCACCTTTGCCGCAGCATGGTTTTGGGTACATGTTTCAGGCATTATTAAAGGCTGATGGGTTAAGTATCCAAGATGTGTTTCTTAGACTTAATGTTAACTGCAAGGTTACTTGGGAATTATAATTCATAGGGTTTTCGAGATAATCAAAATTTAAATTCAAGCGATTCAATACTGTTTTCCCTTGCTTGCAAATGCAACGATAAGCTTGGTATCTTATCACCAGGAGTGATATAGTATTGTATGCTCATATAAAGATTAGATCAGGTGATAGAAGTGGTCTGTGAGTTCTGATAATGCAGTTCAAATAAGACTATTATATAAAAACTAGAGGTGGTACTAGCTTTATTTGACAGGGTTATTTTACATGTCAATTGTGCTAGTTAATTCTACCAAAATTGGTCCAATTGCCAAACTTTCTTAGTGTCCTCTAAGCTTCACCGTTGTGCTAGGATTGAGACAAAAGTTCATCCAACCCGAAAGTATAAGTGAGATCGAATGTGCTATTGGTTCATTTATGCCTATTGTTGTGAATATGCGCATAAAAAGTCTTCTTTCAGTAAAATCTGTAAGTCCATACATCTTTTGACAACTGCTATGCTTGTTTTCAATTTATACTGCGATAGACATGTAAACCTAGAACCAAGGAAAAGTTACAACTTTTCAAGGTAAGTGAAATTTTCTCAAACTAAATGTTCTATCTTTTATGTGCGTATTCTCCACAACTTTCTTCAGAATATTCAAAATGTATGCTCAGTAATTCTGACTTCGGTTTTAGATAGTTCAATCAATTTAATGATACTCCCTAAGTATACTGGGCTCCTGGGGTGGAGTGTACTATCTAGGTCATGTCCTAATATATATATTTATGTTTTACAATTTTGTCTTGTCTGTCTTAGGTTGAGTTTTAGTGTAGGATTTGCTTCACAAGTAATGATAGTCTTTAGACAAAGTCCCAGTGGTATTTTGGCACTGTTGATTGTTCAGGACTTTTTGTCTACATGTGAATGTATGAAGATTTTAGAATTATGCCATAAAACATTAGCCATATTACTATTCAAGTTTCTCTCTTTTTTTTTTGTTGAAATAGTAGTGTGTGAAATTTTCAATCTTGACCATACACCTTAACCTAATTTCTACAACATCATCTATGTGTTCAATGAATTTACTGTATTCAGGAGTAGATGAGGCTGGAATTTTTATTAGCATTAAGATGATAATCAGATTAAGATCACTCATGATATGTGAGTGCCCTGTTCGATAGTTGTATGAATTAAAGTGTATCTATCAGCTTAATAAGTTAATCAATGTAATTATTGATTTTGTGTTTCAGATTGGTATAAGAGTATTATTGGGTTGGTTACTAGTAATTAGAGTGATCTAATTAATAGCTGGCATGTTTTTTGTGCTATGGCAAGTTGATCCAATTCGTCATCAGATTCGTCTACTTCTGGTAGCATAGGTAGTCCATATATGAATGATCCTGAGAAGTCAAAATCAACGACTACCTCTCTGACAATAGATTGGTCGCTGGACTCTATGTAACCAGTGATAACTGTGTTGGTGATAGTGTGATTGGAGTTGTTGATTATTAAAGCTCTGCCACTGAGTTGTCCATCATCATTGATAATGAGTTGTGTTTGTCCAGGTAAGATCTTGATTCCTGCATTTTCGTTTGAAATATGATCGTCGCTGAGGATCACTTGTGTTCCAGGTGCTAGGTTGAAAAAGTGGTTGATATTCATTACTATCACTTGGGTTTCTTTAGCTTTGATCTTTTTAACTACTCCTGTACAGAGCTGGAGCTCAAGTTCAGAACAGAAGATACTGCTCAGCGGTCCTTCAGGGTGAAGAATAGAATACAAACACGGTGCTAACCGGTATTTGTCTGTGACAGGCGTCCATGTTAGCTGTAGGCTTCTAATACCATTCAGTCCAATTATCATAGGTGCGACATCCTCATGGTCTTCAGCTACAATTGAAAAGAGAATTGGGTAATGACGGCTTGAAAATGATGTGGGGCGAATCATGAGAGTTACTTCTCTGGGTTCGGGGATCTTGTGATCTGCGCATGTAACTGGTAGATCATGACTTTCTTCCAGCTGATTTTTATCATCGTTCATTACTATGCCAAACAACTTGCTATAGTACCTGGCTGATATGATGTTTTTATCTGTTGCTGAGTCAAGTAAAGCTGTCATGCGTACATCATAGTCATATTTACAATCTATTTCTTCTGGCATACAACCAGAGCAATGAAGGTACAATTTTCTTTCTTCCTCCTTTGCTGGTGTAATGTTATCTCTTACTTGATCTTTAGGCTCATTGGGAATTATTTCCGCTGTGGCAGCTGTGATTCCACTGAGGTTACAATCTCTAGATGATTCCTCAGCATTGGCTTTAGCCCAGTTTTCATATGTTTGCCTGAAGACACCACTAGGTTTCACCTTACCACTATGGTATAATTCCATCATGGCTGGCCTTCCAGGACATAAGTGTCGAGAATGGTATAACTCTTTACCATATGTCTTATAACAGTTTGTACAGAAAGCTGATGTCAATACAGTTGGGTATAACCGCCCTGTATCATCACATAATAATCTACATCCATCAGATATGTTGTGAGAATATTGTCCACATGCTACACAGTAGCGTCCAGGTGATAACCTATAAGAAGCCTGATAATCCCGCTTGGTATTCCTTTGAAAATGCCTGTCCCTGTTATCCCTGTGATGAGGTTTGGGATTGGGTGATTTTGTAGCCATTTCTTTAACGGTGGATTTTCTTCTATGATAATTTGAGATGGCCTCTATTTTGGCAATTTGTCGTTCTCTGTAGTTAGCTCTTCTCTCTTTAGATTTCGAAGTGTTGGTGGTGTGGATTCTCTTGTGTTCTACACTCGTTGTACAGTTTGTGCAGAGATTCCTTCCAACTTCAAGTGAACCACTCGTGGTAGGTCTACCAAGTTGTATTGTGTTCAGTTTCTGCGAGAGTAGAAGTTCTTCTGCTGGTTCTGCTACTTTTGTCCGCCTGCGGGAAACAGTTTTCCACGAGTCTGATAAGTTAGCTTGAGTTGATAGTGAGGCCAGAGATATCGCATTCAATTCAGGGCTCATATTCCTCTTGCCAATTTGTTCTGATTCTTCTAGATTGGATATTTGTATTTCCTCATAAGCATCGGAGTCTCTAATGTCTGTATTAGCTGAAGGGGTGTTTATACCAGGTGTTGTCGAGCGTCCCCGACAAGGAGTGGTTTCCTTACCAGCTTCATCATCCTGCTGGCCTTGCTTGCGGGCAGATGACATGATAATAGTTGTAAAGTCTTAGAACTAATTGTAAGTTCTTTTAGATGCCAGTGGAATATTGTACTATTTTTATGATAAAAATAGCGGAAGTTCGAGAGGATTACAAATAATGGGTATAGTTTAAAACAATCAAGAATCTGTTTAAGTTAACAATTCTTTGCTTTAAATTGTGTTTAGCTATAGATGGGTATGATATATGCTTCACCTATAGTTGTTTCTACGTCGTATATACGTGCATGTGAGCTTTTGATTGATATTCTAAAGATGTGCGCTAATGCACCCTTATCCTTAATTAAGCTCAACTGTAGAAACACTCCTACTTAACTTTTATATAGTTTTATTCATGGAGTCAATTTGAGCTAGTTAGCTATTCAAGTTGGTTATTAAGTTAAGTAATGTTTGCAGCGGAGTTAATTTGGGTATGCTTATATACTATCGCAAATTAACTTTTAGTTTGCTCAGGAGTCGACTTTCCTAGCAAATTATGGTTGTCGAGAAAAGAAAACAGCAATTTATAATCCTTGTTGAACTCTTACTTCACTCTAAGGATATGTGTTTATAGCCTACGATCTACTTATTCCTGTAAGGCTATTATGAATATAACTTACTAAGGTTCACTCCCAAAGGATCGTCTATATTCTAATAATATTGCAACAATTTTGCCTGAATGTCAAAGATCTCGCCACCTCTTACTTATAGTTGTATTAGGGGTTTCCTTCCAATCCTATAACGTAATTTGCGCAAAATTGGGGCTTCACTTATGACTTCAATTCTTATAACTGTAGTAAGATATACAATTTAGATATACCTATATTTATATATGTAGAGATTGTTTTCAAAATTATCTGACCGGATGTAATCTAATTATAATTAGTAGTAATACAGTGTTCAAGTGCAAGTTTACTCTGAGGAAGTGTGAGATCCTACACTAGGTGGCCAACCTATAATGTGGAGGTTGTCAATCAAACTTCAAAGGAGCTTATCAACTTTGAATTAAACAATACTTATACCTTATGAAAACTAATCTGACTGATTTTAGTGCACCTTTTTTTTTCTAACTTATCTAAAAGTAATCTGTTAGGTTATAAAAACTCTGGGCTATATGTAGACACACTTTTATGTTACTTGGTTATAGTCTATGTGCTAGTACGCCTAAGTAAACATACGTTTCTCGATATGTAAAAAAAAAAATGTATGATTCCGGATATTTAAAGACAGTAGGGTACTTTTCCGTAGTACTTCTGCTACTTCTTTTAGAGACGTCCTACTCTCCCAAGGTAGGCTGCTGCAACCTCCTGCTGCGTTTGGTTTATAGAACTTTGTCTCTTAAAGTGTGCTATTCAGTACATATAGGGCCTATATTGTTGACTATACTTTTATATCACTAATGGTCACTATCACTAGTAATTAACTTGTCTTCACTTTCACTGCTGAATCCTGGTGGTACATGAAATAGAAATGTTAGCATTAGCAAAGTAAGTAAAAATTTAGTTTTCATGTCCTACTTATTGTTGAGTGAACTGTTTATTATATTTATGTATGTGTTTGTAAGGAACATACAAACAAAAAGATTTTCTAAGTTAAGATTGAATTAAAAACTTTCTAAGTCAAAATAAAATAGAATCACTCTAAGTCCAAAGTTGGAAAATTTTGACTAAGTCCAAAAAGTTTCTAATGAAATTATTCTAAGTACAAAATCAATAAATTTCGGCTTAGGGAAAAAAAATTCTGAAAATATTTTAAGTGCAAAATTAATAAATTTTGACTAAGTCAAAAAAAATTTTATTGAAATTATCCTAAGTACAAAGTTAGTGAATTTTGACTAAGTCCAAAAAATTTCTTTTCAATGAAATTATACTAAGTACAAAATTAGTGAATTTTGATTAAGTTCAAAACTTTTCAATGAAATTATGCTAAGTGTAAAAAATAGTGAATTTATCTTGAGACAAAAGAAATAGAATTACTCTAAGTCCAGACGTGGAATATTTTGTCCGAGATGAAATTTCCTAACAGTTCATTCACAAAGCTACTTTAGAGATTGCCTATAAGTCAAAAGAAATAGAATCACTCTAAGTCCACTATTGGAATATTTTGACTAAATGCAAATCTCGCTAAGTTAAGGATTTTAAAATTATAAAGTATTAGAGCGTTAGAATTATCCTTCACCAAAAGAAATAGAATCTCTCTAAGTCCATAATTGGAATATTTTGGCTAAGACAGAAATACTCTAAGACAAAATTTTCTTTTAAGTGTGGAAAATGAAATTTGCTAATCTAGTTGGAAAAATCGTAATTATTACAAGTCCGAATTTTGGTAAATTTCCAACCAAGTTCACAATTTCATAAAATTACTATAAGTCCAGAAATTCGAGATTCTCTCTGTAACAAAAGAAATAGAAACGGTGCTAAGTCCAAAAGTGGAATATTTTGCTCAGAGTCTCAGGAAGTCTCTGGAGTTATTTCTCTGATTGCATACAGCAATTTGTCTACACTTATATCATTCCAACCGATCGATGTTGAGAATATCTTTGAGACTTTGAAATACTTTGTTTAACTCAAAATTTTAGAGGCGATAGTTATTTTGATACATCCGCATATAAATCAGAATTGCATTAAGAATATAAGTCCTAGGCATGTATAAGTAAGTGCAAATCTCAGAAAATCGGTTCTAACGGCACCAAAGTATTAGTACAGTTTAACTTGAGTATAAATGCTACAAGTTTGTAATAATCTTTTGGCCCTTTACTACGACTCAAGAGTACTAACTGCTTTCGGCATATTGTTTCAGAAACATGGCTCCAAAGACAATATGTATCCCAACTAACAGCGTTTCCCGTGTTCTATAGGATTTGCTCCTAAGTTTTCATTTAATAAGACAGTTCAAAATGGTCCTTTACAAATAGTATTTTGATAGCTTATAAATGAAAAGTTACTCCATGCTTGATTCTTAATAAGTTCTGGTTTAAGTATCAAAGATTCAAGTATTTCAACACTTAGAGAATTTCCGAATAAGTAAAAATCATACTAAGTCCGAAGATTTATATATATACTCCGCCACCTAGCACAACTCCTAAATTTCAAAATTCTGACTAAGTCCAGAAATCAAAATTTTGCACATAGCTCAATCATAGATTATTCCAAATCAAGTGTTTTACTAAAGAGAGGCGGACATGGAGGTGCCGGTGTGCTGGTATTCTCTAGGGCCTCTAGAGTGTCAACCAGTGCGAGTGTCCTTATAGGGCGGCGACCAATGGCCACAAATATGCTAGCATTCTCTAGGGCCTCTAGAGTGTCAGCTAGTGCAACTGCTCGTACACGAGGCTCTCAATTGCATTTGTGTCGTGCCTTTCAGTCCCTATCTCTTCAAACGCCTCATAGTCCTAACCTTGCTCTCAAATAGTATCACAGGTTTTGGTAAATCCGATTTTGCCATAACTACAATTATTCGATTTTGGTAAAAATACCTGCCTTAGGCGGTTCGGGTACGGTAAGGAAAAAAAAGAAAAAAATTTATGAAGTAAAATTTTCTAAGATACAACCGGTAAGTTGCACCATTGTGTGTGCGAATGGGGCGTTTGTCCATAGTTAGGTATGGAGACCGCTCTTCTATGAGTACTACTAAAACCTAATTTTAATGCAATACACATAGACATTCTCATCGTCGGTTCGTTTGTTTAGAATGCTTAACCCTCTATTCCCACAAGTATAATACGAATTTGGTTGAGCTGGTGGAAGCTCAACAAAAGACCCACGCGAAGTATTATGTTGCTTTAACCTAAGAATAAATGGTTGGTTTTGATATTCGATCAGAATTATATAAGTATGTTAAGTATTAAGGAAGGAAAATGTTTTTATAAAGTGTATTTATATCACAAGTGCATAAGTTAAGTATGAAAATATTTACAGGATAAGTGTTAAAATTATAAGTAGAGTAGGACAGAAATATGCCCTAAGTCCCAAGCAGTGAATTGTTCTAAGTGTTAGAGTTCTAACATAAGGCCTGAGCTCAATTCATGCCAAGTACTAAGGGGCCTAAATTTAAACTACAATGCATGCCAAACAACTAAGTCATTACCTTTTAAAGCCAGAAAGAGAAGTTGATGGTAGGAGAGTTAGTAAATAACTGAATAAATTCAAGAGGTACATGCTATAACATTAGCTCTGGACCAGGATTTTAGTGTTTGTCTGTGCAATTAAATATCTGTGTGTTAATATGTGACGTAAATCAGGCATGGTTGTAGGCATACATATTTGAACTAGTTGTTTGTATGATTACATTAACTATAAACATAATATCTTTAATAAACATATACTATTAGCAAATCACATACAGATTACCATGAATAGGCTAGCGTTACCCATATATGGTGTCATATAGGTAAGGATAGGCCTATGAATGCATAAATTGATACAAATAATGCCTTGGGCCTAGCTAAAGTAATTGTGTCTTGCCCCTGAGTGCTACTAGTTAATTGCAGGGCACGTGTCAATCAAAGGTTCATAATATGATCTATAAAGTGTTGACTTTATATCAAGCATAGATAGATAGTTGTGGTTGCGAAGCATTTCTGTAAAAGTCTCATATGTACGTTCAAAGAATTTGAAAATTGAGGATCGCATCTCCACCTCTTTAAAGTTCACCTAAAATCTTAAGAAGAAAAAAAAACACGTGGAAAAATAGTTGTTTATTGCATCGTATCAAAATATCTATCCGAAGATATTAAAATGAAAACTTGAAAGATTAAAACCGCAGGCCAGGGGTTAACAAAGCTGTCCAGGATTTCTAAAATTTAATAATCTTGGAAAATTGTCTGTAACACGATGTTATACATGATTTTTGATACGATGTACAAACAATATAAAGATAATATTTATATAGCGATTCTAACGGTATGCATAGTATTTTTCTACCATTAACACTAGCCGCGCAATTTGATTTTTAAAAACAGATGCATTTTTTTTGCACAAGCTTTCCGCGTCTAAATTGGTTTTTATCAACAACTTACCTAAAATATGAAGTATTTTATTATAGGGTTTAAAATTTTATAAAATTTCTAACCATTTCACTATTTAAAACCATTTAAAAGCAAACTGAGACTTTCATGATATCACTCTAAGAATATAATTTTGATATATAGGTGATATGAGTCGAACCAACAAATACTTATTTTGTCAAAATCAATTATTAAAAGTGTGAGTGATAAAATTTTTCATACCTAATCTCAATCGACTAAATTGAAATCTAAGTAATATATCTTAAATTATAGGTTTCAACATATATTTTAGTATTTTCTAAATAAATCATATAGCCTTGGCACAAACACAAGGATATTTTTTTTATAAAAAAAATATATTTAAAGAATATTTCAAAAATTAAGATCTATTTTACATACTTATCAAGAGACACTATATTGAAAGGGGAAAGACGGGACAGAGAATAGCAAAATAGTCTAAAACCATCTCTGGATCTAGATCTGGTAACTTCTTGGATTAGTTCAGCGGTTAGCAAGATCTTAATGTACATACAATAAACTTCGTGGGATAGAACATCTTTTAAAAACTAAAATTTTTAAACCTGTAACTATTGGTTCTCTAAATTGTTTTTATGATAAGTTTTATCCATTCCTGTGTTACCTAACCTCTCAAGACCTAAATACACAAAAATAGAATGATTTATTTTCATGTTTACCAAGGGTAGTATACCCAAAAGTTAACTTTTTCAGATACATACATATCATCGTCATAAAGCATTTCATCAAATCCCTTTAGTAAATCTAAACCTGCTGATAATTTGAACTTCTAAGATAGTGGTCTGATGTTGAAAATACTTTTTAAAATTGAAGCTTTTCTATAATTAGGGTCGGTCCGTCCTAACGTTCGTCCAAGATAAATAATTTTTTTTTCTCGTTAATTTAGGCATGTTAGAATTGTCCTATCGATTTCAAACTTTACATGGTGATTCTTGTAGTAGTTACATACGTTTTAGAAAGCGTAGCAACTCTATAAGCATTACCAGAATGCCCGTACGTCCATTTTAAACATGTTGATTTTTTTACTTTTTTAACAACCCATTTTTATGTGATCTAATTATCCGTTTCATCTGATTTTTGGTATATTGATTCCTGGGACAACAAAGTACAATATTAAAAGCGAAGCAACTCTATAATCAAGTCCTAAAAATATAAGTATGTCCATAAACATTATTCTGTATCAAGAAGTTTTTCAACAAATTTACTTACAATTTTGCTTCGACTCTTATACTTTTATATTCTGAAGAAGTATGCAAATTTGTTTGGAGGTGTGGGTGGAATACTTTTTTCAAAAACTTTAATACTTCACTGTGAAAGAGAACCTTATCGGTTGGGCGATAAGCGAGATCCTTAAGTACTTTATTGGAGGCTGATAAACTCTAAAAGTTAGATTTAGATATTTTCCAAGAACAATAATGTTATGTTATAAATTATTCAAATGAGACACGAAATCTTACACTAATATTGATTTTATTATGCAAATTATAAAAAAAAACACGCAACCTCAATTGCTAAATTATTCTGATCCTATTATATACAAATTAAAAAGTAAAATAATAGAGGGGCACGAGCTATATATAACTGTACCCTCAGGGTTGGAATCCCTTGCTGACTTTCAGTCAATTGACTCTTTGAATATCTGAAAATGGTGCCGGAATTATAAACACAGCTTAGTCGGAAAGCTTCACCTTTGGAAATAAAATTAAAATTCTTTAAATACAGACTCTCAAGATGTTAATAACTTAATTCTAAACAGTAAATAAAATTAACCTTTATTTTTATTAATTTTAATTACAGAACAATATATGCAGGGTTAAACATATTACTGTGACTAAACTTATAAATTTGGTTTTTAAAAAATATTATTTAGTAAATTTTGTCTAATGAACCTTTTTAAAATATTTGTGAAATCTTTGGAAAACTCTTATGTACAAAATTGAATCCTGAATTAGCCATATTTCTTACATTGTTTAAGCAGGCAATGAATGATGTAAAATATACATGAATATCATGACAGCCCGGAAAAATCGTCAATATAGCTTGCTAACATAATACTTATTTATTGGTCAGTTCGTTTATCCTGTGGGAGGGGAGGGATAAATGGGGTGGAAGGGATATCGTTGTTTACACTTTATCATAGAACATGAAATTTTGGTGTAAGATCCAAGTAATAATATTTCCATTAAAAAGCACTGTGGATTCTACTTGCTCTTGTTAATATATACATGATTCTTAGACAAAGTATAAAATTCTGATCAACCATCAAAAGTTGTTGCAACGAAAAATTAGTTTTACAAAATAGGAGGGAAATTGATTGTTGTTTCAAAACCACGTAATCTGAAAATATAGTTTTTAAACAGCCATCAATAATATTTGGTTGCTTAATTATCAAATAATAGTATTTGCCACAAAATGTTAAATATCATTGTTTAAAGCATAATGGCTAAAATGCTCTGGACCTGGACCTGAAGCTACATTGTAAAGGGTAACCATATAGGTTCAGCGGTTAGCGATATCCTTCGCTAAACAAATGAAGACAGATAGATATCCCATTACTTTATAAGAATACTAGCGGCTAAAAACATTATTATCTACGGTTTGTAAGATAGTAAAATAGCCTCTATTCACCCCAAGACTTAATTGGAAACTACAATAGCCTAAAACCATCAATAAACAATGTGAAGCCTTTCTAAAATGAACTCAATCGATCCAGTGGTTAGGCAGATCTTAAAGGAAAAAAACCCTACTACTTTGTATAATATAGAGGATAAGATTATAATTTAAATGTTAACAAATTTTATATTAAAATCAAATATCTTTGATTTTCTAAAAATAGCAGATTAAATATCAAACTTTTTAAATTTTACAAAATTTTAGGATCTGCTTTCAAAACAGTAACAATTAAGCAAGGATGATTACGTCCAATAATAACGTAGATAGATATTCATTAAATAAAATTAAGTATTATTAGACTAGTGGCTGGCTAGGTATTTGTTGAAGAAGGGGTGATTTCTTTCCACCTGCCAGGGAAATCATCATATTATACAAAGTAGTAGGGTTTTTTTCCTTTAAGATCTGCCTAACCACTGGATCGATTGAGTTCATTTTAGAAAGGCTTCACATTGTTTATTGATGGTTTTAGGCTATTGTAGTTTCCAATTAAGTCTTGGGGTGAATAGAGGCTATTTTACTATCTTACAAACCGTAGATAATAATGTTTTTAGCCGCTAGTATTCTTATAAAGTAATGGGATATCTATCTGTCTTCATTTGTTTAGCGAAGGATATCGCTAACCGCTGAACCTATATGGTTACCCTTTACAATGTAGCTTCAGGTCCAGGTCCAGAGCATTTTAGCCATTATGCTTTAAACAATGATATTTAACATTTTGTGGCAAATACTATTATTTGATAATTAAGCAACCAAATATTATTGATGGCTGTTTAAAAACTATATTTTCAGATTACGTGGTTTTGAAACAACAATCAATTTCCCTCCTATTTTGTAAAACTAATTTTTCGTTGCAACAACTTTTGATGGTTGATCAGAATTTTATACTTTGTCTAAGAATCATGTATATATTAACAAGAGCAAGTAGAATCCACAGTGCTTTTTAATGGAAATATTATTACTTGGATCTTACACCAAAATTTCATGTTCTATGATAAAGTGTAAACAACGATATCCCTTCCACCCCATTTATCCCTCCCCTCCCACAGGATAAACGAACTGACCAATAAATAAGTATTATGTTAGCAAGCTATATTGACGATTTTTCCGGGCTGTCATGATATTCATGTATATTTTACATCATTCATTGCCTGCTTAAACAATGTAAGAAATATGGCTAATTCAGGATTCAATTTTGTACATAAGAGTTTTCCAAAGATTTCACAAATATTTTAAAAAGGTTCATTAGACAAAATTTACTAAATAATATTTTTTAAAAACCAAATTTATAAGTTTAGTCACAGTAATATGTTTAACCCTGCATATATTGTTCTGTAATTAAAATTAATAAAAATAAAGGTTAATTTTATTTACTGTTTAGAATTAAGTTATTAACATCTTGAGAGTCTGTATTTAAAGAATTTTAATTTTATTTCCAAAGGTGAAGCTTTCCGACTAAGCTGTGTTTATAATTCCGGCACCATTTTCAGATATTCAAAGAGTCAATTGACTGAAAGTCAGCAAGGGATTCCAACCCTGAGGGTACAGTTATATATAGCTCGTGCCCCTCTATTATTTTACTTTTTAATTTGTATATAATAGGATCAGAATAATTTAGCAATTGAGGTTGCGTGTTTTTTTTTATAATTTGCATAATAAAATCAATATTAGTGTAAGATTTCGTGTCTCATTTGAATAATTTATAACATAACATTATTGTTCTTGGAAAATATCTAAATCTAACTTTTAGAGTTTATCAGCCTCCAATAAAGTACTTAAGGATCTCGCTTATCGCCCAACCGATAAGGTTCTCTTTCACAGTGAAGTATTAAAGTTTTTGAAAAAAGTATTCCACCCACACCTCCAAACAAATTTGCATACTTCTTCAGAATATAAAAGTATAAGAGTCGAAGCAAAATTGTAAGTAAATTTGTTGAAAAACTTCTTGATACAGAATAATGTTTATGGACATACTTATATTTTTAGGACTTGATTATAGAGTTGCTTCGCTTTTAATATTGTACTTTGTTGTCCCAGGAATCAATATACCAAAAATCAGATGAAACGGATAATTAGATCACATAAAAATGGGTTGTTAAAAAAGTAAAAAAATCAACATGTTTAAAATGGACGTACGGGCATTCTGGTAATGCTTATAGAGTTGCTACGCTTTCTAAAACGTATGTAACTACTACAAGAATCACCATGTAAAGTTTGAAATCGATAGGACAATTCTAACATGCCTAAATTAACGAGAAAAAAAAATTATTTATCTTGGACGAACGTTAGGACGGACCGACCCTAATTATAGAAAAGCTTCAATTTTAAAAAGTATTTTCAACATCAGACCACTATCTTAGAAGTTCAAATTATCAGCAGGTTTAGATTTACTAAAGGGATTTGATGAAATGCTTTATGACGATGATATGTATGTATCTGAAAAAGTTAACTTTTGGGTATACTACCCTTGGTAAACATGAAAATAAATCATTCTATTTTTGTGTATTTAGGTCTTGAGAGGTTAGGTAACACAGGAATGGATAAAACTTATCATAAAAACAATTTAGAGAACCAATAGTTACAGGTTTAAAAATTTTAGTTTTTAAAAGATGTTCTATCCCACGAAGTTTATTGTATGTACATTAAGATCTTGCTAACCGCTGAACTAATCCAAGAAGTTACCAGATCTAGATCCAGAGATGGTTTTAGACTATTTTGCTATTCTCTGTCCCGTCTTTCCCCTTTCAATATAGTGTCTCTTGATAAGTATGTAAAATAGATCTTAATTTTTGAAATATTCTTTAAATATATTTTTTTTATAAAAAAAATATCCTTGTGTTTGTGCCAAGGCTATATGATTTATTTAGAAAATACTAAAATATATGTTGAAACCTATAATTTAAGATATATTACTTAGATTTCAATTTAGTCGATTGAGATTAGGTATGAAAAATTTTATCACTCACACTTTTAATAATTGATTTTGACAAAATAAGTATTTGTTGGTTCGACTCATATCACCTATATATCAAAATTATATTCTTAGAGTGATATCATGAAAGTCTCAGTTTGCTTTTAAATGGTTTTAAATAGTGAAATGGTTAGAAATTTTATAAAATTTTAAACCCTATAATAAAATACTTCATATTTTAGGTAAGTTGTTGATAAAAACCAATTTAGACGCGGAAAGCTTGTGCAAAAAAAATGCATCTGTTTTTAAAAATCAAATTGCGCGGCTAGTGTTAATGGTAGAAAAATACTATGCATACCGTTAGAATCGCTATATAAATATTATCTTTATATTGTTTGTACATCGTATCAAAAATCATGTATAACATCGTGTTACAGACAATTTTCCAAGATTATTAAATTTTAGAAATCCTGGACAGCTTTGTTAACCCCTGGCCTGCGGTTTTAATCTTTCAAGTTTTCATTTTAATATCTTCGGATAGATATTTTGATACGATGCAATAAACAACTATTTTTCCACGTGTTTTTTTTTCTTCTTAAGATTTTAGGTGAACTTTAAAGAGGTGGAGATGCGATCCTCAATTTTCAAATTCTTTGAACGTACATATGAGACTTTTACAGAAATGCTTCGCAACCACAACTATCTATCTATGCTTGATATAAAGTCAACACTTTATAGATCATATTATGAACCTTTGATTGACACGTGCCCTGCAATTAACTAGTAGCACTCAGGGGCAAGACACAATTACTTTAGCTAGGCCCAAGGCATTATTTGTATCAATTTATGCATTCATAGGCCTATCCTTACCTATATGACACCATATATGGGTAACGCTAGCCTATTCATGGTAATCTGTATGTGATTTGCTAATAGTATATGTTTATTAAAGATATTATGTTTATAGTTAATGTAATCATACAAACAACTAGTTCAAATATGTATGCCTACAACCATGCCTGATTTACGTCACATATTAACACACAGATATTTAATTGCACAGACAAACACTAAAATCCTGGTCCAGAGCTAATGTTATAGCATGTACCTCTTGAATTTATTCAGTTATTTACTAACTCTCCTACCATCAACTTCTCTTTCTGGCTTTAAAAGGTAATGACTTAGTTGTTTGGCATGCATTGTAGTTTAAATTTAGGCCCCTTAGTACTTGGCATGAATTGAGCTCAGGCCTTATGTTAGAACTCTAACACTTAGAACAATTCACTGCTTGGGACTTAGGGCATATTTCTGTCCTACTCTACTTATAATTTTAACACTTATCCTGTAAATATTTTCATACTTAACTTATGCACTTGTGATATAAATACACTTTATAAAAACATTTTCCTTCCTTAATACTTAACATACTTATATAATTCTGATCGAATATCAAAACCAACCATTTATTCTTAGGTTAAAGCAACATAATACTTCGCGTGGGTCTTTTGTTGAGCTTCCACCAGCTCAACCAAATTCGTATTATACTTGTGGGAATAGAGGGTTAAGCATTCTAAACAAACGAACCGACGATGAGAATGTCTATGTGTATTGCATTAAAATTAGGTTTTAGTAGTACTCATAGAAGAGCGGTCTCCATACCTAACTATGGACAAACGCCCCATTCGCACACACAATGGTGCAACTTACCGGTTGTATCTTAGAAAATTTTACTTCATAAATTTTTTTCTTTTTTTTCCTTACCGTACCCGAACCGCCTAAGGCAGGTATTTTTACCAAAATCGAATAATTGTAGTTATGGCAAAATCGGATTTACCAAAACCTGTGATACTATTTGAGAGCAAGGTTAGGACTATGAGGCGTTTGAAGAGATAGGGACTGAAAGGCACGACACAAATGCAATTGAGAGCCTCGTGTACGAGCAGTTGCACTAGCTGACACTCTAGAGGCCCTAGAGAATGCTAGCATATTTGTGGCCATTGGTCGCCGCCCTATAAGGACACTCGCACTGGTTGACACTCTAGAGGCCCTAGAGAATACCAGCACACCGGCACCTCCATGTCCGCCTCTCTTTAGTAAAACACTTGATTTGGAATAATCTATGATTGAGCTATGTGCAAAATTTTGATTTCTGGACTTAGTCAGAATTTTGAAATTTAGGAGTTGTGCTAGGTGGCGGAGTATATATATAAATCTTCGGACTTAGTATGATTTTTACTTATTCGGAAATTCTCTAAGTGTTGAAATACTTGAATCTTTGATACTTAAACCAGAACTTATTAAGAATCAAGCATGGAGTAACTTTTCATTTATAAGCTATCAAAATACTATTTGTAAAGGACCATTTTGAACTGTCTTATTAAATGAAAACTTAGGAGCAAATCCTATAGAACACGGGAAACGCTGTTAGTTGGGATACATATTGTCTTTGGAGCCATGTTTCTGAAACAATATGCCGAAAGCAGTTAGTACTCTTGAGTCGTAGTAAAGGGCCAAAAGATTATTACAAACTTGTAGCATTTATACTCAAGTTAAACTGTACTAATACTTTGGTGCCGTTAGAACCGATTTTCTGAGATTTGCACTTACTTATACATGCCTAGGACTTATATTCTTAATGCAATTCTGATTTATATGCGGATGTATCAAAATAACTATCGCCTCTAAAATTTTGAGTTAAACAAAGTATTTCAAAGTCTCAAAGATATTCTCAACATCGATCGGTTGGAATGATATAAGTGTAGACAAATTGCTGTATGCAATCAGAGAAATAACTCCAGAGACTTCCTGAGACTCTGAGCAAAATATTCCACTTTTGGACTTAGCACCGTTTCTATTTCTTTTGTTACAGAGAGAATCTCGAATTTCTGGACTTATAGTAATTTTATGAAATTGTGAACTTGGTTGGAAATTTACCAAAATTCGGACTTGTAATAATTACGATTTTTCCAACTAGATTAGCAAATTTCATTTTCCACACTTAAAAGAAAATTTTGTCTTAGAGTATTTCTGTCTTAGCCAAAATATTCCAATTATGGACTTAGAGAGATTCTATTTCTTTTGGTGAAGGATAATTCTAACGCTCTAATACTTTATAATTTTAAAATCCTTAACTTAGCGAGATTTGCATTTAGTCAAAATATTCCAATAGTGGACTTAGAGTGATTCTATTTCTTTTGACTTATAGGCAATCTCTAAAGTAGCTTTGTGAATGAACTGTTAGGAAATTTCATCTCGGACAAAATATTCCACGTCTGGACTTAGAGTAATTCTATTTCTTTTGTCTCAAGATAAATTCACTATTTTTTACACTTAGCATAATTTCATTGAAAAGTTTTGAACTTAATCAAAATTCACTAATTTTGTACTTAGTATAATTTCATTGAAAAGAAATTTTTTGGACTTAGTCAAAATTCACTAACTTTGTACTTAGGATAATTTCAATAAAATTTTTTTTGACTTAGTCAAAATTTATTAATTTTGCACTTAAAATATTTTCAGAATTTTTTTTCCCTAAGCCGAAATTTATTGATTTTGTACTTAGAATAATTTCATTAGAAACTTTTTGGACTTAGTCAAAATTTTCCAACTTTGGACTTAGAGTGATTCTATTTTATTTTGACTTAGAAAGTTTTTAATTCAATCTTAACTTAGAAAATCTTTTTGTTTGTATGTTCCTTACAAACACATACATAAATATAATAAACAGTTCACTCAACAATAAGTAGGACATGAAAACTAAATTTTTACTTACTTTGCTAATGCTAACATTTCTATTTCATGTACCACCAGGATTCAGCAGTGAAAGTGAAGACAAGTTAATTACTAGTGATAGTGACCATTAGTGATATAAAAGTATAGTCAACAATATAGGCCCTATATGTACTGAATAGCACACTTTAAGAGACAAAGTTCTATAAACCAAACGCAGCAGGAGGTTGCAGCAGCCTACCTTGGGAGAGTAGGACGTCTCTAAAAGAAGTAGCAGAAGTACTACGGAAAAGTACCCTACTGTCTTTAAATATCCGGAATCATACATTTTTTTTTTTACATATCGAGAAACGTATGTTTACTTAGGCGTACTAGCACATAGACTATAACCAAGTAACATAAAAGTGTGTCTACATATAGCCCAGAGTTTTTATAACCTAACAGATTACTTTTAGATAAGTTAGAAAAAAAAAGGTGCACTAAAATCAGTCAGATTAGTTTTCATAAGGTATAAGTATTGTTTAATTCAAAGTTGATAAGCTCCTTTGAAGTTTGATTGACAACCTCCACATTATAGGTTGGCCACCTAGTGTAGGATCTCACACTTCCTCAGAGTAAACTTGCACTTGAACACTGTATTACTACTAATTATAATTAGATTACATCCGGTCAGATAATTTTGAAAACAATCTCTACATATATAAATATAGGTATATCTAAATTGTATATCTTACTACAGTTATAAGAATTGAAGTCATAAGTGAAGCCCCAATTTTGCGCAAATTACGTTATAGGATTGGAAGGAAACCCCTAATACAACTATAAGTAAGAGGTGGCGAGATCTTTGACATTCAGGCAAAATTGTTGCAATATTATTAGAATATAGACGATCCTTTGGGAGTGAACCTTAGTAAGTTATATTCATAATAGCCTTACAGGAATAAGTAGATCGTAGGCTATAAACACATATCCTTAGAGTGAAGTAAGAGTTCAACAAGGATTATAAATTGCTGTTTTCTTTTCTCGACAACCATAATTTGCTAGGAAAGTCGACTCCTGAGCAAACTAAAAGTTAATTTGCGATAGTATATAAGCATACCCAAATTAACTCCGCTGCAAACATTACTTAACTTAATAACCAACTTGAATAGCTAACTAGCTCAAATTGACTCCATGAATAAAACTATATAAAAGTTAAGTAGGAGTGTTTCTACAGTTGAGCTTAATTAAGGATAAGGGTGCATTAGCGCACATCTTTAGAATATCAATCAAAAGCTCACATGCACGTATATACGACGTAGAAACAACTATAGGTGAAGCATATATCATACCCATCTATAGCTAAACACAATTTAAAGCAAAGAATTGTTAACTTAAACAGATTCTTGATTGTTTTAAACTATACCCATTATTTGTAATCCTCTCGAACTTCCGCTATTTTTATCATAAAAATAGTACAATATTCCACTGGCATCTAAAAGAACTTACAATTAGTTCTAAGACTTTACAACTATTATCATGTCATCTGCCCGCAAGCAAGGCCAGCAGGATGATGAAGCTGGTAAGGAAACCACTCCTTGTCGGGGACGCTCGACAACACCTGGTATAAACACCCCTTCAGCTAATACAGACATTAGAGACTCCGATGCTTATGAGGAAATACAAATATCCAATCTAGAAGAATCAGAACAAATTGGCAAGAGGAATATGAGCCCTGAATTGAATGCGATATCTCTGGCCTCACTATCAACTCAAGCTAACTTATCAGACTCGTGGAAAACTGTTTCCCGCAGGCGGACAAAAGTAGCAGAACCAGCAGAAGAACTTCTACTCTCGCAGAAACTGAACACAATACAACTTGGTAGACCTACCACGAGTGGTTCACTTGAAGTTGGAAGGAATCTCTGCACAAACTGTACAACGAGTGTAGAACACAAGAGAATCCACACCACCAACACTTCGAAATCTAAAGAGAGAAGAGCTAACTACAGAGAACGACAAATTGCCAAAATAGAGGCCATCTCAAATTATCATAGAAGAAAATCCACCGTTAAAGAAATGGCTACAAAATCACCCAATCCCAAACCTCATCACAGGGATAACAGGGACAGGCATTTTCAAAGGAATACCAAGCGGGATTATCAGGCTTCTTATAGGTTATCACCTGGACGCTACTGTGTAGCATGTGGACAATATTCTCACAACATATCTGATGGATGTAGATTATTATGTGATGATACAGGGCGGTTATACCCAACTGTATTGACATCAGCTTTCTGTACAAACTGTTATAAGACATATGGTAAAGAGTTATACCATTCTCGACACTTATGTCCTGGAAGGCCAGCCATGATGGAATTATACCATAGTGGTAAGGTGAAACCTAGTGGTGTCTTCAGGCAAACATATGAAAACTGGGCTAAAGCCAATGCTGAGGAATCATCTAGAGATTGTAACCTCAGTGGAATCACAGCTGCCACAGCGGAAATAATTCCCAATGAGCCTAAAGATCAAGTAAGAGATAACATTACACCAGCAAAGGAGGAAGAAAGAAAATTGTACCTTCATTGCTCTGGTTGTATGCCAGAAGAAATAGATTGTAAATATGACTATGATGTACGCATGACAGCTTTACTTGACTCAGCAACAGATAAAAACATCATATCAGCCAGGTACTATAGCAAGTTGTTTGGCATAGTAATGAACGATGATAAAAATCAGCTGGAAGAAAGTCATGATCTACCAGTTACATGCGCAGATCACAAGATCCCCGAACCCAGAGAAGTAACTCTCATGATTCGCCCCACATCATTTTCAAGCCGTCATTACCCAATTCTCTTTTCAATTGTAGCTGAAGACCATGAGGATGTCGCACCTATGATAATTGGACTGAATGGTATTAGAAGCCTACAGCTAACATGGACGCCTGTCACAGACAAATACCGGTTAGCACCGTGTTTGTATTCTATTCTTCACCCTGAAGGACCGCTGAGCAGTATCTTCTGTTCTGAACTTGAGCTCCAGCTCTGTACAGGAGTAGTTAAAAAGATCAAAGCTAAAGAAACCCAAGTGATAGTAATGAATATCAACCACTTTTTCAACCTAGCACCTGGAACACAAGTGATCCTCAGCGACGATCATATTTCAAACGAAAATGCAGGAATCAAGATCTTACCTGGACAAACACAACTCATTATCAATGATGATGGACAACTCAGTGGCAGAGCTTTAATAATCAACAACTCCAATCACACTATCACCAACACAGTTATCACTGGTTACATAGAGTCCAGCGACCAATCTATTGTCAGAGAGGTAGTCGTTGATTTTGACTTCTCAGGATCATTCATATATGGACTACCTATGCTACCAGAAGTAGACGAATCTGATGACGAATTGGATCAACTTGCCATAGCACAAAAAACATGCCAGCTATTAATTAGATCACTCTAATTACTAGTAACCAACCCAATAATACTCTTATACCAATCTGAAACACAAAATCAATAATTACATTGATTAACTTATTAAGCTGATAGATACACTTTAATTCATACAACTATCGAACAGGGCACTCACATATCATGAGTGATCTTAATCTGATTATCATCTTAATGCTAATAAAAATTCCAGCCTCATCTACTCCTGAATACAGTAAATTCATTGAACACATAGATGATGTTGTAGAAATTAGGTTAAGGTGTATGGTCAAGATTGAAAATTTCACACACTACTATTTCAACAAAAAAAAAAGAGAGAAACTTGAATAGTAATATGGCTAATGTTTTATGGCATAATTCTAAAATCTTCATACATTCACATGTAGACAAAAAGTCCTGAACAATCAACAGTGCCAAAATACCACTGGGACTTTGTCTAAAGACTATCATTACTTGTGAAGCAAATCCTACACTAAAACTCAACCTAAGACAGACAAGACAAAATTGTAAAACATAAATATATATATTAGGACATGACCTAGATAGTACACTCCACCCCAGGAGCCCAGTATACTTAGGGAGTATCATTAAATTGATTGAACTATCTAAAACCGAAGTCAGAATTACTGAGCATACATTTTGAATATTCTGAAGAAAGTTGTGGAGAATACGCACATAAAAGATAGAACATTTAGTTTGAGAAAATTTCACTTACCTTGAAAAGTTGTAACTTTTCCTTGGTTCTAGGTTTACATGTCTATCGCAGTATAAATTGAAAACAAGCATAGCAGTTGTCAAAAGATGTATGGACTTACAGATTTTACTGAAAGAAGACTTTTTATGCGCATATTCACAACAATAGGCATAAATGAACCAATAGCACATTCGATCTCACTTATACTTTCGGGTTGGATGAACTTTTGTCTCAATCCTAGCACAACGGTGAAGCTTAGAGGACACTAAGAAAGTTTGGCAATTGGACCAATTTTGGTAGAATTAACTAGCACAATTGACATGTAAAATAACCCTGTCAAATAAAGCTAGTACCACCTCTAGTTTTTATATAATAGTCTTATTTGAACTGCATTATCAGAACTCACAGACCACTTCTATCACCTGATCTAATCTTTATATGAGCATACAATACTATATCACTCCTGGTGATAAGATACCAAGCTTATCGTTGCATTTGCAAGCAAGGGAAAACAGTATTGAATCGCTTGAATTTAAATTTTGATTATCTCGAAAACCCTATGAATTATAATTCCCAAGTAACCTTGCAGTTAACATTAAGTCTAAGAAACACATCTTGGATACTTAACCCATCAGCCTTTAATAATGCCTGAAACATGTACCCAAAACCATGCTGCGGCAAAGGTGCATCTAATTTGTATATAATTGTGATAAAGACAAAAACTATCAATTAGGATCTGTACGAACAAAACTATATCTTTAATGCTCTTATTTAAGAACACAGCAACAGTATACATTGTGATATGCCACAATTTCACCCATCAATGATTTTATTTAAAAATCTAGTAATTAAGCAAAAACCATTGCCTACCCTCAAAGAAAATTTCAATCAAAACAAGATTAAGTTTTCTTTCTCGCATATTGTACTCAGACTTCTTTAAAACTTTAAACTTCAGAACTATAATATAACCCAAATACCAATGCATCTTGTCAACAAATGATTAACAGGTATATTACAGTTCTAACCAAATTAGATTTGAACTTCTATAACAACAACACAACTAATAATAATGCCATAAAATATTTAAGCTATAAACCATATGAACTAATTATAGCTCATACTATAAGAAGGGAACACTATTGCTTACGCGATATTATATGCTGTACGCAAATTTTGATAAAACAGGGATATTTAAAAATTTAAATAATAAAACTCCCCTATATCTATTTTAAAAGATGCTAACACCTGTTTTAATTGCTAATTAAAGATAAGATTACAACTAAAAATCACATAATAAAATAAAGGTAAACTTACAGAAAATTCATGGAATTAACTAAATACTTTCCACGTAAGACCAATCCTAATATCACACATATCCTCTCACAGTATTAATAAATTGCAAGTTTTCAAAATAAACATGGTTGAAAGGAGATCTGATATAAATACAGACAAGTTAAATACCCTTTCAAAATCAAAGAGTTTCAAACCAATTGGCTAATATTTTGACACTTTCATAGAGAATACAAAAGAGTAATTATAAAGTCTTACAATAAAGTCATGGACTAAAGATAATTAACTAAACGAGACTTTTCCGCTTATAATTTTGGCCAAAGCAAAATCTGCGACCAGAAATATATGCACAGTCATCCCTATATGCACAAATAACGGCAGAATGACTACCATTATAACAAAATGCAAATTTAATTAATACAAAACCTATAATTCTGCACACGTACAGAATTCATGTCTATAAAACATTAAACATAAATTATAATATCAGATTTCGAGAGATATAAATCAAGTCCAATAACGATCACTTGCATTTCCGTTTACCCTGTAAACTCGGGAACAATATAATAGTATATTATTCTAATCTGATAACAGAGATATCATAATTTATGTAGAATTTTCCCACTCAAGGTTATATATCCAGTGGTAAAATTTACGTCTTCTCTCTTGACAGGGGGAGACCAACCATATACAATACACGTCGACTAAATAAGTCGATCCCTTCAAAAATATTTATACACAAAAATATATAAAAGGAAAATTGTATATGTATAAGTTTTGAATCTGTATAATCTAAACAGAGTCAAACGTGTAATACAAACTGTACAAATATACGCATGTCACTGCGTAACCCAATATATACAAAATTGAGTTAAAAGTTAAAATATCTAATACAAACTACGTAAATCACACAAGCATAAAAAATATTATTAGACAACCTATATATATATGCCTTGAATTGAGATGAACTTGATTAGTTATTAAGCTTATAACCAATCTACATACAAAAAAAATATGTCAAAAACTTTAATTATAGTTAGAAACCGGAAACGCCCACTCAGGATCTAGCAGTAGCGAAAGTGGGATAATAAATAGATTTTGGAAAAATAAGTTAGTTTATCATAGAACTCCAAGCAGTGAAGACCTTAACTATTAGTGTAAGTGTATCAGTCAGAAAAGTAACTTTGATTGTGGATATAAGCATCTATTAAATAAACTTAACTGTTTAACAATGTATTCTAAGATAATATTAATAATACTAAGTACGTACTACTATAGTACAACAGCAGACACAATGACAGACTTGATACCCACTCACTATCAAAGTGGAGAATATATAGGCTACACGGCTGTAGCAATTCAATCCATTCAAGTTGATATATCTGTAGGCAATACAGCGCCTGAAATAGCAATCTATGATGGCCTGAAGACTCAATTAGACATTAGCTACGATGGACGCACATTCACTTCAGCACAAACAAAACTTATAGGCAAGTTATATACCAAAAAGATTAAGGACTTGCTTATTGAAGTAATAAAACTTATCCGCAAAATCAAGGAAGCTATTGAAACAGTAACTCCTTTAATAAGTTCTAACCGCATTGAAGTGACTAATAACGTAAATAAACTTTCTTATAAGCTAGATCATGATAAGTTTGATTTTACACAGTTATTGCTTGCGGAGATAGTACCACAAATTGTAAGTGGTATAACTCTTCATGCCAAAGCAGCTAACTTTGTGCAAACAGCAGAATACTCTTATGTTGATAGCTTGAGCAACTTAGCCATCACGAACTTAGAAGAGCTTAAAGCAGACTTGAACTTCAGACTTACTCTAATTCAAGATCTTGCAAAGACAGACATCACAGACTCTATTAAAACTTTTGTAAGGCAAGAGCTTAACTTGGACTATACTCATAATCTTGGATTGGAAGTCCAAAGTCGTTTAAGTGGTGGTACCACATCATTCACCACTATCCTATCCATGGAATTAAGTTCTGAGCCAATAAAAATCTACAGATATGCACCAATTCCTTTTGATGAGTGCTATATCGATTCCATTTATTACTTGGATAAAACCAAAAGAGTATACAGACAATCTTACTATAACGCTTATCTACCGGTTGAAGCTGACCAGTGCCTTAAGGGACTACTTAGTGTTAATGAAACATTGATAACCAAGCACTGCCCTTTGGCAAAACAGACTTATCCCTACGCTCATGTGCAAGATGGAATTGTCTTTACTAGCTTGAGTGAGAATACTAATCGCAGTTTAGAGAATGCATCAATAACTATTACATCCACTCCTTTTATTATAACAGGAGGATCATATAATCTCACATTGGGAGATACGATCACACAGTTCGCATTAGGATATGACTGACAGACCACGGCACGAACTTTACCATTTGCGTCAGAATCACTGTGTCCACCAAAACCTAAAGAACCATTGACCATTAGAACTATCTTCGCTCATATAGAAGAAATAGCTATATACGTGTCGATAACAATTATCATGGTCATAATATTAGACAGGATCACTACATTCCTAGTCAGACTCTTGAAAAGAATATTAAGAGTATTTCAGAGGAGTTTGCGTATACGCGGTAGAACGCTTATCCCTCAACGACCAGATGCACATCATCATAACCTAACGGTAATCTACGGCAGGAGAGGTCACCCCGCCGCGACTACCGCTAGTTATCGACCTAGAAACTCAAACAGAATAGTTAGATAAATTTACAAGTTAACATGATTCCTATGACTCAACTTTTAATGCATCCAGATGGAAAGACTTACGGACATTCCCAATGATATAAAAGACTTTGCCAAACGGAAAATATAACACTCTCGTAATTACCTATACAATATTGTACTTATATTCTTGTACGTTCTTATAAAAATCTCCACGTTATTATTATATGAGTTATCTAAAAGGGTAATGATAGAAACGGTAAGAAAATAAACCACATATATAGTAACTATGATACCAAAAGAACATAGTAGGTAATGTTATTACTCATTTAATTGTTATAAAATAAGCGAACTTTAAAACTAGGCTAAACGCTTCATAAAGGTAACAATTTAATTTAATTATTATCACTACTAACGTGACAAACGAACAAGCAACGCTTATAGAGTAGCTACGTAAATAGAATTTTACATATATTAAACCAGTAATTAACAAGTATATATGTAACTTAAAATCTCTATATTTATTTTAACAAAAGTAGATAATCTTTAGAAAAAGGTATAAAATTTTGACAAATATTTCTCTTTGGTGAAAATTATAAAGTTAAGACAATTTCGAAAACAGAATATAAATTTTCATTTAACAAAATCTTTGGAAAACAAAATTGTGATAATAAGAAAGATTTCTGACAAGTTTTAACAAATTTAGTTAATATATTTCTTCTTTTTGACTTAAGCTGTATACTGGCACATAAGAAAAAAAAATTCCGAGATCATTAAAAACAATTGAGCAATAAATGCAAAAACTTATATATATATATATATAGGCACACAGCCTATCAACGACTCTACTTGAATCAGGAAAATTCTATTTGGTGGAAATAAAAAAATTTAGATTTAACTTTAATGACAGGCCTAAGAAAATTTTACCCCGAAAACTTAAGTTTTACGGCTATTGTAGTAAGAATTAAAGGGATGTAAAGTTCTATAGTTTTGAAGAGGAATGATATATGCTCTAAACCTTAATAAGTTAAATAATCTTCCTTAATGAAATTACCCGATCAATGAAACTACTTTAATTGCTCAAATATTAAAATTTACAAACAGTCTTTACATATCTCTCTTACAAGTACTTGAATAAGCATATTTGAATAGCTTTGTCTAACGTCAGTCCTTCAGTCTACTTAGATATTGGTTACAAAAAAAAATATATATGCTATTTACAGGTCCTCTCTATATATCACAGCACAATTAAGATTCACGATTAATGCACAGGGATGGATATAAATGAAAGATCAGAGAAAAGGTACTGAGGCGCAAGTTCGATTAAATATCTATATACATAACCCTTAAAAGCTAACAAGAATGAATAAATTGTGATATAAGGCTGAAAATTAAAATTGTTAATATAATATTGAGAAAAGAAATTTAGTTCAACTATGACGAAAGTAATTGAGATTACACGAAGTTTTAAATTAGGGGAAAAGAAAATACAACCTTATACCATTATTTCCTTACATACTAAGTCCCTTACAAGCTAACATGTAATGATATAACAAAATAACATTGGTGTAAATTATTTGGTCTTGTACAGTATGAAAGTCATAACGTCTAATATTTTACTAAATAGTAATCACTATTTTGACTAGTTACATAGATTAAGAATTTTGTCACACGTGTCTGAGCAGTTTTTTTTTGTCTAGTAAAATTTACAATGTCTATGACCAAGCTAACATTCGCCACTTCAGCGCGTACGCTTAGGGCCGGCAGAACCCCGTCGCCGAGGGACACCTTCAGCATCGGACTCCTCCCTGCTGTTATCCGACGAACGCGCAACTGAAGTCAGGCTAGCCGTCTCTGAGGCAGTCTCTGGCGGAAGAGATGGGGTGGGAGTCTCGACTGTAAGACACAGCCGCTCTAAACCTCCAACCACTCTCTCTGGCAATGGGAACCGAATCTCACTACCCATGGAACCGAACTGGCTGGATGGTATATCGATCTCGAACACGTTCACCAGAGGAAGTGTATCTTCCGCTTCCTAAAATAGGGAAGTAAATATTAGTTAAAACAGAACATCTTAACAAATAATCAGGGAAAAATATAATAATGCTTACCCATATAGATAATTGAGCAGCCCTGATACTTTTAGAAAATTTTTATTAACTCCGCTAAAGTCATAATGCTAACTATTGGAACGGGAATAGCACCATGATTAAAATAACTTATTGTATATACGCATAGCTAAAGTCACCAAATTCTTTACCTCAAGTCACGTAGTTTTGGCGACTAATAATATTAAACGAATGTAGCAAACTTACCGCTGAAAGGTCCGCTGCAGATGGGGAATCAATGCGACTTAAGCACAGAGATGAACTATAGCTGGATCCTTCTGCAGACCCGCCAGTACTGGGTGGGCTAAACCTTAGCATGTTTGTATAGTGTTCCTCCAGATTGACTGAGTTGGTCGCCTAAAATATAATAGATCTTATTAGTTTAATCGCGACGCCAACGAAGAATCTAGGAAAATCAGGAAATGAGAATGCCTAAAATCCTGTAAAGCTATATGATTAGATAGCACTTCAACCCATTTTATACTAGAATTAAAATCTTAGATCGGTTCAAAAATGCTTATGCAACCATACATTTTAAGATTAATATTCTACCAATAAAAGAATTTTAGTTGCAAATACCTCTAGATACGTGTACAAATATACAGCCTCTTTCTGAAAATTAATAGAAAAACTAAAGCATGGATACTTACATGTAAACGCTCTGTTTGATCAAAGATCAACGGACGGAAACCAGGGCTTCCCGTCGAGGTGTCCAATCCCGCAGGCCCATTACTTCCAGTAACTCGATCCTCAGTGGCAGACAGACGGTGTACGGCAAACAGCCCAACTCTGGACCTTACTTCTGCTGGAGTCGATGGACTAGCAGAGGGAGCCTAAAACAAAAAGAAAACATTAAAGTCTTGATCTAACATTTAAACCCCCAATGAGAAACGTGCGGCACGAGCAAACTCTTAACCTTCCCAGAGGGAAATAATATTAGGTTGCTAATTAAGATTTTAGTAAAGGTTAACTGGTATCTCAATTTAATTGCGGTAACCGAGCGGATTTCTCTGGCGACATAAAACGACGACAAACGGTGAGCGATATATATGGAAGAGCCGAAAGTCAACGTTGAGGAAGTGAGAATAGGACAGAACAACCCTGCAACAACATGATGCTTTATTAGACAAAACGGGTGGCTAGAAAAAATTATACAAAACAGAAAAGAAATATACAACAGAAGAAAACTCACCTGTGTATCTGACAGAATATCATCAATCTCAGAGGACGCGGCTTCATACATGGTGTCCGACGGCTCCGCAGTTGGCGACATAGCCCCAGATCTAGTCCTGTTGGTCCTGTTACCGCAGTGAAGAAGCTCAATGGTCCTGACGCCTATGTTTCGGAGGCGCGTACATACATCTCTTATCCAGCGAGCCAGCGACCTGTCTGAGGTGTTGTCAATACGTGTTAGAGTCTCAAGCCCTACAGCACCGAAGAAGACCACTATGAGAGCACATGAAAACAAGCCTAAACCCAACAACATGTTAATTAAGCCATCCATGTTGAATGTGTCCAGACTCGTCTTCTGGTCTCTCCTCGACTCGGCAGACCCAGAATCACCTCCGGCAACATCGTCACCAATGTCACCGCAGGAGTTCTGCATCACCGAATTGAGGAGAGACCAGATGATTTGTATCGTTCTACTAAGCATCAGTGAGAGATGCTCGTTGCCAAACATCTCCCCTTGATCCCTTTCGGACTCTACAGTATCAAAAGTACTTGTACTCCCATAGTCATCGACATCAGCAAGGCTTGGCATCCCAGACTGGTCGCTGTACACTGAACTCGAGTCGTCTAAGGAGTTTTCAAGAAACGAGGAATTGGCAAGAGTGGCCGCAGCCGCTCTCATTGATTCCTCGAATCTTTCCTTAATATTCTGATGCGCGTCCGAACTGTCAGGTATATACATTATGAGCGAATGTAAATTTAAAATAGAGGACTAGAGATTCTGAAAGGCAATATAGTAAAGTTAATTTTATGAAAAAGACTGTACACACGAATATTTTTTTGTATTCTAAGCAACTATGGTTGAACCTCCTAACCATTAAAACTTTGATTTATCATCTAAAAGTAAAATTCTTTAAGTTAAAGAATATGTAATTAATCTTACATGATTCAACGCTTAAAAATAGCTATCGTTAAGCTATTCAAACATTAAAACTTTGTTTTATTAGATTCAATTAAGTTAAAGAATATGTAATTAATTTTACATGATTCAACGCTTAAAAATAGCTATCGCTGAGCTATCAAAAAAAAAAACATATTCATTATGATGTATCAAGCAATTAAAAACTTATGTACTAGCTAAATCTGAATATCTTCAATGATGTTTTAAAAACACTTTAAATAAAGCTAGCTAAATATAATTTTTGTAAGCGACCATTTTAAAATAAATATTGTTGAGTTACTCGTAACGTAAATAACCTATCAATTAGCGTCATTATAATTGATTTAAGTAAAAAGAAAATCTTATTTTAAAACCTATAGTAAAATTGTTTTAGAAGATTTGAATCAGGACTCAATAAGTTTTGATTATAAAAAGGGGAACGCTGTAATCAAAAGTTAAAACGAATAGAATGATGGAACATATCTGTGTCAATATAAGTTTTGTTTACGATGAACGAATTTAACTTTTGCAGACGGAAAACGTAAACAAAACAAGGTACATCAATTTACCTGATGACTCAGATATGTCCTATCAAAACTACAAATATTATATAAAACAAAATTGTCATATATTGAAGATGTACCCATATTGCTTCTAACCCACTTTCGTTTAAAAATACAGTGATAAAGGCCTTATCGACGAAGAAAATAAGATTCTTGAGTCTTAAATAGCGGCTAACGAATGCAATAATGGGCATATCAACAATCTATAACATAAAAACATTCATATAAAACAAACGGGTTACTATATTTTATCACTTTTATATAAATTCTCTTGGAATTTAGCGGTAAAATTAAACACTCGAACGCAAGCTCCGCTCGCAAAGACAATTATTATATAAATGAGCATAATTACTGGGCCGCCAGCTTTTTATAACCTCGCTCAAATCCAACCCCTATCACTTTTGACCGCCCAAACATAAACAAAGGGTTGACAACTTATTGTTACGTAAAATTTAAATTACGGACGTCGAACGATATATTTTGTAGATATTAAGTCTATAAGGTACACTTGACAACGACGTAATGTAAGATATTAGTCTTTAAAATGATTAAAATTTATTCATGTTAAAATTAACATAAATACAGCTAATGCCAACAATGGTATAAACCATATGTACATATACAAAATATACAAACAAAGGGTTACCAACTATTGTTAGTAAAATCTTATATTTTTACATACATACGAGTAATGTAACCAAAGAAATTAATACGATATGTAAATACTAATTGTACTTATACATTTTTATATAAAATATTATTTATATTCAGGAAACAGTTATATTTAACAGAAATAGAGATAACTAACCAATCCATTATAGGTCTATCTGTAACGAAAGAATTTCTAGAATATCCCAGGGATAAAAGGATTAATAAAAGATTATTAAAACTTCTTTTGTTTAGATTACCATAGCCAGGATACCCCAAGGAACCGGTTGGAGCACGCGCACTAACTCTTTTTAGGATCTACCATGGACCAGCCTGGAGATAACCTAGATGACCATGGAGTATTGGAGCCCTACCACCACCCTACCTTGGACGGATTGCGGTTGTGTTCCTGTCAACACCTTGACACTATAGACGAGAACAACAACATTATCACCACACCAGAGTACGATGGATTCTCAGAGAACCTGTCCATCACCATCAGGAATTTCTTGTTAAATACAGCCCTGAATACCAGAGAAGATAGTAGAGTGGAGACCGATAGTGACATTAGCTCCAGCAGCACACTATCCCTCTCTACAAATGACCTCAACCAACTCTACTATGACCTGGAAAATCACTCAATCACCTTGGACGAGAATGGTAACGAGGTAGCACAAGTGGACGCCCTTGGCTACATATCTACCTCACCCCCAACTTCAACCTACACTTCGAACGAGAGCACTTCACCACCTAGTTCATCATCAGAAGAAGCTGAACTATCCAGAACAACCAACGCAAAAACATTTATTGATGTGACAATGTTAGATAAAACTAAACCCCTCAAGAAAAGAATGTATTCTATTTGGGAGGTTTATCATCTTGTATACCCAGCTATGAAAATACGCAAAGCATACTTTCTTAATGGAAAGCGTATTTAGCTTAGCTTGGAATACATTTATAGTTTATTATATATGCCTATATACTGGGACTACTAAACTTTTTCTTTTTCTCTTTTTTCTTTTTTAACAACTTACCCCCATTGGAGATGCGATCCTCAATTTTCAAATTCTTTGAACGTACATATGAGACTTTTACAGAAATGCTTCGCAACCACAACTATCTATCTATGCTTGATATAAAGTCAACACTTTATAGATCATATTATGAACCTTTGATTGACACGTGCCCTGCAATTAACTAGTAGCACTCAGGGGCAAGACACAATTACTTTAGCTAGGCCCAAGGCATTATTTGTATCAATTTATGCATTCATAGGCCTATCCTTACCTATATGACACCATATATGGGTAACGCTAGCCTATTCATGGTAATCTGTATGTGATTTGCTAATAGTATATGTTTATTAAAGATATTATGTTTATAGTTAATGTAATCATACAAACAACTAGTTCAAATATGTATGCCTACAACCATGCCTGATTTACGTCACATATTAACACACAGATATTTAATTGCACAGACAAACACTAAAATCCTGGTCCAGAGCTAATGTTATAGCATGTACCTCTTGAATTTATTCAGTTATTTACTAACTCTCCTACCATCAACTTCTCTTTCTGGCTTTAAAAGGTAATGACTTAGTTGTTTGGCATGCATTGTAGTTTAAATTTAGGCCCCTTAGTACTTGGCATGAATTGAGCTCAGGCCTTATGTTAGAACTCTAACACTTAGCACAATTCACTGCTTGGGACTTAGGGCATATTTCTGTCCTACTCTACTTATAATTTTAACACTTATCCTGTAAATATTTTCATACTTAACTTATGCACTTGTGATATAAATACACTTTATAAAAACATTTTCCTTCCTTAATACTTAACATACTTATATAATTCTGATCGAATATCAAAACCAACCATTTATTCTTAGGTTAAAGCAACATAATACTTCGCGTGGGTCTTTTGTTGAGCTTCCACCAGCTCAACCAAATTCGTATTATACTTGTGGGAATAGAGGGTTAAGCATTCTAAACAAACGAACCGACGATGAGAATGTCTATGTGTATTGCATTAAAATTAGGTTTTAGTAGTACTCATAGAAGAGCGGTCTCCATACCTAACTATGGACAAACGCCCCATTCGCACACACAGAGGCTCTACAGAGCTTTAGAGTCGCTAGATATAGTATGCTTTGCTTCACATTCATCAGTTTTCAATATTGAAAAAATTGAATTCTAAATTAATGAATTTGATGAAGTTATTTTTTTCCGAAATAATAATAGTTGAATTTCAATTTAAAGCCAGATTTCTCTTGTTATATTCGATAAATAAATAATGGAGGAAAAGTTATTTTTCACATCGCTTTCCGCGGACTATAAAATGAAAAATAATATGATTAAATTTAAATTAGGTGCCTGGGCTAACAAAACTGGGATTAATTTTATGACTATTATTTTAGCATTTGTGGAAAATGTTTGTAATATAATGCTATGCATTATTTATCAGTATGGCTGAGAACCGGTTCTAATCCAGCGGATATAAATCGGGTTCGAAGCAATAATGAAAATGCTTGTATGTTTTTGTTGCTAAAGAAATTCTTAAAAGATACGAAGTACATTCTAAAACAAAAGAAAAACAATTTTGCCTCCAATGAAAACCAAGTTATTGTAAAATTAAATAATTATAGCACATAGTTGAATAATAATGTGGATAAAAAGATTATAAATTAGTTGTGTCAAAATTGTGTCAAAAAATTGTGTTAGAATTAGAATTTTATCTATCCATAATTATATGACTTAATTTATGGCATGATATATCCATATTTATTATATCTATTCTAGTTGTTTTAAGTTGCATGCAATGACGAAACTGCATTGTTTTAAAGCAATGGTGTTTATAAAATAGTGCTTACTAATTTTTCTTTAAAAATATTTGAAATTTCACAAGAATAATTGTCGTATACAAAATATTTATCAGCGGCCAAAATAAGGTCCGAAATTTACTGAAGCGTAGTACTGAAATGTTTAGGGTTTCCTTCTAAGAGTCTTGCAAGCACAAAAACCCTACTTCTTTTTTTAAAATAAATCAAAAATAGGAGAATGGTTATTTGTAATATGCTTAACACCTCCGGGGCCACTCTGTACCCGGCCAATTCAACCTAACCTGACATAAAAGAACAACACAACAAAATGCCGAAGGGGGGGGGGGGTATTAGTTTCGACTATGAGGAAAACCGTCGAAATATCAAATTCAGACGTAATTATTATATCATCTACCTAAAAATGTGCAATCATAAGTGAGGACGAAAGCACGAATTAACAAATCTGGTTTTAATCTTATATTTTTTTATTTTAATGTCCGCAAAAAGCTGCCAATAATACGATGCGATAGATAACCATTGTGGTATTAAATAAACATTAAAACTAGAATGCAACCTCAACTATATCGCTCTTGTACAACTTGGCCCACGGAAAAAGGAAAACAAATAGCAGTAAGAAACTTAAATGTCCCACCTTTTTCAATTTAGTGTGTTGTTAGCCCCTACAGGTTGCTCTAATCAGGGTTTTAAAGGGATAAGACAATGGTTGAAATATTGATATACAGCCTCATTAATTATACACAAATGTTTAGTGGTTGAAACGATTGGATACTCAACTTCATTCACCAATTGATCCGAATTTAATAATACATAGTCCAAAATTTATTGAGCCAACGAATAAGAAAACGTTTTCATAAAACTTTGGGGACTAGTTTGATAAACAGCCTAATGTCCTCTTCCTATTTAAGCATTACTACGTATGGTAGTTCATCTGCGGGGTATAGCTGTTTAAATTTAGTAGATGAAAAAGTATTTTTTTTATCTCTATTATATATCCTTTTCTGTGTGAAAGATACGCCAATGAAACATTGCTTTTGTTCTTTGAATGGATAATAGAATATTAAGTGTTTCATGAAGCCGCTTGGTTTACCATAATTATAGACTATATTAGTTATTTATCGCGTGGTATTTTATACAGCTTTCCGCGGACATAAAAATCAAAATCATAAAATCATTACCAGTTTTGATTTATGATTTTTACTTAATTTTTGTTGAAAATTTTCTGTAATTCGGTGCTATACATGATTTTTCAGCATTCAGCGGATATTATTAAATTTCAAATCCATACTGGAAAACATTATTCTTGTTCCAGAAATATACAGATTTGAAAGTTGCGGCAATATTAATCAACTTTTTGTTCACATAAAACCATTTTCATTGTATAGCATTATTAAGTCTTTGTAAATAAACACTACATTAACGCTTATAAATATATCTATAATTTCTGATTTTAACTTTATGTATTTAGTACCTATATGCTTTTATAAACATAGAATCTATCCGTACGTTAATCCTGAGTAGTTATATACAGGGTCATTCAAGAGAAATGATTTTTTTAAAAACTATGTTATGCATAGAAAATGAAACAATTATGTAAAATGCTTTTTATATTTAGAAAACCTATTATGAGACATTTATGTTACAAATATTTAAAAATTATTATTTCAACAAATTATGCCCAAAAAACCGGTTTTTCCAAAGACCTTTTTTTCGAAGATTTATGGATTTAAAGGGTGTGCAAAAATACACACATTTTTAAATTTCAAATTGCGTGACTTATGTTAATAGTAGAAAAATGTTGCGCATACCGTTGGAATCGTCATAAGCTCTAGTTTTTGAAAATATAAGACCCATTTTTGTGCTATTTGTAGTTTAGGAGCTACATTGAAAAATGTGAGAAAAAGGTTGAAAAGTTTTAAGTAATTGGAACATTTTACCTCGTAGATCTTATACTATAGGTAGCACAGGAATGGTTTTTATATATTAAAAAACTAGAGATTATGACGATTCTAATGATATGCATAACATTTTTCTACTATTAATACAAGCTGCGCAATTATAATTTCAAAAAGGTGCGCATTTTTTTACAACTCTAAAATTAATAAATCTTCGAAAAAAAGGCCTTTGGAAAAACCGGTTTTTAGGGCATAATTTGTTGAAATAATCATTTTCAAATATTTGAAACATAAATGTCTCATAATAGGTTTTCCAAATATCTAAAGGATTTTACATTATTGTTTTATTTTCTATGCATAATTAAGTTTTTAAAAAAATCATTTCTCTTGAATGACCCTGTATATTGTCTGGTCTTCTTTACATTTAAAAAATGTAAATTAAATATTTTCTGGGCAAATCAAAAATGTTTTAATTGTCCACATTTTATTTTCAACGATTAAATTTATTTTTGATAGCGAAGCTACTATAATTCGAAATTTCCGTCTGTCCATATGTCCTTCTGAAACGTTTAGGGGAAACGTGATTTTATCAGCCACTACTCAAGCAAAAACGCCTGAAATTTTCAGGGATTAAAAAAGTTCACATTCTCCATAGTTTCACAAAGTTTCATTGAGATTCGTCAATTAATTGAGGTGCTTTTTAAGTTTCATGATTTTCTTGACTCCTAATTAAGATAGAAGGCCCAACTTTTAAGGGATTAAATAAGTTTATATTTTACATACTCTCACAAAGTTTAATTAAGATTTGCTTATTTGTTGGGGTGCTAGATCGATTCCTAGATTGTCACATTATAAATTGTTAAAGATTTCGTGATTTATTTTAGTTTAATGTTAATTTTTGCTCACTAGTCATTTTATTCAGGATGTCCATTTATAATTTTTGAGCTTCGCTTCTTATGGATGTTGTCATCCTTGTTTTTCAAAGAAATAATTTAATTATTTTGATGGTTGTATTATAAATTCTTATTTCTTATGTTAAGAATCTTGAATTTTAAAAATCTATATATTTTCAGGGATAAATGGGATGGGACAATAGATCTTAAATTCATTTACTTGGCTGTCTTGAACTTACGATACTGGAATTAGTGCCACGTTTTATTTCTTAATTTCAATTTTAATTTTAAAGCTCACATAATGCAACTGAATTTGTTATGATCATAACAGACTAAATTCATTGAAAAGTATTAACATAAATTTAGAAAATTAATGTTTAAAAAACACATTTCATTCATGTTTCATGTATCATCTATAGAAACTATACTGAGGAGAATTCTTTAAAAAAATTGCCTCACTAAAATCAGTGAGGCTCACTAAAAATTTTGAGGGCATAATTTTGCTTCACTAAAATTTTAGTGAGGCAAAAGTTTTTTTTTAAAGAATTTATTTCTGTGCTATTTTTGTAATTAATGCCTTTTTTCTCAGGACTCTTTTGCATACCTTTTGAATTAAAATTTTAATGATAAATCTGGTTTTCGTGGTATTTCAGTGTGTTCACTTAAATTGAATTAAATTCCTTATAATCCAGTCCAGGCATCCCTAATATTTTTATATGTTGATGGAAAGATAAAAAGATCAATTATTGGAGTGAGGAAAATACAACTTTGTCTCGTTATCCCTAAAAAAAGAAATGTCGAAAAGTCGAATCAAACAAGGATCAACTTGCTCATAGATTTTAAAATATAATATAAAGCTGTGTTCATAAAACAATAAATATCAACCAGAGTTACTTAAATAGTGGTGATGATCATATATGAACCCAGTAATAGTGTCGGACTGATTATGACGTCAAAAAAATTAGCCAAGGAGAGGCTATTATTGACCAATGGTAAAATTTATAGTGGCCTCTCATTGGCTAATTATTTTTTTACGTAATAATCAGTCCGACACTTTTACTGGGTTCATCATATATTACTAAAATAAGATAATGCTCAAATAAAGTTAAAAAAAACAATGACCATTTACTTTATTTCGGTATTATATGATCATACTCTAGTAGTAAAAAAATGTCTTTTATAAATCAATTTCATTTTTGCATATTTGTCAAGATTATTAGCTCTAATAAGAGCCTAAATATATGAAAGGGCCTAATTGCTTGCTTAACAATATTAGCTATTTATAACTTTGTCAAGTATAAAGAGTAGCATAGCACTAAATAAGTATTTTTTTAATGTAAGCTGTTCACATTTAAAAAAAGAGAACAGTAACCTGTAATGCAAAAAATCTTGATTAGGTAATTAAATAAAAGCTTTGAAAACTCGCAGATCAAATTTAAATAAAAATGTACTTTTTACTAAAAATAATACAGGTAGAGAAGCTATGCTTGAGAAAAGAAGAAAATTGAAAAATAGAAAATATTGTAAAATAAATTTGTGTGTGAGTCTTTGTATGTTAGTCTGGAATTCTAAGAAAGATTATTTTTCCTAAATTGAATTTTAAGAACAATTAAAGTTAACCATTTCAATTAGATACAAAAATAGGGTGAAAAGAGTATTGTTGAAAATAGTTCATTTTAAAATACTAATAATTTTTTGGTTATTGTAGCTGCAGGCTTTAAATTAAGGGTATTGGGTTTGCTTATGGCAGTTTTTCAGCAGTAAAAGCTGTGTATTTCCTGCAGACTTTCTTTAAGAATTTACTGCAATAACTTTTTGTTGTTTTCTTTTACAGAGGATTGTATTACACTTACAGTAATCAAGCCCCTCGCCTAAACCTTTTGAAAGCCATACAACCACACTATTTATATATAACCTAACAATTTACAATATATCTATTGGATGTTTTTGAAAAATAAAGAAGAAATAAAGATTGCTAAAAATTTCCTGTTCAACAACTGGGGATAATCAAAGAGAAAAAAATATTTCCTAACATGAACATTGTCCATAAAGCCCTAACTGTGAATAGTAAAAACTGTAATTGTTTAGGCGTATTTCATCCCACCTAATCTTACTAATTATATAACAATCTGGTCATATAAGCATATATAATGAAAAACCGATATTATCAAGCATCATGCTTCTGTAATATTCTTTAAATAAACTTCATTTTAAATGATTAGGAGAGGTTGAAAATTGATAGACGTTACCAGAAATTTTAAATTTCTATAATCATAAGAAGCATATCTAAAAATCACTATTTCTTTTTTTTGTCAGTTCACCTTACAAGAAAACATGATTTTCTCAGCTCCTAGTCAACACACCTGATAAAGTTATTAAAAAATCCTTTGGTTAGTGGCATTCTAGTCTTTTCAGGTCTGCATTTATATAACTGTGTATACTTACTTTTCCAGTAAATCTGTTTGGTTTTTATCAATATTTACTAAGTTGTTTCTCAGCTTCACTACTGATAGTTGGTATCATCTTTGTTTTATCAGTTATCAAAATATATTGATTATAAATTAAAGTATGTTAAGAATATTGGATCTAGTGCAGTTCATGGAGAACTATTGCTGAAATATAATCTTTTTTCTTATAAAAACTAGTGGTAACATTATTGAATAATCTCAAGTTTGAATATCATTGAAACCTGTATACAAGGCCTACTAATACTCTGGAATGTATATTTTGTGTCTCACATCTCATAAAATATTCAAAGAAGCTAATCTCTTGACAGATACGTATAGGGTCTTACCTATTTTAAGCTATTTTTTAGGAATCTTGTAGACCATTTCTTTTTTTATTATGATGTACCATATCATTTGAACTATACATAAACCAAGTTTCTTTTTCAACATCAATTTGCCATTAACGCAACTAGATACAAAATTTATAAATTTATTAACTTAGTGATTATATTAAAGTTAACAATAACTAATTATTTCTCCAATTATATTAATGTGTTATAGTTTACAAAACTGAACATTGTCCATATATAGCTAATGGATTTTTATATTTTGAAAATTGAAAAATAATAAAATGTTCAATTTAATTAGATTGTTGATATGGTATTGAGATGAGTGTTTGGATTATGATCTTAAAATTTTTTTATATCATGACAATCAGAGTCAAAAATCCAGGAATCTATAAGAATAAAAAGATGGTGTTAATGTACAAGTTACAAATGTAAAGTTAATGGACTTTCCCAATTATAATTGATCCTTATTTAGATCAAATTATTTGTGGAAAAGCTTGGACACTGAATTTAATCAATAATTATAAAAAAAACGATTTAAGAGAATTTGGAAGAGAGAAATTTCTTCTTTTCCTTCAGTCTTTAACAGGATGTGGATCTATTTGCCGCCAGTTGTATGTGCTATAGTTATTTTTCTTGCAGGTATTCAATCATTTTTCTCTGTGAATTATAAAGTGGGGTAGTAAGGAGTATACTAATGATTTTGTCCATCACTGCCTTCACAATTCATAATCATTTCTTATAATGTACTTTTGTTCCTCTCTATTAAAATATTTTAACTATTGAGTTTTAATTATTTTATATCTTGTCAAATTTTGGAGATACACATTATTTTTTCTTTTCTTTTAGACTTCGTATTTAAATCAACAATATTTACTGCTACAACTGAGTTTGTTCTGTTAATATGCTCATTCCTAAGTCTACTCAGTATTTACAAATACTATGGATCTTTACCAGAAACTAAAAAGACTCTGGTAACATATCTTATGAGGACTTTGATGATAACTGCAGCAATCACAGGAAGACTATAAGATTCTTTCACATTTTGTTTCCAGAACAAGCAAACTACTTTTACACCTACCACACTGAACTTTCCTGCAACTTGCTTTCAACCTTTGTACCTGGCTCATTGTTTCAGACTAATTTATTCTTCATACTGTGTGCAAAATGTTACATGATGGTCAATACATTGAGCTATCTAAGTTTAGACCATGATCGTCTTAAAAAATTTGCACTCATAATCATGATAGGACTCAACATCATTGAAAAGTTAATCCTCCTTTTCATTTATGGATCTCTATGTCCTTGTAATAAACTACATAAAATTGAAAAGGAGTATGGGGTGAATGTTTCAGAAATAAAAGCTATTCCACCAATAAATATGATACATATTATTTCTCTTGGATTACCAGAATTAATTTACAGGATCATTTTACTCATTAAAAGAAGAAATCAAAATAGGTAATAAATTATATTTTATTTAGAATAATGATGTATTATTGTATCAATTAATGATATTGAAAAATGCATTACAATATAATAGTACACATACAGGAATAGATTTCCGAATTCATTTGTCAATATAGTTATAACATGGCATACTTAGTAAATTACACCATGAGAAATAAGTAGGGGAGCAATTTTCAAGATTTACCATGATCACACATTGACAGAATATTAGAAATTTTCATTCCAGCATAATCAATAAATACAATAAATAACTTTTACAAAATTTCTAAAAGCTTATCCTGAAAATCAATTTCATATTTCTGAACTTTGTAGAATCCGTCCATCAATTGAAACATCAGAAAGTTTACAACAATTGCAAAGTAACTGCCAACAGAATCAAAATCCTGTATCGATATTTGTTATCAGCAATACATCTAGAAATATAAATGATAACAGAAGTATTTCAAATCCTGAAAATCAGAATTTACACAATTCGGTTCTGCTAAGAAATCAAGGTAAATTTTTTAAGAAGCCATACTTCAATAAGCTATACAAAAGAAAACATCATAATGTTTAAATGCTAATATATTTGAAAGACAATAGATGTATTTAGCAGAGATTTATTAATTTGCAAAATATATTAACAAACTTAGTCATTTCTGAAATATTAACTTTTGCAGGAAATGAAAGAAGCCCAGTAAACAACCAAACCTACAACCTAAAAAATAATAAGACAGAAATTAAGACTAATATTCTTTTCAATGTATTCATTCTCATTGTTGTGATAAGAATAATTTGTTGGATATGTGATATTGAATTTAAAGATGTTACAACTTATATTGAAGATGTAGGATGTTTAAGTGTTCCACCCATGTGGATCTTAAGATCAGATGACATTTTTAAATACACAAAAAGAAAAATTAAAAAAGTGTTGTATGAATTTTGTCCTTCCTTTTTCAATTTTGTAGATTAGACATAAATTTTGATATTTTTTTTTAAAATTGTGTTATTTTATTTACCTTTTAATATTGATTTTATTTCTGAATTTTGCATGCCTTGCTGAAACTATGATAAGCTTTACTGATGATGGAATATATTTATGTATCTATGATATTGTAATCTCCTCTTTTTTTTAAAAATAAAAGTGGAATTTATTAAGAATTCTAAAACTTGTATGTCACCTATTTCCTTATTATCCACCTCCATACCAATGTTTTTCAGTAGCAAAGCTTCTCTTTAACTTACTTTTTCTTACAGCCTGTCCATTGGGCTATGGAGAAAATTTGATTTTTATGGCTAGATACCAATGAGCATACATTATTTAAGCATGTCATTGCCCATCTATAATGCTAAAATAATTGCTTATAGTGCTCTGAAACTTATTTCATCCTTTCTTTTCTTTAAACCAAGAAGATTTGAAGAAAAAAATGATATTATCCATTTTTTTTTTGGGTCAGGTATAAATGAAACATTCTTCTAGTAAATCAGGATATTATCTAGAAAGTGAATATTTGCTTTGGTTTAAGATATAATAGATTTTCTTCCCAAAGTTACATAATATAGACTGAAGCAGTAGTTTTACTAGAATAGTTTCTATCTATTCTACAGTTATATTTTAGCCTTTAAAAGTCTTTCAAAATAACTCAAGATCCTTACATAAGAGTTCCCTAGAGTTATTGAAATAAGTGATATCTATTATATGAAGCAAATGTTTATCAAATGGTTATGGGGTTGTTTTAGGCTATTATTTAAAGAGATTTTGAAATTTGCTCATCTTTCGAATACTCACGAGGTTTTCCTTCTTGGTGAAGTGTTCAACAGAGTAAATAGTGAAAACAAATTTTAGTCTCATGTAGGGCAATTGTTAACTTGTTTGTTGTTAGAATAGTTACTTTTGAAATGTTTCCTGCTAACGTTCTGAAATATGAAACATATCTTTTTTTTTAATGTATTGACATTTATTTACAGGCAGAATTCTTCTTTTTCCATATGTTTATATACATATTATCTAACTAAGAATATGAATATGTATTTTTAATTTTTTTTCCACATCTTTTTAATTTGAAATATTATTTACAATGCTTAAAGTGGGAATAATTTTCAAAGTATAATTTTATTTGGGAGGATTCACCTCCCCTCTCTCTAAAATAGATAATAAAAACTATGCTAAAGCCCAAGACAAAAAGAGAAGCAAATCATTAAAGAGGCTTGTAACAACCTACATCTTTTAGTTAAAGAGGGTCATATTTTGCTTGATTTAATGAAGTTGGGTTGTAATCAAATGCTCTAATTAAGTCAAACTGTTCCTAATTTTAACAAAATGTATATTATATGAGATGGTCCATAATTAAGAACAGTTTGACTTAATAAGAGCATTTGGCTAAAACTCAACTTTACGGAATTACACAAAAAAGTCCCTCTTTTTCAGCATAATTGTCTTTTTCCTTTGGTGCACTACACATAATAGGCAATAATCTATCAAAATATTGCCTATCAGTCAAGATTTCTGATATGTATATTATGTGGAGTTTGCATATTGTTTTTATAAGAGTAGCTTTTCTATTATTGGGGTTGGTCTGTATTCCGTTACGGATATATCTCTTCGTTAATTTAGGCATGTTAGAATTGCCCTATCAACTTTAAACTTGATTCCTTTAGATTTAGAATGCATAACAACTCCATAACCGTTATCAGAATGTCAGTTTTAGTACATCCATATAAACATGATGATTTTGAACCTTTTTGACAATATTTTTAGGTGATTTAATTCTTCTATTGATATAATTTTTTGAATAATGATTCCTATTACAACATTGTACAATGTTACAAAAGAAGCATTTCTATAATCCAGTCCTAATAAGTAAGTATGTAACAAATTTGATATTGAATATCAACATGCCAGGATTAACAATAAGAGCTATCCGTAACGAACGGACGGACAGATTAAAGGACGGACCAATTTGATTATAGAAAAGCTTCACTTGTTTGTATTATTTATGGTGTGAAATGTGTAAAGTCTAAATTTAGTTACAAGTTGGGAACATTTTCTGGATTAAGAAACATAATTCATTTATGTATATCAACATGTAGATTATAATCCTTATAGAGAAGTAACAGGATGTCTGTCTGTTTTTTTAAGACCTCGATCACCACTTAACCGATAAGGTTTTCCATAAGAGCAAAGCTTGTGATTGGTCCATGGAAGGTGGACCTCTTTAAAACTAAAATATGAATTTGAGGGTTGACCTCGCTCCTTTCTTAGGTCTCCCTATAGAGGCCTCTATGGGCGAAACAGCTAGTAGACAAGGGATAAGACAATGGCTTATAAATTTACATACATCCCCAAGGATTATATACAAAATTACTCTTTCTGTAGATTAGGATTAGTGGTTGAAACGCTTAAACACTCAACTTTATTATAAAACTTTGGGGACTAGTGTAATAATCAGAGTTCAAACAATCCAAGAGAAGTTATTTATCGCATCGTATTATAGACAGCTTTGCGCAGATATTGAAATTACAATTGTTGAGATTAAAACCTTCGTCTATTTAGGGCTAACATAGCTGGTATTAATTTAGGATTTTCATATCAATATTCGAAGAATTTTGTCGGTAATACGATGCAATGCATGCTTTTTCAGTATGACTGAGAACCGGATCCAAATCATCGAATATTAATCGGTTTCGCAGCCACACTGGGAAAAAGATTCTAAACGATTTTTTTACACCAATGATGGAACACAATTTTATGAAAAAGAAAGAAAAAGTGTCTGGCAGTTTTTATTCTCATCCCTTGGGATAGTCTCAACTATTTCATATTTACATTTTATACAAATTCTCTATTCTTTATTTTTCTCTCTTTATCTCTCTATCTCTAACCTCGTAAAAGTGTCGAACTATGACGTCAGAAAAAAATAACAATTGACCAATGAGAAGCCAGTATTCACTGTAATTGACCAATGGTAAAATATATAGCGGTCTCTCATTGGTTAATTGTTAATTTTTTCTGACGTAATAGTTTGACACTTTTACTGGGTTCCTCTTTCTCTCGCTTTCTAATCTTTTTAATGTAAAAGCAAAGCCTTTTGAAAAAGCTCATTAGCTTGGTCGATAACAATTGTCAATTATGACAATCCTTGCGCTCCTATTATATAAAGTAGTAGTATTTTTGTTTGTTTCTAACGAAGGATCTCGCTAACCGCTGAACCTATATGGTTGTCCTCTACAGAGAAGCTTCTTTTAGGTTCAGGGAAGATTTTGAGGAGTGGTATCTCCAAACTCCCAAGATGAATCACCTTTAGAAAAAAATAAACCTCGTAAAATTTTTAATTTTTCATAAATTCTTCAAGACTTAGACTGAAAATTGAGATGGGTGTTTTAATTTCCATCTGTACATGCTTCTAGAGATTTAAAGGTCGTAGCTGCAAGTAATTGATGACAAAGTAATTACTACTAATTGTTAATTTTATTATCCTAATATTCTATATTAGTGGATGTCAGACGGCCGGAAAACTAATTATTGAACAGCTTTGCTACTGCCAATATATTAAAATGCGCTACAACTATTTAATTTGCCACTAACTTGAATTTAGAGCCAGACTAACTCAGAATATTAAATACAATAAAACAGGATGACAACATCCATAAAAGCAAAGCTCTGAAACCTAGGCAGCCGCGACTAAGCCTCAGATTTAAAAAACGTTTGGATGTTTGAAATTTATCGGCTATACTATTGTCTTATCACTTTAGATCCCTGCATTTATGTATTGATCTCTGAGCAAATATTATATTCTACAGGGGTAGTTTCACGAAATGCATTTAAACCTAATTTAGTGAACCGCATATTTTTTCCTGATTAATTGGTTAAACTACATTTATATGGCATATAATTGAAAGAATTTCAATTTTCTACCACGTAGTTTTTAAAATATCAAGACTTGAAAATTGTCTTTTTAAATTGCATATATCACAAAAAGACGATTTTCAAGTCTTGATATTTTCAAAACTACGTGATAGAATATTGAAATTCTTTCAAATATATGCCATATAAATATAGTTTAACCCATTAACTAGCAAAAAATATGCGGTTCACTAAGTTAAGTTCAAATGCATTTTGTGAAACTACCCCTTTAGTTTTGTTCTCAAATTTCAAATAGTATTCAAAATAATATAATTTGCTTTTCCACAAAATGCCTATCGAACACTGAAACCCCACCCACGCCACCTTAAAGATTGAAAATCTTTGAAAGTAAGAGGGTAGTGGGAAGGTTTTTCAAAACGAAGTTTTTTTATAATTAGGGTCGGTCCGTCCGTCCGTAACGGATAGCTTTTTTCGTTAATTTAGGCACGTTATTGTCCTATCGATTTCAAATTTTTAACAACAAATTTGTATATGAACTAATTTAAGATTGAACTGATTTTTGGTATACTGATTCCTGGGACAACAAAGTACAATACTATAAGCGAAGCAACCCTATAAACAAGTCTTAAAAATATAAGTATGTCTTGCATCAAGCAATTTTTCGACAAATCTTCTTACAATTTTGCTTCGACTCTTATACATTTATTTTCTGTTTATTCAGTTCTGACACTATACAAGTTTTAATGCCCTTTTGTTTCAGAGCTTCGTTTTTATGGATGTTGTCTTCCTTGTTTTTCTTATTCATAACACTTATACTTTTGTTGCTCTAGCTTTAATGTACACAATAACCTAACCTGAACTAAAATAATAAACAAACAATTGATAAATACCTTTATTTTGACACCCTATATGTTTTCCATGTATAAGAAATATGCCCGCCCATTAAACCTTACTTTTACATAAAAAAAATGTATTTTTTAAAATTGTGAAAATTATTTTTAAAGTGTGTCTTTACAATGACGACCTTTCAATTCTCTACTTTGATAAATTTACAAAAATATATCTTTATATATATCTATATATTTTCAGAATGGCTTCGAAACCGATTAGTATTCGCTGGATTAGAACCGTTTTTCGGCAATACTAAAAAGTCATGTATATCAGAGTATTACAGACAATTTTCCATGTATCATAAAATGAAAACAATAATATTAATACCAAATTTGTTAACTCCGGATTTCAGCTAACAAAACTGGTTTTGATCATATAATTTTTTTCATATTTTTTTAACTTCTGCGAAAAGCTGTCTATAATACGATGCGATAAATAAACATCATTCTATTTCTTTAATCGAATCCAATGATTTCCTTAAATCATTTTAACATTTTAACATAATTTTATTCATTTTCAGGTAAGTTGAAAAATAATCAAATTATATATTAATTAAAATAGGTAAACATTTAATTATCAATTTCCTAGAGTTTTATTAAAATATCCTTTCATTAAGTGGCTTAAACTTAGGGTACTTTTATCAAATCTAAATTGGTTTCAAATTAACAGTATGGTATTATTTTAACTAACAATTTGAATCTTACAGATTGGCTTATTTTTTTTATTTTCATTGATAAGATGCTGTGAGTATTGGTGCAAAAAATATGACGTAACCAAAAAATAGCCAATGAGAGTCCACTATAAATTTTACCATTGGTCAATAACGGCCTCTCATTGGCTAATTTTTTTCTGTTACGTCATATTTTTTGCACCAATACTCACAGCATCCATTGATAACATAACTTAATTTATTTTCAATATGAAATTTATTAATTTTCAATCACAGTTTCGGCTTTCACGAAAATAAAAGAGTAATTTAAATTCTCTAAGAATATCACAAATATCGTTAATTTGCAGTAAGGCTAATATTTTTTTGTATATAAAGAGATACACTTTATAATGTTAGCACAGGCGAAATTTTTTGAAAATTTTCTATTTTGTGTCCGTAGACAACTGTCGTGAAATCATATTCTAATAAATTTGTTTTGTCAATGGGTATAGAATAAATGTGGATATTATGACATGGGAAAAATTGTTTACAATTTAGAATGATAACATTGAACTTATTTATTACCCGTTTCATTCATTCAGTGGGGATGGAGTAAGGGGGGGGGGAGGAATAATTATTTGAGCCCTCTTTATTAGAGTACATGGAAGTCTTGTATAAGATCCATCATCCAAGTAATAATATAACCAATGTTTGTCACAATTACGTATTTGTAAAAGGCCATGTATGTTTAGGAATACTAGGGCTAACAAAATTATTCTGTTGGATACGATTAAGTTTATTATACCCTAGAGAAGCCATAGCTTTAGTACATCTATCTTGTATGGTTTTTACTCGAGTCCACGTTAGCTTCTCCCGCCATTTTAATATGGTTGATTTGGAGTCTCTAAAATAATATTAAAATATTAAAATTGAATTATTACATAATTTTTTTAACGCTACTAATTTTAAAACTTCCAAAAAAAATTATTAAATTATAATCATTATTTCACCCTAATAAAATTACGTATTATTTTATCGATATGCAGTTTCAAGGGTTTAATAGAAACTGTTTATGATCTACTCAAAATATCGACAAACAAATGACATTATAACGGCACATTTTTTTCGTCAGGTATAAACACATTTTCTCAGTAGTTTGATAAAAAAAATAGTGATAGGGTTGTAATAACCAGTTTTCCAACATTAATTTAGTCTGCAAATGAAGTAAATTTCATTATACTTCAATTTTTCGTCAATTATCCGTATAAATCCCTATAATAAATGATTCATAAGCTCTTTAAATTGACTTTAAAAAATTAAGTCATACAATACAAATGACCAATGATAGGCCAATACATAGACTAATGGCAGGCCAGTTTACATTTTAATTGATCAATTGTAGGTCAGGATTACGTCATTTTTTATAGGCAATATAAAAACCTTCAATGATTCACCAAAAACCGCTTAACTTTGGATGAGAAGCTTCGCTTCTCAATGCTCACATACCTATACACCGAATAAGCGTTGGATATTCCTTTCTTGGTCTTATTAAATTTTGTATGACTCTGAACAAAGTCCTGTAAGGATTTATGCATTGGTAGTCTCAGAAATTTTAGTATAGATTCTCCAATCCCTTGCGGGTCAGAACTTAGATCCTCATAGCGTAAAAGGAATATTCTTTCTGAAATAGAAAAATAAATTTTAATGTATCTGTATGATTGGTTCAAGGTAGGTTTTAGGCTATTTTGCGGGTATAGGTTAATCTAAGAGATAGAGCCCCCCCCCCCCAAAAAAAAATGAAAATAAATAAATAAGTATCCATTATTTTTCCACTGTTTTACCCTCAAAACCGCTGGATCAATTTGTTTTTTTTTCACTAAAGCTTTAAATATCCTTTATAGGTTTTTGCAATGATTTGTATAGTGGGTATCCCCCCCCCCTTCTACCATCCAATTGTTTATGCTTATATAACAGCTTTATTTTTAGAATTTTATTGGTTTCCATACCTGGGTATTGATGGTAAATATGTTTGGCTGTATCAACATCGTCTAACATACTATCACATGTATCCTGAATAATATTTTATAGATTATTCGGTAGCGCAGCTTCTCTATAACTTATAGGCTTATTCACATGATTTTCTATATAACTTACTGGCCCTCTATTTCAAACAATATTCTGTATTTTTATTAAGCAGCTTATTATTGCTGACTTAATTATTTTTTAAATCCAGAAAATTGCAAATTTTTTTCTGCAATTAACCTAATCCTAGATGTTTTACCTCGAGATCTAAAAGGATAATATATTGGCCTGTAAATTGATCTACATAACCAATTATAATAAAGAAAATTTCCCCTTTTATTAAGTGGCTGAAACTTTTGAACACTTAACTACATAAACCAACTAATCTAAATTTGAATATTATCCCTAATTTTGTTGACCCAACGAATAAGAAAACTTAAGGGACTAGTGTACTAAACAGCCCATTGTCCACTCCCTCCCTGGTTTTACCTCAATATTGCTACATTCTTTGTCTTCTTGGCACCATTTCTTTACCTCTCCGTCCTCCCTGCACATGTATGATATATATTAGAGCGGCTACGACCCTTCTATGGGATGGAAGGGGGGGGGAGGTCGACAGCCTCTAATTTTAAAAAGAAAACGTAAAAAGCCATAATGTTTCTGCTGTTAGCGGGTTCCTATGGTACAGACAGACACAAATTTACCTGTTACTTTTGTATAAAATTAGGCATTTTTTGTTATTTTATTCCCATGCATTCGAGTGATTAAATGAACATCAGCACAATATATTTACAGTGTTAGTAAAGTAAAAAAAGAATATTTTAAAAATTTTAATTCAGGGAATTAATTTGTATCGGTGAACGTCATATTAAACAGTTGTAACTTGTCCTATTAACCACAAAACTAAATTAGCGATAGCATAGAATGACATTACAAACAAACCGACATGTATTTAGGAGTTTTACTGTAGCTTTACTTTTAAAAATATCCTATTACCTGGACGCAAAAATACCACGTGGGTCTCGAACCAATAGTATTACTAAACATTTTGATTTACATTTTGTAAAAGATTTATTAGGAATTTTTAGTAAATAATATTTATAAAATCATAAATAAACTATGGTTTTTTTTTCTCTTAAATTTAAAATATTCGCCAGTCTGTTAGTATTAAAGAAATTTAAGGGATTAAGTTGGATTGTCTTGGCTACTTTTTAGGAATCGGATATTTTTTTTCCAGTATGGCTTCGAAACTGAACATTATCCGCTGGATAAGAACCTGTTCTCAGACATAATGATAAATCATATATAGTACCGTATTACAGACAATTTTAAATAAAAACTCATATAATTGAAATCAGTTTTTCATTTTGATATCCGCGGAAAGATGTTTATAATACGATGTGATTAATAACTATTCTTTGACTCGCTAGAATTTACTATTCTTAAAAAAAGAGGAAAATAATATATAAACAATGAAATCGAATGTGCCTTTGAGATTTAAATTTTTGTCCTCCAATAACTGAACAGCCTCTTTCATTCGTATTCTAACATAAAAGTGTTTATACAAACAGATAAAGTTTTTTTCTTAATTAACAGCAAAACATCAAGGATGTGATGTAAATCCCCAATGATGATTAACAGAATTACCCTTTATGTAAATTACAATCAGTGGCTGAAACATTTGTACACTCAACTAAATTAACCAACCAATGACATTCAATAAAAGTCCCAAAAGTTCTAACAACAAAAAATAAGAAAATGTTATAATAAAACTTTGGGGACTAGCGATATTTCTAGTCCAATACTACTCCCCCCCCCTCCCTAGTTTTTAGATGATTATTTTGGGTCAGGTTTTACAAAAAAAAAATATGTTTAAGTTGAAAATCAACAAATAGCGTCGGGAATATTAACACAACCAAGTCGCCACTAAAGTTCAATAAGCAATTTGGTAGCAGACGAAATTTTTCCCCAACAAGGGGATCCAGGTAGATGTTTGGCTTATACATCTATACTTAAACATTTATTGCTGCATTATTTTGTATAAACACCTCACAGATTTGATAAGTTTGACTGGATAGTATGGACATATGAGGCCCAGAAATTTAGGGTTATAACACAACTTTGTCTCTTTATGCTTGCAAGCACTCATCAACCTAAAATTGAGTAATAAACATGATTAGTTACTTTAAAAAATAGCAATCTTAGTGCTTTCCCTTAAATTAGGCAAATTAAGTAAAACCCTCACAGTAAAGTTTTTAATATAGTTTTAAAAAGCCATATTAAAAAATCGTGTATGAAAAAGTCAATATATTTGTGTTTAAAATCTACACTTTAAATTGCAGCTGTCTATCTTCAATGACAGCTGAAAAAAAAGTTTTTCCATCGTGCTACGGATTGACTGACAAACAAACAAAATGAATTATAGAATAGCTTCGCTACTAATAAAATTTACCTAGTACTTCTGTCATTTTTGAAGAAATATCTGTGACGATAAATATGATCAAGATATTCTGATAATTAAATCTTTCAAAAATTAATCACTAATATTAAAGTAGATGCAGTGTTTGTTAGAATATGGATGTATTGATTGGTCTTAGATGTTCATGAAAGCTGGGTTTGGGTCAAGGAAAGGTTTAAATGTTTGATATAGGAAAGAAAATGAGAAATTTTCTTGATTTATATACAGCCAAACTACATTTACTGCTAGGACCTTCAGGCAAATGTTTTGCCATTAAAAAGGGGCTACAAGATTATTTTTTAAAAGATTCCTGAATTTTGCTCATCAAATTCGCATTTGTACAATTTTGATAATAATTTTGTTTTTTGGTTTGAAGTTATTCTGTTCTTTTTCTTGTTGTACACTTGTAGGGGTTCAAAATAATAGAAAACACCTAAATACAAATTACATTCTTAAAATTCATAAATTGTGGCAATATGACAAAGTTTTATGACTTAAGGCGGTGGACTGATACCAAATTTAGGATTGCTTTGGAACTAAAAACAATTCTGTAACGAAAGAAAAGAAATCACGAAACCTTATTGAAGAAATTTTTTCCAAATTAGTATTTTATACAGACATTAAATGGAAAACAAATTTTATAATGACACTCCCCCCCCCCCCCCCCTCCTCCCTAAAATTCTATATAGATTTAATGATATACACGTTAACTTTCCTTAACAGATATTATTTGTCAAAGCTTTAAATTATAAGAATTAACATTGCCCTAGCCTTATTATTCTCAAATTTATTTAGGTCAATTCTTAAACAATTAAAACAAGTCCAGTCATTAAATACCTGGATAAGAGTTTATTAGTTGGCCCAGAAACGAAGATCCGGTTCTCCATGTTGTTAATATCAAGACATTTGTAGTCTGTCATTATTTATAATACTGTATTAGCCAAAAAATCAGGATAATAGACGTGATTTACAGCTGAATGTCCCCTCAACACCTGCATTAAACCTAACTATCTGTTTATGGATATATTAATCTTTTGATTATCAATCTATTCTTCATTATATAGATACTAGCAGCTGCGACCCTAGCATCTAGGGACTCTGTATTTCAAGAGCTAGAAAATGGCAAAAATGGCCTAAAACCATCCCAAAACATAAATCAAGAAATAAAATAGCCTAAAACCATCCTGCGACATATTTGAAGATTTTTTGAAAAAGGAGAACTAAATCGGTTCAGCGGTTAGTGAGATCCTTCGTTACAGAGAAAAAAAGCTTATTACCTATAAATAGGACTAGCGGCTACGCCCCTAGTGGCCTCTAGGGGCACTTGAGGAGGAGATTTTCTTTTTTTTGAGGGGGGGGATTTTTCATTTTTTGGGGGGGGTTAGGGGTGTCCCACCTCCCAAGAAAATAGTTATAAACCTTCCCGGGACCTATGAGAAGCTACCCTGTTGAGGAGAACCCGATCGGTTCAGCGGTTAGCGAGATCCTTCGGTACAAACATTCAAACACACAAACACACAGACAAACATCCTGTTACTTTATTATAAGGATATCCACCTATTTGTCGTTCCATCTATCTGTCTTTCCATCTATCTGTCTTTCCATCTATCTGTCTTTCCATCTATCTGTCTTTCCATCTATCTGTCTACCCATCTATCTGTCTATCCATCTATATATAACTATCCATCTATCTGTCTATCCAAATATCTGTCTATCCATCTATATAACTATCCACCTATCTGTCTTCCCATTTATCTGTCTATCCATCTATATAACTATCCATCTATCTGTCTATCCATCTATCTGTCTATCCACCTATCTGTCTATCCACCTATCTGTCTATCCACCTATCTGTCTTTCCAGTTTTTCCTTAATAATCTATCCTATCATATAAAGTAGTAAGCTCTTGCCAGTCTGAATCTACTTTTCAAGGATAAGGATGGGTTTAGGCTACTTTTCTGACATATTTCGCCCTTTATTGGAAGATAGGGGGGGGGGGGTAGCAACTAGTTTCTGTTGGAGTATTATAAAATTCCTGATTTGGTTTAAGAGAAATACCCACTGGTATATCCATATGTGTTTTCACTTCTAAACAATAATAATTGTTTTATTATGCGTAGCGCAGCTACTCATTAACTTGAAATTTTACAAACGTCCGTCAGTCTGTCGACTCTTCTTTTTCGTTGTTTTCATTGATATTTCAAATGTAGTTGATCTCTGTTTTATGAATATGAATACATATGAATGATGACAAACAAAATTAACCCTTTCTGCTGTTCACGTATTTTGTAGCTGGACAAAGTGTTTCAAAAATCAGCAATGTGACGTCATAAAAATGAGGGAGATGAAAGGAGAAGTGGGAAAGAAACCCCTAAAACAGATGGATAATCCCTTATTTTTATCAACAAAAAAAAAGTTCCCATATTTTTGAGCCAAGGTGTCTAAAAACATTGAGTACCGTTGTAATTTACAGTCCAATGTCCCCTCCCTCCCTGATAAATTTAATTTTTATAAGGATAGACCCACAGGAATAGACCTGTATTGCTATAAGCTAAGATTACCTGTCCAAAACTGATCTGAATTAGTATCAGGCATAGCTGTATCATTGTATATCAAATATTCTTTTGCCAGGTTATTCAAAGCTTTTCTACAAAACAGTGATCATGATGATGATGCTTTATAATCTACATATCTTTCATTCAACTCCCCAATACTTTATACCCACCCCCCGTAAAAAAGTCCACTATTTTAAAATTTACTACTGTCTGTGTTTTGCAATCACGTTTTCTCATTCGTTGACTTAAAAATTTGGTACTTTTATTAAATCAACATTAGTTGGTTCAAACTTTCAACAAATAATTTAATCTAAAAAGGGGGTAATTTAGTTAATATCAAATTAAGGTGTACATACATCATAGGCGTCCAAGGGGGGGGGTAATGGGCCATTTGGCACCCCCAAAATTTTTTGAACAATACCCCCCCAATAAAAAATTACCCCTACCTTGGGGGTGCCGTAGGCACCCCCAACGATTTTGGGGGGGGTATTTACCCCCCCCCCAAACCATTTTGGGGGGGTAATTACCCCCCCCCCCAAAATAAATGTTCTTTGAAAAAAAATTTTTGGGGGGGGTATTTACCCCCCCCCCCAAATTGAATGTTCTTAAAAAAAAAATTTTACTGAAAATTTTTTTTTGGGGGGGGGAGGGAGTAATCCCCGCCCCCCCCCCCCCTAAACCATCCCGGGGATCTATGATGTAATTGTAAAGCACTGAAGATTCCATAAAATAGATACCTAACTAAATTAAATATTTCATTAAATAATGAAAAAGAATTTCTATAGGCGATTTCTTTTGGGAGGATGTCAGGGTGTCTCAAAACTAGTTATAAAACTTACCAGGAACTATAAGACGCTTCACTTTAAAGTATAATCATATTGGTTCATTGGTTAGTGAGTTAATTATTGTATTTTTATGTTCTGAGAATGAGATACTACTATATATTTGAATAGCATCTAAGAACTCGTGTTTTCTAAAGGGTAAAAAGGGAGGAGAAAAATAGCCTTAAACCATTCAAAGGATTGACCTATAATAGTGTGGAACCATCATGGGATCTATGTGAAGCTTTCCTAAAAAGGAGAACTCAGTATTAAAAGTAATGAAATCTGAAGCTATAGTCAAATAAACCTTACTTACTACTTTATGTTATAGGATAGTACTTATTAACTTAATAGATTAGGTAGGTGCTTTTTTTACATAATTAAATTACCCCCCCAAAAAAATTTTACCTCCGGGGTAAATTAGTTTGGGGGGGGTAATTACCCCCCCCAACAGATTTGGGGGGAGTTTTTACCCCCCCCAACAGACTTTAGGGGGGGTAATTACCCCTCCCAATCAAATTTTACCCCCGGGGTAAAAATTTTGGGGGGGGTAAAAAAAAATTTCGGCGCGCTTCGCGCGCCATTTTACCCCCCCAAACACGAATTACCCCCCCCCCCCCTAAATTTTTTTACCCCCCCCCCAAAAAAAAAGCTTGGACGCCCCTGACATACATTTAGCTTAACCTTGGAATTGCCCGTGTAAGTTGACAAGTAAATTATTAATTGACAGGCCAATCAAATTACAAACTGTACAGAGTAGCTTCATAAATCGTATCATTAATTGTTATTTATACCATGGTATTATAGACAGCTTTCTCCGAATACTATAGATGAAAAGTTATAAGATCTAAACCTGTTTTGTTAGACTCGAGGGGCCGAAGGTCCGGGCTAACAAATCTTACATTAACTTTTTGATATTTATTTTAATATTCGTAGAAAATTGTAATAACATGTATAGTGTATACATGCTATTTCAGTGGGGCTGGGATCCGGTTCTAGTCCAGTGGATATCAATCGGGTTTAAAGACATACTGGTTATCCTTAAATTCTAAAAATAAATTTAAAATGTTTGATAATAGATGTGAAATTACATCTTTTTATACTTTTTAAAGTTTTGTTGTCGTTGATATATCCTTGGCTGCATATAAAACATATGATCACTTTCCTAAGACCTCTTTGCAATTCTCCTTCTTGATTATAGAATGAATTTGGCCTAGAGTTAAATGCTTTTGTTAAGTCAATATAAATAAAATAAATATAAATAAGAAGAACAACATCCATAATAATAACGAAGCACAAAATCATGGATTAATAGGGAGATTTAATGAGCTTTTGTTAAAATGAAAATAAAAAGAAATGGAGAAAAAAATCACGAAAGCTTTCTCAAGTATTCTTTAATATTTATTTAAGGACTGACAGAATGAAGGACAAAGGTTATAAAATTATATTTCCCTATAGTGTTACAGACAGAGTAGCTTCTATACTTAAAAACACAAAGAAAAGTGTTATTTGTTGAAGTAAAATAATATTTTTTTATAAAAAAAAACATAGTTAAAATGTTTAATATTTAAATCATTTAAATTAATTTAAACCTGAAGTTATAATTATCTTCCAAATCCATATTATTATAATATAATACAAAAATAGTTGATATTCCAGAACAGGTCAAAATCAACATTAAACTCTGTCTCATTATAACAACGCAGGGATCTAAAGGGATAAGACAATGGCCGATAAATGGATTTACATCCCCAATGATGATACATAAAATTACCCCTTCTGTAGATTACAATTAATGATTAAAACGTTTGGACACTCAACTTAAGGAATCAACCAATTGAAATTCAATAAAATTCCCATAAGTTGTTATGCCAAAAAATAAGAAAACATTGAGAACAAAAACTTTTGGAACAAGAGTAATAAACGGCCAATGTCCCATCCCTCCTTTGGTCTTGTTGTATCACTTCTGTTATTAAGTTTGAAAATCTGCAAATAATGAAAGAGTTAGTTCAAAACTTTAAACAATGTAAAATGATTTATTAAGGATGACAACATCCAAACGTAGCGAAGCACAAATAAATCAAGGATAAGGAGATTCAAAGAGCATCTGTTAAATAATTAATAGATTATTGGAGAAAATAACAACAGAATATAAAAAATTGCCCCATTAGCGTTACTGGGGGACGGATGGACAGACATATTGAATTATAGAGTAGCTTCGATACTAAAAGCTAATACAGAAATATAAAGTTATTAAAATCATATGACATAAGGTAGCTCTTGGAGTCCTAAAAATGAAATTATGTCCAAGTTTTTAAAAGGTATTTTTTTTTACTAATTATAACCAATTGTGTCTGGTATAAGTTGTAGACTAAACTACATCAAATATTCTTGAAAGGCTTGGATTTAACTAAGGACATTGCAATACATTCAACAATTTTACAAACATAATAACAAATAAAGAGGGGACAATGGGATGTTTATAACGCTAGTCCCCATGACGTATAATGACGTTTTCTTATTCGCTGGCTTAACAACTTTGGGGACTTCAGTGAATTTTGATTGGTCATTTAATTATGTTGAGTGTTTATACGTTTCAACCACTAATTTTAATCTTTGGAAGGGGTAATATTGAGTAAAATCATTTAGGATTACATCAATTTATTGGCCATTGTATCAGCCCTGTAGATCCCTGAGTCTTAATTAGTCTTAATTTAATAGATTTTCAATAAAAAAAAAAAATTCTAATACAATACTCTGCCAAAAATACTCTTTTAAAGTATAAACAATTTTGCTTGCATTTTAAAAAAAGGAATAATGTCATTTTTAAATGAATCAATATTAAAGATATTTGACCCTGGTCCTATAATGATAATTGATATATAGACGTACTTTGTTTTAAAAATATATTTTCAATAAGAAGTTTCTACATTAAAACCAATTTTGGTAGGAATATTTTTTGTTTTTGTTTATCTACCTATTACATTTTAGAGGTTGACTACATGTTCATTGTTCTCGTCAGAAGACCATAGGGTATTGTACAATCTAACATCAATCAGACAACCAAGCAATCTATTTCCCAACCTTTGTTAGGAAAACCTAACTGTGATTCTAAGGAGTTGTGTTATTATTTGCTCAAGACTTTCTTCCCACTTCCTACTGTTAATACCACTCAACTTGGGCCAGTTCTAGCTCTAGGTTCAAGTATATTTTGACTTGATCCGCTATTTCATTATTATCTCAGATTCGCTGAATATATCAGGTGTCCCAAATCATGTCACCGTTATTTACTACACTCTCCTCAAGTGCTTGGGATAAAGGTTGTACTGATATCATGTAATATTAATCCTCCGTCTTACTCAATTATCTTCAATAATCAGAGGAAAGATAACATAGTAGCAGTTGTTAACATTTAGAATGTCTTCAGAAAGTTATGGAACAGAAATGGATGTAGAATATACGTGAATATTATGACAAGGGAAAAATTGTCGTAAATTTATCTTAATAACATGAAACGCATTTATTTGTCAGTTGGTTCATATAGTAGGAGAAGATTGGATGGGCTAAAGAGGGTGAAAAGCTAGAATCGTTATTTAGTCCACAACGTGTTTCACTTTATTAGAGAACATGAAAATCTGGTGTACGATCCAAGTAATAATATATCAATTAGTACAATCAATACAATAACTCCTTAGCGGCAAAAAAATATCATAAAAAAAATAAAAGTTAAATTTGAAACAATGAATATAGTACATGATATAAATAAGCAAAGAAACATAATTACCATTTGATATTTGAATCATTAAATAAACACATTATTAGTGCTGACAGTTTTTAAAGTAATTGGCAAACAACTTGTAATATTTTACATTTATCATGTTTTCAGCAAAAAAATTAAACCTAAATTAAGAATGACAGCTCATTTTTTTGGGGAATATATACAATAAACTATTTTTTTAAACGAATCTTCTTCTTTAGATGTTTTATTAGTGAGATAGTTGTCTTATTGACATAATTTTTGACATGAGGATGACAAGAATGATTAGGTACCACGTAAAAAGCGAAGCATCTCTATAGCCAAGTCTGAAAACGTTGGGACGTTGATTTCAAATAAAAGGAATGTGCTTGGTTGTAAACAAAAATGTATCTGGTTGATTTAAGAAAGACACCTAGCAGTTTAAGGATGACACATCCTATCTACTATATATGTAAACACTAGCGGTTGCGCACCTAGTATCTTGAGGCTCGATTTACGAAGGGATATTAAAAATCAGAAAAATAGACTAAATCCAGACTTTTTTTTATAGAAAAAATAGCTACAAATTATCTCAAAACCCATAAGAAGCCTCACTATAAAGGAGTACCTTATCGGTTAGCAAGATCCTTCGCTACAGATAAAAAAGCTAACTAATCTACTAAAAAATAGGATATATCTTGTGAATTGACCTACACACAGTTTGTTTTTAATTTGCTACTTTGCTACTTAACTTTTTGGTCCTGAGTTTTGAACAAAGTAAAGAGATAATTATTCTAAATAAATGTGGTGGACAAGAAAATAAATAATAATCTAAAAATTCATTTATATTCTTTATGGCAAGATCTTTGTATGAGATCCTTTATAAACGTTTAAAGACAACAAATCTTTATGAATCAAGAATGGGTAAATTCTAAATTAAAACTTACAAAAATTATTAAACATTAAGAAAAGTTAAATTGATTTACAGATCTAATATTTGTGTCATGGTGTCATTTTATTTCAGATTTTTTCATGGAAAGTTTTCCAGTTTCTTATGGTTTCATATTAACAACGGTGTGTATTCACTTCCGCTCATGTAACATATTATCGAAATTATAAAACAGAAGTGGATTCGGGTATAGTCCCTTTCGTGGCAACGCCCCTTAAGGGGTGATTCGTCGTATTTTTAAAATTGGCCCCGCAGGGTTAGAACTCTCGCAGGGGCTAGAAGTAGGAGAAAAACTACTGTGAATCGCTCCTTAAGGGGCGTTGCCACGAAAGGAACTATACCCCTGGATTCTTTAAAAACTTTTGGGATGCTGAATCGGCTATGGTAGCCAGATCTCAAAAATTGATTTTTTTTTGTAAAATATCCTACAAAATCATACGAGAAATCTACAAGAATTAGATAAAATATTATGTTAATAACCTTTCTATACGAGGATATTATGACAGGGAAGAAATTGTGGCTAACATCGAACTTATTTATCGGTCCGTTCGTTCATCCAGTAGAATAGAAGGGTATGGGGTAAATGGTAGGTGGAGGTGATCGTTATTTTAACCCGGTGATAGTTAAACTTTCTTAGAGAATATGAAAATCTGGTGTAATATCCTATAAACAATATATCCATTAGAATATAATAAAACATATGCGAAATTGATACACACCGATATCAACAATTTAATTACAACATTAATAATTCAACAAAAATGTATTTACGTGTTTCTGTTTAAAATATACTAAAATTGATAAAATTAAGTCTACGAAAAGAGAGAAAAGAATATTAAGCTAGGATAGAAATAATGATTAAAAGAGTAGCTTCGCTACTAAATTATATCCGTATAGATTTTTGTTAATATGATCCTAAAAAAATATGTAAATCTTACCTAACTTGTACAGGAATCATCATGCCAAGTTTGACATTAATAAAAAAGACATATAATACAAATGGTTAGGTACGGACAGACGTATAGACCCTAATAACAGAAAAGATTCTCTTCCTGAATAAAGTGTGAAAAAGGGTCAGATGAAAAGTTTTTCTTCAGACAAGTTTTAAGCTGCTTTGTAAGCATATCTTCATATTCAATTTCTGTTTGTTTATAAATTAAATTTATGTTCAGCAATAAATTAAACTACATGGAAATAAATAAAACTCGATATTTAAATATATTGGTTAATTATTAATTTTATGGAAAATGTTTATTTTATAAAGAATTTATTTCCAGTTAAATCTAGAATAAATCTATCAATTAAAAGTTTGGTATTTTCAATAAATCTTGTAAATGGCTTCATCATACTGTGTTGTAATCTTCAAAGTAAAATATCAATATAGATAGCGGCTTAGGCACTAGAGGCCTCTAGGGGCATCAATAAATAGGGGGAAGGGGTATATTGACCCTCCACTTTACAATTTAGTTTTCCAGGGGGAATTTTTGTTAAGGGTACTCTCCCTGAAAATAGTTGTTAACCTTTTTTGGATTAATAAGAAGCTTCATTGGAAAGAAGAACCATATTGGTTCAGTGGTTAACCAGATCTATAGCTACATGCGGTCAGACACACACCCAGGCTGATAAACAAACATGCTGTTACATTTATATAGGGGCTGCTATTCAGCCAATTAATTCCATTTGAAATTGCCGAAGATTCAAATTTTGTTGGAGTAAAGTTGGAGTAAAATTTGTTTTTTTGGGTAACTGAGAGGGAAGTGAATAAGAAGGGGGAGAAAAAAGGGAAGGGAGTTAAAGGGTAAATTTTCACTTATAATTGTTTGTCAGAATCACATTCCCTTTTCCATGCAATTATATGAGATCTACTTTTGAACATAATTGTCTTGGTTTTTCATGAAAATTATAAATATGCTTTAATTACAGCTTAAATGCAGGGATTTACAGGATAAGACAATGGTCGATAACTGGACGGTCGTACATTCCCAATAATGATACCCAAAATTACACTTTTTGTAGATTACAATTGGTGGTTGAAACGTTTTGACACTCAACTTAATGAGCCAACCAATTAAAATTGAAAAATGTACCTAAAGTCAACGAATAAGAAAAAAACGTTATTATAAAAACTTTGGAGACTAGTTTAATAAACAGCCCAATGTTCCCTCCCTCCCTGGTTTCAATGACACGTGAATTAAGTAAATGAGTCTGGTATAAAAACCTCAAATTATAGCTGGCCAAAAAATTGATTTTATGATATTTCTATCCAAACCTATCCTATAATTTGGTTGTGATCGTGTGTCAATAACTGATAGTTTGATTGTATTGGTGAATATTAATAGTATTATTCCAGAAAAGATTAGTTTTCCCAAAAAAACAGATTTAGCATAATATTTAGCGTTACGGAATAACAAACTAACTAAAAGAAGGACAGACATAAACATACAAATTGAATTATAGTCTCATGTTGCTGATTTAGCAGCTTATGGAAAAAGGTTTATAGATTGCTCTATATATGATTCCTCTAATAAATATACAGTTTATAATTTTAAATATCATTATTCCCAGGGATCTCAAGGGATAAGATAAAGAGCTATAAACCTAAAACTATGAAATAGCTTAAAACCGTACCATACAAAGCTTTTCTAAAAAGGGTCACATGGAATATTTTAGTGTTTAGCGAGATCGTAAAGGACTAATAAAAAAACTTGTTTATTGTTTAATATTTTTTATACATGGTTTATATATATAATTTGTTAAAAGCAAAACCTATTATTAAAGTCTGGAAACCATCCTGGATATGAAATTAATTGCACTTTTGTGCTTTCACTGATATCAATAAATGGGCCTTTAATCAATTCCCCCCCCCCCCCATACCCTTCTCTGACATATTTTTAGTTTTGAAAAAATACAGGGATTTAAAGGGACAGGACAATGGCCGAAAAATTGATTTATATCCCAAACGATGATACACTAGTTACCCCTTCTGTAAATTACAATTAGTGGTTGAATTGAAATGTTTGGAAACTCAACTAAATGAACCAACCAACCAAATTCAATTAAAGTCCCCAGGGTTGTTAAGCTAACCATTTTGAAAGTGTTATCATAAATCTTTGGGGATTAGTGTAATAAACCACCTTTTTTCCACCTTAGAGTCCCCCAGTGGCTTCTAGGGGCTTAGCCGCTAGTAATAATATGCAACAAACCCAGATATACAGCATGACCCTCGAAAAAGTATTTTTAAGCATCTGCAGCCCTTATTTCTCAATGAATTATTAAAAAATGCATATGTCCTTGTTCTCTATAGTATTCCACGTAAGTAGATATAAAAATATTTTTTTTACCTCCATTAACACCGGAGATTTTTAGTGCTAAAGTTTTGAAAAAGTGACTGAGGAAAAACTAACTTTTAACATGATACGACTTTTTTAGCAAAATTAAGCTAGAAATCCTTTTATTTTTGTTACTAGCAGAAACTTTATACAAAAATGAAATAAAAAATTTAGTTTTTGAGTAAAAAGCATTTTTTTACACATATTTTTTGAGTCTTTTTAGTTTAATGATATTTTGAAAAACTTACTTATTAGGCAAAATTGTTTAAGATTAAAAAACCAAATAAATCTCTATGAATATAGCAGGAAAATTGTTTTTGTTTCACAATCCTAACTTTAATAACAAACAAGTTATAAAGAAAATAAAAATAAAACATAATGATTTTTTAGTCTAAAAAGCTTAATTTACCCCTGATTAAATAATTGAGATGTCAGAAAAGTAGGCGGAGCAACTGTCATAATTAATCCTTTTCTATAAATAAGGGTTAATAAATAACCTAAAATTTGCAAATAATCAATTCATTCAGTAGTATTTTTTGCCATTAAAAATTTACATTTTTGGTGGAATAAGAAAGAAATATTTAGTTAACTTGTTTTTCTTTGTGTCTCATTATTCAATTGCCAGAAAAACAAAATATAACCATCCAAAAAATAAGAGAAACAAAAAAAAATTCTTTTTCTCAGTCACTTTTTCAAAACTTTAGCTCTAAAAATCTCCGGTGTTAATGGAGGTAAAAAAAATATTTTTATATCTACTTACGTGGAATACTATGGAGAACAAGGACATATGCATTTTTTAATAATTCATTGAGAAATAAGGGCTGCAGATGCTTAAAAATACTTTTTCGAGGGTCATGCTGTAGATTTTATAAAAAATGTGTTACAAAAAGTAATTTTTTAACTGTGCTAACTAATTAAAGGTTTTTTTTGCTGGAAAGTTCGATCGCCGTGGTAAGTTTGAGTCCATATGATCTGAGTTTTTATTAGAAAAGTTGAAACCAGTTTTGGCACAGAGCACAGTTTAGATTTGAATATTATAATAGCTACACATAGAATATTATAGATAAAGTATTAGGTACCATATTTTTACTGGTGAGTTTATATTTGAATATTATAATAGCTACACATAGAATATTATAGATAAAGTATTAGGTACCATATTTTTACTAATGAGTTTAGATTTGAATATTATAATGGCTACACATAGAATATTATTGATAAAGTAAAAGGTACCATATTTTTACAGATGAGTTAAGATTTGAATATTATAATAAATACACATAGAATATTATAGATAAAGTATTAGGTATCATATCATTACTTATAAATTTAGATTTGAATATTATAATGGCTACACATAGAATATTATAGATAAAGTATTAGGTACCATATTCTGACCAATGAGTTTAGATTTGAATATTATAATAGATACACATAGAATGTTATAGATAAAGTATTAGGTACCATATTCTTACTAATGAGTTTAGATTTGAATATTATAATGACTACACATAGAATATTATAGATAAAGTATAAGGTACCATATTCTTACTTGTAAATTTAGATTTGGATATTATAATGGCTACACATAGAATATTATAGATAAAGTATTAGGTATCATATTTTTACTAATAAATTTAGATTTCAATATTATAATTGATACACATAGAAAATTATAGATAAAGTATTAGGTATCATATTTTTACTAATAAATTTAGATTTCAATATTATAATTGATACACATAGAATATTATAGATAAAGTATTAGGTATCATATTTTTACTAATAAATTTAGATTTCAATATTATAATTGATACACATAGAATATTATAGATAAAGTATTAGGTACCATATTTTTACTTGTAAATTTAGATTTGAATATTATAATGGCTACACATAGAATATTATAGATAAAGTATTAGGTACCATATTTTTACTTGTAAACTTAGATTTGAATATTATAATGGCTACACATAGAATATTATAGATAAAGTATTAGGTTCCATATTTTTACTGGTGAGTTTAGATTTGAATATCATAATGGTTACATATAGAATATTATAGATAAAGTATTAGGTACCATATTTTTACTGATGAGTTTAGATTTGAATATTATAATAGCTACACATAGAATATTATAGATAAAGTATTAGGTACCATATTTTTACTGATGAGTTTAGATTTGAATATTATAATGGTTACACATAGAATATCCTTATACTAAAGTAACAGGATGTTTGTCTGTCTGTGTGTCTGTCTGTGTGTCTGTCTGTGTGTCTGTCTGTCTGTGTGTACCGAAGGATCTCGCTAACCGCTGAACCGATTGGGTTCTCCTTAACAGGGTAGATTCTCATATGTCCCGGGAAGGTTTATAACTATTTTGGGGGAGGGTACCACCACCCTCCCTAGAGAAATTAAATTTTTAAAAAAATTACCAATTTTAGAAAGAGAGTTCAACGAAAAACAAACATCAAACGTAAATTTTTTTTAACTTTTTCTTTTAAAATCTAAAATAAGAAATTGAATTATTAAATTTGACTCTCTCCTCCTCAAGTGCCCCTAGAGGCCTCTAGGGGCGTAGCCGCTAGTTATAGATAAAGTATTAGGTATCATATTTCTACTAATGAGTTTAGATTTGAATATTATAATGGTTACACATAGAATATTATAGATAAAGTATTAGGTACCATATTCTGACCAATGAGTTTAGATTTGAATATTATAATAGATACACATAGAATGTTATAGATAAAGTATTAGGTACCATATTCTTACTAATGAGTTTAGATTTGAATATTATAATGACTACACATAGAATATTATAGATAAAGTATAAGGTACCATATTCTTACTTGTAAATTTAGATTTGGATATTATAATGGCTACACATAGAATATTATAGATAAAGTATTAGGTATCATATTTTTACTAATAAATTTAGATTTCAATATTATAATTGATACACATAGAATATCCTATAATATAAAGTAGTAAGCTTTTTTTGTCTGTACCAAAGGATCTCGCTAACCGCTGAACCGATTGGGTTCTCCTTTACAGGGTATCTTCTTAGAGGTCCAAGGAAGGTTTTTAACTATTTTGGGGGAGGGTACCGCCACCCTCCCAAGAAAAATCGCCCCCAGAAAAAAATTACTCCCACTCCTCAAAAAAAATGGAAACTAAAATAGAAAAATGTTGGTTTTGGGATTTAACTCCACCTCCTCAAGTGCCCCTAGAGGTCTCTAGGGGCGTAGCAGCTAGTTATAGATAAAGTATTAGGTATCATATTTTTACTAATAAATTTAGATTTCAATATTATAATTGATACACATAGAATATTATAGATAAAGTATTAGGTACCATATTTTTACTTGTAAATTTAGATTTGAATATTATAATGGCTACACATAGAATATTATAGATAAAGTACTAGGTGCCATATTTTTACTTTTAAACTTAGATTTGAATATTATAATGGCTACACATAGAATATTATAGATAAAGTATTAGGTCCCATATTTTTACTGGTGAGTTTAGATTTGAATATCATAATGGTTACACATAGAATATTATAGATAAAGTATTAGGTACCATATTTTTACTGATGAGTTTAGATTTGAATATTATAATGGTTACACATAGAATATTATAGATAAAGTATTAGGTACCATATTTTTACTAATGAGTTTAGATTTGAATATTATAATGGTTACACATAGAATATTATAGATAAAGTATTAGGTACCATATTTTTACTAATGAGTTTAGATTTGAATATTATAATGGCTACACATAGAATATTATAGATAAAGTATTAGATATCATATCATTACTTATAAATTTAGATTTGAATATTATAATAGCTACACATAGAATATTATAGATAGAGTATTAGGTACCATATTTTTACTAATGAGTTTAGATTTGAATATTATAATGGTTACACATAGAATATTATAGATAAAGTATTAGGTACCATATTTTTACTAATGAGTTTAGATTTGAATATTATAATGGTTACACATAGAATATTATAGATAAAGTATTAGGTATCATATCATTACTTATAAATTTAGATTTGAATATTATAATAGCTACACATAGAATATTATAGATAGAGTATTAGGTACCATATTTTTACTAATGAGTTTAGATTTGAATATTATAATGGCTACATATAGAATATTATAGATAAAGTATTAGGTACCATATTTTTACTAATGAGTTTAGATTTGAATATTATAATGGCTACACATAGAATATTATAGATAAAGTATTAGGTACCATATTTTTACTAATGAGTTTAGATTTGAATATTATAATGGCTACATATAGAATATTATAGATAAAGTATTAGGTACCATATTTTTACTAATGAGTTTAGATTTGAATATTATAATGGCTACACATAGAATATTATAGATAAAGTATTAGGTACCATATTTTTACTAATGAGTTTAGATTTGAATATTATAATAGATACACATAAAATGTTATAGATAATGTATTAGGTATCATATCATTACTTATAAATTTAGATTTGAATATTATAATGGCAACACATAGAATATTATAGATAAAGTATTAGGTACCATATTTTTACTAATTAGTTTAGATTTGAATATTATAATAGCTACACATAGACTGTCATAGATAAAGTATTAGGTATCATATTTTTACTAATGAGTTTAGATTTGAATATTATAATGACTACACATAGAATATTATAGATAAAGTATTAGGTACCATATTTTTACTAATGAGTTTATATTTGAATATTATAATAGCTACACATAGAATATTATAGATAAAGTATTAGGTACCATATTTTTACTTATAAATTAAGATTTGAATATTATATTGGCTACACATAGAATATTATAGATAAAGTATAAGGTACCATATTCTTACTTGTAAATTTAGATTTGGATATTATAATTGATACACATAGAATATTATAGATAAAGTATTAGGTATCATATTTTTACTTATAAATTAAAATTTGAATATTATATTGGCTACACATAGAATATTATAGATAAAGTATTAGGTATCATATTTTTACTAGTGATTTTAGATTTGAATATTATAATAGATACACATAGAATGTTATAGATAAAGTATTAGGTACCATATTTTTACTAGTGAGTTTAGATTTGAATATTATAATGTATACACATAGAATGTTATAGATAAAGTATTAAGTACCATATTTTTACTAATGAGTTTAGATTTGAATATTATAAAGGCTACACATAGATATTATAAATCAATTATAATGTACCATATTTTTACTAATGAATTTAGATTTGAATATTGTAATAGATAAACATAGAATATTATAGATAAAGTATTAGGTACCATATTTTTACTAATGAGTTTAGATTTGAATATTATAATGGTTACACATAGAATATTATAGATAAAGTATTAGGTACCATATTTCTACTAATGAGTTTAGATTTGAATATTATAATGGTTACACATAGAATATTATAGATAAAGTATTAGGTACCATATTCTGACCAATAAGTTTAGATTTGAATATTATAATAGATACACATAGAATGTTATAGATAAAATATTAGGTACCATATTCTTACTAATGAGTTTAGATTTGAATATTATAATGACTACACATAGAATATTATAGATAAAGTATAAGGTACCATATTCGTACTTGTAAATTTAGATTTGGATATTATAATGGCTACACATAGAATATTATAGATAAAGTATTAGGTATCATATTTTTACTAATAAATTTAGATTTCAATATTATAATTGATACACATAGAAAATTATAGATAAAGTATTAGGTACCATATTTTTACTGGTAAATTTAGATTTGAATATTATAATGGATTCACATAGAATATTATAGATAAAGTATTAGGTACCATATCATTACTTATAAATTTAGATTTGAATATTATAATAGCTACACATAGATTATTATAGATAAAGTATTAGGTACCATATTTTTACTAATGAGTTTAGATTTGAATATTATAATGGTTACACATAGAATATTATAGATAAAGTATTAGGTACCATATTTTTACTAATGAGTTTAGATTTGAATATTGTAATGGCTACACATAGAATATTGTAGATAGAGTATTAGGTACCATATTTTTACTAATTAGTTTAGAATTTGAATATTATAATAGATACACATAGAATGTTATAGATAAAGTATTAGGTACCATATTTTTACTAATAAATTTAGATTTGAATATTATAATGGCTACACATAGAATATTATAGATGAAGTTTTAGGTACCATATTTATACTGATGAATTTAGATTTGAATATTATATTAGCTACACATATAATATTAAAGATAAAGTATTAGGTACCATATTTTTACTAATGAGTTTAGATTTGAATATTATAATGGCTACACAAATAATATTATAGATAAAGTATTAGGTACCATATTTTTACTAATGAATTTAGATTTGAATATTATAATGGCTACACATATAATATTATAGATAAAGTATTAGGTACCATATTTTTACTGGTGAGTTTAGATTTGAATATTATAATAGATACACATAGAATATTTTAGATAAAGTTTTAGGTACCATATTTTTACTGGTGAGTTTAGATTTGAATATTATAATAGATACACATAGAATATTATAGATAATGTTTTAGGTACCATAGTTTTACTTGTAAATTTATATTTGAATATTATAATAGATACACATAGAATAGTATAGATAGAGTATTAGGTACCATATTTTTACTTATAAATTTAGATTTGAATATTATACTGGCTACACATAGAATATTATAAATAAAGTATTAGGTACCATATTTTTACTAGTGAGTTTAGATTTGAATATTATAATGGTTACACATAGATATTATAAATCAATTATAAGGTACCATATTTTTACTTGTAAATTTAGATTTGAATATTATACTGGCTACACATATATATTATAAATTAATTATAAGGTACCATATTTTTACTTGTAAATTTAGATTTGAATATTATAATGTAAACACATAGAATATTATAGATAAAGTTTTAGGAAACATTTTCACTAATAAATTTTGAGACAAGAATTTTGTAAGGTAAATAAGTTCTGGTCACAATCCAAAGAACATTTTGTGAATTAAAGAGTAGCTCTGCTATTTAAAATTATTCATTTAGTTTATCAAACTTTCTTTCTGATATCTATCTATACATTTTGGCAAAGGGTTGACTTTTATATTTTCATGAAGGGGGACGTTTATGAATTTAGATTTAATACAAGTTTTCAGTATTCGTTACTTCAGCTTGAATAGAAGCAATAAAGAGGGAGGTCATTTTCTAGTAAATCCTGTAAAGGTGTGTGTTATAAGGCCTAAAAATAGTAGTAGAACGATAAGGTGCTCTATATATTTGTATTCCCTATTGAATAGAACAATAGGGAAATTTTTTTTTTTTTTGATATCCGTACCTGGAATATCTTTAAAAAATACGAAATTTCTATTAAACGCTTTGTTTGGCTCAAACTGACAAAAATTTTAAAAAAATATACAGGGTGCGCCACATAAAACCGGACTTTTTTTTAACGGTCATAGCGTCAAAACTACTTGACCAATCGTGATGTTTGACCCCACTATAAAAAGCTTAGGTAATGACCTTTTAGCACAAAAAAATCTTTGGACAAAGATGGGCTCGTACTCCGAGCTGGCCTCGCTTATGTTAAACAAGGCAGATTTGAAATGCGCTGGTGATATAATCTGGATTCTCGACTAGGGCCCACTAAATCGGACCTCAGCCCATCTGTAGATGAGGAAGAGTTATGCAACTTGCTGGGGATGCCGTTAGATACATAAGTAAGACACTAGAAAAGACTAGAGCTCTCTATCTAAAATGGCTTGGCTGTAGTACTCCGGCAAAGTGAAACGTGGCAGATTTAGAAATGTCAAAAACGTCAAAAATCATGTAAAATAGTGAAAATTTCTCAGTTCTCGACGTTAAAGACCTATATGGAACTTAAAAACTCATTTTAGACTATGGATTGTGCTGACAACCCTAGCTGAAAATTCATGCCATTTCCAAAAAGGTATAGAACGTCGTTCTAGCTCAACTGTGGTCCAACTAAAGGCCTCCGTGTCAAAGGGTAGCTTGAAAGTTGGGTGAATTTGGATCCTGCGGTTACTCACAATCCGAAGGAAATGCGGCCTCCCAGCAGCCCGATCTTAATTCAATGGACTTTTGGGCCTGGAGCTACTTTGAAGCATGCACCAATAGACGTGCTCATACCACAAAGATCTCCCTCATTGCCACTATCAAGGAGAACTTCGCCAGCTTGGACAGGTACATTTTGACCTGGGACTGCCGGCGGTTGAGGAGGCGTGTAGAGGCGGTGATTGATGCTGGCGGCGATTTTATTCAATGATCTAATAGTCATATACCTAGTTTGCTTCCCAGTTTTTAAAATTTCATAAAATCTTTAAAATTGACGATTTTATGTTAGTTTGTTTACAATTTAGAAAAAGTCCGGTTTTATGTGGCGCACCCTGTAATTATAATAATAATGTTTTCTATAGGTACAATGTAAAGGTTAAGAACAATCTATACTATTAAACAAAGGAAGTAGCCATTCTTTACAGGTTGATTTATTATAATTATATTTTTTTTAAATTTTTGTCAGTTTGAGCCAAACAAAGCGTTTGATAGAAATTTCTTATTTTTTAAAGATATTCCAGGTACAGTTATCAAAAAAAAAAAAAAAATTTTTTCCCTATTGTTCTATTCAATAGGGAATACAAATATATAGAGCACCTTATCGTTCTACTACTATTTTTAGGCCTTATAACACACACCTTTACGGGATTTACTAGAAAATGACCTCCCTCTTTATAGTATAGATGTATAAAGAGCGTACTATTTGATTTCCAAAGCAAAGACCTAAAGCTCAGCAGACGAAAATAATTTTATTAAACTTTGCTTTCTAAATTCAGCTGTTTAATGCTTTCTTCTGCTTTTTGAAAAAGAAAGGGACAATTTTTGTGAAAAATTGCCATTACTGTGTAAACTTTTAAAAAGTATTTAAAACTACCATTATCAATTTCTCACAACTAGGATCCTGCCTTTAAAATTATATTCATAATCATCTTTTCCGATTTACACTACTATATTTTTAAACCTAGTTATTTATGATTAACAAGACATTTTTCCTAATCATGTAAATACTTTCTTGTAAATCATAATTATTAAGTGTTTAGTGACACCTAGCGACAAATATAGAACTAATATATTGCAGATGTTCCCAAATTTTTTTTTTGCCTGAATTTACGTTGTTTTCAATTATTTTTCCGTAAAGGGTTGAGCTATCCATGAGGTGTTGGAAAATTATCTATGTCCTTATTTTAAACTATTGGGTTATTGTCAGTAATATGAGATCAATAGATAATTTTCAAAATATTTTCAACAAATGAACAGTATTTAAACAATACAAAAACGAAATTAACTAGGAAAAAATACAGAAATCATTAAACGAAATTAACTAGGAAAAAATACAGAAATCATTAAAGGTAATACATAGACGTCCAAGTACAGGGTTAAGGGGTGTTTACCCCTTTAGACTTTGAATCTCTTATTTTACACCCCTCAAGTTTTTTTAAAATACGTTTGATTACTCTCCTTGATTGTATAGAACCCCTAATTTTACCCCAATACAAAGTAAAAAGCTTGGGCGTCCTTGTGTTAACATTAGTTTACAATTTGCCTTTTGTTCTTTTGCCAGCACCCGGCTGTATTTACATTTTTGAAAGAATCAGCTGAACTCGAAGACCCAACCCTAAGTTAGTAGAAGGCCTTTGAAAAGGGGTGATTGTTACATATACTATTTATCGCTCTATATATATTACTTTAATATAGAAGCAACCATACAGGCATTATATAAATGGATGTAGATTATACGTGGATATTATGACAGGGGAAAAATTGTCATAAATTTAGGTTGCTTTTCCCCCTTTCGTCTGTTGGTCAGTTTGTATATCCAGTAGGACAGTTTTAAAACGTTTAATATGACGAGGTGTTATCCAGACTCGAACCCAAAAACTCTCTGACAGTTACCCGACACATCACTAATTACAGGAGATTGAGGGGGGGGGACATTGGTTTAAAATTACAGTAGTATCCAAAGTTTTTAACCACTTTATCTTTAAAACTTTGGGTACTTTTGTTGAACTTTCATTGGTTTATTCTCAAATAGCAGTCTTCAAAATTGTATATTAATAATTTTAATCTACAGAAGGGATTATTTTGTTTATTATCAATAATGATGTATTGCAAATTATCGTTGTCTTGCTAATTATTAGGACACAACTTTGTTGCACAGTAGCTACAAATTAAAACTTTAGATCTACTACAGTTTACGGTAAAATATTGCTGGTAACGAATATTGCCAAAAATCTATTAATTTTAAAGGCTGCTAGCTGCCAAACGGCTAAATGTACATATCATGACCGCACACTGTTTTAAGTGGCATAAGAAGGCCTACAAATAATCTGGAATAGCCATAAATATATAATGCATAATTATCTCGCAGTGCAGAGAAATGCGCGAAAAAGTCATTTTTTACGCGTTTTTTTTCAGTGAAGCTTTCCCTGTGCATCATTTAATCTTGGCTATTCCAGATTATTTGTAGGCCTTCTTATACCGCTTAAAATGGTGTGCGGGTATGATCTGTACGTTCAGCCGTTTGGCAGCTAGCAGCCTTTAAAATTCATAGATTTTTGGCAATATTCGTTACTAGCAATATTTTACCGTGAACTGCAGTAGATCCAAAACTTTGTATCACAAATAGTTTAAATTTTTATAAACTTCATTTGAAAATAAAAAAAAACTGAGCCATAACATTGTTTTTAAAATGATAAGTTAATAATTTTATTTGAATTTAATGTCATGATTTGACAATAGAGTTATTTTCAGGGAGGAAAGGGACATTGGGTTGTTTATAAAACGAGTCCCCAACGTCTGATAATAACGTTTTCTTAATAACTTTAAGGATTTTTATTGAATTTTGGTTGGGTGGTTCTTTTGGTTAAGTGCCCAAATGATTCAGCCTCTCACTGTAATCTACAGAATGGGTAATTTTGTGCATGTGATGTACATCAATTTATCGGCCATTGTCTTTTATCTTATAATCCCTGCTTATTTTACTGGTTGGACGCAACAGACTAAACTAACAAGGGCAATTTGATTGAAAAGAAGCACAGCAACAATCATAATCTTACAATATTTCCTTAATTATCAATAATAACAATAAAGAAATTGCATGTTTTATGCTAGTAAATCACTGAATTCATAAAGTTAATACATCGACGTCTAAGTGTATAAAAATTTAAAATTTTAATAATATATTAGATTACCCCACTCAAAACTTTGAAGTCCTTAATTTTACTCCCCTCAAAATATTGATCTGATTTTTGGAATACTTACTATGACAAAAAAAGTGCAATGTTATAAACGAATCATCTCTTTAATCCTTTCCTATAAATGTAAGTATGTCCTAAAAAGTATCCTGTTTTTAATCAGTTTTGCTACAAATTATAAACAACTTTTCTCATATTCAGCTTATTCAGTTCTGACACTTCTCAAGTGTTAATATTTTTTTTCCTACCGTTTCAGAGCTTCGCTTTTACAGCTGTTGTCATCCTTGTTTATTCAAAATTTTGTATATTTGTAAAAGTCCCAATTGTAAAGCAGTTTCGGTACTAAAAAAAAGTTATTACATGTCTAATATTATTAAAAAGTATGCTTCCTTAAAACAAAAAAGAAAAAGTTTTCTCGTGGTTTTTGTTAACAAGAGTAATTATGACCATAAGTAGCGCAGCAAACTCAATTTTTAAGGGTTTTAAACTATTTATTTAAAACTAGCGGAGCGTTCATACGTTTAGGAACTATTTAAAATACTAGCGACTGCGTCCCTAGAATCTAGGGGGTCTAAAGAATATGAAAGGGCAGATAAATAGACTAATACATAACTACCCAGACTTTTTATAAAAAATAAAATAGCCTAAAACCATCCCGAGACCTATAAGTAGCTTCATTAAAAATGAGAACCATATCGATTCAATGGATCCTTCGCTACAGAAAAAATATTTATATATTAGGAGGATGGTGAAGAAAAGTAGCCTCGACCATTGTAAGACCAAAATTTACAATTAGTCTAAAACCAACCTAAGAACTATGCGAAGCTACAAAAATATGAAGAACTTATTACATTGTTTGTAGGATCTTAAATGTCAAACAAACAAACAGACGTAAAAGTAAGAAAAGCTAAAGTTTGGTAAGACTATCTATAACATTCAAAGAGCTGCGCTTCCCTAAAAATGTTTTTTTTACACAAATTAACAAAAAAAAAAAAATTTTATATTTGTTTCCAGGTAAGTGGTTTTTTTGTTTGATTTAGTGTAACAAGATGGTATAAAAAGCAGGTATTGTACTCAAACATAATCCAAAGGCATATTAAACTTTTAAGACAACTAACAGCTGCACCATTAGCTTCTATATGCTTTGCCTCGGGACATGAAAATAGTATAAATTCATCAAAAGAGATATATCAACCATCCAAGAAAATTTTAACAAAGTCTGACCATCCACCTCTGAGATCTTTAGGTTCAACTAAAACATGCCTTACCGATTTATCTATTACCCTAGCCTCTAGAGGAGGCCGGGAGAGGCCAAGAAAATAGCCTAAAACCACCCAAGGACTTCTATAAAAACTTCACAGAAAAGTAAAACCAATTTGATCTTTAGCTTTAGACATTAAAAAGCATACTACTTTATATAACAGGATAATATATTATAGAAGATGTTTAATGTGATAAATATAAAATAAATGGTTTACGAGTCATAAATCTTTTACCATGTCTAAAATAATTAAAAGCTACATACAGGGTGTGCCACATATCTAGGGACTTTTTCTAAATTGTAAACAAATGAACATAAAATCGTCAATTTTAAAGATTTTATTAAATTTTAAAAACTGGGGAGCAAATTAGGTATATGACTATTAGATCATTGAATAAAATCGCCGCCAGCATCAATCACCGCCTCTACCCGCCTGCTCAACCACCGGCAGGCCAAGGTCAGAATGTAACTGTAAAAGCTGGCGAAGTTCTCCTTGATAGTGGCAATGAGGGAGGACTTTATGGTATGGGTACGTCTATTGGTGCATGCTTCAAAGTAGCCCAAGGTCCAAAAGTCCGTTGAATTAAGATCAGGCTGCTGGGAGGCCCCATTTCCTTAGGAATGTGAGTAACCGCAGGATCCAAATTCACCCAACTTTTAAGCTACCCTTTGACACGGAGGCTCTTATTTGGACCACAGTTGAGCTAGAACGACGTTCTATTCCTTTTTGGAAATGGCAGTAAGATTCATCTAGGGTTGTCAGCGCAATTCATAGTCTAAAATGAGTTTTAAGCTCCATATGGGTCTCTGACGTCGAGAAACGAGAAATCTTCACGATTTTTGACGTTTTTGACAACTCTAAATCTGCCACGTTTCACTTTACCGGAGTACTAAAGCCAAGCCATTTTAGATAAAGAGCTGTAGTCTTTTCTAGTGTCTTACTTATCTATCTAACAGTATCCCCAGCAAGTTGCATAACTCTAGCTCATCTACAGATGGGCTGAGGTCCGATTTAGTGGGCCCTAGTTGAGAATCCAGATTATACCACCGGCGCACTTCGAATCTGCCTTGTTGAACATAAGCGCGGCCAGCTTGGAGTACGAGCCCATCTTCGCCCAAAGATTTTTTTGTGCTAAAAGGTCATTACCCAAGCTTTTTATAGTGGGGTCAAACGTCCTGATTGGTCAAGAAGTTTTGACGCTATGGCCGTTTTAAAAAAGTCCCTAGATATGTGGCGCACCCTGTAGATTTTGCAATTCTAAGATCTTAAGTAACACCCACACACACTCCCACGCACAAATAGACCCACAGACAGCATAGTACTTTAATCCATAGTAAATGTACTTTAAGTTAAAGGTTTATGCTTTTTTATTCCAGAATTGGATAAATTATTATTTAGATAATAATGATTTTCGGAACCTATAGAAGACTAATTTCTTTCTTCTGATACTGTATTATAATTTACTGCCTTCTATATTTATTTAACCGAATTTTATGGTCTAGGTTGATTTATGTACACGGTTAAGATGTCCATACTTTTCGACCAATAATGGTTTAATTTCCAATGTCTTATCCCTTAAAATCCGTGGTTTACAATCATTTTATGTTGAAGACTTATCATGCATTTTCAAATTATATATCTCTCCACTATACCTATGGTTATTCTCATATTACCACAGAAATTCAATTGTTTTAGTTCTTTCACTTACTATGATGCGAGGGGGTGGAGGGATCGTAATTTTTGCCAGCTACAAGTTTCACTTTATTAGAGTACATGATAGTATGGTGTAAGATCCATGCAATAATAGATCCATTCAGCGGCAGTTTCTATATAATTTGCTTTGATAAGTCAACCCGTTAGTAGAAAGGATCAATGAGGGATGAAAGAGTTGTTGATTTGCAAAACATGAATGAAACTAAATGTTATTTTCGGTAAGCTATTTTCGGCTAAAAATGAGTTTCTGTTACTTGTAACATTGCAAAACCACCATAGAATAATTTTCTCTATCCCTTTGGCGTGTCCCTCTCGTAACTAAAAGCTGGTTCTATAACCATCAATTCTATGAAATTACTGTCTTTAAGCAGGCTAAATTAGGTAGATTTTTTTATGTTATTCTATGACAATAAAGGTTCTTAGTATCTAATTTTAACCTAACCTAACCACGCACCCTCTATGAGTCTATGTACCTTATATATACTTCTAAAAGATTACTACTTACTATGCATTTAAAACTGCTAGATTTTGCATTATTTTTTTCAAAATACATGAATAGTTATGGAATACGATTTTTTTACAAAAGAATTAGCCAATGAGAGGCCAGTATACATTGTTATTGACCAATGGTAAAATTTATAGTGGCCTCTCATTGGCTAATTTTTTAAAGTCATAATCAGAGTCAGACATTTTTACTGTTTCATTTTTTTCAAATATGGCTTTGACACATATGGTTGAGCCACACTGAAAAATCATGTAGACTTTTTTTCATTTGTAAGAATAATTCAAGTTTTGGTGGCCGGGGCCCTAGGGCCAACAAAACTAAAATAAATCTTATAATTTTTCTATCATACTATAGAAAATTTTCCAAATAATAAAAAAAGATTATCAAATTTATCTATGTTTTGTTGGCCCTTGAAATAATTGTTATTTTACTATCCGTGGAAACCTATTGATACTAATTTTGCGATAAATAACTATTATATCTCTTAAAAGTGAAACAGTATTTTATCTTTAATTTTTATTTTATTTTACTCACAGTTTCATGCTTCTGCAATCATCAGAAAGATACTATTTTTTACATTTAAAATAAATACGTGGATTTTTTACAAATGGTCTAACAGATTTTTTAAAAATTGTATTACAATATATGAAAATATACTATTATATCTCTGTATTTCAATTTTTGACATATCTTACTTTTGTTTCAAGCAAGCCTTAAATCTGCTAAAATGATATAATACCATCTAGATTACTCTATTGAAACCTTCACTCCATGGTCCCCCTTTTTTTCTCTTAACTTTACAATGAATTTCTCCGTTCCCTTTTCCAGAAGCATGGTGCTCTTTCGGTTCCTCGCCAACTTTTAAAGTTTTATTAGAATAGTAGAATGCGGAATTTCAAAGTTAGAGCTGAAAAGTGATGGGTCCCCCTTTGATTAGTGATTTCTGGTGACTTGTGAGAGAGAAAAGTATTTGGAAAAATAATTTTTTAAATGTGGAGATTATTCAATTATTTTCTTAAAGCCAACCTTTTCACATTTATGTCCGTCTGTATGAACGTCTGTCTTTTCGTCTCTAATCATTTATTTAAGATTAATTTTTATATGATTGAATGGTTCAATGTTATAAGGGAACACTTTCTTTGATGTGCCTTTTTAAAATATATTCAACTCAAATTAAATTGATAAACAAGATAAAATAAAGATAATTTTCATATATTATTAAGACGATTTTTCTCGGTTGTATAAAATTCTGAATTTCTGAGATATAATATAATGATTTCTGAAAATTATGGCTCTATATTAGCTATCATTATAATATTATTTAATTGGGCTTCCTAATTTAAAGGTTTGAAAAGTTAAAAAAAATTTTAATTACAGCTTAATCATGCGTAAAATTTTTAATTCTTAATTTATATATATTTTAATTTTTAATTTAAACAGAAAAATTTAATTAGTTTTTTAAAGGGTTACAGACGGACCAACAATGCTAATTGTAGATAATTCTGAAATTTAAAAATATTTAATAAATACAATTTTTAAATCTAACAATGTTAACCTCTAGTATATGTACAGCTTAGAAAAAGAACAAAATTAAAATTCAGAAGGGGGGCTAGCCCTTTGCATTTTTTTGCATAGAAAACCATAGATGAAGGATAAGGCATCTTATTCTGTCCTTATTAGCATAAACAGAATTTTTTTCTATCCAAAAAATAAATTTGGTTTCTTAGGATTTTTTCCATCATAAATACCTCTCATGGATGTGCTTTATTATTTCGAATGACTTTTTTTAAGTAGTTCCTACTTCATCTCTTTATGCTATTTGAAAGTACCTAATTTTAATATTATTTTATTGTTTTCCTTATTAATGAAAATTCAAGCATTTTGCTTTAGTTTATTATGAATAAAAAGAAACATATTGATTCCATTAAAAGAGTTTAATTTTAAAGGAGTTTTAAAAATATTTTGGAAGATTTTTTGTACAAAATATTTATGGGTATAGTACCTTTCGTGGCAACGCTCCTTAAGGGGCGATTCTTCGTTTTTTTGCATAGTTGCTTTTCTCTTATTTCTAGCCCCTGCGGGGCCATTTACCTAACTCTGTGGGGCAATCACCTAACCCAATATAACCTAACCTAACCTAAAATAACCTATCAAAAGTCATTTTGAAAATACGACAAATCGACTCTTAAGGGGCGTTTCCACGAAAGGGATTATTCCCATATTTATTATAATTTTCATTGTATATTTTGCTTTTTTGAAAAGTTAATTTTGTATTATTTTTCATCTGTCAGATTTCCTTTGAAAGACTAAGATTTATTCTTTTAAGCTTCTTAAGAGTTATCGATTTAATGGTGTTACTTGCTAACCTTTCAGAACTGAGCTTTTTTAAAAATTAGAAAAACATCCACCTATTTATCCTACCATATGCCCTTATCCTATCACCCAAAGTAAAGAAAAGAAAGTATTAATGAACCTAAAAATTTGTTCAAAACTACAAAGTTAATCAATTCAAGTCATTGTATTAAGACAGAGTAAAGTGGCAATAAAAAATTACGTCACAGGTTAAAATAATCGTGGAGAGGCTTCTAAACATTTTATCATTGGTTTACAGTGTAAAATTGGACTCTCATTGGTCAACTTTATTGTGCCACTTTACGCTAATTCCCTTGTATTTTCTTCATTTTTAATTATCAAAAAATTAATCCAACTATTTTATTTAAAATATATTTTTAAACTTGAATAAAATTAATTCGTAGGTTTAAAGTTTTTATGTGCAATTTTACCAAGCAGTGTTGGAAAAAAGACACTGCTAAAAAGCTAAAATACCCAGGATTAGTACCAAGCTTCACAAAATGTTAAGGTTTGTTTCCATAAGGAAATTAAATGCTGTTTTTAAGTCAAACTTACAAAAAGTTTTGCAGTTTAATTAACAGCTTTATTTATTTGTATAAAACTGGGTAAAATACAATGCTATACATAGTTTTTCAGCATGGCTCAGAAACACCTCTAATCCACTGGAAAATAATCGGTGTCGAAGCCATACTGGAAATATTGTAACTTGTATGAATTTTCTTTGTGAATCTCTACATAAGTTTGCTAGATTGATCTTTTCGCCGAGTTTGACACAAAATGGAACCATGAATACTTTTCTAACAATATCTTTTCTTATCCATCCAGTATTCAGATAGATAGATAATTAAGTCGGGAAGGTTTTGAGTTAGTGCATGAATTTCATTGCGTCATACTAAGGGTGCTAAAGATGTATCATGTATGTTTTTTTTTATGACGTATTGAGTCCTTTGAGATCATGCTAACCACTCAATCAATTAAGTTATTCATTTAGGGAAGCTTCATATAGGTCCTTGAATGGGTTAAGGCTATTTTTCGCCCCATCCATCTCTGTGTGAATCCAGATATAAGAAAGTCTCGAGTAGCTTAACTACTAAAAATGTAGTACTATTATTAAATCTATTTATAGCATATTCTAGTAAAATAAACTTACTAATGCGGATGTTTATTTTATATTCGTTGATTGTTTTGTAACCAATAACTTTAGTTTTCCTTCAATTTATTTCCCCTTCATATATGTAACTTATGTACAATAATTTGACGTGCGGCTGCGCTCCTAGCATCTTCGGGCTATATATTTTGAAAATTAAAGCATAGCCTAAGACAATCATAAGATTTTAGAAAATTAAAATTCCCCAAAAATGAAAATTAAAAATCCCCAAAAAATTTTAATTAAAAATCCGCAAACATAAAGATTAAATTTGAAAGTGTAACTATATTAAATGTATAATAGCTTGCGAAATCAATATCAACAGAAGAATTTCTTAATTATAGATTTTTTTATTTATTTCAAAAATATCTTTTTTTCCCTTATAAAAATTATAAAAGAATTCTTCAAAGTATTCTTCAGTTGCCATAAAGTTGTAGAGTTATAAAGAAGCATTGCTTTTAATTTGTAAACTGATTAAGTCATCAATGTCGGCATAGCAATGGATTTAATGCAATGCAACAAATCTAGGAAATCCCATTAAAGGTCCGAATATTTCCCACCTTCAAAATAAAACTTAAATTGCTCTCCTGGGCGTGGCAGTAAATGAGCATAACCAATTTATCCATCCTGTAAAAATTTACTGTAGATGAAATGGGACGGTTTATAGAGTCTAAATTTATATATCATGGCTATGGGGAAGTAACAGAGATCTAAAGGGATAAGAGAATGGCCAATATATTGATGTACAATGTACTTCCCCTATATATGATAATACACAAAATTACCCATTCTGGGGATTAGAATTAGAAGTTGTAGTAGTTGAAATATTTAAACACTCAACTTAATGAAATAATCAATAAAAATTAAATAACCTAATATTTTCCTAACTTTTTTATATTTCTTTTGATATTTAGTTGCCTCGCATCAAAATTAAGGTCGTTATTTGATTTATGCACAAGAAAGAAAGTAAGAAGGAAAAATCTCAGGGAGAAAAGAAACTTATACTAGTACCCAAAGTTTTATAAACACGCACTCTATTCTATCATTCGTTGGTTTTTAAACATTAGAGACTTTGGGAATAGTCCCTTTCGTAACATCTCCCCATAAGGGGCGATTCTTCGTATTTTTAAAATGGCTTTTTATAGGTTATTTTAGGTTAATTTAGGTTATATTGTGTTAGGTTATTGCCCCACAGGGTTAGGTAATTGGCCCCGCAGGGTTAGAGCCCCCCGCAGGGGCTAGAAATAGGAGAAAAGCTACTGTGAAAAATACACGGATCGCTCCTTATGGAGGGATGTCGTGGAAAGGACTATACCTGAGACTTTTACTAAAACTTGATCTTGGGTAATACAAATGAGTCTTAATTTTCCAATCAATAACTTTCGCCTACAGGATCATTATTGGGAGTTTATGTGGTAGGGGTGAAGCAGTTCAACCCTACTGAGCGAGTCCGGTCAAAAGAGCCCCTAGCCTTAAGGATTCTATCAATAAAGTACTACAAGTAGTTACAGTTTGAATGTTTTATTTGAACTGATTATACAAAACAAATTAATGGCTTTATATACAAACAGATTACAATATTGGGTTAGGTAGAAAATGGGTGTGGAGAAGATGGGGGGCTGCAGTTAGGTGAATAGCAGATGGGCAGGCCCCTGTAGGGGGTAAGGTAGACGTCCCCCGGAAAAGGGTAGGTTAACTGGAACATGAAGGGGGGAGGGGCAACTCCCTCCCCACATCGGCGGCTGATAACTTTGACAGCATTCTTTGGCGGTCAAAATAGAAGAAAGAGTTGGTTTAGGAATGTGATGGGTGGAGTTTTAACACCTGCATTTGCCGGGAGTCTCAGAGCGTAGTATGCTCTAGGAAATGACAGTCTGTCTGTCCGACTACCACATTTACATTTTGTTATCCTTCATTAAGATTCCTTAATAAAATCTGAATTACTGAAACATATATCATTGCTTTAATGTCTAGCCGGTTTTTTCAATTTTGCTTAGCTTCAACCTTTCAAATTTTATTTTTGACTGAATGTCCTTTGTCTTAAAGTCCTTGCTGTGCATTGTAATGAATTGAATATATTTCTGCCAATAAATCAAAAAGTAGCATTACCAATTTAAAGAGTAGGAGCACTGTTAATTTACTGAACAACTTTCTCTTACTATAAGGGATGGTGTTCCTTAAGTTTTTATGATTATCTATTTCTGTTCCTAATAAAAATATTGCATTAAATACAAAATCAATTTTTGTTAATTACCTAAATATTTTCAAACCTTTCAATTTATCAAAGTTAAAATTCAACCTAACTAACATTTTTCTAACAGTATTTTTTCCTCATTATATATGAAACTTCAGTGACCTGAAGCATTTTTGTTAAAAGAAAAGCTTTCTGTAATTATTTTGTTGCCAATGGTTAACATTTAAATCAAGTAAACCTAATTTTATTTTATTAATAACTAGCGAATACGCATATAGAGGCCTCTAGAGGCACTATCAATTCTATTTTTTAAAATAAAAACATAGGGGGGGGGGGTATTTTTTCTAGGGACGATTTCTCTAGGAATGGTGGTACCCTCCCTAAATAGTTAAATTTTCTCAGAACCCACGAGAAGCTTCGATTTAAAGGAGAACCGTATCGGTCTAGTGTTTAGTGAGATCTTTCAATACACACAAACAGATATACTAAATACATCCCATTTCTGTTAAATAAAGATTTACTTTCTAGCGTTTTTCCCTGCCTGAAAATTGCCAATCAAATGATAAGGCTTAATTAAGCACAACCACACACACACACACACACACACACACACACACGCCCACACTTAAACAAACAAATACCCACACACAAACAAACAAATACCCACACACAAACACACACACAGACACACACAAACACTTACACACACACATAAAGACATTGCGTGACTTTTCTTTCAAGGAAATACGAGCAAAAGTATGAAATAATAGATTTATAGCCCTAGATGGTCAAACAGATCCATAAATCCGTCCAACTTTTTTAAATTTTAAGCAGACGAATTTATTAAGTCAAATATATTAACAAACACGAACTACATTTTTTACGATATAATTTTAAACAAGCAATCAAACAATATCCGAGAAATTGAACTACTATGACTAATTGTTATAGGAATTAAATATAAATAATTACTCACATTTCTTACTAACTGAGTACAATAACCAAGCGTCGATTTTTTTTCAATACAGTTATCCGTTATCTAGACTTTTACAATTTTATGAATTTCATACTTTGCTACTAAAGCTCTTTAAGCCCCCATTACATTTCTCTTCCACTAAATATTATCAATGTAAATTTTGATTTTGCCCTGGTAAAAAGCCCAAACACCAAAAACCATGACACTCACATTTTTCTACATGATAAATGACAAAGAGGGAATGTAAATTAGGGGAGGGGGAAGGTCAATGCTTCATATTCAAATAATTAGTGGAATTAATAAATATCTATCTATCTATTTATTAAATTGTCGAGCGATAGTAAACGACTGGGACAATTTTTTTGTTTTTCTCAGCCTTTCTTATATTCAAAGAAACTTTTTATCCAACAAAGTGACTAAGTAAATAAAATGACATATTTCCGCGAAAAAGCTATTATTTTTTTTACTGTTTCATCCTTCCATAGATATAGATCTTATTTTTTGAAGCTCAAAGAGTAGAGTATCTTTATAGAAAACATTTGTTTCCAAAAAAAGAAATAATACTAAGTTGTTCTATTTCATATGTCGTCTTATTTTTACTGCAATCAGAAAATATTTTATTACAGACTTTTCTCCGGTATTTATGTAGATATATAGGTAATGCATTAAAATAATGAGACATGAATATTATATTGCTAACATAGACATCACTTATTGATCAGTTCGTTCATCTAGTAGGAGGGGATGGATTGGGTGATCGTTCTTTAGCCTGCTACATGTTTTACTTTATTGGAGTACATGTCAATCTTATGTAATAATAAGTACATTAGTACAAGTTACCCACTCAATGTCCGAAGTGTAGTATGGCTTTGCAACTAAAATGAGTAGTCATGTTTATGCATTGATTAATCAAGTCAAAACATTTAAACTAATTATTTTTAATCTACAGAAGGGTAATTTTATGTATCATCATAATTGATGTACAACAATTTATTGGCTATTGTCTTAACCCTTTATATCCCTGAATAGATATGCTTCTGAAATATATTTCGAAGATTATATTGACCAATAATAGTCTACTTTAAAACTTTGTCGACAAAGCCCTATCTGTACCACTTTTGATTCCGGTGACGTCATTTAATGAATGAGATTAGAGGAGAACTAGGAAAGAAAAACCCCTAAAAAAGAGATGAGAATCCCTCATTTTTATTACGTCATAGGAATCAAAAGTGGTGCAGATTGGGCTTCGTCAACTTTGGCCACCTATTTTTTCTTTTTTTTATATGCTTTGGTAATTGTTGATGACGCCATCCTTGTTTTAAAATTAATTCACTAATGCTTTTGCTAACTGGCCACTTTATAGAGTAATAAAATTCATGTTATTTCTATTTAACAAAAAAAAACATTCGAGCAGGCATGCTGGAATTTCAAAATTTGATAAAACTTTTGAAATTTGGAAAATTAAAGCTTTTGATCTAAAAAAAATTGGGTAATTTTATTAAATCAAATTGTGTTATCAGTGTCTAATCTTTTATTTATTTTTAAAATTTTTAGTGTTCTTATGTAACGGACAATTGTAAATCTTTTAAAGATATTTTCTATCTGATTAATGTTAAGTAATTGAGGACATAAAAAAACTTTCAGCTTTCTTGCAATTTTGCAATTATCAATGCCTAAGAAAGGTCTAAAAGTGTGTATATACTGCAACAGAGATTTTCAGCATTTCAGCATTTGTCAAAAACTCTGAGAGGCAAAGTTAATTTTTTATTAGTACAAAGTAACATTGAACATCAAATTTAAAAGCAAAGCTTTTTTATAATAAGGATCGGTCCGTCCTTCCGTAATGGGCTAACCATGTTTGTTAATTTAGACATGCTAGAATTGTCCCATCGATGTCAAACTTTACATGATTATTCCTTTAACAGTAAGGTACGATTTAGAAAGTGTAGTAACCCTTAATTCGTTACAAGAAATTCCTTAAGTACATTTATAAAAAGTATATATCTCTATAATCATTACTTTCCGATTTTGTCATTCTTGTTTAAACTTTATTGGTGTAGCTTTGTGTATTATAATTAAGAGAAAATTTTTCATTTCTTCGTTTTTTAACAGTAGCTTTTCTCCTATTTCTAGCCCCTGTGGGGGGCTCTAACCCTAAGGGACCAATCACCTATCCTATTACAACCTAGCAAAAGCCATTTCAGAATACGACGAATCGCCCCTTCAGAGGCGATGCCACGAAAAGGACTATACACCAAAAAATTTTTAAATATCGTACAATATTCATTTAGATTCTGATATTACAATAATATCAAATTAATCTATTTGTCTAATATTATTTGATTAATTTACTACAGAAAATGCACTAGAATGATTTTAAAAATCTGTGAAAACTAAAATGTAAAAAACTAAGGATAGTAGCAAGTGTAAACTTTTCATGCTTCTTTTCAAAGATAGATAACAAGATTCAAAGATAATTTCATCCCATTATTTTTAAACTATAAATTATTAAGTACTTTTGAAATTGAGAATAAATTGGGCACTTTCCCTCAAAGTGCCTAGTCGATCGCAGAACCCCCCCGGCCCCACCTAATCTTAAAATCAATTCAAAATAAGAAAGGTAGGGTTTAATTGGGTAGCAGGGTCAGAGCACCGTAAGTATCAGTAAAAGGTAATATCTTTAGTGTTAGAGTTCCCCTTCAGGGTTTGGAACTAAAAGAATGTTGTTCACTTTTAATTTATTGATAAAATTAGGGAAGTCAAGTTATACTAGCTGCTAAGCCTCTAGCATCTAGGGACTCAGTATTTGAAGTAGTAAAGAAGGTCTAGAAAAATAGCTTAAAACCCTTCCAAAACTTAAATCTTAAATATGAAAATAAAAGATCCTAATACCTTCACAGAGCCTCCGTAAGCTTATTTAAAATAGAGAAACCAATCGGTTCAGCAGTTAGTGAGATCCTTCGCTTCAGACAAAACAATAGGATATCAGCATTTAAGTCACTATCAAAGCTTTTAGCATAAAAATCACACTTTTGCCACTTTCTAAAAGTGCTTGAGATTTTTAGCATTGCCTTGCTAATGTAGAGGTATGCTAAAAAGATGTGCTTCTCACAAAACAGCACGATAGTTTAGTGAGGGTTCTTGGTATGGGTTAGGTAAGGGAGATAATATTTTATAAAAACACTAAATTGAGCAAGATTAACACTCAACTTATTGAACCAATCAATCAAAATTTAATAAAGGTCCCCAAAGTTATTAAGCTATCGAATAAGAAAACGTTATTATGAAACTTATGGGACTCTCCTAATAAACATATCATTGGGGCAGTTTCATAAAAACACTAAAATTGAGCATTGAAAAATTGTAACTTTTTATATCTTTTTATGTGCATTTGATTATTTTAAGTGCTTGATTACTTCAATTTAAAAAGATAGTACAAAAAGAATATTTTTTTTACCAAAAATGTACCAATATAATTAACTAGAGGTGGCGTTCTCAAATTATACCGCTATAGGCTAGATTGAATATTAATCTTTTTCTTCCATTGTCCTATCCCTAAATATTCGTTTTTTCATCATTTTTTAAAGATTAAATGTCCCTCTCTCTCACTTCCATTTCTTTTCGTCTTTTTAAAATTTCATTATTTCTATTTAAAACCGTATTTATAATTTTGTCTCTCTTTCTTTAAAATATTTTGGAATGCTAGTATTTTTTGTTTCTAATTATCGTCCTGAAAGGGTTAAAATGTTTGTTTAAATGTTAAATTTTGATGAACTCCAATTTAGTTTCCGAAAGTGTACCTAGCGACCGCGTCCTATCTCGAAATTTGCTACTAGCTAAAAAAGCTTCAAACTTCCAAAAAAAAATTTAAACATAAAAATTTTGATTTTTAACCTGTATAAATTGCTTTGTTTTCACAAATTTCCGGAGTAGCTGAAAATAGGGTCTGCAATAATTGGGTTATCTGCTGTACACTTTAGGAAACTAGGGCTCGAATAGGAAATCCATTTGGAGCTGATCTAAAGCAAGCCGTTTTATAAAAAATCTGTCAAAAATAATTCATAAGGTTAAAAACAGAAAAAGTAGTCGCTCATATAGGTATAGAATAAGAAGGCTTCCACGAACAGATTTCTAAAGATATTTTTTCAAAGCATCATTTTTGACCCTTAGCTATATTTTATATACAAGGTAACTTGTTATCAAAATAATAATATATGTTAAGTATATAAAGTACAAAATGTTAATATTTATTTATCACATTTTATTAAAGACAGGTTTCTCCTGATATTAAAATGAAATAAGAATAAGATTAAAGCCATTTTTGTCAGCCGAATGCCAGAGATAATAATAAAACTAGTATTAATATTATTGTTTCTATATTTTAAAATACGTGAAAAAGTGTCTGTAAGACAATGCTATACAAGATTTTTCAGAACTGGTTCTAATCCAGCGGATATTAATCGGTTTCGAAGCCATACTAGTAAATATTTAATTTTTTACTTTATATTATGTTATTACACCTTGGTGGCCACTTTTACTAATACATAACAGGGGATTTATTTATCATAGATTTGTACATCTTAATTCAAGATAATATATATTAATCAATTTATGCATTAACAGGCAGGGATCTAAAGGGATAAGACAATGGTCGATAAATTGACATGACATCCCCAATAATGATAAATAAATTACTCCTCAGATTACAATTAGTGGTAAAAAACGTTTGGACATCCAATTTTAGAACCAATCAAACAAAATGCAATGTAAGTCACCAAACTTGTTGAGTGAATGAATAAGAAATCTTGTTATAAATATTTTGGGACTAGTGTAAGAAACATCCCAATGTCCCCTCTCTCCCTGAAAAATAGTTATATTTATTTCAATATTTCATAAAATAAAAATCACTGTCCAAGGTTTAAGAATAATGATAATAAAGTAGTAAACTCAGAGAGTAAGGGAGGGGACAATGGATCGAATATTCAATTTTTAAGGAGTCTCAGACTTTGGGGACTGGCTTAAAGGGAATGTGCAAGAATACAGCAGATTCTTACTGATTTTGGGGACTTGCGCATCAATGCCCCGCTAACTAGCTGAGCTAGTTTTGAATATGCAGACAGAAAAGTTTGTTATTTATCGCTGGTTTTAACAAATATTTTTTCCCAAGAAAATGTCTTTTCATGTATAGAAACTCTACTGTGATATTTATGTTTTAAATAATCTAAGAACCGCTTAAATTTAGGGGTAAGTTATAAATATATCAGAAGGGTTGTGGTAGTTCTAAACAAGATTTTTCTAGTGATTAATCACAGAATGTTTACTACATTGTGATGTGTTGATAATTTAATTTTCAAGTAAATGATTTTTTTCTTAGAACTAATTTTGTCCTAAATTAGGTTACCATGATCCCATTACAATTTTGGTAAAATTTTCTTGATAAATCTAGTTTTCATTGCTTTTCAGCGAACCCTCTTAAATTGAATTAATTGCCCATTGTCCCCTCCCTTACTCCCTGAGTAAACTTCTTGATATTTATTCGGCTTAGACCTTAACGGACAAATAAAAACGCCTTGCTACTAAAAGTTTGGTATGTTTTTATCATTTAGGAGCCATTAGTGAACAATCTAATGAAAGTGGTTTCGTATAATCAACATTTATTCAACTTTAGCATGGTTAAATGCATATAATCAAAAATCATAATTATTAATTGTAACACAAAAATAAGGAATCACAAAATCAACAGTTGATCCCCTCTTGTAAAAAACTATCTAGAGGCTAGGGCTGAAGCTTTAAGTGCATGAAAAACGTTTTTAAGAAATGCAAAAACATAAGATATACGAAGCAATGCCAAAAATTCTCTTTGCTAATTAATACATTTTCTACATTTTTTTTCTGTTTTCCATTTCTTATTAATTATTGTTTTTTTAATATCGACATTTATGTTTTTTTAAAAAACAATAGGTAATGATTCACCCTTAATTGTAATCAAGTTAAGAAAGTAATGCTTTACTTATATGAAGGCTGTTATTCTTATTTCCATGATCATTAAGGCCTTTTCTCAACCTCTTATAATGGTGGGTATATATGTTAGTTCAAAGATTTCTAATCCATATTATATCCTAGCTAACCGTTGAATGTTTCGTTAATCTTGCTAAATCCTTCTTGTAAAAAAAACTTTGCATATAAAATCTGAATCTAAATACTAAACAAGTATGACAAATATATTTTCAATTACCCATGACTATATTTTGTGCTTCGTAGCAGAAATACAACAATTAACAATTTTAGGCTTAGTCCGTGATTTAAAAATTGGATCCCCTTGCATTTTTTTAAAGTAGCGCTTCAGTAATTTATACTTCTGTAATTTAAATTGTGTTTGTTTGTATGCCTAATAGAAAGTATGTTTTTCTTCTTCTTCAGTTTTAAGAATATAATCAAAGCGGAGCTGCTTTGTAAGGTTTCGTGTTCTTCTGTCGTTCTGTCCTTTTTTTCTTTTATTTCTTTCGATGACCATTACTTCCTTCCTTCTCATTCCTTTTTATTCTTTCTTTTGTCTCTTCATGTAAATTAAATCTTTAGCTTATTATTTCAAACAGCTTCGTTAGCGAACAAACCAGCGAACAAACCTAATTTAATATTTTAAGGACAAAATTATAATTAACCATAAAAGATAGGGTCTTAGACATGTTATCAATAGATCGGGGTGAAACCGCCCGACTTTTCTAACCCATGTTAAATGGGGATTGGGTTAAGTTATGGCTGCTCAATGAATAAAGGATTTTTTCTACAAATTTGAATTGAATCCGAAAGCAGGGATAACAAAATATTCAAAATATTCTCAGAAAAGAAATATTGAAAGTAAATTTTATTAGTCTTCCTACATGTCTTTAAAAAAAAATTTTAACTGTCATATTCAATATAGAATAGCCCTGTTAGATTGAAATCAAACAACATAAAAACAGAAACAGACATGCATTCTCTAAACAAATAAGATTAACTTCATGAAATGTTATCATTATCAATCAAATCATACAATTCGAAGTAATATTTTAGTGGTATAGCATAAACAACAAAGAATGAAATAAATCAGTGATTCTTTTTTGGCTTGGCTCTTTTTCTAAAATTACTTAATAAACAATGAAAATATAGGTTAGTTATTACTGTCTCGACAAAAAAGACTGGCTATCCCTTAGCTAAAAGCAGCTAATTTTCTTACTGGATGCATTGACTGGTGGTTTCACTCAAATCGCATATTGACCACAAACAAACATTTTTTAACAAAAAAAATGTATATAATTGCTTATTGTGTTAGGTTGAGTAAAATTTACCAAAAAAGTAGTTTTGCGTGATAGCATTTATTTATGATTTTCTGTTTTTAGAAAAGCTAACCCTGTCTTACCCCTAAATTAGGAGTCTTCTCTTATTTGTTTTTATCTTGATTATACATACTTTCTCTCTCCATATATGGATACATGGATATGTAACTTGCCTACAAAATTTTCTCCTAAACAATTATTGAATGTAATTGACAAATGTTTACTATTAGTTTTGAAAATATAAATATTCAATACAATGAGAAAATATAATAGAAAAAAACTTAATATTACAATTCTTGATATAAGACTTTAGGTGCTTTGCTTTGTTTGTTTAATTTGATAATGACAATTTGATATTACCTAAAAAATTATCCTAAGGACCAATATGAAACTTCTCTCTTATAATAAAAACACCCAACTTAACTTTAACAAAATAAAGCTAATTCATAAGAAAAAAAATATAAAAGGGTTAAATGAAATAAACTTACTGAACTATCCTCTTATCTCCTAATCTCTCTCTCTTACTGTCAAAACGGCAAAATGAAAGGCGTTTTATACATTTTCCCCTTTTTTATGCAAAAAAATGTTGGGTGTATCAGTTATAGTGAACCCTGGGGCCAGGAGCACCCAGGTGTAGCCATAGGAGTATTTTTCTGGGTGTATTCATAGGAGCAGTTTTAACTCCTATCTATAAAAGACATGTTTGATAAAAAAACTTAGTTATATAAAGTGTTAATATTGGTTGAATATATTAATTTTGAAAATACTAGTTTTTATATCCTAAACTTATTTCAAATTTAAATAAGGTGGTAAAGTCTACTGAAAAGAATTAGATTTCTTTTTTTGGGGGGGGAGGGGGGTGCAATCCATCTTTGGAGGGTACATGTGCCCATCAGATTTAAAAAAAAACTTGGGAACTAAAAAAAACTCTACTATAATAGTTAGCCATGTAAAATTCTTCGACAAACAAACTTCTTGCTTTTTATAATGGATAATGATGGATAATATACTTAACATTAGGAATAAATATACCTGTTTCTGAAAAAGTGTTTTGCCAAATCTTTTATTCACCTGTGAGGTGTTTCTTTGTTTAAGCAAAATGTTAATTTAGCGAAAGTATTTTTAATCATAATTTGATTCTTAGGAAAAAAAGATAATCTACTAGGAACTTTTAAAAACTTATTTAATAAGGATGTAAATCATCACTTCAAGGGTTTTTATAATACAAAAAAAAAACAATTAAAAAAGGTAATAATTAATTGTCTATTATCAATCTAACCCTGTAAATTTAAAGCCATGTTTTTAAAGTATTTAATATTCTAACATTTTTAATTTTATAAACTCTAAATATTAAAATTTAAATTTATATATATATATATATACATATATATTTGGCTTTAACTAACTAATAAAGTGTTTTGATAATCTTTCCCTCGTACATTTTATAGCTATTTGGCTATTCTGATAAATCAATAATTTAGTGAATTTGTTATGTGTAATGTATATAAGATACTTGGGTCAGAGCAATAATGGCAAGGACTCTGACACTATTCACAAAAATTGCTTACTGATAGTCAAGAACATGTGTTTTGATTTCTATCTATTCTATTGGCCTACCCGCTACACCAGTTCTATTTATATTGACTTAAAAACTATTATAGATATTTATCGCATGGAAGACAGCTTTCCGCGGATATTAAAATAAAAAATCATATGATAAAAAACAGTTGTATTAGCCCCGAGGGGCCGAATGCTTAGTTTAGAAAATTGGTATTGATATTATGATTTTTATTATAATATTTAGAAAACTGGCTGTAATACGATACGATACCAGATTTTTAAGTAAGGATATTAATCAGTTTTGGTTTCGAAACCACACTGAAAATGTCTATTTAATTTTAAGGAAAGTTTTTTTTGTAAAAACTAACTTTACAATTTAACTTCCATTCAAAAATATAACTATTTGACATTGAATATGATTATCTTTATTGATATCATTATAGCATTCATTGCATATATGAAACTAAAATGTTCTAAGAAACCTTTATTTGAGCACCTTCATAATTTAAAGAAAAAATAAGTTAAAAGTTAAAAAACAAATGAGTCTAAGAGGAGAAGGGATTAAAATTTTGTGCGAATCTGAAAATAATATTTTTTTCATTTTTCCACCCTTTTCAATTTGACCCTATCTATTTAAGTCCCTTGGAATAAATATAACAAAAATTACTTTATTTATTTTATTTTTGTTTGTCCGTTAAGATCTTGCTAATTACTGATCCGATTGACATTTTCATCAAAGGGAAGCTCGGCATAGGTCCTAGGTTGCTCTATTAATAAATTTAGGTTTGGGGCTATATTTCTATACCCTCCCCCCCAGACAAATACTGATCTTGTAGATTTTTTTTTTTTGGGGGGGGGATACACTACTACATATTTAATCGGTAGGCATAAGGAATAGGGGTCGAAAACTAAAGCGACTAATTTTACCTGCTTAGATGTTATGATATTTTTTTGTTTTTAACTGCCTCTAGTATGTGCATTAAAAACAACGCAACAAAAATGCGAATAACATTACATAAGTAATTTACTTCGCTTAGTTTGTTATGCGGAATTTATATGACTGTTTTATTTCAATATCTTGTAATAATATAATAGGCTGATAATGTCGACGTAAATATAAGCATATTCCCTATTTAAAAGTCGATATTATGTTAGATATTGGCACATATCAATATATTCTAATATAGCTTCACCTTTCTCTAGAACTAGCAGCTACGCTCCTAGAGGCCTCTAGTTGTTTTTAGAGTGGGGAGAAGTCGACCCCTCCACACTTTCAATTGTAATTAGTTTTAAAAAGAAAAAGTAAATAAAAATTGGGGAAAGGTCATTTTTACTACTCGCTACTTGTCTTTGGAGGATGATGGTAACCTGCCCCAAAATAGTTATAAACATTACCTATGAGAATCTACCCTGGAAAGGAGATAGGAGAACTATATCAGTACAGTGGTTAGTGAGATCCTTTGGTACAAACAGACAAACATACTTTTACTTTATTATAAGGATAGTATCTTACTATCTCTAATATTAGCTAAGATATAGGGACACCTATGTTGCAATCTTTGAAACACCGGTCTTTGTTACCTACAAACACCCTAAGAACACCCATGCAAAAAAAACTACATAACAATACACTCAGTTTTTATTAGAAAATATGATTTCTAAGTATGTCTATGCTTTCTTTTGTGATTTTACAGTGAAAATAATGTGAAAAATTCTGATAATTATGTTGATAAAAAGCGCAGCAATAAAAGATAACAATATCTTTGAAGAAATAAAAAATATCTTCAGCAAAAATATATTATACTACATAGTTTAATCTAATCTAAAACAAGCTATTTGACTCTACTATAAGATTTTTATTTTATTTTACAAACAGTTTGTAGAGTTAATTTATAGTTATAAGCATTTGCTTGACCAATACAATTAATCACCATATTGAAAAAAACATATCAGTTTTGTTGTTAGCGAGATCTTTCATTACACACATTCACACTTACAACAGATATTATGTTACTTTTATATGAGGATCAAATGAAGATAAAGTAGCGATTTATTTTAAATACCAAATATTAAAAGCTTTGCTAAAGTTAAACTTACATTAATTAATATACGTACATCATAAATTTTAACTTATTTTTTTATGTTTTTAAATTACTTGTGGAATCAGATTATTCCTCCTATTATATAAGTAGTAAGGTTTTTTCTGGGGCTAAAGATCTCGTGAATTCCAGGTCCAAATATGTTGAATTTTCCAAGGAAATGTCTTGAGATGGTTTAGGCTATTTTCCTGCTCTCTCAAGTCCTCTTCTAGGGGTGAGGCAGCTAGTTTCTTTAGATTACAGAACTAGCTACTTGTTAAATTTCTAATAATATCTCTTAAAAACCATGATTAATCTTTAAAACTCTTGCATTATTATGTAAATTCTATGTAGACTTTCTGCTCATTACATCTCATTTATCATGAATTAAAACAAAAAGGATACGGTCTTCAAGATTAGGTCCTTAAAATCTTAATCTATCCCTAACAATGAACCCATATATATGGATGGAGTAATCATACAATAATGTAAGTGATCTAAAGGGATAAGACAATGTCGAATAAATTTATTTATATCCCCAATGATGAAACACAAAATTAAACCTTCTGTAGATTGAATAAGGAGTTGAAACGTTTGGACACTCAACATATAGAACCAAAGTCCCCAAAGTTGATAAGCCAACAATTTAAATTAGAAAACATTATTATGAAACTTTGGGAACTAGTGCAATAAACAGCCAATTAATTGTCCCCTCCCTCCCCTCAGTAGTGTACACAAAGTATTTATATTTCTCACTTTATAACCAACTTACCTACCCTATTTATAACTAACAGACATACAAAAGTACATACTAAATAAAAAGCTTAAAGTGTAGCTTCGCTACTATATCAATCCAGGGCGGGAGGAGCCGTTGAGCTGTTTCTCACACTAGCCCCCAAAGTTTTATAATAACGTTTTCTTATTTGTCGGCTTAACAACTTGTAATTGGTTGATCCACTAATTTGAGTGTTAAATCGATTCAACCCCTATACTAATTGTATCCACAAAAGGGGTAATTTTGTTTATCTTCATTGGGGATGTATATCAATTTATCGGCCAATGTCGTATCCCTTTAGATTCCTGATATTAATGGAATTGCTAATTTTTATCTGTTTTTGCACCGCCAGCAGTTGGACACAAAAAACATTAAAGACAAGACTCAAGATTCAATTCATTAATTGTTACAAACTCCACAAAACTGCACAGAAAAAGGACAATTGCATCCAAAAGTGGCGAAGCTCTGAAACGGTAGCACAAATGATTATCAAAACATATAGGTTATCAGCATAGACGTCTAAGGGGGGGGGGGGGGTAAAGGCACCCCAAAAATTTTGGATTTTCAATGCCCCCCCCCCCAAATAAAAAAAATGCCTCTATGAAATTAAGATTACCCCCTCCTAAAAATTTTTATTTTCAAAATTTTACCCCCCTAAATAAAAAAGCTTGGACGCCCCTGGTTATCAGTACTGAATATATCAATGCATATGTCTAAACAAAATTTAAGTAAATTTGTTGCAAAACTTCTTAAATACAGGATAATTTTTAAGGACATACTTACTTCGCTTATAATAATTATTGTAGCTAAGACGTTTAATGTGATATTATAAAGAGAGTGAATTTTTAATTAAGTGTATTTATACAGGAGAGAGAATAAGGAAAAGCATTACTGACAGAAAATAACGTACAGACATACATTACATATATGTCATAACATTGAAGATGATTAAAGTCCCTCCACAGATCATGACGTCATACGATAGAATAGCCAACGAGAGGCCTGTAATTGACCAATGGTAAAATTTATGCTGGCCTCTTATTGGTTATTTTATCATATGACGTCATAATCTGTTGAGGGACTTTAATCATCTTCCATAAAATTTGCAAATCGTATGAACGTCTTAATTTTAGTGTAGTCTTACATAGAAACACTTCCTTCCTTCCTACACGGGTGTTTTTTCAATGTAACAATAACAAAATTCCATTGCATAGCCTTTGACTTAAAGTGCCCAAAAACTTGACCAATTTTGCCGTTTTAGCTGTTCTTACCATATAAATTACCATCATTATTCTTTTTAAATGCTCATATTTAAATACATTTAAGTTTTAAAGAAATGATAAAAATAAGAATAATTATGCAAAATAAATTTGAAAAATTAAATGGTTGTTTTTCGAGATAATCAATTTTCGCTTTTTTGTAGCATTTTTGTTCTCGCTTTTTTGGTACCAAACCACTTGTTTCTCACTTTTTGCTGAGTCCGAAGCTTTTTCTTATCTGAACCATTGTTTGAGATTCGTATTCTAAAAAACATTCTCTAAAACATGGACGTTCAAGCTTTTTATTTTGGGTTAGATATAATGAATAAACGATTGAGTGGGGTAATCTAATGTATCTTTAAAATTATGATGGGAGTAAACACCCCTTTACCCCTATCTACCCACTCTTGGACGCCTAAGATCTAAAACTTGCATTATTTTTATAATAATTACATCTTACCCTAAAAACCCAATAAGGATCGTAATACAATAAAATCAATGTTGATAAACAAATTAACCCTTCTGTAGTCTAAATTATTTGTTTACAAGCTTAGAGACTGCTAGTAAAGTTTTAATTAGTACCCGCAATTTTAACCAAGCGAAGAAGTGGTACAATATTAATTTATAGTCCAATATCCCTAATAGTACCCTAGTAATAGTATAAAATTTTGTATTTTTTCCCTAATAGAATAATATTTTTATATCTGAATATCCTTATCCCATATTTCTCTAGGGAGAGAGAGAAAGAGAAATAAATTTCGAGGATGAAAAAGTCCATATACAGAATACTTTGTGATCTTTTCAGAAGAACCTTTATTTTAAAAGGACCAACGCTGCGATAATCCTATTATATAAAATAGTAAGCTTTTTTGTTGTAACGAAGGATCTCGCAAGCGGCTCGTCCCATATGGTTCTCCTTTAAAGTGAACCTTGTTATAGGTCCAAGGAAAGTTTTCAATAAAAATAACACGCCTAATTTTTTTTTACTTTAAAAAAATCAAAAATTTGTTGACTTTTCCCCCTCCCACATTAAGTACCCCTAGAGGCTTCTAGGGACTCAATAGTTAGTATTTTACAAAGAAGGAACAAATTATGTAAATTTTCAAAGTAACAGCTAATAATCAACAAAATAATATAATCTGATGAGCGAAAGATAGACATGTAAACCTTTTATATAAAGTAGTTGTGCTACTAAACAATTTCGTATCAATAACTTATAGAGGTGCTTCGCATTAAATAAAAACCTTATGTTAACCTTGGCCCAGACCTTCGGAACCATTTAGAGTACTATCAAACAAAGATTTATAAATTTATACAAAAAACAGACACAAAGAGAACAGGGATCTAAAGGGAAAAGACAAAGGCCGATAAATTGATTTACACCCCCAATCATGTTACACAAAATTACCCCTACTGCAGATTATAATTAGTTGTTGAAACAACCAAACACTCAACTTAATAGTTTAACCAAAATTATCATATGCCCCTGATATAAAATTCGATTCGTCGCGTTGGCTGAAACATTATATTAAAAAGTTCATCCACGATGGGATAGTAAGCTCAGAATCTTGTGAGCTATTGGGTCTTTTAATTTATTTTAAATTATCAATCTTTGTGTCTGTCATATTCCAATTATTTGTTGAAACTATGCTAATATTATACAGGGATTTAAAAGAATAAGACAATGGGCGATGAATTGATGTATATCCCCAATGATGATAAATAAAATTCCCAACGTTTAAACACTCAACTTAATGAATCAACCAATCAAAATTCATTAAAAGTCCCCGAAGTTGTTAATCCAACGAATAAGAAAACGCTATTAATAACTTTGGGGACTAGTATAATAAACAACTCATTGTCCCCTTCCTTCCTGAATATTATCTATGTATATTATACACAGACACAAAAACAATCTCATTGGTCTGATTGTATTATGAGTAAACAGATAGGTAATATAGTCTAGTATAAGAAACAAAGGCATATTATTTATAGATTTAGCATTTAAAAAAATATTAGAGCTGATGAAATATCATAACAGTATGTTCAACATTCGAACGTAGCCATGTAAAGTAAATTTTCTGTATTTTCCACGCCTAAACAATTATGACTTTCATTATAATGATTGGGTTGTACAAACCAACATTTTCATTTTTTTACTATTTTTACTGATTTTTTCATGTTTTTATATTATTATCAAGATTATATTGCCCTTTTTAAAATGACAATATATGGGTAATTTTATTTAAACATGAATTTATTACTGTTCAAAATTGATTTATAAATTAATTAGACAATTCTTTTAGCTCTGTAATAAATATAAGAAAGTTACTTTGTTTAATTCCCAACAAAGAAACTTATTAATTCAACACAAGACAAGGACAAATATCAAAGAGAGAGGACAATGGGCTGTTTAATATACTAGTCCCCCAAGTTTGATAATAACGTTTTCTTATTTGTTGGCTTAACAACTTTGGGGGCTTTTGATGAATTTTGATTCGTTGGTTTATTAGATTGAGTGTCCATACGTTTCAACCACTAATTGTAATCTACAGAAGGGGTAATATTGTGTATTAAGATTAGGTTTATACATCAATTAGTTAGCCATTTTCTTCTTTTATTCTTAACAGTTCCAAGAAGTTTTGATATAAAATTGTTTTACTTTATCAATGCTTGTTAAATGAATTGTTGAAAATTCCAAATATTATTTTTACTTTTTTTGTGAAAAGCTGTGCTACTAAAAATTTTAAACCTTTAATTTTCATTCTTTTAATTTATACAAAAAATGTAATGATTCATATTTCTTTAAAAATTATATTGTGGTTGCCCTATTCTAGCTTCATCAATTTCTATTGAGTATTAGGATTTGTTTATGGGTTAAGGGAACTTTAGGCAAAGAAGGAAATGAGTAACTATGCTTTAAATTAAATAACTTTTGTTAACAAAGAAAATAATAAAATATTAAAGTGAAACTGTTTTTTTTTACTGGCAAAAAGCACCTCCCTCATCCTGACTAAAACTAGTTTTTATGCAATTAAGATTTTCTATCTGTCCAAATCTTGATTGAGTTCAAGCAATTTCATTTAACCTGTCAAAGATTTAATCAGAACAACCATTGAGAATAAATCAAATTGCTTAAATTTATTTTCTTAGAAATAGAAACATGGATTAGATGAGATCTAAATATGTTACAATAATTGAAGTGTCTGTCTTTGAGATAAAAACCTGAATGATAAATAAAAATTAAAGAAATATTATAAAGTGATAATTTGAGTCAGCAGTGAGCCAGTTTTCACTAAAAGCTGACAAATCAAAGTAAAATTATTCATAAAATTCAATGTTGGCAGATTTATGCGCAAAATAAAAATGATGTAGAGATTGTTTGTGCAGCATTCTCATGTTTGCTGTCACGTGGCACGTTATTAGTGATAAAAAATTGTGCGCGGCATTCTTGCTTGGTTGAATGAGTCAGCATGTATGCTGGAATTTCCAATGATGGCTCAAGACTTCATGAACGAAGAAAGTAAGTTTAGTAAAAATATTTGCTATTGTGTTTACAATAAATAAAAAATAATAATATGATTAAAGTTTTAATTTTATGATTAGTATGGCTCAAAACCAGTTTTTATCCAGTGGATGTTAGATAGTTTCATAGCCCTACTGGAATTATTTAATACTTTGCTCATGAAACTTGTGAATTTCAATTAAAATTACAACAAGATGTTATTAGGTAATATTAGGTAATTGTGCAGGTATAGTTTGGACAATCAGAACGATATGCAAATATTTCCTTTTTATAGAGTACATCTGTTAAGATGCAAAAGAGATATTTATTAAATAGTATCTTTTAAGATGATCTAATTTTTTTTATTGAAATTTCTAAAATTTAGATAGCAAATAAGAGAAAGATCCAAATGATAATTGTATCATTAGTATTCTGATTATTCAAAACAAGTTTTAATCTCAAATAAGCTGGAAATTCTAAAAGAAATTTTGTTCAATAAAGTTTTCTTCAATACAGGAATTATTTAAAGAAATAAAAAAGTTTAATTGAAATTGGTAATTTATTTTAGTATTTCTCTTAAGTTATATAAGTAAAACTAATTTTGTGAATTACAAATGTTTTGTATATTTCAAAATTGAATTTTTGCCTTTATTGCAGTTTATATTCTATTTGATATTTTATTATAATTACTGTAATCCCATAGTAGATTGCTGTAGTGTGATTGTTTAAAGTCATTCAAACTTTGAAACAAGCTTAGCTAGGTCCAGCTAGTCAATCAATCAGTTTAGAAAAGATTTGCTACTAAAACTGAACTGGTTAGTTACACAAATATGTGAAAGAGTAAATTGAATAATTATTTCATTAATATGAAATACAATTTGTATTTAAAGTTTGTAAAACTTTTTCTGTTTGAATACATTACTTCAGTGTATCCATTTTTAAAAATTATTATTTAAGTATCAAATTTATATATTGGTATTATCTACTATAAAAAGTAGTAAGGGTTTTTTCTTTGTAGCGCAAGTTGTTTTAATTTGGATGGTATACAGAGTATTTTTTGCCTCCTTGCCCTATTTAATACAAAGCCCCTAGATGCTAAGGATACAGCAATTAATGTTATAAGAAAAGTAACAATTAAATTATTACTGCATGTGATACATACCTTGCAGTTTTCAGAAGAGATTAATTTAACCAATATTTTAACACTTGAGGCAGAAGAGCGCGGTCCATAATCAACAGTGGATTTTACATTGTTTTGGAGTTTATATCTCATATTTGGTTGGAGGCTAAATATCCCTGATTATTCAAAAATCTAATTGTTTTAATTGTTCCAGATAAATGTTGAACTACTAAAGTGTTCTTTGCTGTTGACTCCTTTAGTTAGATTCACCGATTCTAAAAGTAAGAAGAATCTAAAAAACCTCATCTGAAAGATTACCATAGAAATTAAGTCACATGGATTCGACTTGCCACTTACATCTCTTTCTTGTACCTGGAAGGAAAAAATTCAACCTTAAAGCACTGAATACATTTAAAGCATTTCTTCTAATGTAACAAAACTCTGCAACAGTTTAGGATAAGAATCAGTCACTATTCTGCTTACTGACACTGACAGAGACATTCATTAGGTCTTAAAATTAGGTAAAGTAAGATTAAGAAATTTTCAATGAATTGGAAGTTTCATTAATACAATTAGCAAGCTATGACAATCAAATAATTTATAGATCACATTAATTCTTGGTAATGATCATGGAAGATAAATGAAAACAAAGATTTTACACCTAAGTTTAATCTTGACACTAAGCATATTAAATGTTTAGGAGTAATATTGTGCACATGAACCTATACTTACCCTACTTACTTACTTTTTGGTCCAGCCCTTCATGAGATCTTACTGAACCCATACTTTTAACTTACATAAGTACGCTTTCACAAAAAAAAACATACCTTATTGGTTTATATAAAATACATTCAAAAGTTGCATATTCAACAATTTCTAGTTCAATACAATACAAAAACTACTCATTATATCCTTTTAGTTCTTTTAACGTTTTTTTTAGAGTAATTGTTTCTTTCTGAATCTCTGCTTTGTCTCATCACATATTTTTCTCGCCCAATTTAATTAGGAATTTGCAAGAATATGTTGAAGTATGTTAGCAATTCTGATCTTCTTGTCTGATCAACTTGGAGAAAATTTACACACATTAGTAACTGCAGATGAATAGATTACAAATGCAGATTGCTAAATAATTGTCAAATACAATTTTGTTTACAAATCCTGTATTTGAATTTTTTTCATGATGGAAAGACAGACGACCAACTATCTGATTGAAAAATACACTAACTTATTTACTTAAGATAATGATATTCATGACCACCACCAATTAATATAAGCCATCATAGCAAATAGTAACTAGTGCCAGGCCAAATTCATTGCCCGATTTTGCACAGTACATATGTTTTTTTCAAGCTACTAATAATTTTTACAATAATGAAATCAAATACTAATTTTACTTTCAGAAGTCATTTTATTTACATTTTAATAATAATTTGACGATAATTTAAGACCAATGATGATTCTCACTGCGATTGCCTTAGATTGAAATAGTTCTTAAAATGAAAACTTAAATTTTAATATTATCTTAACTATTTCTGGTACTAAGGTGTACAATATCAACCACGGGTTTTGATATTTGAACTTTAATAATATAAAACAGTATTCCTTTATTCTTAGGAGAGACAGTTGTCAGCTGCGACAGCTGTATTTAGTTGCTATTTAATAAAACATTTAAAAAAAACAAATTTGGCAGCCACAGCCGCTAGCTTATCCTTTTATCCTTTTAACAACAAGAGATCCATGGTCCATCATGATAACCAGCCGTAAAACTTTTTCTCGTATTCATTCGAATCCGATGGATATGAACCGGTTCTCATCCATACGAAAAAACTATGTCTAGCATCGTATAATATCCAGCTTTCTACGAATATAAAAATGTACAATCATAAGATTAAAACCAGTTTTTTTAGCCGGTGCCACCTCGGGGCTAAAACAACTGGTTTTAATCTTATAATTGTACATTCTATATCCGCGGAAAGTCGTTTATAATACAATGCGAGAAATAACTATTAAATTCTTCTGTGGCTAATATCCCTCTTCACTTTAAAATAATTAGCCGCCGCAAATTTATGTAAATCGCAACTTATTGCTAATTCAACAGCTACAGTTTGTCAAAAAAAATAAATTATCCCTCAACTTCAGCTGACTGATAATAGTTATTTATCGCATCGTATTATTAAAGACAACTTTCTGTGAATATTAAAATGAAAATTATAAGTTTAAAACCTGTTTGATAGCACCGGCTAACAAACCTAAAATAAATTTTATGATTAATATTTTAATACTCGTGTAAAATTGTTTATAATACAATGCTAATAACGATTTTTCATTATGGCTGAGAACTGGTTCTAATCCAGGGGCTATTAGTTGGTTTCGAAGCCATTCTGGAAGAAAAATAGCGGCTGACAAAACCTGCTATGCAGCATAAACTTTTATAATTTACAAACTTTTCTTTCATCAAAGTCCTCCAGTCCAACAAATTATTATTTCGAGTTATTTTTATAACTTATAAAAAAGTAATAATTATTTTTTATTTGTTAGAGGTATTTCAGAAGCGCAGCTACTCTTTAAATTAACAGCATTTATTTGTAAGTGTGGCCTATTATGGAAGCACAGTGGCGTGCGAAGCACTTTGTCTAGGGGGGGGCATTTTGATTATATATACTAATTTTAAATAAGGGCGTTTTAAGGGGTGGGATTATTTGATTATGGGCCTTCTAGTTCTTATCCCATCTTCCCCATCCCTTCCCCCATCCCTTTTTCCCATTTATATCCCACATCTTCCCCCCCCCCCCACTTCTTCTCCCCAATTCCTTCTCCCCACCCTGCAATGACCGAAGGGAAGGGAGCTAGAAAGCATCTTTGAAAAAAAAGTAGAGAAAATAATTTAACCTCCCCCCCCCCCCACCACAAAACATTTTTTATGGGTGGAAGGGGATGTTATAAAATCTCAGCAGGAAGGATGAATAACCTAACTAAAAAAATTTGGGGGGGGGGGGGGAGATAAAAACACTCATTTTGGAAATAATTTACCAAAAATTAACCTAATATGTAAAACTGATTTTAAATATTTATTTATTGTATGACAACAAGGATGACAACATCTTTAAGTAGCAAAGCACAAAAAATCATGAATAAGAATACAGACAAGTAAATTTAAAGAGCATCTGTTGAAATAAATATATATTTTAGGTAGAAAAAGTCACAAATCCTTTTTTCTGTATGTTGTGTGATGACAGTCAAAGTAAATTACATACTGGATGCTCGAATCAGCGAGAAATTTTATTTTTTTAAATATTATAATCCACAAAAAAATTACTTGTCCTTTCATCTACAGATATAAAAATCTCTTAGAAATATAGGGTATAGTCTCTTTTGTGGCAACGCCTCTTAAGGGGCATTTCGTCGTATTTTCATAGTAGCTTTTAAAAGGTTATTCTAGGTTAAGTTAGGTCAGGTGATTTCCCTGCAGGGTTAGGCAATTGGCCCCACAGGAGCTATAAATAGGTGAAAAGCTACTGTGAAAATACGACGAAATGCACCTTAAGAGGCAATGTCACAAAAGGGACTATACCTGAAATTTAAAAGATACAAAAATAGCCAAAAACGTCCTGAAAAGCAGTCCAACCTCCATGAATTTTTAATAGTTAATTATACTCCATAATGATGGGAATGTTAACATTAAGTTTTAGCCTTCTATCTTTAATTGCAGTTGAAAAAATCACATTTCCCCCTTAGCATTACGCACTGACAGCCATAGTGAATTATAGAGATGCTAAAAAGTTATATCAACATATCCTACCCTCTTTAAATGGCACTTTAAAACTCTGTTAATTTTTATAAAGTGGTGTTTCCAATGATTTATAAGGGCGGTGCGTGAAGCGCACCTAAAATATTTACTCACCCTTTGAACTAAAATCAATTAAAGACAACAAGAGTGGCGTATTTGAACAGGTTAGGAATATAGAGTGTAGTTAGTTTTAATGGTTTTTAATGAAAATTGCCATAAAAAAAACATGTCTTTTTGTAAGGGTATGTACACAAAAAAAATGATAAACTTATCCTGAAAATAAAATGACATCATATATAGTTATTCATTTAGACAGACATACAGTGTTGAGAAAAAGGCTTAGATAAATATCAACGCTGTTTCTTTTTTATATAAAATAACTTTTTGATTAAATATTTGTTGTTTACACATGTTTTTAAAGAAATAAAAACACAATATACAATGCAATGTGATAAAAAGCAGAAACCGTTTGGAAGGGCGCGAAGCGCAAATTTTTTTCTTCAAATATGCAGGGAGGGAGGGGTTTTTGGGCTATTTATTACACTAGTCCCGAATATTTCATATAAAATTTTCTTATTCGTTGGCTCAACAACTTTGGGGACTTTAATGGAATTTTGATTGGTTGGTTAATTAAGTCGAGTTTCCATACATTCATCCACTAATTGTAATCTAAATAAGGGTTTGTGATTTTGTGTATCATCATTGGGGATGTACAAAATTTCTTTGGTAAAAAGTTTATATTATACAAAATAAAATACTTCCTATTACCTGGTTTGTTATGTTCAGTGAAAAAAGATTATAACCTAATTTCTACACTAATTAAAAAATTTGGTAAGGTTAAATGAATAGTAACTGTCTGATTGGCGCGAAGCGCCAAAAATTTTTTTTTGGAGTATTTCTTGATCTTTTTTTTTGAAACTGGGATAGTTTTGCTTTTTGTAGGGTAGGGGGCAAAAAGGGGCATTTTTATTGACCAGGGGGGGGCAAAATGGGGCATTTTTCAACATTTAGGGGGGGGCAGGGGGGGCTGTGGCTAGAGGGGGGCAGGGGGGGGCGTTTTGGTCGCTAGGGGGGGGCGATTGCCCCAAATGCCCCCTTCGGTTCGCACGCCACTGGTCACACAATACAAATGACCAATAATACACAGGCTAAATTACCAATTGCAGGCCGGTACAAAATTTAATTGACAAATGGTAGGCAAGTGTGACGTCATTTTTTAAAGGCACCATAAAAAATTTTCCATAATATGTTTTAGATGTTTTTAATCTAACTTTTAAATGTTATAACTCTTATAAATGTTTTTAGGTAAGTTAAAATTGTCTAAACAAAATCAAAGCAACGTAAAGAAGGTATAGTGTTAAGTATACAACAATAAGAAAATGAGAAAATATCTTAACCCTCAGTTATGATAGATAAATTGCTAACCAATGGCAGAACAAATATGAAAATCTTTGGAGGGCAACAATTTAATTTATAGTCCATTATCTCTTTTTCTTCAGGTGGTGATTTAATTACCAATAATAATCTTTAAGGTTTTAATTTAACAAATATCTGATAGAATTATTGTTTGTTGAAATCACAAAACCTATTTTATGTACCTCTAAATCTTTGTTGGTTAGAAGCCAGGGATCATTAGGGACAGCCTAATGGACGAGAAATCCATAACTACTCATCTAATGTTGATACAAGTCTTGTTTTTAAACTTACAAACTAAAAATTAAATTATTTTTTTAGTTTATGATGTTTAGAAAGAATCAGTGAAAAAAAGGCTAAAACTAAACGCCTTTTTCAAAAAGTTTTTAAAGGGTTTCTTACAGGTGTAGGTAAGTTTTATAACTGTATTGGGGGAGGGTATCTCCTCCCTCCCAAGAGAAATCACCCATAGAAACAAAATGTATTTACCCCAATTTTTTTATTTACTTTTTCTTTTTAAAACTTAAATTTGAATTTGAGGATGTCTCCCTATCCCCCAACTTAAGTGCCTCTAGTGCCGATAATCCTATTATATAAAGTAGTAAGCGTTTTTTGTCTGTCCCGAAGGATCTCGCTTACCGCTGAACCGACATTGTTCTCCTTTACAGTGAAGCTTCTTATAGGTCCTGGGAAGGTTTTAATCTATTTTAGGGGAGGCTGTTTTTACCCCCTCGCCTCCAAAAATTTTTTTTACTCTTTGAAAACTCAAATTTTAAATTGGATGATATCGACTTTTCTCCCTCCAACCTTAAGTGCCCCTAGAGGCTTCTTGGGGGCGTATCCGCTAGTATAAATATAATGAATAACAAAGCAATAGGTAGATAGAAGTGTTATTTGCAAATTAGTAATATAAAATATGTACAATGTACACGCATGCAGAAACCGGAAACTCAGGAATGCTTGTTAGGAATTCAGATTTGTCCTTACACTTACACCCAGGGAGACAAGTGGGAACAGTGGAAATATTCATTATACTAGTCCCCAAAGTTTTAGATTAATATTGGGGACTTTTATTGAATTTGATTGGTTGGCTCATTAAGTTGAGTTCCACTAATTGTAATCTACATAAGGAGCAACTTTGTGTAATATCATTGGGGATATACATCACTTTATCGACCATTGTCTTATCCCTTAAGATCCCTGTGTCCTTACACCTCAGGTTTGGGGAATAATTCTATGAAAACAAGGACAATTATGTTCATATGTAGTGCAGCCAACACAGATATGGACATGGACAATGTAAATAAATAGTGAAGCAGTAACAAGCCAACTACGGTTTTAAATAAAACAGTTAATTTGTAGCAGGCATTGTCTATAAATTAATTTCGAGTCTCTTGTAGTGCATATAAAAAAAAATAACGTCATTTAATTTAAATGACTAATGATAGGCCAATAAACAGACTAAATTACCAAATTCAGGCCAGTATACAATTTGATTGAACAATAGTTGGCCAGTATGGCGTCATTTTTATAAGCAGTGTAAAACTCTTTATTATTTTCGCATTTAAGGGATTTGTGGTAATTTAAAGTCAGTAGGACGCCTCAGGTAAAATGGAAACTTCTGTATACCATTAAATGCAACGGTTTTTAAAAAGTCAAAATGCAGTTCAGCTTATATTTTCAAAGTAAATTTTTTTCTGGAGCAATATGAGTCATAAAGATTAGGCTCCTTCAAGGGTTTGGGGCTTGATCTTCTTGGATTTTGGATGGATCCAGTGGCCGCATCTAAACATGAAAGAACTCTAAATTAAGCCTACCTAAACAGCAGATTGTAACTTTGTTACTAATTCAATATATAATAATATGCAAAACTATTTATGCTATAACTTTATTTATCGTAAGTATCATAGACAACTTTCCGCGAATACTTAAATGAAAAATTATAAGATCAACACCAGTTTTGCCAGCCCCGAGAGGTCGAAGGCCTTTGCTAACAGAACTGTTGTTGATTTTATGATTTTTTTTATATTCCTGGAGAAATGTCTGTAATACGATGATTTTTCAGTATGGCTTAGAACCGGTTTAAATAGAGCGGATATTAATCGGTTTCGAAGCCATACTGGAAAAGAATTTAAAGGGACATAAAAAAGAAAGGTAAACATTTAAATTAATGAGTGAGAGAAAGGGAGAGTTTAAAGACAAAAAGAAGAGATAAAGTACGATAAAATAAGAAGAAGAGAGAGAGAGAGAGAGAGAGAGAGAGAGAGAGAGAGAGAGAGAGAGAGAGAGAAGAGAGAACGAGAGAGAGAGAAAGAGAGAACGAGAGAGAGAGGAAGAGAGTGAGAGACAACTTTAATAAAGAGAGAGAAAGAAAGGTTAATGATAAAGAGAGAGATATAAAGATAATAAGAACGGGAAAGGTAGAAAAGTGGGCGGGGTAAAAAAGGTACATTGGGAGAAGGGGGAGTCAATAAAAAGGGGAAGTGGGTAAAAACTACTACCTGAATTGAATTCTGACCGGCACGGAGAGAGACTTTAGGCGCAGCTGGTCATACAGTCTAGGCCGTATTATCTTTATTCCAGGGATATATAAGGAATAAGGCAATAGACGATACATTTATTTACATCACCAAAGATGAACCTAATAATCGACTTTCAATAAAGGTCCCAAAAGTTGTTAAGCCAAATAAATAATAATAAAACATTAATTTAAAACTTTGGGGTAAAGTGTAATAAACAGTCCAAGAATCCTTCTCTCCTTGCTTTATTCTCAAATTTCGCTGACTTCTTTATTTCAAAGTATATACTGAAGTTTTTAATTACCAACCAAAAAAAAAACAAAAAAAATCTTAATGACAGAATATATTATTAGTATTCTATAATACGACATTGTATCAGTGTTATGTCTTGTAGTTAGTCTGATATATTTTATAGAATGATAGAGATTGATAGATAGATAGAGAGATGGGTTGATAGATAGATAGATAGGTTAATAGTCCAGATTCTATATTTCAAAAAAAGTTTAGATTAATTCATCTTATAAAAATGTAATAAAAAAAATAAAATGTTTAAAATAGACATAATGACTTTTTTGGTGTTAACTTGTATTGCTAGCTACGATTTCTAAAGTACTGTTGCAGGAATCATCATGACAAAATTAAGATTAGACTGCTCTAACACGTCTTAAACATCTATCCTTTATGACTAAACGAACGTACTGACCATAAATGTATAAAAGCTTCGCCTTTAAAATGTATAGAAAAATAGATAGATAATGAATATTAGATAGAAATTTTAGAAGCAAACATATATATAAATACGGAAAAAGAGATAGAAAGATAGATAGATGGCTAGATAGCTAGATAAACACACAGACAGATAAACTTGTCATTAACCTTATCTTAATAAATATTTTTTGGGACTGAAAGTCTGAACAGTTTCTAGTATTGTGAATAACATTAGTTTAACAGTACAAATTCTAACTAGACTAGCCTGTTAGTATAAAGTTACATAGTTGTAAAAAAGTCTTTTGGACTGTCAGATTGAAGTATATTGTTGTTTTTATCTATTTGCCCTTCTAAGATTAAATAAAATCAGTTTTATTTAATCTTAGACTAATATTTTATTTAAATTGTTAACCCTAAATGTATCGAAGAAAATTAGTAAGAAATCTGCCAGTAAATCATTGAATGTGACTTCTCAAAGGAAAGCATTACCAGAGAGAGAGGGGACAATGGGCTGTTTAATACACCAGTCCCTAAAGTTTTATAATAAGCTTTTCTTTTTCGTTGGGTTAACAACTTTGGGGACTTTAATCTACAGAAGGGGTAATTTTCAGACATATAAACTAATTAAAGCCATATATTTTCGCAAATAGTGAAATCAGCCATTGAGACAGTCTCCAGGTTTAATTTTTATTGACGGCTGCCGAGCCTATTCAATATTTGTTAGCTTTCAAAATGTTGTGATTTTTAGAGCATCTGTTTTTACCAGAAAATTAGAAACCTAGGCCTTTTTTTAGTTTCTCTAGTATTGAAACAATATTGAAAATTTTATTTTAGTTAAATAGCAAAAAATCTTCCAAAATTATTTTTGAAAATCCTCAAACATTTGTAAGACTAGCAAGAAAAATTTCAAAACGGTGCAAAGTTCAAACTATAATACATTCAATTGTATATTATTATCAGTATGGATTAGAACTAGTTCTCAGCAATACTGATAAATGATGTATAGCTTTATATTACAGACAATTTTCCACAAATAAAAATAATAAAATTAATATCTGTTTTTGTCAATGATAAATGTAATGGGAATTTTGATAACTCCTTGCTATACCCATGCCTAGCTATTCTATCAATCAATTCCACAAAAAAATCACGAAACCTTTGGAAGTAAGGTGAGGGTGTATCTTTTTTTAATGTAACCGAAGAGGGGTGGGTAAGAAGGGGGAGGAAAATAGGAAGGGAGTTGTGGGAAAATTTTCCTTTAGAATTGTTTGTCAGAATCACATTCCCTTTTCCCTGGCAATACCTAATGGTTGTATCCTAACATGGTTTCTACTAACAGTTATTATTTGTCATTCAGAAAATTATATCATTTTGAACCAAACCTTTTATGCAATTAATTGTTAACCTAAAAAACCTAATTGCGTGTTTATTAGCTTTAAACTAAATCAAAAATATTTGCTAATTTTTGCATTAGAAATTTTTAGCTAAAGCAATAAAACATTTTAATTTCATAGAGTCCAAAATAGGATTTTGTCCTAAACTGTTTGGTGTTCTAGCAATATTGAATTATTTCTTAAAAGAAAAGCATAAATTACAGACAATATCATATATGAAAAAAAATAAGTTTTATGCAGTTAATTTTTTAAAGTAAACAGGTAAATGTGCTAACAAAAATAATAATAAAAAACAAGGAATAAATCAACCAAAGCTTATAGTTTAGCCAACCAAGATATCTAAAGAATGTTTATTTGTGAAAGCATAAAAGATATTCTTATTATAGGTTCTTTTTTCTAGTACTAAATTTATTTATCTTTAAATTTTGTACTTTTTCAATTTTATTTTGTACTTTTAGTCTTTTATGCTAACGAATTTTTCATATGCTCCGATGAAACATTTTTATGTTTGCTGTTCTTTCAGTTTTCTAAAGTAAACAATTTATAATTCATGTTAACAACAACCCACTGTGTTTATCACATATGGCCACAGTGGGTTAAGTATGGACATAAATATGATTTGAGAATCATGTCAACAACAACCCTGTGTGTTTAACAAATGGCCACAGTGTTAGGCTGTAGTCAAATGCTTTAATTAAGTCAAAGTGTTCTTAATTATAACCAAATGTATATGTATGAAATGGTCCATATTTAATAACAGGTTGACTTAACTTTATGGAATTACCAAAAAAATGACCCTTTTTTTAATCTTGTACATTTTGGAGCATTGTTTAAAAGAAAAACATAGGTATGCTAATATTTTATCAGTGAGAGTTAATAAACCTTTACTGTTTTATCTCAAAATTTATGTTTAAAAAAATTTTAAAAAATGAAAAAAGCTTATTTTACTTTTTAAATTTCAGCTTTTATACGTGTAAGCTGAAAAATAAACAATGCCTTTGGGTTCCAAGAATATAAGGCCTTAGGTCAAATATATTATTATACTCAAGAAGGGAGGAAAGATGGGTCTGTTTATTAAACCATAGTCCCCAAAGTATTTAAGAGTAACGTTTTCTTATTGAATTCTTGTTGGTTGGGTCATTAAGTTGAATGTTTAAACAATTCAACCGGTAAATAAAATCTACAGAAGGGGTAATTTTGTGAATTATTATTATATAGCAAAATTAATTATATTACCTAAATTGTGGAAACTCTGCGCCAAAGTTTCAACTCTAAATTTACTTAGGAGGTATTACAAGTCATTAGTATATCATAATAAGATCAAATGCAACTTTGAATCAGGGAAAGGGAACAGTTATTTATCACATCGTATTATAAACAGCTTTCCGCGATTATTAAAATGAAAACTATAGGATTAAGCCCAGTTTTGTAAACCTCGAGATGACAAAGGCCAAGGATAACAAGAATTATTTTTATTATTCGTTAAAATTGTCTGTAATACGATAATATGCATTTTTTTCAGTATGGCTGAGAACCGTTTTTATCCAGCGAATACTAATCTGTTTCAAAGCCATACTATTTTAAAACATAATATAGAATACAGTTATATACATATATTACCCTTATATTTTAGTTAACAGGAAGTTTGTTTGTTTGTAAGTATGTCTGTTATAACATTGTAGCAGTAAAGTTATACATTGGTTATAAAAGTTTTGGGCTATTATACAGCGGGATGCACAACTTTCCTCACCCCCCCCCCCAAAAAAAAAAAAATAAAAAAAAAATTGTCAAAGCAAAAATTAATGGTGTGGTTGAACAATAACATGCCTCCAGACAGGGGCGTCCAAGCTTTTTTTTGGAGGGGGGGGGGTAATTCGTTTTTTTTTTTGGGGGGGGGGGGTAAAATGCGAGCGAAGCCTACGGCACCCCCAAATTCGTTTGAGGGGGTTAATCCCCACTTTACCCCCCCCCCCCTTGGACGTCTATGCCTCCAGAGGCAATGGACGAAACAAATTGACCTATTAAGAGTAAACTAAAAAAAATGATAACGTTTTTAAAAGGTAGAACAAGAACCTTACTTAAAACAATAAATGTATATGCATAAATGCATAACCAGTATCCAGTGTTGAGGACCTTTTCTATCTGCTTTCTGCTCTTTAGTACCGACTTTATTTAAAGACCCAATTGAAAGTCCAAAGGGTCCACTGGATGGGTAATATTATGTTTTTGGATACTTGTACCTATCTATCTACAAAGTTATGGATTTATGAATGTCTAATGGTTTGTAAATACTTGAAAATGAATCCAGAGAATAGGTATTAGAGAGTTAACAATAATTCAAGGTTAGACGAAATTATCTTTGATGTCAAAAGATATCACTTGAGAGGTTTACTAAATTTTATTAAGAGCTAAAATGTTTTTTTAAACCGTATCCTGAATGATCTTGCTAACATCTGTTCCGATTTGGTTTTCATTTACAGTAAAACTTTTTATAGGCCCCCGTGAGACATTTTAGGAGACATTTATATCTGATTTTTTTTGAAATTTAGATACCTCCTGTGACCTACAGGATGGATCTTATTATCTTCCATTTCGTCTTGCACATATTTAATCTTTGTGCTGGTATTTTTTAGCTACTTGACCTAATATTTTTAGTTTTCCTTACAGCTTACTGGATCAATAAATGTATAAGTGTAGATCTATAAACAAGATGACTACCTGCTGAAAGACCCTTTTTATTTGCTGGCACATTGTTTTTTGTTCTATTGTATTGACTTAGCTATGTTCATATTTCTGACGCTATTAGCTGATTTTAAGGACACAATTCAAAATCGGGACAGATTCCCCGGCCTATGGGTAGAGCTAAATATAGCTCATGCTACCTCTAATCTTTTACTTTGATACTAGGACAAAGAGTTTCTATAAATATAATTGTAATTGTAAATCTAAAGCAATTTTGATAATTCATCCGGAAAGACATGTACATAGTAGTAGGATGTCTTCAAAAACAGCATAGAACAGGATTTAAAAATAGTATACAAAATCAAAAATTTTATGTTTTTCATTTTTGATAATAAATGTATACGTATAGATGTAGATCCAAGACAACTACCTGGCCAAAGGTGTGGGGGCCTTTTTTCGTGTGGTAGCAATTTGGTTTCTGTTCTCTTTTAGCGACTTGGTTGTGTGGTTACATTTTCGACACTTTTGAATGATATTCAAAGAGCCAATAGAAAGTCGACACAGGGTCCCTACTCTTTCTTTCTTTTATGGTTTAATAACAACAAACTTCTATAATTTCTATTTATTTTTTAATTTTGATATCTATAAATATATTATTATTTAGGGTTGCTACACTCTGTATAAGATTTAACTTGTAGAGTTTCATTATTTTAATAATCATTAATTAAGACGTAATAGGTATTTTTTATATCTAAATTTGAAAATTTTTTGAAACCAAAAATGTTGGCAAAAATACTATCTATAGTGCCTATAAAAAATGACGTCATACTGGCCTACTATTGGCCAATTAAAATGTATACTGGCCTGTCATTGGTAATTTAGTCTGTGTAGTGGCCTATCATTTGTCATTTGTTTTGAATGACGTCATTGTTTATAGGCCCTATAAACCAATGATTCTTCAAAATTTTGATGAATATTTACTAATTTAGTTATTTTTGTCAGAGTACCCTTAGACTGCATCAATTCTCTTTGTTGGGCAAGGATTGAATTCAAATGTCTACTTGTTACAGTTATGTATGGCAGGGTTTTATGGGATAAGACAATGGCTGTTGAATTTATTCACATCCCAAATGATGATGCACAAGATTACCTCCTGTAGATTTTAATTTCAGTGGTTGAAACGTTTGGACACTTAACTGAATGAACCAATCAATCAAAATTCAATAAACGTCCTGAAAATTGTAAAGTCAATGAATAAGAAAAAGTTGTTATAAACTTTGGAAACTGCTGTAATAACCAGCCTAATGTCCACTCCCTCCCTGTATGTATGTAGTATACAAGAATAACAGATTGTTTCTGCCAATGCATGCTCTTGCCATGGCTGGTTATTCCTAGCTGCAGCCACCAAGCAGGTTCCAATCACTTCACAAACCCAGGGAGAGAGGGGACAATGTGCTGTTTATTACACTAATCCCGAAAGTTTTTTATTAACGTTTTCTTATTCGTTGGCTAAACAATTTTGGGTACTTTTAATTTATTTTGATTGGTAAATTCATTAAGTTGATTTTCCAAACAATTCAAACAATAATTATTTTCTATAGAAGATAGAATTTTGTGTATTATAATTGGGGATGTACATCAATATATCCGCCATTAATTTATCCCTTTAGATCCCTGACACAAACAACATCCAATATTTTTAAATCTCTATTTATGTATTTATTGAAATATTATAAACCAGCAACTTTTCATGGGCTTCATTATTTGGTTAAGGGGTGCCTAGCCGTTAAAAAAAACATCACAAAGCCTATATTAATCAACTTTACCCACCAAGTAACTTCAAAGATCCTAAGCTTCAAACAAATAAAAACTTATTACTTTATATAATAGGAAATCTTTGGTATATCCTAATCTATGATCAGATTATTTATTAAAAACAAAAGGCTTCATGTAAATGTTTATTGATATTTCATAGTTACAAATGTAAGTATAAAGTTTGTTTGTCCAAATTGATTATACAGTTGTACTTCGCAGGAATCTTAAGGGATGAGACAATTGACAACAAATAAATATACCTACCAAATATAATGAACAAATTCACCCCTTTAGTAGACTAAAATCACCGGTAGAAAAGTTTAGACACCATTATTTTGTACAGCCCAATCAATAATAGTTAAATCGTATTATAGAAAACTTCCGCAGATACTAAAATGAAAAATAAGATTATTGCAGTTTTGTTAGACCCGAGGAGCAGAAGGCTTGGGCAAACAAAACTTTTATTCATTTCATTCATTTTTTTTTATTTTAATATTAGTGGAAAATTATCTGTAATAAGATGCTTTAAATTATTATTTAGTATGACTGAAACCGGTTCTAATCCAGCGGATATTAATCGGTTCTGAAGTAATACTAGAATGATTATTACAAAGTATTTAGATAGTGTGTGGCAGAATAGTTTACAGTTTATTTTCTTTCTCCCTACCCTAGGATAGGACTAAAGCAGAGAAAGGAGAGGGGTCAATGGGTTGTTTATTACACCAGTCCCCTAGTTTCATATTCGTTGGCTTAACAATTCTGGGGACTTCTGAATTTTTAATTGGATGATTTATTTAGTTGAGTTCAACCATTAATTTTAATTTACAGAATGGAAATATCAATTAATCGACCATTGTCTTATCCCTTTAGATCCCTGGTACTTATATTATATATTCTACACAACTAAATTTAACATCTGCAATCTTTAGAGCTCGCACAAAAACATTCATCTGTCTAAGAATATAGTTCTATAACCATTTTAGAAAAAAAATCTTTGCAAAAAAGTAACAAAATGTCTGTCTTTTTTTGTCTCTAACTGCTGAACTAGTCCTTCTTTTCAGGCCAGTTTTTCATAGGTTCTGGGAAGGTCTATAAATAGTAAGTAATAAATACAAAATATGGCTAGTTTTCGTATTCAATAATGGTTGACCTTTCTATATAACGTGATTTCTAAATGGGTGATTAAATCCATCTTACACACCCATCCAAAATTCTAATTTAAAAAAATTGGAGGTGAAGTTTGAGTATTAATATCTTCGATTGAGTAGTTAGCAAAATCTTTGGTGAAAAAGCATATGGGCCTATAACTTTACAAACTGCGAATAGAAAAAAATAGATGCAGTATTATGTAAGTAAGCAAAGTTTAAAAGTAATTGTTTGCTGTAATAATTTGATTTATTTAGCGGCATTGATAGGACACTTGTCTTGTCTCAGTACCACGCCTTTCCAGAGAGGAACGGGACATTGGGCAGTTTATTATACTAGTCCCCAAAGGCTTATAATAACTTTTTTTTATTCGTAGGCATAACAACCTTGGGAACTTTTCTTGAATTCTGATCAGTTGGTTCTTTTAGTTCAGTGCCCAAACGTTTCAACCACTAATTGTATCTACAGAAGGTGTAGTTCGTGCATCAGGATTGGGGATGTACGTCAATTTTTCGGACATTGTCTAATCCCTTTAATTCCTTGACGTCTTTTATAGATATTAATAAAATCAAAATTGTGTAATAGAACAATTATTTTAAAGTCTTTTAAGGCTCTAATTTTTATTTGATACCTCTAAATTCGGTGTCTTAAAACCAAGCCTTAAGTTACTACATTTTAGCTGGGGGTTTAGGCCATTTAATTTAAAGCACAACAGCTGTATATAAGCCAGATTTTTGTCTAAACTGTTGTTAAAGTATCAAGACAAAATGTTTTAGAGGCAGCCTGTTGGTGGATTTATTTTAATAAGTAGGAAAATTAGTTTAGTCATATTAATAACAACGAAGCAAGAGTGACAATCTTTTCAAAGATTTTCCAGTATGGCTTCGAAACCGATTAATATCCTCTAGATTAGAACCGGTTCTCAGCCATACTGAAAAATCATGTATAGCATCATATTAACGACAATTTTCACAAATATTAAAATAAACATCATAGTACCAGTTCTGTTATCCTTCTTCCCCTCGGGGATGACAAACCTGGTTTTAATCTTTTAATTTTTCATATAAGTATCCGCGGAAAGCTGTCTATAATACGGTGCCAATAATCAACCATCAACGCTTGAAAAGAATTAGTTTCAGAAGATTTTATCCATGATAATCATGCTTTAAAAAGAGGGTAATTTTTACACGTAATTTCGTAAATTGAGCAAACCCATAGTAGAATTAAAAGCATAATTAAGAACAGTTTGACCTAATAAGCGCATTTGACTGGAAGCTTGCACCCAACTGTACGAAAGTAATAAATAATACCCTATTTATCTTTCTTGTTCTATTATTTGTTTTAAAAGTATCTTTTAAATGATAGCATTGCATTGCAATAATATAAGTGTTTAGTGATTTGAAAGTGTTATTTTGGAAATTTTGGTGATTTAGCAAAGCTTATGAAATTCTTCTGGTATGTATATTTTGCTTTCTTAACAGAAAAGCTTTTCTATAAGTAGGGTCGGTCCGTCCGTACGTTCGTTAATTTAGGCATGTTAGAATTGTCCTATCAATTTCAAACTTTTCATGGTGATTCCTTTAGTAATTGGGTACGATTTAGAAAGCGTAGCAACTCTATAATCATTACCAGAATGTCCGTACGTCCATTTTGAACATGTTGATTTTTTACTTTTTTTAACAACAAATTGTTATGTGATCTAATCATCCGATTGATCTGATTTTTGGTATACTGAATACTGGGACAACAAAGTATAATGTTATAAGCGAAGCAATTATATAATCAAGTACTAAAAATGTAAGTATGTCCATAAACATTATCCTGTATCAAGCAGTTTTGCAACAAATTTACTTACAATTTTGCTTCGACTCTGAGGTATACATTTACATATATTCTGATTATTCAGTTCTGACACTATACACGTGTTAATGTCTGTTTGTCCTACCGTTTCAGTGCTTCGCTTTTATGGATGTTGTCATCCTTGTTTCATTTGTTTATGGTGGGGAGTGGGTTATTTTGACCCCTTGAGTAAGGTATAGTTATTTATCGCATCGTATTATAGGCACTTTTCCGCGGATATCAAAATTATATGATTAAAACCAAATTTTTTATTTTCATTTTAATATTTGTGAAAAATTGTCTGCAATGCGATGATTTTTCAGCATGACTGATAACCGGCTCTAACCCAGCGGATATTAATCGGTTTCGAAGCAATACTGAAAAAGTATTTAAAGTGGACCTTAATTTGAAATTTTATTTTAATTTTGAAATTTTTATTTCTATTTTTTCTACATTGATAATGATGATAATATAATTCGTTTTAGGTAAGTCAATTCAAGTTTATTAATTGATGGATCGTGGATTTCAACTCCTGGTTAACAAAAGTATCAAAAAAGAAACTAATCTATCCTTGAGGATGAAGCTTTTTATAGTGCATTAAAAAATGAAGTCATATTAGCCTACCATTGGTCAATCAAAATGTATACTGGCCTGCCATTGGAAATTTAGTTTTTGTATTTGCCTGTCATTGATCATTTGTAGATTATCACTTAATTTTTTATGGGTACTATAAAGAGCTTCCTAGAGGATTGATTTTATTTTCCTCAAACGTTTCCAATGTTCAAAAAAAATTATATGAAAAAAGTCAGATGTAGTTGTTTTTAATAGTAAATAAGCCACAAAAAAAATATTTTCTTTCAAATGATGGAAACCGCCAATTCTGTCAATTGTACGATATTCTAGAAATATGGGTTTTAATAGATGGCTATTGCTAGTGGCTGCTGAAAACATCTGTTTTGACTGATAGAAAATTTGGAGGCAGATTTGCTTTTCTTATGATGTTATATTCTTTTATATTGAAATCCTTTTCTTCTTAATTTTATTCTCCATCATATTTCTGTGAATTAACTCATATTGCTAATATATTTTATATGAAACAAGGATGAAAAAGCGAAGCTTTGGAATAGTAAGAAAATGAATATCAACACTTGTAGAGTGTCTGAAATGAATGAGTAGAACATAAATATATGAGTCTAAATAAAGTTGTATGACATTTTTTTGCAAAACGGCTTGGATGCAGGAATTACAATGTTTGAAATCGTTATAATAATTATAACATGCACAATTTAATAAAAAGAGCTACCCATTACGGACGGACGGACAAACCGATCCTAATTAAAGAAAGCTTTGCTTTTTAAAGGACTTTTTGTCCGCAATAGCGCAGCAACAATGGGATATAGGACAAAATAACAGTAAACGAATGAAGCAAAAAGTTAAATACAATGTAATCAATTTTTGCTTGTAAGAGGTTTAATCAGAAAGAATGGAAAAATTGGGCTGTTCATTACACTAGTCCCCAAAGTATAATAATAACGTTTCCTTATTTGATGGTCTCACAACTTTGAATTTTTATTGATTTGTTCATTAAGTTGAGTGTCCAAACGTTTCAACAACTAATCGTGATCTACAGAAAGAGGATGTACATCATTCGGCCATTGTCTTATCCCAAATGGTTAAATAAAATCATGAATACTGTAATTATGTAGATACTTTGAAATTTTCAATTATTGAATGTAATTGCCGTTAGACAGACAAATAATCATGCCCTAATTATATTGATGATTCGCTACTAAAAAACTGAATTATCATTTCTCAGATTTTTAATTAAAAACACTTGAATTGACGTCAGCAAAAAATGTTCTTAAAAAGTTAATTATTAGAAAAATAAGTTTATTTTTTTCATTTATTTTTTTATTTTGTAAAAAGGAATTGCTATTGAACTAATATATTTACACATTAAGGGTCATTTAGAGGTTTTAAAAATAAAAATATTGACAAATACTATAAATATATGAATTAGAATCATGGAAAGAAAACGAAGTAGCGGTTTCGTCGTATTTTCATAATAGCTTTTCTCCTATTTATAGCCTCTAATTGTAATCTACAGAAGGGTTAATTTTTGTATCATTTTTGGGGATGTACATCAGTTTATCGGCCATTGTCTTATACCTCTATTTTATGTATGATATCTATGCGTAGCTACCATACATGCATCAAATTATCGCTAGAATTATGAATATTAATGGAAATAGGTGTTCATTGCATGCTATACCATTTCTTTGTTTATTTTCTGTTGTTTGAGGTTAAATTAGATATTAGCTACTGTACCTATTTTTGCAATAATCCCTTTAATTGATTTAATGGATGATTTAACAAAAAATTTGTGATTATTGATAAGTATCTTTCTAACAATGTCATTCTCAATGATTGATTGACAAGCCTGATCACAAATGCTCCACACTTCTTTTTTACACAAAAATCTTGTTATTTCAGCTCTTATTGTCGACATAAAATCGTGGAAGGGAGGGGACATTAGTCTTTTTATTACTTCAGCACCCAAAGTTATATAATAACGTTTTCTTATTCGTTGGATTAACAACTTTTGAGACTTTTGTTGAATTTTAAATGGTATCCAAACGTTTCAACAACTAATTGTAAACTACAGAAGGGTTAACTTTGTCTTATCCCTTTATATCACTGCATATAACTTGTCTAATGTTTACTTCTGTTGCATCAAATGACAGCAGAAAAACAAAAGCCATAATCCTTACACATAAGAGTTACATAAAACGTATCATTTTATAACAAAAATATAAATAAATAATGACCGAGGAAAATCTTCCAGAATAATCGATTTTTTGTCCACTTTTATTGTGTTTTAATGCTTTTTTTAAAAGGGATATAGTTTTTACTTTTACCACAAATTTAAATGAAATGTTTTCTCTCCATTTGTTTGGCCCAATGGACCTCGAAAACAGTAGGCTTTATTATAGTATGAATAATTATAAGATAAAAACCAGTTTTGTTAGCCCGGAATGGCTGAAGTCCCGGGCTAACAAAATTAATGTTTCTTTTATTTTTGATTCGTGAAAAATTGGTTATAAAACGATGATATAGATAATAAATAGCTGAGGTCTTTCTCCCAAAGCAGTTAGACGTATGTTTCTACTAAAAATTCTTTTAAAAGTCTGTATCTGTAAGTATAGTCCTTTTCGTGACAATGCCTCTTAAGGGGCGTTTCGTCGTATTTTCACAGAGACTTTTGTTAGGTTATGTTATGTTAGGTTAAGTTAAATTATGTGATTGCCCCGAAGGGTTAGACACCCCCCCCCCCCACAGGGGCTAGAAATAAAGTAGAAGCTACTGTGAAAATACGACGAAACGCCTTTTATTAGGTTTTGTCACTAAAGGGACTATACCCAAATCTGTTTTGAGGAGCGTATAAACCGTTATTCCGTATTTGTTGATGGACCAAAGTTAAAAGTGTTCTATACCCATTCTATTAGGAGTTAAATATTTACAAAAATTTCTTGGTTTAAGTTTAAGTCTATCAATGAAGGTTTTTATTGGTTTTACACTTTTCAATCATAGGGTTTAAGACATCCTTAAGTAAAGTCTAAAGCCGAAGCCCCTTGTATAAACAATAAAGTAAAAATAGATATTAATATAAATAATATGATTATTATACAAAACACTTCCCTGAAAGAGATATTACAATTATAAGAAACACAAGAAAATTAGAGATATTGTATCTCAAAAGAAAAGAAACATTTTGCCTCTTTTTTATATGTTTTTTTATCTATGTGTTCCCATTAAAAAAACTATATTATTAACACCCTTGATTATATAATATTTGTCTGGAAGTTTAGTCCTCAAAGTTTTATAATAACGTTTTCTTGTTAGTGGACTTAACAACTTTAGTAACTAGTTTTAATCTACAGAAGGGTTATTTTTGTGTATCATTGGAAATGTAAATCATATTATCGGCCATTGTCTTATCCCTTTATATCCCTGGCTATTAGTTAAATAATATATTGTTTGATACTACATCCCTCTTGATGAGAAAGGGTAAATAATAATTTATGTTCCAAGTTTTGTTGGGATAAACCTCTTATTTGTATAATACAGATTAATAAAATTATCTCTATAGTCTTCTTTATTTATTTTTATTTATTTACTTACATTAAACAAGTGACTGTGGCCTTAGCATCTAGGATTTGAATCTATTAATAAAACCATTAATATAAAAACAAAAAATATTTCAGTTTTTATTTAAAAAGTACAGTAAATTCAAAACTTAGATGTCAACATCTAAAAATGAGTTTAGCGCATTTTCCTTATGCTCAAATCTTCTACCCTTTGCAAGAATGGAGGGAGTACTTTGGAGGTCCTGTACTCCCTCTCTGGTAAGATATGTCCTTCAAATTTTAAAATGTTCTAGTACATATCACCAATAGTATCTGTATTAATTTTTAGCTCTCTATCATAACTTTAAAGCGTTTTGCAGCCATTCTTGCAAAGGCTAGGAGATTTGATCATAAGAAAAATGAGCTAAAACCATTTTTTGATGTTGGCACCTAAGTTTTGAATTTTTGAATTTACTGTACTTTTTAAATAAAAACTGAAATATTTTTTTGCTTTTATTTTAATGATTATAAAAAATGAAGAGAATAAGCCATTAATCATTAAATTCTGATAACTATAAGTGGGGTAAAATTGCTTTCAAAAAAATTCTCATATAAAAACAAACTGTATTTTGAATCTATTATCTTAAATAAATTTTAGATTGGCTTAGCCTTCAGCTTAACACCTTAACTAGATAAAACCCGAGGGGGGCGGGGGAACATATTATTATACTAATGCCTAATGTTTTGAAAAACGTTCCAAAATTCGGTGACGTTAAAACTTTGGAGACTCTTATAATTCAAAGTTAATACATTAATTTTAACCTACTGAAGGGCTAATTTTGTATAACATAATTAGGAATATACGTTAATTAATTGTCTATTGTATTATCTCTGAAGATCCCTGCTTCGTTTTTTGTGGATGTTATCAACCTTGTTATGTTAGAGATATTAATAAAGATTTGAAGATTTAATACTTTGGTGTGAAGAGCCTTACATATGAATGCGGAACTCAGGGAAAGAAAGGATAGTGGTTATTAAATTAATCTACACTTCTTTCTTCCCCCAATTATTTATAATTTTAAATTAGAATATCACTCTTAAAAATTTTTATGAAGGTTATATCCTGTATCCTTGGTGAAACTCCTTTGTGTCCAGGGATCTGAAGGGATGAGACAATGGTCGAAAAATTAATGCACATCCCTAATGATGATACACAAAACTACCCTTTCCGTAGATTACAATTTGTGGTTGAAACGTTTAGACATTTAATTTTATAAACCAACCAATCAAAATTGAAAATAAAGTACCAACGAATAAGAAAATGTAATTTTAAAATTTTGGGAACTAGTAAAATAAACAGTCCAATGTCCCCTCCCTCCCTAGTGTTTATGTCTCTATCTAAGAAGAACAACGCCTTTTCTACAGTTAACATATTGCGCCATTTGTCATATTCTCAAAATTAACATGGATTACAACATCCATAAGTAGCGAAACTCATTATAATAAAACTAAGCAGACTGTAGAGGGAGTTATACATTTTTTATTGTTCATAGTAAAATTTACACCTAATTTAAAATGAAAATTTTGGATCATGGAAAGAAAACGAAGTATCGGGTTTCGTCGTATTTTCACAGTTCCTTTTAATATGTTATTTTAGAATAAATAAATGTAAATGATTGCCCCTACGGGGTTGGGAAATAGGCCCCGCAGGGTAAAGACCCCGGCAGGGGCTAGAAATAGGACAAAAGTTACTATGAAATTTCGTTTTAAATTGTCCTAAGGGAGAGGGGTAGGGGTTACCCCAACTTAATAATTAATAAGATAAAAAAATCCTAATTTTGTTTTGTTTTTAGTAGAGTGACAGAAAGACAGTCGTAGAGACATCGGTTTACATTGTATTATAGATAGAGGTTGCTGAGCTACTATTGGCCAAGATTTGTCTTTGTAAACCAAAAAATTAAATAAAAATATCATCTGAAAATTATTTTATTAAATTCCTGTGAAATTAACTCAAATATCTTATTATAAAAGTAATATAAATATAAGAAATGTGTTCTCAAAAATAAATTTTACAACACAGGGAGGGGACATTGGACTGTAAATTACACTGGTGCTAAAAGTTTTAGTATTTAGTTTTAGTATTTAGTTGGTTTATCAATTTAGGGCACTTTATTAAATCTTTATTGGTTGATTCAACTAGTAGTGTTTAAACTTTTCAACCAATAATTGTAATCTATAGATAGAAAATTGTTTAATAAGCATTGGTGATGAACATAGATTTATCGTCCTTCCTTATTAAAATTACTAGCGGCTACTCCCCTAGAGGCCCAAAAAAATAGTTATAAACCTTCCCAGGACCTATGAGAAGCTACCCTGTAAAGGAGAACCCGATCGGTTCATCGGTTAGCGAGATCCTTTGGTACAGACAAACAAACAGACATCCAGTTACTTTATTATAAGGATGATAAACATAAATTTTTATTTTTTCAGAATTATCTTATCTCTTTCTCTCTCTCTCTCTTAGTTTAGGATTAAATTTCTGAACTACACATTGTTAAGACAACCAATCTATGTAAAAATTTTACTAGAAATTTTATTAAACAAAGCATTGATACATTTTCCAGTACGGCGTCGAAATAGATTTAAATTAGAAACGGTTCTCAGCCATAATGAAAAATCATGTATATAACATCCAATTTTCCACTATTAATATAACCTGTCTATAATACAATATGATAAACAACTATTTTATCTTAGTTGAAACTTTCTTAGCATAAAATTAGGAATTGGTATTAAAGAAATTTGTATAGAGACTTTTCTTTCAGCTTAGCTCAAAGTTAGTGGGTTGCTTACAGATATAGTAAAATAGCTTAGAACCTGACAAGTGTTTTCGAGATCTTACTGGATTTACTTTTACATATTTCATGCATCTGGCTACTGTGGTGTATAAAAAATCACGATTATGATATAATTATTAAAATCAGCCAACAAAAAATGGTGTAGGGGTACATTTAATGACTCTCAACATACACATAAACTCACACCCACACACACACAAACACAGGATTCACCGCATGTTTTAATATTATATATGAAACACTTTATCTCTTTCTTTTTTCTCCTTTCTCTCTTTCGATCTCTTTTTTTGATTGGAAAAAGAGAAAGAATCAACACAAGGATAAAAACAAAGAGAGATATGCGGCAATGGGCTGTTTATTACACTAGTCCCCAAAGTTTTATAATAACGTTTTTATTCGTTGGCTTAACAACCTTGGGGACTTTTAATGAAATTTGATTTGTTGGTTTATTAATTTGATTGTCCGAACGTTTCAAACATTAATTGTAATCTAGAGAAGGGGTAATTTTGTGTATTGACATTGGGGAGGCACATCAATGTATCGGTCGTTTTCTTATCCATTTAGATCCATGATAAGTTGCGAATCACAGAATAAAATATATAGAGGCTTATTTAAGAATATATTTAGAAGTATATCTTATATAGCGACCAAGTTATTATTTTATATCCTTCTTTGTTGCTTAGTTTGAAAATGACATAATGAAATAGTAGTAGCTGTTTTACCGATAGACCAACGTACAAAATGCGAAATAAGAGTAGATGCTCTTTTCTAAATAAAATCTACACATTAAGTTTGAAATACTATCGGATGTGCCCCTAGCATCTATATTCAAACGGAAGGGAAGAAAAATAGCCTGAAAGCATCCCAGACATATAAGTAGCTTATAAAGTGTTAAGGAGAACCATATCAGTACAGCGAATAGCGAGATACTTCGCTACAGGCATAAAAAAAATTAATTACTCTAAGTAATAGGATTTATCTTTTAAACGACTGATTACATAAATTTTAATTACCACTTCAACGAAATGGACAGACAAATTAAAATAAGAAATTTCAGACTTCTATCTTTATTAAAAGCCAAGATTTAAAAACAACCCCTCCGACGGACATATATAATAAACTAGGAGTAGCCTCGCTTTTAAAAAGAAAAATGGTTTGTTACATACTCCCTTACATATATGTTTATATGAAAAGGGGAAAAGGGAATAAAAGTGGTAAGAAAAAATGAACAATGGTAACATATATCTCTCTCAGTGTGTGTATCCATCCCCCCTTTTTTAACTCCCTTAAATTTCTCTTCTTTCTTTCTCTGTCCACCCCTTGTTCAAGTTTGTGTGTGTGTGTGTGTGTGTGTGTGTGTGTGTGGGTGTGGGTGTGTGTGGTTGTGTGTGTGTGTTTGTGGGGAGAGGGGAGGGGTGTCCCCACCCATCCATCCCCCACTTGTTGAGGTTATTCTCTGGTGGGAATTGTTTTAAAGAGGTTTGGACAGAGGGGGGGCCGGGTGGCAGTGGTGTGGGAAAAAATAGCATGGATATGTATAAGGATTAAAAACAAACATCTTAAAATTTAATAGTAAAAATATATATGAATAGCATTGTAAACTTCTAGTAGTATGCAGCTCACAATAGTAAAAATAAAAACATTTTCTATTTAATAAAAACTTCCCCCCCCCCCCCACTAAAAATAACAACGATTCCGAGAGAAAGGGTACAATGGGCTGTTTATTACACTACTCCCCAAAGTTTCTTTTTTATTTTATAACTTTAATATCTGCGGATAGCTGTCTTTAATACGAAACGATAAATAACTTCCCCTCACCCCCCCCCCCATAAAATTAACAACCATTCAGAGAGAAAGGGTACAATGGGCTGTTTATTACACTACTCCCCAAAGTTTTATGATAAGTTTGGGGCACTTTTGCTGAATTTTATTTGGCGGGTTTATTTAGTTGAGTGTTCAAACATTCCAACGACTTGTGTCATTATTGGGGATGTACATCAATGAATCAGCCATTGGCTTATCCCTTTAAATCCCTGCATCTCAATAATACAAATTGTTTTGCATTATATTTATTCCTCTCCCTTAAGCTACTATGTAATTTATTTTTCCTTGGGATGACAAATATTGTTTCACCCTTGTTTTGTCTGCCCTTCGTCATAAAAGTTTTCGTTTTCTCCCCAAGATATAGTTTGAGCTATATTAAATTAAGTTGTATTTCATATCTATAATACAAAGTAGAATGATGTCTGTCTGTCTGTCTGTCTGTCTGTCTGTCTGTCAGTCCGCCTGTACTTTAAGATCTCGGTAACTACTGAACCGATCGGATTCTGCTCTTCAGGGAATATACCTACTGGTCCTGTGGTGGTTTTAGGCTATTTTCTTGGGGGGTGGGAAAGCGTTGTGTGGAACCCATAAATTATGGTTCGCAGCACCAAAATATGTTTTTTTTTAAATATGTTCTAAATAAGTGGTTGCATCTCCAATTTTTATTTTAAATTACCTCTTGGGGCAAAGCCCCTAGAAGCTAGGGGCGAAGCCGCTAGTTTGATACAAAATTGTAGGTTTTTTGTGTTTCATTAAAAGATAATACCAATCTTGTTATCATTATTATGAAGCCTTACCGCCTATAGGTTTTAGGCTATTTTGCAATATGTTTGATTACCAAGGCTCGGCAGCTTCGTTTCAGCCCCCTTTGAGCTTCTAAAAATTCATAATTTTATGATTAACTTGTTAGATAAGCTGGATGATAAAATCTTAATCCTATAATATAGAGTAGTAAGTTTTTATTGTCTGTAGCTTAAGATGTCTATAAATAATGAACTAATTGGGTCTTCCATTTCAGGAAAGCTTCAAATAGGTCCTGGCATTGTTTTAGGCTAATTTGTATTTTAGACTCAAGTCTTAAATTGGTTTTAGACTATTCTAAAATATATTGAGCAAGAACTCAAAAGGGTTATAAATAGCAGCTTTTTTATCAATACTGGAATTAATTTTTGCTTTTTTTTTCGAATCCGGTGGATAGGAACCGGTTCTCATCCATACGAAAAAACTATGTCTAGCATTGTATTATATCCAACTTTCTACGAATATAAAAATGTACAATCATAAGATTAAAACCAGTTTTTTAGCCCGTGCCTTCGGCACCTCGGGGCTAAAAAAAACTGGTTTTAATCTTATAATTGTACATTCTATATCCGCGGAAAGCCGTTTACAATACAATGAAAGAAATAACTATTAAAGATTATTATTAATTTTGTATTTGTTTGGTGGTATTATTAGTAACACATACATTAAAATCAAAATAAAATTAGTAAAATTATTTCTCGTATTCATTTGAATCCGGTGGATAGGAACCGGTTCTCATGAATACGAAAAAACTATGTCTAGCATCGTATTATATCCAGTTTTCTACGAATATAGAAATGTACAATCATAAGATTAAAACCAGTTTTTTTAGCCGGTGCCTTCGGCACCTAGGGGCTAAAAAAACTAGTTTTAATCTTATAATTGTACATTCTATATCCGCGGAAAGCCGTTTATAATACGATACGAGAAATAACTATTCTCGTATTCATTCGAATCCGGTGGATAGAAACCGGTTCTAATCCATACGAAAAAACTATGTCTAGCATTGTATTATATACAGCTTTCTACGAATATAAAAATGTACAATCATAAGATTAAAACCAGTTTTTTTAGCCGGTGCCTTTGGCACCTAGGGGCTAAAAAAACTAGTTTTAATCTTATAATTGTACATTCTATATCCGCGGAAAGCCGTATATAATACGATGCGAGAAATAACTATTTCAAATCCGAAAATTAATTGTTCTGAAAAAATAAATCTTTACAAATTTAATTGTGGATTTTTTGCGCTCATCTGCTACTTAATTCAAACTGAATGTTCATATTTTTTAGCTTTTAAAGCCGTGCTTCTGAATACATTTGCGGTTTTGGCTGCCGAGCCCTGGAATTAAACAAAATTCTATACAAATAAATAAATAGTCTAAGATTAGTTTTCATCAGTATTGGACCACAAATTTTAGTTGTATATGTCTACAATACAATTTTTAAAAGAAGTTATTATCTATTAAAAGTTTAAAACTTTTGTTGAAAAGAATAAAAACAATTTACTTTTCCTTGGATAATAAGTGGGCTATCATTGACTGCTATTAGGAAAAAACTTTATAAAACAAAAAGGAACAGATGGGGAGAAAGAGAAAAGAGGATAAAAGATAGAGAGAGAGAGATAGAGAGAAAGATAGAAACAAAAGAAAATAAAGAGCGAGAGAGAGAGAGACAGAAAAAAGGATAATATATATATAAGAGTAAGGATACAGAGAAACACCCTTATATATAATATATTATATATTTTCAGTGAGGCTATATGTATGTTTAAAGAGAGAAAGAAGGAGAGAAAACAATCACAATTTGGGGTCTGAAATGGGGTTTCTAAAGGGAATGGGGGGTTTCAAAAAAGGGAGGTGGGGTATGGTTTTAAAGGGGGGTGGGTAGGTTGATAGAAGGGAAGTGGGAAATGGTTGAAATGAGACGTGGGGGAGGCTTTTTTGAGGGCGGAGGGAGGGGGGAGAGCAAGGGAGGCCGGGGGGGCGCGTAGTTCGGGAATCTGAATGCAGAGAGTTTGAACAGATAGTTACACCGTGTATTAGCTACACAACTACACACACAACTATATCCTGTACACACCCGTATACACACACACACACTCACACACATGTAGCACAATATGTGTGTATGTGGATTTTAAGTGAAAATAGAAAAATTTATGGTTTTTAGTGTGTTAAAAATTTTAATATACTTACAACAAATCCTTTAAAATATCAGTGATTTTTTACAGTTTTGCTTGTAATATTATTCTCAATACACCTGTTTTACACATTGAAAATGGGTGTTTAGGAGTTCAGGGCGTGAGCCCAGGTGTCCTTGCAAAACCCCTCCAAAAAGATTAGTTAGAATTTATCAAATAAGCCCGTAAAAACAACAGCAAACCATCTAAAAATTGTTTTTGACAAAAATAAATAAGATAAGAGAAAATAAGCATAGAAAATGAAGGCAAAATATTCAACAAACAGCTTGACTTCTGTAATTTTTGGGTGGTTTTGTGTGGACATCTGCAGCCTAGGGACGGGTGTAGGGGAAAATGTAGTGAAATGACCTGCATACATATGTGTATATGTGTGTATGTAAAGAAAAGATCATTTTGTGTCCTAGTGCTTTAGTTCTTAGCATTATCATTCAAAAATATCGAAATAGTTATTTCATGAAAGTTTGACTTATGTATAGCATTTGATAGTGATTTTTTTAGTGTGCAAATCTTTTGTTTTTAAAATTTACTGTTTAAGTTATTTTTAAAAAAAAATATTTAAGTGGTTATTTTATGAAAGTTTGACTTTAGAATAGCAGTTGATAGTGATAATACATTTAAAAAATTAGTTATTTCATATGAAAGTTTGAATTAAAGCATTCGATGGTGAATAGATTTATTGTTTTAGGGCATTAGTGATTAGCAATATAAGTTCTAAAACAGTTGTTTCAAGGAAGTTAGAATTAAGTATAGCATTTGATAAAGTTGAAAATTTATTATTTCAATCTTAATGCTATAATTTTTTTTAAAGTTTTCAAATTATAATATTTTGATTTAAAGCATAAGTTCAGAATATAGCCTAGAACCATCCCAAGACTTAAATCTGAAACCTAAAACTATGTTAGGACCAATGAAAATTTTACCTAAAATAGAAAACCCAATCCGTTCTGTAGTTCCATTTAGATCTTAAGCTTCAGACAAAAAACTCTTACTACTTTTTATAACAGGATATATTTATTCATATGGCATTGATGATTTTTGTATGAAAACAATTTTACTTGTTTGGTTTTCAAAAACTAATGCCATCAGATTATTTAGTATAATTGAAAAAATCAAAAAATGTATATTAATAAAGTAGCTTGGGGTTTGAAGGGATCTAAAGCTTATTATCAACTTAAGATTTACGAACTTTGAATACAAAAGATTAAGACTATTCCTAATTTAAAATACAGTTGAATTTAAATTTATAATTTTGAACCTACTATCACAAAAGCACAATAAATGTTTATGTTATATATTTTGACCTCACTGAAGAGTTTGACATAGTCGAATATGATTTTTATAATAAAATGAATAGCTGAAAGAACAGTTTAATGATAATAGTTATTTATCGCATCTTATTAAAAACAGATTTCCGCGGGTATAAAAATGTTCAATTATAAGATTAAAACCAGTTTTTCAGCCCCAAGATGCCGAAGTCACTGGCTACAAAAAAACCGATACTAATCGAGTAGATATAATTCGGTTTCGAAGCGATCCTGGAAAAAACTTTTATCTTCATTTTCCCATTGTTTCTTTGCTTGTGTTCATTTAGTTGGTTCATTCACGCGTGTGGTAATCGTGATTGCTTTTTTGTATATCCGTATACAACATTACCAGGTTGCCGCATCTGTATTCTCAAAAACAAAAAGTATAAAAATATTTAACATTAGATCTGTCGAAAAATCAAAGCTGCAAGTAGAAAGTATGGCTTTGAAACCGATAATAATATTCCCTGGATTAGAACGGGTTTTAGCCATACTATAAAATATAATTTATATAATCATGTTACTGACAACTTTCCATGTATGTTGAAATAAAAATATCAAAATTAATACCAGTTTTGGCAGCCCGGACCTTCGGACGTTCGATGCTAACAATGCTGCTTTTGATCTTAGATTTTTTTTATTTTGATATCCGCGGAAAGCTGTCTAATATAGAATTCGAAAAAAACTATTATTATTATTTCTGTATGTGATCTTCTGACGTACAGACCTCAATTTAAGAGCTTCGCTTAAGGATGAATTATCTGTCTAACATAAAATTTTATTTGACTTGATTTACTAATTATTTTTAAGAATAAAAATCTCAATTCGATACAAATAAGTGAAAATTAGGAATAGATAGATTAGATATATTTTCCTATTATTGTTTTAATATTAGGTTTATACATTATTTATTATTGATTAGTTTTTGATATTTTTTTAAATGTAACATTTTTAAAACCTAAAAAATAAAGTAGTAAGATTTGTAGCGAAGAATCTTACTAACTGCTTAACCGATACGGTTCTTCTTTACAGTGTAGCTTCTCATATGTCCTTGGGAGGTTTATTGCTGTTTTAGGGAATTGAAGGGAAGAACCACCAAAAAAATACCTTACTATTTTTTTTACTTTTCTTATTCAGATGATAAAAAGAAATTTAGTGGGAGGTTTGCGGTTGTGGTCGAATTCAAGCCCCCCTCACCTGAAGCGCCTTTAGACCCAACTAGGGGCGATGCTGCTAGTTTTTTATTAAGAAAGGCATAATTTTGTACAAAGAGCAAAGCATAATTTTATACAAAAAGCAAAGCATAATTTTATACAATAAGCAAAGCATAATTTTATACCAAAAGCAGGAATGATTATTATACCTTAAAGTTCTTATGAGTGAATAGTTTAAGAAAAAACGTATTTTTCGCTCAATGTGCAATGTAAATTTCAAGATAAAATATTTTTGCTTTCTCAGTTTTTTTCCGGTTTTTTGTTCAGCGAGAGGGATAAAAATTTGGAGAGAAAAAATTCAGGAAAAAGTAGGATTTAACAGATTTTTGTATATTGTTTATGTAGTTCATTATGAAGATATTTATTGTAAAACAAGGATGACAACATCGATAAAAGCAAAGTTCCTAAACGTTAGGACAAACGAACATTAACACCTTTGGAGTGTCAGAATTTAAAAATATTAGTGTAAGTCGAAACAAAACTGTCAGTAAATTTGTTTTAAAACTGCTTAATTACATAATACTGTTTAAGGTCATAGTTACATTTTTTGGACTTTATTATAGAGATGCTTCGCATATAACACTATACCTTGTTGTAATAGAATAGTATATCAAAAATTTACGTAGGGACTTCCTGGAAACGTTTATAGAGTTGCTACGATTTCCAAATTTTACCTAACTACTACAAGAATTACCATACCAAGTTTGACATCGATAGGACAATTCTAACATACCTAAATAAATTATAAGAGCCATCCGTTACAGGCTGACGGACAGACCAATCCTAATTATAGAAAAGCTTCGCTATTGAAAAATAACAATTTATTAAATCTTTGTCCAATTGTTGAAATCCTGATCCCAATTTGAACCTACCTAATTTTATTTTTTGGCATCAAATAATTTGTCGTAGTCAGCAAAAATTAGCTAGTTTATTACATTTCAACTGGAAAATTTCATTTCATTTCAATATTTCAATGAACCTTAATTTTTGGGACACAGCTACGTTTTATAAATTTTAATGGGATAAGATTCAATTTTCTAGTAAATTATAGGAAATTATTAAAATCGACTGTCTTCTGTCTGATTTCATTGTTTTATAAGGCTTTTATTACAATGTTATTAGAATTGCATCATTTCAATTTTATGTCAACCTTATGTATTTATTGCCATATTATACCTGAAATAAACCACTGAAATTATAAGCATTCACTTATTCAGTTGGTGAGATTCTTTCTTTTAGACTGACCCACGTATTGTACAGACATCCCTGTATTTTAATTGACACAATATTAAGTAATAGCGGCTATGACCCTAGAGGCCTCTAGGAGCCCCTCCTCAACTTTTAATTGTAGTTTTCAAGAAAAATTTTTAATTTTGGTGGGGGCCTATTTTCTAGGGTTGATTTCTATGGGAGGATGGTGCTATCTTCCTCAATAATAGTTATAAACCATTCAAGGACCTATGAGAAGCTACCCTGTAAAGGAGAGCAGTAGCAAGTCAGTGGTTAGCGAGATCCTTCGATACACACAAATAGACAAACAGACAGACACACACAGATCCTGTTGCTGTTATTAGGCTGTACAATATTTTTTTAAAGAATATATTTCTCTTTCTGTGCTAAATGAAATGATAAATATTTGAAAATTATGAAAGCATAAAGATCAGTAAATTATGATCAAGTTCAATGTAGGAAATAATTTTGAATATGCACGAAGCGCGTCGAAAAGTTTTGCCCTTGTATTAAAATAACAACTTTCAAATAGATCATTCCAGCTATTTATAAGACTTACGGCAGAAAATTTTACCTAAGTAATTAAAATTTAAAATAACCTATAGTATGTTAAGATGTCATTTAGGCAAACATACAGGCGGACATCGCACCTCTTTTACATTATGATAATATGTGAATTTGTTAAAATGCAAAAATCTAAAAGACTTTCCTAAATGTGCCAACTTATTTTTTGCAATCAGCTGTTCAGATTTATACACAGGGAAAAAATAGTATAACAGAATAAACAAATATAATCTAATATCGTGATTCATGAAACAAACAAAATTTTAATTTAAAATTAGGGGGGGGGGACTTTATGAATGATTTACAAACAATGTATTCTTATTTTCTACATTTCAAATTTTCATAGCTCTATCAATATCTGATAATTTTGATAATTACCTTGTATATTAAGTTTAGAGTGATTGCCTTGAAACATATTCTGACTAGTACACCTAGATAAAGGTCGTTTAATTAAAGGGTTGTCTTAGTCAATTCACCTGTTCTGGGAGCAATAGGCTAAATTGGACGTTCCTTTTATAAGATTGAGACAAATAGATGATTATTCTTTCAAAAAAAAGATTGATAAAGGCCATGTGATTAAAGGGTTGTTTTTCTGTTTGTGTAACTTATCTAGCCCCTTCTGGATGACAAAGCAACCCGAATAATTGGTTGTTGATAGACTCTTTTCGTTTTTTTTGTGATATTTCTTGGGAGGGTGGTGGTTCCCTCACCCAAAATAGTTATAAACCTTCACGGGACCTATTAGAAGCTACCCTGTAAAGGAGAACCCCATCGGTTCAGCGGCTAGCGAGATCCTTCGGTACAGACAAACAGACTGACATCCTGTTACTAAATTATAAGATAGACGTCCAAGGATGGAAGCTTTGAAACCCTTTATTTTATCCTGTTTAAAAAAAATATTGAATTACCACTCTCAAACATTTTAAACTTCACTCTTATTTTAACCCCCCCCCCCAAAAAAAAAAAAAGGCTTGGACGTTACTATCCCCCCACCACTCCTATTTGTATAACAAGCCACTAAATTAGGATTGGGATTAGCTTGATAGGTAAACCAAGATGAATATTCTTTGCAAATCTACCTAGGTGTCAAAATAATTCACTACCAAATTGGGATTTCAATTCAAAAGGGTTTCCAACAAAACCGTCAATTCATAATATAGCTTAATTTTAAATTTAAACTGTTGACAAAATATATTAATCTCATAAGGAACATGATATTCGAAAAGGGATCGCAACATCCACAAAATTAGAGCTGAACCAATAATACAGTCAGACGAATTACAGTGCTTTTATAACATTAAAAAATATTAATTTTCTAGAAGTCAGTACAAAAAACTTATGTTGAAAAGTGCTTAAATAAAGCTTTTTAATGGATTATAGAAATGCTAGCTTTGCCTTATCGCCCTAGGAATTAAAATTTCAAAAGTAATTAAGATTATTCTGATAATTCAAAATTTCTGGCTTTTAATATTGGTCCGGTTTCAAAGTTGTACCTAATTAATACAAGAATTTTATATAAATTAAGCAATTAAGAATCATAATTACTATTTTAATATTGGTAGAATCGTACCAACACTTTTAAATTGTGCATGCATCTGCCCAACCCTGTTCTTCTTCTTATACTCTGCTCAATTTTAAGCTCTGCCCAAAATTATTCAATACCCTTCCATCACAGTAAGGTTCAAACCCATGGTATTCTATAACTTTGTTGTCACATTGATGTATAAAATGGTCTTTGAAAGGAGCTTTTTGAACAAATTAATTTGCTCACGTAATTTGTAAATGCACAAATCCAGCAGTGCACCAATCATCTGGGGGAGCCTGGCATTAAGATAATTAATTCATTCAAATTTGAAGATTTTTTAGTGATTTATGATATGGCAAAATTTAATAGAAACATTTAACAAAGGTGAATAGGTAATCAAAGTTCAGTTCGTATTCAGAGAAAAAAAGATTGGGCTGTTTTTTAAACTGTTCTCCAAAGTCTTATAATAAAGTTTCGTATTTGTTGGCTCAGCAACTTTGGGGAATAGTATTGAAATTTGGTTGGTTGGTTTATAAACTAGAGTGTCCAAACATTTAAACCACTAATTATAATCTATACAATTTTTTGTGTATCATCATTGGGGATATACACTAATTTATCGTCCATTGTCTTCTCCCTTAAGATCCCTGATTCGTATTACTATTCATAGAGAAATAGAGGAAGGGAATATTTTGCAGTTATGAGCAGTTAGACTTCAGTAAAGCGTTTGATGGCCACAGTCATAATATGGCAATTTCTCTTCAAGTACCTTTTGGACCTCAAAGCCCCCCTCCCACGTTGTAGCTTTAAATATAGATATCATAATTCCAAAAAGTTGGGTGTTGGGTTGTAGTCAAATGCTCTTTTTAAGTCAAACTTTTCTAATTATAGACCTTTTCATATATGTACATATATACATTTGAGTACAATTAATAAGACTTTGACTTAATAAAAGCATTTGACTATAACCCACCACCCAACTAAGCCTAAATTTCATTAGGTTATTTCTGCATGGTAATAACCATAGCAAAACTTAGCATTCATCGGATTAAATTGCAAATTAAACAACAATATTTTTCTAGTCAATTTTCCTTATTCATCTTTTTTTTAAATCTTGGGAGAGGTGTTATATGGTTTATCTTGGATCTAATGGAAATTGCGTATGATATTTTACAAAGGAAGAAGTGCAAGAATTTTTACAATTTGCAATTTTATGAAAGGAAAGAGAAATTGTTATGAAAAGTAATAAATAGAACAGAGTAGAAAAAGATTTTTAAAAGATTAGAGACATTCTTACAGATTTTGTTTTTGGGCTGTAACGCTTTTAAAGCCTTTTTTCATAATTTATTCCCCCAAGAATGAGTTTGAAGCAACCCCTCAACCACATTTATTGAAATAAAACATGAGAAAGAAAAAAAAATATTTTTTAATACTTTAGTAGGGTCAAATATTGTGAAGGAATATAGCCTGAAACCTGATCTTATCAATTCAACTTTTTTCTTTGTATCGTAAACTAATTATTGCAAAGGGTGGCGAGGTTTTAAAAAAAACATACACCAGGCTACATTACAATATAAAATTGTGCTTTAAATAAATTGACAGACATCCTAAAAATTACAAGATTTAAATATACAGACACCTAGATAGATATAAAGATAACAAGTTTATGTTTGTCTGTGTGTGTGTATGTGTGTGTGTGTGTGTGTATGTGTGTGTGTATGTGTGTATGTGTGTGTGTGTGTATGTGTGTGTGTCTGTGTGTGTGAATGTGTGTGTGTTTGTGTTTCTACTTGTCCCAAAACTCAATTTAAGTTTCAGCTTTTCAAATTAGATATCAGGATATCAGGGTGTTTACCAACTTTCTACGCCAGATAAGCCTTCTAAAAAAGTATAGTAAAACATACAAAATTTAAACCATTTTTAACTTTAGTCGAAAAAATCATCAAACAGCGAAGCCATAATAAAACAAGGATGATATCATCCATAAAAGCTCTAATATTAGACAGTAGGACTAACGAACATTAACATTTGTAGAGTGTCAGAACTTAATAAGCAGAATGTCATAATCTATTGCAAATTTGTTTAAATACAGAATTCTTTTTAATGACACACTTATATTTTAATGACTTCATTATAGAGATGCTTTGCTTATAGTATTGTATCTTTTTGTCCTAGGAATCGTTGTTCCAAAATAAGATATATTAAACGATAAAGATAGATTTTATTTAATAAATTTTGTTTTAAAAATTATCATATCTTAAATCCCTGAAAAGTTTAAACTCTGTGTATTATATTTGTATTGTATGTCCGTCTGTCTGTCTGTCTGTATATGCGTAATATATTTGATATATGTGTGTGTGTTTGTGTGTGTGGGTGTGTGTGTGTAAGTTTAAAATGATATACTTTCAAAAGATCCCAAATATTTGTGATTTGTCACACCGTCTGTTCAGTGATATTAGGCTGGGAGGGAGGGGACATGGGGCTTTTTATTACACTAGTCCCCAAAGTTTTTTAATTTCGTATTTTCATTTATTGGCTACTAACAGTTTTGGGGACTTTTATTGAACTTTAATAGGTTGCTTCATTACGTTATTCATTACATCAACCATTAATTGTAATCTACAGAAAAGGTTATTTTGTGTATCATTATTGGGGATGTACTACAATTTATCGGCTATTGTCTTATATCTTTAGACCCCTGAATATTAGGTCAGTTTATCTTCATACTTCAAAAATTAAATAACACCAAATATTTTCAATGCGCCTTGAAAAGTTCACCTTATCATGAAAGCCTTATCTTAATTCAATCTTATAGGGAAAAAATATAATATAAGAAATGGAAATTTTAAACATACCTACATTTGTTGCATAATTAGAAATTTTAAAGAGACTAAATCATTTAAATTCTTTTTTTTCTATTATTTTTATCAAACTGTGGACAAATTATGTACTGGTATATTTTAGCTCCAAACGGGGATATTTTGTTTATAACTCATTGCCTCTTGTAAATAATTGAAGATAATTTAGTACTTAAAAATGTATCTGCCCTGTTCGTAATATTCAAGTTGTTTGTCACTGTTTTAAAACTGTGTACCAAGTCAAGTTTTTCCTGCTAAAAGGTTGTTTAAAACTCGGATAATTGGTTGATAGCTATTAACAAACAAAAAAGTTCTCAAGGCAAAATATTTATAGACTATATCCTGGGAGGTGGTGGGAGTTTTACTAAACGGTGAAGAATTTATTTTAATCATGTAAGTGTTCGATTAATCTTATATGTAGATCTTTAAAGAGATGTTTTGATCTTTAATTTAATAATTAATTTGTTAATAAAGAACTTATTTTTATGCTTCTATTAGAGATATAGTTCATGTTCAAGATCAAGCATTTCTAGAGGTAAGACTTTCAAATAACGCTATTAAAATAATGAAAGAAGACCTAATTAATATTCAAACGATTTAAAAAGATACAAAGTTTTAAAATCTTGACTTTTAAGTAAACGAATCCTTGATTATAAGGAGGGGAAGATAAAAGAGAGGAAACCATGGAAAAAGTTTGTTTTGACGTAATAGGCCATTGACGTATAATCTTATAATTTTTACCTATTTATATTAAAGGTTTCTTTACTAAAAACTAATGATATAGATAAGTTTTATGAAAAATTGAATTATTGATTTGTTGATATGTTTTTTCCAAATATTGAAATATGATATATTATGTTAAAAATAGTATGATACTGCAAAGAAAAAGCACTAAGACACAGAATGTTATAAATTTCTAAATCTTAAATCAATTTTAATTGATCTTGTAGCAGTTCCTAAAATAACAATATCTAAATATGATGTAAATAAATAAGTTTTTAATTAATTTTGTTACAGATGTAATAACCTTCTCTAATTATGTTTTTCTGTGATAAAAATTACAATCAGAAGAAAAAGTGAGAAAAAATCTTCCAGTTATTAAAAATCCAAACAAAAAAAATCCTCGAAATTAGTGATAAATAAAATCCTAATAGCTTGGTTGTTAAGTGATTTCAGTGATCCTTTTTCAAGATTTAATAATTACATTTATAATTAAAAAGTTAAAATGTAAGATTTGAAGGAGGAAATGGGCATCTGATGAAATACAGGAATATTTATTTGAGTCTTTCAGTTTTGGTGGGAAGTTATGTATAATTTTGATACATAAATTTGAAGATGGATAAACGATTATATTGATAGATAGATATTTTAATTATTAAATGTGTAAATAGATAGAAAGATAGTTATAGAGTTATTTCAAATTAGTACCCAAAGTTTTATAAGCTTATCTTCTTTAGTAGGCCTAGCAGTGGTAAGACTTTTAAACATTTTTTTTTTATTACAGAAGTGGTCATTTTTTATTTTAGTTGATGATTTATCATCCATTGTCTTATCCCTTAAGATCCTTAATACTTACACTTGAAATAAAAGCAATTGGCCATGTATACTCTAAAGTTGAGATATGGGACAGTTAATCAAAAAATCTTGTCCCAACTTTTCTATTAATAATTTTATTTTACACAAATGATTATTTGCTAATCTTAATTGGAAGGGGGGACAGAGTTAAGTTTATTTTCTTGAACCTATCTTCATTAATTATATAAGTTGCGGCTGTACCATTAGCACCTAGGAATTAAAGAAGGGAGCAAAGAAAACCATCCTAGATTATAAAAAAAAATAACCTACAACCATCCCGGGACCTTTGAGAAGCTTCGATAAACTTAATCAGTTCAATAGTTATTGAGATCCTGAGCTTCACACAAAAAAACCTTACTACTTTAAAGCATAGGACAATATTTTAAACCAGGAAACATGTTTGTCTCGTTTTTTTCTACTATTTATTTTTCTGAATATCTCCCCTCTCCAAGTGTAAAGTAGAATATGCTCTACCCCAAGGCTTTCCTTTTTTTCTACTTTAGAGTCAGTTTTTACATATTAACAAAATTCAGAACTTTAATCTGACAAAAGCAAAAAATGTCTATCAAGACTAGATTAAAAAACTTAGGTATAAATAGGAAAATGAAGTATTATTTGATTCACTACGTTATTAGAGTTCAATTAAAATCTAAAATTATGAATAAAAATACTTAGTGTAAAACCAAGAGGAAGATTATCTGAACTATTTTTAACTATGAATTAAGTAAAAAATCATATAAGGCAAAACTGGTAGAATTTTGGGTATAGTCCCTTTCGTGGCAACGCTCCTTAAGGGGCGATTCTTCGTTTTTTTCACAGTAGCTTTTCTCGTATTTCTAACCCCCGCAGAAGGCTCTAAACCTGCGGGGCCAATTGCCTAGCCCTGTGGGGCAATCACCTAACCCAATATAACATAACATAGCCTAAAATAACCTATCAAAAACCATTTCAAAAATACGACGAATCGCCCCTTAAGGGGCGTTGCCACGAAAGATTATTGTATGAATATAAAAAAAAAAATTGCCGTAATATTATTAAAATCTTTATCTTCCCTGCATTGCAGAAACACCACAACTATCCTTTAGCTCTGTTAAACAGATAAAGAATAAAAACGGGGATTGTCTTTAAGTATGTGCACTTTAAGCTGGGTTATAAAGGCATTCTGGCATTGTTTTTACACAGCATATAAGTTGGCTAGCAAAGACTGCAATTTCACTGTAATTATAATGCTAAATAAAATGCGGGAAGCCTCTTTGAAAGTCAACTAGGGAATGGCATAGAGGGGGGGGGGAGGAATAGTTGCAAAATTAGTGTTTCATTAAACTTGAAAATTTAGCAAATTTTTAAGATTCAACAATAAAATGAAGTGTTCTAACCAAAAAAAAAGTGTCTAGGTAACCTTTAAAAGCAATTATTTGCTATTTATTTTTGTTTAAAGATTTTAGATAAAAATAAAATGAACTATCCAAAAAAATACAATGGTAAATATTATAGTCTAAACTGGCCAAGCTATATTTGCTTGATTCACTTCACTAAAAGATGCGATTGATAATGAAGATTTTTTTCTTTGAAATATATTTCGTTATGAAGCAGCAGTAGTTACTAATTTATAAATGTTATGGTTGAGATAGATTTATAACTGTTAAAAGTGATTATTATACCGTATTTACATGTTGTTGAACTTCCAGCTACTTATTGATATAGTTATCAACGGTTTTATCTGATAACTTAGGAAAAACTGCCTCTAAGGAGATGAAACAAATTAAAAGTGTTTTAACAAACCGAAATATAAAATTAATAAATGTTAATAACACGGTTTCTTATTTGCCCAGTACTGTGGTTCAACAAAAATCTTCGAACACAGTCTTAAATTCAAACGAATAGTATATAAGGTACTAGCGGATGCGCTCCTAGCATCTAGGGGCCCTGTATTTGAAAGGACTGAAAAGGGCTTAGAAAAAAGCTTAAAACCATTCCAAGATTTCAATCTGAAAAACCAACTTGGGACCTATGCGAAGCTTACCTAAAAAAGAGAACCCAATCAGTTTATAAGTTATTGAGATCTTAAGCTTAAGACAAAAAACCTTACTACTTTATTTAATAGGATAGTCAGTAGTTCTTTATTTGCTGTAACGTATGAAGAGTAAATTAGCAACTTTGTAAATATAATTTGTTTCACTGGTTTTAATTCAACTTAAAAGTTATACAGAAATAAAGAATTAAATATTGAAGTAAAATAATAGAGAGGTAACGAAATATATGTAACTTTTTCACAGGGTGGGGACCATGTAACAACTTTTAATTGAATTTTTGAATATCAGTCAAAAGCGTCGGAAATATAAACACTGAAAATTCGCTGAAAAATGAGCAGAAATCAATTTGATAGCAGACGAAATGGTCCCCAACACTTAGGTCAGGTTTTACTTTAAACTAAAAGTTGGACTTTATATTTTATGTTTAATATTTTATTATTCCTTAATTACAATTTAAATATACCAATTCTAAAATCACAGTAATGGAAATAAATACATAATGTTTTTAATATTAAAAGTATTTGCTTGTGAGTCCTGTGGAACTATTCAAAATAAATAAAAACTTGACTTTTTATAGTATTTGAATTACATAAGTTTTGTTATAAAACAATATAATTATTTATTTTTCATTGTCTTTTTATGCACGTTTTATTTAATACTTATATTTGCAATTACTTTTATTTAATGAAATCTTCCAATTTTTAACATTTACAAAACGGCCTGCTGCATTGCATCAAGATCCATGACAGATCTATATAGGAAACAAATGTCTATAAACGAGCTCAAGTTTTTCAAAGGTCAGATGTTAAAAACTCATACTGGTTCAAAAATCAATAATAAACTCTCAATGACCAGAATGATAAGACCCATTATTTTACTCTATGAAGAATAAATTAAATTTTTTATTTCATGTTGCTATTCAAATTATATTGAAGTATTAAATTTCTATTCATAAAATAGAAAATTTAAGTTTATAATATAGTAAATCAAGGAAAACTAAGTTTTAATGTAATATGATACTAGCGACGCGCCCGAATGTGTTCAGATATTAAACTAAAATTTAACATTTAGCTAAATAGTTTAACCCTTTCAGGACGATAATTTTAAACAAAAAACATTGGGATCCTAAAATATTTTAAAGAAAGAGAGACAAAATTTTAAATACGGTTTTAAATAAAAATAATGAAATTAAAATAAAGACGGAAGAAAAGGGAAGTGAGAGAGAGGGACATTAAATCTTTAAAAAATAATGAATAAACGAAACTATAGAAGTCGTAGTAATCTTTATGAGTAACTTGATTTGTAGTACGGTTCGGAGAGAGAGAGAGAGATTGAGGGATAGGTCAATGGAAGAAATAAGATTAATAGTTGGGTATAGGTCAATGGAAGAAATAAGATTAATAGTCGGGGATAGGTCAATGGAAGAAATAAGATTAATAGTCGGGGATAGGTCAATGGAAGAAATAAAATTAATAGTCGGGGATAGGTCAATGGAAGAAAAATGATTAATGGTCGAGGATAGGTCAATGGAAGAAAAAAAAATTTAAAGTCGGGGATAGGTCAATGGAAGAAAAAAAGTTAATAGTCGGGGATAGGTCAATGGAAGAAAAGAAAGTTAATAGTCGGGGATAGGTCAATGGAAGAAATAAGATTAATAGTTGGGTATAGGTCAATGGAAGAAATAAGATTAATAGTCGGGGATAGGTCAATGGAAGAAATAAGATTAATAGTCGGGGATAGGTCAATGGAAGAAATAAGATTAATAGTCGGGGATAGGTCAATGGAAGAAAAATGATTAATAGTCGAGGATAGGTCAATGGAAGAAAAAAAAATTTAAAGTCGGGGATAGGTCAATGGAAGAAAAAAAGTTAATAGTCGGGGATAGGTCAATGGAAGAAAAGAAAGTTAATAGTCGGGGATAGGTCAATGGAAGAAAAAAAGTTAATAGTCGGGGATAGGTCAATGGAAGAAAAAAGTTAATATTCGGGGATAGGTCAATGGAAGAAAAAAAGTTATTAGTCAGGGATAGGTCAATGGAAGAAAAATTATTAAGAGTCGGGGATATGTCAATGGAAGAAAAGAAAATTAATAGTCGGGGATAGGTCAATGGAAGAAAAAACTTTAATAGTTGGGGATAGGTCAATGGAAGAAAAAAGGTTAATATTCAGGGACAGCTCAATGGAAGAAAAAAAGGTTAATAGTCGGGGATAGCTCAATGGAAGAAAAAAAGGTTAATAGTCGGGGATAGGTCAATGGAATAAAAAAGGTTAATAGTCGGGGATAGGTCAATGGAAGAATAGGGTTAATATTCAGAAGTGAGATAACGTAGAATATAATTTTTTAGGTGGTGCCTGCACCACCGATTCACTAGTATATTATGTTATTATATGTACATACAATGCTTTAAAAAAAAGTAAAAAAATATAGCAATATTTATTGTAAAATTTGTATTGACAATTTATAATACTATGATTTCTATTTACGTTTCAGATCAATTCAGAAGTTAAGATTCTTTTAGTTATGTATGTTAGTTTTATAATTCATTTTAATGAAAAAGTCAACAAAACTTTTCTCTTTTACAATGATTGGAAATAGTTATTTATAGCATCTTATTATAGACAGCTTTCCGCGGAAAATAAAATGACAAAATATTAAACAAGATTAAAACCAGTTTTTTTATACCCGAGGGGCTGAAGTCCCTAGCTAACAATACGGGCATTACTTATATGATTTTTATAATTGTATCTAATTCGATACTTTATAGGATTTTTCAGTGTGGCTGAGAACTTGTTCTAGTTCAATGGATAATAATCGGTTACGAAGCTATAATGGAAACTTTTTTTTATATATGTTTTAATGTTTGAACGCACTGTGTATGTATACTAATATATTCTATATAAAAATTGTATGCATTTTTTATTGGCAAAATAATAGGTTTTTCTTAGCCAAGCATAACATAGTTTTATACATATGGATGAATAGCTATTCATTGGTTTTTTGGAAAATTTATGCAAGAAAGCCAAGTTTATTAGGTTCGATAAACGGACGTACGGACACGCCAGGCCATAAACTTATGAAGTAGCTGCGCTACATTAACTGAGTATAATAGGTACTTGATTGTTTATTGTATTGATTAAAAATATGATTGTTACCTATTAATAATTAATCAACTTTTGACTTAGTCATTAAAACTAGAACAATATAAATCAAATAGCGGAACTAAACATTTATATCCCATCATTGAACCCCCCAAACACATCTTCAAAGCTGTGTCCAAACTTTTCCACCAATAATTTTAATCCGAAGAAATTACATTATTTATCATAATTGGGATGTACAGCGTTCTAGTGTATTATACAGAAAGGATTTTTTTGTGCACAATCATTGGTGATGTACATCAATCAATCGTCCATTGTCTTATCCCTTTAGAATCCTGCTTTCTTTTAGTACTTTCCATTCTGTATTTGCAATATATTAATTATTTATTAACATGTATTTATCATTCATTCAACTTATTTACATGTTAGTATGATTCACATTTCAATTTTATATAAAAATAGCTGAATGGATTTCGAATAGGCACCATAAAGGATATTTTTTAATGTATCCTACCTGAAAATTGATAATTCGCCCATAGAAAAAAATAAATAGCTTAACTGCTATTAAATTTACGTGATTGAAAGACAAAAAAAACAATTGAATATTCCTTTTCCAGAATCGTGAGTTTCAAGTTTTTCCTATTTTCTCCTGCAATTTATGACCAGCCAACTGGCAAACTGAGCCATACTAATAAATGTATCTTGTTCATAGGGGAATCATCTCAAGAAAAGCCAAGTCAGTGCGGTAAAAAAATCAAAAACAATTCTAATAGACAACCGCAATGTGTGCGGGTGTGTGAATGGGGCGGGGTGTCTAAATATATACATCTGTGTGTGTGTGTGTGTGTGTGTGTACTGCAGTCTATGTGTGTAATAATGTGTGCTGGTTAGTGTGTAATAGTGTTTGTTAAGACTTTTGTGTAAAGTTGCTTGTGAACTGCATGCTATATTGTATGTGAGGAAAGAAGAATGGGGTAAATATATTGGTTTCCAATCCAGATGATTAAAAACAATGGAGGGCAAGTCAATGAAATGAAACAAATCTCTGTTGGCCACTAAATTATCAGCTCTTTCTTTATGCATTTACTTACTTTGCAGGGTTTTAGTTGTACTTTAGATATCTGTTTTAGAGATTATGCTTATGTTAGTATTTCAAACCAACCATCCCTAGGCAGTCTGAAGTATTAAATTCGAACAAGCCACAGTTTTCTTGTCCTTTAATATTCTTGATAAAAATAATTGTATTATAGGCCCGAGTTAACAAAGCAAGTTTAAGTTTTATGGTTTTTAATTTAATATCTTTAGAAAATTAATGTAATATGATGCTATACATGATTTTTTTCTAATCCAGTAATTATCAGTAATCCAGTACTTGGTTTCAAAGCCATACTGGAATTACAAAATCCATAACATACATAATATATTAAGAGCTTCAACTATTTAATGCACATTTATCAAGAAAGTAAGAAAAAGATCGATAGAAAAATGTAAATTCTTTTATTTTAGTCATATGGACAACTAAATTAATGTGCATTTGAAATTTTAAAAAAAAGTATTGCAATAAAAAAATATTTTTTTCTAAATAAAAATTATATCCTTAAAAAATCAATTTCCAGAAGAAAATCATGTTATATAAAGTGCTAAGGTTTTTGTCTCAAGCTTCAGATTTCAATAACTGCTGAACAGATTGAGTTCTTCTTTATGGAGAAGGTTCAAATGTATGGATTTAGGCAATTTTTCTACCCCCTTTCTACGCCTTTGAATACAGAGCCTCTAGATATCATGGACGCTAGAAGTTTAAAAAGAAGATATGACCAGTAGAAATGTTCCCTTAAAATTTGAGCTCAATCAGTACTAGAATTATTTTATGAACTGACGTACATACATCAGTTAGGGAGTTGAATCCATTTTTATAAAAGCAGAAATATAATCTATGATTATGATTTAGACCCTCTAAAACTGTAATCTACCCTTCCACTTTCCCCTCTCTTGGTGAAGATATCTTCAACGCCGATACGATTTTTGAAATATAAGATTCCACTTTTGTCTCTCTTGTTAAAGATATCTTCACCAAGAGAGGCAAAAGTGGAATCTTAAATTTCAAAAATCGTATCAGCGTTGAAGATATCTTCACCAAGAGAGGGGAAAGTGGAATCTTACATTTCAAAAATCGTATCGGCGTTGAAGATATCTTCACCAAGAGAGGGGAAAGTAGAATCTTACATTTCAAAAATCGTATCAGCGTTGAAGATATCTTCACCAAGAGAGGGGAAAGTGGAAAGGTAGATTACAGTTTTAGAGTGTCCAAACCATAATCATAGATTATATTTCTGCTTCTATAAAAATGGATTCAACTCCCTAACTGTACATTATTCTTCTAGATTTCAATGTAGATAGAGCAATAATAACAATATTATAATTTAGGGAGATGTAAGATTCTACTTTCCCCTCTCTTGGTGAAGATATCTTCAACGCCGATACGATTTTTGAAATGTAAGATTCCACTTTCCCCTCTCTTGGTGAAGATATCTTCAACGCTGATACGATTTTTGAAATTTAAGATTCCACTTTTGCCTCTCTTGGTGAAGATATCTTTAACAAGAGAGACAAAAGTGGAATCTTATATTTCAAAAATCGTATCGGCGTTGAAGATATCTTCACCAAGAGAGGGGAAAGTGGAAGGGTAGATTACAGTTTTAGAGGGTCTAAATCATAATCATAGATTATATTTCTGCTTTTATAAAAATGGATTCAACTCCCTAACTGATGTATGTACGTCAGTTCATAAAATAATTCTAGTACTGATTGAGCTCAAATTTTAAGGGAACATTTCTACTGGTCATATCTTCTTTTTAAACTTCTAGCGTCCATGATATCTAGAGGCTCTGTATTCAAAGGCGTAGAAAGGGGGTAGAAAAATTGCCTAAATCCATACATTTGAACCTTCTCCATAAAGAAGAACTCAATCTGTTCAGCAGTTATTGAAATCTGAAGCTTGAGACAAAAACCTTAGCACTTTATATAACATGATTTTCTTCTGGAAATTGATTTTTTAAGGATATAATTTTTATTTAGAAAAAAATATTTTTTTATTGCAATACTTTTTTTTAAAATTTCAAATGCACATTAATTTAGTTGTCCATATGACTAAAATAAAAGAATTTACATTTTTCTATCGATCTTTTTCTTACTTTCTTGATAAATGTGCATTAAATAGTTGAAGCTCTTAATATATTATGTATGTTATGGATTTTGTAATTCCAGTATGGCTTTGAAACCAAGTACTGGATTACTGATAATTACTGGATTAGAAAAAAATCATGTATAGCATCATATTACATTAATTTTCTAAAGATATTAAATTAAAAACCATAAAACTTAAACTTGCTTTGTTAACTCGGGCCTATAATACAATTATTTTTATCAAGAATATTAAAGGACAAGAAAACTGTGGCTTGTTCGAATTTAATACTTCAGACTGCCTAGGGATGGTATTCCTAATGTTGGTTTGAAATACTAACATAAGCATAATCTCTAAAACAGATATCTAAAGTACAACTAAAACCCTGCAAAGTAAGTAAATGCATAAAGAAAGAGCTGATAATTTAGTGGCCAACAGAGATTTGTTTCATTTCATTGACTTGCCCTCCATTGTTTTTAATCATCTGGATTGGAAACCAATATATTTACCCCATTCTTCTTTCCTCACATACAATATAGCATGCAGTTCACAAGCAACTTTACACAAAAGTCTTAACAAACACTATTACACACTAACCAGCACACATTATTACACACATAGACTGCAGTACACACACACACACACACACACACAGATGTATATATTTAGACACCCCGCCCCATTCACACACCCGCACACATTGCGGTTGTCTGTGTATAGAAAGTATTATAAATCTTTACAAACATTTTATCTGAAAATCCTTGAAAGATTTTCTGCAACCAGTGTACAATTTACATTTAAAAATATAAAATAAAAACTAAAAACATACTTTTCAAGACATACATATATGTAAAAATTAATCTGAAGATATGTTACAATTTGAATATTAAGAAAAACTGATATTAGGCTAGTTATTATTGATTACTTCAGAGTTTCATATTTTAATACATTTCCATATATTTAAAATATTTAGTAAATATATAAATTGTACATAATATATATATTTGAAATCATATATTCATTTAAATATGGATTTTGAACTCAGAGGAGATTGAAAAGGAAGGATGGATTTTTATTTCCCAGAAATTTCTTCTCTTCATTTTCAGCTTATCCATGTACATGTGTGCATCCAGGATTTAGTTGAAATTTACATCCATGAAATAATATATTAGTTTTAATAGAAGAAAATTTTAATTTTGAGCTTCTCTTAAAATACTAGTGACTTCTAACCTAGTACCTAGGGAATTTGTATTCTAAGGGGGAGGAAAGGGATTTAAAAATATTCTAAAAATACGTTTTGTTGTACAGTATCTAGAAGTAAAAAATACAATTCATTATTATGATTTGACATTAAGTCCCAATTTTGAATATTTACCATTTCTCATGTATTATGTAATGAACTAGGAAACACAATTTACCATGTTTCATGCAATTCCACACTTACTGTTAATAATTGCATCTCAAAATTAGGAAAAGTATACTGTTTATTGTATCTCTACAAAAGAACAAGTTAATTTTCACCAATTTTTGTTTGTTGAAAATGTTTTTGTTATTACTAATTTACATAAGTAATGCATTTTTTTTGTTAATACTATCATAAATAAAATAGAATTAATTGTATGTCGTGCTAAAAATGCAAACATAATAAAAATAAAATCTTGGGATCAACAGTGGAGGAGATAAAGAGAGAAAGAAAGATCCTTGGATTTTGGTTGCAAAAATAAAAAGATCTCAATTTTTGGCACATAATTTATGCCTCTCAGATACACTGCTTTTAAAGCAATACCAATCCGAGCAAATGGTTTCTGTAGGCGAGGGATGTCAATACTATAAAACTGTCTATGGCTTATATATTTCTAGTTAATATATATTTTTTAAATTGTTGTGTTTTCTAAATATTCATATTTCTATGAAATTAGTTAAAAAGTCACATTACCCAAACTCTATACGTCTTAGACATAAGGAAAGTAGGTAAATTTTCAGTATCAAATCTTTAATGATTGACGAACAAAATACTCCTATTTATTTCTTGCTAAGATCTTTTAATTAAATTCTAATTTTCAATAGGAAAGTTTTAAGATAATGATCATGATTAGTTCAATGTATGTCACTTTTTATCCTTTCAATATGGTGAATTGTATCATTTTTGAGTTGGTAACTATGTTTAACCCTCTTAAAGATGCACAAGTTCATTTTACAATTTAGATCCCCAATTTTACTTTCCCTTTTTATAGGTGTGCAACAAATACACCAGAATTTTATAATAGCAAAAAAAAAATTTTTGGGTATGGTCCCTTTCGTGGCAACGCCCCTTAAGGGATGATTCGTCGTATTTTTTAAATGGCTTATAATAGGTTATTTTAGGTTAGGTTAGGTTATATTGGGTTAGATGATTGCCCCGGAGGGTTAGAGCCCCCCGAACCCAAGTATTAATCTATCACAGCCAATCTAAATAGTGTGTAAGCAAAAGACTTTTCCCTGGGTAAAAACATCTTTCTCTTGTGCAGTATGCAATGGTTTCCTATCCAGGTATTTAAACAAAAAAGTTTAATTTTTACAATGTTTAGATGAGTTTATAAATTGTTATAATATAAGCAGTAAATAGATAGACTAAAGCTAATATAATATGGGCAAAGGACGGATGTGTGCACAGACAAACATTCAACACTATTTAGAAGTTTAGCTTATAAAATCAATAATTATCTAATGTTATTATATCAGCAAAAAAATCAAAATAATCTTTTGAAATGGACCCAATTTTTTTAACTTATAATACTTATTAAATAGCCTATCTACATTCCTATTTAAAATTAAGTCAGATTTTCTTTTAAATAATATTTTTTTGAAAAATTTACTACATTCTGGGTACTACTTCTTTTTGGATTCTTTCACAAATGACTACTAAATAGGTATAGGTTAAACTTTATATCTTTTTCCCTTCTTGTTCTTAGCACTTCTTGTGCATTTTAAAGTGATATTCTAATTCAATTATATCCTATCTATTGCCAAAAGTTTAAGCTTTAAAAATGTACGTTTTGCGCAGAAGGTTTGGTTTAGAAAAAAAAGTAATTAAAACATTAGGAAACTATGTGTTTACAGTGGTTTGTTATAAGTTAAAGTTCAGTTTCAAGTTATTTTAGTAATTGGGAATCAATAAACATAAACAGTCGAAGTACAACCGATTTGAGGTTTTTTGTTAAGAAAAAAATAGTTTCTTTTTGATAGAGTAGATGATTTCGAAATAAAACTTTTGTCAGTTTATTACTTTCTATTTGCCATAGCATTATTTCTTCAGTAAGTGTTCATTTGAAATTACAAATAAAATTTAAACTAAAATAATAAAACCAAAACTAAAGTCAAATTTTGTTTTATTGTTCAATAATTCTTTTGTCCGTAGTCTTATCCGTGCATAATCAATAATGTTTGCAGTAGTTTTTTTATCCTATTTTATGAGTAGTAAGTTTTTTTGTCTGAAGCTTAGGATTTCGGTAACTACTGTACTGATTGAGTTCTCCATTTGATGGAAGCCTTAGATAGGTCCCAGGATGGTTTTAGGCTATTTTATGATTGGATTTTAGCTAAGGATGGTTTTAGACTATCATTAGTCCCCTTTGAATACAGAACTCTTAAAATTTAAAAAAAAAATTATATTTTGTTGTTTTGCAAAAAATCTGTTTTCTAGCAAAAGTTTGCAAAAAAAAAGAGGCATTGGTTTACAAATTTAGAGCTAGGTTCTAATATGCATGAATCACTAGTATAACAGTAGGATATAGGTTTCTAGTAATTATGTTACTGTACTGTGATTCCAGTAGAATTTATGACTTTGGTAACATGGTATAGATAGAAGACTCTTAAGAAAAGTGTGTTGAAAAATCAACAAAATAAAATTAGTTTTTTTAGGTTAGTGCGGAAGCTAATTAATATACATCCCCAATGATGATACACAAAACTACCCCTTCTGCAGATCAAAATATGTGGTTAAAAGTTTAAATACTCAACTTAAATAACCAACTAATCAAATTCGCTAAAGTCCCGATAGTTGTTAAGCCAACGAATATGAAACTTTATTTTAGACTTTGGGGACTACGTTAATAAACAGCGCATTGTCCCCTTTCTCTCTGCCTTTTCCCATCTAATCATATAATTTATATTGCTATTTAGAATTTTAGCTGAACTACATACCCTACTTGAAGAGGAAAGTTTGTATAATCAAGAAAGTTTCTCTCTATAACAATTAGGAGCCAAGACTCTCCTTCAACCCCCTTTCTTACCATCCATTATTATCTTTAACCCTTTTAGATCTATTTGCAGACACGCCTCTAGGGTTATCTATGTGAAAGGGTAGGAAAAAAGCATTAAACCAATCAAATCAAAAATTCAAGTACGTATATGTATATATATTTATATATATAAAGTTTTCCCAAATTGGAGAACTAAATATACTGCTTACACCATGGTAGCTAATAAGTTGCAAGTTTTTTTGTCAAAGAATGAGGGATCGTCTTTATAAAACTTTGAGGACCAGAATAATTTAAAGTTGAATGTCTACTCCCTCACTAAATAATTTTTAAATTCAAGATCGTTCTTACGCCCTAAATGTTGAAAAGATTCACTTTTAAAAACTATTAAATATTTAGTTTAGTAAGTTAGGGAAAGGGGGGCCAAATGATTCTAAATGCTGGAATTGGGACATTTAATCATTATAATATAGTAGAAACTAGAATGACACATGGAGAGAGCGGACAAAGGTCTGTTTATTACACAAGTCTCCAAAGTTTTATAATAACGTTTTCTAATTCGTTGGCTTAACAACTTTGGGGACTTTTTTTTATGAATTTTGAGTTTGTTAAATTGATTATCCATATGTTGCAACCACTAAATGCGATCTAATCTACAGAAGGGGTAATTTATGTTAATTAACATTGGGGATGTACATTTTCTTATTCCTTTAAATCCCTTAGAATGCCAACATTTATAAAAGTGAAGATCTATAACCATATGATGGTATAAACGGACATTAACATTAATAAAACACAATTTTAGGACTTAATTAAAAAGATAATCTTATATTTTTTTTATTCTCTGTCATATAGTTAACATGTGAATATATTTTTCTTCTAAATAATCATCCCCTCCATGATGGAGGAACTAAATGATTGTAGCGACTTTCTCCATAATTAGTGAAGTTTAGGAAAAATAATAATGACAATATATCATTTACATACGTTTATATTTTATAGATTATAAGTAATAAGATGTTTGTTTATCTATGTATTACTGATAACTTCTATGGTTCTGTGTTTTGTAATCTTGAATTGTTTAAGGTTATTTTATAGGGATTATCAAAAAGTTATTAAACTTAGTGTTAATACGTAAAATAAAAAAAGTTTAAAATAGTTTTATTCAATTTTATTTAAGTAAATAACATTTTTTCTATTTTTAGAAACAATTTGTTATTATAATGGACAGTATATTTATAAAATGTATGTATTAAATAGGCATACAATGATTAAATTATTGGCTTTCAAAAATAATAAATTGCAATTGTCTTTATATTATTAATTAGTATCGATTTTTAGTAATGTATTAATTCTAAAATTCTTTAACAATAATAAGGATCTAAAGGGATAAGACTGTGGCCGATAAATTAATCAACATAAAAAATGATGATACACAAAATTGTCTCTTCTGTAGATTACAATTAGTGGTTAAAACGTTTTGACATTAAACTGAATGAACCAACCAATCAAAATTAAATAAAAGTTCCCAAAGAATAACAAATAAGAAACCGTTATTAGAGGACTTTGTGGACTAATGCAATAAACAGCACACTGTCCCCTCTCTAACTGAACCACAAGTACAAAGAATGCCTATTAGTAAATAAACAAGAAAGATTACTTCCTATGCAATGGCAGAGCTTTTGAAATAAAACCGCAAAAGCAAATTTGAAAAGTATTGTAATATTGTATTGCTAGAGGGCATTTGTCATTATTAAATGCTGACTTATAATCTAAAATATGCTTTTATAAAGACATTTTTATATAATAATTACATGATACTTTGATAGAGGCACTTTTTTTTCTCTATCGAATTTTAACTTAAAACCACTTGTTCAAAAGTATTTAATGAACCTAAAATGCAATTTTTAGAACCAAATGTTCCCTGATCTTATTTATCTTAAAATTGCTGGAAATATGTCAATCTTTGAATTGAGCAACCAGAGCTGGATCTTTAAATCATTTTAGTGGTGAGCCAGATCGGGGTGAGCCGAATTTCAGCCAATCACAGCGCGGCAATTCATAAAATGCTTTACTTTCATTGATGGAAAGTTGGCTCACCCCGATCTGGCTCACCACTAAAATGATTTAAATATCCAGCTCAGTGTTAGAAATACTGACAATCTCAGAAAGGCGAAGAGTAGCTACGACCCCTCCAAGAAAAAATTGCTATGTATTTGTAACTCGTGTGTCTTTATGATCAAAGAGTGTTTAGCTAAGGGTAGAATAAAGTTGGTTACACGGTCCCTTCATTCAACAATATAACAGTTGAATACGAAAACTTTATGGTACACATATTATGATGTGATAAGGATGATAAAATGTCTTATGAAATGACTTAAGAATTGTCCATTTTGCCCCAAATCTTCTACTCTAAATCCATCCTTATAGTGTACCAACATTCTAGCAATAAATATATTCTTAACAAGGATAACAACATTCATTAAAGCGAAGCTCAACAATTCAAACGGGTTATCTAATCTTTAATTTAAAAACTCTAAATCTAAAAAAAATTATTTAACACATGATATTTAGTATTGACGTAATTTTGTTTTAAACTTGATTAAATAGATGCTTTGTCTAATCATCCCGAAACTCATCATTTCAAATTTATTTAGACTAAATAGACTTTAAACTACCTAAGGTAGAATTTGACACATGATTACTTTAATGGAACCTTTTATTGTCTAGTATCATTACATAATAGATTAAGTAGAATAATCTCTAGCCTATTAATATAATCTAAATAATCTAACCTAGCTGATGGGCATCTTAGAGCTCTATATTCGAAGAGAGGATATGGAAGGACAGAAAAATTAAAAATAAAATAGCACAAAACCATCTCACGAAAAATAAGATGCCTCACTGTAAAGGATATCCATATCGGTTCAGTGGTTAACGAGATTCTTCGCTACAGACAAAAAAAACTTACTGGATAATTTAATGTAAAGTTTTTTTTTATATTCCATTTTCCATTTATTATGCAATACTTAGAACCAACTATGAAACTAAAACGTTGCTGTCCTGATGCAACACTGTTTTATATCTCTGTGCAATGAAAATTTATTGTGGGGATAGGCGGAGAGGGGGCTACCATACAATCAAGAAAAAGTTTTTATAAAAAATGACTTTAAATATAATTTAACGGGTTTAGACAGTCAAGATATTATATAAAAAGGCTAGTCTAGTAGGCAACTATGCTTTTAATTTTGTCTTCATTTAGCTTATAGAATCTGGGATAGCCAGAAAAAAAGGTGGATTGAAATGAAGATTTTCTGTGGGATAAGAAAGCACAGAGAGGCCCAGATGATTAGAAATATTTCAAGGAGTTTTAGTGCATGTCTTATGCCTATATTTTCCACAACTGTAGATTTAAATTACACTCTGCTTTATAAACCAACCAATCAAAACATTCTTTTAAAAGTGTTAAGTTTTTTAGCCAATACACTAGAAAGTAAGTTTATAAAACTTTGGGCATCATTATGATTTATAGTCTGATTTTCACTCCCTTCAAGATTATATGTTAAATTTTATAAAACATTACAATTGAATGTATATGTTTCTATACACCATATATCCTTTACGTCCCTGGCAAGGGTATAAGACCACATTAAATGAAGTTGTGGTTATTATTCTCTTTCTCGGGGAAGGTGAATTTTATTCGGAAAAGTAATTCATTGTGTATTCATTACTGTTTATATCATTACTACAGCGCTTTTTTACATTGATTAATTGCCATTTATCCAGGGATCTATGGGATAAGACAATGGTCGATAAATTGATGTACTTCCCAAATTATGATGCACAAAATTTTCCCTTCTGTGTATTTTGATTAATGGTTGATACGTTCGGACACTCAACTTCATGAACTAACCAATCAAAATTCAATAAAAGTTCTCAAAGTTGTTAAGTCAACGATAAAGAAAATGATATAAATGTATTACACTTTGGGGACTGGTGTAACCAACAGCCCAATGTCCCCTCTCTCTCTCTGCATTAATTGCTTTAAACTCGAATGTCATTTTGATTTTAAAATAACATCTATAATAAATACTAATATAATTTAACTAATAATTGTTGTCTATGTTTAAAGGGTGTTTAAAAAAAAACCAATCGCTTTACTCTTTTCAACATAAATCCTACAGTTTTAGTCAAAAACTAACAAAAAATGACCAAAATCATGTCCAAGCAATGTCAATGAGATAACACTATTGAATTTTGATTTCTACTCACCTCTCCTGAGCAGTACAGCTCGAGTCCTAGCCCTTGTGGAAAATTTTTCTCTACGTGGATAGTGCATATTTCATTACAAATTAAGACAGTTTTATCTTTTTTTAAAAAGAATAAACTGTCTAAAGTACTTGAAATCTTGTAGATAGACCCCATAATGTTTAGAATTTTTGATGGAGCATGTAAAGACCTTTCTATATACGCCTTAATCAGATTTCTGACCCAATCCTAGCCAATTTGGCATTAAAAAGACAGACCCATCAAACATTGAGACATGACTGCTCTGTCTTTTAAAAAAAAGAACAAACCGTCTTAAGTACTTAAAATCTTGTAGATAGGCCCCATAATGTTTAGAATTTTTTATGGGGCATGTCAATATCTTTCTATAGACACCTTACTCAGGTTTCTAACACAATCTTAGCCATTTTGACATCAAAAAGAAAGATCTGTCACACATCAAGAACTGGAGAGACCTGTCATGTCTAAATGTTTGATGGGTCTGTCTTTTTAATGCCAAATTGGCTAGGATTGAGTTAGAAACCTGGTTAAGATGTCTATAGAAAGGTCTTTACATGCTCCATCAAAAATTCTAAACATTATGGGGTCTATCTACAAGATTTTAAGTATTTAAGACGATTTGTTGATTTTTTATCTCCATGTAAGGAAAAAATTCTACACAAAGGCTAGGACTCGAGCTGTAGTGCTCAGGAGAGGTGAGTAGAAATCAAAATTCAATAGTGCTTTCTCATTGTCATTGCTTGGACATGATTTGTGTCATTTTTTGTTAGTTTTTGACTAAAACTGTAGGGTTTATGTTAAAAAGAGTAAAGCGATTGGTTTTTTTTTAAACACCCTTTAGCTTAAATACTAAACAATTTGAGCAAGTTTTTTGACATTTTTTTTGTCTATTACTAATTTTCATGTTTTTTACATGCATTAATAGACGAAGCCCATTCTGTCCCACTTTTGAGCAAGACGATTCCCTTTTCTCCCATATCTTTTGCAGAGATTTTCTTCCCCCCCCCTTCCCTTTTTTCCCTTTATATGACGTCATATGGGAATCGTCTTGCACAAAAGTGGGACAGATTGGGCTTCGTCGCATTAATATTTAGAATACAGTTTCCTTTCTTTCACTACTTTGCCCTCAAATATCTTAATCAAAAAAATCTTTTTTAGTTCGACCTTTTTTCCATCAAATTAATTTGATTTTGTCCTTTTTAGATTATAAGAAAGGGTTAATCTAACTATTTGAAAGGTTGATACAATTTTGATTAAACACTAGAGGGAGGAAAGACACATTGAAGTGTAAATTTTATTGGTCCCCAACATTTTTCTTAACTTAAAAACTTTGGATACTTTTATTTAATCTTAATTGGTCTGTTTATTAAATAGCAGTGTCTAAATTTTCCAATCAATAATCTTAAACTAAATAAGGTTTAATTTTGTTTATCATCATTGAACATTTTTTATCATCCATTGTCTAAGATATTATTCCGTAAGATCCTTGGAAGACCGATTTTAAATTAAAAGCAAAATTTGTTTTTAGCTTTGATATAAATTTAGTTTCATAATAACTTATCCTTATTCTAACTTATTACTTTATGTAAAAATATCGAATGAGTAACGAAGAAAAAATAAGTACATAATTGAGCAAATATCATGGATACATAGACAGTACAATGAAATAAAAGTTAATATATTCTCAATAAACTATTAATATAATGATAACAGAAAATAAAATAAAACCTGATCAGTTTCCATTGTTTGAGAGTCAAAAAACTGGGTTTCCTTAGTTAGCATAAGTTTAAATATACATGAAACTTATTTCAGTAATCAGAAAGACACCTACATATCGCATCGTATTATAAACAGCTTTCCGCGGTTATAAAAATAGACAACTATAGGATTAAAACCAGTTTTTTTAGTCCCAAGATGGCAAAGGAAAGGGCTAAAAACATGGTTTTAATGTTATGATTGTACATATATATATTCGTAGAAAACGGGATATAATACGATGGTATACAGGGTTTTTCAGTATGGCTGGGAAACGGTTCTCATCTACCGGATATTGAACGGTTTTAAAGCAACACTGAGCTGGATTTTTAAATCATTTCAATGTTGCGCCAAATCGGGGTGAGACAACTTTCCACCAATGAGAGCACAGCATTTTACTAAATGCCGCGCTGTGATTGGCTGAAATTCGGTGCACCCCGATTTGGCGCACCATTGAAATGATTTAAAGATCCAGCTCTGGAAACCAATTTATTGTTTCCCTTCTCCCTATAGTGTACATAAATATTGAAATATAATGTTTGGTAAACAAAAGATTTATTTATTCCTCAATGCTCCCCCCACATAATAGAGGTAAAACTAGAGGGTCCGTCCATACGTAAAAGTGAGATAATGGCAGCAACTTTTTGACCGTTACCAGAATGATTTTTTTACAACAATTCTTCGTTTGATATAATTATCATATTCATTTGATTTTTGAAATACTGATTCATAGGACAATATAGTAAAATGTTATAAGCGAAGTCAAATTATTTCAGCATATTCATTTTATAACAGTCAAGTGGCTTCTCCCCTAGATTCTCTATATTTGAAATAGGAAGTAGGGAGCATAAAAATAACCTTATTATTATTAAGATCTTTTATTTAAATATCAATATTTTAATTGTTGATGTATTATTTGAATTCTAGGTAAAAACAAATTAAATGATTTGTCTAAAATTGTAAATTGTCTATTGTTTATTATCCCTTACTGTCAATTTTTTTCACACACCCACACAAACAAACACACATACACCCTGTTTCCCCAGGGAGGAAGAGGGGACATTGGGCTGTTTAATACACTTGTCCCCAAAGTTTCATATTGATGACTTGTTTCTTGTTCGTTAGCTTATCAACTTTGGGGACTTTTCTTGAATTGGTTGGTATTAGGTTGAGTGTCCAAACGTTTAAACCACTAATTGTAATCTAAAAAAGGGGTAAATTTGTGTCTCATCATAGGGGATACACATCAATTTATCTTTCATTGTCTTATCCCTTTAGATTCCTGATGTTTCCCCCCCTTTTCATAAATATCCTGTCATGTTACATTATTAGGGTCAATTTAAATGTTACAATTTGTGTAGTTTAGAATTAAGCAAAGCCTTTGATGTGTAAATAGTTAGGTTTACGTTTTGAAAACAGGTTTTTCAAGCAATAATAACCTATAATCTAAAGTAGTAAGTTTTTTTTGTATGAAGCTAATGATCTTGGAAAATGTTGGTCTGACTTCGTTCTACTTTACATGAAAGCTTTTTAAATATCTTGGAAAGGTTTCAGGCCATTTTTCTTTTGAAGCAACTAGTACGTTCATAAACCTGATTTTATGTTAGAAAAGGTACCCATTGCTTCAATCAGTCACTTTTTTTGTATTGTCTTAAATTTTTAGCCCTGTTTTACGACTTATTAACCATCACATGCCTAATCTTATTAATATGATAGGTAAAGAGTTTCTTTACGTTGATAACATTATGCTTAAAAGCAAATATTGTCTTCTAGTAAGAAACATTTTTTCAGAAAATATTTAGTTGGAAAAGGCTTAAAGAATATTTGAGTATATAATTCGATAAACTTATATTTTTAAAATGCTTTACACCTATTTATGTAATATTTCTTCTAATGAAGAATAATTTTTCCAGTATGGCTTTGAAACCGATGAATATTCGCTGGATTAGAAATGGTTCTCAGGCATACTGAGAAATCGTGTATTCTATCGTATTACATATAATTTTCCACGAATATTAAAATAAAAATCATAATGTTTATGCCATATTTGTTAGCCCCATAAAGCAGGAAATATTAAACTAGTTTTAATATTTAAATCTTAATGTCGTGGAAAGCTGTCTGTAATACGATGCGATAAATACCTATTCCTGTATTTTTCTGGAATTTTTATGTAGATGTTTTTTATAAGGGGGAGGGTAGAGTTTAAGCCACTTGAATGTTTAGGGAATTTCTTCTTTTTCCTTTATTATTCATTATTCTTTTCCATACCTAACAATTACAATTGAGTAAGGGTAGAGTTTATTCTAATTTTAATCCATTAAAAAAAAAAGTAGGAAGTTTTGTCGGTTTCGTGACATCGCCTCTAGAGGGCGTTTCGTCGTATTTTCACAGTAGCTCCTAATTCTAGCTCCTACGAGGGGGCCAACTTCCTAACACTGCACTGTGGGGCAATCCTATACATTTACCTAACCTAAAAGCTACTGTGTAAATACGACGAAACGCACCTTAAGATGGGATTTCATAAAACCGACAATATCCAAAAAAGCTATATTCTATGTAATTATACACCATGTCATAGTACAAAGGAAACAATAAAACAAAATAATTTCCAGAAAGGCTTCTAATCCGATCAATATCCACTAGATTAGAACCACTAGAATCAAAGCCACGCTGAAATATCATGTATCGTATCGCATTATATCCAGTTTATTGATAGTACATGTTTATATCAGCGTAAAGCTGTTTGTAATACGATGCAATAAATAACTATTCTTTCATTTATGTATTTTTTTCCGGCGACAAAGTCATATCATAAAATAACTTCCTTTTAGTGAAAGATTTATTGACCATACCTGCCCAAACGTCCTTTTTTCACTCCATAAGAGTTAACTGTCTATTATTCCCTAAATTAATTTTTGCTGTTGTACTATTGGCAATAATGCGTTTTCCTATTAGGAAATTTTTTTTCAATTTTGAAAATTTGAGTACCCCCCCCCCTCCCCCCCCCGACAACGAACAACTATTTTAGTTTAGGTTAGGTTAGGTTATAGGCTAGGGAGCCGAGCACTGCGGCTAGGCAGGCAATAGGGCCGAGCGCTGCAGCTAGGCAGGCAAGGGGGCCGAGCGCTGCGGCTAGGCAGGCTAGGGAGCTGAGCGCTGCGGCCAGAGTTGTTCGTTGTCGGAGGGGAGTACTCAAATTTTCAAAATTGAAAAAAAAATCTAAGAGGATAATACCGGCAATAATTATCCTTATGGGGTTGTCTATAACCTATAAGTGCAATCCCAGCACAAACACTTTTGGTATATATACAGTATACCAGGGAGGGAGGGGACATTGGGCTACAAGCTAGGCTGGTATCCAAAGTTTTAAAACTGTGTTATAGTCTTTGTTGGCTCAAAAACTTTGGGTACTTTTATTAGGTTTGCTATGTTGGTTCCTAACTAATGGTGATCAAACATTCTAACCAATAATTTAAATCACTAGAATGGGTAATTTTGTTTAATGTTATTGGGTATGTTTATTAAATTATCGTCAATTGTCTTATCCCTTAGAATCCCTGACAGTATACACAAACCTCAAATAGGTAAAACAAAAAGGGATTGGAAAGAAGTATTCAAAAATAAATTATGCTTTTTTATATCAACGTAAGGCTGGACCTTTAATGTCATTATAAGAATAGCATCATAAGATAGATATTTATCAACCACTGACCCGATATGGTTCTCCGTTACATTGTAGATTTCATAGATCCTTTAAAGGTTTATAGCTATCTCGTGTTCCGCCACCCTCCCAAAACGAAATCGCCAATCAGCAAAACATATCAAATTTGGTAAACAGCTGATCTTAACATAGATTTAAAAGAAACATTTTACGTGCCCCTAGAGGCTTCTATGGGCGTAGCTACTAGTTGGTTTATAAATTAAGGAAATATTTTCAGATAACTGTTCCCTTCCTGCAATGGGTTAGCTAGAAGGGTAAACAAATGGTTATCCAGGAACACACACTCCCACACACACACACACATACACACGCACACACACAAACAGACAAACAAATATACAGACTAAAAATACACTCTATAATTACAAAAAAAAACAATAGATTAAAAGAATACTTAGCATAGAAGGCCTTTTTTCTGTCTATTTTTAGATGGGATATTTTAGGTTATGTAATAAGTATGTAAAATTGGTGTTTACACTAAAATTTTATACCGAACAATAAACGCTCCATATAAATATGTTTGTGAGTTAATCTCTCATTTGTATAATTATATATAGATAGATAGACATATATATGTAAAGTACATCGAATTATTAACAGATAAACAAATTATTAGATTGGTTGATTTATGAAGTGATAAATATCTTTGAAACATATCAAAGCTTTAAGCAAATACGCCCCTAGAGTCCTCTAGGGGCACTTGAGGGTAAGAGACGGGTGGATAAGTCGCCTAGCTACTTCAAAATTTAGTTTTAAAAATCAAAAGTAAAAAAATAATGTGATAATTTAAAAAATTCCTTGGAACAATAAGATGTTTCCCCTGCATAGGAGAACCTTATCGGTACTACGGTTTGCAAGATATTAAGCTATAGACATCCTGTTACTTTTATATAAATACAATCAAATTTGGTTTTATAATGCCAAGAGTATAAAATGCGGTGCTCGCAAAAGTAAAGTAGATGTATATATAATAAGTATATATGTTTACCAAGGGAAAGAGAGCCTGCAATCCTTTTCTAATAGATAAAGCAAATAATTAGTTACTACTAATGAAGATATTGTTAACAACTTTTATACAATGTAACTAAAAAAATAGCCAGTTTAATGTTATATTTGTTTGAAAGCTAAAAAATATATCATTGCCTATCTAAATCCAAAGCAATTTGGTTTTCCTATTTGAAGCAAAGAATCTTTTTTTCAGAGAAGCTTTGTGCTATTTAATTGGAGACTGTCTTATACCTAGCTGCCCTAAAAGTTAAGAAGCAAAGCCTTTAATCTTTTAAAAATTAGAACCCAACAAAGTATTGATCTTATTTACTTCTAGATGAATAAATCTCTAGGAGGCAAACAAACATAAAAAAGGCCATTTTCTTCGTGTATTTTCTGTTGCATGTTAGCTTTTAGTCAAAGGCACTTATTAAGTCAGACTGTTACTTATTAAGGCCATTTTATATATATATTTTTGGTCAAAATGAAGAACAGTTTGAGTTAATAAGCAAATTTGACTAAACAGTAACAAGTAACTTTATGGAAAATTTTTGTTGGAATGTTGGGACGAAATTGTATAGGCCCCTGAGGGGAGTTTTGTTTAGAAAATACAAATTATTACACATTAACTTTACTTAGTAATCAATACATTTCTTTGTACTATGCTGCAAACTGTTTCTTATTAGTAGATATGACTCTCTACAAGTTGTCTACGTGTGTCTGTCACTCTTTCTTTTACCAGGGTAAATTGATATACATCCTAAAAGATAAAAAAATATAACTTTTTTATAGATTATGATTAGTGGTTGAACAGTTGAACCATTAAAGCAAAATTTCATGAAGATACCCAATGTTTAAGAGCTAACGAATAAGATAACATTGGTATTTGTATAATTTACAGTCCAATGTTCCCTCCCTCCCTTAAATTTTACCTAACATACCTATTAATAGTAAAGTCCTTGATTGGCAATCAAATAAGAAAAAACCAAAGAAATAAAAGAATAAGAGATAGATAGTAAGAAGTAGAGTTGCTTTATAAGTAGATTTGATTAGAAAACGAAGCTCTTTATAGGGCCTATAAAAATGACGTCACACAATACAAATGACCTATGATAGGCCATTACATAGACTAAATTACCAATGGCGGGGGTCAGTATTCATTTTAATTGACAAATGTTAGGTCAGTATGACATCATTAAAAAATCTTCTTAGAAATAAAGAAAATGGAGTTAAAAATAATACTAAAGATCCAATTTTTTTTACATATCACTTTCCAAAATTGTTGACAAAAATTTAAATTTTTTTGTCAATGTCTAAACGTTTCATCCACTAATTGTAATATACAGAAGGAGTAAATTTATATATTATCATGGTGGATGTACATCAATTTATCGGCCATTGTCTTATCCCTTTAGATCCCTGGCTTGGACATAAGAAAGAATGCACATATAAATAGCGTCTATATGAAGGTATATGTAAAAACCAGCAAATTTATATTGAAATCTAGGTTAAAGGATTTCTTAAATTGCTTTAATTGTAAAAATTCTCGTAAAATTGATAAGTTTATATTTGAAATCTTTGGTAAAAGTATTTTTCATAAGTTTCACATTGTTTATTGTCATAAAATACTAATGAAAAATGCAAATGAAACAACACTTCCTAATTTAGCTAATAAATCAATAAATATAGATGTATAACCAAACCAGGCAACTGTTGGGGGCCTTTTTCGTCTCCTAGCAAATTGCTTTCTGCTCTTTCGTAGCGACTTGGCTGTATTAATATTACCAATGCTATTGGTTGTTCTTCAAAGACCCAATTGAAAGTCGGCATAGGGTCCTTGGTTTAGGGACATACTGATATTTAATCCCTTCCCCCTCTATTCTTTAACTATATTTAGCTATCCGTAGTCGATGATCATTATCTGTATTAAGGAAACACCACGGATTTAAGTAAGTGTACACTAGCCACAAAACAAAAATTAGGAAATAATTATATTATATGTTTTTTTTGTATGCCCGATATACAACAGCTTTCTTTTTAGCACTCATTTGCAAATAAATTTTTGTAATATAAGATCACTACCTAAGGTTTTTTTTGACTGAAGCTTAAGCTCTCAACATCCACTGAGCCTATTGGGTTATCTTTTTAAGTTTAGCTTCACATATGTTGTTTGGTGGTTTTGGACTGTTTCATGTTAATAAATTGGGATGGTTTTAAGCTATTTTCTAGCCTCAACATGCCCCTTCGAATTCACAGCCCTCAGAAGCTAGGGGCGTATCCGCTAGTTTTTATATAAACTAGTAGCTTTTACCCATAGAATTTAATTGTTATCATTGGAACGGGGTCAAAGGCCTAAAAGTAAGCCGAGACCAATATGAATTGATACATCCGTTACAGGAGTCTTTTGCATATATCCTTAATATCCATGAATATATTGATGAAAAAAATGTATTAAAATTAAAAGTTTGAAATAATAAATAAATATTTTTTTTGTAAAAAAAAATAGTCTTTCAAGAAAATGTTTAATTAAGAAATTCTTTAACAAAATCACTGACCTAACTTTTAAAACAAAATTCAAGGAAAGAAATAATTTTACAGAAAATTATTAAGACAGAAAAAAAAACATTTTTAAATTTTTATTTTGAATAATTCTACAATTGTAAAGTCTTTATTCTCTCTCGTTAGCAAGGTTTATTGAGACTTTACAGAGTTCAATGGATGATTTTATGCTATACTTTTTGCCCCCTTCCTTCCTTCTTTGTTTGTTATAAACTTAAACTGTAATGTTAAAGGATATAGGATATACATGAATATATTATCAGAGGAAACTTTGTCCTCAATTTAGCTTGCTAAAAGGGACCTCATTTATTGGTCAGTTCATTCATTTAATAGGAGGGAAGGTGATGAGCAAAAGGGGTTGTATAGGGGGTATTTATATTTTAGCCACTTATGTGCATCACTTTATCAGAGTACAGGGAAGTCTGGTGCAACATCCAAGTAATAATATATCCATTGTCCATAGTTTTTGTTGAATCCATGATTGCATCCTAGAGTAAGGAAACAAATTTTTGGGTGTCAAACAAAATTCATGAGGAAATTATTTCTGCTGTAGAATGTAAAAAAATATTAGTAAAGTTACATATCGCATCGTATTATAGACAGCTTTTCGCGAATGTAAAAGGAAAAATTATAAAATTAAAACCAGTTTGTAATCCCCAAGATGCCGAAGGTACGGGCAAAACAAAACTGGTTTTAATATTATGATTGTACATATTTATAGTCGAAGAAGACTGGATATAATACCATGTTATTCATAAGTTTTCAATATGCCTGAGAACCGGTTCTAATCCAGCGGATATTAATCGGCTTCAAAGCTGTGCTGGGAAAAATTACCAATCCAATTGTTTTATTTTTAAAACGGTTAGTTTGCTAATTAAGCCTGTGTGTAAAGGAAAAGGATTTTTTGAGAATAAAATACCAGTAAAATGAATCTACACCCTTTCTTCTTCAAATATTATCACCCTGCCGATAATAGACATTGCTTGATAATAAATTGTTAATAAGAACCCCCTTCCCCAATTTTAATATACATTGAAAATAAGCAGGAGTTTTTTCTATGCCTAACCCCTGGAGAGGGGCCCTAACACTGTGGGGCTACCCATTACGCAGGATAACGTAACCGAATCTGAACTAAAGTAATTAACACATCCCTCTACATTTATTTTTAAAATATTTGGGGGGGGGGGGGGGGGGGGGTTGAAGGTTACTTTGAAATAAAAAGACAAACTATCCCTTTACCAAGATATAATAGCCGGTTTCCCTAAATATTGTCCTAATAGTTTACAAGCTATTTAACTAATATATTTACTAATAGTTATTTACTTTCATTAGAGAAGCTTTACAACGTGTCTAAAAAATCAGATATGTGGCGTCATAAAAATGAGGGGTTATCTATCTCCTTTTTAGGGGTTGTCTTTCCCACCTCTCGTCTCATTCCTTATTTTATGACGTCATATGGCTAATATAAAGCAATAACGTCACTAAAGTTTAGTATTGTTCAGAGCTGGATCTTTAAATCATTCGGCTCACCCCGATCTAACTCACCACTACAATGATTTAAAGATCCAGCTCAGTTTAATTATATCCAGGTAGGAAGATGACATTGGGTTCTTTATTATACTAGTCCCCAAAGTTTTACAATAACATTTTCTTATTCGCTAGCTTAACAAGTTTGAGGATTTTTATAAATTTGATTGGTTGGCTTATTAAGTTGGGTGACTTAACGTTTTAACAACTAATTGTAATCTATATAATGGGTAATTTCGTAATTGAGTATGTACATCAATTTATCGGCAATTGTCTTATCCCTTTAGATCCATGAATTATACCACTGAATTCTTTAACAATAAAGTTAAAATACAATATGAATCTAAAGTGCAATATAACTAAAAAAAATACTAAACTAAATATTGTTAGAAAATTGGACATAAATAGGGAAACGAATAAAAATTATAGTTAGGTTATTTGACATTTAAAATTAATTTTACTTTGCCATTTTTTTTATTAAAATATTGTTATTGCTGCTCTATTAATAAACATAATATCATTTCTCGTATTCATTCGAATCCGGTGGATAGGAACCGGTTCTCATCCATACGAAAAAACTATGTCTAGCATCGTATTATATCCAGCTTTCTACGAATATAGAAATGTACAATCATAAGATTAAAACTAGTCACCTGGTTCGTCCTTTTCCCCTAAACCGATTCTATGAATAACTTGTAGAGTAGCTTTGCTGGGGAAAAATCCAAACCATACCTCAAATTATGTATTTATTCTAATGAAAATAAAAGACGATAAAATATTATCAAAATTAGACAAATTTAAAACAATTTTTAAGTAAAAAAGCACGTATAAAGACCTATTTATTAAAATGGGGAAATAAGATCTATAAAACGAAGACCCTATAAAGGTAAAGTGAGAGACAATACCCCTTTTAATAGAATGGTCATAGTACAGCTAAAAAATTATTAGCAAAAATTGTCAATATAAATTAACATTAGTAAAACAACACAAGAATCATAAAATTAGAGGTTTCGAGATAAACAAACTAAATTAAAAGAATAAAAATTTGTAAAAATAAAGGTGACATTGAAAAAACATTATTAGAAAAACTAATTTGAAACCAATAGTTTAATGTATTCTTGATGTAAAATAAAATAAAATGTGATCTTACTAATTTATGCAATGCTAATTGTGATTTAGTTGAGATATGCACACACTTTTAAATGCAAAATCTTAATAATCAGGTCGCCAATTTCCCTAAAACATGAAAATTAACACAAAAATAAAAGTCATCCCTTTTGTCTCTCTTTTTCCCAAGGCTTCAGGGCCTATAAAAGTAAACCTGGGAAAGAGAAACAGTCAGTCGTGATACGGAATTACTATATTACATATACTCTTTAAAAAAATTCTAAAATTTAAAGGGAAGACTCCCTTCTCTTTCTTTGGAATTTTCTTGAGGGTCTTGGCGGCTCACACTTAGGATTTTCATTTAAAACACACCTAAAAAATAAAAAGTTTTGTTAGATAAATTCATAAATACTTTGTTAAATAAATTGTAGAATATCATTTTATGTTGGTCAATTGAGATAAATTTAAGGATAAGGCCTTCTCAGGGCCTAAAAGCTTAGGCATCCGGACGGATAGTTATCTCCAAGTTTTGTTCTGAAGAGAACTCCTATAGCGTGGTGTGACCACACCATTAAATTGCAAGTTACTACGGGACTAAATAGGAATAACAAAGGGAAAGCACGGTGGTGGCAGCGCCACTACGGTTGATGATAGCTCATTATCTGACGGCCGATACTAACAAACCGGATCTTCCCTCGAGCTTCTGAAGTCCAAAAAGGTTGGAGATCATTATCTATTCGGACAATTTAACATTTTCGAATTAGAACTCTGAATAAGTTCAAGTCTTAAAGGTAGTTTTATTTTGCTAATACTCTGGAAGATCGGTTCGGTGCTGGCCTAGTGATTTACCTACCTGACAAAGGTACCTAACAAGGAATTTCACGCCTCACGGGGATACAGGCAGCAGAACAGGAATGTTGTAGTCATGTTCGCATGACTCTGGTAATCACAACAGATACTTCCAGTTTAAGTTGGTAAAGTCAGATACCTAGGAATAAAAAATTCTCAGATTAAATAGGAATACAAAGTTATCAGTAATATTTTGATATCATTTTCGGATTAGGGCTATTAAGAAAAAGATTATCTCTTAAAGCGAACTTGGATTTAGGATCGGTGTAATATAATTCCGCCATTCTAAGGTTAGATATACTCGCCGAACAGAGATTAATGCGTCACTGATCTGGAAAGGAGACATTGGTGAGAGATTGTAGTTCTGTGATAAAGGATTACATTTGTCCCTAGAACCCGGAGGTGACCCATAAAATTGGTTCCGTTACCGGATAAACCCAGGTAAGATTTAACTTTTCCTTTAGGGGGGGAGAGGGCTACAAAGCCACTAAATAAGTCTTACCGCTAGATATCCATAGTCAGAATTAACATCGTATTCTTCTAAGCCTCGAATATATGTCCTGAAAATGGAAGATAATATTATTGATAATATAGACGAGGATGTATTAAATCCTCCACCATATAACCCTGATTATCAACCTAACTTAGATAATACTGAAGATCAGTATTTACACTTAGAAACTATAAATGATAAAATCGAGGAAATACCTCGAATTCAAACTGAGCCTGAGGTTCACACAATACCAGCCATGTTTGTTTTAAATAACAGACGTAGAAATAGAATCTTGCATAGGCCACAATTACATCTCAACCTCCAAAATGAGATAGAGCATAATACACAAGCAATAAAGCAAGAACAAACAGGCACAAAGCCTAAAATTAAAAAAGAAAATAAACCATCATCAGATCCACCAGAATATGAATCTGAATCTAGCGACTACTCAGAAAAACGAAAAAATAAAAAACATACAAATAAAAAATACAGACACTATGATCCTCTCAATCCTCATGGCTTTGAGGATAGGCGATATCATAAACATCATGAACACCGTCACAAACAAAAAGACAAACAAAGCGATAGCGACAAAGAGGACAGAAGGAAAGACGAAAAAAACTTCTCAATGCCAAAGAGAATGAATAAACGCAGAGACAGTAGTAGTCCAACATCAAGTTCAAGTTCCAGTTCATCTGATACCGAATCAGATTGGGACAGAAGAACATCCTCTAACAATAGAGATAATAGAAATAGAGAGGAAATGATCGAAATGAACATATTAGAAAATAAACTAACCTCTGAACAGATGGATAAGTTGAGACTTCTCCTCCAAGACTCGCCCAGTCATACAGATCTAAATATTAAAAAAATTATAAAACTCATCCCAAACAATTTAGTATGGGGTACCGCGGAACATGAGCGTATTTTCCGCCAAATAAAATACCTTGGCAAAATACCTAACCTATATGGGGAACAAACCAATCCCTATACTTTCTTCAACACTTTTAAATACTTAGAAACATATATAAAACCATTCACCCATAGTTCCTATAACAACATAATAATCCACTATTTTAACCCAGAATCAAGGAACAAATTGGACATGCTAGAAATAGATCCTAATGTGCTAAGTGCACAGGATTTTGTAAAAGCCATCTTAACTACCATAGGTGCCGAAATACTTGGGCCACAGGACTACGAAAGGCGCTTCCATACCTATAGGATAACGACAGAGGACGAGGACAGACCTAACAAAGCTGTCATAAATCTAGCTGCAATGTTGCAAAAAACGGGAAATTCCCACGATAATCAAATGGCTAAACTTAGAGAAAAAGTGTGTTTTTATCTGGTACCGCAATATTTGCAATCTGCATTTTTGGCAACGACAAATATACCAAATTGCACAAAAGAGACAATACTAAACTGGTTTAGCAACAATCGCAGCTATTATCATGCAGCTGTGGACAGAAAAAGAAGGATGGAAAAACAGAAAAATGGAAATGTTAATCAATTAGGAAAAAATCGCCTAAATTCCCTAACAGCCAAAAAAGAGACACCAAAAGATAATGACAAAAATAAAGGACAACAAAATGATAAAAATGCCAAAGATGTATCTACAAAACCTAAACCTGTCTGCGAACATTGCAAAAAAGGACATTATAGCAAACATTGTCTTAAACACCCAGACCCTGCTATTAGGAAAGCTAATGGGGAATGGTGGGACAAAAAGAAAAAAGAGAAGGAATTAGCCAATCGTATCGTATGCCTACTATGTAATTCTGACACCCATGGTAGTGCCGATTGTCACTATTACCCCAATGTGACACCGGCTCAAGAACAATGCCCTAGATGCCTACATTATGGGATAACGAGACGCCATCATCCACTGGCAGCGTGTACTTTACCACTGCCAGCGGAAAAAAACGGCTAAGGCCGCCGAGTACTTCTCAAGAAATCAATAAAATACATAATACGGATTCTTGGGAAATACCCGGCGCCCTTGACAAAGGGAAAAACTCACCTGCTATAAACAAACATCAAATATCCATTCCAGTGGCAGTTACACTCACTCTAAAAACAGAAATAAATAATGAAAATCAAGAAATTAAACTACTGGAATGTTCAACCAATAAAGATAAACAAAATAACCCTGTAGATATTCCACTTAATTATGATATTCAAGATGAATCTGTAAATAATAAATCAGCAGCCCCTGGCAGCTTAAATGAAGGTAACAGCTGTGATATTGTAAATAGTAATAGTATAAATAATGACCAAATATTAGATATCAATTTGACAGAAACCATACCTGTCAAAGAAATTGTAAAAAAGGGTATATCCGAAAAACTACAAGAGCTTAAAGAATCAGAAAACGAACCAATTAATGATAGCAATAATAGCAACTTACCCATTTCGAACGAAGATAAAGCCAATAGCACCCTTCTTGAACACACAACGCTATACCCTAAAATAGAAATAAAAAATGTTAGTAGTAATTCTGATGATACCCAATCTATTGAAGAAAATGACTTAAAAATTCTTTCCGAAGAAAACCCTTCAATGGAAGATACCCCTGAATATGATATAGATGAAAACGATCTATTAACAGATATTACAGGATTAACTAGGGCTGAAATCATGGCCGAAATCGAAAAAATTGAATTAGATAGTGACAAAGACTCTTTATCAAACTTAAGTGACTTAGATAGTAGCGATTTTAGCTCAGATGAGGATGAAAATATTCCCCCATCAATCTCCGAATCCGGATTGGAAAAAATATTTGAAAATTTCGAGTATCGGGGAGATAAATCTGTAGAGGAACACTTATTGAATATCAATCAAACCATAGCTAACATAGATATGGCAAACAAAATAAAAACAGACGAACAGACTGAAGTTGAAACTATCGCTAGCGGCTGTTTTTACCTGGACGAATTTGATAATGCAGCGTCTGCTAGGGAACAACATAAAGCCGGACACATTGAGCAGTCATTTTTAGAACCTGATGATGAGTCTGAAAGCAGAATAAAACATAAAAAACATTATTTTAAAAATGAATTATCATTGGAGAGTCGTGTAAAAATTGCAAAAACAATATCGTTTTTGAGTTATTTACACGACTACCCAAACCAAAATAAACTTATGACAATTATCATGATTGTGCTCACAGCCATGTTGTTGGGAAATTATCTTGCTCCATATGGGCTATTGACAATAATTTTCCTATATGTCAATATACCCAATGGGAGATATTTCTTGCAATTGCTGGCTGAGAGGACAACCGACATAATAGATATAGACAAATTAGAAACAAATCTCGAAATTAAAACAATTCAAAGCCACCTAGGCGTGCTGGACAAGATCCAAATTCCCGTGGCAATTAATGGCAGCAAAATAATTTTTGAACTAGACACTGGGGCCGCAGTAAACTGCGTGTCAGAAAATATCTTACTAAAAGTGCTGCCTAATTACCACGAGATGGAGCTTTGTTCAGCCTACCGTTTGTCTTCAGTAGAAGGCAAAGCGATAAGCGTCATTGATGCCCGACGCCTAGGGGTCGAGTTTGAGGGGGTGGGAAAAGTGTTCTTGGACTTCCATGTACTTAAAGAAAAGAATATTTGCTTATTAGGACGCCCATTTTTGATCACTTGTAATATAGGCATGCAAGTAAAGGGGCAAAAAGTCTACATAGAAATAAACCCTAACAGAAAAAAGGTAAAAAATCCTTTTGCTGTCAACATCAAAAAATTAGAATTAGCAAAGGGAGAAGAAAAATTAATAGAACTGGAAGTCAAAGATAAAGACCCAAAACAAGAACACTTTATCCCACACCTTTCAAACATGTATACTCAAATTAAGATAAGATATAAAATGTATTCAATAACCAGGACAGGGGAGAATAAACTCGCGGTGTACTGTGAAAATGTAGGAGAAAATCCTCTTGTCATCAAACCAGGCGGGTTTCTGATCTCTCTCCTGCCTTGCCAACCTGAAACAAACAAAAAATTAGAATTAAAAGGTTTTAAAGCACCTAAAATGGGTTCAATTAAATCAATCGCTGTCTTGAGAGGAAACAATGGAATTAAAGAGCAGCTTAATAAAATAAAAAAAGGTTCCAATATTCTGTCAAAGACGCGCGATTATCTAACTAAACCCATCCTAAATATAATAAAATATGTTAAGAATAAAGTAAAAAATATTGTAAATAAATTACTAGATAAAATACCATTTAAAATAGTGCTAAAAAACGTATAAAGCCCCGCTCTAATGTTGATATTTTTAAGAAAGATAAAACATATGTTAACATAAATAAGATTATTAAAATAAATAGTGTAAATACAATACAACCAGAAAATGAATTAAGTCTCGAAGAAATAGCAGATATTTTTGGGGATAATAAAGAGGGAATTGAGTTGACTGCGCCACTACCCCCACCACCATTAACCTTAGAACAAATATTAGGAAAATTAAGCTACATAGAGGACCAAAATGTAAAACAAAGAGTAGCTAGTCTTTTATTAAAATTTGAAAGTGGAGCGTCCCACAACTTCGATATTGGGGAAAGCATTGAAGAAATGGATTTCCCTTGCCCTGAAAATTATGATAAGAATACTAAAATCTATAATCTCTCCCTAACAGATACGCTCCATCTTAGATATTTCATAGACCTATGCTTAAAAATGGACATTATAGAATGCTCCCCACCCAGCCAGCAGTTTGGGTCACCTGTTTTCCTTACGAGCCGTAAGGATAAACAGGCGCCCCCACGTATAATCATTGACTCTAGGGGGGTAAATGCTAGTATTCCTTACAGCGTATCATCGATCACAATGGATCCGATGAATACGCTAAAAAATCTGCTACCTAAAGTAAGATATGGGACTTTTGTAGATATTAAAAATGCATTTTATAATCTTAAACTATCCCAAAAAGTTCTAGACTCAGGGGTGTCCTGCATTGTGACTAGCTTTGGGTGTTTCCGCTTCAAAAGAGCCATCACCGGCTATGCGGGAACACCCAGCCTTCTGTTGCATTATATATTATCAAATATTCATTTAAATGATTTAAAAATTAATGACATTATAGAATTGTTACTAGTTTGGTTCGATGATCTCTCAATTTTCAGTTGGTATGAAGAGGACATAGAGGACCACCTCGCCAAACTAGAAACTTTTCTATCCCGCCTTAACAGGCTAAATCTAAAATTAAATTTGGACAAATGTACTTTCTGTACAGACTTAAATAAAGATAAAGTAGTAGTACTAGGCTATGAAATCGGCCAGGGACGGATTACCATCCCTGACAAAAAGGTCAAATATATAATGCAACTAAAGGCTCCAAAAACACTAAAAGAACTTCAATCATTTATAGGAAATCTTCAATATTATAGATCACTTTTACCCCTACCTATCCATGGACATATGAATGCTTTGTTCCCCCAAATAAGGAATTTTGACTGGAATGAAGAAGCCGATTTTCATTTCAATAAAATCAAAGAAATACTTGCATCTGATAATCTCAGCAATGAATCAGCAAGAAATATAGACTTTCAGATGTTATATACGGACGCCAGCAAGCATGCCATAGGTTCCAGCTTGCTAGGATTTGAAATTAAAGACCTTTTCCAATCCGAGCTGCCTAACTTTATGGACATGCCTGCTGAACTAAAAGCATATTTTAATGACCATGAAGCGATAGGGGTACTTTTTAAAGAATCAAATTATCTAAAATTATTTTATCAGATATCAATCTTCTTAAAACTAGATTTTTCAAATTCATATGAAAATTGGTATAAAATTTTTTCAAATAATTTTACAATGTACTCACAATTAAGCTATCTTTTGGAAGTCACATCTGACGATGTTGTAAGGACTAAAAAAGAAATGAATAAAATATTTGTAGAAAAAATAAATCTACTTAGAGCAGGGGCTCTATCATTAAATAATCCATACGTTCAGACATTCCTATTCTATGCTTTTTCAATGTTTTCGAAACATAAACTTCGAATAATTTACCTGTCAAGCAAGGACGGATCCATCCTCGAGAACTTGCTCTACCAGCGGTTCACCGAATCCTCCAACTCTGAAATTATAATTTTTGTTAATAATGACAATTTTTATTATTTGGGAGTAAAAGAAAATTTTGAAATAAAACAGAGAAAATATAAAAAGACAGTTCAGAATCTAGACGTCGGTGACAGAGAAGTTTATACGTTCCTCGAAAAAAGCATGAAAAATAATTTAAATGATATTAATGTGAGAGGAAAAATATTAGGGTTTTTCTCAAAAACCGTGGCCCCCAAAGTTATGGAGACCACAGGTATAGTGTACCTAGAGATCCTGGCCATATACGAGGGCCTCACCTTCTTTGAGGTGGAGATCAAAGGTACAAGGACACTAATACTGACAGACAATGTGGCTTGTTATAAGATCCTTAGAAACAAGAAAATTGAGAATCGTAAGAGTAAGCTTGATTACTTGAGTCAAAAAATTCTCTACTGGTTTGGAAAAATGGTTTCCTTTCTATCTATTCGGACAGACGAACAGCTGGCCGATTTTATTAGCCGCTTAATGCCCCATGCTACTGAAAGACTTGACTTTCAGGTGGAGGAAATAAAGCCTGTATATCAAGGGGAAAATTTTGCTATTTTTGATGCAGCACCCATTATACGGGACAAAGAAAACTTTATAAACAAGGACACGGATGTACAAATTTTAGCAGTAACTAGAGGCAAAGCTGACGAAGTTCTTAAAAAATATGAGGAATTAACAACCCGCAATAAAAGGGCAAAAAAGGATAAAACCAAAAAGCCCAGTAAAAAGGAATTGCAAGAATCAAAAGCTTTAGCAGAAAAATTACTAGAACAAGTTTTGCCTCCTGTCCCTGCTAAAAATCCGTCCGAAGAAAATATTAATGTGCAACATGAAAGTACTAGTATGCCTATCCCTGTCCCCGAGACATCAGACAATAAGACACATGTTGAAAAGAGCTCAAATCAAATTGATGACCAACATGTTAATTTTTATTCAGGGGTTAAGGATACAGACTCAGATAAAAATCAACAACTTTTTAATGACCCAATTCCTATAACAATTGAGGATAATAATCCAATAGATATTGTGCCCGTGGATGAACAATTTATTATAAATGATCCTATTCCAATTCTCCCTGACGAAGAGCAAAAAATAATAGAAAATCCAATAAGTAATCTTGCAGATAATGAATCAATAAACTTTAATAATATAGATCCCCTGACTCCTGACCCTATTGAACAAAATGTTAACACGAGTTCAAAAATAAATTTAAATGTTGAAAACACTGAGGATTTAGGGATAAGCATTGATACAAAAAAATCATTTTCTGAAGTCCTATTAAATACACAAGAACATAGTACAGTAGGACATAGTTCAAATCAGGCTATGGCAGACAAAATGGCACATTTTGAGCAACAACTTAATAAAAAACCTGACAGGGAAGAAAGGGAAAAAATGAGAAAAGAAATAGTAAATGAATTCCTAAATCAACCCCATGATAATGAACAAAATCTGTCAAATAAAACTGAAAGTCACACCGAATATGAAGATAGCATAATATTATTACCAAATGCAAATGCTACTTTTGAAAGGCTGCGAATTTTTGAAAAGTCTACCTTTATACAATTACAAATAAAAGAAAATTTGTCAGATGACGTCAATCCAACGACATTAAAGTATAAGCAAAATTTATTAATTCTACCCTACCCTCTTTATGGCTATATTGCTGGAAGTATGCACCGTGATATGGTACATGCAGGGGTGAAAAGGGTTCGTGATAATATAACATCTACATTTTATGTACAATATAAATCAAAATTGCGGAAAATAATTGAAGCCCATATAGGCTTATGTTGTACATGCATAAAATCCAAAAATAATCACTTAAGATTAAAGAGATTAACCTCAATTAATAGAAATAATAAATTTAGAAATACTGTGGTGGCAATGGACATATTAGAATTTAGTAAGAAATCAAAAATAGATGGAATAAAAGGAATACTTGTCTTTATGGATGTTGCCACCCAGTATATTACACTACATTACCTACCAGACCTAAACTACGAAGACATTGAGAATGGCATAAGCCAATACATTTTATTACATGGGCATGTCAAAAATTTCTGGGCCGACAACGGTAAGAACATCAAAAATTCTAAAAGTAAATTATTTCTGAGAAAAATAGGCTCAAGATTTTTAGACAGTGCTGCTTATAAAAGTGCTTCGCGCGGAAATATCGAGAATAGGATTAAAGTAATCCAAAATTTAGTACGAATTGCAAGAGCACATGCCGCAGAAGTAAAAATTAAAACAGCTTTAAGCACAGTAATACATATAGTGAATACTATAAAATTAATAGGGACAAAACTAAGTCCTTATAACCTCCATTACCTTAGTTTGTACGGTTTTGAAGGTGGAATTGTGCAAAATGATAATTTATTTAGACCTAATTTCTCATTTGACCCCAAATCTCTATCCAAGAGATTTGAGGATTATCAAATTCCTTTTAAGCAATTACATGATGAAACACAAGAGTTTATTTTTAACAGACAAGAAAAATTGTTGAAAAAACTTAACAAGAATAGGCATGACCATAAATATAAAGTGGGGCAGTTTTGCGTGCTGCGCCGTGACCATCTAAAAAAGAAATACTACGCAAAAAATAAACCAGTTTTTGATTTAATAGTATGGGTAATACTTCATATAGGAACACCCCTAATTACGATAAAAAATATCTGGAGCACTTCTACAAAGAAAGTGAACCCCACGCAAATAAAAATACTGCGTGAGGATTTAATAGGCGATTATCAATTACCCAGCAAGGTTGCTAAACACTTTAAGGTGCTGACCTTGCGAGATATCCGAAAATTTAACAAAATAAATAAAGCAAATAGAATACTGAAAAGTATATCAGACGACAAATCTAGTTCTAGAGTAGATTCACTGTCAAGTATTTAATCTTAGCTAAATTAAAGAAAGACAAATATCCTAGTTATATAGTAGCTATTCTCCTTTAATATTTAAAAAACCCACCTTTCATTGCGGCCAAATTCGGAAAGCTCAAGCTCATCGGACTCCAAGGGAAAATCTTGTCCATCAGTTCCTTGTTTTGTAACAGCATCTTGGACCTCACTGTAAACATCCAGCTCCAGCCACGAGCCAGACAGGCAGATGTCCTGGAGCGAGGTGGGAAGGCTTCGGGTTCCGATGGGGTACAAACAAGGCAGAGATCTTGGAGTAGGGTCGCGCAGCGACGACGGGATTAGATCCATTTTTAGTTTAGCCACGTTATAACGTCGCTGGTAACCATGCATTTCAGTCCGCAGCCGCAAACATTCCACTCTTAGGCGTTGGGTTTTTGCATTCAAGATTCTATAGCGAATTTTTAACCCCTCCTCTTCGGTTTTAGATCTCTTCAACAGCTGGCGAACATTCCTCAAATCACACCAAAGGCAGAGGGAGTTACAAATACAGGTCACCTGAAAATAAAAAATATAAATTAATAAAATAAGTGATTAAAAAACACATTTGCTAGAATAAGTGTAATATGTGTCATCCAAAAACAATAGATCTAACAAAAAGCAAACAAGTAGTGTCCCATGATCGCATGAGTATATATTGGGAGCTAGTTAGAATAATTCGACAGTTGGATCTATTGTACAACGCAATCATCCAAGCCAAAATCTGTTTATGCAGAGCTTGTAAGAAATTAAAAAGGAGAGCAGCTACTCAGGAATCAGACGCACGTTTTTATAGATATATGGAGTTAAACTATCAACGTATGGCACGCCCTTATTTGAGAAGAGTCATTCTAAGTTTAGCCGCACAAATTAGAAATTTAGGACAACAAAACTCTTTAGAGTAGTCAACCAATCATTCATTTAAATAAACTACACAAATTATTTTCAGTAAAAAATCAGAAAATAAAGACAATACTTAAACTAAGTGAAAAACAATGATAGTTGTGAATTCACCAGAACTTTTTAGATGCTTCCCTAAGAAAAAACTTATGGAACTAGTGAGTGATGATATGAAGGCGGAGGATGTGATTGTACTTTGCTATGATTACGTCTTCTACTTTAACGCAATGTTCAGAGACTTGAGATGGGTCCAAAGTGCCACCTCCGATGAGATATTTCATGACCAGCTGAGCGATCAAATTCGAAAGAACGGCGAATGGAAAGCCTTCTTAAAGAATTTGATCGCATGGTTCCGCGACTCTCCACGGAGTGAAAGGCTGCCTAAAATCTTCATTGACCATGCAGCCAGCATCGACCATACTATCAACAGATACCACCAAGCCATTAGGGAATGGGACTCTGCAGTATGGGAGGGACGAGATAAACCCAGCCGTTTTCAGAGAGAGCGACACGAGCTCCCCCATCACGAAGGAAGCCGACTCCAAAGCCTCAGCCGCCGTTCTCACCGCAACCAGGATAGACGAGATAGACGTTATCAACACCTTCAAGAACACCGTGCTAACCATTACCAGCACGATACTCGCAACATACTTGGCGAGTACCCAAGGGAACAGCGACAAAGGCCTAGTGGCCTAGCAGCATGGGGATTCAGAGCTTGGCCAACTAGTGGCGACCTTCGCCAACAACTTGACAGAGGACGTCGCCGCTGTGCCTCGGTTCAACCAGTGCCACGCTATGACCACTAGAAGTCACGACAGCTAAGAAAATTAGCACCCATCAGCTTAGTTGGTAGTCTAGAGTAGCAACATATTTAATCCTTATTCATGATATCTATATTTAACCATATTATCCTTATTGAATCTTATTTAACCATATTAATATTATAATCACTATATGTTAATCTTTATTTAATCAAAATATATTATAATCAATAAGCACAAAATGAGTTAATATGTCGTCTAAAAAATAATTATGAAAGATTGATAAACTCTATTTAAGAAGGATAGGGATAAGTTAATTAAAAATTAATTGCAATTTTGATTCTATAAAAAGAGAAAAATTTATAAAAAGGTTTCTAAGCGACAATAGTAGGTTTTGCCTCAAATTGTATCAATAAAATGTGCGGCTGATGCCTAGAAAAGCTTCGCTCCCAGAAAGATAGGATTGTTATTAAAACGAAAACGCAAATTTTTAAAAAAAAACTTATTTATTTCCAAAAAATTTTAGTTGATAAGTGTATCTTAATTATACGTTAATACTTAAATAAAACGCTAACTTTAGAAAAGGGACCGATCCAAAAAAAAGGTTTCTATAAAAATGTAATAACTAAAATAAAAAAGGTCCTAAGCAGAAAAATGACTTTTAAAAAAATAATTACTACAAAAATCTATTTCGACGAACGGAAAAAGCTAATTTTAGAGAAAGTTTCGCTCCAAAATTATTTTTGTTTGTAAATGAATGAACATCCCTTTTTGTAAGAACTAATAAAGGGTTAAAAAAGTTGACACATGTCAAATTTGAACATAAAACAGATCCAAAATTATTTAAAATTTAATTCAAACAATGCAAGTTTGAATAAATATGACGCCATCTTGCTTATTTAAAGTCCAACTTGCGAATTTTTGAAACACACTCACACAGCCTAGCCTACTGGTGTGTTTGCGTCACACCACTCAGTTAGGGATACACACACCCTAGTGCCATATAGGCATACGCACACACAAGCCAATTAGCAGTAAAGTACATCTCAGAAGGTCACTGAGGGACACACACACACACACACCACCCGTGTTGCGCAAAGCACACACACACACGCAAATACACTTAGCCTAGATAAAACATCAAACATACAAAATACAATTTTTATTAACAAAAAGTAACAAATTAATTAATAATCATATTAATAAAAAATTCTTCGCGTAGGCGTAAATATTCATCGAGAATAGGTCTCATGCGAACGACAACGGTCTCACGGTCGTCACCATAGCTGGGATATTGGGAGAGAAAGACACTATATAGGCGTTCCAAACGTTCATGAAATCCAATAAGGAAACCTTCCCTAACTCTCATAGGTAATTCAGGATTGTTGAACCTGGTCACACTCTCATATTTAACTTCATCCAACACTTTATCCAATAAAACCTTAATATGATTCTGCATATTCTCAAAATTAAGATTATTTACAAGCAAGGCTTGAGAATTTTCCAGCACATTTTCTGCAAATGACATCTTTCAAACAGAAAATATAACTGATTAAAATACCATAATAACCATTCATTTTAAACCAAAATAACCAGGTACACTAAGCTAGGGATACGAATCAAGCTCACGAGTAAACATCATTAACCTGTCATTAATCAATTCCTATTGGCTAATAGAATGCTGCATGATAATGCGCTAAATTACAGCGGCAAGCCTAACATTACAATCCTTTCCAATACAAATATTACAATATAAAATAAATCTAACCTTTAATAAAAAATATTAATAAATTATTACGCCATTTAAAACAAATAAAAAACAATTTTCCACAATTTATTGAAAAAATTAATTTGGAATCAATAAGAACAATATTTCGAAATCAAGGAAAGCTACCGCTGGTTTCCGCACAGATCCTGTTGGAAATTGAATCGAGTCTTCGACGAATATAATCAACATAATCATTCGAATACTCGATAAAATCATCGGCAAACGTAGCAGGCTTAGTATCATCTGGTGTGAAACGAATAACCCATTCAAATTCTAGATCCAGCAATTCTCTTCTAAAATTATCGCGATCAGTTTGAGAAGCTAAATCTCCGTATTCGCCGTTTTGTAGACCCACCACAATTTTGGCTATATTTCTAGTGAAATCGCCATAAATAACTTTTAGAGCCTCGCGGCTAGCAAAAATAGGCATTTTCGCAATAAGCAACCAAACACAACTAAAATTAAACAAAACAAACCAAGCAAACATCAACTAAAACACAAAGATAAACCAACTCACGCGCAAATTAAACGCGCCAAATAACAAAGGTTTAATAAGCTATCACACCTGGAGAATAAAAAACACCCCTTTTTAAACCGATTAAAATAAAAACCAATCTACACAACAGCTGCAGGCAGCTAGACAATAAAAGAGGCGGCAAAATTGTTAAAACAAAAACAAAATTTTAGAAAAAATAATAATAAAACAAAATAAATAAATTTTCACATTTATTAATGCATATTTGAAACACAAATAATTTGTCTAAACATGAAAAACTTGCAGCTGGTGAAACTCCACATCATCTTCTACAGTTTTCAACTTAGCAAGTTGAACATCTTCAGTTTCTCCCGGCAAAGGCCGACAGAGCAAGACCCTTGGGACTAAAGTCTCTTGGACAGCCAATAGTCTAACCACCTCCTGTCTATCTACGGTAGGATCAGAGGTCTCAATCCTCGCTTGTAAATATCTATGGGCATTCCTCATGACGCTAGTCAAATCCTCCCAAATTAATCTAACAGTTTCGCTTGCAGCCATTCTTTTAAATATTCGATAACAAACTAAAAGTAAGGCCAAAACCAAAAAACATTAGAACTCTAAGCACACCAGATACGCGCGCGCAAAACTAAATAAACCATCCATAGAACAAAAACAAAATAGATCAGAAATATTTTCGAACATACAAAACAACAAATAAATAAATATTACAAAATTTATTCATAAATTATGACAATAAATTTCATAAAACACTACAAATTGAAACTAAACTACAAATTTAAATTTTTAATATTCTTGCCAAAAATCATAAACAGTCTGGCCAGCAAAGCCCATAGCATCCCGGAAAAATCGATCCAGTCTTGCAACCTTTTTAAAGATAGGCTTAATTCTTCGTATAAAAGCCCCCTTGGTTTCTCCAAAGATGGGGCGGCTCAAGCTGAAATAGTTGAACAGTACATCCAATTCACGCAAACATCCTTTAGCCAAGATACAGATACCATCATCAACACATTCCAAATATGCTTCGAACTGCTGCCGAGCACAACCAAACTCGTATTCTCGAATAAAATCCCAATCTTCACAGGCACTCTCATACGCATTTTCATAACAAACATCCGCATCCATGGAATCCTTCTCAGACATTTTTACTCCAAAGTTCAATAAAGAATGATAAAATCATAAAGCACAACTTATATTTATACTTAAAATTGTCAATAACATACATACAGATTACAAACACACACACACCGATATCAAAAAAATTCAAATAACAAGTAAAAAACTTAAACCTTAGAATAAATAGGAAAAATTTAAATTTTGTTCCAAAAGCGTTAAATTTATAAAACTTCTAAATGTGGGTTATAATCCTTATAGCGTTAACACACAACAGCACTAGAAAAAATTAGCAAAATTAAAAATAATATTTAACATTGCATCTAAAATGTAATCCTTGCTATAAAACTTTTTAACATAAACAAAACAAATAGATACTAAACCAAATAAAATTAATTTCGAATATTAAAACCTAACAACACTCAACAATAAAAATAAAATACAAATTATACAACACATCATATTTATTAATAAGAAACAACAAACTAATTAATAATCATATTAGCATAAAACTCTTCGCGCAGCTGATAATATCCTTCAATAATAGGTCTAATACTAGCAATAAAAGAATCACGATCAACACCAAATACTGGCTGTAGGATAAGGAATCTCTCATATAGGCTATCCAAACAACCAAAGAATCCAGAGGCCCAGAACTCTTCCCTCATTCTTATAGGCAACGTTGGATCATTAAATCTAGTAAAACTAGCATAACGGGCCTCATCTTGAAATCTATCCAACAGGAAAGTAAAATTCAATTTCAAACTCTCAAAATGGCTATTATTCAACTCGAAAGCTTCAACTTTCTCCTCCTCTGTTAAAGGCATTTTCAAACAAAAATCCACAACTAATAAAACCAAATCAAAAGCAAACCATTTTTATACCAAAAACCCAAGCTCATAAAAACAAATCACGTGCACTTAACTCACGAGTACACCTCTTAAACCTGTCTTTAAAACGAATTCCTATTGGACAACCAGCCATAACCGAACCCCAGACAAAGAGGAACATAAAATAGCAACAAACTAATGTCCACATAAAACAACAAATAAAATAAAATAGCAAATCTTATCTATCTTTCTCTCGACTAAATCTATATCACTAATAATCAGTCAGGCAAAATTCTAAAAGTCAGTAAAAAAGCGCTACTAGTCTTGAACAAATAATCACTTATAAGATAGATAGAAAATAATTTTCAACAAATACACCCTCCCTCACTAAATCCCTGGAATTTAAATAATTAAAGGAGATATAAAAGCTACATATATGTCGTCAAAATACCCCTAAACGGTAATTTTTTTGCCACAGGGGGAGAGTATTTGCCATAGCAAATAACATTAAATCTTTTGGTTAATAAAAAATCCTTTAAAGTTTCATTCAAATAAAATAAGGGTAAAGTATGCATACGGCCTTATTCCTCAATAAAAGAAAAAAGAGGTCTTTTAGCTCAAATCAAAAAGAGCAACTAGCTCCCAAACTTATAAACAGATAAGAACGGGGCAATAGGTCAAACATAGACTAAAAATAACTTTCCAAAGACCCTAAAATAAAAACAGGGAGGAAAGCACCATAGGTTATAAAAAACCAAATATATTGAAACTTAAAAAACATAAAAGGTACTCACCACAATAACCAAAAGAAAACACACAACGCCAGCCCCAACCAGCAAGAGTGCTGGGCAAGCGGCCCGAAGGCCGCTCACGGGCGCCTCCTTCAAATCCGAGATATTTTCGGAACAGTTAAACAAGACAGGCGGCGCTGGATGTTGGTAGCGACTAAAAAAGAAAAAGATAGAATTAATAAATAATACTATTTTTTCCTCTAATAAATACTTCTAAAAAAGCACAAAAAATAATCATTACCTACAAATAACATTAACTACAGAAGGCTCTAAGCAACGTAAAAAATCTTTATGATAGTCCAACGAACCATCATGGAGATCAACACCAATCTCCTCACTACTATCTTCGTCGTAAACGTAGTTGGGATCCATAACAATAACTAATCAAAAACTGTAAGATTTCAGTGTATAATTTCACTGACTAAATAAAAAAGCAATATATATATCAAAATTCTAATTATTACCTCGCAATCTGCTAAACAGCAGATAAAATAGATGGTGAAATTAGCATACAGCCAAATGGCCAAAAAATACCCCAGGTAGATCTGGGAAAGCAGAAAAATCTGAAAATAACATAAATAAATTAGTAAAGAAATACCAAAAAATATATTAAAAGACTCTTGTTAAATGTCTTTAGATAATAAAACGCTAAAATCGAGATAAAAATTAGCGGGATATTGAGAACACTTTATTAAAATAAGTCCGATACTTAAAAAAGTTACTTACCACATAATAGAACAATAAGCTGGGGGAGCATCCTCCACAGCAACAACATTGCGCTCAACAGCGGCGTTAGAAACAGGAGCTTCAACATCCTGGAGCTGAAATTCTTCAGTGGCCCCCCCCGGACGTGAGCGAAGATGAAACACCTGGCCAAACGCCAGGGAAAAACGCCGGGAGAAGGTCTTCAGTTTGTCTTTTGGCAACACTGAAAATAAATCAAAATTAATAAAACATCATAAATAATTTAAGATAAACCTTTTAAAGATCGGACCAATACTCAATAAATCTATTAATTGATATCATTTTCAAAAAGCAATTATATTATTTTTATGTTTCAGCACAGCACATAAATCAGAGATTAAAAGATGGCGCGTGCATATAAAAAGCAAAAAGTTATATGCATAGGGGGAAGTTACTTTCAACGAGTAAGGTCCGAACTTGAAAAGGCAGGTTTTATTTTTCTTTTTCTAACAAATGTACAGATGTTATACTCATCAAACTTACCCCCCAGAAAAAGGGAAATGAAAAGAAATTTCTTTAAAACCTTAAGAAAAGAATTAAACAATAACACACTAATACTGTTAAATTTAACAGGAAACTCTCTATTTGTCAACCAATGTAAAAATGACCACCACAACCCAGAAAATACAACCGGTTTCGACAACGACAAAACAATATCCTACATAGAATGTATGAAAAAACTAATAAGGCTCCTGGTTAGAAATTTCAAGAAAAAAAGGATGGAAGTGTCAGAGATGAAGGAAAGAATCGTGATTCTGCCAACCTCCCCAAGATTTATCTATACGTGTTGCCAAGATCCTAATCACCACACACAAGATTTAAAAACAATCCATGATACAGTGTCATCAATGCAATTAACTTTAAAACAATGTTTCACCTTAAAAAAAGTACCGATAGTCCGAGTGGTGCCATTGCGCCACTGGATCAACTTCATACTAATCAACCTGGACATAAACGAAATATTTTGTGCAGATATGGAATTCTTGAAAAAACTGTGCAAAAGGAACTTCTGGTACTCTTTCCGAAATTTAGGAGGGAATAAGACCGCTCAAAAAATAATACTGAAATATGTGTTAGACTTGAAAAAAGACAATGGATTACACATCAAATCAGACTACAACAAATTATGGATTGACTACCTGCACTGTCTGATAACACCTGACTATCCGATTAATGCAATTGTAAACAAAAAATTGCTTATTCATTATGATAAATTAAAGCACTAGGACGATTAAAAATGTATGACTTTCAGTGGTTACACAAAAAACTAGACGAAAAACTAAAAAACTTTTTCTACTTTTAGGAAATGATTTTGCTAATCCTATCCTTACTATTTGGGGCTAGTAGTGGTGTGTTACAAGGGGAACAGGTCAGTTTTCTCAAGGAATCTCACTACCTACCAGTAGAAAGATTCCCTTCTTATTACCAAGATTCCATAAAATTCAAAATACAAATTCTAGGGGAAAAAGAATTTAAAAACATTTTTAGAGAACAAATTCGACATGGCTTTTGGCAAGCTTTTAAATTCATTGCTAGGAGATATTTCCAAAACGAACAACTGAACCATATTGGTATAGGATTACTAGACTTAAAAAATAGTTTGGATAGAATCAAAAATGGCACTATTACATGTAAATTAGCTAACGTAGAGGATCTGATTATAGAATTATATGACATGATTACTGCTAGTAACCCTACAACCACTGAAAGTCCTACTAGAAAAAAGCGAAGTGAACCTAAAAAACCACGTCTTGACCCCGCAATTTCTAACAAACCACCAGCAATAGAAAATCCAGCATTTCCAGCTTTCACTATGAGACAAATATTGGAAATAATTTTTGATAACGGTTTTGAAAACCCACCTACTCAATATAATGATAGACCCAGATCTGAACAACTAAAAATAAGTATATCAGTAAATTATGGAATCGAAAATTTAAGAAGAGAACAATTATTTAGAATAGGAAAACTAGGGAATTTTGATTTAAAAAGATACAATACCCGAGTACTAAAAAAGAAAGTGAGAAAAGGCATAGCTAAATTGCTAGGAATGGAAGAAATGCCAGACGAAGTGTTTCGTAGATATGTCAGCGATTCAACTTCTGGTTTAATCAACTTTTTGGATTCAAATAATCTTCCATTACCTGGTGCTAATTCAGCTGGCCCTTCTACTTCAAATAATATAAATACAAATAGTAACAGTCAAGACAACGGGGGTCAAAACATGGATTTAGGAGGACTCAATTATAATGATTATAATGACTATGACGACCCAAATTATAACCCTGACACAGACTCTGACGCTCAAATGAGTTTAAGCTCCGACTCTGAAAGCGATAGCGATGAAATTAACGAAAGTGAACTAGATGATCTAGGAGATGAACAACCCCCTTCATCATACTCAACAGAGGAACCAACATCTGAATCTTTACCTCCATCACCTCCACCAACACTACCTTCAACACAATCTGAATCTACCCCATCAACAGAAACCCCTCCAACTACTGAAACTAGCTCTAACCCTACGGAAAAATCGAGCTCAGCAACAGTAGCAAGTACAGATCCTACAACAAAAACAGAAACCCCTCCAACTACTGAAACTAGCTCTAACCCTACGGAAAAATCGAGCTCAGCAACAGTAGCAAAAACTAATCCTACAACAAAAACAGAAGCTCCTATGATTTCTCCCAAACCGGAAGAACCACAGGAAGAACATAGCCATGCAGCCTCCAATGGGGAACCTCCTTTACCTGGACGTTCTCCACCTGTGAAAGAAGAATCTCATCTACCTGAAAATTCTTCTCCTGTGAAAGAAGAATCTCATCTACCTGAAAATTCTTCTCCTGTGACAGAAGAATCCCATTCACCTGAAAACTCCTCACCTGTAAAAGAAGAACCTCCTTTACCCGAACACACTCCACCCATAAAACCTGAAGACATCTTAATTAAACCCGACATAGAATCTTATCTATCCAAAGACATGGAAGAATCCATCTCAAATGCCAATGCTATAAAACCTGAAAACAACCTTAACACGGAAATGGAGGTTGACAATGATGACCCTAACCCAATAAAACCAGAAAATAATCCCGAATCACATATGGAAGTCAGTGGGGAAAGTAATGCTTCAATAAAACCTTTACCTAAAGATGAAAATAATAGAAAGGGATTAAGATGTATACCACTAAATAGGTTGACAGAGGAAATAATGGAGGTGGATCTAACAGAGTGTGATGAACCCAACCATGTAAACATACTACAAACTATTTTTGAATTAAGACAACATCTAGGTCAACTAGTTAATCAAGCAGCTAGTAAAGATAGCGAAATAACAAGGTTAAAAGATCATATAGAAGATCTAGAAAACATCATTAAACTGGAAACACAGGAAAGAACCAGGCTAGAAAATCTACAACGAGATTGTTCAGCAAGCTTAGCACATTTATCCACAACATATCAGGACTTAGGTCGAAGGTATGATGACCTAGAAACGCAAAATCAAGCCTTATTTGGAAGTAAATTAACACTAGAAAGTAGAGTAACAGCTGAAAAAACAAGAGCTGATACAGCGGAAGGAAGATGGGCAGAACTAAATGAATTATACGAACAAATAACGGCTGAAAAATTAAGTACTGATTTAAATCTCAATGAACTTAAAAGTACTGTAACATCATTAACAATAGACAACAAACAGGTCAACAATGATAAAGAACTACTAACAATAAGGTTAGAGAATTGCGAAAAAAGGACAAATGCTCTAGATAAGAATCTCCAAGAATTAAATCAAAATATACTTGCTTTGCAAAAAGAAATAAATAGACTAGAACTAGAAAGAAATAAAGCCATTAACGAAAAAGCCACAGTTCAAAATCAATTAGATACCTTAATATTCCAAAAAGATAGGTTTAAAGATGATAAGGTAAAATGGCTAAATAAAGAAATAAAAGAAATAGAAGTAAAAAGGGGTTTATTAGAAAATAATTTGGAAGACTGCCAAAAAACTATCAAAGATTTAACACTAGAAAAAGAAAAAGCTCAAAAAGACTATGGGAGAAACATCTTACAAATAAGAGAGAAATTGTCACAAGAAATTTCAGAATTAAAAGAACAACTTCAATCTGCTACTTCATACATCAATGAAGGGATTGAAACAGAAAAAACTCTGCAAAATGACAAAGCAGTAGCAAAAAATAAAGAACTAAAACTTGTTGCTGAAAAAATCGCATTACAAAATAATATAATCTCCATTGACTCAATGTTAAAATCAAAAACATTAAAAAACCGCTATCTTAGAGGACTATTCAAGAAAACTATGGGGAAAAATAGGGATTTAAAGAAACAAAATCGTATTCTAAAACGACAAATACTTGAAGGCAATAATTTACCAATCAGCGGACCAAAAGTGGAGAATGGAACTCCTTCATCCTCTGAAAAACCTGCACCACCGGCAGGATCAAGCTCCGAAACACCTCCAGCTAACAATGGAGGACAATCAGAAGCGAACGGCGTACCTCCTGATAATAGTGAAGCACCTCCAACAAACAGTGAAACACCTCCAGTCAATGCTGGATCATCCCAAGAAAATAACAATGGGGAACAAAATAATAACAATGGAGGACAAAATAATAACAATGGGGAACAAAATAATAACAATGGAGGACAAAATAATAACAATGGAGGACAAAATAATAACAATGGAGGACAAAACAATAACAATGGAGGACAAAACAATAACAATGGAGGACAAAACAATAACAATGGAGGACAAAGTAATAATAATGGAGATCAAAATAATAACGATAGGTCAGAACAATCAGATAATGGAGACAATGACGAGGGTGATAACGAATCTGATTATCCAGACTTCAGAACATCCGAAGAAGTTCTGTCTCAAATTAATCTAGCTTATGACGAAATTAAAAAGATCAAAAGCTTAGTACAAACTCCGGAAACTAGACAAAGATTAATAAGATTGGAAACAAAATATGACACTTTAACTGAAATTTTAGCAAGCTTAGCACGAGATAGCGAAAAAATTCAGAATACTCTAGAATCTATACCAAATAGTGGACTCACACCACTCTATTCCAAAATCAATTTTAGAAAAACCTTAAAACTACAGGAATTTGACTTAGGCCTCAGAATACAAAAAATCTATGACATCTTAAAAGGGACCAAAACACCTTTGAGACAAAGAATATACCGCCGTATCATGGAAGAAATAGACCTAATATCAAATTATCTAATTAATATTATTCCATTAGGGGATCAACCTAAAGTGATTGATCCCACCTTACTACGAGAATGCGTAGATTTAGTAGCTGCTGATAAACCTATAGTAAGCATGTTGTACCATGATGATTATCTATGGGCCTTTAACACAGATAAACATTATGGATACAAATACAAATCGATGTGGTTTGGTGGTGTGCCACAATGGGCTTTGCGAGAAAGGACGATTTTTTCATCTACCTTTCCCCCAGAGCTCCTTTGTGACAAAACACTAATCCATCATCACTCTGTATATTGCTTAGGAAGACATATAAGAGTAGAGGACAACAAATGCATAAAGGACACCGTGAAAAGTTGCGATTATACTTTTACATTCTCAGCAGACGCACACACAGAATTAATAGAGGACCTAACTTATGCCTGTAACACTACATGTGAAATTTACCAACACGAAGGAAATCCTATCGCCAGCTTTCTTATGACACCAGACCTTATTAACAAACATTTTGGAAAAACCGGATCTTTCAATGATATTTTAGGAGTAATTTACGACTTTATAATGCAACACTGGTGGGCAATTTTCGTGTGGGTTTCTTTTGGAGGTCTTAACGTGATCATAATCATTGTTACATGCTTTAGTAATTATTTCATTAGTAACGAAGGAGAATTCAGATGGTTCCCTTGCACAAAAGATGACGCAAAAAATTTGGCAAAATGTTGTTGTTGCAAAGAACAAGAAATTAGGCCTACAGAATATGAGCTCGTTAACCTCCAAAGGCCAGCCGCTTAAGAGGTCGACCACCAGTGTACACAAAAATTTCCTAACAAAATAAATAAAATTATCAAAAAACTAAATTAATATCATTAAAAGATCCAAATTTATTTAGGAAAAAATATACATCCAATTACCTTACTGCTAATTTTGTTTTTAGGTACCTATATATATATATTTTTAGACCGACAGACTAGGAAAATTGTACAACATCCACGCAGCACCAGAAATTACCAGGGTAACCAAAAAACCATTAAAATTCTAAAAAAGACCAAAAGACAATAACTAGACATTTAAAACGCAAAGGTCTACTTTACAAAAACTACGGCACACAAATTTTAACATTATTATGTCACAAAATCAAATTTTGCTTAATTATAAAAACATATAAAAAACCTCCATATTGTTCTAAAAAATGTAAAGAATAATTCTAAATCAAATTAAATCAGTTACAATTAAGACTTGAGGCTGGACACATCTATCTAAAATTATGCTTGGCTTTCATTGATTATAATTCAAATAGAAATAGTTTTGTAAAAGAACAATTTTTAAGGTAAACCACAGTTTTTCCATTACGAAATAATTTTAATAAATCATACGTGATAAATAACCACCTAGTACCTCAAAAACCAATGCTTATTTCTCCAATTTTTAAATTTTTAAAACAATTCTGATACGTTCCAATCACTAATTAATAATTTTCCTGTTCTTAATCAAAAAAGGCTACATTAATCCGGGATAAAGGAAAGGATACAGAATCTTTAATGATTTTTAAATATTTTTAGAATGAACAATCAGAGTTTGCATTTCCTAAAGACGAGAAGTTATTAGCTGCGGCTGCAAAGTCCCGCAAATACAGCGTCACCGCTCAGGGTGGTTCTACCACCTGTATTTGTTAGGGCATTCCCGCCTATCCCAGCCACGCTCAGGTGGACAATTGAGAGGATTGACAATGGCTGATAATTTTTCAGGAACGACAGCTCCAATTGAGGGGGTAAATAATCATGTTAGACAATCTGCAACCTATCCCGAGGGGCAATACCAATCTGTCCTAACCGAAGCCTTAAGGAAGCTGATGTTATCAGCTGAAAAAATAGATTTCCCATCTGGAGAAGTAATGCAATTGGTTGAGAGGAATTTGACCGTTTACACCCCAAAATACAAACGTCCAATCACCCCAGCTGAAATGTTAACTATGTGTCCTAATCAATGGATGGGAGGGGAAGTAATATTTGCTTTTCTATTGGAAGAACTTGGTCACCTCGAAAACGTCGCTATTCTACATACCTATTTTGGCGAATTTCTAAAAAGCAACAGCCGAGAGGAACTAAACCAAATATATGACGGACAACTAAATAGCATGTTAAATAGAGAAGTAGTCCTAATTCCCCTTCACCTAAGGGGAAACCACTGGGCTCTCGTCGTAGTTTATAAATCAAGCAATCAAATAGCATACTATGACTCGCTCCTTCAATGGGACTTAGCAGATCATAGAAAAAGTATTGTTGAATTTCTGCAAAAATTACACAACATTTTTGTAGAAGAAAGAATTCTACACGCGCCTGTAACCGCTAATATCGTCAACGATGCGCCACAACAAACAAATCTAAATGAATGTGGCCTTTACGTCTGTAAAACGGCGGTTGCCTTGATCAGGGGAGAACCACTCAACTTTGGCGGTCAAGACCTAAACTACTATCGAAAAACCATAGTCAAAAGCGTTCTTGGCATTGACTGCAAAGATGCCCCGGCAAATTCTGCGAATACGCTAGAACCAACATCACCAAGCCTGGAAGAAACCATAGAAACGGAATTAAACCTTACCTTTCAGGATCTCCCTGACTATAGCGACATGTTAGAGGACCTCTTTGCTGAAATAGACAAGGACATAGCCAATGCCCCTCAACCAACTCAACAGATAAACCAACCAAGCATGGAGTGTACAATGGATCAACCAACCCCCATGGACAGCGTTAGCCAACTGCCTGTAACAGCCGCGGAAGTTGAAGATCCTTTCCAACTATGGGATAAAAAATACCAAGAACAAATAAAATACCTTAAAACAACCGAGATCCCCTATCTAGATTTTAACCGAGACAATGTTTTGTGTACACATAACTGGTTAGGAAGCTACAAAGATTGCAGAAAAATGTCAGAAGTTGCCGTAATACTAAAACAACAATATAATGTAGTTGGGGAACATAAATGGACCTTCTTGGCAAATGAAGCCAGACGAGACGGGCGTTTCATCATAAATTGGTTTCTAAAAACCCCTGTGTATGACATAGACATTGGGCCTATGTCTTTTCTACCAGGAAGCCGGAAAACTGTATGCAGAACGATAAGAATTATAAAAAACCTCAGCAGACACCAAATGGACTTGGTTACACAACAAATGATAGACAAAAAACTCAATATGTTCCACAATAATCCCGACTACCACAAGACAAAAATACACGAGACCAGGAAGATTCCAACAAAAAGGACCGTCAAACGACTACAAAATTAAATGTAATGAAAATCTACCACTGGAAACAAAAACGCAAAAAAAAAAAAAAAAAAAAAAAAAAGATTTTATTCTTACTCAAAAAACTCAAAACAAATTTTTACCCAAAAAACCCCAAGCAAAATTTATTTTTAATCAAAACCCAAAACAAAATTTATTCTTACTCAAATAATTCAAAGCAAAATTTCCTGCTTTTAAAAGGGAAAACTTTATAAAATTTTAAAAATTAAAAACACAAAAAAGCTAATGCTAGCTAAAAAACCACAAAAAAAAACCTAAAGCTAAAGGGAAGAAACTACTCTATAATTAAGTTGTCTAAAACAATAAAATACGATAATATATATATATACTCGAGGAAATATCTGATCAATGATAGCTTTCTCTCACTGCTAGCTGCTCTTATGTAAATAATATAAGTGGAAGAGGGTGACATTGATCAGACGGTTCCTTTGACCAATAATTTAAAATATGGTAAACTGATTGAAAAATACACAAATAAAAAGAGGCTAAATTGTTTGAGTATTTTACTTTCAGCAAATAAAGTAGTAAAGTTAAAATATATTAAAAAATCGGTCAAAATCGAATAAAACGAACTATGCACTTACGGAATTTAGCAGAAAGGAGAACGATTAGCAGAGAGATGAGAGTCAGGGTGGCAATCAACACGTCTCCGGACACGGGATCAGCAGGACTTATCATGTCAAGCCCGACTTTCTCCAACTGGTATAACGTATTCTGAAAAAAGGAAAAATCATTTACTTATCAAAAGAGAATAATTAAAACAGAATAAAATAAATAAAATATAAAATTCAAACACAAAACAACTGTTATGCGATAAGCATAATACAGGGATGTTTGAAATTTTATATGATTATGAAAATGAAAAAAGTTTCTTTAAAGAAAACGTATAAAATTTAGTCCGAAAAAGATATTTATCTACCGCCATAGGGAGACTAAATATTATACAATTCTAAATTAAGGAATAGAGATTTTTAAGAAAACTGATATAAATGATTTACTTTGAAACTAAGCGATAATGACCGAAAATATTGTAATTAAAGTAATATTGTAATTAATGTAATAACATTTTATGTTTATTAAAATCAGCAAATAAAAGAAAAAAGCTAAACCAAAAACAGAAGCTGATTCTAATAAATATAAAACTATTAATATTAAGGAAATACATTATTGTGATTGAAATATTCATTTGATAAAACATTATCTATTATAGTAAAAAAGTCTCCATAGAAAGAACAGGATTAAGGATCAGTGCCGGAACAATAAAAAAGGTATATTTACCTGCAGAAACAACCGGTCCTCCTCCTTATCCCTGCCTGGCTGCCCTAGCATCTCTACCAGCTTACCGCCGGTATAGATGTTTAGGGCATTAAACTGTTGCATGGTGAGATTATACTCGGCCAGGACCGAGTATAACCTCCCCATGGCAACTTCGTTTAACATAATGCCTGACAAAAATAAATTAAAAATTGAGGAAATGAGGTCGCAGAAAATAATCGAAAATTCTGAAAAATAAGAATCACTTTTAATAATATCAACATGAAGAATTGATTCCTCATACGACAAGACAAAAAACTTATCACCGAAGGCTAATTCGAAGGGAAAAAATATTGAAATTATCACCTAGCCTTTATTTGTGCATTTACTCATGCTTTTTTCATATTATTAACCTATAAAAGGTGAATTTTCACTGTATTTTTCCCTTTTTACAAAATAAAAAATTTTCAGCGTGCCGCCACCTTAAAGTAAACTAAAACCGGCATGGTTATTCAAAATGGCGTACTCTGGAGTATACGCGGCATTCGCGAAATATGTGAGATAAGACGACATTTGGCCATCGGTATAAGTATTTTTGGTCTCTTTATATTTATGAAATAAAAACCTTAACAAAATCGTAAATATAGTATTTAGTAATTTTTCTTTGTACAAAAAACACAAAAAAATCATTAAAATAATAAACGAAAGATGTCCTATGATTTAAAACACCTCAAAAACCAAGGCTGTATGAAACACGGGTCATCCTTAGCCTCTTGAAACGTGTTATAATCGAGCTTTTCTTTTTGAGGGGGGTACATGGTTCGTCCTTTTCCCCTAAACCGATTCTATGAATAACTTGTAGAGTAGCTTTGCTGGGGAAAAATCCAAACCATACCTCAAATTATGTATTTATTCTAATGAAAATAAAAGACGATAAAATATTATCAAAATTAGACAAATTTAAAACAATTTTTAAGTAAAAAAGCACGTATAAAGACCTATTTATTAAAATGGGGAAATAAGATCTATAAAACGAAGACCCTATAAAGGTAAAGTGAGAGACAATACCCCTTTTAATAGAATGGTCATAGTACAGCTAAAAAATTATTAGCAAAAATTGTCAATATAAATTAACATTAGTAAAACAACACAAGAATCATAAAATTAGAGGTTTCGAGATAAACAAACTAAATTAAAAGAATAAAAATTTGTAAAAATAAAGGTGACATTGAAAAAACATTATTAGAAAAACTAATTTGAAACCAATAGTTTAATGTATTCTTGATGTAAAATAAAATAAAATGTGATCTTACTAATTTATGCAATGCTAATTGTGATTTAGTTGAGATATGCACACACTTTTAAATGCAAAATCTTAATAATCAGGTCGCCAATTTCCCTAAAACATGAAAATTAACACAAAAATAAAAGTCATCCCTTTTGTCTCTCTTTTTCCCAAGGCTTCAGGGCCTATAAAAGTAAACCTGGGAAAGAGAAACAGTCAGTCGTGATACGGAATTACTATATTACATATACTCTTTAAAAAAATTCTAAAATTTAAAGGGAAGACTCCCTTCTCTTTCTTTGGAATTTTCTTGAGGGTCTTGGCGGCTCACACTTAGGATTTTCATTTAAAACACACCTAAAAAATAAAAAGTTTTGTTAGATAAATTCATAAATACTTTGTTAAATAAATTGTAGAATATCATTTTATGTTGGTCAATTGAGATAAATTTAAGGATAAGGCCTTCTCAGGGCCTAAAAGCTTAGGCATCCGGACGGATAGTTATCTCCAAGTTTTGTTCTGAAGAGAACTCCTATAGCGTGGTGTGACCACACCATTAAATTGCAAGTTACTACGGGACTAAATAGGAATAACAAAGGGAAAGCACGGTGGTGGCAGCGCCACTACGGTTGATGATAGCTCATTATCTGACGGCCGATACTAACAAACCGGATCTTCCCTCGAGCTTCTGAAGTCCAAAAAGGTTGGAGATCATTATCTATTCGGACAATTTAACATTTTCGAATTAGAACTCTGAATAAGTTCAAGTCTTAAAGGTAGTTTTATTTTGCTAATACTCTGGAAGATCGGTTCGGTGCTGGCCTAGTGATTTACCTACCTGACAAAGGTACCTAACAAGGAATTTCACGCCTCACGGGGATACAGGCAGCAGAACAGGAATGTTGTAGTCATGTTCGCATGACTCTGGTAATCACAACAGATACTTCCAGTTTAAGTTGGTAAAGTCAGATACCTAGGAATAAAAAATTCTCAGATTAAATAGGAATACAAAGTTATCAGTAATATTTTGATATCATTTTCGGATTAGGGCTATTAAGAAAAAGATTATCTCTTAAAGCGAACTTGGATTTAGGATCGGTGTAATATAATTCCGCCATTCTAAGGTTAGATATACTCGCCGAACAGAGATTAATGCGTCACTGATCTGGAAAGGAGACATTGGTGAGAGATTGTAGTTCTGTGATAAAGGATTACATTTGTCCCTAGAACCCGGAGGTGACCCACACCTCGGGGCTAAAAAAACTAGTTTTAATCTCATAATTGTACATTCTATATCCGCGGAAAGCTGGATATAATACGATGCTAGACATAGTTTTCCCTAACACAATTCCCTTTCTGGATTGACATAAATAGAAGTTAGTCTGTCTTTCAGTGTATTAGATTTCAGGATAATTGGGAAATATCAGAGCTGGGGCCTTAAAAAATATTTATATTTTGTGTTAACATAAATAATTTTATATATCTTAAGCACTTGTCTTTTCTATGATAGCACTTTTAAACATTGATAATCCGCTTGTTGTCGGGGAGGTGATCTCGACCCGACATCGCGTCATAACTAAAGACATTAAAAATGGTTTATATTGCTGTCAGATGCGCTACATTAATAGTTAGAGTAGGGGGAATGCTTTGGCCCATAAACAAGCACAATTTATTATTTACAGTTAGGACTTCTCAGACAAAGGGTTGGTTGTCTGTTGGAAGTTACTTAACCTAATATTCTTGGGTGTTAGATTATCGTATCCAATTAAAAATCTAAGGTAAAATATAAGTTTAAGGCTGTGTCTCTTAGAAAGGTATGTGTAAGATATTTTTAAAAATGTGTATTTTCAATTTTTCTTTAGATTTTTGGGTCAAGCAGTTTACTCATTTGAGTAATTTTTTTAAATATGTGTTTTTATTTTTATATATATATAACTATAATTTTTGACAATAAATAAGATATATTTTTTTAATTATACTTTTAGAAAGATTTGATATACTGTGTATATAGCTTCTAGCATTATTTATGTTTGTAAGTAGTAAGGTAGTTGCTTATGGTTAAATAGATAAATATTCATTGCAACTGTTGGAATAATAAGTTTATAGTTTCAAAGATCCCAAATGAAAAGACTCAAATAAAACACCTGCTGTAGATGTGACGGGTGTTGAAACCAACTCCCATCAAGTATGACCAGACCCCTGCCAGGTGCATCTGTCCAGAAACTGTCCAGCAGCAGAAAATCCAGGAAATTGTGCAGGAGTCCTGACGCCGCCACCCCACACCCACCCACCAACCTTATTACCAACAGTGCCCCCCAATGTGATCTAAAATCGTGCAAAGAGTGCAGTGAAATAGTGAAAAAGTGTTTTAATTTTGTTGTTATTGTTGCATTAGATAATAAGCCTAGTGAGTTACACGCGCCTGATATTGTTACTTGGTGTGGTAGTGATGACCTGTTGTCTAGTTCAGAAGTAGTGGTGACTCAAGCTGGAAGTTGCCACATCTTCGCACATCTTAGGAATTTTAAAATCAGATTATTCAAAAATATAATTTCCTTCAAAGTTTCAATGCTTAACTCTTTGGGGGACCTTAACCCTCCGGAGACTTTACCTGCAATGCCCTAACTCTTAGAGCTACCAAGCACCCAATATAACCTAACCTAACTTAACCTAAAGAAAGATTACCCTATCTCTCTCCTTATTTTCAAGTTATATGAAAAGTCGAGAGGGTTCTGTGTTCGAAAAGGCTCTGATTTGACATTTTTATTTTTTCTAACTATTCTTTCAAAGCTAACCCATGCACAATATAAAATAAGTAATATTAAAACTGATTGATTGATTGATGTTGATGTGAGTGTAGAGAGTAATGATATCTTCCGGAGCCTCATATCTAATCTCTGAGAAGCAACAGAGAGGCAGTGTCCAAGAGATCACAAAGGGACATTTCACAACATTGATGACAAATTTTAAAATTAATTTGGTGGACTTTTGTTATTAAATCATTTGTTGTTTTTTTTTATAAATTTTGTAGCTTTTATTAAATATTGATTGGTTGATTCAATTCAAACATTGCAATCAATAACCAAAGAATGGGTTATCATGTTTATCGTCATTGGGGAGGTACAACATCCTCTTATCCTTTAAGATTCTTAGAAAATTTCTTAAGTAATTTTGGAAATTGTTATTTTGATGAAATGATATTAAAATAAAATAATAATTTTAAAAAATGTATTCGAATTAATGTATAGTTTTCACAAAATGGAGACAAAATACTAAACTTTTATTCCTTTGCCTATATAATTGCTGATAAAAAATACATACGATTTCTATTAATTTTCAATTTAATTGTAAAACCTATTGAACAAAAATATATAAATTCATATTCTCATAATATATATACCCATGCAGACATATTTTCAATAGATTTGATAAATTTGAAATTTACAGTCTAAATTTTAAAAAAGTGAAGCCTTTCAATAATTTGTGTTAGTTCGTATAAATGTAATGGGTAGCTTTCATTGTTTTTCTCTCCTTTTTAAATAAAAGTTTATTTGCAATTGTTTTTTAAAAATCTATTCTTTTTTATTAGAACCATCTAATGTATCTGCAGACAAAGAAATTCCCCCTCTATAATAAACATTTACTAGCATTATTATTTGTAATTACATAGCTAATCTAAATTTATTTTCTTAAAATTAGAGGGGAGATGTTGTGCTTACTTTTCAACAAAATATTTATGCTATATTTAATATACACATTATGCAGGGTTTGGTTAGGTTATACTTAGTTCAGGGTAGCCATTAAGGGTTAGGAACCCCCGCAGGGGCTAGACATAAGGAAGTAAAATCATTCCATTCATATTTTATTTTCATTTTGATTAGATAAAATTTGGTAGGTTCATTGATTGAAGGTACTTTACGGGAAAGTACCAAATTTTAGTCTACCAAAAAGCTCTTCCTATATACTATTTTAGCTGTTTTTAACACGTCTTGTGAGGGTGAAAAATGATTTGTATTCACTACTGGCGCAATATGAGAGATAAAGATTGTTTTTATGTAAACAATTTTCTTACTGTATTATTTCTAAGTCATACTTTGATCTACGAGATATCTCCACTAATAACCCTACCCCCGTTTTTGATCAAATATATATATAACATAATTACCACAAATTTAAGAAGCTCTTTATAATGCCTATAAAAATGACGTCATACTGGCCTACCATTGGTCAATGAAAATGTTTATTAGCCTGTATACTGACCATGATTTGAATTTACCTCAAAATGTCTTTGCTACAGATTTATAGAGTGAGTCCTATTCAAAACCTATTAATGTCCGGTAGACTAGAACCGGTTCAAAGCCATACTGAAAGATCATATTGTATTATATCCACTTTCCTTTATGAAAATGTACAACCATAATATTAAAACCAGTTTTGATCTTACATTTGTACATTTTTATATCCGCGGAAAGCTGTCTACAATGCGATGCGATAAATAACTTTTAAACTTTTTTGAATAGTATATCAGATTATGTATAAACAACAATTTTAGTGTATTATTTTACTCGGGGTATTAATGATATGTTTTTCCAGATTACTTTTCCCTCTCTCTGAATAATATTCTCCTTTTGTATTGTTCTTTTTTGTCCCTTTGTATCATGTGCAACAATAGTCAGACATTCCACCAGTTTTATCCAAATTTAAACAGCTAAATCAACTGAGATAATTTAGAAAAATATATAAAAAATGTAAATAAAACTGACAGGAAAGTGGAGAAAAACTATTTTGCCCAGTTTTAACCTATCTAAGATGTTTTCCTCCCTCAAAATGTAATTTTGATACCTAATTAATAATCTGTTTAGGATGGGAAATTGATAGGACTTAATTTGTCATTACACCCTGATTTATCAAAAAAATATATCCTATGATATAAAGTAGTAAGGTTTTTTTTGTCTAAAGCTAAAGATCTCTGGAAATTGGATCTGGATTGAATGTAATTTTTCAGCAAAGCTGTATAATTGTCTTTGTATGGTTTTAGATTATTTACTTAATCTACCCAACCCTCACCTAGAGTCTAGGGTTGTAGACTAAATTAGAGCATTTGACTAAAAGGTTAAATCTATTTTTAGGGAAAATACACGAAAAAAAATATTTACTTTCGATAAACTTGTTTGTAATATTATGATCTAACCAATGAATATATCCTTGCTTACAACAATGTGTTAAACATGTAATTACAACAAACTTACATTTACTAATATGATAAAAATCATATTTACAGTAATAAAAGGCTATTCTTTTTATGCTTGAAATATAGGATTTGACATAAAACTTCAATCCTTTTTTTGATCGTTTTAAAGATAATTTCAGTATGAGGTCTATTTTTATTTCCTAAATGTTGTTAGTTTCTCTTTGGTTAGTTTTTTAATATCTAGCCCTCTGTAAGAGTTAGATAGGGGCTTAAAAGCATTCAGATGGGCTCATGACTTAAATCTGAAATTAGAATGGCCTAAAACCATCATAGGATCGGTTTAGTAGTTATTGAGATCCTAAGCTTCAGTCAAAAAAAACTTACTACTGAATAAAATCATATGGGCTATGAACATATGTGTAACCTTTAAGTTACTAAAAATGCGTCATAAAGTTAAGAATATGTTTTCTCGTATTCATTCGGCACCACGGGGCTAAAAAAACTAGTTTTAATCTTATAATTGTACATTCTATATCCGCGGAAAGCCGTTTATAATACGATACGAGAAATAACTATTCTAGCATTCATCAATATTACGAAAATATGATAAATAACTATTCTTTCTTCCTTATGATGTAAACTATTAGTAAAGTCTATTTGTGATATTAGATATGGATAGAGAGGACAATTGGATGCTTATTACACTAGTTCCCAAAGTCATATAATAACGTATCTTATTCGTTGGCTTAACTTTGGGGATTTAAATGATTTTAATGCGTTGTTTCGTTAACTTGAAAGTTCAAACGTTTCAACCACTAGATTCAATCACCAGTAGGGGTAATTTTGTGTATCATTTTTGGGGATGTACATCAATGTATCGGCTATTGTCCTATCCTTTCAGATCTCTGGATGTAAACTATTAGTAAAGTCTATTTGTAATAATAGAAGAGCAACATTTGGTAGAAACATTGATGTTGCACCAAAGCACCAAGGTCATTACAATTGTATTTTTTTGCTTCCTATATTATTTATCAGAAAACGGATTCATGTATCAATTAGATAAAATCCGAAAGCATAGCAATTTAATTTTATATCACATTATATGAAATAAACATCATATTCCCATATTTTTGAAACATTAAATGAGGAATCACTGAACGATTAGGAAAAATATGATTATTTACAGTTTTATTTTAGGGATAAGATAATTGCCGATTAATTGATATATATCCCCAATGATGATACACAAAATTACTCCCTGTTTAGATTCAAATTAGTAGTTAAAACGTTTGAACACTCAACTTAATGAAAAAAACAATCAAAATTCACTAAATTCCCAAAGTTGTTTGTTAAACGAATAAGAAAGCGTTAATATGAAACTTTGGGGAATAGTGTAAAAAGCAGTCCACTGTCCTCTCTCACTCTCTGATTTTATTAATTTCTGATTTGTTTTCAGCCTAAATTAATAAATCTCGAGCTTTTTCCTCGTGGAAAACGGTCTAATTTTAGATATGAAAAATTGTTAACTAAAATGTGAGTTGTTTGATGTTTGATAAATTCTCTGAAAATGTAAATTGAAAATTAGATGTTTATCTGTCCATGAACTTTTATACTTAGCATCAGACAGGGTGTCTATAAAAATAGGAATTTTATACTTAGCATCAGGCAGGGTGTCCGTAAAAATGGGAATTTTATACTAAGCATCAGGCAGGGTGTCCATAAAAATAGGAATTTTATACTTAGCATCAGACAGGGTGTCCGTAAAAATGGGAATTTTATACTTAGCATCAGACAGGGTGTCCGTAAAAACTAAAATTGAGCATTACAAAGTTTTTTTGGACACAAAATTAAAGATATAAGAGTTTGAAAATGAACTTTATATTATTGAATTATAGCATCTTAACTAACAATAACTTCTTGCAATAAGCGTTGCTACAATATAATTAGGGTGTTTTTGTCAATATGTACTGAGGCTACGGTTCTTTGTAAAGTTGGTTTTCTGTATTATTACTGTTTTGGTTTAACTAGCGGCTGTGCCCCTAGAGGCCTCTAGTGGCTCTTTAAATGTTTTGTTTTTTTTAAATATCTAATTCGATAAATAATTTCTCTCTGTTAAGATCAGCTGTTATTTTTATTAATGTCTACGATACTGGCGCAACCCTGCGTAAAAAAGATAAATTTTTTTCGGTATTTTTTGGCGATTTCTCTTTGGAGGGTGTTGCCAAATTAGTTATAAACCTTCCTAGGAGAACCATATCGGTTTAGTGGTTAGCGAGAATTTTCGGCACAGACAGATTTCCGTTTATTGTATTTTGATGATTTAATTTTATTGCAACAGCTACGTTACTTAATTCCTTAAAGTGCGGAATTTAATAGTTATTTCTCGCATCGTATTATAAACGGCTTTTTGCGGATATAGAATGTACAATTATAAGATTAAAACCAGTTTTTTAGCCCCTAGGTGCCGTAGGCACGGGCTAAAAAAAGCTGGTTTTAATCTTATGATTGTACATTTTTATATTCGTAGAAAGCTGGATATAATACGATGCTAGACATAGTTTTTTCATATGGATGAGAACCGGTTCCTATCCACCGGATTCGAATGAATACGAGAAAATTTCTTAATATTTTCAAACATGTAGTTATGTTTAAACATCTTCATATGTATGAAGCTAGCAAGGGAGGGAGGGGACAATAGGCTATTTACTACACAAGTCCCCAATTTTTTATATAACTTATCTTATTCGTTGGCTCATCAGCTTTGGAGACTTTTCTCGAATTTTGATTTAATTGACTCATTAAGTTAGCATCAAAAAGTTTTTATCCATTAAATGTAAGCTACAGAAGGGTAATATGTGTATAATAATTGGAGATGTACATCAATTTATCAATCATTGTCTTATTCCTTTAGATCCCTGGAAGCTAGCCTACTTTTTGCTTCATTTTATATTTCAAAATTATGAATGAATTTGCCATTTCAAATTTGCAAATAAAAAAATCTATAAAATTAAAAGAGCCTTAGAAGTAGGCATATTAAACTTGTTACTAAATCGTAATTATTTTAAGGTGATTTTGCAATAGTTTTATTACTTTCTTACAGTTACATATTGGACTAGTTATTTATCGCATTTGAGACAGCTTTTCCGCGGAAATTAAAATTAAAAATTTTGAGATTAAACTTATTATTTTTTTATTTCAATATTCGTAGAATACGATACTATACATGATTTTAGTATGGCTTAGAACCGCGACCGTGGCTCAACACGCAGCGCATCCGCTTGTCGTCGGGAAGGTGATAGGTTCGAATCTCGGTCCGACACCGCGTCAAAACTAAAGACGTTAAAAATGGTTCCTACTGCTGCTATGTCAGGTGCGCGACATAAATAGTTTGAGTAGGGGGAATGCCTTGGCCAAAAACAGGCGCAACTCACTACCATGCACAGTTAGGACTTCTCAGACAAAGGTCGTGCAATCAAAGGGTTTGTTGTCTGATGGGCAAATGGACGCTTTACACCGCAATCATAGGGCTTAGGGCTGACAACCCTATCCCATGTCCATAAAAAGCCACATTGTTACAGAAACACTGACAAATTGTCCGCGGCCTTTGCTCCCCCTGTGGAGTGAAAAGGGCTTGTTACTGGTTTTTTTAGAACCGGTTTTAATACAGAGGATATTATTCGGTTTCGAAGCCATACTTGAAGAAATATTCACTCTCATGCTATCAAATTGACTTTAAATGCTTTCGCGAGCTTTAAATATTAAAATTCCAATTGTGATTTTTAATTCGCTTTGTCTGTCCGCCAGTCCGTTTGTAGAGGGGAAATGTGATTTTCTCGGCTGCTATCTAAGATAAACTGATGATTTTTTCTACTTTTTTTTACAGAATATTTGTTTCTGTTTCTGGTTGCAATATCATTAGTTATAATGATATAGCATACTAATATTAAACAAGGATGACAATATTGGTAGAGTGTACTTTTTTGATACAGCCAGTAGTTTTTGATAAAATAGTCAAAAAAATTAATTCGTATTATTGAAAGGATAGATAAAGGAGTCCCCAAAGTTTTATTAGAACGGGTTTTTATTTCTCGGCTTAACAACCTTTAGAACTTTTATTGAATTTGATTGATTGGTTGTTCAAACGTTTCAATCAATAATTCTAATATACTAAAGGGGTAATTTTGTGTATAATCATTGGGGATGTACATCAATTAATCGGTCATTGTTATACCTTTAAATCCTTGTAAATAATTATTAAAATATTGAAATAAAAGTATTAAGAAAAAAATGTTGTTTTAGCTTGTCCTTTGTACAGCAAATTAAAGACAATTATAACCATATAAAGGATCCTTGTTTGAGATCAAATTAGTTGTTTTTTGGGTGGCAATATCTCCGCCCTTGAATTTGTTATTCTATGTTTGCGACCATAATTATAATTGTTTAGAAGACAGTTCTGTAATAAGACTAGTTGATACATTCTTAATTTACTATTTTGTTCACTTTACTCTTTAATAAAATCATAAAAATGAAAGTATGCCCTTTTACTCTATCATGTATTTATGTACAATTTCGTTTGACTTAGAAATTATTGTTCTGCTTATAAAGTACTGACACTCTACAAGAGTTATTGTTTGTTCTTTCTTCTAATTTTAGAGCTTCGCTTTTACGAATGTTGTCATCCTTGTTTTTATAGAATTATCATTTAATACATATAAAAATTATTTTTGAATCATATTAGTAAATGTTGATTATAACAACTGGTGTACGACTATGCAAATGGTATTCATAAATACTATCTAATCATACATGGAAGGAAATATAAACTAAATATACTCAGGGATATAAAGGGATAAGACAATGGCCGATAAATTGATCTATGTACATATCCAATGATGATACACAAACTTAACCCTTCTGTTGATTACAATAATTTGTTAACAAGGTGTTACTTCAACGATTAAAAAAAAACCTATTAAAAACTTTGGTGACTAATGTACTAAACAGTAAACAGCCCATTGTCCCCTTCCTTCTTGACGAAATATACTTATATTGGCGCCATAAAGGAAGCATAAACATAAATTTAAACTCATATTCAAAATCTGTAATTAGTAGTACAGGACACACATTAGTCTCATCTAAAGTAGTAGGATGTACTTGTGTCTGTCCAAATGAATTTTTGTATCTTCCCTTTTTTTGGATTTTAAATTCTTTTATATTTTTATTTATAAATGTTTTATAGGGTTCAATGATACATTAAAGGACAGTAATCATTTTTTTCAAACCTAAATTTGTTTACAATTATATTGTTTCTAACCCATTAAAGATAATTTTTGTCTATATATCCACTTAACTAATTATCTATCCATCTATCTGTTTAACATTTAAATACAATATGCATAGAGAGAGTAGATAACATTTATAAATTGGAAAAATGCCAGTTTTTTAAACATGTGTCTTTAAGTACGCCCATTCATTGTAGCCAAAATGTTGACAAAAAAGTACATTGTCAAAAAATATGTAAAAAAATGTATTTTTCACTAATAATGAATTATAGGATTATTTTGTTAATTTAGATTTTGCATTGATATAGTCTGTCATTAGGATAAGATTAAAATTAATTCTTATTTATTTAAGATACTTTTTGTAGGAACTATTTGTCTATAAACGGAAATTCATTTAGTTTTTAACGTGGACTACAATTGATGGGAATTAATTTGTTGTAAAATTAGAAGAGTATTGTAATAATTTAGCCAAAAAAATAAAACTTTATTTTATAATTAACTATTTATATATTTTATTTTTTTTAGGTAAGTTGAATCCTTAATTAAGTCATGATTATTTATTCGTCCATTAGTTCTTTGAAAAAGTATAGTCTAAAAGATACCAAAAATTTGGTAACAATTTATGAAAATTTGTCTCATAATGTTAACTGTTTCCCAAAAAGGAAAACTATGCACGATTTATAAATGGTAAAATTACAAATAAGCTACGAAGCTTAATATAGTGCCTATAAAATATGACGTCATACTGGCCTATCATTGGTCAATTAAAATGTATACTTGTCTTCCATTGGTAATTTAGTCTGTGTATTGGCCTATCATTGGTTACTTGTATTGTATGACGTCAATTTCGCAGGCACTATAAAGAGCTTAATAAGCTACACAGCTTCCTTAAAAACAGCAAAAAGATGTTAATAGCAAGGAGGAAAGAGAAACTGTCCCAATTTTGTATAACTTTAGCGGAACAAGTTCCAATTACGTCATATTTTTCTTTCCCGAAAAAGGGAGGGGGGGAAGAAAATCTCTTCAAAAGAGATGGGGAAAACCCCCTTTTCTCCCATCTCTTTTTTCTTCCCCCCTTCCCTTTTTTTCTTTCCCCTTCTCTTTTTCGGGAAAGAAAAATATGACGTAATTGGAACTTGTTCCGCAAAAGATATACAAAATTGGGACAGTTTCTCTTTCCTCATAGCAAGTATAGGGTAAAAAATAAAAACAAAAAATTTGTCTCAACGTTGGTGTGTGCTGTCCAGCAGGAGCTCCGTAGGGAGGAGAAAGAGGAGAACTACGACAATGTTCCCAGCATCCAGAATCTTCTCGACAGATACAATAGGTACAGATACAACCTGCCAGGCTAACTAACCATGCTATTGGTAATTTTTAGGTTTAGTGGTTTGAACCATAATTAACCCCTTTCTAAAATTAACTTTGAACAAAGGGGCTCCTTTTTTTTCAATTATTTTCCATAAATTAAGGTTAAACCTTTAATCAAATGCTCTTATTAAGTCTAAATGTTCTTATTAATGAACAGATTATAAAGCAACGTTTTGTCATAATTAAGAACAGTTTGACCTAATAAGAGCATTTAACTAAAAGGGTACATCCAATTTTGTTGAAGATACGCAAATAAATGACCCCCTTTATAGAAAGAATTTTTTTTTATATAATATAAAGGTATAACACAACTGAAGGAAGACTCTGACGCCTAAAACTTGAAAGAATACATATACAATCAAATCTTTACGTGGTTTATAAAATCATTTCAGTTAATGTAAAATAATAGAATTTTAGAAGGTTTTTTTATGTTTCAAACCAATTGAACCTAAACCTTGCCAAGCATATAAATGTTACATTTATGTTTGTGTAAGAAGTTTATACTAAAGATTATAAAATTGAGATACAATTTAGTATTGAATGTTTTAAACCACTTTACCTTGAAGAAAAAAACTTGTATTTATAATTAAAGTCAATATGTAATCTTTAATATAATCCACTTCTGTTTGTGTGTGTTTAAAAAAATAACTAACAAATAATATTTAGAAATTTAAAACAATGAATTCCTGAAAAATACAGAAAGACGGACACCTATAACCAGCTTAAATTTAAATAAAGGAATGAAAATTAGAAATAAATTAATCAAAAATAAATTAGATATAATTTAATGTGTTGTTTATGTTAACTGTTTGATGTGCTTTTTGTAAACTAACCCTAACTATAATTTTTTGCTACTTATGAATGAAGTCATCCTTATTTTCGTATTTACATAATTAGTAATAATACAAATATATTTCAAAGTTTGTCAAAGGTTTCTGATTAGAGAGTAAAAAAAGATATATGTTAGAATTGGATATTGAAAATAACAAAATATTATATGTTAAGCATGAATTGAGTGAAATGAAACTTTCAAGGATTCAATCCTAATATAAAAGTATATTTTCCGCTTATCTTTCAGTCTCTTGAATTTTAATTGCTAGAACTACAAAGATCCTTGCATTTGAAGGGGGTAGGGGAAATAGTCAACTCCCCAAGATAAAGTTTTTCCTCAAATTTATTTCAATATTAACATTTTTAAGTGGTGGTTTATCGCCCACCCTATCTTTAAGATTCCATCACTTGGATTCTAGGGAAACAACCACTAGATAAGGTAAAAGGCACCACTATAGCATAAATTCCTACAAAATAATCTATTTTCATAAGTTGATTCATTTTTCTACATTAATTTATCTATTCTTTTACTTTATTTCAAAAATAAATACAGCATTTGTAACTGGAAGAGTTATTTATCGCATTGTATTATAGACAGCTTTATGCGGATATTAAAATGAAATGATAACAAATTTTGTTAGCCTCGAGGGGCCGAAAACTGGTTTTAATTTTAATTTTGATTTTTACTTTAATATTCGTGAAAAATTGTCTGTATTACATGATTATTCAGTATGGCTGAGAACTGGTCATAATCCAGCGGATATTAATCGGTTTCGAAGCCACACTGGAAAATATTTTACTCTTTTTCCATATATAAACATTGTTTTACTAAAAGAAAAAATATATATAAGGAGAAATATAATTTTATTTTCCATTGTCATATCACTGTATCCCTGTTTTATGCATCTTCTTGCTTTAAATGTTTAAATGTCAGCCACTTTTAGATTTTCACAGGCATTTTGGCACTGGCTAGTCTCCTCAAATAAGAAATCTATAATAGTTATTTATAACATCACATTATAAAAAGCTTTTAGTTTTTAGTTTGCCTGATCCAGCGGATGTTATCGGTTTTGAAGCCATACTGGAAAATAATATTATCGCATTTGATTCAGTAAACTTTTACAAGGAAAAGTCTTTGCTGTTAAAGATTTAGGTTTTAGGAAAAACTTATTCTCTCTCTCTCTCTCTCCTTCTCTCTCTCTCTCTCTCTCTCTCTCTCTCTCTCTCTCTCTCTCTCTCTCTCTCTCTCTCTCTCTCTCTCTCTCTCGCTCTCGCTCTCTCTCTCTCTCTCTCTCTCTCTCTCTCTCTCTCTCTCTCTCTCTCTCTCTCTCTCTCTCTCTCTCTTTCTCTTTCTTAGCCTATAACTTAAGCTTCGGTACAACTAGACGTTAAACATCATGTTTTATGCTCTGTTCATGTAAAGGAGTTTAATACTTTATCAAGATAATCTAGAATTCAAGGAATAGTCATTCGTCTGTCTTGAATTTATTTAAATATTTCTTTTTTGTAATGAATAGACTAAGCCCCTAGAGGCCTCCAGAGGCAATTTAGGGGAAGAATTTGGGGTAAGTAAGCTCCTTTTTATTTGAGGGTAATAATTTAACCTTATGTATACCAACCATAACAACAAGACCAAATATATATTTTTCAGAATGTTTGTCCCCGTCATGCCTGACTTTGTGAGTCAGATAACACTGCTTAGTCATAAGACAAATGCCTTTTTCTAAGTTGCACATTTTATATAAATTAAAAAATCTTGAAATTATTTTGTGTATATCTCTTGCATAAAGATGTTTGATACATTCTACTATGTATCTGTGGTATCCGCCTAGGTTAAATGGCAGACACCCGAGTTCAAATGACTACGGCAGTGCGAACAGACGTGGACACGTATGTTATAGAGAAGCTACGCTTCTCTAGCAATCACTAAATAATAAACAGAGTCTATTCAGATGTTCCTTTATTCAGGGTCTAAGGTTTACTAAAGTTATATACAACAAACAATAAATACACAGATTGGAATAAGTAATCATAAAGCAGAATCAATATAAATACATATACAATAATCAGATTGGGCAATAATGATCCCCCATCCCTGGAAAGGGTGGGGGAACCAAACAATACAGCTTAACCATAATAAGGCTGTCAAAATCTATCATTAATTTTAAGGCATAGGGAGGGGTCGGCTGACCCCTTCCCCAGTACTCGGGGGAGGGCCCTCGGCCCTTCTCCGAACCAAGGTCAGGGTTGCCATGGAACATGGCTCACGGCTGCCGAATACCACATATCTAATAAACAGAAAAATTAGTAAATTTGGGATTTTTTAAGGATATTCTTTTGCTCCCTTGGTTCCCCTTGAAATACAGAGACCTCAGATGCTTGGAGCGCAGCCGCTTGTTCATATTTAATGTATTTAATCAATGAAAAGAAATACAAATATGCAGAATAGTAAGATAGGTAGATTATAAAATAATGAGTCCAAAAAAACGTGGCGGCAGCGAGCTACACAAACAAGAACAATTTTTTACATAGAAAACATCTAAAGAAATAAGACAATTACCGACAAATTGATGTACTCTACCAATGATGATACACAAAATTACCACTTTTGTATAATATAATTAGTGGTTGACGACACTCAACTTAATGAACCAACCAATCAAAATTGAGTAAAAGTCTCTAAAAATGTTGAAAAGAAAAGAAAAAAATATATGTTAATTTGATAAAGTGGCCTTGGGTTGAGATGGATCTATATATATTCTATTACAGTTCAGAGTTTTGTGGGGAATTATAAGATAGTAGATAATTTAAGGGTATCTTTTAAAACGTATCGTATTATAGACAGCTTTACGCGGATATTTAAAAAATTATAAGATAAAATACCAGTTATCCCCGAGGGGCCGAAGTCCAAGGTTTAAAAAACTGGTATTAATTTTTTATTTTTTTTAATATTCAACAAAAAATTGTCTCTAATACGAAGCTTTACATGAGTTTTCAGTATGGCTGAGAACCGGTTCTGATACAGCGGATATTAATCGGTTTCAAAGCCATACTGGAAATTTTTTTAATTACTGTTCCTTTCTCCCGTAAGCTCGTAAAAACTTGGCATCGTGTTGAATAATTTTTTTTTCAACCTAAAAATGCATCAAAAGATTTATACATTATGTAAGTGTTAAGTGTAGCGAAGCTACTATTAAAGGCTAGATGTCCGGTTGTCTTTTGCTCATGATCTTGTTTGTTAACTATAATAAAGGAAAAATGGATATCAAGAAACAAAATTAAAGTTTGAAGCCGAAGGTACTTAATAATTTCTTAATATCAGAGCATCAATTTCTTCTTTAATTTTTTTTTTTAAATACGTACTTTGGGTTACATTTTTCTTGTTCATTGTATACCTTTACATTAACTCTTTTTCAACAAGCAAACATATTGTAGAATATTATTTTTTAAACTTTTATATTTAGTTTATAAATTTTAAGAAAACTATTTTTGAAGATAATTGTCTCTTGGTTAAATATTTAGGCAAATAAAAATTAATGTTTTCTACGATTTCAGTTTTTTTTTAATTCATAAAAATTCTAATTGCCTCTTATGGTCTAATAAAAACTCTTGGGATGGAGGTTGCATAATACCTCGCTTAGACCAATACAAAACGTCCCTGACTATAATAGAACGACCTTTGTTTAATAAATCTTACTAACATATACAAACTACTCCATAGTATAGGATTGTATATTATTTACATTTTCAAAAATGAAATATAAGAGCACAGTATCAAATGCTTTTTGCAAGTCAAAATTTGAAACTTTAATGAGCTTGTTTGATTTTGTGTAAAAGTTGAAAACTGTTTCTATTGAAATATATTTGCCTATCTTAAGCCCTAGTTTCAAACTTCTAGCCTAACTTTAATTGATGAATGGTTTTCTTTTGAGTGTTGGGGCATTAGAGTCATTTGTAGCAGGCTGGCGAAGATTTTAGACATTTAAAAACTGATATTAGATTTTTGAAAGTTTTAAATATTTACAACAATAAAACCTCAAATATTTTCTATAACTTTTAGAAGAAGCCTCAAATATTTATTTTAACAGATAGTAACAAAACAACATGAATGGATAAGTTAGATTTAATGTCATTTACATAAAGATAATCAAGAACAGAAGCTCTTTAAAGTGCCTGTAAAAAATGACGTCATACTTGACTACCATTGGTCAATTAAAAGGTATACTTGCATGCCTTTGGTAATTTAGTCTATGTATTTGCCAATCATTGGTCATTTGCATTGTATGAAATCATTTTTTATAGGCACCTTAAAAAGCTTTTCAAGAATAGGACAGACAAAATATGTTTTATTTTACTCTATCAAGTTTAGAATAGACTGAAATATATATTGACTCTAAATTGCTAATTATTTTTAAACAATCTATTACAGGTTTATAAGAACACCTTCTTTTGAAGAAACTTTACCCTTGTCTTACATATTTTGTAGATTTTATATATTTACATTGTCATTAACACCTTATTAAACAGTTTTCTACAAAAATTTATTTAAACTCATATAAGTATGTCCTGTAAGATCTCGTTAACGGAAAAAAGTCATATTTTATAAATAATATGACTTAAAATATGTAATTCAAAATATGCTTTATTTTTAATACTTTTAAAAACTTTTAATTGCAAAAATGAATCCACTTTGTTTCATTTTAATATCCGCGGAAAGCTTTGTATAATACGATGCGATAAATAACTATTATGTCTTATGTAATATGTACTGTAGAAACAAGCAACTGAGAACCGTTAAAAAAAATTGTTTCTTTTTACCCTTACAGATCGAAAGTTTATAATTATATTTTTCTATTTCTTCTTTTAATGTTATCATCTCTTTCTCTCTCTCTCTCCTCTTCCTCTCTATTTCTCCACCCAACCCCCCAACCCCCCCTCTCTCTCTCTCTCTCATTTTCTTTCTCTCTTTATCTCTTTCTATCCATCTATCTCTAACCTAACTATCATTTCCTCTATTTCTTGTGTCTCTCCTTATCTCTATATTTTTCTATGTCCCTCTTCTGTCTTTCTCTGTCTAACTATCTATCTATCTCTCTCGCTTTATCTATTTTGTTTCTCTATCTATCTAATTTTAACCAAATAAAGCCAAAACTACTTTCTATATTGTGTACACCTATAAACATAATTTTCCTTGTTTACCCAGCACCCAATATGCTCGGGAAAAAATTAATTTTCTTATTTCTTATTCCACCATCAATATTAGGCAGGGCTGTGGTGCTTTGCACATTATTTTGGTAGAAAAACGTAAATGAAACAGAGAATTTAATAATATTAAAATTGCTAATTTAAAATGCAAACAATATAAAGTAATCCTGCGAAAAGATTTCTACCATTAAAAAATTTACAACACAATTTCAATGGGCAACAAAGGAAAAGTAATTCTGCTACAATTTTTAAAGTAATTTTGGAATTCATGAAATGATTGATAAATTCTTTAATGGGATTGATTTTATGATGCTTTGTATACTTTTATAATTCACTTTTCGTGATTTTTGAGATCCATCTCTAAACAAGGAAGAATTAAGACCGTCAGAATGACATAATTTTGGAATGGTTAGCTGCATAATTGATAAATATTTCTAAAGATCCGCATATCTGAATCTTGTAGGAGCATAGAGCAAAGTAATATGTCAAAACCAAAGCCAGATATACCAAGGAAATAGATAGACAGATACATATATACCAAGGAAATAGATAGATAGATACAGATATACTAAGGAAATAGATAGATAGATACAGATATAGCAAGGAAATAGATAGATAGATACAGATATACCAAGGAAATAGATAGATAGATACAGATATACCAAGGAAATAGATAGATAGATACAGATATACCAAGGAAATAGATAGATAGATACAGATATACTAAGGAAATAAATAGATAGATACAGATATACCAAGGAAATAGATAGATAGGTACAGATATACCAAGGAAATAGATAGATAAATACAGATATACCAAGGAAATAGATAAATAGATACAGATATACCAAGAAAATAGATAGATAGATACCAAGGAAATAGATAGATAGGTACAGATATACCAAGGAAATAGATAGATAAATACAGATATACCAAGGAAATAGATAGATATATACAGATATACCAAGGAAATAGATAGATAGATACAGATATACCAAGGAAATAGATAGATAGATACAGATATACCAAGGAAATAGAAAGATAGATACAGATATACCAAGGAAATAGATAGATAGATACAGATATACCAAGGAAATAGATAGATAGATACAGATATACCAAGGAAATAGATAGATAGATACAGATATACCAAGGAAATAGATAGATAAATACAGATATACCAAGGAAATAGATAGATAGATACAGATATACCAAGGAAACAGATAGATAGATACAGATATACTAAGGAAATAGATAGATAGATACAAATATACTAAGGAAATAGATAGATAGATACAAATATACCAAGGAATAGATAGATAGATACAGATATACCAAGGAAATAGATAGATAGATACAGATATACCAAGGAAATAGATAGATAGATACAAATATACCAAGGAAATAGATAGATAGATACAGATCTCTCTATAAGAAAAAAGAATATTATTTGCTAAACGTATGGTATATATATATATATATATAATAGATAGATAAATACTGATATAGCCAGGAAATAGATAGATAGATACAGATATACCAAGGAAATAGATAGATAGATACAGATATATCTATAAGAAAAAAGAATATTATTTGCTAAACGTATGGTACAAACTTCTGTTGCTTGTTATAAATATAGATTTTTCTCTTTTTTTTTGCTCTCTGTATATTTATACAGTATTTTTCTATAGCAGAACTACTCTATAATTTACTTTACCTGTCCGTCCAGAAGGCTTCAAGTTAAATGCGATTTTCACAGCTGCTATTAAAGAAAGGCGGCTGAAAATTTTGGTAAAGATATGCATTATCAATGAGTATAAAGTATACTGCAACTTATGGATGTTGACATCCTTGTTTCTTTTTAATTTCTCTCTTTTTATTTCAAGTATAAAAATATCTTAATATATTTTTATTTCTATGATCAAATAGATTTTGAATATAGAAGTTAGGTAACTACGTTCCAATAACCGTTAGTCACTCAAAGATAATTTAATATACTGTCTTTACTGAATTTTAGTTTAGTATTCTTTATGATCTTTTGAAAATCATCATTACTAACTAAATTAAAACTATTTTTATAATTCTATATAAATCTGAATTATGACTCTTATTATATAAATATGAAATTTAATCAAAAATTTAAAGAAAAAAAGTATTTAAATTAATTTCTACTGCTAAAGAAAGCGAGAGAGGAATTAGTTTGAACATTTATTGCATATTTTAGCAACTTTTTAAAGTTGGGCAGCTAAAAATATTTTCTTTCGTTATCATTAATTACTAATTATTTTATTGAAATTGCAGGTTTTAACCTTTTAATAACGGTGACGCGATGATAAATTAATTTCAATCTTCGTTCTTTTTAATTTGCTTTCCATTTTGATTTGATATCTCTTTTGGCTGAGGTTGGGGGGAGGGCGTAAATAACCCCCCCCCCCCCCTTATATAAGGATATTTTATAGCTGCCCAGAATAGGATTAAAAGATCAAATTTTTACTTTTCAATTCTTAATTGAAAGATTGAGAGAATACTTATTTATCGCATCATATAATAAGCAGCTTTTTGCAGATATAAAAATATACAATTTCGGCATCTCAGGGATAACAAAACTGGTTTTAATCTTATGATAGTATATTTTTAGAATACTGGATATAATACGGTGCTTTACATAATTTTTCAGTATGGCTGCGAACCGGTTCTAATCCAATTTAATTTTTAAAGAATAGACAATATTGTGCGCCACCCAACCATTTGAGTAATTTATTTGTCTGCAATAATAAAACACACACTAACAAACACAAACATAAATTCAAACATTTCAAAAGTGGGCGTTTCATGAATTAATTCAGATGAAATTTAAGATTATGGAAAGAAAGCGAAGTAGCGGGACTCGTCGTAATTTTACTTTAGCTTTTCTCCCGGCGAGGCATAATTCCTAACCTTTCGGGGCAATCATTAACATTTACCAAACCGAACCTAACCTAAAATAACCTAATAAAAATATGACGAAACCCACTACTTCGTTTTCTTTTCATGATTCGAAATATTAAGAATATTTCTAAATTTTTTTTAATTACTAATTCATGAAACGTGCTCTAATATTAGACCAGGAAGAATTGTAGCTTCTCAGCGAGGGCAATCCAACTCAACAATGATCTATGAAACCACCTAGCCTAACATTAACCTAACCTAACCCAAAACAATCTATACCCACTCTCCCAGTGATTCAAAGAAGAAAAAGTTCTGAATGTTAACAATCAAAGTAAAAATATTTCTGACAAATCTGAATTTGTTTTATCTTTCTAATTTATCATTTCTGATGTGTCTTATGTTCATTTTCTGAAGAAAAACAATGAATTATTAAAGCTGTGATAAGTTATTAACAAATCACTAATAAACTAACCAACACAAAATTGCCTCAAAAAATGTGAATTAGAATTTTAAAAAATCTATGAAAATCAAGTAAATATGACAGGTGTTTAACAAACAAAAAAAATCCACGCCACTAAAAACTAGTCCCGCGTTATTTTTATCAAGCTGACTAGTTGTAGTTGTGTACCTGACCGTTGCTGGCTGGCAACAGGATACCTGGATACCAGCAGGATCCTGTAAAGTTGTGTCACCCCTCCTTGCCTGTGGTCAACTAGAATGTATGGGAAAAGGCAACATAAGAGACGGTAATCATTGTTTATTTTGGGTCTGTTCGCAAATATTTTAATTTTTTTTCAATTTCAAGGATATTAAAAGTTTTCCAGAAAACTGATAATAGAACATGCAGATTAGAGTTTAGAAGAAGAAATCCACAAAATCTATGAGAAGGAAAGGATAGGTACAATTAAATTTCCTAATTGTTGTTTTATTGGTGTAAAAAGCATATATTAATGGATAAATAGAATATATGTATATTTGGATATTATGACAGAGAAAAAATCAACGTCAAATTAGAGTTTATATTGGTCTTCTTGTTTATATAATTGGAGGGGAGGAGATGGGGTAAACGGGGTGGGTAGGAAATATCGTTGATTTAGCCCGCTGCGAGTTTTACTTTATTAGAGAACATGAAAGTCTAGTGTAACATCCAAGTATTTATATAACCATTCATATATTATTTATAGTCTTATCACATAACCCCTTTATGATAAACAAAATTAGGTTAAATTCTAAACAAAATGTTCTATTATCTAGTTTTTTGGAAAACTTTTCTCTTTACTACTTCAATATAACTTATGTATATCAAAATTGAAACAACAAAAAAAATATTTTTTAGAGCCGCTACTACTCCATAACCTGAGTATGTCCATATGACAATTTAGGGAAATTGACGTGAATAGTCCCTTTCGTGGCAACGTTCCTTAAGGGGAGATTTGTCGTATTTTTAAAATGGCTTTTTATAGGTTATGTTAGGATAGGTTAGGTTAGGTTATATTGGGTTAGATGATTGCCCCACAGGGTTAGGCGATTGACCCCGCAGGGGCTAGACATAGGAGAAAAGCTACTGTGAAAAAAAACGAAGAATCGCCCCTTAAGGTGCGTTGCCACGAAAGGGACTATACCCAAATTGACAAATTTTAAACCTAGATTGGTTCAATATTTCTGCAATTCTCATTTTGTGTTATTCATTATAAATTTATCTTAATAATTTTGAAAAACTTGTAACAAACAATTCTGAGATTTTTTCAAAATTTCACAAATTTGCTATAGCTGCGCTGTTTATCAAAATAATTGCTTTAAAAATGGATAATATTTGATGATATACAAAAAATTATATTGAGTTGCAATTAAGAAAGCAAAAAATGCATGATTTTTCTATCAAAATAGCACATGGCACTGAATTGCTTCTAGTTAAGCGTTTTAAAGCTTTATTCAAATATAAAGTTTTTGAGATAAAAAATATGATTATACTTGACTTTTATTAAAAAGTTGAGGACTTAATTTGAATACTACACAAAAATTTAATGTGTTTTTTTTACATTTACCAGTAAAACTATTACAATAATGAAGTTTTACTTTTTTTCATATTTTACTTCGAGTTTTCTTTTCTATTGCATGATTGTTGAGTTGTTGAGAGCGCAGCTTCTCTTTAATTTGGTTGGTCTGTGTGTTAATTCTTATAATAAATTAACAGGATGTTTCTACCAAATTATCTCGCTTACGGCTGAACCGAGAATGTTCTCCTTTACAGAGTAGCTTCTCATAGGTCGGGGCAAGGTTTACAACCATTTTGAGAAAGGGTACCACCACCCTCCCAAAAGAAATCGAGCCCCACCCTCCATATTTTTTTTTTCTTTTTAAATCTAAAATAAAAATTGTGTTATCGAATTCAACTCCTTCCTTCTCAAGTGCCTATAGGGGCGTGACCGCTAGTATGTGATAATAGGTAAACTTATACTGCTTCAAATTTTATATGTTCCAATATTACCCTAAACACTTTAATTTTTCTTTCTCTGAATTTAAGGATTTCTTTGAACATATGTGTACTTGTTTTATAATCTTTTTATGAATGAATAATGTATATACTTCATAATTTTTATCATTTTCAACTTGGATGAAAATCTACTCAGCAATTTGTTAGATTGTTAATCTGCCGTCTACAAGGAATTTTTTTATGTATAAATAAGAGTAAGGGTACTTTTAAAAAGTGGGATGAACTAAGGGGGATAGGAGGCTTTTTACAGTATGTCGTATTAAGTAAGAAAGTATACTTTGAAGATATGCAGTTTAGATTGGTAGCAATTTATATACAAGAATGTGTTTTTACATAGTCGAATTATTAAATGTCTCTGAAACAGCTAAAGTCAAATAATGACTCCCTCCCAATCTAGTCCTATTAATATTTTGACAAATTAAAGATGTTAAATAGTTTTTTAGGTTAGGTTTTCACTTTTAATATAGTTTTCAGGTTCAACAATTTTTTCTATATTCTTTTCTACAATTTTATATAATATTCAATTTTGATCAATATATACTTTTTTGACCAAATTTTTGGGAGTTTTCTTTGGCAGCTTTAATATAAACATATTTTAGCAAAGTATAAAGATATTCATATTTTATACCTTTATCATAATATACAGGAAAAGAGACATGTGTCCAAAAGAAACTTTATAAAATAAGGAAATACCCTAAAATGGACTGTGAATTATCCATAACTTTAAAGTTTTCTTATTTATTGGCACTAAAAATTTGGGGTATAGTCCCTTTTGTGGAAACGCCCCTTAATGGGCTATTCTTCATATATTCAGAGTAGATTTTCTCCTATTTCTAGTCCCTGCGGGGGGCTTTAACCCTGCGGGGCCAATAACCTTATTGATTACTTTTGATAAATTTTGAATTGGGTTGAATAAAATAGTGGTGTCCAAACTCTTCCACCAATATCTTCACCATAGAGAATGGGTACATTTTATCATAGTTATTGTGCACATCAATTTATCTTAAAGAAGTTGTATCAACTTTTTTGCTTTTTATTTAAGATAGCTAGCCGGTCCTTTCAGTAAGTAGTAGATGTAAAATTTTTCATAGAATTCAGATATGCAATCGGTTTTTTTGTAGACCTCTTATTTTTTAAGTAATTTAAGTTTTTTAAAAAAATAATTAAGTCGGTTTTAAGGTACTAAAACGCAACAAAATAAAAGAAGAAAATGGCCAGTATGAACAAAAATAGTAAGATCTTTAATTTGACACCTTACTTTTAAAATTCTGTTGAGTAATTATTGAAAAAATCTATTTTTTTAAACTCGGTTTAATAAAAACTTTAGACCTAAATATTTTCTCAAACAGACATAAAAAACATGGGTTCATATATACCTTTAGAATCAGAAAAATATTACGAATCTATTCTAAGCAAAATTGAAAAAGTTTTATAAAACTATAATAAAAAACATAAGTTTATTTTAAGAATCATAATTTTCGGCTTTAAAGGGTTAGCTTGAACCGAACCTGAACAAAACCTAAACAAAAGACAATGCAATGTAGCAGATATTTTTTAAACACAAGAAACAATAATGTATTTTTAACTGCATTGTTTTGAAGTTTATAAACAGACTGATGCATATTTGTTCATAATTTTTCATTCTTTACATGTTCTTTAATATCACTATATTTATTGTAGTATCTATTGTATATATTGTATGAACGTTCTCCTTTTTTTCTGGCAATTCTATAGGTTAATTTTATAGATTAGGCTTCCCGATTCTTCAATCTTTGCGATTTGTGATTGGCTAGTTTAGTAGTTACAATTCTTAAAATAACTTTTTTATTTTTTCTATTTTTTATTACAATTTTTTTAAACTTTTTCAATTTTGCTTACAATGGATTCATATTATTTTTCTCATTCTAATGGTATATATGAACCCATATTTTTTATGTCTGTATGAGAAAATATTTAGGTTTAATGTTTTGATTAAACCGAGGTTAAAAAATAGATTTTTTCAACAATTACTCAACAGAATTTTAAAAGTAAGGTGTCAAATTAAAGATCTTACTATTTTTGTTTATACTGGCTATTTTCTTCTTTTATTTTGTTGCGTTTTAGTACCTTAAAACCGACTTAATTATTTTTTTAAAAAACTTAAATTACTTAAAAAATAAGAGGTCTACAAAAAAAACGATTGCATATCTGAATTCTATGAAAAATTTTACATCTACTACTTACTGAAAGGACCGGCTAGCTATCTTAAATAAAAAGCAAAAAAGTTGATACAACTTCTTTCCTTTTATTTTAAGATTACAGGGTAAAACAAGATTTATAAGCAAAGCCAAATTTAGTTTCTTTTAAATATTTTTCACGTAAAGAATTTCTATATACATTTTTTTCTGAATATTAGCTGTTTCCTTGCCCATATCGTAATATGTTCAACGATATTAGAATACCCTCACAAAAAAATATGCTAAATGTCATTTTGCAGCAAAAAAAAAGCCTTTTGTCTTGAGTACATATTAAACAAAAGATTTCATTTGTAATTTAACTTAAAATCTATTTTAGTAATCTTTAATTTATCTTTTTAAGCTAATTATACCTAGTTTAAGATAAGTTTTAACTGTAAATTTGCCCAGCAAATAAAGCAAAACTTTAGGCTTTATAGCTTTAGTAGATAGATATAAAAATATTGTTACCATAGTACTTATATCCCATAAAAATCACAAGAAAAGCATGCTATATCAGAAAGGAATTGTGCTGTGATATTAAGGTTTCTAACAAACTGTAGTTCCTTCCTCAGGAAGTGTTATCACTTGGCTGTAACTGCAAAATCTTACAATTAAGATCAGTGTTTAAAAAAATATTTTTTAACATTTTTTTTTATCAAAATGTTATTATTAATTTATCAATGTTCTAGCATCTTAAAAAGGTACCAAAATGCAATCAAAATATGCAAATTGTTATGGAAAATGAATGCAATAAAAATCAAATCCAAACATTTTCCTTTTTATGCTAAACTGTTTAATAATAAGATATGCATTTTGAAAATCTGGACTAATTTTTAATAGAAGTACCATATAAACTAGGTTTTTTTTTAAATTTGTGCCACACCAGAGCCACAGGTTTTGCTGCAGTCATTTCAAATAAGATTTGTGTTCTTTGGTGTTAATTCAAACTGACCACAACTTAAACATTCTAAGCTAATGTTTTTATTACTTAGAAATAAGTATTTAACATTAGTAATGTTTAGAAATATCTCTACCATTTTCTTCATTGCTAAATCTGTGTTTGACAAGTAGGTATATAGAATTAATATTTGCTAGAATAAGTTAACATATCAAGCCCTTGGTGTAGAGTGTGGGATGGTGTAATATTGATCATGATCCGCATACTCTATGTACATATTAAACATTTAATCAAACTGAATATTATTCATTCTTGAGTAGGAAAAACCGGTGTAGAATCCTATAATTTTAGCAAATAATTTGAAAGTATAGATTTAAACAATCATACTAAAAAGTTTTCCCACTTGTATAACTTTAAACATTTCAAACACTTACCTTAAGCTATAAAAAACTCATAAACCTAAAAAAGTGCAATTTTTGCACAGTTGAGAAAAAAATAAATATATTTCTTTAAATAGACTTCCTTGTTAGTTATTAAAATTGTTCCTGTCTTTTTAACTTGTGGGACATGTCATTTTTATGCAGACAGGCCTTGAAACTGCCTATAAAGGTTATACTCACAAATTATCTGTTTTCTTTATCTAAATACCCAGAATACTTTCCATTTCTTAAGCTTAAAGTTTTAGCTTTTGATCTAGCAAGGCCACAATGTGTTAAAAAGATAAAAGCTTTTGTTTTAGCATTGTACACAATCTTGTAATAACATGCTTTAAAGCTTTTTTAGATTAGAATTTCAATTAAATGAAATATTAGAACCCAGATTTGTAGTAATATTTGTAGAAAGTCATATTTTATACAATTGCCGTAATAAATTCAATTAATTTTAAAAATCTTTGTGAACCCAGACATGAAAAGAATTTATGAACATTTAGAAATTTCACATTTTCAAACAATTTTGATTTTATTACTTTGCTCAACATGTAATATGACAAAACAAATATATAACAAGTAAATTTAAACAAAATAAATATGTAAGTAACACTTGAGGTAGACAAACAAAATAAATAAATCTTATGTACTTTATGTGCACTGTAGTATTAGATAACTCCCCCTAGAAACAAACCTTTAAACTAGAATTGTTAACTGTATTGTTTCAGTCACTATATCTTTTACTATAAATTTAACTACATATAAAAAGTACACTTCTAATCCTTGTAAACTTACAATAAAAAGAGATGCTTTCTGTATATTCTAATCATTTTAGAAATTTTTTTTTATGAGAAGAAAAGCATTTTATTGTTTTGTAAAGTATCTCTTTATTTAAAAACTAACAGAACCTATTCATTAACAATGATTAACCATAATTTTGTCCTCTGTAGGCGAGCCATAAATAACAACAAACCCTTGCATCCACGTTGCTGATCCACATAACCAGCAACTGCTTGACTGCACACATCTAATGCTTCAGCTTTTGTTCTGTGGACCCCAAAAGTGCACAGACAATTGACAACCCCTCATTTTGGCGGGAAGTCATAAAAGTCGTCTTTGTGTTTTGCCGCGTGTACAAAGTGTGTTGTGTACAGGGCGCTGTACAGAGACTCAGCTAGCCGGGCGCAAACACACTCACACTTACACTGATAGAGTGTAAAGAGAATGTCACCTGGTCTTGATTGCGCAGCTTCTGCTTTCCTCACATGCTATCAAAAACTAAAGGATGCCATCAACCCACAACCAGAGAGAAAAATGTAAGCTAACAATAGAATAATAATCATTATAAACTGAAAATGCATCCAGATTGTATTATATGTTGCTTTGCCAATGTTTATTACAATAGATTATTAGTTTGTGGTGTTGATAGAAAATAAATTAGTTTATATAAAAATAATATTTAGGTTCTTTTAAAAATTAAAAGTTGTCTTAGATTAGAAGTAAAATACACTTTTTAGAATAAAATGTACAATAAATCTAAAATCAAAGAGTCAAATTTAAACATCCTTAGTAGTAGATAGTTAAATTAACCTCTATTTTGTAAATTAAGTCTGATATTGATTTATGGTAATTCAATAATGTTCAGTTGGTTTTCTTCATAACATATTTAGTATAAATCTTAGATTAAATCACTTAAAATTCTATATAATTAAGCATGCTGTAATTGTCAATTGTGTCTGGTAACCCATTTCTAGAATTGAAAAAAATGGCATATTTAGTATTCAATTATGTGCTATGGTAATTGAATGTAGTCTCTAAAAATAGAAAGAATAATAGAAATAACGCAAATTCCTATATAATGACAAGATCTGCAAATCTCCCCCAATAGTTTCCAAGATTTTAAACACTAGCAGTTGCTATTAATGTTAAGATCTCTAACACAGTAGGGGGCTATCCCTGCTGAAGTCCTGTATAATTTAATTTAACCTAAACCCCATTAACAAAAGTTTTTTTCTAACTAAAATTGATTGACTTGGGGGGCTGGGCTGGGTGTTAAAAATGTTCAACTTAATAATAGTGTAAAACATCCAGAATAGTCCCAGACTGCAATTTAATTGTAAAAATTATACAGTTTCCAAGAGAATTACAAACACAGAAAACTATTCTACAAACCAAATAATAAAACAGAGCACAAAAAATAATAGTTTCAATTAATCTAGCAGCATAAAAGCACTTGAAATAGAAACTTAATGTAAAAAAGTAAGGTTTTTCTTGTATAAAGGAAAAGGTTTATTCTAATGGTTTATACTTTCCTTGGAAGCTGTATTAATGCATTTGGGTGATTAGTAGCCATTCTCTGCAGTATAGATATCAGTGACAATTTTTTATACTTTTGTCTGTCAGAATACATTTCCTATTCACTGAAGTATTAGATAACTTAGTACAAGGGTTGGTAGATTGGCTATACTAGTTTAATCCAGTATCATTACAAAATATTAGGAAGGAAAAGAATGGGGAAAAAACAGAGAATCAAGAGTTTTTCTTACAGGGATCTAAAGGGATAAGACAATGGCTGATAAATTGATGTACATCCACAATGATGATACACAAAATAAGACCTTCTGCAGATTAAAATTAGTGATCCAATAACCAATCAAAATTTGCTATAGTACCAAAAGCTGTTACGCCAACGAACAAGAAATCGTTATTATAAAACTTAAGAGACTAGTGTAATAAACAGCCCGTAGTCCCCTCTCTCATTATTTTTTTATGACTGCATAAAGATTAGGATACAGGGATAGTTTATGGTTGAACTTAATACAAAGAGGAGAACCAATACCTGTAAAAGAAAACGGTTAAAAAACAGTGGCTTTAACTTTTTAATAATTCAACATGATATCCTATCCCCATGAAAAGAGGGGACATTCGAGTGTAAATAAATCTGATACCCAAAGTTTTACAACCATATTATCCTATTAATTGTCTTAGAAACTTATTTAATTTGGTTCCATACAAGTGGTGTCCAAAATTTTCAATAATTATTATTTAAAGGGTAATTATGTTTATCATCATTGGGGATGTAAATTAATTCATCATCCATTTTCTTATCCCCTAAGATCCCTGCTGATTTTTCATTTGGTTTGCACTCTACAGAGAAAACATAATCTGTGTCTGTCCTGTTCTACTATAAACAGTTTAATAGTCATCTATCCCATTGTATTATAAAGTGTAGCCGCGGATACAAAAATATACAATTATAAGATTAAAATTAGTTCTGTTAGTCCCTTGGGGCCGAATGCCCGGTCTAACAAAACTGATAATAATTGTATGACTTTTATTTTAGTATTTGCGGAAAATTGGATGTAATAAGATGCTTTACTTGATTTTTCAGTATGGCTGAGAACCGGTTTTAATCCAGCGGATATTATTCGGTTTTGAAGCCATACTGGAAAATGTTTTTCCATATTCTATTAATATTGCATGTCAGGAGGGTGGAACATGATTTAAATGCCTGGGTTCTAACAGCTTTGTTATGTATGGAACTAGAATAAATAATATAATAAACAAATCCTAAAATATAAAGTAGTAAGGTTTTTTGATTGAAGCTTGAGATATCAAAAAAATACTGTTGCAAATTTGTTGTACTTTTTAGGAGTTCTTTGGAAGTTTTAGGCTGACCTTCCATAATCCTCCCTAGAGTATAGGGGCAAATTAACTAGTCTTCAAGTATATAAAGCAGTAATCTTTTTATGTTCTGTAGCTGAAACTACTGAACTGATAAAGTTCTCCATTTAAGAAGAGCAGCAGGTATTGAGGTCGTATTGAGCTATTTTAAACCTAGATTTCAGTCTTGAGTAAGATTTTGGTTTTTTTCCTGTCATTCCCTACCCCTATCTTAAATACAAAGCTCCTAGATACTAGGAGCGCAGCTAATAGTATTATACATATTGAATTGCCTTGAATTAATAGGTATCTAAAGTTGTACTTTAACATGTTTTGGAAAGAAAATTTCAAAAACATTTTTGTTTAGATTAATTATTCCTGTATTTTACAATGTAAGGCTTTATTTTGCTTGCGTATATGTATGGTCTAGCACGCAATGATAGTTTTATCAAAATGCAACCAAAATTGATATTCAAAATTAAAATTTATTCTTCGGACTTTAGTATAAATTGTAGATATATAATAATAGAATTCACTATACTACTTTTGGGGAAGGGAAGGGGAGTACTTATTCTGTTTTTGAATTTACTTTCTGAAATGTACATTTTTTTGCAGTTTTTGTATGAACACTAATAAAAGTGTATATCTGACTATAATCTTTTTGCACAGTCAAATTGTTTAAACAATTTGATATACAAAAGTTAAAGCTCATAAACCAATTTTTTTAATAAATTAAACGTTTTCACTTTTTTTACACTAGTAGAAATCAGAATAAGACAATTTCTAATGAATTGATCCCCAATGATGATACTCAAAATTACACCTTCTTTAAATTTAAATTTCTGGTTAAAACGTTTGAACACCAAACTTAATGAACCCGCCAATCAAAATCTAATAAAAGTCCCAAAGGTTGTTAAACCTACGAATAAAAACTCGTTATTATAAAACTTTAAGGACTAATGTAATAAACAACAAAATGTCCTCTCCTACCCTGAGTAGAAATATTTGACAATTAAAGTCACTTTGAACTTATAATAGCATTTGATATTAGATCAATATTGAGTTGCATACAAATTGAAAACACATAGACAAAAAATTACTAGTAGCATATATATTAACTTTTTTTTGCAGACAAACGAACATCCTTATGATTTATGTAAAGGATAGTACCTGTCATAAATTCCCCACCCAATTGGTAACCATTATAAATGACAGGATATAAGAAATTGGAGAGTTTATTCCTTACAACTTAAATTTGTTTAGCTTGTACATATTAAGGAGTAGTACATAATTTTAGTATTTTAAAATTTGATATACTAAATGAATAATAAAAATAAATGATTATGCCCAATTTCTTAAAGACCCCTAAAATTTTAAGATTTAATAATTGCAGATAGTGAGGGGACAATGGTCTGTTTATTAAACTAGTCCCCAAAGTTTTACAATTACGTTTTCTTATTCGATCTCCTAACATCATTGAGGACTTTTATTGAATATTGATTGGTTGGTTTATTAAGTTGAGTGTCTAAACATTTCAACAACTTGTTCTTAATTATAGAATGGGTAAATTTGTTTATCATCATTGGGCTTATACATCAATTTATCGGCCATTGTCTTATCCCCTTAGATCCCTGTAATAATCTACTCTTAAGAAAAAAGATGTTTGCTTAAAAAATTAAATGCAAAAATGTAAGGACATCCGAATTGTAACATAATTCGTCAACTATATTGTTTTCTTGACATTTTTATCAAGGAAATAGGAAGTTGTTTATACCTCTTTAATGAGCAAATAATAGGCAGAAATACGATACTTATCAGGGCTCGGCAGCCACCCGTCAAACGCGACAAAGCATTAGATTTAAATCTGTTTTAGTGTTTTGGAAATTTATTTAAAATTAAGGATGGTTCAACTGGGTCAGGTATAGACTTCCAGCTGATTTACCTGAGGCCTAAAGGTGGCTGACGCGCGGCTGCCGAGCCCTGATAATTATTTGGTAAATAGAAAATCATTCACTCATTGCACGCCAAGCTAAAATAAAGCAAAAATTTTAACGATAAAAAAGACTAATATTTTAACAAATAATATGTGGGTCAATTTTTGACAATTTTTGTAAAACATCGAAAATCAAATTATTACTTTTAAAATCATAATTTTTTTCTGTTTTCGAGTTTTTGTAAAAAAAAATGAAAACTATTTTGATTTAGATACTCTGTTTTATCATATTTTCCTCCTTTTTTCAATAATTTCACATAATATATTATATAAAAAAAATTAATAATTATTACATAAATAATGATATAATTTTCTATAACAGCAAAGCTTTTAAAATAGTTAAGTTCTTATTAGAAAATATTATTGATCACAATCTACTAGAATTTTAATGTCTAAAATATGACAATTCTAGTTTTGTTTTCTGATACTAAATAAATGTTCCTCAGATTAACAAACAGAGTTGCTATGCTCTTCTTATAAAGAAATGCTTTTATTGCATATTAGATTATTATTTTGTCTATTCCCCTTTCCAATTCCATTAAAAGTTAATCTAGGCTTGGTGAAAAAACTCAGCTTTTACATAGACAAGAAATATGAAAAACAATTAATATAACAGTAAAATGCATGGCTGAATTTTACTGATTTGGATTTCAATTTTCAGGAAAGCCTCGTGTTAGAAAAGGTACCTTATGTCAACCGTTAACGATTTTTATACTAATATTTCTTTATCAAAAGTTTAATATCCTATTGCATAAAGTAGCAAGGTTTTTATTTGTCTCAAGTTTTAGATATCAATAACTAAAGAAGTTCTCTTTGTTAGGTAAGCTTCATATAGGTCATGGGATGGTTTTAGGCTATTTAGAATGGATTAAGGCTATATTATGTCTTTTCTATAATACTAGAAACTAGGTGTGCAGCCACTAGCACAATATAAAGGCTAGAGATACTAAATATATGAATTGATTTAATTTTAAAACACTAACTTTCTCTTCTTCTAGGAAAAAAATGATTGATTCTATCTTTCTAGTAAATTTAAACGTAGATTTGTGTTTCTAAAAACCTTGTTTACTAGCAATTCGTAGCCAAAAAGAATTGAAAAAGCATGCTAAAGTTAAATTTAAAAGAAACTACATTAGTTAACAAAATTGTACAAAAATAATATTTTTCGTAGATTTTTCAATTATTATTTCACAGATTTTCTCCAAATATTTTGTTGATTTTGGTGGACACTTGGTAGCTGGGTATAATGTTTATATGATATGAATCGGAAACTGGAGTAATATGTCAAATATCCCCTCAGGATATCCACTCTTTATAGGCCGGGACTATACACCATTTATTCTTGTGTTACATTAGAATTTTACTTTGCTAAGCTTGTTAATGTACTGTGTTGTTTAATAGTTTGGTCCTTAGGATTTTTTACTCTTATCTTTGTGTCTCTATCACCTAGGGTGGGTGTTTGTAGGAGTTAACAGAATAGTTATTTATAGCATCATATCATAGACAGCTTTCCACGGATATTAAAGTGAAACATAATGAGATTAAAACCAGTTTTGTTAGCCTTGAGGGGTCGAAAGCCAGGTCTAACAAAACTGGTATTAATTTTTATCATTTATATCTTTATATTTGTGGAAAAATTGTGTGTAACGATACTATACATGATTTTTCAGTATGGCTAAGAATCGTTTATAATCCAGTGTATATTAATCGGTTTCGAATCCATAATGGAAACAATATTATTAACTATGTGTTGTAATATGGCTGCTACAGGTGAATGGTAAAGGGCTTAGTATGTAAGTCTGATTTTCCATAATAAAAAGTAAAATATAGAGAGGAAGAAGACATTGGATTGTAAATTACACTGGTACCCAAAGTTTTATATCCACGTTATCCTTTATTGGCTCAGAAAATGAGAGTACTTGAATTTTGATTGGTTAGTTCCAATATAGTAGTGTTCAAACTTTTCACCAAATAAATTAAATTTAATTTATATTAGTAGTGATTTTGTTCATTATCATTGGGAATGTATATAATTCTAATTCCCTTAAGTAGATTCCTGGTAAAAAAAATATTTTGACCAAGTAGACATAATCGTTTTTGTCTTTATTGTTTTGGTAGTTTTAAAGAGCCACCATGTTTCCAACATGAAAGAATGATTTGATTGAAAGCAAGCAGACAATTTGTCTATCAATATCCCTCCTACAAAAATATAATTATTAAGATATTGTATTTTTATACAGGGAGGGAGGGGACATTGGGCTGTTTATTACACTAGTCATCAAAGTTTTATAATAATGTTAACTTATTCGTTGGCTGTAAAACTTTGGAAACTTTATTGAATTATAATTGGTTTGTTCATTAAGTTGAATGTCCAAACGTTTCAACTACTAATTGTAATCTTAAGAAGGGATAATTTTGTGTAATATCATTGGGGAAGTACATCAATTTTATTGTTTATTGTCATATCCTTAAATTCTTGATTTTTATAGCATTGCTACTCAATATTTACATGCTTGTCTGTACGTCCATGATTATTGATTAATAATAGAACTAACAACTAATTAACTTTAAAATTGCATCGCAAAACACCCTTGGCCTCATGTACGTTTTAAAGTATTCAAACTCTTAATCTAGCTTACTGTTATTTTTATGCATGTTTGTCCATTAAAATCTCGTAAACGGCTAAACAAATTATTCCACAATTTGTAATACTACAAAGCAGGTTTTAGTCTATCTAGTAGAAATACATCCCCCGAAAAAAAGATAAATCCAATCTAATAATTTTAATTTGGGGGTTTCCCCACCCCTGTTATTGGTCAAGGTTCCTAGCATATTTGTTTGTGAAACAGTAAAATAGTCTAAAACCATGCAAGGACTTATATTTTAAAATAAAATCACCTAAAACCAACCCATGAACTATGTGAAGCTTCTCTAAAAAGATTGGCAAGATCATAATAGACAAACAAACAGAAAAATAAACTTATTAATTATTTTCTTTGAAAGTAAACTCGGTAGAAAGTATTATTATCATGAAATTAATGTCTAATTGTTTATTGAGTTGTCAATAACTTTGCCCATTGACATTATTGTCTTATCAACCTCTGCCCTTTATCTCTCTCTCTCTCTCTCTCTCTCTCTCTCTCTCTCTCTCTCTCTCTCTCTCTCTCTCTCTCTCTCTCTCTCTCTCTCTCTTTCTCTCTGTCTCTCTCTCTCTCTCTCTCTGTCTCTCTCTCTCTCTCTCTCTTTCTCTCTCTCTCTCTCTCTCTCTCTCTCTTGCTCTCTTTCTCTCTCTCTCTCTCTCTCTCTCTCTCTCTCTCTCTCTTCTCTCTCTCTCTCTCTCTCTCTCTCCCTTTCTCTACCTTTCTACCTATCTACCTATTTATATTAATCTTTCTTGAGGGATAAGACAATGATCGAAAATTTTATGAACAAATTAACACTTATTTACATTTAAATAATTGGTTGAAATGTTAGAACACTAATCGTTCATTTTATGATTTTTATTTTAGTATTTGTGGAAAATTGTATGGTTGAGAACCGGTTCTAATCCACCGGTTTTAAAAGCCAATACTAGAAAAGTTTTTCCTAAGATTCCATATCCCAGCACCAATAATCATTTTTTGACCTTGAAGCAAAAACTCTAATTTGTTTTGTAATAACTTTCTTGGTGACTTTGTAAATGAGTAGCCATGCTGCATTAAAACTAGATCATGTTTGTCTGTCTGTCTGACTGAAATAGATGAGGAAATTATTTCCAACTTTTAGTTCTTTTTAGTTTAAAAACAAATTTCTTAAAATTGAAAATTTTGAAGATAATTAAGTTTTTTTTATTTATAAAATGAATAAAAAAAACAATAAACTAAGAAGAAAATTTGTATTTTTCCACCAAAATCAGTTTTTAATACCACTTCAATTATTTTGTGAAGTACTTTAATTAAAAAGAATATAATAGGATTTATAAGGATCCCAAGTATTGTATCCTATTATATAAAGTTTTAAGGTTTTTTTGTCTAAAGCTTAAGATTCTTCTTAAGGTAAGCTTAACATAGGTTCTGTGATGGGTTTATGCTATTTTATTCTCAGATTCTTGCATGGTATTAAGCTATTTTCTACCCCTATGAAAAATGTCTGGTTTAAATTTTTGACCTGTATTTTCATGGCCATTATTAAAGATAGCGGACACTCAGGTATTGTTAGTAAGATGAGAAAGGATTAATAGAAGCAAAAATAACAAATATAAATGTAATATATATTATTCTTATTTTCTGATGAATACAATGTTACAAAAAGTAGCATTGAAAATTTTATAATTTTGGGTTGGATCTAGGTTTTATACCTATTTACTTCAAACTTTGAGACATTTTTATGACAATAAGTTGGATCTATTCTGCATAAATAATAAATTAAGTAAATAAAAGTAAAATACATTTTGCTATTTTACTTTAGTTATATTTATCATAAGAACATTAAATATATAATATTAGATAATACTCTTATATTCATCTATTAATGTAAATATCTAGAAAAGTAAGTTGGCTTTATATTATTTGTGTGAACTATTATACTTCTAAACTTCTTGGTAATATTCAAATCCAAAAAATATCCCAAATGTAAGAAAGCAAAAATAATATGGAGCCTTCCCTGCATTCTATTAATATTTGGGTTTGATTTGAATATAGAAATTTAGGATTCCTGTACTATGAGTATCAAAGTTTCTTCCTATGGAACCATCATATTGACTTACTTTTATTGATTTATCATAACACTGTTTTGAGAATTACCTAGTAACCTTAAATCTAACAAATAAACATGTGTTTTTATTTTAATCCCCAAGTTCCTGAAAATTAGTCAAACAAATGAAGATTGCAGTAGACCTTACGCCTATCACTGTATCTCTGTTACAACATGTATATATATTAGTATACAACATTGTATTTTTTATATTGTAGTGTTTTTATATATTCCAAAAAGTGCATGTTTTTTCAAAACTTTTTTTTGCATGTATTTAATATTTGTTTCAGTTTTGCATGTTTTGTTATATCTTTTAACCATTCATTTGGGTTATGATATTAAAATACCTGTAAAAATCAATCCTATTTTTTCATTGCCTCTTCAGATTCCCATCGGAGCCATCAAAACAGAATCAATTAACATTCATGATCAACTGTATAATATAGAGTGTGCTATTTATGTATTAAACATTAAAAGTTTGTTGATGTTTTTTTACAACTTTTTTATCCTCTTTGCAAGAATACCTTTGTATATTGTTATTATTTGTTTCTGGTTGTGTCTCAATAATGTTCATTATACTTTAATCCACAGATGAAAAGGAGACATTAAGATCTGAAGAAGATTACTGCTACATTATATCTATAAAAAAAGTAACAGGATGTCTTGTTGTTTGTCTGTTTGTACTGTAAGATCTTTCTTCCCTATGTTCTCCTTTACAGGGAAGCTCCTCATAGGTCCTGGGAAGGTTTATAACTATTTTTAAGGAAGGTAGCACTACTCTCCGAAGAGAAGTCGCCTCTAGAAAAATTACCCCACCCCCAAAAAATTTAAATTATTTTTAAAACTAAAATAGAAAATGGTGGGGAGGTTATCGATTCAACTCCCCCCCTTCTCAATTACTTCTTGAGGCCTCTAGGGGCGAAGCTGCTGGTAATTTAATATACTAAGGGGAGATTTGTGGCAAAGGGGAGATAAATTTTTTTAACAACAAGTTTTAATAGAGACAAAATAGAATTTTAAACTATAATAATAAATATATCAAGAAAAAGGAACAAAAATACTTTTATCAAAAATTAGTTACATATCTTGACATGTTTCTTTTCGTATTTTCTAATCACTTTTTTTCACTTTTTAGGTAAGTCTTTTTTCAACAATCATCAGATAGATTATTCTGCTACCCTGAACAATTAAAGCTTAGTTTTTTTTATTAGATAAATCAGGAAATTTAGTTTGATTTTTTGTTTGTTTATAAACAAAAACTAAAAACAAAATCGATTCAAAAGGGAACCATACTTCACCAATTAGGATTTAGCTCCAATAGATAAAAAGTGGATCATAAATAGTTTAGAAAAGGGCAAAAATGAGCGTAAAGAAAATTAGACGGTAGATTAATCTTCTTCAATTATTGTGTAAAATTCTCCCTTTATTATAAGTGTAAAAAAATACTGTAGACAAGCCTGTTTATTACACTAGTCCCCAAAGTTTTATCTAGTTTTGATTGGTTGGTTCATTAAGTCGAATGTCCAAATGATTCAACTACTAATTGTTATCTACAGAAAGTGTAATTTTGTTTTGATTGGTTGGTTCATTTAGTCGAATGTCCAAATGATTCAACCACTAATTGTTATCTACAGAAGATGTAATTTTGTGTATCATCATTGGGGATGTAGATCAATTTTCGGCCATTGTCTGATCACTTGAGATCCCAGTGTTGTAGATTAATTTAATCATCCTTGTTCTCTCCCTCACAGATAGGTATCCCCTCCTACAAAATTGCCCCTTTATATCTGTCTGACATCAATCTTAATAATAATATTATAGTTATACTTCTAACAGTTGTAAGATGAAACATACTTTTCTTCTCTTAATAGCAATGTTCAAATAACAAAATTTTTACAACAAAAAAATAACAATTTCAAAATTAGATTGAATTAAAGAAATTTATGCTATTATTGCTTTCAGGGATCTCAATGGCTAATATTTTGATGTACCTCCCCAATGATGATACACAAAATTAACCCTTATATAGATTAGAATTTGTTGTTGAAACGTTTTGACACTAAAAATAATGAACCAACCGATCAAAATTTGATAAAAGTCTCCAAAGTTGTTAAGCAAACGATTAAGAAAACACTATTTTAAAACTTTGTGGACTAGTGTAATAATCAGCCAAATGTCCCCTCCCTCCCTTGCTTTAACTAACTAAACTTGCTTTAACTAAACGCTTTTTGTTATGCATGTTAAGAACGATACAATGATTTGCTACTTATGCACATAATTGTTATTATCATATTAATAGAGTAAAAATAGTTTTAACCTCCCAACTGTCTTTTGTAATAGATTATATAGGTATTATCATATTGTATTTCTAAGGAAAGGTACATGGAATTTTATAGACAATTCAGAAAGAAGAGAAAAAATGTTATTTGGCTCAGATTTAGACCATTTGAACGTTATTATATTTGTTAAGAATTGATATTTTATGGGCATAACTTATATTTTGATATTTCAGAAACATATCAAAAGTGGATAGTGGTTAAAACCAGGAGAGAGTGGACAATGGGCTGTTTATTACACTAGTCCCCAAAGTATTAAAATTACGTTTTCTTATCGGTTGGCTTAACAACTTTGAGGACTTTTGTGATTTTTCATTAGTTGCTTAATTAAGTTGAGTGTTTCAACCATAAATTTTAATCTACATAAGGGGTAGTTTTAAGTACCATCATAGAGGATTTACATCAATTTATTGGTCATTGTCTTATCCCTTTAGATCCCTGGGTTTAATCTATTAAGAAATTTAAACAAACATAACTTTATTCTAGTCCTTTACTTAAGGTTTATGATAATCTTTTTGGTTTACTTAAAATGTAATACAAGTTTTATTATATATATATATATATATATTTACTATATTCATATAAGAATCTACAACTTCTTTTTTGCTATTCTGAGTGTAAAAATTTGTCCACTAAATCAACATTTCATTTCTTTGAGACATAAATCTTTTTTTGCTTAATGCACAAGGATGGGGACATTCATAGTATTTAAAGTTTCCATTAATTGCATATCTATAATAAGCTGTTTAGAACTACAAAATATTGTCAATAAATCACAAAGAAGCAGCCCATAGTGCCTATACAAAATGTCGTATTACAATACAAATGACCATTGATATGCCAGTATACATTTTAATTTCATTGCAATGTAAATATATACTGGCCTATCATTGGTCATTTTTCATATACACTACAAGCTGCTTTAATCCCAAAATTTTAAATTGTTTGATAGCTCTTTTTACTTTTAAGAATACTTTTATTTAAAAGTAGTATTAAGTAAAAAGTAACAAATATTTAGAATGCTCAAACGGATTTACCCTAGTTAGAGGATAATAAGTCAAATGTTTACTTATTTCATTCTTACACACAATTGCTATGTATTAATATGCAAAGGAAAGAAAAAGTATTGTAAAAACACAAAAGATAAACTAAGAACTATTTATTGCTTATATTAGTTGAGCATAGAACAACTCCCCCCCCCCCCTAGTTTGAAATAAAGAAAATCAAAAGGGAAGGAAGTTCTTTACCTGCAAACAAAATATTTTATCAGTAGAATAGTAATAAAATCTTTACTTGGCTAGTATAGAATTGTTTTCAGGAAAGTCCGTTACTTTTCCTGTTGCAATTGGGCGTTTTACCTCATTGTGCCTTTTTGAGCAGAAACCCTCCCCATCCCCCGTATTTTTTTTTTAAATGGAAAATAATTGGATGGGGAAGTTTAAATTGGGACTGGGTAGCCTTGCAGTGTTAGGAACCCCCGTACCCCTGAAGGTGCTTAGGAAAAAACTACCCCTCCACCTTAACTTCAATTTACTTTCAATCAGGGTTCGGCAGCCGCGCCTCAGCCGCGCATAAGCCTAAGTTTAAAACCTGCTTGTGAGCAGAAAAAGAAATTTTAGGAAGAAGGATTGTATGCTAAAGTGCAGTTTTATACATCCAGCTGAATTTTATAGTGATAAAATGACAATTTCTCTGAAGCTTATATGCGGCTTACGCGCGGCTGCCGATCCCAGCTTTAAGTATAAGGGGGACAGAGACCAAATTGTGTCAAAAATAATCCATGTGACAACATAAAAATAAGGGAGATGAGAGGAGAAGTGGATAAGAAAACCTCCAAAAAAGGAGATGGATAATCCGTCATTTTTATGACGTCACATCGATCATTTTTGACACAATTTTTTCTTTGTCATAAAGGGGACTTTACAGTGCTCGACTGGCATTTTGTTGGAATGCACCTGCTATTATTCTAGAACCTCATAATTTCAAAATTTGTGTCACTTGAAACATTATCCAGATTTGCAAAGTAAGTCATATATCTCTTTCTAAAGAAATTAAACAAACAAATTCTTTTAGTTGCTATATTATTATACTAGCTTCTTCGCCCCAGCCTCTAGGGGCTTTGCCCTAAGAGGTTTGATCAACCTAATTTTTCGTATTTTAGATTTAAAAAGAAAAAGTAAAAAAAAAAATTTTTTTTTGGGGGGGGGTATTTTTCATTTTTGGGGGTGGTTGGGGGTGTCCCACCTCCCAAGAAAATAGCTTAAAACCATCACAGGACCAGTAGCTATATTCCCTGAAGAGTAGAATCCAATCGGTTCAGTGGTTACCGAGATCTTAAGGGACAGACAGACAGACGGACAGACAGACGGACAGTCAGACGGACAGACAGACGGACAGAAAGACGGACAGTCAGACGGACAGACAGACAAACGGACAGACAAACGGACAGACAGACATCGTACTACTTTGTATTATAGATATATGATGTAAAGTAGTTGTATGTCTGTCTGTCTGTCTGTTTGTAAGTCTAGTAAGATCTTGTAAATGTCTTAACTAAATGGTCCACAATTTTCTTGAAAGCTCATCATTTTATTGGGGTAGATTTTTGTCTATAATCTCGCCAGTTGGAAACGTATTTGTACTTGTTTTTTCACGGAGGGAGGGGACAATGTACTGTAAATCTTATTGGTACCCAAAATTGTGTAATTTTAAATTGGTTTAATACTTTGGGTACTTTTATCAAATTTTGATTGATTGGTTTAAAACTTTTCAACCAGCAAATTTACTGATTATTTTGTTTATCATCATTCGGGATGTATATCAAATTTTCATCCATTGTCTTATCCCTTTATAGCCCTGATAATATTAGTTTAATTTTATGAAATTATCCTACTTTTGGGAAATGATTGTTTTTATAATCTCAATAGCCATAATAAATCTTGTATTTCCCGGGCTTAATGGCTTCTAGAAGATATTAAAACGTTTTCACATTTTCACAAAATATATGAAAACATGTCTAGAATCTGAATGTTTTACCTTCTATTTCTTATTATTTGCAGGATTTAAGTTTCCTTTTAAGGTATATTCGTATATCCTTTGATATAAAGTAGTAAGCTTTTTTGGCTATAGCGAAGGATCTTGCTAACTACTGAACCGATATGGTTCTCCTTTACAGTGATACTTCTTATTTGGAAATTAAACTTTTTTTACTTTTCCTTGAAAATGTTGAATTCCGACTCCTCCCACTCCCTAAAATGTCTCTAGAGGCCGGTAGTATAATAGATAATGTAAATAAAAAAAACAATGAAGTGTACACTTAATATTCTTTTCTATAGTTTTATTAATAATTTGACGTTTTGTAAGCATACCAATATTTATTTATGGCACCTTGCTTTTATTTATTATCTCTAGAATGAAGAATCAACATTTTATTTCATTTTCCGTTTTTGATTTTAATAGATAAGAACCTTTTCAAAATCATGCAAAAGTTCTTAAAATTATGAAAATATTGATCCAGCCGTTTTTAAGATATTACTTGAGTAGAGGGAATGGGTTTAAAGGGGTGGATCGTTATTTAAAGCCCGCTGCAAGTTTCACTCTGTCAAAGAATTTGAAAATATAGTATAATATCCAAGTAAAGATACAGTTTGATATAAGCAAAGCGTTTAATATATTTTTTAATGTGACTTTTAGTCTGTCTTATCGGTCTATCATTTATTTTTTGTCTTTCTTCTATTGTCATTTTATTATTTACTAGCGACTACGTCCCTAGATGCCTCTATGGACACTTAAGGGAATGGGAGGGGGGGGGGGGTATGGGCAATCTAGTTTTAAAAGGAAAAGGAAAGAATTTGTCAGGTTTTTAAGGGGGAAAGGACATTTTTCCTAGTGGTGATTTCTCTTGGGAGGGTAGAGATACCCTTCCCTAAAATAGTTATAAACCTTTCCTTTTCGCTGTAAAGGAGCAGCAGTTAGCGAGATCCTTCGCTACAGACCAAAAAAACTTACTTCTTTATATAAAAGTAAGTAAGTTTCAGATTGTTCAGAAATATTTAACAATAATTTTTTTCTTTGCGTTGTTGAAAAATGTAAAAATAGAACTGAGCACAAAAACAGATTGAAATGTGTATGATGGTTATGGACATGTATTCAAAAACACAAATAAATATAGGTGGGGGAACTGTAAAAAAATAATAGTTATTTATCACATCGTATTATAAACACCTTTCCGCGGATATAAAGATGTACAATTATAACATAGAAAAACAATTTTTTCAACCCCGAGAAAACGAAGGTACGGGCTAAAAAACTGATTATAATCTTATTATTGTACATTGTTATATTCGTAGAAAACTGGACATAATACGATGCTATACATGATTTAAGTATGGCTTAGAACCGGTTCTAATCCACCGGATATTAATCGGTTTTAAAGCGATACTGGAAAGTGTTTTATAACCCTAATGTCGCCATTACGGCGCTAACAATAGGAACTTGACTTTGATTAAGCCAAGATTCGAACTCATCGCCGGCATGCGGTAAATAAAAAATCTAAAGCAAAACTGTGTATGTTTATATTTTACATGACTCTAATGTTTTAAAACCCCGCAGTGTACTTATTCAGCTTTTTTAGCAGCAAAACTTCTCTAGAATCCAAGATTAGAAGATTTTCTGCAAAATTTATGAGGTTTGGATTCCTTTTAAGCTACGTATAAAGTAATGCAAACGTTATATCTTAGATAATAAAGGTATAAGTATAGATATATAACCCAGACAGCTATCTGGCTCAAGTGGTGAGGACTTTTTTGTTTGCTAGCAAACTGCTTTCTACTCTTTTGTAGCGACTTGGCAGTGCCTATATTTCCGACGCTATTGGCTGATATTTAAAGTTACAATAGCTCGTGTCTCTATTTTCTAATTCTTAGTTTGTTTTTTCTAAAAGACTTCGCATCCCCTATTGCGCCAAAAATAATATGAGCAATAATTTGTTCTTGTTTTTTGTTGTAGTGTTATGTTGGGAGAGAAAGAGAGATAAATATATGCTAATGGTGTCTCTACACACTTACATATTTAGGTGCTTGTTAATAGCGTAGCTACTCTATAAGTACAAAATGTTTCGGTCCATTATATCCGTACATCTGTTGTGTCATTTATACATTAAAGTTATTATAAAAGTCTCTGTTTAAAATTGAAGATGATTAAAGTCCCTCAACAGTTTATGACGTCATACGATAAAATAACCAATGGGAGGTCAGCATAAACTTTACCATTGGTCAATTACAGTGTATACGGGCCTCTCATTGGCTATTCTCTTGTATGACGTCATAATATGTTGAGGGACTCTAGTCATCTTCTCAAAATTATAACTATGTTGGCTGAAAAACCTTGGATATTTGTGTTAAGTTTTTGATGGTTGGTTCTAAACTAGCAGTGTCCTAACCTTTTAACATAATCTACAGAAATGAAAATGATTTTGTTTATCATCATTGCGGATGTATCAATTTCCCGTCCTTTGTAATATCCCTTAGATTTTCAAAAAAAAAATTAAGACTTTCTGCTAAAATGTGCGGATACCTATGCTAATTTTTTGGTATAAACAACTACAGCAAATAAATCATACCCATACACACACACACACACATACGAATACACACACACATACGAATACACACACACACACACACACACCAAAAAAGTCACTCAAATAAACAAATATCCTTACTTACAAACAGATACACTTGAATAAAGAAGGAACAATTTTGTTAAAAATAGAAATTAAAATTTTTGAAATAACTTTTTTTGTGAATGATGATTTCTAATATGCTATTACTAAAAATTTACATGTATTTCATAAGTATTTATGTTTCTTACTATTTATTATTGTTCAAACTGACCATCTTGTTAAAAATTAGTTTTCTACACGTTTCCTAGCAATTTACCGGCTCAACATGTGCTTGAAGCTCATTTTGAGACACAAATATCCTAACTACATTTTAGTCCGAAAAATTGGGTAAAAAAAGAGTTAAATTGCGCATTAGTTAAAGATAATTGTGTTTTTGTTCTTTTTCCTTATATATGATTTATGTTTAATAGGCTGGCCCAAAAAAACATGAATTTTTAAATCTTTCCCATATCAATTTGCTGATACCTTGAAGTTATTACCGACGCAAAAGTAGACCTCTTAGTGAAAACTAGACCTCTCTACCATGAAAATTGACCTCGACATTTCAATTCTAAGCTTTTTATCAAAAACTTCATATTTTCATAATTTTAAGAAAGAAATGATTAAAGAACTGTCATGAATCAATTTCAAAAAGTGGACAAAATTGCCATTCCTGCCGAATAATTCAGAAAAACGTCTAAATGTTTGAAAACAAGCAGACAAAAAATATTTGATGTTTTGCTTTATATCTTGTGTAAGGCTTTCTTAATTGGGGAAGAAACGGTGAAAATAAAAATCCATTTGACGAGGTAGCGATAGATTTTTTCTTAAAATCAATTATAGGGATAAAATCTACAAACAATGCATAATCTATTTTAACTTTCAGCGTATTGAAAAGCGATTTAGACCTTCATTTGTGCCACTCTAATGTTTAATACAAGCATATTGTATACATACCAGGGGATCTAAAGGGATAAAACAATGGCCGATAAATTGATATACATTCCAAATGATGATACACAAAATTACTCTTCTGTAGAAAAACGTTTGGACACTCAACTATATAAACCAAAAAATCACTTTTCAATAAGGTAGTTAAGCCAACGAAAAAGAAAACGTTATTATAAGACTTTGGGGAATAGTATTATAGACAGCCCAATGTCTTCTCCCTCTCTGTCTGTCTATATATACATACATTGTTATTATATACATTATTATATACAAATTTACAGCAATTGTATGCATTAAAACATAACTAAAACTAATGTCAAAATAAGAAAGGAGGTATTCAGCAGTGTACTTCAATTGTGTGAAAGCGCCTTTACATTTATTCAAATTCAATTATGTATAGATTAATAGGGGCACGTTAATTATTTTTTTTAATGTTAAGATGTTTTGATATGTTAAGATCGGCTATATACGGCCGCTGGGTTAGTTATTTTAGTTTTTTTGCATCATTCTCTTGGGAGAATGGTGATACCCTCCCCTAAAATAGTTACAAACCTTCCCAGGACCTATGAGGCAATACCCTGTGAAGAAGAATCATATCAGTTCAGTGGTTAGCGAGATCCTTCTGCACACACAGATAGAGATCCTTTTACTTTATTTTATGGATAATTATTACGAACATTATAATTACACGCCAAGCTAAGCAACCCTACAACAGAAAAGTAGGTGGTATATCATATTTTTCGATTGTGTTACTATTCTAAAATGTTCTATGGTTGATGCTTTATATTATGCATACAAATTAAATCCCAGGATTTATTATAAAACTGCAAATTAATCTTCTACATAAATATCATTCCAGTATGGCTTTGAAACCGATTTATATCCGCTGAATCAAAACCGGTTCTTAGTTATAATGAAAAATCATGTATAGCATAGTAAAACGGAGAATTTTCCACGACTATTAAGATTAGGCCTCTCGTGGAAAAAACTGGTTTAAATCTAATTTTTCATTTTAATATCAAGGAAAGCTGTCTATAATACGATGCGATAAATATTATTTTCAGCAAAGATAGGTCATTTGAAATATACATAAACGGGTATATGCAGGGGTGAGAAAATGGGCGGTAAATGGATGTTCATTAGGGCGGGTCGATTTTGGAATTTCACATTAGTAGACATTGACAAGGGTTATTGGACCAATATAAAACCCTGTGAAACTTGAAAGAGGTTTTTTAATTCAAAAACAACGGGCGCGCGGGGGGTATAAAATGTGCCCGCCCCCTTATAAAACCAAAAATTGAAATTCCTTCAAACACAGGCATGTTGCATATCAAAATGACCGCATTGAAATGCTGATTACAGATCTGAAAACCGTTCTGAAAAATATTGATTTAGTCTGAAATAATTTTCAAATAACCTACCAAAATGAACAATTTTGACTAAATCAGCTGTTTTTAGGTACTTAATGAGATCTTATTCGAACTAGGAGCAATATTTTTCAAAACGGTTTTCAGATTCGTAATCAGCATTTCAATGCGGTCATTTTGATATGCAACATGCCTGTGTTTGAAGGAATTTAAATTTTTGGTTTTATATGGGGATGGGCTCTTTTTATACCCCCCACGCGCCGTCAGCCATAAGAGCCAAGTCACTTTTGAAACTTGAATGGGGCTTATCATACATATATATGACTTCCACAACTTATGATAACAGTAAAATCTAAAAAAATGGCGAAATGGGCCAACCCTAATGTTCATCCTTAGTTATCATCATCAACAAAATACCCTTTCTGTAGATCAAAACCCTTCCAGTTTAAAATCACCAAATCCCTAATTTTTCGTTGAATCGCAGAAACATTTTAAATTGAAATTTGAAAACAAATTTGATTCCCTTTTAATTTGAACACATCAAAAATATTTTCCTAACTCCTGACGTTTTATTTAATTTATTGTTTGCTTCGCGGAAACAGAGTAATATTATCAAAATTGGATAGTTAAACAGGACAGGCTGTTTGTTACACTGGTCCCCAAAGTTTTATAATAACGTTGTCTTACTTATCGAATTATTCATTTGAGAAAACGTTAAAACTACATAATGTAATCTACAGAAAGGGTAATTTTGTGTATCATCAATGGAGATGTATATTATTTTATCATCTATTGTCTTATCCCTTTAGATCCCTGGAAGTATTTAATCAACTTTTCTAAAACAGCTTTTTTTAAAACAAATATTTGACTCATTTATTGGCCTAAAAACCATGTATAGCTTTATAAAATCATGATTGGTAGGTTCAAACTAGCAATGTCCGTACTTTATAACAAAAAAAATTGTAATTTTATTATTGTTATTGATGATGAAATTATACTTTAATTTATTGTTCATTGTCTTATCCCTTAAGATCCCTGAAATTAATCTACAACCATTGTTCCCTCTAATATCTTAAATCTTTAAATCTTAATGCAGAATTTCTTACTTATTACATACTGTTTCCAAAGAAAATAAACATATTAATAAATACATAAAATAAATTTTAAGCATAAAAATTGAGAATTGAGTGGACAGGGGTTAAATTAAATTAAAAGTTCACGGGGTGGAGACTATGCTTTGACTTTCAATTAAGACTTTGAATATCAGCCAATTGCGTCGGAAATATTAACGCAGCCAAGTTGCTTCAAAAAAGCAGAAAGTAATTTGCTAGCAAACGAAAAAGGTCCAACCACTGGAACCTGGTAGTTTCAAGATAATATATCTATACTTGTACATTTATTCACACACAGACAGAAGCACAACTTGGTTATAAATGATTGATAAACTAGAACTAAGTCTAATAAGGTTAGAAACCAGCAGAAATAGAGCCCCGCATGTATCAAGTCTCATTTTATTTAGTTTATATTGTCCTTTAAGATACCACTACCCGCCCTCCCGTAGATGCCAAGGACTAGTAAATAATTTTATAATTTTCAAGATTATGATTATTCAGAGAGAGAAGGGACAATGTGAAGTTTATTACACTAGTCCCCAAAGTTTTATAATAGCGTTTACTTGAGCCTAACAACTTTGGATACTTTAAGGGAATTTTGATTAGATGATCATTATGTTAAGTGTCAACCATTAATAGTAATCTAAAGAAGGGGTAATTTTATGTATCATCATAGGGGATGTACATCAATTTATTGGCTATTGTCTTATCCCTCCAGACCCCTGCCCGTTTCCCATCATTCTATTCAACTTTTAGTTTTGTTATATTGAAAGTGTTTAACTTACAATTTGTGGTTTAGTGTTGATTTACATACTCAAAGCATGCTAAGTTTATATAGGGATAAGACAATGGCCGATAAATTGATGTACATCCCCAGTGATGATACACAAAATTATCCCCCTTCTACAGATTACAATTATCGATTAAAACTTTTGGAAACTCAACTTAATGAACCAACCAATCAAAATTCAATAAAACTCCCCAAAGTTGTAAAGCCAACGAATAAGAAAACTTTATTTTAAAACTTTGGGGACTAATGTAATAAACAGCCAAATGTCCCCTCCCTTACTGAGGATCATACATATTTGGTGAAAATATATTAAATACGTTAGTATACTTTTTTTCGAAATAAGGTTCTTTTCTCCTTTTTAGTTCAGAAAACTTAAGCCTTATATCTTGTAATGATATTTTTTTTATTAGACCTGACCTTCAGGCCCTCGGGACCAACAAAACCAGCATTAATCTATAATTTTTAGAATTGTTTATGTTACGACTTGAACTTTATTGATTATTCTTCTTGCTAATGCTGTAAAAAAACAAAATGAATTTTAGATTCCACGATTAATACATTGTTTAATTACAATTTTTTTAGATATGTTATTTTATTTATTCTTTATTATTGTTATATGTAAGTATCTGAATTATGAAACATACTCCTATAAAGTATTATTAAGATATAAAACTACTGATAGTGTGGTATCCGCCTAGGTTAAATGGCAGACACCCGAGTTCAAATGACTACGGCAGTGCGAACAGACGTGGACACATATATTATAGAGAAGCTATGCTTCTCTAACAATCACTAAGTAACAAACAGAGTCTATTCAGTTGTTCCTTTATTCAGGGTCTAAGGTTTACTAAAGTTATATACAACAAACAATAAATACACAGATTGGAATAAGTAATCATAAACAGAATCAATATAAATACATATACAATAATCAGTTTGGGCAATAATGATCCCCCATCCCTGGAAAGGGTGGGGGGAATTAACAATACAGCTTAACCATAATAAGGCTGTCAAAATCTATCATTAATTTTAGGCATAGGGAGGGGGTCGGCTGACCCCTTCCCCAGTACTCGGGGGAGGGCCCTCGGCCCTTCTCCGAACCAAGGTCAGGGTTGCCATAGACATGGCTCACGGCCGCCGAATACCACAATAGTTTTGTTCGTTAGAAGAGTGGTTTGTATTTTTTATGGATAGGTTTTTTTGTTGAAGATTGGGGTCAGGATTAGGGGGGGGGGGGGGTTGTAAGCTTTAACTCTCCCCTTAATACAAAATACCAAGAGTTATAAGCACTCTTGTAAACTTAACAAGTAAATACTTTTCCAGTATGGCTTAAAAACCGATTAATATCCGCTAGATTAGAACCGGTTCTCAGCCATACTACAAAAAGACATGCTTAGCATCGTATTACAGACAATTTTATATGAATATTAAAAGAAAAATCATAAGATTATTACCATGTATGTTAGCCCTGGCCTTTGGCCTTACGGGGCTAACAAAACTGGTAACAGTTTTCCAATTTTTTATTTTAATTTCCACGGAAAGTTATCTATAATACGATGCGATATATTTTAACATAGGTACTTTTTCAGCTGTTCAAGTTTTCAATGGTTTAAAACTGACTTTATCCTTTACTTTTACGCATTAAACCGGAGCGAAGCTTTTATCTAGTTTATTATTAGAATATTTATTTTTCACATTTTATGTTGGGTCGGTTAGACTGTCGGTCAGGAATAGGATTTCCAGTATGGCTTTGAAACCGATCAATATCCGCTGGATTAGAATCGGTTACGAGCCATACAGAAAAAAATCATATATCGTATCGTATTGTATCGTTATCTACGAATATTAAAATAAATATCATGATATTAATACATGTTTTGTTAGCCTGGTTTGTCGACCCCTCGAGGCTAGCAAAACTGGTTTTAGTCTCATAATTTTTCGTTTTAATATCCGCGGAAAGCAATCTATATTAGGATGTGATAAATAACAAATACGCTTGCAGTAGTGAAAGGAAAACAAGGATGATAATATTCATAACAGCGAAGCTCAATATATCAGCTAAACAATTTTAAAAATTCGGTTTACTAATCTGTATCTAGCTTAAGATCATTTAAACCACTGAAACGATATGGTTCTCCTTCACACTGATTCTTCTCATATATCCAGGGAATATTTACAGCCATTTCGGGGGGGGGGGGGTACCTGAATACAATTTCCCCTAGAAAAAAATAACCCCTCCCTAAAAAAATATCTTTGTTATTTCTTTCTTTTAAAACTCAAATTAAACAAGGACAGTTGACTTACGCCTCCTGTTTCCTATAGATGCCTCTAGGGGCGTGGCCTTTAGTGTATTATAATAAGCTATGCTACAAGAAACAACAATTATCCTTGTTTAGTTCTTATCCGAGAAATAAAAGGAAATAAGAGATTGAAAATGGAGACGGACATTAAAGAAGAAAGAGGTGAGGGGGTGGGGGGATAGCAAAAAGATACTAGATAGTATCCTTTTTTTTGAAAAAGACAAAAATAATCCCTTCCCCCCAACTTAAATTTTTGTTTGAAACAGGGGAAAACAACGTGACCAGGGGGGGGGGGGAGTTTTAAATTGTTCTAGTCAAGATTTCTTTTAAGTAAGGAGGGTTAAGAAAAAATAATTTGAAAACAACCATCCAGAAAAATATAAGAAGCTTCACTATATATTGTAGAAGATTAACGAGATCTTTAGTTACAGGCAGACAAACATCATGTTACCTATTTTAATCACAGATGACAATTAATAAATCAATCTTCACCACAGTCTTTCTCTAAATATCTAATAACTACCAAAGACAGAATAATGTTAGTTTATCATCCATTGTATTATTCCTGTATCCATTCCATTGTAAATTATTCTTTTTTAGGGATCTGGAATGTTTGGTCGATAAATTGTTGTGATGATACACAAATTACCCCTTTAGTAGATTACAATAGTGATTTAAACGATTGGACCCAATGTCCCCTCCCTCCCTTGAAGAAATATAACAATCGGACAAGGAATAGCCGAAAACGATATTTTTATACTTAAAATTTAAAGTATAGAGCTAAATGAGTGACTGCGTCTTTCTCTTTTTATCGACAGACGCACTTGGATATATTGTTTTCATAATGAATGATATGTATTTCCGATTTTAACGTCAGCTCATGTTTAAATTTGGTGAGCTATATTATTGAGTAGCGTTGTTAAGATTGGATGGAAGAATTTTGGATGACGGGTAATAAAAATCTGAAATAGAAATGACGCAAATGACGCAAATTCTGACGTTTATCTAAAAATGCAACATATAATAATAGCTATTAAAACAATTTTCAAGCATAACTTTTATCTTATTAGGATAACAATTAAATAAGAAAAATATTTTTACCATATGAAATTCGTGATCAAACACCTAATTGAAAAAAAATGCAATACATAGCTTTTATTTTAAGAAAGACTAGGGGCAACGGACGCCCCCAAGAAGCCTCTAGGTGTTCTTAAGGTGGGAGGGGGATAAGTCAACCGCCCTTCTACTTTTTATTTGAGTTTTAATAAGAAATATTCAGAAAAAAAATTTGGGGGTGTGATTTTAAATTGGGAGGGTGGAGATACGCTCTCCCAAAATAGTTAAAAACCTTCCCTGTACCTAAAAAAAAGCTTAATTGCAAAGGAAAACCAAACAGATGTCATTTTTTAACAATTTTATAAAAAAAAACATTAACGCACTTGTATAAACACCTCATCGCTAACAAGTTTTGGAATAGATAATCCAGAACCATCCAGTTCAAAGGGAATGGAGAAAGAGAGGGGGTGAATCTATCCGAAAATAGTTATGATCGAGATCTTCCTTCATCAGAATTTTGTAATGAAAGAGAAAGTGGGGAAGGAGGATAAGGGATGGGGTAAACGGGTTATCAATAAACCAAAATTTCTTGCCAGTGGAACAAATTCCACCATTAGGCTATACTAAATATTCTTATTGGAGGGGGTGGGGGGGCTTTATTGTTGTCAAGCCTGAAAACTACGGAAATTGATGGAAAGAACACTTTAAACGTTTTATTGAAAATGTAATAAAAATCTTCCTTTCTTTGAAATAGAGATAGAAGTAGATTTACAAGTAGGAGGGGCCATAGAATACTATAGAAGTAGATTTACAAATAGGAGTGACCATAGAACACTATAGAAGTATATTTACAAGTAGGAGGGACCATAGAATACTATAGAAGTATATTTACAAATAGGAGGGACCATAGAATACTATAGAAGTATATTTACAAGTAAAGGAGGGAACATATAATACTATAGAAGTAGATTTACAAGTAGGAGGTGTCATAGAATACTGTAGAAGTAGATTTACAAGTAGGAGGGACCATAGAATACTACAGAATTTGATTTACAAGTAGAAGGGACCATGAACTACTATAGAAATAGATTTACAGGTAGTAGGGACCTTAGAATACTATAGAAGTATATTTACAAGTAGGAGGGACCATAGAATACTAAAGAACAATGATGACAGTATCATATTTTACCTCATTAAAAAACTAAGATAAAAGAGGAAATATTGGACTATAAATTACATCAGTATCCAAAGTTAAATCTTTTTGTTGCTTTAAAACTTTTGTAATTGCATATTTATTGGTTGTTTTTAAACTAGTAGATACATAAATAAAGTTTTTTAGGGAACAACGAATGACTTAGGCTGCAATAGTTACATAGTAGTTCTGATACTGATAATCAGTCAAAACAGAAATATGAAAGAAAAAATTGGCAAATCTGTATGATTCATGAATATGAGTTCTAAAAATAACCTCCAACTACTTTTTGCTTTGGTTTTCAGAGAGAGGGACATGTTTTATGAAATGGAATATTAGCAGAGACAACGATTCAATAATTACAATTCTTTTTATTTTTTGTACAAAAATGACTGATACTTCCTTACTTATGAATGAATGAATATATATATTTTCGAATCTACATTTGATAAGATTACAATTTTATAAAAAATTTATAATTTATATAACATGCAGACCATGGTCAACACCCTCCTATGATATGCTTCAATCAGTGGAGTCTTACAGTTGACCAGGTTAAATTTACAGGGTTACAGTTTAAAGTGCTTTAAAGCTACACCAAGCTTAAGAAAACCAGCAGGCTTCCAATGAGATGAGAAAAGGAAGGCTGATATAAACCTACTTTTGCTGATAATTTCATTTTTTTATTGTGTTGAGAGTATTTTTTAATTAAGTCAAGTTTTTTTGATGTAGGTCTATATTTTTGCATATTTTTTACTTTAAAAGTGTATTATTTTATAGTGTATTTTCAAAGTGTAATTTTTTTTTGTAAAGTATTTTGTTTTTTAGTGTTTATTTTTATGTTTGTCATTTTTTGTAGTTTAGGTATTTGTTTAGTTTTTTTTTTTTTAGTGTATTTTAGTAATTTTAGTATTTTTAGTAATTTGTCTTTTAAAGTAATTTATTTTATGATAACAAGTCTTTTTTCCTGAAATAAATTAGATGATTTTAAAAAATTTAAAGTGTTAAACTTTTATTTATGAATGTTATATTTGATATGCTTATTAAGCAAATTCTTGTTTTATTTATGAATGTTATATTTGATATGCTTATTAAGCAAATTATTGTTGCGTAAAAAAGAAATAGTTGTTATTTTATTTAAAATGAATTATTATATATGAAAATAAAGAAATATTTAACATTTTTATTAAGGAAGGTACTTAACATAAATATCTTTATTTTCTGTGTGCATCCATTTCTCTCGATGTTTAAGTAAGGATTACTTGGAGCTTCTAATCAAGGCTTGTCCTGCAGACAAGTAATGTGCATCCCTAACAATTTTAACATTCTTTTTTGGGATTGTTCTAATTTTAAAAGTTTTATTTTGTAAGAGTAAGAGTATAGTCTGATTAGCAGCGGATTGGGCATATTGTGTTTATATGTTGACCAGATATGAAAAAAGTATTTCAGTTTGTATATCATAATATTTTTGTTTTATGTTTGTTTTACTAATTTTACCTTTTGTGTTTGTGAGTTGATCTGAGTACTTTTGAAAAAAAACTTGCTACAATTGTTAGCAAAAAAAAAAAAATTTAGTTTCATTTTGAAATGTGTTTGATTTAGTCACTCACTAGTATCACATATTTAATTATTTTAATGTTTGCACAGAGAGACATGTTCTCTCTATGACTGCCTTTCCTCAACTTATAGACGTATTTTAAATAAAATTATACATGCAATATTATTATTTACTACTAGGGGCTGCGCTCCTAGTATTTAGAAATAGCTAAATACCATCCAAAGACTTAAATCTAAAAAAAAACTTCTTACACTATCCTGAGACATATGTGATGCTTCCCTTAAATTAAGAACTCAATTGGTTCAGTGGAATAGTTATATAATACGTGGATATTGTGAGAAGGTAATTTTTGTCGTCAATTTAGGTTGCTAATATAGTTTTCAGATATTGATCATTATGTTCCACCATCATAGGTGATGTGTAAAAATCGGAACAGGGCAATAGCGAGAATAAACGGGCAATCCAAACCCTTACATTTATATATGATATGAAATTTTCCTTTAACCCTTAATTAAAGTTTATTTATCTTTATATGCACGACCATTATCTTTGTAGCATACTACTTTTTTCACCGAAAATATTTTTGCTATGTCATTTATTGATTTTATCGTATCTTTTTCTATTTCATAACATTTGGTTGACCTGTTTTGAATATTGCTTTTCTTGTTTTCATCATAATAATTCTGTTTTGTCAAAATAGTTTTAAAAAATATATTCATCTTTTTTTTATATTTTAGCGTCAATATTAAACCCTTTAAAACAAATAATTAAGAGTGAAAATATCCATAAAGTATAGATGTATCCATGTGGTGGAGACCCTTTTCATCTGATAGCAATTGGGTTTATTTGTAGGGACTACTTGTAATCTACGGTAGGGTTAATTTTGTTTATTATTATATGTCATATATTACAGTCCAACGTCTTATCCCTTAAGATCTCCGATAAAGCTTGAATGTAATTCATTGCAGGGATCTAAAGGGATAATACAATTGCCGATGAATTGATTAACATCCCCAATGATGACACAAAAATTACCCCTTCCGTAGATTAAAATTAGTGGATGAAACATTTGAATACTTAACAGAATGAATCCACCAATCCAAATACACTAAACAACCCAAAATTGTTAAGCCAACGAAGAAGGAAATGTTATTAATATTATAAAACTTTGGGGCCCAGTGATAAATTTCCCCTCCCTCCCTAATTGATTGTTCTTGTGTATTTAAAAACTGATGTTATGTTTGGATGCACGTATATGGTTATGGCAGGTGGACTGCATATCTGCAAACAAAAAAATATAATTCAGTCAATCTAATACATCCATCCATACCTCAGGGATCTAAAGGGATAATACAATGGTCGATAAATTGGTTTACATCCCCAATGAAGATACACAAAATTACTCATTTTGTAGATTAAAATTAGTGTTTGAAACATTTAAACACTCAACTTAATGCATCATCCAACCATATATTACTAAAAACCGCAAAGTCATTTAGTTGAGTGTCCAAACGTTATAATCACAAATTGAAATATACAGAAGGGGTAATTTTGTAAATGTACATACATTTATAATACAAACTATAGGATTGAACCATTATGAATTTCGCTCTTATACTTAAGGGGCATTTACCCATATTTGATACGAAGTTAACCTACCCATCATTATATTTTTGTGTTAGAATTAAAAAGAGTATTTTTGAGATTCCGATACAACTGTTTACGAGATCTTATCAGACTAACAGACACACATATTGTTACAATAGTCCATAAGATTTTTCCTTACAAAAATAGTTTGAAAATTTAATATTTCAGCAAGTATTTCGCAAGTTATTTCAATAAATACAGAATTTTTTTCTGTAAGAAAAATCTAATTTTTTCATAATTAAATTACCAAAAGAATTTAATAAGAAAATATTCCATTTTTTTAATAATATGATTATAGGAATTCCAAGGATTTTTATATTAAATGTACATTAATAACATAGGTTTATCTACAGAATTAAGTATCTTTTTATATATAGTAGATCTGAACATTATTTCAAATTTTACAAATTCTATGGTGATTGGTCTATATTATAAAGGCTATTAAGTGCCCCCATCCAAAATCTGTTTTTTTTGTTTTACTATACTAAAATTTGAATTTAACAAGTAACCGCAGGGTTTAAGCCATTAGTGAAAAGGGGCTAATGGTCACAGGATTAAAGTCATTAAAAGAAAAATCTAACATCATCCAACTTTCCCGTCACTTCTTGTTAAATGAAAAAGAGTTTCCATTTAAGGATTATAAAAATTAGTTCCTCATAATTAATTTTGCTATTTTTTTATTAGAAAAGAAATATATCCAGGGAGGGAGGGGACCAGGGGCGTCCAAGCTTTTTATTTTGGGGGGGGGGTAACATTTTTTTAAGGGGGGGGTAATACGTTTTTTTTTGGGGGGGGGGGTAAAATGGCGCGCGCGCAAAAAAAAATTTTTATAGAGATTTTTTATTTTGGGGGGGGTATTAACCCCCCCCCCAAAAAAAAAAAATTGCTTGGGGGGGTAAATACCCCGTCCTACATTGTTGGGGGTGCCTACGGCACCCCCAAGGTAGGGGTAAATTTTAAATGGGGGGGGGGGTAAAATGAAAAAAAATTTGGGGGGGTAATCGCCCCATTACCCCCCCCCCCTTGAACGTCTATGGAGGGGACATAAGGCTCTTTATCACACCAATCCCCAAAGTAACATAGTTACATTTTCCTATTCGTTGGCTCAACAACATTGGACAATTTGTATTGGTTGGTTCATTAAGTCGAGTGTCTAAATGTTTCAATCACTAATTGGAACATATAGAAAGGGTAATTTTGTGTTTCTTCATTGGAGATATACATCAATTTATCGGTTATTGTCTTATCCCTTTAGATCCCAGAATATATATGACATTTGTAGTACATAATATTTATAACATAGATTTAACCCAATAAAAATAGCTCTATGCAAAAATGTTATTGTAAAAAAACAATGAAAAATGAAGTAAAAAATGCATTATTCTAATTTGAATTTGGTTAAAGGTGTAAAGCAGAAATAAATTGAAATGTATTTCTCGGTTTAAATTGCATTACATGCCGTATTTATGTTTGAACTTTTCAGTAAATTTTGATTATTAGATTTTGGTATTCAAAGCTTAGGATCTCGGCAACCAAAAAACCGATTGGGTTCTTCTTCTCGGGAAGTCCTGATGTTGTTTTCCCTACTAAGGTAGTGCAATCAATAGGTTGGTTGCATGTTTCATGCTACTTAACAAGAGGGCGTTAGAATATTGTATCACATTACAAGCGGAAAATGCCCTAGGGTTCTCTATATGATTACTTAAAATCGACGGAGAATCCAGCCCCCGTTAGGTAAAAAGCAATAAAAAAAAGTCTACCAGAAATGAATGGATAGCGTTTACAAGTAACATATATGCATATAATTCTGTTGTTTTGGTTGAAAATTGTAAGATTATATTTAGGGCTGGGCAGGCATTTCTTATTAATAATACAAAAGTAAAATCTGTATTTCTATTTACAATACTACCACTAACCTCTTTGACTTCTTGGGAGAAAAGGGGTGGTGAAATAGCCTAAAGCCATATAATTACATTCATAAAGCTTCCCCAAAAAGCATATCCGATTTAACCAGATCTTGAGCTCAAGACATAAAAAATACTTCTCATTATTTGTAAGACTAAAACTCAATATTTTTTCTATAAGCCTATTTATGTGTTTCTCATATCAATTTGGTTGGCTGTTTTCATCTGATTTATTCTAATTGAAAGTTTAAAAAAATATTTCCAACATGACTTTGAAACCGATTAATCTCCGCTGGATTAGAACCGGTTCTTAGCCATACTGAAAAATCAAGAAAAACTAGTCTTAATCTTATAACTTTTCATTTTAATATCCATGGAAAGCTGTTTACGATAATAATTATTTTAGTCATTTTTAATTTAAAAGCTTAAGTTTTCAGTCATTCGAGGCAAAAAAAATTATGTCTTAAGTGTATCTTTTATCTATGATGTTAGTAAACCTAACAAAAGCTACTGTGAAAATACGACGAAACGCCCCTTAGTAGGCGATGTTACTAAACCTAAAATACCCGATACATCTTGCATAAAAGTATATATATGTAGAGTAGATTCGGTTTAAAATATCCTTTCTTTCTATATGTATACTAGTTTACCAGAGAGAGAAGGGACAAGAAACTGTTTATTACACTAGTCCCCAAAGTTTTATAATAACATTTTCTTATTCATTGGATTAACAACTTTGGGGACTATTGATTGATTTTAATTGATTAATTCATTAAGTTTAATTGTTCAAACATTACAACCACTGATTTTAATCCATTTAATGTACATCAATTTATTGGCCATTGTCTTATCCCTGCGTGTTTACAGTATATAGACGTGTATATTGTATACAAGCGAAGCAAAGAATTCTATTTCAATATATTTTTACAATAAAACATAAAATTAGAAATATATAATCTTTTTCATTTAACTTTTGGAATCTTACATTTAAAACAAGGAAGACTGATTAAAACAAATGTTTTTTCGATTTTACTTCGGTTGTTATTTTTCAAAAATTCTAATTAAATTTCATTTGGCTTTCTCAAAAAAATTTAACAGGAAATTGGATAATTTTTTTTGTTTTTGTGTTTATTTCTTAAGTGGGTTTACTCCCTTCTAGGGATCTTTAGGGATATGACAATGAACTCTACATATTAATATTCATCCCCAATTATGATAAATTATTTATTTATGTAGATTAAGATTATCGGTCAAAAAGTTTGGAAATCGGTAGTTTGTACCACTCAATCAAGATTTAATGAAATAAAATAAAAGTTTATGAGCAAAGGAATTAGGGTACTTTTTTATAACTTTTGGGACCAGCATAATTAACAGCCCAACATCCCCTACCCTCTCATGTCCATAGCATAAAAAAAAACAGATAAAGCATTCCTTCCCTAATAAAAACAGTCCAGTGGAAATTGAGAAACTTTTCGACAAGCTAACAGAAAACCACAAAAGAATAACTAAACTGTCATACAATATTTATTTGAGGTTATTCTAAAATATTTGCTGCTTTACCAGCGCACACTATTTTGCACCATTGAAAGCCCTCAACAAAGAGGTTTGAAATCAAATCTTGAATAAATATCCTTTCAATTTTGGGCGGCTACTATACAGGGAGGAAGGCGGCGTTGGGCTTATTATTAAACTAGACCTTAAAGTTTTATTAGAACATTTTCTTACTCGTTGGCTCAACAACTCTTGGGACGTTTACTGAATTTTATTTGATTGGTTCATTACCAAACGTTTCAACTACTAATTGCAATGTATAACAGGGGTAATTAAGTGTATCATCATTGGGAATGTACTTAAATTTATCGGCTATTGTCTTTTCCCTTTTTGTTCCCTGGCTACTATACCATGGTCAAAATGAAGACAAAATCTAAAAATAGGTTTAGAATAAATATTCTTACGCATACCTTTAATACATACTTACTCTAACTTTAAATCAAATATAAAATGAAAAAGATAAATACCGCTTTGAATTATATTGAAAGCTTTGTTTACAAGGAAAGCTAAGGAAGGATATACTGGATGGACATTATTGGGAACCTTATTCAATTTGATTTGTTACTTACAAACTTGGTTGTTACATAATTCGTGTTTAGTTTTTAATCTAAAAAACTAAATTTTATAATTTAATCCTATGATTTGATATGTCTAAACCTTTTTGCTATTGTGTTTTCTTTTCCAATTTCCAATTTTGTAATAAGCTACCTTACTTTTCATCTTTGTTTTAATTCTATAATAATAATTAATATTATTTATTATTTTTAGGTAAGTACTGATTCAAATATTGCTGTAGAGAACTCGTATTGTTGATATATTACAGTTTGACTTTAAAATAGCATTTGATGGATTTTTATAAGGTTGCGTGATTATTTACGCTATAAAGGTTTGGTGATTTTTAAAATATTTTTGGTGGATTTTAGAAGAAAAGGACAGTTTGTTTATAAGGAAAACTATGATATATATTTATCGCATGGTATTATAGTCTGTTGTCCGAAGACAAGAATAGGGAAATTTCAGGATTATTTCCTATTTTGTTCGCCCATAATTGACGAAATCCTAAAACAACAACAACAACAAAAGAGTTAATTGTAGGATTTTTATTTCCTCTATCAAACATTTTTTGTTAACAATGTAATACATTTTTCAGCGTATTTTAGAACCGGTTTTAATTCAGCAGAAAATAATTACATTTCAATATAAACTTACGCTTTATGTGGACTGTTTTACATTTTGTTTTAAATTATACAAATTATTTTAATTGTGTTTTCTAAAATATTTAAAGATAATTGATAAGTTTACTAAATTTTGACTTGAAAAAAAAACTTAAATTCGACATTCGACAGTTAAAATCTATATTTTTGCATTCCTTAATATTCTTTTTACTTTTTAAAACTGCATAATATCATTTTAAATTAAATATCTAATTTTAGATATTTAACATATTTTGAATTCTTTGAGTACTTCAAACACTAAATGATTTTGACTAAAAAGCTATTTTATTCAAATGTAGTTACTGTATAAAAATAAATTTATGTTCGTCAGTTACTCTTGACCATAAATTTCATGTCTAAAGACAAATTTGATACATCTAGAATTAAAGTAAAGAAATAAAGGTGGCATGAGCTAGCTATTTGTAGTTCTTTCCACATAGTGGGGACCCTGTCCCGATTTTATGTTTTGGTCTCTGAAGTCAGCTAATAGCGTCGGAAATATAGACACAGCAAAGTCGCTAAAAAAAAGAACAGAAAGCTAGCATACGAATAGGGTCTTCACCACTTGGGTCAAGTATTTATTTGGTGGAATTTAATATCTATACCATATACATTTATTTTTTTAAATCTCCTAAAATATCATATTCTTAAATCAGTTATCTTAAAGGAATGGGAAAATTGATGAAAAATTAATGTACCCCTTAATTACGACAGACAAAAATACCCTCTATGTAGATTGAATTTATTAGTTTAAATGGTTACTTTGAACAACCCAATCAAGATTCAATCTTACCTCCCAAGTTAACCAGGGAGGGAGAGGACATTGGACTGTTTATTACACTAGTCCCAAAAGTTTTATATTAACGTTTTCTTATTCGTTGACTTAACAATTTTGGGGAATATTATTTAATTTTGTTGGTTGTTTTATCAAGTTAAGTATCCAAACTTTTCAACCACAAATGTTATCTTTATAACGGGTAATTTTGTTTATCAACATTAGGGATTTATATAAATTTTGATAGGTAATACTATTGTCCATTGGTTGTTACTTTCTTCCCTGGTTTTTGTGTTAAATTTTATTTTCTCGTACGAAAATGTTATTTTTGCTGTGCTACTTATTGAATAATATTTAGAATTCTAAGACAAATTACGTTGCTGATCAAGCTTAACTGCAAAGCAGAACCCTATCACTCCTACAATTAAAGAGATCTTAAGCTACAGACAAACCGACATCCTGTTACTTTTATAAATGAAAAGATTTTAAGTATGTTATATTATCATTTAAAACCAAATACAAAAATTGAGCCTGAAGAGAGAAAAAATCAATTTAAAAACGAAAAGAGTTCAAAGACGATAATAATTAAACCAACAATAGAATTTGATTATTAAAATTCTTCCAACAACTTTTTACATGAAAATATTTTCACACTAGAATTCTCAGGAAGGAAAGATTATTTGGGCTGTTCATCAAACTGTTCCCCAAAGTTTTCTAATAACTTCTTCTTATTCGTTTCCTTAAATACTTGAGGACTTTTTTGAATTTTGATTGGTTAGTTCATCAAGTTAGGTGTCAAAACGTTTCAACCATTATTTGTAATCTACAGAAGGGGTAATTTTGTGTATCATAATTGGGGATGTACATCAATTTATCGGCCTTTGTTTTATCCCTTTAGATCTCTGAGAATTCTGATTTTAATATACCACCCACCACTTTCCAGGAATCATAACAATCATCATTTCAGGTTTTCAATCTTGTTAAGATGCGTGGCTTCTCCAGAATTTTAGTTCTTTTCCTAAAAAATATTGTATTTTAACCTAGGGATATAAATTAATGTAGATCCCCAATGATGATACACACAATTACCTTTTATGTAGATTACAATTCATTGTTGAAACGTTTGAACACTCAACTTAATGATCCAACCAATCAGGCTTTACTGAAGTCCCCAAGGTTGTAAAGATAACCAAAACTTTGGGTACTAGTGTATCACAATTCCAAAAAGCGTTGCATATTTGTGCCATTTGAAAAAGTCAGAAAATTTGTAATTCTATCTTTCATATAATTTAAATAATAGACAAAAATAACTTGGGGGGGGGGGGTGGCTGCGTTTATCCCCCTTCCTTGGAATAACGTAGCTTTTTATAAAGGAAAATGTAACTTTAAGAGATTTTAAGTATATAATAATGAAAGAATATAAACAATAATTAACAACTAATGTTAAAACAATTCATAAGCAACTTAAAGACTTGCCGCTTTGGACGGGGGTTTATTCTTGTTTCAATTTCAATTTTTGTTTTGATTGAATTTTAGTTTTGACATTCATATGCAAAAGTTTGGTAAAGTTTATAAAACAGCAAAACTAATCTTCAAAAAACAGCAATAAATGTATGAGGGTATGTATAACAAGGACACATCATTCCAGACCATGGCATTAGTTCTTATTTTCTAGGATTTTAAATTGCTAGGGGGGGAGAGTAATTGGGCTGTTTATTACACTAGTCCCCAAAGTTTTATATTAACTTTTTCTTATTCGCTAATTTATCAACTACAGGGACTTTTCTTTAATTTTGATTCATTAAGTCCAAACGTTTTAACCAATAATTGTAAAATACAGAAGGGGTATTTTTGTGTATCATCATTGGGAATGTACATCAATTTATCTTTCATTGTCTTATCCTTTAATAACTTCTCTCCCCTATTAGAAAAAGCCTCAAAGCTAAAATTGTATTAAAAGAAATATTAAAAAAAGGGCAGAGCACTGAATTTTTTTAGTAATTTTATGAAAACGTTTAGATTTAAAAGTTTTGTAACTGTTTTGAAATTTAATAAGTTGGCTTTAGCTTGCCAACATAAGAGTTTGGGCTCACAAAATTGTCATTTTTAGTCTGTTAACTTTGGTATCATAAAAGTATTAACAAAGGCTAAATTTAAGTAAAAAGATACATAAATAAAGCCAATATAGCAAATTGAAGTATATAAGAATTTTGGCCATTTAAATAGCTTTACTTATTCAGTATGGCTTCGAAACCGATTAATATTCACAGGATTAGAACCGGCTGTAAGCCATATTGAAAAATAATGTATAGCAAAATAAAAATCATAAATTAACACTAACTTTATAATTTTTCATTTCATTATCCTCAGAAAGTTGTCTATAATACGATGCGACAAATTACTATTATGACATTAAACTAGAAACATGGAAATCTCCATGGAAAAAATGTTCTAAAGTATTATATGACGATAAAGAATACTGTTAAAGGTTTTTGTTTATTCCGTTAATGAGTTCTTCAATTAAGGGAAGCTTCACCTGGGTTTTAGGCTATTTATAATTTGAAGTCTTAGGATGGATTAAGTTATTCTTTATCTACACTCATTCCCTTTGAATTACAGAGTCTCTAGATGCTAGGGGCGCAACCAATGGTATTTAAAATAGTAATATTGAGTATTTCATTGGATGAAAAATCACGAAACCTTTTTATTCTTAAAATACATAAAAATAACTATATTATAAAAGATAAGTTATCCTATTATATAAAGTAGTTAAGAGTTTTGTTGGGTCTTTAAGATCCCTTTGATGACTGAAATAATTGAGTACTCCATTTAAGGGTAGCTTAATATAGAGCATAAGCAGGTTTTGATAGATAGTTTTTTGTGAAGCTTCTATAAAATGGAGAACTCAATCGGTTTAGTAGTTATCAAAATAATAAACTATAGACGAAATAACCTCACTACTTTATATAATAGGATACGCAAGGCCCTAGCTCCTAAATTGGAACATTATTAAAACTTACATTAAAAGAAATGTTATCTAGAATCCTTACATAAATTGCTATTTTTGTCTCTTCTATATTTTTAAGCAAAGCTTTTCTGTAATCTAGGGTTGGTCCGTTTGTCAGGACTTAACGGATTTCTTATTGATAATTAATGTCTGTTAGAATTGTTCTTATAAATTTAAACTCGACATGGTGATTCCTGTAATAGTTAGGTTCAATTTACAAAGAGTAGAAGAGTTAAGACTCTAGGGGCTAGGTGTCGCTTCGGGTACTAGACCTCCACGCACCTTGAAACATACATGCAATACTTATGATTGCGTTGTAAAGCGTCCATTCACCCATCAGACAACCAACTCTCTGAGATGCACGACTTTTGTCTGAGAAGTCCCAACTGTGCATGGTAGCTAGTTGCGCCTGTTTTGGGCCAAGGCATTCCCCCTACTCTAACTATTTACGTCGCGCATCTGACATAGTAGCAGAGGGAACCAATTTTAACGTCTTTAGTTATGACGCGGTGTCGAACCGAGATTCGAACCTATCACCTTCCCGACGACGAGCGGATGCGCTACGTGTTGAGCCACGGTCGCGGGTACAAAGAATAGAAACTCTATAATTATTACTAGAAAGCCCCCTGATCTTTATAAAACATGTTGATTTTAAACAATTTTTTATATAATATATTTTTTTTAATAATGATTTCTAAGACGACTAAGCAGTAAGCATTATATAATAAGCAAAGCATCTCTATGATAAAGTTTAAAAGTATTAAGCATCTCGTCATCAATAGATTTTGGGAATGATAAACACGGAAATGTTGTATAGACTTTAAGATATTATTAAATATAAAACACTTTAATTCCTTAAATATGTTTGTCTGTCTCATTTTTTTTAGCTTCGCTTTTATAAATCTTATCGTCCTCAATTTCTCTTTATCTTTTACACCTTTGAATATATTTAGTTTTAGAATATCTATAATTGTAAAGTAGAACAATGTCTGTCTGTCTAAAACTTAAGATCTCAGTAACCACTGAGCCGATTGGGATCTACTCTTCAGGAAATATACCAACTGGTCCTGTGATGGTTTCAAGCTATTTTCTAGGGTTGTGAGACAAACCAAACCCTCCCCCCCCAAAAAAAAAAATTTAATTAAAAAAGGGGGAGGTCGACCTAACCCCCATCAAAATTTATTTTTTTACTTTCTTTTAAAATCTAAAATACAAAAAAATGGGTAGATCAAACCCAGTTGATTATCTCTCTAGAGGCTAGGGGCGAAGCCGCTGAGTTTGAATATATAATGAAATATTTTATCTAAAATTAGTATAGGTAGGTAAAAATAAATACAGAATATTTATTTTCCATCTTTTTTATGTTATTTTTTCTGTGTGACAAAGAATATTATTAGTTAGAGTGCAGCTACTCTACATATTATACAGTCTGTACATTTCTCTGAATCTTAGTTATCCTATGAATATTGTACAAACGGCAATTTCAATAAGTATAGAATTTATAGAGGGTTTTAGGCTATTAATAGTAAACCCCAAATGAGCAACAGAGACGAATAAACTTCTTGCGTTTCATACTTTTTAAAAATACTTGTTTAAATAATTAATATTGTAGCGGGACAAAGTGTCTCAAAAATCAGCCAAGTAATGTCATAAAAAAGAGGGAGATGAGAGTAGAAGTGGAAAAGAAAACCCCTAAATAAGGGATGGATAATCACTCATTTTTATGACGTCACAAGGTTGATTTTTTGAGACACTTTGTTCCCATACCTAAGATTTCAAGATGATTTGTATACTTTGGACTTGATCGTTCTTGTATTCCATGTAGAGAGAGAAAAAAATTATTATTACAAAAAACAATTGTTAGGCTAATGAATAATCAATATATAAAAAAAAGATATTTTTTACATAATACATATACATGTATTGTTTCATACAATTTGGATAAAAAACGAGGAAAGTTCATTTTTTGGAATCGAAAAAAAATTGTAAATCAATTAGGCCTATTCTTATACCCAATAGAAGTATTTTTATTAAAATATAACGAGAGAGCCTAAAAAATCCCACCACTCAGACATTTTTATTCTTACAGTATCCTACATTATACTAGGACTAAAGCATAAAAAAATAAGTCCCAATAATAAAACACCAATAAAGAAGAATAATAGCAAATCAAGGGCTAAGAACAATTATTCAGAAAAGTTATATATTGCGCCGAATTATATAGACAGCTTTCATCGGACCTAACAAAACTGGTATTAATCTTATCAGTTTTATTTAATATTCGTGGAAAATTGTCTGTAATATGATGCTGTAAATGATTTTTCATTATGGCTGAAACCGGTTCTAATCTATTATCCATTATCGATTTCAAAGCCATATTCTTTAATTAGGGCTTGTCTGATTGACCGACCTTGTGCAAGCCAAATTTTAAGTAATTTATTGCCAGAATCTGCCAAAAAAAAACTAATTAAATTTTTTACCATATAATATAATAGTAATTTATTTTGAACTAATTGTCCACAGGAAGGGAGGGAACATTGGTTGGTTCATTAAGTTGACTGTCCAAACGTTTCAACCACTAATTGTAATCTACAGAATAAGTTATTTTGTTTATCATCATTTTTGATGTATATTAATTTATCCGCCATTGTCTTATCCCTTTAGATCCCTAAATTTTCTTAATTATTCTCAAGAATCAAAGTCCCTAAATCTGATGAATAAAAAATCAAGGTCTCTTTTTGTGTGTCAAGTTAGACCCTATTATTATTTTTGATTGGATACAAAGATAGATAGATAGATAGAGGCAGAATTATATAAATACTAGCGGCTTCGCCCGTATCCTCAAGGGGCTATGCCCCAAGAGATAATTTTAAAAAAAAAGTACCTATGGTGCTGAAACCATCACATTTTTTAAAAATGGGGGGAGATTTTTTTGTTTTTTGGGGGGTTATGAGTGTCCCACCCCCCCCCCAAGAAAATAGCCTAAAACCACAACAGGACCAGTAAGTATATTCCCTGAAGAGTAAAATCCAGTCAGTTCAGTGGTTACCGAGATCTTAAGGGACAGACAGACAGACGGACGGACACACATCAAGCTACTTTGTATTATAGATAGAAAAATAGTTGCTAAGGGTAAATTATTATGGCGGTGGGGGATGAATTCACCGCCTTAAAACTTTATTCTGACATTATAATAAAAATTTGATAGGCCTAATTTCTTTATATGATCGATTTTTTCTTGTAAATAATTGTGAGCTATAAAAAGTTTCACTAAAAGGAGACCCATGTCGGTCCACTGGTTAGCGAGATCGAGATATTTCGGTCAAAACAGACACAACTATCATTATTGAGACGAAATTATGTATAAAGTTTTAGATTAGCTTTGTTACAAAAAATTATTGTCACGTATTTATGCTTAAACAAACACACACACACACACCAAATTATCCCAACACATAACTCATAATCAAACACAGACAATTTGCCCACTTATTCACACACATACACTTACACACACACACACACACACACACACACACACACACACACAAACACACATATCTATATAAAAGTGTGTTAAGAGTAACCCCTATGAGAGATTGAGAGAGAGAAAAAAGAGAAAATTATAGGCGTATATCTTTTTTGGTATTAATAACAATATTAACAAATTTAAATAAACGATAAAAAATTGCGGTAGTGCGGTCTTAACCTAATTCTAGAGAAGCTGAAATTTTAAGTATCTAAATTAATTTTTTAAATTTAAACATTTACATATCATAATGTATTTATTATCAGTTGGATCTTACACCAAATTATCATGTACTCTAATTAAGTGATACTTGTAGCTGGCTAAAATAACGATCCACCCCTTTAAACTTTTCCCTAACCTCTTACAAAATGAACGAACTGACCAATAAGTGATTTCTATGTCAGCAACCTGAAAAAAGGACAATTTCCCCTGTCATAATATCCACGTATATCTTTTATCCTATTATTAAATTATTAAAATCAGGAGAAAATGAAAGTATCGAATAAGAGTAAAAATAAGGACATATTTAATTAAAAGAAGACGGGGGGGAGGGGGATGTAAGAGGGTTTAGGAGGCCCCATTATGTTTCTAAAAAGGTGTGAGTATGTGTGTATGTGTGTGGGTGAGTGCGTGTGTGGGTGAATGCGTGTGTGGGTGTAACAGAGAAAATGAGAAAGAGAAGCGTTTTAACGTTCTATTACGTGTGTAGATTAAAAAACAGCTAAAAAATTGCATCAAAATTAGCCTAAAATATATAAATAATTTATAATATTGTTTTAAAGACAGTTAGCTAACAAAATAAAGTTTGAAATAGACTACAATCAAATGAATATTTTGCTTTTGTCTTCGTGGGCAATTTCTCTCCTGTTACAGCACCGGTTTTTTATCCAGCAAAATGTATTGGATTCGGGGCCGTGATGGAAAAAAAACGTATCTTTGATTATATTTATTTCACCTAATAAGAAATAATAGTCAATTAACAATTTATTCGTTTTTTTTTAGGGGGGGGGGGGGGGTATTTTATTTCTAGAGTGATTTCTCTTCGGAGGGTGGTAGTACCCTCCCCCAAAATAGTTAAAAACCTTTCCATGACCTATGAGAAGCTACACTGTAAAGCAGAACCGTATCGGTTCAGTGGTTAGCGAGAACCTTCGGTACATACAGATCATGTTACTTTATTATAAGGATGAATTATTTTGGAAAATTTTCTAAAAAATTTTTCAGACATTTTTGTCGGACACTTTTTTCTCGGAGAAAATTTGAGGGAGAGGAAAGGAGGAGAGATTTTACTCCTCAGTTAAGCGCTGCTTTAGCGCACTAAAAGTGCACGTCTTGGGTGTGAAAATTTAATGTAATTGGTTGTATTATGAGACATGAGAGATATAAAAACAAAAAAACTATTTCATTATTTATATGTAATTATAGAAAAATTATAGAAAAAAGTTTTTGAACATTTTTCCTTAAAGATCTATGTCTGTCTATATTTACTATTATTTATATAGAAAACTTGTCTGTGTTTCCAATGTGTTTTAATGGGGTTATTAATGATTATTTTTATTTAATTAATGAAAATTGATAATTAATTATATGTGTATGTATAATTTATAGTACATAAAATATAAATTGTATAGAAAATATATGTATATAGTTAAATATCTTTAATAAAAATCCCCTGTTAGACTAGGATGGCATACATTATCAATGGTTTTATCTACTATATTGTTGAATGTTGACTGACATATTTTCTTAGTCTATATGAATAATGAAGTAAATAGCGTAAAACCATCCCGGGATCTATATGAAGATTCTCTAAAAGGGATAACTCAGTTAGTACTGTAGTTATCGATAACTTAAGCTTCAGACAAAAATCCTTACTACTTAATTTAATAGTTCAGTTCAGTTTAAACATAACATAGTATCAAACCTAATATTAAACAGAGGTTATTTCCTATATCTTAATGTATATTTATGCTAAATATTTTATAAATATATTAATTCAAAATATTCTAATGATATTTTATAAAGTAGTAAGGTTTTATTTTTAAAGCTTAACATTTCATTAACTACTGAACGGATTTTCAGGATTAGGCCTTTGGATTGTTTTAGCCTACTTTTGTGCCTCCTTCTTAACTATTTAATGCAAAAAACCTAGATTCTAGGGGCGTAGTATAAATATACAACATTGAGTTCAATAATGTGTTCTAAGATAAATTGTATTTTATATCTTTAGATGATATTTCCCTGGTAGCATTTTCCTTTTGTCTTGACATTTGAAATTAGATAAGTAAGTCCCAAGCAAAACTAGTCTACTGTTGGTTGGTTGGTTGGTTTGTATGTTGGTAATGCTCGTTTAAAGACGCCATACTTTACAATACAATAATAATTTGGCAATAAATCATTATATGATTAGGTTTTTATAATGGAGGGAGGGGACATTGGGCTGTTTATTACACAAGTCCCCAAGGTTATATCAGGACGTTTTCTTATTCGTTTGCTTAAAAATTTTGGATACTTTTATAGAATTTTCGTGGGTTGCTTCATTGAATTGAGTGTCCAAACATTTCAACCTCTAATTGTAATCTACAGAAGGTGAAATTCTGTGTATAATCTTTGGGGGCGTAAATCAATTTATCGACCATTGTCTTATTTCTTTAAATCCCATAGTTTTTGCAATGATTAAAATAATTTTTTTGTTTTTTTTGCTTTAACACTGAGACTGACATTTTATAAGATATCGAATGTGAAGAAATTACTTTTTCCTCAAAGATTGTCTTCATTATTTTAAATTTATAAAAACATTGAGAATTTTATTTCTATTTATAATTTTTTACAATTTTTGTAGATACAAAACATGTAAAAATTAACAAACAAAAGCAAGGACTATAACATTAAAAATTAGCAAATTGATAAAAAGAAAATAATTAATTTACCTTTTCCTCTCCTTCTCCTAGGGACTCTGAAGAACAGAAAGGGACTAAAAACTAGCCTAAAACTATCACAAGACTTAAATATAAAAATATAATAGGCTTAAACCATTACAGTATCTGTATAAAGCTTACCTAAAATAGAGAACCCACTTGGTTCAGCAGTTATTGTAGTCTTAAGCTTCAGACATAAAACCCTGACTACTGTATATAATAGGATTAAAACCTACAGATTGACTATTGTATGGGGTAGCTATGCTTTATATAAAAAGGCACCCCTTTCTTTTTCCTTCTACTCTCTGTTTTTATTCTTTTCCTCAATTACAAGTAGGGCTTTTTATTCTATTGTGCTAAAGAACCTGTTTTTCATAATATTTAAAATCACCCTACATCACATTTTAATTTAAATTTTGTTACAAAGAGGGTCATTTATTTTGCGTAATTTCGTAAAGTTGGGTGTTTGGTTGTAGTCAAATGCTCTTATTAAGTCAAACTGTTCTTAATTATGGACCATTTCATATACATACATTTCATTATAATTAACAACACTTCGACTTAATAAAAGCTTTTGACTACTACTCAATAACTAACTTTACAGAATTACGCGAAAAAACTGACCCTCTTTTTTCTGTTTTGACACTTATATGGCATGTAGATTTAGAACATTATCAAAGTGACATGTGATTTTAACAATTAATTTCTAAAATCTAAACTGTTTTGTTTGCACACCCAATTACTGAGCTAGATTACAATTATTTGGTGTGGCTTCATTTTAGCAGATAATTCTAATAAATTAATCTTACAAAAATAAGTAAATAAAGCTAAACCTCTTTGTTTTTAAACTCATCCAAATTAAATTAAACAATAATACCCCTTCTAAAGAATATAATAATTGTTTGTAACGTTTTTGCGTAATTATTTTTTACAACACAATCAATATTGAATTAAAGTCTCCAAAGCTCTAAGACTAACGATTGAGAGAACGTGATTATGAAACTTTTAAAGTAATCCAATTATTAATGAAACCTTGACTAAAACAAAGTATTTAATTTATTTATTCTCACATTTATCAAAATTTTGTCCAAATGAAATTAAAGATTTTTTTAAAATTTGGCTTGTACAACAAAAAGATACCAAATTCTATTTTTTATTTTCATTGATTTTATATATATAAATAAATTGCAATATATAGATATTAAATAAAAGATATGTAATTTTTACAGAATATGAGTAAATTTTTTGTAGAATTTTGTTAGTTTAGTATGGACATACATTAAGGGTTTATTGTTGCCTTTATTAGGTTATTGTGATCATTGGTGTTCCTTCATTATTCCATGAAATATATATCATTAAAAATAGCACAAAGTAGTTAAAATTATTAATAGATTGATCAAAGTAAAACACTAAAGTGGGAAGGTGTTAAATAACTGTATGTCTCCATCCCATGGACCTTGTCCCGACTTTTAATTGGATCTTTGAAAAACAACCAATAGCATCGGAAATATTAACATAGCCAAGCCACTGCAAAAAGGCCGAAAGCAATTTGCTAGTAGACGAAAAAGGTCCCCAACATTGGGATCCAGGTAGTCGTCTGGTTATACATCTATATCTATAGATTTATTATAGATTGGTAAAATGTTTATAAATTAATTTGAATCTAGTAATTGTTGCATGGAAATTATTCTAGATTTTTTATTAAAAAGACTTTCAAGAAATATTAAAACTTTTATTTTAATATCTATTTAAAATTTAGCTAATTCAAGTAATAAACTTTGGTTGAAAAACTCAAACACCCCAATCTCTATGCTTTAATAGGCACCATATAGTTGTGTCTTTTTTTCGGTAAAAAAAGATAAATGTTCGAATATAAGATAAAGATTTAATTAAAAAACCTATTACTTACAATCAAGGATCTAAAGGGATAAGACAATGGCCAATAAATTGATAAAAAAAAAGCAATGATAATACACAAAATTACCCCTTTTGTAGATTACAATTAGTGGTTTAATCTTTTGGATACTCTACTAAATAAACCTTTAAATCGAAATTCAATAGAAGGTTTATAAACCAATGAATAAAAAAAACGTTATTATAAGACTTTTGGTACTAGTGTAATTAACATTCCAATGTCATTAAGGTGAAAAAATCAATATCTTAACTACGTACAAATTTACTTTTGTTGTATGATCTTTATTCTTAAATTTAAAGTAATCTTCTTTTTTGATATCTTAGACTTTCATATACAATATACATCCAATTATTTCAATTTTATCCGAATTTTTAAACTTTGCAGACAAAAAAAAATACAATAGAGTTAGTGCAACTTTGTAATTTTACTATAGAGTTCTCTAGGGGAACTTAGGGTACAGGGGATTAGGTGGTTTTGACCCCAGCTTCTTTCCAAATTAAATTTCGAGAAAAAAAAATTAACATAATTATTTTTGGGGGGTTATTTTTTATATAGAGATCTCTCTTGTAAGATAGTTTTAAACCTTCGCAGTATCTATGGGAAGCTACACTGCAAAGGAGAACCATATCGGTTTAGCAAGATCCTTCACTACAGACAAAACCTTCTTTATATAATAGGGTAGTATAGAGTTGCTACGCATATGAAGAATACTGACTTAAAAAATGAGAAATAACATTTTTATCAACATACTACCAATGTACAGTCTAAATTCTACAAAAGTCTTGTTGATAAAAAGTTTCTATGAGTCATTTGTCTAACCAAAAATAAAAGTTTTTATATAAAAATAACTTTTTTTCAATATTGTTCGTCAATGTAAAAAGTATATTACCGTGCATGTATATTTGAAAATATTTTATTTATATTTGCTATTCTAAACAACTCTAGATAACAGTATATTCTATTTTATAAAGTATTAAGCTTTTTTCCGTTGTAGGAAAGGAATTCGCCAACTGCTGAACCGAATAATAAAAATGTGGGGGGGTTGGGTTCAACTTTTCTCCCTTCAACCATAAGTGCCCCTAGAGGCTTCTAGGGGCGTTTCCATTAGTTATATAGACAAGTATTAAAGCAGTAACAATTTTACATTTTGTAATTTCCAAAGAAAGAAAACGCATTAAAAAGCAGCAGCAGCTACGCTCTTGGTTTTGCGGCCGCGTGTCAGCAAACTGAAATTCTGCTAGTTCTTATATTTAATATATCTTTAAATATGTACCTAAGGGTATTATAGTATTTGCTATTAAAAAAAAAACTTTGATCCCATCCTGTTAGATACATAGTTACCCCTCATCTTATTAAGAAAGTATTCTGCAGCAAAAAAGCGCAGGAACAGAGGATTGTTAAAACACTAGTAACCAAAGTTTTCTTATTCTTTGGCTTAACAACTTTGGTAATATTGATTTGTTTGTTCATTTTGTTTAGTGTCCAAACGTTTTAACCACTAATTGTAATCTGCCGAAGGGTTAATTTTGTTTATCATCGTTTGGTATGTACATCAATTTAACTCCCATTATCTTCCTTTAGATCTCGAATAATCAGCTGCCAGGCAGCTAAAAAAAAACATGTAAAAATGATTATAAAACGAAGGAAAAAAGTTTTAATGTAAAACTTAAAAGATAAGGAGAAGTGATGATAAAATATTCAATTTCAAAATGATGAATTATCTTTCTCAAATTTGGGATGACAAATTTATCTAAAGAAAAAAATAAAAGATTCTTTTATATGTCCTCTTTTCATATTGCTGTAGAAAAATATCAAATTTATGGGTTTTTAACAGGGATGAAAACTGCCCAATTTTTTAAAAATTTATTGTATTTACAACATTAATGTACATATTACTGTATTGAAAAATAATACTGGAATATGCAATTCAATTAGAATACGACAAAACTATGTATCGCATTTTGTAATATTGTATATACGGAGAAAAATGTTTTTTTTTATTAAAAATGTTGGAAAATAATTAAAAATTCTTTTTGTCTGCTCACTAAGAAGTCTTTAATATTATTTTCATAGTCATGCAATCAGAGATGTCAATACAAAAAGGCTGAACATATTTTTTTACACTCTTATGCCTTGTTTATTTGTTTAATCTTTTAGCTAATAATTCTTATAATAAAGTAACAGAATGTCTTTCTGTCTGTTTGTTTGTACTGGGTAGTTTCTCATAGGTCTCGGGAAGGTTTATAACTATTTTAGGGAAGGGTACTAAGGGTTCCAAGAGTAATCGCTCCTAGAAAAAAATTTCAATTCAATTTTTTAACTTAAATCAAAACCGGAGGAACCCACTCCCCCCAAAAAAATCCCAAGCAAAACATTTTCTTTTTAAATCTGAAATAAAAAATTGGGTTATCGGAATCAACTCCCCCTTCTCTAGGGGCGTAGCCGCTAGTAGAAAATATAGCATTATATTTGCATGATTAATAAGCTTTCATTAAGCTTGAATTATTTCTTATAGACATTATTTGGCTATTTCAAATAAAAATCATAGTTGTTTTGTAATAACTTCTTGTAATAATTTTTGGTCAGAATATTATTTTTTTATAGTTTTTTATCTTTTTTATCATGTACTTTTTATATAAAACAAAGAAAAAAGGTCACTTTTGTAATTAAATTATGGATTATATAATTTGTTTGCAACAAGTAATTCAAAGTTTGATTTTAAGGGATAAGACAATGGCTGTTAATTTATGTATATCTCCATTGATGTTCAGAAATGTACCCCTTCTGTAGATTAAAATTGGTGGTGAAAATGTCACTCAACTTAATAAACCAAACAATCACAATTCATTATAAGTCCCCAATGTTGTTGAGCCTACAAATTAGAAAACGTCATTATAAAACTTTGGGGACTAATGTAATAAACAGTCCAATGTACCCTTCCTTCTTGGATATCTAGATGTATTTAATATAATTTATTTATTTGTTTATTAATACAAGGTTTGCAAAATCATATTGATTTACAGCTTTAGATATTATTTATAGATATTTTGACTGCCAAGGTAAACCTATTTATTTATCATTGAAAATCAAAACCAAACAGATAAAATATCCACTGCCAAGTAAAGGAGGAAAAGGGACCCTGAAATGGTTTATTATAATCGGGGATGTGGTAAGATTAATCAGACTTTATAAATAATATTTTCTCACTCTATTCGACTTTTGATATCAAAATTCTTTGAGATTTTTTTTTCCTTTTTTTCTTACTAACAAATTTAATGATTAATGGCTTATTTTCTTCGTTTTTTAAAGGAAATTATGAAACAACCAAAAAAAATTACAGTTTTTGTTGAAAAAGTACAGTAAAGTTGAAAATTAAAAACTTAGGTGTCAACATCTAAAAATGGTTTTAGCGCATTTTTCTTATTTGATCAATTGTATTTTTTTGATCAATTGTAGGTCATGATGCCAAATCTAAAATTAATACTTTTTGTCCTTGAGGTAAATGTCAGATCCCCAAATTTATATTATAACTTTTTGTTGTTTGTTGGCTTAACAACTTTGGGGACTTTTATTGAATTTTAATTGTTAGTTCAGTGTACTAACGTTTCAACTACTAATTGTAATTTTGTGTATCTTCATTAAGAATGTACATCAATTTATCGGCCATTGTCTTATCCCTTTATATCCCTGTGTGAAAGTGAAAAGAAGGATATAAGAGGTGTAAAAAATGCATTTTGAGATGGAAGGTTTGGAGGGAATGACAACTATTAACTGCAGACCATAGCTATGGTGTACATCCATTTCCGTTTGTGTAGCATAATATAAAATCGCATAATATAACAGCTGTATTAAAACCCAGGGAGAGAGGGGACAATGGGCGGTTTATAATAACGTTTTCTTATTCGTTGGCCTAATCTACAGAAGGGTAATTTTTATGTATCATCGTTAGGGACTGCAGACCATGGCGGGTTTCCATCCACTTCCGCATGTGTATCACATTATAAATTGCAAGATATAAGAACTGCACTAAATCCACCTTTTATTATACTTAACTCTCACCACATATCCTTCAGAGATTTAAAGGAATAATGAATTGGCCAATACATTTATGTACATCCCCAATAATGATGCACAAAATTACCCCTACTTACAATTAGTGGTTGAAACGTTTAAACTTAACATAACGAACCCAAAGTCAAAGTTAAGTCAACGAATAAGAAAACGTTACTTTAAAACTTTAGGGCCTTGGGTAATAAAAAGTCCATTGCCCCCTTCCTTCCTGTATATATATATAATATATGTATATATATTATATACCATAAAATACTATGGCGATATGCAAAAGTAAATACACACCTACCAAAGAGAATATACCATAGATAATAGTCAGATTTTTTCCCAAATATTTCCAAATATACTTTGAAATTATGACAGATTAAAAATTGTGATCAATTTAGGTTGCTATTTTCGCTGTCATTTGTAAGTCTCTTCGTTTATCCAGTAGGAGGGGAGGGAATGGGTTATAAGGGGAAAGGGGTAAGATCAAGTAATAATAAATCCATTATTATTAAAAATAAAAATAACTATATATGACTCCTTCAAAAGATTATATGTGTTACCCTTAATTATACTGCACTGATAAATCCTGAACAAACCTTATGATTTTAATTGAAGAAAAACTGTAAATAGTTAAAAAAAAAAGGCCAATAAAAAGAGAAAAAGTAAAATTTTGTGAAAACATTTCAAGAATACTTTACCAGAAATCTATTTATAGATTTTACTATGTGAAGATTTTATTTTACTATCTCCCTCATTTTTCATCATTTTCCTGATAGTATACTTTTAGAATGTTCATACGATTCAGAAAAGTTTTTGGAGGCTTAGCTACTTGATTTTCTAGGGGATGTTTGTACATTCGTTTGCTCGATAGATGTCCCTATCTTGTTAATGAAAAGTAAAATTAATACAAATTTATTGATATAGCTTTTAAAAATTTGTTAGCTTTTTACAGCAGTACTTTTTTCACATTAGTAGTAATTTATGGAAGATAAGGGTTTATATTAAAGTAAAATAATAGAGGAGGAAAGGGTTAAATAACGTTAGTTACCCAACCCCCCTGGACCAAGACCAACTTTTAATTAGGGTTAATGAATATCAGCCAATAGCGTCGTAAATATTAACATAGCCAACTCGCTACTTAAGAGTAGAAACTTAGAAAGCCATTTGCTATCATACGGAAAAGGTTTTTCGGGTTATACATCTATACTCCATACATTTATTGGGGTTTATATAATATTTTTTGTAAGTTGCTATAATTCGCTATTATTAGAGCCTAGAATTTTAGCCCACAAGTAGGATCACAAAATTGAATCACGCGACTCTTGAAATTGAAGAGATACAACCAAATAAACTTGAAAATAGCAGGGGTATAGGGGTAAGACAATTGCCGAAAAATTGATGTACATTCCCAAAAATGATACACAAAATTACCCTTTATGTAGATTACAATTAGTGGTTGAACCCTTTAGAAACTCAACTAATCAAAATTTAATAAAAGTCCCCAAAGCTGTTGAGCTACCAAATTAGAAAACGTTATAATTAAACTAGCAGTATCCAGAAATAATATTAATCTATAGAAGAGGTTATTTTGTTTATCATAATTGGGGCTATCCATTGTCTTATCTTTTAAGATCCCTGATAAAAGAAAACTTTCTGTTTACTCATTTTTAAAGCTGTATTTATATTTTTTACCAAATACTATTAGATAAACAAAGATAGAAATATATTTTTGAAATTTCAGACGTAATTGTAATTTTATATGTTACTAGCGACTGCGCTCCTAGCATCTAGGAGCTTTGCATTCGAAGGAGTAAGGGGTGCAGGAAAATAGCCTAAAACCAAACTTAGATATATGAATAAAATAGCCTAAAACCATCCAGAGACCTATAAGAAGCTTCCATAAAATGTAGAAATCAATCGTTTCAGTAGTTTTCGAAATCTTAAGCTACAGACAAAAAACCTTACTACTTTATATGATAAGATGTATTAGGGTGAAGTAGGTATTAACACTTCCCTCCCCGTGCTATAAGCAATGGTAACTTTTTTACTTTTACTAAACAAATATGAAATTTGAAGTTATGTCTATTAAAAAAAAAACTTTATATTATTATATGATGTAACAAAAAAATTTCTGTTTCTGTCATCTTATGATAACATATTAATCAATAAAAGTATTTACAGCATGGCTTCGAAACCGATTATTATCCGCTGGATAAGAACTGTTTCTAAGCCATACTGAAAAACCATGTATAGCATCGTATAAAATACAATTTTCTAAAAATATTATAGTAAAAATCATAAAATTAATACCAGTTTTATTAGACCGGACCTTCGGCCCCTAGGGGTAACAAAACTGGTTTAATCTTATATTTTTCATTATGATATCCGCGGAAGGCTGTCTATAATACGATACGATAAATAACTATTCTCGTATTCATTTGAATCCGGTGGATAGGAACCGGTTCTCATGAATACGAAAAAACTATGTCTAGCATCGTATTATATCCAGTTTTCTACGAATATAGAAATGTACAATCATAAGATTAAAACTAGTTTTAATCTTATAATTGTACATTCTATATCCGGTGAAAGCCGTTTATAATACGATACGAGAAATAACTATTAAGCACACGAGAACAATTGCGTCCATTTGCTGCAAAGATTTTTGAGAGAAAAAATTTAATAATTTGCTAGTCGAGAGTTTTTTCTGAATTTCTTCTGGCCTTTTTCACTTTGAAAGTCTTTGTTTTGCAAATGTAATGTAAAAAAAAACTTGTGGGTCTATATCAGAGCTGAAAAAGGGAGAGGTAGGTTTCGGGTAAAATCCGTAAAAGTGTGTGTTTTAAGGCTTAAAAATTTTTATCGTTCTACTACTGTTTTTAACTTATAACACATAACCTTTACGGATTTTACCCGAAACCTACCTTTCCCTTTATCTGCAACGTATCTCTCCCTCCTTTGACGCTGTACGGACCCTTGATCTAAAGAAGGTACGCTACTGAATAAGAATGACAAGCACTTTCTATAAACTTTATTATTCAACATATGTCAATTTTTCTAGGATACATTTATGGAGAGAAAAAATTGCACAAGTAAAGAGAAGTTACCATAATTCAATTAACTTAATCCTTAATTCCGGCCGACAATCTTATGGTGAGAAAACAAGGAGTAAAAATAAAATTTAAAATTAAAAGTAAAAAAATTATATTGTCATGTATAATACACTAGCGGCTTCGCCCCTAGCCTCTAGATGTTGTGCCACAAGATGTGATAAAAAAAAATTTGGCGAAACACGTAAAAGAACCAAGGAAATCCCCTACAAAAAATAGACCAAGGAAATCCCCTACAAAGAAAATGGGGGGGGGGGGATTTTTTGTTTTTGGGGGGTTAGGGGTGTCTCACCAACACCAAGAAAATAGCCTAAAACCACCACAGGACCAGTAGGTATATTGGTGCTTGCTTACATGTGAAGACCGGAGCACCGAAAACCCCCCCCCCCGCTTAGTTTTGACAAAAATCAAAAATAAGGGGGGGGTAGTTTTTTAATGTCTGGAAAACGGCAAGGAGGAAAAAAGCACCGCAAGGCAAAGAATTAACCCCCCCCCCTTAATTTTGAAGAAAATCAAAAATAAGGGGGGGGGTAGTTTTTTCACGCCAGAAAGTTGAGTGAGGTAAATCAAGAAAATTTGCGCAAAATTAAAACCTTTTACTGGCCAAAGTCAATAAATAAGGAAATTACGCCCCAAAACATGAATATCTCGTAATAAGGTTTCCCCTCTGGTATACTGGATTTACTTGATTTACCTCACTCAACTTTCTGGCGTGTTGTACAGTGAAAAAACTACCCCCCCCTTATTTTTGATTTTCTTCAAAATTAAGGGGGGGGTTAATTCTTTGCCTTGCGGTGCTTTTTGCCTCCTTGCCGTTTTCCAGACATTAAAAAACTACCCCCCCCTTATTTTTGATTTTTGTCAAAACTAAGCGGGGGGGGGGGGTTTTCGGTGCTCCAGTCTACCACATGTAAGCAAGTACCGGTATATTCCCTGAAGAGTAGAATCCGATCGGTTCAGTGGTTACCAAGATCTTAAGGGACGGACGGACAGACAGACAGACATCGTTCTACTTTGTATTATAGATAATTTAAAACATATTTCTTCAAACTTATTATCATAAAAATCGTATATTATATTATAGAAAAATGTCGCTGCGGTATTTTGGGACATAATTGTCAGTTTTATTGTATTTATTCCTTTTTCTTTTTTATCTTTTATCAATGCTTTATATCTATAAAAGGACATCTATATATCTTTATAAAGAATACTTTTTTTCAATACAATGTCGAATATTGAAGGTTTGATTTTTTATAAGAAAAGGATGATAGATAGAAAGTACTCTATTCATAAAGAATAGGTATTTATCCATCGTATTATAAACAGCTTTCCGCGGATATCATAAAGAAAAATATAAGATGAAAACCAGTTTTGTTACCCAGAGGTGTCGAAGGTCCGGGCTAACAAAACTGGAATCAATTTTATGATTTTTATTTAAATTTTTTTTTAGAAAATTGTATGTAATACGGTGCTGTGCATGATTTTTCAGTAGGGGTGAGAACCGGTTCTAATTCAGCGGATACTAATTGTTTCGAAGCCATACGGGAATAGTTATTTCTTTCATCGTATTATAAACGGCTTTCCGCGGATATAGAATGTACAATTATAAGATTAAAACCAGTTTTTTAGCCCCGAGGTGCCCCGAGTTTTAATCTTATGATTGTACATTTCTATATTCGTAGAAAACTGGATATAATACGATGCTAGACATAGTTTTTTCGTATTCATGAGAACCGGTTCCTATCCACCGGATTCAAATGAATACGAGAAAAAGATTTAATATTCTTGCAGTATTGTGTGTGTGTGTTTGTGTGTGTGTGTGTTTGTGTGTGTGTGAGTGTGTATATATTTGATTTTAATACAGAAAAGACGTTGCTATATAAGAATACTAGAATAAAAAAATTAAATGGCCTAAAACCATCCCAAGACCTATGCGAAGCTTTCTACAGTGAAGAAATCAATCGGTTCTGTGGCCAGCCATATCTTAAGCTACAGACAAAAACTCTTACTATACAATATAATAGGATTGTTATATAGTAGAAGCGCTGTTGAAAAAGGAAAAAGAAAATGATTATGTTTTCAGTGACATTTTATTTCCATGTTAAAGTTCATAAAGAAAAGCTGTTCCTAAAGACACTTTGCAATGGTAGAGTGACACTTTATAGATATGATGTACAGACATAAATTCTAATGTAACACTGGATTATCAAAATACTTTTGATACATACCATAGGAATTGTTCAAACAATAAAAAAGACTACCCAAAAATCAAGGAAAAAAATGATATAGAAAATTTAGCAATTTTGTCTGATTTAAAGCAAGATTTTATGGTCTATAACATCCATACATTTTACATCTAGCTTTTCCTAACTCTTCTGAGATCGTATATGAAAGATAGGCTGGCATCGTTTTACTTTTGGAATTGTTTTTCAAGTATGATGGCTTCAAACCCGATTAATATCCGCTTGATTGATTGATTGATTGATTAGCCATAGTTTCTTAGGGTTTGGGTCTAAGTAGTCATGGAGTAGGCTGAGACACTTTTGTCTAGCCACTAGGGCTATCAAGCTCCACGTTCAAGCACATTATGACTTGACCCGCTGTCTCATGAGAGCTACTCATTATTACCTCACCCTCGCCGAGTATGGCAGGGGTCCCAAATTAAGTCACCGTAATGAATGACGCTCTCTGCAGAGAAGCTTGAGATAAGGGTAGTACTGATGTTATGTACTTGACTATTGGGTATCCAAACTTACTCAATAATCCCCTTCTAACACAACCAGGGGAAGTTGCGTGATTATTATTACGAATGAGAAATTCGAGTTAATATACGCTGGATTAGAACCGGTTCTCAGTCATACGGAAAAACCCTTTATAGCATCGTATTACAGACAATATTCTACGATTATTGGATTTAAAAATCATCAAACTAATACAGGTTTTAATAGACGGGTACTCTCATTTTAATATCCGCAGAAAACTGTCTTTGAAACGATGCAATAGATTTCTATTAAACTTTTAAAATTGGTATTTCAGTTGAAATCAAGAGACACATATTTCCTTATATGTTTTTCCTTCATTTTGGTTTCTAAGGTCTACAAGTAGCTACAATAACAGAATGTTAACTGACGTTTACCACCTGAAATTGTGCTGTATAGTTTCACTAGTTTCCATATATGTTGATTTTTCATATATGAAGACTTTCATCAATTGAATAACCTAAAGTTAAAAAGAAAAAAAATCCAATAATGTTTTCGCAGCTTATTCAATTAATACTCTTTTTTTCTCATATTAATACTTATTTTATCCTTCACTTTTCACCAGTCATAGGAGAGGAGAGATTTTGGTATTTTATTTTATTTCATATATAATAGTATTTTGATAAGGCATTGATAGAAAAGAAAATTTGATATCTCGTGTACTGTAAAACATTTTTTTGGATCATGAAAAGAAAACGAAGTAGCGGGTTTTGTCTTATTTTCACAGTGGCTTTTCTCCTTTTTTGCCCGGGGGGGGGGGTGGCTTTAACCCTGCGAGGCCAATTTTCTAACACTGCTATGCAATTATCAAAAGCTACTGTGAAAATACGACGAACCCCGCTACTTTATTTTCGTTCAATGATCCCATTTCTTTATCTTATTCCTAATAACTATCCCTGGCAAAGTTACTCTTTTAAATGTAATTTCTAAACTTTGAAAAGAGTTAAACTTTGTGTCAGTTTCCATCTCCCTACACTCAAAAGTCATAAAAAGGGATTTTCAATGAACAAAGTTGAAGGGAGAAAACTTTCAAAGTGCTCAGACACTTGAAATTTCTACTAGACATTTTCATACATAGATTGATACATGTTTTAAATTTTTAATAGTTTGATAGATAGATTATTAGATAGATTGGATAATATATTGATCTGATAACAGATTGATAGCTTGGAACATTTTTTAGAAAGATTGATAGATAGATAGATTGATAGATAGATTAATAGATAGATTGATAAAAAGATAGATAGATTGATAGATAGATAGATTGATAGATAGATTAATAGATAGATTGATAGATAGATTGATAGATAGATTGATAGATAGATTGATAGATAGATTGATAGATAGATTGATAGATAGATTGATAGATAGATTGATAGATAGATTTATAGGTATATTGATAGATAGATTGATAGATAGATTGATAGATAGATTGATAGATAGATTGATAGATAGATTGATAGATAGATTGATAGATAGATTGATAGATAGATTGATAGATATATTACTAGATAGATTGACTGATTGATAGATTGATTATAGATTAATCGATTTATTGATAAATAGATTTACAGTTAGATAGAGTAATATGTTCCACAGGCAAAATTATAGGCAATACTTTGATATCTAACCGATTTGGTTCTACTCTTCAGCAAATATACTTACTGGTCCTGTGGCGGTTTTAAGCTATATTCTTGGGGGGTGGGACACCTCCCTCCACCCCCCCCCCCTCAAAAAAAATCCTAAAAAATACAAATAAGCGGGGCAGGGAACCCACACCGCACCATGGGCAAAGCCTTCAGAAAAAATACCCACCTCAATTTTTTTTGTCTTTTGACAAATTACAAACGACTAATCTTATATAGGAGGGGACTTCACAAGGAGTATAGGGGCGAAGCCGTTAGTATTTATACATATGAAATAGACAGACAAATAGATAGAAATAAGAAAAATACGTACATTTAAAAGTAAAAAAGTTTTAAGCACTTAAAGAAAATGTTTTTAGTTTTTCTCTCTCTCTCTTTCTTAAATACATTAATATTTTATTTCTTTACATTTTACTTTTACTTATTACCAATATTATATTGTAATACAGTTCTTTTCAAAATTGTATTACAGTGAATTAAAAATACTATAATCTAATTCTTTCCGTCTGTCTGTCTGTCTGTCTTTAATAAACCCTATATAAGTTACATAAATTACTTGACTGTTATTAAAGGTTGGCGACTGAAATTTTGTTTTAAAGACAATTTTCTACAAATATTAAAATAAAAATCATGAAATTTATACCAGTTTTGTAAGCCTTGGTAATATCTGCGATTAGCTGTCTATAATACGATACAATAAATTACTATTATAAATTCTACCAGAGCGGAGATTGAATAAAACAAGTTAAAGAGAAGCTACAAATTTGCAGACAAAAATACATAATTTGGTTGTAGTATAGTTTATATTAAGACGCTAATGAAATGATCATCTTTCCTTATTGTCCAGGGAATCAAGGTATAGTTCAACTCTAAAAGAAATTGTGTTAGCCTGCTGTAATTGTTATAAATAAAAATAAGAAAAATAGAAAATAGTTGGGCAGGCAAACTAGTTCTTTTTCACTTTTTTATCTCCCACTTTCTATTTCTCCTTCTTTCTCTCTCTCTCTCTCTCTCTCTCTCTCTCTCTCTCTCTCTCTCTCTCTCTCTCTCTCTCTCTCTCTCTCTCTCTCTCTCTCTCTCTCTCTCTCTCTCTCTCTCTCTTCCTCTTTCTCCCTTCCTCTTTTCCTCTCCCCCGCCCTCCCTCCCCCCTCTCTCTCTCTCTCTCTCTCTCTCTTTTTCCATTGTTCTATCAATTAAATATTTTCAAATTTATTTTCTCCAGTTTTTAAGTAATGAATATTTTCTATAAACAATTTATCAATTATTGCTGATTTTCTATGCAAAAACAAAATTGGCAAACCTTTTAGAAATTTTGCCAAAAATATCAATCATAATAAGCCATCAACCTGCACTAAACCAAAAAAAATATTATCCAAACAAGTAAAACTTCTTTCAATAGGAGGAAAGCTTTAAAGAAATTTTACTATTTTGTAATAACAATAATTGATAGCGAAGCAGCTTATAGTGACTAATTATAAATTGGTCTATTATTGGTCCGTTGGGTTGTATGGCGTTATATTTTAATAGACACTATAAGCTGCTTCATTAGCACATATGGCATAAAAAAAAGTTAAGCTCAAATATTTTTATCAGTGGCGTACACAGCGATTCGCTGAGGAATGAGAAACTGTCCCAATTTTGTATAACTTTAGCGGAACAAGTTCCAATTACGTCATATTTTTCTTTCCCGAAAAAGGGAGGGGGGGAAGAAAATCTCTTCAAAAGAGATGGGGAAAACCCCCTTTTCTCCCATCTCTTTTTTCTTCCCCCCTTCCCTTTTTTTCTTTCCCCCTTCTCTTTTTCGGGAAAGAAAAATATGACGTAATTGGAACTTGTTCCGCTAAAGTTATACAAAATTGGGACAGTTTCTCATTCCTCCGATTCGCTAGGGGGTGTGAAACCATAACGAGGTGAATATAGGGAAAAAAAGGTTTTCCAGTTTCAATTTTGAGAGGGTTTTGACACCCCTCTACACCCCTACTGTACGCTTTTTTTATAAAGAGTATTAAAACAGACAAACATACTAAAATACAGAAGAAAATAGTTGACTTATAGAGTAGCTTCCCAACTCAAAAAATATGGTATGACTTACAATTACTACAGAAATACTGAATTTTAGTTTCCGATAGTGTACCTAGCCTCCGCGTCCTATCTCGATATTTACTACTACTAGATAAAAAAAGCTTCAAACTTCCAAAAAAAAATTTAATTTGAAAAATTAAAATTTTGAATGTATAATGTATAAATCGTTTATACATTATATCGCTGTTCCCTTTTACCAGAGTAGCTAAAAGAGCGTTTGCAATGATTGGGTTATCTGCTGTACAACTTTGGAAATTAGGGAAGAAATAGGCAATCCATTTTCATCACATCATTACTACAGACTTTCAGGTCAGTTGAATTTGAGTTGCCGAATGTGTACACAGTTTCCTCGGTGTTTCCTCACAATATCTCAATATTTACTACTAGCTATAAAAACTTCAGACTTCCAAAAAAAATATTGTATAATTCATACATTATGCATCCAAAATTTTAACTTTTCATTTTTTTTTTAATCTTGAAGCTTTTTTAGCTAGTAGTAAATGTTTAGATAGGATGAGGAAACTGTTTACACATTCGGCAACTCAAATTCAGCTGACCGACTTACATTATTATGTTTGTTTTTACAAGCTAGTAAATATTATAAATTAGCTAAATTTTAATAATTTAGAAAATAAATCTCCTAAAAGAAAATAGATTATTGGATAGTTTTATCTTTCTTACATTTAGTTTTTAAAATATATTTTGTAAAACTCAGAGAGAGAGAGAAGACAATGGGTCGTTACTCTAGTCCCCAAAGTTTTAAATTAACGTTTTTGGCTTAACGATTGTTGGGATTTTTTGATTGGTTGGTTTATTAAGTTGAGTGTCCAAACGTTTCAACCACTAATTGTAATCTACATTAAGGGTAATTATGCAGGTAATTATGAGTATTAACATTGAGGATGTTCATGAATTTATCGGCCATTGTCTTATCCCTTTAGATCCAAATAATGAAATTATCAATATTTTTTTTTTAGATCGAAAGTTTGTTGTTTTGCATAAAACAACACTTTCATTTGTTCATAAGAAGACCAAAAAGTTCTTAAATATTTCCTTTCTTTTCATAAATGTTTCTTTCTCGGCCACAATGGGATAGTGCATATGAATAGTTATTTCTCGTATTCATTCGAATCCGGTGGATAGGAACCGGTTCTCATCCATACGAAAAAACTATGTCTAGCATCGTATTGTATCCAGCTTTCTACAATTATAGAAATGTACAATCATAAGATTAAAACCAGTTTTTTCAGTTTACTAGAGAAGCGGCTTTGCCCTAGCATCTAGGGGCTCCGTATTTGATGGAACAGAAAGCCTAAAAAATAGTTTAAAACCATTCTTAGACTTAAACCTTAAAGTGAAATAGACTAAAACCACAACAGGAGCTTATCAAAAATAGAGAACCAAATCGGCTCTGTAGTTATATTGAGATCTTGAGCTTTAGACAAAAAACGTTTCTGCTTTTTATAATAGGATGGAGTAACAATGTCTTTGAAGAAATTGTCTCTATGTTAGTGCAAATCTATTTAATTTCAAAAACTAAGTAAGACCAAGTTAAGAGCAGCTACGCTCCTAGAAAGACGACGCATAATATTCACACCTTGGAATTACCTAAAATTTTAATTACTAGAATAAATTAATTTGAATTATTTTGATCAAAGTAAAATTTCATATTTGATCATTAGAAATTTATTTTTACTCATTAGCGTATATAGCTTAATGAGAATAAAATTTTACATCAATAATTACAAGTTATGTCACTAAATAGTACAGCTAGAAAGTCAGGGATCTGAAGGGATAAGACACTTATCGATATATAGATACATTCGAGGGCTCAATAAACCAAACCTAACCAAAGATATTTTAGAATTGATTTCTTCTCGCTACTTTATCAAAATAAGTATTTGCAAGAATGATGGATTACTATTGAGGTAGAACTGGTCTAAATGGCCTGATTATTAGGACAGACAATGTCTTCAACATTATTTTGATCTTTTTTTTTGTTATGAGACACTCCTAACCTTACCTAAACTAACATTGATAATGAATTAAGCATGAAAAAGCATCTATTTAAAGAGACCTTAAAAATATACTTTATCTTATAGTCTTCTTTTTCATAATGTGTTTTATAACCTTAAACAGATGATAATAAAAAATCAGGAAGAATATTTGATTATATTAATTAATTATCCTTCTTCCTCGTTTTATTGTTTCCAGGTCAAAATAATATTATCATTTTATGGGTCACATGATATAAATAATATTAATAATAAAATGTGTACAGTTTTAAACAGATAAACTCAAACAAAGCTAGTGACAAAAATTCATAAATTACATCAAATTCATTTGCTCGAAATCAAACATTGCCTTTTCATTGCAAATATCCATTTTAGGTACTCCTAATTAAATCAACAACGATAAACGTTTTTTTTTATAAAAAAAAATTTGATGTAAACATTGTATGAGTTAAAAATAGAAAATGATATAAATAATATATTTACATGTACAATATTGTAAAATAATAAATGAAATGTTATATTTTTTATATGAATTGTTAATATGAAGTACTATGTAAGAATATATACGAACATTATATATAATGTAATTATGTATGAAAGTGAACAGTAAGTGCAAAAAATGCACTAACTTGCCTTTATCGATGGTCCTTAATATTTCTATGTTATGTATATTTTTGCAGATAACAAGAGTGGGTAATGTGGAACACTTTTGGCCAATTAACTGCTGGTTAATGACAATTTTTCCTTAATTAAACCATCTGGAGCTTTCATTTCTTCAATATAAGATGAGAAAGGTGTTTTTAAACTATTTTTTTTATTTCAAAAAGAGAAAATCTCAAATATTTGGTATTAAACATTCTTTTTGACTTATTACATATAAAACAAAAATCTTTCATAGCTGAATAAAGTCTTTTCATAATTTCATTTGAGACTTTTTTTCTTGTTTATTGAAGGAAAAAAATACATCAACTTAAAATTTTTAAAATCCCGAACTACTTGCTTTACACTTGGGCACTGATCCATCTTTGCTAAGTAATGCATTTTTGGTCTTATTTGAAATGCAGTTTTACCAACACAATAAATATATACAAAATGTTTTTTTCTCTCTCCTCTTGTTTTCCCAAAATATATGTTGTTGGATACTGTACAACATGAAATATGTGTATGTATGTTTGTTTGCTTATGTATTTCCAGAATTGAAAATTAAAGTCCTGAATTTGTGAACATCAACAGAATAACATTATATTAAATTTTAGAAATAACAATGTTACAGATTTAGTGAAATTAAATGATAAATATGAGAGTGATTTATTTTGTCTAAAAATTGTAAAATGTTGTGTTAAAGTGAAAATTAGATGTGCAACTAGAATTGATAATTATTAAGGCATTTCTATAGAAAGACGTATTTTTAAAAAGCATTTAATCCAAATGTTGGCTAGAACGGATAAATCAAAGCCATAGCTAAACAAATAAGAATTATGAACTATACAAATAAGGCTTTATAATGAAATATAAAAAGCCTTTACCATGATTTTTTTAATGGGATAGCTTTAGCTCCTTACAGGATAGTATTTCAAATTAAGTTTTAAAAAAAAAACTTTTTTTAATAATTCTGAAATGCTACAATAGCTAGCTTTAGAAGAAAACTTGTATAAAATCCTCTTAAAACCACACTTTTATTTCAGTGTAAGCCATTTAAAAGGTAGCATTTCATGAGTGTGTTTTTGTAGTACAACAAATGCAAACCATTTTCACACCTTCTAAAGATGAAGATTTATTTGAAGTACTCTCCTGTGTGCAGGGCTAGTACCTGAAGCAGTTACCCTGAAGTCAGGGTAATGGCAAACATTGCTGGTCTCTACAGCAATGAATACTCCAGAAATGATAATGATCCAACCAGCCGACACAATAAGTTTCAGTTTAAATTTAAGAAAGGCAAGATTTTATCCATGGATCTAAATGGATAAGACAATGGCAGAAAAATTGATGTACATCCCCAATGATGATGTACAAAATTACCCTTTCTGTAGATTAAAATAAGTGGTTTAAACATTTAGACATAATGAACCAATCAATCAAAATTCAATTAAACTCCCCAAAGTTGTTAATCCAACAGATAAGAAAATGTTAATTTAAAACTTTGGGAACTAGTGTAAACAGCCTAATGTCCCCTCCCTCCCTGGATTTTGTCATATTTTTGTCATTAAATACAATAGCAAAAACTTCAGACTATACTAATTATAAGAAAGAAAGATTTTAATGGTCCTTTCTAAATGTAGAAAACATTACAAATATTTATAATTTGTTATGCAGCTTAATAACTGAAAACTGATTTTTAATTGATATGAGTACTTTTTAGGGAAGCTAACCTTGAAAGCCGGACAAAATGGTTGGTTTAACAATCTAAAAGGAAGGATACACATCATTTTATAAATTTAGGCGTGTTAGGATTGTCCTATCGGTTTCAAACTAAGCATGGTGATTCCTGTAGTAGTTAATTACAATTGAGAAAGAGAACAGTTGATTTAAACTATTTTAACAAAAAATATTTAAGTGATATAATTATTCGATTGATCGGATTTTTGGGATGCTGATTCTTAGGACATCAAAGTATAATATTATAAGCGAAGCATTTCTAAAATTATGTCCCAAAAATGTAAGTATGTCCTTAAACATTATCCAGTATGTAGGAATTATTCAACAAATTTACTTTTATTTTATACATCTAAATTCTGCTTATTCAGTTCTGACACTCTACAAGTGTCAATGTTCGTTTGTTCTACCGTTTCAGAGCTTCGCTTTTCAAGCTTTAAAACTTGTAAAAATCATGGCTCTACTTAATGTATAATAAATGTTTGTATATAAATCAATATAAATCACTTATCATTAATGTATTTTCTCTCTAATTAACCTTCATTACACAAGGGATTAGGTTCGAATTTTCATAAAAAGAAAAAAGAATTAGAATAGATTTTTTTGAGGGGGGAGTTGGTTTCAATGGCGATTTCTCTAGGGAAGGTTGGGCCACCCTTTCCAAAATAGTTATAAACCTTCCCTAGACTAATTAGAAGCTACACTGTAAAGGAGAACCATAGCGGATCAGTGGTTAGCGAAATCCTTCAGTACACACAGACAGACAGGCATAATTTCAATGTACAATTTTATTTTATAATGATAACCATTTACTAAACCTTATTCCTCATTTATTCTATAAAATAAATCTAAATATATAAAAAAAAAACATACATTTGCCATTAATTATTTGCTTAGCAATACATAATCTTTCACTTTAATATAATGTATATAAAATACAAAAGCAATTAATTCTATATTTTTTTTTCTTTCTTCTTTTTTCTTTGCAGTAATTAGTGATAGACATCATTAGTGCCATGTCTAGGGAGAAAGATTGATATTAAGATAGACAGATATCAAAGTAGGTCCAGGTTATTTTTAGAATAAGAATTGAATCAAAACTACATTTTCCTTGTATATTTGCACTTATTTGCAATATTATTTTTAGTCTCCTCTGACTTCTACAATTATTTTGACATCCTATCATATAAAGTAGCAAAGTTTTTTGTTCTAAAGTAGAAGATTTCAATAACTACTGAACTGATTTAGTTCTCCTTTCAAGGAAAGCTTCATATAGTTTTAAGATACTATGTTTTTAGATTTAAGTCTTAGGATGTTTTAGGCTATTTTTTGTCCCTTTAAATACAGAGCTCCTAGATGCCAGGGGCGCAACTGATAGTATTTCTCAGCTCATACCAATAACGAAATTAATTCGGAAGAAAATCGCGAAACCTATAGGTGTTTTTCAGCTGTCGTTAGGGGGCAACACATCGTAAAATTGACGACCTCTCCATTTGCCCCCCAAATATTATTTTAGATTTATTTCGCTGATCAACATTCTACGAGTATCTAAATACACAAGTCCATCATATCCTAGAATGATTTTTGAAAACGGTCCTATTTTCAGCGTCCAAAAATTCACCCTATTTTTATAAATGAATGAATGTGGTTTTCAGTAAAAAAAAAAAGATTTTAGATTTCTTATAAATTTTCAATGTTTATCCTTCACGAAAAAAATTTAAGTTAAAAAAAAGAAGGAATTGTCGAAAAATATCCAGTTTTTCGTGTTGTTTAACAAAAGCTAAAGCATTTTTATAATGTTTTTATTTTTATTTTTAATTACATGTCATATGAAGAATTTTTTTCAGTATGACTTCGAAACCGATTAATATTCGCTGAATTAGAACCGATTATTAACCATATAGCAAACAAAACAGATTTTTTAAAATCTGTATTTTAATATCCGCGGAAAGCTGTATATAATACGATGCGATAAAAAAAACTATTCTGTATTTTTGTAGGGACACGTGCATATTTTTGCGTGATATATATGGCTAATATTACTTTCAGATATGGCTATGATATATAGCAAAATATCATCTGCAAACAAATTTACAAATACACGTTACATTTAATATTATGTACTTTGAATATTGCTAGCGGCTGCGTCCCTACAGGCCTCTAGGGGCACATGAGGTGGGGAGGGGTGATGCCATTTTCAATTTTAGTTTTAAAAAGAAAAAGTAAAAATGGGATTTGGGTTAATTTTATTCTATGGGCTATTCTCTTCTTAGGGTAGTGGAACCCTCCCAAAAAAAAAGTTATAAACCTTCCCTAGAAGCTACACATTGTTCAGCGAGATCCTTCGGTGCAGACACACACATACATTGACAGTCAGACTTCCTGCTACTTTTATATAAGGACCAGCTGATGCGCCCCTAGCATCTAGAGGCTCTACTTTTTCAATTGTCATATGTTTAACCATTTCAAATATATTATTGAAAGGAAAAATTCAAAGTATTTTGAATGGATATTGTACATAAAGGTAAATAATGCTTATACTCATAAATGCAACATTTTTTATTAGATTTTAAGTGATTGATAAATTTCATGGCGGGTGAAAAAAGTACAAACATCAAGTCTTGTTTTGACAAAGTAGAAAAAGTTTAGTTATTGAAAAAAAAAATTCTACATGAAAAAATGTGATCGACAAAATTTTACGACTATTTTGACACAAACATTTGTAGTTTTTACGACTACGTGGCTATAAAAATCAAATAAAAGCAATAACAAAAAGCTTTTGATATGAAACCTATTCAATTTCTCAGGGATCTAAAGAGATAAGACAATAGCCGATAAATTGTTGTACATCCTCAGTGGTGGAAACGTTTAAACACTTAACTTAATGAATCAACCAATCAAAATTCACGAAAGTCTCCGAGTTTTTAAGCAAACTAATAAGAAATCACTATTATAATACTTTGAGGACTAGTTATTGCTAAAGGAGAATAGTTTTATGCAGGGCTCAGCAGTTGCGCAGTTCCGATCATGCACGACTCAGCTGCTGAGCCCTGGTTTTAGTTGTGTTTAGTTTGAATAAAATCTATTGTGGCTAAGTTTAGTTTAAAGGCTCTATGATCAAAAACAAAAAATCACGCTAAAATATAAATAAACAACCAACCATTTCCTCTTAAATTTTATTTAAAAATATATTTCAGCCTCATTTTTGATATCTAAACCGACAAAAAAAAGGTGGTATTTTAAACTTAGTGGAACTTGGCGACACATTAAAAACTGTCCCGAATTTGTATTAATTTTGAGGAACACGACTCCAGTTACGTCATATTTTTCTTTCCCGAAAAAGGGAAGGGGGAAAGAAAAAAAGGGAAGGGGGGAAGAAAAAAGATATGGGAGAAAAGGGGGTTTTCCCCATCTCTTTTGAAGAGATTTTCTTCCCCCCTTCCCTTTTTCGGGAAAGAAAAATATGACGTCACTGGAGTCGTGTTCCTCAAAATTAATACAAATTTGGGACAGTTTTTATTGTGTCAACTTTGCTATTAAATTAATTATACAAAAAGGTTTTGCTATTAACTCTTGTCTTGCCAATTTAATCTTATATTACTTTCGAATGAAGGGAAAATCTATTTTTAAATAGTTGATAATGGACGTAATTGTCCTTGCTTAGCATTGAAACAGATGGACATAATAACGATGACTGCGCTTATAGTATTAAAATCAAAATCTGAGTCGTTATTATTTGTTAAAATCTGTATTTTTAGACTTGATTATAGAGATGCTTTGCTAATTATATACAGCTTAAAAGTTCTAGGAATTTCAAATTTTAAAAAATTTAGTAACTACTATTTAGTGTACTTAACTATTTATGAATTACCATAAACATAGAACAATTTCGACATTCGACAAATTAAATTTTGTGTTAAGGCCTTTCCCTTTAACTGTACATATATTACACTGTCTATGAGTAGGGAGGTAGAGGATATTGGACTGTTTATTACACTAACCCCCAAAGTTTTATAATAACGTATTCTTATTAGTTGGCTCAACAACATTGGGGACTTTTAATGATATTAGTTGGTTCATTAAGTTGAGTGTCTAAACGTTTCAACCGCTAATTGTGTTCTACAAAAGTGACAATAATCATTGGAGATGTACATCAATTTATCCGCAATTGTCTTATCCCTTTATATCCCTGGTATATTACACTATCTATGAGACACTTTCTATTGTGTGTATAACAATTAAACAGGATATTAGCAAATTTTTGTCAACGTACAAATTAATTACATTTTTATTTAAGAAGCAGGCTTAAGGCTATATAGTGGTCAAAACTAGTTATATTTAATAGGAGTGCAACCAAATTTGTAACCCGACGGGGTTTGGTTGATTTTTATGGAGGCTATTAGTTTTCAAGCCATTGACCTACCTATAAAATATTTCAGTGGTTTTTGAGATATTATTGGAAAAAACTACATTTTTTATTAGGGTATTTTTTATTAAAAGAAAGAAATATATAACATTTATGTGTTTTTTTTTCCTGAAACTGATTAAATATAAAATTACTCTGATTACAGTTTTTATTTTTCTCTACATATACTAATCAAGGCTTTGTACTATTTTTCCTTTCTATTTGTACATTTTTTTGTTTTGTACATTTAAAAAAATGTTCGACTTTTTTGGGCGATTTTTTGTGGATAAAACTTAAGAGTATACATATCTATTAACGAGATCCGAGATCGTAGGGCACAGGCCGATAGGCATATAGACAAAGAGACATCCTACCTTTTATAAAATATGACTATGACTCTAATTATAAAATCTATTATTTTTTCAAAAAAAATATTTTAAACTTCCATTTTCTTTATCATTTTGACCATAGTAGTAAAAGTGTAAACCTTCTATACATTTTGTAGCTTACATTTTGTCTGCTTTTTCCTCAAGATAATGGAGTTATCCTAGAGTATTCAAACCTCAAGATTTTGGAGCTATCCTAGAGTATTCAAACGTCAAACAATGCTATAAAAATCTTCATTCTAAACTTTAATTGTAATTTTGTATTTAACAGCAGTTTGAAGTTAGCAAAGCGTTTGATACCATTAAACATATTTTTTTTGGATAACAAAAAAACCAATAATCAAAAATTCAGTATAAACCTATTCCAAATTTTCTGCAATATGGGATGCCTAATATAAACATACTTACATTTTAAAACTTGATTATAAAGATGCTTTGCCTACAAAATTATACCTAATGGAACTTTGAATTAATATTCAGAAAAAAAACCAAGTGAATGATAATATCATATAAAATATTGTTTTTGGAAAAGCCAAATGTTAAAAATGGACGTACTGACTCTCTGAAATTGAATATAGAGTTGCTATGCCTACTAAATTGAACCTAATTGTTAATGAATCATCATGTCTAGTTTGAAATTGATTAACCATAAGAGCTATCCATTATGAACGGAAGGACGTAAGTAGGACTATTATCAACCCTAATTATAGCAAAGATTTGCTTTTAAAAATGAACAAAACATGTTTTGAAAATTTTCTAAATAGCCAGCAATAGAAAATAAGTAGATATCCAAAATAGTATAATTAATAACAAGGAAAATTAAGTATCATAGCAATAGCAAAATAACATATTTGAAAATGTACCAGTAAACACTAATACAGTAATAATTAAGAATAGTTATTTCTCGCATCGTATTATAAACGGCTTTCCGCGGATATAGAATGTACAATTATAGTTTTTTTAGCCCCGAGGTGCCAAAGGCACAGGCTAAAAAACTGGTTTTAATCTTATGATTGTAAATTTTATTTATGGATGAGAACCGGTTCCTATTCACCGGATTCGAATGAGTACGAGAAAATTGGTGTTTGTTTTTTAAAAACAGTATTCCCTTATTTTATCTATTCCACTTAATTTGTATTGTACTTAAACCATGTTATTTATATAAATGAATTGATAACTTAAGGGTTAATTTTTTTGGTTTTCAATAGATTATAAACGCCAACTTTTAAGCCATCTCTTAATAATATGCCATAAAAAAAACCATTGTCCTAGTAATTTATTATCGTATTTTCACTTACTGTCTATCCTACCTTATATAATAAATAGACAGCTAGGTGTAATTAGTTTAAGAGCAGGTTTAATGTCATTATTGGACATTTTTAAGGCTTTTTAATTCAGAGACAATTTAAACCTATCATTTGATATTTTCTTGATCCGTACTTTATTTTTTCCCTTACAATTTCCTAATAAATATATTTTGTTTTTTGTGTTATTTAAAAGATAAATATCTTATCTTGCATGCACATAGAGCTAGAGTCTGGTGTTTCAACATAACTGCACATTTGTTTAATTAGCCCTGAAAGAATTTTTCATTGGAAAGGAAGAATTTCAATTGATTTAATGATAATCCTTATTATAAAGTAAAAGGATATCTGTCTGTGTGTCTACCACTAACTAATAAACCGGTTGTGTTCTCCTTTACAGGGTAGCTTCGCATAAGTCCTGGAAAGGTTTATAACTATATCCCCCCCCCCCCCGCCCTGAAGGGCCCCTAGAGGCCTCTAGGGGGGCATAACCGCTAGTGGCTAAATAAAGCAAAGACGGTATATTCCGCCAAACGAAAAGTATATGGAAGAGGTATTCATACGTACCTACGTACATGCATTAATTGTAAAGTAGATGCGCTACATAATTTTTTGACACAATTTATATGAAATGTTTGACTACAATGTTGGAACACTTTGTCGACTGTCTTTCCATCATAGAAGATATAATTATACATATATTTAATAATAAATAGGGTTGCAGCAACTATTCTAAACAAATCTAAAATGTAGAGAATCTCACAGTAAATCGGCTCTGCAATTAGCTATGAACATACAAAAAGAAAGACATCCTGGTACTTTTATTATTTCGATTAAAGTTTATATTTTTAATTCAATTATTTTGTTTACTAGTCCTTTAGTGGAGGGGAGGGGGGGGGGAAGGCGACCTTCCACTTTGAATTGTAGTTTTAAAAAGAAAAGTTTTATCATATAATTGGGGGTGTCATTTTTCAGGGCCGACTTCTCTTGGGAGGATGGTGGAACCTTCCCCCCGAAAACTGTTATAAACCTTTCCAGAACCTATGAGACGCTACCCTATAAAGATATACTTTTACTTTATTATAAGTAATGTCTGTCACATGCTTACAAATTATTATTTATGTTGTCTGCCGGATAAATGCAATTTGGGGCATTTACTACACACTTCAAATACAGTTTTTATCACACGTTTTTTTTTTTCTTGTGGTGTAGCTACTCTGAAAGTACGATGCTTTTTATAGTGCCTATTAAAAAAGTACGTCATACAATACAAATGACCAATGATAGACCAATATACAGACAAAATTACCAATGGCATGCCAGTATACATATTAATTGACCAATGGTAGGCCAGTCATTTTTTTTACAACACGTTTTTTTCTCATGGTGTAAAAGTACATTATCAAGTATGGCTTTTTATTTACGTTATTATACTAATTTCTATTCCTATTATATAACACACTAAAAACTCTAAAACTTCATAATTTGAAGGAAAAAAATTTTAAATCCAAATAAAAAATGTTTTGTTGTTTTTCTACAATAAAAATGAAATGAATTAAAGAGTACAACCTAAATAAATATTTACAGAAAGAAAGTATACAATTTGTAAAATAAAAATACCGGATAAGTTTACAGTAAAATATAATCTAAATAAAAAAACAGAAGGTCTTTAAGTAACACAGCAAAGTCAAATAGTAAAAAACAAGAAAACTACTTTATTTAAACAACTAGCGGATGTACAACCACCAACTAGGGGTTATGTTTCAGAAATATCCTAAAACCATTTAAAGACTTCAATAAAAAAAATAGAATCCCAGCCCAGGGACCTATAAGAAGCTTCCCTAAAATGGAGAACTCTACTGGCTCAGTCGGATATTTTATTCATTTCAACCATCTAAATCAAAGAATTCTTGTCCTTTGCATTAAATAAGTAAAACAAACTGAATTTGAGCAAATATGCAGGGATACAGGATAGGACAATGGCCGAGAAATTCATGTACATTCCCAATGATGATTATGAAAATTACCCCTTCTGTAGATTAGAATTAGTGCTTTAAACATTTGAACACTCAACTTAATGAATCAACCAAGTCCCAAAAGTTGTTAGGCCAACGAATAAGAAAACGTTATTATAAAACATTGGAGACTAGTGTAATAAACAGCCCATTGTCCCCTCTCTCTCTGTCTGGCAAATATGCAGGGATAGGACAATAGACGCTAAATTAATTTTACTTCAAATTCTTGAAAATAAAATTCTGGCTTATATAAGCTGTGGGGGAATGAAAGGTATGTATATTGATATATTCTCCTTCTTCCTAGTAAACATTTGAAAGTGTCAGAGAGAGAGGGTACAATGGGCTGTTTATTACACTAGTCCCAAAAGTCTTAAAATTACCTTTTTCTTATTCTTTGGCTTAAGAACCTTGGGAACTTTCATCAAAAATCTTGATTAACTGGTTTAGTTGAGTATCCAAACGTTTCAACCACTAATTGTTAACTACACAAGGGGTAATTTTGTGCATCATTTTAGGGGATATAATTGTACATCAATTTATCATTGTCTTATCCCTTTAGATCCCTGGTAAAAATGTGTAAACACAAAGTTGAAAACAAAAGAAATAAAGGAAAAATGGTGATGTTTCTATAGTGTAGCATAAAAGAATCTTGTAGAAAATTTTGCATATCTTATCATAAAAAGTAGCAAGGATTTTGTTTGTAGCTTAAGAATGCAATAAATACTGAACAAATTGAGTTTTTTATCACAGCTTTCACAGTTCCTGGGTGGTTTAAAGCTATTTTATCTTTAAATCTATCTTGAAATGGTTTTAGGCTATTTTCTAATCTTTCATTCTCCCAAGATTATAAAGCCTTTAGATGCTAGGAGCGCATAGAATATGTTTCTATTATCCCTTTTATATACATTAGCATATAATTGGCAACAATCAAGCTAAAGAGCTCTAAATAAAAAGAAACAATGTTTAGAAATGATAATGTCAGAACTGGCAGACGGAATTAAGAATAAAGGTATTTACATGCCAAGTTATTTAGTAGTTGCCCTATTAATTCTTGCGAGTATGAAGCAACGACTAAATGGCCTCTATAGGCTAGTTTATTAACAGATTAAATATAAAGCAGTTTCAATTTTTGTACAGTTCATTATAAATAACATAAATCTTATCTAAAATTTTCTGAAACTTACTTCCTTAAAGCAATATTTTCTTTTCCATTAAAAAGATTTTTGTTTTAGAATATTTATCTATAATACAAAGTAGCTTGAGGTCTGTCCGTCTGTCCGTCTGTCCGTCTGTCTGTCTGTCTGTCTGTCCGTCCCTTAAGATCTCGGTAACCACTGAACCGATCGGATTCTACTCTTCAGGGAATATACCTACTGGTCCTGTGGTGGTTTTAGGCTATTTTCTTGGGGGGTGGGACACCCCCAACACCCCCAAAAATAAAAAAACCACCCCCCAAAGATTTTTTTTTTACATTTTTTGTAAAATTTCAGTAACTGTTGGTCAAATTGGGCTCAACCCTTCTGGGAATATACCTACTGGTCCTCTGGTGGTTTTAAGCTATTTTCTTGGGGGGTGGGACACCCCAACCCCCCCAAAAATAAAAAAATCCCCACTTCCAAAATTTTTAATTTTTAAAAATTTTTGTAAACAAAAACCAGTAATTAGGGTGGGGGAACCCCACTGCAACATGGGGCAAAGCCCCCACGAATCCCCCCCCCCCAAAAAAAAAAAATTTAAATATTTTTTTTTAAATTTTAATTTTTGTGTATGCGAACAACCTAGGTTTAATTTTTACGAATTGAAATTTTTGTGTATACGGCAAACAACCTGGGTTTAATTTGTACAAATTAAAATTTTTGTGCATAAAACGCACAACCTGGGTTTAATTTTACCACAGAGTAATTAAACAAAGAATATTTTTTTTGAATATTTCTATTTAGGAGGGTTGACTTCCCATTACTTCATAGGGCAAAGCCCCTAGAGGCTAGGGGCGAAGCCGCTAGTTTAAATTAAAGTATTTTAAAGAAAATTTATCAAACGACAGTATCATCCCACAAATTAGTATAAACCTTTCCTGGACCTATGAGAATCTTCACTGTAAAAGAAAACCATATCGGTCCAGTGATAAGCGAGAACATATGCTAAAAACAGACACAAACATAGACACTACCCTCCTTGTCAAAATGCATTTTTTCTTGGTTTGTCACGAAAATTAACTGACAGGCATTATAACGTAAAGTAAAGCTTCGCTCCTTTAAAAAAACATGAGAATTGTTTTGTTTTGTTGCCGTCATGATTAATTGAGTTTAAAATGTTTAAAACACAGAGTCATTACTTCGTTGACAGAACAAAAATACAAAAACTAATATTTTTCTTTTTATCTACAGTAACAGTACATCTACTTTTAGATTTCTAGTATTGCTTTGAATCCGATTTGTTTCTGTTGGATAAAAACTCGTTTTCAGCCCCACTGAAAACAAAACATGTATTGAATCAATTTATATACAATTTTCCTCTACTGAGAAAAAAAAACATTTATAGCAAGTACCTATTTTATTGGCCTTTGGCCCCTTGGACATACAAAATACGATGCGATAAATATATGTATTGCTTTTTAAACCTTTTTAGTGTATCTTTTAAATTGAAACATTTTCTTTTAAAGACATTATGAGAAAAAGTAAACACATTAGAAAAAGTATGGCTTAGAAACCGATCCGCTGGACTACACCTAGTTCTCAGCCATGCTGAATAATCATTTAAAGAATCGTATTACAGATAATTTTCCAAACAAATTATAAAAGTAATAACGTTTTTTTACCCCGGGTCGTAGGCGGAGATCCGGCTATAATACGATGCGATAAATAACTATTATTCTATTCATTAAAATCTTTGACTATTAATAAAACTAATTATCAATACGCTAATTAATAATATCCGCAGTTAACCTATCCCTATCCTATTTTATCCACAGGGGAAGGGGAACCAATTACCAAAGTTTAAATAGAATTCATATTTTTGTTGGTAAAGTTATTAGATTTAAAATATATGCAGGAAACACACACACAAACACCCCCACACACACACACTCAAGCAACACCTTCCTTGATTAATAATTGCACACTAAGGGTGTTCCATCGATCTAGCAAATTTAAATTGATATTAAGAATTAGATTTTATACTCATCGTCTTGGGATTCACCTTTAAAGTTCAAATCAACCGATGGACGCACATCTATTTATTATCACCTATTAAATTGCTACGTTTTAAAGATAATACATAATAATTACCGCAATCTTTAAGTAAGGCATCCTAGACTTCCTAATTTAAGAACCGTCGGACATTTTTGGTTGATTTTCCTATTTTAGTTTCATAGATTTTTTCTGCAACTAATTTACTGTTTCGTTTGATTACTTAATTCCTAGGAATATATATATGGGAATAATGCATCGCTAGCACATTTACGCTTTAACTAACATTATCTTTCTATAGGTACTATAATCTTACCCAAAATTTTAAAGTTTAGAATAAATATGTCGAGTTTAATAGAATATTTATTTGATATAATTATTTTCTTATTTCAGTAAAAGAAAAATTATTTTATATTTATAAGTTTGAAATGAATACTTACTAGATTTATCAAACTAATCTATAAGAGGTATAGAATAATTGCAATGATTTCTGGACAGTCTAACAGTACCTAGGATCTAGTTAATTATTATAATTGAAAGGCATCTTCAATTAAAACTTTACCCAAGTCATTAAAAACAGGAAAATATATCTCTTAACTGCATTTTCGTTTTTCTTCTTGTAGTTTTTTATAGTTCTTTTAAAAAATCTTCAATCAAATATACCTTTGATTGTTTCTTATTATTTTGACGCTTCTTTTAGATTTGTTCATATAAAATAGATGGTCTTTTTTGTATACTAATAAGGATGAAAAATACCCTCAAAAAAAAAACACGATCTGCAATTCTCTAATAATAATAAATTTTGTCAAATTGCTGCGCTAATACTTAACAAGATTGTCCTTTGTTGATATATTTTACTCGTTTTGTAATTAAAAAGTATCTTACATTAAGTAAACAGAAATTGTAAAGTGTTGTTAAATGGTCAAAATCAACTAAAACAAATTCATAAATGCGCAAAAACGCACAAATTGATGTGTGATGCCGGATAGGCATAATCAATACAGACGACGCCAACTCTTCTAATACAAACCAAGCTAACAAAGATGTTATAGATCTCAATGAAACACAGCTAAAGTAAGTATATCAAGTGTGGAAGAATTTGTATCAAATGCGATTCTTTTGTCAAACTGTTATTAATGGTATTTAATGGGTTTATCAAATGCTATTTTAAAGTCAAACAGTATATAATTAACAGGTAATTAGGAGGGAAGACACTGATATTATTAAATATTAATGTACACAGCTGTTAAGAGTGTTAATAAAAAATGACGTCCTACTTGCTTATTCTTGGTGAATTTAAGTGTATACTGGCCTGCCATTGGTAATCTTGTCTGAATATTGGCCTATCATTGGTCATTTGTATTGTATGACGTCATTTTGTATAGACATTATAAAAAGCTTCTTAATGTAAAGTACATAATAGAAAATGAATAAATACAAAATTAGTATAACGCAAGGCTTTTTCATATTATTTGATGTTATACTAATTTATTCACCAATAATTAAATTAAATGTTTTTTTTTAATATTTGTTTATTTTATTTCAGGTCTTTGCCCAAGATAAGTACAGGGGAGGAAGAAGGAATACATCAAAATCCCCAGGAATTTAACACACACGCTTAATCACAAAATTTAGTTCAATAATGTTTAAAACATTAAATAGGATGTTTGTCTTTACTGAATGATTTCTCCTTTATAGGTTAGCTTATCATAGGTCCTGGGAAGGTGTATAACTATTTTAGGGGAGGGTATAACGAAACTTCCAAGAGAAAACCCCCCAGAATTTTTATCTCTACCTTTAAATAGTTTTTTTATTCTACATGCAAGTTGAATTCTATTTTATAATAAACTAGCGGCTTCGCCCCTAGCCTCTAGGGGCTTTGCCCCAAGAGGTGATAAAAAAAATTAAGGCAAAAATCGTAAAGGACCAAGGAAATCTTCTACAAAAAAAAATAACGGACAAAAAAAATGGGGGGGGGGGATTTTTTGGTTTTTTGGGGGGTTGGGGGTGTCCCACCCCCCAAGAAAATAGCTTAAAACCACCACAGGACCAATAGGTAGATACCCTAAAGAGTAGAATCCGATCAGTTCAGTGGTTACCGAGATCTTAAGGGACAGACAGACGGTCAGACGGACAGACGGACAGACAGATATCGTTCTACTTTGTATTATAGATAGAATGCAGCAACTTCCCAAAGAAAACCCAACATTCCATACTGAATGTCTATTTGATTACAAAACCAATACTTTTTATATTTTATACCAACATTAAATAAATCTTCCAAATAATTTGAAATTGTAGAACAAGGCAGACAACTCTGTAATTATTTTCCTAATCTAATGTAAAACTAAATTTATAGCATATGAAGTTTCATGATTATTATTGAGTTGCACTTAACCTAATGAAAGAGGGCAAGCCCTATCAATTTTCTTACAAGGATGGTTATGTCCAGTGCAAGTGAGGCTGTAAAAAGAATGTAAGCCATTAACCCTACCCCTTTTCACACTATTTTGTCAATAGAAAGAGAGTTAGGTCTTTATTTAAGTAACGCTTCTGATACGATTTGACAATATCCCCAATTTATAGTATCTCATAATATAATTAAATCAATGCCCCTTTGAGGAAACTCCTCTTGCACTTTAATCTTTTTATTCCTTATCAATATAGGCCAACCTACCAACCTACTAATAAACCAACAAATGAATTATAGAAATGCTCATCTTCTAAAAAAAGTAAATTTGGCAAATGTATTAAGTTTCTATTTTCCCTCTGTTTTCACTGCAAAGTTTTGTTCGCAAATCCATCTCTTTGCAGTATAATAAGACAGGATTAAGAAAGAAGATAAAAGAAGCAAAACTTTTACCCTTTTTTTTATACCTGTTGCTTATTGGATAAAAAGGAAAAAAATAATGTTTTTTTTTATATTCTAAAAAGGTTTGATAATCATTAGTATTTGTTCAAAAATTTTAAATTCCTCACAATAGTTAAGATAAAAAAACATTTACAAGATCAAGCATCATATTAAATATTGCTAATTTTAAAATGTACCTAATTTAAATTAGTTTATACCCACATGGTTAGATATGAGAATGTAGAATAAGTTGTTGTTGATGGTGTTAAGAGGTTTTCCAGCCTGTTTAACATGATGTATTATACCTGTATAGAGTACAACCTTCCATAATAATCTCAGGTGTGCCTCCATACACTATTTCTGTTAACCTTGACATGGTTCAACTGTGCTAATAATAGTTATTTATTGCATCGTTTTATAGACATCTTTCCGCGGATATTAAAATTAAAAATTTTAAGATTAAAACTAATTCCGAGGAACTAAAGACCAAAGTTAACAAAACTAGTATAAATTTAATGGGTTTTTTATATTGTTTGTGGAAAATTGTCTGCAATATAATGCAATATATGATTTTTCAGTGTGGCTTTGAACCGGTTATAATTCCTGGGATATTAATCGGTTTTGAAGCCATTCTGGAAAACCCTGTCAACAAGTGTTGAGTTTAAGCTTGGTTAACCAACCCTTATTACATTTGTTGAAATAATCTAAATAGACTTTTTTAAACATATAAGTCATTCCTAAATTCATTTCCTAAAATCATTATAGGAGCTATGTGAAGCTTACCTAATAATGAGAACTTAATTTATTCAGAAGTTATTAGGATCCTACTACTTTATATAATAAAATTTTAGAAAATAAATTTATAAATGACATAACATTAAATATCTTTACATATTATATAAAAGGGAGGAAAATCAAGAAACAATAGGATGAGTAAATAAATTCAATGCTAGAACAATTATTAACCTCAAATTATTGCAATTAGCCCATATTGTAACTCATTTTCCTTGCTAGGGCTAATATTTAGAATTAATTGCTCCTTTCCCAGTTCACATTATTAGCACTATTTATGTTACTTAACAAAATTTTGAAAGTTTATTTAATCTGAAATTTATCATCTGAAAGCAATTGATTCAACATTTAGTAAATCATAGAATTAAAACGAGTTTTTTATTCCCGAGAGGCATCCAAAATGGTATTATTTTTTTATTTTAATATTTGTGGAAAATTGTCTGTAATACAATGCTGTATATGATTTTTTTATTATGGCTGAGAACCAGTTCTAATCCACTGGATATTGAATGGTTTCGAAGCCATACTGGAAAATGATTCCTTTGGATCAGCTGGCATTGTTATTGAACCTGGTACACATGTCAAATGTTTTGCTAAAGTGTGCAAATGTTTTTCACAAACTTGTAAGGTTTACCATTTACCATTCCCTGGCAGAATCAATTTTTATCTATAAAAGTACAATATTGTACAATCGACATTTCTAAAATTATAACTTAACCTTTTTCATAAACAAGATTATCCTTTTAATAAAGCAACAGGTCCTCTGTCCTTAAATAAATTATCTGGCTTACCGCTGAACCGATATGGTTCTCCTTTACATAGGTCCTGGGAATGGGGTATTCCTATCCAGTTTTTTGTTTAGGAATGAATATTTTTTACCCGAGGGATTAAATGATGGACCGATAGGTCATCATTTATTCACGAGTTTTTTATCCAGTTTTTTGTTTAGGAATGAATATTTTTTACCCGAGGGTCGTTTATATGGGAATGTTAATACCCTCCCCTCAAATAAAAACTAAAATTAAAAATAAGATGAGTCGAATTCATCACCCTACCCCCTCCCCCTACCTCAAGTGCCACTGGAGGCCTCTAATATTACTATTCCTTTATGCTACAGCCTATAGTGTAAACAAAAGGAGAAGAAAAAAACCTTCTATATTACACACTTAGAAAAAATTCCTTTCCCAGTTGTAAACAAGTTAGCTCTAACTTTTACTTTTCAAAAATATAAATAGATAAATGTGCTTTTCACAAGTTTTAGAGGTCATGTCTTCTCTAAATGCTGTATGGTCATTATCCATTGTATTCCTAGTTGTGCCTCTTTGATCCCCTCCATTTTATTAGTCAATTATAAGCCATAAATGTAACAACTAGTTAAAATCATAAGGTATCCTTTTATACAAGTATCAGGATCTCTGTCTGTACTAAATGATGTTGCTGAACTGATATGGTTCTCCTTTTCAAAGTTCATGGTAAGGTTTATAACTATTTTGGGGGAGGGTACCACCGCCCTCCCAGTTGAAACTGCAACAAAAAAATATATAACTGACCCCTCCATCTAGCAACCACAAAAATATAACAGCTGATCTTAACATAGATTGAAAAGAAAACATTTTGCGTTCCCTTAGAGGCCTCTGGGGTCGTAGCTACTTGTAGATAAATAAACAATAATTATATAAGTTTACATAGGAGGGTCCAAATTGTTCAGTTTAATCTCTAATGATAATGTCAACTTTTTTCTACTATCTTGTGAGATAAGCAAAGCAAATGTTACACAATTTTGCATTTTTTGCATCCGGAAATAATTAGATGTAAGTGCATTTTCTTGATTGCAATTAAAAATTTGTCATACATAAATATTTCATATTTAGTACAATAATTAATTCATACCATACTATAAAAAGAGAAAAAATAAAAGAAAAGATAATTATTGACAATTTAACAACTTAATTAGACCACTAACAGAGCCAAATGCAACCACTATTTCATATAAATAATGCAAAATTTAGAAATTAACAACTGGAAAAAATGTATTCATAAAATGTTATGTTGTAGATTATTTTTACACTTTTGAAGATTTGAAATATTCAGTTCACATTTTGATTTATTGATGCACAATGATATTAAGATTTAAGCGTACAGCAAAGTGCACAATTTGTAAAAGAATAAAAGAATAACAAAGAAATAGAGAAAATATTAATAATTTAGGCCAAATAGTGCAGTAGAAATTCTAAGATTATGGGTTGAAATAAGTAAAAGCAGTATTTCAGTTCAAAATCATTAAAACTAATCAGGAATTTCAAATTGGGATTATTTATAATATATTGCAAGCTAATTCACAAAATAATACCACGAAAGTTTACCATGCACATCTCATGTTCTGCATAAGCATTACCCAGATATAAAAATACACCCACTCTCACTAACACACAAAGCTAAATCCTGATCATTTATGAAACAGTGAACTTATACATGATGTGAATTTGAATTTAGATGATTTATTTCTGGCTCACTGCTCCTCTGCCACTCTCTGTTGCAAATATTCAAATGCTTTTATCTGGATTTCCCTCAAATCAGCTTAAATATTACTAAATCTAAAAAACTGTTTTGTACCATTCACAGGAAAAATAAATATTATTTTGACAAAAATAGGGACTAAAAATAAAATGACAACAACACAAACAATTATTGACCAATAACTGTGAATAAATGTCAGCCTTTATATACTGTACACCAAGATGTTATACTATTTCTTACTTTAACAATCTTATAATTAATTAACTCAAAAAATCATAAATTTTAGCTGTACTGCATAAGCATAATTTATCTAGTAAAACAATTGATAATGTTATCAAGCAAAAGCACTTAGAACTTTGCCTTCAATACATTGAACAACATTGTTCCTTATTTTATTTTTGAAATTTGCTTTTAAAATTTTTTTTACATTTTTATGTTTAAAAGCAATTATGCACTGGGTATGTGTAATTTAAATAACAGTTGTCTTTTGGTAGGAGAAAATGTAAATGTTAATGAATATATTTTTTCATAAATATTAGCAGACAAAACAATGATAGTCAAAAATACAAAATATTTTTAAAAATCTAAACTAAACTTGTATGTAAGGGGAGTAAATTTATTGTAAGTTCATTTTGTTGAAGATTATATTCATGTGTATGTCTCGGCTGTATCTGTTTAAAGTTAATTTTTCTCTGTCACACAACAAACACAAAATGTTAGCAATATCATTCATGTTTGAGTTGTGTTTGGTTTTCCTGTTTAATCCTTAAACCACAGATTGATAAAACATGAAATTATAAAGGGGTCATTTTTTCGCATGTAAGATGGATGTTGGGTTTTAGTCAAATGCTCTTATTAAGTCAAAGAGTTCTTAATTATGCCCAAATGTAACAAATATGAAATATTTACAAACAGTTTGACTTAATCAGAGCACTTAAATACATCACAACACCAAAAAGTAACCTTTGTTATTTCTCTAGATTTGGTGGGGGGGGCCCGGGGGGGGAGTTGGCCCTTGATAACAATGCATTTTCAAAACAAATTACATAACACATGTATTTAAGCTTGTTGTTGGTTGGGAAATATTTATTTACATTTGGAAATGTATATTTGAGTGCTTGCTAAAAGGAAACACTTTTGGAATTTAAAACAACATACAAATCATTCTCCTTGAAAAGTTGAACTTGATTTTGTAAATATATAACTACTAGTGAATCGGTGGTGCAGGCACCACCTAAAAAATTATATTCTATGTTATCTCACTTCTGAATATTAACCCTATTCTTCCATTGACATATCCCCGACTATTAACCTTTTTTCTTTCATTGACCTATCCCCAACTATTAACCTTTTTTCTTCCAGTGACCTATCCCTGACTATTAACCTTTTTTCTTCCATTGACCAATCCCCGACTATTAACCTTTTTTCTTCCATTGACCTATCCCCAACTATTAACCTTTTTTTCTTCCATTGAGCTATCCCTGAATATTAACCTTTTTTTCTTCCATTGACCTATCCCCAACTATTAAACTTTTTTCTTCCATTAACCTATCCCCGACTATTAACTTTTTTTCTTCCATTGACCAATCCCCGAATATTAACTTTTTTCTTCCATTGACCTATCCCCCACTATTAACCTTTTTTTCTTCCATTGACCTATCCCCCACTATTAACCTTTTTTCTTCCATTGACCTATCCCCCACTATTAACCTTTTTTCTTCCATTGACCTATCCCCCACTATTAACCTTTTTTCTTCTATTGACATATCCCCCACTATTAACCTTTTTTTCTTCCATTGAGCTATCCCTGAATATTAACCTTTTTTTTCTTCCTTTGACCTATCCCCAACTATTAAACTTTTTTCTTCCAATGACCTATCCCCGACTATTAACTTTTTTTTCTTCCATTGACCTATCCCCGACTATTAACTTTTTTCTTCCATTGAGCTATCCCCGACTATTAATCATTTTTCTTCCATTGACCTATCCCCGACTATTAATCTTATTTCTTCCATTGACCTATCCCTCAATCTCTCTCTCTGTCTCTCCGAACCGTACTACAAATCAAGTTACTCATAAAGATTACTACGACTTTTATAGTTTCGTTTATTCATCATTTTTTAAAGATTTAATGTCCCTCTCTCTCACTTCCCTTTTCTTCCGTCTTTATTTTAATTTCATTATTTTTATTTAAAACCGTATTTATAATTTTGTCTCTCTTTCTTTAAAATATTTTAGGATCCTAATGTTTTTTGTTTAAAATTGTCGTCCTGAAAGGGTTAAACTATTTAGCTAAATGTTAAATTTTAGTTTAATATCTGAACACATTCGGGCGCGTCGCTAGTATAATATTACATTAAAACTTAGTTTTCCTTGATTTACTATATTATAAACTTAAATTTTCTATTTTATGAATAGAAATTTGATACTTCAATATAATTTAAATAGCAACATGAAATAAAAAATTTAATTTATTCTTCATAGAGTAAAATAATGGGTCTTATCATTCTGGTCATTGAGAGTTTATGATTGATTATTGAACCAGTATGAGTTTTTAACATCTTACCTTTGGAAAACTTGAGCTCGTTTATAGACATTTATTTCCTATATAGATCTGTCATGGATCTTGATGCAATACAGCAGGCCGTTTTGTAAATGTTAAAAATTGGAAGATTTCATTAAATAAAAGTAATCGCAAATATAAGTATTAAATGAGTATTATTGAATTAGATTGTTAAATGGCAGCACAAAATTAAAACCAAAAACTTGCCAACGATTCTAAAAAACAAGGATAACAACATTAATAAAAGCGAAGCTCTAACAGTAGGACAAACGAACATTGACTCTTTGTCAGAACTGAAAAAGCAGAATCTGTTAATATAAATGATCAGGTCTAATCAAAATTGTGAGTAAATTTGTTTCAAAAGTGCTAAGATTGAGAGTTAAAGTCATATTTTAAAGTGATCTTTATCAGATAGTCGATCAGACAAATATATAGAGAAGGTGCACACAAAAAAAATTGGTGATATTCCCTAAGTTAAAGAGTTTCTGTTTACTGTTCTATAGTATAATAGTCTATTTTGTTGTGTAGTGCAATAGAGATGATCTGGGAACATAATGTCTAAATCAGCCAATAGGAGAATAGACAAGAACCCAGACATGTCATTGGTTCAAACATTTTACAGATTTCAGTACGAAATATCATATTTTTTTCATTTCGTAGGCATTTTGAGTCAGCTATGGATTGTCGCATTTCTTGGGATAAACTTTTCTTGGATAAATTATATCATGTAAAATTTCTTTCCTCTTATAATGTGAAACACATGACAAACCACATTATAAGTTAGTTATGAATTGTTGAATCGAAGGATAAAGTTAGCTTTCTAAAATTATATTATCAAAAAAATTCAACGCACTATTTCTTGAGTAGATCTTGTATATAACAAAAGATAAGCAATGGTGTTTGTCTGCTAAATATTCCATTTAAGTTTTATGAAAAAAAATGTGCTCAGCTGTATTATCTAGATATATTATATCTGTTTGTAGTGCTGAACAAAATTGTCTGTTTTTGTGGAACAGAAAATGTAATTTCACTCATTGTATGTATTTATGTTTGTAGTTTAGTTTTCCTAGAGTTACTTATGCAAAATGAAATAAAATTTACATATATTTTGTATTTCATTTGATACTAAAACATAAAAATTAAACTTAAAAGCCTTGATCTTTTATGCTTTTAGCTCCTGAAATACCTATTATGGGGACGGTTATTAATTTGTAACTATTGCATACAACTTCAGAGCAAAGGCTTTTTTTTTTAATTCCTTTGAATTTTATGTAGAAAAGGCTGAGATTCGAACTTTTAAATTGTCCTACAACCTGCGGATTCACTATATCTGGTGTTTAAGTAAAGGTTTTATTATAATATCAATCAAATAGTTTTTTTTCAAAGCACACTTATAATTACGATTTTCAATAGTGCAAAAAAGTTTAAATGGGTTAATTGGGCATTAGAATAAATCTTAAAATATAAAATTACAGATTAATGATACTTCTTGAAATAAATTAAGATTCAAGAAATAACGTTTTCCCGCCATTATTTGAAATATGACCACGTGATTAAGCGGCCATTTTGAATTGTAGTACACCGGGCAACATCACTTCCATCCAGTGCCTCACGATCACGCGTCATGTCAACGTATTGTTATCAATGTAAGTATATTTTTAACTAGACCCAGCTACTCTATAACTCCATATGCGCGTTTGTCTGTATGTCTATGCCATTTTTATAATGCTGCATACCTAATATCCATGTGTGAGTAAAATTGCAGGGATCTTAAGGTATAAGACAATGGCCGATAAATTGATTTACATCCCCAATGATGATACACAAAAATTAACCTTTATTTCGTTATAAATTACTGGTTGAAAAGTTGTTGAGCCAACGAATAAGAAAATGTTATGATAAAAATTTGGGGACTAGTGTAATTAACAGCGCAATGTCAATAACCTCCATGGTGAAATTGAATAGATTTAATCTGAAACTTTATGAATTGCCAAAACCTATATTTAATCATTTCTGGCAAAATACATTCAGCTTACAGTGGATCAAACACCCCCGTTTCCACACCATTTATCATCAAAATTACTTCATTGCAAGTAGAGGGTCAAAAAATTCGTTTTATGCTGAAAGAAAAGAAAAGAACATTAGAAGGAAAAAAACATGTTGAAGTGTTAGATTAGAAAAAAAGAATGATAATATCCATAAAAGCGAAACTCAGAAACTGCAGGACAAACGAACATTAACACTTGCACATTGTCAAAACAGAAAAAGCAGAATATAAATGTATATAATTCTAAACAAAATAAGTAAAAAAGGAAAAAGAGAAACATGTTTTAAGTAGACGTACAGACATCAAAAAACGTACCTAACTTTTATAGGAATCATCATGCAAAGTTTGAAATCAATAGGACAATTCTAGAATGTCTAAATTGACAAAAAGAGCTAACTGTTTCGGACGGACGGACAGACCGAAGCTATTTATAGAGAAGCTTCGATTTTAAAAACAGTTAACTTTACAAACTAAGACAGAAACTGCGTAGATATTGTAGGCGGGGTACAACTGTATATGCAGTTTAGTTGCGCTTCTATAAAGTCATTTAAAGGTAAGGGGGGGAGGTTAAATTTGTGTACTCTGAAATATGAGACTTTCCTTGTTCATTTAGGTCAAATAGATCCTTTCCTCACATAGGAATTAATTTTGTTTGTGGGCAGAACCATATTTTTATGTCTATCCTGTTCTATATGAAAATAGCTTTCCTTCTCTATTTATCTATCTTTCTTTCTCTCTCTATCTATCTATCTTTCTTTCTTTCTATCTCTTTTCTTTTTCTATATTTAAGTATTAAGTTCTCTTTTTTACCCTCCATCCATTTCTTTCTATTTCGAATCTTAATCTCTCTCTCTCTCTCTCTCTCTCTCTCTCTCTCACTGCCTCCATCTCTCTCTCCCTCCATCTCTCTCCCTCCATATCTCTCTCTCTCTCTCTTTCTCTCTCTCTCTTTTTTCTTTCTTTATCCAATTATTTTTACTTGATTAAACAAATTGGATTTGTGAAATAGAAATATTAAACTTTTCTTTCTCTCATTTTAATAGCAAAACTATTCTACTTGATGTTTTTACCGTAAATTGAGTATCACATTGGAATGTTATTGGATGAAATAAAATCAAGGAATTTACACTTAAACGAGAAGTGTAAATCGTGCTTAATTATGTGCATGATTATATAGTCAAACGTCCTTCAGACAACCAACCAATTGATTGCTCAACCTTTGACTGGAAGTCCTGACTGTGCAATGTGCATGGTAATAGGTTGCGCATTTTTTGGGCTAATGCATTCCTACTACTAAAGAGATTGAACAATGTTCTGTCAGTGCCCTAAGTTTTATAATAACGTTTTCTTATTTGTTGGCTTTACAACTTTGGGGACGTGAATCTTGATTGGCTGTTTTATTAAGTTGAGTTCTCAAATGGTTCAACCACTAATTTAAATCTACAGAAGGGGTAATTTTGTGTAACATCATTTTTGATGTACATCAATTTATTGGCCATTGTCTTATCAATTTAGATCCCCGAAAAGAAAGACATTATTTCATATTTATTAATTATAAATTTAATTCAATCCTGTTCGATTTTAGGTCAGCGGGTTACGATACGAAACCCAAATCCGGACATTGAATCAGTTTCCAGACACCCTACTTGGAGATCCATCCAGAAGAATCAGGTATTCAGACATCTAGCTATTTTTCCTGGCTATCTATCTTCTTACGATCTAGCTATCCCTCTGACTATCTAACTGGCTATCTATCTTCTTACCATCTAGCTATCCTTCTTAGCTATCCTTCTTGCCATCTAGCTTTCCTTCTGGCTATCTCACTGGCTATCTATCTTCTTACCATCTAGCCATCCCTCTTACTATCTAGCTATCCTTCTTACTATCTAGCTATCCTTCTTAGCTATCCTTCTGACCATCTAGCTATCGTTTTACTATCTAGCTGGCTATCTAGCTATCCTTCTGGCTATATAACTGGCTATCTATCTTCTTACTATCTAGCTATTCCTGTTACTATCTAGCTATCCTTCTTACTATCTAGCTATCCTTCTGGGAATCTAACTGGCTATCTATCTTATTACCATCAATCTATCTAGCTAGCTACCCTTTTTACTATTCTATTCTTCTGGCTTTCTATCTTTTTGCCATGTATCTATATATAAAAAATATTTAAAAATTTAGGAAGGTATTCGCTATTTATCGCACCGTATAATAGACAGTTTTCCGCGGATATTTAGATAAATTATAAGATTTAATCCAGTTTTGTTAGACCCGAGGGGCCGAAGGCCCAGGCTTACAAAACTAGAATTAATTTCATTTTGATATTCGTTGAGAAGTGTCTGTAATACGATGATAGTTTAGTATGTCTTAGAATTGGTTCTAATCCAGAGGATATTGATCGGTTTCGAAGCCATACTGGAAACCATATTCTTTTTTATTAAAACATAAATTCATATTTGATAAATCTCTTTTTGACATCTTTTTGTATCTATCTATCAATGTACTATACTATACAATGATTGTAAGAATTGTACTTCGTGCTCAATACATCAATAGCTATTTTTTTTTCAATTGTGGGGTAAAACAAATATTTATTCAAGTAAAACTAAGGAAAATAAGGGAGGGGGGAGACATTTGGCTGTTTGGACCCCAAACTTTTATAATAACGTTTTCTAATTTATGAGCCTAATATCATTGGGAATTTATCAATTTTTCTACCACTGTCTTATCCCTAACAAAAAAAAATTGAAATCCCGTCGAAAATTTACGGAGAAAAGCTTTAAGAGTAGTAATTGATTTTTTATTACTTGGATCTTGGATAGCATGTACTCACTCTAGCAAAGGAAAACTTGTAGCTGGCTAAAACAAAAATTTCCTAACCACTCCATTTACCCAATCCTCTGCCCTCCTACTGGATAATCGAATTGGCCAATAAGAGATGTCCATGATAGCTACCTAAATTGACTACAATCTTTCCCCTGTCATAATATCCATGTATATTCATTAAGAACACAGTAATAGTGTCTGACTGATTATGACGTAACAAAAAAATTAGCCAATGAGAGGCCACTATAAATATTACCATTGGTCAATAGCAGCCTCTCATTGGCTAATTTTTTTTGTTACGTCATAATCAGTCAGACACTATTACTGTGTTCATTCATTAAAATAGTTTTTTTTTCAATTTGAACCTAATGGCAATGTGCGATGCTATCACAAATATCAAATAAATTGTTATCTGATAAAGCCTTTTCTACCAAAACACGGACAATGAGTATCAAAACAAAAATTGATTAAATAAATTTACTTGTATGTGACTTCTTAAAATTCATAATGTACGTCCAAGAAAGGGATGGTCAAAGGGTTCTCTACCCCCCCCCCCCCTAAAACAAATAGGATTATCCCGCTCCCCCTAAAAAAAGCTTGGGCGTCCTAGCCAACAATGATAATAAACCACAAAAATTACAATCCTGGTTATTTTTTCTGCTTATTTTTCATTCAAGGTTACTTGGATGGGTAAATAGCTACCATTTTTTTACCAGCAAACCTGTCCAATGCCCTTCCATAATACAGCCGCTGACACCGGCCAGTCACCACCAGTCAATTTCAGGGATCTAAAGGGATAAGACAATGGCCCATAAATGGATGTACATCCCCAATGATGATTCACAAAATTAGCTCTTCTGTAGATTTCAATTAGTGATTGAAACGTTTAGGTACTCAACCTAATTAACCAACCAATAAAGATTTATTAAAAGTCCTCAAAGTTGCCAACAAATAAGAAAATGTTATGATAAAACTTTGGGGACTAATGTAATAAACAGCCCAATGTCCCCTTCCTCCCTGGTAACCACCAGTCATTTCCAATATTTTGTGCCATTTGATTTATGAACATAAAAAATGTATTTTCAAAAACTGGACCAAAAAAATTTTAGATAGCAAAAAAAGGAAACAATTGCACAGAGGGAGGGGACATTGGGCTGTATATTATACTAGTCTTCAAAGTTTTGTAATAAATAACATATACTTATTCGTTGGCTCAACATCTTTGGGAACCTTTATTAAATATTTATTGATGGAGTGTACAAACGTTTCAACCACTAATTGTAACTTACAAAAAGGGTAATTTTGTATATCATCATTAGGTGAGTCCTTGGTGGATTTTAATTTTGTTGCTTCCCAAATTATTTTTTGTTTGTCACTTTTTAGATTTTGTGTAACTGTATGCACACCCAAAAATATAATATGAAAAAGCCGGGTTAAATCTTTATCTACAATAGGAGTGTTTATACAATTTAGAGAAAATAAAAACAGCAATCAAAATAATTTATTAAAATGTATCTTTTTCAAACTGTCTTATTTTAGAGGGAAGGAGGAGATTTAAAATTATATTTCTGGTAGCTGCTTTAAAATTTGAAAATATAAAGATTTTATTAATGATTCAACTCCATTATTCATCCATTCTTATTAAAAAGAAGATAAACTATAAACATTCCCAAAAATATTTAATTTTAAAACATTTTGTTATTTTGAAAAGACACCTTTAACTTTTATCTATTGGAAGTAAATCATAATGGGAAATATTTTTTTCCAGTATGGCTTCGAAACCGATTGATGTCCGCTGGATTAGAACAAGTTCTCAGCCAGACTGGAAAATCATGTTAGCATCGTATTCCAGACAATATGAAATAAAATCATGAAAATAAAACTAGTTTTGTTTGCACGTGCCTTCGACTTCTCGGGGCTAACAAAACTGGTTTTAATCTTATAATTTATCATTTTACTATCCGTGTAAAGCTGTCTATAATACGATGCGATAAATAACTATTCTGTTACAAGTCAAAATCCTAAATACTAAAGTAGCTGGATGTTTGTTTGTCTGTTTGTAAATTATCGGAAACTTCTTGTTCTTTAGCTCTACAAATTGAAAAAGACAAAATCTAGGATAAAGAAAAATTAGTTTTCCAGTATGGCTTCGAAACTGATTAATATCCGCTGGATTAGAACCACTTTACAGCCATGCCGAGAAATCAAGTCTGCAAATATTAAAATGAAATGAATAAAACTTATTTTAATCTTATATATATTTTTTATATTAACAAATATCATTCATATAATTCATATTTGACAAGTTTGCTGTTTTGACTTCAAATTCTTTATAGGAACATCCTTTTTCTTAACCTCTTTGGTTGAAAGTTTTAGAAATGTTGGAAAATTTTGACCGTAATCCTATTAGAAGCTCAGCTATGACAGCAGAAATATAGTGGTTTGGCAGGAGCGAGGCTACTCTATAATCATGTGTTGGTATGTCCGTTCGTTCTTACATCCACAAGTGACAGCTAATAAATGTTAAAAATTTTCTTAAAATTTTTTTCACACAAGTGCAAGTGACTAATGCCTAACTGTTGACTAGGGCACTAACTATAACATCGGTGCCGTAACCGTGCCTAATATAACCTAACCTAGCCTGACTTAAAGTAAAATAAACAGGCGAAAAACTCCACCCCTACCCATTTTAAATTCAAATTAAAAATGTGGGGGGGGCATATTTGCTCACATGGCACTTTGAGGGATAACACCGTTTGTTGTCTTTTTAAATGAGCCAGTCATGCATATGCTTGTTCTTGATTAAGTATTCTTTCCATATTTTGCATATTAAACAAGGATGACAACATAAGTGAAAGGCGGCACAAAGAAGATTAAAACACAACAATATGATTTTAAATTGTCTAAATGGTATCTATTGTATACTTTTAACTATCTACATATTATAAATCTATATCCTTCTGTCTAATTGTCTATTTTACATGTATCTCTCTTTCTTTCTATTTTTTTAACTTTTTAATCTATGATTGTACTTTTTAAAATTGTAAATTGGGCTCCTTAACTATGTACCTATCTTATAATCTATATAATACTAAACCTACTAACTATCTATTTTTTATCATTCTGTGAACTACCAATCTATGAATTACTTATCTTAAAGAATGTGTTTAAGGAAAGTACCTCTATAATTGTCTATGTAAATTTCAGGTTTTATGAAATATATTCTCATGTTCCTACATAATAATCTATGTAATTTCAGGTTCTATGAAATATCTTCTTACCTACCTACATAACAATCTATCTAATTTCAGATTCTATGAAATAAAATCTTATTTACCTGAATAATAATCTATTTAATTTCAGGTTCTATGAATTATCTTCTCATGTACCTACCTACATAACAATCTATCTAACTTTAGAATCTATGAAATATAATCCAATGTACCTACATAAAAATTTTTTTAATTTCAGGTTCTATGAAATATCTTCTTACGTACCTGAATAACATTCTATCTATTTTCAGGTTCTATGAAATATCTTCTCATGTATCTACCTACATAACAATCTATCTAATTTCAGGTTCTATGACCCTGTGCACAACGAATATTTTTTCGACCGTCACCGAAATTGCTTTGAAGCCATTATCTATTATTATCAAAGTGGGGGAAGATTAAGAAGGTAAATGCTTACTATTTAAAGAGAAGCTTTTCTATAGTTAGGGTCTGTCCGTCCGTAACGGTCAGCTTTTTTTCGTGTAACAGTAAGCTCTATTCGTTGATTTACATATGTTAGAATTGTCTTATCGATTTCAAACTTTGCATATTGATTTCTATAATAGTTAGTTAAGAAAGCGTCGTAACTCAATAATCGTTTCCAAAAAGTCCGTACATTCTGGCAATCTGCTTTATAATAGCTGCTTATTATTATACTAAATCTTCATAACTAATTTCAGCCAGTTATCTTGAATAGCATCTAATTTCCGCTATAACGAACTGACAGACAGACAGACAAAGTGAATTTTAGTGTAGTTTCGTTACTTATAAAAATATCTAAGCAAACGCAGATAAGAATTACAGAATATCTTCGCAACATCTAAAAAAAAAACTTTCAACAAAATGACCTTATTAAGAAATTTAACAAGGATAATTATACCTATAAGTAGCGAAGCAAGGATAAGCCAATAACAAAGAACAATATTTCAAAGAGAGGGGTAACAATGGGCTGTTTATACACTAGTCCCCAAAGTTTTACAATAACGTTTTCTTATTCGTTGGCTAGACAACTCTGGGGACCTTTACTGCTCATTAACTGGTTGGTTTATAAAGTTGAAAGTTCAAATGTTTTAGCCACTAATTTAAATCGACAGAAAGGGTAATTTTTTGTTTAATCATTGGAGATATACATCAATTTATCGACCATTGTCTTATCCCTGCCAATATTTACACATATTAAAATGTTTTTAAGTAAAAATGAAACATGTTGGCAGATGTTGCTAATAAAACAAGGACACTAAGTCCGAATTAGCTAATTATGTTTTAAGAAAGTGACGAACGGCCAAATGCTAGTTATAAAGTAACTTCGCTATTTAAAAAATGGAATTTAGAGATAAATATGTTTTCCTCACCTCGTGTCAATTAAGCAATTTAGTTTAGACAGGAGGCTACATAATTTCAGGTATAGGGCAACCAAGAACAAAATAGATTTTTCCAATTTGAACAAAATTATTATTTAGAAAAAAATTTGTATCTTTTTATATTAAAGTTTGTTATGTATAATTTTACTTTTACAATTTATTTCTAAAGGACTGTTTTACATTGAACTAATCTTCTTTTTTTTTATAAATTTTGTAGCTACTCTACAAGTACAATTTGTAAGTACATAAAAAAAACTGATTACAGTCAAAGATAATTAGGCTCATTCCATTAATTCTTGATTTAATAACAATTCCTACTAAAATTTGAAATTCATCTATTCTTGTAACTTAAGAGGAGTGGGTGGGGTGGTACATTAAAACGTTACTTTAAAAGAAAATGTATAAAAAAAAAATTAGCTTATTTTTTTAGGGGTTTTATATCTTGCGATGGTGAAGGTTTTCCCTCCCCTAGTTATGAACCTTTCTGAAACCAAAAGAAGCTTCAAATGAGAATCATATCAGTTCCTTGGTTAGCGAGATCTAAAGCTAAAGACAGACAGATATCCTGCTTTATTGTCCTTGTTTAATAAATGATATTTTTCCTAAATTAATGATTTTCCTTTTTTCAGGCCGGTGAACGTTCCTTTAGATATTTTTTCTGAAGAAATTCAGTTTTATGAATTGGGGGAAACTGCCATTACAAAATTCAGGTATTATTTTCTTTCCTAATAAGGACAGAAATTCCCTTCCTTGGGTTAGGAAGGCTATTTCCTTTCCTTTTTCTTACAAATTCTCACCAAGGAAGGTGATTTCTGTCTTATTTTTTTATAATCTTTTCCCGTATGGCGTCGAAGCCGATTTATTCCGCTGGATTAGAACAGGGGTTCAGCCATACTGAAAATACATGTATAGCATCGTATTACTGAAATTTTCCACGAATATTAAAATGAAAATCATAATATTAATACCAGTTTTGTTAACCAGAACCTCCGGTCACTCGGGGCTAACGAAACTTGAATCTTATAATTTTTCGTTTTAATATACGCGGAAAGCTGTCTATAATACGATGCGATAAATAACTATTATAATCTTTCTTTGTTAATTGTATCTATCAATTAACTGACACGGGCGAGACTGTTGTCCATGTAATTTAACATCAGGACCAACAACCAAGGAGTTAGTCTGAGTTGCGACTGTTTTATTTGCCAAGGCATTCACTCTACTCTGTCCATTAATGTCGTATATCTGGTATCAGTAGCAGTAGGAACCATTTTTAAAGTCTTCAATTATGGCACAGTGTTAGGTTAGAACTAATGGGTTCCAGTTAAATTAAGATATGTCTACAAGATTTTTCTTATTCTAGATATTTTTTTTTTAAATCCTCAAAAACTAAAAATAGATTTACTAAATGTACTCTTGAAATATAAAAAGTTAAGGAAAAAGGCTTAATTTAATTTTCCTAAATTTGCTAAGAACGTGTAAAGTAATAGAGATAATAATTTAGATTGATCAAACTTAGAAATGATATGTAAGACTATAGTTATTACTTCTAATGCTATATCAGTCGTGTGACATTATTCGTAAGGGGGAGGGGGAGGGCCTAAGGTTAAAATGTACCTAACTAAAGGTCGTGCAATCAAAGTGTAAGATCTTTCGTAAACTAAAATAATGAACTTTGGTTATAACAAAAGATTATAGTATAATTAACTTATAAAATGGTAACCACAAAGGTCGTGCAATTAAAGAACTGACTGTTATGGATCAAGAAATGAAAACAAGAAAAGGTTTCATAAAAACTAGGGATATGAAACCTCTAAGTTAACTCTATTTTGAAATGTAATTATTTTAGCGTAAAAATGTGTATTCTGCAAACCGTTCAGCTCCTTTTGTTCTCATGTGCAAAAACTTGCATTACTTTACTTAAACGCTGCAAAATTAATAGGTTTTAGTGATAAAATCTGCCAATATAAGCAATCAATAAAGAATTTAGGTAAACTTGTCCAATTTTGTCAAATAGGCGTGGTTTTGCTCAATTTTGCAAGCACAAAATTCGTCATGATGTACAGCTAAGGTCATAAAACAAAGGTTGTACGATTAAAGGGGTTTTATGTTATCGCTTTCTTATTTAGTATTTTCACAACATTATTTAGAAACAGAATTTTCCATTTAAACGTTATGATATAGCAGTATTATTTTGTATGGAGATTTGAAAAACTATTCACTACTCTTACATGGAATTAAAGGGATAAGACAATGACCGATAAATTGTACCTTGATGATACACAAAATTATCCCTTCTGCGACGTTTGGACACTGAACTAAATGTACCAACCAATCAAAATTCAATTAAAGTCCCCAAGGTTGATAAGTTAACTTTATTGTTTCCATTGGGGACTTGTGTAATAAACCGCCTAATGTCCCTCTCTCCTATATTAACTTTTCATATGGCTTAAAAGAGGGTGGGAAATACACTGTTAAAAAATATTTATTTTTCAACTTTATGTAAAAAAAAAAAGGCTGGGTAGCATGTGCAGTTTAGTATCACTTTCAATAAACTTTCATTTTAGAATTACAGTACTGAGGAGATACAGATTTTAAAGGAAGCCTGCAAGAAATACCACGCTTTAACTGCTGAAAGACTGCCACAAGTAGACCATATACCCCAAATTTGAAGCCTTCAGCTTCTATAACAAAAAAGTTCTAGGCATTTTAAAATGACATTTTATGTACAATGAAAATTTTGAAAGAATTGCAATGCTCATGTTAAAAACTTTGAAAATAAACTACGTGGCTCAGAAACAAAATTATAAGCTTATTTTTGTCATAAATTTAGGTTTCCAGTAACTAATTATATTTTTACAATAAAAATACCCATTTTTATAGTCAAAATCATTAAAAAAATTAAGTTTTACTTGCGTTGTACCGAATGTACTGTAGCCAATCAGAAGGCTGAATCAGCTTAATAACCAATCACAGCTGAGCTTGTGTTAGTTTACCCCTTTGTTTCCGCTATGATTTTCGTTTAAAAATGCAATTTAAATCGAATTTTTTTCATAGCTTTTGCCTATGAAATGTGGTGTTTTTATTGTAAAAATGTAATCAGTTACAGGCAATCTAAGTTTCTGACAAAGATAAGGTATAATTTTGTGTCTAGGCGACGTAATTTAATATTGTTTTTTTCTTTTATGAGCATTGGAAATCTTTCAAAAATTCCATTGTACATAAAATGCTATTTTGAAATGCCTAGAACTTTTTTGTTATTGAAGCTGAAGGCTTTAAATTTGGGGTATTGGGTCTTCTTGTGGCAGTCTTTCAGCAGTTAAAGCGTGTTATTTCTTGCAGGCTTCCTTTAAACATTTTTCCAGTATTGCTTCAATACCGATTAATATCCGCTGGACTAGAACCGATTCTAAGCCATACTGAAAATCATGTACAGCATCTTTATGACAGTCAATTTTTCCACGAATAATAAAATAGAAATCATTAAATTAATTTTATATTTTTTTCTTTTTAATATCCGCGAAAAACTGTTAATGTATAATGCGATGCAATAGATAACTATTATATTATGCCTTTATCCCATAGTTGAAGTAGAAGCCCGTTTGTTTGTATAGAAAAGCGTATCTGGGCAATTTTTCTTTAAATTAAATAAATCAATAGTAAAGAAAGTCTAAATCCTCAATGCCATAATTGACCAATAGGAAAAGAGCACATGAAAAGTTATGCCACATTCAAAATCTTATGACTTCCTTTTCAAATCAGATATTTTTTTGTATCTGCTTGACTATCTGGGTCTAATAAATCTATTAGTAAATAGTAAAGTAATAATTAAAAGTTTTTAATTTTGAGAGGCATGAGTTTTAATGAAACTAATATTTTTATTACATTTTTTCGATTTATCCCTTTATATCTATTTTTCTTACTCTAAAAATCTCTTTTTCTATTACTCTTTTTTTATAAAGTATTCAATAACCTGAATATAAAATTTCTTAAAATTCCCGTATAGCTAAACTATACCTATGTTTGAAATTTAAGACAAGAATTCAAATAATGTATTATTACATATACTAAAGAGTAAATTTAATATAAATTTTCATCTGAACTAAATTTTATTTAATTCTTATTTTATATTTTTAAGGTTATATAAACATCAATATTTGAGATATTAACTCTGAAATATAAAATAAATGAAAATAATGGATATTATGACCGGAAAAAGAATCGTTGTCAATTTAGGTTGCTATTTCCCCTGTAATTTATTGGTCAGTTTATCCATCCAGTAGGAGGGAAGTGGGAAAACGTTATTATAGCCTGTTGCGTGTTTCACTTCATTAGAAAACATGAAAGTCTAATGTAAGATCCAAGTAATAAAATATCCATTATTACAATGTATTTATCCGTTGTCTGTATGTCTGTAACTCTCTTCGTTGAAAAATTTGATATATTTGTTCCCCTCTTCCTAAAACTGTGTTTGATTAATCTTTTAGTAGTAGCGAAGCTACTGCGTAATGCTTAAGTTGGTCCATTTGAGATGCAGTAATTTTTCTTGGTTGGTGTTAAAGATAGATGTTTGAAATTTCTTGTAGGATTCCCATGATAGATTTAGCATAATTTTATGGAAATTTTGAATGCCATATTTGGGAAAGGTTTAGACTTCCAGCTCATTTTTAAATCTGTGAAAGGTTAATTTTTCAGATTCTCATCCTAATTAAACTGTAATTTTGATCATTTCAGGGAGGATGAAGGATTTATCAAAGAAGAGGAGAAACCGTTGCCGACCAATGATCTACAACGAAAGGTTTGACTTTTTTTTCATTTTTGTAACATCCTTGCTATTTAGATGCTTTATATATATACTAGCGACTACGCCCCTAGAGGCATCTAAAGTCCCTTTTTAGGTAACAGACATTATCAAATGCTTTTGGCATATCTGAAAATCTATTGTGTTTTTTATATTTTGTTTTAAATTTCATCTCCTTTTAGGAGAATCCAACCAGTGATTTACAAAATAAGGTCTGTAATAGTTATTTACCGCATCGTATTATAGCCAGCTTTCCGAGGAGAATAAAATGAATAATTATAATATTAAAGCTAGTTTTGTTTGCCCGGGTTTACCAAACTGGTATTAATTTTATGATTTTTATTTTAACATTCGAGGAAAATTGTCTTTCATACGATGCTATACATGATTTTTCAGTATGGCCGAGGACCGGTTATAATCCAGCGGTTATTATTCGGTTTCGAAGCCATACTGGAAAATAACTTATTAGTATTTAGTTACGAACATATTGGTATCTTGATATTTTGAACACAGCCTTTGTTAACTAAGGGATAAGAAAATAGTTGATGAAATATTAATATCCCCAATGATGATACACATAATTAACCCTTCAGTAGATTACAATAAGTTGTTGAAACATAATGACACTCAACTTATTGAACTAACCAATCAAAAAAAAGTTGTTGAGCCAACGAATAAGAAAACAGTATCATAAAACTTTGGGGACTAGAGTAATAAACAGCCCACTGTCCCCTCCCTCCCTGGGTAACTATAAGAAAAAAAATAAGAAATTATTTTTCCTACAGTTTGTACGGAAATACTAATTGTTTTTCTCGTATTCATTCGAATCCGGTGGATAGGAACCGGTTCTCATCCATAAGAAAAAACCATGTCTAGCATCGTATTATATCCAGCTTTATACGAATATAAAAATGTACAATCATAAGATTTAAACTAGTTTTAATCTTAAAATTGTACATTCTATATCCGCGGAAAGCCGTCTATAATACGATGCGAGAAATAACTATTCTGTAATACGTCTCCTTATACATAGACACAAACATATATTTCATTCCAAGTATAATTTATCAATTATTTATACACGATTCCAATAGATGAAAGAATAGGTTTTTAACAACATATCTTTGAAAGAAAAAGAAAATAATTGATCAGTCCATTTAAAAAGACGTTTTGTTTGTCTAAAAAAATATTGAAATCTCAATTTTAAGGAATCTTCTTTTGAGCCGTTATGGTTTTAGTCTATTTTATTTTTTAATTAATTCAATGCAATACTTTATCTCTCACCCTATATGCTTTTTCTTTGGGGGAGGATATCTTTCCAAAAATAGTTAAAAACCTTCCCTCGACCTATAAGAAGCTTCAGTGTAGAGGAAAACTATATCGGTTCAGCAGTTAGCGAGATCCTTCGCTACAGACAAAAAAAGCTTACTAATTTATAACACAGGATAGACAATCACAGAATACCTATTAATGACACTTAAGTTCAGAGATTCCATTGTGAATTAATTTTGAAGTTAATTTTGTTTGTCAAATTAGACTGCATCCTGTAAAATATAAAATATAAATTTATTTCCAGTATGGCTTTAAAACCAAACAATATCCGCTGGATTAGAATTGGTTCTCAGCCATACTGAAAAATTATGTATAGCATCGTATTATATCCAGTTTTTTACAAATATAAATTTGTACAATCATAAGATTAAAACCAGTTTTTTTTATTCCGTGCCTTCGGCATCTCGGGGCCATAAAAACTGGTTTTAATCTTATAATTGTACATTTTTATATCCGCGGAAAGCTGTTTAAAATGTGATTTAATAAATAACTCTTACAGCATCCAATATCAATATACATACACATACTAATAAATATATTTAAATGAAACATATAAACAAACTAATAATAGTTATTTCTCGCATCGTATTATAAACAGCATTCCGCGGATATAGAATGTACAATTAAAAGATTAAAACCATTTTTTTAGCCCCGAGATGCCGAAGGCTCGGGATAAAAAAACTGGTTTTAATCTTATAATTGTACATTTCTATATTCGTAGAAAACTGGATATAATGCGATGCTAGACATAGTTTTTTTGTATTGATGAGAACCGGTTCCTATCCACCGGACTCGAATTCTCTTAATTCAACTCTCATTTTCTAGTGGATTATAAAAAAAAAACCTAGTACCATTAAACAACACGAGACTATTATAGATGCTTGAATAATTTTCTCATTTTCTAGACAACTCCAGGAATCTAAAGGGATAAGACAATAAATTGATATACATCCCCAATGATTATACACAAAAATATCCCTTCTATAAATTACAATTTATGGTTGAAACCTTTGGGTACTCAACTAGTGGACCAATCAAAATTCAATGACAGTCCTCAAAGTTGTTGTGCCAACTATAAGGAAATACTTTTATATAGCTTTGGGTACTAGTATAATAAACAGCCTAATGCCTCCTCCCTCCCTCCCTGAGAGAACTCTGTATATAAAGAACATAATATACACTACAAACAAAAATATTTATCATCCCAAACACACACATACTTAAATACTATTAACAGTTAGGGAGTTGAATCCATTTTTATAGAAGCAGAAATATAATCTATGATTATGGTTTGGACCCTCTAAAACTGTAATCTACCCTCCACTTTCCCTTCTCTTGGTGAAGATATCTTCACTAAGAGAGGGGAAAGTGGAATCTTACATTTCAAAAATCGTATCGGCGTTGAAGATATCTTCACCAAGAGAAGGGAAAGTAGAATCTTACATTTCAAAAATCGTATCGGCGTTGAAGATATCTTCACCAAGAGAGGGGAAAGTGGAAAGGTAGATTACAGTTTTAGAGGGTCCAAACCATAATCATAGATTATATTTCTGCTTCTATAAAAATTGATTCAACTCCCTAACTGATTAACTAATATGAAAAAGAAAAATATATAAATGATATTAATTTGCAAATTACAGGGTGTTCAAATAATTAAAATTTACATACTGCATGATAAACAACATAGTACATATAAGGGTTAACCAACAAGAAATAGTAACTAAAAGAATAATTTTGAAATCAGATAATGCAACGGGAGTTAAAAAACTGAGTTCTGAAACTCATTAGTTCAGTTCATTAGTATTTTTGTTCAGAGGACGGATCTTAAGGGCCAACAAATTGATTACATCCCCAATTATGATATTATAAATACCCCTTAAATAGATTACAATTAGTGGTTGAAACGTTCAGACACTTGAAGTCCTTGAAGTTTTTAAACCAACAAACAAGAAAATATTATTATAAAACATTTGGGACTAATGTGATAAACAGCCCAATATCCCCTACCTCCCTGAGTTCTCAATCAGGGAATATTTCATTTGCAATTTTTTATGTAATAATTTCCCTTCAAGGAAAAACCCTTAAACAGCTGATTTCAACTTATGAAATAAATTAATTTTTTCTTACTGATTTACTTATTGGCCAAATCTTGATTATAACAAACTAAAGAGAAATTCAAGTCATCATCAACTAAATTTATAAGATGTTTAATAACTTCATTACACACTTATAATGTCTTAAGCTAATGAAATTGATGGAAAATAATGCAGCACATATAAATATATAACCCATCTAATAGCCATTCATACTTCATGGACAGAATGGGGTCTCATACAATTTGACATGAATAGAAGGAGAGAAATTGAACATTATGCTCTTTTCCCATATAAATAGATGCATAGCATTTTTAACAAGTTTTCTTTGATAATTGATAACAATACACTTGTATTTCACTCCATGTTTTTAGTCAAACAAATGTCATGATATAAATGAGGTATTGTTCCCACAACTATCAAAAACCATGATAATGATAAACCCTAGGGTAAAAATGTTGAAAATAATATAGAGAAAAAAATATTTAAACTGAAAAACATTTTTAAAAACTTTTAATTAGAACTTCCAATATTGTTAGTGCTAACATTTCTAGCGCTCCACATAAAATGATGATTTAAACTATATTATATAAAAACAAGGAAGAAAATATATATTCATGATCCAAATGGTCACCAAAAATATTTAAACCTTACAGATCGGGCCCCAATTCCCACCTTAATAGATCGGGGGGGGGGGGGGGGGGCCGGGGGGGGTTCTCAAAGAGCCCCCCCCCTCTATCTCGGCTCCTGGTACAGATAAAGACATAAAATTTTTTTCTGGTGGTTCATGTGTATTTTTAGAGAAAATTACTTTTTCTAGTCATAGCAGTCAGACCGCTCCTTAGCCGCTTTTTAGCGGCCAGCCGCTAAATTTTAAAACAGCTGTAGAGCGGCCAATTTTGCAGCTAGGATGACCAAATTTTAGGACGAACTTTTATTTTTCATAACAAAAAAATTACTTTTTCTGATCATCGCCGAAAAACGGCAAATAACGGAAACCGCCATTTTCGGCGGTTACGGCGGTAAAACGGCGGTTGGCGGCGCAAATTATTATTTTTATCTGTTTATTATTACTCAAGGATTTACCAAAACAAATTATAGGTCTCTAGCTGTAATAGAAGCCACGATATTCATGATATATGTCTGTAGTAAAAGCCGGACAAAAATCGGTCATAAAGTCGGTCAGGGAGCGGTCAAACGGTCATAACACCACTTTTCTCAGATGGTCATTGATATCTAAGTATTCACCAAAAAAAATTTAGGTTTCTACCTTATACACAAAAGTCATAATGTAGAAATTATGATTTATTTAGAATTTTTTCTAATTTTTTTTGCTACCCAACCGACTTTGACCGGACACCACGACCGACACAGACCAGATATCCTAATAAAATCAACTCTTGCCGACGTATAATTACTAAACTTAAAAATTCATGAAGTTACAGCTCTCCATCTTACCTACAAAAAAAATGAGATTGAAAAAACTAGAGGGGGGGGCTCTTTGAGCCCCCCCCCCCCCGATCTGTAAGGGTTAAAAGATCTTAAAGAGTTTTCCTCATTTATCAGAAAAGACTCTTCCTTTCACATATTCATCTTTCTTTTCTTTTCCAAATTCAAGTTTAATACGGTAAGGTTCAATGATATTTGATGCTAAATGCTGGTGACATTTGGTGGAATATATTGTAATATCTCATCAATTAGGAACCAATAGGAACCAATAGGAACCTCCCTCCTATAAAATTAAAGATTTTAATAATCATAAGAATATAAATTTTAGTTTATACCATACTAAAATTTCATACTTTAACTATAAATAATGATTTTTAAGAATTCTAATCAATTAAACCAATGCAATGTATTAATTTAAATGTAAGGAAAATGTGAGGATTTCCCTGAAATGAACTTAATTAATTTAAAAGAATGGGAAAAATGTGAAAATTTTGTGTAATTTGTAAAAAATATAACAAGGATTACATTTTTGCATTATTTTCTTTTCCAAAACAGGACTAATCAATTTTCTTGCTCTAACTTTGTCTGTATCCATCAAAAAGTTATTTCTCTCTGGTAATAAATGGGTAAGCATATATTTTCATACCTTAATACTGAGATCTACAGATTGGGGAACAAATATCTTAATAACGAATTATTGAAAAGGGTGTATAACTATAAAGCCCTTACAATAATTTTTTTTATATTGTTTTTGGTGATTTCCATAAAAATGTTGGCTAAACAAATTTGGGGACTTGTATACATTTTGATTGGTTAGTTATTTATGATGAGAGTCCAAACTATTCAGCCATTAATTGTAATATATACAAGGGGTAATTTTGTGGATCATCATTGGGGATGTACATGAATTATTGGCCTTATTCCTTTAGGTCCATGAATAAAATTCTAGTTATGTTGGAATTTTTGCAGAAAGAAAATCATTGAAAAAGTGCCTGTGTTGATTTGCAAAATAATTGTACCTGTCCTGGCACAGATGTGCAAGTTCAGGGAATATTTTCCAGATGGGCAACCAACACACTCTCTAATATGGAACAGAAATTATTAACAGAGAGAGAGGGGGCTGTTTATTACACTAGTCCTCAAAGTTTTAAAATAACGGTTTTTATATTCATTGGTTCAATAACTTTGGGGACTTTTGATTGGTTGATTCATTAAGTTGAAAGTTCAAACGTTTCAACCCGTAATTTTAATCTATAGAATGGGTAATTTTGTACATCATAATTGGGATGTACATCAATTTATCGGCCATTGTCTTATCCTTTTAGATTCCTGAAATATTAACTTAAATAATGTAAAGAATTGTAGGGTAAAAAATTGTTAAAATATAAATATAATTAGTTATTAAGATACAGATGATTACAAAATTATCATTGAAAATTGAAAACACTTTATTTTGTTTAAGATATTTAAAACACAATGTTGTGCTATAGATAATTTCAAAAAAGTAATGAACTCATGAATATTTTTTCCACATAATTTAATCCCTCTCTCTCTGGCTATAATTACTTTCTACTAGGTATCAAGACTGTAATATGTATGAAAGTATTTTTTCATAACATAATTTCTTTTACACTTATATTATATTATGACAGGAAGGGAGGGGAGGGGTTTATTACACTAGTCCCCAAAGTTTTATAATAACGTTTTCTTTTTCGTTGGCCTAACAACTTTGGAGACCTTTATTAAATTTTGATTAGTTGATTCATTAAGTTGAATGTCCAAACGTTTTATCAACTAATTGTAACTTACACAAGAGGTATTTTTGTGTATCATCATTAGTGATGTACATTAATTTATTAGCTATTGTCTTATCCCTTTAGATCTCTGGTAGCATATAATGCACTGGTTAGCTTGAGCAGAAAACTGCTAAGATATACATGTATGATTCATGGTTCAGATCGATGTTAACTCTAGTTGACTCCGAAAGAAATATTGGAAATTAAACCAACTCTTTATATCTTTTTAGTAAAAATTTAACTTCCTAATTGGAGCTTATCATACAAAAATATACATATTATGAAAAATTAAAATATTTTTATATATGAAAATTTAAAGTATCTAGCATATTATATCAAGTCTTACTTAAACTAAGGAGCTTATATAAAGTACACATATATAATGTTTAATGTAAATTTATTGCCCAAATTTAGCTATTTGCATCAAGCTAATAGCAAATTTGACTTATTGTTTCAATTTATAGAAGACACAGATTATTATCTACAGATGAACTTTTAGGTACCTGATATTGATCCATAAAAAACAAACCAAAAAATTGTAGATGTATAAGCATAGATGTATCATTCAGAAAACCACCTGCCCCAAGTATCAGATACCCTTTCATTTGCCAGCAAATTGATTTTTGTTCTTTTGTAGGGACTTTATATTTGTGTGTTTATATTTTCGATGCTATTAGCTAATTTGAAAGACCCAATACAAAATTGGGACAGGGTCCCTGACCTGTTGGACGAGTTACATATAGTTCATGCCCCCTCTATTATTTTACTTTGATAAATGAATTAAGGTCGAAAGTAGAAATTCATTGATACATTTTTTACTCAATTTTATAAGATTTATTTTTATTATCCATTAAACATTGATGTAGAATATAAAAACAATATAAAAGCTTTCTTTCAACAAAATAATGTACACATAAACAGCAAGAGAGAGGAGAAGGTTTTTTTATTACACTAGTCCCCGAAGTTTAATGATAACGTTTTCTTATTCTTTGTCTAAACAACTTTGGGGACTTTAGTAAATTTTTATTGGTTTGTTCATTAAGTTGAGCGTTAAAAAGTTTCAACAACTAATTTTAATCTACAGAAGGAGTAAGTTTGTGTATTATCATTGGGGATGCCTATTAATTCATCGACCATTGTCTTTAAAACATTTTTTTTTAATTTTAAAATATTTAAATCATTTTCAACATTTATTTAGTTCAACAACTTCATAAAAATAAAATTTGGCCCCTGTCTTTTTAATATTTGATTACAGGAACCATAAAATACATTTGGCAAAAACAAATAGCAAGAAATATTCTTAAATTTACCATTCCAAACCATAAAACATATGCAGTATAGTTCAGGGGGTTTAAAGGGATAAGACAATGAACAATAAATATATGTACATCCACAATGAAGTCACATAAAATTACCCCTTCTGTAGAAAAAAATTAGTGGTTGAAAATTTTGAACGCTCAACTTAATGAACAAACCAATCAAAAAGTCCCCAAAGTTGTTAAGTTAACAAATAAAAAGAAAACGTTATTATAAAACTTCGGGGACTAGTGTAATAAAAAACAGCCCATTTCCCCATCTTCTTCTGAATATAGTTGCAAAACGTGGATTTTTGTTAGAAGCTACATGCTTAAATATCTATAGCAATCGATGCATAAGCTCCCAAAAATAATCTTTTAAACATTCTTCAGAAATTACATATTCACTTTTAAACCAAAGTTTGAAATAAATGAATAAAATGTAGAAAACTTTTATAAAACTGCACTAACTGTACAGAAATGTTAATTTCTGTCATTTATAATTAATAACAAGGATGACATCATCAATAAAAGTTAAGCTCTGAATTGGTAGGACAAACGAACATTAACAATGGTAGAGTGTCAGAAATGAATATGCAGAATTTAAATGTTTAAGTCGGAACAAAATTGTAACATACTTTAATTAAAAGGACTTAGTCTAACATAGCATATAACATTGTACCTTGTTGTAATAGTAATCAGTATTAAAAAAAAACAGTTGAATATAATAGTTATATCACATAAAAATTGTTGTTAAACAGTTTAAATATCAACATGTTTTAAATGGACGTATTGAAATTCTGGTTAGAATTGCTATGTTTCCTAAATCATACCTAACAGTCATAGAAATCATGAACGATCCTAATTATAGAAAAGCTTCGCTTCTAATAAGAGTCTTTACAATTGTTTGGCATCTTAGACGCTATTTTTAAGAACGTCAGAGCCGCAGCCATCAGCATATATCTTTGATACCCCTTAGCCGCCAGTGAGACAACATTCCAGATCTGCAAAAAAAAGAAGGGTGACTTGATAATTGAATCAAAACAACAACCGTTGAATACTGAAAGAGCTACAATGTACCCGAAAATAGATATTTGACATGGATCTAAAGGGATAAGAGAATGACCGATAAATTGATGTACATCTCCAATAATGAAACACAAAATTACCCCTGCTGTAGGTTATAATTAGTGGTTGAAATGTTTGAACACTCAACTTAATGATCCAACCAATAAAAATTCAATATAGTCCCCAAAGTTGTTAAGCAAAAGAATAAGACAACATTATTATAAAACTTTGGGGATCAGTGTAATAGACAGGCCATTGTCCCTATATATTTGCAGAAGGTTGATCAGTAATGCTGCTCAATTTTTCAGGTTTGGCTGTTGTTTGAGTATCCCGAGTCCTCACAGTATGCCAGGGTCGTCGCTATTATTTCTGTATTTGTTATTCTGCTCAGGTATAGATAGATAGATAGATAGATAGATAGATAGATAGATAGATAGATAGATAGATAGATAGATAGATAGATAGATAGATAGATAGATAGATAGATAGATAGATAGATAGATAGATAGATAGATAGATAGATAGATAGATAGATAGATAGATAGATAGATAGATAGATAGATAGATAGATAGATAGATAGATAGATAGATAGATAGATAGATAGATAGATAGATAGATAGATAGATAGATAGATAGATAGATAGATAGATAGATAGATAGATAGATAGATAGATAGATAGATAGATAGATAGATAGATAGATAGATAGATAGATAGATAGATAGATAGATAGATAGATAGATAGATAGATAGATAGATAGATAGATAGATAGATAGATAGATAGATATGTATTGATTATTCTGCTAGGTACATGCATATGAAGCTCTTTATAGTGCCTATAAAAAATTACGTCATACTAGCCTACCTTTGGTCAATAAAAATGTATACTGGCCTACCACTGGTTATTTAGTCTGTGTATTGGCCTATCATTAGTCATTTGTAATGTATAACGTTATTTTTAAAGTCACTACAAATAGCTGAACACTTATATAAAAGTTAGATAACTAGATAAACAGATTGAAGGATAAATTGATAATATGGAAGCTTGTTAGATAGTAAGATAGATTTACAATTGATTAGGAGCTACATCATTTAATAGATTGATAGATGAATTAATAGATTAGTTGATAGATAAAAAGATTAATGCATAATTAGGAGATTTGAACATTAAAAGATAGAAAGATAATCAAATTGAAATATTGCTGTAATAAAAAGCTAATAGATTTTTAAAAGCAAGGCTTTTCTATAATTAGGGTCGGTCAGTCCGTACGTCCGTCCATCAGTCACGGATAGCTTTTTTCGTTAATTTAGACATGTTAAAATTGTCCTATCGATTTCAAATTTTGCATGGTGATTCCTTTAGTAGTTAGGTACGATTTAGAAAGCGTAGCAACTCTATAATCATTACCAAAATGTCCGTACGTCCATTTTAAACATGTTGATTTTTTTACTTTTTTAATAGCTTTTTTCGTTAATTTAGGCATGTTAGAATTGTCCTATCGATTTCAAATTTTGCATGGTGATTTCTGTAATAGTTAGGTACGAGTTAGAAAGCGTAGTAACTCTATAATCATTACCAGAATGTCTGTACGTCCATTTTAAACATGTGGATTTTTTTACATTTTTAACAACAAATTTGTATGTGATCTAATTATCCGATTGGTCTGATTCTGGGACAACAAAGTACAATATTATAAGTCCTAAAACTGTAAGTAGTATGTCCATAATCATTATCCTGTATCAAGCAATTTTTCAACAAATTTACTTACAATTTTGCTTTGACTCTTATACATTCGCATTCTGATTATTCAGTTCTGACATTATACAAGTGTTAATGTCCGTTTGTCCTACCGTTTCAGAGCTTCACTTTTATGGATGTTGTCATCCTTGTTATTGGAAAGATAGATTGATAAGCAGATCTTTTGAAACATAAAAGATAGATTGATGGATTGATAGATAGAATTTCATAGAAAGATTGGTAGGTACATCATGTACATAAAGTAAATTTTAAAAGATTCAAAATAAAAAAAATATCGAACTTAACAACCTTATTAACGTACTGTAACTAAAGACCTGTCATTCATTCTATTTAGATGTACAGTATTATCAGGGATGGATAGGACAATGGGCTGTTTATTACACTAGTCCCATAAGTTTTGGGGACTTTTATGGAATTTTGATTGGTTGGTTCATAAAGTTAAATGTTCAAACGTTTCATCTACTAGATGTAATCTACAGATGGGGTAATTTTAATTGTGTAATATTACTGGGGATGTATATGAATTTATCGGCGATTGTCTTAACCTTTAGATCCCTGAATATACATACACAGACTGTTAAAATTCTCTTTGATAACATTTACAAATTCAATATGAGTTAGTAGACGCAAGGATGACAACATACATAACAACAAAGCAACAAAAAAACATATGAAATTGATTTGTAGATCCCAACTACAAAGGACCGTATTTAAAGAAGACATAATCTTGCAAAATATCTTTATTAAATAAGACCTAGTCCTTGAAAAACAATGTAAAGAATAGACTGACGGACATAGTTTGTTATAAATTAGATAATATACAGTATCTTTCTTTAATACAAATTAGAAAGAATATTAGGACATTTGATATATTTTTCAGTAGTTGCAATACTATAATGACCAATAGGACTATTAAATCTGTAATAACATGAAGAAAATGTTAGGTCCGAAGTAATTAATACCAAAGTTATAGAAAAGCCTTGCACAGAACAAGTTTCATTCAAATGTAAATCAGAGAGGGAAATTTTTATGAAAATACTTGATAATAAGCCCACTATGTAATAATTTATCAACTTTAAGATAGGAGTAAATAGGGTTCTACGACAAACGCAGGAGTCCCAAACGTCGGAGTGGACACTTAACCTAACCTAATCTATTTTAGACCATCTTATAGGTTTTTAAATGTCTAACCCCTGCGGGGGGCTTATTTGTTCATTCATATCTTAACCTAACCTAATCTGTAAAGAAATACTTAATAAAATTAATATTTTAACACTCCTGCGTTTGTCCACTCTGTCGTTTGGAACTCCTGCGTTTGTCCTGGAACCGTAAATAGTTTGTCTTCCATTGACATATTCCTGTATTTCTGGTGTTTGTCTCCTGATGAAATTGTTTAAAATTTAAATAGAGTTTTTTAGTTTATTTTCCTTATCGCAAACTTCTTGAAATTCAAATTTTGCCTATCCTGAATAGACCCCAACCAGGATAACCTAAAATTATAAAAGAAAAAACCTCGTCTCTTAATTTAATTCATATATTACGGGGAGGTTGTGCTTGACTATATACTTTAAGAAAAAAATCATCCTGTTTTTAAAAAAATTATCATTCTAACTACAATAGCAGCCGAAAAATCAAATTAAAATATTGGCGTTACGGACAAATGGACAGTGAATTATTGAGTAGCTTCGTTGCTATATAAATACAAACAGACAGACATCCTCTTAATATCATATAAGGATATATGAGCAAATGTGTCCTTTGGTTAACTTTACCCGGCCCCCTCCCCAGAGAAGCGCTAATAAATTTAGTTCTATATCCCAAAAGACATTCAATTGATCCTAGGATTGCTTTAAATCATGGTGTCACAGTAAAATTTCTATCAAGGCAAGCCTGTTGCGTTTATGTTATACAAATGAAACCAAAAAACTCTAAAACCCGACTCATACTACTACAATATGCATGTATCATACACACTAAAGAGATGTTTTTTAAAACTAACACATTGAAGCCATGCCAAAAAATCTTTTTTTTAGATGGACGAAAACTAAAAAGAAAAAATGAAGCCTTGAATTGGGACTAGGATGAGGCTGAAGTTTCGCTTATAATCTCCAAAGATAATTGGCTGCTTCCAACCCATGCGCGGCTAGTTGCGGCCGCGGCTGAAATTTCACTTAAGAATATTCATTTTTAAATGAATAACATGTTTTATTATCGTAAACAATCTTTATTGTATGTAGGAAAAGTTAATCATAAAAAAAACATATCTAACAAATCTTAGAGCTATAGAAATCCGGAAAATGAACATACAGACAAACAAATCTAAGCTGTTTAGGGTAAGAGGAAACTATTTATTTAAACAAGATGATAATTCTCCTGTAACGTACTGACAGACGAAGTGACACTTTAAAGTATAGAATAGCATCTTGATCATGGGAAGAAAACGAAGTAGCGGGATTCATCGTATTTTCACAGTTGCTTTTCTCTTATTTATAGCCCCTGCATGGGGCTCCAAACCCGCGGGGCCATTTCCTAACCCTGCAGGTTGATCATTGAGATTTACCTAAACTAAAATAATCAGAAGCTACTGTGAAAATACGACGAAACCCGCTACTTTGTTCTTTCCATGGTCTCTAATAAAAATCTCAATAATATTGATTCTAAAAATAGATGAAAAAAGTTATTTATACACTTAACCTAAACATATGATACATATCTTGTTAAAAAATTAAAAGTTAGGCAAGAAAAAGTTATTTATTTCTCTTTTTTCCCATTCTTCTCTGGATAGTAAAAAAGTTTGCTAACAATGTCAAATGAGTTAGGAAAGATATATGGACCAAAAAGTAGAGCAACTATTCTAAAATTGTACTTTGTTGTACCAGGAATCAGTATTCCAAAAATCAGATAAATCGGATAATTTTATGACATAAAAATTGGTTGTTAAAAAAAAGTAAAAAATCAACATGTTTAGAATGGACGCACGGACATTCTGATATCGATTATAGAGTTGCTACGCTTTCTAAATCGTACCCAACTACCACAGGAATTACCATGCAAAGTTTGAAATCGACAGGACAATTCTAACATGCCTGCCTAATTTAACGAAAAAAAGCCGTTCCAAACGTAAGGACAAACGGGTTGGCCCTAATTATAGAAAAGCTTCGCTTTTTAAAACTACTTCTTTTAATTAAAGTCAAGCATTTGAGCATTGCTAGTTTTAGCCAATCATTTAAGATTTGATAAAAAAAACAAATGGCAAGAAGTGTTTAAATTTGGGTACCACTATGATTTATACTCCAATGTTCCATCCCTCCATTACAAATCTTACATAACTGTCTATAATTTGTTTTTCTATGATAAAAAAAAACTAAAACAAAATATCTCATTTTACATGTTGCTAAATTTAATCAATTTGTTTTTGTGTTGTTATTGTTTAAATAAAATCATTTTCATAAAATACAGAATTATATTTCCCAAAAACAACCAACAAATTTTCTAGAAACTACTATTATTTCCATAAGTAGCGCAGCAATAAGAATTTTCTTGGAGGGTGGTTGTAACCTCCTCCAAAATAGCACCTGCCATACTTAGGCTAGTTTTAGTTAACCCTTAACGGTCGGGGGGGGGGGGGGGGGCGTTGAACGCCCCCCCATCTGGTTTTTTCTATCTCATTTTCTGTGTGTGAAAGATAAAGAGCCCAAACTGCTTGACTTTTTAAGTATGGGTATGACACATAACTGAGAGTTGGAAGTTTTTGAATATCTCCATCCTGGCGGGCACAGGATGCCAGCAAACCTGGCAGGGTCATCCAGGTAAAGAGCAAAAATATTTTTTTGACTAAAACAAAGCATTTTATCTTACCAAAATACTAAAAAATCCTCTAGTAGTACATCCTAATATGAAATACAGGTGTTCAAGTCACTTTCAGGTTCCAGGTATGATCCTGCAGGTCCTGATCCTCCAGGTCTCCAGAAATCTTTAAAAGGCTCCTGTGGCCGCAATTTTTGACTTAGAGGCTTCAAATTTTAAACTTAAGCTTTTCTGACATGTCTACATAACGTATTAAAATTTCATGAAGATCCGCCGCCGTTTTCCCGCCGACCGCCGACTGCGGCGGCTGGCAGCTGCCAAGTACAGCTGCGGCCGCTGAAATTTATATTTTGATATTTCAAATGTGAAATTTACATAAAGTTAAACATTTTCTGGAAAAAAATTTTTCTTCTAGCTTCAAAAATAAGAAAATTACAGCCGTTTGAAATTTTTAGGTAAAAAAAGACCTAAAAACAAAGGTTGTTAAATAAAAGGGTGAAGGAAGCGAAAATTGACTTAGACTTATAAAAGGTCGGAAATTCATTATCAAACAAGGGACTTGCACAAAAAAATTTAGCCCTCTAGCTCTAATAGGAACTGAGATAATAAGGGGGGGCGTTGAACGCCCCCCCCCCCCCCCCCCCCAACCGATTAAGGTGCGGCTAGGGGCCCGACTGTAAAGGGTTAATAATGAGTAAGCTCCAATTAGGAACTCCCCCCCCCCTATCCATATTTTTAAAAGCGAAGCTTTTCTATAAATAAGGGTCGGTCCGTCCGTCCGTCCGTACGTCCGTCCGAGATAGTTAGCTTTTATTCGTTTATTTAGGCATGTTAAAATTGTCCTATCGATTTCAAACTTTGCATGGTGATTCCTGTAGTAGTTAGGTACGACTTAGAAAGCGTAGCAACTCTATAATCGTGACCATAATGTCCGTACGTCCATTTTAAACATGTTGATTTTTGTACTTTTTTATTAACAATTTTTTATGTGATAAAATCATCCGATCGATCTGATTTTTTGATTACTGATTCCTATTACAATAAGGTAAAATATTATGAGCGAAGCATCTCTATAATCAAGTATTAAAAATGTCAGTATGTCCTTAAACAGAATTCTGTATTTAAGAAGTTTTGCAACAAATTTACGTATAATTTTGTCAAACCTTTTATTTTCATATTTTGTATATTCAGTTCTGACACTCAACAAAAGTTAATGTTCGTCTGTCATATCGTTTCAGAGTTTCGCTTTTATGGATGTTGTGATCCTTGTTTCCCTATGACTGACCCCTGCTATAGGGACTACCATCCAACGGAGCCTATACCTGAGGTGCCATAACACAGTGGTGCTATCCAATACCCTATATAACTAAACCTAACATGTCCTGAAAACTACCCTCCCCCCCCCCCTTTTTTATTCTTTGCTTGAAATCTTCTAACTAAAAATTTTTGTTGCTTTGTTTGTTTATATCATCATGAGAATAAGAATGTATTTGTTAAATAATAAATACAAAATTGTGAAAAGAGAAAATAATAAAATAATATCTAAATGTTTTCCAAGGATGGAATTACTTTCTGTTTTGGAGGGGAAGAAATTACTTTTAGTTTTTTTTTATATATTTTGTTGTCTGTGTCCTTATAAGATAGATGGGTGGTTAGATTAATAAATATCTGCACATTGATATGGCTATACCTAAAATATAGGTATACATTTATAAAAAGATAATTATATCTATCTAAAAGATTGTTATTCGTATTATAGACAGGTAGATAGTCACACAGAATGCCAAATAGATAGATAGACAAATATACAAAATAGACAAAAAGAAAGACACACAAACAGACAAAGTAGACAATAGACATTTAGACAAATAGACAAATAGACAAATAGACAAAATAAACAAAAAGATAGGCACAATAGACATAAAGACAAATAGACAGATACACAAACAGACAAAGTAGACAATAGACATAAAGACAAATACACAAATAGACAAAATAGACAAAAAGATAGGCACAATAGACAAATAGACAGATACACAAATAGACAAAATAGACAAAAAGATAGGCACAATAGACAAATAGACAGATACACAAACAGACAAAGTAGACAATAGAAAGAAAAATAAACAGATAAATTAAAATGAAAGGTATTGAGGAAAAAATTTAATTGGTCGGTCGGTTATGCTAACAATCCGTAATGCCTTTCCTTTTATATTTAAGTAATGGATATATTATTGCTTGGATCTTACACCAGATTTTCATATCCTATCTATAATAAAGTTAGCGGGCTAAGATAACGATCTCCCCCATCCCTCTCTCTTCTCCCATCCCCTCCCCTCCTACTGAATAAACGGCCCGACAAATAAAAGCGAGGGAAAATTGTAGCCTAAATTGACGATAATTTTTCTCCTGTCATAATATATTGTACATCCATTATTTCAGTATCGTGATATTCTGTTTGGAGACCTTACCTGAATTTAAGCACTACAAAGTGTTCAATACTACAGCGGGTGGCACAAAAATCGTTGAGGATGAGGTAAGTTTACTTTGTAAGGCGCGTGACATAATTGAAGACGAAGAAAGTCCCTTAAAAAATCAGCAAACGAGGAATGAATTATCCATCTCTTTTTTAGGGATTTTCTTTTCCACTCCTCCTCTCCTAATCCCTCATTTTTATGACGTCATTGAGGGACTTTCTTTGTCTTCGACTTTATTGGTTATTTATCGCATCGTGTTACGAACAGCTTTCCACGGGTATTAAAATTAGGAATTATTAGATTAAAACCATATTTGTTAGCCCCGACGGACCGTTAGCCAGGGATAACAAATCTGGCATTAATTTTTATTATTTTTCAGTAGAAGTAGAAAAATATCTGTAATAAGTTGCTATACATGATTTTTCAGTATGGCCAAGAACCTGTTCTGTTCCAGCGGATTTAATCGGTTTTAAAGCCATATTATAAAAGAGCTTTGACACTTAAAATGAGCAAATCATATATATTATATAAGGTCTTGCAATTTAATGTGTTGTTAAAGGCAGTGGCTTACGGAAGGGGAATGTCAACACCCTTCCTAAAATTTAAATTGGGACGTCCTGCCTTCCCTTTTCTTACATCCCCATGGCAAATCGCTGTGCACGCCACTGCTCATAAGAAATTAATAAAATACTAAGAAAAATTATATTATAAAAATGTGTTTGACTTTTAAATCCTAATATTTTTTAGCCATTTTTGTAATCTAGACCTAAGTAAAGCATTAATAATAATAAGTCTTAAAAGGCAAAATAAAAGCTGATCCGATAGGGTTGTCTTACTTAGAACTGGTACTAAATTAGGCTTCAATTTAGGGTCGGTCCGTATGTCCGTAACAAAAAGCTATTATCGTATTTAAGTAGTTTTGCAACATATTTAAGTACAATTTTGTTTATATTTAAATACAAATTTATATTTTGATTATTCAGATTTACACTCTACTCTAAGTGTTAATGTTCGTTTGTCCTACCGTTTCAGAGCTTCGCTTTTATGGATGTTGTCATCCTCTTTTAATTGTTTATTAGAATACCTATCTCTCTCCCTAAGTTTCAGCACTGTTTGTAATAAATTTTCTTAAATTAGAATATATTTACTGTGTACATATACATTGTACGAAGTTTACTTTTCAGTACATAGATAAGATAATATTTTATTAGCGAAGCTACTCTGTAATTTGAAATATCCGCCCGTCCGTCTGTAGGTCCGTCAATCCCTCTGTAACGTTTAGGGGAAACCGTGATTTTCTCGGTTCCTATTCGAGATAGACGACTGAAATTTTTGGGGATTTAAATAGTTCACATTCTACATATTTTCACCAAGTTTGATTTAGATTTGTCTTATGAGTGTTTACGTGTCTTAGGCTGATCAAATATATTTTTTTCATGACACTGCTAAATAATAGTTCATTTTTTCCGCGTGTCCATCCTTATAATATGTAAGCTTCCCTAAAAAGAAAGGCATATTGGAAAATATAACGGAAGTCCTTAGAGACCTCTAATAATTTTTAAAATACTAAAAATATACTTTTCAGGTTCCTGATGTTACGGACCCCTTTTTTGTTGTGGAGACTTTATGTATAATTTGGTTTACTTTTGAGCTATTGGTTCGATTCCTAGCGTGTCCGAGTAAAATGGAGTTTAGGAAAGTTCAACCAAAATATCAAATCTTATTCGATATTCTACTCTAGAAATAGCTCTTTAGAGTGCCTTTAAAAAAAGTACAAATGACCAATGATAGGCCAATACACACACTAAATAACCAATGACAGGCAAGTATACATTTTAATTGACCAATGATAGGCAAGTATGGCATCATTTTTTATGGGCAATAAAAGCTTCATTTGCTGGTTATGATTTGTGATTCCATTTATTTCCATTGTCCAAAAAAATATTACAATATGGTCTTTTATGATAACATATCATTAATTAATTCTTTCTCGAGAAGGCTGATTATTGTTAGATAGATTTTTTTTTTTTGGGGGGGGGGTTCTTTTCCTAAATAGTAAAGACTTTGCCTTTTTTTGAATCGCTTTTTTTTGGAAGGGGGCAAAGGCTTAATAAGAACTTTACTAAAAGGATAACCGCTTCTAATTCTTATATTCTAGACAAAAACATAATTACTAGAACTGTAGGTATTGCCAGTAAATTTATGTACATCTCTAATGTTAATACACAAAATTACCCTTTCTATAGATTACAATTAGGGGCTGAAACGTTAGGACACTCAACTTAATAAAGCAACCAATCAAAATTCATTTAGATGTCCCCAAATCTTACGAATAAGAAAACGTTATTATAAAACCTTGGGGACTAGTGTAATAAACAGCACTTTGTCTCCTCTCTCTCTCTCTCTGAGGTATTGCATAATTCTACCATAATTTTATTTGCATAAGCTGTAAAATATCTGAATCAGGGACGTCCAAGTGGGGGTACAGGGGTGACCCCCTCCCCCCGGAAATAAAAAGGATGTCCTTGAATTCTGAATTGTGATTTTGGTTGAACTATTCAGCAAGGACATCATGAACATGATTGATCTGGTAGCCATTATTCCTTACTTCATTACGCTTGCAACCATTGTGGCTGAAAAGGTAAGATAGATACCTAGATAGATAGATAGATAGGAAGATAGTGATACATAGGTAGATAGGTAGATATTTAGATAGATAATTAAATTCTGGTAGCCATTAATTCTTACTTCATTACGCTTGCAACCATTGTGGCTGAAAAGGTTATATAGATAGATAGATACCTAGATAGATAGATAGGTAGATACCAATATAGATAGGTAGATACCTAGTTAGAAAGAAAGATACATAGATAGATCGGTAGAGAACTAGATAGATACGTACAGCTATATAGGTATATAGTTAAGTATAGTTATGGAGCCACTTGAAGATAGCTAGATGTCTAGATACCTAATTTCTATCTATATTAAGGAGGAAATGATAGCCCCTAAGCCAGCTGTGTGGCCATATGAAGATAGCTAGATGTCTAGATATCTAATTTTCTATCTTTATTAAGGAGGAAGTGATAGCACCTAAGCCAGCTGTGATGCCACATCAAAATAATCAAAATCAAGCCATGTCTTTAGGAAAATAAAATCCATTAAAATCAAAACTGTGTGTATAAGAGTTTTTCGATCAAAAAAAAAATAAGAAAAATCAGATGGTTAACCCCTTTTTAAAAGCGAAGCTTTTCTATAATTAGGGTCGGTCCGTCCGTCCGTCCGTCCGTCCGTCCGTAACGGATAGCTTTTTTCGTTAATTTAGACATGTTAGAATTGTCCTATCGATTTCAAATTTTGCATGGTGATTCCTTTAGTAGTTAGGTACGATTTAGAAAGCGTAGCAACTCTATAATCATTACCAAAATGTCCGTACGTCCATTTTAAACATGTTGATTTTTTAACTTTTTTAAATAGCTTTTTTCGTTAATTTAGGCATGTTATAATTGTCCTATCGATTTAAAATTTTGCATGGTGATTCCTGTAATAGTTAAGTACGATTTAGAAAGCGTAGCAACTCTATAATCAATACCAAAATGTCCGTACGTCCATTCTAAACATGTTGATTTTTTTACTTTTTTAAATAGCTTTTTTTGTTAATTTAGGCATGTTATAATTGTCCTATCGATTTCAAATTTTGCATGGTGATTCCTGTAATAGTTAGGTACGAGTTAGACAGCGTAGCAACTCTATAATCATTACCAGAATGTCCGTACGTCCATTTTAAACATGTTAATTTTTATACATTTTTAACAACAAATTTGTATGTGACCTAATTATCTGATTGGTCTGATTTTTGGTATACTGATTCCTAGGACAACAAAGTACAATATTAAAAGCGAAGCAACTCTATAATCAAGTCCTAAAAATGTAAGTATGTCCATAATCATTATCCTGTATCAAGCAGTTTTTCAACAAATTTACTTACAATTTTGCTTTAACTCTTATACATTCGCATTCTGATTATTCAGTTCTGACATTATACAAGTCTTAATGTCCGTTTGTCCTTCCATTTCAGAGCTTCGCTTTTATGGATGTTGTCATCCTTGTTTTATTATACTATGCGATTCTATAGTTTTTCATGGTTTTATATCCTCGGATAGATGTAAAAAATATATATGTTTTATTTAATTTTCCAAATTAAAAAAAGTTACAGCTTTTTCTGTAAATATGTAACAAAAATTTAAGTATCTGCCTTAATTCTACTAAAGTTACTAAAAATTTTAATGGATTTTTTTCTTTTTAGCTATATTACGAGTTATTCGTCTAGTTAGGGTATTTAGAATTTTCAAACTTTCCAGGTTGGTTCATATTTAATAAAATAGATAGACAGACAGGCAAAAGTTTGTATAGAGAAGAATAAAAGTATAGACAAAATTGCAATATCTAGTTGAGAAAAAAGGCTTAGAAACAGGAATAAATAATTTGATTTAATAAAGTATAAAATTAAATACCAAAATTTTTATTTTAAATGCAGAAAAAAGATAGAAAAATAGATAGATGGTTATTTTCTGACTATAAAGATAATCCATCTATATATAAAAGTAATGATTGTTTGTCTGTGTGTATATCTGTACCGAAGGATATTGCTAACCGCTGAACCGATATGATTCTTCGTTATAATGTAGCTTCTTTTATAACTATTTAGGGGTATACCACCCTCTTAAGGGAAATTGCCCGTAGAAAATTACGCTCCCAATTTGATTTTACTTCTGTTTTTAAAACTAAAATTAAAAATGGGAGGGGGGTATTTTTCTCCCCCCCCCCCCCTTCCAACTCAAGTGCATAAAGACGCCACTAGAGGGGCGCAGCCTTTTTTGTTATACATATCCTTATATTAAAGTAACAGGATGTCTATTTGTCTGTGTGTTTGTACCGAAGGATCTCACTAACCGCTGAACCGATCGGGTTCTCCTTAACAGGGTAGCTTCTCATAGGTTTCGGAAGGGTTTATAACTATTTTGGGGGAGGGTACCACCACCCTCCCAAGAGAAATCGCCCCCAGAAAAAAATACCCCTCCCAGAAAAAAGAGACTTGAACGAAACATAAACCAATTATTTCTCTTATTAGATATTTTAAATAAAAAAAAACATTCAAAGTGCCACTAGAGACCTCTACGGGCGCAGCCGATAGAGTTATGCATATATATAGGGTAGCTGTATAGATAAATCATGTTCGATGAAACCTACTTTGGACAATATTCTTTTCAGGCATTCAAAAGGACTTCAGATTCTTGCACGAACACTAAAAGCTTCCATGAGAGAACTTGGACTTCTCATGTTCTTTCTATTCATAGGTTTGTTCTCTGATAGATAGATAGGTAGATAGATGGATGGATAGATAGATAGGTAGATCGATGAATGGATAGAGAGATAGGTAGACGTATGGATAGATGGATGGATAGATAGATAGGAAGATGAATGGATTGAGAGTTAGGTAGACGTATGGGTAGATGAATGGATTGAAATTCATTTAGAAGTTTAGAAACATACTTAAATTGCCTCAAATAGAATAAGTATGTAGATAGATATGTCTTACATATTCATAGGGTACTTTATATATAGTTAAATTGATGGATAGACATCTAGATGGATAGATAGATATATATGGAGAAGACTAAACTAAGGGGAAATAAGTTAGAAAAGGCCAAAAGAAGGAAGTGGATTGTAGAGAAAGTTTCACTAATTATTGTTTGTCAGAATCCTGGTCCCTTCTCCCTGTTTTTACTCAAGTTCTAACTACTAGTAAATTTCATAATAGATAGATGAATAGAAGCTTAGATAGACAGATAGAAATATAAAAAGAAAGAAAAAATAACACAAGTTTTACCTGGCAGGTGTCGTGCTGTTTTCCAGTACAGTATATTTTGCGGAGGCGGGGTCCCCAAAGTCTCAGTTCAAGTCTATACCGGATGGTTTCTGGTGGGCAGTTGTAACCATGACCACCGTCGGCTACGGAGATATGACGTAAGTAATCGCACACCTAACCCCCCATAATTAGTATATTTATGATTACCTTTTCAATTTAGTCAAAATTGGTCATAAAAAAGGATTCTTGGTTACTAATTTTTTTATGAATAAAGTAGCTTATAGTGCCTATAAAAGATATGACGTCATACAATACAAATGACCAATGATTGGTCAATTACAATGTAAATGGCCTATCATTGGTCAATTGTATTGTATAACGTTATTTTTTATAGGCTCTATAGGCTGCTTCTTTTTGAATTATTGTTTAAATACTTATTAGTGTTATTTGAAGAATGTCTTATCAGAGATTTACAAATGCACATTTTTGCCAATTTTAACTGGTTTGACAAGGGATTTATATACATTAGTAAAAATACATATAAGATTTTAGGGAAAATTATTAATTATATAGCAGAAGGAATTGTAGCAAATTATTTGGTATCCTTTATCATTTGATGATTAATTATGCAATGCTAAAAACTTTAATCATTTAATTCCTGACAGATTAAGTTTAGCACAAAATCAGAAAATAGATAAATTTTCTTTTAAAAATTATTGGTGTAATATTATAGTTTTAGATTTTTTGTAGATTAAAGTAATTTAATCAGGGCGGGAGGGAACATTGGGCTGTTTATTACACTAGTCCCCAAAGTCTTATGATAAAGTTTTTTATACAACAACCTTGGGGACTTTGATAGAATTTTGATTGGTGGGTTCATTTAGTTGAAAGTCCAAAAGTTTCAACCACTAATTATAATCTATAGAAAGGGTAATTTTGTCTATCTTCATCGAAAAGTACATCAATTTATCGGACATTGTCTTATCCCTTTAGATCCCTGAATTTAATGAAAAATTACCTATGAAACTTAATCTTTATTTACAAAAATCGTTTAACTGTTCTATTCTTCAATTTTTTTTTACTGAATATTTATCCAGTTTGTGCAAACAGCTGTTTCATTTAAATTTTAGAAATGCATAAAATCTTATTCCAAGCAAATGATGAATGCCACGTCAAAAGTTCTGGCGCATTTTTTTCCAGATTTCTCTCATTTTTTCAACAAAGTTTTTTTTCTTGAGAAATTAGATTATGATTATCATACAGAATAGTACTTTATCGCAACATATTACAGACAGCTTTCCGCGGATATAAAAATGAACAATGATAAAATTAAAGTCAGTTTTAGGGGCCCGGGATAACAAACCTTTTTAAGATTTTTATTTTATTATTCGTGGAAAATTGTCTGTAGTACGATGCTATACATGATTTTTCGGTATGGCTGAGAATTAGTTCTAATCTAAAGGATTTTAATCGGTTTGAAAGCCACACTGGAAAAGATTTAGATGTTTATATTTTATATTTAGGAAAGTGCATGACAAAATATTATTAATCAAAAAATAACAATATTACTATTTAGATTTTTTTTTAAATTAGGCATGAAAAGTAACAAAAAACAAAATTATTAATGAATTTACAAAATATTTACACATATAATCCAATTGTAGGTTTAGGTCTTACTAAATAATATAATTAACTAACATTTATTTAGAAAAACTAATGAAGCATGACAAAAAAAAACTTAGGAAATAGAGATAATGCCCCAAAATATATTTTTTTTATTATAGGAAATATTTATGTTTTATGTAAATAATTTATATGGCTATTTTTTAAAAACTCTTGGTGTTTTATTTTACCCTACATTTGTTAATAAGACAATATGATGCTATAATGCTTATGAGATTTTTATCATCAAATTTTTTAGCAATTTTTATCTGCTTTTAATAATTCCCATTTAATACTAAGTTTTGGGAAATTTAAAACTAACTTAGACTTTAGTTGAAACTTACTAATAATTAACAAATATTGAGCTTTGAGATAGGCTTTAATTATACAATTCTACCTCTTTTTAGGAAAATTTGGATGACTTTTTTCTTCTTATAATTACATTATCTATGTTATGTCTTAAAAGCATAATTATAAATGTTTTTTTTACATCTCTAACCCCTGCATCTTAACCTTACTCTAACAACTAACTATATTAGTCTCATTACTTTACTAAACTAACCTTAATGATGTTTTATTTTATGTTTAATATTTTTTGTATGAGATAACATATCTCATAGTTTATCCCAGGCCCAATAGGGTCTGGGGTAACACAAAAAATGACACAATTTAAAGAAAAAAAGACGTTACTAAAAATCTCGTTTTTTCTTTTACTCAGGCCTGTTGGGGTCTGGGGCAAAATTGTGGGGTCCCTGTGTGCCATTACTGGGGTTCTGACAATTGCCCTGCCCGTGCCCGTCATTGTCAGCAACTTCAACTATTTTTATCACCGCGAAACTGACCAAGAGGAGATGCAATCACAAAACTTTAACCATGTTCAAAGTTGTCCTTATCTGCCAGGCCATTTAGGTGATTTTTTCAAGTCATCAATTTTTATATATTTTACATTTATTTTTATATTGAAAAATGTTAAGATACATTAATATACATCAGCTATATGCATACAAAAATGCATAGTGTATCTCTGTGTGTGTGTGTATGAATGGAAGAAATTTTTATAAAATTATACCAATATACTCTGTAAAAAGAAAGTTATGAAGTGTAACAATTTTATTTGATCAATCCCCTGCTATTTTATTTTATAAAGTTTTGAATAAAATGAAAAATATACAATGCTTTACATTTTTTCACATTCAAACACACATACACACACACACACCCATATGAAAAGTGAGTAAACTCTTAGCTACAGAAAACACCTCCCCCAGCCGAGAGAAAAAAAGTGGTAAATTTTTTTAATATTCTCTTTTTCTACATTGTGTGGAAAAAAAACTAATTTTTCCATCAGAATGTTACGATTAGTTTTGGCAAATTAATAATTGAGTTTCTGGTCAAATTTCTTTCATAATTTTATGGTGGCTCCAAACTTTAAAAAAGAAAAATATATGAAATGCAGCTTTTATGACATGATTCAATCAATCAATCAACTAATTTTTTTATAAAATGCTTTCTAGCTTTAATGACTTTGGATTACTAGATAGCTTGTTTGTGCTCAATAAGGTGAAATATATGATGTAGGAATTTATTAAAGAAATGAAAGGAATTTTTAATATGTCTAAACTCCAGTAAAAAAAGTGTAAAATAATTTGTACAATTTATGAATTATTTTTAAAAAATTTAAATTTGCTAAAGGAAAAAGTTATGTGATAGATTTTTCATATATGTTGTAAGATAACACAAACTATTCCAGACATTTTTCCTTAAAAAATCATCATATATTTGCCTACAACAAGCTTAGGTCTTGTGTGTGTTTTGTGTCACTGTTGATGAAGTATATTGTTAATTAATCAATGATCAAGGTGTGGTCTGTATGTAGCAAGTATTCTCTGTAGAATATACTAGACGGTGTGGCATGCAAGTGTAAAATTCCAAAATAATATTAAGATTTACCATAGACCATAAAATTATTATCTGGGTAATTCATCTTTTATAAAATTCAATCACCTTGACCCCTTCCTTTATCCATTCACCTCACTTATTAATTTCCAATCATTACTGTGCTTTGCTGCAATCTTACAAAAGTAGTTGTAATTTTCTTAACACTATTTGCTTTTTTGGGCATGTCTTGGAAATTTTAAGTTTCTTGAAGGTTGTAAAAGGACAATTCTAAAGTGCATGGCAATTTCATGTGCTTTTTATAGATCTTTCAATTTATTTCATAACAAGACTATTTATCTAGATTTCAGTATTAAAATACAATTCCATATTTAATTCCTCCTCCTCCTACCTACACAATTAAAAGTTTTGAATGTGAACCCTCTATCCCAGTAAATGTAAAATAGCTGACTTAGAAATCAAATGTATTTAGAAATTAATCGTCTTACAAGGGGAAACTACTTTTGATTTGAATTTAATGAAATTTAGAAAGAAAATGTTAACTAAGCTAGATTTTTTGAAATTTAAAATCTATATAGATAATAAATAGGATTTAGCTTCTATGATTTTAAAAGAAATATTAGCAAAATGCTAATAATTATGAAGGACAAATAAGGTCATGCTTTGTTTTGAACACATTTATGTGCTTAGCATGAACAGAAATGGTTGAAATAATGATAGGAAATATGCTTTTAAATATATAATTAAAAAGTCTTAAAGAAAGAAAATAAACAGATAAATTACAAAAAGAATTAGTTGATTGATTGATTTATAAAATTTCCTATGGTTAATTCTACCAAAATTGCTTTATTGTAATTTTAAAATATAAAAATAGGAAACAAATATTTTAAATTAACCAAATTCGCCTTTGAAAAGTTTATTTATTACAAACCAAAAGCTTATTAAGTTCCATATGAATATTTATTTTCATTGAGTTTAAAGATTTCTAGGTTTGCTGTGCTAATCAAATGAAAATATTAATTCTTTATAACAAATAGGTCTTAACTGTAAGAAATTAAGTGTAAGAAATTATTTATTTTCTATTTAATCTTAGAACAGCAAACCTAAAAGAATTTTATTTAATAGGGCAGCACTTTTTTTAAAGATAGAGTGACAATTTAAGATATAAGTCTTAAAATTTAATGAAAAAATATTACTCAAACAATTTTTCAGTTTTCTATATCTATTTTGTCATTCTATTTTAATTTGTAAAACTGGCCAGCTATTTCAGTACAAATTATGCAAAGCTTACTATCAGCAATTGAAAATAATTACACACAAAATTAAGTTGCTTACAAAATATCAATAAGAAAAGAACCCATCTAACCCTTTGGGGTTGCTTTGAATGACGGAGGGAAGTATGGTTGCTATATTGGTTGACATTACTGCTTCAGCAATTATTTTAAAAATATTTATTAATTGTTTTTATTCCTAGCTCTAAGCAAGGGTTTTGAAATCGTATGCTTAGAGATAGAAATAAAAGTAATTTAATAATATTTCATTATCAATTTAAAATTAAACACAAGTAACCAAATAAGGCATCAGCTACTTGTCTTTAATTTGTCAAATTGATATCTAATTACATATGGCTTTATTAAGACACATATTAGGACAAATTTCAAATTTACTTGCACCTATTCTCACCAGTTTTGGGAGCTTTGGCCAAAATTGACTGTTTTACACAATATAATTATACTCCATGCTCACACTTTTGTTAAATACTTTCTAAATCTTTATGTAATAGATTAGGATTTTAAAAATGTAACTTTATAAATTTTTTAATGATTTATAACACAAAATTTTTTTCTGTTTGTGTTACAAAAATTGAACTAAAAATGGCTTGGAGCATATCTATATCATTTATTTTACATTGATTAGTTCGAAGAGACATAAAAATTTTAGATAAAATGTTAAATTATTTAATATTTAATCTATTAGTTACTACTTAATGTAATAATAATTTTTTTTAAAGAATTTGAAGATTTATTTATAAAAATAATGTAAATTGATCTTTAAAAATTTTGATTGTGTATAACAGTCAATATCACAAAGCTTAGCAAAAAAGGCACATTTTTCAATATTTAGCTTTCAACACAAAAGCTTTTGAACAAAATATTAAAAATGTTTTTTGTAAATTTATGAAAATAAATCAATGGCCACTGTAAATTGTAAGATATTACTCGAATGTAAATTTTTCAAAAATTTTGGGTCTCATTTAGGAATTTATTGATTCTTTGGGTCGTCTGAAAACCATTACTTCCTCAAATGCGCAATTCATTGGTTAAAATAAGTGCAGAACCCCAGCATTTCGTCATACCCGGACTCTCGCTCTTCCCGGAGGTCATAATTCCGACCTCTGGGTGACAAGAGGTCAGGACAATAAATTGAGGTCATGTTGACAGAGTCTGATTAGCCACAACAATGCTATCAGCCAATTTGCCATAATTCAGTTCTGGTTGGTTACTTACACAAGCTGTATCTTATAATTTAGGGGATTTTTCTCTCAAAATTTGGCATCCATGTCATTTTTTCCCGCCAAATCTTCCCCTTTTTCCCGCCGTCAAACATAGAATAAAAAGACAGCAAAACTAGATCCAGCCAGTGAATTATGATATCCTTTAAAAGGGCAGCTACAAACACATTTTGTAAAGGATTGTTTACTAAGAGTTGAAAAAAAAGCAAATATCTTTTGAAATGGTAAATATTTTTTTAGAGAAATTAGAAATTTAATAGGAATAAGTTGGAGAATTTTTACCAAATAAGTACTTTTTGTTTATTGGGACAAATTATGCTGCGAAAATAAGATTTTAGTAAACAATCCTTGCAATTTGCTTGCAAACTGAACTCTCAGTTGCTCTCTTGGGATTTTCTAGGTTTGTATAATCCTACTTTATCTTACTCTGGTGATATGAAATTCAATTTATTGTCTTGGCACCTTGGTGAAAACTTTATAATAAATTGCTTCACAAATCTTGCAAACTATGTGAACTTGTAGTTTATAAACCTTGTAGTTTTACAATAATCTAACACTTTTAGTTTAGTATACATATCTAACATGTGTTTTTACAATACAGTCAAAGTTTTATGCACAAAAAATGTTATAAAAAATTATTTTATAATCTTTGAAAATATATATCAATCTTAAATGAAAGTATAGAATATAGTTTGATTTTAATCTTGGCTGTAATGTATAAACACCAAGCATGAGACAAGGTGGCAAAAATTTTGACATTTGGCCACCCTTGCATGATAAAATGCATCCTTGTTTTGTATTTCCCATGAAATTGACAGATGACAATTTTAGCTTGTGTGTATGCATATATTTTTTAGTTTTTTTTTTTAAATAGTACTTTTAGTTTTATTTGAATAATTAGAATAGTGAGCCCTAAAAGTTACTTATTGACCAGATATAGGTGGGACTATGGGCTGTTGGTTAGTCCCCAAAGTTTTTGAAATCGTTTCCTTATTCTTTGGCTTAACCTTGGGGACTTCAGTGAGTTTTGATTGTTTGGTTTAGAAAGTTGAGTGTTCAAACGTCAAAGCCATCAATTTTAATTTACTGAGGGGAAAATTTTGTGTATCATCATTGGAAATAAACATCAATTTATCGGTCTTTGTTTAAAATTCCTGCTTATCGACAGTAAAGCTTTTTGATTTCTATTTAAATTACAACTATCATAAAATAAAAACACAGATTAGTTTTTAAATTTATTAATTAAATATACAAAATTTGTTTTCTTTTTTAGTAGCGAAGCTACTCTAAAATTCGAAATGTTCGTCCGTTTATCCGTCCGTCAGTCCGTCTGTTAGAGACAAATTGGGGAAAACATGATTTTCTCGGCTCCTACAAAAGATAGAAGGCTGAAATTTCTTGTCAATATTCTCATTAATATAAAGCATAATTTAGTATAAAACATCCGTAGCGGTCGGACTACTTATTTTTAGCCGCTTTTACTATATACAACATGTATTATCTTCTCCTGCAAAAGTTACACAACTACAACTTCCCTTCAATATGCACCATAATTAGATAAAAAAAATCTATGGAAGTATGGCTGCTTTTCTTTTTATAACTTTTAAAGACATGAAAAGACTTTTTAAAGGTTTTGTGATTTTTAGTGTTTGCATATTCTCTCTCTTCCTTTTCTTTGTTATGATAACAGATTATCTACTGCTCACTTTGTCCGTTTGTCTTTTTTATAATAGATGTTGTGCTTCGCTACTTATGGATGTTGGCATGATCCTCTATCCAAAAAATAATTTTTCCCCAAACTTGGACCCCCAAATCCTCTAAACCCCAAACAAAAAAGGTCTAATGCCCTTAGTTGTTAAAATCGGATAATTTTTGTACATTTTATACCAAAAATACGGGTTTTTACCCATCCCCCCAAAAATAAACTAAATTTAGGAAATTAATTCCCCTGGGATAAAATTTCCGACAAAAAGAGAATTATCCATTTTTACAGATTTTTTACCCCCTCCACCTCCCCCTTAAAAAAGCTTGGACGTCCTTGTATACGTCCAGCTATTTTTCTGCTCTAATTTAATCAAAATGTTTTTAGCTAGTTGTGTAACTTATGAAGATAATGGTCCTTGTTTCTAAAATAATCTTAAGTAAATTTCTTCAGGGATAGAGGGATGGGAACAATGGGCTGTTTATTACACTAGTCCCCAAAGTTTTATAATAATGTTTTCCTATCTGTGGCATAACAACTATGGGGACTTTAGTGAATTTTTTTGGTTGGATCATTAACTTGAGTTTCAACCACTAATTTTTAACTTTAATCTACTGAGGGGGAATTTGGTGTATCATCATTGGGGATGTACATCAATTTATTGGCCATTGTCTTATCCCTTTAGATCCCAGGCATTTCTTGGTAACCAAAGTGATTTTAGTATAATAGAGCAAGGCATAAAGTTTAAATTGAAGTGGGGGGATAAATTGTGTCAACATATCAAACTTATATCATCTATCTCTTTCCCTCTCATTCTATAGGTATTTATCTCTCTCTTTCTCTCTCTCTCTCTCTCTCTCTCTCTCTCTCTCTCTCTCTCTCTCTCTCTCTCTCTCTCTCTCTCTCTCTCTCTCTTTTTCTCTCTCTCTTTATCTCTTCCTACCTCTTTCCTCTTCATTTTCTAGGTATTTATCTCTCTTTCTCCCTTCTCTCTCTCTATATATATCTATTTATTATATATCTTATTATCTATCTCTTTCCCTTTCATTTTCAAGGCATCTCTCTCTCTCTCTCCCCCCCCCCCTTTCTCTCTCACTCTCTCTCTCTCTCTCTCTCTCTCTTTCTCTCTCACTCTCTCTCTCTCTCTCTCTCTCCCTCCCCCTCTTTCTCTCTTTCTCTCTCACTCTCTCTCTCTCTCTCAATGTATCTAACTTTCTCTTTCTATTTCAATCTTTCTCTCCAAATTCTAATGATCTCAATATCTATTTTTATTCCACTAGTCAAATCATTTACTTTAAAATATTTTTGTCTGCTGAAGATTTGATTTCTGGTAATTAAAGTTTTCATAAAGTTTTCGTAATTTCAAAGCTTTCAGTCAAGCAAAGATTGTATTTTGATTGTAAGAGTTTCCCAGCAAAATTTCTAATTAGGATACCTTAAAAAATCACCAATCTAAAAAGTATTAAAAGTATATTTTTGAATAAATCATATATCTTAATTATAAGGTTATAATTAACCTATAATAATAACTGAATGTAAATAAATTTTAAATGCAGAGTTATTCGCATTAAATATCATTTTATTAGTCTGTGTATGATATGCATGCTTTTTGTTCAGTTTTCATTAAATTGTCTTAAATGTACAAATTTACTTTAACTTTATCATTCCCCTTACATTTAGGGATAAAGGGGAAAGTCAAAAGGAGATACTTTTTGTCATATGAATCCAATTCAGTTCACGGTAAAATGTTGCTGAAAAATTGTTAACTTTAAAGGCCACTGAAATATTTTGTTCGCATATTGTTATATCCAGAGGCGTGCAAAACAGGGAAGTATAAACGCCCCTCCACCCCTCCCTGGATACCTTGGGGGTATATCCACCCCCCTAACTCTAAAATAACACATTCTTGTTGTCTATATTATATTATATTTTTTGCTACCTCCACTGTTCACTAAAGTCTGTGCAATCAAAAGGTAGTTTTCTGATAGGTATTAGTAAAAGTACTCAATGTAATAGCCATAATATATCTAGATAATCCACCAAATCCGATTTTTTGTCAAATTTAAAAACTAATTTAAAAACTAATATTTAGCAGACAAAAACCTTTGTTTATTTTTTGTTATTTACAAAATCTATCAAAGAAATTTGTCTTATCTCGGAAACTATAAGAGATGTGATATTATATTTTTAAAGTGGGCTTCAGAAATAATAAGGGGGGGGGTGTCAGCCCCCGGAAAAACCCTGTGCACACAACTGGTTAAAGCTACATTAAAAAGCCTTGAAATAGCAAAGATCCAACTTAACACAGGGAGCACATGGCTACAGAAATAGGTTATTTTGTGCCCTAGTCAATAACATTTTATCATTTTTAAGCCTACTTGAATGCAGGTTACAATCATGACATGTCAATCAGCCATTCATTTTACCTTTAGCAGCCTATAAAGTTCTTAGTTTGTTTGACATTTTCCATTCTAGCAATGTTTTACTGTGGAGTTTACTGTATCCATTTATTTTGCTTGATTTTTTTATTACAAATATCACTTTACTTAATTTCTACTCCAATTGACTTATCCCTTCTCTGAATGGCCTTAAACCATTAACTTTGCATGATTGTTCCACTAAAGCTACAAAGTTTCTATTAAAGCTTATTTACAATCCTAACACAAAGCAAAGTAGTTTTGAAAACTAAAAACATACCATACTTTTTATTTCTAAACCCAAGGTGCCAAGTTTTAAAATTGAATTTTATAGATTACTCAACAGGTAGAGTATTAGGGTAGGTATTGGTCAGGTCTGAAGCAGAATTAGTGGTTGGTATAACTCAGATCAGGTGACATTTTTAAACTGAAAAAGAATAGAAAATATTTTTTTAAAGTTTTCAGGTGAACAAAATGACTTATAAATTTATAATTCTTTTTATAAATTAGAATAGAAATAAATTTATAAGTATTTTTGTTAAGATAATATCTATCAATCATAGTATAAATAAATTATGGTTTTGAAAATGATTTTGATGTCAGTAAAAGAATATAAAGAAATGTTTATTTTACACTGATTTTCTTATTTTATTTAAGAGAAAGAAAGTTGTTCTTGCATAAAGATGAAAATTTAAATTAAACCCTAGTTGTTGAATATTTATTCAAAGAATAATTTTTTTTTATAAATAAGATACCAGACTCAAGAATAATAATATTGTTTTTAATTTAAAAGAACTCAATTATCTTATTGAAGATAGAAATTAATCTATTATTTTGCTTGTTTGAGGGAACAGAGAGGATATTTTGCAAAAATCAACTTTTTGTCCATGGTTCAATTTGTTTAACCCCCCCCCCCCCCCCTCCCCGCGCCCGCTATAGGAAATTTTTTAACTAATATGGATAAGGAATGATTTTGAAATGGAGAATAGTTATTTATAACATCACATTGTAGACTGCTTTCCCCGGATATTAAAATGAAAAATTATATTGTTAAAACGCTATTGTTAGCCTTGAGGTGACAAAGGCCGGGCTAACAAAACTTGTAATGATTTGATGATTTTTATTTTAATATTCATGGCATATTATCTGTAATACGATACTATACATGATTTTCTGGGAAAAAATTTGTGGTATAGTGTCAAGCAAATTAGGGGGTAAACATTTTAGGATTAGTGCTTGTTCACTCTTTTCATCCCCTTTTGCAACAAATAGAGTAAGATACTTTAGAACACCTTTTACCCATTGAGAGTGGTGTAAAATGGTGCATTCTTAAATTGTGGATTTTACTAAAAATTTTAATTAAATCTCATCAAAACGATGTGCGCAGTGAAATTTTAAATTTTACATAAATGTGTTCTTAATTATTTTTAGACTGACATCAAATTCATTTCATTCACATTTTTAAATTGGGAAAGATACAAATAGTCAAAAATAAATAGAAAAACAGAGAACATAATTTGAGTTATTAATTTCATTTTATTTCCCTTTACAACTTTTCATTTTTCATGGCCCTTAAAAGCTGAAGTTATAATTTTTGCAATTCTTTTTGTTCGTGAATCTTTGCAAGCTCTATTTTTCTATATATTTATAGAATACTTGACCTGACCCCTTGCAATAATAAAGATCTTTAGTTAGATTGTTCTCAAATATTATTTTGTATTCAATATTGGTTTTCTGATTGCAAAAAAGCTTTTGATTCTATTTCATATGAGTATATTCTTTCAAAAATATGTAATTAATTAAATCTAATTAAAGATCTAAGCTTAGGGTATAAAAATGAAACAAGTAGTAGATCAGGACGAATGTAAATTAAAGTATTGAATTTAGGAACATTTAATTCGGAATAAGGTTTATATTTTGAGGTTTTGTCTTGATCTACTGTTTGAAATTCAAAATACTTATTTATCTACCAATAACTAATCTATCTATCATCTGAAATTTTGATAAAAAAATAACAAATAATAATACAGGACTGGCAAATAGTTATAGGAGTAATGTAAAGGTAAAAAAGGAACCAGTTTTTCCCCTGTTTTATTAATTGTTGTTTAATTTGATGTTCTTGAAACTCTCTACATCTACAAAATTATCTATCTCTCCCATAAACTATATTGCTATCTACCTATCTAATCTAACTATCTATCTATCTATTAGGAGAAAGTTTGCGAAAATCTCATCTTTGTGAGAGCTCGAGTGATATAATGAATATGGAGGAGGGGAGTGTGCTGAGTTACACAACGGTACATGCACAAACTAAGGTATTGCATGCTGGATGCCTTTTTACATTATTCAGGGCTCGGCAGCCGCGTTAAGCCTCAAATTTAAACCCGCCTGGATGCTTTACATTTGTTTTAAAAGGGTGTGCCATATTTGGGTTAGGTTTAGACTTTTTAAGTTAGATTTTTATGTTTGTACAAGGTTAATTTCCATGAGGCTTACAGGCAGCTGCCGAGTCCTGCCTCTTAATATTATTCTTCATAGGGACAAGAACATATAGTTTGAAAACAAATATTTCCTCCATCCATCTTAGAAGTGGGGCAGGGGTATTAATTTAGGTTTTAATTGTCTTAAATTATGGAATGAATCAGGGAAATTAAAAGTAAATGTTTTCAAAATGATAAGAATTTTCATGGTTCAAATTCATAAAAATTTCTTATTTCTGGTCCTCATTTCAAAAAACAATTATCATAGAGAATAATGTTTCTTCAACTATTCCACTTAAAAATCCCATTGAAAATTTGTTTTTCTAAATTCTTGTTCCAATCCCTGCATCTTTTATTCTGAATTGTTGGTGTTTTTATGATTCCAGCTGACAATTTTTATAATAAATCATGAATCATTACTACATACATTTACAAATAAAGAATAGAGAAAATAATTAACAAGTTATCTAAGTTTTTGTGTTAAGGGGTAGTGAGCAACATAAATTTCAAGGGGTTATGGCATTTCCTACATAATTCATTTATTTCAGAGCTTTTTGTATTTAGAGTACAGCAACAACAACAAATTTAAACTTTTTGGCGGGATTATAAAAACACCAACTTGTTTTCTATCTTGCGGAAATTTATGAAAAGTGGCAAAATTATTAAAAAATGAGAAAAGATGTAATTTATGACTTTGTATAATTTTCCTACTTGTTTGCCACCAGTATTTATAAATGTTTGTAGGGGCGTTAGCAAGGGGGGTATAGGTTTATCAGTTTCTGAAGTTTACTTATAGGTATAGGCTGGTAAGGGTAGTGGGCGTCCCTTGCTTGTTTGTATGTGCTAGCTTAAATTAATGATGTTAATTATGATTAAATAAATTTCAATTTCATTCTAAAATATTTTAAAATTTTAAAACATAACAGAAGAAAAATATAAAAGTATTAAAATATTGATTTTTAAATTAGTTTGAAGTTTTAATTCTTGAGTAATAAGGTTTTGAAATTTGGAAAGGTACTGAAAATGTCTAGTAGAAATAAGGACAAGCCTAAGTTTTTCCAATAAAATTGGGTATCCTTTGTTGAATTATGACACTTAATGTTTATTCAGTTCTTAGCTTAATCTAAAACTGCTAGAGCCTTCTACTTTAACATTTAGGAGCTATATTTTATTGTTATGGTTTTCACCATACTGAAATAAAACAAAAGTAGTTTTAAGTAATAAGGATGAACATTTTTCTACATACCATAGGACCAGTAATCTACTGAAAAGCACAATCTAATTGAATTCCCTATTGCTGAATTTCAGAATTGTCAACTAGAATATCGAACAGAAACTATAAAGTAATCAATCTGATTACAGGGATAGGGATATGCAGTCTTCAAAACAAATAGTAGAACAAAAATAAATCTACAGTCAGATGAGATACTTTTAGACTTCTGGATTTTAAAATTAATGAAAGAATGATATTCATTAGATATATACAAATTAAATAAGTGACTGAATTCTATCAAACTTCTCAAATTTTTGTCTTTCATGTTCTATTATTTGTTCTCTAGAAAACTTGTCTCTATCTCTGGTTTATTATAGTTCTTTTTAAAGTGTTACCAATGTATATATTTAAACAACACTGTTTTTTATTCATTTTAAAATAAGTTTCACAAAAGCAATGAAAAAGGAAAAAGAGTTATATCATTAATTTTATTGCTCAAATATCACTTATTAGTGTATAGTACAACTTTAGAATTGTTACAGGTTATCTGTTTAATGAGTTTATCTTAAAGAATTTCAAGACAGCTTTTAATAGTTTTTAAGTTACTTATTCAACAAAGAGACTTACTTCACACAAATTTTGTTTTAGAAATGTTATAATAAATATAAAATCCCCCCAAAATAAGGAAGATTCATTTTTCCTTAACTAGTTTCTTTAAGGATCTTTAAAGGGTCATACCATATTATAGAATATTTTTAAAAATATTATTTTAATAAAAAGTTTATTAGTTTTTGGTTGTACCATGTCCTGTCCCAAACTGTGAGTATTCACTAAATAGGTATGTTCTACAACATTGAGGTTAAAGGATGTTCTAATCAAATGCTTTGCTAGCCAGAAAATATACATATCAAAACAATTTCAATAATAATATTCTTAACAAAGGGATAACACAGTGTACAATTTGTTAGATTTGAATGGAATATTACTGTTTGATTATTTTAAATGTTATTAATAGCCAAATATTTTTTTTGCTACTCTTTATGTGAAATCATGTTTTGCAACTAGAGTCTTTAATGATTTAGAGAGAAAAAAAATATTCTTAGATATTTTGCTTTGTTAGGCTTTAATAGGTTTGGTCAAAAAGGGTAAATTTTCAATTGGTAATTGGTCTATCTTTTCTATAAGCAAAGCAGGTTGATTTGATTCCTTAAACATAAATAACTATTGAGAAAAAGGCACTTATTTTAAGTAATTAAAGTAGGTTAAACATATTCTAATTATAAAAATCCACAAAAATAATGCTTTTAATAGATAAGAATAACTAAGGATATTTTTCATAATTTTACTTACAAATAATTTATCATAAAAATTTAGTTATTTATTTGTTAATAAAGTCTAAGTATTACAAAAAAATTTGGCATTAGTAAACTTTAATAGGATCATCAATATTTTCTTTCTGTGTATTTTTTTGATTCTTAACATTGCAAAACAAGTTTTAAAAAATAACAGAAATATCGTGAAAATGGCAGAAAAGTTTAAGAAAATTTTTTAGGTGCCATAACCTGTCCCTGACATAATTAACTAGGTACAAAAACAATACATTAGGATAAATACATAAATAAATAAAGAACAAAAGGTATGTAAATGGTAAATCTCTTGTTAGAGATTATTTTTACTGCTGCACACACAACTCTTTTTTTATCTGCATAACTAAGTATTGTAATCTTCACTTTTTCAAGCTTTATTATGCACTAGTTTTGCAAGCTAAAGATGTAACATAAATATTCAGGAAAACCAACAAAAACATTTGGTAACAATCATATAATTTTGTTTTAAATAGACAATAGTTACAGAATATACTATTTGAATAATTATGATACATCTTTTCTTTTTTCAAACACAGGTTTCGATCAAACTTTGATATTAAAATTCATCTTTATGCAATTTTTATATAATTTTTATATTATTTGACTCAAGTAATTTCATTAAAAAATTTTATATCAACAGTCATAAAAAGTATAAAGAACTTTTTACTCAACTTATTCACTCTAATGCTTTTATATTATCTGCGTGAATTTGAATGCTTTTCAAAAATTAATTAGATTTTAAAAATTATTTATATAATGCTTTGGCTTTGATTTGCATTATTTTTATATTTTTTTAAGAGTTTGATGAGAAAAGGTAAATTAGAACACAGTAATAGTGTCTGACTGATTATGACGTAACAAAAAAAATTAGCCAATGAGAGGCCACTATAAATTTTACCATTGGTCATTACGGCCTCTCATTGGCTAATTTTTTTTTGTTATGTCATAATCAGTCAGACACTATTACTGTGTTCGGTAAATTATCAAAAATTGTTATTTTTACAATTAATTATTAAACACTTTACTGATGTCTAAATGAATTAATTTTCTTCTAAATGATTGAAGGATTTATAACAGTTTCACAATACATTTTACCTTGTTGGTTGATCAATTTTAAAACTAAAAGAAATTTTGTAATATCTAAGCCCTCAACCAGATTTTATCTACTGCTTTGACTCTCTCTCTGAAAAAATCAGTTTAGCATATAACTTCATGGAAAACGGTAAAAAAGATAATAATATATAATAGAATTTTATTTTAAGGCCAACTGTAACTCAAGACACAACAATATCAATGCAGTCAGTATAGAAACAGATGTCTGACAAAATGGTAAGTATAACTCAGCTATAATATACAGCATGACCCTCGAAAAAGTATTTTTAAGCATCTGCAGCCCATATTTCTCAATGAATTATCAAAAAATGTATATGTCCTTGTTCTCTGTAGATTTCCACATAAGTAGATATAAAAATATTTTTTTACATCAATTAACAGCTGAGATTTTTAGAGCCAAAGTTTTGAAAAAGTTACTGAGGAAAAAGTAACTTTTCAAGAAAAATGTTTTTTTAAAGTGAAATGACGTGTTTTCCTCATAATTTCAATACTTTTTATAAAACTTATATAAAGATGTTTCCAAGAAATTTATTTCATGCTGAAAGCACTTTTTTCACTTGCTCTAAAAGGCATTTTTAGATTAGTGTAAATTGCAAAAACACCCTTACAGAAAGAAATCCTATAAAAATTAGTAGCAAATTGAAAGTTTACATAAACAGAAATCAAACACTTTTTATTTTATCAAAATAAGTTAAAAAACCAAAAAGTTACAGCTACAAACTTTTATTAAACATTTAACAATTTAAATGATTTTTATGTGTCTTAGATTAATTTGATGAGTGGGCGTGAATTTATTGGTAAAGGTGGTGCTAATCTTCCGGTAATGAGCATAAATTGGGGAGGGGTTTATTTAAGGTCATATTAATAAGTGGGAGATATTATAAGATTTGAGGGAAAATGGTTATAAGAAAAATGTATTCAGTAAAATTTGAAAAGTAGTTTTTTATATGTAAAAGTAACGTTTTTTAATGCAATAAAAAATGTATCAATTGTAAACTTGCTCTTCTTTCTTATTTGTTTTTTAACTGGTTGATAAAAATTAATATACTAATAAAAACTAAGAAATATTTAGCATTATCCAGTTTCTCAAGCACTTTTTCCAAACTTTGGCTTTAAAAATCTCGGCTGTTAATTGATGTAAAAAAAAATATTTTGATATCCTTTGATGTAGAAAATTATAGAAAACAAGTACATATGAATCTTTTAATATTTTATTGAGAAATATAGGCTGCAGATGCTTAAAAATACTTTTTCGAGGGTCATGCTGTAGCAAAACTGACAGTTAGGAATTTATTGTTTAAATTTACACTAATCTAAATGAATTTAAATATGGTGTATTATATTGTTTTACATTTTGGAATTAAACTAAATTTAGATTTTTAGATCATCATTAAAAGGATTTTGTTTTTAAGTTTATATCATTTACCCTCAATATTTATTTTTTGTATAACTATATTTTTTAGATGACATATCAAACACTTTACTAAAGTCTTACTGGCTCTAATTAATTAGATTTTCTATTTCAGGTCACATTAATGATCGTGCTGAATTAGAGAATAACTAAAATTTAGAGAGAGAAACAGAAAGACCTTGCTAGATGTACCAAAACTATATAAACCCTCTTGTCCCAATAAATAAATGTGTGTCTGTTTGTGAAAGCATTTGTGCACACTTGCTTCTAGCTGTTGGCCATCTAACTGACAGCCTTTAAGTCTGCACAGCTTACACAAACAACTGTAGCTGTTGAATGTTTAGAAAAAAAATATGGTTCATCTTGTGGATGAAAATTGTACTAAATATAACAAAAATTATAAATAAAGAAAAAATATAAATAAAAATACCATCTGCTCTGTAAAGTGCTGCTCTGAAACTGCTCAAATTAATTCTAACAGAGCTTATTTATTTTGGTATAGAAGACAAATTAACATGGTAAATATAATTTCCTGATGACTGGAATATTTTTTCCTGGCGCTTGTCTGCCGGGATTATTGAAAATCCACTTAATGATCATGTAATGATATTCCAGGACTCGGAGTGTATTAATAAAATATAAATGACAAAAGCTAAATAAAAACTTTGTGTATTTCTAAACTTGATGATCAAGATATCTTGTGTATGAATGAAAATAAATAAACAAAATCCTTTCTTTCATAACCTCACACAAATATTTTCAGAAAAGAAAGGAGATATTATCAATTAGATTAAAGAAAAACAATTTTTGAAAACATTAATAGATAAATCATGTGAAAGGTCTGTTATAAGTTAAAGTATAATTTGTAAAAAAAAAGAACTATATTTCCAATATAACCTTTGTGATAACAAATAAAATAACTGGATATTTTTGCTTAGATTTCTGAGGTCAAAATTAAAATATTAAAGCAAAATAAAAAAGCTATATTTAAAATATTTCAAACAGCGTATTTTTATTCATAGCTTATTTATGTCTTGTTAGTAAAGTATTTTTATCTTGAAATAAAATTATGATAATGTTTGTTATAAAATGCTTTGTCTCAGAAATCTCAAGCAATTTATATGGAGTGTCAAGATAGGGATCTACCAAATGAAAATTTATTCTGAAACCATTTTTTTTTTGCTTAAATCTAACAAAATGATAAAATATAGCTTTAAATTGATGCTTTTCATTATAGTCCAATGAATCTTTTGGCTTTGGTTTCAGTATAGGTATTTTTAAGGTAGATTCTTTATGTGTACTAATATTTCTAAGAAATACTGTCCATTCTAGCAGTCACTTGTTTATACAGAGAATATTATCTTAATATAAAAATAAAAGAAAATAACAAAATAAAGGTCCTCCCAAAATAATCTATCAAAAAATAAATCTTTAAAATGTGGATTGTACTGAAATAAAAATAGAGGTATATTTTACATTTTTTATTCTCTAGGTTTTTCTTTCATAATTCAGTTAGTTTGCTAATGAAATAAAAAAAGATAATTACTAAGCTTTTATCCACTATGTGTTGTTTTATAACAGGCAATATATAGGCATAAAATAAATTTTATATAAAGCACAAGTTTTGTGTCGGCACAAATATAGAATTTTAGAACAACATATTATAATAAAAAGACTTTCAGTTTATTTTTGATGTGTGTTACATGGTTTGAAAATGTTTATTAAAATTTTGGGAATAGATTTATATTATCTGAATTAGTTTTATAAAAAATTATTAAAGAAAGGGAGTCTGCACAATAAAAGCAAGCACTACTTGAAAATGCTTCAAATTACCTCAAAAAATTTAAGATTATGATTTACCTATGTATTATCAGATTAGATTTATTGTATTAAATTAAGTGAAATTATTAAAATTCAGTAGAAAATAATCCCTTTTGTTTAATTTCACTTCATGTAGCAATTTTTATTAATTCTGTAAACTACTATAAAATTTATCAAATATTATCTACAAAATTATATTTGATACTTACTTTGTTTTTATATTTTTTACAGTGTGTATAGAAATAGCTCTACATGGTATTATTATTTTGTCAGATTTATCATTATTTTCCCCTCTCTTATCTTTTAAACAAATGAATTTATTTTTCTAAACCAACCTAGGAAGCAAACAAAGAATTAAAATTAAGAGAAAACCAATAATTTGCCTTAGTTGTGATTGTTTGAAAGGCTTAAAATGTACAATTTTTGTTGATTTTTTTTTTATAGAATTCTTATTATATATTATATATGATTACCCCGGTTATATGAAACTTATAATTTGTATATGATCCCTTTTTAAGTATGTAAATATGTATATTATGCATATCTATATAGAAATTGTGATATTTATTGTTGAATCATTATTTGTTTTTCTTGCTGCTATTTTTGTTTTATTTTTATTGTTAAATTCAGAGCATAAAATTTTATTTCATTTTTTTCTTTTAATTGTTACAAAAAAAACTATTTTAATTTCAGTTGAAGCAAAAGATATTTTATTTCATTAAATATGATTTTAATTTTAAATTGTACATTTTAAGTGCTGAAACCTGAATCTCTATTTTATATCTCTGATGACAAATGTACAGATCTATAAAAAAAAGACCTAAAATTATTAATTAATTAATTATTATACCCTAGTCAACTGTAAATGGCCTCAAATGGTTAATTAACAAAAGAAAATAAAGGATGATAATTGTTTGCTGCCTTAAAAATGATGCTTTAGAAAAATTATTTAGATTACAATTAATAATTCTAGTTGAAGACTGAATGTTATTTTGCATCTTGCTTAATCATATCAAAATTTCAAGAATGCAATTATTATCTACTTTATTATTCTTTGTTATTATATAACCATAACTAGTGCTTGTAATCTCTATTTAAGGCTTTGCTCAACATTTATAATATTATCGCTTTTTCATACTTCTAGATATTAAGACCATTTTTATTTTGGCTGCTGAACAATTTTTATACTGAAAATCACAATACCAAAAAATCCAAAGTTTTAAGCCTGAAAATTTATTTTATTGCTGAAATGAAATACGAATGCAAAGATTTGTTATTACTAAATTATTCAATAATTGGCTTGAAACAGCAAAGTAATACCATTTGTTTTCTTTTTTTTGAGAAAAAATTAATGTTATTACTAAACTTAGTTTCCTAAATTCAAAAAATTCTTAAAATAAAGATTCATTAAAATTATAATTTTATCTAAAAGATCTTGTTGATTTAATTATAAAGTATATCTCATGTATTTTTAAAATATATAGTCTATAGAAAAAGATTTAGTAATATCATTTATTTTTCTCACAGAAAGAAAATGTTTCACTCAAATTTCACTGCCCAAAAACCCTAACCAAACAACCCACCCCTTTTTTTTTAAAGCAAATTCTATTTATTTTTTTCTGAATGATTTTCATACTAATCCTTTCTGAGAGCTTTGTAGAATTGCCATGATTAAAAAATTAAAATTTGGTCTCTTTATCATTATTATTATGATTATAATTATTATATATTTGAGAATATCATCAATTAAAACCCTAAAAAGAGGGAATTTCTTTGCGAAATTCTGTAAAGTTGGGTGTTGAGTTGTAATCAATTGCTGTTATTAAGTCAAACTGTACTAAATTATGGACCATTTCATATATATACATTTGGTTATAATTAAGAAAACTTTGACTTAATAAGAACATTTGACTTCTAATCGTCAACAAACTTTAGGAAATTACGTGAAAAAATGTCCCTCTTATTTAATTTTTTTTACACAAAATCAAGGATCCTTTTTCTAGAGTGGTTGCTGAAACCAACGTTTTTTTTCCTCACATATCCTAGAACAAGATAGGAGGGATTTTAACTGATGACATTTTCCCGCCGATTTTTCGTGTTTATCTAGAAGACGACCTCTATTGGACTATTTGGTAAATCTCGCAGCTGTATATGACAATCCATGCCAAGTAAACATCAATCAATAAATTGTGCAAAAAAAATCTGTATTTTTTGTTTCATAAGCAAAGCTGTTTTATTTGTTGGGTGTACTTTAGTCTGGCTTTGAAACCGTTTAATATCTACTGGATTGGAACCGCTTCTTTGTCACAGTGAAAAATCACTCAGAGCTTCGTAATAGAGACAATTTTCCACCAATATTATAATAAAAATCACAAGATTAATACCTGTTTTGTTAAACCGGGCCTCGGACCAAATAAAACTGATCAATTATTTTCTTTATTTTAATATCCGCGTAAAGCTGACTATAATACGATGCGATAAAAATTAAAATATTATTAGTTCCTATCAATACTGCGGGTATAGTCCCTTTCGTGGCAATTTAAGGGGCGATTTTTCGTATTTTTCACATTAGTTTTTCTCCTATTTCTAGCCCCTGTGGGGGGCTCTAACCTTGCGAGGCCATCACCTAACCCAATATAACCTAACCTAAAATAACCTATGAAAAGCCATTTTAAAAATACGACGAATCGCTGCTGCTATATATTACTTTTCCTCACTAGCCTCCTTTGGACTCCATGGTTTTGTAATCTTAATTTTTTTAAGTTGGATTTATTAAACAGTATGGTGCTCTTAATCCTTTTATGTAAAGTAGTAAGCTAGGGATGTAGCAGCTAGTGTTAGGATATAATAATTGTTAATTCTATTGGTGTTATTAAAAGCGAAGCTTTTCTATAATTAGGGTCGGTCCGTCCGAGATAGATAGCTTTTATTCGTTAATTTAGGCATGTTAGAATTGTCCTATCGATTTCAAACTTAGCATGATGATTCCTGTAGTAGTTAGGTACGAGTTAGAAAGCGAAGCAACTCCATAATCATTACCAGAACGTCCGTACGGCCATTTTAAACATGTTGATTTTTCTACTTTTTTAACAACAAAATTTTATGTGATCTAATAATCCGTTTGGTCTGGTTTTTGGTATATTGATTCCTGGGACAACAAAGAACAATATTGTAAGCGAAGCAACTCTATAATCAAGTTCTAAAAATGTAAGTATGTCCATAAACATTATTCTGTATCAAGCAGTTTTCCAACAAATTTACTTACAATTTTGCTTCGACTCTTATACTTTATATTCTGATTATTCAGTTTAGACACTATACAAATGTTAATGTCCGTTTGTACTACCGTTTCAGTGCTTCGCTTTTATGGATGTTGTCATCCTTGTTTTATTTGTTATTAATGCACCCCGACATTATTTTACATTGAGACGTGATTTTTTTAATAATGTAATAGACACCATGATTTTATCAAGAACTATTTAAAATCAAAATAATTTCCACTATTTGAAAATATTTATAAATTTCAGCAAAAGTCGTTATATCCGTTTTTCAAAAAATTTTACCATTTGTCCGTGCTCCTCCAACCCTCGAAAAAAGAAAAAAAGTCTGTTTTAGATAAATTAAATGCCTTTTAAGGAACAATGGACGATAACTTAAACACACAAACTTTTAAAGCAACGAATGAGAGAATGTTTTTATTAAAAATTTTGGTATCAGTTTAAAATCTATTGTCCCCTCCCTTCCCTAATGTCTTAATTTGACTCCAGCATGGTATGATTAGTTGCAGGGTGATCTAAAAGAATAAGACAAAGGCCGATACATTGATGCACATTCCCAATGATGATACAGAAAATTACCCCTTCTGTAGATTATAATTTGTGGTTGAAAATTTTTGATACTCATCTTAATAAACCAACCAATCAAAATTTAATGAAGACCCCTAAGTTGATGAGCCAAAAACGTTATTATAAAACTTTGGGGACTAGTATAATAAACAGCTCAATCCCCCCCCCCCCTCACTAGAGTAGTTGTGTGGGTGTGCCTGGTAATTAAAGTTAAAAAGAAACTTTTATTAACTTTAATCCCACATCTAAATCTAATTACTGAGAAACAAGCATGTCAATTCACATCGACGACACAACTATGAAAAACAATGAAAAAGATGATTCAATAGTTTGTAGTCAATGACCTTACGATGCTTTCACCTAAATAACTTGTTAAGCACTGATAACCCCACACAGCAACAACGAAATTAATTTATTATATTTATTAAATATTATTTAGATTTATTTCGCTTGTCGGCTACACCTTATTCCTGACCCGCATCCCTTTTTTTGAAATAAATTAAAAATAAGGGGGATGGGGGGTAAGTTTTTGTTTAATTGTTTACTTGGGTATAGTCCTTTCCACGACATCCCTCCATAAGGAGCGATTCTTCGTATTTTTCACAGTAGCTCTAGGGGCGTAGCCGCTACTTTAGATCAGGTTAAGTTAAAGTGCCTACTGCAGGGGCTAGGCATAGAAAAATAAACTCCTTTTTTATTTAAAAACTAGCGGCTACGCCCCTAGAGTCCATCTTACTAATTTTCTAGGCATTATTGATTATAGGGTATCTTTCCTGTAAAAAAAATAAATCAAAACAAACATGACTTTCCTTTTAAAAACTTTTATTAGACAAAAATAACTACTTTTTACTTTAAAAGTTCTTATTTGTTACTGAATTTGTTGTATAATTTTAAGAAGTAAATAAATAAATAAGACTAATGGATAACATTATATTGAACTGGGCAAAGAAACCGTAACACTTTATATTTGTTTAAAAATCGGCTACCGAGTCCTAGTTTAAATATGAGTAAGATAATAGTTATATATCGCATCGTATTATAGACAGCTTTCTGTGAATATTAAAATGTAAAACTAATTAAATGAAAAAGATTAAAACCAGTTTTGTTAGAAAAACTGGTATTAATAATTATATGATTTTTAAAAATATTAGTAGAATAATGCCTGTAATACAATGCTATACATAATTTTTCAGTATAACTAAGAACCGGATCTATACCAGCGGATATAAATCGGTTTCGAAGCCATATTGGAAAAACTAATACTCCTCAACAACTTGGTGTTTGTTTATATTTTTAGAGAGAGAGAGAGAGAGAGAGAGGGAGTGGGGGGGGACAATGGACTGTTTACTGCACTAGTCCCCAAAGTTCTATAATAACATTTTCTTATTCTTTGGGGACTTTAATTGAATTTTGATTGATTTGTTAATTAAGTTGAAAATCCAAACGTTTTAACCACTAATTTTAATATACAAAAGGGATAATTTTGTACATCATCATTAGGGATGTACAACAATTTATTGGCCATTGACTTATCCCTTTAGATCCCTGATTTCTTCTTCTGTTAATAGTTATGTGTATCTAATTACTAATGTTGCTTTTCTAAGAGAAGTCTAATTATATAAATATGCAGGGAATAAGAGATATGTAAGTGTTTTTTAATTCAGTTTCGTCCATTTGTTGTTGTTATTTAATCAACATATATATACCTAATGCCAATACTAGAAAAGTTATTTATCCCATAAAATTATAGACAGCTTTCTGCTGATATTAAAATGATCATAAGATTTAATCTTATGATTTTTCATTTTAATAACAACGTAAAGCTGTTTATAATACAATGCAATAAATAACTATTCAAAGATTAATTCCACGTAAAATGTTGATATCTTTTTGTGTATAGTATCTCTTTACCCTCTCATTCCAGATACAAACATTTTCTATAAAAAAAAAACTAATAAGGTGGAATTTTCTGTAGAAATTATTCCAAGAAATCTATGACTGTCCTGTTATATAAAGGAGTAAGGTTGTTTTTCCGTGAAAGCCTAAAGTTTCAGAAAAAAAGGAAGGATGATAGCAGAAGTGGTAAAGGACCCCCCCCCCCCAAATGAACCTATTGAGTTCTTCATTTTAGATAAGCTTCAAATATGTCCCAGGATGGTTTTAGGCTATTTGTCTGTCCTTCATTAGCCCTTAGAATACAGGGCCCCTAGATGATAGGAGAGAAGCCAATAGTTTTAGATTTTTTATTCTTCAAAGTATCATGTCTTTTTATTTAGAACCAACTGAAGATTTGAATTAGAATTAAACCATGAAACACTGTGTTTATCACTCTGTATTATATTAATTAGTGATAGTTTTGGTTTGCTTGTTAAGATCTTGCGAACCACTAAAGCATTTCTTCATTTTAGAGAAGCTTATTATAGATGCTTGAATATGGTTTAAGGCTATATTTATCTGTTTTAACGAATATTGTTCCTTGTCCCAGTTTTGTTATCCCTAATTGACACTTATTTAGTTATTTACTCTTTAGGATTATATTTCTTAGTCAGGGAGGGAGAGGACATTGGGCTGTTTATTACACTAGTCCCCAAAGTTTTATAATAACGTTTTCCTATTTGTTGGCTTAATAACTTTAGAGACTTTTATTGAATTTTGATTGGTTTATAGAGGTGAGTGGCCAAACGTTTCAACTCTTATTGTAAGCTACAAGAGTAAATTTTGTATATAATCATTGGGGATGTTAATCAATTTGTCGGCTGTTGTCTTATACCTTTAGATCCCTGATTTCTTAGTCAGAGAGATATTTTTTGTAGGGAGCCTTCTCTATAAGTAACATAACCTTGCGGAGCAATCAATATCATTTAAATAACCTATCAAAAGCTCCTGTGAAAAAACTAATCTGATATAATCTAGATCCAATGATGCATAGGGAAAAAGCTTCACTGAAGAAAAAACGCAGAAGTCTTTTTGCGCATTTATGTTCACTGCGAGTTAAATGTGCATTATTGAATAATGACTATTTCAGATTATTTGTCGGCCTTCTTTGGAGTCGCAGAAACATGTTTTTTCTTCAGGTGTAATTTCTCTGGTTCCCAATTACAAGAATATTAGTTGACAGATACTCGGTAGACTGAGATTGTACACAGCAAGTTTAAAAAGTACATAACAAATGGTCAAGTAACTTATATGAGCTAATATATAATTAAACACTTTGACATCTAGCTTTGACTAGCATTAAACAATACACTGTGGGCTAGAATTGAATCAAGACAAAAGTAAGTGCCGAGCCCTGGGACCTATGTATGGTGATTCCAGGTAAAACCAAAATATTTTAGCGGGGGCTTTTTGAGAAAATTAGATTTGAAAATTTCAAATTCAATTTTCACCCCCTAGGAGTTGCCGCATAATCATGACAAGAAAAGCAAATATTATTTATTTTACATTTTGAACAACTTTGCTTTTATAAAATCTTTCATAAAACCTCTCTATATATGATTTATTTTGGGCTGAATTTTCGTGACCTTTGCAAAGCAAGTGATAAAAATGGCCATTAATTAACTCCCTCCAGCAGTGGTTTTATGAAGAACTTTATAAAAGCAAAGTTGTTCAAAATGTAAAATAAATAATATTTGCTTTTCTTGTCATGATTATGCGGCAACTCCCAGGGGGTGAAAATTGAATTAGAAATTTTCAAATCTAATTTTCTCAAAAAGCCCCCGCTGAAATATTTTTGTTTTACCTGGAATCATAATGGTTTTATGTCTATTTTCACCATACATAGGTCCCAGGGCTCGGCACTTACTTTTGTCTTGATACAATTCTAGCCCACAGTGAATACATATGTAAAACTTAATCTAACCTCAGTCGCTTTGCCCCTAGCATCTATAGAAGGCAAAACAAGGAGGCTGTAAAGTATATAGCCTAAGTCATCCCAAGACTTTTATAAATAAATAAAATAGCTTAAAACCCTCCTCGCAAAGCATCCTGAAAAAAAGTAGTTCTTGAAATCTTTAAATCTAGATCATAAAACCTTACTACTTTATTTGATACTAGTTACTTCGCACCAAGCCTAGCCTCCAGGAAAATAATCTAAAACCACCAAACATACTTTATAAGTTTTCTTAAATATTACAACCAGTATTTTCTGAGAGAATAAAAAAACGGATCAACTGCAGTTCACGGTAAAAAATTCCTGGTAACGAATATTTCCAAAAATCTATGAATTTTAAAGGCTGCAAGCTGCCAAAAGGCTGAGCGTACAGATCATACCCGCACGCCATTTTAAGCGACATAAGAAGGCCTACAAATAATCTGAATAGCAAAGATCCAATGATGCACAGGGAAAGCTTCACTGAAGAAAAAACGTGTAAAAAAGGTCTTTTTCGCGCATTTCTCTGCAATGCGAGATAATTATGCATTATTGATTTATGGCTATTCCAGATTATCTGTAGGCCTTCTTATGCCGCTTAAAAAGTGTGCTGGCTTGACAGTACTTTCAGCCGTTTGGCAGCTAGTAGCCTTTAAAATTCATATTTACCGTGAACTGCAGTTGATCCGAAAAAACCTTTCTACTTTTTAAAATAAAGAGGATACAAAAATACCTATTCTTCATAACATTGTAATCAAAGTAAAATAATAGAGGGGGCACGAGCTATTTGCAACTCTGCCCTCGGGATGAGGACTCTGTGCCGACTTCTCATTAGGCTTTGAATATCAGTTAATGACGTCGGAAATATAAACACTGCCAAGTAGCTACAAAAGCAATTTTATAGCAGACAAAAAAGGTCCCCACCACTTGAGGTAGTTGTCTAGTTTGTACATTTATTACATTGCATTGTATGTAGTAACTTAAATGTTAGTCTGTCCTTTTTATTATGTTTGTATTTCTGAAAGATTGATCCAGTCCCTGTTATTTACACAGAGAGGGGGGACAATGGGCTGTTTATTACACTAGTCCCCAAAGTTTTATAATAACGTTTTCGTATTAGTTGGCTTAAAAACTCTGGGGACTTTCGGTGAATTTGATTGGTTGGTTTATTAAGTTCAGTGTCCAAATGTTTCAACCACTAATTGTAATCCACAGAAGGGTTAACATTGGGGATGTCCATAAATTTACTGGCCATTGTCTTATCCCTTTGGATCCCTGGTTATTTACCTCGAGACCAAATCTAATAAAAATAATTTTTTGGAAAAGAAGAAAAATTATTCTCTTCATTTGGAGAAATGGATCTAATAAAACTGGAATAATCTATTCCAGTGTGGCTTTCAAACCGATTAACATCCACTATATTAGCACCGGTTCTAAGACATACTGAAAACTCTTGTATATTTTGAAAATCAAAAAACTAATCTTGTGATTTTTCATTTCACTTACTATGTCATACTAAAGAATACAAAAACGGTCATCATGTAAAACGTAAATGATATACCCCCTGGAGGTCTCTAGGGGCACTTAAGGGAGAGGGGGGGGGGGGTTAAAGTCGAACCTCTACTTTCAATTGTATTTTCTTTTATAGTAAAAAAATATTTTTTTTAGGGTGGAGAATTTAAGATGCTTTACTTTTTAAGTAAAAAGATATCCTTTTTTTCGGGTGGGGGAATTTAAGATGCTTAATTGTAAAAGAGAACCATATCGGTCCAGTGGTTAGCGACATCTTAAGCTACAGATACAAAAATATCCTGTTACTTTTATATACACTAGCGACTTCGCCCCTAGCCTCTAGGGGCTTTGCCCCAAGAGGTTTGATCAAACCAATTTTTCGTATTTTAGATATAAAAGAAATTTTTTTTTTTAATTTCTTTTTTTGGGGGGGGTAATTTTTTTTTGTTTTTTGGGGGGGGAAGGTAGTCGACCCCACTATTTTAATTTTAGTTTTAAAAAGAATTTTTTTTTTTTTTGGGGGGGGGGTATTTTTCATTTTTTGGGGGGTTGGGGGTGTCCCACCCACCAAGAAAATAGTTATAAACCTTCCCGGGAACGATAAGAAGCTACCCTGTTAAAGAGAACCCGATCGGTTCAGCGGTTAGCGAGATCCTTCGCTACAAACAAACAGACAAACAGAGAAACAAACAGACAGACAGACAGACATCGTTCTACTTTGTATTATAGATATCATCGCTACATATTTTGTCAGGGTGGACAAAATTGAAATGTTTTATCCAGCAATTTTTGTTAATAAGATATATGTTCAGAATAATAATTTGAACAATGATAAATTATTATATTCATATCATCAAACATTCTCCATACAAACTACCAGAGATCTAAAAGGATAAGACAATGGCCAATAAAATTGATGTACTACACTAAATTACCCCTTCTGTAGGTTATAGATAATGGTTGAAACGTTTAGATACTCAACATAATAAACCAACATATTATAGTTATTTCTCGTATTATAAACGGCTTTCCGCGGATATAGAATGTACACCTTGGGGCTAAAAAACTGGTTTTAATCTTATGATTGTACATTTTTATATTCGTAAAAAGCTGGATATAATACGATGCTAGACATAGTTTTTTCTTATGGATGAGAACCGGTTCCTATCCAACGGATTCGAATGAATACGAGAAAAATATAATTAAAGTCCCCAAAGTTGTTATGCCAAATAATGAAATAACTTTATCATTACACTTTTGGGACTAGTGTAATAAACAGCCCATTGATTTCTTCCTCCCTGAGAAACTACACATATTTGAAAATCTGGAGGCTTTCTATCAGGGTTCGGAAGCCGCGCGTAAGCCGCGTGTAAGCCTCAATGATATCTTCATTTTATCACTATAAAACTCAGCTGGATGTATAAAACTGCTCTTTAGCAGACAATCTTTCTTTCGGAAATTTCTTTTTCTGCTCACAAGCAGGTTTAAAACTGAGGCTTATGCGCGGTTGAGGCGCGGCTTCCGAACCCTGCTTTCTATACCTAGTAAGTAACAGGATCTTTGACTGTATGTACGTCTGTCTGTACCTAAGGATCTCGCTAAGCACTGAACCGATATTGTTCTCTTTTACAGGGTAGCTTCTCATAGGGTACCAACCACCCTCCTAAGATAATTCGCCCCTAGAAAAAATTTCCCCCCCCCCCCACTTCCCCAAACAATTTTTTATGATTAAAATTGAAAATAGGGTGGGGGGGGGGGTGGGAATCCCCCCCCAAATTTTTAAAACTTTTTCTTTTCTAATTTTAAATATAAAATTAGGATATCATATTCAACTCCCTCTCCTTAAGAACCCATAGAGATAGTTAAAGATAAAGACTTAGCTTAAGCAATATAGTAATAATAGGGGGAAGGGCTTGGCCCATTAAGAGGCGTAGCCATGCCCGATTAGAGATTCCAGACAAGTTAAGTGTTTAAACTTTTCAACCACTAATTGTAATCTTCTGAAGGGATAATTTTGTGTGTCATTATTGGGAATGTAACGCAATCTATCGACTATTGTCTTATCCCTTTAGATCCCTGGAGGACTAGATTATTGATTCGTAATGACACACATGTCCCAATAAGCATAGCTACGTTATTCAAAATGGCCTTTTACTTTTACACGCGTGTTCTTGAAAGATCAAAGGAATAAGTTGGGTTCCAGAGTTGCTTTTTTAATTAGTATAACAGCTGATTTTCTGTATTCTAAATCCTGTTTCTTACCCGTTATATAATAGAGACAAAAAGTCTTTAGAAATCGGACACAATGTCTGAATTGAAATAATGGAAAAGGCGTAAAGTTTAAAACATTATTTTCTTTACAAATATTTCTATTGAAAAAATAGGATTTAAAGAAGTCTTTGCAATTTCCATTTAAACTTCAGATGGCCTAACACCCCCCCCCCCCCCGGTTTAGAGTTTAAAAGGCAAGATTATGAATAACATATGTATTTATATATTTTCGTATATTTAGTAAGGTCTTTTTATGTTGATATGATCAGTGTCTCTCAAAAATATGATAATCTATTATGTTACATTATATTGCAGATGGTGTTGTTAGACGTACTTATAGTGATACAATTGCAAAGTCAATTTGAATTTATCAAAACACCCCAAAAAAATGTTTAACCCATAGGGGGGGGGGGGGTGTTTGCACCAAAAGATTTTGCTAAACGCTGATATATTTTACTCTACTTTACTTACTTTTAAGCTTCGTATAAGTCTCATAAAAGATTTTTAACTAATTTTATGGAGGAAACCTTCGCTCTCACAAAATAAAAAAATCTACATTTTAGCAAGCTCTTCTATGTTAGCTGTAAGACTTACCTATATTATATATTTGGTTGAAATTTTAAAGGGATAAGACAATGGCCGATAAAAGGTGTACAATGATGATAAACAAAATTAAACCTTTTGAAGTTTACAATTATTAGTTTAAACATTTGGAATTAACTTAATGAACCAAAATTCAATAAAAGTCCACAAGTTGTTAAACCAACAAATAAGAAAATGTTAACTTTGGGTACTAGTGTAATGAACAGCCCAGTGGCCCCTCCCTCCCTGACTAGGTATGCATTAACGGATTAACCATTTTCCATGTCTCTTCCTTTTAATATTTTAGGGTAAAGTCAGAATGCATACGATGTAACTAAATGTTTTTGGTTGTACACTACAGTAAAAAAATAGAGGGAAAAGAACAAATTTCGTGGAACCCTTTGCCGACTTTTAATTAAAAAATCAGCCAATAGCGTCAAAAATATTAACACAGACAAGTCGTTACAAAAGAGCAGAAAGCAATTTGCTAGCAGACGAAAAAGGTCCCCAACATAGGATCTAGGTAGTTGTCTGGGTTATATGATGTTATACATTTATTGATGGCAACATTGATATAGTCTATAACCAACTTATATGGAAATTCTATTAAGTGTACCAATAACAGATATTTTTAGCACAAAAATTTGTATGCCAATCGAACGCTTTACTAAAATCAAACCTACCTTAAATTACCACCTATTCTAAATTTTATTTTTAGAACACTTTGGGCCAAGCCCCTAGCATCTAGGGACTTCAATTTAGAAGATGCAGATAGGGGTTAAAAACAGCTTAAACCATCAAAATACCTAAAATGGAAAATAAATTAACCGTAAACCATCACTAGATCTATGTGATGCGTGCCTAAAATAGAGAACCCTATTGGTTAAATAGTTATTGAGATTTAAATCGTCAGACAAAAACTCCTTTTTTGGAAAATCTTTCTCTGGAGGGGTCAAATATAATTTTTCTAATGTTTTTTTTTTTTTTCTGGGGGGGGGGATATTAGAAGACTGAACTGAATTCTAATTTCTTGTAATAATGATTTACTTGGCATGATGATCTCTAGGGGACTTGGTGTCCCTTAGTGTTCTAGACCTCTTTACGCACCTTGAAACATGACGAACCCCACCCACTTTGAGAAAGACGATTCCAGTGACGTCATATACATTTTGGGAAAGAAGAAGGGAAGGGGGAGGAAAATCTCTTTAAAAGAGATGGGAGAAAAGGGAAGAGATTTTCTTCCCCCCTTCCTTAAACGTATATGACGTCACTGGAATCGTCTTTCTCAAAGTGGGACAGTTTGGGGTTTGTCTGAAACATACTCCGTGCAGTGTAAAGCATCCATTTTACTCCACAAACCATATCTAGAAATCCTAAATGTGCATGGTAATGAGTTGCGACTGTTTAATATGGGTCAGGACATTTCCCATCTCTTACTATTAATATCACGTTCCTGATATAGCAGCAGTGGGTACTCATTTAAACGTATCTAGAATAGGGTTTGGCCGGATATCCGGTTTGGCCGGTAATCCGGCCATTTTAAATATCCGGCCGGTTACCGGATATTGAAACTATCTGGATATTAGATATCTGGCTGATTTTTAATGCCGGATATCCGGTATTTTGCCGGATATCGAGAGTTTTCCAGATATCCGGCCGGATACCGGATATTGAAACTATCCGGATATCTTGTATCCGGTATCTGGCCTAATCTAGAATGACGTAGTGTGATCCAGACTTGAACCTGACAGCAATACGCGGGCTTATTATCTTGAGATGGCCTACCCCTGACCCAAGACACCTACCACCAGCATTTTGTGGTTTCCAAACTTAAACTCTTTAATTTAAATTTGTTTTCCCAGGACAGGAAGAACAAAGTTTAAAACCTTTTCCAGTATGGCTACGAAACCGATGAATATCTGCTGGACTAGAACCGGTTGTCAGTCATACTGAAAAATCATGTATAGCATCGTATTACAGACAATTTTACACGGGTATCAAAATGAAAATAATAAGATAGTTATCAGTTTAGTTAGCCTGGGATTTTGCGATAAATAACTATTCTTTACATTCTGTTAAATATTTCTTAAGATCGGATTTAAAAAAATAAGTTTGCTGTAATTTTTCTTTGGATATATTTATCATCCTACTAGTGATTGCACCCATAGCATCTAAGGGCTCTGTATAAAAATAGTCTAAAACCATCCCAGGACTTATGTGAAGCTATCCTTAAAACGAGAACTCAGTCAGTTTAGTGGTTTTCTTTGTCTTTAATAACAGCAAATAGTTATTTATAAAATAATCTTTCCTGTCCCTACGTTCTGGCAGGGAGGGTGGCTACACCCCACCCCCCTCTCTCTACAGCTAGCCCTTTCTTTATTTCTAAACTAAGTTTGTTTAGAAAAGAATTTGTGTGTTTAGAACGTTTATATAAAACGGGAAAAAAATTAGCTTTACTTTTAAAAATTGGTATTTGGGGGGTTATCAACCTTTTTTCCCCTACTGACCCCCCCTCCCTCGGCACATGGATACCCTCTGAAACTCCCCCATTATTTTCAATTTATCAAGAAAAAATGAGGGGAGGGGTTCGCAGTGCTCGATAGGTACATTGAGGGAAAGCACCTGTTATTTACTAACTTATGTGACCGTCTAACTTACAAAAGGGGGGGGGGGAATGAATCATGCAATCATCCTTACATAAAATTAACAGGATGTCTTTGTGTATCTGATTATCTACACTGAAGAATCTTACTTACTGCTTAACTGATGTTAATCTCATAGGTCCGGGAAGGTTTATAACTATTTTGGTCTCCCCAGAGAAATGGCCCCTAAAAAACTGATCTCATGAGTGTTTTTTTGTAATTTTTCTTTTGAAAATAGAATTGAAAGTGGGGGGGAGGGTCGACTCACTTTCCACCCACCAACCCTAGAGGCGTAACCGCTAGTGGGAAATAGATTGATTAGTTGTCAGGTTTTTTCTTGCATCATTGTATTGCCTTGCCGTCGACTGTATAAGCAACCACTAAATACTTAAAAGCCCAGTTCTAAGGTTCCTATAAAATATTAGTTTAACACCATTGGAAACGCGAATGAAAACATCCGTAAGTAGCGAAGCACAAAAAATTATGGAAAATTTTTAAGCATGCAAGACAGAGAGAGAATATTTTAAAACTTTGGGCAAAAGTATAATTTACAGTCAAATGTCCCCTCCCTCTCAGTAGAAAAGAGATAAGGGGGGGGGGTACTTTTTGCCACTTTCGCGTAAACATCGCGGATGTCAAATTTATTTAACTTAAATTGTATTGGCGCTTTTAAATAAGAATTTTATACAAAAAAACGAATTTATAAAAAATCCTCAAAATTTGATGCAGATTGCAAATCTACCTAAATTCTTTATAAAAACATATATATCTTAATGTACATGCTGATTTTTTACTTTTAGACAATATTTTTTGTATGATAAAATAATTATTCTATACATCTAATTTTTAAAATTATGATTTCTACAACAACAAGTTACGATATCATAAGTTTGTCCTTCATCCTGATTTCAGAGTTTCGCTTTTATGGATCATTGTTTAATGACATTTTAATTTATCTAACAAATAAATACAACAATTTTTTTGGTTTTGTCTATTTTTTATTTACACTATGAACATAAAAGGGGATACAAATAAAAATAAGGTACAATTTAAATTCATTGGTTTTTACATTTTAAGGAAAATTAAATTTTTCAAACTTAAATGAAACAAAATAAACATTTGATTATGGGATTAAAATAAACTTTCAGGCTAATACATTCATAAAACTTTAATTGAAAACCTAGAAAATATTACCTATATTGTTATTAAAAAGAATAAAACTCAATTTCAAATAATTTTTTGCAAATGAAACGAAAGGTATTAAAATAAAGAATAGACTATTTAATAATTTATTGCTAAATTATGTAAAAAAATGTTTATTTTAAAAAAATTGAAAAATGACTCAAGTTTGCTGGAATTAATATGGATTAGTTAAAACTGGATTTAATACCATAATTTTTCATTTTAATACCCACGGAAAGCTGTTTATGATACGAAGCAATAAATAACTATTATCCTTACTGATTTTGAATTCAATAGGTAAAAAGAAACATGATGTAACAAAAAAATAGAACTATTGTTGTTCTTCATAATTAATCTTCACCTCGTTGGCGAATTGATTGGTTTTTTCTTTTCCTGAAATAAGACAAATATGTGTATTATTATTATTTCCAATTATTTTTCTTTCTTTGATTCTATATATCTTTCATATTAATGTTATTTCATTAAACAATAATCCTTCATTTTTTTCCATAATTGTGACTTCGCCAAAATGGGTTCGTAGTAGTAACCCTTTATATTGTTCTTGGGAGCGTGGGGGGGGGGGGGGCTTGGGCATATTGGCTAGATGTAATAGGGGAGTGAGTGTCGTAACCCACTTGAAATATCCTAAAACCTTCCCCTAACCTATGAAAATTGTGAAACATTCGGTTAAGCTGTATACGATATCTTAACGGACATGCAAATTGACAGTCAATCATCCTGTTCTTTAAGTATATGACTTCCTTTGATAGCTTGACACCCAACAAGCTTGTATGTAGATTTTAGATCATAAAAGCTTTTCTTTAGGATTTTAAGTGACTGTTGCGGCTGATTTGATAGCCTTCAACTGCCATTTATAGCAGCTTAAGCAATCGATGGTCGAAAACAATTACCTAAATACAATTGCAGGCTTGGAACCGGCCCCTTCGCTCGAAGATTCGCCTCCCAAACTGCCAATTGTTTTCTCCTGTAATATATTAGTTTAACCGTTTGGGATTAATAACGAGGTTTAAATAAATAACAAATGTTAACAAGTTTTAGAAATTATCGTTATGAGAAAATATTTATTTTTTTATTTTCTAACTTATTTTAAATAAAATACACCATTCAAAGACATGAATATATATTTTAATTTTAGCAATGATTTATTACAGTGAGAGGGGTCAATGGGCTGCTTATTACACTAGTACCTAATGTTTTGAATAATGTTTTCTTATTCGTTGGCTTTACAACTTTGAGGACATTAGTGAATTTTGATTGGTTCGTTTATTAAGTTGAGTGTTCATACGTTTCCATCACTAATTTTACTCTACTGAAGGGGTAATTTTGTGTATCACCTTTGGGGATGTATATAAATTTATCGGCCATTGTCTTATCCCTTGAGATCCATGCTAATACCGATTTAAGGATTGAACTATAGAAAAGTATATGATTCTGGAATCTGCACTGATAAAAGTTACCTTAAATGTTATTTGTCTGTCAGGTACGGCTTGGATTACTGGAGCATGTTTATCAGGTCTAAATATAATGAATAACTATAATTATGCATAATTTGACCTATTCACTTTTTAAACTTTGTAATTTGGCTCATAACCTCTTTTTGTTCACAAAGATAGTCTAAAAGTGTTGCCCCCCCCCCCTCAACAACAGCTGAAAATCACGTATTGGTTTCGTGATTTTTTCCCGAATTAATTTCGCTGTTTGTATAAGCTGGTCTACAATACCTTTGTTTAGAAAGGCCAAGTTTGATAATAACATTTTCTTCATGGCTTATCTACTTTAGGACTTTTCATGAATTTTGATTAGTTTGTTTATTAAATTGAGTGTCCAAACGTTTTAACCACTAATTGTAATCTAAAGAAGGGATAATTTTGTGTATTAACATTAAGAATGTACATCAATTTATTGGCCATTGTCTTATGCCTTTAGATCCCTGGTCTAAATACCTTTGTTCGGGAAGGCAAAGATCAATAGGTAAGATCATAAGATTTTGTTTAATTTTTGTAGATTTTTTACGTGATTTTGAAGGATTTTCTTACAAAAACAATTTAGCCTCACCAGCGAGCAGTGACCCTTATTTTTAAAAAGAATCCACCTCTAGACTCTGAATTACCTTTGTTCAGGAAGGCCAAGATCAATTTTGGGGGTCGGGGCGGGGGCCTCCACTGTCTGCCAACCCTTCCCACCGTATGCATCAATCTTAAACATAAAAAAGCTATTATTCAGGAATACAGGGGGTTGGCACTTAATAGAAATATAAAACTTGATTGTAACTTTATTAATGTTTTATATTGGCTTTAAGTATAATCAAATGCTATTGACTCCGCATCAGAAAATGGCCAACCTTTCAAAGCCAACGAATGAGAGAACTTGTTAATAAAACGTTGAGTACCAGTTTGATTTATAATCTTCTTGTGATTTTTAGATACTTGTTTACATTTAAATATTTTAGTATTGAATCTTTATCTGTCCTGTTATATGTTCTACTAGCAACTACGTCACTAGAGGCCTCTGGGGGGACGTTAAATATTATCCTTCAATCTATGTAAAGATCAGATGTTCATGAAAAATATATTTTTCGCCTCTAAGTCTAGATGGGGTTAGTTATGTTTTTTTTGGATTTTTTGTTTAGCTACAAACCCTTCCCAGAAGATAAACTTAAAGGAGAACCATATCAGTTCAGCGGTTGGCGAGATCCTTCGGTACAGACAGACAGACATCCTGTTACTTTATTATAAGGATTTATTAACTTTTTCTCAGTTTGTAAAAGTTAATTTTGTGTCTAATCGTAGTTTTTACTGGTGTGTAAACTAATTCATGGATAATGGTGGATAGCTAATCATCTAATTCAAGCACATAATTCTTCCGTAGGCCTAAGCGCTGATATTTGTGAAACAAATGTCAATTTTGAATTAACAATGTCTAAATAAGGTTTTCTAACATTCCCTGATATCTTTTCATCCCTGGTTCACTACGTGGTAACTTTTTCTTAGTTTTTTTTTAAAAAGCGAAGATTTTATAATTAGGGTTTGTATGTACGTAACAGTTAGGTGCGGTTTAGAAAGCATAGGTACTAACTCTATAATTGTTACCATAATTCATTTAGGTAATACAATAATTCCTAGGACAACAAGGTATGATATTTTTAGTGAAGCGTCTTTAAGATCTTCCTAAAAATATAAGTATGTCCTTAAACAGAATCCTGTATTCAAGCAATTTAAAATTTATACCTTTTTAAAGGTTTTAGAATTTCTTTTTTTATATAGAATACACAAACATACATCATACTTCTTTAGAATATACACTGATACAGATAGGATCTTAAATACGCATTTAGATTTTACCTTTTCTGGTTCGGCTTCAACTTCAGGTTTAGGTGTAAACTTTTCTTTTTGCTCTTGAATTATCTGGAAATAATACACATTATAAGATACTAGCGGCTTCGCCCCTAGCCTCTAGGGGCTTCGCCCTATGAAGTAATGGGAAGTCAACCCTCCTTATAGAAATAATCAAAAAAAATATTCTTTGTTAAATTACTCTGTGGTAAAATAAAACCCAGGTTGTGCGTTTTGTGCACAAAAATTTCAATTTGTACAAATTAAACCCAGGTTGTTTGCTGGATACACAAAAATTTCAATTTGTACAAATTAAACCCAGTTTGTTCGCATACACAAAAATTAAAATTTGTAAAAAAAAAATATTTAAAATTTTTTTTTTTTTGGAGGAGGGGGGGGGGTTCATGGGGGCTTCGCCCCATGATGCAGTGGGGTTACCCCACCCCAATTTGTGGTTTTTGTTTGCAAAAAAAAAAAAATAAAAAATTTGGAAGTTGGGATTTTTTTATTTTTGGGGGGATGGGGTGTCCCACCCCCCCCAAGAAAATAGCTTAAAACCACCAAAGGACCAGTAGGTATATTCCCAGAAGGGTAGAGCCCAATTTGTTCAGCAGTTACTGAGATTTTACAAAAAATGTAAAAAAAAAAAAATTTGGGGGGTGGGTTTTTTTAGTTTTTGGGGGTGTCTCACCCCCCAAGAAAATAGCCTAAAACCACCACAGGACCAATAGGTATATACCCTAAAGAGTAGAATCCGATCGGTTCAGTGGTTACCAAGATCTTAAGGGACAGACAGACAGACAGACGGACAGACATCAAGCTACTTTGTATTATAGATTAATTTTTGTCTTCGGTTCAAATGCTACAATCATAGATAATTTACTTTAGAAAGAGTAAAATATGTTCCAGTATGGCTTCGAAACCTTTTCATATCCGCTGGATTAGAACCTGTTCTCAGCCACACTGAAAAATCATCCATCACAGCATCGTATTACAAACAATTTTTCTTGGAAATAAAAATCATAAAATTAATACCAGTTCTGTTAGCCTAGTCCTTTGGCACCTCAAGGCTAACAAGACTGGTTTAAATCATATAATTTTTCATTTTAATAGCCGCGGAATGTTGTCTATAATACGATGCGATAAGGAACTATTCCCTTATCAAAAAAAAGCTTGTTGCTAAGATAACCTTGGCCCTTTTTAAGGTTCCTTTATCATATCATATTTAGAGGTATTTTGGGAATTGGGATTCTTTTTCCTCTAAGGAAAGTTTCAACATCAAATAAAAAATCTTACTACTAAACCCCGAACAAACATATTATGCAAATCTGAATTTTCAAAATAGCAGCTTTATTATTCATTTAGGATGATTTTACAATAAATATGAAATTTAGATGCCTCTTTTGGTTACAAAATTCCACTGTTATTTTTTAATTAATCAGCACCAATAAAGCACAAGATCTCAAAAACAGCATTTGGGGGTAATACTGGTGAACAAATATATTATGCAAATCCAAAACAAAGCAACAAAAAAAAGTTTTTTGGGCACTTTTCTCCTCTTTTACAGATTGATTATGATAAAATAATAAGAGGGAGGTCATTTTCTAGTAAATCCCGTAAAGGTGTGTGTTATAAGGCCTAAAAATAGTAGGAGAACGATAAGGTGCTCTATATATTTGTATTCCCTATTGAATAGAACAATAGGGAAGAAATTTTTTTTTTTTTTTGATAACCTTTCCTGGAATATCTTTAAAAAATAAGAAAATTCTATCAAACGCTTTGTTTGGCTCAAACTGACACAAATAAAAAAAGAATATAATTATAATAAATCGACCTGTAAAGAATGACTTCTTCCTTTGTTTAATGGTATAGATTGTTCTTAACCTTTACCTTGTACCTATAGAAAACATTATTATTATAATTATATTTTTTTTTAATTTTTGTCAGTTTGAGCCAAACAAAGCGTTTGATAGAAATTTCGTATTTTTTAAAGATATTCCAGGTACGGTTATCAAAAAAAAAAAAAAATTTCCCTATTGTTCTATTCAATAGGGAATACAAATATATAGAGCACCTTATCGTTCTACTACTATTTCTAGGCCTTATAACACACACCTTTACGGGATTTACTAGAAAATGACCTCCCTCTTTTTAAGGGATTTATGCATTAATTATTATGAAATATAGTATAAGGTAGAAATTAATGATTTTTCTAAATAAGAAATAATTGAAAAAAATAAATTTGATCCCTATCACTTTAGAGGACAGCTGCTGACCCCCAGTCTTATGGATGAACCTAAATACATGTTAAAAATAAAAATTACCCTGAAAATTATACAAAAATGTTTTTTGGTGTGTTGAAAAAATCTATTTTAAAATCTTGATTTTGAGGATGATGACCTTTAAGATGCCCCTATTGGTGGCGATGGTGAGCCAAATGTTATCAAAGTGCATGTCCATGATGACAACTTATATATTAAACTATGATCCAATTTTTGTTGTTATAGCATCCTCCAGCCCAGCATTATTAAAAAAGAAAAGAATTGCAATTTTATTTACTTCAATTCATAAGGTGAATACTGTAGTTTTTAGAAGATGGTTATATTTCTTGTCGGAAGGCTCCATTGGAGGCTGCTATGACTACAAAAAATGGTACATAGGTTAATAGACAAGTTGTTGTAATGGGCATGTACTTAGATAACTTTTGGCTCACCATCACCACCAACAGGAGCATCTGAAAGGTCATCATCCTCAAAATCAAGATTTTAAAATGAATTTTTTTAACACATAAAAAAACATTTTTGTATACTTTTCAGGGTAATTTTTATCTTTAACATGTATTTAGGTCCATCCATAAGACTGGGGGTCAGCAGCTGTCCTCTAAAGTGATAGGGATCGAATTTATTTTTTTCAATCATTTCTTATTTAAAAAATTCATTAATTTCTACCTTATACTATATTTCATAATAATTAATGCATAAATCCCTTGAGAAAATATTGTTTTATCATAATCAATCTGTAAAAGAGGAGAAAAGTGCCAAAAAAACTTTTTTTTGTTGCTTTGTTTTGGATTTGCATAATATATTTGTTCACCAGTATTACCCCCAAATGCTGTTTTTGAGATCTTGTGCTTTATTGGTGCTGATTAATTAAAAAATAACAGTGGAATTTTGTAACCAAAAGAGGCATCTACGTTTCATATTTATTGTAAAATCATTCTAAATGAATAATAAAGCTGCTATTTTGAAAATTCAGATTTGCATAATATGTTTGTTCGGGGTTTATAAACATATTTTCGACTAATAAGAGTTCAGTTACCTTTGCTTTCTTATATTTCTTTTCCTCTTTTTTATTCTGCAGGTCTTCTTGTTCCTCTATAGATACATATCCTTCAGGAGGAGGGTCCCATCTACTTTCTAGATAGATAGATAGATAGTCAGATATACATATGATTAGATTATTCCTCTATAGATACATATCCTTCAGGAGGAGGGTCCTATCTACTTTCTAGATAGATAGATAGATAGTCAGATATACATATGATTAGATTATTCCTCTATAGATACATATCCTTCAGGAGGAGGGTCCTATCTACTTTCTAGATAGATAGATAGATAGTCAGATATACATATGATTAGATTATTCCTCTATAGATACATATCCTTCAGGAGGAGGGTCCCATCTACTTTCTAGATAGATAGATATTCAGATATACATATGATTAGATTATTCCTCTATAGATACATATCCTTCAGGAGGAGGGTCCTATCTACTTTCTAGATAGATATATAGATAGTCAGATAAACATATGATTAGATTATTCCTCTATAGATACATATCCTTCAGGAGAAGGGTTCCATCTACTTTCTAGATAGATAGATAGATAGTCAGATATACATATGATTAGATTATTCCTCTATAGATACATATCCTTCAGGAGGAGGGTCCTATCTACTTTCTGGATAGATAGATAGTCAGATAAACATATGATTAGATTATTCCTCTATAGATACATATCCTTCAGGAGGAGGGTCCTATCTACTTTCTGGATAGATAGATAGTCAGATAAACATATGATTAGATTATTCCTCTATAGATACATATCCTTCAGGAGGAGTGTCCCATCTACTTTCTAGATAGATAGATAGATAGTCAGATAAACATATGATTAGATTATTCCTCTATAGATACATATCCTTCAGGAGGAGGGTCCCATCTACTTTCTAGATAGATAGATAGTTAGATAAACATATGATTAGATTATTCCTCTATAAATACATATCCTTCAGGAGGAGGGTCCTATCTACTTTCTAGATAGATAGATAGATAGTCAGATATACATATGATTAGATTATTCCTCTATAGATACATATCCCTCCGGAGGGGGGTCCCATCTACTTTCTAGATAGATAGATAGTCAGATATACATATGATTAGATTATTCCTCTATAGATACATATCCCTCAGGAGGGGGGTCCCATCTACTTTCTAGATAGATAGATAGTCAGATATACATATGATTAGATTATTCCTCTATAGATACATATCCCTCAGGAGGGGGGTCCCACCTACTTTCTAGATAAATAGTCAGAGAAACATATGATTAGATTATTCCTCTATAGATACATATCCTTCAGGAGAAGGGTTCCATCTACTTTCTAGATAGATAGATAGTCAGATAAACATATGATTAAAATATTCCTCTATAGATACATATCCTTCAGGAGGAGGGTCCAATCTACTTTCTAGATAGATAGATAGTCAGATAAACATATGATTAGATTATTCCTCAATAGATACATATCCTTCAGGAGGAGGGTCCCATCTACTTTCTAGATAGATAGATAGATAGTCAGATATACATATGATTAGATTATTCCTCTATAGATACATATCCTTCAGGAGGAGGGTCCTATCTACTTTCTAGATAGATAGATAGATAGTCAGATATACATATGATTAGATTATTCCTCTATAGATACATATCCTTCAGGAGGAGGGTCCCATCTACTTTCTAGATAGATAGTTATATAAACATATGATTAGATTATTCCTCTATAGATACATATCCTTCAGGAGGAGGGTCCTATCTACTTTCTAGATAGATAGATAGATAGTTAGATAAACATATGATTAGATTATTCCTCTATAGATACATATCCTTCAGGAGGAGGGTCCTATCTACTTTCTAGATAGATAGATAGATAGTCAGATATACATATGATTAGATTATTCCTCTATAGATACATATCCTTCAGGAGGAGGGTCCTATCTACTTTCTAGATAGATAGATAGTCAGATATACATATGATTAGATTATTCCTCTATAGATACATATCCTTCAGGAGGAGGGTCCCATCTACTTTCTAGATAGATAGATAGTCAGATATACATATGATTAGATTATTCCTCTATAGATACATATTCTTCAGGAGGAGGGTTACCATCTACTTTCTAGATAGATAGATAGTCAGATATACATATGATTAGATTATTCCTCTATAGATACATATCCCTCAGGAGAAGGGTTACCATCTACTTTCTAGATAGATAGATAGTCAGATGAACATATGATTAAATTATTCCTCTATAGATACATATCCCTCAGGAGAAGGGTTACCATCTACTTTCTAGATAGATAGATAGATAGTCAGATAAACATATGATTAAATTATTCCTCTATAGATACATATCCCTCAGGAGAAGGGTTACCATCTACTTTCTAGATATATAGATAGATAGTCAGATAAACATATGATTAGATTATTCCTCTATAGATACATATCCCTCAGGAGAAGGGTTACCATCTACTTTCTAGATATATAGATAGATAGTCAGATAAACATATGATTAGATTATTCCTCTATAGATACATATCCTTCAGGAGGAGGGTCCCATCTACTTTCTAGATTGATGGATAGATAGATATACATATGATTAGATTATTCCTCTATAGATACATATCCTTCAGGAGGGGGGTCCCATCTACTTTCTAGATAGATAGATAGATAGTCAGATATACATATGATTAGATTATTCCTCTATAGATACATATCCTTCAGGAGGGGGGTCCCATCTACTTTCTAGATAGATAGATAGATAGTCAGATATACATATGATTAGATTATTCCTCTATAGATACATATCCTTCAGGAGGGGGGTCCCATCTACTTTCTAGATAGATAGATAGTCAGATATACATATGATTAGATTATTCCTCTATAGAACATATCCCTCAGGAGGAGGGTTCCATCTACTTTCTAGATAGATAGATAGTCAGATAAACATATGATTAGATTATTCCTCTATAGATACATATCCTTCAGGAGGAGGGTCCCATCTACTTTCTAGATAGATAGATAGATAGTCAGATATACATATGATTAGATTATTCCTCTATAGATACATATCCTTCAGGAGGAGGGTCCCATCTACTTTCTAGATAGATAGATAGTCAGATATACATATGATTAGATTATTCCTCTATAGATACATATCCTTCAGGAGGAGGGTCCCATCTACTTTCTAGATAGATAGATAGTCGGATGAACATATGATTAGATTAGTTCACTACTCAAAGAAACAAAACTAGTTAAATGGACTTATCCCTTTAACTTTTTTTACCAAATAATGTTTATGTGACTTAAAGAAAAAACTAATTGGCAATTTTGTAGGTAATTATAACATGAGTTAACTAGAATGTAAACAGTAAATAAAACGTCATAACCATGAAAAATAACATAATTAGCAACAAATCGACATACCTATGCTTTTACATAAAAGTTTAAAAAAATTAGAGGATTACTCATGCCAAGTTTCACATTGATAACGAGATGGTTGCATTAAAAAAAACTTAATATTAATAGAATGTCTTTATAGTGCTAATCGGCTAAAATAGGTATGTTTATACCGATTTCATCACAGTGAAGGGGGCCGAGGCAGTAACCTCAAGCCATTACAGGACATAAGTAAAGCTTCATTAAAAAGGAGAACCCATTCGGTTCAGTGGTTGGCTATGTTAACCCATGTAAAAAATGCTATGTTTATTTATATTACTATTTGTATGAACACCCTATTTAGAATAGGATATTGGAGGGAGTTAAAAACAAAAATATGTATCAGAAAGTTATATATTTACCTACTTAATAACTTATTTTTTTAATGTTAAAGATTAAGTTAGTTATCACAGTGTTTTCAAAGCGGCTCCGGGGGTAGCTAAAAGAAAATCTGAAAAAAAAAGGTTTTTGATACATTGATTAAACTTAATGTTTAAATTTGGAAACCCTTATAAGTGTTTCTAGTCCAATTTTTGTTGAGTTTTTCTTGATTTTAGGTAGGAGCCGGAGCTGTAATTTTCAAAGGTGGCTCCGAGGAGCCACCACAAAATCAAACGACTACACAACACTGGTTATATAATAAGGGGTGTAGAAAATTCTGCACAATATTAATGTTTTCACCTGCTGCAAAAAAATCCCCCCCCCCCCCCCCTAGTTGAAATTATATTTATATCACTTAATTCTCTTTGTGTCTATAGAGTAGAAGAGAGGACAAGCAGCTTATTAAAACCTTTTGAACAAAATATTTTATGTGATATAATTATCCTATTTAACTGATTTTTATATTATCCCAATAATATTATTTTATGAATGTTGGCATGCTTGTTTATATTGTAAATATGCACTCTAATCAACAGTAAAAAACTTCTGAAAAAAGTTAATTTAAAAGAAGTACCTACCTAACGGGAGTATATTCTGTCCAAGATTAATTTTTTTCTCTGGCTGTAAAATATTTGGTATTATCTTAATTTTAAAAATTTTATTTCCCCCCCCCCCCGCTCGGCACCCTAGCCAAGGCGTTCGGCCCCCTAGCCTATAACCTAACCTAACCTAATTGCAAAACAAGGGGGGGGGAAGTTTTGCCACTTTCGCGTAATCCGTGATTATTAGGCTAGGTATTGATGTGAGACTATAGGTTATTTGGGATAAAAGTTTACTTTTGGGTAGTACTTCACGTATATTTAATCATTTTTTGGATAGGTCTCCAGGTTCAGGTGCTGCAGGCTGGAAGGTGGTTTCTGGACAGGTAAAAAAAAATTAAAATTTTTGTTTGAAGAGTTAGAGATCAAATTATTAAACAAAATATGCATCTTAATAAATATTATTGACATATAAGAAGAAAAAATTAAAACCGGCCTCCAGGTTCAGGTGCTGCAGGCCTCCAGGTCAACTCTGGACAGGTAATAATCAAATTTTTTATTTGAAGAGTTAGAGGTCAACTTATAAAACAGAATATGCATCTTTTTTTATATTATTGACATTTTTGAAGAAAAAATTTAAATTGGCCTCCAGGTTCAAGTGCTGCAGGCTTCCAGGTCCACTCTGGACAGGTAAAAAAACAAGTTTTTTATTTGAAGAGTTAGAGGTCAACTTATAAAACAGAATATGCATATTTTTTAATATTATTGACATATTTGAAGAAAAAATTAAAATCGGCCTCCAGGTTCAGGTGCTGCAGGCATCCAGGTCCACTCTGGACAGGTAAAATAACAAGTTCTTTATTTGAAGAGTTAGAGGTCAACTTATAAAACAGAATATGCATCTTTTTTGATATTATTGACATATTTGAAGAAAACATTAAAATCGGCCTCCAGGTTCAGGTGCTGCTGGCCTCCAGGTCCACTCTGGACAGGTAAAAAATTATATTTTTTTATTTGAAGAATTAGAGGCCAACTTATAAAACAGAATATGCATCTTTTTTTGTATTATTGACATTTTTGAAGAAAAAATTTAAATCAGCCCCCAGGTTCAGGTGCTGCAGGCCTCCAGGTCCACTCTGGACAGGTAAAAAATCAAATTAAAATTTTTGTTTGAAGAGTTAGAGATCAAATTATTAAACTAAATATGCATCTTAATAAATATTATTGACATATAAGAAGAAAAAATTAAAACCGGCCTCCAGGTTCAGGTGCTGCAGGCCTCCAGGTCAACTCTGGACAGGTAAAAATCAAATTTTTTATTTGAAGAGTTAGAGGACAACTTTAAAAACAGAATATGCATCTTTTTGATGTTATTGAAATATTTGAAGAAAAAATTAAAATCGGCCTAAAGGTTCAGGTGCTGTAGGCCTCTAGGTCCACTCTGGAAAGGTAAAAAATAAAAATAAATTATTTGAAGAGTTAGAGGTCAACTTATAAAACAGAATATGCTTCTTTTTTTATATTATTGACATATTTGAAGAAAAAATTAAAATCGGACTCCATGTTCAGATCCTGCAGGCCTCCAGATCCACTCTGGACAGGTATAAATTGAGTCTTTTTATCTGGAAAGTTACAGGTCAACTTATAAAACAAAATATGCATTGTTATGGATATAATAAATATACTTGAAGATAAAATTAAAATCGGCCTTCAAGTTTAGGTGCTGCAGGCTTTCATTTTCAGGTATTTTTGCTTTTTTTCCTGTTTTAAAACGTGGTAGGTAGTTATCATACATTTTTACTTTTTTTATATGGACAGTGACACTTTTACCTGGATCCTGGTGAACGCTGGTTGTTGCCGGCCAGGTGAATATCTCAAATGGTTATTTTGGAATTTATAAGAAAGATTTCGAAATAGTATAAGTTTAAAACTTAAAATATAATAATATAGTGAAATTAAAGGACCTGGAGCCTGTCTGGACACACATTTTGAAGCCTTAAATGATTAATTTTACTATATTATCTTATTTTAACCATTTTTTAAATACATACCTTTACTCTAAATTCAAAAATTACCTGGATATTTACCTGGCCAATGGTCAACAGCAGTCACTGGGATCCATCAAAAAGTTTCAATAAATATGATAACTACCAGGTTTAAATAAATATAGAATAGAAAAAAAAAAGGGGGGAAATCAAATAAATAGGAAATATACCTGAAAATAGTCTCTAAAGTTCACCTGGAAGCCTGCAGCACCTGAACCTGGACGCCAATTTTATTTTTTTTCTTCAAATATACATGTAACATCTAAAAAGATGTTAATGTTGTTTTAAAAACTGACCTCTAACTCTTCAAATAAAAAATTGATTGTTTTACCTGCCCAGAGTGCACCTGGAGGCCTGCAGCACGTGAACCTGGAGGCCAATTTTAATTTTTTCTTCAAATATGTCAATAATAACAAAAAAATGCATATTCTATTTTATAAGTTGACCTCTAATTCTTCAAATAATTTTTTTTATTTTTTTACCTGTCCTGAGTTGACCTGGAGGCCTGAAGCACCTGAAACTGGAGGCCGATTTTAATTTTTTCTTCAAATATGTCAATAATATAAAAAAATATGCATATTCTGTTTTATAAGTTGACCTCTAACTCTTCAAATAAAAAATTTGATTTTTTACCTGTCCAGAGTTGACCTGGAGGCCTGCAGCACCTGAACCTGGAGGTCGATTTTAAGTTTTTCTTCTCATATGTCAATAATATCAAAAAATATGCATATTCTGTTTTATAAGTTGACCTCTAACTCTTCAAATAAAAAACTTGTTTTTTTACCTGTCCAGAGTGGACCTGGAGGCCTGCAGCACTTGAACCTGGAGGCCGATTTTAATTTTTTCTTCTGATATTTCAATAATATCCATAAAGATGCATATTCTGTTTTATAAGTTGACCTCTAACTCTTCAAATAAAAAAACTTGTTTTTTACCTGTCCAGAGTGGACCTGGAGGCCTGCAGCACCTGAACCTGGAGGCCGATTTTAATTTTTTCTTTAAATATGTCAATAATATCAAAAAAATATGCATATTCTGTTTAATAAGTTGACCTCTAACTCTTCAAATAAAAAAAAACTTGTTTTTTACCTGTCCAGAGCGGACCTGGAGGCCTGCAGCACATGAACCTGGAGGCCGATTTTAATTTTTTCTTCAAATATGTCAATAATATAAAAAAATATGCATTTTCTGTTTTATAAGTTGACCTCTAACTCTTCAAATAAAAAACTTGTTTTTTTACCTGTCCAGAGTGGACCTGGAGGCCTGCAGCATCTGAACCTGGAGGCCGATTTTAATTTTTTCTTCTGGTATTTCAATAATATCCATAAAGATGCATATTTTGTTTAATAATTTGATCTCTAACTCTTCAAACAAAAATTTTAAATTTTTTTTACCTGTCCAGAAACCACCTTCCAGCCTGCAGCACCTGAACCTGGAGACCTATCCAAAAAATGATTAAATATACGTGAAGTACTACCCAAAAGTAAACTTTTATCCCAAATAACCTATAGTCTCACATCAATACCTAGCCTAATAATCACGGATTACGCGAAAGTGGCAAAACTTCCCCCCCCCTTGTTATTCTATGCCAGAGTCATAGTTCTGTCAGGTGAGGGGTACCAAGATTAAAAAAAAGGGGACTATCCACGAACGAGAGCAAGTGATTCTAAGCACCTTCCAGCATTGATTCATAGTATTTTTGTAGTGAATATACTACGTTTATGTTTAATATTTGGTTTATCGACTAAAAAGTTAGGTTTCACCATGGTTTTATATGAAAAAACTTTTAAATGTTAAGCATTATTTGGCGCAATATCATCAAATGTTTTAATGAGTTCAAACTGTTGTTTAATAGCTTAATGCAAATGTATATTATTTTGATTAAAAATGTATAACTAAAAAAAGAGTTGGTAACTTGTAATATTGTAAAAAACAGTTTATCAAATGTACTTTTGCAATTTACAGCATTTTATGCTTTTCTGCCGTGTTATTTTATTTTGTCCTTTGAACTCAACAAAGCGTTTGTTGATATTGCATCAATAAAATGCTTTACATTTCAAAGTTTATTTCAAATAAAACAATGGTGAAACCTAACTATTTAGTCAATAAACATAATATTAATCAAAAACCTATTATATTCATTAAAAAAAATAGTATGGATCAATGCTGGAAGGTGATTAGAATAACTTGCTGTCGTTCGTCGATAGTTCCCTTTAAAAAATATTTCATAGAGTTCTACGCAAAATATTTTATTTCTTCCTCTCCTAGGAAAAATGTTTTCAGTGTTCTTAATTTCATTCATCTTATTTACCCCCCTATTTTATTATTTTCTGTTTTTTTCCCCGAGGAGAAAAAAAAAATGTCTTAGGTACTCTTCAGTTTCTCATTTTTACCCCCCTCCCTCCCCATGTAAGCATGGGATCCCATGCAAAATATACACCCCTGAAATAATATCTGCTAACCTTTAGTATTGGCATGCCAGTAGTAAGAATGTCCATCCTCATTTTTAGCCTCGTACCAGTACTAAAACAAATGGTTAGTTGAAGAGAAGCTACGCTGCACTGGATAAAATCAATTAGATTTGTAATATGTTGTTGTCTTGGCTGTTCGTTGTCCGTTTCCGGTCCGGGTTGTCATCAGTAGGATGAGGGGGGGGGGCGTGGGCTTATGGTGGGGGCTCTGGAGGGGGGCGTTGGAGGGGAGGAAGGCTGGTGAAACTTGGATGAGAGGAGAGGAAGGCAGCTACATGGGTGGGATTTTGCCAAAGGTCCATAGGAGTAAGATTTGTAGGATTATTTGGGCATGAAAAGAGGTGTTGGACTGTTTCTGGGGTAGGATTAGCAGGACAGGATGGGCAGTTGGGGGTAAGAGAAGCGTTGATGGAATGGAGGTAGCTTTGGAGTTTAGGACAATAGTTGGATCTTAATTGGGAGAGGATGGTTCTGTAGTGCCTGGGAAGTTGGATTTCGGAGGGGTTGATGTCAGGGGGAGCTTGATTAAGGACAGGATTAGGGGGGTAAGAATTTATGGCTTGGGTGACAGCTGAGGTGTGGAGTCTGGAGATTGTGGATTTGTAGTTTGTGGGAAGGAGGGTGTTGTCGGGAGAAAGAAAAGGTTGGAGAGTAGGAAGGAACATGGATTGAATGGTTGATTTTTTGGATCTAGGGCCAGGGGGGGTTGTGACGTTGTGGAAGGATGGGTGGGAGGGGCGGAGGGAGGAGGCCAGGTATTGGGAACAAAGAAGGGAAAGGTGGTTCCGTACTGGTAGGATTTTGGTTTCTTGGTGGAGGTGGCTGATGGGAGATTTTTTAGTGGAACCAGTACAGATGCGGAGGGCTTGGTTTTGGAGGACTTGGAGTTTGTCAATGTTGTTTTTGGAGGTGTTAGGGAACCAAACAGGACAGGCATAGGTGGTGATGGGGCGGAGGAGGGTGTTGTAGGTGGTAAGGAGAGTCTCCTTCTGGTGGCCCCATTTGGTGCCAGCCAGACATTTGAGGATTCTAAGGCGGGAGGAAATTTTTGAGGAAATGGTGGAGACATGGGAACTGAAATTGAAAAAGGTGTCAAAGGTAACTCCAAGGATTTTAGGGGTTTTCTCAAGGGGAAGGGTGGAGCCGTTGATTTGGACTTGAGGATGGAGGTTGGATTGGTGCTTGCGGTCAGGAGTGAAGAGGGTGACAGTGGATTTGTTGGGGGCTATGGAGAGGCCGTTGGTGGAGGCCCAGTCAGCGATTGAGGAGAGGTGGGAGTTGATGGATTCAACTGACTGGGGGATGTTAGGGGAGGAGTGGAAGGAGTTAAGGTCGTCGGCATAGGAGGAGGTGAGGGCAGGGGGAATGTGGGGGGCATCTGCTATGTAGAAGTTGAAGAGGACAGGGGAGATAACAGAGCCTTGGGGGACGCCAGTGTGGACAATTTTAGGAGAGGCATTGGTGTTTTGATAGGAGCAGAAAGCCATCCTGCCACGCAAGTAGCAGGACAGCCATCTAATGATGTTGGGATGAAGGTTGGAGGAGGAGATTTTTTGGAGAAGGAGGTGGATGGGAATGCAGTCAAATGCTTTGGAAAGGTCAATGGAGGCAACAGTTGTGCGGCTGGGAGGGAGGTTTTGATTGAAGCCATTGGCAATGGTGGTGGAAAGGTTGAGGAGGGAGGAGGTGGTGGAGTGGAGGGGTTTAAAGCCGTGTTGTGAGGGGTGGGTGGAGAGGGATTGTTTAAGGTAGGGAAGGAGTAGGCGTTCAAGGACTTTTGCTGCAGGACAGAGGAGGGAGATTGGGCGGTAGGAGGTGGAAAGGTCAGGGGGTTTACCAGGTTTGAGGAGGGCAATGATTTTGGATAGTTTCCAAATGGCAGGGATGTTGGCAGCGGAGATGGAGAGGTTGAAAAGTTTAGTGAGGTAGGAAATGCCATTTGGACCAAGGTGTTTAAGGTGAAGAATGTTAAGGTTGTCGGGGCCAAGTGCAGAGGAATTGGAGGAATTTTTAATTGCTTCAAGGACAAGGGCAGGGGTAAAAGGTTGGAAGTTTCTGTTAAGGTGGTTACGGCGGCGGATTTTACGGATGATTTTTCTGGAGAAAGGGTTGGAAGTATGACGGGAGACAGAGGTGAATTGACTGGTGAAGGATTCAGCAATGTGGAGGTGGGAGGTGTGGACTTTGTTGTTGTTGAAGGAAATGGGTTGGTTGGAGGGAGGGGAGTTGTTTTTACCGGAAAGGGACTTGAGGAGGGACCAGAATTTGGAAGGATTTGTTCTATGGTCGGATTTGGAAAGGGTTTCTTGCCATTTTTTGTTGGAATGTTGGTTTACTATTGAGGAGATTTGGTCATTAAGGATTTGAATTTGAGGGTCATGGGGGTTGGTTTCTCTTAAGGAGTCTCTTTGCTGGATAAGGGGTTTAGCAGACTGAGGGAGGGTAGGGTTGGAATTTTTGATGAAGCCAGCAGGAACAGTGTGTTTGGAGGCAGTTTGGAGGATTTGGCGGAAAGTGGCTTCACCTTGGGAGCAGGAGGAAGGGTCAGGAAGGTCTTCAAAAAGGGTTTCAGTTTCTAGGGTAAAGGTGTCCCAGTCTGCTTTATGGAAGTTGTGAAAGGTTTTGACAGGACGGGGGGTTCTGGTGATTTCAGGAATGGAGAGGAGAATAGGAAGGTGATCAGAACGGAGGGTGGTAAGGGTGTGCCAGGAGAAATCAAGGGCAAGGTGGGCAGAGCATAGGGAAAGGTCAGGGGAGGTAGGTTGGCCATTGGGGGGAAGGCGGGTAGGGGAATCCTCGTTGAGGAGGCAAAGGCTGCTCTCATTGAGAGCTTCCAGCAGAGCCTCCCCACGATTCATGGCAGATTGGTCGAGGGTGATGGAGTTCCAGGCAGGGTTGTGGGCATTGAAGTCACCGACAAGGATAAGGTCATTTGGATTTTCAAAAAGGAGGTTAAAGTCAGGGGTGTATTGTGGGGGGCAGGAGGAGTGTGGGGGGAGGTAAAGGTTGATGATTTGTAGAGGGGAGCCATTGCGGGAAATTTGGATGCCATCAACCTCAAGGGGGCCATTGGAGAGGTGGTTAAGGTTAAGTTGGGTGAAGGGGATGTCTTCGGCAATGAGGAAGGCTATTCCTCCACCAGGTCGGTCTTGTCTATCCTTCCTGATGAAGTTATAGCCAGGGAGAGGTTTAGGATTAGATTTGCAGGAGAGTTTAGTTTCTTGGAGGCAGGTAATTGGGATGTTAAGGGTTGAAATAAGGTTGTGGAGTTCATCTTGGGTGGTAAGGAGACCATTACAGTTGAATTGGAGGATGAAAGGTTTATTGTAATATTGTTTACTTTAATAAATAACTAACAAATAACTTTTAAATAAACAAAAGATTAATATCTTATTAGCCTAGCAATCTAAACCAAATTATTCTCATTCATTTGCTACAAAAGATAACTCTAACACAAGGATAAAATGTATTATGTATAGATGTATATTTTAAAACCCTGAGATATCTATCTGGATCCGTCTCGGGAACCTTTATCGTCTGCTACCAAATTGCTTTCTGTTTTTTTTTGTAGCGACTTTTGGCTGTGTAGTTGTGATTTTCTCAGGCTAGGAGAGGGATATTTTGAAACGGACAAAAGTTCCTGATTCTACTCCTCAAGGCCTTTCCATGGAGCACCAATGAACTTTTGACCTCCATAAGGGGAAAATTTCATTTTTTTTTTGCATAAATCAACCATAGGTATTTAGGCTGGGGGCCAAAATTTAACAAAATTTTTCTAATCCGGGACACTGTAACACACACACACACATAAGTCTGGTTTTTTTTTAATAAATATATATCTAAACCTTACTTTTGGAGGGGGCGGATTATGCCACTTGGTCCCCGAGGTTGTAGCTTTTCTTGGTGCTATCACAATCTGAAAAAATTGATTTCTATTAATCAGGCCTAGCTATTGTAACAATCAATTCTACAAAAAAAATCACGAAACCTTTGGAAGTTAGCGGGGGGGGGGGTATAATAATATCTTGTTTTTCATATAACTGAAGAGGGGAGGACATAAAAATCTGGTGTAACATCAGAGTAATAATATATCCATCCTATAAAAAATTAAACTGTGTTTATACATATAATAATCTTTATACTGAAGTAACAGGATGTCTGTCTGTTTGTGTGTCTGTGTGTTTGTACCGAAGGATCTCACTAACCGCTGAACTGATCGGGTTCTCCTTAACAGGGTAGCTTCTCATAGGTCCCGGGAAGGTTTATAACTATTTTGAAGGAGGGTACCTCCACCCTCCAAAGAAAAAAAAAAATAATAAATCAAAATTTTTATTTGAAGTATAGAGACTTCTACGTAACATTGCGAGGTATCGTACAAAGAGTCTCTTACCCAACATATAGTAGAAACTTGAACGCAACAACAAAAAAAAACATTTAAAGTGCCACTAGAGGCTTCTAGGGGCGTAGCCGCTAGTATTATATAAATGAGTAAAATTTTTAGTCTGTAGCGAAGAATCTTGCTAACCGATGGACCGTTATGGTTCTCCTTTATAGTGAAGCTTCTTTTAGGCCCTGATATGGTTTTGGGCTATTTTTCTGTCCTTCCATATCACTTTGAATATAAACCCCCTAGATGCTAGGGGCACGACCGCTAGTATACAAATAAAATACAAACTTACATCTTTATCTGCCGATTCAGAGCCGGCTTTCAACATATTCTCAAATTTCTGTTGTTTTGGCTCGGGTTCCCCTGGAAGTCTTGGTCCAACCTATGGGTAATTATTATGTGGCCGACAAATTGATGTATGTCCCTGATAATGATGCACAAAATTATCCATTCTGTAGATTTAAAATAGTGGTTGAAACGTTTGGACATTCAACTTAATGAACTAACCTGTCAAAATTCAATAATAGTCCTAAAAGTTGTTAAGCCAACAAATAAGGAAACCTTATTATAAAACTTTGGAGACTAGAGTAATAAACAGCCCAATGTCCCCTTCCTCCCTGGGTGAACACAAAATTTTTTTTCTTCTAAATTACGAAAATAATTTTATTAATATTTTATCTTTTTGTAATACCTGATTCGCTTGCCTAATACTCTCATATTTTTCATCAATATCCGGCAAATCCTAAATTAACATAAATAATCTAAACTCAGTACTTTTTAGCACAGTAAAATTGTACTAATAAAAACACAAGCAGTTTAAAACGTAGAAAGGAGGGGGGGGGGGGGGGGAGTAATGCTTAGATATATGTAGACTGTAGAGGTCTCGTAAATCAAGATATTAAGAAAACTTTGAACCTATTACACTTCCTAGAGAAAATGAAACAAATAAAAATAACAATACAATAAACTTTTTTTGTACTGAAAACAATTCAATAGTGAAAAGAGGTAGCAAACACTGGAAAATTCCAGTTTTAGATTATTGTTAGTTATAGAAAAACACATAAAAATTGGCGAACGCAAACCAGTTTAAGTGACGCATTAAGTCAAACTTTTTAAGTGACGCATTAAGTCAAACTTTTAAAGTAAGCACTTTATTAAAATGTCAAAGTTTTCCCGTGCCACTGAAAAGTGATTTATTCGCCGATTTTTCCAGTATGGCTTCGTATCCGGTTAATATCCGCTGCATGAAAAACAGTTCTTACAAAAAAAAGTTTTACCTCATTATTATACAATTTAGCTGTGAAATCTCTGTTACTTTCAATATCTTTTTTCTTGTAGTCCTAAAAAATATAAAAGTTCTGAAAGGGGGGGGGGGTAAAATGTGGTGACTCGTGCCACGACATACCAGCAATTTTATTTTGGGTGCTACTCCCTTAGTTTTAGAGATAATTGGATGAAATCTTTTGGGCTGGGTCACTAATTATCCCAACTATTGCTATCTTTTAAAAAAACGGCGGCGGGACCGCCGCTCCCGCCGCCATAAAAATTTTTTTTTATTGCATTTCTCGCCGAATTAGGCAATTTGGAATCATTTGAGACCATGTTATTTTTTTCAAAAATTTTTCCCCTTACAAGCACCCCTGCGGGGGGACTGTCATTTTTTTCAAATTCTCGCTTATCAAGGTATATCTTAAATTCAGTGCTACTCCTGTGCTTTTAAAGATATTGAAAAAAAATCTTTTTAGGTAGGTCAGTAAAAAAATGTTTGAATAAAAAATGGCGGCGGGACCGCCGCTCCCGCCGTCCGCCGCCGTTTTCCGCCGCCACCAAAAATTTTGGATGAAATCTTTTGGGCTGGGTCACTAATTATCCCAACTATTGGTATCTTTTAAAAAAACGGCGGCGGGACCGCCGCTCCCGCCGCCATAAAAAAAATTTTTTATTGTATTTCTCGCAGAATTAGGCCATTTGGAATCATTTGAGACCATGTTATTTTTTTCAAAAAATTTTCCCCCTACAAGCAACCCTGCGGGGGGACTTAGTCATTTTTTCAAATTCTCGTTTATGAAGGTACATCTTAAATACAGTATGCTACTCCCTTAGTTTTAGAGATAATTGGATGAAATCTTTTTGATTGTGTCACTAATTACCCCAAGTTTTGGTATCTTTCTAAAAAAAACGGCAGCAGCACCGCCGTCCGCCGCCACCAAAAAAAAATTTTTTATTGCATTTCTCGCCGAATTACCTAGGCAATTTTGAATCATATGAGACCATGTTATTTTTTCAAATTTTTTGGGGGGCGGTGGCGGAAAACGGCGGCGGCGGATGGCGGGAGCAAGGTTGCTTGTAAGAAGAAATTTTTGAAAAAAATAACTTTGTCTCATATTATTCCAAATTGCCTATTTCAGCGAGAAATGAAAAAAAAATTTGTGGCGGCAGAAAACAGCGGCGGACGGCGGAAGCGGCGGCTCCGCCGCCGTTTTCTTTATTCAAATATTTTTTACTTACCAACCTAAAGAGATTTTGTTTGAATATCTTTAAAAGCACAGGAGTAGCTCAGAATATACACTGATAAACGAGAATTTGAAAGGGGAAAATTTTTGAAAAAAATAACATGGTCTCAAATGATTCCAAATGGCCTAATTCGGCGAGAAATGCAATAAAAATGTTTTTGTTGGTGGCGGCGGAAAACGGCGGCGGACGGCGGGAGCGGCGGTCCCGCCGCCATTTTTTATTCAAATATTTTCAAATATTTTTTTACTGACCTACCGAAAAAGATTTTGTTTCAATATCTTTAAAAGCACAGGAGTAGCACTGAATTTAAGATATGCATTGATAAACGAGAATTTGAAAAAAATGACCAAGGGGTGCTTGTAAGGGGAAAATTTTTTGAAAAAAATAACATGGTCTTAAATGATTGCAAATTGCCTAATTCGGCGAGAAATGCAATAAAAATTTTTTTTTGGTGTCGGCGGAAAACGGCGGCGGGCGGCGGGAGCGGCGGTCCCGCCGCCGTTTTTTTAAAAGATACCAATAGTTGGGGTAATTAGTGACCCAGCCCAAAAGATTTCATCCAATTATCTCTAAAACTAAGGGAGTAGCACCCAAAATAAAATTGCTGGTATGTCGTGGCACGAGTCACCACATTTTACCCCCCCCCCCCCTTTATTTGTTAAAAATGTAAAATGCTAAGGCTCATAATTTCTGTGTTCAGTTCACCCAAGTAAATTATTATAAACCGGTCCTTTTTCTAGAGCGATTTCTCTTAGGAGGGTAAGAGTATCCACCTTATACCAATAACGAAATGAAATTATAAAAAAACACGAAACCTATACGTGGTTTTTACCTGTTGTTGAGGGGCAACATATAGTAAAATTGACGACCTCTCCATTTGCCCCCCAAATTTAATTCAAGATTTATTTCAATTGTTGGTTAAACCTTATACCTGAGAAGTATCCACCATCCTAAAGGCCGAGTTATTAACTTTTTCTGGACAGTGAGAGCGATTTGCGAGACCCTTCGCTACAAAGAGGCATTCTATTACGTTTTTTTTATAAAAAAAAAAAGTAACTACATAACAGCATATTAATATATTTCCTTAGATTATAAATGTTAATCCATTTCTCAAAATGTTTTCTACTTTTGTTCCTTCTGGTTTATCCTATGTCTTCATGGGTATGAATAAAAATATTTTCAAACCTTCAAAGCCGCCTCCTCCATCTTTTTGAGCCAGTGCTGTTCGTCCTTTGTATTTTTTGCATCCGCCTGCTGTTTCTTGCGCATTTCAGACAGCTTCTCCTCCACTGCTTGCTTGTGGCGCCTGACATAATATATATAGATCTGTAACCTCCTGTTGGGAACCTTTTTCGTCTGCTAGCAAATTGCTTTCTGCTCTTTTAGAATAGTAATTTATTGCAGCTTATTATCTATGGATTTCTTCGGATATTTAAATGAAAAAATATAAGAGTAAACAATGTTTTGTTAACCCCGAAATGCCAAGGGCCCGGGATAACAAAACTGTTACCTATTAATTTAAAACTTTTATTTTATTATTCTCGGAAGATAGTCTGTAATACGATGCTAAACATGATTTTTCAGTATTGCTGAGAACCGATTTTAATCCAGCGGTATAGGTCTGTTTTGAAGCCATACTGGTATAGTTATACTTACTTTCCATTGTCATGGATTTGTCTTGAAATCGGATTGTCATTGACCCAACATTTACAGTATTTACAAAACCAGTTCTCCTGACTTTTCCAGTATTCAGTCATCTTCAGTCAGGGTCTAGATCTAAACATTAATACTTTGATATTATTTTAGAAGCAAAGGATTTATTATCATCTGGATCGAACACCAGACTTTTAACTAAGTTTTTTTAATAGCAACTGTAAATTAATAAGAAAAATTGTAGGTAGTAATTTAGAAATAAAATTGATCTGTTGTACAACCCTTTGATTGCACGACCTTTGTCTGGAAGTATTAACTGTACATGGTAATGATTTACGCCTATTTATGGGCAAAAACATTTCTCCATCCTTACTATTGATGTCACGCACCTGACATAGCCAAAAAATGGCTAACCGGCTGAGCCGCCAGCCGTTACTTTTCCAACTTTTTGTTCGATTTAGGGAAAATAGACCTACCAAGGATTACTCATGCAAAATTTCAGACCGAAATTCGAATACATATTGATTACGAGATTGTTGCATAAAACACCCCCCCCCCATATACTTTCAAACATCCTTAAATTAATTGCCCATTGTCCCATCCGTATCTCCCTGATTCTACTTTATTTCTTACCTTTATTTATGATTGGAAAAAATAAATTAATCACAAATAAATCAACTCTTTACATTTAATCTGAAAATTAATCAAAACTTGTCAAATGCTTCTGGCAGAAAATTTTATGTATTCTCATAAACATACATACCAGGGAGTAAGGGAGGGGACAATGGATCGAATATTCAATTTTTAAGTAGTCTCAGACTTTGGGGACTGGCTTAAAGGGAATGTGCACGAATACAGCAGATTCTTACTGATTTTGGGGACTTGCGCATCAATGCCCCGCTAACTAGCTGAGCTAGTTTTGAATATGCAGACAAAAAAGTTTGTTATTTATCGCTGCAGGTTTTAACAAATATTTTTTCCCAAGAAAATATCTTTTCATGTATAGAAACTCTACTGTGATATTTATGTATTAAATAATCTAAGAACCGCTTGAATTTTGGGGTCAGTTATAAATATATTAGAAGGGTTGAGGGTGGTTTAAACAAGATTTTTCTAGTGATTAATTACAGAATGTTTACTACATTGCGATGTGTTGATAATTTAATTTTCAAGTAAATGATTTTTTTCTTAGAACTAATTTTGTTCTAAATTAGGTTACCATGATCCCCTTACAATTTTGGTAAAATTTTCTTGAAAAATCTGGTTTTCGTTGCTTTTCAGCGAACCCTCTTAAATTGAATTAATTGCCCATTGTCCCCTCCCTTACTCCCTGCATACATACAGTTTAGTTTCAAATTAATTACCACACAATTTAAAATTAAAATGCCTTTTAACAACATTTTTTATAAAAAAAAATTGCACAAAAAAAGAATGGGTGAAAATTATTTACATTTTAGTGAATTGCAGTGAAAATGACTTTAATCATATTGTTGAAACTAAATTAAAATTACACTTTGAAAAATTTATTCAATTTTAAATTTGGCTTACACAAATGTTATTATTAAATTTCAAGCAGCTTATTAAAGGGGGGGGGGGGGGGGGTGGGGGCGAAAGTGACACTTTTTGAAACCAAAACTAAAAGTCAAAGGAACTCAACTAAAAAAAGAGTTACAGGTCTGACATTTTGCATGGCAGTTGCATTATAGGGGTACAATATGGAACTGTGAAGAAACGGCGGCGCAACCGCCGAAAACCGCCGAGAAAAGGCAAAAAAAATTACGGCGGTTTTCGGCGGTTGCGCCGCCGTTTCTTCACAGTTCCATATTGTACCCCTATAAAGCAACTGCCATGCAAAATCTCAGACCTGTAACCCTTTTTTTAGTTGAGTTGGTAAACATTTTACCATTGGTCAATTAAAATGTATACTGGCCTATTATTGGTCATTTGTATTGTATGACGTAATTTTTTATAGGCAGTATAAGCTGCTTCTTCTTAAACATGTAACATCAACTAGTAGAACTGGCAAACAAAGATGTTATATAATAAGACCATCCAATTCCCTACCCCTCCACTCTTAAAAGTGCCAGATTTTCATTAAAAAAGTGAAACCCGCAGCTGGCTAAAATAAAGATACCCCTTCTACCCCCATCCCCTCCTACTGGATGAACGAACTGTCCAATAAATGATAGGGGAAATATCAAGTTATAATAAATCTTTATCTGCTCTTTTCTCCACATAAACAAACAATGAAATTATGTTTTATCTTGAATGAAAGGATGTGTAAGACATTGGTTGAGTGAAATTCTCTTGGCCGGGTCAACCATGTGAATCTTCTCCAGAAAATCTCTCAACTGGGATATCTGAATATAAACAAGGTTAACTGGGTAAAAAAATATACAGATTATACACCCATAAAGATTAGAAATAAAATTCTACAGATTGAAATTATTTGATGAAAAGTTAGAACACTTAATTCTAAACCAACTAATCAAGATCTAGGAAGTACCCAAAATTTTGAGCAAACAAATGAAAGAGAATATTTATAAAACTTTCGAGTAACATACCCCCTCCATCCCTTATGCATTTTATTAATTTGGTGATCTGTCACAAATTAGCTTAATTTTGTATAAGCCGAGGTCCTTTTTTTATTGATATCAAACTATTTTAGGTAGTTTGCTGGTATACCTTTCTAAATTGATCCTCAGGTAGCTTGTGACCGCCACTGAGCTCAGTCTCCAAGTTTCTTGTCTTGTTCACTGTCGGCATCTGGACAACCTTTTCTCGCTGGGTTACCTACAAATATTTTTTGGTAAGGATTGGTCGTTTTTTCCTATAAGGCTTGGAAACCGATTAATATCCGCTGGATTTAAACCGGTTCTCATTTATCTTTCATTGTCCTACTCCTATCCCATAAGATTCCTGCAAAAATTTGGTCGTATTCATTATTGTTTAGATGTCCAACTAATTCTGAGATTTAAAGCATTCTGTATTTTATTCTTAACGCTTCATAAATCATGTTACAATAAAATTCTTTTATTTTTGTTATCTTATCAAACGTGATGTGTCCTTTATAAAATGTGTTTATTTGCTTAAAACTTTACTATGATGCTTGAAAAATACTAAACTACGTTCAGAGATAAGTACAATTGCAGTATCCTTACAAAATAAGCATGATAAACCCCTCATACAAATATGGGTACTTCAGAGTTTATTGTTTGCATTTATTATTAAATTATTTCATCAAAAGGGGACTATGCACGAACGAGAGCAAGTGATTCTAAGCACCTTCCAGCAGCGATTCTAAATATTATTTTGTGAATATACTAGGGTTATGTTTGATATAGTTGTAAAAAAAGGAAAAATTAAGTTTCACCATGATTTTCTATGAATTAAACTTTGAAATGTTAAGCATTTTTTGATGAAATGTCATCATATATTTGGTGAGTTTAAAGGTTCATATCAAATACCACATCAAAAAATAATCAAATGCTGTAAATTACGAAAGTACACTAACAAACTGTTAACAATATTACAATTACCATAGGTACCTTTTAATTAAAATTTTTTTTTGAAAAAGTTAACTTTTGTGTTACAAGAGTTTGAACTCAACAAAACATTTGATTATATTTACCCAAAAAATGCCTAACATTTAAAAGTTTTTTTTCATATAAAACCATGGTAAAACTTATTTTTTTAAATTGATATAACGATTTCAATCATAACCCTTGTATATTCACAAAAAAAAAACATTTAGAATCACTGCAGGAAGGTGTTTAGAATCACTTGCTCTCATCCCTTTTATCCTCAACCAAAAAGTTTTAAATGAAAACAAAAAAATTCTTTATAAATCATTTTAAAAATAGAGCTAGAACATTTTTTGTTTTCCATTTACACTTCAAGTCGAATGTGCAGGGGATCCGCATTCAAGGGTGTAAGATGGGGGCAGAAAATTAGCCTAAATGCTGAAATCCCTAAATAAAATAGCCTAAAAAGCTTTCCTCAAAAGTAGAACTCATTCGGTACAGAAGATACCATAATCTTAAGCTTCAGACAATCAAAAACCTACTTTATATATAAGATACATAATATTAAAGTATACTTTTTCGATATGAAACAGACATGTAATTTTATTTGAAAACAAACCCTTTGGCAAGTAGGCTATTTTGATTTTGTTAAAGAAAACTACAGAAAACCCTTTAAATTTAGTTTATCTGTTTTTTTAACAAAAAAAAAAGAATATAATACATCAATTGGAATTAAAACTAAAGAGGGCTTTGACAAAAAGTTAATGTTATAATATAATGAAGGTAATTTAAAAAGCAAACAAAGATAAGACAAAGAGTGTACATACCTATATAAATAATAAACTTTATCTCTGTCCTTATGCTAGTCATCAAAATGAGATCTGCCTTAATACTTACAGCATTGGGTAATATTTTTACAACAAATTAAAACAGTTATTGTAAAATCATAATTTTATAATGTTTGGGACCAACAATTTAATCTAATTTTGATTAATTATAATGTACAAGAAATTTCAAGTGTCTGTATTATATAAAATTAAAGCAGAAATGATTAAAAAAAATTTTTTTTTTCATTAGAATTTAAAGGGTATGATACAGTCTTATTTTTTGGCTAAGAAATAGAACTTATATTTCTTTACTTCTTAGTCGGTCTGACCACTGCTGCCTCTCTGGTTGACAAGGACAAGATTGTTGGAGGTGAGGAGGCTACTCCCCATGAATTTCCATGGCAGGTCAGTCTATCACATTAATCTTTTGTGAAATTTAGTATTATTTTGGATGCTATTTTGTATTAAAATATTATGTTTTTAAAAATTTCTTCAATTTATCCAATACGTAAGGATTTTTTAGAAAACTTCAAAAATCAATTGAAATTATGTTTATGCAGGTCAGCTTGAGAAGGAAGTCAGACAACTTCCATTTCTGCGGAGGATCTGTACTGAATGAGAACACTGTCATCAGTGCTGCTCACTGCACTGTCATCTGGGATTCTCCAGGTATACAAGTTTAGGATCTGGTAAAGTTGTAGAAAAATGTTGCAAGAATCGATTATGTCAACCAAAATCTAAGAACTTTAAAGGCTGCTAGCGGAAACTGCAGCACATACATGTTTTACAACTGGCCCAATTATCTACAATTATAAAGTCTTTTTTTGGCATATTTCCATTGTTGTATAATAATATGTACATTTAGCCATTTGATTGCAAGCAGCCTTTAGAGTTATTAAAAGCCAGCAACACTTTACCCAAAAATCATGTATTTCATATGCTTGTGTAGGTCTACATAAATAAAATATCTACAAAGGCAAGAACACCTTTACTCGCATTGCTTTGAAACTGATTCATATCTGGTGGATTAGAAAGATGTTTATAATACGTTGCAAGAAATAACTATTAAACATTTAATTTAATTAGATCAGGTAGTTGTTGTTGCTGGTGAACACAACAAGAATGTTGATGAGGGTACTGAGCAGACTGTCAATGTTGCCAAGCTCACTGTCCATGAGCACTACCAGGATGGAAAGGCTTTCGAAAATGACATTGCTATCTGGTCTCTGGCTGAGCCCTTGGTGTTAAATGAGTATGTTTCAGGTTAACATTTTTTATAAATTTTAGGTACATATTTAAATACCTTCAGTTTTAATTCTACAATTGGATCTACTATATGTTATTCTATTTAGAACCCATCAGTTTTGTCCCTAGCATTTGTTTCCAAAGGGAAAGAATTAAAGTAATGGGGCTATTAAAAAAGCTTTAAAATATTATAACACTTTAACTTAAGTTTAAAATAGCCTAAAACTTATAAGACATGTGAAAAAATTCCCTAAAAATTTCAGAAAATAGCAAGGCCTTAACAGAAAATCAAAAACTCCAATCAGAGGATAAGCCTTAGATTCAATCCATCCAATCAATTAAAAATTTCAGGAGTTACACTTCCCTCACCTAAGCAACAGTCCACAGGAGAATGTACAGTAACTGGTTGGGGAACTCTTTCAGCTGGTGGACAAACGCCTGATGTTCTTATGAAGGTCAGTGTATTTTGGGATCAAGTTAAGCAGAGCAAGCCAATACCCAGTTTATTGCTTGTTGAAATTTAGGCAAGCTTAGCTTAACTTGTTAAATGTTTAAAAAAAAAGAGAAATCTAGATCTCAAGACACAGAATCTATTTTCAGTTACGATTTTATTTTCATACCCGAAGATAACAAAAAGAACAAAACTTAAATAATATTTTTGTTAGGTAAATGTACCTGTTGTTGAAGAGGGCACCTGCAAACTAGAATACCCCTTCTCTATTGCTGAGAGCATGCTGTGTGCTGGAGAACAAGGAAAGGACAGCTGTCAAGGTGAGACTTTAAGCTTGAGTATAAGATTAAATGATCAAACTATTGAGTTGTCTAGGTCTAGACACAAAGAAAACTTTGGTATTGAATCAAACAATAAATTTTGACCTCCTTCAGAGAGTTGTAACTTTGATCCATACGTAGGTCATAAATCTTAGATTGACACTTGAGTAGTTTTGTATTTCAGAATGAGGTTAAATTGACAAAATTTTCTTTTCAAATTCATAGGACTTTTAACATCAATGAATAAAAACAATAGGTAAACAAAATACCTATTTAGAGGATTTTGAAGATATCTATATTTTAAAGATGATTTCTTTTTGCTCTAGGTGATTCTGGTGGACCACTGATCTGTTACAATGGTGATGGATCCGGCTACCTGGGTGGAGTGGTCAGCTGGGGCAGAGGCTGTGCTGGTCTCTGGAGTCCCGGTGTCTACACTGAAGTCTCATACTTTGTTGACTGGATTGCAAACAACCAATAATTTTAATTTTTTCTTCATATTTCCAGTAAGAATAAATTAACTAATTTGATATGTATTTTTTAAAAACTTTTTTAAACCATGGAATGTGTATTGTTGATGAGAAGTCTAAGTATTGAAAACTTATTCTTAGTAGTCGTTGAGGTACAGACAGACATATCCTAGATGAGAGAACTAAAACTGTCCAAGGATATTAAACTGAAAAATCTAACCTTATCAAGTTCTCTGTACATGAAACAGCAGTTTTGATCAAAGTGTTGGTCCTTGAACTGCCCCTTCCTGATCAGCTTGTTGGGAATCTTGCCCTTCAAGTCCATGAATAACTTCAACATGTGGTTGTTGGTTGTGCCAGGGAACATGATTTTTCCTAAAACAAAACTTTTGATAATATTTCATAAAAAAAATCTCCCATGCCAAAAAAAATTAATACTTTTATAAAAGTAATAGGATGTGTGTCTGTCTACAGCTTAAGATCTTGCTAACCACTGAGCAGGGGTATGGTAATAATTTAAGGTAAAGCTTCTTAAAGTCCAGCGAAGGTTTATAGCAGTTTGGAGGAGGGTGCCTCCACCCTTTTAATAGAAAAATTGCCACTATAAAATAGGAATAATACTTTATTTTAGATGGGTGGTTTGCTTTTTACTCTTAGACTTAAAATAAGGGGTTTATTAAATTCCTAAAATTTATTCTAATAAATACCCAGCAGTCTAATAAAATATCTACCTGAGTTGTCTAAGATATTTTTATGTGTATCTTTCTACAGAGAGGGAGGGGACAATGGGCTGTTCTATTTTATTTTAGTAGTCCACAAAGTTTTATTATAATGTTTTCTTATTCGTTTGGTTAACTACTTCGGGGTCTTTAGTGTATTTTGATTGGTTGATTCATTATGTTGAGTGTTCAAACGTTACAACCACTAATTTTAATCTACAGATGGGGTAATTTTGTGTCTCATCATTTGGTAGATTAGGTACATCAATTTATCAGCTGTTGTCTTATCCCTTTAGATCCCTGATATTTCTATCCATGAAATTTAGAGACAATACCTGTCATGAGCTCATAAATAGTAGCTCCTGTGGACCACAAATCTACCATGAAGTCATATTTCAACCCAAGAATAACCTCTGGTGCTCGGTAGAACCTACATAAAGAAAAAAATATTATTTTCGTCCAATCCAGTTTAATTTGAAAAAATGACAGTGATTTCTCTTAAACTACCAAGCTCAGAACCACCCCCACCCCTAAAACGTATCAAATTTTTCAATTATTTTTACCCCTTCAGGGGCCTTAACTCTACAGGTCCTATATTAGCGGTGACCTAACCCAGTACCCAACATAACTTGTTAAAACACTAACTAACCCTTCCTCATTTTCAATTTATTCTAATATTAAGAATGGGGCGGGGTATGGGACGTCTATACTTGACTTAGTACTTTAGGTAAAACTGCCAAAAATCTGTTATAAATAATACAAAATTTCTTACAAATTTTGATTTAAAATTACTAGGTATAAATAAAATTATTCAGATACACTAGGGTGATAGATGATAACTAAATACTTGAAAATAGTCGCCTTATTTCTTTATTTTTACATTATCCTGTTCAAAACCTTTTCATAGGAAATTTGTTTCCTTCCTTAGCAAGAAAAAATGTGATAAACGGAATTCTTTGGCTAATGAAATACTTGTCATAAATCTGATATTTCTTGGTAAAGAGAAGACAATAAAAATTCTTCCCTGAATTTTATTGGCCGCTGTGCTGTTATTATTAAAGAATATATTATTAAAATATTTTCCAGTGTGGCTCCAAATCCGATTAATATCCGCTGGATTATAACTAGTACTCAGCTATACTGAAAGTCTTGTAAAGCATAGTAATATAAACAATATTCAACGAATATTAAAGAAAAATCATAAAATTAATACCAATTTTGTTAGCCCGAGCCTTCGGCCCCTCGGGATTAACAAAACTGGTTCTAATCTTACAATTTATCGTTTTTAGTATCTGCAGAAAGCTGTCTATGATACGATGCGATTTTAGTGTGGCTCCGAAGCCTCTGGATTATTTAAAACCTTTTAATTTACAAATTAACACCAGAAAAATGTACCTCCTCCCCCTTATTTTCAATTTATTTCAATATAAGTGGGGGAGTTTCTGTGCTCGACTAGGAACTTTCAGGGAAACCGCCGTATTACAAATATTACCAAAGCCTTACTTAAAGTAAAAAGAAGAACTTACTAAAGACATATGTTTTTATTCTTTCTTAATAGTAAGATTAATATGTATTATAATGTATATACTCTATAGGGGCAACAAACTTAGAGAAATCGAGATTAAATATTTTAAATTTACCCATTTCCTGTAATATAGTTTTCAATTTAAGTATTTAAAAAAAAAGTTTTGTAATTGTTAATCTTCGGAAGATATCATCCTTGTTAAAAAACTTTTTCCTTGACAATAAAATTACGGGAAAAGAAAAGGAACACTTATTAGCATTACTCAGAAAGGTATCATAGTATTAGGAATCATCAAATTTTCTTCTATATTGATTTAATAGAAGTTTCTGTATTTTGTCAACTTTTAAATATTCTTTTTATTGGACAGTACATATGATTAGAATGGATAGCTTTTATTAATGGATATAGAATACATGGACATACCCACTGACAGAGGAAATTTAGGTTGCTAATATGGACCTTATTTATTGGTAAGTTCATTCATCCAGTAAGAAGGGAGGGGATGTGTTAAACGGGGTGGATGTGGGGATATCGTTGTTTTAGCCAGCTGCGAGTAACACTTTATTAGAGAAAATGAAAATCTGATTGTACATCCAAGTAATAATATATAAATCCTTTTATATGAAGCCGCCTCCATTGTTTTCAATTTTTAACATATTTCAATCAAGCCCTTGTGTGTGGAGGGGAGGGGTTGTGCTTAACTCTTTGACATTATATTCTAAGGGTTAGTAACTTAGTATTCAGGGCCTCTCCTAACTAAACCTTTCTTAACCATGTCTAACCTAAAATAAGCAGCTTCCTATAATTCACAGTTCATTAGGACAAGGAGATATCAAAATGATGTAACCCACCTTGATACAAGATAGGGAGTAATTTCCCCCTCAGCAACATGGGAGGCTGATCCAAAATCCGCAAGTTTCAACAAAAGTTTGGACTCATTCACTAGGATGTTGTCTGGTTTGATATCTAAAATTTAAATAAGAATATTTATTTGCATTAAAAAGCTAGAAAAAAAAACAACAGTAAATTGCAATGCAGTGACTTTAAAGAAAAACCCTTCTATAGTTTGTTAGTAAAACTATCATGCAAAAGGATCCCTCTCTGTCTGTTTGTACCGAAGGATCTTGCTGACCGCTGAACCGAAACAGTTCTGGTTTACATTACAGTAGAGCTTCTCAATGGTCCAAGGAAGGTTTAAAGCTATGTGGGGGATGGGTACCACCATCCTCCAAAGAGAAATCGCCAAAAATAAAAAAAAATATGAAAACGCCGCAAATTTGATATTTAGGTAAACAGTTGACCTTAACATAGATTGAAAAAAAAAACATTTCAAGTGCCCCTAGAGGCGCAGACGCTAGTTAGTAACTAAAGAAACAATAAGGTATAGGAGATTTCGTGGCCAGAGAGAAACTGGTAGACTATCTATAGTAAGATATATAAGTTTTCCGGAATTTTAAAGTTAGGGGGAGATTTGAAATCTGCATCAAATTTTGAGGATTTTTTATAAAATTCGTTTTTTCTATAATTCTTTATCTAAAAGCGGAAATGCAATTTAGGTTAATTAATTTTGGCATCTGTTATTGGTGGATTTAAAAAATCTGCGCTCTGATTGGATGGCGTACATCATTCAACCAATTAGAGCACAGGTAGTTTAAAATCCACCTATCCTATTGGTCAAAATTAATTAACTTAAAATGCATTTCCGCTTTTAGATAAAGAATTATACAAAAAACGAATTTTATAAAAGATCCTTAAAATTTGATCCAGATTTCAAATCTCCCCCTAACATTAAAATTCCGGAAAACTTATATATCTTAATCTATAGTCCTTTTCACCAAATATGTAACGAATCGTTAGACGGACTGCTGAAAATAAAACTGGCAGGTATCGATTTTATGATTTTTATTTTTATATTCTTGGAAAAGTGTCTGTAATACGATACGATGCTATACATGATTTTTTAGTATGGCTAAGAACCGGTTCTAATCCAGCGGATATTAATCGGTATCTGGAAAATGTTATACCTGCATGGATAATATTAGATTTCTTCATAATCTTCAATGCCAGTAATAGCTGCTGGGAATATGACCTACGATAATAAATGTAATAAGTATAGATGTATAACCCTGACAAGTACCTGGCCCCTAGCTATGGTGTTCAGATTTTTCAAGTTCAACAAAAAACTCACCATAAACCAAAAGATTAGTACCCATTTTTCTTTAAAAAGTTAAGAACAAAAAAAAAGTTGCTTAAAGTGAGTAAACAATACTACCCATTGGTGAAAACAATATTAAACCTGGTTTAGATTTAAATTATTGGTTTCACAGTTTGGACACTATTATTATGATGAAATTAACTAATAAAATTGAATTAAAGTACCCAAAGTTAAACCAAGTACCCAAATTAATTGACCGACCTGACTGCTTTGATATGTAGACCAACATTTTTTCCATATTTCTTCAAAACTTCTCTCAAATTCATGGACAGCGACTCGAACACCATGCACAAGTGATTCTTGTGGAAGAATGATCTAGAAAAAATAGAACAATAAATATCAAACTTCTCTTCATACTATCTCTAAATAAAAAAAAAACAGGATCTGTGTGGGTGTTTGTCTGTCTGTCTGTACCGAAGGATATCCTTAACCGCTGGACCGATATGGTTCTTCTTTACACAGAAGCTTTTCATAGGTCTTTAGAAGGTTTATAATTATTTTAGGGAGGGCACAACCCTCCTCCAAAGAGAAATCGCGCCAAGAAATGAAATACCAATGAATATTTTAAATTGCTATTATAGGACTTTAATGGTATTCAGTATTAATTTAGATATCTTACAAAATAAAAATGGATGCTTGAGGATTGACTACCATGGATGTACCAAAATTTGAAGATGTAAATATTAAGTACCTAAAGTTTAATATTTTAGAACTATTCCAAAATTACATAAGAAATCAGTTAATAACATATTACTATATACATTATACATTCTAAATAAGGAATAGCTTTCCGATCCTAGTAAGTCTTCGTAACAGATTGAAATCCACTAGATTAGAACCGGTTCTCAACCACTCTAAAAAATCATGTAAAGCATCGTATTACAGACAATTTTCATAAATGAAATAAACAATAACATCATAAAATTAATACCGTTTTGTTAGCATAGACACTCGGGGCTAACAAAACTAGCTTTAATCTTTCTTAATCATATTTCATTTTTATACCCGCGGAAAGCTGTCTATAATACGATGTGATAGATAACTATGTAACCTGTGTAATCTAATGCAATGATATTTGTCATCGGCATCATTGTCATTGATTCTTCGTAGATTTTCTAACTCTTTCAGCCCAGCCTTGTGCATTATCTCATTGTTTCTTATAATCTTGATAGCTATCTCCTAGATAGATGTATGGAGATAGTTAAATCCTCATTATAAAGTAACTGGTTCTCTGTCCATCTGTACCGAAGGATGTCGCTAACCGCTGAACCGATTCATTTGATTCTCCTTTACAATGTAGATTCTCATAGGAAGGTTTATAAGAATTTTGGGAAACTGTTTCCCCCCCCCCCCACCCCCCCGATTTTAAAAACTTTTCGTCATTAAACTAAAATAAAAATATGAGGGATGAGGGTCGAATTGAACCCCCAATCGAGTGGCCCTTGGTTCAGTGGCAAAATAAACCTGACCTAATATTGTCAAAAATTCACCTGTTTATGCAAAAAAAAAGTACCTATACAATTCGAGTATATTTTTGATTTACAAAAGGATAGGGTGTCCCATAGTGTAGTGGTTAGCGCACTACGCTGTGGTTGGGAGAAACCGAGTTCAAGTCCCCACATAGACTTTGCACTTGGTTGACAAATGCTGTCGCAATTTGTCAGATTATGATCACGCAACCTTCCCTAAGATGCCCTAGGGTTGTAAGGAGGGAGATTTGTAGGAAGTTAGGATTCTACAAATCAAGCAGCTCTAACCATGCTTTCACTCATCCATGCTCCTCGTATGAGAGTGCCATTAATTAGGGTGGCTTAATATGGAACACCTGCCAAAATTCTAGGCCAGGGTGATGTAATAATTGAGTAGCTTCCACGAGAATTGCGGGTCAGCTTGTAATGTAACATAGAATATAATCAGCTGTGCGCGAAGCTTACCAATCTAAGATTGGCCAAAGGATTCTCACTTCAAGTCTCCGTGTGCATCTGAGTCCTAACTTCAGAGAATCATGGCTACAACAACAACAATTTACAAAAGGCTTTTGATTGTTGTTCTCATAGAATCTTGATGGTAAAAATGTGAATTACCTGATTACCCTTACTTGTATCTCTTGCTCTCACCACGTTACTGAACACACCTTGACCTAAATTAGATTACAATTTTATTGGCCTGTATGAAAACAATGTGTGAATAGTATACACGTTACTGCATAGTCATACTTCCTACCTTTTAGGAAACATCATTTGGGAAGAAAATTTTCATACAAAATAACCATATCAATAAAATTTGACTGTATACAAACATATGTATATATTAAATCTAAAATCTAAAGTAACAGCAGCATGGGCATGTACAGAAAGGTCCAAGACAGGTTTTAGGCTATTAAAATAAGGGAAACCATTTCCATACTGTGACTATATCACTAGGACTAATAATGGTTATCGGTAATGTAAAGTTACCATTTCCTTTCAGAAATCAATCTTATTATAGAAGTTTTAATTTCTTAAAAGAAATTATCCAGTCTGCAAATACTTGAGGCTTAACATCTCTTAATTACGTCTTAAAAGGTTGTTACGTCATCCACATTAACCAGAATTACAGCTGGTTTTTGTCTAAGCTTAGAGTTAAGTGTATTAAAGGTAGCTCAGTTGCCATATAATTGTCATTGTTCATCTATCCCTCCTGATAGTGATCATTGCTCTTATGGATGTTGTTATTTTAATTTTAGAATATTTGAATAAAGCAAACCTGTGTAGCCAAAGACATTGTATCTTCCATCCAAGGTTTCTCCAATTCTAACTCTGTAATAACCTTCAGCGTCGTCCCAATTATCAGTCAGGTTAGGGTTCTCAGTGTTCTAAAGTAAATTATCTATAGGTTGTGCACCAACATAGATACTTTTGAAAGGCAGAAAAATATCAGGAAACTGTGGAATATGAAATAATATTGATAATTTCAATCACATTCACAGTAAAAAGAAACAGAACTAAATGGGGGGAATAGACATATTAATTTTAGTGTTAAAAGAGAAAGAAACAAAGGAACATTTTTTTTTTTTGGGGGGGGGGGGGAGGGAAAGGTTTTTTATAGTGGCAATTTATCTTAAGAGGGTTTTGGTACCCTCGTAAAAATAGTTATAACCTATAAGCAGCTACATTGTAAAGGAAAACCATTTAGGTTCACTGGTTAGCGAGATCCTTCAGTAGAGACAGACAGAAAGACACACTTACCCATATATACACACACACACACACACAGATCCTGTTACTTGTTATCTAACCTGTTTTTGAATAAGACCCTGTCCCCCAGAAGGTGAATTATAATCTTCAGCAAACATATCTTCAGAGAACATATCAACCTCTTGTTTCGGCTTCTCGGGTTCAATCTTAATTTCATCCAGTTAGTTAGGTTAGGTCAAGTTGCGTTAGCTTTGGCTTATGATAGCTTGGATAGCCCTAAATAGTGGTTTAGCTCCCACAAGGATTTACCCTTCAGACTTAACGGCAGTTAAAAGAAAGAATTAAACAGTAACAAAAACTTGTGAGATTGAATGCCATGAAAAATTATCTTTATATATATATTAACCATTTTTAATGTATATACCAATGAAAAAAACAAAACAATGATGACATACATTTTCTTGGAGGCATATTGTGAAGTAACAACTTAAGTAAAAGAATGACAAATAACATGAATTAAACATTCCTCAATTTATGACTTAAGTCAAAACATGCATGACTTGACCAGAGTCGAAAACCACCCAAAGACATATAAAATTAAGAGTAAGACGTTTTCTTCCAAAATAATGGGTTAGTATTTCATAAGATAAGACTACCCATTAAGATGATAGTGTAGCTATGCTTGTGTTATTATGACTATTTTTTCAGGGATCTAAAGGGATAATAGACGATAAATTGATCTACATCCCCAATTACGATACACAAAATTGACCCTTCTGTAGATTAAATTAGTGGTTGAGACGCTTGAACACTCAACTTAATGAATCAACTAATCAAAATTCACTAAAGTCCCCAAAGTTGTTAAGCCAACAGATAAGAAAAGGTTATTTAAAAACTTTGGGGACCCATCTCTTATCTGCCATTACAATAAACAAAATATCCACCTTTTCTTCAGCCTCTTGTTTAGGTTCTTTGCTGACCCTCAATTTCTCCTCCACTTTTCTAAATTCAGACTCTAAATCTTCACTGTCACTGCTACTTCCCTAAATAAAGGACATATGTAACATGTATGTTCATTATGAATTAGAGTATAATGAACGTGTAACAAATAAACAAACGGACGAACAGACAACCTTTTAGGGAACCATCGTTTTAGATGTCCCAAAGAATCTATAAATTATGTGAAAGCATGAAAGTTAAAATTCATGCAATCAATGGAATGGATAACTGTCTTATAGGGGGAAAAATAATCCACTTTGTTAAGTAAATCAACATCCCACTGACGATCTTTTTAAGCATACATGTCATTGTCAATTTTAATATTTTTAAATCTATCAAGTCCAACAAAATAAAAAAATTACCTAATTATTAATCTTATTCTTCTAACAGTCTGTCTATGTGCCTAAAACTGTGGTCCATATTTTATTAATCTATGGTATAGCTTGCTGTCTGTCTCTCTATATATCTATGTTACCTTTTTCTTCCTACTATGAGAAGAGGAATCACTATCTGAGGATCTGGAATCACTGGAGGAACTTCCTCTCTTCTTCTTTCTTTTCTTCTTTTTCTTCTTGTGTCTCTTACGCCGCTCAGAATCTAATGGCATTATAACTTAGCATTTTCAGAGCAAAGAGCTGAGACTTCAATCAGTACTATTCTACCTATAGGTTACAATCCACTATCATTTCTTATATTAGTAAAACTCTGAACCAAGTCTTGCTAAGGAAATGCAGAATAATGGGGCTGAACGACATAAAGACGATAAACCTCTTGAATTGTCTAAAAGTCTTAACTGTGCATTGCATGGTAACCAGCAGTAAGATCCACTTTCAACATTTAGTAAAGACAAAGTGTTGAGTTGACATTGGAATCCATTATATCTCCGAGGATGTGCTATGTGATGTGCCAGCGCCGCGGGTTAACCTAATACAATAAGTGCCGCTTCACTGTTTTTGTATAAGGCTTTATGTATGCTGCGATGAAGTGCTGATTACTTGACCTTTGCCTTAAAAGTCATTACAGTACATATTGAAGACTTCCGTTATTTGGGGAATTCTCTGTTCATAATATTATTTTAAGTGTTAGGCATAGCAACAACAAAAATTTAATGAAATGATGCGAGAATTGACATAATTCGACTTTAATATCTAAGTATAATTTCCTGAATCTGAGCTGTCGGAAGATTTTCTCCTTTTACTCTCTTCAGTTTTCTTTTTTCTTTCCGATGCTTTTTCTTCTTCCACGGCCCATTTCTTTTCTTCTTGCTCTCTGAAGAAGAATAATTGTTTATTGCATCGTATTATATTCAACTTTCCGCGGATATAAAAATGTACAATTATAAGATACCGAAGACACAGGCTAACAAAACTGGTTTTAATATTTTGATTGTACATTTTTATATTCGTAGAAAATTGGACATGATACGATACGTTACACGATTTTTCAGTATTGCTGAGAACCAGTTCTAATCCACCGGATATTAATCGGATTCGAAGTCATACTGGAAAAATGATTCTACTTAAACTTATGACTTAGAGAAAAACAACTACTTGACCCTTCATATTTAGATATTTCCGTAGTCAAAGAAAAAAATAAAATAAGAGGAAAGACAGCAAAGTTGATCCAAATGTCCAAACTTCTTTCCGGCAAAAAAAGACAGACAAAAAGACTTATAATATCGCTAATTGAACACAAAAAAATGATTGCAAAAAGAGGTCAAGTATAGTAGGCAAGTTAAAGTAATTTTGCAAGAGTTTGTTCATTGTCCAACATACCTGTTAATTTTCTCTACAATCTTTAGTTCCGGAGGGGTAACAGGTCTGGATCCTGGTTGGGAAATGCTGGGTTCTGAACCTTTGTCACAGTTATGTTCATACAACATTGTAGAGATTTTAAAGGAATAAGACAATAGCCGAAAAATTTATGTACATCCTATATGATGATGCACAAAATTCACCCTAATGTGTATTACAATTAGTGGTTGTATCGTTTGGACACACAATGTAATGAACCAAACAATCGATATTCAATTCAGTAAAAGTACCCAAAGTTGTTATGCCAAAGAAAACGTTATTATAAAACTTTGGGGACTGTATTAATAACAACCCAATGTCCCATTCCTCCCTGACAATCATTTGTGTTTACTTATACTGTCTTAACAGTATAATGCTTTTAATCTCATAATTTTTCATTTTAATATCTGCGGAAAGCTGGCGATAAAAAAAGGACCTATGAGAAGCTACACTATAAAGCAAAACAATATCGGTTCAGTGGTTAAAGAGATCGGTTTAGTAGTTAGCGAGATCAGGATATAATATAATATTTGTATAAACACGCCTTTAGTTCCACCGCCGCCCGCCAACTTTCTCATCAGAGCTTCGCGTTCCCGCCTTCTTTTCTCAATAATTTCTTCTTCATCCTATAATATGAATCCTATTAGGTATTATATAAAGTAGTAAGGTTTTCTTTGTCTGTAGTTAAGATTTTGATAATTGCTAAACCGTATTAGTTCTCGATTTCAGGGAATTTTTATATAAGCCAAGTGAGGTTTTTGAGATATTTTTTTTTATTTAAGTCTTGTGATGGTTTTATGTTGTTTTTCGTTGATTACTGAGACCCTGGATGCTAGGGACGCAATACAAAATTGGGACAGGGTCCCCACAATGTGGACAGTTACATATAGATATAGCGCATGCTTCTCTATTCTATTACTTTAATGAAAAGTATTAAAAGGGAATATATTTGTGTAAAAATAAATTTCCTTAACAACTAATCTCTTCCTTTTTGTATAAATATTGCAAAATAGAAGATTGATATTTCTTGCTTATCTTTATTATCAATATCCTGCCCAGGGATCTAAAGGGATAAGACAATACCAATAAATTTATGTAAATCCCCAATGATGATGCACAAAATTACCCTTTCTGTCGCGTAATGGCTGAAACGTTTTAAGACTCAACCTAATAAACTAACCAATAAGAAGTCCCAAACGAATAAGAAAACCTTGTCATAAAACTTTGGGGACTAGTGTAATAACCAAATAAATATTGACCTGATTTAATTCATCTAAGTCGATATCTAATTCTTCAGATGAGCTCTCCTCTTTCTTTTTCTCCTCTTCCTAATAAAATCATTCGTGTTCAATGCGAAAATTTAAAATTTTCAAAAAGTTTCGAAGATTTTTTAAAAAAATTTCAAGAGATTTTTAAAGTTTAAATAATAAGAGAAAATAAAATACAAACAACAACATTAATATAAAAGTGGGCTAGTAGAAGAAGGAGTAATCAATCCCTCTCTTTCTATAACCCATGCTCAATGTTTTTTTTTGTTGAAATTATAGTTTTTAAATGTCCCTACTTACTTTTTGTTTCTCTCTATCCTTGTCTCTGTCTCTATCCCGGTCATTTCTATCCCTGCGGTCACGGTCATATGGCCTTCTTTCTCGTTCACGATTTCTAAAACATATTAATTAGTGGTGTGCACTGTGCACAGGAGTGGGAGGGGGTAAACCTTGCAGGGGTGAAAAAAGGGAAAGGCAGGCCGCTTTAATCTTATGGCCGTTTTTGACAACATGCTAAATTAAAAATTACAAGTTTTATGCATTTCAAATCTATAAAGTAATAGGGTAAGGGGGGGAAATTTCGGGTTTTTTTCGTTTTTTTTGAAAAAAATGGGGTAAATATTAATATTTTCAAATGAAACCAAGACTAGTAGAAAGCTTACGGAAAGGACTATCAGGTCCTAAAAGGACATTATCCTAGGACTTTTAGAAGTTGGCCGAAATTGACCGCAAAAAAGTTACCGATATTTCCCCACCACCGGGGGAAATATCGGTAATTTTTTTCAACCTAAAAAAAATCGATGAAAAACGGCCAGTCAAACATAAATAATCATAATTAGTATAGGTTATAGGGATTATCCACAAAAAGTTTCATAATGATCGGACTATTCCTTCTATGTTAAAAATGAATTTTTTTGAAAGACGCGAATTTTCGATTTTTTTTTTCGAAATTTTTTTTTTTTTAAAACTTAAAATTAATATAAGAAAAAAACGTATTTTATTACTTTTTAGGCCTGATCCCAAAAAAGCTCACATTGAACTATAGATTTAGCCCAAAAAACATGAAAATTGATTAAAAATTGACCTCAAAAATTGAATTTGAAGCAAAAGTGTCATCTTTGCAAAAAATCTTGACTACATTTTAACCTTAAAAAAATCGATGAAAAAAGGCCAAACGACCAAACAAGCGTAATAAATCATAATTAGTATAGGTGATTGGGATTAACCACAAAAAAATTCATAAAGATCGGACTATTCCTCCTATGTCAAAAATATTTTTTTTTCAAAGGACCAGAAATTTTGATTTTTTCCTTGCAAAATTTTGATTCAAAAAATAAAATTTTTTTTTTTTTGTTTTTTATCTGTTCTATTCATTTTTAGGCCTAATTCTTAAAAAGTCCATATGGAATAATAGATTTGACAAAAGAAAACATGAAAACATGACCTTAAAAGTTGAATTTTAATTTCTTTTGAAATTACCGATTTTTCCCCCGGCGCCAACTTTGGTCATTTTTGAAAAAAATATTAACCCGATTTTAAAGCTCTCAACGGATTTGGAAAAAGCGGGCAATTTCTAGTTCAAAAAGTTTTTCAGATCAGCTCTAGGTCTTACCAATTTTTGTGTAGGTCGATCTTTACACACCTACTAAAAAATTTTTGGAAAAAAAAAATTTTTCGTCCGACTTTGAGACCCAATAAGTACCCTTAATATTCATCTCACAAAAAATTCATTTTATACTTTTTTGTAGGCAATTTAATAAGGAACAAATTTGCTTTTATGTTTTTTTCTGTCATTTGAAAGGAACATGGAGAAAAAGGTCATTTAATGAAGGTAGGTCGAAATTACCGAGAATAGCCCCTTACCGAAACTTCCCCCCCCCTTACCCTATGTAGAACTAATCTGGAACAAGCGTGATTTTGTAAACAGGGATCTAAATTGATAAGACAATGGCTGATAAATTGGTGTAAGTCCCCAATGACAATACACAAAATAACCCCTTCGTTAGCGTACAAATGGTAATTGAAACGTTTGGACACTCAACTTAATGAACCAATCAATCAAAATTCAATAAAAGCTCCCAAAGTTGCTGAGCAAAAGAATAAGAATAGTTATTTCTCGTATCGTATTATAAACGGCTTTCCGCGGATATAGAATGTACAATTATAAGATTAAAACTAGTTTTTTTAGCCGGTGCCTTCGGCACCACGGGGCTAAAAAAACTAGTTTTAATCTTATGATTGTACATTTCTATATTCGTAGAAAACTGGATATAATACGATGCTAAACATAGTTTTTTCGTATTCATGAGAACCGGTTCCTATCCACCGGATTCAAATGAATACGAGAAACGTTATTATAAAACTTTGGGGACTATAGTAATAAACAGCACAATGTCCCCTACCTCCCTGGTTCTCAGTTGTACTTTGTAAACCAAGGCAAAGAAAAATTAATCGTAATTTCGGGACATTGGTTGTTTAGTTTAAAATAGCATTAAACCGACCTGTCTCTATTTTCTCTTTCATATTCTCTACGAACATCCTTCAAATCCCGCGTATCTCTAAAACAAAAAAGGTTTTAGCTTAAAAAAACATTGAGAAACGGTTAGGGTAGGCAAAAATATACAAATTGAGCAAGCTGGATGTTTAGCAATACAAATAATTTTGTTTTTGCTACAAAAAATGTCTAAAATCAAATGAAAGTATGAGAGTAGACACACAAACTTTTTAATGACCACTGCACTTTTTAAAGAAATATTTTCATTGGACAAAGTATAGGAAATATACTCTACTTATTAAGGGCATACTATACTATAACATATAAGAAGGGTTCCATATCTAATAATTTATTACTAAAAGACTCATTACCTTTCACGTTCTTTGCGATCTCCATATGATTTCCATTTCTCCCTCAGTCTGTCTTTTGATGGACTGTAAACAAAAACATCATTTAATAGATGGATAGATATAACTATGAAATTCGTAAACATTAATCAAGTAGGAACATAAAGTTCATAAGCTGGCAGGTCACAAAATATTTCATTTCTCCCCCCACATCCCCTACCTGGTATTTTCTACAAAAAAAGGTAAAATATTTTCAGTAGGTAGGTACTCATTTTTAATCCCCCCCCCCCCCAAAGTGGGGAAAAATTGAAAAAAAGATTCTTAAAAATAACATTTAGTGGTTTTCAATATCTCTAAAACAGCTTACCTAGACGAATGATGAGCATGGGAGCTAGATTTATGATCTCTGAAAATAAAATAAAAATTTGTTGAGATAAATTAAAATTAGGTTATCAGATATTTGATATATTAGTCCATTCTATGCAATGATGCATAAAGAAAACATTTCACAGAAATTGTATAAGGGTGCGTATAAAACTATCCCATCTATTGCAGACATTTAGGCAAAATTGATTGGACAAATTTAGACTGGAAGTCATGAATGTGCATGCTGTAGCGCTTGTTTTGGGACAAGGCATTACCCATAATCTTAACATTAATGTGGCGCATCTGACATAGAATCGGTATGTACAACTTTTACCTCTTTAGTTATGATGCGGTTTGGGCTGAGATTAGAACCCATGTTACCTACCCGTAGAAAATGGAATAAACTACGTTTTAAACGACAGTCGCAGATTTTATTTACACCATATAGGCAAAAATACCTCGAATGATGTGATTTGTTTTGATGGCTGGACCTAGATGAAGCTTCTGAATGTCGAGAATCTCGTTCTCTTCGCCTTTAAAAAATGTCAGTCAGTGTGTTTGACGAGAGGTATTTTCCAAAAAAAATCCTCTTTAACCTCCAAAATAGTTAAAAAAAACCTTCCCTTGACCTATGAGAATATAAGTACACTGTAAAGGAAAATCATTTAGGGTCTGCGGTTAGCGAGATCTTTCGATACAAAGAAATCCTGTTACTTTTATATAAGGTTAATATATGTCTGTTTAACAGATTTATTACCCATCGATGGAATATTTAAAACCAATATATTATAATTTTACTAGTGGATTCATACGACCCATTGAAACCTATTATGGTCACCTAAGGGGTGCAGTGGTGGATCAACTATTCTAATTGTTAATCCTCCCCGAACAAAAATAGGAAGCTTCACTGTAAATGATAGCCATATCAGCCCAGCGGTTAGAGAGATCTTTTGAAGCAAACAAACATCCTATTTTTATATTCGGCTAGTTTTAAATCTTTCTACCTTTCTTGTTTCTTAAGTCTCTCCACGTCTGTAGAATCAGCTTTGGCCTGTTAAAAATAATAAAATCAAATATTATTCAATTTAAGTCATATTCAAGGATTTTATCGTCTTCAAACGATAATGTGTCCTTAACGTATGATTTTTAGTAGCGAAGAAGCAACTCTATAACTAAAAATGTCCGTCCGTATGTTCGTTAGACACGAAGTGCATATGATTTTTTTTCATGGAGAAATGAGACATGATTCTAGGTAAATTACACTGGTATCCATATTTTTATAACCATGTTATCTTATTCTACAACTTTGAGTTTGAGTTTATGTAGGTTCATAGCGTCTATATTTTTAAACCAATCTACAGACGAGGAGCTTTAGTTTACCACAAAGCCATTGGAATTGAAGGATCTGATCGATATATCGTTCCTTGTCTCATACCCTGGATCTTTTATTTAATTTTTATTCCAGTATGGCTTCGAAACCGATTATTTTGTCTGCTGGATTAGAACTGGTTTTTAGACATACTGAAAAATCATATATATCATCCAATTACAGACAATACTTCACGAATATTAAAATTAAAATCATAAAATCAATACCAGTTTTGTCGGCCCCTCAAGGCTAACAAAACTGATAAATTTTATAATTTTAAATATTATTATATCCGCGGAAAGCTGTCTATAATACGATAACTATTATTTACCTGAGTAGTTTCTGGCTCTTCATCTGAATGTATTGATACAGTTTCTAGTGTCACTTTCTCAGTCTAGAATTAGAATGGATGACAACTTGAACATTCATAAAAGTGAAGCACTGAAACAGTAGGACAAACGAACATTAACACTTGTAGAGTGTCAGAAATTAAAAACATAACTGTACCGTGTTTTGTTTTTTAAAAATCTACCTGTGGTTCGTTGCTCATAAGATCTTCATCAGATATACCTAAAAGTAAATAATGAGTTTTTATATTATTATATTACACGTAAAAAAAACCTAATCGTAGAGGAGAGAAGCTCAAAAAATATCCGTAATTAAAAAGAGAAAGCATTAATTCAGTTTTAATAGGGGATTTTAAAAATAAGTGGGTTCTTTTCTTCTACAAAAAGGTACCTTCAAGACCAAGCTTTCTCTGTAGCAGTTCTTTTTGTTTCATGAGCGTGTCTAAGTCAAGATTTTCTTCGATCTCCTATAGGTAACAAAAAGGATAAAGAAGTGTACGCATTATTCTTTTTTTCTCTGTCAAATGTTAGCTCAAAGGTAAAACTCAAACTTAAGTATAAATAAAACATGTTTGCTTTGAAGTGGTTAAAATCATTATTTATCAATCCTATGATATAAAGTAGCAAGGCAAGGTTGTGTTGTCTGAAGCTTCAGATTTTGATAACTACTGACAAAGAGAATACTCCATTTTAAGCAAATTCGCATAGGTCCAGGGATTTTTAATGTTGTTTAAGGTAATTCTATTTCTATCGTTTGTATAAAGAGCTCGGGATGCTAGCTAGGGATGCAGCCTCTAGTAATACAAATATCCTTTTATATAAAGTAGTATGTTTTTTTTTGTCTGAAGCTTAAGATCTCAATAACTAATAAAGTTTTAGGCTATTTCATTGATTTAAGTCTTGGAATGGTTTTAAGCTATACTTTAGCTTCTTCGCACTTTATCCTTGCCTCGAGCATATGATTGATGTCAAGATCTGAGCTATCAACATCATCACCCTTGGCACTGTCCCCATCCTCTCCCTCTTCCTCACTTGATATCTAGATAGATAGATGTTAGATGTATATACCATCCCCTTCTCACTGGATATCTAGACATATAGAGATAAAAAATCAGCAAAGATGCCAACTCCTCCTCACTGGATATCTAGATTCTAGATTAATACATGATTAAAAATTACATAGCTAGATGCATCTCTAATACTTAGTAATAATGGACAGATGGATAAAAATTAGATAGCTACACAAGTCTCCCCCTTCTTCTTCCTGGATATCTAGATACAGTCAGTAAGATCCTTCTCTACACATAAACATACTGCCATTATCCTGTTACTTTTATAATCCAGTTATTCTTTGTTATTTTAAAAATTGAATTAACTCTTAAACCGGTTATCTTACCTCTTCTCTATCTTCTACCATTGACCAAGTCTTGGATTTTGACTCCTTCTCTTCCTCAGAACTAAAACAATACATTTTTAGGTAATAAAGGCGTTGCTACAAAAAACCTAAATTACAAAAGACCTAAACATACAAAACAAATAAATTACAAAAGACCTAAATAATAAAAATTAAAAACGCCTAAATTACAAAAGACCTAATCCTACAAAAGACCTAAATCACAAAAGACCTAATCTTACAAAAACCCTAACCCTACAAAATACAAGTGCTAATGTTACAAAAGACCTAAACCAAAAAAAGGCCTAAATTGAAAAATACCTAATCCTACAAAAGGGATAATGTTAAAAAAGGCCTAACCCTACAAAAGGCCTTAATTACAAAAGACCTAAATTAATTACGAGTAGGAATGGATCTTTTGTAATTTAGGTATCTAGTAATTAGGTCTTTTGCAGCAGCGCATAATATCAATAATTCCTTCGCACTTGAGAATCAATTTTATTTTTTAGCTGGATATTGCTTTGTCCCATCTTTAAAAAAAAATCACAATAAAGACAATATAAGATATCACTGATACTTGGGGTAATTTCTGGCTCATTAAAAATATTTGATAATTTAGGAAATTGCAGATAAGTTTAAACTTGGTTGTTACCTTTCTTCAGAAGATGATTCCCTCCTTCTCTTCTTGCGTTTCTTTTTCTTTTTACTTTTCTTGGACTTTTTCTTTTTTCTTTCGCGTGACCTATAATATCAGAAGCTTATAGCATAGAGATATAGGTGGGTGCTTTTTTTTAACAAAATATAATATTAACCTCTGCCAAAACTTCAGTCATATTTAAAGTAATTTATCTGCCACAAATTCATCTATCAAATACCTATAAATTCACACAAACAATTTTGTCTAAAAAAACATTTATTATTAATCTGCTGGTTTTAAAAGTGTCATGAAGGATGAATAGTAACAAACAGGTAACAAAGATTAAGAAATATTTTTTTTTATGTAAAAGAAAATTATATTTATGACGATAAGGATCCTCTGTAATTTAAACAATTTCCACATCTAGTTACCTAATAATATACATATAACAATTACACAACATTTGTATGTTTTCATAGGCTAAACAACTAAAGAGAAACTTAAATTCTAGTGACCTATTCCAAAAAATGGGTAGTTAGATACACTCTTATGCAATCAGACATCCTATTATTTTTTATTAAAAGTAATACCTTGAACTCAGAGAGAGGGGAAGGGGAAGGGGGCTGTTTAATACACTGGTTTCCAAATTTTTAGAATAACGTTTTCTCATTCGTTGATTTAACATTTTTTTGTATCATCATTGGGGGATGTTGTATATATGTAAATTTATCGGCTATTGTCTTATCCCTTTAGATCTCTAGTTGTTGGACACTTTAAAGCAAGCAGATGTGTAAAAATTATACCTTGATCTACTTTCATCAGAATCCTCACTGCTGCTACTTCTAGCCCGTCGACGTTTCTTGCTTTTCTAATATAATTTAAAAGATCAACATTTAGAAAAGTAGCTAAGATCGTAACTTGAAAACTAATTGTAGCTTCTACTCTATAATCTACTTTTCTGTCCGTCCACCAGTCTGAAACGCTGTAAGAATAATGGGATTTTCTCGGCTGCTATTTTAGATATAACTGCTGAAGATATTTCATATTAAAGAGAATCCTCTTACTTGTTCATCGAACCACCCAAAAATTTTTTAGCTTCGCTTTTTATGAATGCTGTCATCCTTGCTTACAAGGCACACAAATGTCATTGAGTACTTTTAAGGCTAGGTTTGGGTACCTTTTTTCTTCTGCGTTTCCGTTCAATTTCCTCTTGGTCTGTGGATTGTTCGCTGGACACAGTTGTGTCTTCGGAAGCTGTTTCGCTAGAATCACCTCCCATTATAATATAATCTTATCTGTAAAATTTTTAAAATCTGACCAAAACACCTAAGATCTGGGGGAAAATGTGAATAAATAAAAATAGCCAAAAACCCGTTAAAAGCAGTCCGATTACAAAAATGTGGATCTTGAAATAGGAGCCGAGAAAATAACGTTTCCCCTACTTCGTGTCTAACGGATAGACGGACGCACATAAGGAATTATATTTTAAACAAGATATACCTAGGTACTTATTCAATGAACTATTTAAGAAGGGATAGAAAACTCGACATTACACTTATTTATATTAATTTTCAATTAGTTGGGTGTACAAGTACGTGAATACCTCTACAAATAATTATATCCTTACCCTAAATGCCTAAATTGGCTCTGAATTTGAGGTATGGGGATGGGGGGGGGGGGGGGGTAGCTAGCTATATATACAAGAATAGCCTAAATCCATATCCGGCCCGATACAACTGAAGCCTCTTCAAAATGGAGAACTCAATCGGTTTTCTTGTTAACGAGATCTTAATATATGGGCAAACAAAGAAACAACATCACTACTTTATTAAATAGGAAATATAAATAGGTAATATAAATAAGTAACCAGCATGTATTTGTTTTCCATTCGTCGTCGGCTCAAAATTGAAAATACGTTTACATGTTTGTGATGCACCGCGGCAAAAGCGCTTACAATAGGTACGACGACATTTGATCGGAGTTTATAGACATATTTTCTCTATTTTGTATAAGGTTATTTTTTCCCTACTTGTTTAATAAACTTTTGCAACAGTTTAAAAAGGAACAAGGATCAAATCATCCATAGTAGTTACAGAGCAGAGAATTTAAAAAAAATTCAGTTGCTTATCTTTCATGGCAGCTGATAAATTCACATTTCCCCCATAGTATCAATTCATGGACTAACGACGTGACTTATAGAGTCGTTTCGCCACTAAAAACTAAAAAGAGAGATGAGATGTCTAAACCCTTGATCTTCCAATATTTTGATAATGTTTAAAGTGAAATTTTTGCTAAATCTTATAATTTAAATTATTAGGGGGAAAATTATCAAAGTATATTTTATTCAACATCCATCCTTATCAAATGAGATGAAAGCTGACGGAAAAACAGACAGACAGAATTTTCGTCAGTCTGTCTACTACAAGGGGAAAAATCTGGAAAATGTCACGATTTTAACAAGTGAACTTTCTCTTCATTGTAAAACAACCAAAAAACTCATATAAAGTCTTAAAAAGTTAGTTATACGTGATAAAAAAAATAACATTTTGTTATGTATATAATGGAAATTTTATTTTCTAAATGTACTTTTATGTTTTAATGTTTATTTTTTAGCATTTAATATATTAAAGTATTAAAGTTTATTTATTTACAAAATGTAAATGAAATAATGAACTATAAGCCTTTTTGACAATAAAAAATAATGCTAAAGTCGAAATTTTAGGGTTATTGATGTTTTAAATGCATGTACGATAGGTATAGGACGTCTAAAATTTAATCTTTTACTTATTAAAGTTTACTTTAAATGTCTAAAAGCATTTAATTTCTAAATTAAAATTAGATGAAAATTATTTTACATTGGACTTTGTCAGTGATTTTAAGGGATAAGACAATGGTCCTTGAATTGATGATAAACAAAATTACTCCTTATTGTTGATTAATGGTTGATATATGGTTGAAATGTTTGGACACATAACTTTATTAACTAACCAATCAAGATATCAAGTCCCCAAAGTTGATGAGATAACGAATAAGAAAACATCATTACAGAACTTTGGGGACAAGTGTATGATAAACAGTCTATTGTTCCCTCCCTCCCTGACATTTTTTCGCTTAGATACAGACGTATTTACATATTTATTAAGAAGAAAAAAACTCAAGGCAGGCATATAAACAGCTGACTTAGCTTTCAGGATATGGACAATTTATCTGGATTTTTTTAATAAGGGCATACTACAATCCAAAATCCGGTCCAAAAATTTGACGGATTGCCATCCCTCTAGAACATACAAAGAGGGTGAAGGAAGAAATTAGCCTAAATCCTTCATTAGAATTTTCTTGGATGTAAATAAAAGCCTAATGCGTGATTAGTTAGGTTCATTTTTAACGTACAAAGAAAAACATTCTCTTGATATTTTATACCTATTCTATTTTCCACAATAATTATTAATTAAAGCCAAACAAACCCCTACTCATGATATTTCATGTTCTATTTTCTATAATAATTGTCTATGCACGTACAGTCTAGCTTATGTAACCAGCGCGCTAGCAGACATTCTAGCACACAAACACGTACAGACAGACACACACACACAAAAACACAGATAGACACACACATACAAACATGCTAAAACTTTAGAATCACGAGAGCTTTCAAGGGATTAGATAATAGTTCTGCGTATTTTACCTTTCTTAGCTACTGAACATAAATATGTTGGTTCATTATAAGTTCTCTGATTTTTAGTGGTGAAGCTATTCTATAATTCACTTTGTCTGTCCGTCAGTAAATCTGTAACGCTATGGGGGAAATGTGATTATATCGGCTGCAATTTAAATAGACATTTGAACTTTTTAGTGAAGATTCCTATGACTTTGATTCTGTTGGTTTTTTTGTAATTATTATGAAAACTCATTTTAGTTGTTATTTTCATGATTTTTTGTGCTTCGTTACTCATGGATATTTTTATCCTTGGTTAAAGATTGATGTAGAAAATAAATAGTGATTGACTTTTTTATTTCAGAAACTCCTCCTTCCCTTAAAATCTCCTGATACAACCTAACACAATAAAGAACCAAAATGGCTGACGGAAAAGAAACCAAAGACTTTCAACCAGAATCTCCTCAAGGAACTGAATATTAAAGCTTGAACTATGCCTGCTATTAATCCTATTTTATATAGTAGTAAGGTAGTAAGGAGTTCTCCTTTTTATGAAAGCTTCATACAGGTTCTGGGTTGGTTTTAGTCTATTTCATTTTTAAAATCGATCATTGAGATGGTTGTAGGGTACATGACTGCCCCTTTAGTACCCCTTGAACTCATAATCTTTAGATGCTAAAGGCACAGCCGCTAGTATATAGTCACAAAGTAGCTTTGCTGTAAAATTATTTTTTTTTTCGAAATACCATTATTGGTTTTATCATGAATAAAGTGTATTGTTGCTCTGGCAAGTCATCTAGGGAAGGGAGAGATTTAAAAAGACAAAGTAAAAATAAATTTGGAGGTGGGTGTATTTTTTCCAGGGGCGATTTCTTTTGATAGAGTGGAGGTACCCACCAACAAAACAGTGTCGATCCAGCGGTTAGCGAACCTTAGGTTACAATAGGCTGATTAACATTCTGATACTTTATCTCTCATTATATATATAAGGATGACGAAAGCTTAAAAATAATATTCTGCAATTAACAGTTTTACCCCCCGCAGAAACTCCCACCAAGACCCCTGCGGATCCCTTCCATGACCCCATGCCTATCCTACCCCTAGAGGTGCAAAGAAAGTTGGTGGACCAAGGATCTCAGAAGGGCAAGGGCATCGCAGTCTTTACAAGGAATCTTTTCATCAGAAAATACATTGAAAGAAATAAAACAGTTTTAAAAATAATGAAAAAGTTATACCTACCTAGGCAAATCTAACGAATTTAAAAAAAAATAATTTGTTACTTTAGTATGTTTAGCTATAACTAATATTTAAGTACATTTCAACGATTTACTTCAACATTTAATGCTTAGATTTATTACAAAAAACTTAATTTTATGGTCAAAAATGTTTTTCATGAAAATGTTATTAAAATTATATTGAAATATCTATCTGTAATGTAATCATAAATCACTAAAGATAATTTATTTTTAGCTGATCATTCAGTTTTATTAAAATTCAATGAATTACATTAGGTATAATTTCAGTAATTTTTGTAGAAGAATATTTCCAAAGAAATGATTTTGTAAAGAATTACCTATTAACTCTCTTTCTTAAATATCATGTAATATACAAACAATTAAATGAAATGCTCTTGTACTGTTTTATTAATGTAAAATTTACAATTGCTATAAAAAAATACTTCTTATGGATGCATAATATATTGTAAATTCCATAGGCTACCTACAGGATATTGTTTTGATTTGTCTTAAAATAACACTATTTTTTTTACAAAAAAAATCATGTTTATTGTGCTGATTAAAATAGTCCGACTTGAGTGCAAGGTACTACCCCTTAAAAACCAACAAATATTATTTATAATGAAAAGAAACTTTTAGTGTAAAAGTCTAAACAAAATTGTTAGTATTTGTTGCAAAACTTCAAACTGTTAAATACAGGACATAAGGAAAGGACATACTTACATTTTTACGTCTTGATTATAGAAATGCTTCGCTTATTAGGATATTGTAACTTGTTGTAATAGGAATCAAAATTAAAAAATCGAAAATTTTTGTCACAAAGGTTAGTAATTAACATGTTTTAAATGGACATACGGTCATTCTGGTAACGATTACAGAGTTGCTACGCGTTCTAAATCGTACCTTACTACTACAGGAATCACCATGCAAAGTTTGTTATCGATAAGACAATTCTAACAAATAATATTTCTGATGAAAAGTCACCTTTTAGTGGAGGAGATTCTCAGGGAATGAATGCAGCCGTTAGAGCCGTTGTTAGGTACTTTTTACATGTTGATTTGTAATCAGGGAGGGATGGGACATTAGCTTGTTTAGAATACTTGAATTTAAAGTTTTGTGAATACACTCTCTCACTCATTGGCTTCAAAACTTTGGGTATATTATAAAATCTGGATTGGTTTGTTCAAACTAGCAGTTTTCAAACTTATAAACAATTAATTTTAATCATTGAGGATGTTCATTACCTAATGAATTGTCAATTGTCATATTATGATCCCTGATTTTTATGGATAACCGCCGCTGTTTTAAAATGTCAAAATATCTTTTTCAGTATGGCTTCGAAACCGATAATATACGCTGGATTCGAACCGGTTTTCTGCCATATTGAAAAACTATGAATATCATCGTATTACAGACAATTTTCCACGATTATTTGAATAAAAATTTTAAAATTAATACCAGTTTTGTTAGCCCCTAGGGTCGAAACTGGTTTTAATCTTAAATTTTTTCATTTTAATATCCGCGGAAAGCTATCTCACTTTAATACGACTAGATAAATAACTATACTTATCTGCTTACTTAAAAACAGTAAATGGAAGAATATGTTATTTCAGATGCTCTATTACCTACCTAAAGAACTACTTACCTACCTACCTCAAAAATAAAAAAAAAATTTTATTGGATTTTAAAAAGGGGGGGGGGGCGAAAGTGACACTTTTTGAAACCAAAACTAAAAGTCAAAGGAACTCAACTAAAAAAAGAGTTACAGGTCTGAGATTTTGCATGGCAGTTGCTTTATAGGGGTACAATATGGAACTGTGAAGAAACGGCGGCGCAACCGCCGAAAACCGCCGAGAAAAGGCAAAAAAGATTTCGGCAGGAAACGGCGGTTTTCGGCGGTTGCGCCGCCGTTTCTTCACAGTTCCATAATGTACCCCTATAAAGCAACTGCCATGCAAAATCTCAGACCTATAACTCTTTTTTTTAGTTGAGTTCCTTTGTTGACTTTTAGTTTTGGTTTCAAAAAGTGTCACTTTCGCCCCCCCCCCCTCTTTTTATAATTTAGGTATCATTAGACTTTCATGTGTACATTTTACTTTCAGGTTTGGCATTTATCTTGGATGCAAAGTTTACTTTATCAAAGAAGGTTATCAGGTTGGTAAAGCTTTAAGTAGCGAAGCTACTCTCTAATTCACTTCTTTGTCTGTACGTCGATCTGTCTTACAGACTATAGGGGAAATGTGATTCACTCTGTTGACATTTAAGATAGACAGAGAATTCTGTTAGTGGAGATATAAATTAAATAACTCGGTGTTTCGTTCATTTATACAATTTAGTATCACAAATTTTCTATCTTTCTGACTGAACATCTGCTCTATAACTCACTTTGTCCGTTCCGTGCTTCAATACTTATTACCTACTTACTTACTTGGGATACTTGATGTTGTAATTCTCCGTGTTCCCAGCTAGGGGCCCTGTGAGAATGTCTGATATTCTGTTAAACTGGTACCTGCATCCATTCAACCAACTTTTGCTTGAACTTTTTAACATCTGGTGTGTTATCGATGTCCGAAGGAATTAGGTTCCAACCATCCACTACTCTCTCACAGAAAAAATTACTTCTAACATCTAGATTACACCTAGATTTAACTAGGTTTAGAGGTTCGGATCGAAATCTAGTTAGATTATTTTCTCTGTTTTACACAGTGGGATCCAGTGGGACATCCAAAAAATTTAAAATTGACTTTTATCTATCCTAGGAATTAATAATGGCTGTAAGTAGACAGCTAGAAAAGAAATTTTTAAAAAAATATTCATTTTTGGCGGATTTATGCCATTTTTAAAAAAGGTAGTGAAAAATTTCTTTTCAGTTTTGATGATTTTCCAGATTTTTTTACACAATTTTTTCAAAGCAACAAAAAATACATTTATGTTCATCTTATGAAAATAATTTTTGATTGAGGTACTTTTCAGATACCTGTACCAATGTCTAATTAAAGAAAAATTTAAAAAAAATATTTTTTTGGTGGTGTAAATTGACATTTTGTGAGAAAATTTCACCAAAAATATTAAGATTTTTAACCCCAAAAAATCAGTTTTCTCCATTTTACCCAAAAACGGCCAGGATGCCCCGGGTTTTGCAATAATAATATTAATATGCAACATGTATTGTGTTTAAAACAGTTTTCATAACCTGGGGCCTCCCGGCCGTTTTTGAGTAATTGAGCATTTTACATTGCATGGTTTGAACAATTTCGTTCTTTTTAATTTGAAATTTTCCCTCGTTAGAGGGGGAAGGAGTCATTTTAGAGCCCAAAATCATCTCTGCAATGTTTTCTAACTTTTTGAGGCAGAACTTTCTTTACTTATGCATTATTTGCCTCCGGCCAACCGTTTCACCGTTATTTGCCGCCGTAAGTGTGATTTTTAACGATTTTTGCCATTCTCGCGGTTTTAATGAACATTTAAGGGAACAAGGAGTCCTTAAAAAAAGATGACTTAAAAATACTTTTATTTTAGCAATTAAATTTGCTAAATTTCATGTGTTCTGAAAAAAATTGTATTTCTAACTGGTTTTGGTTCAGCAGAAATTCAAATTCGGGGATTAATTATAATATTGCAAAAACATTATATATGCGTCTGAGAGAGAGAGAGAAATATACGTTTGAGAGAGAATATAATATAAGCAATTATGTTTATATTCTTATACAAACTTTAAATGAAGATAGCTAGACTTAGAATAAAGGTATTAACACAAAATCAAAAGTGTTTTGAAAATTATGTTATTGTTGTTTATATCTGTAAAAAAAAACATTAGAAAACATGCCTTATTAGTGTCCTATTTTACTTATACTGGACCTACCTAAAAATGCCAGGACTCGAACTGGGTGCACCTGACGCTATATTCATGTTCACAAACATTGTTTGCATTGAAGAAATATTTACATAGACGTTTATTTTGTTAAAATATTCCTATCCTAACTAAAGTTATGAAGGTTTATAGATTTTTTAAAAATAGGGTAGCTTCGCTCCTCCAAAACCGCCAGACGTACTTACCAAATGCACATTAGAAGTTAACAGGAGCAAAATTTATGTTATTTTTGAGTTAAAGCAAAAGAAATTACATCATTTCGTCAAATACAAGCTTTTTTATTGATGTTTACTTTTGTCTACCCTTAATGTCCCGTTTTTTGGCAAAAGATCCCACTGTGTTTTAAACAAAAAAAATTCAAAATTGAAAAAAATATTTCTAAGAGGATATTACCCGTAAAAAATATTATTCAACTATTTTTTTTCAGGGGATGGTAGATGGAGGAGAAAACATTGTGGAGGCAACTTGGGCATCTGTTTCAGGTAAAGACATAGCCAGGAATACGATTACGTGGAGATCTAATGCTTTTTAAAACATGATACTTATTGTATTTATATATTAAAATATTTTAGGATTTATGCCTTAATAAAAATATCTGGTTTTTACACCTTAATATGTTCATATGTTAAGGTTCCCTACAACTTTTAAAAGACCGAAAGGGGTTCTAGCCGATTTTTCTTATAATAATCTAATCCAACAAGTATGACAAAAAAAACGGATTTATGGATTTAACGCTTAAGAAGCCTACATGTCAAGATATTGTCCCTAACCCAATTATTTATAATGGTCATTTGATATCACGGTTGAAATAGGCAAATCTGGTGTTAATGCATTCCTGACTCATAATATTTTTTTGTTCAGGTATAATCCACCGTGGAGGAACCATTATTGGATCTGCAAGATGCATGGAATTTAAGGAATAAGGATTAACTAGGAGTAAATAGTTTAGTTGAGAAGCTACTCTATAATTACGAGTGTGCTGATATCAGGAATAAGGTACCTATAGCCAACAGGCGAAATAAATCTAAAATAATATTTGGGGGGCAGATGCAATGGTCGTAAATTTTATTAAGTGTTGCCCACAACAACAGCTGAGAATCATGCATAGGTTTCGCGATTTCAAAAAAATTTATTTCGTAGTTCGTATAAGTTGGATTGTATCTCTTTATCAATCCATGAACTAAACTAATGAGGAATTACTTCAATTTCCTTGATTATTGAATTACCAATTTTTTTTAAGTTAGTAAATTTGGTAGGTATTTTATAAATGTTTCAAATAGGGAAATTAGAAAATTAGTTCCACATCTCATCATACTAAACATTTTAAACAAAGAACAGAACTATTTGCTGAATTTTTCATTTTAAAATTAACTATTACATGTATTTACTCTAAGTTAACAAAAAATATCCTAAAGGAGCGGCCAGGCAGATTGAAGGCAGCACTGAATTTAATAAAGAATGGCATTACAAACCTTGTGGTCATTGGTGGTGACGGTTCTTTGACTGGTGCTAACAGGTTTTAGTTCATTTTTTAAAAAGACTAGTTTCCTCGCCCCTAGCCTCTAGGGGAGGGTGGGGAGAAGGTAAGTAAAATAACCTAAAACCGCCCAAAGACATTTCTAAAGATTCCCTGAAAAGTACAACCAATTCATGTCACTGTTTACCGAGATATTTAGCTTGAGACAGATAAAAACTTACTACTTCATATTATAAGATCCTACACAGCTCAGTACAAATAGATTTCACATTTACTTTCAATTAAACATTTAAAGTAACTGTCTCTCTGTCTTTCCGTTTGTATTTCGGGAACCACTGATCCAATTGGGCTCGACTTTTCTGGGAACATGCCTATTTGACCTGTGATGGTTGGGCTGATTATTACACTAGTGCCCATAATTTTCTTATTCGTTGGTTTGACAACTTTGGGGACTTTAAAAGGGGGGAGGCGGATGTGCCACTTTTTGAAACCAAAACTAAAAGTCAAAGGAACTCAACTAAAAAAAAGAGTTACAGGTCTGAGATTTTGCATGGCAGTTGCTTTATAGGGTTACACAGGTTGACTTTTAGTTTTGGTTTCAAAAAGTGGCAAATCCGCCTCCCCCCTTTTTATTTGTTGGTTTGTTGAGTGATCAAACGTTTCAACCACTATTTGTTGTCTACAGAAGGGTTAATTTTGTGTATCGTCAGTAGGGATGTACATTAATGTATCAGCCATTGTGTTAACCCTGTATTGTTTTATATTTAGATTTCGTCAAGAGTGGCCTTCTCTAGTTGAAGAATTAAAGACAAATGGTTCCATTAATGATGAAACTGCCAAGGCAAACTATGGATAGGATATCCTTATAATAAAGTTACCGGATGTCTGTCTGTCTATTTGTCCGAAGAATCTTGCTAACTGCGGTTCTCCTTTTCAGTGAAACTTCTTATATGTCCAGGGAACGTAGACGCTAGTGAACTATATATTTTATTCCTCAAAATTCTAGTGCAAATACAAATCTCGTAAAGACATGATTTAATTTTTCACCAATTTTGGAAGTAAGGTAGGTTGATAAAATACAATATCCTTTTATAACTTTAATTTGGATCCATGGTTTGAAATTGTACAGGCAAACAGCCATCTGAACATTGTTGGTATGGTTGGATCTATTGATAATGACTTCTGTGGAACTGATATGACAATTGGAACAGGTATATAGATAGATAGGCTATACTCAAAAAACGCGTATCTCAAAATACGCCTATCCAAGAAAATGTCTACTACATATTTACTTTAAAAATACCAACCCTGTTAATTATAGCAATCCATAGATTAATAGATATAACTAGATTTACTAAATATTACTAGACTGTTACTTTACCTCCGTGTACAATAATACCTAGAGTTAAAGACTTACTGATAAAGTGGGATAATAAAAATAACAAGATGTCTATCTGTTTGTCTTTCTGTCTGTAGCAAAGGATCGGTATTGGAAAGAAAACGAAGTAGCGGGTTTCGTCCTCTTTTCACAGAAGCTTTTGATAGGTTATGTTAGGTTAGGTAAATGTTAATGATTGCCCCACCACAGGGTTAGATCCCCCGGCCGCAGGTGCTAAATAGGGGAAATGCTTCTGTCAAAATAGACAAAACCCGCTACTTCGTTTGCTTTCCATGAACCAAAGGATCTTACTAAACGCTGGACCGTAATGTTTTTGCTTTATAGTGAAGCTTTTTATAGGTCCAGGGAAGGCTTATAATTTGGGAAGGGTATCAAACTTTTGATTTATCCTATGTATAGAATAAAGATTCAAAGAAGTATGGTTTTTTTTGTCTATAGCTTAAATTTTATATAACTAATGAACCGATTGGGTTTTCCATTTTAGAGAAGCTTCACATAGGTCCTGGGATGGTTTTATGCTAATTTGTATATCAGATTCAAGTCTTGAATTAGTTTTAGAATATTTTTCTAGATGCTAGAGGCAAAACCGCTAATGTAATACGAAAATAATATAACTTAAACTTTTTAGATTCTGCCTTGCATCGAATTATCGAGGCTGTGGATGCAATTAAGGCGACAGCTTACAGCCATCAGAGGACATTCATCATGGAGGTCATGGGCAGACATTGTGGATATCTTGGTCTTGTTGCAGGTTAGATAGATAGGATTAGGTACCTAGCTAGATAGATACTATCATGAACGTCTTGGGTAGAAATCTTGGATATCAAATATGATAGATAGTATTAGGTACCCAGAAATCTCTTTCTAAATTTATACGTAAAAATAATAAAACTCTTCGGATATAATTTTTATGCGTCTTTTAAAGTCGTAAAATTTTTATCAAAATTCAAAACAGCAAGGCAAAACTTTTAGTAGTACCTACCATACTGTTTAATATTTTATTACTTCCTTTTGAAATAAGGTGTTCTTGTGTTTTATGCTTGAAAATATTTTCTGAAAGTTGTACCATATTAGACATTTTAAAGTGTATCTCAAAAATGTCTAGGAAAAGTTGATTTTTGTTTCAAATATCTAAATTGCTAACCCATAATTACGGTTCACTATTCCAAGTATAGTAGCTTAATTCATTAAATGCACTTCATGGAACTATCCCTTTAAGGTATTGTGACAGAGGCCGACTTTATCTTTATCCCTGAATGGCCGGTGGACAAGGATTCCTGGAAGTGTAATGTAAACAAAAATCAGCTGTTGACAGAACGTGATACTTGTACATGATTGCTGCGTAGAATATTAAAGAGTCAAATGTCGTCTTTTGTGTTGAAATGATATTATGAATTAATGATTTAAACAAATATATTCTTGTTACAGGTATTGTGACAGAGGCCGACTTTATCTTTATCCCTGAATGGCCGGTGGACAAGGATGCCTGGAAGGACAACCTCTGCAAGAAACTGGAAACAGAGAGAGAAGTCGGCAATAGGTACTAATCCTTATATTGAAGTAAAAGGAAGTCTGTTTAGTCTGTCTGTCTGGCATGTCTTTAGCAATGAATCTCGCAAACTGCTATAACAAAGTGATTTTCTTTTTCATGGAATCTTTTTAAAAGCTAATAATTATTTAATTTTATTCAAATAACTTTAGAGATTTTGTATAGCAGCTACTTTAAAAAGACTTCTTGTCATATAATGAAGAAATTAATTTGAAATTCTATCTTAAATGTGTAGTAGGTAGGTATATTTGTTTAAAAAGCTAAAGGAACACATTCAATAATTTCTGTGCTCAATAAAAACTTAATATTTCATTTTCTTGTGTCAATTGCAATATTCTAAAATAGATATTAATTTTTACAGGTTGAATATCATTATTGTGGCTGAGGGTGCGATAGACACTGACGGCAATGATATCACTTGTGAGATGGTTAAGAAGGTCAGTTTTCCCTTTTAACATGTGGTTGTTTTTGGTTGATCCTTGTCAACTTTTATAGACCTTGTTTAGTAGCCTTTTGAATTCATGCCTAGAACTAAATGCTATGGTATTGTGATAATCAACTTTTATCACATAACCTTTGTATGTATAGTAGTCTTAACTGAATGGATGTACTATTACTTGGATCCTACACCAGATTTTCATGTTCTATAGTAAAGTGGAAAGAAAGAAGTAAAATTTTCAGGATATGCACCAGGAGCTACAGGAGTACTATCTTGACCAAAATGGGGATAGTGTATTTGATTCCTGAAGCCCCTTTTTAAAGGAGACGAAAAGAAAAAAAAAGAATATAAAACAAATTAAATGTGAAAGGGAAAATTGAAACTTTAATTTAGTTAAATTGAGTTGTGAGGATGGTAAAAAAGTAAAAAAAAACACAAATAAACATTTATATTATGCTAGAGAAATCAGTAAATAATAAGAAAAATGAAAAAAAAAATATATGAAGGAATTTAGAGAAAAATAAACAAAATTAATATGAAAGTAAAGAGAATAAAAAGGAAAAATAATAAGATAGATCATTGTTGTATATAATTTTAATACCATATTTCAAGTTTTAAAATATCATTGAAGATTAATAAGTAAAGTTTTTATAAAAAGAAAGGAGAAAGAAAAAAAAACATAAAAAGGAAAAAAAAGCAATACTTCAAGCCTTTGTCATTGTATTATTTTTCAAAAAAAAAACAGAAATTTCTCAATTCAAAATAATATTTTTTTATAGAATGCCACTTTGAGCTTTGCCCTATATTCAACCCTCCCCTCCCCGCCAAAAAACAACACTCCCCTCCCCGCCAAAAGACAACCCCCCCCCCCCCCTACTTAAAAAATCACTAGGTTTTTTATGAAATCAATTTTCAAGATCTGTTTATGCACTCAGAACAGTTTTCTCTATTACATATAAAATTAAGTTTTTCCAACAAAAAATCTTTGAGTTTCATACAAAATTGTTTTCTTGACATAACTGTGCTAAAAGTATAAATAACCTCGTCATTATTATTATCATTTTCATTTTCAGGATTAGGATTAGTATTAGGAATAATGATTTCATTCCATAACTTTGGTAGATCAGAGTAAGGGAATTTTTTACTCTGTAGCGGGCTAAGATAATGATCTCCCCCATTCCCCGCCTTTACCCTATACTCTTTCCTCCTACTGAATAAACGGTCCGACCAATAAAAGCAAGGGGTAAAACCTAAATTGACGACAATTTTTCTCCTGATATATCATCAATATATACTACATCCATTTTTAACTGTTTGATAAAACGATTTGCCTGATTACCAAGAAAAAGTTCTTATGTTTTTTTTTAGCTAAAGATAGTCTATACTTTTCAAGGAAGCTATATAAATGTCTTAGGAGGGTTTTAGGCTATTATCCTAATTTATGAGAGAATTATGTTTTGATTCACAAAAATTATCTTTCAGGTTGTAGTAGATCGTTTGCAGCAGGATACAAGAATCACTGTCCTGGGACATGTACAGAGAGGTGGCTCACCCTCGGCTTTTGACAGAATTCTAGGTTGCAGGATGGGTGCTGAAGCAGTTCTTGCCCTGATGGATGCTACTCCTGAAACTGAGGCTTGTGTAGTCTCGCTAGAGGGAAATCAAGCAATTAGAGTACCACTCATGGCTTGTGTGGAGAAGACACAGGCCGTTACTAAGGCTATGGCGGAAAAGAATTGGCAGCTGGCAGTGCAACTCAGGGGCAGATCCTTCCAGAGAAACCTGGAAACCTTCAGGATGTTGTCCAAGAACAAACCAAAAGGCATGCATGCATTTTCAAGAAATTTCAAATTTTCTAAACCTAAGCCATTAATTCTAAAATATAAAGTCGTTAATGGTTTTTGTCTGAAGCTTTAGAGCTCAATAACTACTTGGGTTATTTATTTTAGGTAAGCTTCATATAGATCCTGTTGTGTTGTATTGGTGGTGGCTATTGTATCTCATTTGATGATTTTCCGTCACAAAATATAAATCATTAGGAAAACAAATTTTTTTAATTGATAAACTATAGGCATTAAACAAAAACCTATTATTTTTACACCTGAAAATAATAAAAATCGGTGCTGGAAGGTGGTTAAAACCACTTGCCTTCGTTAGTGCAAAGTCCCCTTTTGCTAAATTGTCATATAATGGCTGTATGGTACTGTGCAGGTGGCGTGAAAGGTATGGGCTGGAACCTGGCAGTTGTTCATTGTGGGGCTCCTTGCTGTGGCATGAATGCTGCTGTCAGAAGCTTTGCCAGAAACTGTATTTTCTCAGGTAAATGTTTGATAGGTTCCCGGACAAACGTCGTAGTGGAGAAACGCAGGAGTGTCTAAAATATTGAGTAAATTAAGTATTTCTATGTTAGGTTAGTTTTAAGTGTCCACGCTGACGTTAGTCAACTCCGACGTTTTTCACTCCTGCGTTTGTCCTAGGACCAATATTTAAAACCGGGTATCTAAATTGATAAGACAATGGCAGAAAAATTTATGCACATGATACATAAAATTCCTTCTTCTATAGATTATAATTATTGGTTGAAACGTTTGAACAGTCAATTTGATGAATCAACCAATCAAGATTCATTGAAAGTCCCCAACGTTGTTAAGACTTTATTAAGAACTTTGGCAATTGGGTAATAAACAGCCCGTTGTCCCCTTCCTTCCTGATTTTAAATTGTAAGATATTTCCATGATAGAAGTTAGATATAAAACTATACAAGAATTATAGGCATTGTCAATTGGAATGCTTTTATAGAAGCATAATTAACTTTTTCACAGATTAATATACATACACATACAAACTGTTGAAGACGAAATAAAAATCTAAAAACTATTTCAGGCAACAATCCTATTGGTATCCACAATGGTATTGAGGGTCTGATTAATGGTGAAATCAAGCCTATCAACTGGTCTGATGTTACAGGTTCTCTTCTTACTGAGAATAGTCTCATTTGTAAATTATTATAAGAAAATATAGACGTCACTCGCCCAATAAATGAATATAATAAATGAGAAGCTGTGCCCCTAGCATCTAGAATAGAAGGGATATGAAAGTACAGAAAAATAGCCCAAAACCACCCCGGTACATAAGTGTAATAAAGCTTCCTAAAATGGTAACTTTACTGGTTTAGTAGTTATCGAAATATTGACCTCTATACTGATAAAAAAACCTTAGTACTTTATATAATAAGATATAATATAAGGTTCCATATGCATATAATGTTTTCTTGAAGTTAATTTCACTTTTAGTGGGTAAATAGTAATTATTAAATATTTGGCCAAATAAATATTTTGTATGAACATAACAAAATATAGGTTGGGTGTCTGAGGGAGGAGCTTTGCTCGGAACCAGGAGAACTCTCCCTGAAAAAGATTTGGCCAAGTGTGCTGAAAACCTCAAGAAATTTGACATCCAGGTATTGATACCTCACACTAAAGTCCATGAATCTATAAAAATCTGTTATATTGCTGAGGTGGATTTTCTAAAGAAATAATGCCATGTGCATTATAACACTTGTATACATCAAGATGCAACCTAAATATCAAATAAATGTACATTTTTGCAATATTTTTTTATAATCTGCTTTTAATCCTTCTAGTTTTTTTTTCTTATCTAATCTTACGAGTAATATTTTCTAGAAAAACTAAGCTAGGAGGATTAAAAATTAGATATAAAAAGTAAAACTAACATTGTAAAATGTACTTTCTCGAATTTTAGTTGGCATTTTGATGTATACAAGTGTTTTAACACGCGGCAATAATTCTTTAGAAAACCCACCTCTGTATATAGAGAGGACTTCAACTTTTGATAAATCTTCATATTGTTTGTTTTGGTACTATTTTCTCTTAGGGCTTGCTAAACCTTTAATGAGATAAAAGTAATATCAAACTAAGATTAGTGACTTATTTCCATTAAACTTCTTTACCCCCAAAAAAGTAAGGTGTTTGTTCTACATATAATAAGAAAGAAGTAATGATAAACAGGGTAATATTTCGCTGCAGTAATAAGAGGGTCATTTTTTTCGTGTATTTTCCGTAAAGCTGTGTGTTAGCGTTTCGTCAAATGCTCTTATTAAGTCAAACTGTTCCTTATTTTGAATAAATGTATAAATAAAATATGGTCAAAATTAACACAAAACTTTACGGACAATACGGAAAAAAATGACCCTCTTTGTAGTTATAATTTTTATTTTCATTTCAAGGCTGATAGAAATAACAAACCAAAACATATATAATAAAAACAACCAGTGTAAAATAAAATATTTGTGTTAGGAGTTATTTTTGCTTTAAAAATAATTTTTTTTTTTTTAGTTTATTCCCCGAAATCTAAAGGAATAAGACAAAGGCTGATAAATTGATAAATAAAATTAACCCTTCTCTAGATTGCAATTAGTGGTTGATACGTTTCAACACTAAACTTAATAAACCACACAATAATACTTCAATTGAAGTCCCCAAAGTTTTTATGAACATTATTATAAAAACTTTGAGGACTGCTGAATAAACAGCCTAATGTCCCCACCCATCCTCCCTGGTTTATTCCTGATGTATTTTAGGGCCTTGTTGTGATTGGAGGATTTGAAGCATTCCAAGCCGTGTGCCAGCTCTCAGAAGCTCGAGATAAATTTCATGAGTTCAGAATTCCTATGGTCGTACTTCCCGCCACCATTTCTAATAATGTTCCAGGCATAGAATAATGAATAGTTATTCAGCGCATCGTATTATAAACAGCTTTCCGCGGATGTAAAAATGTACAGTTAGAAGATTTTAACTAGTTTTTTTAGCACCGAGATGCCGAAGGCACAGGCTAACAAAACTGGTTTTAATATTATGTTTGTAAATTTTTATATTCCTAGAAAACTGGATAATAATACGATACAATACGTGATTTTTCAGTTAGGCTTAGAACCGGTTCTATTCCAGCAGATATTAATCGGGTTCCAAGCGATACTGAAATTTTTATCTAACTTGTAAGTGTAAGTTGTTTTAAGGACTAAAATTCTTAGGTATAAACATACAATTTGATGTGTAATGATCAAATGTTTCAGGAATACCTTTTCATTTTAATAATAAAATTCAGTTCACCTTTTCTTAGAATAGAATATTGTGTAAAATGTAAATGTGGCCTCTTATACATATGTTATTAAACACTTTAATAAAGTTAAACGGAATCAACATTTTAATAATTGATGTTAAACGTTTGAATCTATCAATTCCTTTAGGTACTTTATTATGATCTTTGGGTTTCTTTTAATTATTCTGTGAAATCAGGCAGCGACTTCTCTATTGGTGGTGACACTGCTCTTAATGAAATTACTGAGATCTGCGACAGAATCCGTCAGTCTGCACAGGGCACCAAGCGTCGTGTGTTCATTGTGGAAACTATGGGCGGCTACTGCGGATATTTGGCAACCATGGCTGGTTTGGCGGGAGGCGCAGATGCCGCGTATATTTTTGAAGAACCAATGAAAATGAAGGAAAGGATTAGTGGTCAATTAAATGCGCCGGATGTAATATCAATTGATTTATATTTTGGATACTAGCGGCTACGCCTCTAGAGGCCTATAGGGGCACGTAAAGTGGGTGGGAAAATTTTTAATTTTAGTTTTAAACAAACCAAAAAATTTGAAGCTAAATTGTGTGTGATGGAGAACCATATCGGTTCAGCAGTTAGCGAGATCCTTCAGACTCACTCATAGAAATCCTGTTACTTTTATATAAGGATACCTCTTTATTCAACCTGTCCAAATGTATCAATTTAAATTGCCTAATCCCCTGAACTACAGGACATCCTGCGAGATCTGGAGATTATGGTTCACAAAATGGATCATGGAAATATTTACCGTGGATTAATCCTGAGAAATGAGAAATCTTCTGCTAACTATGATACAGGAAAATAGCATATTATAGAGTATTAACAGATACCTTATAATTATTGTTTGTAAAGGATGTCCCATTAACCTTAGTTATCTGAAACTTGATATTTTTAAGAAATCATGAATCCTAATTTTGTCTAATTTCAATGAAATTAGGAAACTCACCAGCGAGGAAGGGAACATTGGCTGTTTATTACACTAGTCCCCAAAGTTTAATAATAAGGTTTCCTTATTCGTTGGCTTAACAACTTTGTGGACTTTCATTAAAATTTGATTGGTTGGTTTATCAATTTCAAGCGTTTCAATCACTAGGTAATTGAAATCTAAAAAGGAGTAGTTATTTGAATAATCATAAAGGATGTAAATTTTTTATCAGTCATTGTCTTATCCCTTTGGATCACTGGAAACTCACCATTCCCTTATTTCTTTGATTTAATCTTGACAAGTTGACACAGCCAGAAAAAGAGGATTTCAATGTTCTATCTATCATTATTTTAAAGAAATATGACAATCAAAATATGTAAATCTTCAAATAATATAATATGCCTAATATTAGATTTCCTGTACCGCGTGTTTACTGAAGAGGGCAAAGGAAATTTCACTGTCCGACAGAACATTTTAGGCAATACTTGCATCAAGAATATAGTTTCACTCAAACCTATTTTTAGACCCCTGAATTTTGACTTTTAAACAAATTTTCCTCTAGCACCTCCGGGAGACCTATCTCTAAGCTACTCTTCTAACCTTTACTTAACCTAATCTTAAAAAGCATTAAAAATACGTGTGGTGGAAACTGCCCAACGTTTCCTTATGCAAAAGAGATATGAATGGTCTCTGTCTGTTGGATTATTCTGATCTCAATAGCTGCAGTTTTAATCTGATTAAAGCTTTAAAAAGCAATTCACAGTTATTGCAGATTTTAATCAGTATTTGAGCTATACATGTCCTTATATAAAATTTGCAGCTTTCTTGATGCAAGTATTATTCTTCTAGGTCATATGCAGCAAGGCGGCTGGCCGTCTCCATTTGACCGCAACGTGGCCACCAAAATGGCGGCAAAAACAGTCACGTGGCTGGTTGAACAGCTGACTCACTGCGCTGCCTTGGATAGGTCAGGGTGAGAACGGTCAACTTAATTAACACCTGCTTTTTTTAGTTTGCATGAGTTTTTAGATTTTTTTCACACTTGATTTAATTTAAAGCTTTATTATTTTGTTTTCTATATTAACCTTTTTTTATATTCCACAAAGTATTAAATTTATTTATATTCTAGCTTTTGTCTTATATTTTTTAAACTCCTTGTTTTAACTTTGGTGTATTTAGTTAATTTAGTTTAACTTAACATTATTTTTTTAAAGCAATATTTATCACCCTTGAACAGGATTGCAACACTTATACGTGACTAAGTTTAGAACTTCATTCATTAGTATATTAAAAAATAACACAAAATATTTAAAAATCAATGATAGAGTGAAGGGATTTTATAAACAAACGGGACAAAATTTGTTTTGTGTCTAAACAACAATCTAACAAAGAAAACATTTATATTAAAAATAAAAGGAAGGAAATTGGCCCAAATTTTATTTCAATGTTTATGTTCAATGTTTCTTTATATACTTTAAACATTTGCAAACTTGTAATAACCTGCCAACCATCCATAAATATTGTTCTGACCATTTTCTAACCCTTTGTTCTGACTGCACAGGACTGTGTATGCTGAGGACCCGAAGACGGCCACCCTGTTGGGGATGCGCACCAGGGGATACAAGTTCCAGCCTGTCAGTGAGGTCAAGAAGGAAACTGACTTCACGTATCGCAAGGTAAGTTATTCAGGGATGAGGCGGACAATGGGTTGTCAAAGTTATTTAATAACATTTTCTTATTCGTTGGCTAAACAACTTTGGGGACATTAACTGTAGTTTGATAGGTTGGCTTATTATGTTGAGTGTCCTAACGTTAAACTACTATATTTTCAAATTACAAAATTAAGTATCTCTATTTTTCAGGCTAAAACTGAATGTCAGTGGTGGATGAAGGTTCGCAGCATCATGAATATTCTGGCCCAACATAACTCAACTTATGAAGTGGACGGACTCGATCCCAAGGCCTATACTGAAGGAGAAAATATGTAAGAAAGTTTAACAGAAACTTAACTCTCCATCTCAAAAAAGAGCCTAAAATATTATTTTAAGCCTTTGTTTTAACTTTTCTGATAACAAAGCAAATTATAAGTTTTTTTTAATGTTGAATGACTAAAAGATTCATAAATTCTAATAATGTTACTATTAAACTATTTTTTTTATTCATTTTAGAGATTATTTTATTTCTTGTTTTTTTTAAATTTAAAAAGTTTGTGCCATTTTTAAGTAAAATGATAAACAAAAATCCTACCTAGTCAACTATTAGTAGTTATAAAGAAGTTAGTATTTGTTATCTGTGTTAATTTTGCATAAAGAGTCTCGCTAATTTTAAAATTATATGTCAGTAAAAATTTGCAATATTGAAAAAATCACTTTAATGCCATATTAGTTTTAGTACTCAAAATTTTTCACAAAAAATGCAACTGAACAAAATTGTACAAAGTAAATAAAAACCGTGCCAATAAAATAAAATTTATGAAAACTCTCAAAAATAAATGCTTTTGCTTTTAATGTTTATATACAAAAAGAACCTACAAGTAGCCTAGAAATTGTTTAGCATTTGTAGTAATTTATATAATCATTCTAATTTTATAACATTTTGAAAACTGATTGCTTGCCATTACACCAAAATTTGAAGATGTTATTGTTGATTTTTAGCCTGGAAAACAAACCAAATTGAAAAACTAATTGAGATTATTGTTTGTAACTTAGTTTAGATCTGTGTGACATATTTATCAGGGAGGGATGGGACAATGGGCTGTTTTTAACACTAGTACCCAAAGTTTTATAATATCGATCACTTATTCGTTGACCTAACAACTTTGGTTACTTTTATTGAATTTTGATTGGTTGGTTCATGAAGTTTAGTGTTTAAAGCTTTTAACCACTAATTGTGATCTACAGAAGGGGTAATTTTGTGTATCATCATTGGGAATGTACATCACTTTATCAGCCATTGTCTTTTAGAACCCTGCATATTTATACTCTTCTGTCTGGTGAATATAAAATATAAATTAGTCTTATTATTATTATTTATTGATATTAAAAATATTTTCAGAATCTTATAGTGAAAAGGCTTTCAAGTTTTAGAGATTTTTTTTATATCATCAAGGTTTGTTTGTGAACTTTCATTAATATTTGATGATTTACAAGAAAAGATTTTATATTTTTTAAAAAGAGTTCTTCAAAACTACATTTGACTCTGCATTTTCTATCGAGACTACTTTCTTGTTTTCTAGATATTCAGATTTCTTCTATGACTTACCCCTCCGCTGTGGGACCTACGATCAACCAAACAATTTTAAATTTTTTTCGAAATAAGGGAGGGGGGGAGGAAGTTCTATGCACGACAAGGCACTTTGAGGGAAACGGCAAATTCATAGTTACAAAGACAGAACAACCCTTATGATATTTTAACAGTATATGTCTGTGTGTACTGAAGGTTCTCGCTAACAACTGAACCGAGATAGTTCCCCTTGAAAGAGACTAAAAGTTACCTTAGTGACTAGTCCTTCACTCAGGCACAAACTGGAGGCCAATCATGGTTCTCTGAAATCACACAAGTAAGAGATCAATAAGAGTAAGGTAAACGTTAACCCTCCTGTGATTGAATCTGTAAATAAAAGATATATATTTAACACAGGAATTTACAAAGATAAACAAAAGATATATGAGGATAAAAACTAGAGTATGAGTTGAAGCTAGGTCGTGCTTCTAAGTAAATATAAAACTAGGTGGAGATAGTTCATTCTCCTAGGTAAGTAATAGTGGAGATTATTCATTCTCCTAAGTAAGTGATATTTATGATAATATTGGTGAGACTGGTTCGTGTCCCTAGGATAAACATTAGAGCCATGTGTGTGCTCTTAAGATATATACAAATCACAGGATGTGTTGATTGTGGAGACATTTCTTTCTCACTGGAAGATCTGCTGGTTCACCTAGGTAGGTAGGTAGGTGATTGATAATAATCAAATATTGGTATTATTTTTATTTTTGTTTTTCTTTGAGAGCTTTGTTTAGTTCCTTTTCAACTTTCAGGTTATATTCCAGGGCACGGGTTTTGCTTTTTAGACTCTTTATCTCATCTTTGGCCTCTTCCATGTCTCTAGCATTGTCGTCCTGCTCATCTCTCAAGTCTTTTTGCAGCTTAGCCACTTTGTTCTCAAGTCTGTCTATCTTTTTCTGGGCTCTGTCATCTGGTTCTTGTTTTTCACTTCTTTGGAGCATTAAATCTTCAATTTGTCTTTTGAAGTGTGAAGTTTCTTTGTTGTGCATTCGTTGAAGTAGCTCTGTTTTGTTTGTTTCCTCCATCAGTGCTTGTTTAAAGTCTTCTCTGCAGTCATTGAATGTAGCAACTTGTGATTCTAGTTCAGCTATTTTGTTTTCTTGTTCCTTGATGATATCTTTTAGCTGAATATTTTGGATGGAGTCTGCTTTGTCTTCGATGGTAACTACTTCCATGGTTGTCTGTTCCTTTTCATAAATTGGTATTCCTTGTCTCTCAAGCTGGCTTGCTAAGATTTCTTCAATAGCTTGTTTTACAATAGACTTGAATTCTCCCTCAGTTTGTCTTGAGGCTTTCTTTGCCAGCTGGGTTTTGCCCTCTATGGCACCCATAAGAGAGAAAAGCCATCTCCTTTCATTCACCAATTCTCTGTTGTTGCATTCATTGTCAGGCAGCTTGTAACCAGGAGTTATATTTAGATGGACTGGGGCTGGTTCCATGTCAAAGTTTTGTCCTGTTATCTCACGGACTCCACTTGTATGATGCATGATGATGGCTTTGGCGACTTTTTCTGTACCAGCTAGGCTTAATTGGTGTCCTAGTCCGGTTTTTCGGTTGTATTCTTCAAAGCAATGAGCCATTACTTCTCTTCTTTTGGTGTGATATCTGTTCATGGTAAGTGTCCATTTGTGACCATTCAGGGGTGCTGATCCTAGAGCATGAGTCACTTGTTTTAGGAAGTAGTTTGCTTCTTGAATTTCTTGCCAGCGGTGTTGCAATGATGGGGCGTATGTTATAGTTGAGAAGGTAAGTCTTATCTTTGAATATCCTCTGCGGTCCATTGGGATTAGTTCAGCTATTTCTTTTGTAATAGCAATAACACCATCTCTTCCCAGGCGCTCAAAGTGTCTATTGAAGATGGAGGCAGTGATGTAGGTCCTTTTGCTTGTTTGTTTCGCCTGCTGGATTCTTTCAGAGACAGCATTTGCAAGGTCATTGATGGTGCCATCTTTGATGCTATCAAAGTGTATTTTACCATCCTTGCTTGTTGCTTTGGCCAGCATGGACTTTGAGACAAAAAAATCAACTATAGCATAGTGTTCTTCTTCTTTAAAGTTAATTTTCTTGATTGCAATGCTGTCCCAATCTAATTTTCCTTGATTGGTTTCGTGGTTGGAGGAGCTGGCAGTGGCGGCTGAGGTTCTTTTGCTGGATGTTTCACGATAGGGGGATCTTCTATATTCTCTGGATGGTTGTCTGCTGTTTCTTTGTTGATGTCTATGATCCCTTGATAGAGACCTCTTTCGTGGCTCTCTATATGGTGAGTGGCTTTGCCTGCTACTTCCGGCGGATTTTTCTCTTGATAAGCTCCTTGTGGAGGTCCAGTGATTTTTATTTCTGGAGGAGCTTCTTGAACGCTTTTGACTGCGTTTCTCTGCATCTTCAAAAGAGACAGACTTTCTCTTTTCAGATTTTTCGATTTCACCTTGACTTTCACATTTTTCACTGGGTTGAGAGTGATTGGTTGACTTAGTCGTGTCAGCCTCATGATGGTTATCACCACAGTCAAAGATGTCATCAGAGAGAGGATCTAGGTCTTTGATCCAGTCAAATATTATGACTTCATTGTCTTCAGACATATTTTCCGACATTTCAATTGAGGTAATTTCTGAAATGGAGGAAAAAAAAATTTTGTTTTGTTGATCTCTACAAAGAATTTTTGGTGTTTCAGAAAAAAATCACAAAGAAAAAAAAAACTATGGCATTTCTATTTTTTTTTTTTTTTTTTTTAAAAAAAGGAAGGTATTGTGAAAAAAAAAAACTTTTGGGAGAATCAATGATGTAACTAGTTTTACAAAAGAATGTCGATTTTTGTAACTGTGGGGTTAAATTAATCATTAGCAAGCTTCTTTATATAAAAGGATGACTGTGGATTTGAAGCAAGAAAAATGACTAATTGTAACTAGTTTCTTTTCATAAAAACGCCGTAGGTTGAAGGTAGATACGTTTATATATTATAATTGTGAGCAAAGAAAAACAAACTAATTGTAACTGGCTCTTTAGCATGAAATATAACTGTAGGATTAAAATGACTTTTAACTAACTCTTTTTAAAATAAACTCGTCGATTAAAATAACAGTAAAAATACATTTATAAATCACTATTTGTTGAGTGGATATAATTCCCATTTCCCACGTCGGGTTGAAATTCTTTATTGTTTTGGTTTGGTGCGGCAGGTTTGAGAGGGGACATGTTTTCTCTTTTTAAAAATTCCTTTTATGCTTTCCATTTGTGTATGTATTGTTTGTGATAAATTATCACAGAAAATTGTTGGTGATGGTCGTTATAAGTTTGTTCATTTCTATCACTTAAATTTTCGTAATTATCTGTTCAATTTTTGAGGGTAGTTTTTAGGGAAAATTTGTTGCGCCTATTTTCGTCCATTTCGCGCGCGTAATATCTTTGAATGCCGCGTATATTTATGACGTTATGAATGTCGTCTTCCGTTTAGGTTCGAAAATTTGAGATGGGGTTTGGATTACTTGTTGTTTGATATGAAATTTTTGGTGAAAATATTGTTTAATATGATATTTTTGTGGTTTGTTGTATTAATCGACGGAATTGAGGCATACACAATAATTTTTGATTTTTGAAGGGCTGGTTCTTGCCCATTAGATTCGACATACAGGAAATATGATGAATGGGGGAAGCATGTTGTTTTAGATATGAAAATTGAGGGGAGAAAGAAAAAAAGTGTAATTGTTGAGAAAAATGAATTAAAGAAAAATAAAAAGCAAAAGAAACAAAAAATGTGGTTTATATATATTTTTTTGATTAATACAAATGTGTTGGTCATCGGATCTTGGTTTTTGATGATTATTTTGATGGAATGATTTGTGTTTTCCAAGGTGATGAGATTTCTTCTTATATTTGCCTGAAATGAAAAACAAATAAGTTTTTGGTGAAGATGGTTGACTAGGGATAATTTGAAGGAATGCCGGTGTACAAGAAAAAAATGTTTTTGTATTTGTGTTGGGAAATTTTCTAACTAACAAAGCTCCGAAATAATGAAACACTTGTCGTTGTTTACATGTTATTTATTTATTTAATATTTATTTTTTTTTTTTTTTTTACAAATATTACAATAATAAAAGTTGAGATTGGCTTGTGTTGGTTCATAAGGTTACCAGTTGGGGGTGTGTTCTGCAAGTTCTTTGTCTTGGTTGGGATCGTAGGTCATGAAGAATTCCGAGGAGTTGGCAGCATCAATAGATTCTCCTAGATAACCTGTTTGGAGTGTTTCCAGTAGGTTTCTACCTGGCATACCTCGTTTAGTCATGCAGTCTGCTAGCATCATGTTTTCTTGAAGCCACATAACTTTTTCCACATGTCCATGTTTTTGCATTTGCTTGACACAGTGAATCTCTCTTCTGAGTCTAGCATTAGCCACTTGTTTGTTTGACCGTATTGATTCATATGATGAGTAATTGTCTACTACTCCTACTATTGGTATTTTGATGTTTAAGCATTCCTCACCCATTTGTTGGATTCCAATTGCTGCTGTTAGAGCTTGTTCCATGGCCAACGTTTCTGCCTCTAGTGTCGATAGGCAGGTTCGTTTTGGTTTGCCTGCTTTCCAGGCAATGGGTGCCGCCTGTTTTGTGTCTTTGTTTGCTATTAGAATGATGTATGCAATGACTGATTCCTGTCTATTACAAATATTTCCATGGCTTGCGTCTGAGAAGCACCATAATTCCGCATTGTCTAGATTGCCAATATTGGGGATGGTGATGTATGCTTTGTTCATTTGCATTTTTGCCATTACTTTTGCCGCTTGTTTCATGTCTTCTATGGTTCCATTGTGAAATTTTGAGCTTATGTGAACCATTTCATAGCTTAAGTCTGGTCTTGTTGCTCTTATGACCCAATTAACTTTGCCCATGATTTGGCGAAGAGTTGTCGTTTCTTCTGGTTTTAGGGGGCTTGCGGATTCTTTCATACGCTTTGCATCAAAGGTTGGTATCTCAATAGAGTTCAAGTATTCGTGTTGGTCTAGAGTTATGCGATCTTTGCTTTGCTCAATGTGGAATCCTGTGTAGGTAAAGTTATTTATCTCAGTTTTTCCAACTACTAGGTCTTTTAATAGCTTTGGGATAATGTTGTTTTCAAAGTTATCCGTACCAGCATGTAGGAAGTCGTCTACATGAATAGCTATTAATCCCTCCAAAATATCGTCTTCTTTGTATAGGTACAGGGCGGGATCTTGGCAAGACTTTTCAAATCCTAGTTGTTCTAGTTTTTCGTCTATTTCTTCGTACCATTGGCGAGATGCATCAGTTAATCCATATAAACATTTGTTTAGTCTCCAAAGCATCCCTTTTGCGTCTGCTTCCTTTGGGGGTTTTATGAATACTTCTCTGTCTAGTATTTTTCCTTGAAGGAAGGCTGACTTTATATCTGTACAGCAGACGTTCCAGACATTTGCTGCTGCCAGAGTGAGAAGAAATCTTAGTGACGTTGATTGAACTGTTGGTGAGTCTGATCTTATGTTGCTTTCTTCTTCATATCCTCTTGCTGTAAGTCTGGCTCTGATTGATCCTTCTTTCTCTGTAAGTACCCATGTCGTGGTAATTGCATTCTGCCCATTGTCTGGAACTTCAGTGTAGGTGCCAAAGTCTTTAAGTTTTTGTAATTCCTCTTGCATAGCTTTTAAGCCTTCATCAGTCTTCTTGGTATCTGGTGTTGTCATTGTGGCGAGAATCTCGTCATGTACCCATAAGGCAAGTATGTTTTCTTCATTGGACCTTTTCGTTTCAATTTCTTCTGTATTGACTCCAATGGTGTTGTTTAGGTGCGGGAAAGTGATATTATACCAGTGTCTGTTTGTTTTTTTTTTGCCTCCCAGCGAGAAAACTCTGCCTGGTCTCCATGTTCCTTCAAGTTTGCATTCTACTAGATCTCCTTTATGGAGAGTCGGTGGTTCATATGTTGTTGTTTGTGCTTTGTCTTTTTGCTTTGCTTTGTTCTTTTGTTTGGCATTGTCTTTCTTTTTGGGATTGGTTTGGTTATTTGCAGTTGGTGTTTGGACTTCTACCGTTGATCCATGAGGCCCTTGTGTTGATGCATTTTCATTTGTATTATCGTCAAATGTGTTCTTGTCAGTTTGACTGGCTTCTTGTAGGTTTTGGTCCAATTCGTTGGTGCTATCAGAGGTTTCATCTTGTTCATTTACTTTCTCGGTGTTTTCTTCAGTGGTTTTGTTCTCTCTATTGTTAGCTTGTAGTTCTGATGCTGTAGTTCTAGATGCATGATTTGCGTTTTCTGCTTGATTTGTGTTTTCTGTGATATTTCCAGTCTGGGTGTTATCACTTTGGGTTTCTTGTCCATCAGTGTCGTGATTGGATGCATGTTCAGTGTTTGCTTTGATAACTCTATTTGCACTGCATTTGTAGAAGAAGCTGCCACAGCTGACCATTATGATCTTTCCGTCTTGAAAGACAACTTTTCCGGAGAACCATTTCTTGTAATTAGCTCTTTTAAAATAGACTTTGTCACCATGCTTGTAGACTGTATTGTTGGTACGGATTTTGGCTTCTAGTGCTTTCTTTAGCTTGAGTGCACTCTCTTGTTTGATGAATTCTTGTCTAGCGCTTTTCATTGCTGTGAGATGCTTGAGCAGGGCACCTGAGATGCCTTCATCATCCCATGTTGGAAGCGGGTCGGTGATTATGTTGGGTAGTTTGGGGTTTTTTCCAAAAACTATTTGGTATGGACTAAATCCTTGAACCATTAGTAGGGAGTTCTTAGCAACTAGAGCCCAGGTTAGGAGTGTATCTAGGGGTACATCGGGATTGTCTTCCTCTAGTGCTTCCACGATGTTGTCATTTGTCCCATGGTTTTTCTCACATATACCATTTTCCCAGGGTGACTCCGCTCCAGTGGTGTTGTGTTCCACATTGAATTTGTTTGTCAGTAGTAGCATTGTTTCATTGCAGAATTCTCCTCCATTGTCTGTGAGGATTTTTCTTGGCGTGCCAAAGATGCTGATCCATTTTTCCATGAGACCATTAACAATTTCTGCAGGCTTTTTCGTGTTAATTATTTTTGCCATTGTGAAGCGAGAGAACAGGTCAATGATATAAAGAATGTGTTTGCCATTCTTTAGCTTTTTGAGATCCATGGCTATGACGTCATTCACATCCTTGGCCATTGACATGGCTACTGCGGGTTTGTCTGGGTTCCTTCGTCGTAGAACGCAGCCTTCGCATGGGTCAATGATTTTGTCTAGCATTTTACTGAATGTTGGTAGCCAAGCATTGGCATGCTTGAGAAGGTCGACAAAAGCTTGTTTGGGCCGATGCCCAAATTGAGCATGAAGCTTTTTCAGTAGTTTCATTTGAGTTGCTTCATCAGCATTTTTGAGGTCTATGGCGGCGAAGATCTCTTCAAAATCATCTTCTGCTAAGAATATGTCATGCATTTCTCCATCCTCAAGCAAGTTCACAATGTAGTGTCCGGCAGTGGTGGTGCTGAGGTCAACTATTTTTCCGTTGATCGAGGCTTTGTCTTCTTTCATGTATAGGATTGTGTCATTATCCTGTAAATCAGATTTTGACATAAGCATTGGAATGTCAGAGGGTATGATGTAGACTGTGATGATTCTTTGTTTGTCGCCCATGTATACTGGCAGTTCCCATTTTTCTGTCGCTGTTAGGAGTTGGTTGTTTCCAAATCTGAATTGTTTGTTGGCCTTGAGTGGTCCCATTGTTGCATCCCTAAGGTCTTTGGGAAGTGATCTCAGGTAGATTTGGAGCCATTGTTTTCCTGCGACTGTCTGCGAGCAGCATGTATCTAATGCTGCACAGTTAAGTGCCTCATTTGTGAATCTGCTCAGTTCTGGGTCTTTCATGTTGTCAGATAGGCAGATACTTCCTGGTTGATCTTCAGAGAAGTTGAATTGTGATTCTGAATCAAAGTCATCATCCTGCAAGTTTAAGTCATTGAGTCCAAGGTCATTCTCAATATTTTCTTCAGGTTGTTGTTCTTGTTCTTCCGTTGTTGCATGGATTTGATATCCTGAGAATCTCTTTGAGTTTAGATATTGAGCTTTCATCTTTTTGTATTGGTTGCAGTCTTTTAGGATATGATTTTTAGATCGGCAGAAATTACACCTTCTGTCTTGTTGAGGTTGATATGGTCTAGACATTCCTTGTCTTGGTTGTTGTTGTCGTTGTTGCTGTTGTTGTTGATATTGGGGTTGTTGGGGTCTAGATGGCTGTTGATTTCTGCCTCCTCTGCTAGGCCTGCTTGATCCTCTGTAGTATTGGTTTTGTTGTTGTTGTAAGAGTTGCTTCTTTTTCCATGCTTGTTTTTGGTAGAAGCTTGCTGCATATACATCTTCTTTGATTTCAGCTTCCAGGTCCTCCATGGATTGGCCATCTGTTACCAAGGCTTGTTCGTGCCTTATTTCTTTTGATGAGTTTGTTTGTAGCTCATTGAGTCTGTCTGACAGGTGTATCATAATGGAGTCTTTGATGTTTTTGTATATATTTGTCATGTTCTCATCTTTGTTGTTTACAGCAAGAATGAGTTCATATTGAGTTTCTGACAGGTTTGCCGTGCGCAGAAGGTGAAGTGCCTTACCTAGTTCTGTGAGTGCACCAATATTTTCAGTGTATCCTTGACATACTTTTTCAAATTGAGGTAAATACTGTTTGATGGGTTGATCAGGCTTTCTTTTGATATCCAGAAAGTCGTCCCATTTTTCTGCTGCCTTAGTTAGGCCTGATTTTTCCAGGTACTTGTCAAGTACCTTCAGAACCTTTTTAACTCCTTCCTCATCGTCATTGAGGGATTCAGGCGTGTGTTCCGAATAAACATAATCTTTAAGATCATGCCCAAATTTGGAATTGTTGGATAGGTTGTACGCTATCACTCCACCCTGGATTTTCTTTTCCACATGCGTCATTCCGCTCCATGCTGCTATGTCTCTCTTGAACTCTGCGTAGGTCTGACATTCTTCTAGGTCAGGAGGGTTAACAATGGGTTTAAGAATTGACATTTTTATTCACTTGTTCGGATTTACCGATTGCCTTATTGATCTCTTTTTCACAGTATCACTGATGCCCGTGTTGATCACTTAAGTTTGATTATTAATCGTAGCGAATATCCGCATTCACTTTAGGGGAACCGTAATGTTTAGGCTATGCTTTCGTTAGCCTGTAGGGTAACCTTTCTTTTTCACTTCACAGAGAGAATTTCTGATTGCCTATACAATGTTAGCAAAGCCTTTTTCGTAGCTCTGGTACCATTGAAAGAGACTAAAAGTTACCTTAGTGACTAGTCCTTCACTCAGGCACAAACTGGAGGCCAATCATGGTTCTCTGAAATCACACAAGTAAGAGATCAATAAGAGTAAGGTAAACGTTAACCCTCCTGTGATTGAATCTGTAAATAAAAGATATATATTTAACACAGGAATTTACAAAGATAAACAAAAGATATATGAGGATAAAAACTAGAGTATGAGTTGAAGCTAGGTCGTGCTTCTAAGTAAATATACCCCTTTCCAGGATAGCTTCGCACAGGTCCTGGGAAGTTTTATAACTATTTTGAGGTAGGGTAACATAATCCCCCCCCCCCCAGGAGTAATCGCTCATAGAAAAAAATCCTCTCCCCCAAAAAAGCTTTTTTTCTTTTTAAATCTAAAATTGTAAGTGGGTTGGTACCCCTCAAGTGCCCCTAGAGGCCTACTAGGGTTGTTACGTAGGCGTAATCAATAAAGTATTCACAAACATACAACTGTGAAAAGATGAGACTGTATCTTGTGGCTGGTTTTCTGCTTGTGGGTCTGGTCCAATCATTCACTGTGGAGAAGGAACATGACAGAGTTCTTCAGGATATTCCCCTCAGCCATAAGGTATAGTTTTAAAAGCGAAGCTTTTCTATATTTAGGCTCGGTTTGTCCTTCCGGGACAGTTAGCTCTTTTCGTTAGTTTAAACAGGTAAGGCTTGTCCTATCGATTTCAACCTTTGCTTGATGATTCCTATAACAATTATGTACGATTGGGGAATCGTAGCATCCTTACAATCGTTACCAGAAAGTCCGTACGTCCATTTTAAACATGCCGATTTTTTTCTTCTTGTGGGTCTGGTCCAATCACATACTGTCGGAAAGGAACATGGCAGAGTTCTAGACCTTACCACGCACCTTGAAACATACTCCGCGTCTTAATTGCAGTGGAAGTCTTTTTATTTGCCCAATAGACAACAAACCCTTTGATTGCACGACATTAGTGTGACATTACTGTGAATGATATAAGTTTCCCCGACGACGAGTGAATGTGCTACGCGTTGAGCCACGGTCGCAGGTTCAGCCATAAGGTATAACTTTTAGGTGATTTTAGATGGCGATTCCTAGAACAACGACGGAGTGTAGGGGCAGTGTTATTAACGTAGAAGCAAATATTTTTAATTTAGAATTTTATATCACTATAGTCAACACAACTATACTTTTGTGCCCTAATCAATCCTTCCTATTATCATTCCTTCCTCTAAGTCTACAATATGATTTTTATCTATCGTTTAAACTTATTTTTTGTCTTACTTATATGGCATATAGGTATGAAAAGAATGTGTTAATGCGCATTTCTGCATACTTACTAGGTACTCCTTAGGAAACTGCCATTAGGGAAGAAAATTTTTATACCAATAAAAAAACATTTCAATTTAATATGACTGTAAAAATAAATGTATAGGTATATTATTCATTTAATTCATTCATTATTGTTGTTCAATCTATCAAACAAAAATCTAAAATTGTCTCTAGGAGCATGATGACGGGACCCATGACTATGATCACGAAGCTTTCCTTGGCGAGGAGGAGGCTGCTGAGTTCAATGAACTAGATCCGGAGGAATCTGTACGCCGGCTGGCGCTCATTGTTGATAAGGTATTTTATCGCTTTGTATCATACGACAGTTTTTAGCTTATTTGAAAATGCAAAATTATAAGATCAAAACCAGATTTATTAACCCTGGGTTCTAAACCAGCGGATATTAATCGTTTTCGAAGCCATACTGGAAAAAATATCTAATATAACTAATTAAATGGGTTATACCTGGGCTGGAGGGGACAATGGACCATAATAAACACTGGTGACTTTTTTGAGTTTTGATTGATTTGTTCTAAACTAATGTGTCCAAACTTTTCAACTTCTTTATAATTTTCACTTACTAAAAGGGTTATTGTTTTGAAAAATTAGAATATTCTTCTGATAAGAAGAAAAATAATCTTGGTTTTTAGTATAAAAAAATGAGAGGAGCTAAGGGAGTAAAAAAAAATATTGATAAGAGTGTTGTCCCCTCCCTTCCTGAAATGATTCATCTGTTATTATTAAGATTGATTCTGACAATGATGGTTTGATAACTGTTGAAGAGATGCAAGAATGGATCAAACAGTCTCAGGCCAGGTAAAAAATTTCTAGCATGGCTTTGAAACTGGTTAATATCCGCTTGATTTGAGGCCTTACTGAAAATTATGTATAGCATCGTATTACAGACAACTTTCCATGTATATTAAAATAAAAATCATAAAATCAATTCCAGTGTTTTTAGCCCGGGCTTTTGTTTCTTCTGGTCTAACAAAACAGGTTTAAATTTTAAAAAATTTTGATATCCGCGGAAAGCTTTGTATAACACGATGCGATATATAACTAACTAACTAGCGGCTTCGCCCTCTAAGGGCTTTACCCAAGAGGTGATAAAACACAAATTTAGCGAAATTCGTAATAGGACCACAAAAATCTTCAGCAAAAGAAAAAAAAAGTTGGGGGTGTCCTCCTCTCCCCCCCCCCCCCCCAAGAAAATAGCCTAAAACCACCACAGGACCAGTAGGTATATTCCAGTGTTGCGGATCCGCATTGATTGTATCCGGATCCTCCAAATTTGGTCAGTGCGGATTTGGATCCGGATCCTTGACAATAAAAATAAAATCACCAAATTTTTTTTAAAAATATTTATTCTTTAATCTCGAATACAATGTGAGAGAGAAGAGTGTGGGAGTGAATCAGCTGATCTTAACAAGGTTACCAGATATTTCAAAATTTGTAAGTGACTATTTTGTATAAATTTAGGTAGATTTTTTCATAAAGGGGGGGGGGGTAAAATGTGGTGACTCGGGCCACGACATACCAGCAATTTTATTTTGGATGCTACACCCTTAGTTTTAGAGATAATTGGGTAAAATCTTTTGGGCTGGGTCACTAATAACCCCAAGTTTTGGTATCTTTCAAAAAAACGGCGGCGGGACCGCCGCTCCCGCCGTCAGCCGCCGTTTTCCGCCGCCACCAAAAAAATTTTTTATTGCATTTCTCTGCACTTGAAAACTTGACTTGCGAGTAAATCATTAAAGATTAAATTAAAGGGTATGCAAATAAAAATACGTACATTTTTAAAATTCTAATTGCTCAACTTGTGTTAATAGTAGAAAAACGTTATGCATACCATTAGAACCGCTATGAATTCTATTATTTGGAAATATGAAAACGATTCCTGTGCTACGTATAATTTATGAGCTATGTGGTAGAATGTCCCAACTGACTTAAAACTTGCGAGTAAATCAATAAGGATGAAATTTTTCCACTTTTCTCACATTTATCAATACAGCTCCTAAATTAAAAATAGCACAAAAATCGTACTTATATTTCCAAAATATAGAGCTTATGACGGTTCTAACGATATACATAGCATTTTTCTACTATTCACACAAGCCGAGCAGTTTGAATTTTAAAAATGTCTGCATTTTTGCACACACTTTTTTTTTATCTTTAATGATTTACTCTCAAGTCAAGTTTTAAGTCAGTGTGGACATTCTTCTACGTAGCTCCTAAACTATAAGTAGCACAGTAATGGTTTTTACATTTACATAAAATTGACTTCATAGCGGTTCTAACGTTATAAATAACGTTGTTCTACTATTAACACAAGTCGCGCAATTTGAATTTTAAAAAGGTACATATTTTTTTAAATATTTTAATCTTTAATGATTTACTCGCAAGTCAAGTTTTAAGTCAGTTGGGACATTTTACCACATTGCTCCTAAACTATACGTAGCACAGGAATTGTTTTTATATTTCCAAAAAATAGACTTCATAACGGTTCTAATGGTATGCATAACGTTTTTCTACTATTAACACAAGCCGCGCAATCTAAATTTTAAAAAGGTCCGCATTTTTTTTGCACACCCTTTATAATAGGATATATTTATTATGTGGGGTTTAGTCTGTTTGGAAACTAAAATAGATTATATAATGATTTTTATAAGAAACAGAGGTGTATTTTATGCATGGGATAATATAAAAGATAGAAAATTTATATAAATTAAATCCGCTATCTGTAATATGTTTCACGAGCGGCTACGCCACTAGAGGGTGCTAGCGTAACATAATTTTTTTGTTTTTTTTTTATTTACGTTAAGATCAGCTGTTTACCAAAAAATGCTAGTTAGATTTAGGCATGTTTTTTTTGCGATTTCTCTTGGGAGGGTGGTGGTATCCTCCCTCAAAATTATATAGTTGTATACCTTCCTAGGACTTATGAGAATCTACCCTGTAAAGTAGAACCATATCGGTTGGGTGGTTAACCAGATCCATCGGTTCAGACAGATAGATAGATAGACATCCTGTTACTTTTTATAAGGATTATATATTTAGATACGTAGATGAAGATACAGAGAAGCAATGGGAGAACTATCGCCAGGCAACAGATGGTCAGAAGGATACCCTTGACTGGCATGAATACAGGGAGGCTGTCTATGGATTTTTGGGTAAGTTGATTTGGAAATTGTACCGCAAATTAAATCAATTTTTGGCGTTGCTGCAAAAGGCCTAAATAACAATATTTATACCTAACCATTAAAAAGATCCTTAACCCTAAATCTTAGGAGGGTGGTGGTACCCTTCCTCAAAATAGCTATAAAGCTTCCTAGGACCTACTAGAAGCTATTCTGTAAATTAGAACCACATCGGTTCGGCGGTTGGAGAGTCCCTCCAGTACAAAAAGACAGAGAGACAGACATACCGTTATTATTATGCTTGACGCCAAATTATAACTATATTTTGATTTTGCTTTGCTTTAGATCATGAGCCAGAAGGCGATGTTATTGAAGAAGGTTTCTCATATAGAGACGTAAGTTTATTTAACACATAATTAATAGAATGCTTGTCTGTCTGTCCAAATAAGGCTTTACATCATATCTTTTAGAAAGAGAATAGTAGCTTTCGCAATATTCCGAAAATTGTGAGTAAGCTTCCAGTCATTGCGCTTATTAAGTCTAACTGTTAAATATTGTCCAAACGTATACTATTGTTAAATGCATATTTAAAAACAGTTTGATCTAATAAGCGCATTTGACTCACAACTTCGCGGAATTTTGTTTATTTTGTTACACTTGTTAAGTTGCTACATTGTTAAGGAGAACAAGATCGGTTCAGCGGTAAGCGAGATTCCTTCGGTATAACATGCTGTTAATTATTGTTCCAATAATTTGTTTATTAATAGATGGAAGCTAGAGATCAGAGAAGATTTAGTTTAGCAGATGTAGACAAGGATGGCAGGCTTACAAAGCTCGAATTCCAGGTAAAAATTGTTTTGCCGTGTTTTGAAGTTCGTTAAGTAAATAATAAATAAATATAAATGTCTTCCACATAATGCGTAATTTCATCCTAAAGGAAGCCTGCAAGAAATACTCCGACCTAACTTTTGAAAGACTGCCACAAGTAGACCCAAAACCCCAAATTTGAAGCTTTCAGCTTCAATAACAAAATAGTTATACGTATTTTAAAATGACATTTTTGGTATATGAAAGTTTTGAAAGTTTTCTATTGCTCATGATAGAAATTTCAATTTTAAATTAAGTTGGCCAGAAGCAAAATTGTTATCTTATTTTCGGCAGAAACTTAGGTTGCCAGCAACTTATTATCATATATCGGCCATTGTCTTATCCCTGTATTATTTTAGTCATTCCTTCACCCCGAGCACGCGGACCATATGAGAGATATTGTTGTCACGGAAACTTTCGAGGATATTGACAAAGACAAGGATGGAAAAATTACGCTTCAAGAATATATAGGTTCATTCAATCATTTATTAAAGACTAGTGTATTTATTAATTTACTAGCGGCTACGCCCCTAGAGGCCTCTATGGGGCACTAGGAAGTAAAATAAAATAAAAATTTGGAGATTTTAAAAGAATTTGGATTGAATGTCGAAAATTCGAAGGCGACATGTTCAAAGGCTCCTCCGAGGGTGCTGAAGAACCAGAGTGGGTTGTCTCCGAGAGAGAGATGTTTACCAAACAGAGAGACAGGTACTGGTTAGAACAGGGAGGGAGGAGATATTGAACTGTTTATTACACCAGTCCCCTAAGTTATGCACTAACGTTTTTCTAATTCGTTAGCTAACAACTTTGGGGACTTTTATTGAATTTTGATTGGTTGCTTTATTAAGTTAAGTCACAGTGTTTAAACGTTTCAACAACTAATTGTAACTTACAGAATGGGTAATTTTGTGTATTATCATTGGGGATGTCCATCAATTTATCAGCTATTGTCTTATCCCTTTAGATCCCTGACTGCATTGACCGCCAAGCATTGAACATTTTTCTATGTTTATTGTTTGCTTCCCTGTACAAAGAACACCACAATATGATCATTTTAGAAATTAAACAAGTGCCCCAGAGGCCTCTAGGGACTCTTGTGGCTATTACACACACATCTTTAGTTAAAAAAAGACGTCAATTTTGAAGAAGACTAATCTTGTTTTTTTGTCCAGGGATGGAAATGGATATTTGGACGTGGAAGAAGTGAAAGCCTGGATTGTGCCCCCAGATTTTGATCACAGGGATATATTAATGAAAATATAAAATAAATTATAAACTTTTAGAATATTTTCATTTTCCTATTGTATTGATAACAGATCTATAGTATAGATGTATATACAGACAACTACCTCCCTTCATTTTTCATAGACCTCTTTCGTCTGCTTATTATTATTTTCTGTTACTTGGCTGTGTAATATAAGCGATATCATTGACCCAAAAGAAAGGTTGTACAAGACAATTGCAATGGGGAGATACAGTTATATAATCCTTACTCCCTCTAGTGTTTTACTCTAACCTACATTTCTACATATCTGTATTTATGGATATTTATTTTATATTTACCCTAAAAGTTTCATTTTAAAGATACATTAAAATTTGGATTATCAAGATTCTCGAAAACGTATTTCAAATCCTACTTTAAAACAAAAAGTTGTTTGAAATATTTTATTACTACTGGACATTGCTTGAATTGATTGATATACTTGGTAACAACAGTGAGGCAGAGGCTAAGCATCTTGTATTCGAAGCAGATGAGGACCAGGACAGCAAACTTACAAAGGAGGAGATTCTTAACAATTATGATCTGTTCGTCGGGTCTCAGGTATTTAACAACAGAAAGGAAGGGGCAATTGGCTGTTTATTACACTAGTCCCCAAAGTTTTCAGTAACGTGTTCAAAGATTCCATCCAATAATTTCAATTTATGGAAATGGAATTTTGTGCATCATTATTGGGGATGTACATTTATGTATCGGCCATTGTCCTATCCCTTTAGTTTTAATCTATTCAGGGTTGTTTTCCATTTTAGTTAAATTTATTTCCCCCCACCCCTTTCTATTTCTGTCCCCAATTTCAATATTAAAAAAAAACTTTAAGCCTCTGACTAGATAATTCCCTTGGTGGGGTGTGATATGAAAAAAGTTTAAATACATAATAAATCTTCACTGAAAATCTCAATCAAATTATTTAGGACTAGTATATTTTGAGATATTGCTTCAGATAAGATAAACAAAAAAGAGAGGACACTATTTAGCAAAACCTTTTGTTTTGTTCGAACTTTTTGAACTTTTCATTAAAATCGATATTACGTGGATCTTACATTAGATTTTCATATTCTCTTAGAAAGTGAAACTTGCAGCGGGGTATCTTAAACCAACAACGAAATAAATTGGAAAAAAAGAACCCGGTATTAGTGTCGGACTGATTATGACGTAACAAAAAAAATTAGCCAATGAGAGGCTACTATGAATTTTACCATTGGTCAATAATGTCCTCTCATTGGCTAATTTTTTTTGTTACGTCATAATCAGTCCGACACTAATACCGGGTTCGGAAAAAAATCTCGAAATCTATACGTGGTTTTCAGCTGTCGTTGGGAAGCAACATATAGCAGAATTAACGACCTCTCCATTTGCCCCTTAAATATTATTTTAGATTTATTTCACTTGTTTGTTATACCTTATACCTGGCAGCGGGCTAAAATAACGATCCCCCATTTACCCCATCCTCTCCCCTCTTACTGTATGAATGTACTGATCAATTTCAAGTTCCATGTTAGCAAGCTAAATTGACGACAACTTTTTCCCTGCCACAATTGCACATCCATTGTTTTTGTATCATACTAATTTAATTGTTTTAGGCTACTGACTTTGGGGAGGCTCTTTACAGACACGATGAATTCTAATTGGTCTGAAACTACCACAATTATATACTGTTATGAATGTACTTATTTACGTAACCAAACCGATACTCATTATAATTAAGAACTTAGAAAAAATTAACTTTCTTAGTTTTCTATTAAAACTAAATCTTCCAATTCTAAACCAATAATTTCTACATTGAATCTCAAATGATATTTCATTATCAATCGCACAATTTTGTATTTTGTTATTTTTTTAAAGTACCGAAAGTGCCTTTTTTTATTTCTTAAAATGCATAGCAATACATATTGTTGTTTTTTCATTTTTTTATCGTTGCCAGTGAATTGAAAATTAGTGATTTTTTGAAAAGTTATTTATAAGCTTATTAGAATCTAGTAGAGTTCACAGTAAAATGTTCCTGTTAACTATTATCCCCAAAAGTTTTGTATTTTAAAGGCTGATTACGGCCAAACGTTGAAACACACAGATTGTAATCGCAAAAAAAATTTTACCGACAAAAGAAGGCTTTTAAATTAACTAGAATAGCCATTACTCAATAATGCACAGTTATCTCGCAGTGCACATAAATACGTGAAAAAGTCGCGAGTCTTTTACCTGTGCATAATGGATCTTAGTTATTTCAGATTATTTATAGGCCTTCTTATGCCGCTAACATGTTGTGCGGGCATGCCATGAACGTTCATCCGTTTGGCAACCTTTTAAGTTCATAGATTTTTAGAGATATTCGTCACCAGGAACATTTTGCCGTGAACTACACTAGATCCGCCTTTTAGTTAACTTAGATTATGTACTAATAGTTAATAATTTTATTTATTTTGTTAAATTCAATTTAATGCATTTTTGTTTGTTTGATCCAGCATTTTTATTAGATATTCTTATGTATTATTAATTTTATTTGCTAGCTAATTGTATTTTTTTTATAATTGTTAATAAAATTTTATTATTGAAATAAAAACTTGTATTTTGTTACCTTAAAGCGAAAGGGAAAAAAACTAACTGTGCAATGCATGATAATGAATTGCGCCTGTTTTTGGGCCAAGGCATTCCTCCTATTATTGTCGCGTAGAGTTTACCAAATAAAAGATTGTGGAAGTCGATTTGCATCCATTTCACAAAATAGCCATCTGATAGGTTAGGTTAAGTTGGGTTTATTAAGGTTTATTCTATTTAGTGTAGGTTAGCCCGACTTTGTGGTTAGGCTGGCTTGGCTTCTTATTGGTGGACTGATTTTTGGTTTTAAAATTTGTATGTGCTTTGAATTAATGATAATTTTGGCAAAAACATTTTACGTTTATTTATCATCTATATTACCTATTTGTTTTATTGTTTGAACCTTTAATTAAAAAGAATCACTTAATTAAAAAGAATCACAACATCCATAAAAGTGGAGCTTTGAAACAATAGGACAAACGAACATTAAAACTATTAGAGTTTCTGAACTGAATAAGCAGAATATAAATGTATAAAATCTGAACAAAATTTTAAGTAAGTTTGTTTTAAAACTGCTTAAATAAAGGATACTGTTTAAGGACATACTTGCATTTTAGGGTTTGTTTATAGAGATACTTCGCATATAACATTGTACATCAACGAATAGAGCCAACCGTTATGTCACGGACACCCCGACTCTTATTATAGCAAAGCTTTGATTTTAAAAATATTGAATTACAATTTACCAAAAATAAACGGTTCCAGGACAAACGCAGGAGTCCTAAACGTCGGAGTTGACAAACGCTGGAGTGTTAAAATATTAATTTTATTAAGTATTTCTATACAGATTAGGTTAGGTTAAGAAATGAATGAACAAATAAGCCCCACGCAGGGGTTAGGCATTTAAAAAACCTATAAGATGGTCTAAAATAGGTTAGGTAAGGTTAAGTGTCCACTCCGACGTTTGGAACTCCTGCGTTTGTCGTAGGACCAAATAAACAACATACTTCTAGTTCTAAACCAAATTTATTTTTGAATCACAAACAATTTGGCAATTATTAGATTTTAAAATTAATGCTTAAAATCTAAAAAAAATACAAAATACACTAAAGAAAATTATTATCTATTGATCAGTCCAAGTTTATGCTTAATTTTAGAGAACAAATCACAGTTTTGTAATGAAAAATCACAAGTTTTTTTGAAGCCCAAATGAGCTGGGGTTTGCTTATACCAACAACGAAATAAATTCGAAAAAAATCTCGAAACATACGTGTGGTTTTCGACTGTCGTGGGGCAACATATAGTAAAATTAACGACAAATATTATTTTAGATTTATTTGACTTGTTGGTTATACCTGGGACCATAGGACATTGTCGACCTTTTTGTCTGCCCCCCAAATATTATTTTATATTTATTTCACTTGTAGGCTATACCCTATTCGGTACTACGTCAAACCCTAGATACGTCAAACAGTAGATGCGACAAACGCTAGACAGACAAACAGTAGACAGACATACCCTAGACACGACATACGCTAGATACGACAAACACTAGAATACGACAAACACTAGAATATGACAAACGCTAGATTTTTTGTAAATGGGACAAACAATAGATGCGACAAACGCTAGAATTAATCCTTATAAAAGAGTAAAAGGATGGTTGTTTGTCTATACCAAACAATCTTGCTAACCGCTGAACCGATCGGATTCTCCATAACAGGGTAGCTTATCATAGGTCCCGGGAAGGTTTAAACCTATTTTGGGGAAGGGTACTACCACCATCTCAAGATATTTCGTCCCTAGAAAATAATTATACCCCCCCACCTGAAAAAATACTAAAATAAAAAATGGGGTTGGGGCGAGTGGGTCGAAAGTTTTAAAAGAAAGTTTTCTTATTCGTTGGCTAACCAACTTTTGGTACTTCAATGAATTTTGATTGGTTGGTTTAATAAGTTCAAAGTGTTCAAACGTTTTAACCACTATTTTTACGCTATAGGGGATGTACATAGATTTTTCGGCCATTATCTTATCCCTTTAAATCCCTCCAATTATAGTAATAGGTATAAATTTAGTATTAATTAACAAAATACTTATGATATTTTTTTAAAGTTTAAATTCTAGCATATGTCTCTTCTAGTGTTTGTCGCCCTTCAAAAATTCTACTGTTTGTCGCGAATTTGAAAATTCTACTGTTTGTCGTAGTCTAGTGTTTGACGCATCTATTGTTTGTCTGTCTAGCGTTTGATGTATCTACTGTTTGTCTGTCTAGCGTTTGTCGCATCTACTGTTTGACGTATCTAGTGTTTGACGTAGTACCACCCTATTCTTAGCTGGGTTTAGGGATTAGGGGCTACTTATTTAGGTTTCTGTTGACAATTTATAAAGAAATAAAGATCTTTCGCGTTCATGACGTTTGATTTCATCTGAATATTTAATTTCTGATTGCAGCCAATGGTCTCAATTCATCAGAAGGATAGCATCTAAAAATAAATAATTAGTAGGTACTATGTGCGGCTATTCTTGAATTCATCTTATTCATTTTAATATTGTGCTTCGCTACTAATAGATTTTGTCATCCTTGTTTTTCTCCAGTACGACATTCTCACTCTTTGTATGAGAAGACAATTTAAAGGCTTACCTATACTTTTTATGAGGCAGAACTTTTCCAGTCTTTTCTTTCAGCTTTTTTGCTGCTAAATCTATCATAAGTCTTAAAAAGTAAAAAAAAAATAAGTATAAGTGATAATTTTTTTACAGTATGGCTTCAAAACCGTATCCTAGCTCGATAACAGAACCAGTTCTGAGCCATACTTAAAAATAATGTATGGCATCGTATTGAAGACGAAAAAAGTCGCTCAAAATAATTCTGACGTCATAAAAGGAGTGGAGGAGTGGGAAAGAAAACCCCTAAAAAGAGATGGATAATCCCTCATTTTTATGACGTTACATTGAGCGAATTTCTTCGTCTTCATCGTATTACAGATACTTTTCTCAAATATTAAAATTACTAATTTGCAAGATTAATACCAGTTTTTTAGGCCCCGGGCCTTTAGCTCAGGTCTAACAAAACTAGTTTTAATCTTTATTTTTCATAAGGATATCCGTGGAAAGCTGTCTATAATACGATGCGATGAATAAATATTATAGAACCAAAATTAAAGAAGTAAGTTAATCAATTATCCAATTATAGCTTTTGGATTGTATTATCTTATCTCAATTAAAAGCCCTTAAGCCACGGTTTCACTTTTCTTTCTTAATCGCTTTGCCCAATAAATGTAATAAGTATAGATGTATAGCTACATACATCTACCTGGCCCGTGGACCTTTTTCGTCTGCTAAAAAATTCCTTTCTGCTCTTTTGTAGCGACTTGGCTGTGTTAATATTACAGACGCAGTAGGTTGATTTTCAAAGACCCAATTGAAAGTCGGCACAGGGTCCTCGGGGTGGGAACATGCAGTTATTTAATTCCTTCTCCATCTATTGATTTATACTAATTGATATTCAATTTTACTATAGTGGTTTCAAGACTGTAAATGTAAAATGCGCTTACCTAAATAATAAGATATTATCCTCGTTAAAGGGACAGTCGTTGTGGTGAGATTTTCGTCTCAAATTGTTATTTATGCTTTCTAAAATAAAATTATTATCAGTGGCGTGTACAGAGTTTTGCAAGTTTGCAAATATTTGACCGCCTTTTCTTAAGATTTAAGTCGAGGTGGTTATAGGTTGTATGTTATTTTCTGCCATGCCATGGAATGGTTTTAGGCTATTTATTTTAAGATTTAAGTCTAAAAAGGCTTTATTGGTTATAGGCTAATTTTCTAGTTTGCTGCTGCTCATAGATTGATAGCCTCTAGTACATTAAATTCTTATACAACAAACAAATCTTCACAAAAAATTATATTTTAGGGTTTTCTTACAGGGATCTAAAGGGTTAAGACAATGGCTGATAAATTGATCCTCAATGAAGATACACAAATTTACCCCTTTTGTAAATTGGAATTATAGTGGTTGAAACGTTTAGGCACTCAACTTAATGAACCAACCAATCAAAATTCAATTAAAAGTCCCCCAAGTTGTTAGGCCAACGAATAAAAAAACGTTATTGTAAGTCTTTGGGGACTATTGTAATATATAGGTTTCCTGACCTGTAAAATTATTAATAAGACATTGTTTCATATCTGACTGAATAGGATATCCAAAATAATTGAGCGCTGCCTCCACCTCGGCTATTGGGTTGGACACCAGGTCTTCATAGAAGACAATATAAACCTATAAATAAGAATAGTTATTTATAACGCTACAAGCCAATGAAGAAAATAAGATATTGATTTTAAGAACACAGTAATAGTGTCTGACTGATTATGACGTAACAAAAAAAATTAGCCAATGAGAGGCCACTATAAATCTTACCATTAGTCAATAACGGCCTCTCATTGGCTAAATTTTTTTTGTTACGTCATAATCAGTCAGACACTATTACTGTGTTCGATTTTAAATTTTTGTCAATGGCAAGTGGGTTAAATTAAGAAATACTTTTGTTCCTTTAAAGAAAAAATACTGTATTAGTTGAATAATTGGTACAAAAAATTATACGACCCTATCTTCATTCTTCACAGACATAAGAACATGAGCTGTCATAGAGTAGCTTCGCTACTAAAATTTACCTTATCTCCGAAATCTAACCAATCTGCTATCACTTCATACCACCTGGAACAATAATAAAATATATAATACTAGTGGCTTCGCCCCTAGCCTCTAGGGGCTTTGCCCCAAGAGGTGATAAAAAAATTAAGGCGAAATTCGTTAAAGGACCAAGGAAATCTTCAGCAAAAAAAAAAGATTTAAAAAAAAAATTAAAAAAAAAAAAATGGGGGTGGGATTTTTTTGTTTTTTGGGGGGTTGGGGGTGTCCCACTCCCCAAGAAAATAGCTTAAAACCACCACAGGACCAATAGGTATATACCCTAAAGAGTAGAATCCGATCAGTTGAGTGGTTACCGAGATCTTAAGCTTCAGACGGACGGACAGACATCAAGCTACTTTGTATTATAGATGTATATATAAACAAATGTACAAATAGATCTCTAATTTGTGTATATTAATGATCATAGTTTGAAATGACGAAAGTTGTACCCGCGACTTTTGTTAGCCTGGGTCTTCGGTTCTAACAAAACTGGTTTTAATCTTGAAATATTTCATTTTAATATCCGCGGAAAGCTGTCTATAATACGATGCGATAAATAAGTATACCTGATTATACTAGCACTGCTAAACTGTTGAAATTTTTCTGATTTAAACTCAGATATGGGAACTGTTCCTGTTTTATTCATCGTTCTAAAAACATATTTTTTAGCTGAAAACAAAAGTAGCGGACAGAGTTATTTGAAGAATGACCTCGCTTCCTATAATAATATTTTTTTTGTATTATTTCTATTTTAGGCAAATTATAAATATAAATTACTCCTTCCCCTAAAATATGTATATAAAGGGAAGGTATCTATTACTATTCTATTTAACCCCTCCTAATTCTGTAAATATTAAATATGGTATTGTTTCTCTACATAATACATTAGTTTTTAACTTTTTCACCCCCCCCCCCGCAATCAAATAAAAAAGCTTGGGCGTTCTTGCGTGGCAACTATGTAATCGTTTCCAAAAAGTCCGTGCCTCCATTAATACATGCTGAATTTTGTTTTTTAGTTTTGCAACAAATTTACTTTTAATTTTATTTAGACTTGTGCATCAATATTCTGCTTATTCAGTGCTGACACTCTGCAAGTGCTAATGTTCGTTTGTCCTACCGTTTTAGGGCGTCGCTTTTACGGATGTTGTCATCCTTGTTTAATTATATTTTAACAAAAGATACCTTTCAAGATTATAATACGACATAATTGCTTCAAATGGATTTCTGATAAGCAAAATTCCCCAACCTTAAAAAAATATGTTTCAAAAGTTTTAAAACACACAAAAAAGCTATTTTTTCAATGATTTTATCGACTAATAAGTTTTACATATAACTTATTTGTTTCATAAAGATGCTTTTTTTGGTCCATCAAGTATTAATAGCCGTAAGTTTTTAAGAATCACAGATTTGCTTTGCTGCTAAAACTATACATTTTCTAGTATGGCTTCAAAACCGATTAATATCCACTGGATTATAACTAGTTCTCAGCAATGCTGAAAAATCATGCATAGCATAGTATTACAAAAAAAATTCCACTAAACTTAAAATAAAAATAATAAGATTAAGAGCAGTCTTGCTAGACCAGGCCTTCGGTTTTTAATTTTGATGTCTCTGAAAAGCTATCTATAATACGATATAATAAATAAATATTAAAGTTGTACCTTCATAAGCTTCGACAAATGCCTTCCTTGTGGACCTATCCACTTTCCAGTAGCTATACTAAATATTACAGAAAAAAATCAATCATTTCACCAGTTATTGGAATCTTTAGCCTCAGAGAAAGAAAACTTTACTACTTTTATAATTTTGTCCAAAAGCACTTAGAAACAAGATAAAAGGGAGAAAATTCTATCAAAATAAATTAGTATCTAAGTCAATCGAAAATCTATTTTTTTTATCTGAATAAAAGAAATACAGATAACACTATAGAGGAGTTACGCTACCAAAATACAAAACTCATAAAGCTACCTCATTTAATTCGTGATTATGGTGAGTTTTTATCAATATTGTACTTCCATCCCTAAAATAATAGATGTATAGATTAGAATTGAGCCGGATACTTTTTTGGCCGGTTACCGGATATCTGGCCAACGCAGAATATTCTGCAAATTAGTTGATATTAGGCCGGATAAACGGAGATTTTACATTAGAAATCAGCCGGATATCTGGCATCCGGAAAGTTTCAAGATCGGGTATCCGATCGGATATTGAAAATGGCCGGATATCCGGTAAAACAATGGAAGGGGAAGTGGTAAATTAACTGTATATCCCGAACCCGTGGATCCTGTTCCGACTTTCAATCAGGTCTTTGAATATCAGCTGATAGTATCGTAAATATCAACACAGCCAAGTCGCTACAAAAGAGCAGAAAGTAATTTGCTAACAGACGAAAATGTCCCCAATACCGGGGCCAGGTAGCTGTCTGGGTTATATATCTCTACATTAGATTTATTGGATAGATGATGGGTGGACAGATGGATAATTAGTTTATTAGATAAAAAAAATGCAAACGGGTGAATTAATAAAAGTATAGATGAATGTAAAAATACAAATAAATAAAAAGTAAAATTGACATAACCATGGAAGAAATACATCCACGGTTTAATACTTTTTTATGGACATTTTTCTGTTCGTAGCCGATGATAAAATATTCTATTATCGCATCATATTATATACAGTTTTCCGCTGATAGTAAATAAGATAAAAGGATTAATTTTTTGCTTTGGTCCCAAGGGGCTATCAAAAACAGGGTGTAATTTATGATATTTTTTATGCGTGAAACATTTTCTATGATAGGATACGACTTATGATTTTTCAGTATGGCTCAGAACCGGTTTTTATCCAGCGGAAATTGGATGGGAAAATGTGTCTTACCAAGTTCTTTCAGTTGTACTCCCCAATAATCCAGCTTTTATGGAAAAATCATCAAATCCCAAATCTCCTGATTATAAATGACAGTTATTTTTTAGCATCTCATTATAGACAGCTTCCCGCGGATATTAAAATAAAAAATTCTAAGATAAAACCTTCGGCTCATCGGGGATAATTTAATGATTTTTACTTTAATATTCATGGAAAACTGTCTTTTATACGATGCTATTCAAGATTATTTAGTATGCTGTAGAACCGGTTCATGGTGAATTTATTTGCCATTAAGTTTGATGTCACTTGTTATTTTTATTTGTCGTATGTTTTACTAACGGCTTCATCCCCTAGAGGTTTCTAGGGGCACTTTAGGTGGTGAGGGGTTAAATTAGACCCCGAAATTATTAATTTTTCCACCCCTACAATAGTTAAAAAACGTAATTTCAGGGACCTATGAAAAGCTACAAAGTAAAGCAGAACCATATTGGTTGAGCGGTTAGCTTCGGTACAGACACACAGAGATCCCGTTACTTTATTATAGGGGCTGTAGTATAACCTGTAAAAACTCCAGTTAATCGCTCTACTAATATCCTAAAAAAATTAAGTGGTATTATTTGAGAATTAAAAACAGTGGCGTTCCCAGGTTTTTTTTTCAGTGTAGTGCTTAAAGATCACCGAAACAATTTTATCATTATTTTTTATTTAATTTAAATAGGCACTTTGCAGGAAAATCCCAAATAATCCAGGTATCTAAAGGGAGAATTTAATGGCCGATAAATAGATGTACATACCAAATGATTACCCATTACATTATTCCTTCTGTAGATTAAAATTATTGGTTGAAACGTTTGAACACAAACCTAGATGAACTAATCAATCAAAATTCCATTAAAGTCCCCAAAATTGTTAGGCTAACGAATAAGAAAACGTTGTTATAAAACTTTGGGGACTAGTGTTGTGTAATAAACAGCCCAATGTACCCTCCCTCTATGGAAAGAACTAAATAATCAATTTACCTGAAAAATGTGTTTCCGGAACCTGGATAAGACACAAGAGCTGTGGGCGGCCAGAAAAATTTCTTAGCAGCAAATCTAACTGTTAAATTTTTACATGATGCATCCTATAAAAAAAAATATGAGCAGAATCTTAGAATAAAGTTTTAGATAAATCAAATAAGCTACTGCCTTCATCTATTTATGTTCATTAAGGCCATTTTTGATGCTTAGTTTAAGCCTAAAAATTATTGTTATATGGATGACCATGACAGGTTTTCTGGCAACCTTAGCCTGCCAGGATGTTGTTATTAAAAAATGAAATTCCTACATGTGGATTAGTAATTTTTCAATTTGAAAAGTAAATAAGTTAGATTCTTCTATCTTTTAACCACAGAAAACAATGGGGGGGGGGGGGGCGAGATGAGTTTATAGCCCCCCTCCCCTCCTAATGATAAGGTTTTAAAAATCTTCATTCTGAATAAATTTCTAGTTCTATAGCTTGATTCTCAAAAACTCTTATTATCATAGTAGCTTTTGATAGGGGTTAGGAAATTGGCCCCTCAGGGTTAGAGCCCCCCGCAGGAACTAGAAATAAGAGAAAAGCTACTGTGAAAATATAACAAACCAAACTACTTCGTTTTCTTTCCATGATCCACTAATTCAGATTACCCACCCACCTCCAACCAACACCAAGCTTTTGGTGTACACTCATTGCCAGGGAGACAGGAGATGTAGTGGATTATAAATATTTTCTTACCTGTTTCCAGGGATGAAAGGATGGAGAATTATTATCAAAGTTCACAACCCAATCGGACAGATTTTTATTTGATTCTTGATTTGATTTTTCAACTAAAAAAATTAATGAAATAATTAGCTAAATACTGAAAATATTTTTAAAATCCTATTAAAAAAATGATCCCGCTAATTAGATACTTTTAACCAACCTAACTTAAACTGATCTTTGTGATCCATATGCCAAATAATATGAAACTTCTACCTTATATTATAGAGTAGTTTTACTGCAGGGAAAAGACAATGAGCGATAAATTATTGTACTTTATTGTACTGTATTACCAATGATGAAAAACAAAATCACCCCTTCTGTAGATTAAAATTAGTGGTTGAAACGTTCGAACACTGAGCTTAATAAACCAACCAATCTATATTTACAAAAGTCCCCAAAGTTGTTGGGCCAACGAATTAGAAAACGTTATTATAAAACTTTGCGTAGTTGTATAATAAACAGCCCCTCTCTCTCTGTGTATAAAAGTACCTGAAATAAAATTAAAATCCAAGTTGTGTGATATAAATATGTGTATGTAAATCTGTTGCATATCTATCCTATCCTTTTATATAAAGAAGTAAGGTTTTTTTGTCATTATTAGGGTTGTACATCAATTTATCGACCATTGTCTTATCCCTTTAGATCCCTATATAAAATTACCTGTATTAAAATTGAAATCCAAATTGTTTGATGAAAATATGTCTGAGTTGACTGTATCTCTAATAACTATGTTGACTGATATAAACAAAACTAAACAGAGGCCAGAACCAATGAAGACGCCTGTCAATTTGTTGCATAACTATACTATCCTATTATGTAAGGTAGTAAGGTTTTTTTTGTATGAAGCTTAAGATCTCAATAACTATTGATCAGATAAGGTTCTCTGTTGTAGGCAAGCTTCACATAGGTCCTGTGATAATTTTAGGCTATTCTATTTTTAGATTTAAGTCTTTGGTTGGTTTAAGCTATCTTGGTATCCCCCAATTTAAAGTGCCTCTAATACGCCAATTATGGAAATTTTACACATTCGGCAAATTTACAACCTAAATCAAAGGCATTTTTTTTTAAATTCATGTTTATGGTTGATGTTACCCTTATTGGTTTCAAAGCAATCTATATATTTGACTAGAGTTGGGCTCGTTATTATTATCTCGCTATTGGCTAGGTTTATTCAATGTTTTATTTACTTTCTTTTGGTTATCTGAATTCTGACTATTAACCCTATTCTTCCATTATCTTCTCCCTGACGATTTCTTTCTTTAAAATTTTTTAGGATCTTAATATTTTTTATTTCAAATTATCGTCCTGAAAGGGTTAAAATGTTAAGTTAACTGTTAGATTTTAGTTCAATATCTGAACACATTATGCACGTATTGCTAGTATCAAATTATTTTAAAACTAAGTTTTCTTTTATTTACTATATTATAGATTTAAATTTTCTATTTTATGGATAGAAATTTAATACTTGAATATAATTCAAATAGCTATATGAAATAAAAAAATAAATTTATACTTCATACAGTAAAATAATGGGTATTATCGTTCTGGTCAATGAGAGTTTATTACGGATTATTGGAGCACTATGAGTTTTAAACATTAATTCTTTGGAAAATTTGATCTCATATATAGACATTTATCCTATTATATAAAGTAGTAAGATTTTTTGTCTGTAGCGAAGGATCTCGCTAACCACTGAACCGATACAATTAGTCTTTATGGTGAAGCTTCTTATAGGTCCTGAGATGGTTTTAGGCTATTTTATCTTTATAAATAAGTCTTGGAATGAGTCCCTAGATGCTAGGGGCGCAGCCGCTAGTTTCCTATATAGATCTGTCATGGATCTTGCAATAAAGCAGGCTGTTTTGTTAATGTTAAAAATTGGAAGATTTCATTAAACAAAAGTTCCCGCAAATATAAGTATTAAATAAGATTATTAATATGCAGGGAGAGAGGGGACAATGAGCTGTTTATAAGATTAGTCCACAAAGTTGTGTAATAATGTTTCTCGTATTCATTCGAATCCGGTGGATAGGAACCGGTTCTCATCCATACGAAAAAAACTATGTCTAGCATCGTATTATATCCAGCTTTCTACGAATATAGAAATGTACAATTATGAGATTAAAACTAGTTTTTTTAGCCCCGAGGTGACGAAAAAACGATGCGAGAAATAACTATTCTTATTCGTTAGCTTAATAACACTGAGGACTTTTATTGAATTTTAATTGATTGGTTTATTAAGTTGAGTGTCTAAACGTTCAAACAACTAATTGTGATCTACAAAAGAGGTAATTTTGTGTATCATCAATGGAGATGTATATCAATTTATCAGCCATTGTCCTATCTCTTCAGATCCGTGATTAATATGTAGATCAAACTCATCTACCGTGCAAAACCAAAATGCATTCGATTTTTTTTGTTTACGGTGAATATTGTAGGTTTCTCTTATTTAATTTTAATTATTTTTTTTAAAAGCAAAGCTTTTCTATAATTAGGGTCGGTCCGTCCGTCCGTACGTCCGTAAAGGATAGCTTTTTCCGTTAATTTAGGCATGTTAGAATTGTCCTATCGATTTCAAATTCGTAATTCCTTTAGTAGTTAGGTACGATTTAGAAAGCGTAGCAACTCTATATTCATTACCAAAATGTCCGTACGTACATTTTAAACAGGTGATTTTTTACTTTTTTAACAATAAATTTTTATGTGATCTTATCATCGGATTGATCTGATTTTTGGTATATTGATTCCTGGGACAACAAAGTACAATCTAATAAGCGAAGCAACTCTATAATCAGGTCCTAAAAATGTAAGTATGTCCATAAAAATTATCCTGTATCAAGCAGTTTTTCAACAAATTTACTTACAATTTTGCTTTGACTCTTATAAATTTATATTATGATAATTAGGTTCTAACACTATACAAGTGTTAATGTCCGTTTGTCCTAACGTTTCAGTGCTTCGCTTTTATGGATGTTTTCATCCTTGTTCTATATTGATATAACGACAGGGAAATAAAGATTTATGACGACATCGTCAAGGTGATAGGTTTGAAATTATAGGCTAAACAACATATTATAAAGAGGTTCCAACTGCTCCTATGGCAAATGCGCGTTATTATTAGTTAAACAGGGGAAAATGCCTCGACCTAATCTATCTATTTGTTAAAATCATTAATTTGATTAAGATCCAGGGATCAAGGGGGATAAAAGAATGGCCGATAAATTAAAATACATCCCCAATGATAATAAACAAAATAACCCCTTCTGTAGAATAAAATCATTGGTTGAAAAGGTTTGGACACTCAAATTAATGAACCAAAAAATCAAAATTCAACAATAGTCCCCAAAGTTATTGAGCTAACGAATAAGAAAACGTTATTAAAAAACTTTGGGGACTAATGTAATGAACAGCCGAAATCCCCCCTTCCTGATATAGATCATACTCATATACCATGCAAAACCAATATGTTTTTTTGTTTACGCTGAATATTCTACGTTTATCTTCTTTTAACAACTTTCTTTTATTTAACATGAAAGAGCAGTTCTATTATAAAAAGTAGTTTTTTGTCTGCAGCTTAAGATGTCAATTAATGAAGAAGTGATTAAGTTCTCCATTTTAGTGAAGCTTCACATAGGTTCTCGGATGGTTTTAGGCTATTTCATATTTGGGTTCAAGTATTGATATGGTTTTAGGCTATTTTTCTGCCCATCCTACTTTGAATTTGAAGCCCCTAAATGCTAGTCAGCCACTAGTAAAGTAAATAAAGTATACGAATTTTTACCGTTGCGGCGACCTTTTCTTACTAAGTAGTGCATCTGCTTTTCTTCGTGGAGGTGATAGGTTCGATTCTCGGCGGAAAGGGTATTGTTTTTCCCTATATATTTATCTCCTACTGGGTTATCCTGTACTTAATATAACCTAACGTAGCCTGAAGTAAAACAATGAGACACAGAAAACTACCTGCCACCTTACTTTAATTCATTTAAAAATGTGGTAGGGGGGATCGATATTCTGTGCTAGCTTGGCACTTTTAAAAGAACCCGCCTTAGGACATAAGGAAAACCACTTACAATTTTTTTAGAAATATTAACAGTTAATTTAAGATTATAATTGTTTTACAAAAGACATTCAAGAATTTTATTTTATAATTTTGTATATGCATATAATTTTAAATGAAGAAAATGTCAAAGCTATTTATACCTAATTATTTTCATATTAATGATAACAATTGTAATGAAAAAATAAGGAAAACAATATTTTTAAACGAAGCTTTTCTAGAATCAGTAGGTCAGTTAGTTTAATAATTTTTAGCTTTGATTTTCAATATAGAGAAGTTAGAATCGGCTCAGGAAATTGAAACTTAACATGATTCTTGTAATAGTTAGATTCAGTTTGAAATGAGTTGCAACTGTATATTTATTACTAGGATAATTTAGTTTTGGATCTAAGCTTTCTTGTTATATCTATATTGTTAATTTAAAAAATTTATAAAAAGAAAACATGGCCTCTAGGGGCATTTGTGGTGTGGGAGGGGGAAGTCTACAACCCATCTGACAATTCAAAAAAAGAATGTAGGGGGGGGGGGGGTTGTATTTTTTTGTGAGGGAGGTGGAAAGGTGGTACACTTCACAAAATTAGCTATAAACCTTCCCAGGACCTATGAAAAGCTATATTGTAAAGGAGAGCCATATCGGTTAAGTTAGCGATATCCTTCGGTACAGACAGACAAACAGACAGACATCCTGCTACTTTTATATATTATAAAAAATTTCCTTATATTCATAATGTTTATGCAACAAATTTCCTTTTAATCTTCTCATAACTATTTTTTTTATAAAAAATCTTTCTGTTAAATTAGTTACTTAAAATTGAAAATCTAATCAAATCATTTAAAAAATCATATTTTTCACATTTTCACTAGCACCTTATTAATCAATGTTTGATTGAAATATTATTTTTCAATGTTATACCATATATGTGCACTTAATACCATGGTTGGCAGCAAACTATAGAACATACCTAGTTAATAAAATTTTTTTGTGAAATTTAACTTTCTTCATTTGTAAAAGTGTGTGACACTTATGTTCACAATAAATGTAAACAATAGAGTGAAGGGGGGAAGGGTTTAAATAACTGTATGTCCCCATCCCAAGGACCTTTTGCCAACTTTCAATCGGGTCTTTGAAAATCAACCAATAGTGTCGGGAATGGTAACACAGCCAAGTAGCAGAAACAATCTGCTAGCAGACGAAAAAGGTTCTTTGAAAAGGGGGGCAGGTAGTTATCGGTATATAAATCTATATTATAGATTGCTTACATGGACATTACTTATAGGTCAGATCGTTCATCCTGCAGGAGGGTAGGGGATGGGGTAAAGGGGTTGTATAGTGGGGGGGGGGGGGGTCATTATTAGAGCCAGCTACAAGGTATTCTTTAATAAAATACATGATAATCTGGTGTAATATCCAAGTAGTAATAAATCCATTCCCACTGTCAAAACCATATAAGTAAAGAAACAAGAGGCGCAGCATTAATTTAAGCTAACAAACCATGAAAAAAATTATGGAAAAATCCAAGGGCATTCAAGTGTAAGAGGTATTACTCCCCCCCCCCCACTCATCAGTAAAAAAATTATTATATCCCAGGGCCTATAAAAGCTACATAGTAGAGTAGAACCATGTCAGTTAATCAGTTAGCGAGATCCTTCGGTACAGACAGACAAAAAGATAAACAGATAGTCATCCTGTTATCTTTAATAAAAGAATAACTTTAATAAAAGAATGAACAAAATTGTTTTGTTTATCCATCCATGCGTATCAATGCTTTTGATTATGTATGTTTTGAACTTGTAGTAAAAAGCAGTTATTTATCGCATCGTATTAAAGACAGCTTTCCACGGATATCAAAATGAAAAAATATTAAACCCAGTTTTGATAACCCCGAGGGCCTTGGCCAACCAAACTGCCATTTATGATTTTCATTTTAATATTCGTGGAAAGATGTCTGTAATACGATGCTAATCATGAACCGGTTCTAATCCAGCGGATATTAAACGGTTTCGAAGCCATACTGGTACTGCTATTAGAGCACAGGGCAGCCACAAGTTTTAGAAAGTGAGATAGTAAGAGTAGTACATTTTTTCACATAAATAACTTTCACCGTTAAACGAAGCTGATTAAAGTCCCTCCACAGAATGAATGACGTCATACGATAGAATAGCCAATGAGAGGACAGTATACACTGTTATTGACCAATGGTAAAATTTATGATGGCCTCTCATTGGTTATTTTATCGTTTGACGTCATAATCTCTGGAGGGACTTTAATCATCTTCCGTGAAACGTATAGCAATTGGCATGGTATGTCCATAATAAATAATAACTTCTTATTAAAAGCAAAGCATTTCTATATTTAAGGCTGGTCCGTCTGTTTAAACGGTTGGCTCTTTTCGTTTATTTAGACATGACAAAATTGTCCTATCGATTTTAAACTTTGCATGATGATTCCTATAACAATTTAGTTAGCGTTATGATCCGTACGAACATTTAAACATGTTCATCTTTAGCTTTTTTACCAAAAAATTGTATATGATAATATTATCCGATTGATCTGATTTTTGGAATACTGATTCCTAGAACAACAAAATATAATGCTATAAGCGAAGCATCTCTATAATCAAGTCCTAAAATTGTAAGTATGTCCTTAAACATTATCCTGGCTATATTTAAGCAGTTTTTTCAACTAATTTACTTATAACTCAATTTAAACTTATGTAAATTATATTACGCTTATTCAGTTCTGACACTCTTTAATGTAAAAGTTCGTTTGTCAAACCATTTCATAGCTTCCCTTATCATGGATGTTGTCATCCTAGTTTACCATATACAGCTGCTGTCCTTTTTTATCATCTTCTAGACAAAAACCATTTCCTTCTACGACTACAATTTTACTTACTAGTGGATGCGCCACTAGCATTTAGATGCTGTGCATTCAAAGAGGAAGGAATTAAACAAAAAATAGCCTAATTCCATACCAAGACATGTATCTAAAAATCAGTTCATATCTTAAGCAACAGACAAAAAACAATTACTATTTTACATAAATACTAGCGGCTACGCCTCTAGAGGCCTCTAGGGGCACATGAGGAGGGGGGAGTTGAATCTCAAAACCCTTTTTTTAAATGTAGATTAAAAAAGGAAGTATTTTTTGGGGAGGGTGGTGGGCGGGGAAATTGAATGTTCCCCTCCCCTCACAACCCCATTTTTTTTATTTTAGTTCATTTTTTTTGGGTCAGATCAGTTTTCGCGATTTGAGAAAATTCATCTTTATATCATAGCGAATTATGTAAACTTGCAAGCATCGCTTTTATCCTATCCTATAGAGAAAATAAGTAAATCAAATCGCGAAAATTTAAATATGAAATTTGCGTCATACTTCAAAAATTGCGAATGACTGCGTACGACCGCGTAATTATATAAATGCTTCACTTATAACAACTTAGCCAGATAAAAGTGACGGCTCCTCTTTCATGATATTCTCCTTCATGTTATTTTCGCAGCTTAAATTTACCATGTTAGTACAGGTGGAAAGTTGCATTGGATTTAGAATATACATGGATATATTAACAGGGGAAAATGTACTGTCAATTTAGCTTGCTAATAGGAACCTCATTTATTAATCGTTCGTTTATCAAGTAGGAGAGGAGGGTTTGGATGGCGGGTATCGTTATTTTAGCCAGCTGTTAGCATCACTTAATTAGAGTATATGGAAATCTGGTGCAACATCCAAGTAATAATATATCGATTAAAGTTTCTAATATTTGTAGAACAAGTAGTAGAAAATGCATAATGCAAGAAAAGGCAGGGAGAGTACAATGACGGATAAATAAATACACTAGTTATGGTAAAAGTTATTGGCAGAAAAAGATTGGACACAATGTACAGACCAACCGTAAATTAACCAACTAATGACAGAACGTTTTTAAAAACTTTGGGTTCTATTATGAATCACAGTCCCTTGTCCCCTCCCTCCCTGGAGAAATTGAGATTTCACCTAAAAATGCAATTCATACAATCATGTTGATTTAAATACATTGTTTTCTCATTTTTTTTCATATTCACTTTAAAGGAGGGCGGGGGGGGGGGGGGGTGGAGGGAGATGGAGCGGAGGGTGTTGAGTTTGGGGCAGGGGTATGACGCGGGGATCTAAAGTGGACAATGGCCGATAAATTTATATAAATCTCAAATTAATACATATAAAATTATCCCTTCTGTAGATTATAATTAGTGGTTGAACAACTTTAAACACTCAACTTAATGAACCAACCAATCAGATTTAATATAGTCTCCAAAGTTGTTGAAATAACGAATAAGAAAACGTTATTATAAAACTTTAAGGACTAGTGTAATAAACAGCCCAATATCCCATCCCTTCCTGGGTTTAACGTAAGTAGGCAGAAGTACTTTACTAGTAGTATGAGATAGTTACCCCACCCAGCTCAGATCTATTAATTCCAAGATCATAAATTACATTTAGATTTACATCCAGCTACTTTAACTTGTTAGATGAACAGTAAATGTCGTATTGAACATGGAAGCTTTTGCAGGGATCTAAAGGGATAAGACAATGGCCGATAAATTGATGTACATCCCTAATGATGATACACGTAATTATCCTTTCTGTACATTAAAATGAGTAATTGAAACGTATGAACACTCAACCTAATGAAGCAACCAATCAAAATTTACTAAAGTCCCAAAAGTTGACAAGCCAACGAATATTGAGACATTATAATAAAACTTTGGGGACTTTTGTAATTAGCAACCCTCTCTCTTACTGAAGCTCTTGGAAGAAATGGGGGGAAAACTTATTTATAAACTATTGGCTATGACCCTTGAGGCTGCATCCAATGGAACTTGTTTGATGGGGGAGGGAAGTAAGCCAACAATCCACTTAGGATTAACGAAGGGACTATTACTCTTGTGAGAGTGAAGGTATCCTCCCCCTAAAATAGTTATAAATCTACTTGGGACCTATGAGAAACTTTACTGTAAAGAAGAAGGATTCCGATCCAGGGAGTTGAGAGACTTTTAGGCACGGACAGACAAACATTATGTTATATTTACATAAGAATAGAGATCTGGTAAATAAAAACATTTTGAATTCAGATATCTTAGACTTGTATTATTGTCTTCAAAACGTACTAAGTAATAATTTCTATTTGTATAATTTTTATTCAAAATTAGAATGATAAAGGACTGACCTTTATACTTATCTATTTTCTTATAATTTCTTATTAAATTTGAATAGCAAAGCTACTCTATAATTATAAATGTTAGGATATGTATATAGCGGACACTTGAGGAAAGGGGGGAAGGAGTTGACCCTTGACTTTCAAGTTTAGTCAGAAAAAGTAGAGAATTAAATATTTTTTAATGAGAGTTTTCGGCAGTGGCAGTGGGCATCACTAATTGATTTAAAGATCCAGCTCCTATTTGTCGTGGGTCAGTAATCTTTAGCATATTAATTTAAACTTAAAAACGTTTTAATCTTTAGCCTTTGGTTGCTTTCTGAATTTGTTCCATTTAGTAAATAAATTAATGTTACTTAAGATGTTGTGTCAATATTAAGAAAACTTATCTCTCTATGTACTTTATATTTTTTTTTCAAGGTTCAGAAAGTGTATTAGAAAGTTTATCATATTATATGGGGGGGGGGGGGGGGGTGACCTTTAATTCACTTTAAGAGTTTTCGCTGATACCCAGAAAATCCAAAGAAAGTAGTAAGTGCTATGCTTATCTATTTTAGAAAACTCAAATATGAGAAAGAGTTATAGGCAAATAAGCATTTATTTGAAAATTCGGATACAAATACATTACATTGAAGTAAACTTTCTGTAAATAATCACCAGAAAAATTGACCTTGGAACTTATTAATATTCACCCCTACTCCTTTAATAAAAAATGACACCAAAATACAGGAAAACATGAATTTTGAATATTCGGGTTTTAGATTGTTTATTACACAAATATCACAGTAAATTTTCTATCTATGAAATGATGCTTTTTTGAGAAATAATAATTTTTCGAACCAGAACAAATAATTTTGTTCAATATGAATCTTGTTGTCTGCTAAAAATTATGTTCATTATTTTCAATGTTCTTTTGTATATTAGAATCTTAACAAGTTCAGCGGCATTATGTTCGGTAGTCTCCAAAGTCTTAAAATTAGCCAAAATAAGAAAAGTTGCATCAGTTTCAGTAACCAAAGTCTTTATAGCCAAGAAAATGATTTTAGATCCATTGTCACATTTCTATATCCATGGTAAAAAATAATGTCAATGTCTCAAAAATTGAAATAACCTTATCACATTTATTTGTTTAAAAAAATTATATATAGCCGGTCATAATCATATTCAAATCATTTTGATTTTGTTCCAAAATGGGAAACATTTTGTCCAATGAAGGAGGAAAGGTAGAATTTATTTGTACAATTCATACATATACATATACGGTTCCAGGACAAACGCAGGAGTCCCAAACGTAATAGTGGACAAACGTAAGAGTGTTAAAATAATAATTTATTTCTATACAGGTTAGGTTAGGTTAAGATATGAATATACAAATAAGCCTCCCGCAGGGGTTAGGCATTTTTAAAAAATAGGTTAGTTTAGGTAAAGTTTCCACTTCGACGTTTGGGACTCATGGGTTTGTCCTAGGACCATTTATATACACATATAGGTTGAGATGAAGTGAATTAACTAATAGTTGTATTGATATAAATTTTGAAATTCTGCGCGGGGTGATTTAGCGCACCATTGAAATGATTTAAAGATCCAGCTCTGAATATTAAGTTTTACTTTTTCCTATAAGCTTAGTGAAGGTTTTTTTTCAGATTCACTCTAGCATTTAAAGGCCTTGTCTTATTGACTTGTTGATTTAGTTGAAGGGCGAGCAAAAAAATGCGCACCTCTAAAAATTGATATTGTGCGTCTTTTGTTTATAGTAGAAAAATGTTATGCATACCGCTAGAACCGCTATAAGCTCTAGTTTTTGGTACTATAAAAACGGTCCCTGTGCTACCGAGCGACGTTGTAAAATGTCTCAGCTGACTTAAATTTTTTTTTAACCTTTATTACATTTTTCAATGAAGCTTCTCAACTACAAATAGCACAAGATTGATTCTTATATTATTTCCAAAAAGAAGAGTTTATGACGGTTTTAACAATTGCACATATTTATATATACTGTCATTAACACAACCCAAGCAGATTGAATTTTAAAAATGTACTTATTAATTTTTGCACATTCTAAACTGTAATCTTTAAAGATTTAGTCAAGTTTTAAGTCAGTTGAGACATTTTACAACGTATTTTTACTATATGTAGCACAGGAATCATTTTTATATTTCCAAAAACTAAAGTTCATAGCGGTTCTAACGGTATGCATAACATTTTTCTACTATTAACACAAGCCGCGCAATTTCAATTTAAAATGGTCCGCATTTTTTTGCTCACCCTTAATGATATCAAATATAAATATACTTTGTGTTTGTGATTTTATATGAAAACAGTAAAAGTGTCGAACTATGACGTCAGAAAAAATTAACAATTAACCAATGAGAGGTAGCTATATATTTTACTATTGTGAATACTGGCTTCTCATTGGTTAATTGTTAATTTCTTCTGACGTCATAGTTCGCCACTTTTACTGTTTTCTTTTATATAGACATTGTAAAGCAGATGCTTCCTAATTGCTAAATGTATAACTATCATCAAACCCACTATGAACTTGATTTTATTTCACTCAATAACATTATTAAATTACACCACGTAGAAGCATAATTGTAAGATTATTTAGGCTTAAAGCTAAAATGCCAGTAACTGATTATATTTTTGCAATAGAAAGACCCTTTTTATAGTCAAAATATCTATTTTATACTGGTATGTTTCTACCTGGTAAAATTTGATATTAAAATATTTGATATGAGGAGTCAAAAAATTTGAAAGATTTCAAACTCCCTAAAATGTCATTTTAAGATGCCAATAACTTTTCTGTTATTGAAGCTGGAGGCTTCAAATTTGGGGTATTGGGTCTACTTGTGGCAATCTTTCAGCAGTTAAAGTGATGTATTTCCTGCAGACTTCCTTTACTGATATTTGTTTGCTTATTCTGAATTTTCTTAATTTTTGATTAAAAACCTTCAATACCGATTTTTAAAAAAGATGTTAAATTTATTAGAGATGCCATTGGAACTTGAAGATAATTTTATAATGCATATTGACTTTTAAATTTTAGCCTCCTGATGATGACATTGAAAGCAATGGGAGAGATTTTGAAAATCCTCAGAACATTTCCCATAAACAAAATCAAGTTTATGAGGTGAGTTTAACTAAAATTTTATTGTGATCCTTTTTTAGTAAATGATTTTGTTTTAGACATAAATATGATAATAGCATAAATATTAATCTGATTTAGAATTTTTTTATGTTTTATTATTCTAATTGATTTTATGCTGTAAGGCCATACAAAATGGGAATTTAAAAGAGTTGGAAAAATTGAAAGATATGCTTTCCAGGTATTTTTGTTTATATTTTACATACTTTCATTTTATTTCATCTTTATAAATAGTTCAGGATGTTTTTTAAATAGGACAAAAGTATTGCTTATGCTTAATTTAACCAACTTACCATTGACAGCAATTGATAATCAATATCTTATTTTCTTCATTGGCTTGAGGAGTTTTGTATAATCAAAAATATGTTGAGCGATTTTCAACAGGTAATACCCTATAAATCGGTTTTTCCATAGCATGTTTTAAGAACCCACCACACCTAATTCCAAGGTCATTATTCTGACTAAATAACTTTGAATGGAGCTAGCTCCCAAACGACTGACATACAGCACAGTCTCTGACAACATATTATTAGAACCAGAATTGAAATATATAAAGAAACAAGAATTAGTCAAGAACTAAAACTTCACAGCTATGGAACAGCAAATAAAAATGCGCAATTTTGTTTAATTTTTTTGCGCATTTTTGTGTGCTGTGCAATTTCTGCTCTTTTTTGTGATTAATTTTCAAAGATTTCTTTTAGATCTTTCAATTACGATTCAAATGATATGCTTGCTCTGAATGTACTGCCCGCCGTGGAAAAAAACAGGTTTTTAGGGTACAATTTGTTGAAAATGGCTATATATTTTTTTCTGATACAAAACTCCCCAACCCAATGAAGAAAATAATATATAAATTACTAATTTCCGTCAAAGAAAAGTGGGTTACATTAAGCAATACTTTAGTCCTATTAAAAAAACACCTTGTATAAACAATTATTTTTCATAAGACTTCCATTTGATGGGGAAAGAGGAACTCCTTTAATGTATGCAATCAGGTATTTGAAAATTTAGTTAAACTGTTTTTAACCTATTTTTAAAACGTATATAAAAAATATACTATGACACCAGTAAAATCAGACTGCAGAGCCTAAATTTGAATTAAGTCCCCAATAAACTTTTTTTGGGGGATTTAAATATTAATTTTTACTATTGCCGTAGTCATTTTGATCAAAGCAAAAGGTCTTTTTTTTATTTGGGTAAAATTCGTAGCTTTTAGAGTGTTTTGCTTCATAAATATTGTATTCTGGTATAGAGTAAAATTAGGCCTTATGATTTTACTATAAAAATTCACTAAAAAGTTAAATCTTTACAATATACCAATGAATTAACATTAACATGTTTGTGTTCGTTCACCTATTTTAAACACATAAAAATTGGCTGTAAAGGGTTAAATTTTATGTCAACATTACAAGATGTCAACAAATGTTTATGCAATACAACAAAATTATTTTTGACACATATACAAATATGATATAAAATAAGATTATTCAAACTTATTTTTTTAAAAAATATTTTTAAAAATTATGTATCTTTTACGTGTATAGTTTTCATTCTTTTCATTTTAATTAAATAAAAATTATTTAACTACATTGTAAATAAGTCACTTTGTGAAAACACTCTTTCGGAAATCATAAAAAATTGAAATGAAACAAGAAATCTTATTGGTTTAACTTTAGCAAATGTGTTTTATTGTATTATGTTAATTTTTTTACTGAAATTGATTGTTTTAGAAACAAAATTATTTCCATCGAACAGAGTAGATTTTTTTTTATTATTGTATTGATATAAACTGAATCAAATAAAATTGTTCTGTAAGAAACAATTTAACCCCAAACTAAAAGTTGCTTTTGCTTCCGTCAAAATGATCACAGCAACATATAAAATTAATTTTTAAATCCCCCCAAAAAAGTTTATTGGGGACTTAATTCAAATTTGGGCTCTGCAGTCTGTCTCTACTGGTGTCATAGTAAATTTTTGATATATGATTAAAAAATAGGTTAAAAACAGTTTAACAAGAATTTGTTTAATATAATTATTAGTTTTAATAAATACTTAATTTATTAGTAAAACCTTTTATTTTATATAGAATCTGATATAGTATTTTTTTACATACAGCTGCTTTAAGAACAAGACCTTGGATTCTTTAGACACTATTAAAAAACTCTTGGATTTGGGCTGTGATGTTAATAAAAAAGTAATGGAACATATCCACTCCATGAAGTTTGTAGGTAAGAAATATTGATATATTGAGTTAAGATATTACATTTCCTAAGTATTTTAATAAAAGTATATTTTTTTAGTATAAAGTACTCTACAGAAGAGGAGGGGAAACAAGGTTAATATTTTTGAATATTTAATATAATTTTTCCATTACTTTCTATGAGTGAGTTAAATCATTTATTTCTCCCATATTTCTTAAATTTAATGCTTTGTTTTCTGAGAGAGGGGAAGAAAGGGAGGAGCAGTTAAAATCTCAAAGCAGCTTAATATTTTTGTGAATTGTGCACACTCTCATGGCATAATGGTGAGCTTATACCAGGATAAATAAACAAAAATGCCATCATGAGGTTGAAACAATTAAAATATTAAAACATTCAGACATAAAGATGATAAAAACATATATCAATGGTTTAGAATTTAAATTAATAAGGGGGGGGGGGGGTTTAATGCAACCATCTCGTAATCAGTGAGCAAATGGCACTTAGAATTCGAATTTCCATCTATAATTTTGCATGAGTAATCCTTGGTAGGTCTATTTTCCCTAAATCGAACAAAAAGTTGGAAAAGTAACGGCTAACGGCTGGCGGCTCAGCTATTTTGCCATTTTTTTTATATTTATACTGCAAATTAGTCACGAAACCTCTCTCAACATAATACTCTTTTCTACTCCAAAACGCTATCAAACGGTTCTAGACGGTAGCTGTTGGTACTAGAAGTTTTAAAATTGGTTATTGCTATCATTTAACATGAATTAAACCAAAAATATGTTTTAAAAAGTCGATTCCTATGTAATTGATGATGGATTTACCCTGAAAATAGGAAAAAAACGGCTGAACGGCTGAGCCGCTAGCCGTTACTTTTCCAACTTTTTGTTCGATTTAGGGAAAATAGACCTACCAAGGATTACTCATGCAAAAGTTCAGATTGAAATTCGAATTCTAAGTGTCATTTGCTCACTGATTACGAGATGGTTGCATTAAACCCCTCCCCCCCCCCCTTTATTTAAGATATCAATTATTTTCTATCATTTAGTTCTACAGCTATTAGAGATTCTATCTAATACAAACAAACTTGAAGAAAAGGAAATAGATGAGAATAACAATTCAGCACTACATCATGCAGCTTATAGTGGAAACAAAGCTGCATTTCTTTTCCTTTTAAAAACTAAAAAGGGAACAGATGATTCCAATGTGCTTGAATGGGTAAAAACAAAAAATAAAGAGGTAAAAGTTTAAAAAGAGTAAATTGGACTTAATTATTTATTAAATTGAATTTTCTTTTAAAGATTTTATTCTGACTATAGACTACATTCTAACATAGTATGTGATAATTTTCCCACTGTAGAATAAAACTGCACTCCAAATTGCAGCCAAACATGGGTATGTGAAAATAATGGAGATCCTTTACCAAACTTTAAGGTAGGGATAGTTAATGAATTGATTTATTTAATCAATTTTTTTTGATATATATGACACATAACTTTTTCTTGTTTTCAATCAGAGAAAATTTCCTTAGTTTCCTTATTTAGAAAATGATTATATTCTTTACTTAGGTTAAGTGAGCATGATGGGGAAGAGCTATTAGATGCAATTAAATACAATAAAGTTAAAGAAATTGAAACTAAATTGGAAGAAAAAAATGACCAAAAGGAAAGTTGTTATCAATTAATTAATTTTTCACAGAATTTTTAAGTGGCTTTTAACAGCTTTAAGCAGAATTTTTAGTAAAGCTTTTCATCTGATTTTACTTTTTTCAATGAACCTTTTACTGTTTTTGATACCATAATACAAGAATAAAAAGAAAATTTTCTTATATAGACCTGTTTTGATTTTTTATTCTTCATATTCATCTGTTATGTATTATATTTAGATCACAAAAGATTTGAAATCAATGTGCTAAAAATTGTAATAACATTATTTTATATCAAAACTTTACTACTATAAATTACCATTTTAAATTTAAGATACTATACAACAACCTAATAGAGCTATTATTAAGAGATTGGTATAGATAAGTAAAATTTATCAATTGATTTTCAATTATTGATCAAGGTTGGAATTAGAGCAAAAATAATCCAAAAATTTACACAAGGAAAAGAAAAGGAAGGTTATGATGAAATAAATCTGTTAGAAAATACTGCCAGCTGTGTTGAGGTATAAAAATAATTAATTCTAATTTATATCTTTTGTCATCAAGTAAACTTTTTTAAAGGAAGCCTGCAAGAAATACAGCGCTCTAACTGCTGAAAGACTGCCACAAGTAGACCCCATACACAAAATTTGAAGCCTTAAGCTTCAATAACAAAAAAGTTATGGACCTTCTAAAACGGCATTTTGTGTTACATGAAATTTTTGAAAGAATTTTAATGCTTCTATGAAAATTTTTAAAAATTAACTACGTTGCCGAGAAGCAAAATTAAAATCCCATCTTTGTCATATTTTTAGGTTGCCAGTAACCATACATATTTTGTTTAGCATTTGAGTTATAATTTTTATGTATAACCGAGAAAAAATTCATTATTTTTACATCAAATTGATAGAGCTTAGCAATAACTGTTAAAATCCCTACTTACGCGCTAGGTGGTGATGTGTATCTGAAGCTGTAGTTTTTTTAACCAATAAAAATATGTCGACGATTTAAAACAAAAAAATAATTATTTTTTAAAAACTGCAGAGGTTAGTTGTCAACAAAAAAGACTTATTTGATATTTAATTTCGTCGGCTTTAATATTATACAAAGAATATCTAAAAAAAAACACAATAATATTTACACAACAACAAACAGCTGATTTCATATCATAATGGCGTCGTAAACTTTTTTAAAATTGTGATAAAGTAGTTTTATTTTAGTTATTAAGTAAAGATTTCGACTTGAAAATAACTGGGTTGCAATTTTAGGGAGGAAGGACAGCAGTATAAAATGGTAGTTTTATAATTCAATTTCTTATATTAGTGATCGATCGATGCTGGTACTTTTTGTAGTTCAATTAATTCTTAATTTATTACATTCTTTCTAAAGTGTATTAAATTTCATTCAATAATCTAATCGTATACTGTTATCTCCCATACAAGATTCCTGGTTATTATTTACAATGAATATTAGCATTACCTATTTTAAAAGCGAAGCTTTTTAGATCAAGCAGGGTTTGTCCGACGTCCGTACGTGTGTCTGTCTGTCCGTCCGTCCGAGGAAATATTTTTCTTCCCTTCCATGCCCTTTCGAATTTATAGTCCCTATATGATATGGGCTATTTTTCAGCCTTTCCATATCCCTACAAATATAGAGTCCCTAAATATGCTAGTGACGCAGCCACTAGTGCTTATAAATCTATCTATCATTTGACATATAACGTAATTTCTGCTTTCATTGGTCATGTCACTTAAAGAGATTCTTAGGTCATGCCAATTAAATTAAAAATAATACAGAGGATCTCTTAAATGTTTAATTTCGATTACTAAACCATTTGTTAGCCGTATTATCATTTGTTTTCCATCAAAAATCGACGAAAATATCGTTGTTAAAAATTATAAAATAAATAGTTGGTACGTAATAATATCTACTATTTTAGAGTACTATTAGAAATCTTAACATTATTAAAATTCTCAAATTTATTTAGTGTTAGATAAAGTATTTTTCAGAATTTATTTCTCATGTCAATTATAAGTCAAGTGAGATGGCCGAAGTTGATGGGGTTGGGGGGTGGATATACTTTACTAGTTGTTAGTCTAAAATGTGGTGTGTTACAGTTCATATACTAAGAATATCCTTAAGTTAAAAATATAGCTAAAACATCTTTTGTTTTGTCGCTATTGGGGGCTTCGGCTTGTTAGCAAAGACAAATTTTGACTAATATATAATAATGTGTTGGAAACTAATGTTTTGTCCCATGAATGTTTTCAAATTAAATCGATGACGGGTGTAACATTCCCATATCCTAAAAATACTAATATTTAAAAATTTCATAGTTAGAATGAATACCTACACACAATGATTTTCCTTCAACGGGTCTATTTTAGGTAGATATCATTCATAATCTTATTTTTTATGAAAGCATAGCTTTTTATAGTAAGGGTCGGTTTATCCGTAACAGATAGCCCATTTATTTAAGCATTGACACACACACACACACAACTGTCGACTTCAAACTTTATATGATTGCAATAACAGTTAGGTAGAATCTGGGAAGCATTGCAACTCTATACTAAGGGGGGGGGGGGGGATGGAACCATCTCGTAATCAATGCGCAAATGGCACTTAGAATCCGAATTTTGTTGCCGTTAGCCGTTACTTTTCCAGCTATTTGTTCGATTTAGGGAAAATAGACCTAACAAGGATTATTCAAGCCAGGTTTCATAACAAAATTCGAATCCTAAATGCCAATATTTGCACATAGATTAAGAGTTGGTTGCATTAAAAACACCCCTTATCAGAAAGTCAATAAGTCTATTTAAAACTAAAATCAAGTTTATCCATGAACTTAAACGATTGCTAAAAGCTGTGAGTAATAATTTCTTTTTTATTTTACTCTTCAATTTGATTTGTAATTATTTAGAATTTTTATCTTATCAGCCTATGCCAGCTGCCAAACTCTGAGAGGTGAAACCCCTGTGGATGTTAAATAGGAACAAAAGTTGGGACGCCAGTGGTTGTGACTGGTGAGAGAAGAAAGAGGTGCTGGGGTGCGTCGTGACAAAATAATTAAGTTCCTCAAATTCTTAAAAGGTAATGTAACGGGATTGTCCTATGGAAGGTTTTTTTTATGTACCTAAATTTACTTACTGATATCTTACAAAATAGAATGATGTCTGTTTATCTGTTCAACCGCTGCGCTGCACCGAGTAGGCTTTTTTAGGTGAATTCCCCTTAGTCCAAGCAATGTTTTACACAATTTTCTTCTTTCTAGAAAAAAAATAATTTAAGGACTTAAGGCGAAGGTACAAGTGCTATTGTATCCTAATAGCGACTGCCCCTCCCCCCCCCCTTGCATGTAAGGGCTCTTAAAGTAAAGAGGGAGGGAGAGACAGGAAAAATTAGCTAAAACCACCCTAAGACTTAAATCTCAATATGAATCAGTATAATAAAAATCCCGGACTTATTTGAAGGTTTCCTAAGCTTTTTTCTGTTAAGATTTCATTAACAACTGAACCGATTGATTTCTACATTGTAGATAAGCTTCATATGTATGTCGTATCACTACTAGGGAATCACCCTAAAAATTGAAGAAAAAAATTCACCTAATTGGTCATTTCATAGTTATTTCTCACATTGTATTATAGACAGCTTTCCGCAGATCATAAATGAAAAAATATAAGATTAAAACCAGTTTTGAACCCCAGGGGTCGAAGGCCTGGCTAACAAATCTGGTATTCATTTTATGTTTTTTATTTTAGTAATCGTGGAAAATTGATTTTTTCTGTATAGCTGAGAACCAGTTCTAATCTAGCAGACATTAATCAGTTTTCAATTTTCAGACCTTATTTGACTAAAGTATATACTTATTTTCAGGACACGTATATACGAAAGAACAGGAGAGGAGAGTGACATAATTCTTATTCTCATAACTCGTCACTCAAGGAACAAACTAGATGCTATTTCATTTTCTTCCATGTTGTTTTATATATAATTAGTGGCTTCGCACCTAGAGATTATGGACATATTTATCTCTAACTTATAATTTGTTTTGTAAAAAATGCAGGGGTGTTTATCTACACAAGATTAATTTTTTTCCTCGGCTGCAAATCATTTTTTCCCCCACCCACTGATTTTTTTCCTTAGGAGGGTTGAAAAAGGAAAAATGTTTTTAGTACTCTTAATTTTATTCACTTTTGTTACCCCTCCCACATATTTTTCTGTTTTTTAAACTAATACTGACGATATAAGATTATTATGTATTAAGTTTTCAGAGCAAAACATAATAAATCAATATTTTTTGGGGCTCTATTATTTTCTACATGAAACTACTTGAATAAGCTATCGTTTTATATTTTGAGTTTATTTTTTGTTGAATCATATAAAATTTTAAAAAAGCTTTTTTGTTTTGTTTTTGTAAATTACCTAAGCAAATTTTAATTTAAAACATTTTTTATGTACAAATAACATCTAATTTGTCTTAACAGGAAATGTGTAATTAAACGAACAGTAAGATTTTAAAGATCCTTCGCCGGAACCGCCTGTTCAAACTAAATCCTTGGAGTAGATATTTAACAAGTCGATCCCTGACCTATACTGGAAGTCTTTATCCCAAGAGGTTATTGCTAAGAATGAGTAGGCATGAAACCGTCGCCTAATGGCTGCTGGAGTTGTGCCTGCCAGATGCAGCAGTAGACATCCCTAGCCTAACAATATCGGTTAGCAGCGCATGAAAAAAAAACACAACGTTAATTTTTTGGGTATATTCAGTGACTTTAACCATGTTGCAATCTATCGATAAAAAATAAAAACCATTCAGACATATTTTGTGACAAAACATAATTTTATTTCAGACTGGCCTTTTTTGTTATCATAATAATTTAAATAGTAAAAAATCTTTAAATTATACCTAATTATCTTTGCATCCGCTTTGCATATCTAGAATTAATTCAACTAAAATAAAGGGGAGGGGGGCAATATAACCATCTCGTAATCAGTGTGCAAATATCCTTGGTAGGTCTATTTCCCTAAATTGAACAAAAAGTAACAGCTAAAGGCTCATTAATTCAAGCTAAATGATACCAAAAAAAACTTTTAGATTTCTAGTACCAGTCCCTTTCTCGTTTGGATCGGCCTATATGGTGTAGGGCTTGTGAGGGATTTGTACTGAAAATAGCAACAACAAAAAAAAGACTGAACGGCTTAGGTATCAGCCATTAGCCGTTACTTTTTAAAGGTTGGAGGCGGAAGTGACACTTTTTGTAACCAAAACTAAGAATCAAAGGAACTTCAGGGGTATAAAATTTTTAAAAATTACTAAGAGGAGAACGCTGGATATTATTTTGAAAAAAAAAGTTTATCTCAGATGATTGAAAATTGTTTAGCTACTTTAGCGAGAAATGCAAAAAAATTTCAGTGGGTAATGGCGGTTTTCGGCGGTAGCAGTGTTTCACCCGCCATTTCTTAACAGTTCCATATTGTACCTCTTAAAAGCAACTGCCATGCCGAATCTCAGAGCTGTAACTCTTTATTTAGATGAGTTCCTTTGACTTTTAGTTGTGGTTTCTAAAAGTGTCAATTCCGCCCCCTCCCTTTACTCATCCTAAGTTTCATAATGAAATTCGGATTCTATATGCAATTGCACACTGATTACGAGATGGTTGCATTAATTCCGCCTCCCCCTTTATAATGCTATTTAGATTTTCTGTGGGTTATATATATATTATCTTCGATTTATAACAATTTTATACCTAAAGTCTTCAAATTTTAATTTAACATTTTATAATTCCTTTATAATCTCAAACATCTTTGTTTTGAATTTTTTTTGGGGGGGGGGAAGGGGGGGGGGTTGATATTCCGTTTCTTGGCTTTTCCAGATAAGAACAATGCCTAAAATTATTATTTTAAGTAAACAGATTAAGAGAAAATTTTTATGTTATAAGACTGATGAATATTTATAACTTAAATCAAATGAAATTCATATTCATAATAAGTTCGTTAAAAAAAAACAAGAATATGTAATATTATTCTGAATTAAACAAGAATGTAAAAATCAAGAATTATGCACCTTTTTGTTGTTATTTGTAGATACTCTTTTTATATTTTATTAAACTTGTAGCATATGATTTCTTCTCATTTATTATCCATTGGTGGAAATTTTGTTTTCAAATACTGTAAATTGCTTTTAGCTGACATAATTCAATATTGAAATTTCTATTTGAAGTGCTGGAAAACTTTCAAATTGTCATCTACCTTAAATGTAATTTAAGAAGCCTATAACTTTTTGGACCATGGAAAAATAACAAAGTAGCAGGTTTCGTAGGTTATTTAGGTTAAGTTAGGTAAATGTTAATGATTGCCCTGCAGGATTAGGAAAATTGTTCTCCCAGGGTGAATGTCCCCGCAGGGGCTAGAAATAGGAGAAAAGCTACTGTGAAAATACAATAAAATTCGTTTTTTTCCATCATCCATTTTTTTGTTTTTGAAGCTGAAGGCTTCACATTTGGGATTTTGGGTCTACTTGTGGCAGTCATTAATCAGTTGAGCGGTGTATTCCTTGCAAGCTTCCTTTATGCCAAAATAAACTTCAGTTCAGGCGCCGTTACTTGAATGTTCTGTATTTTTCCTCATAATAGCAATTTCAATGCAAAGGGGTAGTTTCACGAAATGCATTTGAACTTAATTTAGTGAACCACATATTTTTTTCTGGTTAATTGGTTAAACTGCATTTATATGGCATATAATTGAAAGAATTTTAATTTTCTACTACGTAGTTTTTAAAATATCAAGACTTGAAAATTGTCTTTTTGAATTTCATATATCACAAAAAGACGATTTTCAAGTCTTATTATTTTCAAAACTACGTGGTAGAAAATTGAAATTCTTTCAAATATATGCCATATAAAAATAGTTTAACCGATTAACTAGCAAAAAATATGCGGTTCACTAAATTAAGTTCAAATGCATTTCATGAAACTAATTTTAATGAAGTTTTTAAATATTACATTCACATGATTTATGGCAAAGCGGCATTGGTGACCAGTGACCACCCCCATCCATATATGTTTGTTCTATATATTCCCATTACTGTTATGTATATTTTTGCAATGTAAGTTATAATCAAGTTATGTTTAAAGTTTACATGAAATGAATAAATTTTTTTTACAAATTACAGTAACATTGTATTAAGTTTTTTTATGATTGATATGTTTCAGTAGTGAAGCTACTCTATAATTCCAAATGTCTTTCAGTCTGTTAGACATGGATAGGGGGAAACGTGATTTACTCGGTTCCTATGAAATATAAAATGTGTGCAAAAAAAATGCGGACATTTTTAAAATTGAAATTGCGCGGCTTGTGTTAATAGTAGAAAAATGTTACGCATATCGTTGGAACCGATAGGAAGTCTATTTTTTGAAAAGATTAGATCGATTCTTCTGCTACATATAGTTACGAAGCTAGGTGTTAAAATGTCCCAACTGATGTAAAACTTGACTTGTAAGTATATTTTAAAATATAACAAAAAATTAGAGAAGATATTTAGCAAAAAGAGATGCCTACATTTTATAATTTCAAATTGCGTGGCTAGTGTTAGTAGTAGAAAAATATTATGCATACTGTTAGAACCGCTATGAACTGTATTTTTGGAAATATAAGAAAGGTTTTTGTGGTACTAATAATCTAGGAGCTAGGTGGTAAAATGTCCCAAAATTTACTCGCAATTCAAGTTTTAAGTCATTTTAACACGTAGCTCCTAAACTATGCGTAGCAGAGGAATCGTTTTTATATTTCCTAAAAAAAGACCTCCTAACAGTTCTAACGATATGCGTAACATTTTTCTACTATTAACATAAGCCGCGCAATTTCAATTTTAAAAATGTCTGCACTTTTCTTTGCACACCCATTAGAAGGCTAAAAGGGGACTAGGCATGAACGAGAGCAAGTGATTTTAAGCACCTTCCAGCATTGACCCTTGTTTTTTTAATATGCTAGGTTTAAGCTTAATATTGTGTTATCGACTAAAGAAATTAAGTTTTACCATGGTTTTATATGAAAAAAAAAACTATGAAATAATGAGCATTTTTAATTAAATATCATCGAATGTTTTGTTGAGTTAAAACTGTTGTTTCAAAAAGTTTTGACACAAAAGAATATCATTTCAAAAAATTGTAAATATAGAAAAAGGGGTGGTAAATTGAAATTTTGTAAACAGTTTAATTAAGGTACTTTCATAATTTACAGAATTAGATGATATTGCACAAAAAAATGCACTGGCCCCTTTTTTGATAAGCATAATTAACTATAAAACACCCATAGCAGTTGGACTGCTTTTTAAAAGTAGGAAATGATTATTGTGCTATGAGCCTATGAAACATCATAAATAAACAAGGATGCCATCATGCATAAGTAGCCAAGCTCATATAGTAGGAAAAGAGTTTATCAACAGACAGACAAACAAAGTAAGTATTAAGAGGATATGTATTAGGGTTTAGAATCATCACAATAAAATTCAATTGGTTATTTAAAATAAAAAAAATAACACATTTCTCTTACTTAAATGTGAGTCCTCCGGGACTAATGGACCATTAAATTAAATAGGAAATTAAATAGGTAGGTAGTAGATATTCATTTTACACCGAAATTCCTACAGATACCTATACGATAAGCATATAATTCGTCTTGTTACGTGCAAAACTCTTTGCTAGTAGGGTGGTTGTAAGTAGATGAAATGATAAGAACTGGAAGGAAAAGCTCTCAATTTTAGGGCAGTTAAGACACCCAACTCTTGCACGATTCTAATGTTTCCAAGAATAGGACAGACCAAGTGAATTATAGTTTAGATTCTCATACAGCTAACTTACAGAAATACAGATAAACTTGTAGAAAAGTGAATAAATAGCTTTGTTAGGTTGAATTTTGTTGATAATAATTAATAGAATTATTGGCTTGGTCTAAGAAATTTTAAAACTTTTGATCATTGACGAAACAAATAAATCCTTAAATCTACATCGTAATAGTTACGATCTAGGTAATGAGGTCGTAAAAGTAGTTATAAATCTTTCTCGTATTTATTTGAATCCGGTGGATAGGAACCAGTTCTCATCCATACGAAAAAACTATGTCTAGCACCGTATTATAACCAGTTTTCTACAAATATAGAACTGTACAATCATAAGATTAATACCAGTTTTTTTAGCCCGTGCCTTCGGCATCTCGGGGCTAAAAAAACTAGTTTTAATCTTATAATTGTACATTTTATATCCGCGGAAAGCCGTTTATAATACGATGCGAGAAATAACTATTATCGTATTCATTCGAATCCGGTGGATAGGAACCGTTTCTCATCCATACGAAAAAAACTATGTCTAGCAGCGTATTAAATCAAGCTTTCTACGAATATTAAAATGTACAATCATAAGATCAAAACCAGTTTTTTAGCCTGTGTCTTCGTCACCTCGGGGCTAAAAAATCTGAATCCTATGATTGTACATTCTATATCCGCGGAAATAACTATTCCTTGACTTATAAGAAGCTTCGCAAAGAAGAAGCATTTTATTCAGCAGTTCGCAAAATCTGTGTATGAACACACAGACAGACATTGTTTTTCTTTACATAAGGATGACAAAAGAAAAAATAAATATTTAGAATTAAGTTTATATTGGTAGGCATTTATTATTAGCATTTAATAAACATTGGAAAAAATAGATAATATATTTCTATAAATATAAATATAACGATACAATTTTAATACCTAACAAAAATTAGGCATCATAAAAATCAGAAAAAGTTTAGGTTTGTTCTTGCGTGATAATAAAAAAGTCTAGTTTTCTTCTTTAATAAAACAAAAGGGACAACATCTATAAAAGCAAAGCCCTGAAACATTTAGTTTTAGGAATTGATTATAGAGATGTTTCGCTTATAAATCGTACTTTGTGGTAATAGGAATCCGTAACTCAAAATCAAAAGAATAGGATAATTACAACATACAGAAGGGAGGGGGGCGGTTGTGCCACTTTTTGAGACCAAAAGTAAAATGCACATGATCTCAGCCCATAAAAGAGTTACAGCTATAAAATTCGGCACAGCAGTTGCTTTTTGTGGAGCTGTAACTCTTGTATAGGCTGAAATCATGCGAGTTTTACTTTTGGTATCAAAAAGTAGTACATCCACCCACCCACATTTGATGTAAAAATAAGTAAAAAATCACCACATTTTAAATGTGGTGATTATAGAGTTGCTACGCTTCCTAACTAATTTCATAGGAATCAGCATACAAAGTTTGAAATTGAAATCACATAATAATAAAAAACACCCATAGTAAAGGATTAATTTACAATAAAACTCTAGACATAATGAATCAATTGATGTAGGTATAAAATTAACTTGAATTTAGGGGAGGGACATCAGATTGGTTCTGATGGTTATAAAAACAAAAACCGCAGTTTTTCGCAAAATTTTTTTACCATTTATCGCCAAATCTATCAATTTGGACTCATCAAAAAAAAACTTTTTTTTATAAAAGTCATTTTAACATATTAAAAAAATTGTCAAATGCAAATGTTGAAAAAATTATATAAAATTATTTAATTCTGCAAGAAAATGCAAAAATAATTCTGCAGAAAATAGCGGTTTTCAGCCAGAGCAGTGTTTCCAATGCCGTTTACTCACAGTTCCACATAATACCTCTTTGTAGCAACTGCCATGAATAATATCAGTGATGTACCTAACTTTTTTTAGTTAAGTTCCTTTGTTTCAGACTTGTCACTTTTTTTATCTATTATGATTAATTAAATTCATTTTGTAACTTGTTCTGTGTGTGAAGGAGAGCAAAATATCATAGTATTGCAGGAATATCCATTGTAATAGATTCTATCACTTATTATTCTTTATCACTCCAAAATGTTCAAATTAGGTACTCTAAGTTGTTTATAGTTCTGTCCACAAGTTTTCTGGGTTGCGTTCAAAATGTTATCTGAAAATAAAATTAATAATAAATTTTCGTTAATTAAGAATTAGAGTCAAATAATGATTAAGAAATATAGAGTGACAAATATAATTTTAACTTATCGGAAGTAGAGCCATTTAGAGTTGCCACGCTTACACTAAATTGCTAGAAAAAAAACACGAGCAAGAGATAAGGTTATTTGAAATGTGTAAATAATCAATTATCTGGTAGAAATAGACAGACTACCAATCCCAGGAGTTGCTATTCAGCCAATTAATTCCATTTGAAATAGTTGAAAATTAAATATTTTGTTGGTTAGAGTTGGGGTAAAACTTGTTTTTGGATGTACCTGGAGGGAAGTGAGTAAGAGGAGGAGCAAAAATGGAAGGGGGTTGTGAGGAAATTTTTACTTAGAATTGTTTGTCAGATTAACATTTCGTTTTTCCTGACCTATCCTAATAGTAAAAGCAAGAGTATTACCTAAGAGTAAGGAAAGGCCTAAATTTGATTACTTTTCAATTAAAACATTTATTGAAAATAAGCCCTACTTCTAAAATCATTGATTGAAAGTTGAAATCTGCTAAATTAATATAGAGGAGAAGGAATGTAATGACTCCAAAAAGTAGTACTCATTCCTGTGCACTGTTAGGACTTCCAGGTTGTGCAATAAAAATGTGGAAACTACATAAGAGACAATACCTTCCAATCCACCCCCCCCCCCCCCCAAAAAAAAAATGAAATAATAAAAAAATCTTTTGGGAATAGTCTCTTTCATAACATCGCCCCATAAGGGGCGATTCGTCGTATTTTTAAAAAGGCTTTTTATAGATTATTTTAGGTTATGTTAGGTTATATTGGTTATGTGATTGCCCCACAGGGTTAGGTAATTGGCCCTGCAGGGTTAGTGCCCCTCGCAGGGGCTAGAAATAGGAAAAAAGCTACTGTGAAAAATATGAAGAAAATTGTCCCATAAGGTGCTATGTTACGAAAGGGACTATACAACATCTTTTTGTTTTCAATTACCTTATATATAATTGTATTATAGATAATGTTGTGCTTACTGACGGATGACTGTGTTACTGTATATGCCAGTCATTTTATCTGAAAAAAAAAATAGTTGAAATTAATTAAGATACAAATAAATATTATGTAAATGAATACAGAGTTTTCTCTCTGTTGGGGGGGGGGGGGGGGGGTGAGGGGGGTAGGAGGTTGGGTCTTTGATAAATACAATTTATTTGTTTATGTTTTATCGTAATAACTTAAAATTAAAGTAATTATAGACTTTTTAAACTTTTGAATATTAAATATCTTGGGTACATATTTCATTATACAACCCTCGAGAATAACACAATAAGTAGCAAAGCATAAAAAAAAACATTTTTGTTGTAACCAACTAACAACCGAATGGATTTTAAAAATGTTAATTAGTTTCAATGGATTTTTCATGATTTTTTGGGGCAACGCTTCGCAATTAAGAAGTGTATATCTATAACCCTTAGGTCAAAATACTATGTTAACTATGTGCAGTGCACTGAATGATTGATAGTACAGGTATTATTTACAATTTTTTTCGAATTATAGATTTGCTTCGCTTACAAAACAATTAATAAGAAGACAATACAAATTAATGTACCAAAAACAAAATTAATTCTAATAAATCACTGAACCTATACGTGTTTTAGCTGTCGTTGGGGGTTAACACATTCCTAATTCTTAATTACAAAACACCCCTAATACCTAGGGAGGGAGGGAGGGAACAATAAACTATTTTTTACACTAGTCTCCATTGTTTTATTATAACGTTTTTTGTTCTTTTGCTAAACCACTTTGTCCAAACGTTTCAACCACTAATTATATTCTACAGAAGGGGCAATTTTGTGCATTATCATTGGGGATGTACATTAATTTATCGGCCATTGTCTTATCCCTTTAGATTCCTGCCAATAGATACCCGACAATTCTTAAACTAAATATTAAAGAAAGTAACAGCTGATTAATGTTTACATTTTTGTTGAGGAACTTGTCCGCACGATTTCTCTACTGGTAAGTTGGGTCAATTTCTGCCAACTACTTTCATCCCCCGAATTAGATATTTATTTTAGCTTTTTATCTTCTAAATAAATATTTTGGAGAAAAAATTTCTTTAATTAGAAAATTATCTTAAATTTATTTAGATGTTTTAGACCAGATGTGCAAAGATTCATGACAATTAATCAAAGTATTTTTAGAGGAAAATTTATCAAGGAACAAAATAGCTAAAAATAGAGTCCTTAAAAGTTGGGATTTCGGGCTTTAGTAAAAACCTCTCTATATTTTATGCAACGTACAAAGAAACTTAATTTTTTTGAGAGATTTCGACTAGAAAGAGGGGTGTTTTTATTGTAAAAATCGAATCAGTTACAGGCAACCTAAAATTATGACAAAGATGAGCTTTTAATTTTGCTTCTAGGCTTTGCATTTTAATTTTAAAAATTTTCATAGAAGCATTGGGATTCTTTCAAAATTTCCATGTACTATAAAATGTCATTTTAAAATGTCTATAACTTTTTTGTTATTGAAGCTGGAGGCTTCAAATTTTGGGTGTTGGGTCTACTTGTGGCAGTCTTTCAGCAGTTAGAGCGGGGTATTTCTTGCAGGCTTCCTTTAATATAAAAAATAATTTAACCTAAAATATCTTTCAAGGTTATCAAGTTAGTAAAAAGTTTGAACAATCATGATTTGATTTTCAAACTTAGAGATATTAATAATAATACAACTCTACATTTAGCTGCAGGTAAATATTTTTTATAAGAATTTAAACTGATAAGTAAGGGTAGAATGGTTTACACCTAAGAGAAATAAAACAGTTTACTTGCTAGATTTAAGAGTAAATCAAATAAATCAACTAAATATTAATTCTATTACTTATATATCACTAGCGGATTTGCCCCTAGCCTCTATGAACTTCTCACTATGAGGTAAGGGGAAGTCAACCCTCCTAAATAGAATTTTTTTTTAAAAAAATAGGCTCTGCTACAGGCTGATGCCTAGTACAAAGGGGGGAGGCGGATGTGCCACTTTTTGAAACCAAAACTAAAAGTCAAAGGAAAGAGTTACAGGTCTGAGATTTTGCATGGCAGTTGCTTTATAGGGTTACAATATGGAACAGTGAAGAAACGGCGGCGCAAAAAAAAAATCGGCGGGAAACGGCGGTTTTCGGCGGTTGCGCCGCCATTTCTTTACAGTTCCATTTTGTACCTCTATAAAGCAACTGCCATGCAAAATCTCAGACCTGTAACTCTTTTTTTAGTTGAGTTCCTTTGTTGACTTTTAGTTTTGGTTTCAAAAAGTGGCACATCCGCCTCCCCCTTTTGTTTTAAAAAATATGGCTCGTCTACAAGCTGATGCCTAGTACAGATTTATTTATATAATAGGCTCTGCTACAGGCTGATGCCTAGCCCTAGAGCCTACCTATAAAAAAAGTGGTTGGAGGATTTTTTGTTTTTTGGGGGTTAGGGGTGTCCCACTCCCCAAGAAAATAGCTTAAAACTAACAAAGACATCATTCTACTTTGTATTATAGATATCTCGGATACGCATATTCCTACTTTTAGGGAAGCCTAATCAGTGCCACACATAACATCTAGTGTTAGTCATGCAATTTAAATTTATAAATATTATGAAAAATTGTAAAGTACACCTGGTACTAAGCAGTAGCTTGGTGTACTATTGTATGTACTGCTTCGTAAGACGGGGCGTAATCTGTCACTGAATAAATGTTTTTTATGTTTATGTTTTATGTCTTTTAAATTCTCTAATTGGCAAGATATATACCTGTATGATTGGTTTAGATATATTTTTGAAAACAAAACATCTATTTTCTTTCAATGCATTATTTTTAGAAAGGAAAAGTACTGATGTATATCAAGAAATTATATCAGATTCAGGTAAGAAGTATTCTAATTTCAATGTGTAACATCTTTTATCAGTTCCTGCTTCAATAAATTAATACATTTAAATAAACTTTTCAGTGAATATTCCAGCTTCATATATAGGTAAAGATTTAATTATCACTTAGTATTCTAAGCCTTAAAAGTTAAGATTACATAATTTCATAAGTTCTTTGTTTACTGCTCATTAATTTTGAGTATGTTAATGTTAAATGAAGGCCATAAGAACAAAGATGAAGAACTAGCAATTGACATTGCTATTAGAAATCACAATATAAAAATGTTCAAGATGATGACTGAAAGGTACTTATATGTTAAGTTAAATACATTTAAACAAAAATATGCTATTTACACTACTCTGAGGAAAAGGTGTACAATATAAGCATCCTTGATATTTGGGGCATGAAAGGCAGAGATACACTTTCAAATACACAATGTTTAAAAAAAATTTAAAGACGAAAAAAGTGGTTAGAAAATACTAAAACATATTTTTATAATCATTTTTATTATATAGAGAAAAAAGGAAACACTACTAATAAGCTTACTAAAGTGGATTTTTGACCTTAAGTTTAGGAAGTCTTGTTGACTTATGTTATTCCCATTGGTCTAGGATCATTTTAAAACAAACCATGCCCATTTATTAAAGAATCTCACTAATTGCTGAAATGATATGGTTCTCCTTTACAATGTAAGTTCTTATAAGTGCCAGGAATGGTTATATCTGTTTTGAAAGTAGGGATTAGGTTGATTCTCCCTCTTCACTCCCCCCCCCCCCCTCATAACTGAAGGGCCCATAGAGGCCTTTAGGGACGTAGTTGCTAGTTTAAAATAACTAAACATTATCTTTAGGTTTGTTGAATTTGACCAGGAAGATATTTTTTTAAAGGTATATATAATTTTGAAATGATCAATTTTAAATATATAAATATGGAATTAAAGGGACTGTGAACGTAAATTTTTCTCATCTTAATATCAAAACTTAACATTATCTCATTCATAATATCTCACAGATAGAGCAAAACGCGCTTTTGTTTGCTTAACAAACGGCTTTTTCCGACGATTTTTATAAGGTACGAGGAAAGGAAGAAATTTTCCGTATTATATAAAATGTGCATTAAATTGCTTTTTTCTCCCATTATAGCTAAAATTAAACTTTTTCACATAGTTCTAGATTTTTCCTAACAGTTAAGCTGACTTTTAACATAATCCTTGCTTTAATCCAATGTATAGTTACTTAGAAATTGATAAAATAAGCAATATTTTTTTATTGAAAACCAAATACAATAACAAAGCCAGAAACAGGTTTTTTATTAGTATCCAATTAACTTTAAATGGCCCATCTCTCGCCCACCTTTAATTATAAATTTGTAAATAATAAAGACGCAATATTTCTTTATAAACAGTCTGATAAAAGTGTAAACTAATTCTCCAAAGTGGGTTATTTATTGTTCAACACAATAAAAAAGGATATTATTATTTTATATAACCTATGAGATTCAACCCTTTGTAGACAGTGAGGTATTTTTTTTGTCAATAATACGAATTTTAAATATGTCTTTATTACCTAATTACTACGTTATAAAAAAACGAATTGGCAATTTTATAGCATAAAATAAATCCTTAACAGTAAGTAAATTGTTTCAACTATATATGACAAGTTAAATATCCCTACAAACATTATAAGAAACAAAAACGTTCAGATTTTCCCTGTTTTTTCCTTTTTCCCTCTCAAAATACCATAAAATCAAGGCATTATTTCTGGATATTTTTGTGAATAGGACATTTTTGGTTGATCAGTGTAGTGAAATGTGCTTAGTAAATGTTAAGATTTAATAATCAGATGAGAAATTTTTACGTTCACACTCCCTTTAAGTAATAGTAAAGAATATAATTTTAGGCCTTAGAGAAATTTGGTATTGATCGTATGAGTAAAGTTTTTGGCAAACTACTTTTCCATTATGCAGCTAAAAAGGTTAAAATATTATTAATGGTTTGATTTATATATTACTAAAATTAATCTTTATTATCCAATATTTTTTAAAGGGCTGGCTAACATTTTTGACGAAGCTTATAGAAAAATGTGATAATGACTTTAAAAACTATATGAAAAAGGTGAGTTTTTAAATATGTAATACATTTAATTGGAACAATTTAGACAGTTTTTACAATTTAGGGAGATGAAAATGGCAAAACAGCAGCACACCTTGCAGCAGAGTAACAATTATTAATATGCAATAAAATAAATACAAAATGAATATAATTTCTCATATGCTTTATAAAATTTCATTCAATGTGTGTTGGAAAAAAATCTATTAATTATTTTAAAATTTTAGGAAAGGTCATTATGAATTACTAGAAAAGCTTCTCAACGTCTCTGAGGATCTTAGGTTTGAAAAGGATTTAAAAGAAGAAAAATTACCAATTCATCTAGGTTATACAATTGTGTCAATTATAAAAAATAAAGAAATTATTTGGGCAATTTGAAAAAAGTAATACATGCATGTTGGTATGTAAAGTATATATTTTTTTAGCTGTTGAAAAATCAAATTTGAGATGCATTGAAATACTTCTTGATACAAAGGATTATCTTAAACAGGTAAGAAATATTTTATAAGTACATTTATCATTTAACAAATTTGAAGAGAAAACAAGGTTGACAAGAAGCTTTACTATGATATTTTACATGCCTTTAATGTATCTGAGATATTTATAGTTAGATTTTTAAAAAAATGTTTAGGCTAATTACAATAGAATTCAATTTCTGTTGTTTTTAGGGTTGTTTCCTTACATGATTAAAAAAGCAGATAGCTTTATTGCTAAAGTTACTGAAATTGTTTAGCATATAGTCTATATGTTCCTGTAGATATGTTCAATGTTCATTTATGTTACTTACTTTGTTAAATCTTTTTTGTGCTTTCCTTGGTTATATAGTATATGGTTACATTAACATCTATAGTAAATATAACTCATTAAAAGTGAAGCTTTTCTTTAATTAGGGTTGGTCGGTCCGTCCGTCCGTCAGTTGTAACGGTTAGCTCTTTTCATTAATTTTAGCATGTTACAATTGTCCTATCAATTAAAACTTTACATGGTGATTCCTGTAGTAGTTAGGTATGATATAGAAAGCGTAGCAACTCTATAATCATTATTAAAATATCTGTACTTCCATTTAAAAACATGTTAATTTTTAACTCTTTTAACAGCAAATTTTTATGTAATATAATAATTCGATTGATCTGATTTTAAGCGGCATAAGGAGGCCTTAAAAATAATCTGGAATAGCCAAGATCCAATGATGCACAGGGAAAGCTTCACTGAAGAAACAACACGTAAAATAGGTCTTTTTCGCGCATTTCTCTGCACTGCGAGATAATTATGCTTTATTGATTTATGGCTATTCCAGATTTAAGGCCTTCTTATGCCGCTTAAAACAGTGTGCGGGCATTATCTACGTGCAGCCGTTTGGCCGCTAGCAGCCCTAAAAATTCATAGATTTTTGGAAATATTGCTCACCAGCAATATTTTACCATGAACTGCAGTAGATACAAAATGGGAAAGGTTTTCAACCTCATATTTCTTTTTCTATTAGAAGGGAACCCCTTTCAAAATATCCATTTTTAATTAAGTTAAGAGCAGAAGATAAAGATGAAAATTCACCTTTCAACTATTCAAACCCAAGGTTAGATTATTTTTTTTAAACTTACATTTCACACTTCTGTATACATCAATAGAATCTGTAAGGATGGTTTAAAATCACCCTTCATCAATAACTTACAAAAAGATTTTTTTAACCATCCACATTATGAGCTTCAAAGTTTTTTTTGTTTAAATGATTTATTCATCTTTTGGAAGAAATCATACAGAATAAAATATTTAAAAAAAAACAAACAATTTTAATTAAAAGGAACATATCTTACATTTAAATAAAAAATATGTATATTTTCAAGAATAATAAAAACATTAGGCTAACTACACTGTAGTCAAGATTCAATGGAAATAAAGATGGAGGAAAACCGTCTGTTTTGCTATAAATAGGAAATATATCCTTAGAATAGATTTATTTCTGCCAAGAATGAATTTGATATCTAAAATATCTTTTTTTTTACCATTAATTCCTTTGCAGATTAACAAAAGTATCCCCTTATTTATAAATTACTAATTTTATATATATTTTTCAGAACATTTAAAACTTTGGTAAACAAATTGAAGAAAGAAGGAAGAGCAAAAGATTTCTTTGATTCTAGAAAGGCAAACATTGAAAAACTTATGGAGAGTGCAGCTGTGAACGATAATGCAGAGGTAAAATGTCTTGTAGTTAAATTCAAAGGTTGTTTTACACTATTTAGACTTTTTTTAAAATTAAGATAATAAATCTATTTCAGCTAGTAAAACTGCTGATAGAAAATGGTGTTTCAATAAGCAATGGTGTTGCTCTCTTTAAGGCTATTGATGTAAAAGCTACGTAAGTGTGAATTGACCATTTCAAACATATTTAACTGAAAATTTGATAATCTAAAAATGTAAATTTTATTAAAAATACACAAACAGTAAAATACTTGCCTTTATTCAAATTATAATCCATACATATTTATTCAGAAAAGTTATTGAGATCATTCTTGACGATCCAGAAGGAAAAGAGGCCTTAATGAATGTAAGGTACAAATAAATGACCAAAATGATCAAAATTTATTATTTCATAATTTGTAAAGAAAGTAAAAATATGTGATTATTATATTCAATAATTAAAACTTGATGAAAACTAAGAGGTGACAAGGAAAATCCTACAACTCCATTTCGAGAACTTATCAAGAACTGTCCAAACCTTGCATTAAAAGTTCTTGAAGATATTGAAAGGTTGTATGTTTTAATATCATCAATACATTATAGTTTGCTAATTTTATCTCCATCTTTCCATGATTTTATTGAATATATCTGCTCATATTTTAATATAGGGTCAGGAAATAATCTTACTTCCAATAGAGAGTTTTGTCAACATTTAAAAAAAAATTTCCTTTGCATGATTAAAAAAAGAAAGATAACAAGGATGACAACATCCATAAGTAGCGAAGCTCTAAAATTATGGATGGATATTCTGAAAAAATGAACTTGATTAAATCATAAAAAATTAAAAGGAGTAAAGAAAATCATTAAAACTTAAAAATCTAGTAATCAAATTAGCACCCCAATTATTAAGCAAATTTCAACAAAACTTAATAAAAGTATGCAGAATATTAAGGTTTTCAATCCCTGAATATTTCAGCCATGTAACTTGAATAGGAGTTCAGAAATCATGAAAACTTAACAAATGTAGGAAACGATCTAGCACCCCAATTAATTAACAAATCTTAATAAAATTAATAAAAATAGGAACAATGTTAACATGTTTAATCCCTGAAAATTACAGCCTCCTATCTTTTACAGGAGCCAAGAAAATCATGTTTCCCCCACTTTGTGATTGACATACAGACGAACAGATTGACAGACAAATGGACATTTCGAATAATAGAGTAGCTTCGCTGCTAAAAATAAAAAGTAAGATCTTTTAAAGCAGTATATTATATCTGTTTTAACTAAATATTTATTTATTATAAATGTTTTGGTGTAATATATTAATTTGATTGTTAAGCAAATTTTAAAAGTGAAGCTTTATTATAATTAGGGTTGGTCCGCCCGTACGTCCGTCCGTCCGTCCGTCCGTGACAGATAGCTTTTTTTTGTTAATTTAGGCATGTTAGAATTGTCCTATCGATTTCATACTTTGCATGTTCATTCCTGTAGTAGTTAGGTAAAATGTAGAAATCGTAGCAACTCTATAATCATTACCATTTTAAACATGTTGATTTTTTTTACTTTTTTAACAACAAATTTTTATGTGATCTAATTATTCGATTGATCTGATTTTTGGAATATTGATTCCTGGGACAACAAAGTATAATGTTATAAGCAAAGCAACTCTATAATCAAGTCCTAAAATGTAACTATGTCAATAAACATTATCCTGTATCAAGCAGTTTTTCAACAAACTTACTTACAATTTTCCTTCGACTCTTATACATTTATATTCTGATTATTAATAAAATCTGACACTATGCACGTGTTAATGTTCGTTTGTCTTACCATTTCAGTGCTTCGCTTTTATGAATGTTGTCATCCTTGTTTTATCTAGTTCTTTAAAAGATGATAAATATAATGTTGAATGTATAGAGGATTCCAGCGCTTTTGTATGGGTAAATTTCTAAAAATAGTTTTATATAAATATAATTAAATAAAATAAATTATAATTAAATAAATATTGAAACTTAATATGATATATTTTTTTGGCAAAAAAATACTATATTGAAAAGACAAAAAAATAGAAATAAAACTAACTACTTTGATATTAAATTATAATTATCAATTATGTTTGATAAATGTTGTAATATAGGATGAAAAGGAAGAGGAATATCACAAAGGAAAGCCAGAAGAAAACAATAGGTATTTATAATTAGTTATTCTATAAGGAAAGTACAACTCCTGACTTTCAGTAATGTTTTATATTGACAACTCTACAATAATTTTTAAAGTGTTAGCAAATCTTACAATCTATTTCTGATTTAGAGATTTTAATGGAGATAACCATCCCCTTATGGTAATGGTAAAGCACAAACGTATGAAACTTTTAGCACATCCTGTGATAACTGCACTTATTAGGTAAATTTAAAGACTATAAAATATTTCTTCTATACCTCTCTTAAATATCTAATTAGCACAAAGCATTAGCAATAAAAGCTTTTAAAATGAAATGTTTAGATCTAAGTGGGAAAATTCATATTGGTATTATTGGTATATAAAGGTGAGATCATGAATACTTATTAAATCACACATTTGTAATTAAAAAATGTTAATTGAAAACTATAATCACTGTAAATTTTTTTTGTATAGAGCATTGGATACATCCTTTTTTTGTCTTCTGTGACTAATTATGGCTTAAAACATCTAAATAGAAAGGTATTAGAAAATATTTAGTATTTTTTGTTTGATTAATAAAGTATTTAAAATTACATTATCCATGTTTGATAGTAAATAAATTATAAATTATGAAGGATGTTACTGACATTAACCAACTTAATGACATTGATTCATCTTATATCCACCAACTCTTTGACAATTGGTCTGAAGATAATGTGCAGTTCATGTAAGTCATTTGACATTTAAAGTAAGCAAAGATTTTTTATTTTACAACATTAAAAGTAATATTATTGTAGAACATTTGAAAGAATACAAATTGAAATCCTGTTTGTGATATTATCAAGTGCCTTCTGTTTAGCCATAGACACACATGAAGCATTTTATTATATAAAAAAAGTAAGTTAATGATCATTACAATAAAATAGCATATATTTATAAACCTTTTATTTAGATATTGAATTTTTTTAATAGTATAATTAGAAAATAATTGCTTTTTTTAGATTGGAATATGTAGATATCTTAAACACATTGAGAAAATTGGTGCTATTGTTTTATATGTGCTTGCAATTGTAATAACTTTAAATGTAAAACCTTTTGATTTTGAAGATATTTCTAAAACATCCTTATGTACAACATCAGAGGTATATTTTTCTAGATTTAAAATTAAGTACTATGAATTTTTTAAAAAAATCTTAATGACTAAATAGCATGAATTTAAAAGTTCTATCTTTAAGTGTTGGAAATGGCCAGTATGGTCCTTACTACTAACTGCATCATGGATCAATTTAATAAAATATTTAAAGTAAGATATTTATAACATTTTAAGTTAAAAAAATGACATTAAAGGAAGCCTGGAGGAAATACACCTCTCTAATTGATGAAAGATTTTCTTTAGTAGAACCACTACCCTAAATTTGAGGCCTCAAGCTCCAATAACAAATAGTTATAGGCATCTTAAAATGACATTTTCAATAGTTGGAAATCTTGGAAATTTTTCTAGTCCTCATATCAGAAATTACAGTATTAAATTACAACAACTTGAAGCAAAAATACTAGCTTAGTTTGGCTACAAAGTTATAATGTCAGTAACTTATTAAATTTTTAAAAACATCTTTTCATAGTCTGATCTCAATTAAATTCAGATTAACTTCTGTTTGTAAACATAAAATCCTGGCAGAAAAAAAGAAAACTAATACATGTATCTACAGATGCACAGCTTTAAATTAGTTGTTAGATCCAGCCTTTTGATTGGCTGTAAATAATAAAAAGTGGAATTCTCACACTACAGTAAATATCATTGTTCACAGAAGTTTAACCTAATTATTTTGATAGATTTTGACTTAGAAAAGGGGTGTTTTGTAAATGTATTCAATTACTGGTATTCAAACTTTGAGCCCAAAGCTTATAATTTTGCTTCTTGCTAGTCAAATCAAATATTGCAATTTTTTATATCAATTCTGGAAAAACTCCTAAAAATGTAATTTTAAGATGCCTATACCTTACCTTACCTTACCAAGGCAGAATTCTCTCACTATTTTTAAGATATAATGTAGAGTACCCAGAGCATCACACTCTTGTGATGCCATGCTCTAACACACAAGGATATTAGGTTTAGTAACATCCAACAGACAAACAACCCTTTGATTTTGAGACCTTTGTCTGAGAAGGCCTAACTGTGCATGGTAATGACTTTTGCCTGTTTTGGGCCAAGGAGTTCCCCTACTCTAACTATTTATGATGAACACCTGACATAGTAGCTGTAAGAACATTCTTTAACATTTTTAGTAATGAGGCAGTGTTATATAATATATTAAACTTTATTGATCTGAAGAATAAATCCTTTATTGCAAAAAAATAAGAATTCATTAATGTTATATCAGATGGTTTCCGTTCATTGAAATTGGTTCCTATTCTGTAATGATCTGGGAAGTAACAAAACCTCTTCTTAAAATTGCACCAATGTTTCTCCTGATTTTTTGGTCATTGGCCATTGGCGTAAACATCATTCTATTTCAACAGGTGAACCATTTGCCCTGCTTTTGCTTGATTCATTTCTATTATAAAATCTCATTCTGAATTTAAGGAAATAAATTAATCTCTTAATTTATATAGATAATAGCGGCTACGCCCCTAGAGGCCTCTAGTGACACTTTCCATGTTTCATTTTTTAGTTCAAGTCTCTATGATACCTAGCTATGCAGCGTTGGAATCTCTCAGCATAAAAAAAATGTCTCAGTGTCCAAAATTTTATTCATTTTATTATGCAATTTGTATAGGATGCATTTAAGACTTTGGCTTGGACATTACTTAAACTATTGACAATGTCAACTGGTGAACTTGATTATGGAAACATTTTCTTTCCTGATGATCGAATGGAGAATCCAGTGAGTATTGTGTTTTTTTCTTCTCTATTATGACTCCAAATTCAATTAATTCTCACAAGTTAAAAACAAGTTCTGAATTGAACAGAAAGAAATACTATTATTTTTAATAAAATTATGTTTCATTGTTTATAAAAAGAAAAAAAAATTCTTAGGAGCCCAATCTTTTATTTTCCTAGAGACAACAGTCTTTTAAAGATGCCTATAACTTAATTGTTATTGGAGCTGAAGGCTTTAAAATTAGGGTATTGGGTCTACTTTTGGTAGTCTTTCAGCAGTTAGAGTGATGTATTTCCTGCAGGCTTCCTTTAAGATATTTTTTTTCCCAAGATACATACATAAAGCTTCCATCAAGACAACTTATTTAGTCAAGGCTTAATACTTTATAATAGGGTATTTCATTTACTAATATAACTTTTACAGATCACTTTTCCTGCAACAACTGTAGTGCTCTATTTACTTATTCTCATACTTGCTTGTGTTATCATGATGAACCTTGCAATTGGTCTTGCTGTAAATAATATTCAGGAGTTTCAAGAAAGAGCTGATTTTAAAAAAATAAAAGACCAGGTACTAAATTATCATATCATAAATTCAATTCTTCTACTCATTTGTAATACAGTTTGATTTCTATAAACTTATTATTAGAACTGTAAAGTAAAGTTTTGTAATACAGAGTTGTACCAAAACAACAACTCTGAAACAGAAAAAGTTTTACTTGAGTCACAGATTTTCACTAACGATGAACAAAATACTTATTTGTAAAGAATTTAGAAATTTGCCCTTGTGTAAAGGGAGTTCTGTTTATTAAGGATTATTATGTGGACTCTCTTGTACCAGTTAAATACACTTTAAAGTTAAAATTAAGAATAAAATACCTCAACCATTTTTCAATACTTTTTGAAAAATATATCTCAAGCATAAGTCCATTTGTATCTTTATTTCAATGATGTTAATATTTTTTAGAAAAAATTTCATAGTGTTTAGAGTGTTTTGCTTCATGTATATTTACTCTGGTCTAGATTAGTATAGGTCTATTATTTTCATCTAACAAAATTAATTGAATTAACTTAAAGTCTCAAGTAACTACTACATTTTTAAAACACTTAAAATTAGTGATTGTTCAATTTTGAAACTTTAAAATTTGTATATTAATTCAATGATACATACTACATTATCAATTTTTAATTAATTTTATAAATGAAAAAAGAGCTATTTTTCTACAATTACAATTATCTTTTTATCACAGCGTTGTTTTGCTTCTAAATTTAAGGAAAAAGCGGTTGAGGTCAGGAAAATAGCCTAAACCAACCAAGGAAATTTAAATGACTTCCTTATAGAGTGCAACCACTTAAAATGTTTTTAACCTTTTTTTAAAAGGTATATCAAAAATATGCTAGGACACCAGTAGAATCAGACTGCAGAACCTAAATTTGAATTAAACCCCAGATTAACTTTTTTGGAGGGAATTTAAAAATTAATTTTTACTGTTGCTTGGGACAATTTATACAGAGCAAAAGGTCTTTTTCTTTTATTTGGGGGTAACATTCTTAGCTTTTAATGATATAAAATAAGATTATTCAAACTTCTTTTTTTATTATTTTAAAAAGTATGTATCTTTTATGTGTTTGGTTTCCATTCTTTTCATTTTAATCAAATAAAAATTATTTAACTTCATTTGAAATAAGTCACTTTGTGACAACTCTTTCCGAAATTTAAAGAATTCAAGATTTCTTATTGGTTTATTCTCAGCATTAGTTGTTTAATTGTATTAAGTTAGATTTTTCAATTCAATTAATAGATTTAGAAAAAAATTATTTCCATTGAACAGAGTAATGTTTTTTTTATTGCATTAATATAAAGTGAATTATATAAGATTGTTCTGTAAGCAACAATTTTACCCCAAACAAAAAGACCCTTTAGCTCTGATTAACATTTCCCAAGCAACAGTAAAAATTAATTTTAAAATTCCCCCCAAAAATGTTAATCTGGGGCTTAATTTAAATTTAGGCTCTGCAATCTGATTTTACAGGTGTTCTATAATATATTTTTTACCTTCTATTCAAAAATAGGTTTAAAACAGTTTAAGACCATTAATCTCTGAGATCCTAATAAACAGAAAAATCAAAACCTAACTACTTTTTAAAATAGGATGATGAAAGAAAACGTCTCTAAGCATATATTTACCAAAATAAAAAAAATTAACTTATAAAATACAAATATACTTAATGTGATTATGTTTTTTTTTTTTAAATTCCTAAAAAATGTCCAAGGGGAAGGTGGGGAGGTAATAAGGTGATTACCCTGTCTCAAACAAATTTTTATTTTATTTTACCCCTACCCCAACAGATTATACCTCCAAACTGATTTCAGAGAGGGTAATTACCCCCTTCACCCTGAGCAAATTTTACCCCTGGGATAAATTTTTTTGGGGGGTAAAAATTACCCCCCACTTAACAAATTTATTACCTCCCCAAAATAAAAAAGCTTGGACGCCTTTGTTGCCTTATTCTATACTTATTTTTTACTTATAATAAATAAGACACACAGAAAACTGTCCCGAATTTGTATTAATCTTGAGGAACAATGGAGATGCGATCCTCAATTTTCAAATTCTTTGAACGTACATATGAGACTTTTACAGAAATGCTTCGCATCCACAACTATCTATCTATGCTTGATATAAAGTCAACACTTTATAGAGCATATTATGAATATTTGATTGACGCGTGCCCTGCAATTATCTAGTAGCACTCAGGGGCAAGACACAATTACTTTAGCTAGGCCCAAGGCATTATTTGTATCAATTTATGCATTCATAGGCCTATCTTTACCTATATGACACCATATATGGGTAACGCTAGCCTATTCATGGTAATCTGTATGTGATTTGCTAATAGTATATGTTTATTAAAGATATTATGTTTATTGTTAATGTAATCATATAAACAATCAGTACAAATATGTATGCCTACAACCATGCCTGATTTACGTCACATATTAACACACAGACATTTAATTGCACAGACAAACACTAAAATCCTGGTCCAGAGCTAATGTTATAGCATGTACCTCTTGAATTTATTCAGTTATTTATTAACTCCCCTACCATCAACTTCTCTTTCTGGCTTTAAAAGGTAATGACTTAGTTGTTTGGCATGCATTGTAGTTTAAATTTAGGCCCCTTAGTACTTAGCATGAATTGAGCTTAGGCCTTGTGTTAGAACTCTGACACTTAGCACAATTCACTGCTTGGGACTTAGGGCACATTTCTGTCCTACTCTACTTATAATTTTAACACTTATCCTGTAAATATTTTCATACTTAACTTATGCACTTGTAATATAAATACACTTTATAAAAACATTTTCCTTCCTTAATACTTAATGTGCTTATATAATTCTGATCGAATATCAAAACCAACCATTTATTCTTAGGTTAAAGCAACATAATACCTCGCGTGGGTCTTTTGTTGAGCCTCCACCAGCTCAACCAAATTCGTATTATACTTGTGGGAATAGAGGGTTAAGCATTCTAAACAAGCGAACCGACGATGAGAATGTCTATGTGTATTGCATTAAAATTAGGTTTTAGTAGTACTCATAGAAGAGCGGTCTCCATACCTAAATATGGACAAACGCCCCATTCGCACACACAATGGTGCAACTTACCGGTTGTATCTTGGAAAAATTTTACTTCATAAATTTTTTTTTCTTTTTTTCCTTACCGTACCCGAACCGCCTAAGGCAGGTATTTTTACCAAAATCGAATAATTGTAGTTATGGCAAAATCGGATTTTCCAAAACCTGTGAAACTATTTGAGAGCAAGGTTAGGACTATGAGGCGTTTGAAGAGATAGGGACTGAAAGGCACGACACAAATGCAATTGAGAGCCTCGTGTACGAGCAGTTGCACTAGCTGACACTCTAGAGGCCCTAGAGAATGCTAGCATATTTGTGGCCATTGGTCGCCGCCCTATAAGGACACTCGCACTGGTTGACACTCTAGAGGCCCTAGAGAATACCAGCACACCGGCACCTCCATGTCCGCCTCTCTTTAGTAAAACACTTGGGTTGGAATAATCTATGATTGAGCTATGTGCAAAATTTTGATTTTTGGACTTAGTCAGAATTTTGAAATTTAGGAGTTGTGCTAGGTGGCGGAGTATATATATAAATCTTCGGGCTTAGTATGATTTTTACTTATTCGAGAGTTCTCTAAGTGTTGAAATACTTGAATCTTTGATACTTAAACCAGAACTTATTAGGAATCAAGCATGGAGTAACTTTTCATTTATAAGCTATCAAAATACTATTTGTAAAGGACCATTTTGAACTGTCTTGTTAAATGAAAACTTAGGAGCAAATCTTATAGAACACGGGAAACGCTGTTAGTTGGGATACATATTGTCTTTGGAGCCATGTTTCTGAAACAATATGCCGAAAGCAGTTAGTACTCTTGAGTCGTAGTAAAGGGCCAAAAGATTATTACAAACTTGCAGCATTTATACTCAAGTTAAACTGTACTAATACTTTGGTACCGTTAGAACCGATTTTCTGAGATTTGCACTTACTTATACATGCCTAGGACTTATATTCCTAATGTAATTCTGATTTATATGCGGATGTATCAAAATAACTATTTCCTCAAAAAAATTTTGAGTCAAAACAAAATATCTCAAAGTCTCAAAGATATTCTCAACATCGATCGGTTAGAATGATATAAGTATAAACAAATTACTGTATGCAATCAGCAATAATTCCAGAGATTTCCTGATGCTCTGAGCAAAATACTCCACTTTTGGACTTAGCACCGTTCTATTTCTTTTGTTACAGAGAGAATTTTGGGTCTCTGGACTTATAGTAATTTTTATGAAATTGGAAACTTGGTTGGAAATTTACCGAAATTCGGACTTGTAATAATTGCAATTTTTCCAACTAGATTAACAAATTTCATTTTCCACACTTAAGAGAAAATTTTGTTTTAGAGTATTTCTGTCTTAGCCAAAATATTCCAATTATGGACTTAGAGAGATTCTATTTCTTTTGGTGAAGGATAATTCTAACACTCTAATACTTTATGATTTTAAAATCCTTAACTTAGCGAGATTTGCACTTAGTCAAAATACTCCAATAGTGGACTTAGAGTGATTCTATTTCTTTTGACTTAAGGACAATCTCTAAAGTAGCTTTGTGAATGGACTGTTAGGAAATTTCATCTCGGACAAAATATTCCACGTCTGGACTTAGAGTGATTCTATTTCTTTTGTCTCAGGATAATTTCACTAATTTTGTACTTAGCATAATTTCATTGAAAGGTAGTGGACTTAGTCAAAATTCACTAATTTTGTACTTAGTATAATTTCATTGAAAGGAAATTTTTTGGACTTAGTCAAAATTCACTAATTTTGTACTTAGCATAATTTCATTGAAAAGTGGTGGACTTAGTCAAAATTCACTAACTTTGTACTTAGGATAATTTCAAAAAAAAAATTTTTTTTGACTTAGTCGAAATTTATTAATTTGGCACTTAAGATATTTTCATAATTTTTTTTCCTAAGCAAAAATTTATTGATTTTGTACTTAGAATAATTTCATTAGAAACTTTTTGGACTTAGTCAAAATTTTCCAACTTTGGACTTAGAGTGATTCTATTTTATTTTGACTTAGAAAGTTTTAATTCAATCTTAACAAAAAAAATTTTTTTTGTTTGTATATTCCTTACAAACATATACATAAATACAATAAACAGTTCATTCAACAATAAGTAGGACATGAAAACTAAATTTTTACTTGCTTTGCTAATGCTAAAATTTCTATTTCATGTGCCGCCAGAATTCAACAGACAACTTGAGAAGAGTTATAAACCATCAATCATTAGTGATAGTGACTATTAGTGATTTAAAAGTATAGTCAACAACCTAAGCCCTATATGTAATTAAAAGCACACTTATAAGAGACAAAGTTCTAGTAACCAAACGCAGCAAAAGGTTGCAGCAGCCTATATTGGGAATCTTGGGACGTCTCTAAAAGAAGTAGCAAGTAATATTGGAAGTACTCTACTGTCTTTATAAAAATCCGGATTAAAACAAAGAAAGAAAAAAAAAATTTTCTTTTTATACCATTGAGAAAATTTAATTTTACTTAGGATTATTAGCATAAAGACTATAACCAAGTAAAATAAAGTGTGTACATATAGTTCATAATCTTTATAATCTAAAATTGTTACCATTTAGAAAAAAAAGTGCACTAATTCAGCTAATTTGATTTTCAATAATATTTGACCAAATAATAACACCAACCTTGTAGTCTACTTTAAAGAGTTTGATTGACAACTTCCAGCGTAAAGATTGATCACCTTGCGTAGGATATCACACTTCAGTAAGACACATAGAATATTGTGTTCTCACTAATTAAGTGGAGCACATCCGGTCTATAATAACCTTGAAAACAAACTGATTATATTCATATATATAGGACAATCTAAATAGAGTCTCAATAATATAGTTATAAGGATTGAAATCACAAGTGAAGCCCCATAATAATTCGCGAATAATACTTAGTAGGATTGGTAGGCATACCCTAATACAACTATAAGTATTGGGTGCGAGATCTTTGATATTCAGGCACAACTGTTGCAATACTATTAGAATATAGACGATCCTTTGGGAGTGAACCTTAGTAAGTTATATTCATAAAGCCTTACAGGAATAAGCAGATTGTAAGCTACATATCCTTAGAGTGGAGTAAGAATTCAACAAGGATTATAAACTGCTGTTTTTCTCAACAATAACATTTGCTAGGAAAAGTCGACGCCTAAGCAAATAACAGTTAATTTGTGATAGTATATTAGCATACCCAAATTAACTTCGCTGCAAACCTTAACATTCTATTTAACTTTATAGCTAATTTGTATAGCTAAACAACCCACATTAGCTTTATAGGCAAATATAGAATAAATCTAAGTAGAAGTGTTTCTACAGTTGAGCTTAATTAAGGATAATAGTGCATCAGCGCACACTCCAGAATAAGATTTAAAGCTCACTCGCAAGCATTCACGACGTAGAAACAACTGTAGGTGAAGTAGACAATACATACTCATCTATATTTAACAATTTTAAAAGAAAAATTTGTTATTGTAAACAATTTTTGATTGTTTTAACTTTAGGCGCATTAGTTAGTTTCTTCTTGTACCTTTGCTATTTAAATCCTAAAATAGTACAACATCTCATAAGCTTCTTTAAAGAACTCATAGAAAGTTTAAAAGCTTTAAGCTAGCTGTAATGCCATTATTTAATAAAAGTAAGAAAGATGACAACGCTGAAAAGGCGAACACTCCACGTCGAGGACGCTCGACGACGCCTGGAAGAAGAACTCCATCAGCTGATGCAGCTTCTGCAGGAGATGATACACGAAGGGAGGAACCGATGCCCAACCAGGAGGAACCAGAACAGAATGGTGAGAGAATCAAGACGCCAGAACCAGACACGGAATCTGTAAGATCCATACCTATGCGCGAGGACTCACCAGACGCATTGATCAGAGATCGATATGTTAGAGCAACACTATCAGACCCTCTGGGAAATTTCCTGTTCCCACAATTCCTGGATACAATAAGACTTTGTAACCCCAACATACGTGTGGACTCAGAAATGATGAGGAACTTCTGTACCAACTACACACAGAGTATGAGGGAATACAAAGAGGAACAAAGACGTGAAGTTGAGTTAGAAGCCCAGCGTATTGTACACGAGGAGAATGACAAACGCACTCAACGACACTTCAGTAACTTCACCAACCAAACTGGAATTAAACCACCAAGCAGCTATGCAAGCAAGAGCACCCTAAGCAACGATCAAAAGCTTAAGTTAGCCAATGGAACCTTCCCTCTCAAGCATTGCTTCAAAGGAGACGGCAAACCACCTTACATTACTGATTATCTATCAGAAATGAACACTGCTCAGGAATTATGTAACCTCTCAAGATCAGAATTTCGAAACCTTTATGCTTAGAACCACAACTGGCGAAGCATATACTACTATCCAGCAGAGTTTCAATCTTGGACTATCTATTGAAAGTGTCTACAATAGCTTACTGCTACAGTACGATATACTCATCAGCCCACAGGAAGCTCAAGCTAAGCTGATAGCTTTTAAGGGAACCAAAGCCATGTCATTCCCTAAGCTTGTCAGTACCATTCAGAATCTTGCAAGCAGAGCCGCTGTTCACTATACAGACAAGAAGGAACGACAGAATGTATTCAACATAACTGCAGTGGAGGCACTCAAACGTAGCTTACCAACAAATAGCCGCAATATAGCATCTGAAAACCATCACAATCTCAGACATGATCTTGGAAGATCCCCCACATATCATGAGTTGACCGCTTCCATGTATCCTAGAACTGAAGACCTAGATATGGACCTACAGCAGAATGGTGTATCAGCCAGTTACAATGGAGATTTGTCGCTTCATAAAAAGACAAATAACACCAACTACTCACATGACAGGGATACAAGAATGAATAGAGACAAACAGCCTGCTAAAGTTGCCACTACGTCAAGCTATTATAAAAGGCCAACAGTTAGAGAAGTTACTGCTAAACCAGCCTATCCTAAAACCTACAACAGAGAAAACAGGGATAATAGAGATAGACAACCACAAAAGAACACCAAACAAGACTATCATATCTCCTATGGTACATCCAATAAGCGCTACTGCGGTGCATGTGGTCAAAATTCCCACAAAATATCAGATGGATGCAGACTACTGTGCGATGACCAAGGACGACAATATCAAACAGCATTAACATCCGGATACTGCCCAAGCTGTCACAAGAAGTATGGCAAAGACCTATACCACGCTCAACACCTATGCCCTGGACGACCAGCAATGATGGAACTGTACCATAGTGGTAAAGTAAGACCTGGTGGTGTGTTTAGACAGGCATATGAAGAATGGGTTGAGGCCAAAGCCAATGGACAATCCAAAGAGCGTGGCAGAACAAGTAGGGTTAACGCTATCACCGTTCGAATGGATCCTAATGACCCCAAGATTTTAGCGGTAGATAGTTCGGCAGCTATCATGGATGAAAACAGGAAAATGTACCTGAACTGCTCCGGCTGTATGTCAAATGGAAACTATGATGTATACATGACAGCTTTGTTTGACTCAGCAGCAGACAGAAATATCATGTCAACCAGCTATTTTGGTATGTTATTTGGAGTACAACAAAATGAGGTTAAGAACCATCTGGAAAAGAGTGACATGGTTCTTGTCAGCTATTCTGGACACAAAATCCCAGTAGCTGGAGAAATAAGTCTCATGATTCGCCTCACACAGTTCTCAGGCATCTATAGACCAGTACCGTTTATGATTGTACCTGAGGAACACAAGAATGTCACACCTATGATCATCGGAATGAATGGCATTAGAGATCTCCAATTAGGGTTGACTTTCGTTGTGGACAACCACCCGCCAGCACCATATCTATACTCTATGTTCCATCCTGGGAGAGTACTAGATAGCCTGTTCTGTTCTGATTATGAATTACAACTCTGCACAGGGACAATTGACAAAATTGACTCTAATGAAACTCAGACTATAGAGATGAACATCAACCATTTCTTCAACTTGGCCCCTGGAACAAAAGTCATTCTCAGCGATGACCACATTGCCAATGATAGAAATGGAGGAATCAAAATTCAGCCTGGACAAACGCAACTGACTGTCAACAACCGAGGACAACTCAGTGGAAGAGCAATGATAACAAATGTCACTGAACATGCAATCACTAACACTGTTATCACCGGATACTTGGAACCAAGCAACCAATTTGTAGTCAAGGAGATCACCACAGACTTTGATTTTACGCAATCATTCCTACATAATGTATCTGTGACAACTGAGCTAGATGAGATTGTACAAGCCCTGGAGCAACACGCAGAGAAAGCTAACACTCCAGCCATCAATCAGATCTCACTAGACACCAGAAACAACTCAGTTCAACTCTTATAGCTACCAAAATACAGCGCCATCAATCTGGTAGAACGATCTTTTCCTTTAGCTGATGGATATATACCGAATCCTACAGCTATAAACAATGACACTCCAGTACCAGGAGTAGCCTTATCTGACTACCGTTCTAATATTGATGAAATTCTAACTACACCAGATCCTGAAAAGAATAAACTTTTTGAAAATAGTGATGACGTTATTGAACTTGGCTTAAAACATATAGCTGAATCTGATAACCTCATGGACTATGTAACAGAACCTACTGGCTACAGTGTGCCTAAGGACCAGTTTGTTAAACCAGAGGATCTTGTGGTGCTGTCAGACTATCCACCAGAGGTAAGACATTATATAGAAGACATATTCCTAAAATCTTACCCCGATATCATATCTACACATTCTACTGATAGAGGTAACATGAGTAAATATCTGGGCAATTATACAATTAGACTAAAACCTGGTCAAACTTTACCCCAGCATAAGAAATTATATTATTTATCACCCGTAGAGAAAATGCAAATGCAATCTATCTTAGAGTTTTTGTTAAAGAACGGCACCATTGAAAGAGCTAATTTGGATGGGGATTCCTATAACAACTATGCAAGCCCAGCTTATCTGATTCCAAAGTCGGATCAGGGGAGCTGTCCTCGTTTAATTGTAAATTTTCAACAATTGAATCCTTGTCTGCAGTCTGAACCTGCACTGCTACCCACAGCAGAAAATTTGATTCAGTCACTAAGGGATAAATTTGTGCATAGTAGTAGTGACATGGCTAACGCTTTTCATAGTATAACGCTAGAACCTTCTTGCAGAGACCTAACATTGTTTGCAACCCCATTAGGAGCTTTTAGACACGCATCCTTACCAACTGGCATTAAGACTTCACCTGAAAGTCTATCACGCTTTATGGAAAAGATATTACACTGGGAATTGGTTTATGATGATAATGGTAATGTTGTAATGGATGGTGATTTAGCCAAAATGGTATACTCACCTATCCCAGAAGTCCAGCACATTTATGATGATTTCATTGTCTCAACTGAACTAGCTAAAACTAGATCAGAATCATTGAATATACATTTTAAGATTTTGAAGAAAGTTATGGGGAGAATACACACGCATAAAGGGAAGATTAGTTTAAAGAAATCACAACTTTTTAAAAGTAGGGTAAACTTCTTTGGATTCTTCATTTCGCATAATTATTGCTGTGTAGATCAAAGGCGAGTACAAAAACTTCTAAATATTCCCATGCCTACTGATATTACTATAATGAGATCTTTTATGGGAGTACTACAAAGTATGCATAAACATTTAAGATTTGATATTATGGCTCCTACACATATTCTAACTTCACTTACATCTACTAGATTAGGTAAAACTTTTGTCCCAACTCCAGAACAAAGACAAGCGTTCGAAGATATTAAGAAAGCTTTAGCTTCAGGACCAATTTTTAGCAAATTAGTTAACTTATCGGCACCTAAGATTATTTTGTCAGATGCAGCCGGCACCTCAACTGGCTCATATTCAGCAGTCTTAGCGCAAATAGTGACACCAGAATTACAGGCTAAAACCCTACCCCCTGGGCTAAACTTCGATGATCCTGTGCACCATGTTATTTATGATAACAGATTACCAATTTTACCCCTACCTTTGCAGATTGAAGGTGAAAACATTAAGGATTATGCTAAACGTATGTCTGAAGATGGACCGCCTGAATTTGAATATTTGGCTAGTAAAACTTTGGGCTATCCTGAAGACACTGTACACAATAGTCTTGGGATATCTTTACAATTGCTTTTGGAACTAAATAAAGTTCAAACACCTTTGACCACCATCCTGCAAAGAGCATCAAAAATCATACGTTCTACGATGTTGAGACAAAAGTATATTCAATTTGTATTTAATAATGATAGGGATAAATTCTTAGAATTTATTCGCAAACTAGAGCATGGATATGTATACCTAGATCCGCAACAACTCATATTTGAAGCGCTTAGTGTAGCTATGTACCGCCCTGTGATAGTTATCACAAATATAGAGGGTGTCAAACCTGTCACTCAACACTGTTCAGACAAAACAAAACCCCCTTTTGTATTTTTACTATATGGACACAAGGAGCAACACATAGTAAGACCCGCAATGGTTTCGTCAACCAATAGCTTTAATTTAAAATCTTTAGCGTCTATGTTTGAAATTATTGCATATACCTCAAAGAAAATTACTGTTGCTGAGTCAAGATTACATATCATAGACATTGAAATCCTAGGAATTATTTATGCAGCAAACTCGTTTAGAACTCTAATAGGTCCAAGCTGTGAATGCACTTTGTTAACAGACGCAAAATGTGCTTATTATCTCTTCAATCCTAAAGCATTAACAGCCGTTAATAAATTGAAGAGGTGGAATACCGCTCTGTTAACTCTAATACCGAAGCTAACAATGTCTTTCTTAAGAGGAGAAGACAATTTGGCAGATTTCTTAACAAGGGCATATAAGGCTACTTTACCAAGCATCAAAAAGGTGGCCCTACCTAAATTTGTTAAATCTGGGTTTGAGGATAACTTACCCCAATATAAAGTTTGGACTATTGAAGAATGGACACAATTCATTATAGATAACCCCGACTATTTGGGTTATGATGAACAACCCCCACAACCAAAGCAACAAAAGCCCAAAATCACCATAAATTCTCTTGCCGCAGAACATAGAGTTATAGGCAAAGTACTAAGACCTTTGGAAATCCTAAAAGAAAGGATTAGCATAGAAAATATAATTGCAAACCAAAAAGAGGAATACTCTGATATTTACACACGTTGTCTAACCTCTAAATCAAACACCTACACTTATAAAAGACAGAACTACGAACTTAAAGATACGATTCTGTTTACAAAGATTAAAGGAGATTTAAAAGTTTATCTCCCAACCATATTATTACCAGTATTAGTATGCTATACTCATCTTTTGTTAGTACATAGTGGAGAAATTAAAATGCTTTTGAATATGCAAAATTTCTTCCACCCTAACCTTAAGAAATATGTTAGAAATTACACTAGATCTTGTTTAAATTGTCAACTTCAAAATTCATCTACAAAACTAGAACAAGTAGGAACCTATAGTACAATTTCAAGACCTTTTGAATGTGTAAGTATTGACTATATACAATCCTTACCCCCCTATCGTAGTTATAATCATATCCTCACTATAGTCTGCCAACTAACAGGAATGATTCTTGCATATCCCATGAAATCACTCACATCCCGTGAATTTATAGACAAATTCATGTTTTATTTCTATCCTAATTTCTCCCCCAGACAAATATTGTGTGACAATGCAAAATCATTTTTAGAAAAGCAAAATTTGATATTCTTTGCCTCTATTGGCATCCGAGTTTTGTATTCTACTGCGTACTTTTCACCCTCTAAAGGATTGGTGGAAGCTAGCAACAAAGTAATAAAATGGCCAATCATTAAAATTTTAGCGCAAGACTCAACAACCTCATGGTTATATCTACTACCGTTAATAGTCCGACAATATAATTGCACTAAAATACCAAAGACTGGATTTTCACCCATGGAATTATTATTCGGGACACGCAGCTCCCTGTCTAAATTGTTCTTTGGAGCAATAAAACCGGATGAATATCACCCTGAAATAGCTCGCACAGAAGCCTATGTGCAAGACCTCTCAGACGGTATACAAGAAAACTTGGACATTTCAGCAAAAGCTATTGAAAAGGGAAGGGAGGCAAGACTAAAGTATATTAACAAAACCCGCATACACAAACAATTTGATATAGGAGATCTTGTCTTGGTTAGAAATAACACTATTACACCTGGTGTTAACCCAAATCTTACTCCTATCTATCATATTTCACCCTATAGAGTTTTGGATGTAAGCCCTAACAGTTGCACGCTTGAAAGAATTTCTGACAAGAAGACTGAAATATTTAAATACTCTTTCAACGAAATCAAAAAGTTCAAGCCAATTGACGAACATTTTGACACCCTCCCAGAGGAAATAAGGGGAATTATTACAAAGCCTTATAATAAACTCACAAATCAAGAGATAGCCACATTAGTTAAAAATGACACACTTCCGCTTATATTCCCGGTTAATTCAAAGGATCCGCAACCAGGAATACGTGCACACTCACCCTTAGAAACACGAAAACAAGCGTCACAAAACAAGAAACCATTAGACTCTGATTCGGACATAGAGGACTCAAGTGCCGATGAGGACATGACACTAGATTCCGTATTTATTACCGGAGGTCGACGACTTAGGAAAATAAATGATAGACATGTCAGATTTCGGAATGGCACAAGTTCACAACCATAATTTATATTTCCATTTACCCTGTAAACTTGTGAACAATATGATAATATGTTATTCTAATCTGATAACTAAGTTATCATATTCATGAAAAATTTTCCCACTCAAGGTTATATATCCAGTGGTAAAATATACATCTTTTCTCTTCAGCAGGGGAGACCAACTATATGCAATACACGTCGACTAAAGAGTCGATCCCTTCAAAAACACTTACATAAAAAATTGCATATAGAAAGTTTTGATTCTGTATAGACAAACAGAGTCAAACGATTGATACAGATTGTACAAAAATACGAATGTTACGAACGTTAAATACGTACCCTGATATATACACAAAAACTATTTAAAACATTTAATACAAATTGTATAAAGTATACAAACATAGCAGTACTATTAGGCAACCTATATATATATATGCCTTGAATTGTGATGAGTTGATTAGTTATTAGAAACTATAACCACTCTACATACAAAAAATATGTCAAAACTTTAATTATAACTTCGGACAGGAAACGCCCACTCAGAATTTTAGTAGTAGTGAACAATAACGATAACTTAAATTTTATCCTGAAATTGAGTCAGTTTACTATAACATATCCACAAGTGAGGAAATCACCAACCTTGTGAAGTACTACAGTTACCACATAACACGTAAGTCTTAACAGAATATTTTACAAAATCTATAAAATGCAAACTAGATTCCGAAAGCCTATGCCTAGATCACAACGAATTCTACATGAGACCTTCGCGAACCTAGTAGAATATTGTTATAACTTGCTTACGATGATTAAAGAAATGTTATCGTTTAAAATTAGTTGTGGAATCAGCCAACCTAGTCGTATTGTACGATACTTGCATTGTCGTATACTTAGAAACACTTATAGAGACGCATACAACCGTTTGGTTATACGGTATAGACAGCAAGAGTATAGAAGCCGACAGACTATAACAGACGAATTACGGGCAGTAGCACGCCAAATAGAGAACCTGAGAGACACAGTCCTCCTCATTTCTGGACATTGTACTCTCCCCACTATCCACGAAGAGTAAACTAGATTAAAACTGATTCTTATAATCTGACTTCTAACAATGACGTACGGACGTATCCTAACGATATAAAAGTTTTGCATATGAAAAGTATAAAACCTCTTGTACATATGTGTATTGATGTAAAATACTTATATTCTCATATATCTCTATGTAATTATTGAAAAATTTATCTTAAATAAGAGCGATAAAAACGGTAGGAAATTAATCGCATAAATCATAGCTGAGATATTAAAAGAACATAGCAAGAAATTTTGTTATTTATGAAAGTTATCATAAATCAAATGAATGTAAGCTAGTTTAAGCACCTTGTAAAAATAACAATTTAATTATGTATCTAACTAAATTAAGGAACAGACAGTAATACTTATAGAGTAGCTACGTAAACGGGAGTTGTACACAACAAATACTAAATCAGTAAATAACAGTGTATATGCTACTTAAAATCTCTATATTTATTTTAACAAAAAGTAAATAATCTTTAGAAAAGGTATAAAATTTTTGACAAATATTTCTCTTTGGTGAAAATATAAAATTAAATCAATTTTGAAAACAGAACATAAATTTTTATTTTACAGTATTTGAAAAACATTATGATAGTAAGAAGATTTCTGACAATTTAACATCTTAGTTAATATAATTTGGACATAAGCTGTATATTGGCACATAATAAAACTTCGAGATCGTTAATACTATTAATTGAACGTTAAATGTTGAATTTGTATATATATAAAAAGGCACATAGCCTAACAACAAGCCAATGTGAGCCAAAAAAAAATTATTAACTCTACTTGTTGGAAATAAGACTTAAGTTTAAATTTAAAGGGACATAAGAACATTTTACCTCGAAACATTAAACTTTATGACTATTGTATTGAAATTTAAAAGGGATGTTAAGTTCTATAATTTTAAAAGGAAACGTTACTTAATCTAAGCTTTATTAATTAAATAAATTTTCCTTAATGAGATCATCCAATCAATGGTATTACTCTAATTACCCGTATTACAAACCGTTTTACACGAATTCTCTTAAAAATACTTGAATAAGCGTACTTAAATAACTTTGTCTAACGTCAGTCTTTCGGTCTACTTAGATATTGGTCAAAAAAAAAAAAAAATATATGCTATTTACAAGTCCTCTCTATATCACAGCACAATTAAAATTCACGATTAATGCACAGGGATGGATATAAATGAAATTTAGAGAAAAGGTACTGAGGTGCGAGTTCGATTAAATATCTATATATACATAACCCTTACAAGCTAACAAGAATGAATAAACTGTGACATAAGGCTGTAATTACAGTTGTTAATATACTATTGAGAAAAGAAAAAGATTAGTTCGCTTACGAAGAAAGTAATTAAGATTGAATGAAGTTTTAAATTATGGGCATAAAGAAAATACAACCTTATAATCATTTCCTTACATACTAAATATCCTTACAGACTAAACATGTATATACATAACTTAATGGCAGAAGTGTAAATTAATATTTAGTTTTGTACAAGTATAAAAAGTCATAACGTCTAATAACAAAAGTCTTTACTTCATAGTGATCACTATTTTGACTAGTTACATAAGAATTAGAAAATCTGTAAATTTAGTCACATATTGTCTAAACTGGTCATTGTCTAAAAATTTGTATGTCATATTCAACCAAGCTAACAGCGCCACTTTACGGCGTACGTTTAGGGAACGTAGGACCCCGACGCCGAGGGACTCCCTCAACGCCGGAATCCTCTGTCCTGTTATTATCTGAGGAACGCGTTGCTGAATCGAAGCTATTCTCCGCCGACGTTATCTCTTCCAAAATGGCAGGAGTTGGAGTACGCATGGAGCGGCGCAGACGTTCCAAACTGAGAACTCTCAGTGGTGTAGGGTACTCGATCTCATCACTCACCGCATTAAATCTAATGGGCGGGAGATCAACGTCCTCGATATCGTCGACCAGTGGGACTATACTAGCCACATCCTAAAATAAGAAAAGGGACATTATTAGACAATCATTTTAATAAACGTTCACAAGAAATGTATCAACGCTTATCCATACATGCTTGCGAGTCAATCTTTTTTAGATTATTAACTAACTTATCCATACTCTTAATGTTGACCATTAGGAAGGAACTACACCATATTTAAAGTAAAATTATTGTCTAAAAGCATAGCTAACTGAGCTAAACAGCCTAGTCTAAGTTACGTATTTTTTTTGCAACAAAGAAAATAAGAATATTATAAGAGCTTATCAAACTTACCTCAGACAAATCAGCTGCAGATGGAGACTCAATGCGACTAAGGCACATAATAGAGCTCAATGAAGAGCTGTCGCTGGACCCCTCAGCTGTCCTCTCAGTACTGGCCCGATTACACCTCCCCATAGTTGTGTAGAACCGCGTCAGGGGGATTGAATTTGTCGCCTAAAATATAATAGATTTTATTAGTTTAATCGCAACACCAACAAAGAATCTAGGAAAATCAGGAAATGAGAATGCCTAAAATCCTGTAAAGCTATATGATTAGGTAGCGATTCGACCCACTTTATAATAGAATTAAAATCTTAAAACGGTTCAAAAATGCTTATGCAACCATACATTTTAAGATTAATATTCTACCAATAAAAGAATTTTAGTTGCAAATACCTCTAGATACGTGTACAAATATACAGCCTCTTTCTGAAAATTAATATAGAAAAACTAAAGCATGGATACTTACATGAAGACGCTCTGATTGATCAAAGATCAACGGACGGAAGCCAGGACTTCCTGACGGGGTGTCCAATCCCGCAGGCACATTACTTCCAGTAACTCGATCCTCAGTGGCAGACAGGCGGTGTACAGCAAACAGCCCAACTCTGGATCTCACTTCAGCTGGAGTTGATGGACTAGCAGAGGGAGCCTAAAACAAAAAGAAAACATTAAAGTCTTGATCTAACATTTAAAACCTTAATGAGAAACGTGCGGCACGAGCAAACTCTCAACCTTCCCAGAGGGAAATAATATTAGTTTGCTAATTAAGATTTTAGTAAATGTTAACTGGTATCTCAATTTAATTGCGGTAACCGAGCGGATTTCTCTGGTGACATAAAACGACGACAAACGGTGAGCGATATATATGGAAGAGCCGAAAGTCAACGTTGAGGAAGTGAGAATAGGACAGAACAACCCTGCAACATCATGATGCTTTATTAGACAAAACGGGTGGCTATACAAAAAAAAAATATATACAAAACAGAAAAGAAATATACAACAGAAGAAAAGCTCACCTGTGTATCTGACAGAATATCATCCATCACAGAGGACGCGGCTTCATACATGCCTGTATCCGACGGCTCCACAGTTGGCGACGTAACTCCAGATCTAGTCCTGTTGGTCCTGTTACCGCAGTGAAGAAGCTCAATGGTCCGGACGCCTATATCACGGAGGCGCGTACATACATCTCTTATCCAGCGAGCCAGCGACCTGTCTGAGGTGTTATCTAAACGAGTTAGAGTCTCAAGCCCTACAGCGCCGAAGAAGACCACTAAGAGAGCACAAGAAAATAAGCCTAAACCCAACAACATGTTGAACAAGCCATCCATGTTGAGTGCGTCCAGACTCGTCTTCTGGTCTCTCCTCGACTCGGCAGACCCAGAATCACCTCCGGCAACATCGTCACCAATGTCACCGCAGGAGTTCTGCATCACCGAATTGAGGAGAGACCAGATGATTTGTATCGTTCTACTAAGCATCAGTGAGAGATGCTCGTTGCCAAACATCTCCCCTTGATCCCTTTCGAACTCTACAGTATCAAAAGTACTCCCATAGTCGTCAACGTCAGCAAGGCTTGGCATCCCAGACGCGTCGCTGTACACTGAACTCGAGTCGTCTAAGGAGGTTTCGAGAAGCGAGGAATTGGCGAGAGTGGCCGCAGCCGCTCTCATCGATTCCTCGAATCTTTCCTTAATATTCTGATGCGCGTCCAGGCTGTCCGGAATATACATAATGAGCGGATGTAAATTTAAAATAGAGGACTAGTGATTCTGAAAGGCAATATAGTAAAATTAATTTTATGAAAAAGACTGTACACACGAATATTTTTTTTAGTATTTTAAGCAACTATGGTTGAGCTACCTAACCATTAAAACTTTGATTTATCATTTAAAAGTAAAATTTATTTAAGTTAAAGAATATGTAATTAATCTTACATGATTCAACGCTTAAAAATAGCTATCGTTAAGCTATTCAAACATTAAAACTTTGTTTTATTATTTAAAAGTAGATTCAATTAAGTTAAAGAATGTGTAATTAATTTTACATGATTCAACGTTTAAAAATAGCTATCGCTGAGCTATCAAAACACTTTCATTATGATGTATCAAGCAACTAAAACTTATGTACTAGCTAAATCTGAATATTTTAAATGACGTTTTAAAAGTACCTACGATAAAGCTAGCTAAATATAATTTTTGTAAGCGACTATTTTAAAATAAATATGGTTGAGTTACTTGAAACGTAAATAACCTATCAATTAGCATCATTATAACTGAATTAAGTAAAACGAAAATCTTATTTTAAAACCTATAGCACAATTGTTTTAAAAGATTTAAGTCAAGATTCAATAAATTTTGATTACAAAAAGGGACGCTGTAATCAAATGTTAAAACGAATAAAGTGATGGAACATATCTGTGTTAATATAAGTTTTGCTTACAATAAAAAAAAATTTAACTTTTGCAGACAGAAAACGTAAACAAAACAAGGTACGTCAATTTACCTGATGATTCAGATATGTCCTATCAAAACTACAAATATTATATAAAACAAAATTGTCATAGATTGAAGATATACCCATATTGTTTCTAACCCACTTTCGATCAAAAATATAGTGATAAAGGCCTTATCGACGAAAAAAATAAGATTCTTGAGTCTTAAATAGAGGCTAACGAATGCAATAATGGGCATATCAACAATCTATAACATAAAAACATTTATATAAAACAAACGGGTTACTATATTTTATCACTTTTATATAAATTCTCTTGGAATTAGCGGTAAAATTAAACACTCGAACGCAAGCTCCGCTCGCAAAGACAATTGTTGACAAAATGAGCATAATTATTGGGCCGCCAGCTTTTTATAACCTCGCTCAAATCCAACCCCTATCACTTTTGACCGCCCAAACATAAACAAAGGGTTGACAACTTATTGTTACGTAAAATTTAATTACGGACGTCGAACGATATATTTTGTAGATATTAAGTCTAAAAGGTATACTTGACAAGCGATGTAATGTAAGACATTAGTCTTTAAAATGATTAAAATTTATTTGTGTTAAAAATAAAATAAATACAGCTAATGCCAACAATGGTATAAACCATATGTACATATACAAAATATACAAACAAGGGTTACCAACTATTGTTAGTAAAATCTTATATTTATACATATATACGAGTAATGTAACCAAAGAAATTAATACGATATGTAAATACTAATTGTACTTATAAATTTTTATATAAAATATTGTTTAAATTCAGGAAACAGTTATATTTAACAGAAAAAGAGATAACTAATCAATCCATTATAGGTCTATCTGTAACGAAAAGAATTTCTATAATATCCCAGGGATAAAATGATTAATAAAAGATTATTAAACATTCTTTTGTTTAGATTACCATAGCCAGGATACCCCAAGGAACCGGTTGGAGCACGCGCACTAACTCTTTTTAGGATCTACCATGGACCAGCCTGGAGATAACCTAGATGATCATGGAGTATTGGAGCCCTACCACCACCCTACCTTGGACGGATTGCGGTTGTGTTCCTGTCAACACCTTGATGCTATAGACGAGAACAACAACATTATCACCACACCAGAGTACGATGGATTCTCAGAGAACCTGTCCATCACCATCAGGAATTTCTTGTTAAATACAGCCCTGAATACCAGAGAAGATAGTAGAGTGGAGACCGATAGTGACATTAGCTCCAGCAGCACACTATCCCTCTCTACCAATGACCTCAACCAACTCTACTATGACCTGGAAAATCACTCAATCACCTTGGACGAGAATGGCAACGAGGTAGCACAAGTGGATGCCCTTGGCTACATATCTACCTCACCCCCAACCTCAGTCTACACTTCGAAAGAGAGCATTTCACCACCTAGTTCATCATCAGAAGAAGCTGAACTATCCAGAACAACCAACGCAAAAACATTTATTGATGTGACAATGTTAGATAAAACTAAACCCCTCAAGAAAAGAATGTATTCCATTTGGGAGGTTTATCATCTTGTATACCCAGCTATGAAAATACGCAAAGCTTACTTTCTTAATGGAAAGCGTATTTAACTTAGCTTGGAATACATTTATAGTTTATTATATATGCCTATACTGGGACTACTAAACTTTTTCTTTTTCTCTTTTTTCTTTTTTAACAACTTACCCCCATTGGAGATGCGATCCTCAATTTTCAAATTCTTTGAACGTACATATGAGACTTTTACAGAAATGCTTCGCATCCACAACTATCTATCTATGCTTGATATAAAGTCAACACTTTATAGAGCATATTATGAATATTTGATTGACGCGTGCCCTGCAATTATCTAGTAGCACTCAGGGGCAAGACACAATTACTTTAGCTAGGCCCAAGGCATTATTTGTATCAATTTATGCATTCATAGGCCTATCTTTACCTATATGACACCATATATGGGTAACGCTAGCCTATTCATGGTAATCTGTATGTGATTTGCTAATAGTATATGTTTATTAAAGATATTATGTTTATTGTTAATGTAATCATATAAACAATCAGTACAAATATGTATGCCTACAACCATGCCTGATTTACGTCACATATTAACACACAGACATTTAATTGCACAGACAAACACTAAAATCCTGGTCCAGAGCTAATGTTATAGCATGTACCTCTTGAATTTATTCAGTTATTTATTAACTCCCCTACCATCAACTTCTCTTTCTGGCTTTAAAAGGTAATGACTTAGTTGTTTGGCATGCATTGTAGTTTAAATTTAGGCCCCTTAGTACTTAGCATGAATTGAGCTTAGGCCTTGTGTTAGAACTCTGACACTTAGCACAATTCACTGCTTGGGACTTAGGGCACATTTCTGTCCTACTCTACTTATAATTTTAACACTTATCCTGTAAATATTTTCATACTTAACTTATGCACTTGTAATATAAATACACTTTATAAAAACATTTTCCTTCCTTAATACTTAATGTGCTTATATAATTCTGATCGAATATCAAAACCAACCATTTATTCTTAGGTTAAAGCAACATAATACCTCGCGTGGGTCTTTTGTTGAGCCTCCACCAGCTCAACCAAATTCGTATTATACTTGTGGGAATAGAGGGTTAAGCATTCTAAACAAGCGAACCGACGATGAGAATGTCTATGTGTATTGCATTAAAATTAGGTTTTAGTAGTACTCATAGAAGAGCGGTCTCCATACCTAAATATGGACAAACGCCCCATTCGCACACACAACAAGACTCCAGTGACGTCATATTTTTCTTTCCCGAAAAAGGGAAGGGGGGAAGAAAATCTCTTCAAAAGAGATGGGGAAAACCCCTTTTCTCCCATCTCTTTTTTCTTCCCCCCTTCCCTTTTTTTTCTTTCCCCCTTCCCTTTTTCGGGAAAGAAAAATATGACGTAACTGGAGTCTTGTTCCTCAAAATTAATACAAATTCGGGACAGTTTTCTGTGTGTCATAAATAATTTTTTATAAAGTTTGATTCTATGGGTATAAGAAAGTCCACATAATAATCCTTAAAAATCCTCATAAACAGATCAATTTCAGAAACTAATTATTTTTCAATTTTTAAAAAGGTTGAGCTTTTATTATCTGATCGAGATAATCCAAAAACTACTATTCCCAAAGCTTTCAACTTCAAAAATTGCTGTTCTAGGTGAGAATTTCATTTATTTTACATGAATTAACTGCTTTGTAAAAATAAGAATTGAAGACATAACTTGTTAACTATGATATAAAACTACGGCGTTATCCTCGGTGCTGTCGGAGGGGGGGGGGGGGGGGGTACTCAAATTTTCAATATTGAAAAAAAAATTTCTAAGAGGATAATACCAAAACTACCAATCCTAAACTAAGATTTTAACAATTAATAACTGCTATTACCTCACATGAAAATAAATCTTTATGATAAGAAAAGATCCCATAAACTCAGTTGAAGATAGAGATAGAATTTCTTATAATGTAAAATCCTGAAAATATCATAGGGATGGAATATACTATTCTTGGTCTGTAATAAAGATGATATTTATTTTGTAATTTATTAAGTTTAATGGAAAGGGTGATGTGATATTCTATGGACCTCTTGCGAAAACAAATAATGCCAAATTTGAAAAAGAAAACCGTGTAGGAAATACAGAAATTTTAGAGAGATTAGAAGAACTGGAGATTGCAATTCAAAGAAGAACTAACAAAGTTCAAATTGAGGACCACGTGCAAATTGATGAAATAAGAAGTCAGCAATTACAAATATTAACTACATTAAATGAAATGGAAATAGCTAACAGAAAAAATAATTTCAAACATAGAACAGATGATGAAACTACTTTGATTTCTAAGCATTCAATTAAAGATGGATGCAATGAAGCAATAACTTCACTTAGAGATGAAATAGGAGATTTTAAGGTTGAGATGAAAACATTACTCAGAGAATCTATGCATCTTCAAAGTGATTATGAACTAAATTCAGTTAACTCAGATAATGTTTTATTAACCTTTGATAATCAGAAAAAAGCCTCTCTCTCTCAAAATGACATTCCCATTGAAGACAGCATATTAAGCGCACCAAAATCTGAGGAAGCTGGGAACCAAGAAGCAATTACTGCTCTTAAAGATGAAATTAGAGATTTCAAACTTGAGATGAAAACATTTCTGAGAGAATCTATAAGTCTTCAAATGAGCAATTTACTAAGTGCTCTACATCAAAGTTCTGATGATCTAAAGTCAGTTAAATCAGATAGTGTCATATTCACCTTTGATAAACAGAATCAAGCAGATCTCTCTCTAGTGGACTTTACAGGCGAAGCGAGGAGAAATTCTAATGTTGCACAGTCAGGTGTGTTCTATCAACATGAAGATAATTTTTCAATGACCAGTTCAGATGATTGTCAATCAGAATATTTCCCGGGTGAAAAGCTATAATTAAAGTTTTAACCTTTTGCATCTATTGTAATTTGAATTTAACTATATACTTAATTCTTGTTAATTTAACCTATTTTAAAATCTAATATATTCTAATAAATCATGCTGTAATATTTAGAATTATGATTAATTTAATCCTTCTCCATATACTAAAGAAGTTGGATGTGTGTATGAATTTGAGCATATGTTACTTAAGATCAAAAAGTTGAACTTCTAACTGGATCGTATATAAAGTTGCACTTGGGCAAAGTCCCAAATTTATATCTTTCATTGAAATCATATCATCTTCAGTGTTTTACAGTGGCTACTAATAAGTTTCGTTTTCAACACGCTAAGTTTTAATTTGATTATAGATAATACGAAAACTAAAAAACTGAGATTCAACTAATAATATTATTGTATAGGTTGATAAGAAAATGGTTAAATCAAAACTTTAAAGATAACATATACTTTGTGCATGGCATAAATATGTAAATTATAATTTTCAAAACATTTGCCATTATATAAACACTATAATACTCAGCTGGCTCTGTAGGAGCAAAAGCAAAATGGCGCTTAACAACTTATACAGAACATATTGCAGATACAAAATGTCGTCTAATATGTAGTTGCTCAATTTAAATGATGATGAATTAATGAATTAATAATTAATGAACAATGTGCAATAATAACAACCGTTTCGCAGTAGTCTAGGAAAAGGGAATGTGATTCTGACAAACAATTCTAAGTGAATATTTCCCCTCAACCACCTTCCCTTTTTTCTCCCTTTCTTACCCACTTCCCTTTCAGCTACACCAAAAAAAAAAAATTATACTTTAACTTTACTCCAACAAAATATTTTATTTTCGGCAATTTCAAAAATGGAATTAATTGGCTGAATTACAGCATCTGAGCAGTAGTAGCCTTTAAACTTCATTGATTTTTTTAAATAAGAGTTCCCGGGAACATTTTACCGTGAACTACACCAGCGATCCAAGATACAAATAGAAATAGAAAAGTCCACTTTAGTAAACACTAATCAACCTTTTTTCCTGACTACATAATGTCAGGGGGGGGAGGACTTTGGGCTGTTTATTACACTAGTCCCCAAAAGTTTTATAATTAGTTTTCTTATTCATTGACATAACAACTTTGGGGACTATAGTAAATTTCGATTGGTTAGGTTCTTTAACTTGAGTGTTCAAGCGTTTCAACCACTAATTTTAATCTACAGAAGAGGTTATTTTGTGTATCATCATCGGGGAGGTATATCAATTTATTGACCATTGTCTTATCCCTTTAGATCCCTGACATAATGGAGCTTGGTGTAGAATTACACAATTTCAGCTCTAAAATATCATGTTTCATTACTCGATACTTCAGATATACACAATTTTAAAACTGGGCTCACTTTCTTGACGAATATTTTTTCTTTTTTGGGCTAAGATTAGAGTAAAACACTAGTGTGAGAAAGGGTTAAATAACTGTATCTCCCCATCGCAACCACCTTGCGCAACCTTTCAATGGGGTCATTGAAAATCAACTAATAATGTCACTTTATTAATACAGCCAAGTAGCAGAAAGTAATTTAGAAGCAGACAAAAGAGGTCTTTGATAAAGGAAGGGAGTTTGTTGTGTGTATACTAGATCTTTTCATGAAAATACCCTTTCTCGAATTTCATTCTTCTGCTAACCTAAAAAGTTACTTTAGGGGGCTAGAAATACATGTACAAAATTTCAGCTCTCTATCTCTACTGGCGACCTAGCGCCAGGCATGTAAAATATCAACAGATAACGGTAGCATGGCGGTTTTAATAATATCTCAGTAATGTGCAGGTTTTAAGCTCTTCTGCATATTTCAATTTAAACACATAAGGCCAATGATATTATATCCAAAAAATCTTTTGTCAAAGTCTACTCTACACCTAGCGCCAGTCAGTTTTCTAAAATCATGCATTTTATACCTGTGAAAAATGAAATCGCCAGCGCTAGGTGTAGAGAGTATCTTAGGCCTTATGTGTTTAAGTTGAAATATGCAGAACACCTAAATTTACCTTCCAAGCCATTCTCTAAGCATTTAAATTTTTTTTATGAAATAACGGGATTTCAAAACTGCCTTTTGAAAAGGCCTAAAAAATATCTTTTTTTGTTCCTTTTTTCACTGTTTATAGTTACAACTTATTAAGATATTATTCTCAGTTAAAAAAAAATTGGCGCTTCCAGCACCAAAACCAGCAAAAACAGGCAGTTAAACTTCTGTACCCCTACTTAACCCCCTAACAGACCCCCCCTCTATCTTGGCTCCTGTTACAGATAGAGACAAAAAACTTTTTTCTGGTGGTTCATATAATTAGAGAAAATTACTTTTTCTAGTCATAGCAGTCAGACCGCTCCTTATCCGTTTTTTTTCAGCCAGCCACTAAATATTAAAACTGCTGTAGAGCAGCCAATTTTAAAGATAAGAAAACCAAGTTTGGCGCTTCCAGCACCGAAACTGGCAAAAACAGGCAGTTAAACTTCTGTACCCCTACTTAACCCCCTAACAGACCTCCCTCTATCTCGGCTCCTGTTACAGATAGAGACATAAAACTTTTTTCTGTTGGTTCATGTGTATTTTTAGAGAAAATTACTTTTTTCTAGTCATAGCTGGTCAGACTGCTCCTTATCCGCTTTTTAGCAGCCAGCCGCTAAATACTAAAAAAGCTGTAGAGCGGCCAATTTTAAAGCTAGGAAAACCAAATATTATGACGAGCTATTATTTTTCATAACAAAAAAAATACTTTTTCTGACCATCGCCAAAAAACGACAAATAATGGAAACCGCCAATTTTGGCGGTAAAATGGTTGGCGGCGCTAAGAGAAGCTACCCTGTTATGGGGAACCATATCAGTTCAGCAGTTAGTGAGATCCTTCAGTACAAACAGAGAGACATAAAAACAGACATCCTGTTATCCCCCCTAAATGAAAATATCCTCCCCCCCCGCCTAATAAACAAATTGGACGCCCTTGAAGGGGAGAATGGTAATATTACTACAATTATTTTTTACACTATATTAATATTAAATATTTTACAAAAGTTTATATAAAGACAACCATAGACACAATTTTTCTTACTATCACTGATTATAAACTTTTTTTTTGTTAGATACTATAAAAATAAACACTTATTGTATCCACCTTTCAACAAAAATCAGAATACATTTCTAAAGTCTTTTTATGCATACTAGCACATAAGAATCACCAGCAACTTCGTTTTCTTTCCATGATCCAGAATCTTTCTATCAACAGCTAAATTTTTAAAATACATCTTGCATTTGAAAAGGAAAATAAGAAAGATAATATAGGATGGAAAATACACATGAACAAGTTTTACGTCTCTATCTATAACAGGAGCCGAGATAGAGGGGGGGGGTCTGTTAGGGGGTAAAGTAGGGGTAAAGAAGTTTAACTGCCTGTTTTTGTTGGGTTTGGTGCTGGAAGCGCCAATTTTTTTTTAACTGAGGATAATATCTTAATAAGTTGTAACTATAAACAGATAAAAATATTATTTAACGCCGCCAACCGCCGTTTTAACGCCAAAATTGGCGGTTTCCATTATTTTTCGTTTTTCGGCAATGGTCAGAAAAGGTATTTTTTTATTATAAAAAATAATAGTTCGTCATAAAGTTTGGTTTTCTTAGCTTTAGAATTGGCCGCTCTACAGCAGTTTAAATATTTAGCGGCTGGCCACTAAAAAGCGGATAAGGAGCGGTCTGACTTCTATGACTAGAAAAAGTAATTTTCTCTAAAAATACACATGAACCAGCAAAAATAAGTTTTACGTCTCTATCTGTAACAGGAGCCGAGATAGAGGGGGGGGGGGTCTGTTAGGGGGTTAAGTAGGGGTACAGAAGTTTAACTGCCTGTTTTTGCCGGTTTTAGTGCTTGAAGCGCCAATTTTTTTTAACTGAGAATAATATCTTAATAAGTTGTAACTATAAACAGATAAAAATATTATTTAGCACCGCCAACTGCCATTTTACCGCCAAAATTGGCGGTTTCCTTTATTTTTCATTTTTCGACGATGGTCAGAAAAAGTATTTTTTTGTTATAAAAAATAATAGTTCATCATAAAATTTGGTTTTCTTATCTTTTAAATTGGCTGCTCTACAGCAGTTTTAATATTTAGCGGCTGGCCAAAAAAAAGCGGATAAGGAGCGGTCTGACTGCTATGACTAGAAAAAGTAATTTTCTCTAATTATATGAACCACCAGAAAAAAGTTTTACGTCTCTATCTGTAACAGGAGCTAATATAGAGGGGGGGTCTGTTAGGGGGTTAAGTAGGGGTACAGAAGTTTAACTGCCTGTTTTTGCCGGTTTTGGTGCTGGAAGCGCCAATTTTTTTTTAACTGAGAATAATATATTAATAAGTTGTAACTATAAACAGTGAAAAAAGGATCAAAAAATGATATTTTTTAGGCCTTTTCAAAAGGCAGTTTTGAAATCCCGTTATTTCATAAAAAAATTTAAAATGCTTAGAGAATGGCTTGGAAGGTAAATTTAGGTGTTCTGCATATTTCAACTTAAACACATAAGGCCTAAGATATGATATCCCAAAAATCTTTTGTCAAAGTCTACTCTACACCTAGCGCTGGCGATTTCATTTTTCACAGGTATAAAATGCATGATTTTAGAAAACTGACTGGCGCTAGGTGTAGAGTAGACTTTGACAAAAGATTTTTTGGATATAATATCTTTGGCCTTATGTGTTTAAATTGAAATATGCAGAAGAGCTTAAAACCTGCACATTACTGAGATATTATTAAAACCGCCGTGCTACCGTTATCTGTTAATATTTTACATGCCTGGCGCTAGGTCGCCAGTAGAGATAAATAGCTGAAATTTTGTACATGTATTTCTAGGCCCCTAAAGTAACTTTTTAGGTTAGCAGAAAAATGAAATTCGAGAATGGGTATTTTCATGAAAAGATCTTGTGTATACACATATAAACTATAGATCTGTTGGGCTAAATATGAAAACTGCTGGAAACGCCATTAGCCACTGCTATAGGGGCTAACATATGTTTCTTACTTGAAAAAAATACTGGCAACCTCCCTGACTGTTTCTTATTGTCAGAAATTTTATGTTGGTTGGATATTACTATTTATAAGCCCACATCCCAGAAATATAGGTCAGCCAGTTCATTAGACTTTAAAAAGCAAAGCTTTCCTATAATTAGGGTTGGTCCATCCGACCGTTCATATATGCTGAAGGGTTGACTCTCTTCATTATTTTAGACATGTTAGAATTGTCCTTTAATTAATTTAATTTTAAAACTTTGCACAATAATTCCTAGCAGTTAGGTATGATTTAGGAACTGTAGCAACTATATTATCAGTTTTTGAATAATGATTCCTATGACAGCGGGGTACAATACTGTAATTAAATCCTAAAATAAAAGTAAGTATTTTTACTATATTTTCATTTATGCAATTTTGCAACAAATGTATGTACAATTTTTTTTAGACTTACAGCTTAATGTTAGTCTTATTATGTTCTGACACTCTACTTATGGCCTTCCTTCTGATGTTAAAGCTTGACTTTTATGGATGTTGTCATATTTGTTGATTTCCCTCAAACTGTCTGTAATGTAGTGGAACACCTTTCCATTTTTTTTGTAAATAAGAAGAGGCAGTAGTTTTTTTTCCTTTACCTTAACCTTGAGGTGAGTCCATACTCTGAGGCTATCCATTAGTAAACAAAAACTTCACCCAAAATTATTTTCAATTTATTTTAAAAATTAAGGAGAGGGGGCGATCAGTCTTCAACTTCAACTTAAAGGAATATTTTTTCTGAAAATGTGTAATGCATTACTGATTCACTTATCGACTAAATGCATTTTATTTAAGAAATTGGCCCATTCACACCAAAGCCCTAAAAAGAATGTATAAATTTCTCCTTAATTTTTAAGAAAGCTGTTCAAAATATAATTTTTTCTTTCACATAAATTCATTCGAGGTTAAGAAAAGATATGTAATCTGAAAAAAAGTATTTTGCCTCAAAACTTTTAAGCAAATAAGATTATTCAGAGATGTTTTTGGTGCAAACCCCGGTATTTTCAACTTTTATATAAGCCTTACGGTTATTTAAATCCTTCGGAGCCCAATTTCTACTAAACTTTCCTTGGGCTAACCTAATCTAAAATAACTATGAAAATGTCTTTTGTTTCTAATTTTCCTTCGATTAACGTGAAATTTTGAGCAGTTGTTTTTATCAATATAAAGATGATAAAGTTAATAGGAGTTGCTTTGCTTCTGAAACTGTTGCTAAAACAATTTTTTTTCTAGCGAGAATACTCTATAATTCAAAATGTACGTCCGTCCACCTGTCCGTTATAATCGGTATATGAGAAACGTGGGTTTCAAGGCTGCTATTTATTGTCTGTTATGACGGAAAATAAATTTATGAAGAAAAATTCCTTTACAACTTTAATTGACCGAATGATTTCTTGTATTGACATTTTTCATCCTTGTTGCAAAGCTGGAATAGTTATTCATCCCATCGTATCATAGACAGCTTTCCGCAGATATTAAAATGAATAATCACAAGATTAAAACTTAGAGGGGTCGAAGGCCCGGTTTAACAAAACTGTTATTCATTTTATATTTTTTTTTATTATATTAGTCGTGGAAAATTGTCTGGAATATGATGATATACATGACCTTTCAGTAGGGCTAATCCAGCGGATATTCATCGGTTTCGAAGCCATAATAAATTTTATCTTTCAAGATGTGTTATTTTCATTTGAATGTAGCATATCTGCAACAAAGCAATCTTAAATAATATTAAATTTTATTTGTTTTTCTTTGTTTAATTGTTTAATTCTAATAAACACATTTTCTAAGTAGAACATTTAAAGCAAAAATAAAGCCATTCAAGAGACTTTAATGAATATAATGAACATATTTTTAATTATTTTAATTGTTAAAATATTTTAAAATTAATTAAAACATAATAGAATACCTAATATTTGATACTCAGGATGTTAAAATTTAAATTTGTTGTCCAACCTAAGCTTATACTCTGTCAGAGATCTAGGAATAGTTATTTCTCGCATCGTATTATAAACAGCTTTCCGCAGGTATAAAAATGTACAATTATAAGAATTAAACCAGTTTTGTTAGCTTTGAGATGACGAAGGCACGGGCTATTATGTTTGTACATTTTTATTTTTGTAGAAAACTGAATATAATACGATGCTAGACATAGTTTTTTTTCGTATGGATGAGAACCGGTTCTAATCCACCGGATTTGAATGAATACGAGAATAATCTTTCCAGTATAACATCGAAGCCGATCAATATCCGCTGGATATTAAAAACAGTTTTGTTAGCCCGTGCCTTCGGAATCTCGGGTCTAACAAAACTGGTCTTAATCTGATAATATTACATTTATAAATAACTATTGTTACTTAAAAGTAACATGATCTATGTCTGTCTATCTGTGTTTATAACGAAGAACTTCGCTAACCACTGAACCGATATGGCTCTCCTTTTCAGCGTAGCTTTTATAGGGTACCAACACCCTTCAAAGAGAAATCGCCCCTTTTAATTTTTAAAAATACTTTTTCACATTAAATAAAATTGAAAATCTTAAAATGTATAACTTCATGATAGTAAATTGATGACAACATCCATTAAAGCGAAACTCTGAAATGGAAGGACAACCAACATTAACACTTGTAGAGTGTCAGAACTGAATAAGCAGAATATTAATGCATAAGTCTAAACAAAATTGTAAGTAATTTTATTGTAAAACTGCTTTAATACATGATAATGTTTAAGGACATACTTACATTTATAAAACTTGATTATAGAGATGCTTTGCGTTTAGTATTGTACCCTGTTGTAATAGGAATCAGTATTCCAAAAATCAGATGATTTGGATAATTTAACATACAATATTTGTTGTAAAAAAGTAAAAAATCAGCATGTTTAAAATAAACTTTCTTGTTACGATTATAAAGCTGCTACGCTTTCTAAATTGTACCTGACTGTTTTAGGAATAGAGAAAACTGTTACGGAAGGACCGACCCTAATTATAGAAAAGCTACGCTTTTAAATATATCTTACTTACGGAGAAGCTATCCCTATGTCCATGAAGGCTGCAGTGTTCGGTGTTCGGATGGGAGTGAGAAATTTGATACCAACATATCATATTTCAAACTAGAGACTAGAGAGATATAAGCACAGTTTTCTAAAGTTTTCTCTTCATCAGAACAACCTCAAAACGCGGTATTCCTTGCCTTCACAAACATTGGTTCGAATTTCGAGCAAGAACATGTCATAATTAAAGACGTTAAAAGTTGTAACTACTGCTGATATGTCAGATGCGCGATATTAATAATGTTGTGGAACAGGCACAACTGCACAATAATGGTCATGCTATTAAAGGGTTGGTTGTCTTTGATAGTTTGGATGTTAGTTCAAAATCTGGCCCAACATTTTTACAGTCGTTCCCCTTACTGGCCGTTTGACGGACGAACATACCAAAATCGTGGAGAATTAAAAAATTTGATAAATTCACTGAGTGAAAAAATACTTCTTAGTTATTTATTCAAATATATTTTGGTGAACATTGCACCCTCTTCAGTCTAAATGACATAAATCAAATTAATTTAATTTACATATTAAAAGATAAATAAAAATAAAGAAATTTGTAACACTATAAAGGCATAAAATGTTGATGGTAAAGGAAGTTTAGAAAAAAATGATATGATCAACCTTATAGTTTTTTTAAATAAAAAAATCCTTAAAAATCTGTGTTTATTCTCCGGGTGCTATGGACGAATGGACGGACGGACGGACCGAAGGGAGTTACAGTGTGTGAGAGAGAGCGAGGGGAAGAGAGAGAGAGAGAGAGAGAGAGAGAGAGAGAGAGAGAGAGAGAGAGAGAGAGAGAGAGAGAGAGAGAGAGAGAGAGAGAATGAAATACGAGAACAGCTTTACACTGTTCCTACAAAACCGACAGTAAAATCCAATCCAATAATATAAAGCAGTAAGGTTTTTTGTCTAAAGCTTAAGATCTCAATGACTACTCTATTGGGTTCTCTATTGAAGTAAGCTTAACATAGGTCCTGTGGTGGTTTTAGACTAATCTATTTCTAGATTAAAGTCTTGGATGTTTTTAAACTATTTTCCTATCCCCTATTTGCCCCTTATTCAAATACAGTTTCCCTAGGTGCTAGGGGCGTATTCACATGTCATAAAGAGGCATGTCTTCCTCTTTATTTACCCCCCCTTGCAAAAACCTGTGCACGTCAAAGACTTTTCTCTCATCATTGAGGTAAAAAAAATAGGTACTCTGAAGTATTAATAGATTATCTGTTATCATAACAAAGAAAAGAAAGGGAGAGAATATGTAAAAACTTAAAATCACGAAGCCTTAAAAAATAAAGCTTATGTCTTGTAAGTTGTAAAAAGAAAAGCATTTCAAATTATAGAGTAACTTCACCACTAAAATGACTAAAGCCACCTAGTGATAGAGAGCACTTCAATTTATATTTTTTTTTACTGAATTATATGCTAACCGTTTTTCCACAACAAAGTGATAAAGGGGAAGGTTTTGTTTGAATAGGGTAAAGGATATTACGTTATCATGGAGGGAGGGAAAATGTAAGAGAGATGGGGAGAGGGGGGGGGGGGTAGTTATTTCTTGTCCGTCGCCTCACCAAGGTCCTGTGAAAAAGAATAGTTAGGGCACCTAAAAAAAAATTCATTAAATCTTAATGTGACATTTTTTCAATCTTGAAAATTATTTTCTAGTACTTTTTGAGTGTGTAAAATTAAGTGATAATTATGATTCTTGTCTATGAAAAGGACAGTTATTCCCATAAGTGGCACAGCTATTAACCAACACTTATAAATTAACAAGGATGACAACATTCATAAGTAGCGAAGCACAAAATTTCGTGGATGGGACTGGGGAAAATGTAAAAAATATAAAATAGCCAAAAACCTGCAAAAAAAGGCAGTCTGACCTTCATAGTTGTTTTCTTCAAACGACGGGAAATTTGATTTTGATATCTATAACTGAAAAAATTTTGAAAATCGGATCATAAACACCAAAGATATGGGGGAAAATGTAAAAAATATAAAAATAGCCAAAAAACCTGCTAAAAAGCCGTCCGACCGCCATTGCTGTTTTATAGTTAATTGTGCTCCTTAATGATGGAAATGTTGTCAGAAAATCTCAGAATTCTATCTTTTATAGGAGCTAGCTGAGAGTAAATTCTATTTCCCCCATGGCGTTACGGACGGATGGACTGACGGACAGACAGAGGGAATTATAGAGTAGCTTCGCTACTAAAAAAAAACAGTAAAGATAATGTTATAGGCAGGGCTCGGCCGCCGTGACTAAGCCACAATCAGTTCGGATGCTTTTAGTTAATTTTTTTTAAATTTGTCAATTAAGATGAAAAATGAAAAACAGTCTAATTTTTTTTACATATTTACCTAGACGTATGGACATTCAGATCTTAGTTTTGTAGTTGCTGCGAATTTAATATGTACTTCCCTTAAAGTAAGGCTGGGGTCTTCAGGGACAATACAATGGACGATAAATTGATTTCTCGCATTCATCCATACGAAAAAACTATGTCTAGCATCGTATTATAAACGGCTTTCTACGAATATAAAAATGTACAATCATAAAATTAAAAACAGTTTTTTTAGCCCGTGCCTTCGGCACCTCGGGGCTAAAAAACTGGTTTTAATCGTATAATTGTACATTCTATATCCGCGGAAAGCCGTTTATAATACGATGTAAGAAATAACTATTAAAGTGATTTTAGATAGTGAATGTCTAAAAACTAGGAGCATTTTTTTCCTCGCGGAAATCTCTCCACGGTGTTGTTTTGCCCCCTCCAAATAGTTTAAAAACTTCCATAATCTACTGTAAAATATCCATTAAAATTGTCCTACTGGTTCAAGTATTTGCGACTTTTTTTTGTTGGCTAGCAAATTGCTTTCTGATCTTTTGTAGTGACTTGGCTGTGTTAATATTTTCTACGTTACAAGCTTATTCAAAAACCCAATTGAAAGTTGGCACAGGTCCCCCACTTCATAAACATAGAGTTAATTCACCCCTGCTCCATCTATTCTTTTACTTTAATTTTAACCATTTTCATGTGGAATTAGCGTCAAACCTTTGATCTAAATAATTTCAGATAATATTTGCCACATTTATAATACTTGCTGTATAATACTCCACTGTTATTTATCATCAATAGAATTATTATTATAATTATGAATATGAAAACCTAATTTCTTTATTTCAGTTAATTTTAAAATAAATTAGAGCAATAAACAAAATGATTTGAAGCCAGTATGTTGAAAAATAAGGCAAGTAAATTTTTCATGCGGCAACACTATTCTACAACTTGGGTTGAAGTCTGTTATGCTTTGTTAGCTCCAAACTAAATTAACTTGCTACTTTTTTTCATGAACTAGCGGCTACGCCTCTAGAGGCCTCTAGGGGCACTTTCTCCTATCCTTTTTTAGGGGGGATGGAAATTTTTTCTTCAGAATAATTCTCTTGGTCGGAGATACCCTCCCCAAAACAGTTGAAAACCTTCCCTGGACGTATAAGAAGCAGAACTACGTCAGTTCACCCAGTAGCTCTGTATTCAAAGGGATATGGAAGGGCAGAAAATAGCCTAAAACCATCTTAGGACCTATAAGGAACTTCACTGTAATGGAAAATCATATCGGTTCAGCAATTAAGGAGATCTTTAGCTTTAAACAATAATAACTTTACATCATAAATACAATCAAAAAGAATTCCCTGTCAACATTTTGTGTGGTTATGAAGTCATTAGAAAATTTAATATTTAGTTGTGTAAACAATTAGTCAGCAAAGACCCATTTTATTAAATGTCACATCGACAGCAGCTCTTACCAAAAACTAAATTATTTTGAGAAAAAATCACGAAACCTCTAAGTGATTTTCAGCTGTCGTTGTTGGACAACACTTAAATTGGCGACCTTTTTATCTTCCCCCTAAATATTATTTTAGATTTATTTCGATTAATTGTTGGTTGTATCGTCAGGAAACATTAATATGTTTTTTTTATATTGGTTGTGTTTTAAAATTTTATTTATCAGAAGGCAGAAGTTGCACAAATAGGTATATAGGAAAAAGTTTAATTCATTCTCTATTGTACTATCCCTTTATCACCATTGTGAAACTCAGAGAGAGAGAGGAGATAATGTGCTGATTATTACACTAGTACCCAAAGTTTTATCATAACGTTTTCATATTCGCTGGCTTAAAAACATTTAGGACTTTTCATTAATTTTGATTGGTTGTTTTATTAAGTTGAGTGTCCAAAAGTTTCTACACCTAATTGTAATCTAAAGAAGGGGTTATTTTGTGTATTACCATTGGGGAATGGGATGTTCATCAATTTATCAGCCATTGTACTATCCCTGTATCGCGACTGTAAAACTGTTCATATTACACCAAAATGGTATCATTTTACACAAAGATACACACAAATTCGTTCGAGAAGGGAGGGGTAAGTACCCCTCCTCCCCCCTAACCTTCTAAATTCAATTTCTCATTTATTTTTATTAAAGTGTTAGATCCATCCCCCTCCCTTAATGTAAGAATTATTAAATTCAATAGTTACTTTTATTGTTTGTAGTGAAGGATCTCGCTATCTACTAACTATTTTTGGGGGGAGGGTACCAACACCATCCCAAGAAAAATCACTCCCTAAGTATTTTTTAATTTTTTCTTTTAAAACTAAAATTAATAGTTAAGGGGTCGACTCTCCCCCCCCCCAGAGGGTATGGGGGGGGGGGGTATTGGTCCCCTTGCATTTTTTGTGGGAAACTACCACCCTAAATATTTTACCTAAAAATATTTTTTTTGTCTAAAAAGTAAAGGTCTGAAATGTCCATTAATACACATAAGATTTGACACTCACATTTTTTAGAAGCGCCTCTTCTCTAAACTAATAAACCGATTGGGTTCTCTCTTTTAGGTAAGCTTCATAAGTTCACATAGGTCCTGTGATGGTTTTAGTCTATTCTTTAACGATCTACTTTTCTTTGCTCTTCAAATACAGAGCCCCTGGATGTTACGGGCGTAGTCGCTAGTTCAACTATATATGTAAAAATTTAGGTTTATTTGTCTGAAGTTTAAGATTTCATTAAATAACCGATTGAGTTCTCCTTTTTATGGAAGCTTCTCATAGGTCCCTGGATAGTTTTAGGGTACTTAATTCTTACATTTAAGTTTGGTTTTAGGCTATTTTCCTACTTTCCCTAAGCTTCACATAGGGTCTGAGATTGTTTTAGTCTATTCTATTTTCCTATTTAAGTCTTGGGATGGTTTTAAGCTATTTTTCTTCATCGTCTCTGCCCCATTGAAACCAAATCCCCTAGCAGCTAGGGGCGTATATGGTAGTATTGAATGCAGTGCTTTTTAATCACTCTCCCTCAATATCTGAAATGCAGGAAATAAAAAAAGTACCTAAGTTTTTGAGCAAATGAATAAGATTACATGATCAAAAAGTTTGGATACCAGTGTTATTTACAGCCCAATGTCCCCTCCCTCCCTGGGTATATAACGTTAACGGTATGGTCAGGCCTAGCTATTCTAACAATCAATTCTACAAAAATCACGAAACCTTTAAAATTAAGGTGGTGGTATTTCTTGTTTTTTTTTCTCATCTAACTGAAGAGGGGTGGGTAAGAAGGGGGAGGAAAGGGGAAGGGTTTATAATTGTTTGTCAGAATATCACTCCCTTTACCCTGGGTGTAGTTAAGGGGAGAGGTTTGTTATAGCAGTTTTGATGATTTGAGAATGTGATACATGTACGGAAATGAAGGCATACCCGAGTATAGTATCAGGGAGACAGAGGACATTAGGCTGTTTATTACACTAGTCCCCAACGTTTTCTTATTTGTTGGCTCAACAACTTTGGGGAGTTTAATTAAATTTTGATTAGTTGGTTCAAAACGTTGAGTGTCAAAACGTTTCTACCACTAATTTTAATCAACAAAAGGAATAAATTTGGGTGTCATCAATGGGGATGTATATCAATTTATCGGCCATTGTCTTATCCCTTTGTATCCCTGACAGTATATTGTAGCGGATGGTATCAAATATCTAATGTAACCTGATATCTACCTACATAATCAACCTAGGCTATTCTATACACTAAAACACACACACACACACACACACACACCCATACACACATTGGATTAATAGAGGGTTTCAAACATAACTTTTTAAAATTTTGTGAAAATATGCATGATCAATAGTGGATATATCATTAAATGGATGTTACACCAGAATTTCATGTTCTCTAATAAACTGAAACACGCAGCGGCTAAATCAACGATACTTCCCTCCTTTCACCCCCTCCTACTGGATGAACTGACCAATAAATGAGTTCCATGTTAGCAAGCTAGAATGACAACTAAAAAAAATGCTAAAAAAATTAGTATGCCATTGTAGTGCTTCGTTAGTGCTGCCTTCTCTATTTAGATAATAGTTATTTATCGCATCGTATTAAAGACAGCTTTCCGTGTATACTAAAATAAAAGGTTGTAAGATTTAAACCAGTTTTGTTATCCCTGACGGGTCTAAGGTCCGGGCTATCAATACTGGCATTATTTAATGATTTTTATTTTATTAATATAGGAAAACTGTCTGTAATACGATGGCTGATAGTCGGTTCCAATCCAGTGAATATTAATCAGTTTGAAAACCATACCAGATAAAATATTCATTTGAAACCCTCTAACAAACATAGAACGCATTAAATATGCTGAATTTTTGCTGTTTTGTTAATTATAAGTTTCTATGTAATATTATATTTCATTCATTTCTTAAGCAGACATTCATGCAATTAATAATCAAACTTTTTTTTGCCATTCTAAGCATTGTTTTTTTCATATACACAGATTACAAACGACCAACAGCCTAAAGATAGCCTATAAGAAAGGGATAAGACAATGGCCGATGAATTGATGTACATCCCCAATGATAATACACAAAATAACCCCTTCTGTATATTACTATAAGTGGTTAAAACCAACCACTCAAAATTTTTTTAAACGAACGAATAAGAAAACGTTAAAATAAACCTTTTGGGAGCAGTGTAATAAACAGCCCATTGTCCCTTCCCTCTCAGGGATACACCACAAGATCTTTTTTTGTCACATCTCTGAACCATATCTTGCTTAATTGCTGTGCATGATTATATGGTCACACGCCCTTCAGACAACCAACACTTTGATAACAATACCTTTGTCTGGAAGTCCTAATTGTGCATGGTAATGAGATGCGCCTGTTTTGGGCCAAAGCTTTCCCCCTTTTAAAACTTTTTATGTTTTGCAACTGACAAAGCAGTAGAAGGAACCCCTTTTAACGTCTTTGGTTATTGTTCTTTTGGGCCGAGATTCGAACCTATTACCTTCCCGCCAACATGCGGATGCACTAGTGCAACGCCACAGTCGAGGGTTTATTACAAAGTTTTCTTATTTGTCAACAACTTTGGGGACTTTTATTGGATTATGATTGGTTGGTTGGTTGGTTGTTAAGTGGAATGTCCAAACGTTTTAACCACTAATTGTAACCAACAGAAGTGTATCTTATTCTTCATTAGGGATATACATCAATTTATCGACCATTGACTTATCCCTCTAGATCCCTGATAAAACTTTCTTTGGAATGAACACTAAAGATTGCTGGGTTCCCACGACCGAAATCTTACTGGACACACACACACATACTCAAACACACACACAGACATCCTACTACTTAATTTAATGTGCTGTTTTCTTTTAGGAATTTGCCCGTGCCCAAGCGAGCAAAGAGAAAGAGAATGAAAATAATATCAACGAAAATATTGATAATGAAAATCATTCGGAAATGAAGGTAAAAATTGACAGGAATCTAAAGGGATAAGATAATTATCTCTAAATTGATGTACATCTTTTCAGATGATTCATAAAATTACCCCTTCTGCTGATAACAATCAGTGGTTTAAACGTTTGGACACTCCAAACTAAACAAACCAACTAATCAAAATTTAATAAAAGTCTCACTAATAAGGGTTAGCTCTTTTCATTAATTTAGACATTTTAGAATTGTCCTATCGATTTTAAACTTTACCTGGTGATTTCTATAACAGTTAGATACGATATTGTAAGCGTAGCAACTCTATAATCGTTACCAGGTGTCCATAATTATTTAAAATATGCTGATATTTTCTTTTTTTGACAATAACTTTTTGTATGATATAAACATCTTATTCATCTAATCTTTAGAATACTGATTCCTATTAAAACAAGGCAAAATATTATATGCGAAGCATTTCTATATTCAAGTCTATAATATGATGCGATAAATAATTATTATTCATTAAAAAATCTTTGTATTGATTCCTCCTTTTTTACAGTTGAACGACGAACCAACCAATTTAACTACTGAAAATCGCCCAGCAACCAATAAACTTGCAATCAAAATACCGATGAGACGCCTAGAAGAAGAACAAAACCCGCCGAAATCGCCGATTTCTCCCGCCATGGCGAAACACTCGCCCGTCGAGAATGGAAGAAAAAGTAGTTCACCGATTTCAAGAAGCAGGTGACATTTTGGAAGCAGCTTAAAGTGCCTAAAAAATGACGTCATACAATGCAAAAGACCAACGATATGCCAGTTTTATACATTTTAATTGACAAATGATTTGAGATTTTAGAATGGATTTCTTATTACTTGGATCTTATACCAGATTACCATTTACTCTAATAATGAAGTGAAACTTGTAGCTGGCTAAAAACGAAATGTTATGTGAGAAATGTAATTTTCTCAGCTACTATTAGATATAGACAGCTTAAATTTTAGTAAAGATTCCTATGATATACGCGGATTTAATCTATATGTTGTTTTTATCTTTTTGTCTGTAAATATTAGAGATTTTTCAATAGATCTTTATTTTTCAGGTCCGTCACCCCTGATTCCAACCCTAAACGGCTGAAAACACCACCATCAGGTATAATCAGGGATCTAAAGGGATAAGACAATGGCTGATAAATTGATGTACAATAAATTACCCCTTCTATAGATTAAAATTAGTGGTTGAAACGTTTGGTCATTAAACTTAATGAACCAACCACTGAACTTACTGAGATCTTTTTTTAGGAAAGCTTGAAATGGGCAAACTACTTTAACGGGCAGACAAATAATAGTAATTCATCGCATCCTATTATAGATAGCTTTTCGCGGATATAAAAATGGAAAATTATAAGATTAAAACCAGGTTTTGTTATACCCGAGGGTCTAAATGCCGGGGCTAACTAAACTGTAATTCATTTTATGATTTTTATTTTGATATTCGTGAATTTATCATTAGTTGGATATTACTTCAGAAATTTATGTTCCCTAATAAAGTGAACCTTGTAGCGGTCTAAAATAACGATTTCCCCATCCTCTTTCCTCCTACTGGATAAACGAACTGACCAATAAAGAAGCTCTTTATAGTGCGTATAAAAAAGGGGATAACCTAAAAACTTTTGGTCTAAGTATCCCGAATGACGTCATATTAGAGTAATGGATTATTCTAATATAACGTGATTTGGGAAACTTCTGTCAATTTTTTTTGGAATTTATACCCTTTTTTTCATGGGCACTATAAAGAGCTACACCAATAAATGACGGAGGATTTAGCAACCTAAATTGACGTTAATTTTTCCCCTTTATAATATACATCCATTTCTATCATTAATAGACTTATTTTTCTATCCTAAAAACTGAAGACAGTACAAAAACACAAATAGGAAAACATACATAATGTATTATACATATTATTATTTTCAAGTCTAAACTTTAAACTTTAAACACTCAGTTTTTATAGAAATATCTTACGTATTTAAAAGATCACATTTTCTCGTAATCATTCGAATTCGGTGGATAGTAACCGCTTCTCATCCATACGAAAAAACTATGTCTAGCATCGAATTATATCCAGCTTTCTACGAATATAAAATGTACAATTATGAGATTAAAACCAGTTTTTAGCCCGTGCTTTCGGCACCTCGAGGCTAATAAAACTAGTTTTAATCTTATAATTGTACATTCTATATCCGCGGAAAGCTGTTTATAATACGATGCGAGAAATAACATTAAAATTATTTTTTTTTCAAAAGGAGGAAATTTTTTTTACATACATTTTAAAAGCGAAGCTTTTATATTATAAAGGTCAGTCCGTCCGTCTTGCTGTAACGAACAGCTCTTTATTTAGGTATATTAGAATTGTCCTGCCGATTTCATACTTGGGTACGATTTAGAAACCGTAGCAACTCTATAATCGTGGAAACCGTGATTCCTAGGAAGCATCTATAAATCTAAGTATGCCCTTAAAACAAATAAACAATATCCTATATTTGATAAATTTTCCACAAATTTATACATACAATTTTGTTTAGACTTATATATTTATAAAATGCTGTTTTACAGCCATTATATCAATTTATATATGTATTATTTACACAGACTGACATACATCCAATTACTCTTTAAAATTGAATTAGAGAAATAAAAGTTATTTATCGCATCTTATTATCCGCGGAATTCAAAATTAAGATTAAAACCAGTTTTATTTCCCCAATGGGCCAAAGGCCAAGGCTAGTAAAACTAGTATCAATTTTATTATTTTAATTTGCTATTTGTGAAAAACTGTCTGTACTACGTTGCTGTATATGATTTTTCAGTATGACCGAGCATGGACGTCCAAGTTTTTTTTATTACATGATATAAGTTTACCCCCCCCCCCCTATTTTTTTTTATTTTCAATTTTTTACCCCCCCCCCCAAAAAAAAAACAACAAAAACTTGGACGTCCTTGTGACCGAGAACCGGTTCTAATCTAGTGGATATTAATCTCAGTCATACTGGAAATAATTTGTTTAAAACCTGATCTGAACTAAAGTATTAGATATCAGATCGTCAGTGAAAAAGTTAGTTTTAACGTTTCAAATGTTGAAATTTAATATCACTTACTTCATTTATCTTTAAACAACTCCGCACAACTTTGCGCCAGGGAGGGAGGGGACATTGGGCTAATTATTACACTAGTCCCCATAGTTTTATTACAAAATTTTCTTATTCATTGGCTCAACAACTTTGGGGACTTTTCGTTTTATTATTCGTTAGCTCAACTACTTTGAGGACTCATATTAGATTTTGATTGGTTGGTTCATTAAGTTTAATAGTTTATAGAATGGGTAATCATTTTTGAGGATGTACAATAATTTATCGGCCATTGTCTTATCCCTTTAGATCTCTGACTTTTTGCCTGGGTTGTTTTACTTAAAAGGAGGGAAAATGTATAGATTTATTGATGAAACCTGCTAAAGAAGCTCGATCCAAACAAAAATTTTCCCCTATTAGACTTTTGAAACCAATTTTATTGGTTTATGAATGGATATAGGATATACTTGGATTTATTGACAGGGCTAAATTTGTCGTCAATTTAGCCTACTAATATGGACCTCATTTATTGGCCAGTTTGTTCATCCAGCAGAAGGAGTGGGGGATTAAAGGTAACGTTATTTAAGCCAGCTGCAGGCATTATTAAATCAGAGTACAACCAAATTTGGTGCAACAACCTTGTGATAATATATCGAATTCTTTATTTAAAATACTAGCGTGTAACAGATTTAAATACTTGTTACCTTAAATGTATGTTATATTTTTGATTTAGAATATATAAAAATAGAAATTACTTTTATTAGAAGCAAAATTACAAACAAAAATCAATATTTATGTACAAAATTTCACCATAATTAGTAAATTAGAATTTCCAATCTGTCTTTGATAGCAAGTGTTAAATAAAATTATGATTATTATTTTGTAAAAGAATTATGTTTAGTTGATATTAAGACCCTAGAATATAAAATACAAGTTTTGAAATTACTTTAATTTTGTTGATTATTCACCGTATAGACGTCACAGATTGGCAACCCATCACAAGGTCAAATCCAGACTTTTCCTTTGAAAACTTTTGATTTTTGATTTTGAAAAAAATTTTTTCCAGACGGGTGATTAGTAACTTTTAATTAAAGTAAATCTTAATAAGATTAGACATAATATAAAAGACATAATTTAAAACTGTTTAGAATTATTTCAATAAAGAAAGTGATATCAACTGTGTTGGTTATTTATTTGCTATAAATTTTGTCTGCTAAAAATAGAGACAAGTGCCATAAATCAAAGTTAATTAATGTTACATTACGTTTTTAGGCTAATAATAAACTTTTTCGAATTAATAATTATTGAATTTAATATAAAAAGAAAAAGTTTTGATCAGTCATTAGGTCAAGGACACAATTTCTCTGTGTATGAAAGTACATTTGCATTAAAAATTGGTGAAAATTTGCGAGCGTTATATATCACCTTTTTGCAACATATAATTTCAGGGAATCAGTGCTACGAAGATATAATCTATTTAGGAATATAAATTCAGCCATACTCAGAAGAGAAGCGGATCCAGATATAAATATTAGACATATTAACAATAGAAATATAGAAACTACAGGTCAAGTTGTCTTTAGTCATAATTTAAGTGCTAGAAATTTTCCAAGAAGACAAATAACAGTTAGAAATAATCAGCGAAATTCAGAAGAAAATTATAATTCACCTTTTCCCCTTAGAGATTTTGAACCAGGTACTCTCTACATTTCTGATTCAGAATAATCTATGATAAAAAATAATGCAATAATTTGTGTAGAGAATTGAAATAAATGTAATATAGGTAATAGACATATGATATAATAAAGTTGAGAAGTAGAGTAAAAATTTAATTACTTTATTGTTAAATTTTGGAGATTATTTTCATGATTTAGACGCAAAAGAAAGTTTAAATTGTGAATTAATTTGTTTAAAATAAATTTAAAGACATAATTCTTATATTTCAAACACAAAAGAAAAGTTTGGAGTATAAGTTAGTTAAATAAGTTTGTTAAAAAAACATTTTTTATATATAATTCAACGCAAAAGAAAGATTGAATTGTATATTAATTTGTTTAAAAATATTGAAAAAATTTGATTTTTATATTTTAAACACAAAAGAAAAGAAAAGTTTGAAATTAAAAAATTGAATTAAAAAATTGTTGTACAATCTCATTAAATGATAAAATTTTGTTTAAATTTCCTTGGTATATGGGAAGTAAAAATTACAGTCATTGAAACGATAGGAGTATTTGGGACAGAAAAAATTCGAAGTTGTCAAATTTATTTTGGATTTATACATATTTTGAAAATTAGGTATAAGTATACAATAGAATAAAGTCTTAGGTAAAAGATATAATTTCATTGTAATAAGTATTCTTGATTGAAATTAATAAAATTCTATAAAACTTACATGTTAAGATATTTTGCCAAAATTGTTCCTGTTGCCTTAGAATCTTGCTAAATTTTGATATCTTTATATAAGATATTTTGCCAAAATTGTTCCTGCTTAGAATCTTGCTAAATTTTAATATCTTTATATAAGATATTTTGCCAAAATTGTTCCTGCTTCTTACCCCTCAACTTTTGTTGTGAAGAAATATAATTAAATTGTCTGTGAAAATCGCTGAATCTTGATATCTTTTTATAAGATATTTTGCTAAAAATTTCTTAGATTAAATTGTGAAAAAGATTTGAAAATCATACATTTGAAAATCACGCAACCTCGTCATATAAAGCCATATTACTACTCAATTTTAGAAGAAATTGCTAAAAGTTACTGTTATATTTGAGATAATTGGACACTGTAAAAAAGATTGTACACTGTAAAAAATGTCAGATACTGAAAACGATCCTGTATTTAGGAGATCAAGACGGAGAAGTTTTAATGATTGGTTTATAAAACATAAAGAGAAATACTTAGAAAAAATTCAAAAATATAAAGATAATTTGGAAGCCATGAATCAAGAAGATTATAATCAAGAAACGATGGAGATCCTGCGTAATAGACAAACAGATAGTATGATAGGAAATGACAATTTTTCAGATTTACAGAATGATGAAATGTCACTTAAAAGTTTGAGAGACCAAAGAGATAGAGAAATAAATAATGAAAGAGAAAGATATGAAAGAGAAAATTTTCATGATTATAATTATGAAAGAGATAATTTTCAACAACCTAATTTTGGCAATAATGAGTATAGGTATCAATGGAGCAATAATGAAAATTATAAAGGTTTTGAGAGTAACCAAGAACGGGAATATGCAAAAAGTGGAGATTATTTCCAAAACAATTCTAGAAATTCTAGACAACAAAAAAGAAATAACTATCAAGGAAATAGGGATTTTTACTTTGATAAAAAATACATGGAACAATTACAAAAACAGATTGAAGATTTACACCTAGAAATTAAATATTTAAAAAATAAACCCAAAAGGGGTGAAAGATTTGAAGCCAGAACAATGTATAGGTCTTCGGAAAACAGAGATACAAGCCCAGCAGGTTTGTCTATAACTCATGCTGCACAAGTGGTTGACCTGTTAGATCAGTATTTGGTATCAAACCAAACAGATAAACATAAACTAAAAGAAACTTTTGTCCAACAGCTGTCAAAAATTGGTAAAGTTCAGACATTAGAGAACAAATATCATTCGTCCAAGTTTTATAATTCAGACAATTTTACACCTAGCTTCATAGACACAAGTCTTAGATACTATAATGTAGAAAAAGTGAGTGACAAACTTAAGATAATTAAAAATCAACTTTTATCATTGAAAAATGTAGGATTGATAGATTATATCAATCAATTTGCTGAATTTGATTTCGGAAACTTCTCACAATATGAGTTTAATGCTGTGTTTCATAACTCTCTTCCTAGAGATATCAAAGATAGAATTGAATGCAAAAATATTATACCAGCTAAATTAACTACTAAAGACTATCTGAACACTGTAAGTGACATAGTGAACAATGGACGTGTGTCCAACTATGAGATTGATTACATATTAGAGCAATTCAAGACAACAAAACGAAATATTGAAGATATTTATGATGAATATAGAAGAAAAATAAATAATCTACCTCCAAATGTTATGTCATCTAGAGAAAAAGAAAGAAGAATACACTCCCATATGATAAAATATTTGCCAGCTAATTTGTTGTCTATTTTAAGAATAGAAGAAGCTAAATTAGGTAGAAATTTTAGTACAGACACACTTCATGATTTTATTCTTTTGAACAAGGATCAAATCAACAGACATCTTAGATTTGTGCATAATAAAACTATGGCAAAGAAGATACCAGTAAAAAGAATGGAAGAAAATGAAATAGACGAAGAAAATGCTACAGAAATAAATTATGAAATGGAAAGTGAGTATTTAACTGCAAGTAGCGATGAAGATAATGAGGATTCTAATGTACTAAAAGTAAAAAATGAACCTAGACCATTTAAAAAATGTAAAATTTGTAAGAAAAATTATCATAATCAAGAGGAATGTATATTTAACCCCGATGAAAATAAAAGAAATAAAAATCAACAAAAATTGAAGATAAGATATTGTCTAAAATGTAAAGGACAACATAGAGATAATGATTGTGAGATATTTAAAAATTGCTAACTTTAAAACCCTGTGAGTGCTGTGAGTCTGCAGAGAAGTATGAATATTTTCATACACCTGAAGAATGCTTAAAGACTAATTTTTTAGAAAAAATGACAAAAAACAACCAGTAAACCATAAATATGTATCTTCTTTTGATTTGAAAAAATGTTATTATAGTATCCCATTATCAGAAAAAGCAAAAGAATCAGGGCTATTTAATGTTATTCTTCCCCAGGGAGTATATAGATTTAATACAGCAATTACTGGTTTAAATTGTGTACCTGCGTACATAGTACAAACTTTTTTAAAATATTTACATCTTGATGAACATGAAAAATTTAGCTATATAAAGGACTTAATTGTCTTTATTGATGATATAATAATATTCTCAGATGGAGATTTAGAGGATCATGTCTGTAAGGTAAAAAAGGTCTTAAAAAGATTGAAAAAAATTGGGGTTAAAGTGAGTCCAGAGAAGGCACAAACCTGTATTGAAATTAATAATGGTGAGATAGAATTGCTTGGATATAAGATAAAAAACAGAAAATTTTGTATACCAGATAAAAAATAAAAACTATTACTGAAATGTCATATCCAGATACATTAAAAAAGTTACAAGTATTTCTAGGAAAACTAAATTATTATAGAAATATATTCAACCTAAAAATACATGAAGCGCTAAATAAATTGTATAAAAAATTGTCACCATTTACTTATGATGATGAGTTGAAAGAAAATTTTGATGTAATTAAAACAAAATTAAACACGGAAGTTCAATCCATTGATACTATTGGATCGAATAATGTAAATATTTTATTTAGTGACAGCAGTTTTTATTCAACAGGAGGAGTTTTATTAAATCTTGATATGAATGAGGCCTGTAAAAATTTGGTACACAAAATAAATAGTTATGAATTTACAGAGGAAAATAAAGGAAAATTTTTGAAAGAAGGAGAAGATTTAAAAATTTTGTCATGCAAAGAAAATTTTATTGAAACATTAATTGAAACTGCAAAAATTTTGAATTATAAAACACAAATTACAAATGACGTGCAAGCTTTTATGAATTTAGCCTTTATTTATTGTCAATTAACAGATTTTGAAGGTTTTTTCTGCTTAAAAGAAAATGAAACTGAACAAATAGCACTAAAAAGACTGGAAAATAATTTGTTTTATAAAACATATGATGAGATAAATAAAACTTTTATGAAAGACTACAATGATGAATTTAATTACCTCTTGGCAGGTTTTTCGCATCTCCTTGATGTAACTATCCATGTCTCCAGCGACTTCCACCAATCTGCTTTCAAGGTTGGACACCATGGTTCTGAAATATTAATAATATATAACTGTGAAGAAAATTTATACTATGGGATAAAAGTAATAAAATCAGAAAGATTCAAAACTACAACGGTAAATTTTTCACCAGAACTTATGCATAAAAATGATCTAAAAGCATATTTTTTGAAGCTAATAAAAGAAAACACTTATGAAGAGAACAGAAAATTTATAAAAATTTTGGGATATTTTTCTAAAGCGGTACCTAAAGGAACAGAAAAATTGGGTATTGCATTTTTAGAATTATGGGCTTTATATCTTTGTTTAATGAATTTCGAACCATATATTGTAAATAAGCCTACATATATATTAATAGATAGTAGTGTAATTACTGCTGTTTTAAATAATACTAAACTTATAAAAAAAAGTACAAAATTGGATAATTTAAGCTCCAGAATTACATCATGGTACAGTAATGGAAATATTTATTTTATTCACTGTCCAGATAGAGAAAATTTAGCGGACATTTTTTCAAGGTTGTCCCCTTCTAGTGAAAATACTGGTTTTAATGAAACATTTAAACCATTGTATAAGGATAGTATGTTAGAAATAGTATCCTTAAACCAAAATTCGAGAATAAAAGAAAAGTCTTATGACGAGCCCCAGCAAAGAATTTTGAGAAAAAATAACCAGACAAAGGAAGTGGTAAAAAATATACAAGATGCATTAAAACTACCGGACCCTGGAAGATATATTATAAACAAATTGAATAATATCATAAACACAAAGGATTTTATCCATTTACAATTGCAGGAGAAAAATTGCCCTAACCAAAATCCTGTAGAAATAAAATATATAGATCGGAAAATTTTATTACCAGCAAAATTAATTTTACCCTTTATATGTTTGTTTCATTATTCTTTGGGACACATAGGTAAAAAGAAACTACGAAGCTATATTTTTGATAATTATCATATAAATAATAAAAAATATGCTCAAATGATATGTGAAAATTTGACTAATTCATGTATGGGATGTTTAACAAGTAAACAATTAGTACATAAGTATAAAGAAGGTTCAACAGCATTTATAAATTCAAAGAGACCAAATGAAACAATTTATCTTGATCTCCTTGAATTTCCAATTATGGAAAATCATTTAAAGAAAAAAACTAAATTACCAAGTGCTATTCTAGTTATAAAATGTGTATATAGTAATTATATTTCATTATATGTATTGAATGAGAAAAAAGATTATGTAATTAGAAATTGCCTTACAAACTACTTCTGCACCCACAATATCCCCCTATATTTAGTCAGTGATAATGCAAAATTATTTAAATCAAAAATGTTTAAAAGTTATTTGTCAAAATTGCGTATTAAAGTAGTGGAAAGCTCAGCTTTAAAATCAAAAGTTAGGGGTTTTATAGAAATAGCTGTCAAAAAGGTTAATTATCTTTTAAGAGTATTAAGAGAAGATAAAAAGTATTTGGATGTTCATCATATCATTTCAACTGTAGCATATATGTTAAACCATACCCCGTATGGACAAAGTAAATTAACACCATATAATTTAATGTATCTTTCAATAAAAAATATGGATGGAACTATAAAAAACCCGGGAGAATATTTATTTGATTATAAATTTAAAATAGACTCAGAATTGGAAAAAACTTTAGAAAAATATCACCAAGACTTCTTAAATATGGTTAAAGAATGCAGAAATAGAATAATTAAAGAAAAACAGAAGGTTATACTAAAGAAAAATAAGAATAGAATGAGTCATAAATATAAAACTAATGATTATGTCATAACAAAAACAAATGATACGAGCTACGGAGCAAAATATAAACCAATTTTTGGGACAATATTATATAAAGTCATAAAAACAAGAAGATATGTATTACTTTTAGAATCTACAGTAAGTAAGCAAATAATTACCCGACATATAGCGGATGTAAAACTGATTGATTTTGAAAAAATAGCACAATTAAATCTTCCAAATTATATTGCTGAAATGTTTGGGGGAATAAATCTAAAAAATTTGAGTTCAATCTTTGATATACCAAACATAGAATCAAAAAAGTCAAGAATAAAAACCAAAATAAAAGAAACAGAAGAAAAATTTGAAACCATAGATAGTAGCTCAGAAGACGAAAAGTTAATTGCAATGAATGAAGATGAAAAATTATCAGACATTGAAGAAGAACCATATGTGGAAGGCTTAGATGATACTTTATAATGAAAAAATATGTTCTTGTTAAAAATAAGAGTTAGAAAATATCTTTTATAAAAAACATGTTCTTGTTTGCATGAGTAAATTAATTGCAAATCAAGAATATAAAACGATTAATTTCCATTAAAAATATAGGAAATAATTTTAGAACAATTTGATTTACAGAACACAATGGAAAAAATAGTTAACTAATTATTAAGAAACTGTGTAAAAATTATGAAAAGAATCTGATTGACAAGAGAAATTTGAGAAAATCAATATTTGTACTGAATAAGTTGCTTAAAATATTGTAAAAATATAAACAAAATGAAAATCTATGAAATTGAACACTTGTTTTAGCTGTATTTGATATCTGAGTCAGAAAATGTAAAATTTAGACGTCATAAATATTTTTAGCATATGTAGTTCAATGATATGTTTTTGAATATGATACTTAATAACGTATAGATGTTAAAATCTAAAATGAATAAAATTGTTGAAATATGAGATATTTCATTAGTTGCTGATTAGTTAAAAATCTTGAGACATAATTATATATTCCTCAATAGTTAATTTTGCAAAATTAGAATCATTTGTGAAATAAAAAGGAAACTTTGTATAAAATGCTTTTTTAATTATACAAATGAAAACTTCAGTTTAATTAAATATAAAAAAAACGCTAAAATGAATAATTCAATCTTGTCATAAAAGAAAAATCATTAGTAGATTAAACAGTAGAAAATTGGATATTATGAGTAATATGGAAATTCTGAATGTGAGTAATTAAATCAATAAAACTAATACATTTATAGAAAAATAAAGAGTTATTAGTTGTCTATATGAGTAATAAAATCAATAAATTTAAGACACTTGTGAAAATAGAAACAAAAAATTATTAATCCTTTTATATGTATGTTTACATAAAGAAAATGATTCATTTACATTTTATGGAGATAAATGTACAATAAATATGAGTAATAAAATCAATAAATTTAAGACACTTGTGAAAGAAGAAACAAAAAATTATTAATCCTTTTAGATGTATGTTTACATAAAGAAGATGACTCACTTACATTTTATTGTGATAAATGTACAATAAAAACTTTTGTTGTGTAAAAAACAAAAAATAATTCAAAATATCAAAGCAGGAGTTTAAATATTAAAAAGAAACTCATATAGTAAAATTTATTGGTAAACAGTATTACTATAATCAAATAAAACTTAATGTAATATGAAAACTAATCTGTTTTAAAATATTTTAGATTGAAATCAAAGGAAAATGTGTGATTTTGACATGAAGAAACACTTTGAAATTGCTGTTGAATTTTGGGAATTTATAAGGGAATTTGATTTTGTACACATTCGAGAGATATTGGAAGAGCATAAAAATGACCATCTAGATGAAAGTGTAAGGGAATGTGCAAAAAAGTATTTAGAACAACTAAATAATGTATTCAATAAATTTAGTTTGAGCCGTCCAAGATATGGGGACCATTTTAATGAATGGTATCAAAAAATGGATCTAATATTGAATAATTTAAACATTATGGAAGATGAGTTCAGAAAGATTGTGCAATCAAAAGGGCTTCGAAATTAATTTGATTTTATTAATTTGAGAGTGTCCTATTGAATTAAGAACAAAACATAACAATTGGATGCACTACAAAAAATGATTAAATATTAAAAGGAAACTTAATTAGTGTGATTTATTCGAAAATGATTTTCCTTTAAAAATTTAATAAAAATATTAGCAAAATTGAACGTTCTTTATTAAAGAATCAAAAATAGTTAGATTTTCATTAAAATCCCGTTAAAATTCGCCATTTAAAAATTTTTTTAGACATATATAAAATATTTAAGTAAAATGTTAAAAAAGATAACATTAGAAACTGTTTTTTTTCTTAAAAGAAACACTTGTAGTATGATTAATTGAATAGGATCTATTGTTAAAATGATAAATCTAAAACTAGGACTGTCCTATTATAAAACACCTTTCCAATGGAAAGAAAATAAAATTTTGTCATAAACTACCTGGAATTAGTTAACCTAGCATCTTATAGGAGATACAATATGATAATGCAAAATAAAATTAAGATATTAGTTGCTTTTACCATTCTATACCAGAAACATCTAATTAAAAAATTTTGTAGACATATTAGAAGATTAATTAACTTTAAAAATTTTATAAAGCTGCAATACTTAAGCTAATAACTTAGTATTTTGGAGTATATTAAAATATTATAGTCATGACTGAAATATTTTATGCAGTACTTAGAAGAATAACTTGTAATTTTTTGTCAAGAATTAAAAATGTTATAGTCATAATTAGATATTACTTAAATTTAGTATTTTATAAAAAGCGATAGTACTTAAGTTTTAGTGACTTTAAAGTATTCATAAAAGTGATTGACAAATGTGAATAAGTAATAAGGTGATATTAAAACATAATATTTTTCCAGAAGAATGGACAAAAAGGACAAAGAATCAGTAGAAAATCAGAGAAAAAACAGAGACATAGAAAAAAGGTAAAAATTTCCTTACCTTATATCTTCAGTTCCCTGTTCTTTTACTTTCTCTTTCTTTCTCTCACAATAATTCCTGAGTTGTTTTCTAACCCAACGAATGAAGCTTACACAATAGATGATAGGCATAATGACCTAAAATAGAAAAGATGAAGTTCACCCAAAGTCTAAGATACAGTGAAGGAGAAATATGCATTAAAATCCTTTAAACCACTGGTATACTGATATCCCTCAATTTAGGCTAATTAAAAATAAAAACCTAGAACATATCAGATATTCTGTCTTAGCAGCATTTCTTTAGATCAAGAATTTACCTATAAATTGGTCTAAAGCTTTCTGGGTTGAGAGATTTCTGATAAATCAACTTAGAATTTTGTTCCTAAGCTTTCCTGAGCTAAAGTTTTACCGATATTAGGTTAAGGAAAGTTGTTATTCTTATTAGAATAATATGTCAATTTAAGATTGAAAAATTTTGATGTCAATTTTAAATTTAATAAATTATTTACCTGAAGGACCATGACAACAGAGTAAGCTAAGAATAGATATTTAACCAACTCGTAGCGCAAACCCAGCAACTGTTGTGAGAGCAGACTAAGAAGTGATCCATCCTTAAAAAAGAATTTTTTAAAATTTTTGTTCCTGTTTATGTATCCCCACTTATATTAATAATCAAACAAATGTTGATTCTCTAATTTATGTACTTTACAAATACTAAATGACATATTCATGAAATATTTATGAACTAGAGGTTATGCTCCTAGAGGCCTTTAGTGGCACTTTTATTTAAAATATCTAATTACAGAAATAATTGGTTTTGTTTCGTTCAAGTCTCTTTCCCGGGAAAAAATTTTTTTTTCTAAAATGATTTCTCTTGAGAGGGGGGGGGGGAGTAAAATTTTCCCCCAAAATAGTTATAAAACTTTTAAAAAACTTATGAAAAGACTTTGTTAAAGAGAACCTAATCGGTTCAGCGGTAAGCAGATCCTTTAGTACAAAAACACAGACAAACAAATAAACACAAAGACATCCTGTTAATTTGATATAAGGATAGATAAAATTTAGTGCCGTGCTAAAAAAAAATTATAATATAACAATAAAATACAAACTTGGGCGTGTAACAGATTAACCAACCCAAGTTGAATCTTTTCTTGGGTGGGGTAGGAAGCATTCGCCCAGAATTGGGAAAGTCCATCATTGAGAATTGTAGGTTGTTGGCGAGTAAAGTTCATCCTTTTTAAAAAAAATTATAATTATATTTAAATAAAAACTTTTTAAGATAAAGTATTGTATAGACATAAAAAAGTATTCTAAGATAAAGTATTGTATAAAATCTTAAGACATAAAAAGTATTCACTATTTTTTTAAAAACATTTGACTAAAATCTGTTTGTATAAAATCTTAAGACATAAATAAGTTCATATTTTGTATTCATGTTTTAAATAAAATTTGATAAATAAGTTTGTAAAAAGTTGTTTAAAAACCTTCAAAGACATAAAAATTTACTCGCTATTTTTCTTGAAATAAGTTTAGAAACCATTCATAAAAAAATTGACATTTTTTAACTAAAGACATAATATGTATTTGCTAAATAAGTTTTCCAGCTTATGTATCCATATTTTCTCATTTCTTAAAAGTATCCAATAAAAAATAATTATCTTATGATTTTAAAAATTATGACTTTGTTATAACTTACATGAGATTTAGAACAAATTCCTTTATAATATTTTGAGATAGTGCGATATCATCACTAGTCACTGTCATATTAGTTAAAAGCTCGGTTTTATATTCCATTAGCTCACTTTTGCAAGCTAACTCGCAAATATTAGCTCTAGAAATATTAAACATTATGAAAAGTATGAGAAGTATGATAACTAAACTTAAACTAAAATACCTTTCTATGTATTAGAGATACGTGATACATTGTTTACTTTTCTTTTCTGAAACATAGACAGATTATTGGAAATGAATGAAATTTATACATTATGTTTAAAAATTTGTTAAGAACGTAGTTTTTAATAAAATATTATACATAATTATAAAATGACATTGAATTTAATCTGAAGGAAAGTTGCTAAATAACAAAGATTAAAATTTTAATTCAATGGTAACTAGGAAAAACTTACTAGGGTTTTAAAGGGATCGTGAAAATTTAATATAGAAGAAAGAAGTATATTTAGAGGCTTTTATAATATATAATGAAATTGTTATATTGCGATGTAATATATGATAGTAAAATGATAAAATAAGTCCTTCAAATTATGGGGGTTTAAAATAGAAAAGTATAAAATAGATAAAATTGAAAATGAAGTTTAAATGTTTAAAATTCTGATAAAATTATGATTTAAAATGGTGGAACAAAGTTAGATAAATAGTTAAATATTCAAACTAATAGAATCAGGAGGAGATATTACAATATTGGGCACAGGGATGGAAGTCTCATGTATAGTAGAAAGTTGAGTGAGTTGGGTGAGGTCAACTTGGAGGCTTTGAAGTATCTTCATTTGCTTTCTATTATTCAACAATTTCTTAAACAGTAAACCTAAAATAATTAAAATTATTTATTTTTTTTTAGGTACAGAAGCACCTCCAAGGATAGAGGGATAAAGAGAACTAATCAATCCAGCCGTGACCGCGTGGTACAAGAAAAAAAGATGTACTTGGAGAAAAGCCATAAAAATGTTCCAGGACAAAGGGCTGGTAGCTCTACCAGCAATAGTTCAATTGAAGAAATAAGTCAACATGCCATAAGAAAGACCTACAAAGTAGGTGAACAGAAAAATACAATGAAAAGCACAAAATTTTTTGTGTCACATAGAAATTATGAAGTGGTGACTATGCTAAGTGAAGTTGAAGACTGCCATACTTTATCCATTCAAGAAAGACTATGGAGGAATCAGGATAAATCTGTCATAGATAAGATAGTGGAAGACATAAATAACAATGATCCAACAGTGATAACTAAGGTTATTTTCGACCTTGACATATTCGAGTGTCATTCAAGTGAATATTATGACAGACATCTCGAAAATTTTATTAAAACATTGTTCGAAAATATCTATGCAAAAGCTGACTTTGACAAGAATAAAAGTGTAACAATGATCTTAGCTAGCTTCCCAACTGGCTGGCAGGAAGATATTCACAGTCGTGATAAAAACTGTGCTCAATTCTTGATATAGATTGAGAGAGAAATGTAAGCTCAACATGAAACAAATGAAGATAGAATATCTTAGCCATATTAAAATTGCTTCAACAATATCAGTAATGAGGAGAAATAATCCTAACGAAAGAAGTAGCACATATAAATAATATGTGAATGTAATTAGGAGTAGAAAGATAGGAGATGTTAGTGTGCCAATGCATTTCCTATACAACATGGAGAACTCATATAAATACTGGATACAGGCCAGGCAAAGCATCAAAGCTATGGAAACAAAGTTATTCCTGTTGACTATGACTATCATCTTAAATGATTGTGATGATATTTATATCAAGTACAGACAAGTTCAATATAAGGAGATTGAATATGGTCCAGTAGAAGACATAGAAGGGAATAACGTGGATATCAAGCCAACTATTAGAGATAGTGAAACTCAACAGTTGAGATGTCAGAGAGAAAAAGTAAAGTATTTGAGTTTAATGAAATTGAAAGCAGAAAATAAACTTAAAGAAATGGTAGAAAGTAGAGAAAACAAGAAATTGGAGGATTTGACCAATAAACTCACAAAAATGGAACATAGGCGATACGAGGAACCTGAGACTCTACAACTGCTGAAAGAATATATCATTACACTAGAAAGAAATGAGAAAAAACTTCAAACCGAAGCTGAGAAAGAGGAGGATCCAGAAATAAAATTAATGTTGGAGAAAAAGTGTGAGAAACAGAAGAAAGAAAAGGAAGAACAACAAGAGAAATACAAAATTCAAGCTGAAGAAAGCAAGAAAGAATTTGAAAAGGAGAGAGCTAAGAAAATTCAAGATCTGAAAGAAAAAATTGATGCTAACTTGATCGAAAATAAAGAAACATGCAAACAACCAGAAGATGAAACTGATGAAAGGAAAACAGAACAACTGAAAAAGATTGACAGCAAATGTAAAATGAATCTTAAAAAATTAGAAGATATTGAAAAATATTTTAAGGAAATAAAAACTGCACAAGCAGAGCTTATGGAACATCAAAAAGAGATAAAAAATGGGGATGTAGAAAAACTAAAAACAGAGATAGGACAACAGGATGAAGAAATCACAGAATTGACCTGGAGACTCTCAAATAGTGAAGGCAGAGAAAACGAAGCAAAGGAAGAGATTTTAAAATTGTAAAAACAAAGAGAAGAAATGTATGAAAACTACAGAAGGAACCATGAACACATTGTGGATAATAATTGCGATCTACATGAAGCTGAACAAAAAATTAAGTATCTAAAACAGAAATTGGACGAAAACAATATTGAGTATACCGGAAAAAATGATGACACTGAAGAAGATGAACCTGATTTGTCTGCAGAAATAGATTTTATGGAAAGGGTTCCTGGTGATGCCAACGAAGAATTGAAGGTAGAGGTGGAACAGGAATAAAAATTGTGTCATGACATGACATGGTGAATGTAAATAATTGTACAGTGGATAATTATGTGGAATAATATTTGATTGGGAGTAATAATTGTGTCATGACATGACATGGCATGTGTAAATAATTGTAAAGGGAATAATTATGTATAGATGTTGAAATAATGTAATGCGTCATGATATGACATGGCATGGGTAAAAATAATTGTACAGGTGATAATCATGTATATATATTAGGGGATTTTTTTTTCCCGGCTTTTTTTGAAATTCAAGTAGTGCCGTTGCAATCATTATGCCTTTTGGTGAAAAAACACTTGTGTAAAAATTTTAACCATTTTGGACAAGTATTATGCCCAGTAATTTCACTTTGAAATTTTGACGCCATTTTTGAAAATTGGCCAATTTTTATAGGTTTTTTGAACTTTTCTCAGGCTAGGAACGAGATATTTTCAAAATTTCAAAAATTCCTGATTCTACTCCTCAAGACCTATTCAGGGAGCACCATGAAGCCATAGTTCTGATGCAATGATTTTTTGACCCCCATAAGGGGGGCGTCAAAATTTCAAAGTGAAATTACTGGGCATAATACTTGTCCAAAATGGTTAAAATTTTTACACAAGTGTTTTTTCACCAAAAGGCATAATAATTGCAACGGCACTACTTGAATTTCAAAAAAAGCCGGGAAAAAAAAATCCCCTAATATATATGGGAATAATATTTGAATATAACCAGTAAGAGTTAAACCTTTAAGCTATCAACAAATAAATATTATTAGTTGTGGAAAATCTTTAAACAGTAAATACAATTTATAACTTGAAGGAAAAATTTGTAAGCCATAATTAAGACTTAAGTTTATTTGTTTAATAACCTTAGAGGTTGTTAACAAAATAAAATATTATTAGTTGTGGAAAATCTTTAAAAGCAGTAAATAATATTCAAAACTTTAATCTAAGAAAAAATTTCTAAGCCATAATTTAGAATTTAAGTTTTAAAAAATTTTTAGTGAAGATTTTTTTTGTAGGCAGAAAATAATATTTAAAACTTAATCTAAGAAAAAATTTCTAAGCCATAATTTAGAATTTAAGTTTTAAAAAATTTTTAGTGAAGATTTTTTTTGTAGGCAGAAAATATTATTTAAAACTTAATCTGAGAAAAATTTCTAAGCCATAATTTAGGATTAAAATTTACAAATTTTAGTAAAGATTTTCGTTTTAGTTTTAATTTTATTTTAAAACATAAACTAAGAATAATTGATTGTCTATATTTTGCCATAATATTTAAGATTTAAGTATTTGGAAAAAAGTTGTTTTTCTATGATATTTAAGAATAATTGATTGTCTATACTTTGCCATAATATTTAAGATTTAAGTAGTTTACATTTGGTTTACATTTGGTAAATTTAATCTATAAAAGTTAAGAATTTTACACGTGTAAAATTACTTTCATGACTTATCCTAATAAAAAGATTTGTAAATTTAAATTTTTAAAGAACAAAATATTTCTCATTATTGGGAAAAAAGAAGTTAGAGAGGTTAAATTTATAAAAATAAAAACCAAAACATTTATAATTATGAGCCATACTTTGGTACAAATTGTTAGATTTAAGATATAATTATAAATTGCGATAATTATTGATATTTCTATAACTTTGTTATAACATCAGCTATAATTCTACTATAATTACTTATAGTATTTTGTCATAAAACCTTGAGATATAATCATCAGATATAATTCTACTATAATTATTTATAGTATTTTGTCATAAAAATTTGGAACATAATCATCAGATATAATTTTACTATAGTATTTTATAGTATTACTTTGTCATAATCCTAGATAATAATCACCAGCCATAATTTTGTTATAATATTTTGCGATAAATATTATAAAGTTGATTAGAAATATTTGATTGCTATAATTCTGTTAAAGTTCTTGAAATAAGTTTGATAATTAATAACTAACTCTGCTCTTTTATTTTTGCAATAATTAAATATCAAATTACATTTTTGAAAATTAAGAGTAATTTTGTTTAAGAATAATTTTATTTTCAGACAAATAATGAACATAAAAGCAGTGTTGATAATATCAGCCATACTAATAGCCATAAATTCAAAAGTTAAAGGAGAAGAAGATCCTTGGATACCTGGCGTCTCTCACTTTGAAGTAAGTGAAATATTACAAGGGAGTTTTAAAAAACCAGTCATAATTAATATAAAAATTTTGGGTATAGAGGAATTAAGATCTATCAACCTAGAGATAGAAAAAAATCCCTTTTATATTATATTGAAAGGGGAACCAAATGTCAATGATAAATGGAATGAAATAAAACAAAAACTTAGCGAATTTAACAATGTTGCCATAAGTGATGAAAACGAAAATACTTGTTATGTTACTAATTTGATTGAAACAATAAATTACATATTAAGTAGTAATTCAAGAGAAAAAAGATCCATTGAAGAAATTGATGAACTTACTGACGAAGAGATAGAAAATTTATTTGTAGAGTTAGAAAAAAATATTAAGGCAGAAAATAAAGAAATATATGAAAAAAGCTCAGATTTGGTGCAGAAAATTATCGACGCGGAAACCGCTGAAAAATCACAATTGCGATTCCATCATTTTAGATTATTTTTAATTTGTCAAGTAAATAATAAAAAAAGAGAATTGCTAATGATTATTGCGTATAACCTTATTAGTACCTCTCCCCTTTTAAAGACTAGAGAGGAATTGAAAAATATTTATAAAGCAAGTTTAAATGATTTAAGAATGAAAATAATTAATTTGTTTAATATTATTTTAGGAAAGGAATTAAGCAACCCTGCCATAAATGAAGATGAAGCATGCCATAATAATAATAATGATCATGAAGACATTGAAAATAACAGCCATAATAGTATAGATAATGAAAATGGTAATGGTGATAATAAAAGTGAAGAAAATAATGACAATAACAGTAATAGCCATAACAATGAACCTAATGGAAGTAATAATAATGGAGAAGACAATAATGATAATAATAATAGCCATAACAATGAATCTAGTGGAAATAACAATAATGGAGAAAGTGAAGACAATAATGACAATAATGATAGCCATAACAATGAATCTAGTGGAAGTAATAATAATGGAGAAAGTGAGGAAAATAATGACAATAATAGTGATAGCCATAATAGTGAAACTAGTGGAAATAATAATAGTGGAGATAATAATGACAATAACAATGATAGCCATAATAGTGAAAATAGTCAAAGAAATGACAATAATAATTCAAACACAGAAAGTAATATTGAAAATATTGATAGTGATATAGACAATAGTAACAATCAACTATATAGTTTATACAATAGTATTCGAAAAATGGTTTTCTCTTTTGTTAGTGAAGAAATGGATAACAAAATTGGAGAGAAATTACATGGATTATTAAATGAAATTGATAATCAGTTGTCAAAAATCAAGAATGATTTGTCTAATGATTTTAAAAGTGAGGAAGGAATGCATTCTTTAGAAAAAATATATGATTTATTGAAAAATACTTTTTCAGCAATGTTAAGTGAATTAACTGAAGAGGAAAGGGTAAAACTAGAGGAATTAAATACAGTTTCGGGGGAAAGTAGTAATGTAAAAATCAACATATCTCTCAAAATTTTGAGCATGGTTGAGAGTTTAAAAAATATGGTTAAACAAATAAATTTAACTTTTAAGTCTTACCAAATAAATAGTATTGATAATTCATTCCTTACTGATATTAGAGATAAAACTGAGAGGAGTGCTGACGGGGACATATGTCATTCTACACCCGAAAAATGTACGAAGGATGGAATAGATATATCTGAGATGAAAGAAAAGTTAAAAAAGGTATTAATGTTAGAAAATTTGTCAGACATCGAATTTAATAATGAAAAAGAGAGTTCAAAAATTTATGAAGAAATTATTTCTTTAATTTCATTTAAGGACTACCTTAATAAAATTTCAGTTTTTGAAAAAAGTAAATTAAATTTCGCAACAGAGAAAAAACCTTTTAATATTGAAGGACTGAAAGAATTTTTAGAAAATGGTCAAAAAAATTATAGTGTAATGGAAATGTTAATAAACATTTTAGATTATTTGCTAAACTTGGATAAAAGCTTGAGACATTCAGAAATAACTATCTTAGATAAAAAAATATTTTCAGGTTGTAAAATAGTAGAAAAAGTTAAAAGCTTAGTTGTTTTAAATAATACGCTATATGGATTTAAAAAATTTCATGCCCCTGTATACAAAGTAATTCCTGTTCCCTTTTGTTTTGATAAAAAATGTCTTATTTTGGATGCTAAATCATATGTAATAGATAATTTGGGAATATGTGAGGAGAAAATTATTAGTAAGAATAATTATTGCCTTAAAGAACTATTAGAATTACCCTGCAAACAAGAGAAAAAACCCACGGACAAATGCACTTTTAAAAAAGCAAAAAAAGATCAGACTATTGAATTATATAATAGATTATACACATGTAAAAAGATTTGCCAGTTTAAAAGAAACGGGGTTGTAACAGAACCATCTTTTATAACATATAAAGATTTCGAAAACAACTTTTCGGAGGAGAAGACGATATTTGAAAGACTCGCTTCTGAAAATATTTACACGCAAATTAGTATTTATATGGTTAATTTAATTTTAGGATATATATTACTTAGCATTTTCAAAAAAATTATGAAAAAATGCATTAAAATGTGTTTTAAAAGAAAGAAAAAAAGAGATATTGAAATGGTTACAGTGATAAATGAAGAAAATAGACCTATAGTTAGACAGCCTAGAACACAAAGACGTATTCAATTTAGCCCAAATGCTCCTTAAAACTAATAAAAAATTCTTTTTTTTTTAGGAAATACCTGCTATACATAAGAGAAAAACGTTGAAAACAATGCTGATAGAGAGACATATCCACAGGATGGTAGCAGAAAAACTGGTTGCAGACAAGTCATAATTCTCTAAGAAAGGAATTTTTTCCTAAAATAAGATAAAGCACCATAGACATAAAACTATAGATATAAGAAAAATACTTGCAAAAGACATAATGGAGATATTTTACCTAAAGAAATATAAAAAAAAAAATATTTGCTATATGATTTTAGTTATTGAATGATGGAAAAAATTAAAAAATTATTGCTATAAATTATGGAAAAATGTTATTCAGGAATATATCAAGATGAGAGATGAAAATATTGCTAAAGATTCAGGACTTCCAAAAATAAGTAATAGGAAGGATGCTAAAATTATTGCTAAAAAATTATACCTTCAAGGTTTCCAAAGATAAATCCAAATTTCCTGATAAAAATAGTAAAGCACTAAAAGGCTCAGTGATTAAAAATTTAAATACTTGTTGAATAGAAAAAAACGACAGTAATTTTGAGAATTGAGTGTAAAAAAGATTACTGCAAGTAGACATTTTCTGAAAAAATTGGAAAAAATATTTAGCTATAAAACTTATTAATTTCCGGCTAAAGAAAAATTAATGGAAAAAAATACAAGCTATACAAATTTCTAATAAATAAATTATATATATAATTTTTAACAGACATAATTATGTATCACTATAGATATATAGATATATAAAACAGACAAAATTAGCGGTCAAATTTATTTATAAACTAGTAAACTTGTATTAAATACAACAATTTGAAACTGGAACTCAAGGAAAAAAAGAATAAGTAAATTTACAAACAATTTTAGTTTATTTTTGATTTATTGTATTGAAATAGTCTCTCTTTCTTACTCTTTTTAGAAAATCGTTTTAATTTAATAGCAAGTAAATTTAAAGTTTTAAGATTTTTCTTTCATACTCTTTTTGAAAAATTGTTTTAATTTAATAGCAAGTAAATTTAAAGTTTTAAGATTTTTTTTATAGTAAGAAAATTTAATATTTCCAATATTTTCCTTTGAATTTTCTTTTGGTTGAATTTTAACAAAAAAGTAAATTTCAGTAATTTCTATAATATTTTCCAAAAACTTTAAAGATTCTATATAGATTTTTTAATTTTCAATTTTTAAACTTTGGGATGTTAAAAATGCTATAATCTGCCAAAACCGTGTTCGAGTTTTGGTATGGAATCAATATAATTAATTGTGATTGGAAGAGGAATCATTATCACTTATTCCTGAAGAAAGCCATCTACATTCCGTATACGAGTCTGGAGATGATGATCACTTATTGTTGATGTACTGAAACTTTATCCCTGAGGATCAGTTAACTGCCAGAAGAAATCCAATCAATGGACATTCATACAAACTAACCTGAAAAATATTATTATTAATCAATGAATGTTCATATAACCTTATTATATTGTATGATATGTAAAATTATTAATATTCCAAAGTAAAGTTATTTTAAATCTTGAATAAAAAGTTTTTTTGGAATTTTTCTTTTAAAAGTAAAATTAAAGCTTTAGTAGTTGCAAATAAATTTTTACAATGAAAGTTTTAGCAGTTATAAATGAATTTTTTTAAAGAAAGAAATTATTTTTTAATTTTTAATTTTTTTTACTAAATTGAAGGAAAGTTTAAGGAATTATTAGTTTTTTTTGTTTAAAAATTAAATAAATACTTTAATTAAATTAATCTTTTAAAAAGTAATGTAAATAAGTAAAAATTTTTTGAGAAAGAGGGAGATTGTAACAGATTTAAATACTTGTTACCTTAAATGTATGTTATATTTTTGATTTAGAATATATAAAAATAGAAATTACTTTTATTAGAAGCAAAATTACAAACAAAAATCAATATTTATGTACAAAATTTCACCATAATTAGTAAATTAGAATTTCCAATCTGTCTTTGATAGCAAGTGTTAAATAAAATTATGATTATTATTTTGTAAAAGAATTATGTTTAGTTGATATTAAGACCCTAGAATATAAAATACAAGTTTTGAAATTACTTTAATTTTGTTGATTATTCACCGTATAGACGTCACAAGCGGCTACGCCTCTAGAGGCCTCTAGGGGTACTTGATGAGGGGAGAGTCTTTGATAACCCAATTTCTTATTTTAGATTTTAAAAGAAAAAGTAAAACAAACATACAAACACACAGACAAACATACAGACAAACACACAGACAAACACACAGACAAACATCCTGTTACTTTATTATAAAGACTAGCGGCTACGCCCCTAGAAGTCTCTAGGGGCACTTAAGGTAGGAGGGGGAAAAGTCGACCTCATCCCATTTTAAATTTGAGTTTCAAATGAGTAAAAAATTATTTTTTTTTTTTTGGGGGGGGGAGAGTTGAAAACACCCTCTCCAAAAATAGTTTAAAACCTTTCTAGGACCTATAAGGATCTTCACTGTAAAGGAGAACAATATCGGTTCAGCGGTTAGCGAGATCCTTCGGGACAGACAAAAAACGCTTACTACTTTATATAATAGGATATGTCTATAGAAACTAAAGTTTGGGTAATCCTGGGACTTAGGCCCCTTGAGGCTAGTAAAACTGGTTTTATTCTCATAATTCTTTTTTATATATCCGCGGAAAGCTGTCTATAATACGATGCGATAAATAATATTCTAATTCTCAATTTTTCAACTTTAAATATTGCAACCTTTATTTTCCCCTCCTCGTTCTCTAACATTAACCAAATACTTTTTTTTAAAGCTGAGACAGGGATAGATTAATGAACGGGGAATCAATCCTTCTCCCCTCAAAAGATTATGACATCGTATTATAGACAGCTTTTTGTGTATAGAAAAATAAAAAATATAAGATTAAAACAGTTTTGTTAGCCACGAGGGACCGAAGGCCCGGTCTAATAAAACTGGTATGAATTATATTATTGTATATAAGTATTTGTGGAATATTTCTGTAATACGATGCTGTTTTGTTTGTCCGAAGGCCCGGGCAATCTTTTAAATTTTACTTTTACTTTCCGCAGAAAGCTGTCTATAATACGATGCGATAAATAACTATTCTGTTCGTTTTCTATTCTATTTTTTATTACTCTATGTCGTTGAAAAATGATATGTTTAGTCCAATATTTTTGTAACATAATACCAGTTTTACTCATTTCAAATAAGATAGTTCTATTTATATAATTCTATTTTAGAAATTTAATTAAGGATCAAAAAGATTATTATATGATAATTTTCAGAAATTATAGTTTAAAAAAGTAAAATTTTGTAATTTATACATCGATGTATTAATTGATCTTAATGGGTAAGACAATGAACGCTAAAATGATATACAATACATCCACGATGATTTTAAACAGAATTACCACTTCTACTGTAGATTTAAATCATTGGTTAAAAAGTTTGAACACAGTTAGTTTGATCCAACAAATAATTATTTAAGAAAAGTTAAAGTACAATTGGGAAAATGGATAAAGAATAAACGTGAATATTATGATAGCGGAAAAATTGTCGTCAATTTAGGTTACTAACATGGCACTCATTTATTGTTCAGTTCGTTCATCCAATAGAAGGGGATGGGTAAAGGGGGTGGATCGTTATTTTAGCCAGCTTCAAGTTTCAATTTATTTAAGTGTATGACAATGTAGTGTCAGATCCAAGTAATAATACATCCATTATTGGGAATTAATGTCTTGAGGCTGTATAATATTATATTATTATTTTTTTTTTAAATCGAAAGCTAGGCGAAATATGGTCATATTTGTCCTTTTTAAAGCCTAGCCTTTGTTTCCAGTATGGCTTTGAAACCGATTAATACCTGCTGGATTAGAACCGGTTCTCAGCCATACTGAAAAATCATGTAGTACAGACAATTTTCCACGAATATAAAGGATAAATATAAAGGATAAATTATAACAAGTTTTGTTAGCTCGGGTCTTTGGCTACTCGGGGCTAACACAACTAGTTTTAATCTTATAATTTTTTCATTTTAATATCCGCGGAATGCTGTCTATAATACGATGCGATAAATAACTGTTTTAGGTGCTTGTGATTGGTGTTTTCGAGTGTGTACCGCCCAATTTTCCCTGCCTGTGACGGACAAACACAGAGATGAAGTTAAAAACTTTTGTTCAGAAGCTTGTTTTGATCATTACAGGTGAGTGGCTGCATCCTTAGCCTTTATAGTCAGGGAACTACAGGGATAAGACAATGGACGATAAATTGATGTACATGATGATACACAAAATTACCCGTCCTCTGGATTACAATTAGGTGTTGTAACCTTTGGACACTCAACTCAAGCCAACAAATAATAAAAAGTTATTATAAAACTTTGGGGACTAGTGTATTATACAGCCCAATGTCCGCTCCCTCCCGACTCTAGATAAAGAAAGAAAGCTTCCACAAAATAGAGTTCTCAGTCGGTTAAGTAGTTGTCGAAATCCTAAGCTATAGAAAAAAAACACACTTTACTACTTTATATAATAGAATATCTCGAATTAATCTATCTATCTAACTATCTGTATCTGTCTATCTATATATCTAGACGTGCAGCATTCAAGAACGGACGTGGAGCCGCGAGCATGTGTAGAAACTGCAACAAAACTATCTATCTATCTATCTTCTATCTATCTATCTATCATCTAACTATCTATCTATCTATCTAGGCGTGCAGCATTCAAGAACGGACGTGGAGCCGCGAGCATGTGTAGAAACTGCAACAAAACTGCTCCAGAAATATATGTTGTTCAGGAATGGATAGGATAGGACAGGACAGACAATCATTTCAGGGAGGGCTGTTTATTGCACTAGTCCCAAAATTTTGATAACAAGATTTTCTTAATTGTTTGGGTCTTTTATTGAATTTTGATTGGTTGGTTCATGGGCATGTGTACCAAGTTATTGGCCATCCTCATATCCCTCTAGATCCTTGATTGGATACTAGAGCATGACAGACAAACATGTCAAACCTTTTTTTAGACAAAATAATTTTTCTTGTATATATATCTGCTTAGAAGCATATTAAAATGCTTACACTTTCTTATTAAGAATAAAATATGATATTTCAACATTTCATTCTTTGTCGTAGGAGGCAAAATAGATCCCCCCCCCCCCCCTTAAACTCTAAACCCCTCATTTTACCCCCCTTAATATTAAAGAAATACATTAGATTACTCTCCTCAAACCTTTGAAACCTATCTTTTTACCCCGCCCACAATAAAAAGCATGGACGTCCCTGCCTTCTTTCTTGGTTACACTTTTAATATACTTTGTAGCTTTGCCTCTACTTGAAGTTGTCATCCTTGTTCCATTCTATCCATTTGATTCAGGACGGAAACAAAAAGCTGTACTTTTGTACGACCCAGTGCTTAAACCAGTTTAGAGAAACTCAGCTGTCGAATTTAAGGTATTTACTTATTTATAAAAAATCACGAAACCTATTGGAGTTTGAAGTAGCCTTTTTAGACTTAGGATTATAAAAAAGGTATGCCATCTTATGTAAAAAATATCAAATTTTCTTCTAATGTCAACTATTTTTAGTAAGTAATTTTCTTGGGTATATTTTTAATTGATTTACTTTGTCAGAATGTCTGTTTGTCCTGTTTAAAAAAATTTTCATACCTTACCAATTTTTCATAAAAAAATTCTGTTTTCCATGAATATTAAAATAAAAATCATAAAATTAATATGTTTTGTTAGCTCGGGCCTTTTGCTCCTAAGGGCCAAAATTGGTTATAAAGTACAATTTTTATATCCGTGGAAACCTGTTAATAATACTATGCGATAAATAATTATTATTCTAGTTTGCCTGCAGGAGACTCGACGGATGTAAGACCTGTGGTAAAAGTGAAGCCAGATCATCTACTCAAATCAACTGATACAAAGGTACCTTAATTTGGGGGGGGGGGGAGGGGTTTCCAATAGATGTTGCGCGAATTTTATATCCCCCCTAAAATTTCCAATGGTTATTGGTTATTACCTCCACTATTTATTTATTTTTTTTTGTTTTTTTTTGGGGGGGAATGGGTAATCAACTGTTTACCCCCCTCCCAACCTTGTACAATTACATACTTGGATTTAATGTAATTTAGTAAACCTTAAACATATCATAACTTTATAGACCCTCAAACTTTGCTTTGTTTTCATAATTGGTCTACAGTTTACATAGCTTAGCCCATCTAACTCAAGGAATTATTGGGAAGTATAAAGCAGCTCAGCTTTTGTTACCTTTAAATGGCTATCTGTGGTATCAGGGATGTAAAGGGATAAGACAATTGCCGATATATTGATGTACATCCCCAATGATGATACACAAAATTACCCCTTATGTAGATTATAATTAGTGGTTGAAACGTTTGAACGCTCAACTTTATGAATCAATCACTCAAATTTCACTAAAGACCCCAAAGTTGTTAAACCAACGATTAAGAAAACGTTATTATAAAACTTTGGGGAATAGTGTAATAGTAAATGTTATTTGCAATCTATTGTCTAGGTCAAAGAATCTGAGTGTAAAAAAGCGCGGGTACAAGCCACCCCACCTACCCCACCTGCAACCACAAGAAAAACTCCAGTTCGTGACCGAATCTCCTGCACCCGTGACCGTTTATCCGGTGCCTTGTCAGTCACTGCAGGTGGTCAGGTTCGTGACCGCTCGGCGGCTTTGATTGACCGCCACAGAAAATCATCGCCAGGTAAATATTTTCTGGTTATAAATCCAAAATGCAATTTGTCTCTGTTCTATCAATTTGGAATACTTGGATATTATGAAATATTAGGGGAAATATTTTGGTTAATTTAGCTTGCTATTTCCCCCTATCATTTATTGAGTGAGCCGTTCATCCAATAAAAGGTTAGAATATGGGCTATACGCGTTTCAATATATTAGAGAACATGAAAAAATGGTTTAAGATCCAACAAATAATAAATTCATTGTTATATTAAATATTTATTTTAGAAGATTCTAATTCTCGAGACGCCATGCCACGCCTGGCAAACGCTGATTCTGTGCCTGGCAATTCTGGAATACAGGTGGCTACTCTACCTGCCAAGGTTTGTCATCCTTTATTATTGGGTACCTCTAGAGGCCTAAGGGCCTTTGAGGGGGGGGGGGGGGTAGAATTCGACAACCAAATTTTTTATTTTAGTTTTAATAAGAAAAAGTAAACAAAATGTTGAGTTTAACTCGACTTCTCTTGGGAGGGTGGTGGTACCCTCCCCTAAAAACAGGACCTATAAGAAGCTACATTATAAAAGAGATATCATATATATTAAGGCGGGTTGATTTTCAACTTTTTTGGAATTTCACATTTTCCCACATTGGCAAGGGTCACTAGGCCTATATAAAACCCTGTGAAAATTGAAACAGGTTTTTTAATCCAAAAACAACGGGTGCGCGGGGAGGAATAAAAAGTGCCCACCCCCAATTAAAACCAAAAATTGAAATTCCTTCAAACACAGGCATGTTGCATATCAAAATGACCTCATTGAAATGCTGATCTGAAGGAATTTCAATTTTTGGTTTTATATATGAGGGGGTGGGCACTTTTTGTTCCCCCCCGCGCGCCCGTTGTTTTTGGATTAAAAAACCTGTTTCAAGTTTCACAGGGTTTTATATAGGCCCAGTAACCCTTGTCAATGTGGGAAAATGTGAAATTCCAAAAAAGTTAAAAATCAACCCGCCTTAATATATATATATATATGTCCTAAAAACATAAATATAAAAACAGAAAAAATCTACATTATCACATTCACAAAAAATCTTTTGACTGATTTAAAAAAATCTTTTGATTAAAAAAAATCGGTTTGTTCAATCTATTTCTTAAGTTGTTTTATTTTGTTTTATTTAAGGTTACTGAACAGCTAGATTTACTTGGGTTACAACAACTTTTAGCTGCTAATCAGCAACTTCCTGCAGCTGTCATTCAACAGCTTTTAGCAGCTGCCAACAATAAGTTCCCAACCGCTAGACAGCCACCTAAACCTGCTAATCAGCCGTCACCATCAACAAACCGAGCTGTCACGCCACAGCTGCTGAATGAGCCAGCTTTTCAACAGCTTTTAGCCGCCCAACAAGCATCCTCTAGTGATAGGAAAGTGTTTTTATCATCTAGATTTTTATCTTAATATGAAACACATGATTATTCTACAAAAAGAAATAGTTTATGGGCTGTTTATTACACTAGTCCCCAAAAGTTTATAAACCCGTTTCATATTCGTTGGCTTAACAACTTTGGAGACTTTATTGTGTAATTTGATTGGTTAGTTAATCAGGTTAAGTGCTTAAACGTTTTTATACTAATTGTAATCTACAGAAGTGTAATTCTGTAAATTATTATTGAAGACATACATATACTTATCGGCCATTGTCTTATCCCTTTAGATCCCTAGTTTAATCTATCTTTTTACTTATTTTTGGGCTAATAGTCACTAATCTAACCAACAAAAAGAAAAGTCCTTTGTAAAAAAAAACATTTCAATTCAGTCCGAGATATCCTACTGACTCCCAACAAATGTCGTCCTTGATACAACAGCTGATTTTTCAGCAATCAATCAATCAAAAGCAATCAATTAATCAACACAGTTTGCCGCCAAATATTCTTCAATTGCTACCACCTGGTTTTTGTTTGCCTCCAGGTACTTTACTTATTTATAGCGGTTGCGTCCTTAGAATCTAGGGGATCTTTGTATAAAGGGTAGGGTAAATATTTTTAAACCTAAATTTGAAACATAGCTTGAAACCATTTTTGGACTTTAAAAGAAGCTTCCCTAGAACGAAGAAATTGATTAGTCAATTGGTTAGTTAACATACAAAAAAAAACTTGCAAATTTATTTAATCTTGGATTGTAATAGATTTAAAGAGATTAGTATATTTGAAATATTGCTTTTACAGGTCTAGAAATGTCAGCCTTATTTGCCCCACCACCACCTTTATCCCAACCAAGATCAATACCTCAACCTTCATCTACAGCAAACAATTCAAATGTAGCATCTGCTCCTCTACGACTTATGCCACAGGAGTCAGCATGTCCTCCATTGTCAGCACCAGAGATAAGCCTACCTTCCTCTTTAAGTGTAACCGTCAGTAGAAGTTCCCCTTCCCCTGCAAACACAACCCCACCCCCTTTAAACCCACCCCAACAATTTTCCCATCCGCTGCCATTTTTAGCCTTTCCAAATACGTTCCAAAACTTTCTACCCCAACCAACCCACCAACAACAAACCGGTTTTCCATTCCCGCCAAATTTAAACAACATGGCGCCTTTACCACCACAACAGCAACCACAACCACTTGGTATGACGTCATTCCCACCATTTTACATGCCGTCTGCAGGCTCTATAACGCTGCCGTTTCCGCTGATTTTGCCTGTGCCGTTTCCTGTCCCAATACCAGTGCCAATACCGTTTAAAAGTGACAATTTCATGGATTTTTCTTCAGAAAAGTCATCAAACGAACAAGAACAAAGTGGTTCATCCAAACGAAAAGAGCCATGTGAAATGTCCCCAACCAGTCAACGAAAATCCTTGAAAGTAGCAGAACATATGATAAATGCTCATTGTACTGATGAAAATGGACTTTCAGAAAAAACAGCTGATTTACCAAACAATAATGATGTAAGTTAATTTTTTATGCTTTTGTAAAAATTAGATTTTGTTTCCAGATGTCTGTAACTTTTTCTTTAAGTATTTCTTAGTCTATATTATTACAATTTAATGTTCTTTTATCTAAATAAACCTAATTTGCTTCTTTAACGCTCGTTATGATAATGTATGTCTTTGTACAGAACCTGTTTATTGTGCTAATAAAAGGATTTTATACAATAAAAATTACCAATTATAGGCCAATACACTAAGTTACCAATGGCACGTGACGAAGCCCAATCTGTCCCACTTTTGAGCAAGACGATTCCCTTTTCTCCCATCTCTTTTGAAGAGATTTTCTTCCCCCCTTCCCTTTTTCTTTTCCCTTAATTTGACGTCATATAGAAATCGCCTTGCTCAAAAGTGGGACAGATTGGGCTTCGTCATGGCACGTCAGTAAATAAAATTTGACCAATCTGACCAATGGCAGGCCAGTATACATTTTAATTGACCAATGGTAGGCCTGTGTAACGTCATTTTTATAGGCACTATAAGCAGCTTTCTTTGAACAATTACATCCTCTCAAATATATTTTCACAAACAATTAAAAAACTTTACTGTAGGACAAGACTGAAGGAAATGGAAGAACCTGCAGTCCACATTCTCAGGTTGCAGATGCCAGAATTTCTAGAAGTCCCCCAAATCTCCAGGTGTCGGCTGGGGGTGGGTCAGGTTCGAGGCCATCTTCAGGAAGCTGTAATTCTCCGCCAGGTAAAGTAAGGCAGGGATTGGATAGTACTTTTAATAAAGTAACAGGATCTCTGTCTGTCTATTTGACTGTCGGTACAGAAGTACTCACTAACCGCTAAACCAATAAGGTTCTTCTTTACAGGGTAGCTTCTTTAAGGCTCTGGAGAGGTTTATATTTATTTTGGGGAGGGTATTACCACCCTTTCAAGAGAAATTGCAAAAAAACCAAACATAACTAACCCCATTTAGTATATAAAATATATTTTTTGGAAAACAGCGGATCCTAACATAGGGTTAAAGAAAACATTTTACTTGCCCGTAGCTGATAGTGACAAACAAAGTGTTCTTTCCTTTTATTCTGCAACATTTATAAACTCAAATTTTTGATAAATGTTACCGTCTGTCCCTCGGATTTATACAAATGTAGCTGGTTAAAATAGCAATTATCTCCCCACCCCCTTTGCTCCGTTCCCTCCCCTCTTATTGGATAAACGAACTGACCAATAAATGATGTCCATGATAGCAAAATAAATTGACAATAATTTCTCCCCTGTCATAATATCCACGTATATTCTATATTCATTATATGAATTGACATTCGATCCAAGTTTTAGTTGATCTCTTATCGGGCTGAAATAAACCTAGTAATAGTGTCTAACTTTTTATCTTTGTGACGTAACAAAAATCCATCTCTTTTTTAGGGGTTTCCTTTCCCACCTCCCCTCTCATCCTTCGATTTTTGTTACGTCACAAAGATAAAAAGTTAGACACTATTACTAGGTTCGGCTGAAATGTTTTTAAAGATATCCTAGAATATGTAACAATCAAATGGTTTTCTCAAAATTCATATTATTATTATTTAGGTGTAGTAAATTGTACAGTGACTACTCCGAATTTATCCTTCAAAATACCTATCAGTATACATAAACTACAAGGTAATCTATCTTATCCATCTATTATCAATAAGATAATTTCTCCATCACTATATACAAGTTTCTATGAAAATAGATATATAATTAATCAACAGGTTTAAAAAAGATTAACATCATAAGACCTATTTTTCCTTTTTTAAGTATTTTTCTAAGTCCTACAATAATATATTTCCTATCAACAATATTTCTTAATAAAAAAATCTAATGATTATTTTAATATTTGTTAGGTGAATTATTAAGAAAGGACTCTAGCTTACTATCATCTACAAAATCAACAACTAGCAACCAAAAACCTTCTTTACCTACCTCTTCAATGACCAATTTAATGTCCACTTTGCCATTGATGACCACTGTGACAACAGCTAAGCATAATAATGGTCAGCTGTCGCCTAAAAGTCATCCAGATAATTTTACAGGTAGGGAGGGCACATTGAGCTGTTTTTTTTACTTCTGAAGGGGTAATTTGGTGTGTCGTCATTGAGTATGCACGTCAATTTATCGACCATTGTCTGATACCTTTAGATTCCTGATAATGTTAGCTTTAGAACAACCAGCTGTTGAGGAATTGATCATCATTAAGTTTTCTAGGAGCGAAGTTACTTTGTAATTAATTTTGACAGTCCTTCTATTTTACGCATCCAGTCTCTGTATTGTTTTGTGTGTCGGTCTGTCGGTGATGCTATTATATCATTTTATGTGATTTTTCATAACCTGGATCTTAAACCAGATTATCATGTACTCTAATAAACTGAAACTTGTAGCTGTCTATGATATCGATACCCTCAATCTCATCCATCCTCTTGAACCACCCCCTCACCTCTTACTGGATGAACGAACTGATTAATAAATGATGTCCATGTTAGTAACCTAAATGAACGACAATTTTTCCCTGTCATAAATTCATGATATCCACGTATATTCTGAATCTACATACATTTTACAAACTGGTTTTGCATTATGTACTTCGCTACTTTTAAGTGTTGGTTTAATAAGGTAAAAAAATGAAGGGGCAGGGTTAAATAGCTGTATGTTCACTGGGTTGAAACCCTGTACCGACTTTCAATTGGGTCTTTAAACATCAGCCAATAGCGTCGGAATCAGCCAAATCGCTACAAAAGAACAGATAGCAATTTCTTAGCAGACAAAAAAGTTCCCCACTACGTGCACCAGGTAGTTGGCTGGGTTATACATCTATACTTATACATTTATTGTTGACATCCTTGTTTTTAATTTAGAAATGACTGAAAAGAAAAGAATGATGGAAGAAGTGGCGCCTCCTAGTATAGAAGCAAATATAAATCAAACACACAAACCTCCTACTCTAATCAAACAGGCATTTTATTCATTTTAGATAACTTTGGGAGTAGTTGCACGAAATCAATTTATTCTTGAGTTTAGGGAATCGGATTTTTTTCCTGTTCAATGCAATGGGTTTAAACAACGTTTATGGAGCATTTATATTTAAAAGAATATCAATTTTTACAACGTAGTCATTTTTTCGCACTCTCATGGTTGATTTACATGATTTTTTTCTATTGACTTGTTTTACTTAAAAAAACTATGATACATTGTATCTAAAAAATCAGCCATGTGACGTCCTGAAAATGAGGGATTAACCCTCTTTTTTAGGGGTTTCCATTCCCTCTTCTCCTCTCACCTCCATCATTTTTATGACGTCAAAGGGCTGATTTTTGAGGTACCATTTTTCTTGTTTCTAAAAAAATAATACAAAAACTAGTAAAATGAATAATGAAAAAAGGTTGCAACCCCCAAATGTTCCCCTCCAACAACACTCAGTCACAAACTATCAACAGCAGAGCCAAAGCTGTTGTCATCACCTCCAAAGTTAATAAAACAACAACACCAACCCAATCCTTCAAAATTGGTTAAATCAGGTAGACTAGGTTATAATTGAAACAAGAATTACAACATCAGACGGGCGGCAGACAAAGTAAATTGTTAAGGATCTTCTTTAATACAATACATTTAAATTAAAATAATTTGAAGGAGGAGGGATATTGCACCTTAACAATAACTATTTGACTCGTTTTTAAAAAAAAAGATAACAGTCAATTGTTTATTTCATCAATATAGTAATTTTTATTGGTTGAAAAGTAAGAGAAAACATAGTTCTTTGCCTTTAATGGCATATTATGAACATTAATATTGTATGTAATTATGTTTATGTTATATGACTTATTGTTAAATTATTTGGATCATGGAAAGAAAACGAAGTACTGGGTCACGTCGTATTTTTAAAGTAGCGATTAATATGTTTTTTTTTTTAGGTTAGGTTAGGTAATAGAAATAGATAAAAGCTACTGTGAAAATACAACGAAACCCGCTATTTCGTTTTCTTTCCATGACCGAATTTTTTTTAGCAGTTTCTGGAAAAACTGAGGCACCGGTAGGCGTTTCTTTACCTACGTCTACCCCAACAACTGCATTCTCAGCACAAACCAACTGTTCTCTGGGGACAGCGCGAAGCATGCTCAAATTTACCGCTGCCGCCGCTGGTAACGGTTTTCCCGCCGCAAACCGTCTGAGCACACCGCCGGCCCCAGAAGACATGGAACGGAGAAAACGCCGTGCTCTTATAATGGACAGATAGTTAAACATTTTAAACATCTTATAATAATCAAGTTATATTTAAAAGTAACAGGATGTTTGGCTTTGAATTAAATGCTAACTGCTGGACACATACGGTTCTCCTTTACAATAAAGCTTTTAGGTCTAGGAGAGTTTTATAACTAATCCTTCCAATAGAAATCACCCATTAAAAATATTTGAATTCAAAGGTAGAGTGGCCTTTAGGGTATAGCTGCTAGTAGAATTTGAAAAGCAATAGAAGAAGTTTCTTAAACATTATTGTAGCTGTGCTACTATGGGCAAACTTATCAAAAAAAAAAAAAATTTGTTTTGTATAAACTGGTGAAAATTTGTTATTTGACTAATGATACTTTAAACTAGTCCCTAAAAATGTGTACAATAAATGAAATATTTATGTAAATAATAAGGTGCTATTAAGAACTGAAAATAATTTTTATACTTTTGTGATACATGCATTATAAACAATAAAATATTACTATCATTTATTTTTAATTTATATAACATTAATATTAATTAAAGACAACAGGGAATTAATTATACTATCATTGATAATAATTTAATATTTTTGAAGCTTTTTATAGTGCCTATAAAAATGATGTCATACTAGCCTACCATTGTTCAATTAAGATGTTTACTGGCCTACTATAGGTAAATTAAAATGTAATTTATTCTGTGTATTGGTCTATATATCAATGGTCATTTGTATTGTATGACGTCTTTTTTATAGGCACTATAAGCTGCTTCAATCTGAGATGTTAAAGTCAAAATAGTTTTTCCATGTTAGAAAAAATTCTCCCAGACATTTTTAAACATTCAAAACGATAACTTGGAACACTTTTATTAATCATATATTTATGCATAAGAAAAATACTTCTACTTGCAAACAACAACAGGAATCTAAAAAATAAGTGTGGATGTGGATGTGGATGGTTGAAGGGCTTTTTAAAATCACATCAGAGTAAAAAATTGCCGTAAAGGAAATCCTTATAATAAAGTAAAAGGATCACTGTCTGTCTGCGTAGATTAAAGGATCTCGCTAAACACTGAATCGATATGGTTCCTCTTTAGAGGGTAGCTTATCATAGGTCCTGGAAGGTTTATAACTATTTATTGGGAGGGTACCACCACCCTCCCAATAAATTATTCTATATTTGCTATAAAGGTAAAAGAGAAAGAAATTTGGCTATTATTGGAAGTATTAATTTTTTGCTAAAATTAAAAATTAGATAAAATGTACCTTCTGTTCACCTGGAGGAGGCCATTTCAAGCTATCTATTCCTGCAAATTTTAAAATTCAGATCAATTGAAACCAGCTCATACCAATAACGAAATTAATTCGGAAGAAAATCACGAAACCTATACGTGTTTTTCAGCTGTCGTTGGGGGGCAACACATCGTAAAATTGACGACCTCTCCATTTGCCCCCCAAATATTATTTTAGTATTATTTTGCTTGTTGGTTATACCTTATTCCTGAATTGAAACAAGCTTTTAATAGTGCCTATAAAATATGACGTCATACAGGCCTACCAATAGTTAATTAAAATGTATACTGGCCTGACATTGGTAATTTAGTCAGTTTATTGGCCTATCATTGTTCATTTGTATAGAATGACGTCATTTTTTATATGCACTAAAAAGAGCTTCGGTTTTAAAATCTAAAAATGTTCTACAACCCAAAACAATTTGTTTGTGTTGGTTGGACTTCTACGAAACATTCGACAACGTATTATAATGGGAAAAAACATAGATAAGACAATAGGCGATATATGGATGTATATCCCCGATGATTATATACAAAATACCCCTCCTGTAGATTACAATTAGTGGTTGAAACGTTTGGACACTCACACTTAATGAACCAGCTAATAAAAATTCAATAAAAGTCCCAAAAGTTGTTAATCCAATAAAAAGTAAACGTTATTGTAATTATATTTTGGGGACTCATGTAATAACCAGCCCAATGTCCCCTCCCTCCCTGGAAATTTTTATTGATGAAATTACCTGAAAGCTTTTTGAAAACCCTCATAATTGCATAGCAGTGTAGAAAATAGAGACTACAAATTACAAGTTTAACCACTCCGAAGCTAAACAGATATATTTTTATTGAAATTAAGATGTATGCCTGTCTGTGTGCCCTTTAAGATCTCAATCAAATCTTTTAGTGTCAAAACTTTTAATATCTTTTACAGGAAACATCATCAAAAGTTTAAAATCTAAGAATCCCAAATTAACGAAAAGGCTAACCGTTACATTTGGACGGTTAGAACAGACCCTAATATAGAAAAACTTTGCCTTGAAAAAAAAGTGCTTACTAAAGAAGTATATCTCCATAGACGATCATCGCTACACTTTGAAAGAATCCAAAGATAAAAGAAAAAAGAACATAGGATATAGCTGGGACTAGGAATTTCCATTTGTCCTGAACAAAAATGACAATTTTTATGAAAAAATACTTCATACAGTACAAATGACCAATGATAGGTCAGTATACATTTTACGATTGGTCAATTATAATGTATACTGGTCTAACATTGCTTCTAAAAGAGGACTTATTTTTATCAAAAAGGAGGACGAAGCCCATTTTGTTCCGAATTTGTATCACTTTTGAAAAGTGCGACTCCAGTTACGTCATATTTTTCTTTCCCGAAAAAGGGAAGGGGGAAAGAAAAAAGGGAAGGGGGGAAGAAAAAAGAGATGAGAGAAAAGGGGGTTTTCTCCATCTCTTTTGAAGAGATTTTCTTCCCCCCTTCCCTTTTTCGGGAAAGAAAAATATGACGTAACTGGAGTCGCACTTTTCAAAAGTGATACAAATTCGGAACAAAATGGGCTTCGTCGAAAAGGAGGCAATTTCAAATGATGAGTTTCTATGAAAACTATTCTTATTTACTTTAACGCCACTTTCTTTCAAATATTTCATTATTTTGAAATGGTTACTAAATACAAATCACTTATGTATTTTGTCTTAAGTTTTGCCTTATTTTCTTCAAAATAATGAATTTTGCAAGACAATTTTTAGAACTTTGAGACAAGATTTGTTTCATCTGTTTTAATTAAAAAGAATAACCGCAACTTCTTTTCTTAAAATCAGTCCTTGTCTAATAAGCTAAAAGATTTCTTGTTTCAAATGAAAATGAAAACCTTTACAACGCCATATATAGAAGCAGCAAACATGCAGAAGTCAACAATATCCTGTAAGATGCTAACACTTAATCCAACTTTTTCCATCCTTTTATCCTCTAAAATAAAAAAACACAATTGGTTAAAAATAATTTTAGATATTATTGAAAATAATTTGATAAGTATTATATATAATCAGATTGTACATAAATGTCGTAATTTTCAGGGCTCGGCAGCCGCCTGTAAGCCTCAGGAGTCACCATTTTACAATTTTCAAAATCCGCTTGAAGTCTAAACCTGACCGAAATATGGATATCCCTTTTTAAAATAATTGTCAAAACATCCAAACGGGTTTAAATTTTAGGTCTTAGTAATTTTAAACATAATTTAACTAATTAACCAATTCAACCATGTTTACTCAATAAAAGCAGAAAACAAAAATATATTTTGGTACACATTTTCCAGTATTACTTCTAAACTGATTAATATCCACTGGATTAGAATCAGTTCTCAGCTATAACGAACAATCGTGTAAAGCATCGTATGGCAGACAATTATCCACGAATATTTAAAAAATCATAAAATTAATACCAGTCTTGTTTTTATTCGGCCTCTGGGGGCTAACAAAATTGGTTATAATCTTATAATTTTCCAATTCTATATCCGCAAAAAGCTGTCTATAAAACGATGCAATAGATAACTATACCTTCATCTGAATCAGGTGCCTGGAGGACCATTATAAACTGATAAATAATGGCAGCCACACTAACTGTACATTTCAGCGACGATAGAACTCTAAAAGCACAAATAGATTACATAATATTTATAAAATTTGATAATTAAGTTTTAGAGCAAATTTCCTTCAAAATGTAGGTATCGTTCCTACTCTATCATTTTTAACTTTTTTTCCCGTTTTTCCGTTGCTTTACATATATGTATTGCGATCCTTTTTTTATCTCCATATTCTTACTAGATTATAAGCTTCAGATAGACGGACAGTCATTGTTCTTCTTTGTATTATAAATGTTTCTTCATACGAGTTAAGAAAAAGTGACATACCAACCAAATCCAAAGTCAGGGAGAGAGGGGACAATGGGCTGTTTATTTCACTAGTCCCCAAAGTTTTATAATAACGTTTACTAATACGTTGACTTTGTGGAGTTTTTTTTTAAATTTGTGAATGGTAGGTTTATTAAGTTGAGTGTCCAAACGTTACAACCAATATTTGTAATTTACAGAAAGGATAATTAGTGTATCATCATTGGGGATTTACATCGATTCATTTGTCATTGTCCTATCCTTTTAAATATCTACTTTATAGAAGCCTTGCTATTAAATAACTTACATGATAATCCTCCTACACGTATTCAATGATAAATATCCGTCATCTGGCCTCTCTGAAATGGGATACTCTCCAATTTTGTCCACGGGGATGTACTCCACAGTACATTCTTTAATGATGGTCCTATAAACAGAGAGAGTGGGGACAATGGGCTGTTTATTACACTAGTCCCCAAAGTTTTATAATAACGTTTTCTTGTTCGTTGGTTTATCAACTTTGGGATTTTTATTTTGATTGGATGGGTCATGAAGTAGAGTGTTTAAACGTTTCAACCATTAATTTAAATTTCTGAAGGATTATTTTATGTATCATCATTGGGGAATGTACATCATTTTATCAGCCATTGTCTTATCCCTTTAGATCCAGCTGTCCTACAAAGCAAAGTTTTGGTAGAACAGCTAAGTTATACAAGGAACATTCTGTTTCATGAGGCTTTTCTTTATCTTCTAATTTAAAAAAATTGAAAACAAGTATTTGCTATAGTACTTAGAGATATTAATCTATTGCTTTTTATTTTCTACACAGTTTAATTAAACTTTACTTTTTATAAACTTAGTAAAGTGTTTTGGTTTATACGAACAGTATATGTATGTAAAATCGATAACAATCTATTGTTGGACGTACAGCATATCTTTTAGTTAAAGAGTAGCCGAAGATGTGACCGAATCCTAAACAATTCTTAGGAAAGCCTAGGAGTTAGGATTTCTTAAGTCTTACATATTCCATTACATCTATGTAAGTCTATAGAAACCCTAGCTCCTATACTAGCCTAGAAAATTTTGAGGGATTTGGTCTAATCTTAAATTATTTTATGGTCCGCGGAGAGAAAATTAAAATAAATATGGGATGGATCCTTTTAAACTATACATAACATGTTTGTTTTCAGTATGGTTTATAAATATTTCTGATCCAGCTGAAATTAATCGGACTCGGAGTTATTCCAAAAAAAAAACTTTGTTGTATACCTGTTTCTCTGTTCATCCTGCTGGCTTGACCGGCTTGGCGACTTTTGTCCACTTTTTGAATTCGACCTGCTTCTTGATCCTTCTCTCTGCATTTTTCTCCAAGATATGTTTTTTTTACCTTCTTTTTTGTTTTTTGAAATTCATGGATTTTTATCGAAAAATTTGGAAGATTTTTTATCTCTCGTTTAAATAAAAATTATTTGATTAAACATAAAAAATAAGTTAAATGAATTTAAAAAAAGGACGTTTTGCCCATGTATGGCGAAGCGAAAATAATTTTATAATATAGTATGAATGACAAATTGTAATCTAAAAACTTGTTATTGAGGGCTCGGCAGCCGCCTGTAAATCAGGAAAATAATTTTTTACAATTTAAAAAACCTGACCCTAATATGACAATACCTATTTTAAAAAGCGAAGCTTTTCTATAATTAGGGTCGGTCCGTACGTCCGTACGTCGTCACATACGGATAGTTTTTTGATTGATTTTGGCATGTTAGAATTGTCCTATCGATTTCAAACTTTGCATGGTTATTCCTTTAGTACTTAGAAAGTGTAGCAACTCTATAATCATTACAAGAAAGTCCATTTTAAACAAGTTGAGTTTTTTTTACTTTTTTAACAACAAATTTTTATGTAATCTAATCATTCGATTGATCTGATGTTTGGTATGTTGATTCCTGGGACAACAAAGTATAATGTTATAAGCGAAGCAACTCTATAATCAAGTCCTAAAAATGTAAGTGTGTCCATAAACATTATCCTGTATCAAGCAGTTTTTAACAAATTTATTTACAATTTTGATTTTATGGATGTTATCATTCTTGTTATTAAAAAAAATTGCTTGAAGTCTAAACCTGCCCAAAATAGGGCAATCCTACTTTTAACAAAATTCTAAGCATCCAAACAGAGGTGAATTCTTAAAAAAAATTCTGCCCCACTAAAATTTTAGTGAGGCAAAATTATCCCCTCTAAATTTTTAATTTGCCTCACTGATTTTATTGGGGCAAACTGATTTTAGTGGGGCAAAAGTTTTTTAAGAATTCACCTCAGGTTTAAATTTGAGGCTTAGTCAGGGCTGACGCTTGACTGCCGAGCCCTGCAGTTTAAAAGTTATATTTCATTTTATTAACTTACATTGACGTAAGATGGAAAGGCCATACGTTCAGAGTAGATGAGCTAATAATAAAAAACGACTATAACACTAGATAATTTATTTCAAAGATAGATAAAAAATAATACAACTATAAAAATTCCACTTAAAAAACAGCAAAATTAAACCATACTACAATTTTTAGTACTCTACACTTCAGACTCGCATACAACTATCACCTGAAATAAATTTATTTTTAATTCATAAACAAATAATTAGTTGACACTGCACCCTTAGGGTTTTCAAAGTAAAATGTGTCAAACTACTAACTTAATTTTTGCGACGCGTAAAGAACACAGTAATAGTGTCTGACTGATTATGACGTAACAAAAAAAAAATTAGCCAATGAGAGGCCGTTATTGACCAATGGTAAAATTTATAGTGGCCTCTCATTGGCTAATTTTTTTTGTTACGTCATAATCAGTCAGACACTATTACTGTGTTTCGCGTAAAGAAATATTGTTTTAGTTATAAGCGCAGCCATTCTATACATTGGGTATGTATGTAAGTGGGTCCGTCCATACGTTTGGCAATTATTTATCTTGTGTCCTCTAAGGAGCGAGTGATGCGACAAATAAAGAAAGATTCTCACGCAGCATTTAATGTTCTCACTTATTAAAGTTTTTTATATAATTTTCAATTTTAGTTTTATTTTTTTTTATCTTTTTTTGGGGGGAGCGTAATTTTTTTCCGGGCGATTTTTCTTGGGAGGATGGTTGTATCCTCCCCCAAAATAGTTTTAAACCTTCCAGGACTTATCAGAAGCTCTTCTGTAAAGAAGAGTCATATCAGTTCAATGCTTAGCGAGATCCTACGGTACAAACAAACAGATAAACAGATAAACATACTGTTACTTTATTATAAGGATTTTAAGACAGTCTAAAAAGGTTTATCAAAAAATATTGATACCTTTCCGTTGTCTACTGGCCACCTGCCATTCTTGTCAGCTCCTAAATTAATATTATTATGTCAAAAAAGTAAAACATGAGCATGTTTTAAATGGACGTACGGACTTTTTGGTAACGATAATAAAGTTGCTACGCTTTCTTAATTGTACATAACTGTTAAAAGAATCATCATACAAAGTTTGAAATTCTACCATGTCTAATTAACGAAAAAGCTAACTGATACGGACGTACAGACGAACTGACTGGCACTAATTATGGAAAAGCTTCGCTTTTGAAATATTTATAAATCCCATAGAGGATAAGGGCGCAACCTCTAGTATCTACATAATTAAACTATAGTATACTTATATTGTCACATGTAATCAAAGAGAAAGAGATAAAACAAATGTGAACTTTTTTCAAACATCAAAAAACTCTATTCAAAACACTTTACATATAAATGGAACGAGGAAGACAAAGCTTTATAGAACACTCTATATGCAAGAAAATACAGGGATAAGACCATGGACGATAAATTGATACTTCCCCAATGGTGATACACAAAATTATGACTTCTGTAGATTACAATTAGTGGTTAAAACGTTTGGATACTCAACTTAACTGAAGAATCAGTCAATTACAATAAAAGTCCCCAAGTTGTCAAGCCAACGAATAGGAAAACGTTATTATAAAACTTTGGGTACTATGTGTGTTTAAAAATATACCTGACATATACTTGTAGATCTTGAGTAATGCAAACAAGCGGAATGCATATATGACGACTCCAAATATACCAAATAGACCAATGCTGAAATAATCAAGGATGACAACATTTATTAAAGCGAAGCTTTTAAATCGTAAGGAGTGACAAACGAACATTAACTCTTGTAGAGTGTCAGAACTTAATAAGAAAAACATAAATTTGTAATTCTAAATAAAACTACACATAGATTTGCTGCAAATTGTGTAAATACAGGATGCATTAAAAGGACATACTTTCATTTTTAGGATTTGATTATAGAAATTCCTCGCTTTTAATATTGTACCTTGTTGTTCTAAGAATCAATATTCAAAAAATTCAGAAGATAATTATATCATACAATATGTTGTAAACATTAAAAAAACAAGAATGTTTTAAATGGACGAAAAGGGCTAACCGTCACGGACAGATGGACTGAACCTAATTATAGAAAAGCTTTGCTTTTACAAGGATCAGCTGTGAATCTTTCGTGATACAACAAATTGCTTCTTCTTGTATATAGTTGCATCAATTGTAATGGAAGAGCCTTTTTTTTTAAAAAAAACCTCTTGTTTAAATTGGAATAAATTATGTATTTGGTAGTTATGTTAGGATAGGCCAAACAGAGATAAAATAGGCTTAGTTAACATCCCCCCTCCGTTCCATAAGTGCCCCTAAAGGCCTCAAAGGGGCATAACATGATAGTTAAATGAAAGTACTTACGTAAAACCCAACAGAGATTCCTCCGCAAAATATTTAGCAGTCCTGAAGATGGTGAAGAGTAATGTAATGATGGTCCATGCCAGGGCAGGACTCAGAAACTTGTACTTGTTCTAAAAAAAAGTAGCTATTTGACTGAATTGTACCTAACTGTTATAGGAATCATCATGCAAGGTTTGATTTCGATAGCACAGTTCTAACATGTCTGAATTAACGAAAAGAGGTAAATGTTACATATGTACGGACCGACCATTTGCTTTTGAAAATCAATGAATCCCCATTCGCTTTTATGTAAGTTGTCATCCTTATTATTATCGTATTATTACCTTTAGAATTGCATAGATAGCACAAGCCCAAACAACAGAATCAATTATGTCGAATATAATCTCAAAAACATTACTAATTGTCTCACCTACAAAAAAAATTTATAACAAAGAAAACATTTTAAAAATAAAGCGATTTAAGGTTCAATTATTTATTAAATTTGTTTAGAATATTTTTTTAGACAGGGCAATATTAAAAAGTAATGTTTTTTGTCTGTAGCTTAAGATTTCTATATCTACTTAAGCCATTGAGTTCTAAATTACAGGGAAGCTTCACATAGGTCCAGGGTTGTTTTATATTATTCAATCAATAGTATTTAATGTTGAGTTCAATATTATAGGGAAGCTTCAAATAAGTACAGGAGAGGTTTTAGAAGCTAATTTTAATAGACAGGTTTCTGCGGATATTAAAAACAATTTTGATAGTCCTGAAGAGCCAAAGGCTTGTTTGTCAAACTGGTATTAATTTTATGATTTTTATTCAAATTTTTGTGTAAAATTGTCTGTAATACGATGCATACATGATTTTTCAGTATAGCATTGTCTAATCCAGCGAATATTAATCGGTTTCGAAGCCATACTGAGAATAGTTTAATCATAATATGAAACAAATGAATACTACCTTTAGTAAGTTGTTTCTTAGTAATTGTATTAATAGTTGTAAAAATTCCAACCAAATTAAACAGGATATTAAAGACTGATATACATCTAAAAACAAGGACAGTTATCATTACGTCCATAAGAAGCATAGCATTGCATGGAAATAAAACAATAAACTGCCTTAAAGATTTAAACACGTTATTGGATGTAACGTTATTGTAACAGACAGAACGAGAGAGCATCTGCAGTTCCAAGTGAGTGTGAGTTCTTGGAACTTACTTAAACCAATAAGAAACTTCACTCTAAAGGAGAACCATATCAGTTCAGCGGTTTGATAGGTTCTTAGCTAAACACGAATACAGACATCCTATTACTTTTATACCAGGAATGAGGTATAGTTAACAAGCGAAATAAATCTGAATTAATATTTGGGAGGGGGGGGGGGGCGGGGGGGGCAGATATAAAGGTCATAAATTCCTTAACGACAGCTGAAAATTACGCATAGGTTTCGTGTTTTTTTTCTCGAATTAATTTCGTTGTATAAAGTGCTTATATTTAAAGAAGGATGATTTATGAATAAACTTGTTACATGATAGATATCCTGCAACAGCTAAGAGTAAATATTCCCGTATCTGTAGTAGGATTGTAGCCGCCAGATCCTGCGGCATCTGCGGGTATGTACTCGCGGCAGATACCAGGGCTGAAAAAGAAAAAAAGTGTAGTAATTATTTATTGCAAAGTATTAAAGACAGCTTCCCGCGGATTTCAAGATTAAAAATTATAAGATTAAAACAAGTTTTAAGGACCGGGCTATAAAAGCGGGTATTAATTTATGATTTTATTTTTATGATTTTATTAGTCGTGGAAAATTGTCTGTATTACGATGCTAAACATGATCTTTCGTATTTGAACACTCAACTTAATGAACAAATTCAAATTCAAATTCAACAAATCAAAATTAAATTAAAGTCTCCAAAGTTGTCAACAAATAAGAAAACGTTATTGTAAAACTATGTGGACCAGTGTTTACATAGTCCAATGTTCTTTCTCTAACCGTAAATTAACCTATTTAAACTGAAGAATCATAAAAGCAAGTAAAAAAGGACAACAACGCCTAAAAGCAGCAAAGTACGTGAAATTATAGATAGGGAATGCTCAATTTTTATGGAAATATTGAAATATAAAATAAACGCCCCTTAAGAGTCGTTCCTTGAAGGGTACTATACCCAATTTTTTGAAAGTCAAATACGCTCAATTTGATATCATCTACGAAGACAAGTTTTCACAAATATAAATTTCACGTTAAAGATATAACAAAATTTAATAGAAATTTAATTATTTATGATTTACCTGGAATCCGACTTTCTTGACCGACTTGGCGACCTTGATCTGCTTCTAGAACGACTTCTTGACCTTCCCATGGTGATAAATTCAAAATTAGAAACAGTCAGAACTTGATTGAATACTGCGATATCATTTAGCTTGACAGATTTTTTGTCCAAATTTTGGAAGATTTTTTTATACAAAATTTTAACTTATCATTAAGTCACGAAACCTTTCAAAAATTCAAAAATTACTTTTATGTATTAAAAAAAATAACACATGAATATTCAAACTATTTGTTATTGCTCACCCCAATTGAGATAAACAAAATTATGCTCCTTTTGATAAGAGTTAGTTTGTACCATAACGTTTTTTGCTTATAAAGTTTTTTTTTAATTTTAATATTTTGAGGCTATGAAATGTTTTTAAGAATATTCTACTTGATTCGATGACTTGATTTAAAAACAATAAATAGTCGAAGACATGTAAATAATTTTATATTGTTTTTAGTGGCGTAGCTACTCTACAACTAGGGCATGAATGCAGATAGAGAGGGGACAATGAGTCCCCAATGATTTATAATAATGTTTTCTTATTGGTTGTTTGCTTTATTTAGTTGGCTGTCCTAACGTTTCAGCCACTAATTGTAATTTACAGAAGGAGTAATTTTGTTTATTATCATTGGGATGCACATTAATTCATCGGCCATTGTCTTATACCCTTTAGATCCCTGGTATGTATGTAGCTTTGACATGTATGCAGCTATTTTAGACTGTAAATTATACTGGTGCCCAAAGTTTTATAACACATTCTCTTATTTGTTGCCTTAAAAGTTTTGGATTCTTTATTAAGTCTTTATCCTTATACTAAAGTAACAGGATGTTTGTTTGTCTGTGTGTGTATCTGTGTGTCTGTACCGAAGGATCTCACTAACCGCTGAACCGATCGGGTTCTCCTTAACAGGGTAGATTCTCATAGGTCCTGGGAAGGTTTATAACTATTTTGGGGGAGGGTACCACCACCCTCCCAAGAGAAATCACAATAAAATCGAAAAAAATGAAATATTCCTGCCGCATAGTGTCGCTAGCGTATGAATGTCTCTACGAAGCGTAGTTGCGCTGCGTAGATACATGAATTTATTATTTAACAGCTGATTGACCATAGACAAATTATTTCTTAAATTAGATATTTGAAATAAAAAAAAACATTTAAATGCCACTAGAGGCCTCTAGGGGCGTAGCCGCTAGTCCTTATACTAAAGTAACAGGATTTCTGTGTGTTTGTGTGTTTGTCTGTATGTTTGTACCGAAGGATCTCGCTAACCGCTAAACCGATCGGGTTCTCCTTAACAGGGTAGCTTTTCATAGGTCCTGGGAAGGTTTATAACTATTTTGGGGAATGGGTACCACCACCCTCCCAAGAGAAATCGCCCTAGAAAAAAATTATTCCTTCCGAAAAAAAGACTTGAACGAAACATAAACCAATTATTTCTCTAATTAGATATTTAAAAAAAAAAAATACAAAGTGCCACTAGAGGCCTCTAGGGGCGTAGCCGCTAGTCTACAATAAAATAATACAACTGTGCACCAATAATTTTAATGTACAGAGCTGGATCTTTAAATCATTTCAATGGTGCGCCAAATCGGGGTGAGCCAACTTGCCACCCATGAGAGAACAGCATTTTACGAAATGCCAGGCTGTGATTGGCTGAAATTCGGCGCACCCCGATTTGGCGCACCATTGAAATGAATTAAAGATCCAGCTCAGTATAATTTATAAATCATAATTGGGAGCGTGAGTTAATTTATCGTCCATTGTCTTATCCCTTAAGATCCCTGTTATGTATCTACCTTGATTACTGTAAAAAAGTCAGCTTATGGTATTTAGTGATTTATTGACAATGTCTATTTGAATTTATTTCCCAAGAGCCTATTGGTGTGCTACTTTTGAACATAATTGTTCTTGATTTAAGCTTTTATTGTTTATTGACAATTATCAAAAATAATATAAAAATACCAAATATATGAATCAAGTTATCCGGTAAATAAGCAAAAATGTATTTTCTAGAAGTAGCGTAACTTCTCAATACACATCAATAAACATTTTCTGAGACAAAGCCCAAATTGTGTTAAAATTGTGTAAAAAATGATCCATGTGACGTAATAAAATGAGGGAGATGAGAGGAGAAGTGGGAAAGAAAACCCCTAAAAAAGAGATGGATAATTCCTCATTTTTTTTATGTCACATGGATCATTTTTGACACAATTTTAACACAATTTGGGCTTTGTCTCAGCAATTAACACAATTTGGGCTTGTACTAGTCCCTCAACAGATTATGACGTCATACGACAGAATAGCCAATGAGAGACCAGTATACATTGTAATTGACCAATGCAACGGTTAAATTTATGTTGGCCTCTCATTGGTTATTTTTATCGTATGACATCATAATCTGTTGAGAGACTTTAATCATCTATGTTCAGCTTTGGTATTAATTTGCCTTAACAGTACATTTACTTTAAATTTGGTCAGGTAAGGTTTTAGGCTATTCTGTACGACACTTCCTTTACAAATTAGAGTAAAAACATTTCTAAAAAAATATCTTTTCTTTAATTTTATACATAATGTGTCAATATAAAAATCATCAAATTATGTATCATCTTATTTATTTATTCTTGTTATTTGTGTAAAATAATTTGCTATAAAATATATACAGTTGTTTTGTTATTATACCAATCATGAAACGATCATGCCTTTGGGCTAAATAATCAAACATACACAATCTGAGACATGGATATTGCACCCGTAGAAACAAAAATACTATTTTAAACTATCTTAATAATCCTTAAAATAAAGTAACAGGATGTCTGTTTGTCTGTCTGTCTGTAACTAAGGATCTCGCTAACGGCTTGATCGATGTGGTTCTCCTTTACAAAGTAGCTTCTTACAGGTCCGGGGAAGGGTACCATCACCATCCCTAGAGAAAAATCCAAAAATAAAAATAATAAAAAACGCCGTTCTTCGGATATTTTTGGCATAAGCTAAAAACTAACAAAAATAATTTTGCTGAATAGTTGATTTGAACATAGATTGCAAAGAAACAATTTTTCGTGTCCATAGAGGCCTCTAGGGGCGTAGCCGCTAGTTTTTAAATAAACTAGTGGCTGCGACTCTGGCATCTAGATGCTATAAAGAAGAAGCGATGGAAAGAAAAATAGCTTAAAACCATGTAAAGCTTGATTTAATTGGAGAACTCATTATGTTCAGCAGTTATTGAAATCTTAAGCTTCAGAAAAAAACCTATTAATTTATATTACAGTATACTTAAAAATAATATTCTGCTTATTTAGTTCTTACACCCCATGCGTGTTTGTGTTTCTTGTTTCCTACAGTCTTATGTTAGAGCTTCGCTTTTAAGGATGCTGCCAAACTTGTTTTAGAAATAATTTCATCAAAAAAAGAGATAGAAAAGAAGAAAGAATTCGATAAATAATCAAAGCAAAAAAAGAGAAAAAGTACAAACAAAAAAAATCAATATAAAATTTCTTTAAATTTGTTGATTTATTTTTGGCCTTGCAGTGAATTTCGCTACTAGCGTCATCTTGAACTTTTAAATATATGTATGCGTGTAAACATATTGGACCAACAGGTCCGTTGGTAGAGCAGCTATAACAATTTAATACATATTTATATTTAAAAGAAATTAGTTGTAATGGCTGTATAGTTTAAATAAGAATGTGAGAATGTGTGTTTGGAATTTTTTTTGATATCCACTTTATTAAATTTCGATTGGGTGTTGCAAATTAGTATTGTAACTTTTCCAACTTTAATCTTGATCTACATTATTGTTTATCATCATTGGGGTTGTTAAATGTACATAATTATACTTTCCATTGTCGCATTTCTGAACATATAGTTTTAAAATGTTTATGAATTAATTTCTTTCTTAAATATTCACTAGCGGCTACTCCCCTAAAGTCTTCTAGGGATACTTGAAGTGTCTTAGTTTTAAAACTAAAAGTACCCTCTCCCCAAATAAGTAATAAACCTTTCGAGGACCTATGAGAGCTACGTTATTAATGAGACCCATGTAGGTTCAGTTGTTAGCGAGTTCTTTCGGTACAGACATACAGATGATAATTGAAGAGTAACTTTAAATATTATGATTAATGTGCTACCCTCGTAAGATGAAATTATTAAAAACAACAAATTAAAGCAAGAAAATTAAGCCACAAGCACAACTTATAATATTCAGCAGAGCGCATACACAGAATTTTGTAGATAGGGTGCGCAAAGCGCATTAAAATATTTCAGAGGTTTTTTTTTAATCCAATAATTTTTAAAGGCTAAGGAAGTTGCCCTTCATTTAGAGAACCCGAAAGCACACTTAACTTTTTATTCCAACAGACAACTAGTCTTTGATTTCACGACCTTTGTTTGAAAAGTTCTAACTGTGCATGGTAATGAGTTGCGCCTGTTTATGGGCTAAGGCATTCCCTCTACTATAACTTTTTATACCGCGAACCTGACAGAGCAGCAATAGGAAAATTTTTTTATGTCTTAAGTTATGACGCGGTGTCATGCCGAGATTCGAACCTTTTACCTCTCCGAGGACGAGCAGGGCGCTATGTATTGAGCCACGGTTGTGGGTTAAGAAAGTTACCTTTAATATATTTTATTTCAATATAAAACAATTCCTCCTTTGGACCTTAAATTATACTGATCCCCAAAATTATTTAAAGTACACTATTTTATTCGTTGGTGTTACAAACCTTCAGTGTTCAAACTTTTCCACCCATTTAAAAATATTTTAGTATATAACTTTTTAAAGAACCAACTCAATGGGGGGGGGGGGGTTAAACTCTAATAGATTGTGAGGGAGGGAGGGGAGATTCAATACCCCCCCTCGCGCACGCCTCTGTTTTCTTCATAAATTGTATAGAATAATATAATTCACTACTGCAACATATATTCAAGTTCATCAAACAAGGACGTATATTTACAGCGACTTTTAAATGTAAAGACATTGAAATAATTCCTTAAACATCTTCTCGTTTCGTTATAAGGAGGACTCCTATTAATAAAGTAGTAAGGTTTTCGTTTGATTGTGGTTTAAGATTTTGACAACTTCTATACTGAACCGATTGAGCTCTTCATTTTAGGGATGTCTCACATAGATTCTGGGTTAGTTTTAGGCTATTTTATTTTCAGATTCAAATTTTAGGTTGGTTTAAGCTAAACATGATTTTTCGGTATGACTGAAAAACGGTTCTAATCTTCCGGATACTAACCGGTTTCAAAGCCATACTGGAAAAGGATATATTTGACTAGAGCTTTTAGCGAGAATATTTTCACAGTCAGTCCTAGAGTAGCTATGTTTCTAAAAATATAATTTAATAAAACTTTCTGGTTGATTAAACATAAATGAATGCATATTATTATTATTAATCTTTTATGATTATTTATATACATAATTAGTTTGGATCAAGTTTAAAAGACGAAAATAGTTATTTATCGCATCTTATTATAGACAGCTTTCCATGGATATTAAATACATAAATTAATTATAAGATTAAAATCAGTTTTGTTATTTGTGGAAAACCGACTGTAATTCAATGCTATGGGCAATATTAGAGTGATATAATGGCCAAATGGCTAGTTAAATTCTTTAAAGGGATAAGACAATGGCCAAAAGATTGATGAACATTGCGTATTCTTTAAACTAATGAATAGACCCGAAAAGTTGACGCCAACGAAAGAGAGAATGTGCGTATAAAACTTTTGAGTTCAATAAAATTTACATTCATATATCCTTCTTATCCTTATCAGCCGTTTAGCAGTAAGCAGCCAATAAAGTTATCGAAAATACCTAGGACATAGGATTTTAAATCATGCTGGTAGACTCAGTGTTTTGATTTCCCAGAAACTTTTAGCAATTCAATTATATTTTGATTAAGTGGTACAAACTATCATTTTCCATACGTTTCCATCAATAATTTATATTATTCAGAAGGATTAATTATGTATATCATAATTGGGGGTGTATAATTTATCTACTATTATCTTATCTCTCAAGATACCTCTTAAGATCTTTCGTATATTGACAATTTTCTCAAATAATATAAAAATATGCCTTTCTTCGTAATTTCGGCATGATCCCAAAAATTGACATGAATTCATCAAATGTTTGTAGGTTTTTTTAGGAGCATAGCGTTCTATAATTAGTTTTGTCCACAGCCCGAAACCTTATCTTGACCTATATAACACTTCCCTTAAAAATAACGAATGATCGGAAAAGCCTTCTGCGGACAGGCAAACAGACAGATCTGGTAAGCCGAGCGTTCTCGGCCCACAGGGTAACGAGTTCGGATTCAACGAGCCCTAGCCTTTAATTATTCTACCAAAATAAACAAGCAGGATTCAACATACAGAAATGATATATTTAAACTGAATAATATTTACAAGTTATGTTTACTATATATATACAACAGATTATAACAATGGTTAGGTTTGAAGGGGGTGTGGGGCGCTAGGGCTTAGCTCCCGACGGTAGACAGGCTGTGGGGGCAGCGGTGGTAAAAGGGGAGGCAACGCCTCCCGGTTATATAAGCGCGTGAGGGACGCGTGATAGTTGCATGTTTGAGTCCCCTCCCCACATTTAGGCAGGCCAGTTTGACCGCTGGGTGCGGGGTCAACAGCGGTCATGAGATAGATGGTGATATAATAGGATTAGTGCAGGGGGTTTGTTATCATAAGTCACAGCGAAGCAACTCTGTAAACGGCCTGTCCGTCTGGGTGTCGTATTACCACAACCTCCCCTTCAAGGGTTGCGTGGCTCCTGAGCCACCAGGCCTTGAACCTGGGGATACGACAGCCTATGCCTGCGCAGGACAGGCAGTTCTTGGGGCACAGCTCGATGGAGGACAGCTCTAGCTACACAGGCTCCCTGGGACACTTGTTGCTCGGTCTGACTGTGGTTGGTGATCAGCATTGTCAGCTCCTGGTTGGCTTCTAGGCGTGGGTTGGCGACGGCCAAGCCCCGCCGCTGGAAATTTTGCCTCGTCTGCAGGATTAGTTCTGTCTCGGCTGGTAGCTGGACACGGAGGCCTAGGCAGACTCTGATGGTTCCTAAGGGTGGAATGGCGATGGCAAAGGGTGCATAGAACTCCATGGGGGCGCCTGCTTGATTCAGGTTGCTTGGTCTCATAGCTCCTACCCGGATGGGGATGGCTGTCATCAGCAGGGGGCACATGGCTTCAGCTTCATCTTCTGGGGCGGCCTCTTCCATCGCAGTGGCTGGTTCTTCTCCTACAGGCTCGCTGCTGGCTGGCAGGTTCTCCATGTCCGCGTCAGGGTTCCAGATGGCATCTCTGGGTGGCTCTGGAGCGGGCGGCGGCGGCGGTGGTTCGTTGGGCTGCTCCTGCAGGTTCTCCTCTACTGGGTCACGATCTTGGCCGCTAGGCTGTGGGGCGGCTGCGGCTGGCTGGTGCACTGGGAGCTGTCCTGGGTCGCTAGCTGCGGGCGCCGCCGCTCCAACTGGCAGCTCAGTGGCATCCTCGTCGCCGTCCATGTCAACTTGGATGTCTGCTGGGATCTGGTGGGCAGTCACATCTCCAGTGTATTTGCGCAGTCGGCCTACATGCGCGGTAACTTCTGAGATCCTGGCTACTGGAGAGGCAGGTTTAATGACATAATGGACTTCTGTAGCTTTCCTCACTACTTTCCAGGGGCCAGTCCATCTCTTGGTGATCTTGGCTGCCTTCCCTGGCACCAGGCGGGGGGCCAGGTACCAGACCAAGTCTCCAACCTCATACTTGGCCGTGCCTTCGTAAGCTGCCGCGCTCCTCCTGATGGCTCCCTCCTCCTTCTGCTGGATGGCATCATACACTGCATAGTAGCGCTGCAAGAGAGCTTGGACGTTGGCTGGAACTGAAGCACATTCGGTCTCTGGCAGCCGTAGTACCATGTCCACCGGAAGTTTGGCCTCTCTCCCAAAGAAGGCCAGGAACGGAGTCACGCCAGTGGATCTGCAGGCCTTGGTGTTGTATGCGAAGGCGATGGCAGGCAGGTGGGGCTCCCAGTTGTTATCGTCTCTGTCTAGGAACAGGCGCATGCCTGTGTTGAGCGTCCTATGAAACCTCTCCACTCGGTTGGACTGCGGGTTGTAGGGTGGTGGATGTGTCAGGCCAATCTCAAGCCTGGAGGCCAGTTCCTGGAATACCTGGCCGGTAAATTCCATTCCATTGTCGGAATGGATCTTCAGGGGGCATCCGAACGTGGCCAGGTGGCGGTGCAACAGGGCTTCAGCCACCGTGAGGGTGCGCTTGTTGGGGATGGCGTAGAGGCTGACAAACCGGCTGAATCCATCTTGGCAGGTGAGGATGTAGCGGTTCCCAGCTGGGGTCTCTGGCAGTGGCCCCACCAGGTCGATGAATAGGACTTGCTGTGGATACCCCTGGCGGGAGGGCACGTGGATCCCCTGCTTCAGCCTCTCCTTGGTAACTTTCTGGACACACTCAGGGCAGGTTTGTACCATCAGACGGACGTCACGGGCCAGGTTGGGCCACCAGAAGTGCATGGCAACGCGGGCGATAGTTGTGTCCATCCCAAAGTGCCCAGCCATGGGGGTCCCATGGGCTAGAAAGAACGCGTCCTGCTGGAGGGCCGAAGGCAGCAGGTATCTTGTCCTCTCCCCTGTCAGAGTCTGGTCAGTGGTGGTGAGGCAGCCATGCTCGTCAAGCCCCAGGGCTGGGAAGCGGCTGGCGTACTGCTGCTCGTCTCGTTCCTTGCCACGCAGCTCAGCCTTGGTTGGGGCTTTGCCGTCAGCCACCCATTGGCGGACACGGAGCAGGAGGGGGTCCTGTGTCTGGGCCTCCAATACTCTAGCTGGATCCAGTCGGGCGGCAGGAGGCCGGCTAGCTGCGGGCTCCCCTAGCTGGCAAAGGTTGTGGATATACTCAGCCTGCTCTGCTAATTCTTCGGCGCTAGCCGTTGGCATGTTGGCATCTTCCCGGCGGCTGAGGGCGTCGGCGTTGGTATTCTGGGTGCCAGGCCTGTGGCAGACGGTAAAGTCTAAGGCCGCTAGCTCCTCCTGCCAGCGGGCCACCATCCCTGTGGATGTGTTCAGTGATTTCATCTGTAGCAAGGCAGAGGAATCAGTGTTGATCTGGAAGCTGCGGTAGGACAAGATGCAGTGGAATTTTCGGATCCCATACATAATGGCGGCCATCTCTCCCTTCCAGGACGGGTAGCGCGTCTCAGGGTTGGTTGTCTTGCGCCCCACGGCGGCAATCAGCCTCTCCTTGCCATCCTGACATTGACTCAGTATGGCAGAGATGGCGCGGCTGCTGAAATCTGTGGTGAGCTGGAACACCGCTGGCAAATCAAACCTGGGCGGCGCTCGGATGGGGGCCTTGCGGAACTTGTCCTTGAGTTGCAGCAGCTGGGCTTCCATCTCAGGCGTCCAGGTTAGGGCCTTGGCCGTCTTCTGTCGATTCATCTCGTAGGTGAGGTCTGCATACTCTGGGATGAACAGGCGGTAGTATCCAAAGAACCCCAGCAGCGCCAGCAAATCCTTGGGGGTGCTAGGGGCTGGCCAGTCCAAGATACGGTCAATATAGTCCTCCTGCATGGCTATCCCCTCGCGGCTGAGGGTGTGGCCCAGATAATCCACCTTGGATCGGAACAGCTTGGTCTTGGCTGGCTTGAGGCGGATCCCTCCCCTGCGGTGGGCTTCCAAGACCTCTCGGAGCCTGGCCAGGTGGGCCCAGGTATCCTGGTGGAAGGTCAGGACGTCGTCAAGGTATGACTGGAGGTTGGCTGTGCCTAGTGGGTTTAGGACCCCTGCAATAAACCTGGAATAGACAGACGGTGCCGTAGCCAGGCCAAAGGGCATCCTTTTCCATTGATACAAGCCCCTGGGGGTGGTGAAGGCGGTGCAGGGCCGGCTGTCCTCGGACACACGGATGGTGTAGTATGCGGCCACCGCGTCTAAAGCACTGTAGACACGGTGCCCGCCAGCTCGTTCCACCAACTGCTGGATCCTAGGCAGGGGGTAGCTGTCCAGCTCCAGACACTTGTTGAGGGCTCTGTAGTCGACGGCCCAGCGGGTGCTCCCGTCCTTCTTCTTGATGGGCACCAGGGGGCTGCTCCAGGCGGAGTCTGACGGCTCTATAACTCCCTCCTGTAGCCAGGTGTCCAGTTGTTTCTCCAGTTCAGCCTCTTGCCGCGGGTTCAGATCCCTAAATCTCTGGCGGATCGGCTGGGTCCCTGGCTTGAGGCGCAGCTGCAACTCAACCACATCTGTGCAGCCGGGGGTAGAATTGGAGAAGACGTCCCTGTATTCTGACAACATAGTCCAGACCTCCTTCTTGAGCAAGGGGTCCTTGCGTAGGAACTCATTGTCTTCCATCTCCAGGGCCTCCCACAACTCCTGCATTTCTATAGGCTCAGCAGGTTCTTGGAACGCGTGGAGACGCGGGGGAGGCGTATCAGAGACCTCTAGAATGTCAGGTTTGACCAGCTCCCCTGCCACTGGGAGGCCAGCATCCAGCAAGAGGGGCATCTCCCCTTCATTGACCACCAGTACTCTAAACACAGTGGCAGAGCCAGGCCTGTGGGCATACAGGCCCTCTGGAATAACAAGATCCTCCCCAAACCTCTGTTCTGGGGCAGCTAGTTGGATGGCATCCTTGGTGCGATGGCCTACTAGCTCAACAGGGACCGCCATAACCCCGCGGCCAGGCAGGACCACCCGCTTGGCTGTGCGGAGCTGGGGTGGCTGGCCATCAGTTGGGGTGACAGCGCTTAGCCTATACGTGGCTGGTGCGGGGTCAGCTTTGGCTCCGGGACCCACCGGCCGCGACTTGACGGGCTCGGCTTCTGGAGAGGCTGACGTGTCGGAGCCAGGTGTGGCTCCGAGGGCGTCCGGCCACGATTTGACGGGCTCGGCGCTGGGAGAGGCCAAAGTGCTGGGTCCAGCTTTGGCTCCGTGGGCGTCCGGCCGCGACTTGACGGGCACGGCGCCGGGAGAGGCTGAGGTCTGAGAGTTGAGTGTGGCTCCGGGTACATCAGACCGCGACTTGACGGGTCTGGACTCGGGCTTGGCTGGTGGACTGGCTGGAGGTCCCAGGTAGAGGGGGCCAGGTGGACACGGCTGGCTGTTGATAAAGGTGTCGGCGGAGAAGATTGGTTCTGGAGGGCTGGCAATCTCAGGAAACGTTGTTGGCAGGCTCTCCCTCGGCACCTTGGGCACTGGGGGCAACCCCATGGCTAGCAGGTTAGCTCCCTTGTGTGCGTTGAGCTCAGCGTCCACCCAGTGTGTGCCTTTCTCAACCACACGCGGCTGCTCAGGCAGGGGGCCTGGCAGAGGCCCCTCATAACTTAGCTCTCTCTCGGCTGTCTCCCGGTCAATGGGGACGCCACGGAGTGGGATAAACTCCCCACGCACCCACAAGCAAGGTGGTTGCATGTCGAAACAGAGCCTAGTTCCGAACTCCTTGAGAAAATACCCTCCTAGGTTCAGAGGGTGTGAGAGGTTCCGGACCACAGTCACGTGGTATAGATGGAGTATAAGAGTGTGTGAGACTGCCATATATAACTCTTTTAACTTTCCTATTACCTGGAGGGGCTGGCCTTCCTCATTAGCAGTCAGGATTTGGGTGTTGTCCGGAATCAACATGCGTTGCACGCCCATCGCGTGCATGAGGTGCTCAGAAATTGCAGCAGACCCTGGTACACGGTTGCCAGAATCAATCATGGCATCAACCTGTACATGCTGGGCAGGGTCAGGGGTAGGAAACCTCACCCTGACATGGCAGGGGAAGTGGAGGTCCTGCCCTTGAGACAAGGGGGCCTCTCGTTCGGCTGGGGTTGGCAGAAACTTTGGTGGTGGCCGAACCGCAGCTATGGTGGTATCGCTTACCATGGTGGCTTAGACTGTAGCTTCGAATCACTAGAGCTTATTAATTATCACTGGGTCAACAATTTTATATTTATTTTTATCACTTGGTTGACATTTATACACACTTATGTGTTGTTATCACTAGGAGCTCTAGGTGTGATTCTGGAAGCACTGGCAGCAGGGAATGTCCGTCCTGCAAGGTTCAGAGGGGTGACGGCGGTAGGGAATGACCCGTCCTACAGCGCCGCTGGTTCGAATCCCGAAAATGGCGGCAGGGAATGGCCCGTCCTGCAGCGCCTCGGGTTCGAATCCTGAGAGGCAGCGGCAGGGAATGTCCCGTCCTGCCGTGCCTGTGGCTCAAAATCTGCTATCTGTCGCAGTGGTAGGGCTTACTTGTGTGCTGAAGCTTCGCAGCCACACATTGCCTTCTTAGGGAGACCAGCACCCAGCTGTCTGTCTCGTAGGTTTGGCCTGGGTGTCCTGGGGCTTGTCCCAGCTACACTTGCCAATTTAGACTCAGTTCTGTAGCCGTCTGAGCTAAATTATCCGATTGCCGTGGCTGCGCACCTAGCGCTACTCCTACACGACACACACGGAAAAAAGCGTCTTAACTGGCGCTTTTAGCAGGCTAAATCTGCTTGCCGTAGGCCAGAGGCCCACATATTGCGTTCAAAATGATGGAAATTCGACCTAAAAAGGCCGTCTCACGGGTCAGTTGGCGGCTGATTGTCCCCTTACTTGCCAAAGGGTCCAATCAGAGGTAGAATAGGCTAGTTTCTGTAAGGCTCGATTGAAACACGCTGACACCAAGTTCTGGTAAGCCGAGCGTTCTCGGCCCACAGGGTAACGAGTTCGGATTCAACGAGCCCTAGCCTTTAATTATTCTACCAAAATAAACAAGCAGGATTCAACATACAGAAATGATATATTTAAACTGAATAATATTTACAAGTTATGTTTACTATATATATACAACAGATTATAACAATGGTTAGGTTTGAAGGGGGTGTGGGGCGCTAGGGCTTAGCTCCCGACGGTAGACAGGCTGTGGGGGCAGCGGTGGTAAAAGGGGAGGCAACGCCTCCCGGTTATATAAGCGCGTGAGGGACGCGTGATAGTTGCATGTTTGAGTCCCCTCCCCACATTTAGGCAGGCCAGTTTGACCGCTGGGTGCGGGGTCAACAGCGGTCATGAGATAGATGGTGATATAATAGGATTAGTGCAGGGGGTTTGTTATCATAAGTCACAGCGAAGCAACTCTGTAAACGGCCTGTCCGTCTGGGTGTCGTATTACCACACAGACATCCATTTTCTATAATACATAGGAATGCAAAAAAGCGCTGAAATCTAAAACTATTTGAAGAATTAGTGATCATTTTTTAGAGTTTTTATTCTGTCTATTCTGGTAGGTATTGTAATTGAATCAACAAGACAAGTAAATATGTTTTAATTAAAGAAATAAGTTGTGTTAGTTATGAATATTATTATATTTGTTTGATTGAAATATTGCAGTTGGATTATTTATGTGCGGCTTTTTAATTCATTTTATTAGGTCCTAAGATAGATAGATAGATAGATTGATAGATAGATAGAAAGATATAAATAGATAGATAGATATACAATTAGATAGATAGATATTCAGCCAGATAGAAAAATATATATAGATAGATAGATAGATAGATAGATAGATAGATAGATAGATAGATAGATAGATAGATAGATAGATAGATAGATAGATAGATAGATAGATAGATAGATAGATAGATAGATAGATAGATAGATAGATAGATAGATAGATAGATAGATAGATAGATAGATAGATAGATAGATAGATAGATAGATAGATAGATAGATAGATAGATAGATAGATAGATAGATAGATAGATAGATAGATAGATAGATAGATAGATAGATAGATAGATATATAGATAGATAGATATATAGATAGATAGATAGATATATAGATAGATAAATAGATAGATAGATAGATAGATAGATAGATAGATAGATAGATAGATAGATAGATAGATAGAATTAGAAATTAACAAAATATAGAAAGAAGGTCTTAAAAACCAATAAAAACTTGAATAATAATATTTATTTAAACCAATAATTAATTAATAGAAAGATTTTTAAAAAGAGCAAACACTGCTATTAGTTTAAACCCTAACAAGGTAAATTGTATCCTAAATTACCGCAGCTATACGCTAGATATCAGGAATCTAAAGGGATAAGACAATGGCCAATAAATTAATTTAAATCCACAATGATGATACACAAAATTACCTCTTCTGTAGATTATATTTAGTTGTTGAAATGTTTGGACACTCAACTTTATGATCCAACCAATCAAAATTTGATAAAATTCTGCAAATTTGTCAAGTCAACAAATAAGAAAATGTATAATAAACAGTCCAATGTCCCATCCATCCAGGATAGTATTAGTGACATACAGACATAACCTAATTAGAAAATTGCTACGCTACAAAACATTCGAAATAAAAACATTCGTCTAAACGTCAATTGGCAAATATAATTTTTCAATTTCATATATTTTTTTTACTTATTAGGAAGCAAAGCTTCTCTGTATTACCTATAGGACTGACAGTTTATGTCTATTTTAATGGAGGGAGAGAACATTGGACTAAAACTTACTATGGTAACCAAAGCTTTTTAATCATGCACTTTGAATACGTTTTTAAAAAGATTAATTGGTTGGTTCAAACTAACAGTGTCCAAACTTTAATCTGATCTACAGTAGGGATAATTTGGAATGTATATCAATTTATCTTCCATTTTCCAAAGATTTTAATTGATATACATTTTTTATAAGGATTAAAAAGCTTCGCTATTTTTAGACGTTGGTATCATAGTTTTTTTTCCATATTTGTTGAAAACTGTTAAATTTCAGCAAGATTTATGACGCAAAGCGAAGAAGAAATTTTTGATGGTCGACACGGGTCAGAGACAATCCTCATATAAAAGTATCAGGATCTCTGTCTGCGTGTCTGACCGTCTGGATGAACCGAAGGATCTCGCTAACAGCTGAACCGTTATGATTCTCCTTTACAGGACAGCTTCTCATAGGCCCAGGGAGAGTTATATATATTTTAGGGATGGTGTCACCACCCTCCCAAAAGAAAAATCGCCACTAGAAAAAAATTACCACCCTTTAACCCTTGAGGGCCCCTATGAGGCAAGTAAATTTTAACCATTTGATAAAGAAGCGTTTTTACGACACATGCAAAAGATCTTGGTAACCACTGAACCAATTAGGTTGTGATTCTCAGGAATTATTCCTTCTAGGCATGTAGTGGTTATAAGCTATTTTTTTTTGCTAGCTTGACACCTCCCCTCTCCCTAAAAAATGCAAAATATGTTGATAATTAGTGAGTCAGCCATTACTACTTCAAAGTCAACAAAGTCGAAATAAACTATTGAACTATTGGCTAACATTAGGATGATTTTTTTCATTTTCTACTATTTGTTTCATACTAGAAGCTGCGCCCCTAGAATTTATGGGCTTTGTATTCGAGGGTTGGGTAGGACAGAAAAATAGCCTTAAACCATCTCGGTTCCTATGTAAAGATCTCAATCGGTTTAGCAGTTGTTAAAATCTAAAGATTCAAATTAAAAAGCCAGAGATATAAAAGGATAAGACAATGGCTGATATATTGATGTACATACCCAATGATAATACATAAAATTACCCCTTTGTAGATTACTATTAGTGGTTGAAACGTTTGAACACCTAGTTTAATAAACCAATTAATCAAAATTCAGTAAAGGCACCCAAAGTTGTTAAGCCAAAGAATAAGAAAACGTTATTATAAAACTTTGGGGACTAGTTTAATGAACAGTCCAATGTACCCTCCCACCCTGTGAAAACCTTACTATTTTTTATATTTGTTTTGTATAATACATGTCTGTCTGTGTGTCTGGTCGGTAAAGACGGTCATTAATGGTTAAACCATATATTAATGGTTAAACCATATACGCACACATGCACACTCGGTTAATAATGTGCAAAACACCAGAAAATAATTTATTAAACAAAATTAAATAAACTTTATAGTAGTGCATTTCAGGGATCTAAAAAGATAAGACAATGGCCGACAAATTGATAAACATCCTCAATGGTGATACACAAAATTTACCCTTCATTAGGTTACAACTAGTGGTTAACGTTTTAACACTGAATTTAATGAACCCAAAAAAATTCAATGAAAGTCTCCAAAGTTGTTTAGCTAACGAATAAGAAAACGTTGTTTTAAAACTTTTTGGACTAGTGCAATAAACAGCCCAATGTCCCCTCTCTCCCTGATGGCATTTACTCTAAATAAGGGATACGAGACCAACGAATAACATTAAATTACAGTTATTAAATATTTCATTTTAAATTTGGTTTAAAGATATGGGCTACTTATCGAAAAAGTTTTGTACCTTTTTATAACCTGTCGAAAAAACAAAGAAAAAAAGCTTGTAGAATATTATTTTTTTGCCAGTTCTATGCAACTGTGCAAAAAGAAATGTTAGCAATAGCATTGCAACAAATAATATTCATATTCACTCACATATATGTATTTAGAGATAGTTAGGTAAATATAATTAATGTGGAATATGTAAATCGAACGTTTTATTTACCCCGTGCCATTCATACTTGTGTGTTTGTGTGTACGAATCTAAAACAGCAAAACAAAGAATTTGTATATAATTGAGTCAATTCCTTCCGAAAAAATACCATTCAATTACAAAATATTATTATTTTAAAGACTTTTCTCTCCATTTCCAGAACTTGAATGTTATTTACCCCACTGAAAAAAAAACTGTATATCTAAACAATCTATTGCAAAATATATATTTATGGTGGAATTTTTTGGTTTTTAACTAGCAAAAATTAACCCTGAGAAATCTTGTAGCTAGTCAGGGGAAAAGGAATGGTAAAAAGTTACTATGATTTTTTAAAAAAAGTTTAAACTAAGATTTAGTTTTGAGTACGTGGAGAAAGAGAGAGGTATATTTCTGGTAGAATCCGTAAAGGTGTGTGTTTTAAGGCTCAAAAATAGTAGTAGAACGATAATATTCACTAAATATGTGTATTTCTTATTGAAAATAACTATAGACAAATTTTTTTAAGTTATCATAAATTTTTATCGTTCTACTACTGTTTTTAACTTATAACACATAACCTTAACGGATACAACCAGAAACCTACCCCTCTCTTGTTAATAGCGAAGCTAATCTATAATTCACTTTGTTTGTGTTTATTATTACGTAACATTAAAATAAAAATATGACTTTCTCGACTACCATTATTTTTTTTGCGATTTCTCTTGGCAGGGAGGTGGTATCCTCCCTTAAAATTGATATAAACCTTCCCAGGACCTGTAAGAAGCTACACTGTAACGGAGAACCATATCAGATCAGCGATTACCAAGAGTCTTCGTTTCACACTGACAGACACACAGAGATCATGTTACTTTATTATGAGGATTAAAAAGTTTAAAGAATATATTTGTGATGTTTTTATAATTTTTAGCTGACTTTATCTCTGATGTTTACAGAAAAATCGCCTCTAACCCTTCTTTGCGGTGAATATATGTACTTAATTTTTTTTAAAGAACAAGCAATGTTGTTGTTTTAACAACATTCTATTTCTTTTTGGTTTCCACATCTTTTTGTATTAAAAATCTGTTAATTTTACTAAACTTTATTTTAATTTTATGAAATTTAGCTTATATCAAACATAGATGTTCTGGTATACTTATAAAACTTAATTCTCATCCAAAATCTTTTATATAATAATTAAGATAGCCTAAAACCATCCTAGACTCTCTATGAACCTTCCCTCAAATGGAGAACTCAATCGGTTCTGTAGTTATCTTAGAAATTTTAAGTTTATACAAAAAAAAACTTACCACTTTATATAAAAGGATGGATTTCCATCGTATGTTAAATTTTATCTCTTGCGATGCAAAAATCGGTTTTTAGTCATTATTCTTTGCCAATAGAATTATAAACCCAGAACCACTTCATTATGCAATCTACATTTTCCTGGATATTTTGTCTACGGTAGACCATAAGTGTACAGCTTTACAGTACATTGTTTCTATTTGTTAAAGCAACACATATGATAAAAGAAAAAGATTCTTTTTAAAGTAAAATGCTTATATTTCAATAAAAATCTATATTTTTGTATTTTTTACCGATCCACTTCATTATGCAAATCAAAAGAAAATCATTGAGAAAATGTTTGTTTGGCACTTTTCTCCACTTTTAAAAAATGATTCTGATAAAATAACAATTTTTTAAGGGATTTATGCATTAATTATAATGAAAAACAGTTTAAGGTAAATTTTAATGATTTTTCTAAATAAGAAATACTTGAAAAAAAGAAATTCTATCCCTATCACTTTAGAGGACAGCTGCTGACCCCCAGTCTTATGGATGAAGCTAAATACATGTTAAAGATAAAAATTAGCCTGAAAAGTATACAAAAATGTTTTTTGATGTGTTAAAAAAAATCCATTTTAAAATCTTGATTTTGAGGATGATGGCCTTTAAGATGCTCTTACTGGTGGTGAAGGTGAGCTAAATGTTATCTAAGTACATGACCATTACAACAACTTGTCTATTAACCTATGTACCGATTTTTGTAGTCATAGCAGCCTCCAGTGGAGCCTCTCGATATGAAATATAACCATTATCTAAAAACTACATTATTTACTTTATGAATTTTAGTAATTAAATTTGCAATTTTTTTCATTTTTAATATTGCTTGACTGGAGGCTGCTATGACTACAAAAATTGGACCATAGTTAAATATATAACTTTTTCTTCATGGGCATGCACTTTGATAACATTTAGCTCACCATCACCACCAGTAAGAGCATCTTAAAGGCCATCATCCTCAAAATCAAGATTTTAAAATGGATTTTTTTAACACATCAAAAAACATTTTTGTATACTTTTCAGGCTAATTTTTATTTTTAACATGTATTTAGCTTCATCCATAAGACTGGGGGTCGGCAGCTGTCCTCTAAAGTGATAGGGATAGAATTTATTTTTTTCAATTATTTCTTATTTAGAAAAATCATTAAAATCTACCTTAAACTGTTTTTCATTATAATTAATACATAAATCCCTTAAAAAATTGTTATTTTATCAGAATTAATATTAAAAAGTGGAGAAAGGGGCAAAACAAACGTTTTCTCATTAATTTTCTTTTGATTTGCATAATGAAGTGGATCGGTAAAAAATACAATAATTTAGATTTTGATTGAAATATAAGCATTTTACTTTAAACAGAATCTTTTTCTTTTATCATACGTGTTGCTTTAACAAATAGAAACAATGTACTGTAAAGCTGTACACTTATGGTCTACCGTAGACAAAATATCCAGGAAAATGTAGATTGCATAATGAAGTGGTTCTGGGTTTAGTAGAATTTAGCAGGGCTTGGCAGCGGCGAGTCAGCCACGTGTAATATCTTCGGAATTAGTCCCTTTCGTAACATTGCCCCATAAGGGGCGATTTGTCGTATTTTTAAAATGGCTTTTTATAGGTTATTTTAGGTTAGGTTAGGTTATATTGGGTTAGGTGATTGCCCCACAGGGTTAGAACCCGTCGCAGGGGCTAGAAATAGGAGAAAAGCTACTGTGAAAAATACGAAGAATCGCACCATAAGGAGCGATGTTACGAAAGGGACTATACCCAAATCGTCATATCATAACTTTAAAATTTAGCTGGATGTCTAAAACTGTTCATAAACAGACAATACATCTTTTCTTTGCACACAAGCAAGTTTAAATGCGTTGCTGATGCGTGGCGCAGTTGAGCCCTGTATTTTGGATAACCGATTTATCAATTCATGATAGACAACCAATGCTAATATACTACAATATGCTAAAATTATAGTAAGAATTTAATCTGGCAGCCTATGTCTTTTATTTTACTTTTCTACAAATATACAATTTAAGGTCATATTTATTTAAATGAATCATTTATGTTCAAAATTAATTAAAACAAACAATCCATTTCTTATGGTGAGGACATTGATATATTTTTAAATATGCAGAGCAAAAACTAAGAAGTTTTTAAATATCATTACTTTTTAAGCTAAAAATCAGTCCCAAAAACAAATAAATAGTCCATTGAAATACAAGCCCCCCCCCCTTCACCCCCAACCTTCCATGTATTTTTAACTATAAAAATAATTTCAAATTTGTTTTAAATCCTGCGGGGCGATATATCCTGCGGGCCCCCCTATGGATATCCTAAACCCTGCATTATATCAGTAGTTCCATGTGAAACAATGTTACATAGATGCTCTATATAATAAGGAAACAGTTATTAGGTCCCGCAGGGTTAGGGCAACAACAAAAAGAAACAAAATTGCACAGACCTCCCCTCGCATTTTTTATTTATTTAAAAATCAGGCAGAGGTTTTTGTCCACACTAGGCACTTTGAAAAGATTTACCAACATATATATACAAAATTGGTTTCGTTGTCTACACTGTATTTAGTAGAATCTACATTTTATATTCATTTCTTACAAATGGTAGTTGCGTATTTTCTCTCCCCTGCGGGCTGACCTTTTAATTACCTAACTAATTAAGGGACGCGTATTCTGAGAAACAAAAAAACTAAAATTAAAAATATTTAGAATTTGGTTTTGAATATCAGTTTGCTTGAATGTTTATATACAATTATAAAGTAAAAGAATAGAGGGGGTACGAGCTATATGTAACTCTATCCGACTTTCAATTGGATCTTTGATTATCAGCCAAACGTCAAAAATATTAACACAGCAAAGTCTATGTCTGTCTGTAATTCCATAACAAAAAGTAAGTTTTACAGCTGTTATTCAATATGAAGCTTTCGTGCTGTTTTTGAGATCTTAAAAGACACACAAAACACTTAATAATTAGAAAACAGTTACCTTTCTGTGTATAATATTTTGCAAATTAGAAACTACTTAACATAGCTAGTCTTGGATAATAACACTTACGTACGTGTATTGTTTATTCTTTAGACATGGAGCTACTCTCATTTTAATTAATGGTCAAATGTACCTAATTGTTAAAGGAATCTATGTTAGAAAAAAACTCTACAGTGAGACCCAAAACAAGCTCCCCCCCCCCCGCTTACGGTTTCTTTTCTAACTCATTTTCTGTGTGTAGAAGAAAGAGAGCCATAACTTTGAAATATGGGTCTGACACATAACTGAGAATTGGAATGGCTGGCATCCTGACAGGATGTCAGCAAACCTGGCAAGGTCATCCAGGTAAACAGCAAACAATATTTTTTTTAACTTATACAAAGCAATTTATATTACCAAAATACTAAAATATCCTCTAGTAGTGCATCCTCATGTGAAATACAGGTTTTAAAGTGAATTTCAGGTTCCAGGTATGATCCTGCAGGTCCTGATCCTCAAAAATTAACAATTCTTCTAAGACGAATTATGGAGTTATTTGGAACATCTAGGTACATCATGTCTATTGATTTAGCACTCTCAACCAGGGAGGGAGGGGTCTGCTTATAATACTCTTCCTCAAAGTTTTCTTATAGCGTTTACTTCTTTGTGTTTCAACAACTTTGGGGACTTTTATTGAATTTTGATTGGTTGGTCCGACTTTTTAATCAATAATTGTAATCTACAGAAGGATTAGTTTTGCATATCATCATTGTTGATGTACATCAAGTTATCAGCCATTGTCTTATCCCTTTAGATCCCTGACTATCGATCCTAACTGGTCAAGGGCAAGACTAAACAGATTTGTTTACCAAAACAGTAATTAAAACAACCTTAACATAGTTGACCAACATAATGGATGTAAAATTACTTGGATCCTACACCAGATTTTCATGTTCTGTAAGAAAGTGAACACTGTAGCGGGCTAAAATTACGATCTCCCCCATCACCCTCCATTACCCAAACTCTTTCCTCCTACTGGATAAACGGCCTGACCGATAAATGCAGGAGGAAATTACAACTTAAATTGACAACAATTTTTCTCATGTCATATCATCCATGTATATACTACATCCATTACCAACATGTTCAATTATGAAATGTGTATATTATGGTTTTACTTATTTGAACCAACATCTTGAAATAAACATTAAAATGCGAGAAAATTTTTCAATGTCATAACATGTTATTAATGTTGATAAACAGTATGGGGGAGGAAAAAACTATTGCAAAATATAATGTGGTTTTTACTTTTAGGAAAAAGTCGGGGTTAATATTCAATACTTTACCTGTCAACCTCGCCCCTAGCCTATAGGGGACGGCGTGGAATGTCAGGAAAATAGCATAAAACCACACAAAGACATTTATAAAAATTCCCTTAAACAGGCAACTCAATCGAACTAGCAATTCCGAGATCTTTAGCCTCAGATAAAAACCTTATTTATCTTTATACAAAATATTGTTTAAAACTCAATAAAATATGTATCTTAAATAAAAAATATAAAAAATATTGTATATTTTTTTTTATTTGTTCAAAAAGACACCTTAACATCGATTTTAGCTCATCTGAGGTCCAATCTTTTGAAGATAATTTTGCCATTTCTTTTGGAAAAACTTACATGATCCAATATTTTTGTATAACTATTATACTAATTACGTCTGTATTTCAACAAAAATTTCTCCAAATTCAGAAAATACCGCAAAATAAATCAGAATAATTAATTTTAACAATACTTTCTTCTTCTAAAAAAAATTAAGTGAAATCATATTATTTTAATTGACGTTTCGTTTATTAATGTTTTAAACCTTTTAAATAGCCCAGCTACTCAATTACCCCTTCTGTAGATTAAAATTAGTGGTTGGAACGTTTAAACACTCAACTTAATTAACCAACCAATTAAAATTCACTAAAGTGCCCAATGTTGTTCAGCTAATGAATAAGGAAACGTTAATATAAAACTTTGGGGTCTAGTTTAATAAACAGCCCATTGTCCCCTCTTAGCTTATGCGAACAAAGGCTTCCTTGTTTTAAAATGATACAGACAACAGAAACTGTAGAGTTGCTTTGCTCAAGCAATAAAAATACAAAAAAAAACACAAAATCAGTTTTGAGATTTATCACAATTAAGATTTTTCATATAAATAAATAAATTATTTAGATAAATAAATTACAAATATCAATTTTGGTGTATTTTTACAAAATAAGCGATTTGAAATCTATGTAAAAGCTGTGCTTAATTAATATGTGGGTTAATAAATAATTTTACATGATGTTATTGAAAAAAAATATTTCAAAATATATTTTTGATAAGCAGTTTACTAGTTCTAAGTATAGAAATATCGGCTAAAAGTAAGGTAACAATAAATTACGGAATCTTTGCTGTTCCAAATTATGTCAATTTCAAAAATATTTTGATAAGCAGAAAAAAAGAAAAAAAAGACAGAACACATTTTTGAAACACACTTTAGAATAATGGTTATTTTGCACTTTAAAGGTACTATTCAACAAATCTATATATTTTTAAAAGTATATATATATACAGGGTGTTTTTTTTGAATGAATAATGACCTTTTTAGATATCATTCATCATTACCAATAATGAACGTCTCTAATAAAGTTATAGAGGACTAATATCTAAGTGGATTAAATAAAAAAACACCGTGTATTTTCAACTAACAATTACAATAACAAAAACTTAGGATTAAGAGATTCTGTATTTGGTAGATTAAAATCTACTCTTATAAAGATTAAGAAAAACAATTTTATCACATAAAAAATAGGGAAAATATCTTTAACCTCCTAAATGTAATAGGAGATTTTTATTACAATGGAATAGAGCCAAATTTATCTAAAATTAGATTTTAAAGGGAAAAGTCAGTCTTCGTTTTTTTATTAAAACAAGGATGACAACATCCATAAAAGCGAAGCTCTGAAACGGTAGGACAAACGAACATTAACACTTGTATAATGTCAGAACTGAATAATCAGAATGCGAATGTATAAGAGTCAAAGAAAAATTGTAAGTAAATTTGTTGAAAAACTGCTTGATACAGGATAATGATTATGGACATACTTACATTTTTAGGACTTGATTACAGAATTGCTTCGCTTATAATATTGTACTTTGTTGTCCCAGGAATCAGTATACCAAAAATCAGACCAATCGGACAATTAGGTCACATACAAATTTGTTGTAAAAAAGGTAAAAAAATCAACATGATTAAAATGGACGTACGGACATTCTGGTAATAATTATAGTGTTGCTACGCTTTCTAACTCGTACCTAACTACTAAAGAAATCACCATGCAAAATTTGAAATCGATAGGACAATTCTAACATGCCTAAAATAACGAAAAAAGCTATCCGTGACGGACGGACGGACGTACGGACGGACCGACCCTAATTATAGAAAAGCTTCGCTTTTAAAAAACTTTAAAGAATAGGTATTTTAAGGATAATAAAAGAATAAAATAAATGACTTATCTTAATCTGACAATTGGTGTAATAGATATTTACAATTCTAACATATTTTACAGTGAATTTGGTAGAAGCGTAGCTTCTCTATACTCTATGTTTTTGTCTGAACGTCTTTTTGGACAAGCCATTTACGTCAATGTGCTAAAACTTCTACGTTTTTGAACAGATTGTTTACTTTCAAAGATTGCTCAACATATGCTAAACTATTTATAACTATTAAAAGTGATACATTTCAGGATCTTATTGGATAAGACAATGGCCGATAATTTGATGTACATCCCCAAAAATAATACACATAATTCATTATTAACCCTTTTGTAAATTACAACTAATGGTTGAAAAGTTTGGAATCCAACTTAATTAACCAACCAATCAAAATTTAATAAAAGTCCCCAAAGTTGGATAAATTTACTGATTACACCTTTACTGAATTTCCATGAATTATAATTTTGTTTTTACTAAGCTACTTAAAAACATAATTATCCTTGCTTAATAACAAAAATATATTTAAAGCACTTTTTTTTTGTGAGCAGACGAATACAAGCAAGGTTTCATGAATATTTCATAACATTTTAGATATAAGTTACAGCATTTTAAAAGGTAATTATTGGTTATTTTACTAGAATCTTTACTCATTAAGATTGGTTAAAAAGAAAAATATATCAATATGTTATATTACAAGAATTGGGAAAGGTTAGGGGGACATGAATGGAAGATAATTTTCAGTATGGTTTCGAAACCGATTAATATCCGCTGGATAGGAACCGGTTCTCAGCCACTCTTAAAAATCATGTATCGTATCGTAGTATATTCAGTTTTCTATTGATATAAAAATGTACAATCATAATATTAAAACCATATTTGTTAAACATCTTCGGCATCAACAAAACCGGGTTTAATTTTATAATTGTACATTTATATATCCGCGGAAAACTGTTGATAATACAATGGGAGAAAGATTAATAACCTATTACTTAATTTGAGAGTTTTTATCATTAAAGTAAAAAAATTATTAAAAACGTTTGCGTTCACGAGTAGCAAATCTTTGTGATTTCCAATCAACCAATAAGAAAATGTTATTATAAAACTTTTGGGACTAGTGTAATGTACAGCCCAATGATCCCTCCTTCCCTGATTACTGACCAACTCTCACACACATACAAATGTATAGAGTAGATCACAACCATTATATATAAAAACCACTGAATTAAATTTTACCCTAATCCATACATGTTTCAGTGAATGTGCCTTAATTTCCACACATTATCACATGCACATAGTGTAACACGTATCCTATAATAAGGTATTTGTCTTTTTAAGCACATGAACGACAGACAGACGGAAAAATAATGTATAGAGTAGATGCACTTAATTTGTTCAATGTTGTTAATACATCAAAGAAAAGAGGTTCAGGGACGTCCAAACATTTTTTATTTTGAGTGGGGTAAAATGAATATTTTTAAAGGTTTGGGTGGTAATTAAAAAAAAAGTGAGATGGTTAAAATGAGGGGTTTCATAGTTCCAGGGGGATAAACACCACTTTACCTCTTGGACGTACGTCCATGATTAGGCATATTTGTAATTATACGCGGTTCTGGCTTCAGAATTGAATACACATGGAGTACCACAGGGCTCTGTTATCATGATTTAGTAATTTTATACATGCGTGGAATTTAAGGCTACACTTTTCAATGCTCTGTTTATGCTGTATTTAAATGAAATATACTTCATACATTCTTCAATAAAATCAGAACGATAACTTTCATTTGTAGAAAGCCTTTTCAACAAATAGAACTTTTTTTCAAGTATGTCTTCAAAACTGATTAATATCCGCTAGATTAAAACCAGTTCTAAGAAATTACTTACAGCATCGTATTACAGACACTTTTCCACGAACATTAAAATAAAAAGGATGTAATACTGGTTTTCATCTTATAGATTTTTAATTCAATGTCCGCGGAAATCTGTCTATAATACGTTACTTTTGAACAGGAATGACACAGACTAACTTATGATTGTGAATTGAAGAGTAGCTATGCGAATAGAAAATACATTTATCAAAGCTCTTTAGTGCTTATAAAAATGACGTCATACAATACAAATGACTAATAGAAGGCCAATACACAGAGTAAATTACTAATGGCAGGCCAGTATTTATTTAAATTGACCAAGGTTAGGCCAGTAAGACATCATTTTTTATAGGCTCTATTAAAAACTTCCATTTTTCTTGTTAACCAATCTTGACATTTATAATAATACTTTTTAGATTTATTTTGGAGATTCTTTTAGTGGATACATCTAAAATAATAAAAAAAATCATAGCCCCCCAAAGTGCCTAGCGATGCACCAACTGTAAACCGTACAGGGCTATCAATTGAGGGTAAGGTTTCAGTGCTCGACTAGACACTTTGAGGGAAACCACCAAAATATTATATAGATATGTTGCTTATATAACCTACAATATAGATGAAAGTAGATAGAAAATTTGAAAATTTGAAGACCTTTTATTAAATAGGTTAAGTTAGAAAAGCTTTTTGAAAATTTTGAGTCGATCCTTAAATCAGGAAAACAAGGCCTACAGGGGGGTAGGGGCTAGATGCGAGGATTAAAAATGCTAAATTTGGGGTTTGGACGATTCACTTACAATTTTATGTATTCTCCCCAAATTTATAATAGTTATCTCATTGTATTATACACAGCTTTCCAAGGATATCAAATGAACCTCTGGTCTAACAAAACTAGTATAAAGTTTAGGATTTTTCTTTAAAATTAGTGGAAAATTGTAATATGATTTTTTTAACCAGTTCTAATCCAGCAGATATTAATCGGTTTCGAAGCCATACTAGAAAATGCTTACCTTATTGTTTTGTACTACTCAGAAAATTCTTGTGTTTTTTTTTATTGTTGTTGGCGGATTTATTATTTAAAAGAATGGAGGGAAGGTGAAACAGAATCTGACGGACACTATTTCTATAGAGAAGCTCTGCAAGAACACGAGGGCTGGGTCTGGCACTCTGAAAATTAAAAAAAATAGTTATTTATCGCATCGTATTATAAACAGCTATGTCGTCAATTCAGTATTTAAACATGGAACAGTTTATTAGTCAGTTCGTTCATCCGGTGATAGAAGGAAGGGGGAATCGATATTTCAGCCAGCTACAAGTTTCACTTTTTTAGAGTTAAACAGCCGCTAAAAAACGGCCTCGGGTTACGACCCTTAGATTCATAATTTGTATCATTGGCAGGGATGACAAATAGATGTACATCTCCAATGATAATACACCAAATTACACCAACATACACTCAACTTAATGAATAAACCAATCAAAATTCAATACGGTCCCATAAGACCAAATTCCAAACATTGCAACCACTAATTGTAATTTACTAAGGGGTAATTTTGTGTATCATCCTTATGGATGTACATTGTACATTAATTTACAGGCCATTGCATTATCTCTTCAGAGCCCTAATAAATAAGAGTAAAATTAAGATTTCATGATATTAACGAAGTCGCGTGACAATAGTTTTTGCAAAGTTGTAGTTGTAACATTTTCCCATCAGTTTAAACTTTGCCCAACTAAATACACCTCTCCAGGGCTCGGCAGATAATCGTCTAGACCTTTTGAATGTTTTGAAATTTTATTTGAGAAGAGCGATTGTCATATTTAGATTTTAGCTGATTTTGTAAAATTGTAAAAGGCTGATTTCCCTGAGGCTTACAGGCGGCCATCACGCGGCTGCCGAGCCCCACACTGCCTCCCCTTATTTTTAAATAATTCAAAATAAGTTGGGGGGGAGGGAGTTGTATTTTACTTTATTTATACCTAACCCCTGTGGTGCACTAAACCTAAATGGATAACCTACACCTAATTCAACCTAACCTAGAGTAAAACATTAACATTTCTTTACTGACTATGCATTTAAGGCAAATCGCCCTACATCAGATTATCATGTACTCTAATAAAGTGAAACTTGTAGCTGGCTAAAATAACGATACCCCATTCAACCCCTTTACCCTATTCCCTCCCATCCTATTGGATAAACAAGCATTCGCAAGAGAGTTGTGAGCATTGAGTGGTTGATAAAAGTGCAGAGTAGGAGAGTCCTTCTTAATTCCTTATTTCAAGGGGATATTGACACTGTCACTGACTGCAAAACTAAAGTGTCATTAAACAATTGTTTTGCTTTCAATATATTTTTTTAAGGGGGGAGGGGGTCATAATAATGTAAAAGAAAATTAGCTAATTTTATGACCACAAATCCATAATTATAACACATGTTATGTATAATGCAAAAAATGTATTAATATGACAATTTAGCATTACACCGTTTTATTCATATTCTACATTATGTCAGGTTTTTAGTAGCGAAGCTACTTTATAATTCAAAATTCGATTTATAACGATTTTTCTATTAATTGGGGTGCTAAATCGATTCCTAGATTTTTAGTTTTTCTACTGTTTTATCGATTCCTATATAGGGTTTACGGCTGAAATTATCAAAGATTAAATATGCTCATATTCTACATATTTTTATCACGTTTCATTAAGATTTGTCTATAAATTGCGGTGCTGATTGCTAGATTTTTAAATTTTCGTGATTTTTAAGGTTTCCTGATTTCCCTATTTTATCAAGATAAATGGGGTATTCCTGTCCAGTTTTTTGTTTAGGAATGAATATAAATGTTATTCCTAAACAAAAAACTGGACAGGAATATCATTCTCATTTAAACAAAAAACTCATTTTTTATGCTAAAATGTAGTTTAATTTTTGTTTTTAATTTTCATTTATTTCCCGGCTATGATCATTTATATCCCTGATATCAAGTTTCTTTTAATAATTAATAAAAATTCAAAAATTTTCCAAAAAAAATTAAAAATCTTCTAAAAATGACTACCTCCGGGAAATAAATGACTACCTCCGGGAAATAAATGAATATTTACATCCACTATTTAAGGGGTTGTTTATATGGGAATGGGGTATTCCTGTCCAGTTTTTTGTTTAGGAATGAACAAAAAACTGGACAGGAATATCATTCTCATTTAAACAAAAAACTCATTTTTTATGCTAAAATGTAGTTTAATTTTGGTTTTTAATTTTCATTTATTTCCCGGCTATGATCATTTATATCCCTGATATCAAGTTTCTTTTAATAATTAATAAAAATTCAAAAATTTTCCAAAAAAAATTAAAAATCTTCTAAAAATGACTACCTCCGGGAAATAAATGACTACCTCCGGGAAATAAATGAATATTTACATCCACTATTTAAGGGGTTGTTTATATGGGAATGGGGTATTCCTGTCCAGTTTTTTGTTTAGGAATGAACAAAAAACTGGACAGGAATATCATTCTCATTTAAACAAAAACTCATTTTTATGCTAGTAAAATGTGGTTTAATTTTGGTTTTTAAATTTCATTTATTTCACTGGTATAATTTTTCTTTCTTTTAGTAATTAATAAAATTTCTAAAATCTTCCAAAAAAAATTAAAAATCTTCTAAAATCATACCAGGGATATAAATGAGATACCAGGGAAATAAATGAATATTTACATCCACTATTTAAGGGGTTGTTTATATGGGAATGTTTATTTTACGACACTGCCTTAAAGTATTTTTTCCTGATATCCATTCATAATTTTTGAGCTTCGCTTCTAATGGATGTTGCCATCCTTGTTTTCAAATGATTCTTATGAAATTTTGGTTTGATTTCTTTATCTTTACTTATTATAAATTCTTACTCCGACGAAATTAAATTCTCAATTATTTAGCTGGCGGCTATTATGTTTTTGGTCGCCTCCGGGTTCCAGGGACAAATGCAATCCTTTATCACAGGACTACAATCTCTCACCAATGTCTCCTTTCCAGATCAGCGACACATTAATCCCTGTTTCGACAAATATATTTAACCTTAGAATGGTGATATTATTTTACACCAATCCTAAACCCAAATATATTTAAGGGATAATCTTTTGCCTATAAGCCCTATTCCGAAAATGGTATTAAAATATTATTGATAACTTTTTATTGTTATTTGTGCTAAGAATTTATTTTATTTCTAGGTAGCTAACTTTGCCGACACTTTTGGACTGGAAGTATCAATTGTGATTACTAGAGCCATGCGAACATGACTACAATTTTCCGTTCTGCTGCCTGTATCCCCGTGAGGCGTGAAGTTCTTTGTTAGGTACCTTTGTCAGGTAAGAAAATCACTAGGCTAGCCCCGAACCGATCTTCCAGAGTATTAGCAAAGCAAAACTACCTTTAAGACGTGAACTTATTCAGAGTTCTAATCCGAAAATGTTAAATTGTCCGAATAGATAACGATCTCCAACTTTCCTATACTTCAGAAGCTGGGGGAGGATACAGTTGTTAGTGCCGGCCGTCAGATAGCGTGCTATCATCAACCGTTGGTAGCCGAGCCACCACCGTACCTTCCCTGTGTTATTCCTATTTAGCCCCGTAGTGACTTGCGACTTGCTGGTACCTAGTACCGCGCTATAGGAGTTCTCTTCAGAAGAAAATTTGGAGATAACTATCCGTCCGGATGCCTAAGCCTTTAGGCCCTAAGAAGGCCCTATCTTTAATTTATCTCAATTGACCAACATCAAAATGATATTCTATAATTTATTTAACAAAGTATTATGAATTTATCTAACAAAACTTTTTATTTTTTAGGTGTGTTCCAAATGTAAAATCCTAAGTTTGAGCCGCCAAGACTCTCAAGAAAATTCCAAAGAAAGAGAAGGGAGTCTTCCCTTAAATTTTAGAAATTTTAAAAAGAGTTTGTGTGATATAACAATTCCGTAAAACGACTGACTGTTTCTCTCTTCCAGGTTTACTTTTATAGGCCTGAAGCCTTAGGAAAAAAGAGAGACAAAAAGGATGACTTTTATTTTTGTGTTGATTTTTATGTTTTATAGAAATTGGCGACCTGATTATTAAGATTTTGCATTTAAAGGTGTGTGCATATCTCAACTAAATTACAATAAGCATTTCATAAATTAGTAAGATCACATTTTATTTTATTTTACATCAAGAATACATTAAACTATTGGTTTCAAATTAGTTTTCTAGTAATGTTTTTTTCAATGTCCTCTTTAATTTTTATAAATTTTCATCCTTTTAGTTTTTTGTTATTAATAGTTTTTTATCACGAAACCTCTAATTTTATGATTCTTGTATTGTTTTACTAATGTTAATTTTTATTGACAAAATTTGCTAATAATTTTTTAGCTGTATTATGACCATTCTATTAAAAGGGTTATTGTCTAACATTTCATTATAGGGTCTTCGTTTTATAAATCTTATTTCCCCATTTTAATAAATAGGTCTTTATACATGCTTTTTTACTTAAAAATTATATTAAATTGTTTTAGATTTGTCTAATTTTGATAATATTTTTATAGTCTTTTATTTTCATTAGAAAGAAATACACAATTTAAAGTATGGGTTGGATTTTTCCCTAGTAAAGCTACTCTACAAGTTATTCATAGAATCGGTTTAAGGGAAAAAGACGATCCATGTACCCCCCTCAAAAAGAAAAGCTCGATTATAACACGTTTCAGGAGGCTAAAAATGACCCGTGTTTCATACAGCCTTGTTTTTGAGGTGTTTTAAATCATAGAATATTATTTGTTTACTATTTTAATAATTTTTTTGTGTTTTTTGGCACAGACGAATTTTTTATATAATATTATGGCTTTAAGACATGATTTTAAGTTATTTTTCAATTAATATCTTTATGTACTACATTAAAAGTTGAAGGCTCTTAAAAACTTATACCAAAACATTAATGTCGTCTTACCTACATTGGTGAGCGCACTAATTTATGGATGCCGCGCTAAATTTTAGTAGTTCTTATTTACCGCATGGCGACACTGTATAGGTTTTAGACTACAAGCTAAAAACATTTTTTTTTTTTTTTTTTAAACATAAAATAAGGAAATATACGAGTTAAAAGTTGCTTTTTTTATGCTCACTTTAAAGTGAGAAATAGTAATAGGAAAAGCTAGATCATTTGTTGCTATAATTTGTCATTTTCCCTAAAAATTGGTGATAAATTTTAATAAGAGCCTTCGTGATATGATAGATATGAAAATCTTAGTTTAATATAAGCATTGTGAATATTTTAGATTTATCTTGCTTTATGTCGGGTGTTGCCATGGTGAAAATGTGCTTAGTTTTGAAATGATAAAGAATTGACTAAAGAAGAAATAAGCACACTATTACTGGTAAACTAAATTTTGTTTACGTTTTTTAAAGCTATAATTTAATGTCTTTTCATGCGTCGACTATTTAGCAAGTTAAACCAAGAGGTTTTCATAGACAATGGACATTCGGCTTCGAAACCGATTAATATCCGCTGTATTTGAACCAGCTCTCACCCATTCTAAAAATCATGAAATGCATCGTATTACAGACAACTTCCCACGAATATATAAAAAAAATTAATACCTTCAGCCCCTAGAGTTCAACAAAACTGGTTTTATACTTATATATTTTCATTTTAATGTAAGAGAAAACCTGTCTATAACACGATGCGATAAATTATTCTTACATCATTATATTATTTGTCCATATATTTTTTATCTCTTAGATATTAATCCACTCCTATCGGGAAGAGTTAAAAAATAGAAAGACCTTCCATTAATTAATTATCTTTTATACAAATTTGGTCATTTTATTACTGTTTTATTCGAAAGTTCGTTTTTTAAGGTCATTAATCTTATGCTACGTTTTTATTATATAATATTTAGTCCTTCCTTTATCTCTCACTAAACAGATGTTTTTTAGACTAAATTTTATATGTATTTTTAAGAAACAATATTTTTAAAATGTTGTTTTCCATAAAATTGCAATCATATTCCTGCATTATGACCTGAACATAATTATTTATCAATGATTGAATTTTATGTGTTTTAAAAATTGGATTTATTCTTTTTTGATTAGATCTAAAAATTGAATTTCTTATTTTTTCAGGCCCTTTTGCAGTAGTTTGGCTGTTTTTTGTTCTTGATTGTAGTCGTAGTTTGGGCTCTCAATTTTTGGTAAGTATCAAATCTGTAACTTTTTTATTTTTGACCTTTAAAACACTAGTTTTACTATATTGAACTAATGTCAAGTGGACAAATATGATAGCCTCGTCATATTCATCTCCTTTCTACTAGTTGTACATTATATAACATTATGTGTGTTGAAAAAAATATAAGGTCCACATCAACTTCTTGGGAAATTGTTTTAAAGAGCAGCTGGGTTGTTTCAGTTTATTTGTTATGGGCCAAATATTTTTCCAACAGTTACTTTTGTTATCCGTATCTAGTTATAGAGTAGTTTTATTTAAACTGTTATAGTTCTTTTTACGCGTTAGCAAAAGCTACATATTTTATTGATTTTATCCTATTTTATAAAGTAGTAAGCCTTTTTTGTCTGTAGCGAAAGATCTCGCTAACCGCTGAACCGATATGGTTCACCTTTACAATGAAGCTTCTTATATGTCTATGGAAGGTTGTAAACTATTATGGGTGAAAAGACCTCACACATTAATTGCCCCTAGAGGCTTCTAAGGGCGTAACCGCTAGTAGGCATATGAAGTATTTTACATTTATCTCATAGTCGGTTCTAATTTTGTAAAAATTACTTAGATCCTTTCAGATATAAATAATAAACTCTTAAAAAGTCCTTTTATAAAAATTAATAGCTAAAAACCCGACTATACAGTCAAAAGACCCTAAAGTTAGTTGCTATTGCATAAATTTCAAGCAATATCATATTCCCAGTTTTGTTCTCACTTATTAGTTTCAATCTCTCGATGTCATGAGTCATCAGAAAGTTCCCAAAATAGGCATTAAATATTGAGAGATTGTCATAGAGTCTTAATTCTTTTATTATTAATACAAGTATAAGTTTCCCTGGTAGCCATACTGTTTTATATTTAGGAGGAATCCAGTCAAATCACCCCACGAAGACTGAGAGAAGGCTTCCCTAACAAGACTAAAGTTTAATAATTTAAAATATGTCAAGGTAAAGTCACGCAACCTATTTCTTCACCACAGAGCAAAAATTAAGTGTCGGAAATAATGTTAATTACTTACAAAACTTTATACTAAAATGTAATTGTTTAATGCAAAAGCCATTTTTATTTTCAAATTCATTTTTAGCAAAGAATATTTAATTTTGTAGAAAATAAAAATGAGAAAAATATTATCCAATCTATATATGTGATTAACCTATGACGCGCAAAAGGTTCAAATCTCTATATTCGTTGTATCAGTCTAACGTCGCCCGTCGGCCATCTTACTTAAAAGCAAGGGAAAACAGTCTACATAAAAACTTAAAGAAAATTGTTATTTTTTAGTACAGAATACGCATTTAAATCAATTCAAAGCATTTATAAAAACAATTTGAACTTTTTTATTTCCAATTTTAGTAGTTTTCAACAACTTATTTTGTTTCTTTTAAGAAAAGATTGGTTAAATTAACTATCGTGAAAAAGTTTTCAAAAAGTAATATTAAAATGTCTCTGTGGAGATACAAGGTAAAACAAATATTAAAATAGTCAGTTCATTTACCCAGCGAAGCCGTACATGCAAAGATTTCATTTAAACCAAAATTGAAGATATGATTCCATTGAATTCACTGTTCCTATTTAATTGTAAAGAACCAATAAATGGGTACCGTAACAGCCTCCAAGTTTTAAAAGCATTGTAGTCCATTAAAAGTTTGGGCTTAATTTGATATTATCAAGGCCTGGAATTGGCTGAACCTAAGAAGAGTGGATCTGCCCTCCCCATCTCTTAGTGGAGAACTTTGTTGGTGCCCCTCGTGATGGATCAGAAGGAAAGCCTGAGCACGAAGAACCATAGGTAAAAATGTTGTTGATTGGTTAGCTACCTAATGAAATTTGGAATCAAAGTTATAGTGTAGATTGCGGCCTATCCAAATATCACCTAATTATGTAAGTAAGTTTTTCATTCTTTGACTAATGAACCATTGGATTGTTTTAATGAAATGTACTATTCTGAAAAGCCCTAAATCGAAAAAAGACTTTAAAAAGAAATTAACAAGCAATGCAAACTTTAGTATTTTATTTATGTATTATACTTTATTGTTTTATTTGTAGTTCATTTATAACAACCTAATTTTGTTATTTTATTTTAGGTTGTTTAGAACCGCTGTATTCCACCTGAATAAACAAGTATTGAAAGCTTCCCTGACTGCTCCACTGTCAGCTGTTCATTCTGGGACACCTGCCGCACTGCTACATCTCCAACTAGTGGGTTGTGGTACACATAGAAAGTAAGTATATCATTGCATGTAATGGGTAAATTATGAATGGGAAATATATATTATTTGAGTGTTTTTCACCTAAATTTTTCAGCTCTCTGTTGAGTTTCCTATCCCTATTTCTCTGATAGTTGAAAAAAAGAAAGTTTTTTAATATTCTTTACAGGGGAGAAAAAGGTTGATTGAAGATATCGAAACTTTTAAATGCCGTCTTCTTTTTTTGAATATTTTTGTTAGGAAGAGATAAAAATGGACCATTTCAAAATATTTGAAGTCTTTAGTAGTTTAGTCTTTAACAGTCATTCGTTGGTTTTTTGTCTCAAGTATGAGACTGATATGGTTCTCCATTTTCGGATCCTAGGAAATTGATGATTACTAGCTGTTTTTTCTGGTGTTATCCTATAATAAAAGAGTTAGAAACCTGAAATAAAATTATTAAATATTATTATTGTTCCAATTAAAGTAGTAGAGTGTGTATCTATCTTAGCTTTACATTTTTTTTTAAAAACATGGATATCTTGATTTAATTTAGGAGGTGGTGTGGTAGTGTTGTGGTCCAAAAAGCTGTTTTTTCTTCCAATTTTTAAAGATTATTGAGCAAAGAATAAAACGTTTTTTAGATTTATGCACTGCACACCGACGACAACGTGATTAGACACCTTGCCAAGTTTTTTACATCATAAGAGCAACATCCTCTTTCACTTTTAAATTATAGCTTTTTTAATGATACAATAGATATATGGAGTATTAGACCGATACTTAAAAGATTGATTTTTCTAAAATTCTATAGCTATTTTAATATTTTTTAATTGTTCTTATTTTTCAGTTGTTTTGAGAAAGAAGATGAGATTTTTTGTGATTTGTTTGGGCCGCTATTTATCCGCCAAGACAACCTACATGGAGCAGAATGTTCCTGTCCTGGAACAAGGTTCCAAGAAGCGTGGTATTTGCCGCTATTTGTGGGATGACGATGTAGGAGATCCTTTCTAATTTGGTTTTGTTATTTTATTTGGTAAGTTATAATTCTTTGATGAATTTTTAAGTATCGAACTCATATTTAATATTGGATAAGAGACTGTGTTTCTTCAAAACAACTAATAATTTTATCTTGTTGTTAATTTTAAAATAATGGTGTTTTAATTACAAAGTTTTTTGGTTTTTTACTATTGTCTTATTCATTATTGTCTCATTTTACAATTATTTTTTCTTTGTTTTAGATTATCATGTAGCTGTTTAGCTATTTGTTCTGCCGTTTTCTCACTTATTGGGCTTTGTTGTTGGTGTACAAAATTTACTTAAGATAGCAGTTATGAGGTAATGATATTATCATTTAGACTCAATTTAGATGGGTATTAATTTAAAATATTTTATTTATTCGTAATTTATGAGCTGTATAAGTTTTCATAGAATGATAAAAAAATTGGTTTATATTTATAATGGATTTTATGATGAGAGAAAAAAAAGTATTCTGAACAAGAGTAGAACAAGAGTGTAGTGCAGATAATTAAATCCTAAGATTTTTAGATGTAATTTTTTAAGTGTGAATGTCTTTTGGCTTATTTTCTGTGTGCTTTTCTTTTTCGAAGAATCCTATCTACTACAGTTTATATTTTGTAGAATATTTTTTAGCTTGATTTAATATTTATTTTTTCCGTTTTTTCAGTCATATTTCCTCGGCTCCCAGTTTTAATACAACAACTGTGGTTCCAACATTACATTGCTGATCAAGTAATTGGTGAATGTCCGCCCTATATTTGATTGCAGACGGAGTAGCCTGTACACTGATTTTCTAGGTAAGTGTTCCTTTTGCTTCTATTTTGGTCCTTTAGGGCCTATGGTGCTCCCATCCCTTTTTATAGGATTGTGAAGCTAAAAGAAGACCCCTTAATTATTTTTTGGGGGATAAGATACATGCATGCTTATTCTTATTTTAGGTGAAGCAAAAAGATTAGGTTTTGTTTAATGTAAACAGAATATGTGACTGATATATTTATAATTAGATAGTTATTTGCTTAGCAAAATAACTTCTCCCCCTTTGCAAAAAAAATTTCGCTCAATTGGAGGGGTTTTAATATAAGTTAGAGATAAATTTGAGAGTGATTTTTATTAGTTGCTTTATTTTTCAGTTCATTTTGTTGGGAGTTGGGAGGGTGGTTTATATTTTAAAAACTTAAATTTATCTTGTTAATATCATTCTGTATAAAACATATAAGGCATTATTTTCTGTCTTTCTATAGAGTAATTGACATAAGAGACATTGGCCTTTTGACTTATAGATTTAAGACTAGAGTGAAAGAAAGTGATAAAGAGAGGGGTCGAGAGAAAGAGAGAAAGAATTAATATCGCTTTTTTGTTTTATACTGATAGCTTTGGTGTTTTGTTTTTATTAAGGAGTGTCGTGTAAGGTGAAAAATCAAGGTGTGTGTAAAAAAATATTGATAAGTAAAGTTTTAGTTTATTTATGTTGATTTTATTTTTATGTTGTGTGAAATGTGCATGTGCCATCCAGCTTGTTTGATATTTTCTTAATTTAGAGTTTTTTGTAAGTTTGTTTTAATAGTGTTGTTTTATTTCAGCTGTTAGCTTTTTAGCTATCCAGGCTAGTGTATGTGTGTAACCGATTTGGTTAGAAGAAAAATAGGCAGCTGATTTCTGCTTTCTCATTTAATTTTTTCTCAGCTAAGTGGGCAGGTGTGTGTTTGTCGCTGTTTAGTCTGGTAGAGTGTACTCTACAGCTAAATAGGCTATGTGTGTGTGTGCCTAGGCGGCATTAGTTTTGTGTGTCGCTTAGGGGCTTGGTAAAGTGTACTCTACAGCTAACTAGGCTGTGTGTGTGTGTGCCTATTGTTAGATGTTAAATAATGTATTTTAGAGCTATATAGCCTGCGTGTGTGTTCCGCCTAAGTGGCTTGGGAAACAGCTGAGTTGTGGTGTGTAAAATTGCTGCTTTAAAACATTTATGTGTAGTTTCCCATTTGTTTTTAAATGACCTTATATTTTTTTGTTCATTTTAAAAGTTTAAAATTTTATGGCTTAGCAATTGTAACTTTTTATGTATAAATTTACAAGAAAGAAGATTTATAAGTGAAGTAAATATTTTAAATGTAGCAAAACAAGGATGACAACATCTATAAATAGCGAAACACAAAAAGGTCATTGATGGTAATATTAACAAGTAGATTTGTAGTGTATTTATTAATTGATTTATTGGGTAAAATAAACACTAAAACTTGTTTTTATTTATATAATGTTGTCGGTCAAAGTAACTTACATAAAGGATGCTCATAACTATGGGAAGAATTATTTTGATCATGATATCTTAAAGAGTTTTAAGACTGGTCCAAAAATACCAAAAATATGGGGGAAAACGTAAAAATTATAGAAATAGCCAAAAACCTGCAAAAAGGAAGTCTGATCGTCATGTCTGTTTTCTTTAAACAACAGGAAATTTTATTTTGCAACAAAAAAAAAATCTGGAAATCGTACCATAAACACTGAGGATATGTAAAGAAATGAAAAAATTACAAAAATAGCTTAAAACCTATTCTATTACGCAAAATTTTGATTGTTTTTATGCGCACGAAAACGAATTTTTCCAATAGTTGTCTATTATTTTGCCAAAAATTGACAGAAAAATTATTCGGCGTTTTTATCTTCCTATTTTAAAGAGAATAAGAAAAAAATTTATTTTTAAGGCAAATCGATTTAAAAACTGCTTTCAAGAAGTGTTAGAAAGTAATTTAAGATTAAGTTGTCCTAAATCTTAGAAATTGTTATTAATTTATCTTAGGCTTGCGTGTGTGTGTTTAAATATTGCAAGTTGTACTTTCAAAAATTAAAAACTAAAATAATTTTGATGAGGTCTGTTTTCTATCTTGACATGTGTCAACTTTTTTCAACACTATATTTATGCATTTACACAAAAATTTTAATTATATTATTTCGGAGCAAAGCATTTCCTTAATTTACTATCTATCAGTTTAATAATATTAGAACCCTCAGAAAAGTTTTTATCATATAAAGTTTTTCAAATTTTACTATAAAAATTCAATTTACTTTCCATAAACAACTAATTTCAAAAAATAAACTGCATTTAGAAATATTCTTTGTTTAGGCCAAAAATATACAAAAAAACTCGCCATTTTATCTACACATCCTAAGAAATACATGTTTCAAAGCATAAAGGCCCTATTCTTTACACAATGATACAACTATTGGCTGCGCCCCTATAAGAATATTCTTAGGGAAAAGCTTAAACTCATATTTAGGTTCTTAAAACCTTTTACAATGCCATAGATGCTTAGTGCTGTAAAAAGTATGAACAATATTTTAATTAGCTTATAGAAGAACGAAAGGTTGTTAATAGTTAATCATTTTAGCTTGCCACAATGCTATCTCTTAACATCGACTACATTGATTAGGACACAAAGTTATCATTTCAGATGGGGTAATTGGACGTCTGTATTTTGGGGTATAAACGGTCAAATTCCTCCCAACCAATTGCATTAGTTCTCTGGATGGGAAATCTATGTGTTCAGCTGATAACATCAGCTTCCTTAAGGCTTCGGTTAGGACAGATTGGTATTGTCCCTCGGGATAGGTTTCATATTGCCCAATATAATTATTTTCCCCTTCAATTGGAGCTGTCCTTCCTGAAAAATTATCAGCCATTGTCAATCCTCTCAATTGTCCACCTGAGCGTGGCTGGGATAGGCGGGAATGCCCTGACAAATACAGGTGGTAGAACCACCCTGAGCGGTGACGCTGTATTTGCGGGACTTTACAGCCGCGGCTAATAACTTCTCGTCTTTAGGAAATGCACACTCTGATTGTTTATTCTAAAAATATTTAAAAATCATTAAAGATTCTGTTTATTCCTTTATCCCGGATTAATTTAGCCTTTTTTGATTAAGAATAGGAAAATTATTAATTAGTGATTGGGATGTATCAAAATTGTTTAAAAGTTTAGTTAAAAATGGAGAAATAAGCATTGGTTTTAGAGGTATCAGGTGGTAATTTATCATGTATGACTTATTAAAATTATTTTGTAATGGAAAAACTGTGGTTTACCTTAAAAATTGTAAAGCCTAAAAAAAAAGATAAAATCTTTAAGTCTAAAGTGAAACTTAAATCAAACTTATACCAGATAGAGAGCCTAATCAGTTCAGTCTTATAATGTTGTATAATTTGCAGTTGAAAATTCAAGATAATCAATTTAATGTATTTAAAAGTTTGTAAAAAGTTGAATTAAATGTATGTTTTGGAGCGATTTTTAACACACATGTCTAAAAATCAACACATGTGTTCAGAACTAGGTCATAAACCTCAGAATTTATAAATTCATTTTCATAAAAATTATTAGCTAAAATTAGGCTTATTTTCAGGGATTTTAAGGGATAAGACAATGGACGATATTTTGTTGGAAGTTTAAGACACATTAACTCATAATTAATGAAAATTGGATTTAATTATACAAGGGTCTAAAGGGATAAGACAATGGATGATAAATTTGTTGGACTATTTTGCTACATAAACACATAATTTATGGAAATTGGATTTAGTTAGACTTTTCTTATGGAAATTTTTATTTCTTTTGGGATTAAGTTCATGCTTTTTTAATAAGGTCTTGTAATTTTGGATGACACATTTCTGTTAGTAAGTTTTTGCCAATTATTATTTCAAAAGTACGGTGTCATTCTAATTTATTATTGTGTGGTGTTTTCTGATTATTACAAAAAAATTTAATAGCTTATTTATTTATTTGTTACTAATTCTTGTATTTTATTTTTAGGTATCATGCCTGTTCAATATCCTGTGGTTGGAGGATCGAGTTTTTGTTGAAGAAACAGTAGAACTGAAATTGGTTATTTGTGAGATTCTTCCCTTGGGACCTCCGCAGATTTTACCGGTTTTTGTCTGCAGATTTGTATCTTTTACCCTGCTGACTGAAAGAAATGTATCTCCGAAGTTAAGGAACCTGTTTTGACTTGGAGATGGGGAGTGGTGCTCGAGCTTAGCCAGCCACATATTTCCAAAAAGAGTGAAGGGCTTGAGGATACTAATGGAGGTATAGGCAGGTAGGAATTTATTGTTTTTTAAGCAAGAAAAATTTATCTCTAGGTTATATGTTTTCTGCAGTTTTGTGGGGAGTTATTTTATAATTTTGATTGTATGTTGCAGCTTGCTACATAACTAGATATGTCTGTACTTGATAAATACTAGAGAGCATATCTGCTCTAAAACTAGAATTGTCGTCTGTAATTATTTTTTAATTTTCTGCTGAATTTGTTCATTTTATTAAGCACACATAATTGCCCTACTTTATAATTATAATGATGTCTATTCTTGTTCAAACTTTTTATTATTTTTTCTTGCCTTTTATAAATAAAGCATTAAAGTAATGTATATAGAGCAATAAATAATATATGTAACAACCACCCCTTCTCAAAGACCTTTTACACGACTTTTGGTTGGGTCTTTGAAATAAGCTGAATCATTCAAAAATGTAAATACAGCCGGGTGCTGGCAAAAGAACCAAGAGCAAATTGCAAACTAATGTTAACACAAGGACGCCCAAGCTTTTTACTTAACATGGGGGTAAAATGAGGATTTCTATATGTTAGTAATGTAAGATATTTAAAAACTTGAGGGGTGTAAGGGATAAATACACCATTACCCCTCTACTTGGACATCTATGTTTCAGTTATAATGATTTCTGCATTTTGCCTAGTTAATTTCGTTTTTGCTTTGTTTAAATACTGTTCATTTGTTAAAGATTATTTTGAAATTAATCTATTGATCTCTTGAAACTGAAAATAACCCAATACTTGAAATAAGGACATAGTTAATTTGTCATCCCCACAAGGGAGAGCTCAACCATTTATGGAAAAATAATCGAAAACAACGTAAATACAGGCAAAAATTAAATTTGGGAACATCTGCAATATATTAGTTCTACATTTGTCGCTAGATGTCACTAAAAACTTGATAATTTTGATTTTCCACAAAGTATTCATATCATTTGGAAAAATGTCTTATCACAAATAACTAGGTTTAAAAATGCAGTATTGTAAATCAGAAAAGATGATTATGAGTATAATGGCAGTTTTAGATACTTCACATAAGTTTAGACAGGAATGACAATTTTTCACTAAAATTGTCCCTTTCTTTTTCTAAAAGCAGTAAAAAGCATTAAACAGCTAAACTTAGAAAGCAAAATTTAATGAAATTATTTTTCGTCTGCAACGCTCTAGGTCTATGCAATTGGAAATCAAATAATATGCTCTTTATACATTTATACTATAAATTTACTAATGAAACTCTGTGTCTCATTGTATAGTTCTAAGAATGGGATCTGGAGATTCTTAAAACGTTTGGATAATGGCTATTTTATACCTTATCTTTTTAGCTAGATAAACCCTAATATAATTTAAGACATTAATTATTTTATTTAGGGTTTTTATTAGACTGTTGCTTACTTTAGAGTAAATCGATTTAATTGGCTTAAACTCCGGCTTTGTTTCATGCTTATTCATATCAATCCTGTTGGTTCCGCGTTCAGTCATGGCAATGAGTAATAATCTCTCATTTGACATACTAATGTATGCAATGATAAAAAATAATAAGCCAAATGAAGCAAGAGTACTACCAATCACCATACTTGTTAGTAGAACTAACATGATTGTCATGAATTTATTTTGAGAAGGAAAGTCTTCAAGATATTGGAGCCATGATAAAGCCTTTGTGTTTCTGGCCCCATTTTTCATGCACAATGCACTTTTAAAATCTGATTTTTCTTTAATTCTATTGTTTTCAGATATGTCAGAGTTGTAAGAGGACTGTACTGTTTTGCAGTAGTCAATTTTCTGCTCATCTAAATCCTCAGGGTAATTTTCTTTGCTTTTTATTTTACTGATGTTTATCTGTTCGTCTATTTCCTCTTTTTGCCCCAAACTATTTTCTAAATCGACTTTGTCTATTTGTACCTCTGGGCATAGCAATTGTTGAGACAAATTAACAGAAATTTTATTGCTAGATAATTTTTCAATTTTTTGACTTATTTTTTGATCCGTCGCGTAATTAGGGGATTTACTAATATTATCCAATTTTGTGTTAGACACATTTTCTTTTATATTGGTAATTATTGGCGGATTAATTTTATCTATTGGATTATTAACAATAGAGTTTTCTATTATTTTAAAATCATTGTTTATAGACGAACAGTTTGATGTTGAAGTATTAGATGTTTGACTTTCCATTAATATATTTTCTATTAGCTTATTAGTATTATTACTATTTACACTATTTTGGGTACTATTATTTACATTATTTTGAGTAGTCGAACATTCTAGTACTTCAACATTCTTAATTTTTATATTTTCATTTTGATAATCAATATCCGAATTTTTCAGGTTTATCTGAATGGACAAAGAAATGTTGATTTTGGGACCAGTTTGATTCTGAGGTGATTTTTTCCCTAGAATAGGGGTGCCGGGTATGTCCCAAGAATCCGTAACTTGTGGTATTTTTATCTGTAATTGTATGTTTTTGCTTTCTTGAGAAATACTCGGCTGCCCTACTAGTTTTTTTCCATTGTTGGCGGGAATTTGCACGCCGACAATGGATGGTATAATCTTGATACACCATAATTTAAGCAGCGTGGGCATTGGTCTTTGGAGGGATTGACATTAGGGAAAGTGAAACACTCCCCACTACCATGGGTGTCAGAATTACACAATAAACAAACTATACTGTTAGCTTTTTCTTTATTCTTTTTATACCACCATTCCATATTTGCTTTTTTAACTGCTTCATCTGGATGTTTTAAACAGTATCTAGAATAGTGAGGCTTTTGGCAATGCTCACAAGTTTTTTCCTTTTCTACTTGGTTTACATTTGCATTTTTTTGTCTGTCTAATTTTCTTTTTCTCTCAATGGCTGAGTTATAAAAGCTTCTGTTGTTGCTAAACCAGCTTAAGATTGTCTCTTTAGTAATGTAAGGAACATTGGTGGATGTCAAAAATGCAGATTGCAATAATGGTGGTACCAAATAGGTACATATTTTCTCCCTAAGTTTAGCCATTTGATTTTCATGACTATTGCCTGTTTTTTGCAACATGGCTGCCAAATATACTATTATTTTATTTGGTTTGTCTTCATCTTCAGCAGTGAATCTATAAGTGTAGAATTGTTTCTCATATTGATGTGGGTTGAGTAATTCTGCACCTATGGTAGTTAGGATCGATTTTACAAAATCCTGAGCACTAAGGGCATTAGGATCTATTTCTAGAATATCTAGTTTATTCCTTGATTCTTCATTAAAATAGTGAATGAGAATATTGTTGTAGGAACTATGAGTAAAAGGGATCTCATATTCCTCCAAATATTTAAAAGTGCTAAAAAAAGTGTAATTGTTAGTTTTTTCTCCATATTGGGGTGGGATTTTACCCAATATTTTGACTTGTCTGTGAATACGTTCGTGTTGACAACTGCCCCACACTAAATTATTTGGTATGAGATTAATTATTTTTGCTGTATTTAGGTCAGTGATGGATGTGTTTTCATGAAGGAGAAGTTTAAGTTGCCACATTTGAGATTCAGATAAGATATTTCCAAGTAAGTTATTTTCTTGTCTTGTCTCTCTATTTCTGTTATCTCTATTGGTAGATGGAGTCCTTCTATCTAACTCCGTATCTGAAGAGCTAGAACTAGAGCTAGGACCACTACTGTTACCACGTCTATTCATTCTCCTTGGCATAGAGAAATTCTGTCTGTCTTTATGCCTGTCTTCTTTGTCACTATTGTCTCTTTTATTTTGTCTTTCTTTACTTGACTTAGTTTTGTCTTTATCGTGTTTATAACGATTTTCATGTCTATCATGTTGTTCATGGCGTCTTTGGTCCTCATTGCCATGTGGGTTAAGTGGATCATACATTCTGTCAGGCCTTTTTTTAGAATGTTTTTTACTTTTTTGTCTGTCAAAATCCTCACTATAATAGCTAGATTCTGACTCATAACCCGAAAAATCTGAAGTTGGTTTAACTATTTTTTTATTTTGGGGTTTATTTCCATTATTTTCTTGTTTTATTACTTGAATATTTGGCTCATGTTCATGTATGGGAGGAGTGTCCTGTAAATGTATTTGAGGCCTATTTAATATGCGATTTTGTCGCCTATTGCCTAAGACAAGCATTGCTGTTGCTGAGTGAATCTCAGGCCTAACATGAGCACTAGGTATTTCCTCCAGTCTTAGATAATGATTTACTGCATTATTTAATCCAGGTTCATATTCTGGATTATAAGGTGGAGGATTTAATATTTCATCTTCTAATTGATCAATAATAATATCATCCATTTTAGGTTATTGCTGTACTACACATGGAATGAGGCCTAAATCACAGATAAATGGAGCACCATTGTGCGTGGCCTATGCATTGCTGTACTACACATGGAATGAGGCCTAAATCAAAGGTAAATGGAGCACCATTGTGCGTGGCCTATGCTCTGCTGCACTACACATGGAATGATTGTTTGTCAATGAAGAGCTGTGCTTTTATGGATGCTTTACTGGTAAGACTTATTTAGTGGCCTTGCCCTCTCCCTCCTAAAAGGAAAAAGTTAAATCTTACCTGGGTTTATCCGGTAACGGAACCAATTTTATTGGTCGCCTCCGGGTTCCAGGGACAAATGCAATCCTTTATCACAGGACTACAATCTCTCACCAATGTCTCCTTTCCAGATCAGCGACACATTAATCCCTGTTTCGACAAATATATTTAACCTTAGAATGGTGATATTATTTTACACCAATCCTAAACCCAAATATATTTAAGGGATAATCTTTTGCCTATAAGCCCTATTCCGAAAATGGTATTAAAATATTATTGATAACTTTTTATTGTTATTTGTGCTAAGAATTTATTTTATTTCTAGGTAGCTAACTTTGCCGACACTTTTGGACTGGAAGTATCAATTGTGATTACTAGAGCCATGCGAACATGACTACAATTTTCCGTTCTGCTGCCTGTATCCCCGTGAGGCGTGAAGTTCTTTGTTAGGTACCTTTGTCAGGTAAGAAAATCACTAGGCTAGCCCCGAACCGATCTTCCAGAGTATTAGCAAAGCAAAACTACCTTTAAGACGTGAACTTATTCAGAGTTCTAATCCGAAAATGTTAAATTGTCCGAATAGATAACGATCTCCAACTTTCCTATACTTCAGAAGCTGGGGGAGGATACAGTTGTTAGTGCCGGCCGTCAGATAGCGTGCTATCATCAACCGTTGGTAGCCGAGCCACCACCGTACCTTCCCTGTGTTATTCCTATTTAGCCCCGTAGTGACTTGCGACTTGCTGGTACCTAGTACCGCGCTATAGGAGTTCTCTTCAGAAGAAAATTTGGAGATAACTATCCGTCCGGATGCCTAAGCCTTTAGGCCCTAAGAAGGCCCTATCTTTAATTTATCTCAATTGACCAACATCAAAATGATATTCTATAATTTATTTAACAAAGTATTATGAATTTATCTAACAAAACTTTTTATTTTTTAGGTGTGTTCCAAATGTAAAATCCTAAGTTTGAGCCGCCAAGACTCTCAAGAAAATTCCAAAGAAAGAGAAGGGAGTCTTCCCTTAAATTTTAGAAATTTTAAAAAGAGTTTGTGTGATATAACAATTCCGTAAAACGACTGACTGTTTCTCTCTTCCAGGTTTACTTTTATAGGCCTGAAGCCTTAGGAAAAAAGAGAGACAAAAAGGATGACTTTTATTTTTGTGTTGATTTTTATGTTTTATAGAAATTGGCGACCTGATTATTAAGATTTTGCATTTAAAGGTGTGTGCATATCTCAACTAAATTACAATAAGCATTTCATAAATTAGTAAGATCACATTTTATTTTATTTTACATCAAGAATACATTAAACTATTGGTTTCAAATTAGTTTTCTAGTAATGTTTTTTTCAATGTCCTCTTTAATTTTTATAAATTTTCATCCTTTTAGTTTTTTGTTATTAATAGTTTTTTATCACGAAACCTCTAATTTTATGATTCTTGTATTGTTTTACTAATGTTAATTTTTATTGACAAAATTTGCTAATAATTTTTTAGCTGTATTATGACCATTCTATTAAAAGGGTTATTGTCTAACATTTCATTATAGGGTCTTCGTTTTATAAATCTTATTTCCCCATTTTAATAAATAGGTCTTTATACATGCTTTTTTACTTAAAAATTATATTAAATTGTTTTAGATTTGTCTAATTTTGATAATATTTTTATAGTCTTTTATTTTCATTAGAAAGAAATACACAATTTAAAGTATGGGTTGGATTTTTCCCTAGTAAAGCTACTCTACAAGTTATTCATAGAATCGGTTTAAGGGAAAAAGACGATCCAGTTTTAAAAATCTAATATTTAATTCAATGTCGACTTAATAAAAGTCCCCAAAGTTATTACACCATTGGGAAAGTAAATGTTATTGTAAAACTTTGGGGACTAATATAATAAAGAGCCCAATGTCCCCTCTCTCCCTGAATTTAATCAATGCCCTGAGATGGGGTTTTATAAAAAATGCCGCGTTTTTTTGACATTTTTTATACATTGATACGATAGGATTGCATCAGGGTATACAACTTAAGAATTCAAAATTTTAAAATTATCATTTTAGCCATTTGTATAATGTCTAGTACAGCTCTAAAAAAATGTATTATTTAATATGCAGCAAAAATGGATTTAAGATAATTTGTTTTTCTTTTACGAAGGCTGTACCAACAAAAGCGAAATAATTCAATAAATAGTTGTATACACTGTTTAAATTTCGCAAATGCCGCGCTTGTTTTACATGTCTAAAAAAAATGTCGAAAAAATGCGGCATTTAAAAAAAACATCTCTGTTATTATTTCTAACAAAACAACCTTTTCCCCCCTTGTGTCTGAATCTGAAGTGATTTAAGTAAATTGATTGATTTATGAATTCTATTGGTTTTAATGTATTTACAAAAAGTTTTACTTCCCTGACAAGCGTGTTTAATCTAATAAATTATGTTCTAAACAAGGACAATTATGTTTTAAGTGATGTAGCACAGGAAAAATACATGTACTGCTGTTTGGATATAAAGGGATAAGACAATGGTCGATTTATTGATGTACAGTACAACCCAAATGATAATACACAACATTACCCCTCTTGTAGATTAAAATGAGGGGTTGAAAATTTTGACGCTCTCAAATTCAATGAAAGTCCCCAAAGTTATTAGGCATACAAATGAGAAGGCACTTTAAAAGCGAAACTTATCTATAATTAGGGTTGGTCCGTCCATACGTCCGTTTGTTACGGTTAGCTCATTTAGTTAATTTACACATGTTATAATTGCCCTTCGATTTAAAATTTTACATTATGATTCCTTTAAGAGTTCGGTACGATTTAGAAAGCGTAGGAACTCTATATTCGTTACCAGAATGTCCGTACGTCATTCTATAAGTGTTAATGTTGGTTTATCCTACTGTTTCAAAGCTTCGCTTTTGTGGATGTTGTCATTCTTATTTTTTTAGGGGGAAGGGGGGAATATGCATTTTAGGAATGATAAAATTTATTTGTAATTTTCCGTAACTTAGCAGTTTTGTAGTATCGGAGCTACTCTATAAATCTGTTCGTATGATATGTATTTTCTCTCTTCAGTGGCTAAGAAATATTGGGAAGAAAGGATTGTAGATTACTTTTCATTACCCTTTCCCTTCCATGAAAAGAATACATATTTATCATATACACAACATATAATTCAAGATTGATTACCCTTTGTTACAGATTAATGGATGGCAGGCTTTCTCAGGGTCTGATTTTGTACAGTATATATTTTGTACTTTTCTGAGTTTCAAAAATACTTTTAATAATGTCTAAGCAAAAAAGTTTATGATAAAGATATTCTTAAAAGTTAAAACTAACGAAACAAATAAAAACAAGTATGACAACATTTATAAAAGTGAAGCTCTGAAACGGTAGGTCCAACAAACATTAAAAATTGTTGAGTTTCAGAACTGAATAAGCAGAATATAAAAAATGCTTTAGGAATCATTATGCAAAGTTTTAAAACGATAGGAAAATTCAAACAGTCTAGATCAACGAAAAGAGCTAACCGTTACGGGTGGACGGAATGACCATAATTATAGAAAAGCTTCGCCTTTAAAAAGTTTATAAGTTTATATTATGTAAAAGATTATTTGCCCTTTTAAAACTTGCGGATATTCTCGGTAAATTAAGTATCTGTCTCTAATTTATGTTGTCTCAGCAATAAAGGAAGAACTAAATAATCCAAAAATCCTAAGCTTAAAACACCTTACCAGAACTTTTCTCCTTACTTTATAGCGGCTGCGACCCTTGCATCCAAAGGCTCTGTATTCAAATAAATATAGCTTAATACCACCCCAACACTGAATTAGAATAAAACTAACACGTGACCTAGGTGAAGCTTATCTAAAATAAAAACCCAATCGGCTCAGTAGTTATTGAAATCTTCAGCCTCAGAAATAAAAAAAATTAAAAATTTATTTAAAAGGATTATACTTTAAACATCGCTTTACATTCCCAACTTGCTCTTATATTATATCTGTATAAAATCTTTGGATCTACTGCAGTTCACGGTAAAATATTGCTGGTAACGAATATTGCCAAAAATTTATGAATTTTGAAGGTTGCTAGCTGCCAAACGGCTGAACGTACAGATCATACCCGCACATCATTTTAAGCGGCATAAGAGGGCCTACAAATAATCTGGAATAGCCAAGATCCAAAGAAACACAGGGAAAGCTTTGCTGAAGAAAAACCGCGTAAAAAAGGCCTTTTTCACGCATTTCTCTGCACTGCGAGATAATTATGCATTATTGATTTATGACTATTCCAGATTATTTGTAGGCCTTCTTATGCCGCTTAAAACAGTGTGCGGGCATGATCTGTACGTTCAGCCGTTTGGCAGCTAGCAGCCTTTAAAATTTATAGATTTTTGGCAATATTCGTTACCAGCAATATTTTACCGTGAACTGCAGTAGATCCAAATCTTTTTCTCAATTGATCTATCCCTTTAACCCTGGTTATTACTATCTATAATACAAAGTAGAACGATGTCTGTCCGTCTGTCTGTCCGTCTGTCCGTCTGTCCGTCTGAAGCTTAAGATCTCGGTAACCACTGAACCGAATGGATTCTACTCTTCAGGGTATATACCTATTGGTCCTGCGGTGGTTTTAAGCTATTTTCTTGGGGGGTGGGACACCCCCAACCCCCCCAAAAACAAAAAAATCCCCCCCATTTTTTTTTTTTTTTTTTTTTTTTTTTTTTTTTTGGTGAAGAATTCTTTTGTAGAAATATTCTTTTGAAGAAGAATTCTTTTGTAGAAGATTTCTTTTGTAGAAAATTTCTTTTGTAGAAGATTTCTTTAATTCTTCTTATTTTTTTTTTGAATTTTTTGTTGTTGTCATCTCTTGTGGCAAAGCCCCTAGAGGCTAGGGGCGAAGCCGCTAGTATTAATATAATTCACAATCAACATTCGTGTTGTTATTGTATTATATTGTTTCACGGCGGCTCGCTCACTTATAGAAATGGGAAACTTATAAAAGTTTTACTCAACACACGAAATCGTAACAATTTTCATGAGAAATACACATTTTATAAGACATACAAAACGCTCTAATTTTCGTTCTATTTAACGTAATTTTATCATTTTTTTTGCTGTTTATTTTATTTTACATATACTTTTATCATTTTATCAAAAAAAAATTTATCTTTTTTCATCATTTTTTGGAGAAATTAATGCTTAAACTAAGGGTATCTTTAGACGCAAAATTGACGCACTTAGAATAAAAAATGCGTATTGAGTACAAAGGGGGGATAATTTCAAGTCATGAATGTTCTAAAGATATCTTTTTTTCCATAAAATATTAATGTTTAGTCCACCCCACGTCACCCCGAAAATTATATATCAATTTAGGAAGATAATTTTTGTAGAATAATTACAGAATTTACAACGTTATGGACTCTGAAAGTATAGTTAAGATCAAAGGCGTGCAAAAGGTTGGTATAGGGGTTGTTTACACCACCCTTGTAAAATTAAGGGGGATGGATACACCTCCCTAGGTTTTCACCCATGTCCACCCTCTTCACAAGAGCCTACACCCTCAGATACACCCCTCTATAAATTCTAAGGGGGTGTAAAGGAAATAAATTTACACCCCTTAAAATAAAGTGGGGTTGGGGGTGTTTAAGGAGGGTGTATATAAGCAAGTCACAGATTCAGATAATTATATGCTATCTATTTTTAGATAAATTAATTACCAGACTTTACTAAAATAATCTTGCAATATTCTGTACAACTGTACTGTACAACTTTTAATTAGTAAATTGGGACATGAGGAAGCTCTCATACATATGTAGGGGGGGGAGGGGAGTTAATGCAACCATCCCATAATCAATTAATCCAAATTTTGTTATGAAAATTGGCATGTGTAATCCTTGGTAGGTCTGTTTTTCAAAATTTAACAAAAAGTTAAGCTTAAGGGGGGGGGGGGTTAAGGCAACCATCACGTAATCAATGCACAAATGGCACTGTTTGCTAAGCTGTTTAGCCGTTTTTGGGCTATTTTCAGGGCAAATCCATCAATAATCATGTAGGAATCATCCATTAGGGATAGGTTTTAATGTGTGCTGAGCTGAAAAATACTACCAAAAATAGTGGCAGCTGGGTAATGGCTTATAAGGATATAAAAAAATTGAATATTTCCATGGAATTAAACTTTTCTTAATTAACATTATAACTTTATGTCATGGACATATTACTAAAAGAACTTTTTTTAATTTCTAGATTTCGCTGTCATAACAGCTAAAAACTGCCAAAAATGGCTGAGAACAGCTGTCAACAGCCAAAAGTATATATTGTAGATTAAATCATCCCGCCCTGGAAAAATTTTGATAAAAGTTTTGCCCCCAGTAAAAATTGGTTGATTTAAGCAAAAAAATGACCCATGCTAAATATTTTTCTGTGATGCAATAATTGTGACCTCATGAGCACTGCAAAGTTTTTGAAATCTGCAAAAAAAATTTTTTTTTAGTTCTTTTGTTCTTAAACTTGAATTAATTCCTTTAATGATCTTGATAGATATATGTTTATAACTTTTAATATATTTTACAATAGTGCTCAAAGTTAATGTTGGGACGGAGATATATCCCAATCCTCTTTTTATAAAATTTTTTTAAAATGTAATAAATTTCTTATGTAAAGTAGTTTTGATAAAATCTTAATAAAATAACCCTTGATTTTAGTTTAACGGGGCTGTTAAAAGTCATAAGTGGGGTGTCAAAAAATTTAGTTGTTAATAAATTAATGGAATATAACCTGATATTATAAATTAGAAACATATTTTTGATGTACAAAGAGATTTAAGGAACATGTATTACACTTTTTTTCATAGAAGAAATTGAATAATTTTTTATTTGTTTTTTTTCAACACAAGGGTATTTGTGTATCTCTTGGTGCAAGATACCACCATATTATTAGTTAAATCTAATTTTTTATAAATTAAGTGAATCAGTCTGTTAGACCAAGGGTAGAAACTCAGCAGATAGACAGACAGACAGGCAAGAAGAATTATCAAAGTTTGACTATAATAGACAATTAATTACATAAAATCCAATAGAGAACCTGTGAATGATCAGACAGACGGAGGGATAGACAGACGGACAGACAGAGGGACAGGTAAATAGTAATAGACAGTCTTTGAGGCATTAACAAATTACAATTAGGCTATGCTAGATGATTCATTGAAATCCAAAAGAGAGGTAGTTAGACAGATAGACAGACAAGTGGTGGGACAGACAGACAAAAGAACAGACAGACAGAGGGACAGACAGACAGACAGACAAATGGGTATTGCCTAAAAACAGTTTGGCTGCTATATGAATCATTAAAACCCACAATAGAAAAGAAATTTACAATAGTTTCTTTTTTCGATACTCAAGGCCCCCCCCTCCCCCACTCAAAGGGGTTTATTATTTCTGAAAATCAATGAGTGACTTCTCAGCATAATAAAATTGAATATACTTTTTATTTCATCAATTTATCTTAAATAGAACGAAAGATATAATCATTTTATTGTCTACAAGAAATATGCTTTGAGTAAAAATCAACCTAATTGTCAGTAAAAACGTTATATTTATGCATATTTACACAGTAAATAAATTTTAAAATTGTATTTTATTGTAATGAATAACTTAAGGGGGTTGTATGAATTATCAAAAACCTAAAAAAAAACTAATTTAATTAAATTAGTCCAAGTAATGATTGATTTAGTACAGCACATATGAATATGTTGTCAATTTCCTATCAGAGTCGCAGTGGTTTCTTAATATGTTCCATCTGAACAGTTAAACTTTCACAAGCGAACCATTGAAAAAAGATTTATGTAACAATTAGGTATAAGAGTCAGTTAGGAGGGTGAAATCATCTTTAATAGAAGCACAAATATTATCTATGATGTTAAGAGAGGCCAAAATGATCGATTACAAAAATAATGATATCATTACCGAGAGAGGTAAAAATGGAATCATCCATTACTTTTTTTTTATAGGGCCAAAACAGTTATCATAGATCATATTTCTGATTTTATAAAAATGTATCCAACCTCCTAACTGTATTATCTAGGGGGGGGGGGGGTTAATTGTGTATGGCAACTCTATGGTCTTGGTCATTGTCAGAAGTTCAGAACATTTATCTATCCCTAGTAGTTTTTAAATCTGACAAGTAGTGCCAAAACCTTGTCTAATCTGAGTTTTGACAGGTTTTCCTCAGGTTTTAATCTGCCCGCCCCTCATCAATCAACTCTGACATTTGATTACATTTCGTCAGATTGTAATCTGACAAAACCTGTGTTTTTGCGCAAAAAGGTACTAAAACTCAGATTACTCAGGATTTGCCGCCAAATTTTTAATCTGTCAGGGGGGATTTCAGATTATAATCTGACGAATCTGACTCAATGTGAGCAAAGTTCAGGTGATTAAGATCGTAATCTGTGATTAAATTGACCCTCAAAATTTGCCCAGTTAATCCCTTATCTGACATTTGATGACAAACAGTCATACTCTAACCTGACATTTAATGACAAACAGTCATACTCTAATCTGACAATTGATGACAAACAGTCATACTGTAATCTGACATTTGATGACAAACAGTCATACTGTAATCTGACATTTGATGACAAACAGTCATACTCTAATCTGACATTTGATGACAAACAGTCATACTCTAATCTGACATTTGATGACAAACAGTCATACTGTAATCTGACATTTGATAACAAACAGTCATACTCTAATCTGACATTTGATAACAAATGGTCATACTCCTAACTGACTTTTAGTGACAAACAGTCATACTTTAATCTGACATTTGATGACAAACAGTCATACTCTAATCTGACATTTGATGACAAACAGTCATACTCTAATCTGACATTTGATGACAAACAGTCATACTCTAATCTGACAATTGATGACAAACAGTCATACTCTAATCTGACATTTGAAGACAAACAGTCATACTTTAATCTGACATTTGATGACAAACAGTCATACTCTAATCTGACATTTGATGACAAACAGTCATACTCTAATCTGACATTTGATGACAAACAGTCATACTCTAATCTGACATTTGATAACAAATGGTCATACTCCTAACTGACTTTTAGTGACAAACAGTCATACTCTAATCTGACATTTGATGACAAACAGTCATACTCTAATCTGACATTTGATAACAAATGGTCATACTCCTAACTGACTTTTAGTGACAAACAGTCATACTTTAATCTGACATTTTATGACAAACAGTCATACTCTAATCTGACATTTGATGACAAACAGTCATATTCTAATCTGACATTTGATGACAAACAGTCATACTCTAATCTGACATTTGAAGACAAACAGTCATTCTTTAATCTGACATTTGATGACAAACAGTCATACTCTAATCTGACATTTGATTACAAACAGTCATACTCTAATCTGACATTTGATGAAAACAGTCATACTCTAATCTGACAATTGATGACAAACAGTCATACTCTAATCTGACATTTGATGACAAACAGTCATACTCTAATCTGACAATTGATGACAAACAGTCATACTCTAATCTGACATTTGAAGACAATTAGTCATACTCTAATCTGACATATGATGACAAACAGTCATACTCTAATCTGACAATTGATGACAAACAGTCATACTCTAATCTGACATTTGAAGACAAACAGTCATACTCTAATCTGACATTTGATGACAAACAGTCATACTCTAATCTGACAAACAGTGATACTCAGTGACAAACAGTCATACTCCATACTGACTTTTAGTGACAAACAGTCATACTCTAAACTGCCTTTTAGTGACAAACAGTCATACTCTAATCTGAATTCAAGAAAAATAGTCATACTCTAATCTGACTCTTAATGACAAATAGTCATACTCTTTATTTAAACAAATAATAATTCTGATATTTTGATTTTAATAGCAATAAATTTTACAAAATCAAAAAATATTTAATTAAAAAATATTTAATTAAAATAAAACTATAAAATTAAATGATGGTACTCTTCAAAAGATTCTGGTTGTTCTAGTTGTGCAAATGGGTCAACAGAAGTAACTATCATAAACGATTTTGTACTTAAGTAACAATCTTTTAATTAAGTTATTCTATTGAAAATTGTCTCTTTCTTGGTTTCTCATTTCTTTGTTTGTGTGGTAACTGCATCAAAAACTGTTCATCAACAATTTAAAAATAAGTTATGATGTAGTTTTAAGATTTTCAAAACCACCTCAACACCAGACTAAAAAAAATAACAACCTGACATTGAAGTGATTCTAAAATTTTGTGTTATATTAATTTTTGACAATAGGTATACTAATTACAAATGATTACAAATAAAAACATATAATATCTAAAGGGATAGTTGCATAAAGTGCATTAAAAAAGTTTGATGGCAAGCATAAGTTACAAAAATACCATCTACCATATATAATTTTCAAGTCTTGATATTTTTAAAACTACCTGGTAGAAAATTTAAGTTATTACAAATGTATGTCCTCTAGATAAACTATTGAATATAAAAAATATGCAGTTCACTAAATTCAAGTTTAAATGCAATTCTTGCAACTACCCCTTTGATGCAAAAAATAAGGAAAAATTTAATACTATTAATTAGATATCTTTACTGTAATTTTTTACTCCTAGCTGTCACCAATTTTTTTGCACGAAAGACAAAGTAACATTGATTGTAATCCTACTAAAACCTTTTTTAAAATGACTAAGTACTTATAATCTAAAGTGTTCTTCTAACTTTTACACAATTTTTAATGAAAATTTTTAAAACTTTCAGTCTGTATGTTTGGCATGTAACATCCAATCAATATTTTTAAATAATATTCAAAGATTTTAAGCCAACAAATTAGAGATTATAGAACCAGTATAATTTCCAGTCCAATGTCCACTCCCTCTGTGGTTTATGCAAATAACTTGATTGTTATATAACACAAAAATTTAACCACAAAAACGATTATCTAGAAAAAAACTAACCGAAAAGGATATCTAAACAAGGATGACAACATCCACAAAAGCGAAGCACTGAAACGGTAGGACAAACGGACATTAACACTTGTATAGTGTCTGAACTGAATAGTCAGAATATAAAAGTATAAGAATCAAAGCAAAATTGTAAGTAAATTTGTTGAAAAACTGCTTACATTTTTAAGACTTGATTATACAGTTGCTACGCTTATTACATTGTTCTTTGTTGTCCCAGGAATCATTATACAAAAAATCAGATCAAAAGAATAATTAAAACACATAAAAATTTGTTGTTAAAAAGTAAAAAATCAACATGTTTAAAAAGGACGTACAGACATTCTGGTAATGATTATAGATTTGCTACGCTTTCTAAATCGTACCTAAATACTACAGGAATCATCATACAAAGTTAGTAATCGATTGGACAATTCTAACATGTCTGAATTAACGAATAAAAGCTATCTATCTCGGACGGACGGACGGACGGACTGACGTACGGACCGACCCTAATTATAGAAAAGCTTCGCTTTTAAAAAAGAAAAATGGAATGATCTATAATATTAAGGAAGGTGGACATACTAGATAAAAAGAAACAAGGATGACAACATCCATAAAAGCGAAGCACTGAAATGGTAAGACAAACGGACATTAACACTTGTATAGTGTCAGAACTGAATAATCAGAATATAAAAGTATAAGAGTCGAAGCAAAAGTGTAAGTAATTTTTTTGCCAAACTGCTTGATACAGGATAATGTTTATGGACATACTTACATTTTTAGGACTTGATTATAGAGTTGCTTCGCTTATAAAATTGTTCTTTTTTGTCCCAGGAATCAATTTACCAAAAATCAGATCAAACGGATAATTAGATCACATAAAAATTTATGTTAAAAAAGTAGAAAATCAACATGTTTAAAATGGACGTACGGACATTCTGGTAATGATTATAGAGTTGCTACGCTTTCTAAATCGTACCTAACTACTACAGGAATCACCATGCAAAGTTTGAAATCGATAGGACAATTCTAACATGCCTAAATTAACGAATAAAAGCTATCTATCTCGGACGGACGGACGGACGTACGGACCGACCCGAATTATAGAAAAGCTTCGCTTTTAAAAAGATACAACACAAAATATTTTCTCAAACTATTTAAATTTAATATAGTTTTTTTAATGTATTTTTTTTCCTTTTATAACTTAAACTTTACTATCTATCTATTGAATGTAACAATTCATATATTTGTTTCTCCTTAAATAAAAGTAACAGGATGTCTATATGAGAGTGTCAGTTTGTCTGTTAATACAATGGGATTTCTCTAACTGCTAAACCAGTATGGTTCTAATTAACGACGTAGCTTCTCATAGGTCCTGAAAAGATGTTTTTTACCTTTTCTTTATAAAACTAAAATTGAATATTAAGGGGAGTTGATTCGTCCCCCCCCCCCCCATTAGAGGCTTTTAGGGGTGTACCCGCTAATTAGAAACAAAATACAGGGAGGGAAAAACCATGGGCATTTTAATACACTATTCCCCAAAGTTTTATAATAACCTTTCCTTGTTCTTTGTCTCGCCAGCTCTAGGGATATTTATTGTATTTTTATTGATTGGTTCATAAAGTTGAGTGTTCAAACGTTTCAACCACTTATTTCAATCTACAGATGGGTTAATTTTGTGTAATATCATTGGGGATATACAACAACAATTTATCGGCCCTTGCCTTATCCCTTTAGATCCCTGAACAAAATAGCAATATCTATTGATACTCAGGAATCCAAAGGGATAAGACAATGGCAGATTAATGGATGTACATATCAATGGCACACAAAATTACACCTTCTGAAGATTAAAATTAGTGGTTGAAACGTTTGAACACTCAATTTAATAAATCAACCAATCATAATTTTGTAAAAGTTATTAAACCAACGAATGAGAAAACATTATCATAAAACTTTGGGTACCAGTGTTATAAACAGCCCAATGTCAAAGTAGGGAATAAGAAAGTACCCAAAGTTTAATCACCACATTGTCCAGAGAGAGAGGAAACAATGAGCTATTTATTACACTGGTCCCCAAAGTTTTTTAATAACGTTTACTCATTCGCGGATTTATCAACTTTGGGGACTTTTACTAAAAAAATTGTGTAAACAAAAAAGTGGAAAATCAACCCGCCTTAACATACATCTCCAATGATAATGCACAAAATTACCCCTTCTGTAAATTATAGTTAGTAGTTAAAACATTTGGAGACTCAAAATGAGTAAAAAAAGTCCCTAAAGTTGTTGTGCCAATGAATGAAAAAACGTTAAAGATTTAACAGGAATTCAAGGGATAATCAATGGACAAAACATTTATTCATATCCCAAATGATGATAAACAAGATAATCCTACTGTAGAAAAAAATTATTGGTTGAAAAATTTGCACTCTTCTAATGTAAAAAAAAACATTCAAAATTTAATAAGAAAAACCTGTAAGTGTTGTCAACCGAAGATAACTTTGGGTGCCAGCGTAATTTAAAGCCCAATGTCACCTCCCTACCTGGTCAAAAAGAGAGGGAGGAGACATTGAACTGTATATTACAATAATACCAAAGTTTTAATTTATTCGCTCTACACTTTGGGTACTTTTATTAAATTTGATTAGTCAATTAATATACCAGCAGTGTCTAAACGTTTTAACCAATAATTATAGAATTTAGAAGGGGTATTTTGATGTATCATCCATTGTTTCATCCCTTTTATCACTGACAATGTTATACGTCTCTGAAAAGCAGGTATATTCTAAGCTGTGAAGGATTAATTGTAGTATTAATTATAGACAGTTGACCAATGATATTGGTCATCTTTTAGCTAGGCTACTTCAAGTAAGAGCATCATCTAAAAATCAGTCTACCAAAATGAATATCAGAAATGCACCTCAGCCCCCCCCCCCCTTATATTCAACTTTCCAAAATTTCACCTAAACAAACATACCAAAGGACACTTGAACTTAATTGATAAAAATAAAATGTTTTAAATGGATGTGTGGACTTTCTGATAAAATTTATAAAATAATTATGAAAAGTTTGAAATGGATAGAACATTCTAAAATGTAAAATTAATGGAATATAACCATTATGTACGGACAAACAGACCCTAACTATGTAAAAAGCTTCTCTTTTGACGAGGAAACATACAAAAGTGAAGCTCCAAAGTAGTAAAACCAGGGAAAAGGGATTGGATACTAACAAACAATTCTAAGTGAAAATTTCCCCACAATCTCCTTCCCCTTTTTCTGAAGTTATTACCCACTTCCTTTCATTTATATCAAGAAACAAGATTTACGCCAACTCTACGCCAACAACATATTTATAAAAGAATTTAATATTTGTTGATTATCAATGGGATAATTCTAGCTAACCGGACCGACCCCAATCATACAAAGTCGCTTTAAAAAAAACAGGGATTTAAAGTTATAAGACAATGGCTGATAAATTGATGTACTTCCCCAATGATGATACACAAAATCACCGTTTCTGTAGACTAAAATTATTGGTTGAAACGTTTGAACTTTCAACTTAATGAAACAACAAATCAAAATTAACTAAAGAGCCCAAAGTTGAAAAGCCAACGAATAAGAAAACATTTTTATAATAATTTGAGGATTAGTGTAATAAACAGCCAATTAACCCTCTTTCTCTGAAAAAAAAACAGTATAGTAGTTGGGGAGGGAGGGGACATTGGGATGTTTATTACTTTAGTCCCCAAAGTCTTATGATAATGTTTTCTTATTCGTTGCAAACTTCGTAGAAAACTTTCGGGACTTTTTATTGAATTTTGATTGGTTGGTTCAGAAAGTTGAGTGTTCAAACGTTTCAACCAATAATTGTAATCTACAGAAGGGGTAATTATGTGTCCATCATTGGGTATGTCAATTTATTGGCCATTGTCTAATCCCTTATGTACGCTGAACAGATAGCACTTTTCAATAATTAAGACATGTTATAATTGTCCTATCGATTTTAAACTTTTCATGATGATTCCTAACAGTAAGGTATGATCTAAAAAGCGTAGTATTCAATGCGTTTTTACTTTATAAAGATGCATGTTTGTCATTCTTGTTGAAGGGCGTGCAAGCTTTTTTAAATGGGAGGGGTGAATGATTTTTTATTCGTTGGATTAAAAACTTTCGATACTTTTATTAAATTTTGATCCAAATGTTTCAACTAATAATTTGTCTTTACAAATGGTAATTTTGTTAATTAATTATATTTGTCTTATCCCTCAAGAACCTGACAAATTACCCATTCTGTAGAAAAATGAATTGTTGAAAATTTGGGACCAAGCTATTAAAGTTTAAATGTTAAGTATAATCAGCATCATTAAAATAGATGTACGGACTTCCTAAATTGGTTTCTTAACTGTTCCTAACTCTTACAAAATAATTATGTAAAGTTTGAAATCGATAAAACATTTCTAACATGCCTAAATTCTCGATTAAATCCATCATTTACGTATGGACATAGTACCCCATATCGCTAACAGTATTAGTAGCCAGGGATTTGAAGGGATAAGACTATGGCAGATAAATTGATGTTCATATATCACCAATGATAATACACAAAATTACCCTTTCTGTAGATTAGAATTACAATTAGATTACAATCAAAATCAATAAAAGTCCCCCAAAGGTGTTAAGTTAAGGAATAAGAAAACGTTTTTGTTAGACTTTGGAGACTAGCACAATGTCACCTCCCTTACTAAAAAGTAAAGTATCTTTGCACTAGCAAAAATTTTCAAAGTAAAGCTTTTCTATCATTCTTGTCCGTGCGTCCGTATGTCCGTCTGAACGGATAGCTCTTTAGGTTAGTTTAGACGTGATATAATTGTCCTATTGATTTAAACTTTTCATGGTGTTCTTATAACAGTAAGGTACGATCTAAGAATTGTTGTACAAAAAATGTTGAGCACGAATTGCGTTGTCACTTAATAATTGTTTGTCTGAAATTTTTTTATGAATATTGTCATTCTTGGTCAAAGTGAAGCTACTCTATCAAACCAAAAACTGTTCTCTAAGAGGTTTAAGTAAGGCCGTGCAAGCTTTTTAAGTGGACGGGGGGGGGGGGGGGTAAAATCCTGATTTTAAAAAATACTACTAGGCTTAAAGCGGAGCTGAACATTAATAATAACAAGGATGACAACATTCATAAGTAGTGAAGCACGAGGCTTTATTATTTTTGAAAGGATGTTTAGTTGATGTAAAAAGAAGAATAGGAAATAAATTATAAAAAATCACTTAACCCTTGTTAATACAACATGTATTTTAATGCATGGCGGACAAACTAACAGACCAAGTAAATTATATACTAGAAAATACTTGCTGCATCAGCGTGAAGCATACCGCACCAAAAATTTACGCTGCCTAGCAGTTGATAAAATTGAATTTCCTCCATGGCGTTACGGACGGACTGACTGAAAGATAAAATGATAGCTTCGATACTAAAAAGAAGTGAAAAACATCTTCCAGTATGGCTCCGAAACCAAAAAAAATCCGCTGGATTAGAATCAGTTCTTAGCTATACTCAGAAATCATGTATGGCATCGTATAGCTATTCCACTCATATATCCCTGTTAAAATTGTCTCTGTAAAATAATTAAAATGATTTATGTCCACGATTATATGGCTTACAAAAGGTATTCATAGCTGACAAAATATCAACAACATATTTCTCAAGGAATATGGTAATTACTTTCCTAAAAACAAGGATGACAACATCCATAAAAGCGAAGCACTAAAACGGTAGGACAAACGGACGTTAACACTTGTATAGTTTCAGAACTGAATAATCCTAATATAAATGTATAAGAGTCAAAGCAAAATTGTGAGTAAATTTGTTAAAAAACTGCTTGATACAGGATAATGTTTATGGACATACATACATTTTTAGGACTTGATTATAGAATTGCTTCGTTTATTACATTATACTTTGTTGTCCCAGGAATCAATATACCAAAAATCAGATCAATCGGATAATTAGATCACATAAAAATTTGATGTTAAAAAAGTAAAAAAAATCATCATGTTTAAAATGGACGTACGGACATTTTGGTAATGATTATAGAGTTGCTACGCTTTCTAAATCGTACCTAACTGCTAAAGGAATCACCATGCAAAATTTGAAATCGATAGGACAATTCTAACATGCCTAAATTAACGAAAAAAGCGTTACGGACGGACGGACGGACGGACCGACCCTAATTATAGAAAAGCTTCGCTTTTAAAAACTACCACACTATAACTTTATGTTTTTTCTAGGGAGGTAAAGGAATAAGACAATGGATGATAAAGGGGGGGGGGCGAAAGTGACACTTTTTGAAACCAAAACTAAAAGTCAACAAAGGAACTCAACTAAAAAAAGAGTTACAGGTCTGAGATTTTGCATGGCAGTTGCTTTATAGGGGTACAATATGGAACTGTAAAGAAACGGCGGCGCAACCGCCGAAAACCGCCGTTTCCTGCCGAATTTTTTTTTGCCTTTTCTCGGCGGTTTTCGGCGGTTGCGCCGCCGTTTCTTCACAGTTCCATATTGAACCCCTATAAAGCAACTAACATGCAAAATCTTAGACCTGTAACTCTTTTTTTTAGTTGAGTTCCTTTGACTTTTAGTTTTGGTTTAAAAAAGTGTCACTTTCGCCCCCCCCCCCTTTATATACAATATACAACTCCAATGATGATAAATAAATAAAATTACTCCTATTGTTGAAAAGTAACCAACCAATCAAAATTATAATTTTTTGAGTAAAAAAATAAGATAACGTGGTTATAAAACTTTGGATACCAGCACCATTATGGACCAGAAGCCCCTCCCCCTCCCTGGGTTGACTCAAAAATAGTCATCATATCAAAAACTGTCAAGAAATTATGCCAAACATTAACTATAACCAACACTGGAATTAATCGGTATAGTAGCCAGGGAGGGAGGGGACATTGGACTATTATTACTTCATTCCCCAAAGTCTTATAATACCGTTTTCTTATTCGTTGACTTTACAACTTTGGGGACTTCTTATTGAATTCTGATTGGTTGGTTAAGGAAGTTGAGTGTCGAAACGTTTCAACCAATAATTGTTATCTACAGAAGGTGTAATTTTGTGTATCATTAATGAAGATGTACATCAATTTATCGGCCATTGTCTTATCTCATTTGATCTCTGAATAGTAGCGTAGCTTTGCATTAGCAACAATTGTTAAAGGCGAAGATTTTCTATAATTCGGGTCGGTCTACCGTATGTTCGCTGAAAACGGATAGCTCTTTTCATTAGTTTAGACATAATATAATTTCCTATCGATTTCAAACTTTTCATGATGAATCCTAACAATAAGGTACAATCTAAGAAGCGTTATTTGTACAGAAAATTTTGAGTAATCAATACGTTTTTAAAAGCGAAGATTTTCAATAATTAGGGTTGGTCTGTACGTCCGTCAATAACAGATAGCTTTTTTGCGTTAATCTAGACATGTTAGAACTGTCCTATAGATTTCAAACTTTGCATGATGATTCCTGGATTAGTTAGATTAAATATAGAAAGCGTAGCAACTCTATAAACCAAATCCGTACGTCCATTTTAAATGTTGATTTTTAACTTTAAAAAAAAAATTATGTAATATAATCATCCAAATGATTTATGGAGTACTGAGTCCTATTACAATAAGGTAAAATATTATCAGCGAAGCATCTCTATAATCAAGTCCTAAAAATGGATAAAATGGGGAGGGGGGGGGGGAGGAGCAAATACCCACAACATTAATAACCAGAAAGATAACATCCATAAGAAACAAAGCACAAAAATCATTATCATAGAGAGGATGAACGGCTGATAAAAAAGAAGAAAATATTATATAAATTTTAGTACCAAATATTGGGCAATGGTATAGTCCCTTTTGTGGCAACGTCTCTAAAGGGGCGTATTTTCAGATTAGTTTTTTATAGGTTATTTTTGGTTAGGTTAGTTTAAGTAGGGTTAGGAGATTGCCCCACAGGGTTAGGCAATTCGCCCCGTAGGGTTAGAGCTCCTCCCAACGGCTTAGAAATAGAGGAAAGGTATTGTGAAAATACGACGAAACGCCCCTTAAGAGGCGTTGCCACGAAAGGAACTATACCTGTTAGTTTACAATATTGCATCGCTCCCTCCATATAGTTACGGACGGACTGATGGACAATGAGGATTATAGAGAGAATTGTAGAGTTCTACACAACTTTAAAAATATACCAGCGGCTGCGACCCAAACATTTAGGGGCTAGGGAACGGAAGATTAAAGCATGAAACTATAACAGGACCAATAAAGAACTAAAATCGGTTATGTAGCTTTCTAGATCTTATAGCCTTAAGGGATAAGACAATTATACAATGAACAATAACTTGATCTACAAACCCAATAATGAAAACAAAATTACCCCATAAGTAAATTGCCTACTTTTATTCCGCCTTCCCTTTCTTTGTGCTGTGTTAATGACCCAAGCTAACTATTGTACCTCCACCCTTATCCTTACCAACCCACAAAACGTTTTAGATTATTGTGATAAACTTAAAACAAAGATAAATATATTTAACAAATTAAATATATCATTTACTATATTGTTCTTACCTCTCAGTTTTTTTTAAAGACCATGTTGGCGATTTCTGTTTTAGATATTATTTCTTTTTGATTACGAAAATGTGTCATGTTTAAATTTTGCTAGATAACAATCAAAATTCAAAACTTTTAATTTCAGTATTTGAATCTAACTGTTTAAAAGCACTATTTAAAATAAGAATTTTGATTTTAACTTCTAGGAATTTCTTATTCTATTATTTCTATATATTAATTAACTTATTATAACTTAACACTGAATCTGAATCAAAACTCGCGTTATATCTTCACTCTCTCACTTGTATTTTACTACTGAAAGGTATAGTTGACCCGCGCCAGTACGCACACACACACACACACACACACGCACACATACATACATACATACACACAAACACAAATTATATATCTATAATACAAAGTAGAACGATGTCTGTCTGTCTGTCTGTCCGTCCGTCCGTCCATTAAGATCTCGGTAACCACTGAACCATTTGGATTCTACTCTTCAGGGATCATACCTACTGGTCCTGTACTGGTTTTAGGCTATTTTCTTGGGGAAGGGACACCCACAACCTTCCCAAAAATAAAAAATCCCCCGCCCAATTTTTTTTTTCTTGCGGAGGTATTTTCTTTTTTCTTAAGGGGAAGTACTAATTTTTTTTTAATTGCCTCTTGGGGCAAAGCCCCTAGAGTGTGGGGCGAAGCCGCTAGTTCATAATACAAAGTAGAATGATGTCTGTCCGTCCCGTAAGATCTTGGTAACCACTGAACCGATTGGATTCTACTATTCAGGTAATATACCTACTGGTCCTGTGGTGGTTATAAGCTATCTTCTTGGGAGAAAAAAAATACCCCCAATTTTTTTTTCTAAAATCTTTTTAGTATAAATTTTTTAGTACTCCATAATTCACTTTGTCCATCAGTCCGTCCGTAACGCTATGGGGGAAATGAGATTTACTCAGCTCCTATAAAAGATAAAATGCTGAAACTTTTTGACAACATTCCCATCATTAAGGAGCAAAATTAACTAAAAATCATCAAAGGCAGTCAAACTGCTTTTTAGCAGGTTTTAGGCTATTTTTATATTTTTCACATTTTCCTCCATATCTTTGGTGTTTATGGTCCGATTTTCAAAATTTTTTCAATTATAGATATCAAAATTAAATTTCCCGTCATTTAAAAAACAAAAAATGACGGTCAGCCTGCCTTGTTGTTGTATCTCTGGTGTATATGGTCTGATTTTCCAAATTTGAAATGTCCGTCTGTCTGTCTGTCCGTCTGTCTGTCCGCCTGGCAATCCGTCTGTCTGTCCGTCTGTCAGTCCGTCTGTCTGTCTGTCCGTCTGTCTGTCCGTCTGTCTGTCCGTCTGTCTGTCCGTCTGTCTGTCCGTCTGTCTGTCCGTCTGTCCGTCTGTTTGTCCGTCTGTCAGTCCGTCTGTCTGTCCGTCCGTCTGTCTGTCCGTCTGTCTGTTCGTCTGTCTGTCCGTCTGTTTGTCCGTCTGTCTGTCCGTCTGTCTGTCCGTCTGTCTGTCCGTCTGTCTGTCCGTCTGTCCGTCTGTCCGATTGTCCGTCTGTCTGTCCGTCTGTCTGTCCG